>NC_137700.1:20857945-23257945 GCF_964034855.1 Anser brachyrhynchus | reverse complement strand
CTGTAGAAGTGAGGGTTGGTTCTCCATTTCAGCTTTCTTTATAGCACTTTTAAAGCCAATACTATTAATTACACAGTCCACGGGGGAAAATACGTCGGCCTCTTATTTTTGTGTTCCTCTTTCTTTCTTGTACAACCTGTCCTTTCGTCTTCATTAATTTTGAGGAACAGATCTCAAAGAAAGAATCTCTTCCTGCTGGCTGCCAGCCATGGCTTTTAGGAGAAGAAGAGAAGCTGTTGTCAACTTTCGAGCTTCACAGTCCTGGAAGCGGTGCTGTTTGGACACTCTGCCCTCACCATTGGGTGTCATCTTCAGAATAAGTTTTGCATAGGCTTCAGCAGAGATAGCTCAGAGTAGAAAGCTACCCTCTATTCATTTCTGTGTTTAATTATTTCTTCTCTGTAAGTAATGGAATCAATTCAACTTCTGAAGGCAGAAAGCAAACACAACAAGATCGAAGCACACTGCATACTCCAAACAACCCAATTCTATCTTATTCAGCCGGATGAACCCTGGGAATGTGCTGTGCTCTCGTTGACTTTTAGCAGCAGTGGAGGGGCTGCTGGGCAGGCCTGGGCTCAGATGCCAAGGCACAGGCAGTAGCCCAGGTATTTACAGGAGGTATGTTACCATTCTGGCTCTTGGTCAGAACAGGAGACGTGACCAAGGGTAGAGATGAGGGTAGAGTAGAGATGAGATGACGGTAGAGTAGAGATGAGATGACAGGGAGTTTGATGCGGCATAAAACGGGTCAGAAAGATGAGGTGATGGGGTGAAGACTCAGAGCAGGCAGGGTGCTGGCTTGGAGCAGCTCAGCCTGCGTTTGAGTCATGGCTTCACACTTAAAGACGGGGCACTGGCACGTTAGCTTTGTCAGCTTCTTGTGCACTCTGTTAATGTCAGTGATAACTGAGCTACTTTTATTTCTCCAGTGAGGTGGCTGACCCTCTTCCCTGTGACCTTTGCTGGCTCACATGTAGCTGCTTGTGTTTGTACTCACCAAGCAAAGCTGAGTTTCTGCTGCTGCTGGGTGAGATGGCGGCGTCTAGAAACCCAAGCTGTTGATCCTCTGTCAGGTGGCATCATGTCCTTGCTCTAGTGCAAAGATGTGTCAGCAGAATGGTGCTCAATTTGGACTCATGTATTTGTATCCTAAGTGCAAAATTGCTTTAATCTGGTGGCGCCGACAGATCCTCTCTGCTTCTTTTGAGAGTGTGGGCTTTTCAGAGGCAATTTCTCTTCTCAGGGAGTCCTTTGTCTTCCGTGCATGTGAAGACAAAGTACATATGGAAAGAGATGGGATATTCCTTAGCTGATACCACATTTTGGTTAGCAATCTGAGAACTGGAAAAAGAAGGATACATGCACCAGTAATTGTTGCTTTCCACAGAAAGGATCGAGTTCAGATCTCATCCATTCTATCCTAATGGAGAAAGGAATAGATCCTAATAATAGCTCCTAATAAAGCTGCTTGCTCTCTGAATTGTGTGCCATTCTGGTGTGGGACTTGCAGCACTGCAACGTGTCAGCAGTGGTCAGCGGGAGGTCTACAACCAGGCTGCTTGTTCTGGAGATCACCTTTCCACTCCCTCACTCCCATTGTGAAGGGTGGCTGCTTTAGAGCTGCTCACAGTATGATCTCCTTAAAGCTGGGATCAGAATCTTTTCCCAGAGCTCCCTGAGGCCTACTTTTCCATCCGGCTGCTTCATTTAATGGCATATAATTAGGGTGGAGCCACTGTCTGCTTGCTGATGGACAAGGCCAGTTTTGACCTCAATTAACCTTGAGTCAGCCTACATTTCTATAGCTGTGCTTACATCTCAGTTCTCATGGCCTCTTGCCACTCTGCTTTTTCAGTTATGCCCAGCAATTGGGATATCAGTCTGGTTTGGTCACGTATGGGGAGCACAGTGCTCTCTGAACCCCGGAGTGTTATGACATGCCTGGGATCATGGCTCAGGTCTCTTTCTTCTGGCATTACATTACTTACAGAGCTTGATTGTACAGCTGTGTCGCAATGGGACTGTACATCACATGGCTTGTTCTCCCAGATAATATAGAAACCTTTGGGATCTTAAGTGGTTTGACCTTGTTTCAAGCAGACTTTCTGGTCTTGCAGTGTGGCTTCACCCTCTGTGGGCAACTAGATCAGCATGGCAAGCCCATAATTATGTGGCTTGTCTTACGGGAGCAGGTCAAGCCCTTCCAGTTCTTGAGCAGTGTGATCCCATATAGCAAATACACTGAGGCCATGGAATGGCTCAGAGTTTGAAAAAGGCAGAGATAAATTCAGAAACTCTTAAAACCCAGCCAAGTTGGGTTTTTCAAAAGAGTCAAAATAAAAAGTTTCTTTTTACACATAAGCAAGAGGAGAAGAGAAATTTCACAATGTAGATGTATGCTTGATATAAAAGGTATAAAAGATAAAAGATATATTTCTGGGTTATATTTTCACCAAATAGAAGGCAGAAAAAAACATCAAAGATATTAATTTGCTTAAGGCAAGGGACTAGTTAGAATAGTGAATACTGGAAGACTTGGCAAGTATAATAAGTAATGCAGTGGGAACATTTTTTAGTAATTTCTCAGACTGGATTTGGCCTTGGATGCCTGAGGAATCAGAAAAAGTATATTTCAAGCAAAAGTCAACACAGCTTTAGGAGATGTGTTCTTCTGCCCTCTGTAGCCTGTTCTTCAATAAATTTTGAAGGAAAGAATAATTAAGATATATTCAAAATGGAATAACTTGAAAAAATATTTTATCAGCTTTATAGTTTTCATATGGTATCATATAGGGTAATTATTAAGGAAGTGAAAATGTGGGTGGGTACAGGTGACAGACTGAGAGCATTACTGTTAAAGCTATAGTACTAGCTCAAAGGAATGATACCAGCGGGCTTCTCAAAGACTGGTCTTAGCCCTGGTCACATGTAATACTTCCAGTGATCCATCAGTTTAAAAACAGAAGACTGTAATAATGAAGTTTGCTAGCAGCACAAAGGTTGGCAGTGACCCATGTGCAGAGAACAACCAGTTGGAGGCGGGCCAAAGTTCAGCTGTGAAAGATTGCGCTCTTGCAGCAAACAACGGATTGGGATTTCTCCCATACACTCATAAGCTCAAAATAATAAAGGGGGAGAAAAGCTTGAACAGACCAGCTGATCTCCAGGCAGCTGTGAGCCATCCGTGCGGCGTGACCGTGTAACGGCAAATGCGAGTTTGAGTTAGGTCAGAAGAAACGTTAGCAATAGAGATAGGGAAAGATTAATGCTACCCACAGCAGGGACTGCTGTGATTGCATCTGGAAAGCTGTATAGGAGTGTTGGCCATCCACAGTCACATTGGTGCACATCTGGGATGGTGCCCATCTCAGGAGAGGCTGGGCTGGGGGATGTAAGCTGGACACAAGTGAATGTGGGCTGAACGTTAGGAGGTTTCTCATTGGGAAGGGGCAAATTTGGGACTGGCCTTGCACAAGTAAATGTAAATGACCTGGCTGACCTCAAGATAAATTTAGCAAGCTTGGTGAGAGGAATGAGGCGCTTTGCCTTCCTGTGATGGCAGATACTGAGTAACCTGAGACAGGATGCTTTGGTCCTGTGCCCTGTTCTTCTACTCCTAACCAGAGAAGGCAGGTAAGAAGCCCACAGCACACTTTTACAACCAAGCTTCTTGGACAAGACAGCAGGGGTGTTACAGTGAGTGCCGACAGCGTGACTTTCCCTACCCAGTGCCATTCATCCCTGCATGAAAAGAGGAACAGAAGAGCTTTGAAAGAGCTTTAGAATAGTCAGCATCAGGAATCAGTGTGAAACAAATCCAACTGTACCACACTGCGTTCGGAGCCGCATCTCGTTAAATCAGTCCGGATGAACTGGAGACAGGGGCAGTTTGCCAATGTATTCAGCAGATGTACAGTCATGGCTGGTCAGCAGCTTTCTAAAATTACAACAGTCATCTAAGACAGATTTTCTTCATGACCAAACCACCTTTTTAATAGGTTCAGTAAATAAAATGTACTCTGGTAGCATTTTTTTCTCAATCATAAGGCAGTAAATTGTCCTTATGATACTAATTTTAAATCCCTTCTGCATTTTCCATTGCTTCTCCTAAATAGTATTACCTTTAAAAAAGCATTGATCACCTACATTATCATAAGGAAAAACTATGCCACTTTAACTTTTACCTGCCAGTGGATGTAAGGAGGCCATTTTACGAATATTTCTCATGGCCTTCAAGAAGTTACAAGGTAATTTAAGTTCCATTCAAAATCTCCTTCCAGTCTGGACTAGTTAACTCTGTCAGCCTCTTTTTTTTTTTTCCCTCCCCATGGGAAATAGTAACTCACTGCTGGGTCACTTTTCTTTTTCTCTTTACTGCCTTATTTTGTGAAGTTTAACTTTCTTCTCATCTACATTTGAGAGATGACGAGGCTTTAGGAAACCAGAGAGATTATTATACTTGCCAATGCCCTCACACAAGAGGAGAAGCAAATTCATTCTTAGATCACTTCAGAGCTAAAATGAAGACAGATATTTGTTCTGCCCTCCCAAAGTCTGCAGCACAGGAAGAAGTACATCAGGATTACAGTAACAAGGGCAGTCTGTATCTGTATAACTGGTGATAAATCTGGTGTACGGGCTGCAAGGAGAGGCTGTGGGAGCTGGGTGCACAGAGCTGCCATCCTTCAGAGTACAGGACACCTCTCCAAAATACTTCAGGTGGGCCACTATCAATCGAACTCACTGGGTAAGTGTGCAAATTTGGTAGGTCTCATATCTGAATCAAGAACTAAACTTTCCCTAAAATGAAGGCAAGATCCAAGCCTGTTTCCCAGCTCACACTCAAACTGCAAATCTGTTTTCCACGTTCACAGTTTGCTTAGTTCTAGTACTTGTGTATTTAGCTGTTTTGATGTTTTCCAGGCAGCGTGGGTTGCAAACAAACCATATAATCCATGCACATTTTTGGAAATGTTCTGCTCTATCCAAAACCAGGCTGAGACTGACGGCAAATAGAGCTTTGCACAGGAAAGATGCTGATTTGCTTTGCAGCTTTGCCCAGAGCTCAGTTGATGCTGACTGCATTTCAGAGTGTTGATTTCAATAATGTGAATGAGCTGGCACATCGGTCACAGGGGCCTTTCTTTTAGCACCATTAGCAGTTGCAACACAAAAGGAAAATGAACAGAAAGAGGCATTCAGCTGGGGTTAGCTGAGTCTTAGTCTTTTGTCTAGTAAATCCTTAACTTCCCCATTGAAGTCCATTGTAACAAATTAAAAACTTTTCTCTGCTTTCCCCTCAAAATCAGTTCATGTCAGTAACGCTTTTAGCTTGGATAAAGGAGAAGGGAGTTGAAGGTCGGATTTACTATTCATTAAGGTAAATTCATTTGCTGTTCTTTACGCAGTGTTGAAAAGTGCTGCACAATACAATAATGGTGCTCAGGGCATGGGGCTAAAGAGAAGAAGGGTAGAGAAATGGTGCTAATGTATCAGGAATGCCTTCTGAGTTGTGTGCTGAAAGCTAAAAGCAACAAAAGTCATCCTATTTTGTTTATACATTTATAAAGAATCCACTCAAATGCAAAAGGAAAAAAAATAGAACGAATTACTAAAGAACACACTGGGGTCATGTCAGCATTTTCAGGCTCCTGTTGCATTACAGAGGTCAGAGCCAAGCTCTTCTCAGCCATGACAAGTGATCGCAGCTCCAGGGGGCTCAGGCTGGATTTGGGGAAATCTTGTCCCCTGGAGTGGTGGGGCGAGGTGGGGGAGCTTCATCACTGCTTGCATGCTCCTGGGACAAACAGTGCTGTTGGGCAATACCCTAGAGGCTAGTGAAACACCGGTGGCCTTAACAATTTCTGCTTTTTCAAGATAAATGTAAAATAAAAAAAAAAATGAGAAGGTATTTCCTTTGGTAATTACTCAGATTGCATACAAGGCAAAAATAATGTTCTGGGAAAGTTTTCCTTTTTTGATACTGATATGGTCAAGAAAGAAATCTTTGTGGATGCTTCTGTACATATACAATCTGTATGTGGTGAAGAGATGCTTGATAACATAGTCAAAATCGTTTTTATTCTTGGTTTCTTTCAGGGATTATGAACATGACTGTGTTTTAGTTGAAGGCCATGAGCTTTGGCTGGTCAGTTCAGTAGGCTACAGAGTGTCACAAACAGTAAGGTGTTGCTTTAAGTCATTGCTTTTATGACTGAGGAAATGATACTGGGCAGAACAGCAGTTCCTATTTCTTTTGCCTTTCTTCACATTTATCCTGATTGAACATCTGTGTTTCCTTCACGCATGTCAGAGTAAAATCTATTCTTTATGGCAGATTTCCCTCATTGGAATTCACTTTCACATTTGATATGTCAACAGCTCATGGCTGCATATTGATTTTGTAAAAACTTTTATTTAAAATGCCAGGATAATGATTTACTTTGCTTAAATATTTGTCATTGGATCCCCTTTTACTAAGACACTGACTGCACATTTTCATACACAGACATGAAATAAGGCTATTGAAATGCAGCTAGATCTGATCCTTGGCATTAGTACTACAAAATATTAGTACTGAAAACCATAATTTGGCAAGTTTCAACACTTTTACTATATGATATGATGTCACACAGTTTCACTCCATTAACATGTACACCTTGAGATTGTTCTTCAATAGATCCACGACCTGTGGCTATAGAATAAATTCACTTGCAAACTGATTTAGTATAAAAGGGAGTCTGATAACCATTTATCATAGTAAAAGGAATTCCTTAATCCACATGAAAAACAGCCACCTACAATTATCCTTCAGTAATTTAAAATGCCAGTTGAGTCCCTTTTTGACACAGAAAATATATGTCTATGTGCGCGGTGAAGATATTTAATGATCACATGTTGCATTAACTGGATAGGAAAATTAATCCCGTCCAATGTAAAAGTATGAGTATCATTAGCTGAATCAAGATGAACGTGACATTCCCGGTGGGTGACTCTATTTTGGGGAAATCATGAGGCTGGAATAAGATTAAAATAACAAATGTGACAGTTGGATCGTGTTGCTAACTGTAAAATATTCCCTCTGAAAAGGTTGCAACTTGTTCCTTTTATAACAACTCTGTTTTAGCTCCCCTATAATTTTGGACTGAGAAATTCCAGCTCAACTTTGAGGTCAAAGGAGAATGTCTTACTACAAACAGAGTTCTGTCTGTTTAAGCAGAACAAATTTACAAAACAGTCTCGTTGGAAATGGTGACTTCTGCCTTCCTTACCTCACCCCTGAACTCCCAAATTACCTTTAAACTTTTCCTAATGTAAAATTCCATTGCAACATTGTGCTCGGGTTATATTTGAAAAATAAGTCAGCTGTACTCAGGCAAAGCATTTGGTTGTCTCGTGGGCAATTTAAAGTCAGGCTGCTCCCTCTGTTGTCATTGTGCTTTCACTCTGATTAGTAAACACAGAAGAAAACACTTGCGTACTGCATGAGTAAAGATCCTGCCAGGGCTCTTCTGGTCACACCAAAGCTGGCAGCCTCAGTATGCTTTTGTAGCTTCTGTAGCCATCATAAGTCTTCCCGCTAATGCACAAGTATTTTCTTACTGGTTTATTTAATGTGGAGAAATGATTTTTGAATTTGAAACTATCACATTACTATAAGAGTGATTTTAAGCCCCCACGTATTCTGTGTAAGGAAAACACACTTTGCAAAAGCTTTGATGATGTCAGCTGGTGTTACAGACCTCCTCTTGGATAACTTTGCAGCGCTGACAGGCTTTATTTCCCAAATGAAAGCAGTCTGCCCTGCAGCATTTGACTCCTGTGTGGATATTGGCACTTGGCTCCTGAAGCTGCTGTGAGCAAGGCAGGTAGAGTCAAGGAGCCCATTAAAGTACGTGTGGTCTGAACAAGGGCTAATTCACTACCAAGAATAACTTTGAACTGACACAGAAAGTCAGCGCTTCTTCTTGGCATGGGAAAGCTGCTTAATTCTTCCAGGACCTTAGAGCGTGTTATTTTTAGATGAAAATAATCATGGGCTGTTAAGCACAAAGAGAACCTGAGACACAGAGAAGCCCTGCGGCACCGTGCATGGTGCTGGGAAAGTCTCACCGCAGCAGTTTTACACTGGTGTAGACGTATGAGACTTCACGTCTGGCGCTGTATGGCCATTCCTGCACAAACTAGACACGCTTGTGTCACCCAGGAATGACAAATTGCCATTTCCAATTTCCAATTACCCTTTCTCAATTGATTTGGAAACAAAAATGTGAGCTATTTCTGGAGACAGAAAGGAGACATTAGAAGTCAGCAGAATTGCTTCAGTTTGTTCTTTGTTCTCCGTGGAAATGGCTGTCTTACCCATATACAGTTCTGTTTTTGAAGGGGAGGAGAAAAGGATCTGTTCTAAGCCATTTTCTAGAAATAGCTAAGGGCAGCTAGATCCCTGATGACAGAGCTGGTACTGAAGTCCTTGTACTTGAACTGAAGGCATCAGCAAAGCAGACCAACACTGAAAAATACTTTGTCATTGCCAGAAGTATTACAATTCTGAGCCACATTTTCAGAGGAGATGAATCAGGTGAGTCAGCTGAGAGAGAGCACTGTGGCATGGGGACCTCGCAGGAGTGCCAGGCCAGAACCCGCCAAACTTCCCAAAGGACAACTTCAGGACAGATGACAGTTCAATACACAGATTTATCTTGAGACCTCTTTGATCCCAATGGTAAGGAGTGGTGCTGGGGCACGCCATCGCAGTGGGAGCTGCATCCTCAGATGTGGATGAGCACCGGGTCTAAGGTCTGAGCGCCGGGCAGAGGAAAACACAGAGACCAGCTCAGACAGTATCCAAGAAAGGCTTCAAAAGGCATCAAAAGAAACAAAACAACACATTGAGCTCCTACCGAGGCTTCCTATCCAGGGCAAGGAAAAGATGTGCTTTTATTGGTACATAGTTTGGAAGGAAATTTTTACAGCTGTGAACTTGGCTCTCTGAATTCCAGCACTTAGCTGTTCTCCGTCACACTTGTTGCAGGAACGGCCCCCATGCATGGAGATAATAAAGCTGTTGACATCTCAGGATCAGTGGGTTTTAAAATAAGCCAGATAAGTGCCTTTGTAAGGGAAAAAACAAGTGCGCCATATATAAGGGGAAAGTTGCAACATTTTCCAACAGAAATGGATGTGTCCTCAGCTTTGTTTGCTGATGCCAAACAGGTCAGGGCTGGAGCTAACTCCTGTGAGCAGGACGTGGAGTAGAGACCCCATGAGGTCCAGCACTTTGGTGACACTGTGATTGTATAAAAGAGACTGTTTCATGCATGATCCTGGTCCAAATCTTAAATAATAATCTAGAATGAACTGTTTGATCCCTGGACATTTTGCAGGGATATAAGCAATACTGTCCTGACTGCAGCACATGGCCTGTAGCAATGTATCTTTACAAAGGATAAACTCTAATGATGCTTTTTGCAAATGCGCCTATCAAAAATACTCCATGGTAACTCCTCAAGCAGAACTTGTTGCAAATTTAAGCTTTGTGACATTGTGGATTTGAAAAGGAGGACGCTTGGACGGACAGCACTGGTCTCAGTTTTACAGTCCTGTGGCTGCTCCATCCCTTGCCCTTGCAGCTGGCTGCTGCCCTGCTAGGTGTCACTATTTCTGCAGCTCAGTACGGAAGAAATACGTGAGATGCCCTGGGGACTCAGTGCATCCCTCTAACAGCAGGGCTGAGCCTTTCTGTTTCTTGCACCTAGGGTTTTGTCACATTATCAGGAAGAGATGTGCATTTTCACCCACAGTTTTAGCCTCTGTCCTCCTAGCTCCAAAGGTAATGAAAAGGAGTTTAAATAATCAGAACATCTGTATCATGGTGTTTTTCCCTTTATACGTAACACAGCAAAGACTGCATTTGGGCTTACACCACAAGTGATGGGTTCCTACCCCAATGAACACAGGTCCGTGCAGTGGGGATGCTCTGTGCTCTGCTCCAGCAAATGGTAGAGCTGTATCTACAAAAAAAAAAAAAACCAAAACAAAACAAAAAAAACCAGAAAGCTGACTTTTTTAAAGCTTCCTATCTAGGTGCTTATTTCATTGCTGCAGTGATTGCTAATTCTCTTGCATGAGGTGTTTTTACACACGTAAAAGCTTGGCCTTGCAAACTGACCTCTGTGAAAGGTTGCTTGCGTGTTGCCAAGCCCCACTGACAGGCCCAGGAAGCCAAGTGAGTGCGAAGGGCAGCCTGTACTCCTCGCTCTGCAGTACAGGGCCAGCCTGACAGGAAGCAAAAACACCTTTTCTCTCCTTGTCTCAGCAAGGTGAAGGGTTCAACAAATCAGAGGCTAGATTTGGCCCACTGGTGCTGTTGTTGCATATAGGATTTAGAAAGTCTTACGTGGAGAAAAATGTTCTTTAATCAGCATCTTTTACTTTATTGCAATTAACTCTGATATGCTAATACCATCTTACTGATTAAAGATCATAAACTTCGCTCTGATAGTCCTGAATTACTGCTAGGATAATGAGATTTCCATTTCTAAACGTCCTGTGCGTTCCATCCAAATTACATCTGTATTCATGTACATATCAAATATGAATTATTCTCACAAAATTTACATCAAACATCCTTCCTGTTTCAAAAATACCGTGCCACACTCAGTTAAAAACAGCTTTCCTGTGTTTTAGCACTCAGCTAAAATACTATTATTATTAGCCCTGTGTTATTACTGCTGTGTGTTTAAGCCCAACCCAGCCACAAGCCCTGCCTTCACTTTTTGTGGATGTCTCTGGGGACATATAGCAACCACGTCACCTGGTAGTCACCCTTTGCCTTCACAAAGACCTGTTGAGGGAACAGAACAACCTCTCCTGGCCTTTAAAAAGGAAAGAAACTTGTAGAAGAAATCCTCTTCCATGCACAGAGTGAATCAGGCTCCTGTATATCAAGAATAGCAGTGTCTGTGCTGTAAGGCAAGTGAAGAAAACCTGATTTGGCATTTTACAGTGAAAGGGGGAGAGGAAGAGGGAGAGAGAGAGAGAAAGAAAAAAAAAAACTGTATCATGATTTGTAATGCCTAACACATCAGTATTGCACTAAGGATGCACATACAGTAGTGATATCATGGCAGGTGAAGCTCTGAAATCAAACTACTGATGCAGAAATAATTGCTCTTAGCCCATGACTGGAATGTGTCATGACAGCAGCGTCGCAGCAAGGCAAGTGCAGCAAAGAAAACAATTGCCAGGAGGTCTGACAGCGAAGCCACTGCACTTGCAGTGGTGCTTGGTAAAGCCATGTGGCAGTCCCCTGCTCCCTATCTGTTTCCCAGCCAGCAGTGTGGGACTGGCGTGCGCAGCCCAAGCAACAAGAGGCATTTAAGCTACTCACAGCTTATTTTAGGACGAGGCTGATCTGTTGACCTGAGTTTTAGGTGACCTCTCATGATGCCATCTCTGTGATCTACATTTTTATCCAAAATCTCTCGCCTGGTTGGCTGACGTTACCTGGTGTCACAGCGCCTGTCAGGAGCAAGTCCATGCTTTGACCAAATCGAGGGTCTTCAGATTTATTTTTTTTCCCTCTGTCTCATTCCGAACAAAGAGGAGAGAAAGTTTTGCTTGCATTGTATCAAACGTTAAAAAGAAGGTGGCCATTAGTAATGAAACTAAAGCCTTTCCTAGCTGTAAGTTACCATAAAATCCTATCTGAGGTAATGTAATTTCAGGGAAATGTAATATGCTGCAATCTCAGATTCCAGCAAGAGGCCAGACATGATACATACCCCCTTTTATGGTCTTCACATTAGCCCAATTTGCAGAACAAACATATTCAACCTTCAGCCCTAGTGCCGTGACCCGTAAATAATGCTTCTAATAGGATTGACACATCTGACCAGTGCTCTGGGACAAAACTCCCCTTGAATTCAGTGCAAGCTGCTCTGGTTCCTGTGTTTTTCCAGCAAAACATCTGCCTACCAACTCCTCCAAGAAGTACTTGCAGCCCAAGTAAAGGAAGGTCAGAGCCACAATAATATTGGGATGACCTGTAGGACAAATGTGATTTGCAGCTCCCTTGTCTTTCTTTAGCAGAGACATGAACAACCTTTTTTTACAGTGCTAAATTTTCTAGGCAGCTGGCAGAGGTTAGGCTCTCTCCCATGCTTGGCAATGGTGAGGGGGTTATATGAGTTTGACCTTTATATAGTTTACACAAAAATTCTCTTGAAGTAACGTATGTTAGACCCAATTGGATTTTGGTTGTAGATCTTCAAGTTACTAAAACTCGCCATAAAAATGAGAACCTAGGCATCAGCTTTTCCCCTCACATGCTTGCTTCTCCCTTGCTGAAGGGAGATTAGATTATCGTATCTGGAGGCTGCTACAGTGCAAACTGTGTTAACACTGAAACCATAATAAACCATAAACCACTGAAACAAATAAAGTTTGATGCTTGTCCTCACTTGGAGAACTTGGTGCCCTAAAGATTTCTTTTAGTTTATGTATTTATCAAGTTGGTAAAAGGACCTTAGGCTGTTTTATGAGAGAATTCTGTGTGTCCCCAAAAGGTATGGGGAGATCTGGGCAGAGAATTATTCTGTTAAAATGTGTCCTTAATTTCCCAGGCAGTGCTGCCCACGGCATGACAGCAATGACAGCAGTGGTGCTGGGAAGGGATCTCTAGAGGTCTCCAATCCAGACCAAGGCTATTGCCCATAATAGATCAGGACAATCATAATATCTTTATTATTATTATTTTTATTACTAGAGTAAAAGGAGGTTTGACTTAGAGACCTTATTGTAATCTAAGTAATACAGCTTGCATGATGACACAGGACACAAATCACTCTTCAGCTTTAGGCAGCATGTTAAACATTAAAAAGAAATGATAACTACTAAACCCACTTAGTTCAGGTTTGTGCTGAAATTGTACTTGCTATTCAAGCTACTCGAGAAACAGGAATTCATTTTTTAAATACAGATATTTTTCTTCCTTTTGACTCACTTGAAAGGCAAGTGCTGCCCCTACTGGGAAAATTGAGAAAACCCAGTTTGAGAACGAAAATTGTGCTATCCCTGGTTGCCAGCATCACAGTAGGACAAAATCCACAAAACATTTTGAAATGGAAATTCCAAAAATCATGTGAGGTGAAGAATAAATAGTGGGTGAAACCATAGAAGCCTCCCGGATCAGATCCTGAAACTGAGCAGGAAGGAGAGCTGTCATTACGTGACTGCAGAATTTCAGGACTCAGCAGAAAAACACACGAGCTTGACACGGAGCCTCTCTGTATGATTATGCTCCTGCTCCCTGGACGCCATGGAGGTGACACATTCCTGAGCTCGGTGGCACAGACCATCCCTCGGCTCAGCGAAGGCAGACAGCCCTGTACCTGTGTACAGCTTCACTCCAGACAGGTATTTTGGTTTCCAGCTGAGGCGACTTGAAGATGATCTGGAGGCACTGTCCTCTTTTTCAGCTTGACTCGGGGTAGACAGCAGGTTGAGGGAAGGGAGCGCTCCCCTCTACTTGGCACTTGGGTGATGACACCAAGATACTGGGACTGGTTTGGGGCTCACAGGGATCTCCATACAGGAGTGAGCCCAGGGAGGCCTCAGACAGGTGGAGGCCAGGGTGTGCAAGGCGAGGCTGCAGGTGCGGGGCTTGCTCAGCTGCAGGCAAGGAGGCACTGGGGAATTCCCTGCAGGTATCTCCCCCAGCCCAAAAGGGTCCCGGAGATGCTGGGACCAGACCCTGCTCCCAGGGGCACAGTGAGAGCACCGGAGGCACTGGCACAAGCTGCAGCATGGGATGACCTCGAGGAAACAGCCCTTCTTGTGCGAGTGGGGTGTCCCTGGAACTGAAGCACCATATCAGAATTTGTCTTCCTTTAATGTAACTGCTTTGACCCAATAAATCTGCCTTTTTCTGGCCTCTGCCATGCTGCAAAGTCAGCCTTGAGCACTGCAAAGCCATTTCTTCCTGCTCTCCCATGATTTTTTGCACACGGCTCTGGGAACAAACCTGCTGGCAAGAAGCATAAGAAGAGCATTCTATGTGTTATTTCCTCTGTTGAAAGCTGGGAGCTGATCGGGGAGAAATTGTGAAGCCTGCCCTCGTGGCTCCCTGAGTCACTGCAAAGCCGTAGCTGTGTGACTTCTGCTGTGAAATTCCATCTGATCATTGCTGATTTTGTAGAGTAAGGTTTTCTTCTTCTTCCAGCTCCTGCCCACAGTCCAGCTGAGACAATTTAGTTTTAACCATTCTGTAATTAATGACTCTCAGGCTGCTTACAGAGCCCTGTGCTACAGGACCTACCCAAGCGTGCCGGCACCGTCTGCATGGAGGAAGATGCAGCAGAATGCTGGTGGTGCCAGCTGCAGTTCAGACTCAGCTGATCTGTGCTAAACTGTGTGTGTATGGAAAAATACAATTTACCTCTTTTGGGAAGCACAGGGTTTTACAAGGAAACAGAGAAGCATGTCTTAGACTGGGCTTGCCCTGAACCATGCAACACAGCAGTGTTTCAAATCCACTTTTACATCTATTTTATTACAGTTAATGTTGCTGCCGTACATCTCCTGTACCTGCCACTACCCTCCTACACAGAGAGGGTCACAAAGTGCCCTCTGTCAGCCACACTCCTCCTTTTCACCTCTGTGGCAGCAAGACACCACGGAGCACGTGCCAGCACCGGTGTTAAAATACTCCCTCCAAGTAGAAAGCACAGCTGAATCAATTTGCTCCATGAACTGGCATCAGGGGCTCGGCTCAGGTGAGCTGCAGTGCTGTTCTGATGAGAAGTGGAGCATGACAAGGGAATGCGTGGTGGGTTTCACCAAGCCTCATCATGAGCACACACTCTCTCCTTGAAAGATGAAGTAATGCAGAATGTTGGAGCCGAAGGACAGAAGAGGGTAAGGGACACAAAAAGCCTGGGAGCCTCTGTTCTCAGGAAACATGCCCTGGGGAGAGCAGTGGCTGCAAGTCCTGAGCAGCTGGGACTCCCTGCTCAGACATGGGATGCTCTGGGCAAGTCAATTGCAGCCCCACACAGTCCGCTGCTAGCCTCTTAAAACTCTGCATGTCCTCACTGTTTGCCTGTTGTCCCCATCTGATTCTTTTTTATTTCCTTCTTTTACTGACTTTCACGTTCCTTTTTAAATTTTCCTTCTTCTTCTTTCTCTTTGAATGGGGAAATGGTTACTACTGTCCTGACTCAAGCATTTCTCATTTTATTTCAAATTTTGAAGCCTTTTCCCCTAAAGACACATGCTGTTTTAATCAGCAGCAATCACCCGTTAAAACCAGATTAATTAAAGAAATTACTTCATATATTTTTCTAATGATCTGAAACAAACAGGAGGAAAACTCTACAGTCTCCCATTTATAATGCTGTTTGCCTGCAACACATTGCTGGATAATACCACTGCTGATCTGAGAAGATGACATCATCTCACCATTAATCTTTTGCTACAATAATAAAATAGCTGAATTGGAATTTACTACATCCTTTGGAAATAGATATTTTGGTCTCTTTCATGCAGGGGTAAAAACCCAAAACCCTATTCTACAGTTTCTTAAAACCATCGCATATGAATGCAGTGTGTCCTTTGTTTGACTCGGTTAACAGTGTATTTAATTCTTTTCTTTTGCTCTGCTGCTGATACCTTTCTCATTAACACTGTTTGCCACCAACAGGGGAAAGGGACAAAGCCCATGACACTGTGCGATGAACTCAGAGCAATGTCCACTCCTGCCAGGCTTACCACTCCTGCCAGGCTTTAAAAAATGTCACAGCATGTGCAACCCCACCTAATTTCAGGGGTAGCTTAAAATCACTGAATAAATGAGGTGTTTTGATAGTAAAATGAAGGCACGGAGTCAATGTCTTTGAATGTTAAACAATGTAATGGATAAAGCCACTAAACAAGTGATGCAACCTAAGTAAATGATGCAGACTGATCCCAAGTGATATTAGAAGTACCATCAGTGAGTAAATGACGCCATATGGTAATAAAGTGTCATCATAAATGAAGTGGCGGGGTAAATGGTCGTTGTATTACTGAAAGACGTACCTGTGGTGAGTGTGGTGGGGTGAAGAAGCTGCCATCCTTGGGTCCTCTGTATGAGTGAAGCTTAGAAATTGGCAAATTAAAACTGTTGTTGATTGAACTGATGTTCTCCTGGCACAGCGGCATCACCGAGGATGCGGGAAATAACTGCAGCAAATATGTGAGCATGGTCCTCCCCCTGTAAACAAAAGGCATGTTCTGGGTTGCTTTCCATGCTGTGTGATAGTAAAAAGGGAGGGCAGTTTATTAATCCCACTGACCCTAACTCAGGGCCTCCCTCCCGGGGTCTAATTGGTCTGGCTGCAAACTTTTGCTGGAAAACATTAGTTTGGGTTGTAAATGCAAATGTAAATGGAGGTAGAAAGTGATCTGATTTCAGAATTATCTTATTAGCATTTGGATGCTATTATAATTATTTTAGTATTATAGAAACATTAATTTACTTTAGTATTAGTTCATTAATGAAGTATTAATGCACTATTAGTAAATGCATTCCATATAAAAATCTCTTAGAACTGAATTTCTTAGTAATTGATCAGTGATTCATTTATTAATGATAGTGATCTACTAGCATGTTAGTGTTGATTCATTAATGTGTACATTGATTTCGATTAATTGGTTAAATTGCTATTCATGCTCATAAAGTTATTGCTACCATTCAGTGCGCTTCATCTAACTAAAAACATGATTTAGATTTTCATATGAATGAACTCCTTTGGGACTGGTAATCTCCTTAGCATCCTAAAGGTCTCCTCTTGAGGGATATGATAAACTCGGGTCACCACTAGAAAGAGTAAAAATTAAGAGAGAATGCCTCCAACGTTTTATTATGATTTAAATAGCTTCAGTTCTTCGCTCTTATTGTTAAATGAGGCAACACCTATCTCGGCAGAGCCGAAGGGTGAGTCAGAGCTATCACACTCATCATCCCGATCCCCTCTGGCGCTCAGGTAAGGAGAGACAGAGAGCCAGCACGGGTTCCAAGTGCCTGGAGGAGAAACACCAGCCGAGTGGAGCTGTGGGTCATCCCCTCCCACTCCTGCAAGGGCATCTCCGGTCCCCAGGGGGCCCCCACAATGATGTTACCTGGCATCCATGCAGTCTCTTGGCATCTCCCCCACTCTTGGTGCCTCAGGAGTGGTGATAGCCTTGCAGAAGAGGTAGCTTTCAGGATCGCAAGTGGATCAGAAGGATTAAGCCCAGGCAGCAGCCTTGGATAGCTGTTTGTAAGCCTCTCGGACAGCCTTTTGTAGTTCCCAACAGGGAGGTCAGGCTTCCCAGGAATCAATTTGCACAGCCTTCAGGTTCATATTATTTGCCAGAAAATGACCATGCCGGGGGAACAACCCTGGAAAGGGGGAGTTTATTATGATTACCCTGGGGGAAGTGGCAGCTACAATGTTAATCCTATTATAGCATCAGTAGGATGGGGTTGCAAGAAGTGATTGTCAGTGAGAAAACAGCGCCCTGCCAAAAAGCAGAAACTCCTCTTAGGAACATACCTGCCTCGATAGCATTGCAGAAGGGAAGCAAATAAAAAGATATAAAACATTCCCTAGCCCAGCATTGCTTCCAGCTACTCCTGTTCAGACTCTGTTTTCCTATTCTGATGAAAAACATGGCTTTATATTTAGCCCACGAGTGCTGAGCACAGATAACCAGTTAAAAGCAGGGTTGTAAATAATTTGCCTGAGAGGAAAGTCAAGCAAAATCTCATGCTGGACTTCCCCATTTTAAGAAACTGCAGTATTTGGTATTTCTTTACAGAGGAGCAGGACACTGAGTAGAGAGAAGCTGAAGGTGAAAAACAATTATCAAGACGAAAATAACAGAAACAAGTTGTTTCACCTTCCCCAGTGCATACATTACTATTTATCCAAGCTTACTGTTGATTTTGTTTGGGTAACGCCTGCAATCACTCGCTGATTACAATAAGTCATGAGGCTTTTATTATTATTATATATTTCTATACTTTTATGTGCTCAGATCAGCAAAAACTGTCTCTTACGGGATGCTAATGTAACGTGCCAGCACATCCAGTCCTCCCTTGTGTGTTTTCATTCACCCACCGCCTGGGCGAGGGGTAGGTGGATGCAGTGCTCCTCTGCTGTCTCTGCGATCTGCTGGCTAACTGCTATTGGAGAGGGAACAAATGCCTGAAGTACAGAAAAAGTTTCAATCAGACCTTGCAGATCTTCCCACACCAAGAAACAAATCCTCAGGAAACTGGGCTCAGCTCTCATGGCTAATGCACTCTAAAATGGCTTTGACTTGCATTTTGGATAGAAAAAATGTATTTTGTTGTTCTTTAACAAGAGGCAAATTTTGAAGTGCAAGGTTTGAAATAGGATGTGTTACTAGTGTTCGTGAAACTTAAGTTTAATCACCTACCTGTTTTGGAGTAGACAACATACAGAGGCCCCTCCCTTGCTATCTTGTTCTGTTAATTTAAGTAAGATTGTTTAACAACAGCTGACTTCTCCCAAGATCTTGATGCTGGAACAACAAAGGTGAGCAGAAGCCAAATAGACTAGGGAGTCAAAGGCAGACTCCAGAGGTTGCTCCAACACTGGGTGGTGTCAGGAGTAGGAAAGGTGTGACACGCCGTGCTCACACCAACCCCGGATTGCGTTTCCCCTGCAAAAAGGTGCAGTTTCCCCTGCAATTTCCCCTCCTCGCAGATGAAGGCGCAGGCAAGGTCTGCGGCGATCCCAGCGCAGGCACCAGCCGGCTGGCCTCACGCATCCCAGGATGGGGATTTCCTGCACCCTCAGCTGCTCGGAACAAATCGCGTCGGGTTCCTGACTTCTGTTTTCATAGCTACATATTCTCGGGAAGCTCTGAGATGGCTTATTTTAAGAAAAGCAGCGATTTTCCGTGTTGAAGGCAGACGGCCTGAGGCGAACCGCCCCTGCGGCTCGGCGCAGAGCAGCCCTGTCAGGGAGCAGGGGGCCGGCACCCCACGAGCGCGCTTCCCACAGCCCCCAAGGCGGAGCGGCAGCCCCGGGGGAGCGAGGAGGAGGCTCCCGGCACCGGAGCCCCCTCGCTACCCCCGGCCCGGGCCCGCCGCGCACAAGATGGCGGCGGGGAGGTGACAGGGCGCTTACGTGACGCGCCGCCCCGCCCGCTCTGCCCGCCGCCGCCGCCCGGGACACGGAGCCGCCGCCGCCCAGGGGACCCGCCCGGCAGGCGGCCGAGCCGCGCTGAGCCGAGCCGAACCCAGCCGAGCCCAGCGACGGGGGCGCCGCGCCGCCCGGTGAGCAGCGAGCCGCGGGGCCGGGGGCAGCGGGGGACAGCGGGGCCGGGAGCGCGGCCGCCCGAGGCGGGGCCGAGTGGCGCAGCGGGGACGGGCCGCGGCGCGGGGGAACCGGCCCCTCAGCCCCGGGGGGTCTGGCCCCTAAATCCGCACGGGGTCCAGGCCCCCCAGCCCCGTGGGGTCCTGGTTAAAGGCGTCTGGTATCGTTCCCCCCCCCACCCCCCCAGAGGGCTCAGGTCCCCTCGGCCCAGCTGGGCACCTGGGGCCAGGTGTGGGCCCCCAGCCCTGGTGGGGCTGAGGGGAGCCTGGTCCCCCCGCGCCCCGTGGTGTGACACAGGTGAGCTGGGTGGCGCTGGCACGTGTCCGAGGTCGGGGGGACGAAGGCTGACAGCTCGGTGGAGCGGCGGTGTCGGGGCTGGTCCCAGGCAGCGAGCCTGAGGTGCGGGTAACGCTGACTGGGGTGTCTCGGCGAGGCAGAGCGCTGAGGGCAGAGCTGGTGCTGAGCATGAGAGGCCTCGCCTTCGTTGGTGCCTTGACAGGTGAACACAGCACAGCTTGTTTGCTGGAGAAATCGCTCGCCGATGGGTGGGCTGGATTGTTTGGATTTTTTGGCCTGTGATGTGTGCGGCTGTCTTTAGGCGTTGCTGCTGTGTGCCGGCTGGAGGCCCGGTTGAGATCAGGGTTTCTAATTTATGCTGCTTTGTGTGTAACCTCATTAAAGAAGGCCTTGTCGCCTTCAGGGCCTCTCATTGTAAATACGCGAGGTGAGGGTGGGAAGGGAGAGAAAAGAGCCCTGTTTGTGCAGACGGAGCCCTGCCACGCTGGCCGGCTCCGGCGAAGCCCGCTGGCCGCCGACACGCGCAGCCTCTCGTGGCGGGGCTGGAAGCGGCCGCGTTGGCAGGGAGCAGCGCGGCGGTGTCACAGCAGCTTCCGTGGAGGTTACTTCAGACTGTTCGGCCACGCCAGGCCCGCGGGGATGAGAACGGTTTGTGCCACCTTTCTTGCTGGTTTGCAAGCCGGTGTGAAGTATGGCCCTGGTGGTTCGAGTCTCTGGGAGCTCTGCTGTTGATGGGTTTGGGCTTGGCTACATTTGTTTGTTTGCTTTAGGAATGGATTTTTGGATTGAAGTAACACGCGTTGTTGTTTCATTTCAGGTCATAGTTGGGTGGGTATTGAAATTGCTTCAGCTTTGTGAAGGTGTTTAGAGCTTGGAAAGAGAATGCAATCAGCCCTCATTGGTGGCAGATGAAAGATAAATGCTAGTTTTAAAATAATAAGAAGAAAATCACTTATATCCAGAGAGATTGCCTTGATTTTTATTGGTTTGTGCATGTAGAACAGAATTAAATTTAGCTCAGAAGTCTTCTAACTGTGATCTGTGTAACTGTGATTCCCAAATCATTTGTCACGCTTCTTTCGGCTTCCATGTATCAGCCTAGAGACAATATGTCTCCCTGTGTATAATTAGTTTTTAATGACAGCTTGTGACAATTATCTGAGTACTTCAATTTATTAAATTCACAGTTTTTAGGACTGGCAGGTATTCGTGAATACTGTTTGACTACTCGTTGTTAACGGTACCCTTAAAAGGCACTGACTTCTTAATAATACCTTCTATATGCCAGTTCTCCATGTGTGTCATTGCTTCTCTAAATGCTCCTCAAACTTCAACAGGTGCTGCTTTTAATTACATAATTAGTGAGTTCTCTTTAACTGGACGTGGTGAGAAGGAACACATACGTTATTGGTGACAGCGACTTAAAAGTTCTTACCCTTTTCTGGTTGCTGCTACTCCGTGCTGTTCAATGCTGGGTGATTGGCATGTGCAATGTGTGTGTGGCCTGGGACTTGCTTGGATTTGACAGCAATTTTAGTCTGGCTATAAGGAACAGTTGCTGAATTAAAGGCTTTGTAGTTGGGGCAACTGTATATCCTGTAAAATGCTTGGACAGAAGTGATCCAGAAGCTGCTTCTCCCATGTGTCAGGTGGGGCCTGTTTGGAGTAAGGAAAAAAAACCAAACAGCAAACAACAGTGGCCCATGCTGGGCAGGGAGGATTTTTAAGGCTTCACACTGAGGTAAGTCCAAACTGCTCTGCTGAGATGGAGCAGAGCACCTGAATGCTATTTCAGTTGTAATTCATGTGCAGCACATCAAAACCAACCGCAGGTAGGAAAAAGTGCTCTGAAGTAGAGGTGAGAACAAATGAGGTCAAAGCCCTGAGTTGTGAGGATTTTTTGAGACTCAACCTCATGACCTGAGCTCCCATGTGCTGGCAGAATTTTCCAAAGGGTTTTGGTGTCCTTGGAAGTATTTTGCACCCAGGAAAGCAGAATGCAGATAGGGGCAGGCAGCCCTCCAAAAGCTGCTGTTCTGCATGGCTTCTGTGCTGTGGATTAGAGACTCTCTCTTTTAATACAGCTTTAATTCCCAAAGTGAGCGGGTTCATTAAACTTAATGATTAAAGTATTTCCCCCTTACAGTCTCCCCCCCCCTCCCCCTCCCCCCAAAGGCTGGGGGAGATGCAGAAAGCACTGAGGAAAGCATGAAATCTTCTGTGTTTTTTTTTTTGTGTGATGCTTTCATCCCAGATATATTTTATGTTTTTGAGAATAAGCGTTTAGCAGAGGCAGTAATTGGTGCAGGTTGCTTATGCTTTATTTTTGTTGTTAAAAATAATAGCCATCCTAACGAGCTATCAAGTGTAACTAGTTTCCCTTTCTAAAGGTAGCTTGCTGTGTTTACGTAGAGTTCAACACAAAGCATGTTGCTGCTTGGAAATAACAGAATCCTGACGTCTAGTAGGCTTGCTGTTTCTCTTGTTTGTTTTTTAACTGTAGTAAGAAAGGCTGTGTGAAAACTGGCAGCTTTCTAATCAAACTGGTGAGGTGCAGGTGTGCTCTGGGAAAGCCAGCCAGCAGCGTTCCTCGGGAGTGCTCGTCGGACTGGTTCCATTGGGCGCAACGCACGGCACTGCATCCTTGCTGTGCAGCCGGGAAACGTTGCATCCCAGGAGCATCGCTCTGCGCGCGTCTGCGGAACCAGCAGCCGTGGCAGGAGAGGCTGCAATTCCCCTCTGAAGAACTGAAGCAGCATTACCTTAGGTGTGCTGCAGCGACAACCCAGCAGATTGGAGGGAGGTCTTGCTGAATAGAGCAGCTGCTTTTCCTTGTTGCTCTTGGGTCGTATGGAGATGATGCTGGGCAGTGCATCTGGAGAGAAGAGCTTTGGCAGCCACAGTTAAAGAAGAATTTTTTAAGCTCTCTTCCTGCCTTATGCAGCCTACACCCCTGCTTTCCTTGTGATAAAAAGGAGCATTGTATTTTGGAGTCGTACAATTTTCCTTGCTGGCCCATTAGTGTATTAGCTTAGCTTCGCATGTGTTGAATGCCATTAAATGTCACTTGCAAATTTAATGTTGGGAGTGCTGAGATTTGTACTAATTGCATTTAAAGCCTTATACTTGGATTTGTTAAAATGGCAGGTTGAAGCAATTGAAATGCTTTAATGGGAGAGTATGTAAGTGTTTGCAAATTGCTATTGTAAGCGAGTCTGCCACAGTGTTTGGGTAGATCAAAGGGAGACCCTGAACAGGCATCAGGTTTTGAGGGGGCTTTACTCTCATTCTCTCTCTCTTTTTTTAATTATGAGGTGATGATAGCTGGCAAAATCTGATATGATGAGTCTTCATGCTTGGTATCTTTTCAGGGTCACTGTTGACCCTAACTTAAGCTTAAATACTTCTGCAAAAACGTTACCAAATATAGGGCCTTCTTCACTTCAAATAATGTTTCACCATCTCCTGCAGCTATCGTTCTAGGTGCTAATGGAGAAAGGTTGTCATGAGGGCTGTTGGTCTTCACACTCCATTGTGCTTTCTTAAATTGTTTGATTTATGGTGGTTTTTTTAATGCATGAACAGGTTTTGTCTCAGTGTTACATCTGAAGGCTTTTTTTTTTGTAGAGGGCAGTCTGCACAGAAGCTCTGGGCTTTAACATTTTTTTTTATTCTTGACCTTAGCAAAATAACCAAGGATTAAGTAGATGTAGAAACAGCTCTCACCGCCTACAGAAGACTACTGCTTCACTTTTTGTAAGGTAAAGTGTTAAAACTATTACCTTTGATTGGAAAGGAGTCATAAAAATTGTTTACTAGCTTTTCCTAGTAGCATAAATCCGTGCCTCCCTAGATAGCACAGTGCTTTTAAGAAGTTTGTCTTGGAATGATTCCATGAAATCTCTTGATACCATACTTTGACCTCCTGCCACTGAGCTGGCATTTCATATGGTCTTCTGGCATGAGTTCTTCTGCCACTTTCAAGTAAAAATTTACCATGCATTGAAAAGCTCGACTCCGCAGCCAAGCACTGTGCCAAGCTATAAAAACTCTGTTTGTACACAGAATGGATTTTTGCTTGCTGGGAAGGCTTGGGTAACACTTCAGTAGCTGCACACGAACGGCTTTGCATCTACATGCAGGTGGAATAGCTCCATCCAAGCTGAGCTGTAGCTTCTCTTCTGCTCTGAAGTCTGTGGTTTGTCTTCATTGTGTCCCTGCTGCTCTGCGTAGAGTTTTTTGTAGTCAAATAATATTGCTCTGGAAAACTTTGTTGGGAAAGTTAACGAAATGTATTTGAAAGATTTTAAAATAAATCCTGCCGTTTGGATGATGAAAGACCTTGAGAGTGCATTGAGGGTGATCGCTGCAAAAATACATGTGTGGGTAAGTGAATGGCACGTGCTTGGCTGGTGGTGGTGGTGGTGGTGCTTCTAAGTGCCTGGGCTTCAGCTGGGCTTGGAGATCCAGCCCGTGAGTGAGGAGTACAAAGCACAAGTGTCTGGAGGACGCCGGGTGTTCAGGGAGAAGGGTTTCAGGTAAGCGAGCGAGACTTAGAGGGAAGAGGAAGAAGCAAGTGCTTCTCAAAATGGTGTAGGATGCTGAAGTTGGAAGTGGGGTCTGGGTGCTGACCAGGGGCAGTGTGGGCATAGCTGTGTGCCAGGGAGGAAAGGGCAAAAAAAACTTACCATGAAGCAAGGATGGAGAGGGAAGGATGAATGCAAGTGTGTGAAGGTCCCTGGTGAAGCATCCTCTATGAAATTACTTGACAGAAGGTGTTGTTCTGTGTCCACCACCGCTTTGGGAATGTCAGGATACATGTTTAGTCCAAACATGATTATATAGAGATTCAGCCACGCTAGGAGAAATTTGCATTTGCCAAAAGCAGTATTTAGTAATGGGTTAGGGTTTCTTATCTACTCTTCATGAAACAGCACAAAAGGCTTATTTCACAGTAATGAGCAATTATCTGCAAATTAAAAAAAATGGTCTTGTCAGATATTGCCTTTGTTTTCATGCATGTATAAATTCCTATTTCAGTTTTTCTCCCTCTTGAAACATAAATAGATGGTTTGTGAAAGGAGACTTAAAAAATAAACAGGGCCCAGAGCACATTTATCGGATGTAGATTATTTGCATTCTTATACTTAGTTCAGAATTTGTTGGAAATGCTTGCAGGAGTGTCTGTGCTGAGAAGGCACAGACCTGTATAGTCCCATGTCTTGTCTCCAAGCATATATAATGTTCTTGAGAGGGAATGCCAGGGTGTAGCAGCACTTAAGTGTAAGTGGCTATGGTGGTAAGCATGAAGAGGACAATGACTGGAGGATTTAGGTTGGGGGGGACTTCTGGGAGTCCCTAGGCTGACCTCCTGCTCAGAGCAAGATGATCTTCAGAGGTACGTCAGTTTTTCAAGGCCCTTGTCCAGCTGGGTTTTGAAAGTGTCCAAGGATGGAGATCCGTCACTGTAAGAACCGAAGGTGGGACCTGGGGAGGGGGAAAGCTCCGTGCCCCAGCAGTTCCCACCTCATGGAGACAGTCCACCCTGCAGGCTTCTCTTGGTGTTTCTCAGCACCTACATGGGGTGGGAGCGGAGGAGGGGGAAGGACCAAAGCTACAGCTGATGGTCAGGGTGCAGGCGTGCCGGCTTTATGCAGCGGAAGCTGTGGTTGCCTGTTTTGTTCTCTGTGCCTGTTGGACTGAGCTGATGCTTTCAGTGAGCTTCCTGTTACTCCTTAAGGATCTTCTGAGTGGTGCTGGTTAACTCCGTTCATTGCACAAGTGAATTGTCTGGCATCGTTTTATAACTGCCTGCGGGGAACTTCCTTTGCCATTTTGTGGAGTGGCTGCCAATCTTTAAAATCCTTCTGTGATTCTTCCCATTAGACCTTCTTCTTTGCTAATATCGCACAAAGTACTCACGATGTTAAATGTAGGTTGTTTGCGTTAACTTTGTAATCCCTCATACACTAGTAATATTGCTTTATACTCTGCATTTGTAGCTGGACATGAACAAATATTCAAAACAGTTGTCCACAGAATTGTCTGTCAGCTTCGTGGTTTTGGATTTTATTTGTTAACAATCTGGGAATCTTGAGCCCATGTCCGCAACCCCTTTTTCGTCTTTTCATGGTTATAGCCTGAAAGCAGAATACATACTAAAAAATTGTAAGAAGTTGCTGTTTCTTCAAGCAGTTCCACCGTAATAGCTACATGTTGATATTCAGCCTGTAAAATGTGATGCCATGCTACTAAAGTAATTATCTCTGTTTATTTGCAGATTGGATAATAACCCAGTCAGTTTTTGGCCCTTCTGCCAGGAACCGTGCAAAAACTGTGACAGGGATAATGCTTTGCCTGCCTTCACCGAGCTGTGATCTCAGGGTGGCTGGGTATACGGATGTGTGGTCCCATAAATACACCTTGCTCCTTTCTGAACGTCAGAAAAGGCAGCCGTGTCTCGTAGTTCTGGTTACTGGTGTAGTTGGTGCACACGGTTCAGTCACATCCCCTGCACGAGCTCATGTGCAAATGTTATTGTTGAGACTTTGACTAATCGTGTAGCATCTTCTGTGCACACCAGTGCTTATAAGAACTTTCAGAAGGATCCTAGTTCATTTACTGCAAATTGTCATTTAAGAATCCATGAAAATCTTTCTGGTGTTATCGACGTGTGAACCAACTACAGATGCAGATGAACTGCTTGAATTTCCTAGAGCCCCGCGCACAAGGGAGGCTGTTTTTCACTCTGATCCTTATCAGTGTTCTGACCCTTGTCAGTGAACGTGCTTTTAGGTTTGGAGCCTGCAGATTCAACTCCCAGAAAGCAGAAGCTAGCATACATCTGTTCAAAGTGGGCTTTCTGTTACAGTTTCCCTCATGGCTGTAGCAGAGCCAATCCAATTTTCCTTCTATTCCTCTCCCCAGTTTATGACGTTAACAGGTGTCCCAGGAGATTTTGGAGAAAAGATGAGATGAGAGCCCCTCTGCCAGAGCTGCAGGAACCGTGAAGTCCCTGGGAAGGGGCCTGGTGCTGGGATGGAAGCAGAGGAGCAGCGCGCAGAGGGCAGAGCACAGAAGTGCTTCCGCAGGCAAAATGCCGCTGGAAGTTTGTGGTGCCTGGTCCTAGAACCGTGCAATTAAAATATTAACACCACTGCACTGGCGCCATAGCAGCCTTGGCTGGTCCAGCTTCTAGTAGGGGGTTTCAGCGCCTGTAAAGCTTGGTAGTTTAGGTAAAGAGTGTATCTGAATGTATGCTTGCCTTTGATGTGCATCCTTGATGCGCAGTTATGAAATCAGTCTATGATTTAGGGTCAGTGCTTGCAGGCACAAGGGGTTCAGGTGTGCAGCTGCCTGTAACGCTTGCACCCTCTTGTCTTTGTTCCTAATGTTGGTGATAGTAAAAGATGCAATACAAACTGCAGCTATAGTGAAGGAAAAGGCCAGTTATCTCCAAAGACACTACAGAGTGAAACAGTTTGAAGTGAGAAAGTATTGGAAGAGGTAAACATTCTGATCTTACTGTATTTACAGCTTTAAAAATGAGGGAAGAATTAAAATATGTATTTTTAAAAAGTGTCTTAATTAGCTTCTCTAGAGGCAGTATTATCTGCTCTTGGGTTTGAGGTTTTGTTTCCTTTCAAGGTCTACTTAAAAAAACTATAATTGTTTTTTTGATAAATCAGAGGTAAATTGCTGTGTGATCATCTTTACCAAAGAATTAATCATTTCTGTGAAGTGAGTAGCTGTGTGCTGAATAACCCACAGTTTATTTGTGCTTTTTTTTTTTTAAATGAAGATGTTGCATCAGGCAGTTAGCAGACAGATTGTCTTGTACTGTGATGTTAGATTCTCTTGAACAAACTACCTTTCTGTTTTTAATTGGTATTTTATTGCTGTGATTTACGTTTGCAGGGTGAGGGCAGCACTGTTCCTCCCATGGCAGTCTGAAGTGAGACCTCTGCTTAGACGAGTGCTTAAGTTAACTCTGCAGGGAGAAGGAGAGCCAGTTCCTTAGCTGGAGACTTTCTTGGGTACTTGCAGGGCTGGGAACTTGATTTATTCTTTCCAGTTTAAGTACTGATGTGAAATATGCGTGCAGTAATTCAACATGTTTTTAAGCACGGCATTTAGTAGAATTATTTTCAGTGTGACATTGTAAGTGTTCCCAGATTAAACCTGCTGGTTATGGTGCTGCTTGTTATCAAAGTCGGTGTTACTTGGTGCAAGCCTCCAAAATGAAGCTCAAGTCTGAGCTTCCTCACTGCTGGGGACCCTGTGCGTTATTCGGGGCTTCTGATCAGGTGAGAAGGGAAGGGGCACTGTATTTAAACAGCTGCCTTTGCTAGAAGATCAGCCTGCTGCCACCAGGTCTTTGTGAATTGTGTACACGCTCAGAATATAGGAATATTATTCTGGCAGGTGTTGTCAAACTTGGATTCTCTTTTCACACTGATATGCAGTTTATTTCCTAGAAATTTCAGCGGGAGCATTAAAACGTGTCTGTAGATTGTTTGTACTAACTGGTAATATTTGCAGTTGATCCAAGTATAAACTGAGGACTGGTTTTTGAATGTGGCAATGCAGAAGACAAAGCCTGTCTTGGTAAGGTCGGTATCAGAAATGCAGGGTCTATGCTGATTCTTCTTTCATGGTGTAACTTATATCCAGTTTTGTTGAGAACAAGTCACTTTGTTTCTCATTTTCCCTAATTAATCTGCTCTTGCAACATGTGTCAATTCATAACCATAGGTACAAAGACCTAGAGCTACATCTGATTAGAGCAGAATCTGCTCAGGCTTTTGGGACTTCTTGCAAGCAGCGGCACAGCAGCTAAGCCTATTACAGTAACCCCTTTAGTTGTGTCCTGCAAGTTGTTTCTCGGCCTTTCCCCTGTCGGGTTGCTCGGCAAACATGCTGGGAGGGCCACGAGCCGCACCACCTGTTGATGCGGTTTTCTGGCTTCCAGTGGATGGTGCTGGGCTCCAGGAGATGCAGGAGGATGTTCGGCTGCGGCTGCTGCACCTCTAGCAGCCAAAATACGTCAGCATGAAGAGCTGCAAGTGAGAGAGGATCCTCTTCCTGCTTGGTTGCGAGCATGCAGGCGTGGATTTCCACCAAAGGTGTCTGCAACGAGCCAGAAAAAGCCAACAAGTGAAGGCATCCAAGTTATGCTCCCACCCAGGTCATATGTGCCAGTGCGGTGTCACTCTGCGAGAGAGGAATGTGCATGTTTTCACCCAGAATGCGTCCAGGACCTTAAGGCCCTTGGAGATCTGCTTTTGTCAGCGAACGTGGCGCAGTGCAGCCTTCAGCCATGGTACAGCTGGATGGGCATCATCAACGTGCTTGCTGCTGCTCTTAGAGGTGGGTGAGTGTAGGGTGCTGGCAGCTGGGGGGGCAGTGGCTGAGCTCTGCTGGAGAATGTGTCCAGCTCTGGACTCTGTCTGTGTGATAAGCGTCCCCTGAGGCAGGGGAGGGAGAGCTGGCTGCAGTTCCTGGCTGGTGAGGAGAGCATCCCCTCCCTCCTGAGGAGGTGGTCCAGCAACTGAGGAGAATTAGCAGTTCCTTGGCAGGCGTGCAGGCTTGCAGATGGTTTTCCGGAGGGGTGGAACACATTCCTGCTCCTGACCCCGAGGTGTCTAGTTTGGGGCCTGTAGCTGGGGGATGGTGAATCCCAAAACCATGCTTTTGCCAGATCCAAGGCCATCTGTGTTGCACAATCTGCGGTAAAGGCGGCTTCTGCAGAAAAGTTGTTTTACTACTAATATTTCTAAGGACCCAGTTCCTGCTGTCACATGAATTTTTCTTACGCTAGTGACTGAAGGCGGACAACTCCAAAAACACATCCTGTAACACAGAGTGGTGGGTTTAAATTCGCTGGACTTCTAAACAGAAATGGGCAGAAACAGACGTTTTCAAAGGTGTTATAATGTGATTCTGATGTTTTATGGCACGTGGGCACTTTTTTGCATTAGATTACTGTTATCCCTTTTGAACAAGGTGTTGTGAAGAGACTTTGGGGGTCTCCAGTGCATATGGGGGAAGGCCGTTTCTATGGTGTGACTCCTTGCTCCAAAGCACAAGGTTTCCCTGAGGTCCCAGCAGCGTTTGATCCCTTTGTGGGAGATGTAGCTCAAGTTTCCTGCTCTTTTGTTTACGTTTTTAAGGAAAAAAGTACATGCTCTGGTCAAATTTGCAAATACATTGCTAGACCTCTTTTTATTTATTTTCGTATATTGTATCTATCATATTTGCAACTTTCCTAAATCATTTATGAAAATAATTCCTAAATCATTAAGACTGGAAGAGGCTGTTTGGTGTTAACGGAAAAGTTGAGCAACGGACATATTACAGAATAGTAGTATAAATGCCAAAGTAATGTTTTCACTGTTGACAAACTTGTTTGGAAAATATTAATTCCTCACCTCTGTGTTGAAGTAGCTTTCGGTCTCACAGCTCTTGGTATTTTTAATGGGAGCAGACCACAGCGGGGAATTCCCTCTTCTTCCTTGGTCTAGTGCTTCGGTTTCTTCAGGGAACTATTGTCTGTCACAAACCACAGCCTGGTAACTGGATGCAACACCAAACTTCACCATAGCAACTGTCAGAAGGAAAAAAGAACACAGGTTTCGTTGAAATACTAAAAGCACGGTGAAACTCTCCAAAACAAAGTGCTAAACCATTGAGGTTGCAGAGGTGATAGCAGGGAATAACAGATGAGACACCAGGGAGAGGGAGTTGCTCATGCAGGTCAGAGCTAGGCTGATCGTACTTCTGGCTTTGTGGCCTGAGGCTTTTAAAATACCTTTCACATTGGCTTGTTGGCTTCAGGTTTTGCACGGGGAAGACTTTCAGATCCCTTCTTTGGTCAAATTAAACCAGCACCTTAACCTCAAACTTTGAAATTATACCTTTTCTAATAGGAATTTTTAAATGAATAAAGATTGTTTCTCTCCAGTCTGCAAGGTAACCACCTCTTACCATTGATTTAATTGCAAGAGGAGTGGTGAGCAAATCCTTTCCAATGCCCAGAAGAAACAAGACTAAAAAGCAATTGCTGTAACCTGGTGGGGGTGTGGTCCAGAAATCTTTTTTCCCCGAGCTGATAGTTTTTAGGTCAAGGCATAGGGTTGATAACTGCAGGTTAGTGAAACGAATTGGTGCTGCACACCGTGAGAATCAGTGAAAGCAGGAATAACTTTTCTGTCCAGAAGTCTTGAATCCTTTTATTTTTTGTTTTGTTAGAGCTAAGCTCTGCTTAGTTTGTTGCAGGTGAATTTGAGTTGCCTGATTTGTGGACAAGATGCTGCACTGCCCTCCAGGAGTGATAATCCCTGCTATTCCTCCCACCCCCCAACAGTTCACCTGTCCCTTGCTAATGCCTGTGTTAAGCCCAGTTAAGAAGCACTCTTACCAAGGTTTAGGTACCACTCACATCAGACAGTGGACTTATACTGATTTTAAATGCAGAATAATTGTTGCCCATCAGCCACTCACAAAGCTGCTCTGTAGACTAATTAAAGCATGTGTGTGCTCAGCACTAGGTCATTCTCTCCAGCAGCCTGTCGTAACTTTGCTTTTTACTTGCAGTGAATCACTGACTGGGGGTTTGCTGCCCTCAGTGCACAAGGTGCCTGCTGTCGGGAGGATTGCTGCTGCGCTGCTGTGTTGTACAGGCGCAAGGGAATAACCCCCTTCCAGCACCCTGGTGGCTCAGCCCTGCGCCCCAGGACCCACAGAACAGCACGGTTTGTGAGAGCTGGGAGCGGGCTGTGCCTCAGCCTGATTGCTGAGCTGCTGTGCAGGCCCCGCTGCGGAATTCAATGCAGCCAGAGAGCAAGTATGTATTGAATTACTGTGTCATTACCTGCATCATGCTGCTCTGACAAACGAATCCATCTTCCAGTTTCCTCCTACCTCCCATCAATACCTATGGCACCGAAATAATTAGCCAAAAGCAACATGAAAGATCATTTTAGTGTAATACCAGATATGCTGTCTCACTTTGGCTCCTCTCAACACCACAGCTTTCAGTACATACGAGAGACTTGAGAAGTGCTTGGTAAGGTGTTTTTTTTTTTTTTTTTTTAAAAAAAAGGGCCCTGTGAAAGAGGGGAGGAAGCGACTGCAGCTGGCTCTGCATGTCCTGGGTCTGCAGCCCTTCTTCGCCAGCTGTCTGAACTGGAAGTTAGCTCTCTGTCAAGAGAAGCTGCTTCAGGAAAGCACGTGCTTGATACTGGCCGATTCTCTTTTTTCCTCAGCTTTACTTTTCTCCCTTAGGCAGACCTTGCTGTCCAAGTCTCACTGTATAGCTCTGGTGCTTTGATGCGTATCTGGGGTGTACACTTGCAGTGACAGGTGAAGAAAGCCCCATAGGTGTAGGAAGCATCGTGTGTAAGAAGAGACCAGGCCAGTCCTGGGGAGTGACTTTGCCCATGTGTGTATACGCACACACTTAAAACAGAGGTCTGGTCTGTATTATGTGCTCCCCCACCTTACTTTGACTCTTGGATTCTCCCCAGAGCTGTGTTTTGTTACTGACCGTGCAATTTCTAGTTATAAAAGGGCTTTGCTTACTTGCAAATTCTCATACCGTGGGCTTCCTTGCTCAGAAGTCACCTGCTCAAGCTCCCTTCTCTTCCGTCCCCAGCCCAGCTTGTTTCATCATACTGTCGCCCTATTAAGCAAGAGGCAGAAAAGTAGCATTTGATCTGGTTTGTGAGGGTGGTGGCAGGCTCTTTTTAAGCACCGTGTGACTGCAGGGGAGCCATGTGTGAAGGTGACATCGACGTGACAGTATAAGTCTTGTGGCCGTGACTCCAGAATTGCTGAATATGAGTTGAAGGTGTAGCTAATGCAGATACGTGTGAAATGAAAGCGTCTCGTTCTTGGGATTTCTGAATATGCTGTCAGCTGCTGTGCCCACGCCCATCCTTTCAGGTGTTATAACCTGAAAATAAAATGTGTTGTACAGAGGAGCGGGAAACAAGGTAGCAAGCCAGATTTCAGCATCCGTACCCTCGCATCAGCATTTGCAAGGTGCTGAGATGTTCCTCCTGGTCAGTGAAATGTGCTTGGTCAGAGTGGTGCAGACAGTTCATCACGCTGCAGAGACTGAGCTGTGCTCTTCTGCGCTTTGCCCTGTAATTAATTCAGATGCCAAATTAAAAAAAAAAAGGGGGGGGGGGGAGGGGGATTTGGAGAAGATGTAGGGTTTGTGCAGTTTCTCTGAGAGGAGTATAACCTCTGTAAATCTCTGGAAATTAAGGGAATAAATTTATTTTCCATTACTTATTCTGCAGTGATGTGAAAAGGTCGCTCGTGAGGTGCTGATGAACTCCTATGCCACGGAGTGAAATCCAGTCCTGACAGGTCCCTAGCAACAGGAGGTTGGTCTGTTCGACAGGAGACTTCATCAGACCAAACAGATACCCGTCTTCTGATGGATACAGTGCCATTTTACGGTATTTGGAGCCTGCGCAGAAGAATTTAAGTGGAAAGAGAAGACTGATGGTTGCTTCTATGTTCCAGGTTCTTTGTCTACATTAATACTGACATGCAAATCCAACAGTACGAGGCACCCTCTCGTGTTGCTCTTTGTACTGACTCATAGTGAAGGCTGAAACCTCTGTTGTTTTTACTTTGTCACACTTAAGAGGGTTGCTGCCGCATGGGTGTTGTTTGCATGCCTACCTAGGATTGTTTCAGCATTAGGCTTTCTCTCCCATTGGAGTGTAAAGTATGTCTCTGGAGAAAGAAAAAGCAGAGCTCTCTTATTTTTGAAGATCGCAGGGGTCTGGTAAAGCCTGGAGGTGCTGTGTGGTCCTTTCGGTATGGGAAAGCCTGCCTTTCTGGCCCTCCCAGCTGCTGTAGGTTGTAGGTGGAGTACAGATCTTGCACAACTTACTGATTTTTTTTTTTTTTTTGCGCACCTCGGGAAATACTGCAGATGTTTTTGCCTGTTGCACTGAAGCAAACCAGCTGATTTGGTACTTGGTATGCCTTGTGTTAACCATGTTTTTCCCTGGTGTAAGAAAAAGACAGTGTAGTCTGGTTTTACTGTCATGTGGTGATTGTGATCGCTCTTGGTCTTGCGATGTGTTAAATATGAAAGCAATAATGCACTCTGGCTTTTTACAGCAAGATTAAAATTACTCTTTAAGTTTTGACCGAAGCTGAGTTTTCATGTGAAAGCTGTGGTTATTTCTGCTCGTTAGGGCCAGGGGTCTCACCAGGGACCCATAATCGACTTGTAAGCTTTTGATTAAGCTCTTGAGCTTAGTCTAGTATTCTCATATTTAAGTGTTACAAAGGCCAGTCCTGAAAAACTCTCCTGTGTATTTGTTGGGCTGAAGTTAATCTTGTGGAGGGAAAGCACCAGCTGACCAAAGTTTACTCCAACCTTTTTTCTTTTTTGCTGCTTTTTTCTTTTTTGTATACTTCGTTGTCTTGGTTTCACTTCTTGCACTTCCTATTTGCCTGAGGTCTCTGACCACACTGGGCAAACCCTAGTTTGTAAGGCGGTTTGAGCAAGGTCTTAATTGTGAAGGTTAAGGCATTATTTAGTACCTTGCAAGGAACTGGCGTACTAAACTGTACAGCTTGTTTTTCTGCACATTCATTTTTGGTAATGTCAAAATCTACTGTTTTATTGTTGTAGTGCTGCATAGGATCTGCTAGCATTTTTTATCTTAAATATATAAAAGTCTGTAGTATAACCTTGCTGTAAACCTGCATATGGTGAAGTTAGCAGAAGAGCAGAAACGTTTCAGTACCTGCCAGATCACTTTCTTAAGAGATTAACTTTTTTTCTGTTTATATATGGTTAATTCTACGTTTGTAACATAGTTTGAGGTAAGTCTGTTGATTAACGGGGCTGCTGAAGGAAGCGATGAACTGGTGCAGACCCAGCCTGTGGCTGGGAATTCCCTGGCAGAGGCAAATTAGCAAAACCACAGCCCAAGTAAAGCACACACCTGGAGCTATGGCATAGGGAGCCTGTGGAGCTCAATAATGATTCGGTACAGAAGAATGCATTAATCTCTGACTACTGCAGGGCCAGTGAGGGGGGGCTGCAGGTAAGACTTTGTCCTTTTTTCCTTCTTTCATTTTTTTCCTTTAAACTTGGTATCTTGGTCTTAGCATGAGGGTACAGCACATCTGACTTATCCTTTGCTCCTATCCTAAAACAGGGATTGGGAATCAAGTATGCGAAGGGCATTTCTTTAAATAAGAAGAGCTTTGAGCTGGAAACGGAGATGTTTTCTTGCTGCTGTTGAACTATAACAGTTTTAATGTTCCTGTCGTCTGGTTTTGGAACCTAGGGATAATTAAATGGAATTGTGTGGTATTGTGTGTTGTGTTTGAAAGTCTGTCCTGTCAACTGTCATGCTTTTGTCTCTGGTGATGGATGTGCTTAATTCCTCATCTTAAATTACCACCCAAATAGGATGCTTGGGGAGAGTTTTATTTTTAAGGTTGGTATGAACATTGTAAGACTTCAGTGCCAGTGGATGATCTGCTGGCTAGCTAGATTTCACTACTGCAAGTTAAACTTGGGACCAAGCTGCAGGGAAACTCCCTATACTTTATACTTCACTTTATATTATTCTGGTTTTCCAGAGCCACTTACTGGCGAAGATGCCATAAGTATTGGCTTGACTTGCAGTACCATAAAGGTTTTCCTTCTGATTATTACGTTGATCTGCTCCAAACAAAGTGAGCAAGAGCGCAACAACATCTTTGCTTTGTCTTTTGCTTCTCTCTTCTTGGTATAGCATTTTTTTCCCCTCCTCCTTTATTATTAAGTGTTACACTTTGCTTTTAGTTTGTTGTAATTTTATTTTTGCAAAATAGATTTTCACAGCTAGAAAGCCTCAAGGAAAAAAGTCCGTGGTAATATATGTAGGAGTTGCATCTCTTTACTGTGCAAATGCTGAAATCTAAATCTCACTTTAATGTCTCTTGGAGCTAAAATATTTTTGGATAAACAAAACATTTCACATACTGAATAAACCGCTTACAGGCAGCCTTTGCCCTCAGGCTGGAATGCAGCCATCGTGAATGCTGCAGCACGAACAAGGGACTCTGGCATAGTTGAGGGCCAGGAGTGGGATGCAGTGTGAGATACAAATGTGAATTCTGATCAGAGTATCACAATCCAAGCCATTTTTATATGAAAAACTACTGGCATCCATAACCAGATTCATTTTTTTATGAAATGTTTCACAGTTTTTCTTCCAAAATTGTTACTGAATATTGCTATGTATTAACTAGGAGCAGTTAGGCTATGAAATGTGTTTATGAAGTGTATCTTAGGAGTGCTGCGCCTGATCAGGTTCCACTATAGACAAAATAGACCAGAAGCGATGGCAGACGTGGTTGGTAAGTGGATCTGGTGAGTACAGTTCGGCACTGAACACTTGGAGATAGCAGATGTGCATTCACGAAAATCAGTTGTTCTGCCTCTTCTAGTCCTTCAAAATCCTAGTATGGCATCTTAGGAATGGCAGAGGAGGCTGTTCAGATGAAGTCTGTTTCTGTTTAATTGTTCTTCTGGAGGAAATTCACATTTCTGCTCTTTGCTGTTTTGTGGGAAGAAAGGTTTTCTCAAACATCTCCCATGTGTTGTTACAGAGGGGAAGAGTGTCCTCAACGTGTGGGTTGTAACCTGGTTTCTGCTTACCAGAGAACTGAGGGAGGAAAACTGACACCTTGTGACAACTTAAAGATTAGGTAGTGGTGTGAACTTACCTGCTTGAATCTGTAAGTAGACGGGAAGCCAGAAATGGGGATTTCTTTCCACCCTATCCATGTGGGAGGTGGGAAGTGGCAGTAACTGGAGTCCTGAGCAGCGAGCGATGGCACGTAGGCTCCCCATCGATGCAGCGACAGATGTGTTGGAGCCCTTGCCAGATAATGTTGTGGGCAGAGTTTAAATGGGATCAAGGGGAGGCTGAACAAATATTTGGATGAAATACTCCCTGAGGGTTGCTAAATACAGGCTCAGGAAACTGCTGGAGCTGAAAATAGTCAAAGGCTCAGCCTTGTCTGAGACAGGGAGTGCTGTTTAGTTGCCTTGATTGAACGGGTACAGCAGAACAGTTGTGAGGTTTTGTTGCACAGGGACATCATGAGAATAAAAGCACTAAAGCTTGGGGTGACTGGATTCAAGGGTAGTAATAGAGGAGGCAAATGCCAAACATAGTATTCTCCTGGAGAAGCTGGCAGCCCATGGCTTGGACAGGTTTGCTGGGTTAAAAACTGGCTGGATGGCTGGGTCCAAAGAGTGGTGGTGAATGGAGTGAAATCCAGCTGGTCACCGGTCACCAGTGGTGTTCTCCAGTGGTTGGTGTTGGGGCCCTTCCTCTTTAATATCTTTACTGATGTCTTAGATGAGGGAATTGAGTGCACCCCCGGTAAGTTTGCAGATGACACCAAGTTGGGGGGCTGTGTTGATGTGTTGAGAGGGTAGGAAGGCCCTGCAGAGGGACCTGGACAGGATGGGTCGATGGGCAGAGGCCAAGGGGATGATGTTCAACACGGCTAAGTGCCGGCTTCTGCACTTCGGTCACAACAACCCCATGCAACACTACAGGCTTGGGGCAGGGTGGCTGGAAAGCTGTGCAGAGGAAAAGGACCTGGGGGTGTTGGTCGATGCTCGCCTGAACATGAGCCAGCAGTGTGCCCAGGTGGCCAAGAAGGCCAACGGCATCCTGGCTTGTGTCAGGACTCGTGCAGCCAGCAGGACCAGGGAGGTGATCGTCCTCCTGTACTCTGCTCTGGTGAGGCCACACCTCGAGTGCTGTGTTCAGCTTTGGGCCCCTCACTACAAGAAGGCCATCGAGGCCCTGGAGCATGTCCAGAGAAGGGCTACGAAGCTGGTGAAGGGCCCGGCACACAAGGCCTGTGAGGGGCAGCTGAGGGCACTGGGGTTGTTTAGTCTGGAGCAGAGGAGGCTCAGGGGAGACCTCATTGCTCTCTCCAGCTACCTGAAAGGAAGCTGTGGGGAGCTGGGGGTCGGCCTCTTCTCAGAGGTAACTAGTGATAGGACTAGAGGGAATGGCCTCAAGTTGCACCAGGGGCAGTTCAGGTTGGGAATTAGGAGACATTTCTTCTCAGAGAGAGTGATTAGGCATTGGGACGGGTTGCCCAGGGAGGTGGTGGAGTCACTGTCCCTGGAGGTGTTTAAGGAAAGGTTGGACGTGGTGCTTAGGGACATGGTTTAGTGGGTGACATTGGTGGTAGGGGGATGGTTGGACCAGATGATCTTGGAGGTCTTTTCCCACCTTAATGATTCTATGATTTTATAATCTTTTATAATCTTCCTTGGTGCTTGACGGCAGCATCAAAGGGAATCTCTGCAGAAAACAGTCCCAGAGGTCACATACATGGGCTCCAGCCTGCAGGGGCTGTGAAAATGATACTTTCATGATTTTTTCCAAGCTGGAGATCTCTCAGATGGGAACAACCCAGGAGGAAGAGTCCATTGATCTACCTGGGTGCTGGCAACTTTCATTTTACAGCCTTTCTTCAAAATTTTCTTAGATAGCAAGGTGGATTGAAAAGAAGGTTGAAATGGAGTGGTTGCTCAAGCAGTGTGTACGTGGTGGTGTTTATTGTTCTGTACCACCAAAACTATCCCATAAATCTGCTCTGTAGAAGAGGCCCATGTAAAAAGTATTGAATGACATTTTAAAAGCCGATTTATTTATTTTTTAAGCCAAGAAGTCTCCTTTATAAATTTCATATAAACACTGCTAGCAGCACATTTTTGTATACTCAAAAGATCTTCAGCTGCTGCAATAATTTAGGGAAAACTGCTTGGATACATTTTTGGTATATTTGCCAGATAAGTGTGTTGTTTTTTGTTTGTTTGTTTTCCCCCTTTTTTTTTTCTTTTCAATTCAGCACTTCAGTGGGGATCTTGGTGTGCCTCGTGAAGCAGGTTGTTTTTAGTTTACCTGCAAAGCTGGAGCAATAAACACAAAGCTCATCAGCACATCTCCCCAGCTGTCCTGCTACATATCCCCATGTCTTTCTGCCTAGGAAAACCATTGGCACCCACTGGTACTTCTGGAATTTAATGCACTTTGCCCAAGTGCCCCATGTCCTCAGAGGAGCAGCGAGCTCTGATGCGGAGCAGCTGACAAAGTGGACATTCAGTCACCAGCAGAGGATCATGTTCCAGAAAGCAAATCTGAACTAGCACTTTTAACCCTGCTGGAGCTGAAAACCCATGCAACAGATCTGTTTTTGTACTACAGCTGTTTCCCTTAACCTCTCCAGATTGCACGGTCTGTAACTGAGCTCATCTCTTTGCTCTGCTCGTGATCTGTGCGTAACCGTAATGGCATCCATCCAAGTCTCCCCTTTTGTCCGTGCTGTCATTGCCACTACTCTGCAGGAACCACTTTGTCCAACTTCACTAAGTCTTAAACTTGCAGTAATTGTTATCAGATTAAAATCTGAAAAATGTAGGTGTGAGAAACACAATTTCCCAACTCTCCAGTCAGTGAATGGTGCAGCTCCTTTTGCCAAACCAGTTATTCTGATTTCTATCTTTATTAAAAACAGAAAAAAATACCCCAAGTATTAAACAGTAGGTGTTGTCACAAAGTCCAATAGAAACATTGAGGTCTTCTGCTCTTTGGAGAGAAAACTGATGCCTTGTTTTTAATGCTCTCCATTTTTAAATATGCTAGCAAAGTTGACACCTGTTCACCTGTTGTTTCAAAGAACCTGTGAATTGAAGAGCTAAGTTTAAAGTGGCGTAGTTTGTTTCTGAGTCAACAGATAACTTGATAGGAAGGCTTTGGGGTGTGAAGTTGTGTGTTTAGATACGGTGTAAATTCTGATGCATGAAGTTGCTTTCAGGTGGAGGTGAACCATTTCTGTCTCCATCCCCTTTGCAGAAGCATGTAAACCATGGTTGTTGTGGAGTCCTCAGCTTGCAACCCATTCTCCTCCAGCTCCTAGAATGGAAAATGATCCAACCAAGATGCCAAACACAGGTTTGGTGGGTAAAAATAAGCGATATGATTCAAAGTAGTGGTCACCAGTGACAGAAGATGGGAAAGTTCCAGTCCTGTTATTGTCTCTTCCAAGAGCAGCAGCAAGGTCCATAGCTCCGGTCATGCCCTGCATGCCTTATTGCTGAAACGTTTGCCTGATGACCTCTCAAGGTATGTTACACAACAGGTCATGGAATGAAGTGAATGTTTGATTTCCTAGGAGTTTTGGGAGAAGAGGCATGTGACCTTTTCTGAGTATGTTTACTGATCTCAAGTTGAGGGAACCCTTCAGGAGTTTGCCAGTTTTCAAGGAGCATGAGTTTTGGAAGCTGATGTTGCGGCAGACAGTATGTCGTTCAGAAAGCTGTTATAACAGCGTACTTACGATGCTTATCAAAGGTGAGACTTTCAAGAAAATCCTTCTAATATATCTTTGTGTATATGAGTGTGTGCATGTGTACCTATACACATATGCATGAGTTAATAGTGGAAACTGTCTTCCAAATACTGATCTGGAAAATACTGTCTTTCTAAATAATTAGACCTTGGGTTTTTATAACCTGAGGTAATTACCTAGACAGATCCAATCTGAATAAAACACTGGCTATTCTGAAAGTTACCTGACTATGAGTTAGTTGCTTACTTTTCTTAATGTTTTTCAACCTAGTAATAACTTGCTGTATTAGAACTAACTAATTTTAGTTTTGTTGTTTCCAAGTATTTTCAGGTTAATCTAGGAAACCTGGAGCATCCCACCCTGGAGGGTCTGTTGAAAATGCCAGTATGTACCAAGGTGCTTCTCATTGTATCCTCCTGGTGTGGAATTTCCAAGTGTTCCTGGGGCTGTTAGTACCCTAAATGATGAGGAGGCTCACAGAAACATCAGGGCTTGATTTGTGGAGCAGTTTGTCCTGTAAGGTGCTATTTGGAAGGTAGAGCAAGAAACTGGGGAGGAGGCTTGAGGGGGGGAATGTTGTTTCTGGGAACAGTAGAAGAGACCATGTCACCTGAACAGGATAGATATTTGTTGCATATTTGTCATTTAGATCTTGTCTGATGTGACCTAAAAGTAAATCTAGCCAACAAACAGGACTTTGGGTCTGGTCGTTTCTTGCTGGAAGTTGGCTTCCTCCCTTATGACATCTGCTCTGTCTGGTGTAGCTATTCAGGAAAGGACTTGAGCATTTTGACTTCTTAACTTGTGCTCATGCAGCCCTTTTGGACACTTCTAAAAATTGTGCTTTGCCTTTCTTGCAGCATAAACTGGAAACCAAGGCTTGGTGTGTTATTTTGGCCGGTTTTATTCAGGCTAGTGAGGTGGGTGTACAGATGCCTTAGACGTGAATATGAGCACAGTTGTGTACTTCCATAAAAGTACAGAATGATTTAATAGTGAAGGAAGTGCTTGCTGCAAGCAGTATCTTTCATTTTGTCAGTGAAGTCTTTTGAGCTTCCTCCCTTCGGTTTTGTTCACAGCGCTCTGTTAGGGGGCTCGGGCACTGGAAGAACTAAACAAAGGTAATCCTGTGAATAAATCACGTGGCTTTGCATAACCGTGTCGCCCTTGGTCATAATAACAACAGTTTTCTTGGGGCTGTGGGACGCTAGGGCTGACTTTTGCAGCATGCCAACATACAGAAAGGGGATGTTTCGGGGCTTCCGCCCTTAATGCTTCACCAAGCACTGATCAAAAATGCAGTGTGTGGCAGTGGGGGATCGCCTCTAAATCTTCTTAATGGAAATGAGAACTGAAATATTTTGCCTTTTACAATCAGAGACAAGAGTAAAGTGGATGTTAGCCTGAAATACAGCAGCAAAAGCTGAAGGAGGGCGGAAAAATCAGTATTTGGATAAGGGTTTCTGCACTGCAGGTCTGTGTACTTAAAGCAATTGAAGATCACTTCTTTTCTTATGTACCCTTTCGCTGGGGAGTGAATGCTAGGTTAGGATTAGCCATATGATTTTATTGTCCCTGCAGAAAGGGTGTAGAGGCAAACTACTATAAGTTAAGAGTCCTTTGCAAAATAGTTCAATGATTAGCATGCCTTCGGAGATGTGTTGTGTAAGCATCACAAATTTTACTGGCTTCCTGTGTTCAAAGAATTAACTGTGAGCAGGATTAAAATGATATCTTAGACGCTGGTTAAAACATTCTCTCAAAACCCCTGACGTTGTCTTCTATCAATTTGACTTTTTAATCGACAAGCATACTCTGTTGGTGAACTTGGCACAAGTGATCTGTTCAGGCGGAACTTCTCCCCATGTATTTTAAGGAGTACTTCAGCATGTCTGAGAAATGACGAGCAAACACGCCAGGGAAATGTGGAAATAGGCCTGTGTTCCTGTGCTAGGGCGTAAAAGGAAAATGCTATTCTAATCACCAAGGTGCCTTTTCTGAGGAACAGTCAGTAGCCAGTTAATCCTGCTTTTGCAGACATTCCTGATCCTTGCTGTTTGCGTTGGATAAGAAAGTAAGAGGACAGCCCACTCTTGCTCCCTTTGCAGCGCTGCTGCTTGCGTATGCGTGTTAAGTGGGAGGGAGAAGAGGAGAATCCCCAACTCCAAAGCTTTGTGTCTGTGTTTTGAGAGAGACATTTTTACTTCTTTGGCTTGGAAAATGGCCCTTGGTACTTAGATTTGGACACACATTCACCAGAATCCTAGTGACGGTTGATTCCCTTACAGTTCTGCATGGGTGATGAAGACGGTAGCATTCATTTGAGAAAACATTCGAGCGTCAATGAAAGAAATGATAGGCTCTCTCTGGAAATCCTGCAGGTTCTGCAAGCTGTAGTCTATTTAAATGCATTTTTTACAGGTGCAGCTTCAGCTCAGCCTGTCCTCAGCTTGGGGTGGGTGGGTGTACATGCATGCACATGCTGGTTATGATGGATTGGGTCAGAGGATTTGAAATGCTGCATGATACACCATGAATAAGCTATAGGTGCTCTGCGGGGTGTTGTAGAAGGCTCTGGACAGGTACTTCTTGCCCATCCTGTGATGTGGAGAGCGTGACTGGCTGGCATCTTCAGGAACTGATAGCATCAAAACCATCAGAAGTGCTTCTCAGCTGATGCTTCTGTGTCAAAGAAATGTTCAGGATATTAAAAACAAGTGGTATCACAGAGTTGAATGCTGTCATCTTACGTGCTAAAACGGAAGTGGGCTTCTCTTGTGCCATTACACCTTACTACTGCTGAACAGCTCCAGGAGTGGAGCTCCTTGGGTAGATCCTTTGGGATCTGGCTGGCTGGGGAACCGCTCGTCTAAAGGGTGTGTTGGTGTCTGAGCGCCGGCTTGCGCCCCACTGCCTCTTGGATCGGGGGATCAAGTCCAGGAGCTTCCTGCGGGGACACGGGCAGCGTTACAGCAGCTGATGGGCAGCTTTTGGGGCATGGTGAAACTTGGCAGAGATGAGTGCCTGAGAGCACTCTATGACGTGTTTGGGAGGGTGGCTGTTGTCAGGAGATAAGAGCGCGGTTACTCACGAGAACAGGGCCTTCCCCCTTTTTCCCCCTAACTGGAGACTGGTGGGTGTTTGTGGGGTGGGTAGCAAGCCTTCGGTTTTGCGAGTGTCCTGCAGGGCAGGGTGGCAGGGAGTTTACTGCCTGCAGGTCTCTGCAGCTCCGTCAGGACAGACAGAAGCCGTCTGATGTCCAGCCTCTAGCCCAGTGGTATGCCTTCTTGTCTCCCTCCAAAGCTGGGCCTTGGGTGAGGAGTGTGTTTGCTTCCCAGCTATGGCCCAAGCAGTCCTGCCTGCTGCTGCTGGCCCCAACGTGTGGCTGTGCACAAGTCTGGTGTCCGCGGAGCAGTTGGAGGGGACGGAGAGAAGCCTGTCACCATTGTGCTGCCCCTGGTGGATTTTGGCCAAGTGCATTTCAATTTTATGTTTTATCTTTGCTTCTGTGCGAGTGCTTTCTTTATTGTAAAGTTATCTTGAAGACCAGGAGAAAAGGCTTTTGTCCCTCCCCATGCATCAACTTGTTATCTCCTTTGATGCCTGGATCAGAGCCTGGGTGACTTTACCAGCTCCTGCCAGAGAGAATTTTGGGAAGGCTGCCGCACACAGTAGCGGAGCTGCTCTCCGTGTGATGCCACGAAGTAGGAGCAGAAGCACTCCAGACCCCCTCCGGATCCGACAAACGCTGCTATAGGCCTTGTGTGGACACAGGGTTCCTCTGTTTCCGTGACTTTCGGGAAATGCTGTTTTTAAAGCGCAGCTGCCTAGGTTAGCACAGTGCTTTACAACATATTCCAGCTACTGGTAGATCTTGAGGCAATCTTCACGTTATAATCATGGTAATGCTTTTAATAGGAGGCTAGGTGGTAGCACTTCTTTCTTAACACATAATAATAATTATATATATATTTTTATAGTGACTCTTATGACTACGTGAGCAGCAGCCGGCAGCAGGTCTTCTGGGCTTTGACTGTCATAGTCATAGTGAGCTTCTAACCTGATGAACCGAGTTCTCTGGGTAGGAAGGCAATTTTGGGTAAGTAAGTGAATTTTGTGTTTTTAAGGACGTGTGTTTTGGAGCAGTGTGCTTCTCAATACGTTGTTTATTGTAAGCTGATATTAAATGTGACCTGAATATGGATAAATTCTTGTTTTGGACTTGCACTGGCAGGTATCCATTTTTGCTTTGGTTTAATCATTTTTTGCGTGTGTGCCAATGGCAGCCTTCAGCATTGGCAGCAGTCTGTGGTTCTTGCTTGTGTATTTGTAACTTCTGACTTAATGTCCTGCAGCTGCATGGCAGTGTTTCGTTTGGCACCTGTACTGCCTGGTTGCTTTAAGGGAGGCTTTCATTCAATGACATAGCTTACTAGCAAATACATAATGATTCACTCCATTTTCTGTTAGCTTAGACACTAAGTGCCAGCCTGGTGCTTTCTCTCCATTCAAGAAAACAGTCCAACTCCAGTACTAAATTGTACAATCTTAGCGTGAAGGATGTGTTAGGTTGGTTTCTTTTTCCTTCCAGTTTAGAATAACTTGAGAGCAAAACTTCAGAGGATACAGTTGTGTATAATTACTACAAAAAGACTACATATAAGGAAATCTTTGCCCTTCTGGCTGTTGAAGCCTGCGATATACGGAGTAGACGACCAGACTGGCGGTTGGAATGCCTGGTTTCTGTTCCCAGTTTTGGCTTTGACGTAGATGAATGACCTGCAAAAGGAAAAATAAATTGGGCGTGTGCCCTTTTTTGTTGCTTGTAGTTCTGTTTTGTTTTGTTTTTCTTTCAGTAATCCTTTGAAGCTGTGCAAGGATTTGCTGAGGCATCTTTTAAGATTCTTTCATGGTTTTTGTTGGGTTTGATCTCTGCAGAAAGGCCCATGACTGATGTAAAAGCTGGAGAGGGAGGTATCGTAAGAACTGGAAAATAAAAGCAGCGGCTATTGAGCATAGACATTTTTGAGGGAAAAAAAATGTATTTTAAACAGTCATTTGTTTGTGTGCAACCCTAGTGACTAGCATATTGAATGAAACAAGTTTTTGGTGCCCTCAGCTCTTAGTTGGAAAAGCTGCTTCCTTTTTCTCTAGATGTTTTTGAAAATCAGTGAGACTAAACTGGCTGGTCCTGCATGGCCTCAGTGACAGAGCAGAAGAGCAACTCTAAGTTGTGGTTCTGCCTAATCCGGTTGTAATTCTTCCTGTGGGTGCCCCAAGCAAACTTGTTTTTAGAAAAATTGGTTTTAGCACCTTTCCTACAGAGGTCCCAGTGCTGTGCACCTCTAAATCTCAAGTGTCATACAACAAAATATTAAATAGTGCTTCCACAGATAGTGTAGGAAATATGGTCAGTAAACAGAAATAATGGGAAAAATACTGAGACTAAAAATCAACAATGCTAAAATTGGGGAAATTTATTTATTTATTTGTTTTGCTGCATGTAACACTAATCATTATGGGCACGGGTTAGTTTTGGAGTTGCTGTTTTCTGAAAGCTGACATCTATTTGACAGTTTTTCTAGACCGGAAATTCGAGACTGTTTTCATCAGAGTCCTGAAACCTTTCTGTTTCCCCAAATGTATAAATATTGAGAGTGGAAGACACCTTTACTCCAGACAGCAGAAGCTCCCCTCACTGTATTGATTCACCTTTTACTTCCTCTGGGTTCAATGTACAGATGCTATGAATAATGTAGTCATCTATTTTTTAAGTTGAATGCAGGTTTAATAGGGGTTGAATATTATTATTGCACGTACAGTGCAAGAGGTGCAAGGTTGCTTTGTTCCTGCTAAATGAGAAAGGTTCAAACCAGGCACTGTTGGGCACGTGGCACAACCTTGTAATTTATGTTGAGAAATTACTCGCAGATGCGTTGGTATCTTTGACTTCTGTATGATTTGTGTACTTGTCTCGGTATATGGCAGTGTATGTCCCAAACTCAGAGGGTCACAAAGTACTCATTGCTGAAATCTAGGGGTCTAATATGGTGGAATAGCAAGATTCTGCTGGCTCTTCAGTGGTGTTTGTTTTGTGAATCGGTCATAAAAACAACCCTGTCCTCAATTGTTAGCTTTGCAGAACTTGAGCCTTAAAATAATCCAGGAAGCCTTTTGTTACATAAACATAACTCATCCTTCAGCTTGGTGCTATAGTTGCTTGCTACATTTGCTTCAAAATTTAAACTGTGGCATCCTGGAAAGAGAAACCCTCCCAAATTTTTAGGTAGCACTTGATGGTTCTGACCATAGCAGCCCTCTCCACGTGGAGAGCAAAGCAAATGATTGCTGTATCATCAGTGTAACAGTGACTATTGAAAGCAGACATTGCACCGTGTAAAGCAGTCTTTTGTGGCTAGAACTTAACTTCTCTTGATGATTTTTTTTAAACTTATTATTAACGAGTATGCTTATACCTACCATATTTAATTCCACAGGAATAGAGCTTCTAAGTATGTGGTTTCTTTCTGTAAATATTGCTTCTAAACAAGTAATTTGGGCAAAAAAAAAAGGAAGTGTATGAATATGGCAAGGGATTGGAATGGTTAAAATTAAATTCCAGTGCAGACTACGTGGTAGTTTAACAGCTATGAGATTTTCAGCCATTAGATTTCCCAATTAAATGAGCAACAGTTGGCTAGAACAGGTGCTTTAAAAAAAAAAGTGAAATGTCGAATGCATGGGAGATAATCTCCCATTAAAAGCGCTGTCTGTGGTTTCTGGGTGTTGTCTTGCACACGTAAGAGCACCTTGGGGAAAACTATTAATCACGTAACTGACTGCAAATTTAGGGGTTTTGTGGCATTGACTACTTAAGTGATTACTTTGCTCTGCTAGGGATGACTGAGCTTGAAGCTGCTGATGAGCGTGGAGGTGATGTGGCAGGCTGCAGCCCGGGAGCTGCTTGCTGTGTGAGTGCTCTCTGCTCGTGGTAGGCAGCCCCCTGTCCAGCGGCACCTGGAGTTTGCCACCTGGCTGCGGGGTTTATGCCGCCTCTCTGGGAGCGTGCGGGGACCTTCTCAGCTCCGGCTGACTCCCCTGCTGACCTCCCCCTGCTTCTCCCAGAGGCACGCGAGCTGCACGCGCTCAGCTCTTGTAGAAGTGGGAATGGCAAGTAGGTGTCGCGGGCTTTGCATGGAGGGTTTTGGTATAGAGTGCACAGGTTGCGTTTCAGAAGTTGAAGAGTGAATCCTTGCACTCCCCACTCCCCAGGAGTACCCGAGTCCGGTCTGCGGTCTGTGCTGCCGCCGCCTCCTCCCGCGCCGTTTACCAAGAGGGGTGAGGAGTCCAAGAGAGGAGAGATGCGATGCTTTAATATCATGGGCAGTAATCCAAAACGAAAGGTTTAACTGAGTTTTGGAGCAGGTATTTTGTGCCCTTTGCTTGGTTTGTTTGAATTGATCCGCTTTGACTCTGGTACCTTCCCTAGCCTTTGCTGCTTATTTAATATGTCTGGTTCTCAGCGAGTGGGTACCACAAAGCAGGTTGCTGTCAATAGTTTGTGTTGTTTCCCCATTCATTTTCCCTTAAACACAGAGCTTGGGAAAGGCAAAGGGTGCAATAGCAGGAAGTGACTGCAGCTTATGGAAACAGGCTGTACCTGCCCGGGTTACTCCTCCTTAATCCGGAGAGTGAATCTTCCTTCTCTGGGTTGTTTGTCAACAACCATTGACGTTGCATTAGCAACGACTGGCCCTTTGTCCTGGGGCTGGCTCTGCATTGCTCTGAGGTTGATTCACAGCGTATAGAAAAGAGAAAACGGGCTTTCTGTCGTGCTTTGCATCTTCTGCTGGTGCTCCTTTTGGCTTTGGCTTAATCATTGCTACTAATCAGTTCCCACGTACGTACCTGAGCCTTCAGTTGGGTTTGGCCAATGCCTGGCTCCTTCCAAGTGCCAGAGCATCTACCTGGCACACCTGGGGGTGGGGCAGGGCTCTAGGCAAGCACTGAAGCTTCTCGTAGCCCCAGCTGTGCACTGCTTGAGAAGCAAATGTCCGTACATGCGGGCTCCGTCTGAAGGGCATTTAGTGCAATGAAGTACAGCACAGCTTTTTCGCAACCTTTTTCACTTCCTTTGGAGGCTGAGCATACACTCAGGGCTGCTCCCTGCGGCTCTTCCTCTAGCTCTTAGCATGCAGATGAAATTCCAACTATTATGTTACTAAAAGCCTAGTGGAAATGTTATTTTGTGCTGAAGTTGTGCTGGAAATGGTTCAAAATGTGCTGTTTATTTGGTTTCACAAGGAGAACACCATCTTGCCGGTCTCTAATTTTGCTTTGCTCTCTGGCTGCGAGTTAGAAATGTAAAGACTAAGCACGCTTGTCTTGCAGTTTGGGGTGATACTCTGCATTTATATCTGGTCTCTCTGCATTCAGAAGACTTGTGTTCAAAGCATTTGAAGTATCATCAGCCCATCCTTGTAGTCCGCAACCCAGGCAACACAGACTGGTGATACTTGTGGGCTCTGTGCCTTTTTGGAAGCTGTATTATTAATCTGTTGTTTTCCCCCAGCTTCAGTCATGCGAGGTATCCGGCACGCTGTATTCCCATGTTGAATTAGACCCTATTAAATAGCTTTCTTATCAGAGACTCTTATGGGCTCATTTCATTCATTATTTTAGCAATGGACATGGTTGTTCTAAACTAGTCTGTGGCTTTGCAGTTTTATTATTCCACACATTATATGGTTATCAGGATTCTTGCACAAGGTGCTTTCTTTCAGTTCATTTGTTAAATGTTTTTCTGTGTTCACATGGATCTGTGTTTGCAGGATGCCTTAAAACAAAAAGGTTTTCTTCTGTCCTTTGCTTCTTCCCCCTTCCTCTGCTGTCCCCGTTTCCACTGAAGAGTTGAAAGGCTGTTAGCAACTGTTTTGACAGGAGATTTGCATGTACTTCTTAAGAAGCAAAAATGTTGTAGCTGATGTGTTTTGCTCCATGGTGATAGATATGTAGCCAAGGATGGGTAGAGTATTCGGTTTTAAAATGTCGAAGGATTTTATAGTCCCTACTGAGGATGTCTGCTCTGTCACCAGAGTCCTCTGCGACTGTCCTAGCTGTTCAAATCGTGTGTGCATCCAAGCTACGTTAAATTTTTGCTAGGCAAATTTAAATATCATCTTGTTTAGAGAACTTGCCTACCTTGGGGCTCCTCCCTGCCATTTTCTGGGTTGTGGAGCTCTTCATTTCAGCTGTCTCCTGACATTGATGCATTGTTAAATTCCCCAAGCTTTACTAATAGTTTCTTGGAAAGCTCTTGGAAAGCTCATGTAAATATAGCCCTGGGAGCACCCTGACCTGTACAGCACGTCATGAAGGGTGAGTGGCAGCAGAGGTGAGGAACACGCTTTGCACAAACACTGTTTTTATTGTTTGGATATGCTAACTCTGCTTGCAAAGTTGCTTCAGGTGTTTGGTAGAAGCTGTCGACAACCCAGATTAGGCCAATGCCCTCCTCAGCCCGATGCAGCTACTTGTCTGCCCCCTGCCAAAGATTTGGACGGTCTGCGTCTGCCAGCACAACCGCCCTTCCATTATGCTGGTTTGTCTGACTCTGTCTGATCCAAAAATAATAATCCTGCATGAGAAACATTTAAATGAAGCCAGCAGCAGATGTGAAATGGAGTGCTGCAGATAAGGCAGAGGTAGAATAACAGGTCTGGGCATAGCAGGCAACAGGGAAAGCATGTGTCTCAGCTGAAATAAATTGCAACACCTAGCCTGCTCTTCCGCTTCATATATTTGTCTTCTGTGTTTCAGTCTTCTGTGAAGTTTCTGTGGGCAGGCAGCTGAAAAACAAGAATGCAGAGACACTGACTCTGATTTTTGCATTGCTCTACAGTTTTTGCTGATTCTCTTAAAGTCTTCAGACAGTTTATCTAGCAAACCTACTGCTAAATGGATGATCTAATTCCCAGTGAATGCTGTGATCTTAAATATTACCCTACATCACAGAAATTATTTGAAAACTGGTGTGTATTCTTCAAGCTGTCGGTTGTCTTTCAGCATCCTCTGTGTTCTTTCATCTTTAAACGCTTGTTCTGAAGCTGAGGTGAACTTACCTGTCAGCAGTTACAAGGCTGTCTCTTCTTGTCTCCTACTCCTTAATCATAGCTGTACCTGGCAGTTTAAATGTTGTTTACAAAGGAGATAAGGCAAGTAGCTGTGTTGTAGCTGCTCTTTCTCTAAATGATTTTTTTCATACTCCAGTAATATTCAGCACAAGGTTGTGTTTGTGCTCTGTGAGGATGTCAGCTTGCTTTTGGCTTGCAAAGCCAACACGTGGTCTCTCTTCGTCACCGCTAAGGACTAATTAATGCCATGGGCAAGTCTATCACAGCTAAAGGACATCTCTGTCCGTAAGTCACTGCTAGCTTTGAAGCATTGGTTAGGTTTGGGGTTTGTTGGCAAGGTGGTAACAGCCTCGAGCCACATATGGGTTCTTTTAAGTGATCTGTTTTTAGAGCAATAGTCATGTGATAGCTTAAGATACTTGATCACAAATACCATAACCACTAAATTGTAACTTGTGTACAAAAATACACCAATTTCTGCCAGATTTCACCAAAGTGTTCTGTTGAGAGACAGGTTGTGTAATGAATAGACAGCACCCTCATTGGATTTTAATGTTATCTGATATGCTATGGATGCCATGTTAAAATTATGAAATACAGGAGCATACCACAAGGGTAAAGAGTTTAACACTTTTGTGGCTGTTACTTGGCCAGATTCTGTAGGATTCAGATTTACAGACTGCATCAGGCCGTGCTTTAGCTCCTATTTGCTGAGCTGAAGCAGCTGGTATGAAAGGGAGCTCATTCTGTGTGGAGGGGAAAGTACTTTGGGTACTCGGCTGCACGGCTCGAATGCATCACTGCTTGCACACACAATTGCCTAGCAAAAAGGTAAGGGGGTAACAGCAGATGAGTCGTTGTTTGCATTTCTTCACTGTCAAGAAGTGGCTTAGTTAGGAGGCTTTAATCGGAGCCTCTTTCCTATGCTACGGGCGTTGTTAACTGCGTTCCAGACACAGATCAAAACTACAGCCCTTAAACTTCAAGGGATACTGAATGCAGGTCATTGGGGTTCCTGTTACAATTTGTTAATTCAAGAGCTTTGCTGTTGATTGTCTTGTGAAAATATGATACTGCTGGAAAACTTGTTTTAAAGCTAAAAGACAGCAGCTGCTTTGAGAGCTGTCAAACTGGTGTTATCCTTCTCTTCATCAGTTGGACATAAAAATGAATGCAGCCTTGATACTTGCAGTCTTTAAATACGTACAGCGTAGTATGTGTGTGGTGTGTCTGTCTGGCATGGTGCATTCTTGTCCTAAAGCAACGTTTGATAAGTACCTCGTCCTCCCTCCCAGCACAGTGTGAAGTGCCGCTTCTGGTCTGGACAGAACTGTCAGGAGGGCTTAAGGTAAGGCAAGGGAAGGCAGTTGCTTTTTGGCAATTTCTGGCATAATGGCATTCGTCTTCATCTGCGTTTGATCAAAGATTGAAGGCACGGTAACCCTGTGTGTGCCCTGCTCATGCTTTGCTCCTTGCTGTTCAGAGATGGGATTCTGGGGGCGGAGGGTTTTGTTTAGCTGTTCAGAAGGAGGGTCTGCAAGACAGCATACAACAAAACAAGACACTGATGTTAGCTGGAGTGCTTTCTGGTGGCCGTTGAATTGTTACAAACCCAAGAAGTAGCCAGAAAATCTCTTTTCACAGGCTTTTTCTCTTATGGAGTTCTGGGTCATCTGCTTACCTTGTCTTGATGGAGTAGCTGGGAGGGAGAGGTGAGGCCAACTTTCTGCAGATTTCTTTCCCACTGTAGGGAACAACCAAGCGCAGAAGAACTGCTGGATTCTCAGTCATCTTTTTGAGTCTGCAGTGGCAGCAGGGAGGCACAGAGGCTGAGATGAAAATGAATCGAGTTGTAAAGCTTGCACAGAAAGAGTGCACAGTAATTCAGGATACGGGAGAGTCTCTAGGAGGAGTGCAGAGCCTGGCAAACTGTCTCATTGCTCCTTCCCTGTCCCTTACCCTTGCTTGAGCTGATTGGACCCCGATGAAAAGCACACACTGGAAGCAGTCAGCATGGCTAGCCACTGAAAGCCATGCATCCACCAAACGGGAATCTTGGTTCTATCTCTCATAGTGCTGTCCCCAGGTATTTTAGTTATGTGTTTTTGAAGTCCCACCATGCATCTCAACTCTGTTATATTCATTTGTAGAGAAATTGTTTCACTATCTTCCACGTTTTTGGCTGTTGAGCTGTTCAGGAGTACATTCGGGGTCAGTAGCCGGCTGTCCCTGTGCACTGTGAATGTGGGGTGGAGAAGGGAGTGGGTCAGTGGAGAAGGGAAGGGAGCATCCAACAGCCAGAATGAGGGAGAGGAGGTAAGCGCTGGCGAGACTCTCCAGAGGGGTAGCCTTAGGCCAGGCAGTGCCTTTTCAGAGACCGCATTCCCATAATTTTAATTTTACAAGGGAGGACTTTTGGAAACCTGAAATTCCAGACCAGGAGGTGGAGTCCCCAGAGCAAGTTCCTGGACCTGTAGATGTAATCTCTCATTCTTTCCTGAAGTGAGGGATTTGATGCTCGCTTGTGAGTGGAAGCCTTGTTATCACTGCAACCAAATCAGTCCTGTCTATTCCAAACACTGTCGCAAACAGTGCAGCAGGAGTGCCAGGCAGACTGGCTTAAGAAAGAGTTTTATTTTTACTCCACAGCCTTACAAGGCAGATGAAGACTAAGAAACTTTTTCTTAAGTGAACTTGCATCAACACTCATGCAGATTGTTGTCTGCATCCTGCTGCTGCTTGCTTGTGCAGGGTTCATTGTTGCTGCAAAAGTCACACTACATCTGAAGTTCTTTCTCTAGCCACTTGTAATCCCACTGCTTGTTGGTGAAATGTCCACCTAAGTTGTTTTTTTAATGTTTCTGTGCTGATTGTTTAGTTTTAGCAGGAAAATGTTTCTATTCAGCCAGTGTTTGCTTCTCTGTGGTGATTCACACAAGTGAAAATAAGTGCTTCAAAGCAAATCTGTACTGACATTGTGTTGGGAGGAATTTGCAGTTTCATGTACTGAACCCTGGGGAAAAAAACCTATGTCCTGGCAGGAATTTTGGGATACAGCCCTGCCCCTTGGCGTGCTGTGCCTACCATGGCACAAAACATAGTGGGTGTGCTGTTCCCACGTGAAGAGAGGAAGCAAGCGTGTGTCCAGCCTAAATGAGGTGAAGAATCTGGTATATGGTGAGCGGTTAGTGAAGCTGCAAAGTACCTAAGGGTAACTAAAAACCGACAAACAACAAGAACAACAACACAAAAAACCAACAGAGGTTTTTCCTGTATGCATCAATAGAGGTCATTTTGCTGATATTGTATCAGGAAATAATAAATACAAGGATGGAGGAAGGCTTTAATTTTATTCTTAGTTAATTTGGAGATCCATACAATAACCAGAAAGGCAAAGAAGGGGATGAATGTTCTTGAGAACAAAACAACAAGCTACTGCTAAATATAAAATATATTTAAAATGTATATATAAATGTATTTGTATATCCATGATTCCCTGCATCTTCAATGCCAGCTGCTCTACCATCTCAAAAAAAAAAAGAGCAAAGTTTGGCAAAGGATCATGAAGGTAATCAAAGGCACAGAGCAGCTTTTGTATAAGAGGAGCTGCACAAACTTTGGCTCTTCGTCTTGGAGAAGAAATGGTTGTGAGCGGAGGAAGTGAGAAGAGGAATGTTATGAAAAGCATGAGTAGAGCATGACTGTACTCAGGCCCTCCCCATTCAAAAAAAAGCAGTCTCAAATAAAATGAGGAAGCAACAAGCTTATAACAAGGGAAAGTTTTTCTTTGAGTAATGCTTTCTTTTCAGTGGTGCGCAGTTAAGCTTGGGTATTCCCTGCTGCAGGTGCTGGAAGATCAGAGGTTAAAGGAGATAGGATAAAATCTAGCTGTATCTATTAAAGATGGCATCTCCTGGCTCAGAGAGAAAGGTTACTGAAGCAGCATTTTAGAGGAAGGTAGTGTCTTTGCTAAACTTGCTGCAGAAGCATGAAATTTAATTTTGTATGTATGTAATTAATACTACTTCTCTGTTTTCAAATGCCATGTCATATCTATTTGTGCTAACGCTGGGGCTGCAAGTTGGAGGAGCAGATTAAATGTGGGATTTCTTGGCTTCTGCATGATTTGAATTTTTTGGAAGCTAATGAAAAACAGGCATGTAGAGGCAAATGATTCAGGTGATCAGAAGTTGGCATTTAAGATCAGGTTATAGCTGAAGTTGCCTTGGATAATTTGCTGCATCGCTTGACCAGAGTTTCGCGATCCGGAGCTGACAGCAGAGTGCCCGTAGCTGGGTGCTGGCATGGCAGCATGCCTCCGGTGCCTGGGGGAATGATCAGGTTACCCTGATGTGTCGGAGGCAGGCTGCAGTGTGTTCCTGCCGGCCTGGGTTTCAGCCTGACGTAATATTTGGGTATGCCTGAAACTGGGATTGCACCACTGAAGTCACCTGGGCGGTGAGGAGGGGAAAGTTTCCTGCACAGCACACTGCTTGAAACTACCAGGTCTGTTTGCTCAGCTACTGTGTAAAACAACCAAATTTCTCAGAGATTCTGGGGCTCGACAGCGTGTGGGTGTTTGAGGCTCTGGGAGGAGAAGGAGAATGGAGGTGGAAGAAAGCCCTTCGGGGGGGATTTGATGTGCTAGAAAGAAGTTGGCAGCTATAAACTGTGAACCACTTATCATTTTGTGTTGAGAGGAAAGACTCTGAGGAGGAGATGTTTAAAAATTTATGCTGGACTGACTGGGGTGAAAACCCAAGTGTAGGTAAGGATGTAGCTTATAGGCACACAAACAGCAGCTTTGCAGCGGTGTGGAGATGAACAGCGATGCCCTGAAACTGGAGAAGGCAGTGGCCAGCATGCTGGACGAGAGTCTCAGTTCACAACAGGCTTCATCCCAAGGCATGGATTCAGTGACCTGCTTGGCAACCTCAAGAGCAGATTTGTAGTGATTTATCCCTCGTCTGATCCCTTCTCTGTCTCTGGTGCTCTCTGATTGCTCTTGTCTATTGCGATGAAGGGGCCTCCGCTGTATTTTCGAGTGAGTTGGAAAGCTGTTGACCTGCTTTGCTTCCTCTAAAAAGCAAGTGGTAGTTCTTAAGACAGTAAGAACAGGATTTCTGAATGTGCTTGGACTGAATTTGCTACGAGGAACTGAAAAAGTGTAAAAGGTGACTGACAGACAGGAAAGCATGTATTGATTGCACAGCGACAATAGATTCATAGACAGTTTAATTTATAAAAATTGTTTATAAATATAGCAATAAGCAGTTAGGAAATTGGATTTAAAAGCCTAAACTTTGCTATAATCTAAAGATCTTTCTACAGTTTTTTTTTCTATCCCATCTGCTGAGTTCTTCACTCAGGGCTGAGACGTCACATGGCAGCAAGAGAGCCAAGAGAAGTGACGCATCTTGGTATCCCATGGTAACTCTCTCTTTTCCTTCAATTTTAGCTCGTTTGCTTTGCTACCAGACAGAATAACCTGACTGTGGGATAAGATTTGCTTTGCTCAAAAAAGGTGAGGGTTAAGATGTGATGTTTTTACTCACTAAAATGATTTGCCCATGGTAATCCCAACTGGCCTATAAAAAATAAAACAAACAAACAAACCCAGAAAACCCAGAAAACTAGGCGCTCACCAGCCTAATTTCTCAACCTGCATGAAGCTTTGGTGGGGGCTTTGGCTGTGCGTTTGCCATTCAGGATGTTGAAGCTTGTGTGAGAAACTTGCAAACCACAAGTATATCTCCTACAAGCATCTGTTGGGCTCAGAGGTAAAACATGCACCAAAGCTAAATTTGCAATTCGAGTCTTACAGTTCACAGGTTTTGCTGCTGGAAACTTGTTAGGTGAGTTGTTTTTTTTTCCTTTAAAACTCCATCATCTTTTTTATCTGTTTTATATAGTTACTGACTTGATCTTTAATTAGCAACACCTGACATATCTTAGAAGAAAAGCTCTTGATTTTGCATTCGGATATGTTGATATTATTTAGGATTCTGCTTTTGTTTTTTAAAATGTATTGCTTAAACCCATTTTCTGTTCTATGCCTAAATATTTTCTGCTAACTATATTGTATCCAAAGAGCAGCAGTACCATTTGTCAGCCAATGCTGCAAAAACAGTAGCTTCTCACCTAATTTAAAAGCGTGTGGTGTTTGAAGTGCACGGGAGGCTTTGAACCCATTGTGTGCGCTGCTTCCAAACTCTGCTGGACTCTTTGTAACTGCTTCCTTAGTACAAGCCCCTCTAAAACCAAATAAACCTGGCCAAACTTTTCCCCGCAGATTCAATTTTTTTTTGCTTTGGGGGATGGAAGAGTTCTCAGAGCCCTGCTTAACTCTTGGATCTGACGAAAGGGCTGTTCTTGCTGCTAGGTGGTTTGCACAGGCTGGAGGAGCTGTGGCAAAGCTTTGCTGCATGGCAGGGGTGTGTTTGCTGTGGCCGCAGTTAGGGGTGAGTTGAGGTCGTTTCGGTTCCCATGGCAGAGAGGCAGAGCAGAAGTTCTGGGAGCACAGGCACCAGCGCGTACCGATGACTCATTTTGGTGCTCCTTTTCTTTGCTGCGCTCGACAGGGCGAGCGCGACCAGGACGCTTCTGTGCAAGGAGGCTTAGAGAAGTAGCTTTGACCAAGTTTTGGCTTCCTGGACGTGGGGTGGTCGGGCTGCATGATGCTTGCTCTCGGCAGGCTGCTGAGCTGTCATCTGACACACAACATATGTACAGGCACGCGCACAGCTGGCAGTATTACACAGCCCCTCTGGTCTGCGTGGGCTCTTCGTAGCGGTGCAGTGCAGGGTAGGCTCAGCGCAGGTATTTGGTGCTGGGTGGCACACACTGGCTTTGCAGCTCCGTGCGGCCCCGCGCTCGCTGGAGCTGGGCACTCGCAGCAGGAGTGCTGCGTGGTTCATTCCGAACAATGAGCGGCTTGTGGCACCCGAAAGTGGCAGGGAAAAAATCCCTCCTCTGTAACTGCAGGAGAAAAGCAAGTCTGTTTAGAGCAGGAATCGGCGAGAGTTTATTAAATCACGCTTGACTTTTTCCCCTGCATTTTCTGCATAGATTATGATGATTTAAGCATGAATTGCTTAGGCAGCAAAAGCACTTGGCCTTTCTTTGAGCTATTAATTGAAGTAGCTTTGACTTAGTGTAAAAAAAAAAAAAAAACAAACCCTATACCTTTCCAAGGGTGAAAGCATGTACTTTTTATTTTGAGAGCAAATTTGAGCAAGTCTGTGAGCATATCTAGCAAGCTAACTCTTACATCTGCAAAAACATCTAGCAAAACAAAAGCATCTCCTACATCTGCTTTTTTTTTTTTGGTTCTGTCACTTGGATTATAGTGTTGAATTGCCAACACTCATTGGAAATTAAGAGAGTTCAGGCGCCCTTCCCAGACCAGCCTATCCTTCCTGGCAGTAGGGGAGAAGGAAAAGAGCTAAAGAAAAAGAACTGAGTTTCCAGTGCAGTGAAGCAATAAAGAGCAGCATAGCACAAGTATGATGTGGAAAGTGATGTAATGCAAATAATATTAAGAGTAGAGTATGCAACCGGTGACTGTACTGGAAACAAAAGTAAGTGTCAGGAGAAAGAAATCTTTAGTCATGGACTTTAAACTCCCCGTCTAACACAAACAATAGGAAGTTTGCTTCTCAGGACAGAAAATCATACGTATGCTCAAAGGCAAGAGGGATAACATCCTTTGAAGATGAGCAATTTATGTGGATATGGGTTCAGTGTCTGAGGACTGCTACCTTGTAACCAGAGGTTTATAATTTAAACGTTTAAGTAAATGTAGAATATTTAATAGGTAGAGAAGAGAATTTAATAGGTAGAGAAGGTGTCTTCATCTAGATAAGATTAAAAACTGTATCAGCTACCTTGCAGTCCAGCTTGTCATTCTTTTTCCCACCAAAAGCCTGTGCTTTCACCTCCAGTATTTTCTGCTGTTCACATATATCAGACAGGCTTCAGAAGCTGCCTGCAGTGATTGCTTGTACATGCTGCACTGCTGATGCTTGGTCTGTCTTGAAATGGTTAACAATATGCTGTTTACCCTCTATCATCGTATGCAAAATACTGCTATGCCACTGCTCAAGGAGTGCAGCACTGAAATTAGCTTCCCACTTGAGGAAACTGGAGATTGCAGCTGCAGTTAGAGAAGTTGGAGCTGGAGGAAGGAGGACTGTGTGATGTATAGCAAACAGAATTGATATGGGGATCTTACATTTACGTGGGGAACTGCGTCTGGAATGGTGTGAGCAGGCTGCAATTTTTTTTTTCCAACAAACATCTGTAACTTTTCTCTGGTATTGTATCTCACGACCTAGGCTCCTTTAAAGATTTTATTATTGCACTTCATTGGTACTGCTGAGGTTTTGAATTACTGTGTGGGAAAGTGCTGTTATATTGATGATATACTTAAATTTTTGCTGTGCTGTAAAGGTCTTTGTGGTAGCTTTTGTATTTTTATTTTTGGACCTATGGGTATCTCAGTTTATGGTTTAAAAGAAACAAGTGGCTTATGACTTAAAAGAAACAAGCGGGGAGGAGGAGGGACCCTCCAAACAAGCCAGACTGTTGTCAGCAGCAAAACTACAGCGCTTTGACACAGTGGGAGGGCAAGACCGTGTAGCAGCACAGATAGGAAATGGCTAAGGAAATGAGGTCCCTAGCTGCTCTGCTCGGGCTGTGCTAACGTCCTCTCACCACAGAGAATTGTCATGGTCTCCTCCCTCACATAGAAAATAGCATAACAGAGGGAAACGCTGGAGCAGAGGGGTCAGCTCTGGAGATGGCCAGGGAGGGAATGGTGCAGAGCAGCAGGGTCGGGAGGGCAGAGGGCTGCCAGGCACCTCTGGAGTAGTGAGATGACAAGAGGACTCTGTTGGACCCAGACAGGTGGAGATGATTCCCCCTGAGATCATCGCCCTTTCTGGGCTGTAGGTCAGGGGGAAGATGAGCCCCTGTACAGGCATCATCTGCCCTTGCTTTGTCTCCATGCGTACCCTGCAGATTTGCAATAGGGGAATTCAGCTTTTATATTGCAAGGAATGCCTGTTTGTGTAGCAGGTAGAACAAACCAAGGAGCAGCTATTGTAAGAGGGAGCATATCTGGCTCCTGTGAAGAGTGTTGACTACAGAAAGTACAGAAAGGTGTGTTATCCATCTTACGGGACTCCGTCAGCCTCTGTGTGGTAAGCTTGCAGGGGTGAAGAGGGAAGCCAAAGCAAGGATGAGATGATAATGTGGAAGAATTCAAAACTTTAGCCTTTGGTACAGCCAAAAGTGCCAGAGTTTTTTTGTTTGTTTGGATCACACAGCAGGCCAAGGAATAAAGGTAGATGCTGACGTGGTCAGAATTGCTGGGGAAAGCCTTTTGGCAACAGCAGAGTGCTATCTGCAAGTGAGGCTTAGCCTTGCAGGCAGCTGCGTCACTGAGGGACAGGCCAATTCTTTGTTGGTGGTGGTTCTTTGTTTTCCCATTGGCCTCAAAACACACCGCCAGCTGTCTGGGTTGCACCTAAGGAATTAACCTCTGTAGGAATGAAAGTGAAGAACAAATCTGTTGTCCGGTAGATCTGCAGCTTTCTTTTCTCTGTGCTTCCAGTCAGAGATCCTGGACTTATTCTAGTCCATAGGAAGACTTCTTGTACCACTGTGATCAACGTCTGCAGGTAATAGCAGCTGCATGAAGAGGTGTGCCACCGGGAGGAATGTCCGCAGGTAATACCAGTGGTGCAGAAGGGCTGTCCTTGAGCTGATACCACTTGGCTGGTCTGGTCTGCACAGGGGTCTGGTCTGGTCTGCACAGGGGAGGGCTTGAGCTGTTGCCTCTAACGTTTTTATGGTCTGTGTTGCTGGAAACTGTGGAGCTGGGCAGGAAACTTGCTGAACCTTGACAGCGTAGCTGGCTTTGATGCGTGAAGATGAAAGGAGAAGGCTTGAGGAGAAGCTCAAAAGCATCCCAAAGGATGCTTCTGGAGAGTTTAGATAGATGAAATGGTTCTCCAGGGACTGACAGAGCCCGTATGAGCCCAGACATAATTATTCGGAAAAGCTGATAGCAGAATGTACTGGAGTGGGGAACTCCTCTGTATTTTGACATGGAAAGGCAAGGAAATGGGGTTTTTGTTCCCCACCATGGGTAATAATAGTGGTGAAGGATTTCTTTTGGAAACTGTTGTTTCCTGTGGGAATCTGTGTCTCCTTCCTTTCTGCCAGGCTTGCTTTCCTGCACAGTTTGGTCAACACTGTGGTGTAATTTACTGCTTCCAGTAACAAGAAGTTAAACAGTGATTTAAAATAAAAATAAAAGTCCCTGAAGCTCTGAATGACTTTCTGAAATAGCACAAACAGGAGAGAATCTGTATGTGGATTATTTGGTCTCTTGGGTTTTAGACTTTGTTTATTGATCCTAAAAATGTCCAGATGTTAAAATTAGAATGGCAGTCTGTAATAAACCTTTACCAGTGAACCTCTGCGGTCAGCTTTCATTTAGCACTGAGAGCCCTGGAAGGCCGTGGTCCATTTTTGGATGCTGAAGTCAAACTGTGAGCACAGCTTCTCACCCTAGCACCAGGTGAAACAGATCGTTACTTTTTTTGTTCTTTTTTCCCCCGTTTGTTTGAGATGTATGATGCCTGCAGAAACTTGAGGTTTTTTGTTACTTAGTAGGGTAGCAAATAGATTCCTCAGCTGCATTAACAAATAGTCGTGCTTTTAGCAGCAAGAGACACTAAGCAGCGCATTGACTTACAGAGGGTTTTGGTGAATATCTTGGTATTGCAAGCAATTCATAAATAATGTAAGTCTCTTCTGCTGAAATCATCTTGAGCTTATAAAATCGCTGATTGTGGATAGTCCTGTAACCTTTCTTACCCAAGAGAAAGAGCTACCGTGTCTGTCTTAGTCGTGCCGTCCTGTTGCAAGGTGTATTGAAGAAAGTAATGCGGTTATTTTTGTCATTACGGTGAGGTTCCTGTTGTGTGAGCCTATAATGAAAAGGCTGGTGTTTCTGACCTTGAACCACTGAGAAAGTACATGTAGGGGACAGGTTGCAGCTGCCTCGGCTGGAGCCCGGTTGTCAGAGATACCTGCTTCTTCGGGGCAGGAGAGTCTCTCTCTTGTCTGATACATATTTTTCCCTTGAGCTTTCTGATACCATATACCTATACGTATGTGTCTGTGTGCATCTGTTCTTGTTTTTTTCTGTAGTGCTTATGATACCCTGTGACTTAACCAAAATATTGGTTATTCTGCTATCAGCAACAGCACACGCTGCCCTGATGAGTAGATCCAACAAAACAGCGGTGTGCTGGACATCCCAGTGTCCCTGTTTGTTTTGCAGAGCAGTGGTTGTGTCTGAACATCTACTGGCATCTCACGGCTCAAATGCCCCTCTCATAGTGGAGCTGCTCTATTACTGTGGAAGGGCACTGGTTTTACAAGCAGCTTAGTGTGTATAAAACCACAAAACCTTTCTGGTCTGACACAAGTGTCTGCTTTAATCATTAAGTAGACCTGAAACCCGCTGCACAGGGCTCCTAAGAAATAATCTTAGCTACTCTTTACCTAGAGAGTGCCAAATGTGTCATAAAGGTGAAACACAAATGCAGAGGCTCAGTGTTAACCAGCCTGCAGGCAGTGAAGTATGCTTCTGTTTGTGAAAGCAGCTCACGGCAGTATTACATATAAATAGTAGTTCCTCTCTGACACTTCTTCCCCTTGCCTGAATCTAAATTGAGCGGCTACCTAGTGATGGTGACTGCTAATGGTGACATTAAGCAGCGGATTAATTGACCGAGAGTACCTGAGAGCAGTTTGGTTGTGGAGGACAACCTGTGTTCAAATCTTTGCAGCAGAACTGGAGCCAGTCAGGAGGTACAGGTAAGAGGCATCCTGCAGGCTGGCGCCTGAAGCTGGTCTCCTCGTCTCGAGGGTGCTGCCAGGCCAGGTTCGTGAGAACCCAAACCCCTGATTTAAACACCAGTGACAATACGCATTATAGAGACTTCATTGCTGATGCTTTTGCAGCAGTGAGGAGATGAGTTGGGCTGTAATTAGTATCTTCTCTTTCTCCTTGCAAGTCTGGAGAGAATTCTGTAGTTACTTTTGTGTTTAGTTGGTTCTGCTTTATTGGTTTTAATTCAGTATGAAATGGTGGCTTATACTGCCCAAGAGAAAAGTACCATGTAAATGGGGTTTCTTGTGTGCAGGGAGTGCTACAATTGTAAAGGAACCAACTCCTTGGCCTCAGTAGGATGAATTGCTTTGATGTTTCAAGATGCTGGTCTCATTTTCATGTTTACAGCTGTGGGATTTCTGAACACAAAACTTTGTGGTGAACTGAGAATCTGAGCCCTCGTTAACACCCAGAAATCAGTGCGATGAATTTATATAGGTTCAGGGCTGGCTCTGTGTTCGTCTGATGCATTATACTAAAATCTAGCTTGGCAGCTACAAATGGATGGTCTCTAAAAACATTCCCTAGCTCCAGTTTGAAATGTGGTATTGCTCACTGATGAACCCTACACGTGAAATGTACCTTTCATCTGGCTTCAGAGCCAGCCACAGCTTGGAGCAGGGGATGGACAGGCCAGCACCCCTTCCACCCCCTTCCCAAGCCCCTTACAGCCTGGGGCTCTCTGTGCATTTCAGCTAATGTTCGAAAGTACCTGTGGCAAGAAATCTGGACTGTGAATGGCCTTTAAATACCTGTGAACAAACACATGCAGCCAGTCGCTGTAAAAATGTTGCTAAGGTTTGTTTTGTTTTGTTTTTCTGCTGGGAGGGAAAGACCAGAAGTGTTCTGGCCACAAATGTGCCAGCTGTCTCATGGTAGAGCTCATTGCTCCCTCCTTCTCCTGCTCAGCCCCCAGCCTACTCTCTCTATTTGCAAAGAGAGGAAAAGGAGGAGGAGGTGTGCTAAACTGAGAACCAGTCAAGGCAAACGCGCTAACGTTTGGGTAGAAACACGTTTTATCTTGAGCTTTTGTATAAAATTCTGAATTCCCTGTGGAGAATTCCATGTTTCTGAGCTTCCCTTTAGGGTGAAATCTTAGTGGATAGGATCAGCTTTGTACTCCTCACTGATCGTTTTTTGGCAGACCTCTTCCAGTTGTGAGAACAGGGAATATTGGGGATTTAAAGAAATTACATTTTTAATTTATCATTTGGCTTTAAAACCGAAATATTTAGCACTCCCGTTATCTTATACCAGCAGGAAGTAAATGTCTGTCAAGTCAATAAAGGTTTTAGCTAGCCAACCTAGAGGGTATCTGTGTCTGATTCTTCTTGCTTTCTTATGAAAGAAATGAATCATCCCTCATCTTGTAGAGGCAATGCTTGTAAGGTTGAGGGTTTTTTAAACTGTGGGTGAGGAAGGGCATTCACCAAAAGGTAATGTTCAAAACCAACAAAACCCCCAAAAAACCCACAGCCAACAATCCAAACCGAACACCACCACCACCTCAAAAACCAAACAAATGATAAACAACAAAGCCAGGCAAAGCTTGAGGGAGATGGAGGCTCTAAGAGAGCTTTAAGGTGATAAATGATACCAGGCAGCCTGATGATACCAAGCAGCTTGATGAAACTTCTGACTGGTCTGTTAATGTTCTCTGACCCCTGTGCCACCTCGGGAAAGAAAAGATGCGTTGAGAAAGCAGAGTTTGAGCCAGGCGGTTGTAAAGGTGAGCCACTGAGAAGCTGAATCTCAACCTCAAGGATGCGATACAGCTTGTTAGTTTTCTCCTGTCTCTCCCCGAGTCTTCTGCAGGCTGAACAGTCCCAGCTTTCTCAGCCTCTCCCCATAGCAGAGAGAGCCCAGTTCTTTAGTCATCGTTACGGCCACTTGCTGGGCATGCTCTGGTAATTCTATGCAGTCTGTCGACCCCAGCATGTATTGGTGCATGGAGTTACTCTTCCACAGGTGAAAGACTTTCATTCATTTGAACTTCATTAGGTTCCTCCCTGCCCTTTGCTGCAGACTGTCAAGGTACATCCAAATGGCACTATGACCATCTGGTGTATTGGCCACGCATCCCGGTTTTGTCATCTGTAAACTTGCTGGTGATAAAGTTTGCCCATCTTCCAGGTCATTGCTGAAGAGGTAAACAGTATTAGCTCTCGTATCAATCCCTGGGTAGACCACTAGTGACTGGCCTCCATCTGGTGTTTGTGCTTCTGATCATCACCCTCTGAGTGAGTTTTCAGTCTGCTTACCATTACTCAATACTTCATTATTTTGTCTGTGGATGTGGGTGCATACAGACTGGTCATATGGGCTTGTATATATCCAGTTTAATTGTTCCCTAATCTGATGTTCGACCACCAGGGGTTTGTCTTCCTTGCACTGGACTTCCCCTGGGGTCTCTTGGGCATGAGATTCCTCAAGGTCAGTATTACCAGTCCCTCTTCACATTCTTTGCCAGGTTCAACTGCAGATGGTCTTTGGCTCACTTCACTCCAGCCATGTATGATTGGACAGTGTTCCCAGATTCCTCGTGTGTCACCTGCCCCTGCTGCCACATTTCATTTGCACTTGAGTTTGGTCAGGAGCTCCATGCTCCTCCATGCCACCTCTGCTTGATTTCCTTTGTGTTGGGATGGACCGTTCTTCATCTTGGAGGAGGTAATTCCTTAATATCAACCAGCTCTTCTGGACCCCTCTTCTCTCCAAGGTTGTACCCCCTGGGATACTTTGAAGCAGATCCCTGAAGATGCCAAAGTCTGTTCTCCTGAAAGCAAGCATGAGGTCCCACAGAGCACCTCTCCTTGTTGGCTCCCTGATCTATCTGTGTTAGGAATTTGTCACCAGTGCACACAGAAACCTCCTCAATTGCTTGTGCCCTGCTGTGTTGTTCCTCCAGCAGATACTGTGCTGGTGAAAGTCCCCTCAAGAGCTTCTGTCTTGCTCTTCCTAAACAACCTCTATGCATCCAGATGTTCATCCAGTCATGGAAACTACCCTACCATGTCTCCATGGTCTCGGAGATCGGACTTACGGAAGTGCTGGCTGACCTCCCTGTGCTGTCTGCAGTAGTGTTTGGGCGCTTCAGAGCAGTACCCAAGTGTGCTGAGCTTCCAGGAACGGTGTGAGAGCTCTCCCTGTAATGCCCTGCGGATGCTTCCTTATCTGCTCACACACCTTCAAGTGTCTCAGGTGAGGTTGGCTTTCCTGAAGTTTGATTTGGACACGCAAAAATGTTTGTAAACTACCAAGGTGGCAGTTTGTCCCAAGCAGAAATAGCACGTCTTCACGCAAAAGTCAGGAATATATGACAGTGCCTCCACTATTGGATGGATGCAATATTTATCTTCGAGCATTCAGCCTGGCTTGTGTCTAAGTCAGCACCGTGCATGTAGCTGTAGAAAAATAAGGACTTTATTTCTGTCATGTATTCTCCCCTCCTTACATCTTTCCTAACGTAACTGAACGTCTACATGAGGGCTGTATTTCTTCTCCTCTGGTGGGTATGTGCGCATGCATATATTTATATATGTGCCCTGTGACGTCGCAGAGTGTTTGCTTTGGAAGAAATCTCTGCATCTGAGCCAAACCAAAACCAAGCATGCAAGATAAGTGTTCCTTTTTCTCCTCTTAACAAGAAGGGAGGGCCTGATGAGTGGCAAATCATCACCACCTTGGAAGGACAGTAAGCTTGCGAGGGTAAACGGCCTCTTGCAGTTTAGCTGATCTGGTAACAAACGCCCTACGGAACTGTTAACTTCAATCTTTTTATTTATTTATTTATTTATTTTGGGGGGGGTTATCATTAAACATGATCACACTGTTTTAGAAAGGATCTGTGCTTTAAAGTTGATTAAAGCCTTTTGGTTTGGGGACGGGGATTCTTCGATAATCCAGCAAAACTTTCTCATCTCACGTTTGGATGTAAAGTCGTCATTGCTCAGGGATTGCCTGTCCCCTCTCCCGTATATGTGAGGGCTGCAGCAGCAAACTTAAACTTGCTGTAATTTGTATGGGGGGCAGAAGGGAGGCAGGGAGGCTTTTTGTTTTCCCCCTCCAAAAAACGTTATTGTATCAGGGAAGTGATTTCATTACTGTAAAACTGAATTTTAACTCCTTGTTGGTATTCTAAACAATGCAGAACTTCCCAAGACTGTTCCATTTTTATGAAAACTCTATAGAAATATAGACTGAGTAGTCTCTACTTGCACTCCTAAGATAGTTTGCAAAATCCCACAGCTTGCTTTTGGTTTAGGTATGCGTTTACTGGTGTTTTAAATGGCATTTGCTACCTTTTGCTACTTGTGAGCTGTAGAAGACGGAGTAACAGGGTGTGGAGCTGAGTGTGTCTAAGCATCGCAGTTTTACGGAAAAGCAGACCACGTAACAACTGTACTACTGCTACATAAATAAACAGGGCAAGAAAGCAAGTCCACCTCTTCAGAAAGCTCAGATATGTACCTTTACCCTTCTGTATTAGATATTTTCAGGTCGTTATAGAATTACTTTTTGTGAGCTATAGTTGTAGGGGTGAAACCTTTGACTGTGATTTTTATGAAACACAGTGTTTAACTGTCAGTAGAAGGTCTGCAGAAATATTGTTTTGGATTAGGCCTCTTTAGTGTGGATGGGGGAAAAAAATAATCTCTTTTTACTCTAGGAAATCACAGCATGCAGCATGTTAATATTCAAGTAGTGTCATCCTTTGGGAGCAGTTAAGAACTTTAAAAATAAATGGGCATTTCCTGTGAATTGAGCTCCCAAGAGCACAGGAAGGGTGGTGGGGTCCAGTTTATTTACATCTACCTCGCCCAGTTGGGCAGGATCAGCTTGATCCAATTACCCAGTCTTTCTGGATTTCACTGGGGAATACTTGAGAGGCCACAGGGTGTCAAGAAGGATTCTCCTTGTCTCCATTTTGATCATTCAGGGACTTGCAGGATTAATAGTGAGTTCAGAATGGCATGATGGTTTGTTGTGTGGCATAGAAAAGATCTGGTAAATGTTTGAAAAATGTGAGTGTAGTCTTTCCGTTCTGATTGGTGTCAAAAAAAAAAAAAAAAAAAGCACAAATGCCATCCAGAATGTACTTCATGCATGCAAGGGGAAAGGTATTTGACTATGGCTTGATTTAGCAATAGCTGCTCTGTGTATATAGCATAGTATATTTATGTTTTTTGTGTGTTTTTTTAAGATTGAGAAAAAGCTAGTAGTTTCTCAAGTAAGGCTATATACAGGCTGTAGAGCTATTCTTGGCCATTATAGCTAACCATACTAACGGAAAGTGAGTTGAAACAAAATCTGCTACTTGCGAATCAAACCTATGCACATTAATCATGCTCAAGTACCTAGCTCCCTGAGATTTAGAAATCGATGTGCACTTAAGCAGAACTCAAAATGAGCCAAAAAAAATACAGGCTCCTCTTTCTGCATGCTGTGCACAATCTCCTTTGTGTTCAAAGCTGCTGAGACTTGGCTTTGGTGGAAGCAGGATGAAGTTCCTTCAGGGCCCTGTTCAGGTTAGCACTCAGCATTGCAGTCAGAGAAATTCTGGTGCTTGTAGCAAAGCAGATAAGAATTATCATTAATCAAGATCCTGGGAAGTACTGACCTGGGAGGCTGGGGGTGTATCAGTGAAGCAGAATTTCAGTGGTCTTGGTGGAAGAACCACATAGCAATGTTTCTGCAGAACTGATGCTTGTACTTCTTATGCAAGGAAATTGGACAAGAGCAAATGGCTTCCCAGTCTGTAAGTGCATTCACCAGAGGGAAAACCTCATGCATAAAACAAAGGTCCAATCTGGGACCTCAGAAGAGGTTATTGTGAATGCTTCTGAACAGGAACGACCACAGGTGGCAAGGCTAGTTAGTTTAGGAATCAGTGTGGTATTAATTAGTCTCTTTGCAGTAGTTTTAACCAGCTTTAAGCAGCTCGATTGAAATAGTGTGGCTGGTGTTTCATGATTTTTGATGTAATAGAATCTCTAATATTTTCCATGTTTGTACCTTGCCATGTTTTGTACCCCGTGATTGTACCCTTTGCTTCTGCAGCACAGGTAATGCTTCCTGCAGGAAGCACCCTACACTTCCCTTGTAGGACAGCGAAGTTTCCAGTGTCAGGAGCACAAAGTTCTTGCTAAGCAGCAAGTCTTTGTCCTTTTGTGTTTCTCGTATGCATCACAGCAGTCAAGGCTATAAAAGCAAGATATAGCAGGCCAGCGTGCAAAACTAGGAACTGGGAACACCTTTATCTCACTTTGGCCATTGGCAGAGATGTAAGTCCAGCTGGGTTTTGAGTTAAGCCAGAAACAGTCTGTGTCATGCCTGTGGCGGCATTGCTGCGTTTGCCCTTTCTGGGGAGTAGCATAAAGGGACAGAAACACACCTCTCTAATAAGCTCTTCCAACCTTCTGCGATTAATGACTCAGGCTTGCTGGGCATTGTATTTTTGTCTTTATTGATCTGCATTCATCTGATCATCCTTCAAACCCAGGTAAGCTTTTGGCACTTGCAGCATGCTGGGGGGAAGCTGTGTGAAGAGGCCATGCCTAGGGTGATGGCATCACACAGCTTGCCCGTCTGTGAAGCTCTGCTAATGCCTGCTACACGACACAGAATATTGGGCGAGTAACAATGTGCCGTGTTACAGCTCCTTGTCGCTTCTGTTGTGTTATTCCCTTTACCTTTGGGATGGAGGAAGTTGGTAACTGAAGTCCTGCTTTGCAGTATTAATCCACCTCATGCTTATTAATAAGTCATTGGATAGGTGGCTATGTCTGAGTCAGTGCAGTTTAACCTGTGAATGTTTACTTTTGGTTACGCTGGAGGAAAAAAAAAAAAACGGAGCTGGAGGCATCTGGCTGTGTCATCTTCAGAGTCTTTGAGCGGGGTATGTGGCCTTCACGTTCTGCTGCTCGGGCATGAGAGAGAAGATGCTTGTTGCGTGAACAGCAGGTGCAGGGTATGTGTTTGGGAGAGTTTAACCACCCCAGTGATGTGCCTCAAAAATACATTGCAGGGCAAGGAGTTGGATTTCTCTCTGGTTTGTGTTCAGAGCAGCTCTTACGGTATGCAAACAATACTCAGGATGTGAGACTGAGCTGGTTTATCTTTGACAGGAAAAAAAGCCCTTTCCACACCCAGAAGCCCTGTCATTGACCTCTGGCACAAAATGCAGTCACACATTAACTCTTGCCTTTTTTGTTTTGTTTTGTTTTAAGATGCAAATTTCACTGGCACTGGAAAGTCCATTTGGGTTTTCTAGGTTAATAACAAACTCCTCTGAATGGCAAGAGATAGCGTCTGCGGAGCGTGAAGTTGGTATTTGCAGAAAGGTGCAGTTCTGCTGCTGAAGAATAGAAGAAATGGGAAGAAATGAAATATTCGTCTCTCACTGCTCTGCTCCTTCTCTGCATGGAGATCAGCATTAGTACTGTTTCAAATCTCACCGCTTTAAAAAAGGGATTGCTGGGCAGGCTGACAATCTGGCGGTTCTGTGCTTTAATGAAATGTGCTTTCAGTATGAACTCCTTTATTTTCTGAAAGGAAAATCATTTGCCTCGCGATGCTCTGCATAAGCCCAAGTATGGACACGTTGGCTCTGTTTATGCATAATAAATTAGTGACTTGCTATATTCAGCCAGCCTTGCTTCAGATCAGTGAGGGTGTTTTTTTGAAAGGTTCTTTATTGCTCCCTTGGATGGGAGCAGCAGCTGACATCCATTGTTACATGCCATGTTTCTAAACAGGCAAGCAGTATATACTTGCTCTGTCCAAGGCTTTACAGAAGTCAGAGCACCTGCTATCTGTCAGGCTACTGGTGTACAAAACCAGCACGGTTGTAGCAAGATGTAGGGTAAATAACAAAGGAATGAACTCTTTGTGGAAAGATCCATCTGTGTCCTGTAACAGTATTTGGTGAGGAAATGCTCTTTCGGTTTAGGCACACAAAATTTGGCGTGCCTATAAGCGTAGGCTCTTGGGTTGAAATTTTGGTTTTAGAAGAGCTACAACCAACTTAATGTTCTTAGGTGATGGCTTCCTTAGCCAAAGGATTTGGACACACCTGGATAATGATACTTCTCAGAAGAAAAGAGTAAGTGGGTAGGGAAAAGGAGTGGCACTGTATAGGCTGGGAGCGCTGCAGCTGGATGTGGGACAGAGCCACGTGTGGAAAACTGCCTGCCATGTGAAAAATGCCCTGCTGGTTGCAGTGGGGAGTTTGAAAAGAGCAGCTTGTCCTGTGCCACTTTACTGAAAGTTTCACTTTACTGAAACTTGTGTTGAAAGTTACAACACAACAGTGTTGGTATTGAACGCTTGCGTTGAGCCAGGTGCCTCTTCGTGCATCTCTGATGTGAAAGCGAATAGCAGGAGCACGGTGTGCCACCTTGGCTTGCTTGGCTCGCCTTCTGAAGTGGCACTGGGAGTTGCACTCCACCACACCATTCCAGTGCCTAATGGCAGAGCTACCTCAGAAAATGAAGGTGTTTCACCGACGGTCTAACGGGACAGTGGCATTTCACATGGGACGAGCATATCCACAAAGATGCTTCCAGTTAGATGAGGCTCGAGTGAGATCCAGGCTGTTTGCACAGCTGGGACAACGTGCTCGCTCTATCTGCAGTGAAAAGTCTCATCTCCTGGAGGACCTCCTCCGGGATCATGCAGATCCTGTTGGTGTTTCTGCAAACCTTTTTACAGCTGGCAGGCACAGGGAGCTCACAGGGTGCTGGGGCACTTGTGATTTCTCGGAGCTGTCGCAATTCGTTGGAGTCCCATGACTGTGTGCAGGGTTGGATGCGGGGGGGTGAGCTGGGAGCTGCCCGGAACAGGTCAGCCAGCCACAGCATCAGGAGGTTGCAAAACTGGCGTGGGGTCAAAGTACAGTCACGTGTTAAAATACAAAAGCGTGACATATTTCCTAATTCACTTCTGAAAGAGGAGCAGCAGGGGAAGCTTTCAGCTGAGTTTTCAGATGACTCTGGTTTGCTGGCAGGCTGTGTGTAATCATCGTTTTTGCTAGTGATTTAAAATAAACCTTTGCTCTTGCACACGTGTTCAAGGAAGCTGAAATTAGCTCCTTTGTTGGAGGAAAGATTTCTTGTTTGGGTATCATGGTTTGGCCTAAAAGCAGGTTGAGTTGTTTTTTTTTTTTTAAAAAAGAAAAGAAAAGAAAAGAAACAAACGTGTTTTCCTCTGGACATTGCTCTGTGAGTCACACGAATGACACAGTGTTCCTGTCTGGAAACTCAATTGCTGGAGCTGATGAGGGTTTCACAGAATTCCAGAAACACCCTTTGTGTCTGATACACCTAAATACTTAACCCAGCATTTCTGGAAGTTAGTTTAAAAAGTTGACTTAAAATTCTGTTAAGTATTTATTAATGCTTCTAGTGTATATCAGAACCCCATGAAGGTAAATTTAATGAGATTTCTTCAGTTTCAAAAGCAAATGTCCACCCAGCTGCTTTGCACACAGAAGATGTAATGGCTGTTAATGCTTTAATACAGAGGAAGTAGTCTTGGGTTTTCCTCTATATCATCTTTACTACTGAGTTTAGATTTTTTTGGTCCACTACACTTTTTTTTTTTTTGCTACAGGCCTGTTTAAGATCACATATCAAACAAATATACACATCCACTGGTTGAAAACCCTCAGAAGGGTGGATAAGTGATGGCCAGAACAGATTTATTCTAGAGATGAGGATTTGACCTTATTAATAAAAAGTGCTTCATTTCTGGGTCATAAAGCAAATGCGCTGAAAGATCATCTGTCAAAGCTGTTAAAAACTTACCAACATCCTCAACTTCGTATTTTCTTTACAAAGGCATTTCAGTGTAGGAAAAGTGGTTTAAAAAACAGCTTGGAGCTAGAAGAAGTAATAAGGTTGAGGACACAAGATCTGTTGCATTCACAGCAATTCTGGAGAGATCTGTTACAGATTGCACAGTAAGTTTATAGTAAACTAGGTCACTTGATTTGAAGGTGAAAGTGTTGAAGCAGAGTAATAAGCACCAATTTTAAAGTGGCGTAGGTTGTTCAGCATATCGTGATACTAAATGCTAAGTGAAGGAGGGGATTTGGTTCTCATAGCAAACAGTAATTCAGTGCAGTAGTTGATACTTCCTTTCAAATAAGCACGTAGTCACACAGTAGTTAAAAGCAAAAAGCTTTGCCTTAAAGTGAATGGGCTATATATTCCAAACCATTTAAAAGTGCGTCCTCGAGTTACTGTTGAATGCACTGTTTTAAAGTGTTTTGAAGCAAACAGCTGTTTTTTTTTTTAATGGTCATATGGCATGTTTTTGCTGATATGTTGCATCAGTGACCAGAATCAGATTACTTAAGGGGGAAAAAAAAATGCTTAAAAGGTTTTTGGGATACTTTCTCTGTGGAGTATGTGTGGTGAATGTAGGGATTCATATTGTTCAAGTGTAGTGATCTGAATGTGACCTTTGGTAGGTGCTGATCCTAGAAATAAGGGATCAGTCTTTGAACTCACACCAGCATTTGCATTGCGCTGATATCAGTCATCGGTAGCCAGCAAGAAACGTGCCATCATGCTAGGCCATGTAAAACGCTTCCTGAAAAGGCAAGAGTGTAGCTCCTTCGTTAAAGCTCTGCTTTGGAAGGGGTGCTGCTTAGCAAGTTAAGGGGAGAGGAATGCTTTGCTTTAAAAACTGTTGCCTATTCTATGACTTACTTTCCTTCAGAGATGTGAGAAAGTAAAGCTACTTCATTTTTTTCAGTTGCTTTTAGGTTTTGTTTTTGTTTCTTTTCTTATCTCTGAGTTAGGCTACTCAGTCTTCCTTTCCTCTTTTTGCACAAAAGCATTATTACAGCTCTCTGCTTTCTGTTCCCTTCAGCTCAGTTGGAGGTAGTTCCATGATGATGAATATCACACCTCTGTAAACTTGCAGATTCCTTGTATTTCAAGTTGTGTGGTGGTCGTCAGAATGCTCATCCCACATCACTGTTTTCCTTCATTTGTCTTGTGGTGCTTGGGACTCGGTCTGAGTCAGCTCAGTGGTGTGAATGGGTAGGTTTTTTCACTTGCACTAGGCTTCCCACCTTTGGTGCTGGATTTCATCTATTAGTGTGTATTTTCTTTACTGATGGGCAAGGAAAAAGGTGACTCAATATAATCTTACTCTGACTTTTTGCTTTTAAGACTTGGGCAGATTTAAGCTCTCGGGCCAAGGAAGGGCTTTCCTCCTCAAAGCTGCTGAAAGGATGCTCTCTAGCCAGTGCACGTACTGCTTGAATTATGAAGAAACATCAGTGCTGAAGCTTGGTAGTAATTATTTCTTTGAAGTGCCAGCAATCAACCTCAAATCAAGCGTTCTGTAACACACGTTGTATGCTGATTAGGAAAGAAGCAAGTAGCCCCCTACTCTGTGGCTGTCTGTCTTCAGGCATTTTTATAGCGATCATCATCCTCATATTGAAGCACAGTGTGGGAAGGTAGAGGTGAAGCAGAGCAACAGCTGCTTTTAACTGGAAGTATTACTCACAGATGTTTAGTCCTATAGAAGGAAAATGGTGTAACCACTTCAGGCTGTCCTGTTTTTAGTCCTTTGCCTAAATGTGTCCTGGCCAAAGTGTATAGGAGAGGGGAAAAGAAAAAGGAAAAAAAAAAAACAGCAACAACAACAAACACTCTCCCACCCCCCTTTGCAAGTACTTTGGAAAAGTTCATTAAGTATATTTCTTTTTATTTGTTTAGGGCTGCACATGGTATTAAGCTGTATCTGCCTGGACACATGCAATATTTAAATGTGTAACAATTAAACATGTTTAAAAGGTGTTCCCAAAGCTCACTTTTAATTACTTTTAATCCTCGTCAAACTGTCCTCTCTTTTCCCTCTGGCCCTACCTCATTCATGGGAAAACAGGGCTAGCTTTGCTACGTGCCTCCAGGTCTCTGAACCCGTACAACTGTGGGCTGCCAGGAAACATGCACAGATGATAGGATCTAGAGGAGTAATAAAGAGCATTTTTTTGTCAAATATGAGCACATTTATTGTCAGAAGTGACTTATTAAGTTGGCCTCTGTCCCGTTAGGTGTGTATTGGCCCAAAGTAGACATGGGTGTCACTTAGACAACGTGGCCTGTACTGTGTCTTCTAATTAGTCCTTGGATTCATCTCATGTATGCTCAAGGGGAGAAATTTACAGAATTGGTGCTGATAGGATTACATCTAAGAAGTCTGTAGGTAGTTCTACTCAGAATCCCTCCAAGGAAGTGGGATGAGTTTGGGCAGATGGATCTGTGGGGTGTTTTGGTGCTAAATTACTAAAGGACTGCTGGAAACAAGGCATCCTGAGGCCTTTTTGAAAATATAAGTTGATGTTCAGAGTCCTTCACCAAAGCCTTCTCCCAGTCCCTCTCCTCACCGGAGTTTGAAGATTAGTGACAAACCCGTGGACTTCTTTGGGCTTTATAGAAGCTGATTGTGAAGGCGTTGTAGCATTTGTTAGGGAAAAGGATTGATGGGCTGTGGGTTTCTGGTTGCTTTGCTTTAACAAAGTAGTAGGAGAGTAGGAGCTCCTTTTTTTTTTTTTTTTTTTTTAAGGGTAGGGCTTAACATCTGGTATTTATATATTGGAAAATGAATCCTTCCTCCCAGCGCTGACTCCTTTGAGTTGGCAGAGTAATTTCTTCTCGGGTCTTTTTGAAAGCGACTTCGAGGCGAGGCTTTGCGGGGCACCCCGAGGACCCGGAGGCCGGGCAGCCCGGCCGCGTGAGGTGCTCCCGCTGCCGGTGAGCCGCGCGGGAGGCGGCGGCGGGCGACCCGCGTCTCCCCGGAGACCCGAGCGGCCGGGCCGGGCTCCTAGCGGTCTCCCGGCCCTCCTCCTCCGCTGACGCGGGAGGCGAGGCACGGCAGGGCGGCCGCGGCCTCCCACGTACCTCCCCGCGCGTGGCTTTCCGGCTTCCCCGGGCCGGGCGCTGCCGCAGGGTGCCGGCAGCGTGGAGGAAGTCAGGAGGCGACGCGGGACGTCGGAGGAGGCTCGGCGGCTCCTCGGTCTCGCCGAGGCGGCGGGGGATCGCCGCACGCTGCTCCGGCCGTTTCTCCGCCTGCTTGCCCGCTGGGCTGAGCGAGGCGCGGAGCCGCTCGGGTACAGTGAGATACGGCTTTCTACGGCTTTCTGTTTCCTTGCTCCGGGGGATTTCTGTCACTCGCGGTTGGTCTTGTGCTACCTGCCAGCCGGCGGGGCTGCCCGCCCCTGCCGAGGCGTCACGGGGCGGCGAGCACCCCCGTCAGGGAGCCCGGCGGGCCGGCAGCTCGGCCTTGCCGGCACCTCTCCCTGCCCCCGACCCCCCGTCGGTCGCTGCCACGTACCCCGGGCAGCTACAGCCAGCGTCTCGTATGACAAAATAAGAGCAGGAACGTACCGTGGGCTCTTCACAGGATTTTTTAGCAGCTGGGTGTAACAAGAGGCAGGGCCTGCCGCCCCCAGGCTTGAATGTTTGGGCTGGAAAGGAGGGTGGCCCTGGGCGTGGGGGGGACACGGTGAGTCCTGGCAAACCACAGACGTCCTCCTGGAGAGCTGGAAGAGGAATATAACTTTATCCGTAAGCTGCATCTTAAATGGATACCGAGTCTTTCCGCGGTGGATGATCCTGTTTATGTTTCTGACATAACCGCCCCTTCTCATCTTAAACTTCTTTCGGTCGGAGAGCTTTAATCTGTAAGCTTTCTAATAGATTTATAGTGATGAATTGAACGTGTTTTTTTTTTAAACTTGGCTTTTGAGAAAGAAACTAAAACACTGTGCCTGGAGTGGTTCATCTGTGTGTGTATAAACATATGTTTACACACTGAACAGATACTCCAGGCATTGATTTTTTTGGTGTGCATATATATATACGCGTACATACACAGACATACTGTACCTTTAAACTAGGATGGGGTAAGCAAGCTTTGAGGCATTCTTTTCTGTTAAAAACCTCAAGTGATACTGCACCTACCTCATTTGTAAGGTTGATTTGGTTGTGCAGACTAAGGCAGGAAGGCAGAGGATGACAAAACATGTTCTTATCAAATACCAGTTTACAGCACTGTTGGGTAAATCATTAACTAAAGGTCCCCGTACTTGTAAACGCTGCTAAAGAGGGTTCTCATCCCTAAAATTCCCTTTTCCAGAAGGTAAGTGAAGTTATTTGCAGTTCTTTATTTAGCTTGTGGGTTGCTTGCTGGCACATTTTTTGTACTGGTTATAGTGCAGTGGAGTTAAGTATGGGAGGGAACCTCCTCCCCTCTGCACGCAGAATACAGCCCTTGCCTGTGGGAGCATCTCAAACTGATAGGAGAGGGAGACGGGGGGAGGGAGGGGACGACACACCACAGCATGCCAGGCTTCTCAGTCAGATTAGTTCATTCATTGCTGTTGTGCTGTGAGAGCCATAGGTGGGCAACGTTTTTACATCACATGAGCAAGAAATTAGCGCTCTATAGGTTTGGGTGTAGAGGGAAATCAGTGTTTCACTCCCTGTTTGTTGAAATAGCTTGAGGCCACGAAGAGTTTTGCAGCAAACGGTATCAAAGATGCGTGGTTATCCACAAATAGCTAAGTGCTCCGTGCCTGTTGCTGTTGTGGATAGTGGGGAACAGGTTCTCGAACCTACCGGCCTGGAAGTGGGCTGCTGTGCTCATGGCAGGGTTTCTCTCCTCTGGCAAGAGCAGCTGCATGGCAGCTGATGAATCCCATCAGCTTCTGCCACAGTGGCATTACTCAGCTGCCCATAAGTACTGTAACTCATTAATGAAGCTTAATTTTAAATGGGCTAATGGCTGATCGGCTAATTTGATGAGTGGCTTTGTTTCCTGGAATCCAGGTGGACTGCGATTTGAATGTATTACTTTGAGCTGTGAGGATGCTGTGCCTTGCCGTGCTTAACTCCACACCGGAGTCTTGTCTGACTTCTGTTTTGCAGGCATTTAAGAAAGAGATTTCTTCAACACATTTGTTACTACTTACTATTGAGTTTTGTCTGCATTTGCTTTAAATCTGATTGATCATATTTCCAGTAAGCTTATTTTGATCAAATAACTTGAAGTATTGGCAGTATGTAACATATGAAAACTCATTATGTGGAGAAGAGTAAAAGTAGCCTCCTTTGCCATGTTTGCAGCTGCTAGAATGAAAGGAAGAGGGTTTAGTTCAGGAAGGACTTAGGCTGTTCTAGTTGCCTGCATTCAAAAGCGGGACTGCAAGCTCACAACTGAGCTCTGAAGCTCCCTGCATCAACATGGGAGTTTTTCCTCACACTCCCCAAGCTGTGTCCCTTTCAGGTGTTGAACTCACAACCTAGCTCTCTTGTGCCAAGGATCAGTCTGGTCGTACAAGGAGATTTCCACTTTTCTCCACCTGGTCCTAATAAGACTTCTCAAAGCCCAGCTCAGAAACCTGGGCCTCACTTAAAAACAACCCAAAGCAAAAAGCCTGTTCCATGCTGTTCCACATGGCTAAACACCTTGCACAGCCTGTGCTCTGTATCCCGGCTTTCCATAAGCTGTGAAGGTTCAAAACTGCTCTTGCTGCACAGGAAAGTGCCCTTTTTGCTTGGCTAACTTTATAGGGTGGCTGCACGCTGTCCTTTTAAAGCAGGTCTTTTTAAAGCTGTCCCACCACGTGAGGGGAGAATTCAGCGGGCGCTCTTTGCGTGTGTTGTGCGTAATACCAGCTGCTTGGAGGAGGAGATGAATTCAGACCTAGGGTCACCTCCTCGCTGGGACTGTGGCTGCCTTGTGAGCTGCTTCACAAAGGAGAAAAGTCCCTCGCTCCCCTCTTTGCCACATGGTCACATGTTCCCCTACCAAGCGAGTCTCCAGCACCTCTGAATTAATATGTGCACCTTTCTCCTTTGACTTTTAGGGACAAGAGGCGCCCATCGGGATTTCATCTGGTTTATGTGAGCTGCAACAGGAGGCCAGGAGAGTGCTTGGATAAGTCCTTTGGATAAGCAGGTAGCCACACTCGGTGTTCAGTAACAGCTGTCTTTGACACGGGACCTGGAAGACAGGGGAAGGGAAGAAAGCCCAGTTTCTGCTATCTTGAGCTGTGTGTTCCGGGGTAGCACTTGAGAGCATATCCGCTGCCCCTCGTGTGCTTGCCGCAGGGCCATAGGTAATGTTTGCCAGGAAAACTGGCCTGATGGAGTGCTCAGTTTTCTCCAGCTGCTCTCTGCAGCTGCCTGCATGGCAGAGAAGGTCCGGGAAATGACTCCAGTTAAAAATAGAAAGGAAGGTTAGGAAACTTGAGCTATGGTTTCAACATATGCAATGTACAGCCGAGCTGCTCCGACAACTCACTGCTGCCACCGAAAGGGCTTGCTTCTGCTTGTGTGACTGCGCGGTGAGCTGGTTGAGCTGCCTCGCCCAGCAGCAAACCGAGCCAGGAAAAAAGGAGTTTTCCACCATGCAGTCACACCAGCACAAGAGAGGAGGGTGGGGATGTAAGGCGGGGGGATCTGGGTGCCTGCAAGAGAAGGATTGTTTAGCTCTGCTGGAACAGGTAACACCTGAGTTCAGGTGTGTCAGGGAAGGAGCTGAGTTCAGGTGAGCAGCTCGAATGCTTTGCATTGGTAAAGTCAGCTTGGGGTAAAATCAGAGCTACAGGGTGCGTGCTACCGTTTCTAGCTGGTGCTCAGCTCATTCAGAATAGTAGATGCAAGTTAAGAGCAAAGTCTTAAGGAGAGTTACTTTGCTGTTTGAAGTGTTCGTATTCTGATAGTTCACGGAGGGGGGTTGGTTTATCTGGGTAGTTTTTAAAACACATGAAAAGTGCTGGGGCCTTAATTTCATTTACCAAATGTGTTTTCCTTGGTATCATACTTGCTTGGTATCGTACTTTTAAGAGCCTTTATTTTGCATTAGTTATGTGAAGTGTTGGGTGGAAGCTAATCAGCAGACTATCCAATGGTAAATATATTGTGCATTGTAGATTGCATACTTCTTAAGCATTGCTTTTTAGGAAGCAGCCATTATGTCGGCAGCTCTTCACTCTGTGTTTATTACCAGTCCTTGCAGTTATCTCTGGTTCCCCTAACTTTGTCTGGATATATTTTGCACTGCCTTTCCTAAACCAGGGGCAAAAGCCAGTCTAGCAGTTTTCTTTGCTAGAAAGTTTGTTTTCTGATGCTTTTTTTGTGTGTTTTTGTTGTTGTTGTTAGTTGCTTGTTTGTTTTACTCTTTGTTGGTCTCGAGAATAGTGTGATTTCTCAAGCTGCTCTTTGGTTCAGCAGAGTTCCTGCTGTTGTAGCACATGTCCCAGACATGTCTCAATAACCCATGAAATGCCCTATTACGTGCCAAATTAAGAAGGAGATATTCAGGGGCATTTCAGGTGCTTGGTTCAGCAAGTGTGCTGCACCAAGTGCTCCCTGCACATGACATGGAGGAAAAACAGCATTTATTTCAACATAACTAGGTAATATTTAGCTTTATAATATTTAGACCAGAAAACCTGTAACATAGCACTTTGCCTGGGCAAATGACTTGAAGAAAAATAGCACTTACTCTTTTCAGGAGGCCTTTTACATATGGCAGTAGACAAAAGCCCTTCTAGAGCATAGTGAAATTCTGTATCGAGTCAAATTTGACCTCTTGAATTGTGAAATTGCAGTTCTGTGTTCAAAAGTGAATTTTAAGAACTGAAGTTACTCTGTAAGCCTCCAGGTGAGTTCTGGAGACAAGTGTTAGTTATTATCAGTTGAACTTCAAAATGGTTAAGGATGCTTTCTCCCTTGATAGTGGGCAGCTTCTCGTAACCAGCAGTAAAAATTACTTGGTTCCAGCAATACATATAATACTGTTTTCTTGTAAATTGAAAGGATCCGTTTAGCAGGCAAACAATTTTTTTTATCAGTAAGGATGCTGATGTTGTTATAGTTAGTTTTTAAAAGCTGGGAGGTTTAACTAAGTTAAACCCAGTTTATTTATAGCGAGAAAGCTTTGAGATTGGTGGTATTAAGCAGTCAGGATGAGGAGAATTTACTAGGAAGACCGCACCAGCTACTTAGTTTTGGTGCCTCTTTGATATCAATTTCTTAATCTTTCTGTGCTTTTTTTTGTTTGTCTGTTTTTTTTTGTGTTTTTTTGTTTATTTAATAAAATAATTTCTAACTCCTGTGTTTTGAATTGTCTTTTTTTTTTTTTCTTTTAATCCCAGACATGTGCTTTTCTTTGGGGACATTGGCTTGTGTGTTCAAAACTAGTCACACCCTGCCTAAAATCCTTACCAAATCATGGCATTGTTCAGCCCTCTGCATGTGTTTATACAGTATTTAGATTAGAATAGCAAAGATCTGACCTGGGCAAGCCTCAAGAAACTTCTTGTGTTAGTACAGTTGCAGAGGGAGAACAGGGAGCCGCTTCAGATGATGTGGGTATCTCTGGTCCTGGTAAGCACTGAAGAGGAAATAATCTTGCAAATTCAAAATGAAAACTCAAAGCAACTTCCAGCTTCATTAGACTTCCTTTGTTTTCATGGTTCTCTGTGCACAGCTTATGCTTTTTGAAGCTCCAACTGTTTGCAAGGGACTGGATTTTAGTTAAATGGAAAAAGCTTTTCCAGGGAGGCTAGAGTAATTCCTCACAGCACAGGAGAACACTTTGCCTGTGTTTTGATTTCTGAGCTACTAAGCTTACATAAACAACCCTCTCCCAAACCATAAATATATTTAATTGATAAAAATATCTCCCTGTATAATAAAAGTCTGTCTCTTTAGCAAAGGGACTATTTGGAAACACTTTCTGGGTATGCAGTAGCCTGTTTTTTTGTACTTGGAAAGGTGGGAAAAGAACTGATCCAATAATTCCAGGTTACTTGAAACTAAATCCACTCAGAATTAGATTTATATGTGAAAAAAAAGTAACACAGGCTTAGACTTTTGTTGATGTTTAATGTTCTGTAACAGTCTTCGTGGGCATAATTGAACCATCAGTGCAGGAGTGATGTCAGAGGAGTTTATGTTGAGTGATTACAGAGCCCGCCGTGGCTTTCACTTCAGTGCAGTCTGAGCTAATTGACGAACAGGGACATAATTTATTTACAGTGCTCAAGATGCTTTCAGGTTGGTTCTCCTTCTTTTGATAAACCCTTGAACGGTGGGAAGGAGGAGGTGGCTGGCGGTGTTGGCTGAGAATTGCGGGGCTGGGCTGGGCTGGGCTGTTTCTACTGTTGGTCACAAAGTTATCTAAAATATTCTGCCTTCTCTCTTAGGTGATGGTTCTGCACTGCCATAGTTTTAGCATCCTCTCTGTTTTCTCACAAGCCTATTGACCTTTAATCTGGAGCATGGGCTGCTCGTTTGGGGAGGTAATGACACCTAGGTCTGAAACAAGCTGCAGAGGATGGGGAAAGGAGGGAAGAACGAGTGGATGCTACTGTTGATTCAAAGAAAAAATAGGAAAAATCTACAGTGGGCATGAGCAGACGCTTTGTTTAGGGCTCAGTTTGGGATGGATACTGTCTTTCTTCCTGATTTTGTTAGATTCTGGTGTAATACAGTACAGTTTGCTCTTCTGACGAACCATGGGTCTGTACTAATAAATCTGACTTTACATAAAGCTTTGAAGCATGTTTTGAAATAAGGAGGAGTTCCTGTTTAAAAGTCCCTTTCAAAGTAGGTAAGCAAAAGTTGGGGTTTCCTTCTCTTTTTTTTTTTTTGGCACTCCATATGAAAGCATATACTCAGAAATCTCTTAGGCTATGAAGATGACTTTCAGTTCTGTTGAGCCTGTGAATAATGAGGGAGGAGGCAGCCGCAGGCTGATTGTGTGGCTTGGGGTTTTCCCCATGCTTTGGGCAGACCTGCTATTTCTGGAGCTGCAGCAGGGACCGGCTGTTCTTTATAGCCCTGTATGGAGGGAAAGAGTAGCATGGGGTCCCTTAAAGACTTCCACGCTGCTGGCTTGGATCTTTGTACATTGTGTCCTGTCCCAGAGAAGCTGCTTGTACAGCTTAGCACAGTCTTTGTCCTGAACTCATTTGTCTGGCTGCCATTTAAAAGCCACCTCAAAGTCTGCTTTGCAAATACGGAGTGGTAAAAAAGACGATCTGAAAACACTTTAGCCCATGTTCTAACTTTGAAGGTGAAAGGCTGTTTCTAAGTAGAGATGCAGTTAGTTTTCATGAGAGATCTTGGAGGTGCCGGCCACCAGTAGTTTTAAAGCTGCTATGCCCTTTGAAGAGTATCTGGAGCAGAGATTTCTGCAATTTCTTGTGTGTTTCAGTGTGGATCATGAAGGTGAATCAAAATGCAACAGTTGTTAGTATGAAACTCCCTTACCTGCTAACTGACCCCGAGGTTTGTGCCCTCCGTTAGGGGACATAAGTCCCATTGTCATCAATGATTTGTGCAGCATCTACAATAACAGTGCCTACTGCTTATGTAAGTGTAGCCATTTATATTTTACATCTTTGCCTGCCCTTCATAACTTATTTAACGAAGAGCGCAAGGAAGTTGGTTACTTGGCAAAAACTGACTTTTACTGAAGTAGTGAAATACAAGTTTCCTGATTTTTGTCCTGGCACTGTGCTCTATTCGATGGAGCTCTCCTCCATGCTAGTCACGCCACACTTTCCCAGGATCTCCTGATGCTTTCTAAACATTATCCTTCCTCATTACTCATCCAGAAAGCAAGAAGAGCCTTCAGTGCTGCTCTTCACAACCCATCTCCTGTAGATCTCGTTGTGCCCTCTGGGCAGGGCAAGAAATCCAGCCGAGAGAGACGGAACGCTATAGCCTCTTGGTCTGCTGTAGCTGCTGGCTCTCATGGCCCGGGATCAGCGATTGCCCTTAACTCTTGACTCGCACGGTGCTGTGCACGGCAAATCTTACATGTAAGTGCGACAAGTTCGGTTGCGTGCCAGTGCTGCGAATTGGACTGGTGTGCTTCACGTGCCATCTGTTGTCTTTGCTGTTTGCCTGTACTCAATGGAAGATGGTGTTTTACTCTTGGGCCATTGCTGTAAGGTCCTTGTGGTGAGCGACTGTGCACAGATGCGTTGAACGGTGAGCCCAGAGGTGCCATCCTGCTTTTGTCAGTGTTACCCTGTACTCTGACTTTGAGATGCTGCCAGGATTTTGTAATGTGGCTGCCAAGGAATGATTCAGATTGGCACTGTTTTTTCTCAGAATCAAATTAAATCAAGTGCCTGCATTGTTTCACTGGTGACGTGAAATAAAACCTGTAATAAGACTCTTTCTATTTTTTTTTCAATGCTGTTGTGGTACAACTTGGGGTGAGATGCATATTTCATCAGGATTTATGCTGCGATACTTTCATCCCCTTGCCCACATTAAGTGTTTGTGAATGTAGGTGTTTTCAGAGCCAGTGGAGGTTTTGGAGTGCCTAAGGACAGATAATAATATACTTGCTTTTAAAAGCAAATTTTGTATGCATTTATGTTCTGTGCAGTCTTTGGAAGTGCAGCTCCACCCTCACCGCCATAAAAACCACCCAAACCAAAAAAAAACCCACCAACCCTTGAACAAACCCCAGATGCAAATTACTGTGACGGTTTAATATCTCTTGGTATGAAGACTTTACAGTACCTGATCTTATCACTTCCAAAGCAGTACATTTTTTTCATTAGTAGTCTGATCAGCTTTTGAAAGGTCTGTACGGCTTGCATGAGAAGCACTGGCACAGTGCCAGAGGACTGCTCGTGAATTTTCATCATCTTTCTGTGCGGGAGATTATTTTTTTAATGACCTCTTTTTAAAATACTGTATTTTATCAGCTTTACAGATCTTAAAAACGTCCTTTTCACATGCTAGCTCTACCTAAAAGATGCATGCCAGAGCAAGGTTCAAGGAGTAGTCTTGTGGAGTCAGTCTGGCCAAACGTGGGATTGGCAGGAAGAGCAGGCAGAGGCACGGGATGCAACTCGGGTCGATGCTTGCTGAGCTGGTGTTGCCTCCCTCCAGGCCCTGCTCTTGTCGGCATCTTGCCAGAGGTCCCCCGAAGGGATGATGGCATTGCAGAGGTGGCTGCAGGCTGGTGCTCCGCCGGCAGCCTGCCGCTGCCGCACCCCGCTCTTGAGGGCTCCTCGCCAGGTGAGCTTCTGCAGTAACGTAACGCCTGGACTGCTCTGATGGGACCCTGTGCTTTGGAAGCATCAGTGTAATTATTGTTCTCTTGTTTTGCTCGCTTGCTCAGGCGTGCAGCAGGGATATTCCATCCTGTTGGACATCTCTACTGAGTGCGTCCTCTGATTGTTCACCTAAGGGAAGGGCTTATTCCACTGAGCCCTTTGCATCTTGCTGCTGAAGGAGCATTGCTCTCTCCAACATAGCTGCTGCTTTATCTCCTCTGCTATTCATCTTTTGGCTTGCACTGCCATGTTGCTGAGGCTGTTTCCAACTGTGCCCTGCTTTTCTTGCCATCTCCCTTCCTTTCCCACAAGTCAGCGGAGCTGCAGCTTTGCAGTCGGCACCGACCTGCCTGGGAGAGGGGAGCATCCCCTCCGCTCAGCGAGGCAGGTCAGAGTTCCTCTATTTTTGGGCTGCACCTTGCTGGTGTTACTGCCTTGCTTTCATTAATACCTTGCTAATCTGAGCTTCACCCATCTGCCTGCAGAAAGCTACGGCATCCATGTGACCACAAATTCTTCCTCCTCTCCCTCCCTCTCATCTTTTTCACTGTCAGTTATTTGGGTTAATCTTCCTGGGTTTCTGCCGTTCTTTTGCTGCTGTAGTTATGCAGGTCTTGTTCTCCTTATTATGTGCTTCCTGTTAATTTGTAATAGAGGGTCTCTTTTGGGCTGTGAAGTCCAGACTTGGTTTTTGCAGGCAAGCACTGTTTCTGCAGTGATCCTCTCGGAGTGACAGGCATCCCTTAATTGATTAAATGGTTAATTCACATGTCTACTTCCGCACAGCCAGCAAGGAATGCTGATTTTGTTCTTTTCAAGGGTGGATGCAGCTTTTCGGTTTCTAAACCAACTGAAATTGTCCAAGCAATTGGATTTGTTCACTGCAAGCAGTGCATAGGTGGAGAGCACTGCACAGCAAAACTTGGGGAGCTACAGCTGCCAGCTTGGTAAAGCATGTACACCGTGACGTAGTCTGGAGGCACTTAGGTGGCGGCGGATCATGAAAATGACATTACGTCTAGTGCTGTGCTGTGAGACGTTAACTCTTCCCTTTGAATGCACAATTCAATGAAAGGAGGCAGGTTATTGAGGGTTTTATCATACACTTCATAGCAAACAGCTCAGTTTGCCTTCTTTTGGCTAAATTTAAAACGTTTAGCCTAGTTAGCAAAGCTCGCTAGTGGGTGCACACTCATGCTAGTGGCTGATCGCAGCGATCTGGACCTGATCCCTTCATCCTTTCTGTGGCAGGAGAGAGGTGTTGTATGACTGACCATCTCGAGAGAGTTATCTGCCTAAGGTATTTTTAATCAGTTCTCTTTGTGAAGTGTGAATGAACTGCAGAAGAAGCTTGGCTCTCCGTTTCAAGCTGCTTTGGAGCAGTTTGACGGCTGTGGGTGCTGATCTGTTGGGGGGGGTAAGCGAGTCTGAGCTTAAATACTACTTTCATTAAATGCTGTTTTGTAATGTATGATTCCCATGAAATTAATACAAGCTACTAGTATTTAACCAGTACTCAGAGTATAGGTTCTCTTCCCTTGTTTGGCTGGAATTCCAGATGACTTTTTGAACTGATTTTATTGAAGCATTCAAAACCTCCCAGGTCAGCGTGTGAATCTGTTAGGCAGCCATCACTGTAGAAGTGCAAAGCCCATCTCGATGTCTGGTGTGGCAGGGAGTAGAGTCGCTGCCTGCAGAAGGATGCTGAGGACCACCCTGCCGGGGGTACTCCTTGGGGTCACAACTGTAATTGCTGGGTAGCTGATGGACATCTCCGTAAAGATATTAGGAAAACGCGATGTAGCCGTGTTTCCTATACCCCTAGTGTGGCGCTGGGGCGGGGAAAGAGAGAGGTAATTTGATGTCTGCAGGAGGAACTTACTTCTGAGGCTTTCAGTCTGTTGAAATATGATTTCCAGAACAGTTAGATACCAAGATGCAAATTTCTTATTTTTCCTTCTCTCTCTCTGTGTTCCTTTTTGGTGACTGGAGTTGATTGTAACTTTGGAAATATGATGAAAAGTTCATTTGAAAAAAAAGATGTGTGTTTTGTGGACTTTGAACCTCCTTCAGTACTTTCAAGCTGGTTGTCTTGGCAATTGTTTGACTGATACCTTGTAGCACACACACTTGCTTTGGTGCTGGGAGTGCTGATAAAAGTGTTTTTTAAGTATTGTTTTGTGCTCTTAAAATACGTGACAATTAAAAATGTTAAGAACACAACATTTTATGGAGGAAGGTTGTATGTTTTGTTTTTTTGGGTTCGATGCTGAATTGTTGTAAAGAAGACTTAAGTAAGGTCATCCCAGTGCCCTGGTGTGGGAGGATAAGCTATCTGCCTTAGATTGGGAGCAACTGAGTATGGATAGTCGATGGCTTTAAGATCTGGAGTCCAGTGCAGAGAGAAAGCTACTTGGCAGTGATGGGGGAGGAATATCTCTGGTTTCTAAAGTCTCAGGTATCTGTTGCATAGCATGTCACGTTTGGTAGCAGCAGCAGTCCTGAAATACCAAACAAGAATCCTGCATTTAACTGCATTTTACTTAATAAAGACAGGGACCCTTAAAGCAGGGAACACAGCTGGTGTGAGCTGCTCTCCCTTTCTGGCACTCCTTCTTGCTTTCGAAGGAAGAGATGGTGCACGGCCCAGCTTGGGCGGGGAGAGGACGCATCTCTCCAAAGGCACTGGAGTTTGCTGAATGAACATGAATGTGGTTTTGCCATCGAGCTGAATGCAGATAGTGGCTGATCAGGAGATTTGGCATCGATGTGACTGGCAGCGAAGACAGTAAGGAATGTGGCTGAAATTTGGCAAGTGAGCTGTGAGATACTTTCCTTGCTTGTAGCATTAACTGCCAAAAGAAGATGCCAGGGCAATTTTTCTGAATTTACAGTAGGTCTGGCTCTAGCAAGACAAGTGCCCATCGTTAAGATTATATACCAGTAACTTGTTGCCAATCAAAAATGCCTTTTTTTCGTAGCCTTTCCCAGGTTTCTGGTTGTTCTAGGCCAGCTGAGAAAGAACAGTCTTCCTCTCCTTCTGCCTACAGAGATGTTTTCTATATTTAAGCATCTGCTGTAGGTGCAACCCTGAACAGGTTATTACTGGATAGAGAAGGAATATGTGTCCAAACATCAGGCTAGGAAATACCAGAAATGATGTCGAATATATTTTTTTTCTTTCAGACCAGGGATTAGTATGTGTTATCTGAAACTAAATTAATAAAGACAAGCCCAAGAATTGTTTTACAAAGGTAACAGCGTTGAAAATGAATAATGTTGATGGTGTACATTTTGGGTGGGCTTGTGAATAGTAACAGCTGAAGTGCAGAGAACAGCATCTTGCACGAAGATATACTGATATTTTTATTTCGGCTTTTGGGGCTTAGAGTCTTTTTCATCTGGTTTTGTTCTGCTGGACTTCAAAAGTATTATATTTAAAATAAAATATTTATATTTCTAATGGAATATAAAAACATATTCTAGGCTTGGTTTCTAAGCACACAAACTCAGTTTTCTTTGTGTTAGTTGTAAGTCAGGGGAAGGCAGTTTGGAGGAAGCAACTGTTGTGGTCTGGAATGCTGTCTAGTACATGTCCAATAACAAACCCAAATGTTAACAAATATGACAGTTGATTTAAGCCTTCAGTGCAGTGAGGCTCTATTTTTGCTGTACTTTCTGCTGGTTTTCATTTTACAAAAGATGCTGGAGTATGCATTTTAGAGGCACATTGCCATCAGTCACAAGACTGTTCTGAGTTTCACTAGGCAAAAACTTCCCTTTCTCCCTTTCTGATGTGTGGTGTGCTTTTTTTTATTTTTTATTTTTACTGAATTTTTTTAAATTCTTGCAACTACTTGAATTCCCAGAGGCTCACCGCAAATCTGGCTCTCTAACAGTAAATGACTTTTAGGTATTCAAAGTAGGCAAAAAAAAAGCCAACCCAAACCACCTCAACTTGGTTAACCAAATCAAAATACAGAATACATCACAAGTATTTTGTCTCTCTTCCTTCTTACCTTCTTATTTCTATCCTTCTGCCCTGTTCCATGCTCTGCTCATTTCTATGCCTCGTGGGGAAATTATGCTTTTTCTGCCTTCTTTAGTGTTTTATCTGTTTTCCCTCCAAGGTCTTCTATTGTCTCTATATAAACAAAAAGGGGGTTTGGAGAGTGTCAGGAGGAAGGCAAGTATCGTTTCGTGCGTTTTAGCAATGGAGTTAGCTCAGAGGTTGCATGAGGACGTGGGGCTCTATTTCTAGCTCTGCCCTGTCTCTGCCTGACCCAGATCCCAAATTGTAACATGGATGTGTGCTTAGCTGCTCCGGAGACGAGGGCCAGAGCCTGCTGCTGCCCGAGTGTAGATCCAGCAATACTTGGGGTTGCTTCTGTCCTGAGAGCGCATATGCCAGGTTTGAGTCCAGTGCATGGCATGGGGTCCGTGGGGGCTTTGCTCTTCTGTAGCATAGAAGTGACTGGTGTAGTGGGTGGCTTGAGTACTGCTATAGAAGGCTTTGCTGAAGAATTAAGGATCACAGTGATTTTGTGAAAACTAGACTTACCCACATGTAAGTATCTGTGACAATCTGTTAGTATTTTCATGTACCCATTTGCAGGTAGAGGGCTGAAATAGTACAAAACCACTTTCTCTGAAGAACAGAGTTTCAAAATTGAGTTCTTAGATGTTGAATACAATTTGTTTGTTTTGTTTTTCCAGTGCAAAGTGACTATTTGGGGAGGCTGCTCTTTGCCTCTTCCTTGCACGGAACTACAAACATGCAGGGTCGGGAGGCAGGGCTGGAAGGGGGTAGGTTTCCTTTTACAGCTGTTCAAAAAAAGTTAATACCACTTCTACTGCAGGTGTGGCTTTACTTCAGAATTCAGACATCAGGACTGTGGCATGTTAGTACGAAATGACAGCTACATTTGAATCAGCCTTATCATAGGTGGAAAGCCCCTAGCTGTTCCTGCAGGTGCCAGCTGGCATTCTGGTCCTGTTGCCTGACTCATTTCTGTAAGGAGACTTTTTGGTCTGAAATAATTCTCCAAAACTTAAACCAAAGCCAGGACCTACCCTCCCCACCCCATCCTTTCCACCCCTGCATCACTCAAAACAGGATTTCCGTAGTACCAAAACAAAAGCCCTGCTTAGTAACCGCTCAGATAATGAAATTGCTGGTCAGGTGAAACCCTCTCGTGAGTGTTTGCTGGTTTCCATAACTACTTCACAGCAGAAGAAAGAAGAAGGAGGAGGAATAAAGTTGAGCGAAGAGATCTAGGGTTACAAAGAAGCAAAGAGCAAGGCTTCCCTGTTCATCAGGTTTGGAGGAAAAAGTTGTCTCTATGGTCTAGCACAGTGTGTGTATATGTATGTTTGTATATAGCTATATATGGACACTATATAGGTGATGTGTTTTTGTAACAGACTTGAAGGTATTCACTAGTAGTGTTTCTTACCTGAAGATAAGTTGTTTGGTTATTCGGACTCAGCACAAGTACTTTCATTTTGAAATCCTTGCTGCTGAGCCCTGGGGTTGAGTTTGGAGCTGTTACGCTGAGATCTCTGCCGGTAAGTGAATCTTAATTGCTCTGCTTTTTTAGATTAAGTTGGGAAATACATATATAGTTTTTTGTTTGTTTGTTTGTTTGTTTTCCTTCCCGTAGAGTAATTTAGGAAAAAATGGGCTGCTTGAGGATTTATGTAGTATGCAGGCAGTTCCCTTTCTCTGAAGCTGTGTATGTAGCTAGTCGGGGTATGTGGGAGTTGCTTTGTAGATTGATCCCAGCCTTCTTTTCATAATAGTAATTTGCTTGCTCTGGCTTTGTGTCCAGGGACAGTGTTTTCCATCTGGGACTGACCTTGGAAACCTCAGAGCTCTGTGAAACTCGTGTACCCTTCTGCGCCTTGATTTTATATTTACAGGTATCTTCTATTGGCAAATATTTGTATTTACAGCACAAAGCCAATTTTGTTGTAATGTTGTTCTAAAATGCCATAAGTCTCTTGCTTGTCGGTAGTGTAGCTTCATGCAAGGGGCACACTCTGGTTTGGAGGCAAGGACATCTCAGAAAGAGGGAGACAATTCAGCACATTGTTTGAGAGCTCTTCTTAGTGATATCCAGCGCATTATTTGTGGCAGACATAAATTTTTCTTTGCAGATTGGCATTCAGAGGCACTTTGCAGGTACAGGGCATCCAGTTATGGAAGTGTGGGAGCATTATTGTCAGTGATGACAAAATTCCTGTAGAGAGGTGACTGTAGACGTGATTCACACCCTGCTGTTACAAACAGTTTGTTTTGTGCTGTGAAGCTGCAGGATGAGAGCTCCCAACTTTCATCTGGATAATTTGGTGTCTGTGTAACTTCTGCTCACTGGTGTTTTTTGGGAATTCACCTATGTATTGCTTTCTAAAGCATTAAAACTTCAGTCATTACAGCACTTGATTTTCTCCTGCTTGCTTGTGTGCACCCATCATCAATGTGTATCTCAGTATTATTTTTCAACAGAGAATATTTCATTATTTTGTCTTCACACAGCGCTTGCTTATCCCCAGACATCGCTTGTGTTAACAGTGCTTTTTGCTAATGGCTTTATCATTTCAACTTGTTCAGAGGTGTTTAGGGATGATATACAGTTTTGCAACTAAAATGCACCTACTGCATGTGAAAGGATTTGAAAATCTCGGCTCCTTGGAGCTAGTTGCAGTTTCTGAAATGGCTGGTTATTTCACTGATTTCTATAGTGACTGTTGCCTTGGCAGCAAAAGTCCTCACTTAGAGAATAAAAGCACTGTGCAAACATGAGGAAGGCATGATTTCATTTGGGAAAACTAATCTAGCTTCACCTTTTCCAACACCATCCCTCCCTTCCTGTAAATGCTGCTATTCCCTTTTCCCTACCTACTTCTACCCAGGGCTTTCTTCATTTGGGTTTCAGAGGACTTCAGGAGGAGATCAGGGATGAACAACTGTTGATCTTTTTCTGCTGTTTTTGTCTCATCAGTGTTAACGATGAGAAGTAATGTTTGTTTTTTTTTTTTTTTTTTTTTGCTGCGAGTTTAGAGGTAATAGGGAGCAAGCCAGCTTTAGGAAGGAGATGACTGCTCTCTGGACCATGCAGCCATCCCCCACAAAGTCTGCCTTCGCAGGGATGTCCATCACTCGCTCAGCAGTCAGCTGGCAGGCTTTGAAACTAAAATTGAAATTGTGACACCCAGCGTGAGTGCTTAGTTATCCTCCAACCAGACCTAGAGGCAGAAAATTGCAGGTTCTTCTGCACCTTGGCCACCTTGGTCAAGTACAGAGGTATAGTCAGCTGCTGATTTGATTGCAGGAAGATCCTGTTCTTTAATCAGAGGTAGATGCTCCCCAGTTCAACTCTAATGCTCAATTGCATCTCCTAAAAACGATGCAAAAGAGAAGAAATCTTATTCTGTGAGGTTTCCCAGTGCTCTCTCAATTACTTGTACAACCTGGCGTAGCCATGGTTATGGTATTGCAACCTCTGTGTAGCCAGGTTGAAGTGGTGGGGGGAGATACTTCACTTGCAGTGCTCCATGTCGTGAAATTGGAAAAGGATCTGAAGGTTTTGAGTTAGGACTTCAATATTCACTGGGAATATGGAGGAAAAGTTGTGTAAACATGAGAAGGTGGGGACTAGAGACCTTGCTCAGGTTACTTCGTCTTGCTCGGTCTTGTGATGGGTGTTTTGAGAGACTGGTTTTGTCCCGTGTCATTATTATTATGATGCAATCAGCATTATTATGATAATCACATTCTTATTTATAATTTGTTATCAGATACAGGCTCCTTAATGAAGCAGATCTGCTGCAGATGGAAGGAGCGTTTTAGTTGCCTGGCCTGAGCTCACAGCCCATGTCAGAGCTGGGAAGGCGTGGGTGTGTGCCGGTCATCTTGCATGCCTGAGCCCATGGACGTGGCCCTGCAGCGGCCGATGCCCATCTGCACCTTCTGTGGACAGGAGAAACATCACGTGGAAGCAGTGGGGACAGCAAGGGCTGTTAGTCTCCTGAATTGCTTTTGCAAACCTCATCTGATCAAGCTTTCAGAAATGCGTGATTGAAAATGGGAGGTATTTTTAATGTGACAAGCTGGGAGTTGTTAGTAAAGAAGCTTTTTTGCCTACTTGTCTTCTGTTAGACAAGCTATGAAATAAAGGCTTGAATGATAAATGTTGATTAGAACTTTTAGCTGTTCTTCCTTGTTTTAACTTTCAAAATGAGGTCTGCGTCCTCAGCAGAGTATTCTTTTTCCTCTCAGCCTTCCTCCCATGAGTATCAATTACTCCAACTTTATGGAAGGTGCTTAATAGTGATTTACTCGCCCGTGATGTGACAGCAGCAGGCTGAGATCACACCCAGTGGGTGCTGAACTTGTGCTCCCAGAACTGTCATCTCTGAGGTCTGAGGATTTCTGCTCCTTCACTCCTTGTGGATCCCGATGCTGTCAGTGTCTGTCTGCACAGGGTGAGACCCAGATTTCTAACAGGGATGAAAGTGTATGTCTGTGTGTATATGAGATAGGATTCTTCAGTTTTACAGCCAATAAAGTCTCTTAGGAAAAATGCTTTTACACTCTATAACGACACAAACAAAGGATTTGAGCAATCTTTATTCTTCTGCAGGGTATCTCTTAAAGGCAGTATTGATGGTGAGCTTAAAGAATAAAGTATATGCAGGTTTCTGAATTGATTGTATGTTTTTTTTTAAACCAATATTGCAGAGTCCCACAGTTTTACTGCAAGGCACACACATTTCCTATTTCTCATAAAGCTGCCAGGCCAGGTGCCATAGGAGGATATTATGTTTTTTGTTCTACTATCAGAGCAGCATTTGCAGCTGGCAACAGATTTTGATTTTTAGACTCCATGTAGAAATCATCTTAAAATCTACTGGTTCTGACCAGGTGAGAAGAGATGAAAGTATAATAAGTAATGAGATGTAATTTGAAGGTTGGCGGCATTTTCTTGAACAGTGATAAATACAGTTCTTTTGCATTGTAATCATCATGTGAGGGATCCTCTAGCAAGCAGGAGGCTTGCAATGTGTTGTCAAGGTCTGGACAGAAAGGCCGTGTGTAAGGATGATAATAGTTCAAGATGCTCTTTACTTCTTTGTAGCTTTCTGAGTGTTTGGGAAACTAGATTGCAGTCCCTCCAGATTTTAAAATGAATAATCCTTAATATTGCCCCACCTTGTGGTGTGTGCAGAGTGCTTCAACAACCCCAAATCCATGCTGAATTTGTAAAGCAAAACTTGCAGAGGCAGTTGATGCAGCTGTTCAGTGGCACAGGGAAATGACATCCTGCTGCAGGACAGAGCCAAGGTGTTATAACTGGATTCAAACATGAGTGACTTGGGCTCTTACTGCCATATCAAGAGTGTCACAGAAATGATGCCCCCTTCAAAAACAGCAAGCACCTGGACTGCTATAGAGAAGTCTGTCAGTATTAGTTGTGAGTTTGATGCTGAGCATTTTCTGGTGCTACATTCGTGGATTTCAGCCAGGATATCAACCCAAGGACACACGTAAAAGTGTATCTGCATTTTGTGATAGTGATATGCTCTCTGTATAAACACTGTGAATTCCCTGTGAATTACTGGTACATCACCTGAGACAGAAATATCGTGGACATCAAAAAGGTAATAGTGGCAGGGAGTAAGGGTACGGGTTCATGCTTGAGCTTCGTGCTGCAGCTGGTGCTGGATCCAGGATTTCATGTGCCCTGCAATAATGTGAGTACATTGAGTGCAACGCGGACTGGTGCAGTGGAGAGCTGAGCTACTCCTTCGGTGAAAGTCTTGTCAGAGTTCGTAATGTGGGTTAACATGCATAATTCAATCAATCCTGGTTTTCCATGTTCAGAGCTCTGTAACTAAACACCGATTTGCTAAACACAACTTGAATAATGAAGTGATCTGTGTCTAAAGGCCTTTCTCAGTACCATCCCATTGTAAAAAGAAAGAAGGAAAATAGAGCTGTATCTTTTCTTCCTGTGTTTTAAAATAGCATGGTATTCGCAATGGAGAATATTTATCTTCATCCCTGTTTGCTTCACGTATTTCATGCGTGTGCCTGGCATGAGCACTAAGTTAGAGGTGGTGTACCCAAAGTGTTGTGAGCCCTTTGTCCAAAGCTTTTTCTTCTATTAATCATCAGACCTAGGTGATTCCACAGAGAAGGTTAAAAAAAATAAAATAAAATTATGTTTCTTGCTCAATTTAGACGTTGTAGGTCAAAAAATATGTTTATATGCTGCATAGTCAAGTTTTGCAAAGGAACATAGGTCTGTATCTGTTTTGTACCTTTTATATTCAAATCTTGCCAGTATTATAGATGATTTTGTTTTCTCTGAGTGGAAGCTCTGTTCCATGTGACAAAATACAAACATACTCCGGTAGTTCGTAAGAAGCTAAAAATACTCTTTAAGCTGATAAAGGCATGATATGACTTCTGAAAATGCAAAGCAGTTTTTTCCTGTGCCGTTACTTTCTTTAAGTCACTTGGTGTTTATGAGACTGTGATCTTCTGCAGGAGAGACTTTGATAAGATGGGAGCAAAATCAAATAGTTGGGAAGGAAGCCTGGCAGGCTTGGTCAGTGGGATGGCAAGCTGGTAATAGGAGTACTCGATGTTTTTTTCTCTGCTCTGGAGAGGACTGTGTTTTGTATAAATATTTCACTCCTGGGCATTTGCTGTTGGTATACACTGCTGCGTCATCGTTGCATCGTGCTGAGGATTTTGCTGCCCATATCTTAGAAATGCAGTAAGAGATTCTAGCAAGTAACATCTGTTTTACTGTAAATTTTGTAATTGAACAGCTTTTCCACGCTTGCTATTTTTTCCAATTAACTGGATGTAGAACTTTCATTTTTCATAGAGCTCGGGTTGGGAGGAACCTCAGAGACCTCTGGTTCCAAGCCCCTGCCATAGGCAGAGACGCCACCCACTAGATCAGGTTGCTCAGGGCCTTGTTCAACCTGGCCTTAAACACCTCCAGGGATGGGGCATCCACAACCTCTCCGGGCAACCTGTGCCAGTGCCTCACCGTGCTCTGAGTGAAAAATTTCCTCCAAGCATCTAATCTAAATCTGCCCTCCCACAGTTGGCCTTCTGGGCTGCAAGCATGCACTGCTGGCTCACGTCAAGCTTTTTGTCCACTAAAACTCCCCAACTATTTCTCTACAGGGCTGCTCTCAGTGAGTTCTTCTCCCAGTCTGTACTCGTGTCAGGGATTGCCCCAACCCAGGTGCAGCACCCTGCACTTGTTGAACCTCATTCAGTTCACATGGGCCTACTTGTCAAGCTTTTCATCCACTATTTTTCTACTACTTCATTTGTAGCTTACTGTAGACATCTGAATTCTAGCAGTGTACCATGGAAACCATAAAATTTACCTTGAAGAGCTGCTAAACATCTGCTCTGCAAACTTAAATGCTTCGGTTTATTTTCAGCATAGCCTGTTTGGGCATTGATTTTCCTTCTGATACTTTTTCAGACCATATAGCTTTGCTTTATCTACATCGTTTTTTGTTGCTGACTTGTAGAAAAGCATTTGGTGTGGTACACTAGACTTCTTTTTTTTCCTTGCAGAACAGAAGCCAGGCATATCATTCAGTAACTAGGTGCAGTGTGTTTGATGAGATACCACTGGGTCGTGGGGGAAGAGAAGGTTTGTGACATGACCATTTGCTCTGTAAATCCTTAAATCTGTTAGTATTATGATTTTAAGAGGGGTTTGGGTACTGGTTATGGACCAGAACTGAACAGTAATAGAAAACCTCACAAATGTGGAGCAAAAAGGAGTCCTTGCCACAGCTGCAAAGCAGTGTTTTTAATACAAAATTGTTAATGCTCTTGAGTAGCCTGTAGCAAGCTCAGAAGGGACAGGGTGTGTACAAGTGCTAGCACTCAAGTTTATTAATCTTTTCCAGGCCTGAGTCTGGCTATTTTGCAGAAATTTTGTCTTTGAACATGAAACGCAAACTTTTGGTAAATACTCTCTTAATTACATTTTTCCCCCTTCCTCCACAGGAAGAAGAATGCCAACACGAATATGAACTGAACCATTTCCTGCACTTTTCACGGTGCCTGGGTGCTCGCATCAGATGGTTAGAGACAGAGACTTGTCTCTTGCCAAACTGCTTCCTCGGACAAGATGAAGCCAAGGAAGAGCTTTCTGATGCACTGGAGTCACAGTGACTGCTGCCCAATTTAAAATCAATGTGAGACTGCGCTCCAGCTGCCTGGCGAGATGAAAGAAGTGGTGTTGTGGTCGCCCGAAGAGGTGACAAATTGGCTAACAGAAAATGCTGTGCCGGAGTATTGTGAGCCGTTGAAGAGCTTCACTGGACAGGATTTGATCAACCTGACGGAGGAGGATTTCAAGAAGACACCTCTTTCCCGGGTGTCTTCCGACAGTGGACAGCGGCTATTGCACATGATTGAGACCTTAAAAATGGCTCATCACATCGAGGCTCACAAAAACGGGCACATCAATGGGCACATCCGCGTCAGCATGAGCAACACCACACATGAAAATGGCTTTAGTAGTAAAATGAAGCTGAACGGGGTGCCAAATGGGTATAAGAAGGAGATGATAAAGATCCCCATGCCAGAGCCAGAGCGCTCACAGTATCCCATGGAATGGGGGAAGACTTTCCTGGCTTTTATTTATGCACTTTTTTGTTTCATCTTTACCACAGTGACTATCTCAGTTGTTCATGAAAGAGTGCCTCCCAAGGAGGTGCAGCCTCCCCTACCAGATGCATTTTTTGATCGTTTTGATCGGGTGCAATGGGCCTTTTCTATTTGTGAAATTAACGGCATGATCCTTGTAGGACTGTGGTTTGTTCAGTGGCTGCTGTTAAAATACAAGTAAGTAAAATCTTCGGAAACCAAGTGCTCGTGTACATACTCATGACGGCTTTTGGAGGTCAGACACTGGTTTACATCCAAGTAAAATGAAGTTTGTTGTGATATTGCTGATTTTGGTATTCCAAACTGAAATAGATGCCATGCAATGGGCTCTGCAGTTTGTTTGGGCTTATTGTGCTAAATTGGGGAGTTCAGTCCAACTGCCACATCAGAAACCAAGGAACAGCACTGGTCTTGCTTGCCTGCAGAGTTAACTTGAGCCCTTTTCACATGTGAAAAACCTTGAATTGGATATAATGATGTTCTTAACTCAGTTGACTGTTCTGTCTAAATAAAAATGAGGACAACTTATGCTGACATAACTCATCAACTGTGAACTGACTTGGGATGGATTTAGTCTCACTGTAGTTTGCCTGATGTGAAGATCCTACCCTAAGTTTACAGTACTCTTGGACAAAAACAGCAGGCAGTGGTTTAGTCTGTGCACCTAAGCAGTGCTGCATAAAAAGTTTTGAAGTATATTTTCTGCTTGACATTAGGTGGGACAGGTAACACCAAGAACAGAGGATGTTGAAAGCTAACCATAAAGTACACAAAAGTGTAGATACGCAGTGAGTTTACAAGGTTATCTGGGTGCTTGCTCATACCTGGTCAGAATTGCAATGGTAAATTTGCCTGCGAGTGCAAGGCACTTACTTTTTATTCTCTACAGAGTGGATGTGCATGCTGATGCTTAATTTGGTATTTTTAAAGTGCCGTAAATCCACACCTTGGGCTGCCTTACCATGAGTGATCTGGTATAAATCCTTGTGCTGCTATGAATGTGAAGTCTTCAAAGTCAAGTGGCTTGAAGCAGTATGAAGTGGCACGCCACTTTTACTTTCAAAAACCAGATGCAAGCGTGCCCCACAACTGCCTCAACCCAAAGGGCTCTCTTCTCCTCTGCTAATGCAGGATCTCTTTCTTTACCTGTTCCCTGACTCTCTTATGTGGCTCCTATGTTTGAAAAAATAATAATTGGAAGGCGTATAACTTGGGCACCACCATGTTCAATACAAGATCCTTTGGTTTACAGGACTTCGTAATGACCGTAGAATTTTAGATTGCCCTTTTTCAAAAAAGTAAAACCAGATGCCACTCACTCTTGTAATGGAGAAAAACTTTAAAACTTAAATGTGAGCAGGTTGTTCACCAGCTTGCTAAGGTTACAGATGGCCTGAAAGGAGAGAATTGCTAAGCTAGGGCAGATACCTTTATGCAATATAGTTGTAGGTTTCCATAGCTAAATGTAGAAGTAATCCATAAGATGCTGTGAACTTCTCATTCCGGGGAGCTAATCCAGATACTGTGGAGACACAGCTTTTGCTTTGTGTCTTTTCACTAATGCACTGTGTATGAGCACTTCCTATAAAAAAAAAAAAAAAGCCTTATTTTATCAAATACAAAGGTCATTAATAGATAGAGTGAGCAATGGAAAAATAAATCAGTCCTGAGACTGTTTTTTTCACCTTTTCTGTTGCTTTATACTAGTTAATGTATTTTCTCAGCTGAAATTTCAAAACCATTGTATGTTTTTACAGAGATGGTGTTCCTTAAAGGAAAGTTTCTAGAATGGTTATTTTAGTCCATTTATTTTTATTATAGAAACTGTGAAACTGCCTTTTTTTTTTTTTTAACGTGCACACATTTATAGGAGGAAGACTACCCTGGTGTGTTCTCTTGTTCTGTTTATGGCTTTATCAGCTTCTGTATCAGATCCTACGTCAGTAGCTGCAGTGCTGAACTCTCCTCCCTGCTCTGGTCCAGCTGCCTACGGTGAAAAGGGGAACCGTAGACTTGGTGTCCCTGAGCATAAAATGTTCAAAACCAAGGGGAGCACCCAGAGAAGGCCATGTGGAAGTGCTCTCAAAAATGGAGTGTCAGGTTAATCGGGCAGTACAAGGGATCAAACACACAGTGATGAATTAAGAACAGCAGAATCCATAAGGTCCTTGGAGATTTCAAAGCAGTGGGGGATGGGTTGACTTGATAACAAAGTTTTATGGCATCGTTGATAGGTGTGGAGAGTTTTCCCTCCATTTACTTTGATGTATTCACTCATTCTTCCTCTAGTGTAAAGGGAAGTTGGAGTCACAGAGCTTTCCATTTTCATTACCAGTCCTGGACTGTGCCAGTCAGTATGTGTCCTGGTCACATACTGCTTTCTTGTTGTAAAGGAGCAGAGCTATCAAGGTCTGCGATCTGTCAGTATGCAGCAGAAGGAAAAAGCAGGAGAGATGCTTATGGGAACAGGATAGTGACACAGCTTTCTCCTGAGGACCTTGCTCTTGTGGCTTTGGTTGGTGTACCACAAAATGCTATAAAAGAGCTGAATCACTTTTGTGGCGTGGGTTATCACCTTCCTTTAGAACTTAATTCAAGAACAAAGGGAGGAAATTAAGCCAGATGGACCCTCGTCACTTTTCTGACTTCCAGTGGTGCCAGGGATGGCGATTGCCACAGCCCGTTGGAGATCTGAAGATGAGATGTGAAGCCAGGTGGTTGTTCAGATGAGAGCGCTACCGTTTGTGGCCCTCTCTGAGGGAAAGTTCAGGATCGCTGATGAACCAGAAGCATTATTGTCCATGAGCTGAATTGCAGCCAGTGGCTGGGTTGGACCTTTAACCAAAGGAGGCAGTTTCCTTGTTGCAGGCTTTTCCTGAAACACTTGTCTTTGTCAAGCAGTGAAACTCTTATTGCTCGTCATATTGCACCCATGTTTACCAATAGCCTGATTTCATCCCAGATGAGCCTGCTGTTCTCCCAGGAGACGAAGGCTGATAGGGGTGTGTCATTCATGATACTGATCACTCAGACCTTCCTTGTGTAGTCCAGGGATTGCATGATGGTGTCGAGTAAGACCTATGTGTCTTTTGTTGGACTACAAAGCTACGCCAAAATGGAAGAGGATGCTGGATGTGTTCACCCAGCTAACCATGGTGCAGACTTTCCCTTGGCCTCTGTTACTGCTTTCGTGCGTAAAAATTAATTTTAACTTCAGGCAGATAGTGGAGTTTCCATCTGCCTTTGCCCTGCCTGCTCAATGGCTTGCTCAGGAGTGAGGGTTTTGGTGCCAGGCACTAGATGTGACGCAAGGATCCATGCAGAGCACTGTCCGTGGCGTTTATGGCAGGGGGATTTGGCTGGTTTCACCAGAAATCAGGAGCGGGGTGGATGCTTGGCTGGGGACCCTGGGCTGCCCGAGCCTTTTTCCACAGACACAGCAGGGAGCCCGAGGAGCCCAGGCAAGCTGCCTGTCTGCAAGCACTGCCAAAGTCCTGTTAACTTCTCTGGGAAGCATTCCCAGATGGTTCAGGAGAAGCACAGCGATGGTTTTTGGCAGTGTTTGACATCTGATTCAGCCTGCGTGCTCACAGGATTGAAAAAGCTGCGTACTCGCTACCCACGTGAGGTGAGATCTGGATAGTTGTAGTAAAGTTCCTCCTGGCCAGTAATAAGCCTAGAGAGTGTACTTGTTAGCTGGCCCACACACGAGCAAAATCATGTTGAGAAAGAAAAAATATGAGGTCTTTTAGATTTTATTTTATTTTTTTAAAATTACAGTACAAAGCACTTTGATGCAGATTTTCCTAAGCTAAAGTACATAATTCATCTTTAAACCAAGTAGTTTCATGGGTAATGTTAATAAAAGCATTAATTGCTCAGCAAAACACTGCCACTTCTTTGGTCTCTTGAATGCAGTGCTGCTCAGTCTTTAATCCCCAACCTCACCTTTTGTCTTGATAGGAGGGTATAAAGAAAAGCAAGCTCCTGTATTGTTACAAAAGCCAGGCACACACGTGAGGTCTTTAACAGATCACCCTTCCAAGAGAAAAACTGTGCACCTAAACCACAGAGGAAAACCACTACCCCAGGGGCCATGGTGCCTTCAACTCAAGGTCTTTTCCAACCTAGATAATTCTGGGATTCTATGATTCAGTCCATGGAGCTACACTAATAAAGTATAATTTTTAACTCCCAGTTGTGTCCCTGTTTTCACTGGGGGGCGGGAGGACACTTGGAATGTTCTGTCTCAATAGCAGTGAGCAGTCAAGTGCAAAATGCGCTTATACTGTTATATTTGAAGCTTTTCTGATAAATTAGGACATTCACGTTGTTATTGATTTGGCACTGCAAAGTTGTACTCCTCTGAGAGTAGAGCACTACAGTTTAATAACTCTGTCAAAAACTTTAAAAACTAAAAAACAAATGGCCAATTCCAGCTTTGAAAGAGCTCAGCTCAGTAAAAATGTTTTGTTTGTTTTTTAACAGTGAAAGCTTTAAGATAGCAACAAATGAATGTCAGGACTTGCAGCTTGTATTACAAACCTTGTAGTACCCAAATTATCCTAAGTATAAATAGCAATGATTTAAAATCAACCCAGACAAAAAGGGCCTGTAGCAGCAGGACACAGCAGTGATTAAATTCATGAACTGCTGTAATTGGATATGCCCTCCGTTTCATAAAGCCGTTGGTGATTTCTCTTTGCTGAAAGCTACGCAAGACAGATATAGTTTGCTTTCCATCCTGATGGGTGTGCTGGAAGGGATTTAATTGCCGTGGTTCTTTCCTTATGACATTTTACTTGCTAGGTAGCAGTGAAACTCAGTAGGCCTGTTTTGGGGCTGGCAGTCACTTCCAAGTCAAACTTGCAGCCCTTTACAATGGGTGCTCTCACTGTTTCTGCAGAACTGCCCTATGTTACCCCAGAATTCAGCAACTTACTGGCAGCCATCACTGAGTGAATCTCATGCAGCTACAGCTGCTTGCCTGGAGAGTGCTTTCCTATGGAAACACCCTATCCTGTGGCCAATGCAGCTCTAAGTTTATATTTGGGATGTTTTATTGCTGATGTGAATTGCTTCCTCTCTTAATGCCGCTCAATAAAGATATGTTCTCATTCATTTGGGTCATACAAGCTATTTCTTCTAAAGCAATCCTTTGTAATTACTAAAGGGTGTGTGTCAGCAGAAATTAACTTACAATATTTTCTTTATAAGATGAAAGGCAGTAACTTTATCCCCTGCTTTGAATGGAAAATTAGTGACCAATCTAAGTTAATGGAGGGGTGTGGGGCATGAAATCCCTTTTAATGTCTTCAGCACTAAATCTGAGCAGGCTTTTGTATTCTAATCCTTAAATTTCATGTAATCAACTTCATGGGTAATGTTAGTTGAGTTGTTTGTGTACTTCTGACCTGTAAAGCGTGGGAATATTTGTAAAGGAATTCAGTATCCACAGGTGCAAGTTGGTATACATGAATAAGTCATGAATTTCAAAAGCATCAAGAAGAGAAAAGTAAATAGCTTGTGTGTTTTATTTACTCTTGCATGTTGTATTTGCATTGAGTAACCTCCTTTTTCTTTTTCCTCTTTTTTTTTTCTTCTAGGTCTATAATTAGCAGAAGATTTTTCTGTATAGTTGGCACACTATACTTGTATCGGTGTATTACAATGTATGTAACTACACTCCCAGTACCTGGCATGCATTTCAAGTGTTCTCCAAAGGTAAACTTCATCTCGCTACTTTTCTTTATTTTAATCTTCATGTTTTCCCCTTGTCCTGCTGATGCCAAAACCGTGAGCAGTCCTTTTGCAGTGATTGCTACTAATTTGAAATACCAACTTGGCATCACAGGGAGACTTCCATCTGCAGATCATCAGCTTCCCTCTTGGCTAAGGTGCTGACAATTTGCTTTTGGGCAGGGCAAGCATTTTCATCCTTCAAAAAGTGTAAATCTATGTAATTTCTCTAGCAGTTGGAACTGATTTATATGTTCAGCATTTTTTTGTCTCCATTGAAGTGGTCAAAGGTTGCTACCTACAGAAGTTCCATATGTGACACATTTCTAAACACTTCAGTGTGTCAAATCTGATTATGATTTGTACTTGAAATTGACCCAAAGAGACTTTTTAAGGACGGTTTTACATGAAAAACTCTCCCCTTTGCTGCTATTTGCCCCTGCATATATTGCAATTGTGTTAGTGCAAACACTTGCCCCCCTCCTCCTTGAACTAGCTCTGTTTGTTGTGCCAAAAAATAAAACAGTCTTAAGAAAACCATGGCTGAAACCAAGTTACTGAGATGGAGTTGTTTAGACAAATCTCTTTAAGTCAATGTTGAAGGGTAATTCACGGTAATTCATGAAACAAGGAGTGTTGTTGTATCCTCAGTAAGTTTGCAGATGACACCAAGTTGGGGGGATGTGTTGATCTGCTCGAGGGTAGGAGGGCTCTGCAGAGGAATCTGGATAGGCTGGATTGAGGCCAACGGTACGAGGTTCAGCAAGGCCAAGTGCCAGCTCCTGCACTTCGGTCACAACAACCCCATGCAACGCTACAGGCTTGGGGCAGGGTGGCTGGAAAGCTGTGCAGAGGAAAAGGACCTGGGGGTGTTGGTCGATGCTCCCCTGAACATGAGCCAGCAGTGTGCCCAGGTGGCCAAGAAGGCCAACGGCATCCTGGCTTGTGTCAGGACTAGTGCAGCCAGCAGGACCAGGGAGGTGATCGTCCTCTTGTACTCTGCTCTGGTGAGGCCGCACCTCGAGTACTGTGTTCAGCTTTGGGCCCCTCACTACAAGAAGGCCATCGAGGCCCTGGAGCGTGTCCAGAGAAGGGCTACGAAGCTGGTGAAGGGCCTGGTACACAAGTCCTGTGAGGAGCAGCTGAGGGCACTGGGGTTGCTTAGTCTGGAGCAGAGGAGGCTCAGGGGAGATCTTATTGACCTTACTACAATTACCTTAACGGAGGTTGTAGTGAGGTGGGGATCAGGCTCTTGTCCCAAGCAGCAAGTGATGAGATGAGGGGAAAGGGCCTCAAGTTGTGCCATGGGAGGTTTAGGTTGAGTATTAGGAGTTTTTCAGTCTTTACTGAGAGAGTTGTGTGGCATTGGAACAGGCTGCCCAGGGAGGTGGTTGAGTCACCACCCCTGGAGGCCTTCGGGAAACATGTAGCGGTAGAACTCAGTAACATGGTTTAGTGGTGGACTTGTCGGTACCATGTTAAGGGTTGGACTAGATGATCTTAGAGATCTTTTCCAACCTGAATGATTTGGTGATTCCATGATCCATCTCTCTCACACAGCATAGGAAACAAGGTTTGTGTATTAGACGCACAGGTTCTTTCTCCATAGCAGTTCGTTTTCTTGCCCCTTCTACGTAAGTTGTAGCACAGACAGGAGGAAGGGGGGGGACGGGGACTAATTTCTGTGAAACATCTGAACATCTTTAGCATGCACAGTTCAGCAGGTTTGTGTGCACAACCATGAATTAGATGACAGGTAGCAAAGTCATAAATCAAGATTGTGTTTTGGCTTGATACACGTGCTGTCACAACTTTGTTGAAGATTGCTGGTACATACAAGCCTGTGGGACAAACAAAGCTGAAACGCTTGGGTTCCTCAGGGAAGTAAAGCCAACAAACGTGCTGTATTGTTTATTTGACAGCCCAGAGGACTTGCCAAGCCACATGTGGCTTCTTGAGGGACCTAAGTCTTTTGTAAAGAAAAGTGAGGGGGAGAGGAGTCAACATTGTATTTGATCAGTCAGCTATTATGAAACTTAAAAAAACACACAGGGAGCAAAGTGAGTAAATCTGCCATTTTTGTAAATTTACAGCATTGGCAAGTTGTTCTCATTACTCAATGAGCTTGTTCTCATTACTCAGACAAGCCAATGTTGTGTCCTTCTATTGCCCTGCTTAAAAAGATCAGCTGGGCTTTCTTGACAGCTATAAATACAGTGGTGGGAAAAAGCTTCTCAACACCTTACTGAGCTGCAGGGGATTGCGAAGAGCAGTTTTGGGGAGCATTTTTAAGTTTTGTAAGGAACTGCAAGCAGGAAATATTTAAATGCTACAAAAGCTTTGTGTAGATCTGTCCAAAAAGTACAATTTCCTATTGTTAAAGCAAGAAGGAGCTTTAAAACAAAGGAGGATGATACGTGCAATGGCCAGTCGGGGGTTCTATGTTCTTGTCTGGCTGTTAAATGGTTACTGTGGACGATAAAATGAGGTAAGGATCCAGCACGCTGAGTGCACTGATCCATTTGGCTGCCTCCTTTGAGCTCAGATGGTTCCTGCTTCCTGCTGGGTCCCGGAGGTGCTCAGCACATCCTGGTTGGGCTTTTCCCACAGCGCACATTTTTGTGGTTTTGTTTAACAGTTGGGCTGGTGTTAGAGCTGGAAGCAGCAAAAGCAAGGTCTGGGGACGCTGTCGACTGCCTGTAGGGCACTTGGTAGGAAGGAAAGGGGCAAGAAGATCTTGGTTTGCTTCGATTTGGCTTTCCAAAGGCAAATTGAAGGTTTTCAGAAACACATTCTGAGCCAACATGGTGTGTTGGAGGTCGTTCAGAGCATATCCCTCGGGTGTGAGGAACGTCCCTGTTGCTCGTGTGGATTGTGTGAATGGAAGCCCTTGCAGAATTGGCACCGTGTGCTGACAAACACCATTTCTTGTTCTTTTGCAATGTGAGGTGGGAAGAAATGATTTTGAAGGCTTTTCAAGGCAGGGCAGGGGCTGCCATAGATGTTGAAGTGAGTGAGATGCTCTATTTTGTGTGTTAAATGTGACGTTAGGCAGCTGGATGTACAGGTTGGGCAGTTCATCTTATTTTCTGTTGGATTATCATCTGTAGGGCTTGTGTTGTTATGAACAAGATCAGTTAAATAAAGTTTGATTTATTTGAAGTGCTTTGCCTCTTGAACAGAAGGGAAAACAGATGTTTAAAGAACATGACAAATTTCTAACTATAGCTGGGAATATTTTTAACCCCTTTTCTTTTTGTGAAACTGTATTTTTGAGACTGTATTGCAGAATTCCTAGGTTTTCCAATAGTCATTATTTTGATCCTCACTGCACATATGTGGCATCTCCCAAGGATATAATGAATAAAAAGTCTGAACCTATTACCTCTGCTTGAAGATTCCTGCTAAAATATTTTCCCGCACAGCCATGAACTTTAGCAAAGGCTGCCAGCAAGACCTCAGATAAAGATTATGCCATGGTAGCAGTAATAAGTATTTATGAATAACAGAAAACAATTTTTGCTCACCTGCCTGTTTTACCATAAGTGTGGCACTCTTGAGTGTAGGCACAGACAGGAGTTTAACACTTCTCGGACCGTTCTTCTGATTCAGTATTATACTGAAAAATGCCATGTTTTTCATCGCAACCAAAAGTGACCAGGTAAAGGGATTTTTTACACATGTGCATACTTTCATAAATATCTGTATGTGTAAATAATATTTCCTTCTTCATTCTATTCTGTGAGTGTAGGAGAAAACAGTAATCCTTCAGATGATTGTATTTATAGGGAATTGTAATAATTTCTTTGACTTCCTATCTTGGGAATACTTCAAATAAAATAATACTCGAAACAAATGAATGCAGGTGTGTGCAGCCTGTACTCACGTGAAGACTTGCTATAATGCATGCAAAGGATCATTAAAAAAAAAAAAAGTCTCATTTCCAGTCTTTTTTCTTTTCCTCTGGAAATATATTGCTGGCTTTTGGGAAAGGTGGTAGGATTTACTGAATAAAAAGCAACGCAAAAAGAGAGAATAAGAGAGAGACAAAGTTGCTGGCTAATGCCATGCTTTAAATTTAGGAAAGTTACTGCTGATACGTTACCACACGTTTGTGTTTCACTCTTTCACCAGCTATTTGGAGACTGGGAATCTCATCTGCGAAGGATAATGAAACTGATTGCTGGTGGAGGATTGTCCATCACAGGATCCCACAACATGTGCGGCGACTATCTGTACAGCGGTCACACCGTCATATTAACTCTTACATACTTATTTATCAAAGAGTGTAAGTTTGTCACTGTTCATGGTGAATTTCCTGTTGTATAAATTATCTGCTTATTAAAGCATTATTGTGATTAGTAAATACAATTAAAGTAAAAATGCACCCCTTTCAATTAAAGAAAAGTAACACTACTTCAAGGACATAGGCCTTACTGAAAAAGAAAACTTTGGAGACAAAGCTAAACGCTTTACTATGTAGATGACTGAATTATGCATTTTATTTCAGAACTGTTTTCTTTAAAATATAGTTTATACTTTCACTGCACCCTGCCTGATGAGTGGTACTTTAACTATGTATCTCCTTGTCTAGGGAGAGATAGATGCCATGCTAAATGCAAGGTTGCTCATTTTGCAAGAATTAATGCATACATTTATCTCCTATGGAAGGCAGGAGGAATGGATTGTCAGCTATATAGAGTCTATATTGAAGTACAAAACAGTGGATGCTACAGACCACAATACATTAGATTTTTATGTGTCAGGCCTCTTAAAGATTTCATAACCTTTCTATTTTCCAAGTATCTTATTAAATTGTTCTCGTAGGTAGAGTCACACCCTAAGAGAATGATGCTTCTTTTGTGATCTCAGCATTCCTGCTCTTAATCTTAACGCTGGCGTCACACTATCCACTCAGGATTGCAGGCTGTGTCCTCTGCTAATTACAGCAGTAGTCTTGAGCACCAATAACATTACACTTTGAAATAATCATTGCTTGTGCTTCTTTACAGATTCCCCACGGCGACTCTGGTGGTATCACTGGCTTTGCTGGACGCTCAGCATGGTTGGGATGTTCTGCATCCTCCTTGCTCATGACCACTACACTGTGGACGTGGTGGTGGCTTACTACATCACTACAAGACTTTTCTGGTGGTATCACACGATGGCCAACCAGCAAGTGAGTTTCTCCCAGTCTCTGGATCCACATGGCTCTGCTTGCTGTAGCGTGGCAGTGGGTGAATATCCACACTTTGCCTTGAGCCTTTCTGCAGAAGTAGGAATGGACAAGCACCCATCTCTTGTGAAGCACCCTGCTCTTCCCCCTTCACTTTGGGCTTGCAGGAAAGAAGAAGAGTCATCAGTTGGGTTCATCTTGTGCCTTGACCGCAAATAATATCTGAAGGTGTTCCTGCAGGCAGGCAAGCAGGCCTACCTCCTTTGGCTGTGTAACCTCATTTTTTTGAAGTTTCTCTGAATTTGGGCTGAAGAGGTTTTGTTGTATTAGAGCAAACCATTTGGAAGTGGTACTTCTTTAAGCTACCTGGGTACCAGAATACCTTGTATTCTGTTGTGTGCCCTTTATTTGAGTGATAGGTCTCTTGAAGAACAGTATGAGGCTTCACAAAAAATGAACCAGTTTTTCAAAGTGTTTCCAAGTGGGTAAGTTCGCTCCTCTAACCAAGGGAAATACTTTCCTTTTGGAGGATGGTGGGTGAGAGCCCAGGCTGCTCCTGTCCTAAGGTCTGTGCCTGAGAAGACATGAAAAATGGGGTGATGGGGGAAATACTGAGAAGAAGGAGCTGCTTAGGAGGAGATGCATCACATGATGGGAGATAACAAAGTATGTTTTTTACAACACTGAAATACTTGATCAGAGAGCAGCCATAAGTGTTACGAAGGTCTAAATGAGGTCTTGTGCCATTTTCATTGTTCTTACTTTCCTGTCAGTGAACTGGATAAGCTAGTGAAAAGATGAGCTTACCATTGCCTAAGAATGTGAACAAAAATGCACAATTCTGTTATCTGTGGAGAGGACGCATAGTGAGTTAAGAGAAACTTAAGGTAACTTTTCTTAGGTCTGTAACAACAAATCAGTGTCCAAGTATTTTTTTTTTTCTACACAACATGGAGAAGATATTTTGCTTGCCTGTTGCATATGAGTCCAGTTTATTACGCTTGATAAAAGCCTCCTGTGATGGTAGGAAGTTAGTTAATATTATGGCAGTGATGATTTTTAGTTCATACCAGGGTCGTCTAGCTACCATGGCATATATTATTCCTGTGGCTTTGATTCTGCTTGAAGCAGTACCCCACAGTCAAGCCTTGTTGTAGATTTCTCCCTCCAAATGCCTGATTGCAAAGAATGCAGCTTAATGTTCAGCCAGTTCAGGACCTGCTGTGTTTGACAGCAATCTGTGTTTAAACTTCCTATCTGTTGTCATATAGCACTGGACTGAGTTCCATGCCTCAGATTTGCTCCTGTGCTCTGTCAGAATGACAGTGCTGAGTGGCCATGTTTCCGAGCTGGAAGCTAATGAAGCCAGAGTTACCCTGAGTGCTACTGAGGACTTGCTTCAGAAAAACTCTTCGCCTTCATGTATAGAAATGTACCTGTTTTGCTGCATGGTGTGACTCACAGAAGATGGCTCAGCATTGCTTCCCTAATCTGCTGGGATGTTGGGAAATGCCAATCCCTGGCTCCTTACCTGGGCGTGCCTTTGTGTCCTAGTGCCTCTTCCTGGTGCTGCTCCACGTGCAGAGGCCCGTGGCTTGTGACTGACCTTAAAATTGAAAGCAGAAGTAACCCCAGCATTAAAGACAATTTTTTTTTTAATGTGTGAGTTTATAACACAGAAAGAAAGCTTGGTATACGAGTCCTGTGTTTACACTTCCCAGTGGGCTGATACAGCTCTTCCCTGTTCTGTCATAGCAAACGTGCAGCGAGGTAGTTGCATGACTTCCTCACCCACTCCTTTCGTCTCAGCAGTGGCATGCTTTTGCTAGAAGAAGCAAATGGGTGGGTGGATGTGGTTTGAGAGCATGCGGAGGCTGGGGCAGGGTTCGCTCCCTCCTCTGGATGGGTTGAGGTGCCTTGCTCACTGGTGTGCATGCACACAAGTGGACTTGCAAAGGATTCTGGAGCTACAGATAATTTCAAATATAGTTATGGAAACAGCCATGCTTTGGGGCGGGTCTTTTCCATTCCCAACAGAGAGGTGAGATTGACCTTTCTTGCCCATCACTTTTTTCCAATGGGGCTGTTTAGCAGCTGAGGACTTGGAAATGACGGTGAGCCACTTCAGAGCAACTGGTCATGTGTGCAGGAAGGCTGTGGAAAAGTATCTTGGCTCCTCTGGATCTTTGTCCTTGTAGATTTGTTTGGCAGGTATCTACACATACCAAGAGATTTTTGGAAACAGCTGTAAGCAGAATGCCACTGATGTATGGTAGAAATCAACATGCAGTGAAGTCATGCAAGTGGTATGCTCTCTTGTAATTTTTTTTTCCTAATTATCTTTCTGCAGGTGCTAAAAGAAGCTTCCCAAACCAACCTCCTTGCGAGGGTCTGGTGGTACAAGCCCTTCCAGTACTTCGAAAAGAATGTCCAAGGAATTGTACCTCGCTCCTACCACTGGCCCTTCCCCTGGCCGGTGCTGCATCGAGGCAGGCAGGTGAAATACAGCCGACTGGTGAATGACACATAACAGTGTGTTGATGGACAAAATGGGGGGGAAAAGGACCTGTCCCAAGTGCTAAGAACTCCATACGAGAAGATGCCATAAAAAATAAAAAAATCAACCCCTCCCTAACCCTTTCTTTTAACAGTTACCTTGACTTAATCTATTCAGTTACCTGGTAAGCACTGTGATCTTTTTTTCTCTCCAAAGGATCTGCGTTGGACAACAATAAAGAAAATTTAACTTATCATGCACTGTTACACATTTCTTGTTAATAGATTTGGGATTTTCATTACCCATCACCATGTTCCTTTGTATATGATGCGAGAGCATAAATGAAATCTTTTCTATCATAAGTTCTGGTCTTTCCAGTCACGTCTGGGAATAATGCATATTATTTTCTTGGGAAAACATACTTTTCATATCTCTTGCCCCAAAGATTGGGCTGTAAGCCATTTTCTAGCAAATGACTATATGAAGGTTTCTGAATACCTGCCTTGGGGTAAAATCAAGAAATCTTTCTACCTGTTGCACCGTGATACAAATAAGATGATAGACACAGGAAGGTTTGGTAATCTTGATTTTGTAGAATCTGCAGTGACTGTGTCAAAAAGTGTGCAAAAAAAAAAGTTGTAAAGTGATTTTCTAAGTATTTCCTAACTTTATTTTTCAAAATGTGTATGAAAATTAAATTTAAAAAGATTTTTACATGTCAGAGAATAGAGAGTTAAAATTTAAAGAAAATGCTTCTTGGGAGAGAGAGATTTGTCTATGTTTCTAGTGCCTTTCTTGTCTTGATTGTATGGTTAGTAGGCAGTCTTAAATGTTTTTATTTAAAATAAAGTATTCCATGAAAGCAGAATTATATATACTGTATAATTACTAATTTTTGCATTTATAGATAAATTAAACTGGAAATTTGCTTATAATGTTGAAATTGCCATGTCTAGGGAAAAACCAAATAGAAAGGGTCAGATCTTGTTCACACATTGTGGGCAGATCATACTAAATATATCACTTTATTGTCTACTTGGTAGCTGTATTTTAAAAAGAAAACAGCCATGAATTCCTGTTTTTTAAGAATTTTACAAATGATCACTGAGTGAACTAGGAGTGGTTTCTCCATCCCGTATTGAGATGTTGTTGAAAAACAACAAAGATATTCTATTTCTTTAAAATATTTGTGCAGAAACTGCATGTAATTATAAGTTTCACTCCTACCATACATACTGTATGTCTGGGGAAGTATTCTATCCTAATCTTGCCAATGTGCAGAACAAAATAGTTTTTTTAAGAATGATGAAGAGAAAATATATATATAAATATATATATATATATCCATTCTGTATTTTACGTGAAGCAGAGTTATCTTCTGTAGGGTTTTTGTGTATTCACAAGGTGATATTTGTATTGTAAAACAACAATGGTGAAGGAAAATAAAAAGGCTTTTGAAAAATGTAGTTTCCTTTATCTTCTTAATATTAATTTTAAATTTAAAGTTGGGTTTATTCTTCTTAACTTTGCCTTTAATTTTACATGTTATTGCACTGTAGGCCATCAAATTTGGACTGTATGGAAACTGCATTAATTTTGAATTGCTGTTCACCTTTGGCAAATCAGTGCCTTATCAGAAGTAAATGCTATGCAATAGATTCTGAACGTTTGGGAGCTGGGAGCAGATCTGAGAAGCCTTCCTTGGAACCATCACCAGGGCTTGAAAAATCTACCCCAAAACTGCTGGGATGGAGCACATTGCAGGGTAAACACCCATAACCCCAGGAGCTACCAATCTTGTTGCTTTAACTGAGAAAAAAAAAAAAGTCAAATTTCTGTGAGTACATTATGGTGAAATTGGTGAAGTGTCATTTTTTAATTTTATTTTTTGATGATTTCTCTCTACTTCTCTGCCCTGTTTCTCAGCCTAAGACCGCCTTGAAGAATCAATCCCGTGTTCTGCTGCTTTGCCTTGCTGTTGCTTGGGATGCTAGACAAGACTAACCCATTTCTTACCACTTCGCCCTGGGAGGGATTTCCTCATGTCCCACATTTCTTTGCAAAACTCTTTGCAACAGCATTTGCAGAGCTGTCTGTGAATTTCAGGGATTAGCTCCGCATGCTTTGCCTTGAGTTGGGAGTTATTATCTTTGCAACTATGTGGTTGAAAGCTGAGTTTAAAAAAGCTAACCCATCCAGAGATGATTGCTTGAGAGACTTCATGCTCCCAGACATAAATGAATGAGTAGATTTTTCAAGACCTGGCGTCACGCACATCAAAACCATTGACATAAGTAAATGTATGGATATATGCACATGACATTAAATGGAATCTGCTGAATTCTGCATTGTAGTGTCTGACTTACTGCATGGATCTGGCTAAACATGGTTTCATTTTTTCACAGAAGAGCTGTGCTGTAATAAAGCATGCTGTCTTCAGAATAACTGGGCAGGCAGTGACATTAAGCTCAGCAATACGGCATAGCTCTTGTCACTGCCAAGTCTGGAGGAGGGGACCAAGGGAACAGATAGAGGACAAAATTCTGTGTCAGTGCTAACTGCAGGCTGCGGTGCTCGTGCTGCCTTGTTCCTCTCCTTCCTGTCAGTAGCAGTGAATATATGCTCAGCAGTGCCAGCTGTTTAAGGTGGGCAATGGCTTGCGATGGCGCTAACGTTGCGGGTGGTGGAGTGCAGCTGCTTGTTGTTCAGCATTTCAGTAATGATTGGGGATCTCACATTTCCCACCGTCAGAACACCAGCTGCGTTTCCCCCAGGTTACTCAGGTATGATGCTTGTACCCTGATGCTGCTGCCTTCACTCCCTGAAGGAGCGTAGCCAAGAGGTGCTGCTGGAGGCTTCTAACACCCTCTGGAGCAGGGTATTTCTGGGGTAAGCTTCTTGGGCAACTTCCAGGGGCAATCCTGTCCCCATCCTGAGGCTGAACCACCGCTTGCTCATCCCCTTGCTCTGGGATGCCCCATCCCAGTTTCGTTTTCAGTCCTTTCAGGTGGGGAAAGTTTTGAGACCTGTAAAATACAGAGAGGGAAAGTTCTTGAGGAGCACAGGCCAAGCAAGGGCAACAACCACTTGTCTTTTTTGTTTTCTGCAATGATCGATTATTGCCCATCAAGCTCAGCCCTCCTGCTTTGACTTGGGGGCGGCTGCACCCCTTTGCCCTTTGCTTGTCCTTGTTCTGGTGGCAGGGTATTGGAGTGCTCCCCAAGGACGAGCCACCACGAGTTACTGCTCCAGCAGCTTTCCCAGTCTGATTCAGCAGCTGTTGGAGCAAACATTCACGTATGTATTTGCAGGAAGGATTTGTGGCTTCCTATTGACTATTTCCTAGGGACTGCTTCCAGACCCCACCTACCAGCAGAGATGAACCCTCCATGTGGTGCAGCGTGGTGTTCCCATGCATCTCAAGAATACACATAGCAAAAAATCAACACCAATTTTCTTACACGGGCCCAGCATTTGGAAGTCTAGCAAGTTTTGGGAGCAGGAAGGAACCCCCCGACTTGGTTGCAGGTGGTTTTCAGCAGCAGCTCTGGACCTGGTGGTTCACGTCACTGGCAGGCAGTTGGTGTGTAATGGGCGTAGAGCAGCCCAGCCTCTATCTTCTGCCCAATTTTTTCACAGGTACAGCTGGAGTTAGCTTGGGAAGGATCTGCCCCATTCCGCCATGTCATTTTTTCTGTCCCCAGGCTCAGGGAGCAAGAAGAGTTTCCCAGAAAGGCTTTCCCAATCTTGGGCTGCAGCTCTTTTGCTTTGCACGTGCTGCTTGGCTTGTCCTCGGAGTGGCTTCTGCCTGGTGCTCTCCTGCATCCCAGGTAAGGGCCATGCCTGTGTGGCTGCTGCTCTGCAGCTTTGAGCAAAACAGCCTGGGGCAAGAGAACGACTGATAAATGCTGGTTTGGGTGCAAATGTGGATGTTTGTTGACTTTTGTTGTCACCAAAGTGTTTGTTTTCTAACAAATGCTTCCAAATATGACCAGACACCACGTGAATTTGTTGCAGGTTGGTGAAGGGCTTGAGGGGAAGCAAGGGCTGGGGGGGGGGAATGTGCTTTGTCCAGGAGAGCACAGGCTGAAGCCAAAGTTAGCTGCTGCCTGGTTTCTTCCAATGTCTCCTCCACTCCTAAGCACCAAGAAGACTGCCAGCTGCCCTGGCTTCCTCCACTCAGGAGCTACCACAGGCTCCAACCCACCCCAGGCTGCTCCCAGCCCCATCAGCCTGATGGGGGCAGCTTCTGCAAGAGCTTTCCCTCGGTCTGCCTTCACCCCTGTTAGAAACAAAGCCCTTCATTCAAAGTTTTCCCCACGTAATGATTCAATGCATCTGCCTCCCCAGACTTTGCAAAGCAGCCGCTGAGCTGAGGGTCTCTCCCTTGGATCCAGTAGTGATGCTCTGGGTGACTTTTGGGAATTGCTTCTGCTCAGGCTTTGCCACTGGTTGCTTGCGGCAGCACTGGTCGCTGGTCACCGTGGCACAATCTTGTGGTTCATCGCAATGGCCACAAAGCAGTAAAAGGTTGTTCTACAGGTTGTTAAAGGAAAGAGAAATAGGTTTGGTGCCTTTAGCTTGGAGCATGCAGCACAAGGTAACCTCTACAAGCCCGCCAGATGGTGTTTCAAAGCTTTGTCTGCATTACCATAATTGCACATTTCCTTTTTCCCTGGAAGTAAGACATGCTAGCAAACAAGTCAGTTGAACAACAATTGGTTTTCTTAATTTTTAGCTCATCTTGGCTTCTTGTATGTGGAACAGGTCAAGCAGTCAGAGCTGTGAGTCTGAGTGCAGGAAAGAGATTAGCGTGCACTTGCCCACGTAGTTGTTGTGGTGGTGGGTGGCTGAGCCTCTGCCAGTGCTTATTTTTACTCTCCCACTTAATATTTTATAGACTTAAAGGACAACAGAGGGAGAAGGAGCTCAGTTATCTGTTTCTCTGTCCTGATCTCTCCCCGTTGGCTAGAAGATGCAGCTCCATATAGTCAAGAAGTGAGAGATGCTGCGATTTTATTTTTCAGCCTTGCCACGTATTTCCACGCATTGCCTGCATTTTGATGGAGCAATTGAAACGCACCTCCCGATTTCATCTTGCAACTAGATTACCTTTGGGGGTGGGGAGGCATTAAATCCAGGATTAAATTTTTGGAGGAGATTTCGATAACTTGCTGCAGTCACTAGCTTTGTGCTGCTTTCCCCACCCTGTTCCCCCCACCTGTGCGTGGAAGGGATGACTTGTCTGTGCCTCGTGCCCTTCCATGGCTGGGCCTTCTTCTGCCTTTTAGCTGATGGAAACCTCAGCCAGGGTAGGGGACAGTAAGTGGGATGCTTCGGCTTTGAAAACAACAGCATAGTGTATGAAACAGGGAATGGGCGTTTGGCTCTTTGCTGCTGCTTTAAATGATCTCTGGCAAAATATTTTCCATTCCTGGTGACATCTGAGGCTTTAAGCTACTTGCATTTAATCTGCAGATGGATTTAAAGCATGTGATCTTAAGGATTTTGAGGTGTTCCCTTGTTCAAAAAATGACCTAGAAAGCAGCAAAAATTGCCAGGACTCGGTTGTCTGGAAGTGCAGGAGGGCACCCCTAGCCGTCTCCCAGAGGGAAACGTGCTGCTTGCTGCCACAAGTAGGCCTGATCCTGCTCCTGGGAGCAGTTTTTGGCTACGGAGCCTACCTCCAGCCTGGCCAGCAGAGTTCCCACAGCACACAGCTCCTGTGGGCAGGGGGAGGCATTTCCACAGCCAAACCCAATGGGACAAGCTGTCCTGGCAAAGGGGTGGCAGAGGTGACTTCACCAGGGCAGCCTGTCCTCTGTGTTCCAGTTCCCCAAATAAATAGTTTCTGGTGAAACTCATGAATTACTGTGTCGGCCCCTGGAGGCAGAAGATGCTCCAGAAGGAAATCATTGCATGTCCGAGGCATTGGACAACCACCCAGGGAGCTTGCGGAGGATCTCTTGCTCCCACCTAGTGCTTTCTGCGTCGGTCCGGAGCCGCCTGCTGCTATGTGCCAGCCTAATGGGAGGGCTGTACTCAAGCATGGCCATGATTTCCATGACTTCACCCCAAACCTCAGCCCTTCACCCGATGGAGCTACCTGCTGCTGCCCAGAGCAGGTGTGTGAGTGTTTTGACCAGGAAAGACGGGAAGGAAAGTCCATGTGGCGCTGCCTGAGTCGCGCCCCGGCGTGTCCTTGTCAAAGCCCCAAACGCTTTTTGCTGATGTCTCTGTGCAGAAATGTTATCTCCTGCCATCAGGATCCTCCCACGTCCATATCAAAAGGACTTTGGCCATTCCTTGTTAAATAAACATAATTATGTAAAAGGCTTCATAATTGCTTTCCCCCCTTCGCAGCGAGGATCCCAGGCTGTGAACATCTTGGGTCCGTATGAATAGCACACCCAGATTGGGAGCTGGTGCTCATTTCATTTCTCTGCTACAGAAACCTGCCAGGGTTTAGCAAACAGGCTTGAAAGGAAGTTTCCATTCTCCAAGTACCAAGGCCTGTGGTGTGCCCAGCCTTGTTGGAGAATTGCCCACAGCTGTGGGGTGTCTTCTGTGGCTTCCCAGACACCAGGATTGGCCCCCAGAATAATGCGGTATTGAAGCAGGCAGATTCAGTGGCAGCAGAAACCCAGACAGGCTTTATGGCTTCAGGGACAGTGGCACAAAATGTTCCAGCTTAATGAAGAAAAGCTTGGGCAATGCAGCGCATTATTTTGGAAAAAGAAAATGTCAGCCTATTCATTACCCATCCGCCTTTTTGATGGTGGCAGGGGCAGACAAAATTTCAGCCTGGTTCTGCAGTAGATCTATCCTCTTCCTGGCTGTGTGCATGTGGTGAGTTAGGCCAGCTCATGGGTCTCTTCTGGGCTCTTCTTTTTTTTGTGTGTTAATCGATAGAAAGACAGCAAAATCAGCGTGAAGCTCCAGGACAACCTTTTGAAGATGCTCAAAACCCCGCACCTCATCCAGCAGGCGGGGAGTCACTAGGCAGCTGCATTTTACAGGCACAAAGCACCAGGTGCTTCACCCCAAGCGTGAGGCTAGAGCTTTTGGTACATAATGAAGTTTTAATTGCAATGCAAATGAGCACGCGCTTTGGCTTTGGGCCATTCGTGCTGAGATGTCTCCGGTCTCTCAACCAAAACTCTTGTCGTGCATGCAGAAGTGGAGTGGCCAGGTTGCTGTCCTGATGGTGATGAACCACCTCGGAAAAGCAGAGGTCCTACAGACGGGTTTCTTTCTGCTTCCCCGGTGAAGGTGGCCGTTGTTTTAATCCTCAGCACTATCATTTAATCATTTAAGCACTCACATTTAATCCTCGCGTTGGCTTATAGTGAGAATTTTAACTTGGATTTCAAAGTTTAACAAGTTTAACAAATTGAGCTTCTTCAGCTTGTTTGGCTTAGGAGCGACATGGCAAAGACAGCCCTATTTGTGGTGGGGACAAAGTGCATCCCGGCTGGCTGCCAGGCACCGCGCACCTACGGGTTAGCCAAAGTTGGTTGTGGTGAGGAGCTGTACGGATCTGGAGGGACATCTACTGCATGCTAATGAGCTGAGTCTGGGTGAAGCCTCTCAGAGGAGAGCAAGTGTTAAAGCTGTTCCGAACTGCACCATGGCACCACGTGGAGGTGCACGAGGATGAGGGGGAGGCAGGGAGAAACACACGGGAGCTGAACAGAGGTTCCAGACAGGTCTCGTTCCAATTTTCCTCCATCTAAATCCTGGCTCTTCAGCCTTCCACCTTTCACTGTAATTACACCTGCCCAAAACGTTCAGATAAAGCTTCTGACTGCAAAATGCAGCTATCCCATATCTGTGGTCAGAAACTCTGCACAGTCATAAGGCAGTCCCATTGCATCGTCCTGCATTTTTGGACTGGTTTTGGAGAGAAATGTCATGTTGGCATCTCTAAGGCATGCTGGCACTTTTGTTTTTGCTCTGCTGTCGATTTTAGGCCACTTCCTTGGAGAGAAGCAGGCAATAGTGAGGCACCACGGATGGAGCTTTATGTCCTTCCCCCCTGAGGTCCATGGAAAAGCTTGTGATATAATTCTGTGTGAAAATGAGGATTAAAGAAAAGGAAGGAAAGCAAAGGGGCAGAATGGACAAATAAGCACTATAGTTAGCCTCTTTTTTGACCTGCTTGGGTTGGAGTTTTCCATGGGAAGAGCATCTGGAAGGCTAAAGACAGGTGGGAAGTCCCTGATGTCCTGAGCGTGCCTTCCCCCTGTCTCCTCTGTGATTTTCTTTCTCCATCACCTTTCCTGCATGTGCGAACACTGAAAGATCAGGATGGGAGGATTCATTTTCAGATGGTTCATGGAAAAGATTGCAGACTCCTATGAATTTATATAAGGGAAGTGTTTGGTTTGATTTGGTACCAGCCCTTGATGACTTGCAGGAGACCAGGAAACACTGTTTCCATGCAGGCTGGTTTCCAACCACAGCTACCATTGCTTCTCAAGAAAAAAGTTCCTGGCCATTGTCTTGGAAACCCACCTTTTCTGGAGGAGCTGGGTTGTTTTTTCGCAGGCAGGAAGGAGCTCAGAGGGATTTAACCAAGCTGTTAGCGCTTCAGCTGAGGGTTTTGCAGTCCAGACAGTCCCTTTTCTGTGCCAAAAAACTTGGTTTGTTCTGCATTTCTGAGCCAGGGCGGGTGGGCATGGTCAGGCCATGTAGGGTAGATGGGGACCTGTGGGTCCCCATAGCCTCATTGAGCAGTCTTTTTAAAAGGAAAAAGTTTAAGATATTCCCCTAAACCTGTTTTGAGGTACTATCAAACTTCCTTTTCCTCCTTGACGTCCAGCAACAACTGAGTTGCCCTTCCTGGAGCCACAGAGCCACAGTGAAGTCTTTTTCTTGACTCTTTGGATTCCCTGGGGTGAGATGACAGGGCAAATCATCACCATCCAAACCTTGAGAACTCTATTTCTTCACATTTCATGATGATCTAGCAAATACATCACCTTCAAGAAGAGTTCTTGTCCTTCCTGCTAATTCACAGCCTACTCCTGTGGTGTCCCAGCTAGTTTCCGTCCTGGGATTTAACAAACGTGGCTCCCCCAGGGCTGGTGCACAACTTGGAGCAACCTTGCAAAACCCTTGGGCGTGGAGCATCACGGCTGGGTATGCCTGAACACTGCACCAGGGTGGACTGGCCCAAGCTACCTAACAGCTGTGTGTCCAGAAGAAAGAAGACGAATTAAGATAAGAATTAAGAATTAAGACCAAGGAAAACGGGATCGTTAGCTCACGTGACTCATTTCCCACCCTGATTAGGTGCTTGTGCACCTTTGCCTGAGGACATGGCTGTCAGGTCTGGAACTGCCCTGGGGTGGTGAGAGCCAGGATTTGGGCACCATGCATGGAGGCCAGGGGGCTGTGGGGTGGATTTAGTGGACTGTGGTGGCTTGGTGGTGGCCCAGCGCAGAGCCAGTTGGGTGTCTCTCTCCCAGGCACCCACGTCCAGGACTTTGGCACGGAGCTTGCCAGGAATATCTGTCAGCCTATACAGAGGCGAAGCATGTTGTTTTCTGCCAACAGCAAGGGCAGCGTGTTCTGTGTTCCTTTGGTATCGCAGCGAGGAGATAACATATCAGAAAATCTTTCTTCTCCCCACAAGCCAGTCCAAAAATTGCTGAATCAAAGAGAGATACTGAATGTGACCTTGAAGTGATGACTCAGGCTGCCTGTGCTCAGTGCTAGCTGGCATATTAACCCCTGGAATTAGGAGGCGTGGAAGAAACGGTGGTGGAAAAAGAAAACAGCACCTCCTGCGATGTTTGCCTGCTGGAGGCTGAGTAGAATGGAAGATGTCACATGTAGTCCTGTCCTTAAACTCCCTCGAAAACTCATGGGAGTTGGGGAAAGCAAAGGTGTATTGCTCAGGGGGCTTTTAAATTCTCTGCAAGCAAGAGCAAGCTGCCACTGTCTCAGGGATATGATGGCTCCCGCAGCCACAACTCTTTGAAGAAAGCATGTTTTAGCAGCTGGTGGATTAATGCATGGTGCAACCAAGCTGGGGCTCAGAAGGAAAACAGACAGAAAAAGCAAACATGTTTAAAAGCTGAGAGTATGTCCCCATATTTGAGTTCTTCTTGTTCTTCTAGTGAAGTTTGGAAACCCTTGAGACTGATATCCCATGAGAATTCAGATTCACAGCAGGATGTGGAGCAGCAGCCATCTTGCAGGCTGGTCAAGCTGTGATGAAAAAAAAAAAAGAGGGAAAAACACTGTTCCCGTGATCCTCATGCACCAGAGCTGATCTGTGTAATCCCAGAAAGGTTATTTTGAAGACACAGGCACTGTTCATAACTTATTAAAAAAAAAAAAAAAGGCATGGAAAAAAACCACCTGTTTTGCGATAAATGGTATTGATCTGTTCCTTATCTTACACAGAGCCTGACTCATGGGATTGTAACAGCAATAATTTTCAAGCTGGACCTTTCAACTTGAAACAGATTTCAAGCAAGGAGATGTTTCTCTAACCCCTGGGACTGGCAAGGGACCGCAGGTACAAGCAGAATTGGATGTACTGAAGCCTCACGGCATCCAGAATATAGAAAGAGAACCCCTAATAAGCTGCATTGCAAGGTAAGTTTGCATGAGATGTTGTTGTGATTTCATAGTACAAATGTTCACTTCTTTTGGTATTACTTCAGCTGTGTAATCACGTGGAAAAACAAATGGAATTGCGTATCATGTGGTCATGTTTTGGGATGGCGCTGCAATATCCATCGTCTGGGCAGCTTGCGATGAGTTGCAGCTAGCTGGCAATTCCAGCTTACAGAATAAAATGCAAAGTCAAAAAAGGGAGGAAGGAAACCCATAATACTGGGTTTGTTGCCACTAGAGGATTAGCTGGGTGAAATTCAGCAGCGAGCACAGCTGATTTATCTTACCATGGCAAAAGAAGTTGATAGAAAGGTCACCTACACCAAGTCTGGGTGACCAGTTGGCTTGCTGGTGGTGATAGTTCTTGCTGCCGTGCTTCCAAGACCATAAATGCTCTTTTCAGTGGTTATTTTCTGCAGATTTGTTGTTTCCAGGGCACATCACCTCTGGGGAATGTCCTCCACACATGATCTTTACCAAGCCCCTTGCCAGACCCACCAGCAGATCTGACCTCTGGGATAATTGGAGGCTCTGCCCCACTTCCCTTTCTGATCGCGTGTCCCTCCTCCCCCCTCTCCTCTCCTCCCCTGGGGCACGGTCATAGGAGCAAAACACAGAATCCCTCTGGCTGGGGGCACTGAGGCTCCCCAGGCTGCCCAGGAGAGTCGGGGACACTGGCGAGGATGGGGACCCCCACTGCTCTGAACAAGGAGCCTGTCCCCTGTGGTCCAGGCAGGTTTGCAGTTCCATCAAAGGTAGAGGTGTGCAAAGAAATGGGATCTGCACCAAGATGATCTATTAACACACCCAAGGATGCATGAAAATGTGCAAAGTTATTTTAAAGGCTTATTTCTGCCTTGTATGGAAGTTTCTAAGAAGGGCAAAAGGCACATCTTTGATACAAGTGCCCGATGGAAGCTCTTGATGCAAATCTCAGATGCCAGAACAGGACAAACTGAAAGTCACCTTTTTACATAGGAGAAAATAGTACATTTTCCTGTAGCCTTATTTTGAATATTTTTTTCTTGTTAATCTTTAAACTGAGGTGGGGTAAAAATATACACAAAGGAAATCCAAAGAGCTCAGCTCTGGAAAGCTGTCACAACCACCGCTTTTCTTATCCTGGAGAAAACTGCCTTTGCCCATGCAATGGGGTATTTGCCTTGCCCTGGGTTTCCTAAATTAACCACTATTATGATGAAGATATTGTGCACAATGAGCATGAGCAGCAAAAATGTGGTGAGGCTTCAGGCTGCAGCACCTCTCTTGGTGAATATAGGATCTGATGAAAGATGTAGGGTTTTATTTGAAAGATTTCTTCAAAAGAGCAAGCAAGGTGTCCTGGTAAATGCAGATGCAGTAAAAGAGCAGCATGCCCTGTCCTACTGGGCCTCTTGACGGGGAGCAATTGCTGCACATAGGAGATATGATTTTGCTGTCTTAAGCAGAGTGGGGAAAAAAAATAAAGATATCTGTCACCACTTCCCATCCTTATCACTGCCTGCTCTGCCCCACCTGGGGGACCCACGGGGTGGGGGATGCAAACCATGGCCAGCATGTGGCTCACCTCGGGGCTGACCCCTCTGCCTCTCTCACGGGCTCCCCTCTGCTTTCGCAGGGCCCCCTGCCATGTGTGGAAAGAGGCACAAGCGCTCCTTCTCCCGTCTGGAGGTGGTCCTCATCATTTTCCTGGCGCTGATGATAGCAGTGACTGTGGCACTCCTCGTCCTCCACTTTCTCACCCAAGAGAACAGCTCCAGCAATGGCAAGTCGAGCTACTTCGGTGCTGCCCACCGCAGCTGTCTGCCATCCGGAGGGCTTGCTGGGATGGAGGGAGGATACAGGAGGAGGGAGAGGAGATGCAAAAGCATCTGATTTCGTCTTGTGGCAGCAGGGGTCAGGAACCTTTTTCAGGGCCACTGACCAGTGACAATCATCCCAAAATGAAACAACAGCATGGTGGTGTCTCATTCCTAAATCATTTGCAGACACAAGCTGTTACAAATGTACTCCCATTTTTTTGCAGAGGGCACCAATTTTTGCATGAACCTGGATATCATCCCTGTTTTTGCCTGCTCTCACAATGAGGCGATGTGCATGGCACGCCCCAGGGCCACATGTTCAGGTCAAATTAATCCATTCCTACCTGAAGCAGTTTGCTCTTTTTGGAAAGTTTAGAAATATGTTGTTTAAAAGAAAAAAAAAAAGTTAAAATGAGCTATGAAGCTTCTTTCTAAACCCAGAAAATGAGAAACTGAGGAGCTTGGTAGTGCTTGCGATCCTACCACAGCTGACTTATTCTCCCCCAACCCCATCACCAGGCATGGGGTAGCTGGGTGGCATGGGCTGCCCCAAGAAACCCTCAATCCACTTCTAATATACCCCACACTTGTCTTCTGTAGAGAGAAAATATCATGGGGGTACAAAACAAAAACAAAAACCACACCAAACCAATCCAAATAAAAAGAAAAAAAACACCAACACCCAAGCATTTTCAAGCTTTAGGTGTTTCCATGTGGTAGGAGCCCTTTCCAAGAGCATTGCCTGATTAGTCAGCAATGAGGACCTCCACTTCCTTGGTTTTGCTCTTGAGTTGTATGGAGTTCATGCTTTCCTCTAGTTTTTAGGTTGTAACATGTGAGAATTTTGCACAAGTGCCTTTCCTCCGCATTACATCTCTCTGAGGAGGAGGTGGAGCAGCAGTAACTTTAATGGGAACCCCACTTAATTCACACTGCTTTGTCTCTCTGCTGCTCCTGTGCTCGGTCTGTGGACGATGAGAGTGTTTTGTTTCTCCTCTGTTTTAAGTGACAGTCTAGGAAAGGCCGCGGTGGGAAGACCAAGCGTCCCCTTTTCCCGCTGCCCAGCCTCCAGCTGCCCCATCTGGCCAGGGAAGACTTTGAGCACAGATTAAGTGCACAAAAATATTTTTCCCACGGTGTTATCTCAGCCTCCAGTGATTTGTGGCTGTGGGATTTCCTGAGGCGCAGAGAATGTATTTATTTATTTAATAGCCGTCAATGGCTTTTCTTCTATGACTTTGTCCAGATGCTCTGTGCATCCCGTGGAAGGCTTTGTGATGGCTGGGATGAGGCTCAGCCTGCTTTGAGGGGCCTTTTCCTTGTCATTTGGTCCAGGGTCATTGCCCACAGCTGCTTGCCCTGGTGCTGCTGTGCCCCCCCCCCCCGCCCCTTTTTTTTTTTTTTGAGACCAGGACACCAGCACAGGACATGGACTTTTTTTGGGTGAAAACAGCCCTTATACCCTGGCTTCTGTTTTCTGCATGACAATGGTGAATTTGGAGAGATGATTTGGAGTCAAGAAAGCTAAGCTTGTTTTCCCCTTGCTGTGAATCACTGCATATTTTACACAGCCCAGTGACCCCATGTTGTGAGCGCTGCAGTTCTTTACACCTGGCCCGTTATTTTCCACCCTTAATCCATTAACAGCATCAGCAAATGCTGGCCACATTGGCCAACAGCTGGAAACCCAAGCAGACAGTATCAGCCAGATCCCCTTGTTCAGAGACTTCTAAGTCCTCCAGGGATGTGCAGCAGGTTCCAGGCATGCACACCCTTTGAAAACGTTGTGTTGACTCTTCCTCCCCTAGTTCTGCTTGTTTGTGTGGCCCCTAATCTACTATTTATTCTTATTATAGATTATGACCCACCACCAACCCAGAAACCATCAAATGGTGTCTCAGGAGACTACTTATTGGGTGCAGGTCGAGCAGATTGCACAGGGCCAGTAGCAGAAATTCCTCTGGTATGTATGGGGAATTGAGCATGGATTCAGTGAAATACTGTTCTTTTTTTCATCATCTCTGAGTATTATTTTTTTTTCAGAATATTTGGCTTAGAGGCCTTGCCTTAACAAATGGTTGTCTTAAATCATTAAATGAATGATTGCAGGGCAAGATAGTTGCAGCTCTGAGTTTTTGTCTTGAAAGATATTTTTTTGATCTTCTGGAAATTGACTTTGGAAAATACATGCAAATGAATCCATCTCTCAGTATTTTGTCTGTGTGGGCCTGACAGAGCTCTTTCCTTCCAGATGGGTTACGCCAATCCTGACCAGGTGGGCGGTGGGCTCCTCACACGCCTCTACAGCCGAGCCTTCATTGTGGCAGAGCCCGACAGCTCCAAGCGAGTAGTGTTTGTTAGCATCGACATAGGAATGGTGTCTCAGCGACTGAGGCTGGAGGTACGTGGCTGGACGTGAACGATCTGCACAGCGTGAGCTGCCGCTGGTATTAGTGCTAAGGTTGTAGTCATTGCTGGACAATAAAGAATGCAGCAGCACCTTGGCCATTTGCTTTGGGATTTCCTTGCAGCAGGACTTTGAGAGGTGTGGTGTCTCTGATGAAGAAGATTTCTCAGCAAATGACGCTGGACTTTGACCATGCTTTTTGTAGTGAAAAAATTACTAAAAATACACATGGTGCTTGGTGCCTATATATTGCACCACAGAGGAGGAAGGGAGGTCCTTGAGAAGTAGGCGCTCCCTGGATGACATGGGGTGGGCTGCAAGTTGGCTATAGAGGTTTTCCCTTACAGGATTTTATTATTTTAAGGCTGTTGTCAAATCAACAGCTGTAACCTGCTTATTTGGTCACTGGCTATGGGCGTATCAGGTGGAAAGAAAAGAGCTGGGAGGCAGGTGAGAGATGATTTTATTTGTTTGTTTGTTTGTTTTTCAAGGGTTGATACAAATCTCCACAGGCATAACAAAAGGGTTTTTAGGACCACTTCTTTCCTCTTAGGTGCTCAAGGAACTGAAGAGCAAGTATGGTGAGCTCTACCGACAGGACAACGTCATCCTCAGTGGCACCCACACGCACTCGGGTCCTGGTGGCTACTTCCAGTACACGCTTTTCTGGATCACTAGCAAAGGACTGATCAAACCGTCCCTCAATGCTATTGTGAAGGGCATTGTAAAGGTAGGCATCATCTGGATTGTTGACACATGGGCCTGTAAACACAGAAAAGGTAAGGGGAGGTACGTTTGTGACTAACAGAGCTCTTGCTGCAACGTTCATGGTAGCACCTGAAAGTGCTGCAACCTTAAAATACACTCAGAGGTGGTTTTATGCTTGCTGGTGAGATCAGGTCAGAAAATAAAAGCCTTCAAGTTTTTATTTAGAAAGAGATGGTTGTGCCTGGTTTTGAAATATTACTTTTCATGATCATAACTTTCTAGAATTTTGGTCTATTAAAAAAAACCAACCAAACAAGAAACAAACAAACAAAACAAAAGCAAAATGAAAAGCCTCTAGATTCACAAGAAAGCGTTGGGGCCAGGCAGGGAGGGAGTTTTTCCAAATAAACTCATATATGGCTTACATTCATGCACTAATATTCCCTGCCTTTTTGTTTTTCAGAGCATTGATATAGCACATCAGAACCTGAAAAGAGGAAGGCTTTTTATAAACAGAGGCATTGTAGAAAACAGTCAGATCAACCGAAGCCCGTACTCATATCTCCAGAATCCAGCATCTGAACAAAGCAGGTAAAGGCTCCTCAAATGGGAGAGAAACAGATCCCTGAAGAGGACCCTTTGGTTGGAACCATGACCCAGAAGTCTTGCAGCCAGTGTTTCTGGTCATTTGTAGGACAGTTCAAATCTGGAACCAAGTCCATGGCAGAATGACAGTTACCGTTGTGGGTCCTTGGTACCTGCTTCCCCAAAAATGAATTGTACAAGTGGACTTGGAAGCTGTTGATGCCCCCTCCAAGCATGTGAGGCATTAGTTAAGGATGTGGCCTTGTGTTTTGTTAACAGCAATGAAAGAACATCCTTAGTAGATGCTAGCATGTGTGTCAGATGGCATTAAAGTACATAAGGTTGTATTTAGAAGGATCTCCTCTTTCCACCACCCAGGGAAGCAGGGCCTGAAGTCATCAATGACCATGCCTCTTCCCTTAGGTTCACAGCTGTATTAGGATGGTCCTGTAAGGTCACCATGTCCTAGCAATATCTCTGATATCCTCCTCATTTTCTTGCTAAGCCCAGTGGAGTTTTAACAACACAGAATGTGACTGTTGCTCTGGTGATAACAGGATTTCCCTGCTCCATTGTCCCAGGTATTCATCCAACACGGATAAAGAAATGGTGATGCTGAAGATGGTAGATGAGAATGGACATGACCTGGGCCTCATCAGGTACTGACTGTTGATGTTTTTCTCCAAATCCTCATAAAGAAAAGCACCCCAGCACTGTGGTTCTGGGCTTAGTTCTGTAGTTCCTTCTTGCACAAGCACCCTGACTTTCAGGTCTATGGCACTTTCTCATAGACCATTCTTCTCAGGTAGTCACCAGAGGGCCTCTGAGGGAAGAGTAAGTTATGCCAAGAGTCACTGAGTGCATAAATCAGGTCAGTGTCCCTCATCTGCTCTGGGACCTTCAGCAGCCTTAGCCCATCTCCAGCTCTCTGTGTTGGGCATGTCTCCTGCCACGACTCCTGTGCTGCAGCTTGCAGAGGAGGCTGGGCAAGATGACCGTGGCTGGCCTTCCCTTGCAGAGGTGCAGACAAAAACCCTACACAGTTGGAAATCAGTCTTTTAAGGCTCATCTTGCACAACAGGGAAAGAAGGTTGCACAGCCATACCAGGCTCTGGCTGGAAGCACCACGATGGGAGCTGCACCCCAGGCTGCATGGGGCTGAGTCCCAGCGCATCGGGGCTGTCCCCGAGGACAGAGACCCCCTGCTAACACAAGAAGGGCTGTTTCCTTGGGGCCGTGTCCCATGCTGCATCTTGTACTAGTGCCTCCCATGCTTTGGCTGTGCCCCTGGGAGCAGGGTCTGGCCCCAGAATCTCTGGGACCACTTTGGGCTCATATTCTTTTGGTTATTTCCTTTAACACCCCATTATTTCATGCAAAATGTGCCATTCCTGGTGCTGGGTGTCAGGTGCTGTGTTTATGACACCCATCCTATCAGCACATCTTTGTGGCAGTGCTCGGCTGCTCGAAGTTCAGAGCTCAAGGCTGGGGAAATGAAGTAATAGGTAGTCCTGAAACCAACAACGTGACTTCTCCATTTAGAAATCACAAGTGAGAATCTGACTGCAGTAAGAGGAACAGGAGGGTTTTCCTCTCAATTTTTTTCTCTCCTTGTGTCACAGCTGATGGTGTAAGGAAAAGCCATGATTTTCCTCCACATCCTTCCAAAAATATAATTCTTGGGAGTCAGAAGAGAGTCAGTCCAGGGCTGAACTAGCTCTTGGTGGCCCTGTTAATTACAGTGCCAAACTATTGTCACCTCATGACCTGGGTCATCAAAGTCATGAGCCTTCCAGGTCATGATGGGAGAGGATGTGGGCACTGCCCTTCTTAATCCAGCCCTGGGCACTGATGATCTGGGTTTTTATTTCCCCAAAGGAAATTTCCATAAGCCAATTGCAAATATTTATTTCAAATAATGCGTTTCCTACACATATCTTCTCTCTAGCTGGTTTGCTGTGCACCCAGTCAGCATGAACAACACAAACCATCTTGTGAACAGTGACAACATGGGATACGCGTCTCTCTTGTTTGAGCAGGAGAAGAACAAGGGCATGCTTCCTGGAGAGGTGGGAGAGTTTTCAGAATACTGAGAATAACGGGGAAGAAAGTTCAACACAGAGGGTATGGTCAATGCTTTTTTTGGGCCACAGTGGGTTTCTTCAAACACTGAAATAGGACAGCAGGGTAAATAAAGCAAAAGGAGGCCAAAGATGCACTTTCTGATTTATTTACTCTTTCTTCCTCTGGTGAAGAGAAATTACAAAGTGTACTTGTGACTTTTCGAGGTAATAACTGACAGCATTTACTCCCATTTTAAGAACAAATCAAATTTGTTATGATTCAACTATTGGACACACTGGAAATCACTAGAAAGGCAAGTGGGGGATATTAGATCCTGTACATTGCATCTGCAGTATGGGATCAAGCCTGTGGTCATCCTCACTTATTTTCCATGGCCTCCAGCCAGTTCTATCTCATAGTCTTCATTTGTCCAGGAGATTTCCCATCCCCCAGGTTCAAACATATCTCCTTTATTCCCCTGAATTATTTCCCCTGAAATATGAATATGGACAAGAACCAATCTTACAGTCACTTTGAGTCATGAGTTGGTTATGACGGTGTCCTGTGTGCACCTTCATCAGGTACCTTGAAACATTGCTCAGTTCATATTTTAATATTCTGGGCAGGGGAACATGTGCAGTTCATATCAAGGATAAAAACTGAAGGGAGTTTAGACATGTTCTGCTTGCAAACATTTCTTTTTATAGTGGGTTATCTAAAAGCTTTTAACAAGACTTGACTCTAGTGCATAGTTATGGGTGCAAGTCAATGCAAGATGATATGAACACAGACTAAGTATGTGTGGAAGTGTTTGCAGGATCCAATATTCAGTTGTGCGGTTTGCTGGACACGTTTTGTCTAGCAGTCTTACAAGAGAATGGCTGAAGAGCTGATAAGATATTAAAATAGCTGGTGTTGACATATGCTGCTTCTAGAAGGGGGAGAACTGAGAGGATCTGCTGTGAGAGCTGAGTTCAGCTGATGCTCAGTGCACAACCAGCCTTGCTTCTCAAGTACTGCTTGGCGTGAACTTCTGTGGTCAGATCCACTGGCTCTCACCCCATAAATCTGTCATATTGATAGCCTGGCAGAAGAAAAATCCAGCTCAAGGTGTCACAATGAGCCATTAGCGTGTGATCAGGAATGTGAGATCAGGGGAGGTGGGGGAAGAACTGCTGCTGAGATGGAAGGTGGCAGTTACATCCCCTGTGGCCTTTTCTCCCTTACTCTTCCTGTCCCTAGCTCGTGGTACACTCCTGAATCCCTGTGCCAGTCCTCCCAGTCACCTCAGAAACATTTACCAGCTTGCATGCCAATCAGCTGGCTTTAATACCTCTCTTGAGGTTGTGCTACATGTTTGCAGCCCAAAGGGAAAGCCACAGGGGATGTCTGCAATTGCTGCAAGTCACTGAAATCCGTCTGACCATGTTTCTATTTTGCAGGGATCTTTTGTTGCTGCCTTTGCATCTTCCAACCTGGGAGACGTGTCACCCAACACCAAAGGCCCGTTCTGCGTAAACACAGGGGAATCGTGTGACAACCCACAGAGCACCTGTCCCGTGGGGGGGGTACGTATGGATTACTCAATCTACAGTAAATTATGATGGAGGAGAAAACTCAGGCTAGAGCTGCAAATACAGAGCCTTGTGATGGACCATTCTGCATGAAAAAGACCTCTTCTGGACTATTCTGGATGCCCTTTTCAGAAACCTACTGTGTCTTGTCTTCACACTGTTTTCTGATCATTCAGCCCAAATCCAAATTTGTCTCACTGCAAAGCTTAGTGTTGCAATCTGGTTCCCAAATTTTAGATGGCTAGCAAGAAGCTATTAGCCTCCACATGACGAAAACCACTCATGCACTCATCCACTTTGCAGTGCCACATGTCCTCCATATGAACAGATCACTAGTACTGAAACAAATTTCTTAACAGGCAGCGATGTGCATGGCCATGGGTCCTGGTACTGATATGTTCGACAGTACAAGAATTATAGGGCAAAATATCTACTCAAAAGCAAAGGTAAGTGATGTTTCATTTTACAAATGCACGTGAATGCTGTTATTACAAAAACAACCACACATTCATTTGAGCAAATTTCTTGCACCTGTTTTTTATGAATGTTTGTAAGTTTAAATTACTTAAAAATTCATGTTTATACACTTAAGGAAAATTTCCTGATTATTCAGAAAACATACACTTTTATTTAGATATGTGATTATAGGACTTGGAATTTGAAAATGTTGTTTTTGAGGTTTTGATCTCTCTCTTCCTGACTGCTATGTAATATGGATGTTGCTCCCTTATAATCGCCCATCCCCAAGAATGGACCTCATGATGGGTCATGATGGGAAAAAACACTGGTGGCAAAGCCTCCCAGGAGAGCTCAGCAACACCATCACATAGCACTTGTTGGCTGAATTTGGCGTCGCACTCCCAAACTAACGCAAACGTGAATTAAAATCTGCTAGCTTAAAAACCCAGGAAAGATACTCATCTTGCCATGCTTGACTTTGCATTTACTCATTGTGGTCCACCCTCTTGGCTCCGTTATGTAGCCTATGTCCTTGGGCCCCAAATTCACCTAAATTATCTGGTTTCCATTCTATGGATTTGAGTAATTTGCGAGCTGTCAATGGGTGGACCTTTTTTGGCACCGTTTCAGGGACAGCAGCTTGTAGGAACTGGAACAGGTCCAGTAAAGGAGTGAGAGCAGAAGGCTTGATGGTGGCTATTTCCGTTTTAATTGCCATTTCGGATGCTTGCCCTGAAGTCACTCCAGGCTGATCGTGACTTGTAAGCGAAAGCTTGTTCCAGTCAAAGTGCCTCGTGTAGGTATCAAGTGGAAAGGGAAAACATTGCTGTCATTTTTAACACTGCAGACTCAGGGTTGTCAAGGGCTGTGTCCTCTGCTCTTTCCTGCAGTTACAGGAGATGTTACTAAACCTGTATAACTTCTGGCAATGCTGTGTACCAGCTTGAGGCATGTGTGTCAGGAAAATCATCCACTGAAGAGCTGATTGATGGAGATGTCACCCATATAGTAAATGCATAGTCAAGTCCATGAGTTTTGAAGCAATTAATGCATTCGACTGCATCTTTGTCATAGAAAACATTTGTTCTGGCTGGTCTTAGACATGGAAACTGCAGATACTCTAACAGCTCCTGTAGTCAACAGTTGCTTTGCCTTCTCTTTGAGCCATGAGTAATACGGGTGAGGATGAAAGGTGGAAGGAAAGAGGGGAGGAGGGAGGGAGGGAGGAACCTGCCATCCAGGTGGAATAGGTGCATGCTTTAGCTGTGAAAAGCAAGGTGCACACAGAACTGATGACCAGTGTCCCCCCCATGTTGCTTGGGACAGGAAAGCTTGCAGGACTCAGGGCATGAGGGATTTAGAGACAGGAAACAACAGAGCTTGGGAAATATGCTCCTGCAAGAGGCCACTGGAAGACATCAACCGAGTGAAGAAGTAATTCATATTGCTGAAGCTCAGAAGACTGGGGTGCCTGATTTTTTCTTCCTCAAGGATTTCCACACACTCTGGAGACTTTCTGCTTTGGCAGAAGGCCTTCCCTTGGTTTTCTGGCTTGGCTGCTGATTGCTGTTTGTGTGTCCCTTAGGAGCTGTATGCCAATGCTTCCCAGGAGATCACAGGACCCCTCAGCTCAGCTCACCAGTGGGTGAACATGAGTGACGTCCAGGTGGAGCTCAATGCCACGCACACGGTAAGAGTGGGAGCTCCCGGGGCACAAGGAAGGAAAAACAGCTATGTTCTCATAGCAGGATCTGGCAAACTGGAGGAAACTGATTTTAAAATCTCTCTCATTTTTCCCCCTATTGGTTAAGGTCAAAACATGTAAACCAGCCTTGGGACACAGCTTTGCTGCAGGGACTATTGATGGAGTGGGGGCTTTCAACTTCACACAAGGTAATTTGGGGAGTGGATGTCAACATGGCTTTGTGCAAATGAGGAGGACACAAGGCACACCCCAGGTGAATTCAAACCCTCAGACCTTTTCAGAGAATATCAACAGGTGGTTGAACCACAGTCTCCAAAGGGATGCTTTTAGGAAGGTGTGATCAAGTTTGTGTCCATTGCAAAGCTTCTGGAGGAAGGATATGCGGGGAGGAGAATGGGGAGGAGAAAGGGCAGACTTCAGGGCAGTCTTTCCCATTTGTTCTCATTACCCTAATGCTGATGAAATGGGGCTCAGCTGGGCTACAGCCTGGCAGAAACCACACCAGAAAAGGGAGATAGTTGGAATCCACTAAGAAATAGCCTATCTGACATAAGGAGGGAGTGGGCAATATATGATATTTCTGCCTGATAGCTGCTGGGGAAGCTGAAGGAACAGTGTTTAAAAGATGTTTTCCTTCAAGGCTCGGTAGAAGGGGACCCATTTTGGGATCATATCCGTGACCAGCTCCTGGGAGAGCCATCCAATGAAACGAAAGCTTGCCACGAACCCAAGCCAGTTCTCTTTAGCACTGGAGAGGTAAGGGCAGAGCGGGGTGTGCGCTCTGGGAAGTGCTGTAGTGCCCTACTGAAACCCAGTCCCTATCAGCAATGTCTGTGCCAGCCTGCACGGTGAAGGACAAGGACCGAGAGCGAGCTGTGGGGATGCTGAGGGCGTGGTGGAGTGGCACTGAGCTCAGGTGGGCACACCGTGGGCTGGAGGCCTCTGCTCTGACCATGATTGTGGCAGGACCAATGCTCCCAGCTGGCCCAGGGCTGTCCCCAGGGATGGAGGCTGCCTGCCACCAGTCCTGTGCCCCCAGGGACATCCCACTCCCCAGGAAGGGCTATTTCCTCGGGGCCCACAGAGATGGAGCCCCATTACTCCCAGCCCCTTCCCAGGGGGCTGTGCTATTCCAGGGACAAACTCAGCACTGTCCTTACTGAACTCTCCCAAATCCTAGCTAAAACTTTAAAAAAAAATTGATGCCATGTTTCCTACCTGCTGTTCCTTTGGCATTAAGGCAAATGCACCATAGTGGAGTGGGATCATGTCCAAGGTCCTTTAGAGCACTTTAGAGGATGCCATCTGGATGAGGCAATTCATCGTTGCTTTCATGTGTTCCTTTGATGTGCTTCATGAGTTTTTGTCATTCATGTTATGCCCCTGGTAAATCACTCCTCAAAAATTTTTTTGGCTTGCTGTAGCAAGATTCTGCATTTTGTTTGCCAGAGCTGTGCCACCCTCAAGTTCTTGTTGTTCTTAATTGCCTTTAGCAGACTCCTTCATATTTTGTGTAGTCCTTTTTTTTTTTTTTTTTTTTAAGCTGAATGCTCCTGTAGTGTGCAGTTTGTATCTGGCTGCTGCAAGGGTGTTGAGTCCGGGTGCGGCGTGGTCCCTGCTATGGGGTGGTTTGAAGCCAGGGTTGGGCTGCAGGTGGCTCCTTTACAGGGCTCCCTGAGCATCACGTGGAAGGAGGTAACCATTGTTTCCCATTGCCACCAGGTTCCCTCATTCAGTCATTTTTGCCATTCTGCTCAGATGATCAGCCTTACCAGTCATAACACTGTCCTTCCTCCACACAGGTGGGAGGTTTCTACTGGTGAGGACTCCGTTTCTGAGTGCTACTCTGACTTTATTTACCTACTTTACTTTAAGCTGCCCCTCCGCCAACACTTTTTATTTATTTATTTTTGCCTTACCCATGTCATTTGCATGTGTCTCTCCTTCTCTGTCTGTTACGGTCAGACAGCTTGCTGCACATGTGGTGTAGGAAGTGTACTTTCTTATGTCCCTGTCTACATTATGGAAAATAATTTTATTTTCCCTATTTATCGCTATAGGAAGGAAAACTCTTCAGCTATCTTTTTTGTTATTGTCCTATACAAGTCATATACACTTTTTTTTTTTCATCTCAGATGACGTGGCCTCATCCATGGCACCCTGATATTGTGGATGTTCAGATCGCTACCATCGGATCGTTGGCAATTGTTGCGGTTCCCGGAGAGTTTACGTATGTATTTTTTGGTCTTGTTCTACATATTGCATCTGAGAGCATTTCATTCAGAATACCTGCAGTACTCCTGTGTGTGGGTACATAATCTAATGCAGAAAAAGGGGGACAGGATAAAAATTGTCCTCGATACAAGATAGCTGTGTGAACACTATATATATATATCCACTGCACTTAGATTCTTGTATGCGTTCTTATCTGGTTACTTTGGGATTCCCATTTTCTTCTGTATGGTATAAACTAGCCATGGAAATGAATGAGATGCGATCAAGCTTCCAAGATAATTTTAGCTGTTCATTGCAAAGTACAGTTTCACTGAAATGAAAGGAGTGTGTTAACTTTGTTTTTTCACACCATGAATGCTGGAACAACAAATTGCACTGATCGCTGATGGTACAATGGTGATAATCTGAATAGAATAGTGATTTATTTCTATCATCTTTTGTCTATCTCCCCCCCCCCGGGGGGTGCTTCCAACCTCAACCTGGCTGTGATGATATACGTGAAATGTTTTGAGGTGTTTTGAGGTGTTTTGATTGAGTTCTTTGAGAGGAGCCCTGAGGGTACTTTAGCAAACCCCAGAGAACCACTGCATGTGCTGAATGAATTTCTGGTGGCCTCCCCTTTATTCTGGTGTGCTGCGTGTCAAACAAGTGATCCCTGCATTTCTGGGTATTGATGCCATTCCCTTAATGTCCCTAGGACCATGTCTGGACGCAGATTACGGGAAGCTGTTAAACGTGTAAGTTGCTGAGGAGGAAGTTTCTTGAGAAGGCTGTGGATCTGGAACTTCACATTTCTTGACCCTTCTGTTTTTTCCCTTGTCCCCTTCCCAGCTGGGGTCCTGGGGCTCATTTCTTACAGAGCACTTCTTCTCACAGTTGCTTAACATGCATTTTGCATGCACTTACTGACATGCAACAGAAATTAATATCCTCCCCAAAAGAAGAAAATTGATTGGGTTTCAATCCGTTAAGTCAACAGAAGTTAATTCTGTATTAGAGTGGTATATCTCCTTAATCTCTACCAGAATTTTGCAGCATGAAAACTGTTGGAAAAAATGGCAAATGTATTTTTCTTGAGGGATATGTCTTATTCTTAGCTTTGGTCTGAATACTTAATCTTGCCTGCTGCCCCCGAAGCCCACTGAGCCTTCCTCATATAGTTTTATTGCCAAGGTTTTTTTCCAAGAATACAGACATCAGACTTCAAAAAAATCCTTAAATTTATTGCATTCACTGGAGCATGAGGTCATTTATCCTTTTTCGTGTGGGAAGCAAAAATGAGATATTAATATATGCAAATTACACTGGTGGCGTTGCTTTCATGAACATCCAGCCTCCTACCCACTGTAATTTCCTATTCTGCCCTGGTAAATAACAATAATATAATAATATAATTGTGCATTAAGAGGTTGATACAAGGTGAGTGATTTATCTCCTTTTTTAGGAATTTGATTCTCATGGTACAGCAGGAATGGATGTCGTAATTGCAGGGCTGTGCAATGTCTACACCCATTACATTACCACCTATGAGGAATACCAGGTAGCTGAGTTCAGTTTTTACTATATGGGATGATAATTCATGTGAAATTGTGCGAGTGTACTTTTCCTTTGCCATGAAAAGCTGAAGAATCTGTGGTACAAATCCTAAAATGGCCTTGTTTATTCTGGACTAGATGAAAAGTTGCAAGTGCCAAAACAGTTTCCTGACCATAGCTAGAAAATTCATATGGATGCTTTAATGTGGAAATAGTCAGAGGTACTGAAGAAAGCTCCTCTGAGCTTGGGTCTGGATTAGTTTTTCTCCTGATGACCTGGATGAAATTATCTTCACAGGCTGGTGAAACTGTCAGAAGAAAGGTTTGGAGCTGCAGGGTCATGATAAGAGCATGAATGGCAGCTTCAGATGTCTGTGGAAAAGACTTACAAGAAAGCTTACAAGACCCTTGAAGCAGTTTTAAGGGTCCCTCCAAGGCAGGGTAGATGTCATGCTTTAAGGAAGATGTGGGCAGTTGGATGGACTGCAAGGGTTTAGCAACACTTACCTGGGAGGAGAGGTGGGAAGAAGTGGGGTTGTCCAAGCTAAGAAGTGGGAGAGAAAAGCCTTTAAAAGAGCAAAAGAGCTCTAAGATATGGAAGAGTGACAATGGGGCCTCCCTGCCTGTGATGGATGGGAGAAGAATAACCTGAAGTTGCAGCAGAAATACCTAAGTGAGCTAAGTGAGTTGTGTTGTCCTGTAGCAGTAAGGGGATTGAGGTTCTGCTGGAAACCAACCCCTTAAATAAGGATAATAAATTAAATATAAATCATTAAATAAACCCTTGCAGGTACAGTAGAGTGCTAATCTTGTCCTAGTGCAGATGGATGAGCTGCATGATCTGCTCTAGAGCCCTTCAAACCCTCCTTTTTCAACTTTGTCCTTTCCTAGGTTCAACGATATGAGGCGGCATCAACTATTTATGGGCCACACACCCTTTCTGCCTACCTTCAGCTGTACAGAGGACTTGCAAGGGCTATTGCTACGGTAATCAAAATTTTCTGTATGTCATATGTTGCTAGAGGCATTTAAATCCTGTAAATGGTGTTGGCTATATTTGTTTCTCAGTGGGGTGGCTCGATTGCTACACTCTTTTCTCATAAGAAACCCGTTTGAGAAATTCTCTTATACTATAAAAATATTTCCTGTAATGGGAGTCTCATACCACTTTAGAATTTCTAGAGCTTTTTGCTTCAAAGTTTAAAAAAATACCTACCTCCTCCAACCTTTCTGCATGGTCTGAAGTTGCTGTTTTCCTACCAAGGTATAAAAAACAGCTGTATTTTTGCTGTATGTGACAATGTCACCATTGCCTCTGAGGACCATGTGGATAGAGCAGAACCTGCAGGTGGGAGCTGCCTTCTGAGGGCGCGGGATATTCTGCCTGATGGGGTTGGGGAACATCAGCAACAGGGCAACAGGTGTCTTGCGGGGATTGGTCCTGCATGTGGAGCACAGACGAGGGGCCTCTTGCTTGCTTTTATATTCACTGTATTGTTTCTGCTCTTAAAATCTGCTTGAAACAACTTAATTAGATGAAGAGCCACGGCATGGGTGTGATTCATGGTGGAGGTCATGTTTATCTGTATTTGAGTATAATGAGCACCTCTTCCCTCCCACAGAACACAGTTCAGGATTTGCCAAGTGGACCAGAGCCCCCATTTTTCAATATAACTAGCCTGACCTTGGTGCCTGTTGTCATTCCCGATAGGACACCAGTGAATAAGACATTTGGGGACGTGCTTCAAGAAGTGAGACAACAGTATCGAGTGGTGAGAGCTTCAAGGATCTGCTAAAAACTGTTTAGAAAATCATCTTTAAATACTTACTTATCTTGCTAAAAAGTCTGAATTTTCTAGAGGGTTGTAGTGGACAATGTCAGAAAGCCCTCTTGAATTTTAAAAACTGTTTCAAAATGCTTCCCAGCTTCCTTGCCTTTTAGCAATGAAGCAAACTTACTCCTTGAACATGAAGCTTGTGGGTGACCAAGTTTTATTTCTATGAGACAAACACATTAGTGATTTTATGAAGCAGCAGTACTCTTCAGATCAAAGCAGCAGAAAGGAGGCAGTTTTCGTGCCAATGTCATTGTACTGAATGTGGTTAAAACGTGTGAATGAAGGGGAAAATAAGTCACCCTAGTATTCAACATGAAGAATATTTCACCCTCTGTTTCTACATAAAATATAATTTAATGATGAAATGGGCAAATGTTGTACAGTGATACCTTTACAAGCAGAAATCAGGTCACCTTTGATGTCTCTGGTATGGAATGTAAATGAAATAAAAAAATGTTAGAAAGGATTCAGTTTTCAGTCTGTAAAATTTAGATAAGGTGTTCAGAGCAAGGACTTTCATCTCATTGCTGTCTCCAGCATTAAGGTAGGAAGAAGGCAGGAAAGTATTCTTAAACATTTACGCATTTCCTTCCCTCTTTTGCATAGAAATTGTATGTGCTGTGGTGTTCATCCAACAAGCAGGAATGGGGATTCACAATATAAATTGTCCATTGTTGCTGCAACAAGTGAAATTATTTAAAGACAAAAAACAAATAAAACACTTTTAAGGTGTCTTCAAAGGATGTTTTTAATGTGCAATGTGCTGCTTAGCCTTTAATATAAATTTCAATTTCCTCCTCAGGGAGAAGTTGCTGAAGTAACTTTTGTAAGTGCCAACCCTAGGAATTCTGCAGAGAACATGGTAAATATAACACAACGATGCTGGAAAGGGTGATGTTAAGGATTAGTTAATATTTAGCTACTGCCTCTGCCATATGCATTTTAGTCTTCGATGTTCAGGTTTCAAAAGGAGTAATTTCATGTAATTCAGAGCTTTTTTTCTAGCTGGGAGTTCACAAGAACATAGTTTCTCCTATAGGCATGTGCTTTTGGAACTCACACCACCAGAATACTTTTGGAGCAAAGTCCTTGTCTTGGACGTATGTCTGGTTGTGAGAGACCACATTGGGTTGTATTTGATATATAAAATGTGAAATCCGCTCTCACGGTCAGACCATCAGTCACCACAGACCATCCATGATGTCTTCACACTATTGAAGTCGAAGGCGCTCTAGCCCACATACTTTTCTCAGCATCTAACGCCCCTCAGTCTGAACAAGGATTTTCTCTAGTCTCCATCTTACCAGCTCAGTGTATTGTTTTAATAAACAAAGAAAAATAGAAAAGTACATAGTTCATCCCATCACTCATCTTAGCTAGAAGCTGATAGCTAATTACTTGCCTGTTCATTCTTGTTTTAATGATCAATTTCTCTGCTTCATTTATAAGTTTAAGTTTTGCCAGTGAAATATGAGCACTTTTGCCAGTAATTACTGGATTTGCCAGTAAAACACACAGAAGCATAGCCCTGTCTCCAGTTGAAATGACACAAAAGAGTAGGGACATGCCTGTTCATTCAGCATCTTGCTCATTCTCTTGTTTTTATTCCAGACGGAACACAACTTCCTGACGGTGGAGACATACGTCAACGTTTCAGGAAAATGGCAGGTGGTACGGAACGATGCCTCCTGGGACACCAGGTGAGTGCCCCTAACAGATTTCACTGTTTCACAATCTCAACAAAGTACTTTGAGTTTAATCCAACCTGCTCAATTTCAGAGCTCCCAGCCCTAGGTTGGTCTTGTCCCTTCAGATGATGCTCTCAGGCAGTGGACAGGTCTACATTCATTTGGTTAACATGTCCAGAACACAACACTTAGCCTTCCCCTTGGTATAACTTCTACAGTGAAGGCTTATAAAGTGAAGGCTTGGAAAAGGTAGACTGAACAGCAAGAATTAGAGAAAGATCACTCAATTTGTTCATAGCCTACATCCATCTATCTCCTGTATGCTGCTGATGGCTAAGATACCAACGAGAGGTTCAGCCAGAAGTAGGGTTTTTATGGGAATAGGCTGGCTGGCTTTGCTAAACATCATAAAGTAGAAACAGTCAACAATTTAAAAAGTTTATAAGAAAATAAAATCAAGGTTAGAGATATCAGTCATAAGGAAGAATATCCATTAATATATGAATATCCATTAAGGAGCAAAGATGATAGCACCTTTCAGAGCTACACCAGAAGGCCATATGTGAAATAGGAATACCAAAGGAATCTTTTGCCAAATTTTTCATTCTGAAGTTGCTCCCCTGCTTGAATAAACACAGTTGCTTGCTTATCTGTTCCTGCAACCAATCTGTAAGAACACACACCAGTAAGAAAATGGAAATAATTCATCTTGGGATCTTCCAACCTTGCAATGTCCCACTGCAAACAAGTAACGTCAGAAATCAGAGGCAAAATTCCCAAACAAGAAAGTCTTACTCTGAATTTATGGAGAGCATTTGGTAGTGCACAAGTGCAACTAGTTGCTCTCTAAATCTAATTTGGTAGCCAGGCCTCCAGCCTAAATCCACTGCCCCCCCTTGGCATGCTCTCATAAGGTAATAGGAATAAGCATGGTGCTGGCTCTCTGAACCAAGAGCTGATGTACTGCTCCTGTGCTCTGTATGGATTCCTGGCCTCCCTCAGTGTGGGAGACTTAATCCTACCTGCAGTTGGAGCTCGGCATTTCTAAGCATTTAGCCTCTATTTAACACTAACACTATGTTATGTTGTCCTTCTCGTTTGTTTCCCCTTTCCATTCACCCTACTTACATAAAGGCAGCACAGTCATTTTATCACTGGTATGCACATGGCATAGATGATATGTAACTCTGCCTAGAAAGACATCTGAAAAGATGTCTCCTCCTTCCCCCAAACCAACAAAGTTCCCAAAATCTCAGCTGTGAACACTGAAAAAGGTTAATAAAATGTCTCTGAAAAGGACGAAAAACATAAAAAGGGCAAAACTTTAAGAATGTGCTGCCATGATGCTGAAAAGAGAAATCTAGGCTTCTTATTTTAATTCCTGAGAAAGGTCAGACTTTGGATCTTGCCTGCTCCGAATTATGCTTAAATATTTCTGCTGATAAGGAAGAGGAGTTGTTTGGCCTAAAAGGGCTGAACAGAAGGCAAAGCAATGCAGATAGTAATGTCTCCTTTCCTGGTGCCCCAGGAAAGTATAAAAGAACATGAGAAAGGGGAAATGGTTTGTGAACAATGAAAACAAGGCAGTCTTTACAGTACCAGTACATTCAACTTGAAATGTCAGTAATCAAGGTGATGGGAACAGAAAACATCAAGCATTTTTACTAGATGTTAATGAAGTCAGACTGTTTTTTTTAGTACTGGGGAAATTAATGTACGATACTGTTGATCTCGATGGCATTGCAACAGGAAGGTAACACAAGGGAATGTATTATTATTCATTAGCTCAGTGTTGCAAAGTGTTAAATAGTTTATAGATACATCTGTAAAATGCTTATTTTCAGGTAACCAACAAATATGAAGGTTTACTTAAAGGAGGAGCAGCTTTTGGTGAAGGAGATAGCTGTTATCTCCCCTTTGTTTTGCACTCCCCATTGCATCAGGGACAAACTCAATGCAGACTTGACTTTTGCTGGATGCTGTCTTGATGTTTACAATAGAGAAGTGTATGGCCAGATGCCACATCTGCAGCGGGGGCAGTGGTCACTTTCATGGGACTGTTCAGGAGGATGGGCTGAGATAGAGACAGAAATCTGCTTGGCCCTGCCTTTAACAAACAGTCAACAGAGATAAGATGTGGTGGAGCTCATCTGCCTGAAGCTCTTCCGAGGTGGGATCTGATATGAGTTGTGGTCCTGGTTCAATGAGCCTGGAGGGTGGGATGGGGGGTGAGGAAGGGTGACGGCACAGGTCCATCACAGTAGCATTTGTAGGTCCCACCATTACATACAGACAGGATCAGACTGGAGGAGGTGTGGAGGGTTGAGAGCAGAGCCTTCAGGGTGGAGGTGTCTGCTCTGAGCCAGCTGACAGCAGGGCCAATGTTGCTGCTACAGCTTGCTCAGGGCCACGGCCAGGCAAGCTGGGGCAGACCCTGAGGATGAAGATCCACCACTGCTCGGGGCCTTGCTGTCATCTCCCAACACAACATTGCACTCTGCAGTGATAAAGCCAGTGCAATCCACAGCCAAAACCTCAGACAAAAGCAACCAGGTTGATACACAAACCACGTGTCAGCCTGCGGTCTCCGCTCACAACTGATGAAGCCAAATTTTCCCCATTAATCACTGTTTTCCACCCAGTAATGTCGGTAAATACTTATTTCAATATTCTCACTAAGACTGCTGTAGTGAAACTCTGTTTCTCATCATTGACAAAGAATTAATGTATTTTGAGCATCTGCTTCCTTTGGTTAAAGCTTTGAAATGGGGGTGCTATCACTGTAGGACTTGAAAACTCTCATTAAGATTTCTCGGTCCATTCCTTTTTATTTAGAAAGACTAAGAGCTAGTAACAATGCTTTATAATATGTTATTGTTTCCCATTTCCCACCATGGGGTGTGAACTTACTGAATCATTGCTGAGCTCTTCTGTTGCATCTGCTGCTGTGAGCCAGAAATGTGTAAAGTTACAGAGTACTGTTAGTACCCACTGAATGTCTGGCCCAGGTACAACTTGGGGGATACCCAATGCTGACAGTGTCAGAAAAAGAGAGGGTTAAACTTCTTTATCTCCCCAAGAGGTGCTGCATCATGGCTGGCTGAATAATCCCCACCACCAGACACGGGGGTCTTTTGTGTGGCTGTCTGTAGTCTTAAGGTTTTGCACAAGTCTGCAAAAGAAAAGTTTGATATGGAAACAGACGTCAGAAGCCTTGAGCTCCACTTTGGTGGATTTTACCGGTCACCTTCAGTAAACGCTCAGCCTCTTGGCTCACTGTTTCCCCGGTGCAGCAAAGACTAAACTTGTTTATATTGCTCATGAAGGTGGTGCTGTATGGGGTTATGATATGGATTTGGAGATGGAAGAAAACTTTGGTAGAAATATTTTTTTATCTGCAGAAATGACCTTTGACTTGTGGCCATATTTCCAGACATTTTTCAGCGCTACTGGGTTTTGGATTGACTTGCTAGTTGCTGCTCTGGTGTAGCCTCAATATATGCACAAAGGTTAAAAGAAACTCTTAAAATATACTTTGCTGTAGTGCATTCATTTCCTTCTGCTTCGTTTAGCCAGTGTGAGCTCTTCAAATATTAAAACAAATGCAAAGTGTATTTGCTTGCTGACTGCAGCTTTTGGTTTGCCTGCTAGGTTTTACTGGACCAAGGGATCATCTGGTCAGAGCAATGCGACGATTGAATGGCACATCCCTAGTGGCACAGAGCCTGGCATCTACAGGATACGGTACTTTGGGCACTACAAGAAAATACTCAAGCCCATTAATCCATTTGAAGGCATATCCTCAACATTTGAAATCACAAGTCTGTAGGTGATCTTGTTCGTTAAAGGAATTGTTTCCTTTTAACAGTAGATTTGATATCTGTGATGTTCCAATGCACACCGGTGAGTTTTCTTGTGGAATATGTAACTCTATACATCATTGCTGTCCCTCGTGTGCTGCTCGTTGTCCTTTGCTGTGCAGAGCTTGGCTTCTGCAAAATTTTGACTTTTACCTGCAATTCAACTTTACTAGTTTGATATATTTTCATTCAAGCTTTTCCAGACCTTGCTGGATCTCATTATAGTTGATTCTTATTATAATAAAAAGTTAACTGGTTTTTTTTAGTCATTGAACAGATGCTTATTGATTGTGAATGGGCTTTCAGAGGGAATTATTGCATGACAGGATCTAATCCAGACCATAAAATTGTCCATAAAATTGAGCCCAGTCCATAAAGCTGGGAAGAGCTGCTGAATTCACAAGATATCAAAAGAAAAGCCTCCTCAATTGCGCTCAAAGTGATTGACAAAGCTGGCTTACTAGGATGGTAAGTGGAAAAATGGATAGACACTTATCAGAAGGGTTTGAATATTATTTCATTTAATCATTCTATTTCAGGACATTTTGGTGGTTCACTCTCTGAGTTAAAAAACAACAGGTGGGGCAACAGAGTGTTTTTCCGTAAATCAGTTATCTCGGCTTCACAGGCTGTTTAGGGCCCTACCACAGAGTTCTAGTGTAAGGTTAGCCATGTTACGGAGGTCAGCCATTTGCAAAATAAAATATTGAAGCAATCTGCAGATATTTCCTGCTAAACTGTGTTCTTCACTTTCACTAATGTCACTTTTGAACTGACTGGTGTGCCATGTGGACACATGGGTTTATGCAAAGGCAAGTTTTTTGGAACATAAATCCTCTGAATGTCCCCAGATAACTGCCAATGGCCCATGCAATCACAAATGGGTTGGAGGTTAAGTCCTTAGAAGAGTTATACGTGTTTGCTGTGGTTGTGATCCAGAATCAGGATGCTGGGTGAGACTGACCTCAGAGCTGACTGGCCTCTCCTGTATCCTTGTGTTATGCTTCCTCCAACCACAATGAAGGGCAGCCGATGGCATTTTACCGCATCATATATCACCTTGGAACACCTCAAAAACATGAAAACTAAGGATGCTTACATGTACCAAAGGTGATTTCAATGGGAAGGTGCTATGGGAGAACGCTGGGGCCATATGCAGGATGGAATTTTTGGGGAGGAGCTCTTGGTGAAGGGGATCCTGCAGGTGGTAGTGGGAAGTGACTGATGTCCAGCCAGAGTGGGGCTGGATTTCATTGCAATAAGTTTATATTGTAGATGATTCAAATGGAAATCAGCAAGAACCGAACTTAAGAATTAAAGCTGTGGGTAAGGCAGCTCTGAATAGATCTCAGCCCATTTCATTTTAGCACTTGGAAGGACTCAAGGTGGGCAAGCCCTGACTGGATGAAGGTCTGCCCAGGGCTTGTAGCTGAAGCCTGGAGAGGGCTGTGATCACCTACAGGTGGCCACCAGAAGGGCTCGTATTGCCCTCCAACCTATGAGAAATAGAAACAGAGGGTTCATCAAACCAAAGAATGAAAGTACCGCTGAAAGAAGAGAAGAACGGTCCCCAAAGCCATCAGCTGTAACTTTTAAGACAGGAAGGTCCCCAGGGAGGCAAAGGACCTTCTCACCTATGGGTTTCAAGACCTGGTTGGATGACCACCTTGGCCCAGTGCTGGTGGCAGGTCCCTCCTGAGGTCCCTCCCATCAGCGCTGCCATGGGGTGAAATAAGCAGGGATCACTCCCCTGTTCCTGAGTCCCTTCCAAGTTCTGGAAATAATACATTTGGGGCTGTGAGAAGAAAAAAGTATGGTTTACAGATCTGGATTTAGGATTCTTGTAGTGTCTTATGGCTAAACAGTTGTAAATATTTAATAAGCTCCGACAATATGTATTAATTTTGTATGTGATCTCTTTAAATTCTTCAGAGAATCATCAGTCAGATAACTTTGCCTCTTTTTAAAATCAGTAGGAGAGAATGAATTATTCATTTTAAACCATTTGCAATCAGTCTCAGAGATTCCTGTCCAGAGGAGCTCAAAGCAATTGCAATATTGAGCCAGGGAAGAGTGAGCTTTAGAAGAACAACACTGGGAATTAAATCCCCAAAGGTGCTCTTAATGTCCTTTTCAAATAACTCACCCAGCTGGTCCATCAGCCCTGCTCCTGTCTGCAAAATCCCTCTGCTGGCAGCGCTAGCATCCCTGAGATGGGGGCAGTGGCACAGGACCCTGCTCCAGGGCCGTGCCATGCCACGGGGCGCTCAGTGCTGTGATGCTCAAGTTGCAAAATGATCAGAATGTTTCTTGCAAACCTTTTCCCCACTTCACTCTGCTCACATTCTCTTCCAGGACCATACACAGTAAAACATGTTGCAAAACACGTTGCAGCACCTTAAAAGGGGGCTGGATCACGTAATCCTTCTTTTTTTTTTTTTTTTTCTTAGTCCAGGAATCACTAAGATATTTTATTTGATTGTTTCAGATAAATTTGTTTGTATTATTGTATTATACTAACTGTTAATTTTTTTAGTAGTACTTGTACAAAGCATGTTTATCCAAGCAAAATTAAATTGTGTAGTTAAAATTCTCACAGGTAAGATTTACCATCTAAAATTTCAGCATTTCACCTCAAAGAAAGTTTTTTGAAAGCTGGTGTTTCTCATGGGAGAAGAGGTGTCATGAGCCAGAAGTAGGGTATCTAGAGAGTCCCACTTATTTCCCAGAGCAGGTCCATACCTTTCCCCGTGGCAAATTTTTTTACTTATACGTCACTAGGGAGCACTTTTTTTTTTTTTTTTTTCAAGTTTTTGGGGAGTTTTTGGAACCCTTCATATTTTTTTGTTTCCATAAACGTCAGCAGTGCTGAATACTGCAGTGTGAGAAATGCTGCTGAGCATTGTCCTTTGCATTGTTTGCTCTTTAACAGTTTCATGGCTGTCATCTGCTGTTCACGTACAGCAAAATTGGCCCCTCCCGACTATCTTCACACCGCTCAGGAGGGTGCTGTGATTGAATTCAGCAGCCGCTAGGTGCCAGTGCAGTTTTACATGAGAACAAGTTTTCCACTGAACACAGCCAAAGCATATAAAAATTTTCAAGAATTTAGGCAACTTGCCAGTTGTTAAATTTAGCATTACTCATCACAGTTGCTCTTCCCTCGATAGAGCTGTTCTCCTTCGATGTCTAGCCATTTGTGCCTTGTGTACGTGCTCAAAAGGCAAGCAAAGTCTCCACCTTTTTTTATCATGGGGTATAAATTAATATGAACTTCAGAAACCTATCCAGGAAATGCATGCATCTGCAGGCTGATCCTGGCTCTGCTGGGCTGCCTCGCAGGGCTGCATTGCAAAACTTGACCATACTGCAATTGTCCTCCGGCACAGCATCTTGTCCCTCCCAAAATACTGACGCTATTTGGTGCTGCAGAAGAGATACTAAATTAAGATCTGAACCAAGGCACTGAGAAGAAAGGGGAGAATCTCTCTGCTATTTCTGGGATTTCATGCAGGCTTTTGGGCTGTCTGATCCTATGGTTGCCTGGTGTTTGCACGTTCCATGTAAGATTTTTGTCTGCAAGGAGCTGGGGCAAGGCTCTGAGTGTGTAGAGGTGTTTAAGGAAGCAGAGTATCTCCAGGGGGACAGCAATCTTCCTCAAACATTCCCAGAGGAGAGAGTCCATAGGTGGGGGTTGTCTAAGCACCCACAGGCAGTTCACAAGGGGCAGCTGAGAGCTGCCAAGGGTTGATGGCAATAACAACTTCCACACCTTGAGGGAAAGGAGCATCCCACAAGGCACCTTTGCTTTGCACCACGTGTAGCACCAGAGCCAAGCTGACTCTGTGACAGTTAGTCCCTGGCCTGACATCACTTCAGAGTGTTTTTCCCAAAAAGGGTAAATCCAGGTAGGTATGTGGAGGTCAGATCGGATGGTCTATGAGAGCTTTAGCAGGATTGGTGGGAAAAGGGAGTCATGCAGACTCAAATCCCCTTGAAAGTGCCTGGAGACTCTAACCCACAGGCTTCTGGAAGGGACATGAGAGAGACCTTCCAGATCGGATGTTTCAGGGTCTATCCAGCTCCAATGGTGCAGTCATCTGATGCCCGGAGAAATTCAGGTCTCACGTTGCACCTCAGATCACAGAATCAAAGAATCACAGAATCACAGAATCACCTAGGTTGGAAGAGACCTCCAAGATCACCTAGCCTAACCTCTGACCTCCACTAAACTGTATCACGAAGCTCTACATCTAAATGTCTTTTCAAGACCTGCAGGGATGGTGACTCAACCACTTCCCTGGGCAGCCCATTCCAATGCCTAACAACCCTTTCAGTAAAGAAGTTATTCCTAATATCCAACCTAAACCTCCCCTCGTGCAACTTTATCCCATTCCTCCCCCCCAAAAAAAGAAGCACTCACACAACCCCTGAGAATCGGCAAGAGCTGTTTATTGCCGGGACATCTTGCAGGCAAGCCTGCGGGATGTCCGTGGTGTTTGGTGGCTCCAAGCTAATGCTTGTGATGGAGCCTGAGCAACGAGTAGGGGGCTCGCCGGGCACTCCTGCGATGCTGTTGGTGCTCTCGGATGGCAGAGCACAAAGACATGCCGCAGTAGTCCCAGGCCTGTCCCGGCAGAGGTGGATCCACTTCCATCCGTTCCTCCACATCTGGTGGATCCAGCTCCATGGGCTCCACGGTGTTGGGCAGAAGGCTAAGCCAGTCCTTGCCCGGGACTGCCCAAACGGGATGCCTTCCGTCCGGAATGTTCTCAGGCCAGGGTGCCGAACCAGGGGGTCGTCCAGTCCCACGCCTCGGTCCCACGCCACTGTCGGCTTGATTTTCATGCATGGGTCCGACGGTGCCCTCTGGTTTACGGCCATTACTGGGTCTTGCACTGTGCTCGGGACTATGGGCACGCCTCTGCTCCCCGCGGCTGTCTGCCCGATGCTCCCGCCTTCGCCCCACGTCACCGTTGCTCCTATGGTAAGGCCCAGGCCCCCTGTCGCTGGGTGTGTGAGGGGCCGGCCTGTTCCCCGCATCGTTGCGGTGCCAATGGTACCGCCTGTATGTGTCTGTGGGCTGGGCGCCAGAGGTCCCTTGGGCACTGGTGTCCCTTGTGCCGCCGGCGCTATCCCTCCGCCCACGACACATCTCCTTCTGCTCAGGTGCATTCCTTCTTGGTGCTTCACCGGACGGCATCGCTGTCCTCGCACACCAAGGAGGCCTGCTGCTCGCCTTGCTCTTCTAGTCTTCCTCCTGCCGCACAAGCTGGCAGTCAGAGGGCCCAGATGCTCAGCGAATGCTGGGCCGGCTGCAGGGGGCCTGTTTTATAGGGCCCGCAGCAAAGGCGGGGCAGTGGTGGCCGCTGTGACCTCAGCAAGCCTCTGTGATGGAGTGGCCCACGCGTGGCCAAAGGCGGCTGTGTTGGGAGCGGCCTGGAAGATGCCCTCACGTGGACAAGGAGGAGGGGTGGGGGTGCTGAGGGCCCCTTTTCTGGGGCTGGCTCCCCCGGGCCATTTGGCTTGCCAGAGAGAAAGGCTGCCCCTCGGCCACGGGGACTGCCCTGCACCTCCCATCCTGTGCCCTGGGTTTATTTTTAACACTGTTTTTAAGGTAATTTCATTCTATTCTTTACGGAAAAGAACAGAAGCAAGGTGCATCTTCAGCCCTAGAGTTGTTGTCTCTATAGACAAATCTGCCATACACTGATGTCTGAGCTGGTATCTGTAATGGTTTTAGGTACAATTCTATGTACATTTTCTTCTCCATGTCTTCAAAATCAACCCATACTTCAGAATCAGACTCTCATTTTCCCTCCACCATCAACTCTACCATGGTATATACTGTCCTTATAGAGCCTCCAGCTCACACACTGATCTCCAATAACTTCCATTCCCTGAATATATATACTCCATATATACTTCCCCTTTTGCTAATAACTTACATGCTATTACATTTCCTTCCTTCTTATTACCTTAAAAGCATGTGCGAAAACTTCCTATTTGCTGCCCTAAGTCTACTGACTCTCATCATTTGTTGGCTTCCTATGTCTAGGCCAAAATGGTATCAACAGATTGAGCTAAAATACTCATTTAACAAAATTACCTCCCACATTCACATTTCCTTTATGCCACACATACTAATTTCAGAAAATACATTGTTGAATCCATGTGAAATAGTTCACTGATATCTAGTTTAAAATAACAAATTTTGAGTTCAGCTTTGACCCTGTATGTTCATTGTTGGCTTCAGATCACTGCTAAAGGACAAGTTCCTAAAGGTTCAGCTCACAGGTTGTTCATGATCAATTTATATTCACTCACACAGGAGTGAAATGCAGCATAATCTGACATAAAGCTTTAGCAAAGTCAGCTGAAACTTCTGCCAGAGCTTGGTTGGAACTGGATGATCAGCTTCATCTCACCTTCCATGTGGTGGAGACTGCTGATGAAGCCAGAGAGCACCAAGGACCTGTGCTGTGACGACTTCCAGGGCAAGGCTGGGTAGAAGAAGGGAAAAGGAACAGGCAGTTTTTATGTCTCCTGCCCTGAAAGAGGACTAATGTGTGGCTATCTGCTGATTTCTCACCATTCTTCTCATCACTTATGGCTTAAACATGTCTTAGACTCATTTTTGGAGGATGAATACGGTTTTTGGCTTTATTTTTATTTATTTATTTGTTTATTTTTCTATCCACTCGGAACCTGCATCTTTACAAATTTTTAACTTGGGTTGTGGGTTTTTGATTTCTTGAAAATCATTCTTGCTCTCCAAAACTGATCAGCCAAATAAAGAGCAAAGAGGGACTCTCAGTTCTCCAAGAAGCAGGAGGGGAAATGTTGAAAGCATAAAAGTGAATTCTGTCATTGCCCTGATTTCAAAGAAAATGAAAGCAGGGCATCAAGGAAAATCTAATGAGGTGAAATAATGGAGCTGGCAGATCTGTAGTTCTTGCTAAAGCCCAGTTTATGGCCAACCTATTTGTAAGTCTGTAAAAAAAAAGTCAGACTGTTTTGGGGAAACCTCATTTGGCTTGGTAGGGATGCCTTTTTTGGATGCCATGTGCTGTCAGTAGCAAGTTATCAGATTTTCACCCATCTCTTGGGATCAGGATCCTTACGGAGAAAGGTACCAAAGGTGCAAAAACAGAACTGAGGGCTTACACCCTCAGTATTGGGTGTGGAAGCAGGACCCTTGATTTTTGATGTAAACATGCAGCAGCATAACCCTAATTTCTGCTGCATGGAAATGCCAAGTGTCATCAAAGTGCATGTTGAAAACACTCTCGGCATTGCCAAGCAGCATGTGACCTTGTCTGTATGACCTTTGATCGATTCTTACAGAGCAAAGTGTCCTCTTATTTACCATGACCGGAATGACCCTTTTAGATAAAACTTAGGGTAGAAAGGACTGAGGCATTCAGGTTGGTTTAAAAAGTTTTAATGATATTTCAAAGTCCAGTTAATGCCCTTTGATTATTCTAGAATTACAGACTCGCTTCACAGAATTTAAATCAGGTTATAACTTCCTTGTAATGGATGATTTAGATGCCATTTTCACTTTATTCTCTTTAAACATACATGATTGTCCTCCAGTAAATGGATGGTGTGATTTTTGCTACACTTTATAGTGTTAAAACTCTATACAAATATTGTACTAAGTGTACAAAAATAAGTGCTTCATGCACACGCTTTTTAATACTGTTTCTTGCCCTTTTCTTTGACATCTTTCTGAACTTTATATAAATAGCTGAAAAAGAAGACTAAAGTTACTGAACATGGAAAGTGAGAAATGTCTTCTGCCAACGGTAGTAATGTTTTCTTAGAGAGACGTATTATTCATTGGCAGTTTTCTCAAACACAAAACACATAGAAAAGAAAATAAAGCCACAATACCAATAACACTCTTGGTTATTTTGACCTCTGTGAATAAGGTTGTCATTTTCTGCAAATCAGAGTGTGCTGAACAGCAATCACAGAGGACCATAATACCTTTTGGATCACTCTAATGAACTACTTTATAAATAGAAATAGTCTAATAGTACGACAAACTATACAGCTTATATGTTTTTGTTCCATTCCTAAGCAAAATCAAGTCAGCCGAAGTATGAGAATCCAAAACACTTGGCTCCTGCTTGTCAACACCTTGTCACAGACCATCGTGGTTGGTACAGCTATAGGGATGCAGGAAAAAGTTCCACTTGAAACAGCAGAACGGCTCGTGTGGTGTCACATTACATCATCTAGACCAGATGACAAAGTTGGGGCCATATATGTTGGAACTGATGGCCATCACCAACCCAGCCTGGATGAGTTCTGCATCCTGGTGGGGAGGTCGCTCCCCTTAGTTCAAGGAAGAAGCTTGTTTCAGGTTGTAAATTCTCCTGGTTAACCACCAAAATGCGGTTTTGTGACCTAGGCTGAGCTGATTCAAGTCATCTTAGCGTGTGTAGTCTATAGGACTAAAGCATGCTCTGTAGTTATATAAGACCAGTTTTCTCCTGTATCTCTAGAGCATCGTTACTCCTTCCTCAGTCTGATGGTTAAAATAAAGGGATACTTCCCTCCTGCTGTAAACCAGGGGGCACTCTCAGCATCCCCAGAGCACATGCACACACTGGCCCCCAGCAGCTGGTGCTCTCCAAAACGAGAGGCACGTGTACCATGTACTACTGATGTACATGAATTACCCCAGTGAACTCTATACTGATAAATTAACTTTTGCAAGACTCATAGCAGCCAGCACCCTCACTTGCTGTGTAAAGCAGCGTTATTAGCCAGGCAGGGCTCTTTCCATCCTGCTGAAAAGTTTACTTGTATATCATTGTGTTCCTGTAGAGGTGTCCGTTGTTACTAGGTAATAACTGAGCTCTTGTGGTCTAATTAAGAAAAGAATTGGCCTGAATATATAAGGCTTTTCTGATCAGCCTTAATAGTCCAAAAGGTTTTGGACTATTGTACTGAGTATGCTATTGGATGGGAGGTGTTAAAAAAGACATTGTGGTTTTGTGACTTGTAGGTATGGCTGAGAAGTAGCAAAGTGAGAGGCAAAACTTTACTGAATACTCACCTCCTGCTTTAAAATACAATTAGCACTAAAACGCATGTAGACTAGCTTAGTAGGCTGGGCAGACACATTTTTGATCAATGGCTTTTTTCCTTGGCTGTTCTCTGCTTGTCTGGAGAAATTCTGGGGTCTGCCTGGCTAAAAATTTGGGGTGAATGGAAGAGAGCTCCTGCTGTTTTCAGCATGGGTTGTTGCTTGTAAACACAAACACAATGGTGTGTGTATGTGTGTATATATATAAACATATCTATATGTAAATATATATAAATACACATACGCACACCTTAGAACCACTTATTTTTGAGGCTGAGATTTTGCTTTCTAGTGTGAAAATCTGATTTTGAGCCATTTATTTTTTTCATTTCTCCTTTCTCCCTAATGTCCTGATATGAAACTAAAGAACTAAAAGAATGAAACTCCAACTAAAATCTAACTTTAGGCAACAGATTATTTTAAAATCATGAGGGTGTAAGAATTACCAGACTGAGAATTTTTCTACCTGTGCTTGATTTAAGGAAACTACTTAATAAAGACAGAATTAGAATGCTCCATAACCATCACTGCGTGCAGCTACTGCAAAGGCGGGGTAGGCTTCATACGTGGCGTACGTCGCCAAATCTTGTCCCATTGTCACTGCTTGTTTGAGGTGAGTGGCAGTGACTGTTGCGGCAGCATTAGCAATGGTGTATCCTGCAAGGGAAAAGAGAGAAGAGATGGAGATTAAAGGAAAGACATTCAAAAGCTACCATTGCCTGACATTTTTTGATGGGAAGACTTCATTGTCAATGGCAATCATGTCATTTGTCAATGGGAAGATTGGAACAATCTGATTAGATTAAATAAATCACTCCTGGCATGTTTTTCCTCCTCGTTAAAGGTAACAAATTTGACAACTGCAGCTGGAAAATTAAAGCATTTTCTCACCTATTATTCGTTAAACACATTGCCTGAAAAAATACCCTCTTTGTTGAATATTTTTCCTTAAGCTTCAAATATCTCTGAGATGAGAGGCTGGTAACAGTGCTCTTTACATGGACTCCCACACATGACACAGGAGGGCAAGAAAATGAAATAATGCAGAGAAAATTTGGGCATGTTTTGTTTCATAGAGAAGACATTTGCACAGCTGGGAGAAAACATGGCTGTGACATCCTTTATGGTCAAAATGCATGCAACTCAGGACAGCCATGTTAGAGAGGAGGGGAATTCCCTCTATGCAATATTGGGAGAAAATATTTAGCAAACTGGATTTTTTTCCCATCAGATTCTAATGGGATATGTGGTTTCAACACTTCAAAATTTTCCATGGGAAAATGTTAGCTTTGCTGATTTAAAATGAATCACTGGGAAAACAAACATCATTTGGGGCTGGTTAATCTGAAAGGAGAGTGTAGCAGCTTGTCAAACAGACCACAGTATGTTGTTGTTATGAAAGGATCAAGAATTAAGACGAAACCCAAATGTGGGAAGAGTAGCCAAGATGCCCATCGGCTCTGCTGAACCTGTCTCTGCTTCCAAACTACATCTCCCAGGATCCAAACTCTCCAACCAACCAGCTGGCAGTGGGATTGGCTCAAGGTCAGTCAGATCCGAGTCCCATTGGGGCAGGGCCTGGAGATATTTCAGGTTGGAAGTTAGGAGAAATGTCTCCTCAGAAAGAGCAGTCAGGCATTGGAACGGATTGCCCAGGGAGGTGGTGGAGTCACTGTCCCTGGGGGTGTTCAAGGAAAGGCTGGATGTGCTTAGGCACATGGTTTAGTGGGTGACACTGGTGGTAGGGGTATGGTTGGACCAGATAATCTTGGAAGTCTTTTTCCACCTTAATGATTCTGTGATTCTATGATTATATGATATTGGGCATCACTAAGAGTACGTTTCCTCATGGAAGGTGTTAGCTTGGGGGAAAACATGAGAAATTCACGGGCACATGAATGTCGTGGTAGCTCAAAGTGTCTTTCTTGCGTCAGCAAAGCGAGGTGCAACGTTTCGATTAGGAATTGAGAAATTTGTCATTTAAACCATGTTCTGCATCATCATAAGAGAAATGAGCTGCTACCTGGGCATGGCCTGGGCTGTGCTGGACTTCAGTGAGTGTGGACCGAGCACCGGTGTGTGCTGCTGGCAGCAATTTTAATGTATGTCTATTTGTTGCGTTTCCAAGATAAATAAATAAGGGTGGATGAAAGAAAAAGGAGAGATTATAATTAAGCAGTAAGTGGGGACTGGATTCAATAAAGAGCCCATTTGGTTTCCACGCCGCGGAAGCTTGCACAAACCCAGACAAATTGATTTTTCTGTGGCTTTTGCGGACTCCTGTGGCAGGAAGCCGGATAGATTTTTATTTTTATTTTTAAATCCATCCTTGAGACACTCCAAACAATTCAGTAGTACTGACTAATGCATTCCTCATGTGCAGTTTGGCATAAGTTGTTCCCACTACATCAGAATCACCATCATGCTGGGGAGCACAGTAAATGTAATGCCTGCAAGCTGGATTCCAGCTCCTGGCTTAAGTTTTCCATGATTTCCCAAGCTCTTTTGGTAGTTACAAGAGCTGTTGGGAATGAACTCCCAAACTGGAAACATTAGTCTTCCAGCAGGGGTGGGAGAGAGCTGGGATCGGATCCTGGCTGTCATGTTCATATTATTCCTTTGGCAGATGAAATCCAAGGGGTTGGCTCAAGAGGAGGGATCCTTGCGGTACGGAGGACCGAACCCAACCTGTGTGGCACTGGCCAGGGCACAGCAGGAAGGGGACTCATCCCAGCTCTGGCTCTGGGGAGACCACATCTGGGTCCTGGGTCCTACTGGGGGCTCCCAGTTGAAGGGAGGCATCCATGAACTGGAGCACAGTCAGGTCTGTCCTCAGTGACCACAAACAGGTTAGTTCTGGACACACACGAGGAAGCACGTAGGAAAAATAATACTGCAGGAGGCCTTTGCTGTACAGACCTTCACATACCTGGAAAAGCTGGCGCAGCAGGAGGCACCTCTGTTCCCTCGGTGGGAACCCCCAGTGTCTGCAGCGTGTATTCTGCTGCGTAGGTTTTGGCTTCATCAATAAAGGCGCTGAGCTTGGGAGGTGTGAAGGGATGTCTGTGAACACAGCAACATATTAGCTTGAGTTTTTTTTTTTTTTTTTTCTCTCTAGGCCTTTACTGCAAAACCTTCTAATCCAGCCACAGTTGGCATGATCCCATACATCAAATAGAAACATCATTTTACTGTGCTGATGCATTAAAACTAATACTTTTAGCAGTCTGGTTTCTTTGCGGAGATCATCATCCCTGGGTCACATTTCGGTCACTACATGTTTTCAGAGCATGTCGTCCATTTTCAGTCCAAAAGAAAGCCTGCTTCAGTCTTTCTCATTAAAATACACCACAAAAATATTTCAGATCAGAAGTGTTTAGGATCATATCTGGAGCCTAATTAGCAGCATGTTCCTACAAGCTGCTTTTCTTTTTCCTACATGAACTATTGTATGTTTTATTTTCTTACTAAAAAGCACCCCTTTGCCTACTTATTTCTGGCTTTCTGCAGTTTTTACACCACTGAACACAGAGCACCAAGCACAGCAGACATCTCTGTTGGTCTTTTTTTTTTTTTTTTTTGATTTATGGATGATTTTCTCTCTAATGTCTCAAAAACCTGTAAATACAGACCTGTTTTGTATTTTGAAGAGAGATGCTAGACAAAATCCACTTAAAAAAAAATCCTAAAGCCCAGAGAAACTTGAATAGTTACGTACATGGTGGGGTTCTGGCTGGCGAGGGCGGGGATGGTGATTTTGTATAGGAAGAGCTGTCTTTGGTCTTGGCCAATTGCAGAGTGGAGCTGGTAGACAGGCTGTCCCCAGTTGTTTTTCTGGCAGATTTCTTCTAAGATCTAGGAGGTAAGAAGGGATTTGCTCGGGTTAATTGTTGCATGTAGCCTTCTTCCCTAGCTCCAGCCCCTGCATTGCTCAGCTTCCTCCCCTCCAAAGGGTTTTCAGAAGCGTAGTGGCAGCTTCCTCAAGTCTTAGTGAGAAAATAAATGGCAGACAGGGTAGTAAAGCTCACCTTGAAATATAAGATTCATCTAAATGTTATATACCTTAAAAATGCATTTAATTCCTGAAGCTAATTATCACCTCATTAAATGGGATGTCTTTGTTTTGCTGATTAGCTGTTTCATTCCGTTATCGGCATGGCCTTCTCTGAATTCTCCACAGAAACTCTATCTGTGCACATCTTTTTAACCCCCTTAAAGCATTATGGTTCTATTCATCTTCACAGCTCTGGTGCCTCCCTCCCTTGGTGGGATACAGTACATAAAAAGTCCAGTCTTAAAAAAAAAAAAAGAAAGGAAGGAAGGGAAAGAGGCTGTTTCTCTGCCCAATTAATTATTCAGGCTTCAACAGGCAATTTCTGCTGCAAGTTTGAAAAAGAAATGCTGGACCACATTGCCCTTGGCTTTAGAACAGCTTATTCCACAGTAATTGGGAATCACTGTCTGGAAATGCTCTTGCTTTTTCTTTTTCTTTCTTTTTTAAACCCAGGGGCTATCTGATGTCCCAGATGGGTTTGATATAGTGTGGTGCTCCTGTGCATCCCCACCAGTGGTGCTTGGACCATTTATTTTTTTCTAAGTAACTCCATCAGGTTTGATGCTCTACTTAGAAATTGTTGGGGCTTGGGGTTTTTCCTATTGAGCAGCGGTTGTGGTCTCCCCAGGTATTTTTCAGTGCCGTAACGATTTGCATTTCAGTGACACAGTAAGGCAATTTGGCATCCTGAAGTTGAACACAAGACAAAAACGTTCTGTTTGGAATGTCCCCAAGTGACCTGCTGTAGCTGTGACGTTGGTCTTGCTGTGAACCGGGTTGGAGTCGAGACCCCTGGGTACCCACAGCCTGAGGCTTTCTGCGGTCCACCTTATTTAAAATTATTTTATTTCACTGCTGCCTTTCATTTGGTAACTACAGCTCTAAAGTTTACTAAAGTTTACTACTCTATAGTGCGCACACCCTAGTTCATCAGATTTCTTGACTGTGGTGACAGCTGTCCCCTGCTGTCCCAAAGGCTATGTAAGGATGGTGCTTTTGAGATGTAACATCACCATTTAAATACTCAATGAGCAACATCTATTCATGAACACCAAGCACCCCAGCTAGGCAGCAGGAAGGAAGTTAGGAGGGGTCCGTCCTTCACAGGTGCTGTTGCAGTGTGCGGTGGGCAGGAGAGGCTGACCGAGCTGGCACAGGTATTAACAAGGCTGTCCTAAAGCAAGCCATGGCTGTGTAAGAAGCATTATTATGAGACAGTGGCAGTGAGGGAATTAGGGAACTCAGCTAAGGGAAGATATGCTCCAAAAATTATTGCTGCATTGTCTGCCACCCATTGACCTTGCCATGGGGGTTCATCGTGAAGACGTTGGGAGAGCAAAAACCCTGAACTGCACCTGCCCTAAGGCAGCCTGGACCATTTCACCCCTCTTGTGTGTTGGTAACATGGAGACAGAGAAACTTTGCAGGGGAAGAAAAAGCACTCCAGGTTTCTGGGGAGAAAAGGGTATTTTGGGAGACATTTAGCAAATGGAATGCTGTGGCAATTTTTTTACTAGACAGAGATGTGTTTCCGAAATCAGAGTGAAATTAACTTCTAACATTACTTTCTGTGATTCAAGGGGAAAAGGAGTTGCTGTAGGAGAGTGATCTCTGAAACTCGAGGAATTTGTTCTGCTCTGTCCCCAGCTAGCTGTCTGAATCCCAGTCCTGCATGCACAACCATGTCCAAGCCTCCTTGTGCAACCAGAACTGTTGCATTTGACTGGGCTCTGCAGTCCATCAACACCTCTTTTCCCATTCCGTTTAGGATGTACATCTGTGGTTCAGGATTTCAGTTCTCAGCATCACCCAAACCCTGATCTCCTGCCGGGACCATGGCATGTCAGCATCAGGGGAGACAGCACAAGCTGCCACACGCGGATGCACCCAGATAATGTGCTCCACGTTGCTTTACTTCTTTGTACTGCACTGGAGCAATCACATTGAGGCAGCAAAGCTCTGTGCAATGTCATGGCCCTTTTGCAAAACAGATGATTCTTTTTTTTTTTCCTGGCAAAGTTGCTGTTTTTCTATTTATGTGAAATAGTTCCTTGGTGAAGTCCCAAGTGATGCATCTCATCATGCCTGTTTTGGGTGAGAATTTCTTTACTCCACAGTGCTTTTATGGAGGGGTAGTCATAGCTGGATTTCATCTTCCACCCATGGAAGTTTATGAAAATTCTCCCTTGAAGGAGAGTGAGTGCTGTACTACAGCAAGGCGGATGGCTCTGCAGGACACAACTAGCAATGTTTTCTTGTTTAAATGTATTCCAAGAGTTATGAATGGATGTAGCTATCAATCACCAGTTTAAATTCAAGCAAGGGCTGTTTTTCTGAAAGCATTTTGAGCAAAGGCAAACCCTGGCCAACACATTGACCATACTTCGCACACACCTACCTGAGGGGCAAGTTTGATCCCTTGGGGCTTTAGTGTGACATGGTTCATCGGTGTGAGCTCCATTCCTGGCAAGAGGTCGTAGAGTTTATCCTCTCCCCTCTTTTCTCCTTTGAGCTGGTATCCGCGCCCCAGGCCCGTGTACGCCAGGTAGCCGCGACCTCCCAGTCCTCTAACTCCCGCAGCCCCTACAGGTACATTCATGTAAATTTCTAGGAATGTAAGAAGGCATTAAACTGAATCAAATCACCGGAAAAATTACCCTGATTGTCCCTGAAATGGAAAAGTTAGCCCCTCTGACTGAGTTTGGGAAGGAGGTAGGCAGGAGCCCGCCATTGCCTGTTGCTGGGCTTGCACACTTGGAGGTGTGAAGTTCTGGGGGTACCCCTGCTTTTGTCTGACCCAGTTTCCATCTCCTCTGCTCCGTGCTGGCAGGTGAGGTGTAACTTTCCATTGAGCTCATAGACAAGCCAGTTTTGATTTTGTAACACCTTTCTAACCAGATTTGTAGTCAGAAGTTGGAGAAGGGACAGCTGATGTCACTTGCCACCCACCAGCATAATAACAGTTTCATGAGGAACTCAGTGTTTATACAACCCCTCCCTTATATGAACCAAAGTCAAATTTTCAGCCCCTATTACATTTTCATTTTTGTTCAAGGTGCCCAATGGGCACGTATTTATTTTTCTGGTAGTCCCCTAACCTACTTCTGCAGGTACCAAATGCTGTCTGCAATGATACTTAATCGGGGAGGTACCTGAATGCGGGGATTTGATTCAGTACCAGTTGCAGAAAGCTGGGATCAAAGGCAGAACCTCAGCAACCATCAGAAATACTCTCTATTTTCATAGGTTTCTTATTATTAGATTATTATTAAAAAAAAAAAAAAAAAAAAAAGACGAGCCCATTTCCCAAAGCACAAAATTAATGGCTTTCTTGGTTTCAGTTCTGGTTCCCCACTCAGCTTCAGCACAATGTGACCTCCCTGGGAAATGCTGTGCCTTTGGGTCAGAAAACATCAGGACTGGTAAAACTTTCCTTGTGGGTTTCAAAGGAAAGGGGAAAAACAGCACAGAGATGTGCTGGTGGCTGTATGAGAGTTGGCTTGGGAGGGAGGGAAATAAAATTGTTTTATTTGGTTTTCCCTGCTGGGGCAAAACCAGGAGGATTCATGGTTTATTTACCCTGGAAGGAGGGCGATCTGGAAGCTGTCTAAAGCTTGCTCCAGGAAAATGGTTATTTTTTAGTACCCTGCTTAGCCTGCTGGAATATCACTGTGTCTTTGGGAAGGACAGAGCCTAAAAACTGTTTTCTGTCCCTTTCTGAAAGGGGTCCAGCAGCCTGGGCAACGCCAGCACCCTCAGCATGAGGATGCAGCCACCCAAGCATGGGAGGAGTCATTTTGTTAGAGCAGAGTATTGGCATGACTGGAGTTACCTCGAATGGACGGGGGCCGGATGATGCTCCTGTTGCTGAGCCCCTTGGCAGCCGGGAAGTGGAGGTTGGGGATGGCCGCGTAGGCATGGGGTGCGTAGAAAACTGGGGCACCCAGGTAGGCGGTGGCGGGGTCGTACATGTGTCCAAAGGCATAGGTGTACTCTCCCTGCAGCATCGTGCCTCTTCCACCTGTGCCTCGGGTGTATCTGACGTAGCTGTCCTTGTCGACGGGCTTGGCTAACGTCACCTCGATGGGGGACCCATCCAGCACCTTCGCACCGCAGGAAGAGTGCGGGAGAAGCACAAGCGTGAGGCAGTCTCCGGGATGCATGGGGATTATCCTGTCTAAGAAGGCAGCTTCCCCGCGTAGTTTACTAACAGAACGGGAAAATGGAGAAAACCACCCAAATCAGCCAAAATCTCCCTCCCACGGGTGGAAAAAGGCACTGGCTGGGTGAAGGTTCAAAGTGTAGAGAGCATCCAGACCTGACACCAGCCTGCAGAGGCTAATTAACTGAATTAGCAGAGTTGTGAAGCCCTTGAAAAGGCCTCACTTCCCTGCAAAGCAGCATCTAAGTCAGCCCGATCATAGGTACTCCTATGGAGAACAGCAACAGCACTAAAAATAGGAACGGGGTTAACACCTCTTTGGGAAAAGCTCTTGCATTACAGCACTGTGAATTACATTGCAGTGCAAGAAGTACTAAATACAGTAACCTCCTTGCAAATCTGCTTCAGAATTTGGAGCAGATGTTCTGGGTTGACCTTGTTTGTCCCTGTTTACTATTCACATGCTTCCCTTCCGGTGTTTTTGTTGGCAGACATGAAACACGTATGTGAGTGCAAGCCAAGGGAACCCGTAACCCCTCATTTTCTAGTCCTCATTTCAGTATTGCTCCATCTTTTTTCAGAGTGGTGAACTACAGTCTGATCTGGGCAAACATTTCTTATGAATGCAAAGGGAAAGAAGCCAAAAAGAACAGTTTGTGAACATCAGGGTTGCTGAAAAACGAATTCAGGAGTATAAAAGCAGCCTGAGAACTGAAAAAAGGGCTAGCACCTTCAGGGTGTCTTTGTAGCTAATAAGCCTGGCAGCTTTGTTTCAGCTGCATGTAATATACTGCATGTAAGTCCCACAAATCAACATTCAGAGCAGCTTTACCTTCCCATTCAAGGCTTTCATAGCTTCAACTGCATCTTCTCTTTTATTAAAGTGCACAAAGGCATAGTCTCTAATTTTCTTTACTCTTTCTACTGCACCTGTGGAAAACATTGGAATATTAGTTGGAAATAGGTATTAGTTGGAAAATATGTATCAGAATGAGCAATTGTGTTGGGTTGTGAGCCCTTCAAGAGCAAAAACTGGCCAAGGGTAAGAGAGAGAGTCAATGGTGTCTTCTTACCTCTTAGGATGTATATACCATGAGAAACTAAAGACAATGTCTGTTATTTCAAGCAAAACTAGAAATATTTGAAGGCAAGCACCTGTATGGTTCCCATTAAACTGGAGTGGTTTTCTCCTCTCCAAAATGCTTTGTCAGAGGTTGTCTTTGGCTTTGTGTTTCACTTCTGTGATGGATCTCCAGGAGCTGGATGGCTGAGCAGGACACTTGGTGTTCTCACACTCAGTGCTCTTCTCCTCTGTGTCTGTCCTCTACAGCCTTCCCTTTCCCTCGTCAGATGCTCTGCTGCTGGGAACTTTGCAGCACCCAAATATTCTGGCTCTGAAATAACCACACTGGCACCTGCTCCCTGCAGGCTCAAGCTTTAGGTATCTACCTTTTCTCCTCTAGTTCATCTTTGCCAGTCCTGTCAGTTGGGAAATGTGTTGTCAACCAGCCTAGCCAGTGAGACTATAACACCCCTAAAAGCATCCTTTGGAAATGTGGCTAATGGATGCAGGATGACTTTTCTGCTGGTTTCTTTCCTTTTAAAGCTGAACAGGTGTACAGGGAAATATCCTATTGCCGCAAAAAAAAGCACTTACTTAAATAACTGCAGAAGAAAAAATATTTCTTTGGAGTTTAGGGGGTGGCATTAGGAGTTCCAGTGGGCTATAAATGAAGCCTGTTCCAGCCTATAACCCAAGCAGCCTGCATGTCTTCAGGCTGACACTGAAATGGTAAGTGGCTCTTTGTGTCCTTCAGGGATTGGAGGGTGATTTTCTAAGCCCAAAATGATGGTCATCATATGCTGATGTCTTGTTTACAAGTCGAGGCTTTAATGAACTCTCTGTGTTTTGAAAATCCCCCTTCTGCCTCCTGGAGATTGCTCTGTGTTATTGATCCTCACTCAAGCCAAAACCTTGCTCTTTCCTATTTGTGGGACTAGGCGGCGTGCTCCCACCCCAGCGGGACAAGCGGCTATGTGACACCGCAGGGGGAATATCATCCCTGTTAGCACCTTTGGAGAGCGTGGCCTTCCTGCTGCCAGGGTAGAGCGCCTTGCTGCGGGAAGGTACAGACCTGCCCCTCCTTGCTGCTCTCTTCCAAGCATCACCCCGCTTCAGCTGCGTGGTCTGGAGCCCATTTAACCAAATGGAAACTTTGCCAGGGCTCAGGATATTTGCCAAGATATCTAGGGAGGGAGGGCAGAGCTTCTTGTTGTTGGAAGTGATGCATATTTCTATAGAAGCCATCCGGCACTGAATTTGGCACAGATTTAAAAGAGGTGATACTTGTGCTGTGTTACAACTTGGGATGCATAAGTAGCATTCCTGGCAGTGTCTGTGGAGCTTGTGGTGATGTGGTAATTGCTCTGTAATGGGGACCTCTGCCTCGTAACTCCTCTCATTTGGGTAGGTTTTTATTGGATGGCTTGTTATTGTCAAAACAGCTTCTAAATTCCCCAGATCAAATGTACACTTCAGGCAAGTGATATTGAAATGTGACCCAACAAACGTAGCAGATAACCAAAGTGGGAGGTGAATCCTTTCAGCTCCTTGCTGATTTGTTTGATTGTAATCTCATTATGGCTTAAACTGCATTTATTCTCCTCAAAACTCAGGTTTTGCTTCTTCTAGGCATGTTTTTTTGAAAGTATGGCGCAGCTTTAAAAAAGGCACTCTTGGTTTCATCCACAATAATTAAAGCTCTCCTTAAAACAAAAACCAACCAACAAACAAAAAACAAACAAAAGCAATTTCCAGCATGAGAAGCAAAATGGAAAAGTGTTGAAAAGACGAACTAAAGAAGATTCAAGTCTTCTGTTGTACTAGAAAACTTTCCTTAGGAGCGAAGCAGATGACTGTTACTGAAGTGTCAAATGGATATAAATGTGTTTCTGGGGAGTGTGAGCAGTTCAGTGATCAGGAACAAAACTGAATAAATAAAGGAGGAAACAGTTAAGAGAGTGGGATGATACATATTTAGCTTGGGGTTAAAATGGGATTTCTAACAGCTTGATGGTTACTTAAAGTATTAGCTGGTAACATTAGAAGGACAGAAAAGACTTGTAAAGAAATCTCATAAAGATCTTTGCATTGCAGCCTATTAAAAAAAAAAAGGATGGAGCAGAAATGAAAAGTTAGTGAAGGAAAAATGAAGCTCTGTAGTGTATTTTTAAAAATTAATAGAAGGAAGTTAATAGGAACGAGATGAATGGCAATTTCACATTGCCAAGCATAAGTTACTAATGCCTAATGGACTATGTGGCTTGGAGAGCAGCACAAATGGGTTATTTTTACTCTTGTTTTTGGGTGGAATTTTCTAAAACCGGAGCAACTCAGAAGTAAAATCTCATTTGAAAGCCAGCAGGATTTTTATTCCCAACAAACATATTCGTTTTTTGAAAATCTCACCCTAAGAGCACGTAATATATGCCATGAAAGAATACCATCATATCCTGCATAAAATGATAAGCACTGGTTATTCATAAATTTATGGAAGATCATTTTTGGTATGAAAAAGAAAGAATTCAGAATTTAGGTAGATTAGATAAAAAGCAGTTGTATTAAACCATCCTATTTCTGTCATCATCCCTTTCTGTAGATGAAGAAAGCTGAAATCACCCATCTGTTTTAACAACTCTCTTTTTCAAGAAGGTTCAAATGACTCAAAGTTGTTTTTATGATACAGGCATCCTCATGCAGTATTTTGGATCTCTTCCAGTTGCCAATCACCTTAAAAAGGTTAGTATTGTTGTTAGCTGTAAATTAATCAGCCCTTAGCGGAATGACATGTTATGCATGTTGGGTGGGAGCCTTCAGCCTAATGGCAATTTTGCGGCATTACACATGAACATTTTACCATGGAAAAACTGCTACTTTTGTTGTCTTCCTTTGGCATTTTATGAATGAAGAAATACTTCCATTTGCAGTAGCAGCACTTACTTAAGGACTGTGTCAGTGGGTTCCTACCTTGTTTGATGCTGTTGAACTCCTTTTCTATAGTCTCTTCGGTGGTCGAGAGCATGAGGTTCCTCACATAGAGGATTTTTACCGATGACATGGTGTCTTCATCCACCTCCACTTCTGGTTCTGCCCAGTCAACAGCAATAGGGTGTCCCCACAACTGGATCCTTCCTTTAAAGGGATTGGCATCATCATTGTCAGAGAGGCTTAGGTTCCTTTCACTTCTGCTCAGAGTTTATTTCATATGCAGTATGAAAAATAGAATAGGCCAATTATACAAAGAGGGCCAAAATAAGCCTTTTGTGCTCAAAGCACTGCCTTTTAGTTAACTCATTTCCAAAAGCAGATGGTCACACTTTCAGCAGGCTCCCACTAGCATCTTAGATGCCTGCAGAAATGTAGCATCCAGAATTTAAAAAGCGAATTTGTGGCACAATTCACTAACATCTGCATTCCCTGGAATGCTCTCTGAAGGGAAATATTGTAATGGGTATACATCTCTTATAAAGATCCCTGTTGGCTGCAAATATTTAATTCCCTAGGAAATTGGAAAGGGATCCAGAAGTCCCAGAGGATGAAGTGAAATAGTAAAAATCAGGATGTCTCCATGTGTAAGTATTTGAAGTTGCGTGGTCCACACAAGGTGAAGTTGCAACAGAAACAGTAGAAAGAAAGGAAACAAAAAGTAATGAGGCATAAAACAGGGTGTGGAGAAGCATATGGGTTCTGTATAGAGTGGATCAAGCTGCTGAGAGGCAAAGAATAAAAACAGCAAATAAAGAGGTAGTTAAAAGCAATGTTTTTGCCATGTGATCATGCTGAGCTCTGTAATCATTTGCATTGAGTTACTTAATCCATTAAGTAATTGATTAGCCAGTTCATGATATCTAACGTGTAATGAAAACTGACGGCCACAGCCTTGCCTCCAATCTGCATGAATTGCTGTGATAAGCATTTCTTCCCAGTCCTTTCAGCACATCTTTCAGGAAGAAATCCTTTCCCCTTCTCTTCAAGAGTGGCTGAAATCTGGCCACTCACCAATATCCAGAGCTCTAATTTCCATGTGCTCGGTCTGTCGCCCATTTTTTCTCTGGCAATTTTAATCAGCCTAGTAGATAGTGCTTTGGATGCACAGTAGGGACCATTTTCTGGCTTAACAGCATGGTTAGTGCTGGATATTTCCTCCAAAATAATGAAATAAAATGTCTGTCTCTTCTGCAAGCTTCCCTCAAACTAGTCCTGTCTGTGCTGTTCTTATTTCTTCTCTGATCTTTATGATATGATCTTTGTGATTCTCCAAGGCTTAGGTGTATGCTAAAACCTGGAAGAGGCCCTGGGATACCTATGTTGGTAGAAGGAAAATGAGACTCCCGCAAAACACTTTTGGAGGCATCCCATCTTGCATGTCCACTTGGATAATCCATCTAAGACAGGATGGGAGCTCCAAAACAGAGGAAAATTAAAGGGAAGGGGTAGAATTTGGAGACCTGTTTTTCTGTAACAGAAGTTAAAAGCTGAAAAAAAATAAAATAAAAATGTAAAGGGGCTGCTCCCTGCTAGGATAATGGGTATATTTCTCTGTCCTGTGAATGAGCAGGGAATTGTGGAGCTGGGACTGTGGTTGATGTTCAGCTTCCAGCCCTGACCAGTCTGACGACCAGAAATAGATGACAGCTAATGGCAGCCATCTAAAATGAAAGGCCATGCTCTCTTTTCTAAGTTGCCATGTTCATTTCAATAGTGGAAATAACAACCTGGCTGATTCATAGCAAGGAGCTAAGCTTGGTTCCTGCTCTACCAGCTTGCTAAAACCCAGTCTTCCTCCACCTGCCTATTTGACCAGGAGACAAGACAAAGCTTTCATAAAAAGCATCTTCATTTTGAGCTTTTCTGCCTCTTCTACAGAGCTTCCTTGAAGAGCAGTGAGGTTCAGAGTCAAGGAAGCAACTTGATAATGATATTCAATTTCACGTTCATCCAATGCATCAGCTGGAGACACATTCAGTCCTGGTTTGAAACCTTTTTCAAGTTCCTCCCGTATGTTTGGAACATCAGAAGACTCTCTCTCCTGCTCAGGTCTTTGAAATTCCCAACCTGTTTACCAAGATGTCCCTAAATTGGAAATCACTAGCACATTGCACAAGGCTGTTCAGGACTATGTTCTCATTCCCATCTGTCTCACTGTCTTTGCTCAGGATTTCAAGTGCTTTGCTCCCTCAAGGCTGCCATCGGTGGCGGTGCCTGTGCCTGCTCCTTCCATCCTTCTCAATATAGAAACCATGAGAAAGTTATGCTGAAGAACAGACTAGCAGAAAGTGCTCCTATAATTAGGGAGATGCTAAGCTGATGCAGAAAATACAGAATAAAAAGAAAAATAGTCTGTGTGAGACACCCCACAATAGCAGGCATACTCAGATACATATTAATTCTTGCAAGCGTACTCATTTCTGACAATAAGAGAAAAGGTTTCAAAATGACAAGATTTTTCATGGGCTATCATGTAGAAAGAAAGAAAGAAAATTGGTGGGCATGATGTGTGAGGATCAAGTGTCAGAACAGAAGGTTTATTGGATTCTTTCATCAGCAAGTGAGCTGGCTTTGACAAAGCAGTGCAGGAGCTTCTGCTGAGCATACGAAAGCATGAGAAAAACAGTGAAATCACTGCAAAGGCAATTAACATTGTGTCTCTTTTGCTTACCACCTATCAAACTTCTCTTTGCTTCATGATGTCCCCCAGCACTAAATTACATAGACTTATTCTCTATATTGTTTAAATTCTAAAGCAATTCCTCATCTGAGGTTTTCTTCCCATGTGGAAAATAAACATTTTCAGGAACATCCTCAGTACAATGTCAAGTCTGAATATGGTCTTAGTTTCCCGAAGTGATGCTCCCCAGGAGGTCATAGATGAGGCCGTATTTTACATATAACTCAAGATAACCATGGGATAATATATATCCTACAACAGAGCTGAACGGATACAACAGGTAGATCCATCTAGCTATATTTTAATAACTTCAAGCTCTTAAATGACGCACCTGGCTAATGAGAATGGTGGTAAATCAGGCTTTTCAGTGAATCACCCACCCCACACCCCAGAGTCAGGGCATGTCTGGCAGCCCAATGGGCATAATGGGGTCCCTCTTTGCTTGAAGTGAATCATTGGCAGCCAAGATGAGAAAACCCAGCAGTGTTCCTTCCCTTAGGTATATGTTTCCTCTGGAGACTTCTATGCTGCTACACATACACAGGCACCTGCTAAATTGAAGCTGCCCCTACCACCTTCACCATCTGTACTAACCTGGGAGCAATTTTCGCCTGGCCATGGCTGCTGCCCGGTGGCTTTCATATTCCACAAAAGCAAAACCCCGGTTTTTGGTTTTATCAGCTGCACTTGGGTAAACAATGACATCCACGACTCCATCTGTGACTTTCTTCATCTCTGCTAAAATTTCCTCTCGCTTCTTTGTTTTGGGGATCCCCCCTACGAACAGGCGGCAGTTGTCCACACTGGCACAGACTCCCAGGAGACGCCCATTCCTGCAGAAAAATGATATTGTTGGTTTGTCAGGACCCAAGATCACTTCTCAGAGAAAGGGGAAAAAAATCCCCCTTCTTGTCCCAAAACACAAGGCCAAATGCAAGGTCTCCCCCTTCTGCGGCACGTGTTGCTTGGGATGTTCAAGTGGTCTCACTCAACACAAGAGGCTAGATCCAAAGGCTAATACTCTGCTAAATTTGACATCAAAGTAAAGCAGCACTTTTGAAACAAGTTACTTGAGATCAGAAGAAACCAAAGCCAAATTTTGCTTTTGACTCTTGGGATTCTCTCTTGAGAGAACTTCCAAAAACAGTTGCCACCAGGCAACTGTGCTGAGCAACTGGGACACCACTGTGATTCTTGCATTGTCATCAGCATAAGCCAGGTTTCATTGCGTTCACCAGTGACTTGCAGCTTCCTGATCACCAGAGAGCCTCACAGCTGTGGTTTGGGGAAAGAAAATCCCTTGTTATGGGGAGACAACATTTCAGGGTTTATTGATGCCAATTGCTGTGCAGACCCCCAAAGCAAAAATGTCTTTATATTCACTTTGCTCACAACTTTGTGGTCCAACTACCTCTTGCAGGTCTGGAGAAGTCATAAATTTCTTTAGAAGCATCTTTGGGACAAGGCAAGTAGGCAGAGGAGGTGGAGGTGGCTGAAGTCTGATTTTTAAGATGCTCCAGCCTCTGATATAAGTCACCTTTCCAAACCCTCCCCATGTGCCTTGTGACCTGCTCATCCCTAAGGTTGCTAGTAAAGCAATTCACAATCAATATTTTTCTTTAAAATAAAAAAGAAAAAAAAAGGAAGAAAGAAAGAAAAAGAAAGAAAGAAAAGATAGCCCTAAAATTTCCAGAGTGGTTGATCTCAAAATGCTTCTAAGCAATTGCATCTATTCATCCCACTTTGAACTGGAAAAAAAAATTCAATGGGGTTGAAATCAAAACAAACCATATTGATGGACCCATATGTTGTTTATTTCTAGGTGTTTTGTTCCCAATTTTTAGTCACAAACATGAGGGATTTTTCTGTTCTTACTTATTAGGAAATGTCACTGTTTTGCCAATTAGTTTTCATCCTATTTCACCATTTTTGTAATTGCTCATGTCTCCCAGAACATATCTGCAGTATAGCTCATGTGAGACACAGTGGATAGGAATACATAAACAAAAAACAGCCCAGAAGGGAACATGAAAAAAACAACAATGGTTAGACATCAGTTGATTTGATCCAAAGCAAAATATTTTTTCCAATGTTCTCGTAGAATTTTTAATTTTTATTATTTTTTTTTTAAGGAAGACATTTCCTGCAAAAGAGTTTGTCTCTGAGTGCTATGTACTGACTTTGTACTACAGCATAAAGCAACAAATGCACAGGCAGTCAAGAAATGGCTTCCTACTAAAGTTTAGGTATCTAAAGAAGCTTCCTCTGGGCTGTAGGGAAAAATATGCTGTCCACAACAATCCAGATTAATACATTATATGATTTAAAGTTGATGTGAAGGTGTATGCCATGCTCACCTAATTTCATAATTATTGAGTTGCTTTATTGCATTCTTTGCCTCCTGTTTATTTGAGAAGGTCACAAAGGCGTAGCCCCTGTTGTTGCCATTGAAGTCCATCATCATTCTCATTTCATAGATTTTGCCAATCTGCAAATAGAAAGAAAAATCATTCGTAAAGAAGTGTTTGCCAGGTGAGGTGTTTAAACAAGACTGGGTGCTTTCTTGGCTATATCATGTCAGAACTCTTCAGATATCTCCATCTACAGGAGAATCATCCAGAGCCTGTTCTGCTTTCACACAACTTTCTGACACATGAAAGAAGTCATAAACACAGGCAGCAAGTGCTTAGGTGACGAGGGAGGGGGACAAAGTTAGCTCTTCAGCAAGGTGAGCAAGAGTTTGACCACTGACCTCAGCAGCCCCAGGGTTGTGGTTCTCTCCCCCTTACGGGGTTTATGTTCCAGTTTTGAGGCTAATGCATCACACAGTAGAGAAATTAGAAAAAAAAAAAGACTAAAAAACAGGAGGGATGAGGTGCAGCAATAGAATTGCATGGTCGTTGGTGTCTGAATGGTATCACTTGCTCAGGCTTGTACATGAGTGATTGGGTGGCTGTGCCCATTTCCTAGGTGGAGGAAAGTGTGTTTTACATGACTGAAGCCTAATTTAGGGAGGGAGGCATAGCTGGATGTTTCAGTACAACCTCCTACTCTAAGCAGGGCCAGCTCCAGTGTTAGATCAGCCCTCGTCATGGTGAGGAAACACCACAGAAGGAGCTGAAGGGCTGCCACCAAACCAAGGGCAGTCTGGGCTAAATCACCTCCAGTTCAACATGGAAATGTAGAGCTAATCATCCGTAATCTCTGCAAATTATCTACCTGCCATAAAGTCTTACTTTTTCACACAGTGGTATAAGTTCATCTTCAAAGAGGTCCCGCGGCAGTTTTCCAATGAAGATCTCGCAGCCCCTCTCTGGCGGAGGGCCGTCCCAGCCCGGAGGTGGGCCGCCATATTTCCTCTGCCCATTTTCCTGCCACAGAGGAAAATAAAATGATGATGTAGTGGATAAAATCAGTCCCTTTGTGAGGAATGACACTTTGGGCACACCCTGTTAGTGCAGTGCCAGAGGCAAACACCCTCCTTCCTTGTAAAGAGCACCTCTTTGCAGGCTCAAGGGAGAGAGGGCGGTATGCGCCGGCTGCCCCACTGCTATATTGGTACCGAAAGGCTTTAGCATCCGAGCTAGTATGCTGGTGATGTACTGCAGAAGGCTCTGGTTTACACCTGGTTGAGTTTTGCTGAGGAACATGCATCAGCACTTTGAAGGGGAGGCCATTTCCACAGCTCAGCTGTCCAAGATTCAGACAGTCAAAGGCCTCCTTGGAAAACGTAGGAGAAAGATGACGCCCATCCCTCTACCCCTCTTTCTTTCTTTCCCCTCCCTTCTTCCACCTTCTCTCTTTTGCTCCCTCCCTCTCCCTCTCCCTCTCCAGCTCTCCTTGTCCTGCAGTGATGCCCTGTGCCCGGAGGGGCTGTGACTCTGGTCATTTTTCTGTTTTTGCCTCCTGACATTTCTGTAGCCATTTCTCCCCCTGGGATTATTCTCGGCAATGGCTGATTTACAAAGAAGGCCTGAAGGACTTAAGCCTGCAGTAAACAGGGATCCTGGTAGGAATATAAGAGTATAGCACAAGCAATTTCAGTTTTCCTAAGCCTATAACCAGCCCTGAACTATCCATGCTCATTCCTGTTTTGAAAATGTTTTCAACATAATGATGGAGCTGTTTGAATTTATGAATACACTTTCACAGCAGATCTAATGAGAAGATCTAATGAGAAGATCATGATGTTTCAGGCTGCTTTTCTGCCCCCAGTTTGGCTGAACTGAGCACATCTCTAGCATGGGATTTTCTATCTCTTGAGCCATTTGTTAGAGCGATGATTGTATATTGTGTTGCTGTGGTCGTCTGTGATCTTCACTGGAATGTCAGCTGGAAGAAGGCCTTGGTGACCTGCAGAAATGCTACTTTCATCAATAATGGTCAGCAAAGAGCCAGCAGAGTTTTACCATCCTACTTTAAGCCAAGTGAGAGACAATCAGATTTTCTTCTCATTTTGTCAACATATGTGGGAGTGTCTCCTAGTGTGCTAGGAGACACAGCAAAAAACAAAGTCTACTCTCAGTCTGCAGTGGCTTCATTTATGGCTTGAAGGCTGCATCTCAATGAACTCATCTTGGCAATGTCTCTGGGGGGAAGGAGAGCTTCATCGTCCCCTTTGTGAAGACATGTGAGCCTGACAGCTATTGAAGAAGAAGGTGTTTGTCTCCAGTGACAGTTAGGTTGGGAAAAAAAAAAAGCCCAAAGAGATGTGGAAAAGAAAATAATGAGGGAAAAAAATAATAATAGTAAGAGAAAATGGTAAGGTTGAAGGAAAGGGAAAAGTTAGGAATAAGGAGAAGATTCTGGGTGGGCAGGGAGGCAGGAATCTGTGGTTTGGGAAAGAGCTATTGCCAGATGTGACAGTATGAAAAACTAAAGATCAGGATAAAGAAAGTCACAGCAAATAAAACACACAAAGAAGCTATTTATCTTCTCCTGGGTCAAATATAGCAGGAAGGCTCCTCAAGTGCAACAAACCCAATGTTGTTCTGGTCCTGGGGCACACACAGCATTAAGGACTGTAGGAAAATGCTTTTTCCCAGGAGTCCCCTTTTTGCTTTGGGCTGTTGTGCCCTCTAGTGCTATGCAAAGCAAGCCAAAGTTCACGGCAACCACCTGCCTGAAATTCAGTTTTCAGTTACTTCTTCCAGGATGCAAGGTAAGCCGTATTACTAGTCAGCACCTTTGAAAAATTCATTTGTTTTGGTCATGCTATCTAGGGAAGACTTCCTGAGATGTTTTTGAAGGACTTGTCTGTTCCCCACCTGCACTAATCTGCCCTGCCCTTTGGCCTTGGAGACCAGACTGAGAGCAAACCTGTGGCTTTTGGGCAGGTAAGGCACCTGTACTTTTTTTGCACGCAAAGATCTTTAAAAAGGGTAAATCTGGTGGTCACTTATGGGACTTTCTATGGACAAATCTGGGCTTAAGCTCTTCTGAAACCTTGTTTAGTGGGTTATCTTTGCTACAACAGCACTGCAGCCATGGCTTTCAGACAGCTATCCCAACCATTCCTGGAATATAGCTGTGCTCAGGTTTTATTTCACCTTTCTTATATTGGCAGGGGGAATACTGTGCCACCTCATAAAAGACAGCCCCTACTACATGCAGTTTTGTGCAGGATGTAAACTGGAGAGAAGCAGAGAGGGAGGAACAAGCAATGAGCGCTTGCCACGTGCAGATTCCCTGCACAAGCCCCCGATGCAGCACTGCTTCAAGATGAAACCAGACACTGTGTGCAGAAGGACGTGACCGTGAGTTCCTACCTGGATCAAATTATATCCCGTTCGCTGAATTAATGCACGGAGGGCGGCTTCTTTCTGTGTGCCGGTCAATCCATCCCCGGATTTGTGATTTGATTCCATTGTGAGTGATTATCAGCAAAAAATCAGGTTAATTAGGGGTGCTCACTGCAATCAAATTTAAGATAAATTAAATAAATTAATACAGCTAGGAGGAGAAAGTTCACCCTCCTGAGAAAACTAACAGGATCATTCTTCCTAAATGAGTCATTCATTCTTCCTAAATCAGTCATTTTGAGATAAAATAAATAAATAAATAAAACCAACCACAGACCATGGAAAAAGCAAAAATATCCCCCTCTTCCCTGTTGCATGACAGCAAACCCACAATCAGATCTTGTCCAGTGCTCCAGCGAGACGCAGGGGATATTGCAGCATACATGTGCAGGTGTGTTAGGAGGGAATAGCATGCAAGGTGCCTAAATCTGCCTTAAAGTAGGAGGCAACTTGTCCTTCGTGCTGTGACATCCCGTTGGTACTGGGAAGGGAATCTGGCACGAGCCATGCCTAGCACTCTGTAAGAGGCGTGAGACATAGGTCCAGATGTGGCCTGTTTTTAAAACTCAGGAACATGGGAGAACTTCAGATCTGTATCTAGGTTCAGGGCTGCGACACCTCAGGTTCAGATGTTTTGATTCTGTGCTGTAGCTTTAGGTCATATCTAATTAAAGATTATAATATTTTTTTAAGTTTACTTTTTCGGTTGAAAACACCATAAAGCTGAAATCTGAATCTGAATTGGGCCACACATACTGGCAAAGGACTATTTTTAAGACGGACACCCTGCCTATAATTTCAGCCTGCCCAGTTTTTACTGAATGTGGAGCTTCAAGCCTATGCAAATATCAAATGCATGGGCATGTGTAGAAATGGGTCTGCAGATGCAACACTGAGCTTGAGGACTCACAATGTCATCATGGATGCTGTCATAGCAGGAGATTGCCAGTGAAGTCTTCTGAAGGGAAGACTTAAGCAGATCATTAAATTTAAATAGGTGGATTATCCTCAGTGCCAAAAATGGGGCGTGAGCCCATGTTTTTGCAGGGTCTGAGCCTTGTGTCACTTGGGCTCTGCCACACTGAGCTCTGCAGGCTTGGAAATAGAGACATTTGTGTAACAGCAGATTTTGGAGCTATTTGTTGTGCAGGTTTGTGGGATGTTTAGGATGTCTTTTTATTGTGTTCCCAGGCTCTCCTGTGTTTCAGCTGCTGCTGGTGTGCGGGGGCTGGGAGATGGACTGAGCCATGCAATAGCTCTCTCCCATCTCTAATCGCAAAATGAGTGTTTTCCGCAGCAACTGGAGCCTGATTATTGTTTTGGTTTATCTTTCATAGAATCAAGTCTATATTTAAGCACTTTATGTGTGTGTGTGTGTGTGTGTATCCTTCAGATCAGAGGGATTTCTTTAATGCCTGGAAAGGACGGAGTGAGCCCAGGCTTTGCAGGGGAGGTGTGGAGGTTGGTGGGTACCCGATGCATGACCCAATCACGCCTTTGCCCCTGCCGAGGGCAGCAGCAAAGCCTCATTGATGCTCATGGTTTCTCCTGCAGAGCTGGGGTTTGGCATGGCACAGGGCAAGGTTTCCAGGCTGCTTAAGAAAGGAAAAAAAGGTTTGACAGGGCATATTGTATGCACTTGCTCCACAATCAGCCGATCAGTGGTCACTCAAAGCAAACAGTTAAAATCCAAATTGGCTCTGCAGCCTCCCTTGCACAGGCAGAGGCATGCTCTATATGCCTTATAGAGGAAAGTGCTGGCGTATTGCTAATTTAGCCCCTTGTATTTCGCTGTGTCCTGATTTCATCAAGGGTCTGAGTGATCAAACCACAGTACTGGGATCAGTGCGAATTTGCACCAAGCTTCACTGGTTGGGATTTCATCATTTGTAAGAGCCACAGGAGGCCATGCAAAGGTGTGAACCACACCAGCGCCGAGAGGCTACATCCCATCCCCACTCCAAGGGCCACGCAAAAGGCTTTGTCCCTCTCTGTGGGACACATCGGTGCTGAAGAGGCAGGCGCAAGGGCTGCAGCAACCTGCTCAGTAACACTGAGGGCGGCAGGCTGCTGGGGCTGCCGTCGCACAGGGAGCTGCCTGCACATCTCCGCTCCGTGCCGGGAAGGGAAGCAGCTGGACCGCAGCCAGCCAAGCCTGGCGGGTTTCCATAGCAGCTGAGGTTCCCACTCCCATCCCCAGCGGCGACCTAGATAGACGGGCAGTGTAAGAGCATTTTTTCCCCCCCTCTCTCCTGACGAGCTGGGTGGCTTGGCTGGCTGTTTCGAACGTATTTGCATGGGGTGCCTTAGATGCTGTGCATCTCCGTGCCCCTCATCTGAGGAGGAGTACCACACACACATCCCAAACCCAGGCATAGCTTCCAGTAACGTTTCCATCCAGGCAGTGGCTTCTTTCTGAGCAGAGAAAGCGAGCCATGGGGAGGGCGGAAGGACAGGAATAGCACATCTCCCGGCTGATGCTTTTACAGCAGGAGCAATATCCCTCTTGGGCTTCTGCCTGAGTTGATAAGGCCAGACAAGCTCTTCTCATAAGGCATCCTGCAAATTTTAGCCTCTTTTAGACCAGCATGTCTAGACAGTTGCTTATTCCAGCAGAGAGGATAAGTTAAGCAATCCTGATTTAAGGTTCGGGATCATGGCTGGACAGCGCTGTGCCTGCAGGACTTGCACACCACCTGCATCCTGTTGTGATAGTGCTGCTCTTAGAAATGAGGGCCCTCCAACTAATTAGTGCTCCAAATTCATTCATAGCTAATGTATCAGCCTTCTTGTTAGAGAGCTTTCCTCCATCGGGTGGATTTCGCTGGGATGGAGACAGAAATGATACCTCTTTTCGTTAAGAGGAAGAAATCCCTACAAAGCAACTCCCAACACCCTAGCACAGTCAAGCAGCCTTTCCAGCCCCCAGTTTTCCAAGCACCTCCACTCTCCCTACTTCTCTCCCACCTCCTGAGAACACCAAAAAACCTTTTTGCAGGGGGTGCTTTCCCACCTCCATCACCCAAGAGTCCATTCCCGTTTCCAGCACACAGACCCCAAGCCATGGTGTGACATTTAATTTCCTAAACCAGTGGGATTTCAGCCCTTTCCCTTATTGCAGGTGTCAGCGCCAGTAAGTGTAAAGGAGGAGAGCTGCTGTCATGGGACCAGGGAAACATGATTACTTTCTCTCTTTCTTTGTTCCCAGAGCCATTAATCAATGAGCAAATCTGCCCTGACAGGAGGAAAACTCCCATTTCAATGGCTGCTCTCAGGAATTGTGAATGCCTGCAGCAAATTAAGGCAGTATTTTTAACATTATTTAGCAGCAAAAAAAAATAGTTAATGGAAATGATTGTTATGGAATTCAATCATTTTCAGGGGGTTGACCCACAGATTTCTTGCTGCTCATAATGGCTATTATGTTAAAAAGTATTACGGGGCGGGGGGGAGGGTGGAGGGGACAGGAGGTGTTGCATTTTATTCAACAGGTGTTTATATTGAAGTTAGGAACTCCAGAGCTACAAACTGTCCAGGTGTATCTCCTATTTCTTGCTCATTTCTGGCCAAATTGTTAACAATACTGCCTTGTTATCATGGGTACAGAATCCAGAAGCCCAGGTCAATAGGAAGAGAAGACAATAATTTTAAATCAGCATTGTTTCATTTGATTTTTCCCTCTCTGCAGCAAATGCTATCGTTCATTTTAGGTTTCTCTTAAAACTCTAAAACGCCAAGACAACGAAAGGCACTTTTGGCATAGCAAACCCCGTACTGATGAGAAACAAGCTTGTTGCAGCACCGCTTCACCTCCCTGTGACCACTTCTGTGCACCATTTTCTTGCCATTTTCCGAAGCACGCAGACCTCACCAGCCTGCCCGCTGGTCCCAGGGCTTGCCCCAAAGCAGAGGCCAGGTCGAACCCTGCTCTTCCCAACTGCTTTTGTGCTTGGAGCCTGCCAGCTCGCAGCCCTTCGGAGAAACCTGGTTACTGTTTCCATGAATGAGATAACAAACCCCTGTTTATCCTGTGTGGATCGATGCGCCTTCTGGTTTGAATGTACCGAGCCATGCAGGCGCATCCAGTGAAGGCTGTTCTGCCCCCATGCAGCCACCCCACGCGAAGAGTTACAGCTCCCATATATATACATGTAACATGAAGTATTCTTTGTGTTCTTCCTAAAATCAGGCTCTTTAAGTTTCTTGAGCTGCTATGAGACACACCAGCTCTTAGCCTGGGTGAGACACACTGCAGGACAGAGTCCAATTGAGCAATGAGGGTGTAATCCCTTAACTTTCCAGAGAGGAGGTTTTTTCCAGGTTGTCCCACAGAAAATGGGTACTTTTAGGTATTTAAAAGCAAATGGTATAACTTCCCTAGGTACAGTGTGCCTTGGAGGTATGGAAAAGTGCTGCCCACATGCAACATTTGCAGCACGTAAGCCTTGAGAAAATATTTTACTTTTAATATTTCACTTTTCTTAGAAAGTGGCTGCTCTCTTGGAAACAGCTGCATTACCAAATGCATGCTGTGCACCCTAGAAACTCCTTCCAAGGATGAGAGACACCTGATGCTGAGCCCAGCCTCCTTCCCCACCCTGTTTTATTCGCAACATCATGATGTGTCAGATGCTTTGAAGCCAATCTTGCACTCACTGCTGCCTAAGCCTCCTGTTTCACTGAGGGAAAATAGCTTAAGAGAAGCATTAAAGGACTGGGCAGAAAACTATTTGGAACAGATTAGGGAAATTTTAGATTTTTAGGAGCAGTGATTGCATTTGAAACAGAGACTGACCTTTTGCAAAGAAAAGTAAGAATAAGAAGTTGGCTAGGCCAAGTGAAGCGGTCTCTAATGATTAGCCCTGGAAAGTTGCACTTTAACAAATCAAGACCGAATTATTGCAGGGAAAATCCCTCCTCCCCCCAACCTTGTCTGGCTTCAGTTTTCGGCGGCCGTGGGTGATCGGCACGGGGAAGACGCTTAAAAAAACTCCCTGCTGCCGCTGCCCAGGCGGGGATGATGCCGAATGCCCTTATCTGCTCACCTTGCTTATCAAAATGTCAAGGCAAGCCTTGCGGGGCCAAGCCATGGGGTGCTTGGGGAAACCCCCCGGTTCCACCCCAGCATTTTTGGGCAGCGCCTGGGGCATGCACCTGATGGTGTGTCCTCGGCAGGGGAAGGTGCGTGGCTGAGCCTCTCCTTCCCCACGCCAGCTGTGCAGAGCTGGCCAAAAGCACCACTTCACGGGGGGCCATCTGAGACCCCCACACCCCAGGTCTCACGGTGGGACAAGCCCGAGGGCGGCAGCGTACCTGAGCAATTTGGGAGATCACCGCACGGGAGGAGGTCTCCTTGATTATGGGGAGTTTGCGACGTGTCACTCCGGTTATTCCCCAATCGTCATATCAAACTCCAAAGGTTCAGCGGCCTCGGGCTGGTTTACAGTCCCTGCAGGTTAAACGTTAACCCGCCCTATCTCCTGGCTCCCTGCAGGCCTTTGACCAGATAGCTGGGTCACCGCCGCTCAGACGGCACCTACGCAGGCTGATTTTTGCAAATAAATACACAGGGCCCGAGTCAGACCGCGTCTCGGAGGCAGGTATGGAGGCCAGCCCACTGCTACCATTTATTCGCTCCATGCTCTCCCAGCCAATCCGTCTCCATTGCTGTTGTTGCTCCCAGCAGAGATCCTGGGAGAAAGGACACAGCCCTGGCTCCCACGGGTGTTTTTGGCTTCCTGGAGGCAGTCCATTTGGCCTCACCATTGGCCTACACACAGAGACCCTGCAAACTGCAAATGGCATGGAGACTGCGGCCTCTTCTGCCGACCAGGAGACTCTGAGGCTCTCTGAAATGGGCGCTTTCCAGGTGTCCAGATATTGTGGTCCCTGGGGTATTGTGCTGCATCAATTAAACATCTGTCTCTTCTAAAACCCTTCTAGACCCTAACAGTAATGAAATGGGCACCGTGGAGTGCCTTTTCCTACATGGACACTGAACTACGCTCGAGATGGACTCAGGCTGAATTTCGGGGCATTTTAAATGAAGCGTTTACAATCAGGTGCTGCTGACGCCTGGAAAAGTGCTGTGGTGCTGTTTGTCCAGCTTTAAAAGCATTAGGCCTTTCCACATGGTGGGGAGACAGCAGTGCCCTCCTCAACTCAATGGCATGCTTAACTCAACTGCTCTGTCATCGAGGCACTGGTGTGGTGACCCATTTCATGGCCCCAAAATGAGGTTGCTCCCAAGCAAAGGTCTGCCCTCTGTTACCCACATTTTTGCTGAATTCAGGGGTTCAAATGTAGATTTTGGAGCTTATTTTTAAAAGGAAAACAAACAAACAAAAAACAACACCCTATCCAGTCTTGACCACTACTACTAAGTACAGAATCCAGAGAGGCTTTAGGGGCTGCTGCTTCTCCTGGCATCCTGGGCAGAGCTTGGGAGTAATGAGCAGGTATAGCATAATTTTTTTTCCCCTATTGAAAGAATTTGTCTCTTTGGTGTGCCATCCTACCTCACCTGCCACAAGAAACCTGTAAGATTTGACCACCAATTACATCAGATTTCAGATGTGGCACCAGTTTGCAGTCCAGTGTGCCACTGAGCACGTCAGGATCTATAGGGAAATGATTTGAAATTATTCAGTGAAAATGCCACAGCCCTAAGTTGCGATAGTGAGAGAAACACCAAATCAGCTCCAAAAAAACCCAAAATGCCATGCATCTTCTTGTGACCATCAATAAAATGGTGTCATGAAAACGTCTCTGGGGGAGAGGCAGAGAGATAACAACACAAGCTGCTACCTGTGAGCAGCTGCGGGTGAGTCTGATGATATGTGAACAAGACTGGAAAGTGCAACATATGCAGTTGTGTCTGAAAGCATGGCAGGAGAAGTCTGACGTCCAGCCAAGGCAAACAGAAGTTTTACAGATTTGGGATTGCTGCTCTGGGAACAGTTTTGTCTCCATGTGTTCTCCCAATGACTGGGTAGTCCAAGGCAAGAAATCTCATGCAGCCACATGTAGCTGCAATGGCATTGCTGGGGAGGAAAAGCCATCTGCTCAATAGATGAAATGCAAACAGCAAGTGGTGTTATATGTGTAAATAAATGGATGAATTTGGGATGAAAAGCTGGTCACTGAGTCCCATTTTCAGCTAAAAGGCATCTGTGCTTCCACCGGTTTGACCTACAGGGGTGGGGGAAATGTGACAACACATATGGGTGCAGGGAGACCACACAAAGCCAGCCATTCAGATGAGAAAGGAGGTGGGATTTAAACTTAATTTTCTTGAAGGCCCTCAGGTTGTGTGGGCACGGCAGCTATGATGCTTTTCCCCTATGTCTTCCTCTCCCTGGGGCAGACTTTGCTCAGAAGAAGAGACGGGATCTGTGTTTATTCTTCCTGGAAAGCCTCTTGAGAGGCACAGTGGAGAAGCCCCAAGAGCAGTAAGACATAATTGCTTCCTTTTCCGTAATCATGCCAGCAGTGGGTTGCCTGTTTGAGGGTTTCTCTTAGCTTGCCAGGTGGAATATAAGTAAAAACACTTCCAGCTCAAGAAAAGCGACACTTGAGCAGACATTGCCCCTTTGTGTTAGTTACTTCCTGCCACAAAATTCCTAAGGTGAACCCAGACCCCAGCTTCCCCTGGAAGTGCTCCAAGATATCTCCTGGGCAGCCCAGCAAGGGATTAATGGCAAATCTTCAGTTATCACCATCCTGCTGGCAGTGATGGGGAACAGAAGCTACCCATTAACATCATAATGAAGCCATCAAAAATATTTTTGATTTCAGGAGAGGCAGGGTGCTCTGCCCAGGACCTCTCGGGGAGTTACTCCTCACCTTCCACTTACTCAAGTTTCAAAGTAGGGAAGATATTAATTTATCTTTGGCATTTCCTTGAGCACTCCTGGGGAGGCTCAGGGAAGAAGTGGGTAGGAATTCAGGAGAACATGGTTTTGGAAAGTAATGGTGCCAAGATATTGTCCACATCCATCAGAACTGTAAGGCTTGACTTTCTCCAGAAGGCAGATGTTCCCAGGCTCCACAATGACACAAAGCCACATGGGTTTTGGTGGCTTACTTGGCTTGGCTCGGGAGGCTTATACTTAGTGCAGAAAGAGGCTTTGCAAGAAGGACAGACGCATTTTAAAAGTTATAAAGTAGAAGTTTAGAGTTAATACATGTAGTTAGCTAAGACTTGTTAATAGAATCATAGAATATCCCGAGTTGGAAGGGACCCATAAGGATCATCAAGTCCAACTCCTGGCACCGCACAGGTCTGCCCAAAAGTTTAGACCATGTGACTAAGTGCACAGTCCAATCGCTTCTTAAATTCAGACAGGCTTGGTGCAGTGACTGCTTCACTGGGGAGCCTGTTCCAGTGTGTGACCACCCTCTCGGTGAAGAACCTCTTCCTGATGTCTAGCCTAAACCTCCCCTGCCTCAGCTTAACACCGTTCCCAGGGGTCCTGTCACTGGTGATAACAGAGAATAGGTCACCTGCCTCCCCACTCCCACTTGCAAGGAAGTTGTAGACTGCGATGAGGTCTCCCCTCAGCCTCCTCTTCTCCAGGCTGAACAGGCCAAGTGACCTCAGCCGCTCCTCATATGTCTTCTCCTCTAGGCCCTTCACCATCTTCATCACCCTCCTAACACATGTTGTTAGCTGAGACTCGGAAGCTTCTTGGGTAAGTATTAAGGTGCTTAGCCCCCAGCAGACACCTGAGGATAATTTGCTGGCTGGTCATTTACCAGGTGGGGACGGCTCACCTCTATCCCTCCTGGGAGGGGGACCTCAGTGATGTTTCCAGTGCCCTGATTTTCCCTTAGCTTTCCACAGTGGGGTTTTTCCTCTGAATCCTTGAGCTGTGAGTGGGCACTTCTCAACCGCATTCCCTTTTTCATCTTCTTTAGCCCATGCAACTCTCACTGCCAGTTTTCACAGGGGTTTGAACCAAGGCTGTGCAGCTGGGCTGGATCGGTGGGTGGTGGGTATGGCCTGTGGGTTAAGGAGCTCTGCCTTCTCAAGCCTCAGAGGCTGGTGCTGAAGGCTGCCAAGTAGCTGCAAGTACCCACAAAAGCAGTGTGCCCCTTGAAGTCCTGGAAGAGCTTGGAGGGCAATATATGTTATTGTATATTATGTACAAATTACCCGTACATATACATCATCCATGTTATACAAATGGCGATGAGTATCATTGCTCAGCAATAATGTAGACAAGTCTGTGATAGCAGCATCCCTCCCTTGTTTGGCAATGCTGAAAACCCCTCCTGGGTCCTTGGCGTGATCCCCTTAGTGGGCACAGCCTGGCTAGCCTGACCATGCTGGGCTCCAGGTGTGGGGGCACCTGCGCTCGGTGGTTCTGTGGTCAGTGGCATGCCCACTGCCAGGAGATGGTCTGCTGGAAATGGAAGATGGAAGGAGTCGTGGCTGCAAGGAGTTTGAATTTTCCCAAGTGGGCTGTGGATACAGTAGGTTATTCCCTTGTATTAGGGAAGGTTGCATGCGTTTGCTAAAGGCTGTGAGTTACAGGCTGTGTTAAACACCATTACCACTCACTGAAGCTATACAAACATTGTTGTGCTCCCTTTCCCCAGCATAAATCTGTATAGTGTAATGCTATCACAGTTTGTAATTATGAACAATTAAATTTAAGCCTAAATGGTTTCAAAAACAGATCCTATGTTTCAGCATCCTGCAGCATACCCCACTGGAGTATTGTTCTAGGCTACCAAGGAGTTTGTATTGGATATACACGTGTTATACGTATAAAACTTGGCCTTAGCTCCAAAGCTGACATCAGGTGAAAACCAAACTCTTAAAAATTGGCTCGATTGGGTTACTGCACCCCCCCTTCCTCTGGCTGGGGAATCTCTATCTTCTCATCCTGTAGCTTTCCCTTTGCTCTGGCTGAGACATTTCGGGTTTGATCGTGCCACGGGGGTGCAGCAGTGATTCGCCAGCAGCGCGTGTGGTGCTGGGAGGGTGTTGGATCATGCCGCTGCCAAAGAAAATAGAATAAGTTATAAAAGTTGTGTGCGGCTGTGACTTCAAGATAAAGTTGTGGTCATGAGTACTCTTTTGGTTTATGATATTTTGATATGAGCTGTGTTTGTGCAAGGCTAATGTTTGGATATTGATTAAATATTGACACTATGCTGGTCCATAGATGTTTTACTATTCCTCTGCTCCCAAGTCCGACGTCTCATAACGCAGTGTGTGAGCCTGCTGCCGTTACAACTTCTTCATTCCGGTGGGTGTTGTGCAAATGCTACTGATGGGATCACAAGACAAAAGCATCGATAATACTTTTGTAGTTCCTTCCTTGCTCCATGGTGTAAAGCCAGTGTGAATGATCATAAAGCAGAAGCAGAGTCCTACCTGTGACTGCAGATAACTATACTGTTGAACAGATGAAATGCACTCGTTCCTAATTTGCCTGCTCAATATCTGTTTCTAAAATCCATGTCAAAAAGTAAATGCAAAAAAGAGTGATTTTTGAAACAGGAGCTGATGGCTACATTGGTTATGAAGATGTTTTCATATCTCTCTCTCTCTTTTTTTTTTTTTTTTTAAGGAATGATTATTTTCTTCTGCACCTGCTGGCATGTTTTTCCTTTTAACAAACAATACCACTAGATCCAAATTCTTGGAAATTTAATTGAAAGTTACTTTCAGCTATTTTTAGTTATACTAAAAGTTCCCTACTTGCTTCCTGACTTTTTTCCTTCCATTCCTGCAGTCTCTTGACGTTATTAGGACGACCTCTACTTGGTGTTGGAAAAAGATGTGTTCATCATATATGTAATATACCAAAGAAGTTATAAAAAGTGACAATTTTTTAAATAAAACGAGGTCCTCCACCTATATAGGAAGATAAGGAGGCAAACCTTTAAAGGCATATGTTTTAAAGTTTATGCTATATTAGGCTTTAAAAAAATTAAATCTTTTTTTTTGAAAAATTCAACAGAATATTTGTCCTTCATACTAAAACAAAGAAGTTGGCTAGTTGATTTTTAATGATAATAAATCTCAGGAAAATGGAAGAAAATCTTTATTAGAAAAGAGAGCTCCTGAATATGTGTTTCACAGGCAAAGAGGAAGAGCTCAGAGAATGAAAATGAAGACCTGAGTGAATATTTCCATATCATGGGGGAGTAGGTACAGTTCAAATCTGACTTACTTCTCAGTTATTTTCCATGTCTCCTCTGGAGTAAGGTGATGATAATATTATTTGGTATGAAAATGTTTTTTTTCTAACCTTTGATTTCCCAACCAGCTCTTATTTCATCTTTAAGTTCAGTATGAAGTAATAAGATGTTCTAATAGTAACAGTTTAGATAAAACATAAATGAAAAGTAGTAAATGAATTTGCTGTACAAATCTCAATCAGTAAGTAATCTGATGTTGTTAGGTCTTGTTTAAATATTCCATATGCCAAAATTATTAAGGTTAACTGTTTACATTTCAGTCTTTAGAATATGTATTTTAACCTCTCATCTAGCTGAAACTGTAGATCATGAAACAAATAATTAGACCCAAAGACTAGACGCAGCTATTTGGAACACCTTTCTGTGGCTTACGTGTGTGCAGGAGAAAGGTTTCCTTTTCTGTTTCGGGACAAATAAGAACTGTCATGAAAAAGACAGGATTTGCACTGTTATTTGTCTATTTATTTCGGAAAGACACCCTGCAAAAGACCTAAACTCCATTTGCCACAGCTGCATGTGCACCTACAGTGTATAACTTATTTTTGGTAGAGGAGGGGGATTTTTTGCAGTTCTAGAGAGATCCTGAAACACGTTGGTTGAAATAAAGCTGCTCAATAGCACACAGACCTCAGTGCCTGGGCTCTAATACAGGTGCAACTTCAGCATTCTGGTAGCTTCCTCAGGGTCTTGTGTTATGGCAAAGGTTTGGACGAGGGGAAACCACTCCTGTGGCACAACAGCTTGAAATGGCCACTACCAGATGTTACAAACCAGAGTGAAGAAATACGGCTTGTTGGGGTGTCGCAGGGAGGAGAATGGAAAGCGTGTGGCTATGAACCCTCCTAAGGGAAAAAAAATAAAAAAAATTTCTAGGGACAAATAATATGCAGTTGAATGACGGCTTGGCACTGCCACAGTGTCCAGCTTGTTGGAGCAGGAGACTTTTGTCACCAAATGCTGGAGCTGTCTCCCAGTCCTTCTGTAAGTCTGCATGATGGAATATGTCCCCTTCAGGCACAAAGCGGCAAGTATTACCTGGGCACTGAGAAGCTGGCTATGTTAACATCCATCCTAAATCCCACCTGATGAGGGAAATCTGGTAGTGAAGGAATTTCCCATGTGGTTAGGTGCAGGTGGAAGGAAGATGGGGTCAATGACACTTTTATTTTTTGGAGAGAGGAAATGGTGAATTATGTAAGATTATATGTGAAACAAAGAGGAGGTAGGAAATGGTATTGATCTTGGCATACAGGGACATTGATAAGAGAGATGCTGACATTTTGCATAAAAAGTCTGAGTATGAAAATTGAAGAAATGAGGTTTGGTGGAATTTTAATATACATATATATTTACATATTGGAAAAAAATATTTTTAGTCATTGTTGGAGATTGGTGTCTTTTCCTCTACTGGGAGACCACTGAAGAAAATGAGATTTTTCTGCATAGTAGATCGGCAGTTGTAAGTCTGAACTAACCTCTCCTGCCTAAGCAGAGTCTTCTGCCTCTTCTGATCTTTGGCCACCCAGGGAGGCAAAAGCAAATAGTCTGGGATTCTGCTTTCTTCCCAGTGGCTTTTCCTTTAGCCACATATGCTTTGCTTCAGAGACCATTCCATAACTCTTGTGTCAACCTGGAGAATGTAGGCATGCAGAATATTTCCAAATTCACTCTGAAAATGGGAGTTGTTTCCATGAGTCGTTGTACGTTTCCAATATGTAAAACTTTTTTTTTTCTTTTTTTTTTTTTCTGAAAAACATTTCTGTGACACACCAAAATATGATGTTTTATTATGTTGTGGTATTGCAGAAGAGGATTTGGGTCATTCTGATATTGTTGAGCCATCAAATACAAACCTTTATGAAACACGTACATACCTGTTAACACAGATTCAAGATTGAATTATGACTGGTCTTTGGCATGAATTTTGCAGGTCCCTGGTTTAGTAATTCACAGAGGAAAGCAGGGAAAGAACACTCTGGTCAAAGTGTTGGAGCGGGGCGGGTGAACAAAAGCAGTCAGAAAGAGCATTTACTCTTGTCTGTGTGCTGTGCCAGGAGGGGTGAGCATGGCTCAGCTATTTCTCTGCAGAAGGAGGAAAATTGTTTGCTTGGCTATGTGTAAGATAATGCACCTCAAATTAAGGGTAAGTGTAATCCAAGCACCAAGGCATCCACTGGTCCACCAATTGCTCAGCAGGATGGAGAAGCAAGCAGGCAGTGTTACAGAGAAATAGTTTTCCAGGTGGCACCAGGAATACAGGGCAATAGTTTTCCTGGTGGCTGTTGTGATGGTGTTTTGGGGATGGGCTGACTGCAATTTTGCAAGAGCCCAAGGTCATTCTTTCAGTTTTTTCCCTCTCTAGGACTACCTGAGAAGCTGCATCATGTGCCTTGTGCACAAGAAAAAACAGCTGGCAAAACTACCTATTTCTACTTCTTTGCTGACAGATCTGTTACTGGGTTCCTGAGGTCCAAATGTGATCCATCTTAATGGGACAGACATTATTCCTTGCACAAGCATCCTGTTGCCACCTTTTCATTGTCTGAAATGAGCTTTCTTCATGGCAGGAAAAAATGAATTAAGGTTGAATTTGGCTGTTCTTGCTCAAGGAAAGGAATCACAGGAGTAAACCAGGACTGAGTGGTCTGTCCCTTGCTGTATGTCAACAGCCAGTACTGAATCCCCTTGGGAACTAAGGAGGGAAAGGTTATGAAAAGAGCTGCAGAATGAAGTAAAAGAAAGTCCTGTGACCTGAAGGGCAAGTGACTTAAGTAAGGGCTGAGCGATACTGCCAGGAAAGCACAGAGCTATGCAGTGGGTGATTAAGCTCTGTGTACAGGTAAAATTACTCTCATAAATCAGAAAGGTGCCCATTCCTCCTTCCAGAGTATTTTACAAGCAACACTGTGACCCTATTGCCCCCAAAATACAGACATTTCAATAGTGGGGACTTAGATGTCTACACCTGGACTAGCAGCTTTTGAGTGCCAAGAGCCAGAATTAGTGCTGGCCTTTTTCCTTTAATATTTCTCAATTTTGTTCTCCTTCAATTTTTCTTTCTTTTCTTTACCCCAGTGGTTTTTCAGGCTGTCTCTTATCCAGTTGGTTGGCTTTGACGCTGTGTATTCTTGAGCCTGAAGGTTGGCTCGTTGGGTTTGAGACCTCATTTGAGCCCAGGTCGGAAGTAGTTTCTTCCCTGGGAGGCTGCAAAAAGCAGGTCAGGTCCAAATTGCGAGGGTTGGACCTTCCACCTGGTCTAAATGTGAACTTCCCTGCGGGCTGGGGTTTGGATCCAGCCAGCAAAATCACTGCGGAGGCGGGCTGCACCCAAGCTCAGGTGGGTGGCTGGGCTGGTCCGCTGCATTAGGCCAAATCCGCACACAGCAGGGTCTGTGTTGCAAGGTGGTGGTGTTTATTTTTGGATGTGTGACTACTAACCACTAACAGAGTAAATATTTAATATAATAGAATGGAAAAATAGTGTAATCTGTGGAGTTTAGGCAGAACTGTGTCACTTAAGCATAGGGGTAAGGTGTGTGTTTTTTCCTTTGAAGCATTTATTATTATTTTTTTCTCTAAATGAATCTGAGGCCTTGTTAGCCTTAGGGGTGTCACAGTTTGCTTTGCTATTTAAAATGAACTCCACCAGCTGATAGTCTGCCAGCACCCTCCCTGAAGCTCTCCTGCCTGATGATGTAGGGGAAACGCATTCATTCTGAAGCAGTGTTTTTAAACAAACTCTTTTCAGCTGTGGCCAAGTTTAAATCTTCAAATGTTTCCTTGCCTAGAGAAATGGTTTTGCTTTTAAATAAATAAAAACTGGTAACACTGCTACAGAATCTATTCCTATGACTCCCAAGCTGTGACCAAGAAATGGCAATTGAGGCTAGATGTGACTCTGGTTAGCTGTAAACATAAAACAACACTTTTACTGCTAACAGCTGCATTTGGCAAGTGGGGCAAAGCCATAGGGATTTAAGCTGGTTTTTTGTTTTGTTTGTTTTCTGTGTGGGTATCTGAGGTTGGTGAATTTTTTAAGGTCTAATAGGTGTATGTGAATCCATAGACCCGATGTACTTGTTAATCCAAATCTTGACTTCTCCCTAGCAGAAAGGGTTTCTTGAGCTCTGTTTTTCCTAAAACTCCTCTGGCCCTGATAACTACCTCCTCCTGCCCATTGCAGCATCCAGCTGGTAAGAGGTTGAAGTGACAGGGTGCAAAGTGGCTACAGAAACACTTGCATAAGGCAGTGTTAGAGACCTATTTTCCCCTTTGCAATGGTTTTGGGTGGCACATGTTGCTTTTTCCATGACAGCACTTGCCATCATTTCAGATTCCTGTTGTGGATGGCATTGTCAGGGACTCCAGGTCGGCATGGTCTTGGTAGAAAATAAACATATATTTTTAAAAGATGCTCACATTACAAACTTTGCTGGCCGATTCACTTCTGTTGTGAGCAAAGACACTGTCTTGGTCCTGAAGAACGTCCCCTCTGAAGTTGTGACATTACTTTGAGACAATTCCAGCTGTGGCAAAATGACATTTTTCCAATGGGGAGGCAGCTCCAGACTGGTTTTCCACTGGAGCTGTCATGAAAAATATCCCCTCTGTGTAGCTGAAGGACTGCAGTGATGCTCACAGATGAGGGGTGTCCTCCCAGGTTTGCAAGTCATGAAATTTCTTGTTTTCTACCTGCTTCTGCCCATTGCAAGCATAACCGCTGTGGAGTGGAAGTTGAATACACAGAAGGAGATGTTACTCTTTCTTGGATACACAGAAGGGGGATGGTACTCTTTACCCTTCATTTGCTGTCTGATTTCTTCTACCAAAATACCAACCTCGCTAGTAACATTTATGTAATGTGCTGATTTCTATTTTTGTCCTTTTGAAAGCAGACAAACTTGTCACAAAACTTTTCAAAGCTGGAAATTGCTGAAGTCTTTCCAGTGCTCAGTAACAAATTACAGTTTTGAGATAATACATAGCCCTGGGTATTGCTGAGAAATGGCATGTTCTGGATATTTTAATTACTAATTTGTGTATCTGGGGAAAAATATGTTCAGATGCCATGCAACCAAGCAATGCGTGTACATTCTGAATCGTAAACAAATATTCTCCCTGGGACTATAATCTTTTGGTAGATTATATATAAATTAAAAAAAAAAAAAAGTTTAAATAGGGATTTATTCAGCTGCTCTATTGCTCTATATAGTGATCAAAATATCTTGGATGTCACAAGGGTGTGGATTTAGCCACTTGCCCTTCCCAGCAATACACTATTATTGCTACTATTTGTTTGGTACAGCCCCTTGCTAAGCGAGGAGTAATGCAATGTTCTCCATGCATACTGAAACCCTGTAAGTGGACTATTTTAGGCTTTTCTTTATTTTGGGTCAGCAGCAGAACATGATCAGAATGGGAGGCAAAGACCAGTCGGGAAGGCTGGGACAGTGGTGAGGCTGGGGTTGGATGGGGCACCACTGTCTTTCCACCCCAAACAAGGCAGACCTCTCCTCTTGCTGGAGGACAATGCACTTTTGGAGTTGAAAAGTGATAGCCTCCAAAGGGACCTCTGGAGGTGGCAGGAGCTGACTGCTGAAGCAGCTCAAGGTTTTCACCCATTCTTTGTCTGTATGAGTCAATCCTGCAGTGAAACTACCACAAATGGATTAAAACCATGTTTTTGTAGGTGGCTTAGTTTCTTCTCTAGCCTTGCCAAAGATTTTCTACCGCTGAAGCATCATGTCTTTGAACAGGGGTGCTGTGCTAGGAAGGATGAAGTTGGTGGTTGGTACCATGTTAGCTATGGGATTGCATGAGTAACTCTTTGAACAGATTGTGGGTAGAAATTGAACACACATGTGGTGATGCTCTGTTACAGCAGTATATTTTTTTAATCATAAAAACAGTAATTGTCATGTAGTCATACAGATGAACATTAGCTTGAAGGCTAGTTGCATGCGTTTGTAATAGCTGTTCCACAGAAGATACTTTATTCTATGAAGTTGAAGAAAAATAAAGACTGGGGGGACAAAAGGATTTCTTTCTAGAAGAAGAGGAAGGGTAGACCGAGATTTCAAAGCAGTCACCGGAGAATGCCAAACAGGGTCTTGAGCACTCATGTGCTATGGCCCTCTGCCATGATAAGTGAAATAACTTTACTTTAAAGTGTGGTTGTGGCCAGCTCTGCTGACTTCATCCCGAAGTGTGCTAGGCTTTGCCGCTGCCCCGGGTGACGCACATATGTTTTTATAAGGTGCTAGTTCAGAGCCAAGACAGCCAGCAGCATACTAGCCACTCTTCTGCTTTACTCATCATCAAAAGAATTCAGCTCAGTTCCACTTGCAAAGTCTTGCCCTCAGGGCTATGACTTGAGGACAGTTGTGTGGAAAGCTCTGTTTCTTGGTTTGCTGGCTTAACCAAAAAATATGTACTTTTGGTCAACTGGAATAATTGTGTCTGTTAGGTTTCTTCTGCCCTTGTGGAATTGAAGAAACCTGAAATTTCTTTGGGCTGACTCAACAGTTGAGACTACTTGAAGATGAAACATTGCATTATATTTGAAAATATTTTGAAAAAAGGCGGATCAATTTTAGTCAATACTGGTTGATTGTATTTTATTTCTCCCCTTTTTCCCTCCTTCCCCTTTTTGGTTGTCAAGAAAGTCTACATGGCATGTTGTGTTGTCTGAACTTAATTTATTTAATAGTGTTCCTGCACATCAAGCAGGAAACCCTGTTGCTGGGGTGTGGAGAAACCCGATTTTTTTGACAAGTGAATGGTATACCTGCACTACCACCAGTTCAGGAAGAACCTCAGCCTGGCTTCCGGTCTGGAAGCAGGCAATCAAGTCCGAGCTGAAAATGGCTGTGAAGTCAGAGCTGAAGTGCCGTGGTCTCATTTTAATCGTGTTCTCAAGATTGAAGTGTGATTTCTGTCCTCAGGCATTTGGTTTAAAAATGGAGTTATATATTGACCTTCGAGTTATGTTTTCATTGATTGGGTCTGACTTGTTTTTTATTTTATTTTTATTTTAACATCACTGTTACCTCTTACAGGTGAGAAATGTCACAAATGACACCTTAAAGGGGTAAATATCTTCTGCTTGTTGTTTTCCTTGTAATGTGTCGATGGCCTGACCTGGATTTCTGCTATGTTGTTAAATTCATCTGCGTTTTCCTATGAAATAACCTCTTGGCAGTAAGAGTGAGCTTGTCTGCGTGGTATTGCTGGGTGCTGATAGGCAGGGATAGGCTGCACACTTTCCATCCCTACAAGAACTGAAGATTTTCTCTGCTGATTTGCTACTCTACTCTGTTTTATCATTATTTTTTTCTACAGGCTGTAAAGAAACATTCTTTTAGAGAAAGATGCTGGCATAAAAATTGTACCGAAATATTCAAAATTACTGCTACTACAACATTATATTTAATGTTTACAGCTAGTTGTGGGGGAAAAAAATTGACCAGTTAAGAAGCTAGTAATTGTAACAATCTTAGTCAAGGATAATATCTTCTTCACATCACGTGTGTCAACCTTTGAAGATCTTTCCAGTTTCAGTGGAAGAGTAGCATGTATACTTATTGTGGTCTACTGGGATCTGTGGGTCCAAGTTCAGCTTTCAAATGGTACCAATCTCATAAGAATTTAGTGGGGTCCCTGAGACATGTCTCCTTGCAAGTCCTGAAAAACCGTTTGGTTATCCAGGGTGCAGTACAGACAAAGGTTAGACCTCCCCACCACCACTCCCATACCTTATTTTCCTGTAGGCACACTGAGCTTTGCAGAGCCAACATCCCTTGCAAAGGGAATATATTTCCCCTTGGGTCTGGCTCTCCATTCCTTTCACTCAACAAACTCTTTTCCTTTTTTATTACCTCTTCTGAAATCAACAAGTAATTTTATTCTATAAATAGCACTTTTTTTTTTTTTAATAAAGAAACAGGCTCATTCAGTTTATATCAGATGAAACTTTTTATGCTGTTAACTATGAAGGGTCTGTATAAAACAGCACAAAAATCAATGTGTTTATCTTGAAATTGCAGAAGGTCCCTAGGGTTTCTAAAAGCGATCCTGCAGGAATGTCCCAAATCATAAAACAGAAAAAATATTCAAGGTATTCAGTAACTTTACCTACTATTTATCAGTACTTAAACTCTGTTTCAGTACTTATCCCTGACTGAACTGTTGGGCCATACTGCATTTGACACTGGGCTGGTCCTCTCAGGTCTTACAGAGATGAAGCCAGACTTTAATCCTGAAAAAAATCACTATATTGACTACAAAAATAGAAAAGACAGAAAAGTATCACCATTTATGAGGATAATACTGGGCTGCACTAGGTAAAGCTACTTTCTATTAAAATGACCCACTTTTAGCTACCTGTATATATGCCAGACTTAGGCTGGATATTTTCCACTTAGCCTTAGGCTGTTGTTTTCTGGAAGGATTTAACTTGAGAGTTGGGGGTGGAAAGTTAGGGAGCAGCAATCTTGTCCACCATCAGCTGTGCACACTTCATCCAGGCGCTGTGTATCATGTCCTAGCTTTGGAACGGCTGTGCCACCAGATATCCTGGGATCCTGTGATTTGACCACCTTCTTGTCCAATATCCAGCAATTTGTATATCATGCCTTCTTGTCCCCTGAGCTCCTCACCCAAGTTTTTAAAGTGTTGCTGGTGCAGAGGAATGAGAGACACTCAGTGTTGTACTACTGGGTGGGGATGAACAAGCTGGATTTCAGATACCGCTGTAGAGAGTGGGAGAATATGTCTTGTCTGGAAAGAAAAACTTGGATGTTTCTTGTTTGCTGGGAAACTGGGAAGGCAGGAAAGCTTTTGAGCGGTACACAAAGGAGATTTTTGAGTGAAGGATGTAGTTTGGAGGTCTTCTCAGCTTTGGAGTCATCAATCCAAGAAGAGATGGTGAGGAGATCATTGTTTAAATATGAAAGAAGCTTTGGAAATCTGATGATTTGAAGGAATCAGTGAGACTAGTTCAGCCTATTGTTTTCATCAAAACTTGCAATTCCATTCATCGAGCAGATCTGGGAAAAACAGACCCCCAGTAACTTGCAGAGGCTGAGAAAAGCAGAGTGAAAGGGACTGGCTGCGTGATGCAGAGGCATATTTGCAAGAGGCAGCACCAGTCACATCAGCTGGGGGAAAGCCTGGGTTGAAGCAGTGTCTCATTTCACCTGGAGCTGCTGCATTTGTAAGAAGCTAAATCCAAAGGGCACACGTAGGACGATGTATTCCTATAAAGAAGAAAAAACTATATATTTTTCTACTCCATGCAGGATATAATAGCCCTGCCATGGAGACAATATTTAGCAACAGTTGTTTCTATTGATATTTGCTCCAGGGCAGCCAGATGGAAGATGATGAATGGGACCTTGCTGCTTGGACATGGGATGCTGATGAGCAAGTTAATCTCAAATCAGGAGTCATGGTAGAGGGTTTAGAGCCAGAGTCCATGGGTGTATGCAGCTGAGTGTGGCTTAAGTCATTCAGTGCAAGTCAGCCGTATTACAAAGCCCTGCAAAGATGCTGGTTTGCTTCCTGATGTGCAGCACACCTGAGAACATGTTGGACAATAAGTCTCACTAAAATGTGAGTGCGGAAGTGCTGTCAAGACTGATTGCATTAATTGTACGTCCCTATGTGAAAGCATTTTGATTTTTAACTAGAGCAAGAGGCTTTTACACTTCAGAAGAATTTTATGTGTGTGTAAGCTACTTCTGAAAAACATGAGACATCGAAGCCGCAGTACTTCAGGTGACTTGGATCTGGAACTTCTTCTACAGAAAGATACTACAGGTGTCAGCTCAAAAATCCTGACTGGGCTGAGGACTTCACAGACTTCTTTAGTACAAGTACTATGTAGTAACATATCCCTTCCCTGTGTGACCACAGTACAAACAGAATTAGTGTAGTGGACATCTTGCATGTAGGTGACAAGTCCCTTCTGCCAAACATTTACCTCTATGGCTAGTGGGAAACTTCAGTGGGAGAAGGAATTTCATAGTGTCTTTTTTAAGGTTCATACAAAATGTAACTGCTACTCAGCATATGTATCTTCATGTGTAGGATCACCCACATTAGAGTGTCTTACACTTCAAACTGATATGTGATAGAATTTATGATGCAAATATATATATATATTTAAGTGGGAAGAGTCTGGTCATAAATAGAGATCTGGCAAAGAAGTAAAGTCAGTTTGGAGTCAGCTCTGTCACTCTGAGGTTGTGCTTAATAGGTGCTGATCTTGGTGAAGAGGGGGATGGAAATGTTTCATCACCCTGGGTTCCACCACCTCCATTTTTTAAAAAATATATGTGAAAACACATTGATCTAGATGGTAAACATTGACTCTGAATAGCAATTCTCCACTGTCCTTTTGCTTTGAAAAAACAACATTATATCTCAGCTGATGAAAAGGTGATTCATAGGAGCAAAGTGTGCTTATCTAGCTCTTTTCAGGCTCTAGCATGGGAAGCTGGTGATGCATAAAATGCTCAAATGCAGAACAAATTTACCAAAGGAAAAATATGAATTTGTATTAAATGCATCTGGTTTTGTTGGTTTTGCTCACTGCACTGAGCTGGTCCTACAGATGCTCCTATGGTGCTAGGTGTTTCTTGCTGAATTCATGTTTACATCTTTAATAGAAAGTAAAAGAAAAAAAAGATTGTAAATATATCTTTGGGCTTGAGGTGAAAACCAAACTACATTGGTTTGTGACAATTACATCCTTGCAAGACACTTCTGTAGTGATCCATAGCATCAGTAATTGTCCTCATTTTTCATTGTAAATATCTGCTAGATTTTAAAAAAATAAATAAATCAATTCCCCAGCCATAAAGTACTCCTGATCTACTTCTACCTAATGAACTGAACCTTCATTAATTTGACCTGGTCTACCTGAAGTACTTTAGACTTTTGTTACTAAAGTCAGCATTGATTGAACTGGATTGTAAACTTCATAGTGCCTTTGCAAATGGTTTTGTTTTAGTTTCAGATTATTCTCCCCCCACACATACACTTTATGAATACATGCTGAGCAGTGAATGGTGTTATTTCTCAGCCAGAAAGTGTTTGATCATAAAAAAGTCTGTTTCTAAGGAAGATTTGACGAAAACTTGTGTTAGAAAAGTTTGCAGGCAGCTAAGGATATTCTTCAAACTGTTTGATCAGTAGCTTCTAAAAGCAAGATGTATAGAAGCTGAACATATAGCTGTTTGGGGTTTTAAAAGGCAAACATTTAGAGAGCACAGAGCCTTTAAAGGCAAACATGGTAAGCTGCAGAAAGGCAAAACTGAAGTGAAAAGGAGAATTGATATTCAGCATACTAATATGTCACAGGCTGAGACTGACATTGACAGCTCTGCTGGGAAGTTGCATTGTTATTAAAAATGATGTGGAAATCCAAACTGAGAATAGGAAATTATGGGATGCTCTCTGAGAGTGCGAATTTTGCTGAATGAAAATAAACAGCTAATCCCAAACACCTAAATATCATATAAAGACATAAAAGCTTCTTAAAATGCCATGTGACAAGGATGTCATGAGGCAGTAGCCAGTCTTGTAATGTCAAATATTATTGGCATGTTCTACAGAGCAGTTGAAATTCATACGATGTCGTAGAAAAGCAGGTTGAGAGCTGAGTAATAGAAGAATGGAACTGATGACAAGATTGTCCAAAAGGTGGTCTGTGGTAGCAAAGTGAGGAATGGGGGCTGTTTCTGGACTCTGGAAATAACCTCACTGGTAGATGGGTCCCTTGGAAGAGCATCCCTAGGATGGGGGGGAGGTGGCCCTGAGTGGGATTGGGCTGGAGAGGCCTGCCCCAGGGGGCCTCCAGCCAGGGCCTGGGGGATTGCTGGGTGACATGGGAGGTGCCAAACTGCTGTGACTGTGCCTGGTTGCCACCTCAAAAGAGGAATTTTTGATGCATCTTTGAAGTCGGAATAATTCAAGGTAAGAGTCATTTTTGGGACGGTAACCTGGAGTGCTGCACTCAGAGGTCCTTGCCGCTCATGCATCATGAGATCTCTGTGCAGGCCCGTTTGTTGGCATGGGACCAGTTCTCTTTTGGTGTTAGTGCCACTGAACGTTCCCTTTTTAGCAAAATAGGCAATGGTCATTTTCTAACAGCTCTGTCACCTTCCTAATTTAAAGAGCCATTTCTGACATCTCGAGTGAGTTTCTTTTTGCTGTTTATGCCTGAGTTGTCATCTCTAGTGCTAGTTCAAAGGCGACAGATTAACAGGCCTCAGAAGGGGAAAGATGGATGACACCTCAAAGTAGATTTCCACAAATACTCCCAGCAATAACGCAGACAGCTTTCAGAGCTGTTCGAATATAAACTCAGAGCAGTGCTCAGGAAGAGCAGCTCTTTCCAGTCAGGCCTGGTGTCACTTTCCCAAGATAACCGTCAGTTGTCACGCTAAGCACACTGGTTTTATTTCGGCACTCGAACATGGTTGTAAGGAGCAGAAAGCTTTTTAGATTTGTCACAGATGAGAGGCTGAGCATTTTACAGAAACGTTTTGGTCTCCAAATAGACCTTCAGTGGCTTAATGTATTTGTGGCTGGCCAGGTGGCTGTCAGCTGGAAGTTGCCATCAGAGCCCAGCGTTACTGGGCGCCAGATGACATGCTGAGCAGAAAGGAGGAAGAAGCTTTGTTCTGAGATTGCCCATGATCTACAGCATGTTGGGAGATGTCAGACCTGGACTTGGCACGGTGGAAAATGAAGTTGTTCACTTGAGGGCTGTGCTGTGCCTTGTCTGCATCCCAGTGAGTCTTTGGAGGAGGTGACTTGGGAGCAGTGCTCCGCTCGGAGTCCTGTGGGCTGGGGAAAACAAAGCACCTCTGATTCTGCAGCCCTTAGCGTGGTCACTTCACCCTGTGTGGCACTGAAAATCCTTGCTGTTTGTCAAACACAGCAGCATCACCACTGCTGTTTGGAAGTGGCAGATTTGGCCAGCTAAGGGCACATTCTCTCCCATATTGCTAGCCCATGACCCCACCTGAAGCTGTTGTTCCCTGGGGGAAGTCAAGAGACCAGGACTTATCTGATGTGAGAGTAAATACGATTTCTATTTATTTATTTATTTATTTATTTTATTCTGTCCACCTCTTTTCCCTTCACAAAAAATGGTTGCAGAGCTTGTGGGCTCTGCATCCTTGGAGGTAGCCCTGAGCCTCCAGGACATGGCCCTGGGAGACCTGTTGAAACACCACAGGTGTGGCTCCCACTGGGAGTGGCCTTGGGTCCAAGCCTGGTGAAATTACAAGGTTAGATGCCTCTACCAACATCCCTGAAAAGACCCTAAAGCCTTCAGGACAGCCATGTTTCTCACATGATATACTAGTGGGAGTGATGCAATGTTGGACCCTCAGGCAATCTTTGCTTATCTGCATGGTGGCAAGTGAGGAAGTATCTGACTGATGTCATGACCTGCTATTTCCTTGACTAGAGAGGTTTTGCTTTGAGGAGTCCCAAAAGTATTGAACTTGAATATTGTTCTAGTTTGTATCAACAGGGTTTCAGAAAGGAGCCAAAGATTAGTGAGAGTTAATCTTTTCATGCAGGGGGTTGGGAAATGAAGGGCTCTTTAATTCAAAGTAATTTGGAGTATTTTGATGGTCTTAAGAGCACCACATTGCAACAAGAAGAGAAGGAAATATGTAAGATCTGGAACTGCATTTTTGTGTGAAAGCTGTGAGGGAGGTTTGTGTTTGTAGCTGCTTGTTAGCTTATTAAAAACCAACGTACCCAGTCCTTTTGTGAACCTGCCACTGCTCTGGAGCTCATGTCTAAGGTGGGAGTACCTCTCCTGTGGGAAGTGTCTTCCCTGGGAAGCAAAGAGCCCTTCCTATAAAACATTAATGTATAGGAAATGGCTCAGAGTGCTCATCTGGGAACGCCCTGGATAGTTCAAGAGAAATGAAGGACATTGTAAGTGCTCGACGTGGTAAAATATTACAGGAAGTCGGAAGAATCAGGTCAGTTGTGTCATTTCCCATCATGAACCTTGAAGCTGTCATTTTATCAAGAACTTAATTCTTCTTAATATGATTTTGTCTCTAAAGAAGGAGCCATCGGGATTTTACTGCCTGACATCTGTAACTATTAGCAGTCTGAAACATTTTCTATGATTTTCCCCATGTCAGAACCCCATCTCACAGCAGTAGTGCCATTGGTAGGCCATATTGCTCATGCTGGGGAAATGTAACGTAACCCCATCAAGTACAGCAGCTCATTTTTGGTGAGGATCACTTGTTTCACCCTGAAAAAAATATAAAAAATCACAAAGGCTTTCTCATTCCTGTTTTTTCTGCAAAAATGAGAAAGTGTTCTGAGGGGTCTCATGGTAGGAAAATGTATATTCTTGGGCTTGAAATCCTATAGACCTGATGTTGCTCCCCTTCACTCCCCATGAGGTGGCTCCCCCTGCGTGTGCTGACTCTGGCTTTGCCACGACATGCCAGCAAGCAGTGTTAGGGCTGTGCTCTTGTGCACATGTCCTGGACACTGCTCCTCAGCAGGCTTTGCTCTTGTTGCTGCAAGTGCTTCCCTGAAACGTGCCAATCCAGTTTCTTCCTTCTGCCTTTGAAGAAACCAGGGGATGTTTCAGATGTATCTGCCACCAGGCCAGGTGAGGTTTGCAGAAGAGCTGAAATGCTCTGGAGGATGTTTCCTTGAAAGGCGAAGGGATTTTTATTATACAATTTATAATTATTCTTTTTTATTGTTATGCTCTTTAAAAAGTCTTTGTAGAAAAAGGTGGTGAGCTCAGAAAAGCTTGTGCCTAAATTTGTAGTAAGATCAAATGATTAAAGATAAAAGAACTTATATGGCAATCTTCTGTTTAAAAAAACAAAGGGAGAAATCTACCAGGAAGTGGTTTAAAAATATATATATATATATTTTTAAAATTCAGTTACAACAAAGCTCTTCATTCTTCTGCATATCCAAAATTTTGCAAAAGCTAGTGTGCAGCACAGGAGTGGTGACACAGCCGCAATTGTAGGGAGGGAAACTCATCTGGATAGTACCAGACAAACAGCAGAAATTCGGGTGTAAGAGTTCAACGTGTCTAAATTTGAATGATAGATTTCTGTAGCCCCAACAAGTCTTGCTTGTGTGGTTTAATTTTTATTTTGTTTTACCTTCTCAATATTAAAAAGAGAAGTGCTCTTTGCTGCTGCTGGGCATTTTTTTCTGTTCATCTCTGTGATGCTGTCGAGCAAGCACAGCAAGAGCTTGGTGATACAAACGTGTAGCAGAAATGGTCATGCCGAGGCATCTGAATAAATGTTTTTGGCTTCCTATTTGTCCTAACATTATGGAAAATGACATCCTGCTCATCACATTCTGATGGGTGCTTTAGTTAATGTTCATACAAGAAGAAATTAAACCCATGGAGCCATAAACAACAGTGAGAAAACCTACCAAAAAGCAGGAGTGGAATACAAGGAAATGTTTCCAGCTTATCATGGCAGGAAAAATGTTTAATGAAGTGGGACAACCCTGTAACTCCATGAGCTAATGAAACCTTAGAGCCTAGATCTTGGATGCTGAAGAAATGAATAGCTTCCTCTAGCCTGTGGCTGCTTCTGTGCCTGCAACATCATTTTTCTGTACATTTTTAGGGGTTGGCTTTAGCAGGGGAGGAAAAATCAATCCAGCCCTGTGGAAATGTTTGGGTGGCATCACTGGAGGCTTCATGGGAGCCACTCGTGTCCTTGGGCAGCTGGGTGGTGTACAAAGCAAACACCACGGCGCTTTGGAAGGTGTCGGGCAGCAAGATGGGCTGTGAGAAGTAGCAGCATCAACTGCTGGGGAATTCGGGGAAGACAGCTTTTTAATAGAACCATATTTTTTGCATTTCTCCGTGCGAAGGAAGCTGTTTGGATGCTTATGGCTTCCCATTTGAGGAGTTACTGCATGGTGAAGAAGCCTCGCAGCTTGTAGTAAATTAGACACTGGGGAGGTGACACAATTTATTAGATTACCCAGAAAACAAGGGATGAAAACCACATTTGGTCTTTGTTCTCCGGGCAGCAACAGAAATACCAGAGACTGAAACAGGAAAAAATTAATCCCTCCTTCTTGTAACCTTAAAACACCCTCCCATAACAAGTTGTCTTGTATGTGATAAGGAAATGGTTATGAAGAAAAACCCAGATGAAGGCAGGCAGTCTCTGGGCTGCATCCGAACTCAATTAGCTCTTGATTTGGTACCACCCAGCTTTTGGCACAGCACCTGTTTCCAGGAGCTGGTTTACAAAATAAGGCTGGAAGATGAGGGGAGAGCAGGGCTGAGTGAGCAAAGCAGGGCAAAGAAATAGCTGCTGCCCTCTAAAACAAGAACTTTGGATCCTCTAACTCCTTTCTTTATATATGCTTTCTCTCTATAAACATAAGTTGCTCTATGTGTCTGGAGGACATACCTCATGTCATCTGGACAGTTGCATCCCTTAGGAAGCTGCTGCAAAGGTTTAGCTGATGTTAAGGGTGGAGGGAGGGGTAATACGTGTTTAAAAAGATCATAAACACCAATTTCTATTTGTTATATGTATTTTATTTTTGCATGGGGGAAATGCTCCAGTGCACGTTGCTGCAGGGCTCGTTGCTAGCAAAAGTGAATTTACCAGAGAAATAGTGGAGGCAGTGCAGGGGGTGGAGGATGTGAAATAAAAGCCAGGCTATTGATCTTATAAAATCCCACGTCACCTCTGATACCCTGTTAAAGTTGCACTAAGGGGTTACTGGCACAGCCTGCAGTGGGGAAATTACAGCCGCAGTCTGAGTAATGTCTGCGTGCTTCACTCTTGCAAAGCAATCTCCCTTTGTTAGAAGGGGTTTGAATGAAAAATGAAGGCGCTGCTCCTTCCTGGTTCAATACCTGGCGTATTTTACATGCCTACTTTCTGTAAACCCTCTTCCATGGCATTGCGTAGCAGAAGCAGCGATGCTGGGAAGAGTTGGGAGGGCCAAAGCTGATTTAGGTGTCTGGCCATGCTCAGCGCTTCAGTTCCAGCTGCTGCTCAGGCGCAGGGCCACGGACAAAGCATCCAAATCCGGGTGGGATATTAATACTGATCACATGCTGCGCCGTTCGAACGTTTGAAACCGAGATCGCGTGGGTGAGAAGGCAGTCTGGGACCTGCTTTTTCTGTCCTACCCTCTGCTCCAGAGGGTTTCTTCCATCTAAACAACACTCTATAAGGAGACACGGTCATAAGCAATGTCTGTATTTGGGTCTGGTAACGTAGAGGTGAAGACCAGAGAGCCTGTCAGAGTGGGGTGGTGGTGACAAGATTCTCCTAATCCACAGTAAATTTCTAATTGCACTTAATTTATGGCATTCTTGACATTTTCTCTTTGCCCTGCTGGTCCCCAGGGCTGCAAAATAGCTTAAACCTCAAAGTGCTGTTACTGGGTTTGAAAAAGAATTGCACGATTTCCAGTAAAAACCAGAGCGTTTGGTTGGTTTTTAAAAACCTCTTTGGGAAAGTTCTTCTGATGCATTAGGGTTGCTGTAGGGCAGAAATGCAAGATTGCTCTTGGGAGTGGTCTTCGTTGGTGAAGGTCTCTACATATCTACTTCCACCTCTAACCGAAAGTCTTAGGACTGTAGACAGCTGTGGTATGAAGCACCAGTGCTTTGCTTGGTTATCACTGGTTATCTTTGGGTATCGTTTTTATCATTGGGTATCTTTGCTTGGTTATCGTCTCTACGTTGTGGTTGTTTCAGCATTTATCCAGGTTCCTGTTTCTGCGTGGAGACCAAGGCTTGTAGGCGGTCCTTGAATGCGAATAACGAACAGTGCATTAAAAACAACCCTGAAAAGCACTGGTTGAGTGGTGAGATCTGACTGCCTAATTACTGTGTGTTTTGGGGAAAGTATGCGCTTTCTGGATTCTTTCCCTAGTTACTTGCCAGAAAATGCTTTTGCCAAGCCTTTGAGGAGCGCAGGAACAGCGCTCCTGTTTCCCTAAATGAAGGTATTTTTTTAGGGAACGAGATTTTAACAGGGAAATGTTTGGGGGGCGGCGATCGTGTGCGGACTCCCCCTGCCCTTCTGGCACCCCTTCCCTTCTGGAGCAGCAAGTGGAGGGTCCGTCCGTCTGCAAATCTCTGCCCTGCGTTGCGCGGTGGTTTCCTACACGAGATGGCGCTCTTTGCCTTCCAATAAAGCCACATGCAGTTTATTTTTTATAATTTCCACCCCCCCCAGCCCTGCCCGTCCCAGGGATGCTGCTGGGATGCGGACGGGACCTGGGAGCAGCTCTGCCTCTGGGGGGCAACAGCCGCGTGCGAGAGGCTGCGGGGACGGGCCCAAGTGCGGGAAAACATCCCACTGCCTCCACCTCATTAAAAGAGAGGCCGCTAATTGCTTTCCCCGCGCATCTAAGACTTTTCTGATACAACCCCGTCCTCCGTGCCCGGCTCAGATGCTTTGCAGGGGCCACGGCAAAGCCGGGGGCCGCGTTTGCCCCATTGCCCGGCTTGGGCTGGGACCCCCGGGGAGGGAAGGAGCGAGCGGCTCCTGCCTTCCCTCTGCACTGGGAGGGCAACGCGACGCAGGAGCCGCTGGTGCCCTTTGCCAGCCGGCGTTAAAACATTCATGTCCCCGATGGGCTCTTCCAAATAAGTCCAGGAAGGGCGAATTCCGGCCTCCCCGGAGGCTGCTGGCGAGCGCCCAGGCTGCTCGCACAGGGCCGGGGTGCTGCCGGGGCCCTGCTCCCCCCGGCGCGGGGGCTGCGAGTGCTGGGACAGGGGGCACCCGGCCGGGGGGGGAGGGTGGGGGGTGTCTGGGTGCCCCTGGGGGGCTGGGGGGGATGCGGGGTGCCTGGCGGGGGGGGACACAGGTGCCTGAGGGGGCTTGGGGCAGTGGGGGGGGACTGGAGGGGCTGAGGGGAGCGGCGTGGGGTGAGTCGGGGAAGTGATAGGGGTACCCGAGGGGGTGGGGTGAGCAGGAGGGGCCGGCGGTGGGATGCGGGGGGACCCGGGGGGTGGGATGGGGAGGACCAGGGGGCGGATGCCGAGTGCCCGGGAGGGACGCGAGGGGGTGCCGAGGAGGCGGGGGCCGGGCGGGGCCGGGGCGGCTCCACGTGGCTCATTAGCGGGCGGCGATTCAATATTTATGAAGTGCTCTCGTTCGAGTCCCAAGTCTTCGGCTCCAGTTACAAGGAGCTGCGTCACCCTCCGATCACATGGTAATTGTTGCTATTTCCAGGCTCCCAGCCTCGCGGAGCAGCACGGAAGCTCTTTCCCCTTTCCCTGGCTTTTTTTCTTTTTTTTTTTTCTTTTTTTTTTTTTTTTTTTTTTCCCTTCGCCCCCTCACTTTCCCCGCTCGGCGGCTCCATGCGAGCGGCCCGGCGCTAGCGCGGGGCAGCGGCGCTGCCCAGGATGAGCGAGCTGGAGGGGGACTTCGCCGCGCTGCTGCTGCTCAAGGAGGAGCGCATCAGGGAGCTGGAGCGGCGGCTGGGCGAGAAGGACGACGAGATCCAGGAGCTGCGCCGGCGGCTGCACAAGTGCCAGTCGGTGCTGCCCGCGCCCAGCCCGCACATCGGGCCCCGCACCACCCGGGCGCAGGGCATCTCGGCCGAGCCGCAGACCTACCGCTCCTTCCACGACCTCCGCCAGGCGTTCCGCAAGTTCACCAAGGCCGAGAGGTGGGCGCGGGGGCGCCGGGGGTGCTGGGGGGATGAAGGGGCCGGGGCCGCGGTTGCCTTAACGAGACCGACTCTTCTTTAGACATACACGAGGGGCACTTCTGGCTTTTCTTTTTTTTTTTCTTTTCTTTCTTTTTTCCTTTTTTCTTTTCCCTAACCACGCGCTCAGCCTGTCTGTTCCCCCCTCCCTGGGTCAGCGCATCCCTTCGTGCCCCCTGCCCAAGGCGGAGCAGAAACCCTCTCTTTCCCTTTACTTTGCCAGTGCTTTTCCAAAGTCCCGACCCGCAGCCTTCCCAGGGGCCGTGAATGCCGCACGCGTGCTTCAGTCTCTGCCCCCACCCTCTGGGCTCCCTCAGCTCCCCACGACCTCCCCGAGGTCCCCGTCTCCTCCCCGTCACCCAGAGCCACTGGAGAAAGCAGGTGGGGACCCCCCGGCACATTCTAAGCCCCCCATGTGCCTGCAGCGCTGTGCTGACAGCACACATCCCCGTGCTGCTCCCACACCCCAGCATCGTGCTCAGTAACCTGGCTGGTTTGGGGGTGCTCCTGGTTTTTATTTAAGGTCCACTCAATTCCTCCCCGTCTCATTACCATGACGTGCTGCTGCACCCTGTACCCCTGAGCCCCATCGCACCCCAACCCACCCGGTCCTCCTGCACCTCTCCCCCCAGGCTGATACCCGCCAGTGGGCTCAGTGTCAGTGCGGGCACCGTCCCCCCCTCCATCGACCCTTTTCCAGGGGGCTGCAAGGCCGTCGTGGGCACGGGGCAGTGCTGCAGTCCAGCCCTGCCAAGGGAACAACGGTGCTTTCCAGTTCCTGATGCTGACCTGAAGAATAAATGGGCCGGCCTGGTGCCAGGGCTCTTTAATGGCTCTGTGGGTCTCTCTGACTTAAAAACTGCTGATGGTATTTTGGCTAATGTAGGTAGGGGGGGAACTTGCCCTCCTAAGAGTCTCAAGCCTGTGTTTTAGCCGCAGCAGCTGGTAATGCTGTCTAACTGCTCATCCCGCAAGGTCCGTGAGAGGTTCGAGAAGTGTGCGATGCGCCTCTCTTCTAAAACCCAGAGACACCTTCCATAGCATCATCCCCTGATCCAATATTTAGACCCGTCTCCTTTCTCCTGCGCGTTGATTTCTAACCAGTGTCCACAGAAACCTCTTCATCCGGGCCTGGGATCAGCCTTGAAATGCTTTTTAATCTCTGAACATAAATAAACATCGATCTGTGGTGTAATTGTTTCTATTTATGGCTAGATTGTATGTAATATACACTGATGTTTAAAACTTCCAAGAAGTTGAAAACTGGATGCTAGAAACTCCTAGAAGTAGTGAAATCCCAACTGGAAGCAGAAAATCGAGTCTGTCCCTATCTGGCAATACGCTGTGTGCCTCATAATCCATCTGTAACGTGTAGCAGGGCCAAAGTCAGAAAGACTTGCAAAGATCTGAAGAAAGGGCTGCGAAAATAGAAAGGTACTGAAAGATAGATTTTGTCTGTAAGTATGTTTTTATGCCGTTGTTCCTCCCAAGAACGCAATCGTATGGATTGTAATGGAAGAAAGGAAAGTGCTTCCGTGTGGATGATCACGCATACGGAGCTATTCCGATGTAAACCAGAGTTTATCAAAATATTTGGGACACTGCAACCATATAAAGTGCTGATCGTGTATGTTTTTTGGAATATACTTTTTCCCTGTAGTTTTCTTGATGTGTTACTACTGCTTGAAGAGATGCGTGGTGAGGGGAGAGACATACATGTGAATGATTTACTAATGTATATTTGTTCAGTTATATTTATTATTATTACTATTCCTGTGTACCTAAGCACGCTAAGTGTTTTGTGTTGTGCCAGACCTTGATGGTAGCTGATGCTGCACCTGGTAGATGCGTGCAGAAGCCTGAGGAGGGTCAATGTGCCGTTGTTTTTCCTGGTGCGGCAGCAGCTGGCCACAGCAGGACGAGCTGGTGCAGCGACCCAGGCACTTCGCTAATGCCTCAGAAAGTGCTTCCTGAGAAGTGGTGCCGAGTTGCTAAGCAAAGTCTTTGCCACAGTGAAAGGCACTGTAAATGATAAACGATGCAAAAGGTAAATGATGAGGTGTACCTGAGGTGATTGGCTAGGTCGAATATCCAGATAGGTGTGTGGGGATGTTCAAAGCCCTCTGATTCCTGCAGCAAGGTGCTTTTCAAACCCCAAGGGGTTCTCATCTGCATTTTTCAGCATCTGAAGATGTTTCGTGCTGCACAAGTGATCAACATGAGCCATAATCCCTGTCTTTTGTGGAATTTACTGAGAGGATGACTTGAAATGCATTCTCAAATTCAGAGGTGCGATATCTAATTCCAGCTTAATCCTGCCTGTTGGAGTCAACAAGCCGTATTCATACCAACACAATGCTGTACTGCTTCGGAAGCTGTTGTCTTGAAGCAGCAAACAAATCTCTGTGTGCAGGTACGGGTGGGTGTGTCAGAGCCACAACCAAAAGGAGGCCGTGGCCGTGTGAGATGTACCCATCTGGACAGTCCTGTCTGTCTGTTCTTCCACACTGGTCCGCACCCAGTGCAGCAGGTTCAGGGCCAGCATTGCTTTAGGGATGGGATCCATTTCCCCACCCTGTTCCCAACACTCACCTGGCCATGCTCGCCATGCCAGCGAACTTCACCCTCAACTTTTTGACGGGTTCCCCCTTGTCGTAGCTGGTTTTGGGAGGCGTTTGCCACAAGATGGCAGTGGGGGCCAACGTTTCACGCAAGGTGCTGGGGCCTGTTGTGGTCAGCCAAGCAGCTCTCGCCCTGCTGAGGTCTTTTCGGGATGGGATCCCAGCAGGAACTTTTCATTTTCACCCCCCTCTGCCTCTTCTGAGGCGCTGGGGAATGCACTGCTGCGAGCGTGTGTTTACCCGTGATGCTCGACCCCAGCATTAAGGGCTTTACCCCTCGGATGGAGGGTTAGAGCAGGTGCTTCTGTATGGCACCCAGCTGCCACCACCCCGGGTTTGGTGGTGGCTGTGGCGGGATCAGCCCATCGCATGGCTGGTAAAGTCAGGTTCGGTTAATTTAGACGTGATCTCATCGTCCGCCAAGGAGACATTGATCCTGCCTCAGCCCCCGCCTGAAAGACAATGCGACTGGAGCTGTGTCCCTCGGGGCGTGCAGGGGGAGTGTGCTGCAGCTGGCAAAAACACGGACCAGCTGTGTTACGGAGGTGCCCGAGGGTGGGGAAGAACGGTCTGGGATCCGCAGCTCATCCAATATCAGGAATAGGTGGGCAGCTCTGGGTTTAACAGGCAGGGTTTGCTACTTCTGTGGAGCAATGTCTCCAAAAATCCAAAATTCAGAGGCAGGGTGGGGTGTCAGGGACAGCAGTGCTTTTGACGTTAATTATTAATGCCCTTCTTTCCCCTCTGGTGGGGAGATCATGTTCGCGTGTACAAATCCACCTCGATCTCCTAAACCCGCTGACATCTCTCAGGCTGGCCCAGACCTTAAAATGGGGAGGCAGGGGGAAAAATCCCCCGTTACCTGTGCAGCAGCACCCCAGCAGAGGTGAGGAGCCCACACATGTGCTTAACCTTTAAACCACCCTAAGAAATGCCTCTTTTTCCCTCATTTATCCATCACCGATCAGCTCTCATCCAGAGTGTGCTGTGGCAGCGTGTTCTTCGGGTATTTCAGCCCTGGGTGGTTGACAGGAAAGGATTTTATTAGATTAATCTGATTAACCTGAAATAATTTCATTAGATTCAATGATATCAGTGTGTATATAGTAAGAATTAACGGTCCAGGTGCTCCTGTTGCTTTCAGCGTCCTTAGTGCATCGCTGACCCGAAGCGAGGAAAATACGAAGGAGGAAAGTTTGACTGAGGGTTATTTAATTTGCAAACAGCCAGAAAACACTGCAAAGGGAGCTCCTTGAGTCAGAGCCTGTTTTTTGACCAGCCTTCTCTCCGGTAGTCTGAGTGGAGCAGCTCAGTCTGCGCACAAAGCGGTGAGATGTGCAGGGGGGTCCAGAGATGAGCAGGTTATCAGGTGCCGTGAAGTGAGGTGTGGCACAGGTCCTCGGGTCCCTGAGGTGCCTGAGGTTGGTGGGAGAAGCAGAAAGATTTCAGAGAGGGAAAGAGAAACAATCGTTTGTGGCTAATCGATCGAAACCATTTCCCTCCATTTAATTTTTAATGGGAGAAGCGGCTGGACTGGGCTGCGCCTCCTTTCCCCTGCAAAACTAGCAGGGTGTTCTAACTAGGGTGTACTTCAGGATGTTCCCTCGGTGCCATGAGCTGGGTCGAAGAAAGCTCACAGTGCCTCAACGCCAGGTCCTAGCACCCTCGCCGGAGGCTGCCGCACGTTCCTGCAGGCAGGATGCGGCCCGGAGGGGCAGGGGGGCTGCGACTGCCCGTCCCCTGCTGACGCAGGGCTGCTCCCGGCAGCCCCCTAGCAATGCATTCTTCCCTCTGCCTATTTTTACTTGCCTCCGGCCACAGGCTGTCGGTGCCTCCCCGGGGACCAAGCTGCACTCGGGCAGATTTCCCTGCAGCTGAGGGGTAACCGTCTGCACACCTTCCCCTATGGAGCGTGTTCCTGATTTGGTTACGAATCCCCCAAAATGTCGTTGCACGTGAGCTTTAAAACCATAGCTGTGCTCCCAGGCAAGGTTAGGGCAAACTGCTTCTCTCTCAGATCTCTGATGTGAGCTCATTTTAAAGATATGGAAGGGAAAAGGGCTCTAGCAAACGTGGAACGTCGCTTCTGCACGGTGGCTTCAGGGGACCCCAAAAGTGTGGAGGGGAAAAGGGCCCCGTGTCTCATTTACCTTCCTCAAAGCAGCGCCTAGATGTGGGCACAGGTGGTACCATAAACTACTTGGCCACAGTAGCTCTTTATTTGGCTCCTTTTTAGTCGCAGCAAGTGTCAGTTTTTGTCAGAACTTTATGCCACATTATGGGGAAGGTAATTCTCCAGCAAAAATCCCCCAGGCAGCGAAGTGCATCAAAGTGAAATGAGATTGAAAAGTACTAAAATAACACTGCGTGTCCCTCTTTGCAGCTTCTACTAATGAGAAGCTTGGGAAAAAAGCCTTCCTGAGATGTGCACTCAGTTGCCTGCGGAGCTGATGCAGTTCCTGGAAAATATCTAGCAGAGCTTGGCAAGGGGCTTCTTTGAGAGCTCTCCCCTGTGCCATGACCTCCCGGCTGGAAAGGATGAGGACTGCTTCGGCCTTGTCTTTTTTTTTTTCCCTACATTTTGCTCATGGATATTCCTTGAGCATATTTGTCGCATTAGTAATACAACCCTGTAGTCGCAAAGGAAGCGCGTGCGTGTGGAGGAGATGCTGAAATAGCTGGAGGAAGGGGGCTGAGCTCAGGACCGCGCATGGTGTAGCAGGAGCTGGGGCACTACAAGCCTGCCCACTGGGACTTGCAAGCAGCAATGATTACATTCTGGGCCAAATTCATGTGTTGGGCAAAGCCCAGGCTTTGTACAGAATTGCGCAAGGGAGGCTGGGGAATACCTGGGCACAGCCTCCAGGGGCAGCCTGCAGGACCTCTCCAGCAGGGCTGGGGCTGTTGTAGCACCGTGACCTCCTCCAGCTTCAGTCCTGATCACTGGTCAATAAGTGATTGCCTTAGTTATGGATTGGCTTCCTCTCTTTCCAGGAAGAGGGGTGAATAAATCACCAAAAAGTGGTGTCCAGGGAAAACGTTTCACCATAGCGCAAACAAACTGATTTAGATAGAGCAGTGCTAAATAAAAATGTCCATTTGAATCCATGGCTTCTTTCCTGTTGAGCCTAGCTGCATGGTAAAAATCATATTTGGGGGGCTTTTTGCAATGCATTCTGATGTATTTGCTTCCAGTGTAATGGAGTAGGTATAACTCGTCAGTTGCTTTAAATATCAGAACAGTAAATGATATGTTACAGGGTAATATATGGTGAGCTTTATCAGAGGTGTGTTACTGGTCGCACATACTGGTAGAGCAGCAGGTGAACACAAAAGCAAAGCATTCTTGACATGCAGTGATGTACAATTTGGGTTAGAGATGGTGGCAAAGTAGAAGCTGAAGATGTAAGTAAGCTTTATCGTATGTTTTTTGGCATACAGTTTGTGGTAATGGAGTACAAGGCTGTGACTGATTCTAGCAAGCGCAACCCGATGGCAATTTTGAGTTATTTTCCTTTGCATTTTGCTCTTTGTTGGAAATTCCTATAAAATTCTCCAAGATAAAATCACTGCTGGTATTTTAAATGGCCAATAAATGTATAATTTCTGTTTTGCAATGTAAAATCTGCTTTGCAATTGTTTGTAATAAGGGATCTGGTTCTGAAGCTTGTAATTCTACCTTCTATTTATGTGTCTGCCTGTAATATTGTCACTGTATAATTTCTTCGAACTCCTTAATGTTTCACACGCAGAGAAGTGCCCCCAGATGAGTATTTGCTCATCCCTGCTCTGTATTATATATCCCGCAGTATATGAAATTGGGAATTGTAACTGGAGATAATTTCTTGAGCAGGTAATGTGCTGAGATCCCAAGGAAATACAGCCAAACCCTCTAAATGACTTCACGTGTATGCTGAAGTTTGCGTGTGTGGTTGATGTCTTTGTAGCTGTAAGCCAAAATGCAACTTCAGTAGCTGGATTCAGTGGGTGTAGCTGGAAGGTAAAATTTAAGAAACTTGAAAAAAGACATCCTGAAGGGTGTTTTCCAACTGGGATATTTGTAGTACTTTGAAGGAGTTTTGGAGGTGACTGTGGTGCAGAGAGAGAGATTTTGTGCTGCTTTGAGTAAGGCCAGAAGGGGAGTTTGTGGATTACCAAAGAATTTGCCTATCAAAAAAAAAGCCAGAAGGAGTAAATATGTCACATCTCCCCTCTTGCTGAAGTCCACAGCTTCGGGAGGTGCTTTGGGGCAGTTGTAGAAATGCACGCTGGTGTTTTTGAGGCGTACTGATCACTAGCACAGGCACTTCTGGAATCCAGAAGAAAATAAATCTGTTTGCTGGGGGGAATATTGTGGGAATACGGTGAGCATGAGGTGCAGAAGGCTTACATCTGGTGCAATTTGGAAAGGTGGCGCCAAGAAAAGCCATGAAGGAGCAAGCAGGGTGGCTAACTCTGTTTTCCAAAGCAGCTCTGCAGCCATTAGAGGGGAGCTTTGTCCCATGGCCCCGAAGTGTTGAGCATACTCCCACAGATGCAATCCCTTTATGGCTGGGGTGTAAAACACCCCCTTCTTATTTTTTATTTTTTTCAGTTCTGTGGGAAGCAGATCCCAGCTGGGTGGGGGTTGTTGCTGCAGTCACAACCGGGATGCAGCGCAGGCTGTGGCATGGCGGGGAGGATTTTTGGTAAAATAGCTGGGAAGCTGCTTTATTCTGGCAGACACACAGGGAAGTGTTGGCAGCAACAAGGCTGTGTCTCCAAGGGTACGCCAAGGCTTTTTTGCTTTTCATCTCCCAGCACTTATCACTGGAGGGCAGTGGTGACTGAGAAGATGACTGGAGGAAGAAAGCCACAGATAAATAATATGGCATAGCTCCTGGAAGATGAATGCAGCACATGCTCAAGGCACTGAGCATGGCATTGAGGATTAGAGTGAGGATTTTAAGATTTAAGGTGTTTTGTTTTCTTGCATTACATTAAAGCCATGTCTTGCCCTTCAGAGATGAAGCCTGCGAATGCCTCCTTTCTGCTCGTGATGTCCCTGTGGTGGGGGAAGAAAACAGCGTGGAAATCCCTTTCTGCACAGCCCTGGCCCATTTCCTGCTGCCTCCCCACGCAGCGATTTGCCCCCTTCTTTCTGCAAATCCTTTTCTGTTCTGCTCACATGGAGGTGGTCCCTGAAGAGCAATGGGATGGTCACTAGGTGTTTAAATCAAGGGCAGCTCCACCAATGCCATAGAGAAGGACCGAGAGGGTGCATGCAGCACAGTATTTATGTGCCACTGCTTATTTTTAGTGAGCACTGGAGGGCAGCAAGAAGTGGCATCTCCACAGGCTACAAAAGCCTTTAAAATCTAATTCATCATCAGAATGCCTTCAGCTAGCATGCAGACTGGATGCACCATGTCACCGATGCCATGGGCGTCGATGATGCTTGTTGCCCTTGTGGCTTCCTGCTGCCCATCAGTCCCTTGGCAATGGGAGCGATGCGCTCCTTCACCCACAGGTGCCAGCTCCCTTTTTGTTTGGAGGCCCTTGCAGTAAGAGAAACCGAACTGGGACTGAGGTGAGTGAGACAGCTGCACGTGCTGAGCTCGGTATGCCTTACGCCGGTGTTCTGTGGCTGCTGTGTGCTGGCAGTCCTTCGGTCTCTGGTCAGAAAAGTAATGAACTAGCTCCATGGATCAGAGCTGAAATCGGTCTCCTTTTTGGCTCTCGAGAGCCTTGCTCTGCTGATTCAAGTGAAATCCAGGGGAAGCTGGGAAACAATCAAATGACAGAGTATTTTATTCTGGCAGACAACCCCCCCTTTTCCTGTTGTCTTTTGTTAAGAAAGTAGCAGTCAGTCTATGATTACTCAAAGACGATTTTTAATTTTTCCATTAAAAGAGAATATTTTCCTATTCCTCAAATACCTTGGCAGGCCAAGAAAAAACCTTGTACTTTAAAAAAACAAACAAGCAAAAAAACAAACAATAGACTTCTATTCCCGTGTAACAGGCAAGGTTTAGCTAGAGAAGCGCATCTTGTAGGCACAGGCAGTTTTCTAGCACAGGTCCCAGCTCTAGTTCCTTTCAAGACCAGAACATGGAGCTCAGTAATGGCATGAGAGCTTTACTTTACTGATGTGCATTGGTTTGTTTGCTGATTTGATCACTGATAGAATGGAAATAACACTGTTTAGAAGAGGATAATGGGATATTTATCTGCTCAAGATTACAGTCTCCGGTTTCAAGTGTCTCACCTGGGTCTTAATATTTATCTGGTGGAAATGCATTCATGGCATTCACCTACCAGCAAGGAGCTGCAGCTGTGCTCACAGCAGGACAGTGCTTCCCTGCAACATGACATTTCATCCCACCTACCATAGCCTACAGCTGAGGGATTTTATTCCCAGCTCTGTACTGGAGCTCCCAAGAAAGGCCAGCAGGAACCACCAGCTTTCTGCTGAGTTTGACTTGCCTGCCTATTCGACACCTTACCCAACGTGCGTGGCTCTTGTGTTACGAAATTAATTTTTCCAGCACGGGGAGGGGGGGGTGGTTCTCCACACAGGCTGTGTATTTCCTGTGCAATTGAGGCAATGTGGTGGAAAAGGGGTTTTGTTGGTTGGTTTTAAGGCTGCAAAACAGATTTAGTATTTTGACGTTCAATGTCGGAATCAGTGGCAACGAATGTTTTGTCCCATGGGAGACAAGGGGCAAACCTCGGGCACCTGAAGAGACACAAAGCCTGAGCACAGCAGACAGCAGCAAACCAGAATTCGTTTTGGTGTAGAAAAGAAGAAACAATGAATAATCAGGCTCAGTGAAAGTGGGGAAGAAAACATGCTTTATGACTCTGAGGTACATTATGTGTGCTTAACCAGATATGATTTATGTGAATGTTTCCACTGCGCTGAGCAGCAGGATGGAAGATGTCCTGGAGAAATTGCCTGCAAAAGTAGCCACAGTTTCAGATTCCTTTTTGCTGCTTCTGCTTTCAGACCATTCAAGTTATCTTTGCAAACAATGAAAACTCAGGTACCTGCAAGAGCCTTTTGAAGAAAAACCACCGGGTCAGAGAAAAAAAAAAGGCATATTTGTTCTTTTGAGTTCATAGCTTTCTATGTGAGGCTTTTATTTTACTTAAATGCATATATGTGTTATTCCTAGCCCTGAGAAATGTTTAGCTCGCATTGGCAGATATAGCACTGCCATGCATGGGTTATGCAAAAGAGGAAAAAAAAAAAAAAAGGAATGCATTGAGAATAGAGTTGTTTTTATTGTACTATAGACTGGACAGCAAAACTACTCTGCATTGGTTGTTTTTGTGCAGTTACTCCCAAATACATATGTTGCTCATTTCCTTGGCATCTAAGGGTTGAAAAACATTTAGATCTCCACTCTGGGGCTCAAAATCAATCCCAAATGTGGCCACAGGTTTTCCCATGGGACCAAACCACTACCAGGTTGTGGTGGGGCTCCAGATCCACCAAAAGGAGCCACCAGCATGATGGGGAGCAGACAGAGCCGCAGAGCTCATATGAAGGGAAAGCAGCATCAGTAATGGTATTTGCATGGGGCAGTGACTGGTGGAAGACTTGTTCCTCTTAGGAAGTGGGGAAGTATTATTAAAAAAAAAAAAGTATCAGCAACGGAGTTGAAAGGGTGAGGTGCAGATTATAAGGGCTAATGAAGGCTATTTGTTGACGCAGCGCAGCAAGACACAGTTTCTATTTCAGATGAAATCTTCCATTTTACTTGCAGGTATGAAGAGCTGGGAACGTGACACAGGATGCAAGCTGGAGGCTGGTATGTGGCCGGGGACATGGTGAGGTTTAGGTTTGCCCTTTTCACAAAGTCTTTCTGAGAGCTTTGGCAGATTTTGGCAGCATTTTGGCCTCAGTGAGGAAAAAATCCCAAGATCAGCTTTTATAGGAAAAATTTTTGTAGTCCCTTATAGAAAAACACCACAGGTGCTACAGGATATTTTTAACTGTAGGTTTGAAGGTGTTTTCCTTTGGAAGTGAGTCTCTTTGCACCCATTGTGCAGATGCGAAGGTGAATCACTTGCTCATGATGGGCGCATTGGTAGATGGCAGGGTCAGGAAGGAAGACCTAAGGTGTCTGATCCAAGCCTCGTGCTCGGCCAGTTTATGGACACTGCTCCAAAATGGAGAGTTCTTCAAGGCCACGGGAGCTATTTTTGCACTGTTTTGTTTCTTTTTTTTACATTTCCTTTGCCAGCTTCTCCTGGTGACAGTATAGAGTAGGATCGCAGGGTAACTTAAAATTCATCATCACACCTTTTTGTTGTTCTGTTCTCCTTGTTTTTGGGCACCCGCTTAAAAGCTGTGAGGCTACCTCTATTCGCATACGAGCCCAGAAGCAAGCCTCCAGCTTGCTCTTTGGGCTCTGCAGAGATGAGATGCAGAGTACACGTTGGTGCCTGGCTGGCTGTAAATGCCTTGTGCTCGGCTGAGGACTGTGTGCATCTCTCTCTTTTTTATTATCAATATTTAAAGGCTTTTGGCAAGATAAAGTCGAGCTCTGCCACAGCTTGCTCCCTGGTGCAATAAGGAGTTGCTTCTTCAATGCACAAGGTGTGTGAATGCCCGGGTAGATGGTACACCATCCATCTTCTTGGTGGCATTGTGTCTGACTTCAGTCCTTCAGAAAAGGACTACTAAATACTAAAAAAATAATATCAAAGCAGCATAAAAGGTTCCTTCCCCCCCACACTGATGTTTTTCATGTTCCATTAAGAAATCTGTCTCGAGGTAAAGGGTGAAATCTGTACGTCCCCTTTCATTGCATAATGCATTGCTGGGGCATTAGCGTAGGGTTTTGGCAGTCAGGCTATCCATGCCTTACTCTGATCTGCAGTTTTTATTATCAGATGCCCAGTTCTGGGAAGGATCAGACTGCCTCTTGGAAACGTGGACCGGGGTAATTGGTCTCCCTTGCAGAAACCCTGATGTTTTGCATCTTCTGCCAGGCTTGCTTTTCTGCCTAGCAGCCTTGGTAGAACAGAGAGGGCTGAACTTTGCAATTTGTCCCTTCCCTCCACAGCATTAAAATAATTATTTTAAAAAAATATACGCCAAAGTGGATGTTTTGTCTTCTGGAGCAGGATTGATTGTGGCAGCTCCAGGCAGAAGCTCATTCCTCTGTGTTGCTGGAAAGGATGGCTCAAGCTGGTGTGGGTATTATGGATATGAAATGAGGATTTCTGCTGGAGCAGCTTCTTGCTCCATAGAACTATGTGCTTGGGGGCAGAAGAAGAAAAATGCATGGGAAAGGGAAGTGGAAATGGTGTTGGGGTCAACTGGAGGACAGTCTTACAGAAATTTTGGTGCCTGATTAATCTCTTCTATGTCTGTGTGGTGAAATCTATCCCAGTGAATATAATCAGCTTGTTGCAGAGACTATTTGTATCCAGGAGATGTTGAATCACTTGTGTGTTTGCTGCCCAGCTCCTTCTTCTGCAGCTCATTATTAGCTCTTGTGCCTTATTAACTGGGTTGACCCATAATCTGCTATCGCTACTCCTGTACAATGGTGTCGGTAAAACTGATTTCTACCTTTAATGTTAGGTTGGTTGACTGCATAACATCAGAGTCTTTTGGAGTAAATGTTTTTTCTCCTTCTCCTTCAGCCTGGTTCTAAATATAAATCTGATAAAAATCAACTCTTTAAGAGATTTTAAATAAAGTCTAAATAAAATGTTAAAATAGGGGGAGAAAAATCACATGAACGTACTGGTTAGCTGTCTGCTTAAATTATGTCATTAATCTCCCCAGCCAGTGTTTCTGCAATCATTTTTGCCCAGGCAAGCATGTGAAACAGTCCATTTGAGCTGCCTTTTCCCACCATGAATATTCTTCTGACCCCATCCTGGGCCTGTGATTCATTAGGAACTGGAAGCAGCAGTTATTTGCGTGGGTGTTGAATTTACTCGTCATGCAATCATTTTCACATTGTGAGGCATAATACGGAGCTGATAAAGTCCGTACATCTGTATTCTGTCTGGGTTTCCGGACTGAGAAGTCTGCAGGATGTTGGACTGACAGCATTTGTAAATTCAGCGCGTAACCCTGATTTATAGAAAGAGGCTCTACTATTACAGTTATATTCACTTTTGAACCCTTTTACTGTGCCCAGAAGATGTCGAATGGCAGCAGAATGAATGAAAATTACTTCAGTTTTCACAAGTGGTTATGTTATAAGGCCAGTGAGGCTGGCTGTGATCATCTAGCCTGATTTGCAGGAGATGGGCCATTAGCCTTTTTGGAGGTTTTGTTCTGCCTAGTGCATTTCTGTCTTAAATAATAATAATAATGACAACAAAAAAATCCTCTGTGTGTGGTTAAAAAGTTTGCTAGTGGCTGAGAAAGCACCGTGATCCCTTGCAGCTTGTTGGAAAGATGAATTACCCTAATTGCTCTGCCTTAAACATTTGTTCCGTGTTTTAAGCCTCGATTCGTCTAACTTCATGGTGCTGCTGTTAAATCCTGACGCCGCTGCTTGCTGGACAAGCTGCCCGTTCTCACGCTTTCTGGACAGCGGCTCATTGCTTTTAACCTCCCCTCTGCTGGGATAAAAGCCACTGGCAGCTAAGACATGCTCAACAAGTTTGCGTTTGTAAGTCTGTTTACGTCTGTCTTAATTATGTTACATTGCTGTGAAAGCTTTTTCGACCCAATTTGCAGGCAGTTTAACAAAACCTTCTAGTTGGCTTCATAAGATCTATTTTCCATACAGCCATATACATTATATTGCTTTAATTTCTTCCTCAGTTAAATGGAGAATCGCATATCCTGAAGGGTGTCCAGGATCAATGTCAAGCCAAAACAATTATCTGTGCAATTCTATTTGCTGTCTAAAAATATTCATGGAGTGCTTGCTTTCCTCCGGCCATCCAGAGTGTTTCTTGGTGCTTCAAAACTTGCTGAAGATCATCAGTAGAGAAGACCTCGAGGTCTGCCCCCCCCCCCCCCCCCCCCCAAAAAAAAAAAATTGAAATCCCAGCGTATTAAGACCTGATCCACTCCATTTTGCAGTAATCTGGCTGTCCACAGACTATGTCCCACTCTGTGTTTTGTCTGTTAAGACGCTGACCTGTAAGATCATTTTGTTTTCCAGGGATTTTCCAGGGACTTGCCAAATAACGGTATTTTGCCTTCTTAAGGAAGCCATGACCGCAGAGTTTAACATCCTGACTTTTCCTGCCCCCCTTCAATTGTGTGAATTAAATGGAATTTGTGCAATTCCAGTGTTTATAACCAGGCTGTGCTTAGGTGGGCAGGAGGCTATTCTCTCTGGCCCATGGTGTCTTGGCAAAGCCACGCTAACTTTACAATTTCGTTCTGCAAAAGCTCTCCTTTCTCTCTCATTTTAACAATTTTCTTCTTTGTCTAAGGTATCTGGTGCCATAGGCACAAGTGGTCTTCCATGTGGAGACCATCAAGATTGGCACAGCTCTCTTGCAGTAGGTGGACTTTGTTGTTCTAGAAATGGGGCTACAGGCAGTAAATATATATATATATATATATATACACACACACACTTACACACTACCCCCATACATATATATATATATATATTCTATCTATGTCAGCACATAGATGTGTCTCTGGCCTATGTAGCTCTTTAGGTTATGCTGTTTGCAGTTGCCACACTAAGAACACAAGGGTGGCTTTGGCCTCATGGGATGTCTCCTGGTCCTCTCTCCTCCTGCAGTCACATTATGACCCTTCCCCTCCCTGCTTGCACTGGCAAAAGGCAGCTCTGAGCACTGGGTGTGCGGGAACAGTCAAGTCGTGGTTTCAGCCTGTTTCTGCTGCTCGAGCGTCTGTTTGCCTCAGAAGCTGCCTGAGCCTAATACTCCACTAATGAAACCACAGAGGTAATGATTTCCCAGTGTGTAGGAAACATTTTCCGGGCATTACCTTGTGTAGCCTTCAGGCCCACACAATGCTAATGGGATAATTATGACCCAATTTCACCTGCTTAGGCACTGCTTTCACTACAGTCAAGTGTTCCCAAAGAAGTGAAATGTCATCCTATTCTCAGTTGATCTTTAAAACCTGTAGGTGGTCTCTCACTTTTTGCCTGTACAGGTACAGCTTTCACTTGTATAAGTTTAAAGATATATTCAGCAGATAGTAATTACTGTGTTTATCAGTTTATAAAGTAGGTCCTGGCACGTTAAAGTAAATGACAGTTTATTGATCTTTAACCAATACAGGAGGTTAAATACAGATTTTTCTTTCTCAGTATACTTCTCATTTAAAAGCACCACATGAAAATGCAGGCTGGAAGTGAGATGTGGTGCAGGTGGGTTCGGGACTCACATTGCCAGAACCTCCAAAATAAGACGAATCACTGGCAGAGGTTGTGCCACAGGCTCCAGAAGAGCTGGCTTTGTTCGAGCAGCAAGACAAGAAGGTGGCAGCTGAGACCGAAAAAGAGCTGGGAGGTTATGGCGAAGAGGTTTAGATCTGTTGTAGCTGTGTTCAGCAGCTCTGATTTAAACAAGCTCTTTTTCCTTGCCAGTGCCAGCACACTGTGCTGGTGGGTAGAAGTATCCCTGTTTTTGAGCAGGTAACTGGATGGCATGTGTTCACATGGATGTTGTTCATGGGCTGGGAGGTCTGCAGCTGGTAGCCTCAAGAAACTGTAGATCCAAAAAAAAATAAAAAAATAAAAAGCCCAGTGACCAGAAGCAATGTGTGGCAAAGGGACAGTGTTTGGGACTCTGAAGCAGTTCGCAAGCATAACTCTAGCTCTAAGAATGCCATTGTCTGAGCTGAAAACAGTGGCTAAAGCAGGAACTTGTGCCTTCAAACAGCAGTGTGCCCCTGTGTAAGGACCTGGCTTTGCAGCCAAAGGAGAGCTGAAGGTTTTGCTGTGGCACTGCTCAGTGACAGCGGACAGACAGCATCTGACAGGGGCAGAGGGAAGAAAGTGCCTACGGAGCGTTTCTCTGTATTGATGCTTCCCTGGGGCTGCTGGAAGCACCTTGAAATGGGGGCTGAGCTCTGAAAACCCAAATCGCTCCTGGCCTCACAGTGAAAGGTCTGGAAAGCCGCGATGGTTCTGCCTTCTCATGCTGCCATTGGTCCTAAATTTCTATTGCTCAGATGAGCTTGGTGGAGGAGTTGGTAGCTCAAGGAAGAAAGGCTCGGTCCCACGGTGCGGAAGGACAGCGGGCAGGGCACTGAAGAAGCCAGGTGTGAGGCTGAGGATGGCGAGGTGGCAGCTCTGCCATCTCCTCTCCATCCACAAGCTGTTACGGGAGGGAAGGGAGCTGTGGGAGAACAGGGCAGCTGGAAGTGCAGGGACACGGCGATGTTCGTGTGCGTTCATAGGGGTGAAGTGGTGTTATCCGTAGTGTGCTGAGGATGAGCATCACATACATTAGGGGCTGCCGGGTTGGGTTATGCTCTTGGTGCTGGCTGAATGCTTCTGAACAGGCCCAGTGAAGAGCCAGGGTCAGCTCTGGAATGCAGGCAGAGGTGGCCGAGCAGTCCTTCGCTCCCGGAGGTTAAACACACGTGGATTGTTTCGGTGCCATCTGCCATACGATGCAGCGTGCGTTATGGTTAAGGCCATGACAGGCTCGTGCCTGGACTTCAGGTTACCCCCCAAGGCAACCTCAGTACCATCCAGGTCATCCCTCGGGGTCCCGGTGGAGGAGGTGCTGTGCAGAGGATGACTCTTAGCTTAATGCTGGGAAGTGGTTAAAAGCGATCAAAAATATAACGCTTCAGTTGCCGGCGAGCAGAGGGAGGTCGTTGCCGAGGGAAAAGCTTGAGGGCTGCTCAGACCCCAAGCCTTCCCGGGAATAAGAAGTGCTTTCAGACCTGCATCCCCACCCTCTGCTCTCATAAAAGGGCTCATAGACCAGAAACCTTTAAGCAGATGGTTTGAATAAGGTAAAGTACATAGCCGGCAGTGCCCTCAGGTACGTCTGGGTAACCACATCGACCTCCGAGGAGCTCCACAGATGCAAGCAGAGGTTGCATTGGCCCGGGGGGACTGGGCGAGATTGAAAGGCTGCACTGTTCAGACACTGGTATTTTTATCAGTCGAACCCTGGGGAAGGATTCCTGGGCCAAAGCTGCCAACCCCCCAGGAGCAGCCGTAGGAATGTTTTCCGCGGTGGTGGGAGGAGCACGGCCGTGAATGGAGGAGCCGTGGGATGGCAGCGATGTTCCCCATGCCAGCAAGACCCCAAGACAAGAGTGAGAGGGAAGATTCATGAATTAATATGTTTGGGCAGGAAAAAGCTAGCTGGTTTGGGGCTTTTAAAACTTAAATCCGCTCAGCGGGAGGAGGGGGGGACCTCATTTTTGTTTGAATTTGCCTGTCTTCCAGTTCTGGACTTTTGGCCCTTGTAATGCCTTTACCCGGCATGCCAAAAAATGCCCTTTAATGCTGACACTCCCTCCACATTGTGGTGTCCCTATGATGTAGTGCATTGCTTCACTGTGCCACGGCCCCCGCCCCAGCACCAGGAGGTGGAGAGGCAGCAGCAGGAGATGCGTTAAGGGATGCAGAGGCAAGCCTTGGGTCCTGTAGCCCTCATGAAGAGTCACAAATCTGCATGTTGTCCCTGAGTGCCCAACTGTACGTTTACGCCGAAAAGTGGGGATAAAGCTGTGGGCATGCACTGTTAACACAGCTCCCTTTCCTGGGTGCTCTGAAGACTGTTTCGTGGCTGTGTGGTCTTCCCCCAGGGGAAGCCAGCACTTTGAGTGCCAGGTACTGTTTTCTGCAAGAGAAGGTGGTTACACGTTAGGGGGGAGGTGATGTCTGCTGGTTTGCAACCTTGTCCCTTAAAATGCATTGTATTGACTAGATAAAAGAAGAAGAGGAAAAAAAAAAAAAGGCACTTGGCAGGGAGATGCAATTTTTCTGGCTCCTTTGAACTGCCTGGCATCACCTATAAATCAAGCGCTGGATGTAGGGAGATTTAATGCACGACCCTTTTTGGTGGCTAAGTGCAACCTTTCCGCTTCCCTCCTGTAAGCCCTGGGCTGGGGCCGGACGAGGCGGTGCCACACTTGGCCCTGCTGCCTGGTGTGGGCTCCCAGCAGCTCCTTTGAAGGGGCTGTGAGGTATAAATAATTAATACTTGCTAAATTATTCATGCTGGAAATACAGTACATGAATTTAGCAAGCTGACCAGGATAAGAATGAGTAATTATGTTAAATAACCCATAAAGCATGCAGCTAGCAGGAGCTGCAATTTGTTCACGTTTTAGGCTGCTTTACATTTTTAGGAACAGAAATAAGCCACACTGGTATAAACTACAGTTACAGTTAAAAAAAAATATGGGTTAAATGGTGTGGTTTGAGTCATCAACAGACGAGGTGCACTCTCACGTTTGATAGGATTTGTGTTCACATGGTCAGCTGGCCATTTTTCCTTTGTGGGGTGGAAACAGGTACGTTCTCTTTTTAAGCTTTAATCACTGCTCTCTGCAAGAACTTGCAGCCATCTCCAAGTATTAGTAGCGCAGTGCAAGAAACTGTCCACCAGATGCCCTGTCCCAACCTCTGCACACTTTACTGTTTCTTTCCTATGCATCACTGAACAGGTAGACAGGTAGGGGGAAAAAGTATTAATTAAAGCATTATTTTAAATCCGTTAGCAACATGGGCAAAGTCCTAATAATGATGTACGAAGATTTAGTTTTGCAAGCATGTGTAAGTAACTGCATGCCGCTCAGTGGGCAGCAAAACCCAAATATGCAGTAAAAGACTTTTCCAGTAAAGAGAAGACGTCATTTAGTAGTTTAAAAGGGAGAACACTGCATTAATGTAAAACTTTGGGTTCAACAAATTAGTGTTAGTTGAGATTTTAGGACTGGAAATGGTCAGGAATTGGAAGAATGCTGCTAAAATGGGCCAGTGAGAGAAAAATGGAAGAAATCCTTTTGGTTTCCCAAGATAAATTGGAAAGGCTTGGCACTTACTCTGTTCTGGGTTTTCCCTCTCATCAAGGTGATGAGATCTCTACTGAGAACCTTAAAACCTGGTATAGCTCTAAAGGTCTTGGTGCAACTTTTCAATAAGATGCATCAGCATGCAGATATTATTAGCATATCTGGGGTAATTGCAAGTAATGCCTCTTAATAAACAAGAGGAGAAGCAGCAGGTGAGGTGAAAAATGAGTTCTTTTCCATTCCTGATTGCATAAGACCGTTATTTGAGACGAGGTTGTGTTGTGAAGAGATGACTGGTGCAGTTCCTGCTCCCCCTTTGTATGTGGGTTCATGGAGATTCTGCGGAGATATTTCGAATCCAGCTGAGGATGTAGGAATCGAGGAGCAAAATCTGTTTGTGGTCTGACAATGGCTGCTTCTTTCTTTGAAAGAGCACAGGTTGCAGAACTGTGCTCAGTCACAGGCTGTGTGTCAGACGTAGGGTGCACATATCCAACTTCATCTCCTGGTAGATGTCTTGTGGCTTATTTTGTGAAGATATTTTGTGGCTTAGCCTCAATATCATGCCTCTTTCTTTCAGCATCATTAGCTGGACTAGTAAAATGTATTGCCTCAGTCTACAACCTGAGCTGGGACATGCTGTTACTTACTCTTGGCTGTAGTCTGGGCTGACCTCGCTTGGCCAACCAAAGAATTGGGTTCTGCACGGTTTTGGCCTGAGGATAAATTTATTTCCCTGAATCTCCTAATCTGATCGGTTTTGATCTGCCTCTTAAAAACATTATTTACCCTGTCTCCTGAGTGTCCCCTACAAAACAGATAAAAGCTTGAGGGGGGAAAAAACATCTATTTAAATCTTCCATTCTAGTTGGGCTCCTGTATTGATTCTTTCCCCATAATTTAGTCCTCTCTGCTCAGCATTTGCTTTTCTGCTGCCCAGTCAATACCAATTCCGTCTGGAAATTACATTAATGTTTTTTAAATAAGATTTCCTTGCAAAGTTTAACTTTCTCTTTACATCTGCGGAGTTTGGGAAGGAAGGTTTTTTTTGTTTGTTTTTTTTAGGTGATGGATTAATAGCAATTGCAGGGGTATGTGTAGTGGTATTAGTATGAGTTGTTTTATGTTTACTAGGAAATAAAAAGGGAAAATGAAAAGATTCAGACTTCTGAAAAGCAAATCATTAAAAAATCTTAAGAAATGAGGCTAGATACAAAATTGTGATATATATCAACAAAGAAATGTCTTCGTTTTTCAAATTGGTCATGTTTTGCAGTTACATTCCTCTGCTAAAGCTAAAAGATGGAGATGTTTAGGTTTATGCAAGCTGAATTTTCGGCACATGCCCAGAATTGTTGCATGTTATCTTAGTGGCGATGTGTATCGGGTTTTGAGCTGAGAGCCAGGAATTGGTGCGAATTGATGAGCTCCTAAAGGCTCACATATAAGGCCTATTAGTGAATCAAATCATTGATCCAAACTTGCAACAAATCAATCTTCTGTGCCTCTTTAAGGGGAATGCATACAGGAGTGGTAAATCAAACCCACCTAAAATGTGAGGTGTGGTCTGCAGGGCTCTCAGGCAGAGTTACCATGCCTCTGAAAGAGTTTTGGGTTTGCCCTTCAGGTAAACTGAATATTCAGGCTAGAGAAGGCTGGGAGTTTGACTCCTGTAAGCGACATACAGAGAGAGTGTGCTACAGTTTATGTAAGAGTCCTGTTTTATATAAATAAGCTCCTTAATATACCATATGGTCATTTCTTTACAGTTGTAGTAGCAAACTTGTTAACTTCTAGTGTGAATCCTATCTTCTTGCTGAGAAATGCAATACATTAGCTTTCAATTCCCATTGATATGTTAAGTTTGATCAATACTTGTGTCAGACACCCTCCCTCCCTTCCCCCCCCCTTTTTTTAAAAAATAAAATAAAATAAAATCCAGGCATATTTTAGCTCCAACGCTATATTTGGTTGACTTTTTTGTTTGGTGATGATTCCCCAGGTATCTGGTGTGAGCGTAGCTGTACGCCTGGAGCCGGGAGTAGGGCAGTAGAGGGCGGCATTACTCCTTGTCTGCTGTGCTCTCTCCTCCTAAAAGAAATGAGATTTAAAAAGCGGGGGGGAAAAAGAAGAATGTGGAGAATGCTGTGCCTGGCAGAGCTGCAGGCCATGTAAGGGAACAGAGCGGGGCCAAACACCCACCGAGCAGGGCGAGGGCGCACGGTGCTTCACACTACGTCATGCCCAAATCACGAGCTGAAAACTGCTGTTTTACGGACAGTCCTGTCTTTTACGTGAGAAAGAGGAGAGGAAAAAAAAAAAAAAGGAAAAAAACTCCACACATGTATTTACCTGTAAAGGAGCAGGGGGATTGTCAAGCTGTTTGTGAATTTGCACTCTCGTTGCAGAGAGCAGAAGCAGGGGACATACAGGGGCTGGAAGCCCTGGGTTTGCCCAGCCCGGCTCGCCCAGAGCAAGCACAGGAGCTGTGGCTTCTGCACGGTGGTGTCCAGGCAGTGAGAGCAAGGCTGGAGCCCCGCACCTTGCCCAGGGGTTGAAGCGTGATCCGAAGCGGGCACTGTGCGGGTGAGAAAAGCGCTGCCCATCCCCTGATGCGCCCAAGGCAGCAGGGCAGTCAATCGAGGGATGTTGGCAGTGCGGAGAAAATCAGGCGTTGGTGGCCTCTAATGCTCTGATGAGTAGAGCAATCAGTTCGAGCAGACTGTGACAGAGAGAAAGCTGTGAGCATAAACATTTTTACACACTCAGAGAGCCCAACCTGATGAAGTTTTCCCAAGCATAAATAAGAAATAGCTGTGGAAGTCAGTGGAGCGCTGTAAAACCTTTGTGAAACCCAACATGAGCCCCTGTTTGCAGATTTTGCCTGGATGATTCATGAATGTTTCCTTGGTATCTTAACACGCCGGGTCCTCTGTGGGATATGGCCATTTATTCGGAGCCTTAAATGACCAGGGGATCAACGTGGACTACAAAGCCTTTTTGGAAATGTATTCTGCAAGCTAAGAATTGTGGACAGAAACAGATACTTGAATAAAAGTGGTTTTTCAGTAAAATATGCCCAGGATGAACTGGTGTTAGAAAAAGACTTCAGAATAAATTCTAGCATGAATCTGTTTCTAAAAAAATCTAAGTTGCCTGCCTACCTTTAAGAAACACCAGTCTGTCTAGCTGCATAAAATACAGATTTAAAATGTTTCATGTTTATTGTTATAAATACCTGAAACATCCACATAATACTTTCTAATAAGCAGAGGAATTAATTTGATTATATAAAGAGACAGTGCACTTGTTCACAATGCGTTCACCATAAGATAATGATAACAACGCACTGGTTATTTTCATACTGGCGGTAGAGTAATCCATGTTTATTTATAATCCAATTTCAGATATAAATGAATTGTTTTGAAGGTAGGATAAATCAGCTCAAAGAACCACAGCAATTATGGTAGGCAAGTGGCGCGTTATGGTGAAAAGAGAGAAGAAATGCTCCGGGTCCAAAGGGGCAATGAGAGGGAGCACCTGGATTGCCAGTGCCTGGGGCAGGCAAGGAGTTTGCCCCGGGAAACTAAGAAATAGTGTCAAGCAGCTTCAAAATTAGGCCATAGAAATGAGCTGCTGTAGTATAAAATATTTTTTTTTGGGGGGGGGGGTAAGCAAGTGTCTTGCTGTTTATGCCTTCACAAGTACTCTGCTCTCGTCGTCTTGCAGCCAGAGAACTGTGCTTGAGAAGTCAGTGAGAAGGAGAAAGAGGTCTGTGGCAATGGAAAATGTGGCTGGATGCTGAAAGATGATGCCCCTAGCTGAGTTTTTGCAGAGGGGTTTTACAAGTATACCAGGCATTGCAGGTTGACTTACAAGACAAACATCACTGCTGATCAACCCAAGTATTTACCAGCACACCACTGAATGCCAGTTCCAAAAATCCTACTCCCAAATGTGCCGTGAGAAGCTGTTGTTGCCAGTCAGAGCCCAACACGGTCTATACAAAGAGAAACAAAGATATGCTCTCACACTGAAAAGGTCAGTAGGAGCAGAGGAATGAATGCAGGAAGACAGGATCCGACCCCAGGTGTGTGATGCCCCACTGAGCACCTGGTTGCTTGGATCGGTCAGATTTGTTTTCTGCCTAAGTGCCCTTCTGAAGCAACTTAACATGAAGGTGGCACGGGGCATATGTTGGGCAGCTGTAGGGTTTCTGGCTGGGTCAGCGGCTCTTTAAGGGTCTTGCCTCTGAAAAGTGAGGCTTGGGAAACTTTTGGTAGCCTCCACATTGACCGTTTGGTGACCGAGTGACGTGTAGGGCTTCAGGATGCTGTCCCAGTCTGTGATCCGACAGAGTTATTTCTGTCCTTTGGCGGTGACCCCGCGCTGCTCGGTGCATGGGCTGGGCGAGGGATGAGTCACTGAGCACTCCTGCCCCTTTGCTGTGACAGCGAGATGGCACGCGGGGGAAAAGCGAAGATAAAATGGCCACTGAATGTGGGCTGTCCCAAATCAGTGGGATCAGATCTGATGCTCTGCTCCCATCTTCCTTCAAAGGCTGCAGCTTCCCCCAGTCTCACAGATGCATGTGTGAAAACAGAATCAGTCTGTTTTTCCAACTATGTCAATTGAGTTGATGTTTTCTACAAACTTCACCTCCTTTATATCATGTATATCGTGGCTCCAAGACTAGATCTGCTTCCTTGCATTTAGTTTAATTGGTCCCTGGGTTCATTTGCTGGTAGCTTAAGGCTGCAAGCAAAAGAAAACTGCATTTCCATGACTCTCCTTGTCTAAATGCTCCTTTTGCTCTACATAGTCAGTGCGCTGGGACTGCTAAGAAAAGCAGGGGCATAGTCAGTGTCTAATTGTGGTAACTGCAAAACAGCACTAAGTATTTACTTTGGCAGTTTTTGGAACAAGTTGCTGCTTAACGCAAGCCTGAAGGGACTTCTTAAGGCAGCTGAATCATTTTGAAGCTGCTCCTGGCTGGATCCAGCCCATGGGGCATTGTGCTGGCCTCGCCGGGCGGTGCAGCCCTTCCTGGCGGGGGGAAAAGCTGTCCTGAAGGGACCAGTGCTCCTCACCCGCTACTACTTGCGGCTCCTGTCTTGGGCACATGGAAAATGTGTCTGCTCTGTCCTGGAGAGAGCTCAGCCCCACAGGCTTCACGTGAGAAGAAGCCCCTGGTGGCCCTTGCTACCCTGCAAGGACTTGCAGGCGGCACTGAACACCTCCTGCCACCACTGTGGTCATCTGATGGGGCAAGCCGTTGAAAATCCATCTTTCTGTCCGTCGTGGCTCAGAAAGACACCTTTAAGCCAGAGCATGTTGGATGTTTTCTGGAGGGCAGAGGGTCTGTGGTTCCTGCGGACACAGAGGCAGGCAGGTGTGGACAGGGGACTTAGCTGAGGGGAGGAAGCCGGAAGAACCTCTTGTGGTTGCTCCAATGGAAGGAAAAAGCAAGATTCTGGCACATGTGTTTGCATGCAAGGGGAGGAAGAGCTGAAACTGCTCCTCCGTGTTGCACAGGTAATCCTGTGCTGTTATACGCTCATCATGGCTCATCCTTTTGCCTTACATGACACAAGCATTCATTTTTGTGTTATTAAGTATGCCCCAATGTGATATAAAAAGCTAAACATATTACCAATTACAGTACAGTGTGCTATTATTTTTTCTTGTCTCTGCAGTGTGCACTTTTTGTATCGTTAATAGACCTTGGGAGTATTTTCTGTCATGCACTTTATCTGCTCCAAATGATCCTTACACTGGGAGGATTTCCTAGAGAAGGCTGGAGCGGTTGTTGCATGCTCTTCACAAGAGCTACTTCTCAGTGCTTCTTGCTGATAGTAGAAAAAATCTACATACTAAAGGAAAAACCTTGAGATAATCTGGTTGAGATGTCGATGCGCTTCCAGCACTTTGTACTCAATGGGGTTTAAGAGACAGCGCTCACTGCAAGAGTGCTGGCTCTGGGTATCTCCGTTGCTGTGGTGGGGAGGAACACAAGGGCTCCTTGGTTTTGGCGAGGCTGCTTTGAGGCAATAGGTCCAGCCTCATCCTCATCGTTCAGGGGTGAATTATTGTCCAGCTCTCCCTTGCAAACCTCCAGGGTACCACGGCCCCAGAAGGAGGTGCTGAAGACACTCTGTTTGGGGCAAAAGGCAAAAAGAATGGCCAACTGTGCCCTGGTGAGGAGGGAAGGCAAAAAAGGAGTGTGTTCAAAAATGTGAGTGGCAGGGAGCTGTGTCCAGAGCCCTTGGACACCCCATGTCTTGCCATCTCTCTCCTCACCCTCCACTACAAACAGGGGAGCCGATATTTTGGGAAAGGAGTAAGGAAAGGGTTGGAGTGGATTAGGCAGGAGAAAACAAAAACGCTGCTAGGAGGAGGAAAATGTTTATGCATGTACTCAGCGATGCATCTCCAGCTTCTCCTTGAGCGCTGCCCCGGCTGGCGGCAGCAAGGTGACATTTGCCTGTCAGCAATCCCGCTCAGTACCTGAGCTTTGATTGGCGAGCCCTGGGAGGTGTTTGCAGAATCGAGAGCTTTCAAATATGTTTTTAGCTTGGAAGATGGCAGCTGAGTGGGTGCATTTGGTGACAGATGATCCTTGAAAGGTTTAGAAGCAAAGCTATTAAAACCTGGGAGCTGTGCAGAGAGGCAGCGTTGTGAGAACATGGGAGCCCATTTGGGGAGGGGCACAGAAGACGTGGCCACGTTTTGCACGTTTTGCCTGTGATTCCCACCAGTGGGCCCGGCGCAATGTTTCGGGACGGGTTGAACGCCGCCTGCAGATGCTGTTTTTTGGCTTCCCGCGTTCATGTGCGAGGCGAGGCACGGCATTGCAGCGGCTGGGTCAGGAGCAGGCTTTGGGATGGTGGTTGCCACAGGCTCCCTTAACAAACCGCAAGCAGCCTCACCCCGTCCTCCCGAAACGGAGCCAGTTGGTGCATTCCTGCCATTCTTCTCCTTAGAGCCATTTCTTTCCATTCACGGGATCAAGAAGACAAAACAGCTGCTTTGAGAGTCTGAGATTTTTTTTTTTTTGTTGGGAACATTAAGTCGAGAGGAGCAGGACGGGAGGATTTAATTTTTTTGGAGCGGGGCAGTAGCACTTACCTGATGGGTTCCTTGGGAGAGCAGCAAGCAGCCGAAAGTAGGCAGCTGGCTGCTGCCTTCAGGTGGCACACCTTGGCTGGCAGCTTGCGAAACCCTTTGGGTTGCTTCAGCCTCATCCGTCAGCTGGGGAAGACTGGCCACAGATTTACAGCTGCTGGTTATAGTCACAGACCTGTAGGTCTTCTGAAAACCTACCTTCCACTTGTAAATAAATATTCCCTTTACATATACTTGATAAATTCCTTGCCAGTTTTATTCCCCATAATTTCTCATGTTTTTCTCCAGATCCTTTCTTATCTCTGTAATGTTGTCTCAGTTGCAGGCTGTGCACCTCTAATAGGAACTGAGTAATGTGGCTTTACTGCTTGTCATCGAGAAATTATGCACAAATTTCCCCCAGGGCTGCTGTTCTCTTGAATCCTGGTGGGCTTCAGCTAACTGTATCGCGTCTCCCTCGTCCACCAGTCTGCACTGCTTCTGTAGGGAGGAAAACAATAAAACTTTAAGCATGTTGGCTCGATGCTATTAATTTTTTATTTATCATTGATTTCTAGTTTGTAGGCAGCACATGTGCATCCATTTAACACCGTCCATCTTTAAAATGGAAATGTTCAGAAGGTATTTGGTATTTTTGCTCCCAGTGAATTATGGAAGGTTGACATGGAAGAGCTACACACACACACAAAAAAAACACGCTGTCTGAACTTAAAGCGTGGTGGCAACCCATGAAAACAATCAGGGAACTTTGCTTTTGTGTCTGGTGCATATATGGCAAGTAGAATGGGAGCTGAAGCATTTTACATAACCCTATTTTTTTCCACACACGCATCTTGAAAAATGCAGAAGGTACCAAGTATGTCGACGAACCTGCAGAGCCTCACACCAGATTTATGAGCAGAATCCAGGCCCTTTCAAACAGCAGTGTTGAACAGGGAGTAGTTGTAATTCCTTGTCCGTTCTTTTTTATTTTTGTTTAATTTTATAAAGACCATCTGCAGGGTGAAAGCTGGGACTTTGGACTCAGCCAAGCACCAGCGTGCAACACTAAAGCAAAACAAACCAACCCCATAAGCACTGTCTGGATCTCTCGTATTCCTCTCCCATGCCCTGCTGGGAGGCCTGGACACTGCCAGCAGCAGATACAAACACGTAGTAGGTAGCACCCACATCAAAAACCCATCCACCGTTGCATCTCCCAGCTCTCCTCCCCAGCCCAAACTCCAGGAGAAGGAGCTGAAGCAGCTGCAGGTGCTGCCCTGAAAACATCCACGCTGGTGGCTCAGTGCTCACATCTAGCTGGGCTGTGTTGTTTTTTTTTTTTTTTTTTACCCCTGACCCTTCAATCTTATCAGGAAACCCCAAACTGTCCATTTGCTTGCCCACAGCTCCCTCCTTAAGGTGCTGTCACAGTCTATGGCACCGTCCCTTCTGTGCTTGGGGCACGCAAGACAAGAGAAAACAGAGCCATTTGGCACAGTGGGCTCGGCCGATGTGGCTCGTTTATTTTATTTCGTTATTTTTGTGCCGCAGCCCCATGAACTGCATGGCAGAGGTAGAACCAGTGTGCAACGGTGCCTCGGCAGGCAGAAAGCCCTCGTGCACCGGCTACACCCATATGGGTTTGGTGTGGTAGCAACTGGATTTTGTGGGGCTGTGCAGAGAGCCTGGTTCCCGTATTTTAAGTGCGTCTGTGTTTTTTGAAGTGCTCCGAGACCCACACGCTCTGCCTCCAGGCTCTGCCAGCGCGGCCCAGCAGTGGCGTTAAATTCTGGGCTTTCGGAGCTGGCCGAGAGCGAGGCGGGCGCTGGTGCGTGCCTCCACCCGGAGCAGCCACCGAAACCTGCCCGCTCCTTCACACCCCCCGCACCACCACCGGCCCCGCAAAGTGCCCGGAGCCGAGCCCGGCAGGCACCGGCAGGCACGGGGGGGCCGCGCCGCTGCCGCCCCGGGGCTGGGCCCGCCGGGAGCGGCCTCCCCTCGGCGGGGGCGTCCCGGGGGGGGCCCCCCGCGGCCCCGGGCGCTGCCCCCGGCCCCGGCAGGCGGCGGGAGCTCCGCGGCGCGCTCGGCCCCGGCCGCCCGCCCCCTCCTGCCCGCCGCGTGTGTGCGGGCGTGTGCGAGCCTCCCGCCCGCTCTCCTGCCTCGCCTGGCGCCGGTGGATCGGGAGCGCCCCTCGCGCAGCCGGCTCCGGGGCCGCGGGGGCCGGCGGCGGCGGCGGGGCCCCGGGGGCCGGAGCGGGGCCGGGGTGGGGGGGGGGAGCCGGGCCGGGGGCGGGGAGGCGGCGGCGGGCGGCCCCGGGGGAAAGTTGCCGGGCGGCAGGCGAGGGGCGAGCGCGGCGGCGGCGGGAGCATGGGCACTTTGCGGGATTTACAGTACGCGCTGCAGGAGAAGATCGAGGAGCTGCGACAGCGGGATGCGCTCATCGACGAGCTGGAGCTGGAGTTGGACCAGAAGGACGAACTGATCCAGAAGCTGCAAAACGAGCTGGACAAGTACCGCTCGGTGATCCGGCCCGCCACGCAGCAGGCGCAGCAGCAGAGCGCCGGCACCTTGCAGGGCGAGCAGCGGACCAAGCGGCAGGCGATCTCGGCCGAGCCCACCGCCTTCGACATCCAGGACCTGAGCCACGTCACCCTCCCCTTCTACCCCAAGAGCCCGCAGTAAGCACGGCCGACCGGCCGCCCGCAGCTCCGGGAAAGTTGCGAGCTCCGGGCGCGGGCCGCCGGCGGAGTTTCCGCGCCCGGCCGCTGGGAGCGGGGCCGGCCGCGGGCCGGGGGCTGTGGGCGGCGAGGGGGCGAAGCTGCCGCGGGAAGGGGGGGAGCCGGCCGCGGGGCTGCGGGCAGGGAGAGCGGCGGGGATGGGGATGGGGCGGGTGGCCGCCGTCCTGCCTCGCCGCAGGCTGCGCGGATCGCGGCGGCTTCGTGGAGGGAGCGGAGCCCCCGCGGGGCCGCATCGCCTCAGCGCCCCGGCCCCCGAACCGCGGCGCTCCCGAGGGGAGAAGGGGACGAGGGGCGCCGGGGCTGCACCCGCCCGGCCGGCGGCTGACATCTGCCCGCGGAACCGAGCGGGCACGGGAGCGCCGGGTCGCAGCCAAAACATCCCCGTAGTTGTTTTTTTCCATCATTATCGTTTTTTTTTTTTTTTTTTCTCCTGTCCTCCCCCCCCAGCTTCGGGACGCAGGTCGCCGCCGCACGTGGCCGCGGCGCTGACCCGGCTGGCAGCCGCATCCCTCCTGCAAAAAGGCAGCGGAGCCTTCTATAAAAAAAAATAATATATATTTAATAATAAAGCACACAAAACCCACCCAGAATGCGCCCCGCGCCCGCGCAGGTGCCGTGGGCGAGGCGCCCAGGTGCTCCCCATCGCCCTCGCCGCGGCTGCCGGAGGCGGCGGCCGCTCGCCGCCGGGACCCGCCCGCGGTGCAGAGCGGGGCCGGGGCCGGGGCCGGGGCCGGGGCCGGGGCCGGGGCCGGGGCCGGGGCCGGGGCCGGGGCCGGGGCCGGGGCCGCGCCGCGCCGCCTGGGCCCTGCCCTGCCCGCCGCCATGGCGGGGCCCCGCCGTCTCCCGGCAACCGCCCCAGGAGGCGGCCGCCATGGCCGGGACCCTCGGCCGGGCCCGGCCCCGAGGAGCGGCCGTGTGGCGGGGGCAGGCTTCCCCTTCCCCGCCCTCCCTCCCTGGCGCCGGTTGTCCACAGATATTTTGCCCTTTTAAGGCGAACGGCTGCGGATCGGGATCCAAAACGGCGGCGGGGCGACGCTGTGGTGGTCGCAGAAAGCCCCCCGAACGCCTCAGCCGGGCTCGGCGTCCCCCTGCCCCGGTGCCCGGCCGCCCGGCAGCCCGAGCTCTTCGGTAGCATAAGGCAGCTGAGGAGAGGCGAGGGACCGAGGGCTGGTGCTCGCCGGCACTGCGCGCACACCTGTGGTACCTTCAGTTAGCATACAGCACACCAAAACGGCTAATGATGAGGCTGCCGTGAGGGACCGGGCTGTAACTTCCACTGTACGCCAGCCTGTCGCTGACAGAAACACTTATTTTTTCTCTCACGGGTGTATGCGTGCTTGCCCCTTGGTGTCCGAGCACAAAATGGTGGTGGGGAGCTGAGGGCAGTGGCGGGTCAAGGCTTTGCTCCCAGAGGGTTTGGTGTGGAGAAACCCGCGCGGCTGTGCTGCTGCTGCATGTCAGATGTGGTGGTTTTCGCGTTTTAACTGATAGAGCTGCATACTGAGTCGCCTAGAGCTTGTGAAAGAGCTCCAACTTTGAGCAGAGTAAATCTTCGGTCTCTGATCCGTGCAGTGAAATACATAGGAAGCCTGTCAAAGCTTTAAATTAAAATTTTCTGGCTTGAATTTTAGTTTCTCGTTCCATAAGTGCCTTCCTGTAGCCTCACTTGGAGCGCAGTGCATGCTACCTGCCTGAAGCAGTATTTAATATTGACTTTCCATGGTCAATACTCTGATGCCATTTAGGATACTCCAGGTTGAGTTACTGGTTCACACCTTAGTCGCTGAAGTGGGAAAGATCACTGTTCGCAGCTTCGGGACCGTGCTCTGCTCTAGCATTCGCAGTTCTGCCTGAACGGTCGTGTTTTGTGGTCAGCTCTCAAAGCCTCACACCTGAGGACTGATGCCTGCTGGGGCAATGCGGTCTCCTGGAGATAGGTGGTCATTTCAGGCACTTACTAAATCCATAAGGTATGGCACTGTTGAGCATTTTTAATTTGAGCATCCGAGTAGAAAGGAAGAAATCCCTATGTAAAAGAAAGCAGAAGCAAGAGCCGTGTATTCCGCTTTGCCTGGAGTTTTTACCATTAAAATCCAGATGAGCTGCTCTCATTGTGGTGTCTGTGTCTGGGAAATTGGGTGAGGAAGCACAACCGCTTTAATTTATTGGTATCATTAATACTTAAATTGTGATTTTTCTTACACTTTTCCACGTGTGACTTGCACAGTCCACTCACGTGTGGTTGAGAAGTCCTTGTCTTGATTAAACAAGCAGAACACAGTCTTTATGATACTTTTATGTTCAGAACAACAGCTTATGGTGGTACTGGAGGTTAGGGTGGAAAGGAGCTAGAAGCCAACCATAATTGAAACATAAAAGGCAGGGTTGACTTTTTTTCCCAATTGATGCTGAATTTCAACAACTCTTGGGGTGATGGGATCCAGCCTTTGGTATCTGCCCGTTTTCCAGCATTCTGCAAAATAGGAGTGCCAAGAGGACAAAGGAAAATTTCAGTTGTTTGGTTGCCTGTATTTGCGGCTTTTTTCCTTTTTTTTTTCCTTTTCTTTTCAGCTAAGTGGTGCTGGGTATGCCCTCCTGATCTGGTGGAGCACCTAAGGCACCTGGATGTTATAGGGTCAGTGAAAACCTGTTAGAAATGATTGCTGATCATAAAAGCATGATGGCTTGTGTTACCTGTCTGTCTGTCTGTGGTGAAACATCTGTGGAAGCTGTTTTGATGCCACATGGAAGATTCTTGGTTATAAAATAATTAAACTCTGAATGGCTTTTAAGCGTGAAAGTAAATTTAACTGCCTCTTAGGGAAAAATAGCATGAAAATGCCTGCAAGGCCTTACCTTGCATGCAGAAAAACCACTAGTTAGGATACACATGGTTTTTTAAAAAAAATCTGTTTCAGAGCATTCGGTTTTAGTCCCTGTTGCAGTATTGCGCTTATTTTGCCTTTATTATTATTATTTTTTTTTAATCTTACTAACGTGAAATGGGAGTTCATGTGAGGAGTGTATAGCTAAAATATGTAGAGGGACACATCCTGCCAGTTTCTTCTCAGTTATGAGACCAGTGAGATAAGTCAGACATTTGCATCTTTATCAGTCTTTGTATTGAAGTAACTAGATTAAGGTTGTCTAAAGTGTTTTGTTTTTTTTTTCTTCACCCCAAAGGTTTCAAGAAGTGACTGGAGTTAGTTGGTAAAGACTGTTGAGAACGCTGGATGCCTTTCCCTGGCTGAAAAATGCCATGACATATCCTTATCTCCTCTTCATCTCCTAGAATTGCTGCTCTGTTTGTTTTTCCACACCTTTGACCTCTTGCAGGATATATTCTGACTGCTAACAGCTTGTCAGCTTTAAAAGAGTACTGTGAGACCAAGTTTGTACCAACAGTTATTTCAATTAACATTTTACAAAGCTGCAGACCGAAGAACAGCTTTTTCAGTTAGGAAGCTGTAGCATTTTTCTTTGCTTTCCTTATTTTGCACTTACAATGGGAAAACACCCAGGACTATTACTTTAAAATGATGTTTCCTTTTGTGATCGGCCCCAGCTGTATGGTTTCTTTTTGATGGAAGACTGTGTAATCAGCATATTTTGTTTTCCAGAAGGAAAAAAATTGTACGAGCAGAATGGAAACCAAAGCGGAGAGCTAATGAGCATGAAGGATTTATAGGGCCCGGTCTTCTCTTGTCAGAGGTGGCGTGTGCTCTGTCATTGCCTTCACTGAAATGAGGCAAAGTGCTGTGTCATGTATAGAAACTGTTGAGTAAGATGGAAAAAGACTTGTTTTTATGAGTTAACAGACTTAGGAATGCTTTGAATGTAAAATTGGGAAATCTGCCAAAATCTCAGATTCATTTTGGAGGGGAGGAGCAGTCTGTGCATGGTGTTAAAGAGTTCTGGGTTTTAAAAAACCAAAACCCATATTTGGTTGCATAGCCTTAGGGAAAGTACAACGTACATACAAGAGATTTAACAAAATCCCTTCAACAGCTAAAGCGATGCTTTGAAGGCAAATGTGCACATCTTGTATGGGCCAGGGGCATATTTTTAAGCGATCATAATAGTAATAATAAAAAAACAGAAATATTTGAAAAGTGCTTCATATTTAGAATGTTTGCATAAAATTATCTGCTGATATTTATAAATGATATCTATGCTACGGTGCCTAGAAGCCGTCCGTTAATAACAACTCTTAAACTAGTTCTAAAAATAACAACAGCCCCTTTTCTTAAAACGCACACATTCCTGTTTCAAGAATAATTTAGAGGATGGTTGCAACACAATTTAACCACTTGAAACAGAGATTGATGAAGGGCCTGTGATCAGGAGCTGAGACAACCTTCCTGGAGTGATTGCTTCCTGAAAAGTAGTGCAGGAGCTATGAAATCAGGCAAGGATTGGTGGCCTCCACAGTCGTGCTGCATTCAGGTTTTGGTGTCAGGCAGCACAGAATATCAAAAACAGTCAGCAGCGATGGATGTAAACAGGCAACAGTGATGCAACCTTATTATAATTTTTTTTCCCCAGTATCAAAATATAATTCCATGTGATGTGACCAGTTGGAATTCATTTATGGTCTGAGTGTAATTAACTGCTGGGGTTGCTATGTGACGTAACGTTGATTCAGTCTGAGTGTTAATGTTGTCCTAAAGAAGAATTTACATGCCTGGAAATACCTGCTAATTCCTGGCTGAGCTCTGACATCCACCGAAGTCAGCGGGTGTTTGTGGTTCGGGGGACTTTGGGACCTTAGGGTTAGGACTTCACTGGTATGCAGGACTTAGAGGTTTTGAGGCGGTGGGGAAGCACCTCTCCGCAGGTAGGAGACCTGTGGAAGGGATGAGGTGCCCGCTGTTCCCCCACTTGTGTGATGAGCCGAGGCAGCTTGCACAGACTCCCAGGCACCCAGCGTGCTCACGCAGCAGGTCTGAGAGCTCAGAAACCCGTATCTCTCGCTTCGCAGGGATGGGTTTCCATTGTGAAGGATTATATGCTCCCTGACAGGAGCTTTGCATGCAGCACGGCGAGGATAGAGGAGAATGCAAGTCAGTCAAACATTATTTCACTCTGTTTTGACAGGTCTGGTTTGGCAGTAGCGAAGTACCGTGGTGCTGGTGGATGGGGCTTTCCTCTGCACAGGAGCACGCGCGTGACTCATGCCTCGAAGTCTGTGCCACTTAATGTGTTGTGAAGTGGTAGTTTGAGATTGCCGATAGGTTTGCTCTTCATATGATTCAGCCTTCTGAGACTTTGGTTACTAGCAGTGGTAAGGAATAACTGTATTGTATCTAGTTATGCAGAGGACAAAGATTTTTCTATATCCAAGTAATGTCTGGGTCATCTCTGAAGTACGCTTGTTTAGGCAGGTAATTTTTATGCCAACTGTAAACCGTAATGACCAGAGATGTTTTTATTCAAAGGAAGGTCAAAAGTAATTTGTTGGACAAAGGTATTAAGACCGTTTTGTCATTTTGTGTCTGATTATTGTTTTGAGTAGTGATGGCAAGAGTAAACTTCGATGCAATTTCAATTATTTTTAGTTTTGCTTAGTAGCAACAAGCAACACAAAATTCTCTGAATCTCTGCAGCTTTTGGATATTTCTTTTAGCAGCATAGTGTAAAACAAAGTTTTTAAGCAAAATGCCTTTTGTTTAGAAACTATATTGATTTTTTTTTGGTGACTGCAAAACAAAGCTATTCAGCAAGTATAGTAGTTTTAAGCAAGCTAATAGCTCTTAACAAAGGGCTGTCATTAACATATTTTTAATTTCTAATATATCTCCATACATTCACTTTCTAGAGAATTGTTTTTTTCCTCTTCTCTGTATTATTGGGTGAATGCTGTTGATGGGTAGTTTTAAAGTACATCAGCAGAAAATAAGATCCCTGGCCTTGGGCACGAATGCCATCTCTTCAGACTTGCTGTGAAAGTTGTCCTGAGCTTTTGCATCCCGTGTTGCTAAATACAATATGCATCCTACGTATCAGAAATGAGTCAGAAAACCCACCAGATCAGTGTGCTGGTAGTGAGCAAAAATGTATGTGGTAGCGCAAGGCTTTAGACTAGTTGTCCGCCAGCAGCGACCTGTCCTGCACACTTGCTGGAAGGGGAAAGGACTTCATGCCTTTGCTAAACACCCTCTCACTGAGGACCTGAAGCAGAGTGTGAGTCAAGGGGGAAGATGCTCCGTTGCAGAGTTTAAAAAACAAACACAAAACAAAACCCAAAAAACCAAACCCTGCAGCAACTTGATATGTAATGGTTTCTTTGCTTATGCTGCTTGGAATAGATACTGTGGGATGCTAAAATTTCAGAAGTCAATGAACGTGAACCTTCTCTTAAGGTAAGGGTCCTGGGAGACTGCGTTGATTTACTCTCTTAAATGACACCCCTAGCTGCCTGTGCTGCTGATATTTCTTGTCTTCTGGCTTTTTGTGGTGCCAAAATGCATTTGTAGCTGGATAAAGGATAAATACCTGTGCAGATGTTTTTCAGTTGCTGTTTTGACATTTCCAGGGGGTATGTGCAGGCAGAGAAGTCCACACCATTCACATTTTGTGCAGCTTATTTTTGTTTTGAAGGTCTAATAGAGCAGGAAAAAAAAATAAAACAAAAGTATTTGCTACACTGGAGCCTAAGATAACTCCTTTCTCCTTTTCTGTGTGTCTATAGAAAGTGGCTTGGTTGCATGTATTAGCATTGCTTCGGTATGTCCTGTGTACACTGACATCCGAAAGTCTGAAATTGTATGAAGGTCTCTTTGAAACACTGTTAGAGCACCTACCTGGGAGGGTTTGTGTCACGGAGATATCTACAGCGTACTTGTGGAACAGCGAGCACAGGACTTGCATTTCGCAATGTTCATGCAGTCTCTGGTTTCCTTGGAAACTAGTGCCTGAGCACATACAGCCAAACTTGAACACTGGTGCATGGTTTCGAAGTAGAAAATGGGCTCCTAGACTTTGACGTTGCAAAGTAGAGTTGGGGTTATTTGGACTGTATTTAGTGCTTGTTAGTGGCAGTTTTGGAGTAGCATATCACTGAAATAAAGCCTCCAGTCTTACTGCAGTGTTTCCCTGTCGGGAGCTGCATTCTGTTCTCCAAACCCTCCTTTTTGATTTGGTTTGTGGGCATATTTGCTGGAGGTGTCTCCTGTCCAACACACAAATGGTGTCAGGAGAGCTGTGGAACAGCTCTGCGATGTGGGCTGGAAGTGGATCTGAAAACTATCTGGGCAGGCCAGCTCGTTTTGGTTCATATCATATTCTGTGAGGTGGTGGGTAGTTGGGACGAACAGGAGAAATCATAACATAGCTGTTTGGCTCAGCTGGAAAGGAGATGTACTCTTGTACATGCCTGAGCGTTGCTATCTTCGGTTCCAAGAAATGGACATAATGACAGTTGTGTGTGTGCACGTATATACTTACCATGCGTATAGGTGTAGTGCATTAGCACAAGATGAACTTTTATTAGAATATAAAACCATTCCGTCTTGATAATGGTGGTGTATATGGATTTTTTCCAAGTATCACTAGTGCTCCAGGGCTGTTTGAGCGCTGTTCGCTTCTGCAGCTGAATGGCCATAGTGTGTAATTCAGACTCAGGAGCAAAAGAGTAAATACCTGGTGACATGGAGCCACGGCTTTAGATTTTCATCACATCCCTGCCACCAGTGTAAGTTGGTCCCTGGGATCTGGATCTGTCAGTGCTTATTGCTATTTAAACTGCCTACTGGATGCAAGTTTCTGCAAAGGTCCACCGGGTGAGGGGAATTCGTGTTCTTGTGATCCACAGGCAAATGAATCCAAATGAAGAAAATAACTTTCCTGGTGTGTGACGTTTCTAATGAGTAGAAGAAATCAATCACTTTATGACTGAAACAGCACATTGAGGTGGTAATAGGCAAGCAGATAATGAAGGTGTAGTTAAACCAAATGTGATGCAAATAATGCCATGCAGCTGTAAGTTTGTGCTTGTTCAAAACAATCTCAGTTGTCTTAGTTGCTATTGATAGGCTTTGAAAATCATGTCTCTTAGAAGCCTGAGAAATTTCTTTAGTTAAAATGGGAGATTGTCCTTTCTGAGTTGGAAATACATGCACAAATGCATACAGATGTTTGCCTTGAAGTTTCAGTGTGGTTTAAATTGGTAAAATCCTGCAATGGGTTATGAGCAAAGTTGGTAAAGTTAGCTAAATCTGATCACATACAGGAGACATACGTTTTTTGGCAACTACTATGTTTGTAGTTTGATTTTTTTTTTAATGAATGAATGAAATAAATACTTCTGACACTTGATAAGTGACACATGATCTTGAGCAGTGTTGTTCAACACAGCTGTCACAGAGACCAGTCCTGTGATGACAGCAGCTCGCCGACAGTTTGATACCTGCCTGGGAGGCCGCAGAGGTGCGGGGCAGGCAGCAGCAAGGACTTGCTGAAGAGATAGGCAAGGCAGTAGGGTTTCTTTTCTCTCTTCCTGCCATAAGAAGGGTGGATGGAAAAACTGGGCCTTCAGAAGTTGTAAAGGGGGCTGAGGAGGGTAAAGGAAACAGTACATCCTTCCAGCTTTCAGGAGTGATCTGCGGTTGGATACGGATCGGCAGGGTGCGATTGCAAACTGCGGTCTGTGGGCTGAATTTGTTGCATGTGTTCCCTCCATCTCCGCTTCCAAGTTTCTGCTGAGGTTCCCGCATGCGCTGGATGTCCTCCCTGTCCCCTTCACAGCACGTACCTTGGCTCTGTGCTCCTGAGCCCTCACAGGTCTGGCCTTCCTGCCTGCTGTGGCAGAGCAGACCGTTCCTCTCAGGAAAGGGTCTCTCTTCCCTTTTCTTCTTGGCCCTTAGTTACTTCCCTGGACCGTTTGTTCCTGTTCCTGCTCCTCCTTTTCCCCAAGGTTTTTCTCTCTTCCTGCAGATGGTTGCCCATCTTCTCCCTCAGCCACAAAGCCCTTCATTCTACGAAGCTGTCCCATCTGTTAGGGTCAAGACTTTACATCTCCCAAAGAAACCTCCCTCATTTCCTCTATACATCGGGAGGCAGCAAGCTTCCAGTGGCTGCAGCGTGAGGTAGCGCAGGAAGCTTGATTTTCCTGACAGTCCAGCTTTTCTAGCAGGCCAGTTCGCACAGGATCCACTGACTTGTGACCGATCAGATGTCCCGGGGCCTCCCGTTAGGGGAAACAGCAGTTCTGTCAAGTGGGTTGCCTGGCCCTCGCTTGGCTCAGACAAAAGCCAGGTAACGCTTCCCTTCAGCATCCACTGGCCAAAGGAACTAGCGCTGAAAGGGGCACACAGCGAGAGCAGCACTTTGCTTTGTGTCGGGGCCGTCAACGGTAATGGCTTTGAGGTGCCATCGACAAAACATCGCAGCGCTGTGAGGCGGTGGCAGAATGCCATTCTGCTGGTCCTCCATCCTGCAGTCGTGCCCGTGGGCTGAATCCTCGGGTCTCGCTGGTGGGGGGTGTACGGATGGCCTAGTTAGTGGGACGAGCCTCAGCTGGGAGTGGGGTGGGCCTGCCTTCATGCCATACCTACCTCAGGGCCGAGCGCTCTGATGGTGCGGCTGAAACACGCTGGGTGTTTGAGAACATGCTGAACCGGGGTGTGTGTGTACACGCGCTTTTTCCTTACACATCTTTGCACTTTTAAATCCTGTTAACAGAGCAATTGCACGAAGGGGAGAAAACATCTCCTGCTCATCAGATACTTGATTGCTTTCTGTTTTCCCAGTAGAAGTGCAGATCTGCGAGGCACACGAGAGAAATGAAGCATGGAGAGATGACGGCTTTTCTCTATTAGCTGTATACCCAGACACAAATGTGCTCAGATACTATGATAATGAGTACGTTGGGAGAGCTTAAATAAGGCAGATACTCTATGCTTACTTGAAGATATCTTCCTTCAGAGCATTCCTTGCAGTTTTTGAAAGGAAGACGCAGCCTTTGAGTTGCCATTTGAAGTTAGACTTGTTGCTGCAGGAAGATAATTGAACTTTCAGAGCACTTCTGCTTGGAGAAGGGACACAGGTGGTGCAGCTCTCTTATTTTGTTGCTTAACTGACTCTGACAGGGTGTCTCAGAGCTGCAGCTTGCCTTGGCAGGCAGAGCTCATGCGGCCTTTTTTTGGCAGCAGCACAGTGATCTGTTGTGGGATGGATATTGTATTGCGACCCAGTGGTCTTTCATTAGAGGGGTCCCAAGGGAACGCTAACTATCAGTCTTATTTCCCTCCATTTATTTGCTAGATTTATTAATGCGCCTGCAGGAGGGCGTGCACCATCAAGGAGCGTTTTCTGCAGATGCAGCGAGCCTGAATACCAGTGTGCCTTATCCAGTAACTGCGAACGAGGGACTGTTGTGTGCCGCTGCTGGTGGCTGCGTGTTAGGCACTAGGGAGGGTGACTTTGGGCTCTGTATGGATGCAGAGGTGGGCTCTGCTCCCATCGTGCCTAAAGCAGCTGCTCTGCCTTCTGCTTTGTGGGTGCTAGTTCCTCAGCTGCTGTGGTAGGTACTTCACCAGCATGTGTTGTCCATGACTAGGAACTAATTATCATTTCCCTCTTAAATCCCTAACTTATTTTCCTTCAGACATTGTACAACTGTTACTGTTATTTAGGGAGGCAAAGCAAGCCCAAAAGGGACAGCATAAACAAACTGCAGCTTTTGGATTTCATGCCCTTAGTCCATTAGTCTTGCATAGATACAGCAGGTAATTATTTTATTTTATTTTTATTTTTTGAAAGCCAAAAGGAGCTCAGATAGGTCGCCAGTAGCCTGGTGTTTAGAGCCTCACTCGGGATGCATAAACCTGTCTTGAGGCATAGTTGTGGTAGGTGCAGGTACAAATAGAAAAGCTTCCACAGGGTATGAGGCTGTCCCAACAACGTAGTGAAGATGGACGCTGTGGGGGCTTGTTTGAAGTTGGGCAGGGCGAGGCACGTGAGCCCACATCACTCAAATTTCTGGTGGGGACCTAAACTCTGGAGCATGGTGGTTCTTTTCTCTGTCATTGGTATTGAGCTGGAGGGGACTCCTTCTGGTGCAAGTTTAAAGTGAACCTGTATCCAGTTTTTTCTTTTGCAGTGGATAAAGTTTTAAAAAAATCTTGATGCAGTGTGTGATGTGTTAAGTGTTATAATTGGGAATCCAATGATTTGATTAAACTCACTGGACGTAGTGGCCTTTGAGCCAAAATTTTGTCTGTAGGACCACACTGAAGAAAGAAGCTATTTAAATACGGTCAAATAATCTACCAGGGCATTGTGGCAGCATTGTTAAATGGTTGCAAAATATATGACCATCCAACAAAATGTAAAGCATCATGAACTGGTACCCTGTTTGTGTAGGGCCTGGAAGGGTAGGTGTGAGACGTCACCTGCTGGTGCTTCAGGTCCACCGCAGGGAGATGGGCAGCGTGAGCAGGACTGACCAAGCAAGGACTGACTGGGCAAGCCTTCTTCTTTGCACTGACATCGTCTGCTTGGTTGAAACCTTTCTTGCACTTTGCACGTTTCTGGAAGACCTGAAAGTCTGTTTTTTATCTGCTTGTGTTGGCAATCCTGGGATTGCTCAGACATGGCCGTTGAATGCCCTGATACCATTTTCTCTGGATTGCTTTGTAGACTCAAGTGCACTTTTCTGCAGTACATAAAGGACAGCTGCCTCAGCAAATTAGCGAGAAAGCATTGGAGAAAAATTGTAGAATATATTTTTTTGGAGTGAAAAGCTATCCTTTGTTGCCTATTGCCTTTGCTTTACAAAAAGTACCCGTGAGTGTTTCTGAGAAGTGAAATCGGTTGTCTGTTTGTGCCTTTCATACTCATCTAAAGAGATAAATCAGATGCTGCACTGACAGAGATTTGTCCATATGATAAACCCTCAGCAGGCAAGATTTAAGTGATTAGGGAAAAAAAAACATTCTGTGTAGCCCTAACCCTAATGTACAATAACTTTCTTTGCAAAAAAGGTTTGCCTCCACATGCTGCAGGTGCACAGGTATGTGATCCTATTAAAGAAAAAATATCTGGAGGGCTATAATGCTTTTTAAACAAGCATCTCAGAACACTGAAACCTACTTTTGTTTACCATCTAAAAAGGCTTTTCTTAGAAGCAGCCTCTATTCTGAATGCAGCCCGTTGAAACCTGTCTTTTACTGGCACCTATGTCTTGTTGAATGAAATACCTAATCGACGCGTGGCTGATCTCGAATAGTAGCTTTGTGATGTGTCCACTTTGATTATTAGAGGCTTGGTTCACAGCCAGGCGTATCTGAGCAGAGCTCCTTCATGTAAGGTTGAGGTTAAGAGCCCATCCTACTGCTGGGGCTTCAGCTGAAAACTGAATTTTTATACCCGAGACTCAGGTGAGTGGTCATGGTTGCTTGCCGTGGAGATTTGTGCTGGGGAACAAAAGCGAGTTCCCCATCAGAGAATGTAATAAAATGGTGATGCTACAGCTGGTTCCTTACAGCCTCTAAATATAGACAAAATAGCATGTAGTAGAGAAAAAATGTTTGCTGAGTTAACTGGGCTATATTTAGGTGCCAAATAAACAGATTTCTGCCTTTGACCCTCCCCCTCACACCCCCAAAACCGCTTTTTATACTGTCTGCAAATGTCTTGGCTGTTCATGGCTTCTGTTTGCTGCAAAAAGAGTAATTCTGAGTGGTAGGGAAAGGACATCTGTTACAGCTGAAAATAAAAAAAGGCAGGCTTTTGAGCATACAGCCCCTGTGTCCAGACTTGTGCTCTCTCGTCCACAGGCTCTTCTAGTCACAGTACAGGTAGTGCTTTTAAAAAAAAAATCCCCAAGCCCCCAAAACTCTACTCAGTGACCAAAACCTTATTGATCCGTAATAAGCAGCATATGCCTAAAGAAAAATAAACAAATAAATAAAGCATTTTCACTTATAGTTGATGTTTTTGATGCCACCTGTAACTTCTTCCCCTGCAGTGGGCTCTTCTTCTGGCACTACTGTTTGTACTGATTGTGTGCTTAGCCCTTTATTTTTCTATGCGTGTTATTTTATTGAAGGAAGCAAATAGCGTAGTCTTCTTGCCAGAGCAGATGAGGAGAGGGAGTCTTCAGATTGTCGTTTCAGTGTTAGAAGAGAAGGATTTCATATGCTTGCAAGAAATGCTTCTTGCAACCTCAAAGGTGGCCTGACTACAGTATAAAGTTAGTTTATTACTTTATTTTTTTTTTTCTTCTCAGATGTACTCGTTTCGTAGGCTTTGGTCTGTCTGGCTGTCCTTGCTGATTAACCATCATTTGCAAAGTCTTAATTTTTTTATCCCAGAGAATGTTAACTCTAATTCCTTCATAAGCATGAACAATTGGTGATTAGAAGTTAGGTTTCATAGCTAATTAAATAGCAAACTATAAGGCAAAGTTTTTAGCAAAAACAGGTCACTTAAAATTCCAGTGCTCTCATTTAATAGGCATTGGTTGTCACAGGAGGAGAAACTTTCCCCAAGTTTCCACCTAAATAACAAAACTTAATACAGATGTAGGTTAATGAGTGATTTATTTAGGGTTTTCTTTTGGTATTCACCTGAGAATACATTACACAGAAATCTGTAAAATACGGCTTATTGCTACTAGAGATCTCCCAGGGGTCTGAACACCTGGCGGTTCTGAGTAGTTAAAATTCAGGCTAGACTCTTTGGATTTTTTTTTCCTCTAGTCTAAAAGCTATGCGGAGCCCAGCTTAATTCTTGGAAGGTACAGCTGCTCACTTGGGATTTCTGCTGCTTAACTTCCAGCTGGGTGTGCTGGGCATACCTGTCCAAACCATGAAATTAGAGCACCTGCAAGTCATAATTCAGTCTGGCACTTTTTGTTCGCCTTGACCTCTCTTCGATCTATAGATATCTCTGAACTGCTTGGGGGAGAAAGATGACAGCTGTAGAACTGAAACTTGGGGAGATACCTTCCTCAGTTGCGTGTTCGGTTGTACTCGTGTTCTTCGAGGTTGGCTCAATAGCACGGCACAGCCCTCAGCATTCGCCGGGCCTTGGAGGCCATGGTAGCAGAACATTAAAGACGAAATGTCATCAGAAATTCAAAAACCAGGGTCAGGTGAGGAATTTCATATGTTTTCTGGGTTCACAGCAAGTTTCAGCATTTAGCTGTAAATGCTGTTATAGAGATTGGTTTAGATAGATAGGATTTTATTGTTTGATCATTCATTTGCTGCCTTCCTTGGAGTCCGGAAGGGCTGTTTGCAGTCCTAGCATCTCCGTGGGTGCTATTAGCTGTGCAATTAAAGTGGTCGTGTGCGTAGGCCTCTGCATTTTACTGCACCACAATCATCAATATGATTGTAAGTACTGTTTAATTTGAAATCGTGATTTAAGGATTAGAAAACCTTCGCTGCTTCTAACAAAGCTGAGGAAGATTTGAGGAAAATAGCGTTGGCTTTGTGTGTTGTCTAGTCATTGTGTGACCTCCTCGACAATTTGTGTGAAAGTGTGGGCATTGTTCCTTTCCAGGAGGATGGCTGAAGGCAACTATTTTGTTCTGGGCACCCAGGTTAAGCGTATTAAGCACCGTTTAACCCCCTTCTAGCCCCCCCCCCCCCCCCCCCCTTTGCCACCTGGGCAGTTTATTTTCTTGCCCACAAGGTAATACAGAGCTTTTTCCTTGCTTGACAACTGAGCAGGATATATAGCCTGTTAAAATCTTATAGAGTGTTTCAAAAATAACAGTTGTTGTAATTCAAATGAAGAACAAATAAACATTCATTGTCATGTTCTACTGAATGTACACAAAATTGTGTGCATACCTCAACTGAGATTGGAGGGACAAAAATATTGAGATTTTTTTCCTCTCTGAAAGGGGCTGTCTAAATATTCTGTTGTAATAATACAGAAATATTAGAGCTCTGCAGACTGCATGCAGTTTACTTGACCTTTATAAATAGAACAGCATTGTGTCCCTATTGCAATAAAAGCCCAGAAAGTAGCATGCAGATTTATTATTCACCATATATAGGAATTGCTGGATTTTATTCCTTGACCTGAAAGGCAGTTTGTCCAAATAGGATTTGGATGGAAAAGCACAGTATATATCAGCTCTCTCAGATCACTGCCGAGAAACTGTGGAGACATATACGTAAAACTGGCAGATGAAAACTGACTGTTGTGTTCCTAAGGTCTCTACCTTTGATTTTTAGCAAAAATATTGATGAGTTACAGCATGGGAGGAAGGAAATGTTGTGATTTGAAATGTTACTGCCACAACTGCTAATATCATGTGCTGTAGAGAAGGAAAAATGCGATAAGCCAAGTCTTTAATGATGAGTTTAGCATCACCTTAGGAACATTACACCTAATATTTTAGAGAGCTTTTGTTTTAAGGGACACCAGGATTAAAGATGAGTAAATAACTGGTAACTTCATTATTGTAATAGGGGGGTGAAAATTGAGACAAGCAGGCAAAACTGATCAGTTACCTCAATTGCAAGAGGTGGATATCTGTTCTCAGTGTTTCATAATGGAGAAATGCCAAGAGTTTTCATTTCTGGAGTGAATCTGCCTCATAGAGACACAGGTAAAATTAAAGTGCATTTCCAAAGAACTAACTATGTACCACAGCTAGCTAGAAAAAAAATAGTTTTGTTAGATGACCAGAGCAATTTCATTTAGAACAGGTGAATCTTGCATGACCAGTGGGTGACCTGCACAGTGTATGGTTTAGGGCAAATAAGCTGAAGTCGATTAAACAAAAAAAAAAGTTTCAAACCTGCTGTAAAGGCAGGCATAGAAGTGCGGGTCTCTAGGCAAGCAAACAATGAGGCGCGCAGAGACGGGCTGCTGTGCCTCGCTGCTGTCACGGAGTTGTCTTTCAGCTCTGGCTGCTGTTGCTGTTTGCTGGCAGGGAGGAGTTAATAGGCTGAATTTAGATTAGAAAAAACAACAACAAAAACACCCAACAATTGAAAGTTCTGCTATTTGCTCACTCGCTTCAAAGGTTTGGGTGCTTTTGTTCCATAAACTTGCTACAGGGGAGTTTTTTTTTCCAAGAGTCTCAGTGTCAGTTGCTTTCATGGCTCTTTGGTTTAACATACGCTTGGGCTCACCTTCCTAGCCCCGTTCTGCTCTTGAATTTGTGGTGTATTAACATATATGCCAAGAGCTTGTATCTGCTTTTGACTTTGGGGCAAAGAACTGTCTGGATGTCTTTAAAATGCACTTAAATGTCATTTAAGAAACATTCTTTAGGCCTGTCAGGGTTAAATTGGATTTTAAATTGTTTCAGCTCTCTGCAGTAGTTCCTGTTTCCTACACCAAAATAACTCAGCCCCTTGGCATGCATATCTTCTCCATCTCTTGTTAGCTCTCTCTGTGTATCCCTTCATGTAAATATTTCCAAAACGCAGCCTGTGGACTGTGGAACAAACTGAGAATGTGGGATAATTGTAGAGGTGCTTTTCAGAGTGAACAAAACTGCATCCCTAACCCTATCAGACATTTGGGACGGAGGAAACCGGCTGGTTCCCTAGAGAACCGTGCGTGCGGTGTAGGGGGACTGCCGTTCCCATCTCAGTGACACACCGATTTACTCTCCCACATTTTTGTGTGCATTTTCCCCCTTTTCCCTCCAAATCTAATGCGAGTACCTCGGTTGCTTCCTCCGTGCTTTTCCAGGTGAAAGCCTTGGGGCCCCTGTCTCCGTTCGGCTCTGTTTCCAGGCTGGCCATGTCTTCCTTCAGACCTTTGCCTCCTGGCCTGAGGCTCAGCTGCCTGCTTGTCTCCTGTTGCAGGCTGCAGTTTCGTCAAACCTGGTGGAGGATCTGAGTGGTAGAAGGAAAGAGAAAAGGAAACCATGGTGTGATGCCCTAGGAATGTCAAGTAAGGTACTTAAACGAAGAAGAAAGATGATCCGAAGCTGTCATGTTTGAAGCAGGCATTTCTGATGTTGAAGGTGGTGTGGGAAGGTGATAAGACATAAGGGTGCTGGGAAAGTGGAAAGTAAATACAGGATGGTAACGCAAGGAAAAGAAAATAAACATGAAGTACGTTAGGTCTGTGAGCAAACTTACTTTCCCGTTCATATGCTGCAGGTAAGTGTAACTTAGTTCTGTGCTCTGTTGTGGCTTACGTGCTTTCTGTCTGTTCCCAGCCTTCAGGGCCGTTTCTCCTCCTGAGGAGCCCTGTTTACAGCCTTCCAGGTGGCCGTCTCTGAAGGACCTGGGCAGCAGGCTGGTGGCACTACTTCATTGTAGGTTACGGGGAGCAGGGGCGTTGATAGCTGCCCACAGCTATAGCGTGTGCTGCAGTGGTGCTCTTAAGTCGGTATACAACAAACCCATCCATCTACTGTGTGCGACGTTACAAGTATTTTGGGAGAAACATACACGACTGAGTTACTGTTAGCGTTCTTGCAGCAGTGCTGAAGTGTGGGATGCCGATGGCCAAGTGATGTCTTCCTTTGGATTTCACCTGGTTTAACAAATCTGAGAGCCAGGGCATCATTTGTAGGGGTGGGTTGGTTTTTCAGGCCCTGTCACTTGGGGGTGCATAAGAGGACCATCCCAGAGGCTTGAAGATCAAAGATACAATCCTTCTTAAAGCTTTTGAAACTCTTATTTTCCTCTCAGTGGTATTCAGGTAAACCCTTGGTATTTTCTCTAACACGATTGCACTTTCAAATCCTTGTTGCTGTATGCATTCGTGGATTTACCTACCACCAAATCAGTGTCTGTTGTCTCTTCCGTTGCGCTTGTATCGCCATCATCCCATCTTGTGTTCACTCGGTCCTTTTGCAGTGCTTGACAGGGAATTCCCCCCATCCCCTGGTGCGACAGTGATGAGCTGCAGTTGCGTGTCATGCACCCTGCCTTTGAGAACAGAGCCTTGTTTGCTGTCTGCAGAGCCCGTCCTGTGATGGCAAATATGTATGTCTCCCATCACTCACACCTCAGCAGAATGAATCTTGAGCTTTCCTATCTTATTAAAGGAATTGCTTTCTCTTGGCTTGCTGAAGGAGGTAGAATGGCAATCTGCTTAATGCACGCTGCAGCCTGTACTCAAGAAGCAAGCGGTGCTCTTGTTTCTGGTTGAAATAGCCCTGCTTGTAAAGAGCAGAGCTTTCTCTTGGGAATACCTCAGTGTTTCTTGTGCTGGGATTATGGCTTGCTTTGCTGTTAGGCTGGAACACCAATAGGTTGCAATTGCTTGCAGGGGCAATCTCCAAAACTTGCTCAGAGGGATGATTTCCCAGGTGAGCATGCTGTTCCTCGGCTCTACCTTGGCAGTACGCGTTTATGGTGCTGCATCCTCCTTTTATTTTCATACAGCTCCATTCCTGTTAGTGTTCCCTGAAGGCAAGCGATGCCATAAAATGTGAGGTTACTACTATGCTGCTTTTGCAAAAATATCCTCCTCTTTGCAAGAAATAGGATGTTTCTCCTGATGGTGTGCTTTCAGGCTGAAATTCCTGGAAACATTCAAAGCCCCTGGAGGGCAGTTATTTTGATCAAAGAAGGGCTATTTCCTAGAGTCTTTAAAATCACTTAATCTTCTCCTTGCCTTCCGCTTGAACTCGGTATCCTTCCGATGTCATATTTCCCACTGTTACTCTTCAAAGCAGTTATTTTAACTTTTCTGACTTGTGTTTACACTTGGCTGGATGGGGCAGAATAGGTTGCAGGTATCCCTTGACTTTGTCTCGATACAGTATACGTGGGAATTGGGGAGATGTCTCTGGATCTCTGCCGTGAGTCCTAGCCTCACTGGTTTTCCATGGACGCCGTTTGAGTTTCCTGCTGCTGTTCTTTCTCCATTTAAACGTTACAAAGTTGTTGACCGGGTTCCGTAGAGTTCATGCTGTCTGCGAAAAGGTGCTTGCCCAGCTGTAATCGGGTTTATTAGGAGGCTAGACAGAGCCTGCACGATGGTGCTCCCACGGCTCCCACGATTGCTGTATCCCCAGGTGACCTCTCTGGAAGCAGATGCATCGGCAGCGCTCGCCTGTTCGTCCCCGCAGCCTGCTCCTTGGCGCTCGGCTGGGGCGAGAGTGCTGTGCAGACAATCCCATACATCTTCCAAATATTTACATCCCAAAGCATGGCTGCTAACGTCAGTCCTTTTGCTGACCCTTAAAGAAAGAAGTGCTTCTCCCTAAAATCCCAAACGTTATTTATTTAAGGACTGAGACTCCAAATGCTTGTCTGTGTTCTGCTCTTGAGCACCTATAGCATTTAAACTGGGGACTTCGCCCGGCAGCAGAAAAGCAGACAGGCTGAAGGAACTTTCCTAGTGGCAGTAGCATCCATCAGAAGTGTTAGGTGAATCAGTAACTGGCGTTAAATCTCCATCACTTTTTTCCATAAATCACATTCCCTGTGAAGCCCCGTACTAAACTTACATTGGAAGCAGCTATACGTTTACACTGTCGTGATAGCTTTCCCTGTTGTTCTTCTGCTGAGGAGGAGCAAAGTGCTTTTGCAGAGCACATTCATTTTGCCTGGACAACAGCACATTTAGAAAAGCTTGCAACATGTTTGTAGCCTCTAATCCAAGAGACGAGAATGAGCTGTCTCTGCTCAGAGGATCTCTAATTGGATTTCTGCATCTATTTAAATTAGGTTATCATCCACTTGGCAGGTTTCCTGCATATTCCACCAGGGTGAAGTCCATCTCCGTAGCAGCTATCAGTGACTTTCTTCTCCAGGGCATCTAAATGCAGTTCTCTGTCTACATGTTCATCTATCACTATGAAGCCATGCAGACCTCCAAATATGCTAATAAACTTTGGGGAACTGTTTTAGCTGCCATTTAGCTAGACTCCTGATACCTGCCTCCAGCCAGAGCTCACTGCTTGGAGCTGCCACGAGTGGAAGTGTACCTGTGTAATTGCTTGACGGATGGAGAAACTCTTGCCCTTAAAGTAAGTAGGTGGTTCTTTTCAAGATACACTGTCGCGACCTTCAAGATGTGTTGTCTGGATCTCCACAGCTCAGTCTTGCCAGCTGAAGCCTCCCGGAGGAGTTTGGATTGTTGCTTCATCCCTTGGTGTTGCAACATATGGCTACATATGTTTTCTCTGCTATTTCTGTTGGTGTGAAAAGTCTCCGGCACAGTCACGCTGGATGTGAGCACCAAAACTGCGGGATGTGTGAGAATAACGCCCCTCAAAAGACCACTGTTTTCTGGCCAGGCGTGTAACCATCTGCAAGACATCCCGTTCCTCTTCACCATGCCCTTGCTACGTGTTTCCATGTTTTTCCAGGTTAGCTGCCCACAGCTCACACCGTTTCCTTCACCTAACGAAGTAGCCACTCAGTCCTATTTGGAGGTACTGGTAATGGTTTCTCGAAGCGAAGCCCGTGTGGGAGTTCCTGAGAAGTGTCAGCCGTTTCAGAAGTAGGCAAATTGTGGTTGGTAAGAGATGACTTTCCCTTACTGAGAGTGCCAGTGTTTCCAGTATCTAAAGCTGTTCTTTTGTAGGATGCAAAATACTAGCCTAGAAAAGGGTGGTAAATTAAGATATGTGGGGTGAGATGTTAAAGTACTGCAGTTAAATCCCCCCAGAAAAACCCAAACTATATCACTTGCCTACCGTATTTTTATCCAAACAACACTTTTCAGTGTAGGTGAAAGGAGAGTTTAGCATTCTTTTCCTTAAATTATTTTGCTTCTTAAATATCAAATGCCAAAATACGATATAATGAGCAACAGTGTAAATGATCTGCATGTTTTACTGATATATTTAGAAATCCTAACTGGAGCTGTCTGATCGACACGTTCTCGACAGAGCTCCTCTATTCTGCAACTATAAGTCGTATTTAAATACAAGCACGCTGTAAATGTGGGGTTTATTTTCCTTTTTTAAAAGATTGAGATCAGGGCACAGTTGCTTTCCCTGTTGCTAGTCTCTTTAATCAAAATGTCAGTTAAATTTTTTTTTAGTGTATTCCTCTGAAGAACATATTTTTCCATCCAACTGTGCAGTAGCGGTCTCAGCTGAAGATGTTTAAGATCCCGCTCAGAAATTTTTTCTTGCGACTTGAAGCCATGCTGGGGGCTGTATGTTGTGGGAAAGGCAAGTGCTATGAAAAAATCAGGAGTATAGTAAAACGTCTCCATGTTCTTCAGTCCTGGACTTGAGTCCTACTCTATTTCCAGTTAGTCAAAAATAGCTCTCTGGAGTTATATTTAAATTTCCCTTTAAGAAACATTTGAAGTGGTCTTTATCCATAGCCAAAACAAACAGCTAATGTAGAGTTATTAGTTATTAATGGCATTACAGTACAGGCAAGACTGAGATTTTTACCAAAAGGTCTTTTCTGTAGTGCTCTTCTAATATGGAGTGTGTGCGAGTCTTAAAAGAGGATCCATTTATTCGTTTGCAGGCTTTATTGTTTAAAGACATTATCCAGTATTATGTACTCCAGAAAGCTGATGTTTCTAGTGCCTTGCTGTCATGCAAAAACTGTATGCTGCCCTATCCTGCAAGTGTTTGTTACTGTGCTGCCAGCCTTTAATGCAAAATTTCCCAGGGCGGTTGCTGAGGGAGGCCTCCACCTTTCTGTAATCGACTTGTCAAAAATAACTTTTATTACAACATAAACGCTTTTGTTTCAAAACTACCTTCCGGCAGAGTTGAAGTTGGTGGTTGAGGGATCAAATAATAATCTGAGTTCTTCTTTCTGTCTCTTTCTTCGGCAGGAACTGAGGAGATACCTACAATAAATAACAGTGCAAGGAAGAGATTTTAATTGCTGTCTTTGTTGACAGTCATTTTGTTATCACTGAAGCCTTTATGATTTTAGGCTGTTATTTTTAGACCTCCATTTGTATAACTGGCCATGCGACTGTATTCATAACCAGAAGCAAGGCGATAAAGATTCCAGATAAGTACATGGCTGTGCAGGATATACAGGCCGCTTGGTGGATTGAATGATTGTATAGCAAGCAGCAGCAGTTTTACGGCAGGGCTTTTGTGTCTGTATATTACTGTTTTTTGGAAGGTGTGGGCTTTTTTGTGCTGAAAGGAGCATCTCTGAAAAGAATTTTTAAAACATCTCATGCAAATGACTTAACTTGGCTGTTCTGAAGTTGCTGTCCTTGGGGATTAACCATACATCCTTCTGTCAGAGGTCGTCTTCTGTTGGTGCTTAAAGAGAAGGATATTGAGGTCTTCTTCCAGAGCAGTGCATGAACGTATGTGCTTTTCTTACATACACAAGGGCTTAGAATCGGTTAAGTAAATGCACTGTGAATGTGGGCTTTGAGCAAAGAGCTTTCCCAAATCTGTGAGAAGTTTGTGGTCTTTGCTTCTTTGTGTCAGTTAGAATGCATCCCCCTGTATGAAATGGAGGTATGTCCAGGCAAAGGAAGAGAAAAATTCCTAAGAATTTTGTTGAACACTTTTTGCACTGTATTTTTATCCCACTGAATAGCTTCTGGAAAGCTGGAGCAGGCCTAATGCTTGGCTGTGTTTTCTCTTTTTGGAAAGAAGTGTTTTTTTTCCATAGCCACATTTTGTAGAAGTAAACACTTTCAAACATTTCACGGTGTGGATTTTAAACAGACGATTGTTGTAGGAATCACCTGGGCTCTTGTGTTGCCCGTCATATTCTGGTTGAGAGGCAGTCAGTGTTTTCCATGTTTCATACCTATTGAAATGAGCTGAACTCAGTGGGAAGGTATTGATAGGGAAGTTCCTAAAAGTAGAGACTAGGCATAAATACCTACAGATAGGCTTAATATATTTTAATTGTTGGTTAGACATAAATGATGTACATCTGTTCTGTTTATTCAGCACATGTTGTTACAGCAATGAAGGAACAGAACAAGAAAGATACTATTGATCCTGGTAGTGCTGAGCAAGCTTTACCCTATCAGTGTAAATACCAAGTCATCATCTCATAGGGAGCTGCACTGCTACTGCTTTAACGTTCAGCCCTGCAGGTGAGCTGCCTCTGGTCAAATGCCTATAGTTGTTTCTCTCCTAAATATGGTGCTTTGGGTCATTTTTAGTAGTTTTCAGACTCTTGATGGGGGAGGCTCTACAAAAACAGTTACCTTTTTACCCCCACATAAGTATTGGCGTAAAAGTTCCTAACAAAAAGTTTTCTTTAACGTTCAGAGGGAGGAACAGCTAAGGAAAGATTCTTAATTTTTTTTTTCTTCTAGAGTGGCAAGTCAGTACAAAATGTAGTTTCTTTTTTTTTTTTTTTTCTTTTGGAGACATCTTCCAGCCTGTTTGCCTACTACACTGCTTTTCATTTTTCTTGTTTGCATCAGCCTGATGGTTTAAAATGGTTTTGGTACATAGCTGTGCTGTTATACTCATGAACACAGTAACATTCAAATCTGCTTCCAAATCTTCTTTGTTAGTGTTGTTTAACTGAACTCTTGATTTCTTGTTTTTCTTGATGCTCCTCTGTTCTCCATTTGAGCCTGAGGTTCATCCTGACTCTGTTGCAAACTGATGCTGTCTGTACCCATGCAGTACATGTCAAAGAAGGCTTTGAATTTCTGTAAGCCTCCCTAGGCGTATATTGCAGTAGCCTTCCCATCTGCCCTTAAATTCTTCCTTTCCCTAAACTCAGCGAGCGGTTTTTTCCAATGTTGAAATAAGACCTTTTGGGACAAAGTTTAACTTTTTGTTCTAATATTTATTTTACGTGCTTGAAAGTACAAATCTAGCCTAGAGAATGTGTATTTTTGCTGTGTGTTAAGAGACTGAGATGACTATTAATTTTGCTCTTCGTAAAATGTAAATTACTGACAGAGTAACAAGGGGCTGTAATACAGGGTTTGGTATATTGCTGTGTATGCTGCAAACTACTGTAGCATTAACTTTGCTTCTTACCTAGGGCTGTGTAACATTTCAGATTGTTTTGTTGCATCTGCTACAAAGCAAAGTTTTTATCTTCTGCCTTCATGTTAGCTTGTGTAGCTGACAGGTGAGCAGCAGGGTTTTGAGCAAAACGCTGGGCTGGATTCTGCATCTGACGGCCACTGCAATAAAGTCCCAGCCCATCCGCTGGGACAGAAACCATGGATGCATGTTTTGCAGGCATTTTGCTGCTCCCAAGCTGCTAGTCTGCCTTGCTGGGGGAGCTGGTGGTGTCACTGAGGTCGCTGGGGTAGTCCCCATATGTCCTCATATGTATATGGGGCTGGCAGCATGCGAATTGTGCATCTTTATGTGCTTTTCTTCTGAGGGGTGTTCGCAACCAGGCAGGCCACTTGGTGCATAGTATGTATGTTTTTAGCAAACTTCTTAAGGTGCTTTTTGCATGACTTCTGCAATTAGGATGCAATTAGCTTGTTCCTACTGTTGCCTTATTAGTTACTGTGGTGGGCTTAAACTCATTTGGGAAAGGATGTGCCCCAGAGGATTGCGCCCTTTTATTTTATTTTATTTTATTTTATTTTATTTTATTTTATTTTAACTGTTCATCTAGTCCCTGATGCTTTTGGTCATTATTTTTTCATAAAAATAGTAATCGCATAGTGCCAGATGCCTACCTCTGGAGCGTAAAAGATGACAGCTACTACTGTCTGCTCTGAATGACCCTCTACATTAGGAGCCATTCAATTCAGCACCAAGTAAATATTCATGAAAATGTCCCATTCCTAAAGCAGGGTCACTTGGAAAATGTCTATTCCATTATAAATATTGTGGACTTTTTTGTTTGCAGCTTCTTTATATTATAAATTTTAATCAGAAAATGCAGACTAAATGCTCTTCAAAAGGAAGGGTAATGAAACTGCTGCATCTTGTTTAAACCACTTACTTGAAGCAGTGTATTTTTGACCATTTTTAGTATCTTTTTGTGTACCAATAGGTAGTCTTGGGTATTAACACGTCTGTGATAGATGCAGTCTTCAAATACTAACAGTTATGATCAAGGAATGATGCGGTTCAGAAAATTATTAGTTACGGATCAGTTGTGAACTGTAAGCTAATTTATATGCTTTTAGTTTCATTTCATATAAAAACAAAAAAAAAATCTATTTACCTGAAATTTCATCTGTGAATTACATTGAAAGAAAACTGTGTAATAAAATAATGTGTAAGTTGCTGAAGGCCTGGCATGTGTGAGTATGTGGAATGGTAATCTGCATTGCATGAATAATGTTTTAAATTATTAGACTGACGAATATTCTCTTGCAGGGAACAATAGAGTAAATCTTATTGTAGCTATGACAATGTATTTTTAGTATCAACTAATTTTCAAATACGTCAAGCTAAGCTTTGCTTTTTTTTGGGGACGGATGGAATATTTGCAGATGAAAAGGTTTGCGGCTTACAAACTACGAAGCGTAGTTTGGTTTGATGTGAATGCGCTGGAAAACTTGGAGTTTGGTTCATGAGGTGCCTGCTCCTTCAAGCACTGCTTGTGGACGTCAGGAGGTGTTTTTCTCCCATACTAGGTTGTCTGTATCGGAAGTCTCATTTTAACTAATCATCCTTAAATAATAATACGTGTTTCGGTTGTACTCACGTGTGACTGAGTATGTATGCAGGCTGCTCTATGGAGATACTGAATTCTAAGATGCCGTGATGTGGCAGGGATGAAACTGCTGCTAATGTGGCCGGTGTGCTTTTCCTTCTAATGCCTGTGTATTTTTGTTGTTAAGAGCGTTTGAATGACTTGGTGGGCCTCTGAACTTTAATTTCTCCAATATTGCTCTGTTGAAGGGTAGAGGCTTTTGAAGCCATGTAGCTGTTGGTTCAGATGTACCCCTAGGGTTTAATCAGAATATTGTTGGGCTCACAAAATCCCCAAGCTGGTTCATCTCGTGTATGTTCCACTGCTTCTCCCCAGAATGGACTTGCAGTTGATTTTCTTAGCCTCTGCGGTGCTCCTTTGCTATCACTTAGACCAAGTTTCCCAGATCCTTTCAAATCCTTCGGAGTGCTCGATTCCTGTAAGAAATGCATCGCTTTCTTGCTGCGGGCCCCCAAACTACAGGGCCGGTCTGACGCTCACCATGCCTCAGTTCCTTACGGTCTCTCATGGGCATTCTTACAAACACTCCGCTTGAAAGGCTGGCTTTATTTTATCAGGCAGAAAGCCTCATTTTGAGCCTTGGAACGAAAGAAATGGCTGAAATTGTAATGCTGGTTGATAAAACTAATGTGAAAGCTTTTATTATGCTTTCTTCTTCAGCATGCTGTTTGAGTAATGCTAATAATTAGTGCCTTTGTTATGAGGGTTTCGGGGCCCTGTGGGGGTGGCTAAGACCAGAAGAGCAGTACTTAGTCAAGGCACAGCACAGAAAGCGTAGCCGTGCCGTAGCACAGAAGGAGCGAGCGAGGAAAGCGGGTATCTGTCATCTAGTCAGCCTTATGGATTGCCGGCTTCTTTGTTGCTGAAAGCAAAAACAGCACAGACGTAGCTGTTCTTTTTGTGGTTTCGATTGGCCTGCACAAGGAATTAGAGTGACAGTATGTGAGGTTAAACTAAATTTCTGGAGAGAGTCAGGTTTCTGCAGCAGTCCGAGCCCGTGCCTTCCTGCAGACAGTACGTGAAGGCCAGCCTGCTTCACATCCCGTGTGGCAGGGGGTCAGTGCTGGTGGCCTTTGATGCCTAGTCATACCTTTTGTTGAAATAACTCCAAAGCTATCAAACGCATAGAAAGCGTCTTAAATGCTGAAGGATTAAACCTGTGCTCTATATAGCCTTGAGGCGTACTTGAAAAGCACCATGACAGGGGCAGAATGTCTGCAAGGCCTACTGACTGGTTTGGGCTTCTGAAAGCCCAGTCCGGTTCTTTTCCAGGAAGCCGTGATCCACTAATGGATGCTGTCCTTGAAAGACTTGTATCATACTCATAGTTCAAAACCACAAAACTCATCGTAATGCCTAAGCTCTGCAGGCAGCTGGGCTACGTCCACGTTAGCAAACAGTTCAGAAATGAAGCACTGAGGAGCCGGTGTCCACCCGTAGGTGCTTTGAGGGGCTCTAGTTTTGTCTGGATCTAGGTTTAGCATCCCCACTTGTTCATTTGCACAAGCTGCTGTAGGGGCCTTTACGAAATGCCATAATGCAGTAGTTACAGCCTGAAGGGAGGCTTGGAGGCTCCACCTGGGTGTGACTGATGGCGTGGCAAACAGTGTAGTTGTTGAGACTGAATCTCAGGAAAATCAGGAAAAACACTTTAGTGGTTTTGTTGCTCATTTCCTGTCATAGCATTACGCTCACGGTGGCCCTTCAGCAGCCTGGGCTGGTGGGAGGTGTCCCTGCCCGTGGCAGGGCTGGGATTTGGTGATTGTTAAGGTCCCTTCCAGCCCAAACCCTTCTGTGACTGAAGAGAACGTGGGTTCTACTACGTACCCATATGGACAGTCTCCCACAGAGATTTAGGTGACGAAATTTGTGTTTTCAGAAGAACCTGTATCCTTATAAGTTCGTCACAGTTTAGAACTTCGGACTCTTAACCCCATTGCATGCCAAGTCAGAACTGCACGTATAATTTTGGGCATGCTAATATAACTTTTAAATTTCCCAGTTAGTCTTCCAAGAAATGAATTGGTGATGTTATTCCCGTAACAGTGGTGCCTCCTCTGTTAAATGTGATCGTCTTTGGTATTTGATCAGGGGATCACTGCAGTATCACACTCTTGTGTTCTCCAGTTTGTGTCATTTAATAGAAATATAATAAACTACGTAATAAATCCTTGAACTTCTTGTTTGTATAGCCTTTCAGTTTTGTATATGGAAGATATTTCAAGTAGCTCTGTTATTCTTTGTGTTATAGATGTAGCTAACCTCAAAGCTAAAAGGGGATCTTGCAATTGCATGAGATCTATTTTCATTTCAAAACTATCTAAAATTATTTACAAAACTAGTTACAAGATAACTTTTTTTTTTCTTTTTAACTTTTCTGCAAATGGATTTCATCAGATTTTGAAGGAAAAAAAATTGGATTTTTTTTCCAATGAAATGGTCATTGGGACAGGATGTGGTTGTGCTAAACTTCATGTGCTATTATTGAGCTTAGTGGGTGGACAAATGGATAAATCTTGCCTTTTCTTTTTTTTTCCCTGCAGGTCCAAGGAGCTAATAAAGGAGGCAATCCTTGACAATGACTTCATGAAGAATTTGGAACTGTCGCAGATCCAGGAGATTGTGGATTGTATGTATCCCGTGGAGTATGGCAAAGACAGCTGCATCATCAAGGAGGGAGATGTGGGTTCCCTGGTGTATGTCATGGAAGGTATGGTTTAAAATGCTAACAGTTCTTTTCCTTTTATGCAACATATGCAGATGAAAGCTGTATTTCATGGGAAAAATCATTTTGAAGAAAGAGGTTAAAAACGTTGTCTAAATATGGCTGTTGAAGAATTGTGTGGACTACTTTTGCCTGGAAAATTCCATACCAGAATTGTGTTCTTCCCTATATAAAGAAAGAGGGTTAAAGCTCTTAACCCAGCACTGAGATCTGTTGGAATAAGCCTCCACTAAACATAGTTCTTTGGCTTTGAGGCAGTATCAGTTCTTTGCTGTATAAATTACGGGCGTAACAGAAATAATGGTGTTATGAAAATGGGAAATCATGGTAAAACAAGTAGAATGTGGTAAGAGCTTGCTACCTTATAGGGTATTGTGAGAACGAGCTTTTAAATAGTGTCAAAACATGTGGGATCTCTGCAGAAGCAATGTGTTTCATAATAGAAAGTAGTATTTTTCTGCCTTGTGCACAAAATAAGTGTATCATCTGCAGTTTAGCATGTCTGATTTGTCACAGTACGTGTTGTGGCAGGGTCCTGTCTTCCTGGTGGAACATGAGAGCAGCAGTGGTGTTCTGTTGTTCTTGGGAGCCATCGGGTTTCTGAAAATCTTTTAGCTGGATGGGTGTTGACAGCACTCTGCTTTTCCAAAACGTCAGCTATTAGCATTCTGTCTTATTCTTTCCAAGTTCTCTAAATTTGTATGCTGAATTGGGCATATTTTATGTATATTTTCATAGGAAGTTTATGCTCATCTATAGGAGTTACTAAGCTTGATCGAGCCTCATGCCCATCTACTGTTGCATCCCTGTTCTAGCATCTGATAGTGTTGTGAAGCAAACATTGCTGTTTTAATTCAAATAACACAACAAATAAGTTGTTGGTTTGATTTGGTACAACACACATGAATAGATGCTTACAAAATCTCTTTGTGCTGCTTACCAGAGCCGTCTGACACACTTGCAAGCATTTTGACCAGATAATACACAAGGGGAACAGAGGTTTCCTGCTTGGCTGTGTCTTTTGAGTGAATATGAGAAAACTCCAGATTATGTATAACTTGCGTGTTTATATATATTTGTACATGCACAAATAAATTTCTTAAATTGTTCTTTTAAACAGAAATATTTTCAAGGCAGTAAGCCATTCTTTAAACATGGTTTCTTGCCAAAGTCTTAATGTTCTATAGTTGCAAATGCTCTTTACTAGTTTCAGAAAACAGCTTTAAGGTTCTGCCCTTTTAAGGTTAAATCATTTCTCAGGGCACAGCTTTAATTTCATTAGCTTTTAATATTTATATATTCTGCACACTCAAATGGTATTTTGCATTAGGAAGTAGTTAGTGGGAGATTCCAAAGCAAACAATATGTTCCCACAATAGCATTATGTGGAAAGATGTAGGTTTTTCAGTCCTACTCCATTTAAAAACAGAAACTATTTTGATGAGGTGCAGGATCTGTCCTACCAATGAGAACATACTGTTTTAAAACAATACCTGAATATTATTTTTTTTCTATAGTAAAGTGTTTTTGTAGTGCAGAGTTTCTTATCAGACAGTTCTACGTTTGTTTGCCAAAATGCCATCATGTCAGAGGCATGCTTGTAGTGTTTCTGCTGCGTGACTGCTTTTGGATGTTATGTTCAGCGTTGTCCCTTGGATAAGCCCTATAACAACAGAGCGCCTTTGCAATGAGCGCATACTCATCTTCAGTTGAGTGTCCTTGCATCCTTTGCAGAGGATTTTTGGGGCTTTGTGAGCAGACCTCTTCCCACCATGGCTTGGAGTGTTGAACATAGTTGGGTACTCAGATGACCTTTATTTGATGTATCTGATGGTGTGCTATTACTGTGACTTCCCTGAATTTAAGAAATGTTTCTAACTGTTGCTTCAAACTCTGTCCCTTGATTCTTGTCTTCTAAAACAACTGTATGTGGAAGACAACATTGTGTCATTTGGGCTCTTTAGCTTACCCTTGCTCTTCAGGCAGCTCTCTGTGTATGAGGGCATGACTTGGCTCTCCCCCAGTATTTGTTCAGTCTTGTAATTTAATTTAAGATTATTTAGATAGCTATGTAAATATGCATAATGCTTTACAAACAAAATTATGAAGAGTTTATAGTCTTTGGTTAGACGTAATGCAATGAGTGATGATGAAGTAATGGAAATGGGAGATGATGTTGTCAAATGGGCTGGATTATGGTTATGACAGCAGGCTCATTTGCTCATTTTGGCTTATCACTCTATCTCTTCAATTATTAAACAAACAAAAAACTACAACCAACTACAACTTTATTCTTTATAGAGTTCTGCAGGAAAAAACTGTCTTTATGAATATTAGTGAGACATTTTATTTTCTCAAAAATTGCATAAACACTGCGAATGTTTCTTCCATGTATTCCTCTTTCCTTCTTTGCTTGGGCTTATAAGTGTGATGAATATGAATAAAAATTACTCATGAAGATAATTTGATAACCAGTACTATCAGGGAAGATTCTAATTTATGATTTAACATTTAGATAGAGCCTCTTACCAGAAGTCTGAGATACGTTGGTGATGTTTTCTTAGACTAATTGTAAATCATAATTTAAGTAAGACGGATTTGAAAACATCCATCACTTTCACTGTTACTTTCTGCATTCTCTTTTATCACTGTAAAGCAGCCATAGTCTCCATTTTAAGTTTCTGCTTATCCTTATAAGGCTTATTAGACCTGAAGATTCTTCTAGTCTTGGTGAGACCTTTATGATTATGATCCTTGAGTGTTTTGGTTCTTTAACCTGGATGTTAGAAAACTGACCTCCGTGACACTTGCTGAGCTCAGGGAATCTTAAAAGGCTGAATAATGATGAGTGTTAAAACCCAAACTCTTCTTTCTTTACTGTGGCTTGATTACGATTTCTGAAAATAAGTCCAGACTTGCTATATTTTTCGGGTGGAAATGGCTGTAGCACTGTACCTCAGCGAAGTGTCAGGAGAAGTCTTGACTCTGCTTTCCAATGTTCTCTTTGGTTCTATCAGAAAGGTAATTCGCTGCTGCCCGATACCAGGTTTGCACGCACAGTCACTTTCATTCATGCATTTGCCCAGCAGTACCTGTGCTAACAGGTTTGACTCCTTGTGTTCTTTGTCCTATTATTTTTACCTTGCATCTGGTGTCCTGCCCTCCTGGTGTTTCTTTTTATGATCAGGAGCCAGAGCAGCACTGGTATGAACTGATCAGACCCTACAAATGACGAGTGGGCCAATACAGTGAAGTTTGACAGAGGTTACTGAGGTGGAATACTATCAGAGGGAAAGCAGCATAAGGTTGAAAGGGAAAATGTTCTCTCCATCTCCAGCATGCTGTTGTCCAGTGTGAGAGGTAGGAGCATGGCTCTCGTGTGTACCGTGCTTCAGCTGGATCACCTTTTGTTCTTCAGGCCCAACAGGAGGGAAACATCCACCAGATTGAGGAGCTCTTAATCTAAACACCCTCAAGGCTAAATGTGCGCTGATCAGGAGCTGGCTTTAAAGGGTGTTTGTATAGAATAGCTCTTTAGTTGGGCATGGCTAAGCTAGATGTGCAGTTAGTTACCATGTTGAGAGGATGAGACTAGTAATATTCTCAATCACGTCTGTAAAAGTAGGTCTAGTAGACTTCCCTCTTCTGGCCATCTGTCTGGCCTTTTGGGCTGGCTCTATGTTTCTTGATTCAGAAAAGTTTTTTGTAAAGGCTTTTGTTTGTTGTTGTTGTTAAAAAAGTCATTGAAATACAGGCAGGATTTAAGTGGAAGATTACCTGGTTTTCTGGTGGACTTTTTCATGGGCTTTCATGAAGTACAGCTGTTAGGAGCTACCAAGCAAGAGCTGTGCTTGTTGGAGAGCCCTCCTGGGTCACTCTGTAGGACAACCCTGCTGCACAGTGCCACATGGCGTCCTGAGCATGAAAGCCCGAGGATCACTGCTTCTCATGCAACAACCAAAAACTTCTCTTATAACTGTGCTTTGAAGGTGAAAATTAATTGTGATATAAGTATTTATTGTGGACGGAAACTGATGGAAAAAAATTAGCATGCGTGCTCTGACCACCTACAGCAGAAGCATGCCTTCAGGATGTTTGAAGCTGGTATTGAAGAGAGGGGTGAGTGATGCTGTGGCTTATGCATCTGAACTAGTCTGCTGGCACTCTGACTGCAAGTAAAGCAATTTTGAGAATAAAACAAGCTAACCAAAAATACTGCCTTTCTTGTTAGTAAGTATGCTGCTCATGCATACTAATATGATGAGACGTTGAACAGACTTTTGTCTTATTATTATTTTTTTGCTCTGAAAGAAACCTCAATTTTATCTCTGTTGGTCAGTCATATTCTGTCTCTAGAATTAGGCCATTGCCTCCAGTTTTCTTTAAGGGGAAAAGGCTCTCGTTTTGCAGGTTTGGATTGGTTGTCTTAAAGCCTTTTTTGGGCATTACATTTCTAAAACTTTCTGAAAGCACTTAAAAATGTGAAAACCTGGAAAGGTCTCTTTCTGAGAGATGCATCCAGATCTGTACTGTGTTGACAGCCTTGAGTTATGTGTGGGTGTTACCTCACACTAATGAGGATAAATGTGATATCCCACATCTGAAACCAAATGTTTCCTCTTGTGCTCCCTCTCTGTCTGAACCTGTCAACTGCAGGATGTCATGTTTGATGGCTGCATTATGAAAGGAAAATATATTGGCAGAGCTGTAGATGAATCAGGTGACAATGTAGAAGTTTTAGGCTCTCATGTGGATAACAGTCATGCCACTATAAACAGTTCTAATTTTTTGTTCTGATATTTTTAGAAACTATATTAATAGGTTTACAGAGCCCTTCTTTCATGCTTGTTGCTATTCCTATGAAATAGTGGAAGAAGTAACAGAGTGAGTTGTGTGGAGGGGATTTAAAATACTTGAATGAACTATTTTGTGGCTTATCGTTTTGTATCGGCAGTGGGGGCTGTAACATCCTCCCTGACTGCTTGTCCTGCAAGTTGGTACTGAGGTTGCAACCCTACCAACACCCATTGGGCTCCTGATGCTGTGGGGGTGAGAAGGGAAGAAGCAGTTTCCTGAGAGACCATGATGGGAAGCAGCCTATGCTTTCCCCAGCCCATCTTTTAGAGCGACATTTGAGAGGAAAACCCACTAAATTTCATTTTACTTTAATCTTCAGTCAAGGAGATTCTCCTTCGGGAGACTTGGTTTCGCGCTTTGTTCTTCATAGCTTCTCCAAAGCAATGAAACATCTAATTGTACTTTCCCATGGGGATGTGGGGTTTGGGGAGCTGGAGACATCGTGGGAAGGAACGCGTTCCTAGAAAGTGCAGGATTTGCAAGCAAGTCAAGCTCAGGGAACACAGAGGAAGATAAATACAGTCTCTGCAGCCATTTGAACTACAGAGAGAAATGCAAGAGGCCCTAGATCTGCCATCAGAGGCAGCAGAGCTGTCTGGTCTCAGATGAGATTCTTGGGATCTCAAAGCAACTCCTCAGTCTGTTGGGATTTTTGTTGCTGAATCAAAAACCAGAGAAGGCATGTAGATACTATCTGTCTTCCTCAAAACATCAACTTGCTGCTGCCTGCGGGTTATCACGGCTTTTGCCCAAGTTTTGTGGTACCATAAGGCTTACCATTAATCTGTTGGTCAGCGTGTTTATCCTTGGTCTCATTTCTGAAAGAGTGCTGGATGGAGTACGTCACCCTTCTCTCCTATTTGCTTTTGGCAATTATGCAGTTACGTTTTTTTTTGTTTGTTTTTAATGGGAGAGTGATCACTGCAGACTCTTGGCTACTAAATGCGATCGTGCACAAATACTGCATTCAGTCTGTCTTTGTATCACCTCTCTCTGACCCCTCTGTTGTCTCTTTTGGACTAGTCTCAATAAGAATCTGATTTAATAGGACATAATTGCTCTTCTAGCCCTAGGGTCTTCTGAGTCAATTCCTTCTCTTCTCAGAAAGCATTTGGTAGGGCTGTTCCTTCTAAACCAGAGAGAGATGGAGAACAGAGGCCCATGCTGGATTTAAGTGGATTAAATGCCTTTGCTCCCAATTTTTTTTTTGGCAGAGATCTGCATGGGCAGAGCTCTGTGTCTGCTGGGGCATCTCGCACCGGTGCTGCGCACCGCAGTGATGCACAGAGAGGCCGAGCTGAGTCCACGCAGGTGGGGACCTGCCTGGCTGCCGTGTGCGCCCAAACAGTGTCCTCACTAGACTTTCTCAGGGTTGGTGGCCCTTCATATCATTCATGGAACCACGAAGTTGCAGCTTTTTTGTTGGAGGACCCAGACAGTTTTCAGTGCTTTTTCCAGATGTACTCCTGGTAACGTAGCTGGGTATTCCAATCTATGTTGCCACCTTTCAGCATCTCCTGAAGATGCTTGGGAAGGTGATAATGGGTGCATCCACTCTAATTGGGGTTTTTCCTAACACGATCGAGGCAGTTCTACTTTAAAAACTTACGCTGCCTTTCAGTGTGAGTGTTTTTTGCTCTACCTGAGTCTCTAAACCTCTTTTTGAGAGGGTTGGATCTGCCTTCCCAAGCAAACATCAAAAAATAGCATCTCAAAGCACAGATGTTACGTGGCTCTTGAGACTGGAGAGCATTTATTCAGTGTCCATAAGGGGCTCTGCGTAGGAAGGAGTCAATTAGACATTTGTGGCAAAGTGGGATTTTCTGCACAGCATGCCAACAAATCAGTAGCCTATGAAGAAGCTACCTTTCACCATACTTCCCACTGGTTTTGTAAAAATGTACTGTGGCATTAGTTTCTTCTTCACTCATCTTCTGCTTTTTTTTTTTCTTTTTTTCATCATGCTGGAGTTGGGCATGTTTTTCCTGCAGTCTGAGATACTGTTTCTTACTGGAGTCCTGCAGCCTTCATGGGTTTCCCATTCATGTCTTTGTTTTTCCATGGAAGTAAGTGGTTTTGTGGCTGTCTCCTCTGGGAAATTTTCTTTCCGTCATTACTCATTCCTCTCTACATCCCCATGTCCAGCGCTGAGACCACTAGATATCAGGGCAGGACCTTTTTGTAAGGCTTACTGAGCTTAAGAGGTTCTCTAGGACTGATGCCTTTGCTCTTGAGGTTACCCTATTGCAGAGCAAGCTTCGTTAGGACTTGTTGGAGGCAGAAATACCATGTGTCATTCTAGCTCTGTAAGACATCTCAGTAGCTTCCAGTTGGAAACTGGCCTTTCATGGTGCCAGCATGTCTGTAAGACTTGAAGACCATCCCTTGGGTAATGTAGATATGCTAAAAAATTATTCATAGAGCTCCCAACAATAGGAATTTACATATGGGACCAAGGAGCAAGGGAGGTTGCCAACTGTGTTCCTCAAATTTGCTGTCATTCATTATGTGTGTTCACATCTGGTGCTGCATCCCCTCTAACTCAGAGTCCTGGAGAAGAGTCTGTAGGACATAGGAGTGAAGAGTGAGATCCTAAAATGCTTCTGGTTGCTTTGCTTTCATTACATACTCACCTTTTGGTGGGTATTTCACTTGAGGATTTCCATGGAGCTTATCCCACCTCTTTTGATGGTGAGGTTTTTTTCTAGCAGTCATTTGATGCTTTTGAGACTGTTTTGTGGCCTGCCTGAGTACTTGCAAAAAACTTGGTAATGTTACGTTGAGCCCTGCTCAACAGAACGATTTTGCTGTTTTTGGCACTCTCCAGTAACAGTACTTGTATCACTTGCCATCACAATACTGTCGTGCCCCTGTCTGGGGCGTGTGGTCCCAAAAGACAGCTCGATGTGCGTGCTAGTATCAGCTGTGTCCTGATCTGCTTGGGAGTACTCGGAGCATTTTGCTGTCATCTCTTCAGTGGTGTTAATACCCCAGAAGAGTATTTAGGAACTGGCAGCTTAAGAACAATGAGAAGGTTGCCATGTGACTTTGCATGCTTTTCGTGGATGCGGTGTGAAAACGTGGAGCACTCGAGAAGTCTCCATAAGGTATACATCAAATAGAGAAGTGCCTGCATGTTTGCTGCAGCAGTCTGCAACTCCAGCTAAATCTGGTTCAGCACTTCACAGGGGGCTTCACGTGTCTTCATAGGTTCCTGTGAATTATAAAAGTGTCTGTCAGTGTGGAGGTGGAACAGAAACCTGTTTGTTAATTTTCCAGGATTTCTCAAACTATTGCTTTCAGAAATTGAGCATTGTTCCAACTGCTTCCATTTGGAGTTACTACAATTCAGGATAAACTTTGATCAGTTTTTTTTCCTTCCCCTCCACCCCCTGAAGTAAAAACTGTGGTTATTTACTGGTTAAAAAATCCACAAGGAGGATTTCTTACCAAGTCTTTTGCCATAAGTAGGCGAAGTGTGCACTTTGTGTGGCTGTTGCATTGAGATGGCTTCGTTTTGCACTCTTGAGGCCCAGCCTACACGAGCACCATTATGGATGCTTGTTCCTCTATTTTTTCAAATCTATTTATCAACTTAAAACTTGTTTCTAGCAGTCTTCTGGGATAGGATATATGAACGTTGAGCTGCTGTGTTTGTTTACTGTGTGGTGTTTGAGAGCCTTCTGTATTGCCTGTCTCTGAGAGAAATGGGGTGTTTGTGCTCTGTTGTTTTCATATGTAGTACAATATAAATGCAAGTGTTCCAGCTTTATCATCTCGTCACTTTAATTCTACAGTGTCTTAATAATTAACTCACCTAAATGTAGCTATTTACTCAGACAGGGAGAAGTAAATATTGTTTGCACTTATATCATGAAATGTTCATGAGATCAACTAGGATATGAAATTATGATTGTCACAGTGGCAGTGTTTTATAGGCAGTGATTGTGTTCGTGATTAGATGTAGTTTGATATTTGTTGAGTATAAAGTAAATATGTTTAAAGCTACAGAACTAACTCTTTGCACTTAAATGACTGCACAATAAGAACAATAGGGGTCTGTAAACATAATATTGGAATATTGCTCCAGTGGGTCACTGGAGATACTCTCATTTACTCTTTCTCCAGAAAAGAACTCCAACAAAACAGCAAATTGGTATGTGTGTATGTATATTTGTGTGTGTGTGTGTGTGTATATATATATATATATGTATTATTTTTTTTTTTTAGGAACTCATATGAAACTAATAGACTTGCTGAATCAAAGCAAACCAGGGTTTATAGAAGGAAAGATTATAATGTTTTATTAGGGCAGTGGGAACACTCGTTGTCACCTGAGCCAGGATTTAGGAAAGAAAGTCTGAATAAATCTCACAGGTATTAGCATACGAGCTTGCAAAACAGAAATACAGGTTAGGCAGGAGTAACACAGTGCTGTCTGTGACCACCGTCCTGCAGCCTGCTGCATTGCTCAACTAAGGCGCTTCATGAGGTGAGCAAATAAATCAACACAGGTGAGCTACAGGTTATGTACTGGCCTCTTTATAAAGAGCAAACAAACAAACAAAACCCTAAACCCTATATAATTTATGTTAAGTAATTGTACAATGTTGCACTTAAATTCTAAGGGTATTATTTGATTAAATAATTCCTTTTCAGTCATCAAAACCTAACCTGTGCTTCGTTTAAGCCAGTATTTGGTACCAGGGGAGGAGAAAATGCAATCAAAGCTGGGAGCTAATGCCTTCAGACCTATCAAATGCTTCCTTTGTAGCTATCTATGTGGTAATATTAATAGTAAAACCGCTTCAGGTTTCTCAAGGTATTGCAAAATTCTGGTCAGTGGAAAAGGGGGAACTGTACAGTAATTAAAGTCTTTGTGTGAATGCTGTCAAACACCTGAACAGCTGAGTCTCAGATCTCTGTCCTCATTCAAGTCATGCTGTTGGTGTGAGCTTCCCCGTTACATTCAGCGGAGAGAACTGCCTGGCAGGTTCTTAAGCAATGCTTTAATAATTTTAGTGTCAAGATGACCTGAAAATATTTTCATTTTAAAAATCAAAGTCCAGCTTTCTTTGGGATCCGCTCGTATTCGCATTTATGACTCTTGTTCTCAGTCTCTTTGCAGTGTATTATTGAACAAGGCTGGAGCAAATTCAGCAGAAGCTGCAGTCTTCACTGCTAGGGAGGAGTATTTGGAGTTTATCAAATAGATATATTGTTCTGTAAATGCATTCAAGCAGCCTGGTTTGTCTGCGGGCAGTTAAACATTCATTTTCCCCATTTCAGGGAAGAAAATGCATAGGTGTAACCTCTTAAAAAAGGGTTCTCAGTGTGGAGGAAACATAATTGAATGTATATTCTCCTCACAGAAGATCATAGTTGTTGATGAGCTATTTATTTTTCTGTTTCTCAGCAGTTATGCAAAGACTGCTTTTGTCCTGAAGGAGGGTTTTATTTACCAAATAAATTGGTTAGATAAAGTCTCATTCATTTTATTAATAGCAGCTGAAAAGGGAGGCACAAATGTCTTTGTCTCCCCCACTGTTCCATGATTCCCTTTTACTGAAACTCCCACAACTGCAATGTAAAATAAAAGGACTTTTCATCATAATAGTATACATGAAAGTGCCTGGATTTTGACCTTTGTTTCTGCCCATTAAAATCTATGGCTATATAATTTAGACTATGTATGCAGATAGAAAGACTCCAGTGTTAGTAATCCAAACTATTATTAAAGGAACATTAGAGGCAAAATGTTCTCTTTTGTTAGGCTTGATTTAGGCTTGATTTGTTTTGGATTGCTTGTTTACTTTGAAAGCTGATCTACAAAAAACAAGAAGAACTGTTAGAGCCCTATGCCCTTTCCTAATGCTCTAGCTTCTACAAAGAAAGCTCAAAATAAACAGTCTGGGGAAGGAGAGAGAGGCTTCCTGCTTCTTGCTTAAACTGGAAAGTCAGGTCATCTCTACTTGTAAGATTATTATTATTTTTTAAAGTAATCTGAAGTGGAAAATGAGAGAATAAAAACAGGACAATGGGGAAAGAAGGGGGCTTCTGGTCTGTAGAAATCGAGTGTCTCTCATAGTTGAGTTAGACAGCGTGCTGTTACGGATCAGTCGAGATGGAGCGGTGCTTGCACCGTCCTGGTGGGTGACCTGCCCCACGTGGGTTCTGGGTGCGATTCGAGTGGTAGCTTGGTCGTAGCTGTCCCATGCAGCAGTGGGTGAAATGGGGAAACCCAACAGCGGTCCTGAATCACAGAGGCAAGATTTCAAAATACATACGTGCTCCTTGAGTGCTTTGCCCTGGTTGAACACACAGGGGAAACACAGGTGAGACTTCATATCCCTCCTCTTCGCAGTGGGAACATCTCCCATGGCTCCGTTTGGCCAAGTCTCTCTGCAGACCAGAAGTTTGAGATGGCAAAATCAGAGAGAGTGGAATGAATGGGAATAAGGTCAGGGAAGTGGGGAGATTTTGATGTCCTTCAGCAAAGTTTTCTTATTTTTCTTTCTGTTTAATACATTGGTCCTGGTCTCGAACTTCTTTGTAGCACTTGCAGATGAGTCTTGCCAAAAATGGAGGATTTTGTTCATGGGAAACTGATCTGATGTCTCTGTATCTAAAAGATTTATGTTTGCAGTGTATTCTTCTAAAATAATGGAAATTACAATGTATCCCAGCAGCTGCTATTCATAGCACATCTAGGCGGAGATGATAATTAAATGCAATCTGAATACATAGGAATTTAAGATTGAAAAACTAATAAAAACAAGATGTTTTGCTATCCTTTTGCTGAATATTTTTATAACCTCTCAGTTCTGACTGAAAACAGCTATTTCGCGAAGCAACTAGAACATGAAATAACACTGGGTAGGCTTTCTCATATTAAAAATAAAAGCAGAAACTGAAGTTTGAGATGATGCAGATCTTGAAAAGCAATAATCCTGTTGTAGTTATGCAGCCGCATCCTTCCTGTAGAGATTCACAAGGGACTGTTTATCACCGCTGAATTGATACAAACTCTTATCTTGAAGTAGGAGGAAAGCTGAAGTTCTTTTCTGCTAATGATGTATAGCGTTACAGGTTTCTTCAAGCTAATCATACGTTGTGGTGCTTCTTGCTCTTTATCAGCCTTCGCCTCCTTTCTGGTTCTGTCATTGTCCTTGGGAGGATGGAGAGGGATAGGAGCTTCTGAGAGGACTTTGTGCACAGCTGAGTGAAACCTTATGTAAATGAACCTTTGCAGGGTTTTGAGCTCAAAACGTTGTTTTCTTGCCTAGGTCCTCATGTGGCAGTTGCTGCCATTGGAGAAATAAAGCCAAATTCTAATACTGATAAAAGAGCTTCAGTGGGAAATAACAGCCTGTGGCAAAACTCTGCTAACTTTGCTAACTTTGCTACTGCAAAGTGGTGTAAAACTTGTGAATTTTGGTGCAGACATCCCTGGGAAAATATTCTTATGGACCGTGGGCTGGTTTCTGTCCCTAAGCCTGCTGGTTTTCCAGTTTGTAATAATCCATGGGGGAGACGCAACCCAGAGGCTGTAAAACTCTTAGGTTCGAGCATAGACCTTTGTTACAGCTGGGTGGTCAATGTGCCCTAAAATGACAACAATTTCCAGAGATCTCCTTTAAACACTGGTTTCCTGTGTTGAAATTTGGACTGAACTAAATCCGTGGAAGATCTTTTTTCACCAAGGAATGTGTTTATTCCCAGTCAGTACAAGATAAGAGCGGGAGGTGGTGTTCTTGGTAACGTTCATCTGGAGGGAACAACTGGACCTCAAGAGCTGCATGATGAATGAAAAGAGAGGAAGTTTATTTTCTGCTTTTCTTCAGCAGCTCCTGCTTGTTATCAGTTGTCAGCTATCTGCAGTACATTGTTTTCCTTCTTGGAAAAAACAAGCCTTTTTCAAGACCCTGCTTAGCTGGAAATATTTAACACTGCAGGACTAACCTTGCTCGTAACTGCTGCTCAGAGGGTAATTTATTTCCTAGTCTTGTGCTCTGTTATTGAACAGATCGTGACTGTTGGGGAATTCAAGCATTTTTGTTTCCTTAGCTGCTTTTGGTGATGGTTGGGAAAGCTGGGGAGGGCTGAGATGTCCCAGCAGGTTTTCTTGCTGCTTTGCCCTTTGAATTTTATTGGTAATCTCAATTTTCCATCTTACTTTTGCAAAATAAATGTCTTATTTAACTGTTTGAACAAGCAAGGTGGACGTTTCTTACTGTAAACCTGTTGGGAAGGAGGCCAGGGAATTAAAGAGCCAAATACATAGTCCCAGAGTTTTGTTTTTTTTTTCCCCCTCACAATTCTGGAGAACTCGGGGCCTCAGAGTACACCTCAGCAGCCCCTATTCCTGCTGTGGGGGAAAGCGTAGTGCCCCTATTCCTGGTCTGTGGGTCAGAGCCCCGTGGCTTGCAGCAGGATGGCCAGGACCACGACCTCCACTATAGCAGGAGGCATGTCGTCCCGTTGGCTTGCTTTCCTCCACAGGCGGCCATCCTTGTCACCAGAGGGGTTTTTGCTAGATCTTGCAAGATACCTGCTCATTTTCTGAGCTGAAAGTTTGCCACCGATCTTGAAAGTTTATGTCAAAGGACAAAAATAATAATAAAAAAAAGCTCATAGTAAGCAAAAGCTAATAGATATAAATGTACAGTAGAACAGTGTATTTATGTGGGGACATTCCAAGATGATTTTTTAAACACTAGTCAGGCTGAGTCGGTAAGAGAAGGAGAGGACTTTACTAAGTTAAACAATGAGATAAATAACCTAGGCGACAAATGTCTGAACAGGTAATGGGTTAAAAATTCTTGCTGGGTTTTTATTAGCCCTGAGGAAGTGACAAGGATGATGTATCCTAAAGATATAGTTTTAATTTTCCAATACATATGACTTACAATTGGCATTCAGGAGGCCTTTTCCATAAATCTTGCATTGTATCGCATCATGCAGAAAAGAGATGTACTGAAGGCTTATTTCACTGTCTTGAGATTTGTTATGTGCTGTATTCACAATATTATGCAGATCAGCTGTCAAACTGTGGAATATCTGAGTTAAGAATTGTTCTGATCTGAAAATAGAAATCAGTTAAGTATGCACTCTAATATTACAAATTAGTGATTTTGAAGAGCTCCATAAGGAGCAGAAAGAATCCTCATATGTAGAAGTTTGCCACAGATGTCTGTATTCTGTTTCAGCATCATGGTCGTCACAGCATCAGTGTTAGCTTTTCTTACAGTCTTGCCAGAGACTTGGTTAGATTGGACTGTGGTTGTTCAGGATGTTATTCCCCGTAACGTCATTTTACAGAGCTGTTAGTGAGAGGGAGCTCACTGCTGACCTTGCTAACGTGCTCCTCAGTAAATGCAACATGCCTTAGCCTTGAGACTCTCCCATAAACCCTGCATATTTTCCTAAACCTGAAGAAATGCACCTTTAGGGTAAGTAGAAAAGTAAATAGAGAACAACGTCTTGTTTCCATCCCTGTGTGGGGGACTTCGCCTTGCTGACCTGTTTAGATGGCCCCTTGTGGAGTAACTGGGATTTTCAAAATGCCATAGGGAAGTGCAGGAAGTCTTTCCCAAGAATAACATCCTGAAGCTATTAATAAAGGTTGGGAGACTGTTATTCAGAAAGCAGAAAACTCTGAATGTGCCACTTTAAGTCCACCAAAACAATCTCATTAGTACAAAGGGTTTTTAAGAGGAAGAAAAAAGTACGCAGTATTTACATTTCTCGTATGAAGTCACCTCTAGAAAAAAAAAATTGCAAATTCAATCCGGCAGTCTGAGAACAGAACTGTTCCAAGGTGCGCTGCAGTGAATTGAATTAGACCCACACTGTTACTCGATTAGCAAACGACTATTTCTAAATTACCCTCCTTTCCCCCTCAGAAGCTGCAGCATCTACAGCGACAAATGTCAGCGTATGGAGAAGTGTTACTTTGTCTGAATGGCAGAGGAAGAATGAAGCCTGTTTGCTGGTGCCGCCTCCTTATTTCATAGTTTCTTCTCAGATAAGCTTGTGGGGGGTACTTGCAGTTGGGTTTCAGTCGTGGGGTCACCATGCTTCTATTTTTGCTGTTACGGAGTGTTAAATGGAGCATATTTCAGTTCTGCTGTCAATTAATGAGGAGCTTTGTAGATTAATATTAATGCTTTCTCAACAGAAACCCCTCACTTCTGCAAATAAAATCAAGAAGGAAAAAAAATCAGCTATTCAGAGCTGTGGTAGTGATTTAAAAATGATCACAGGAGGGAAAATTTCATTACATAAACCAGGGCAGGCTAAAAAAGGCACAACTGTAGCTCACTTGACACTTCTGAAATTCATAACTAATACATGTGAACGCTGAAAGTGTTGACTCCTGACATCCTGTGCTGGTGGAGGAGTTTTGTGCTCTGGCTGATAGCAGTGAGCTCTGCGATACGGTTTTACCTTACCTTTTTGTGGGTCACCCACTTGCTTCACGGCCATGGGCCAGCGGGGCCTCTCTGCTCCCTTACGTGCTGCGAGCGGAGAGCAAGCTCTGCTCTGCCCTGACTTCTGCAGCCTCAGAGCCTCCTTTTTTATTTCTATAAGAGCCCAGATTGAGTTTTGCTTAATTTGACAGTTAAGAAAATAGTTTTGGGATGTGTAAACTGAGCATGTTTACTAGATACGAGCTCTCAAGACTAGATCTGGGAATGCCCACGCTTCTCGGTACAACACTTGATGAGTGTTGAGGCTGAGGCAGAATGGGCAGAATGGGATGTTTGCTTTCCTGAGCACCCCTTTGTGTAAATTAGGTGTTTATACCTATGAGGAGTGTCATACACAGAGTGCATGGCATGATTGGGCGATGGAAATGGGGAACCTTGATGCTGATGCAGGATTTAAGTTGGCTGTTGCTTGGTCCAGCAAAAAAAAAAAAAAAAAGGCAAATAGCATGTTTGGTTTAACTGAGAAAGGAGTTGAGAGTAAACCAGAAAGCATCGCTCTGGCATGGTGTAGGGTCTTAGAAAAGAGCACATTAAGTGCTCTTTTCAGTGCTGATCCCATCTCAGGAGGGTACAGTAAAGGCTCAAAGTGTTGTAGAGGGAGGGAAACGTGTGCTGGCTGCTGGGCGGACCCAGGGACAGATGTGCAAGCTTGCTGAGAAGCTTGGCGGTCGTGGGGGGTTTGCACTTGAGAAAACCTCGGTCAGACTCCACACACAAATTTCATATAGGTGATGTTTTACGAAAGGGGAAACACTTTTCCATTTCAAATACGTATGTGTTGTGGAAAATTGCCGTTTTACTAATTTGGCCTAATTATTTCCTTCTCTAATGTTTGTTTTACTGTCTTTCCTATGTGCATGGTATTTAGAATATACTGCTGATGTCTTTTGAGTCCAGATCGTTGCTCATCTATGGATGTCCTTCCTGGACTCTTGAAAATTTTCATGTGTAGCCTTCTGGAAAAAGCAATGTTACAGAGCCAGAAGGCTAATTCATTCTAGAATACCAGAAGGGTGATCTGCTCTTGGCTTGGATTAATAGCTATTATATTTCTTTTGAAAGAAGTGTTTTACCAACATTTTCCCCCCATTTCCCCCTTCATCACCCTTATTAAGCCTAATGATTACAAAATAAACTTGACCAGAACAGGCTGGGAGCAGGTACAAACTGAACTGCTCAATATCTAAGCTTAATAGCAGAGTGTAATGAGGAGAAAAGTTATCAATCTGATAGCAGATGATTGCTAACGTGCTAAAATATTACTGCTGGCTCTCCTCAGATTGCTTTGATTTCTGACATCATTCTGTCACACAGTCAGGGCTGAAAACTATGAAAACGCCCTGGTTTTCTTGGCGATGTTGAAGTTCTCCATGTCCTGAAGTCAAACAGACTAGAATGAGGGCAAGAGGACTGACCTGACTTTCTGAAATTGTTCCTTGCCAACATGTGTTGCTTTCAGTAGTTTAATTGGCAGTTGTCTCACCCTAGTGAAGGGAGCATTGCTTGCCAGAAGACCATGACTCTTACCTGCCTTACAGGTCAAGCAAAATTAAATTGCTGTTTTTTGAATGCCTGACACATACCTGTGAATAGGCGAGTTTGCACCCCCCCCCCCACCCCCCATCCCCTGTTGTGAAGATGGTGACTTTTACATAAAGCTTTATTGGGATGCTGACTGCACACGGTGTATCTTGGTGCTGCCTGCAGGAGTGGGCAACCCAGCTCCTCTCCAGTACTTCCCATCATGAAAAGACTGTTTTCCCCTTTCTTCTTTACTGGTAGGGAGTAAACAAGGCTTAAACTTACTGCCTTGTTGAGAATGTAAAAACTTTGATTCTTGGGTTGTTAACAAAAGAGCATTTTCATTTAAGTGACATACTTCAACTTTCTCATTGCTTGTTCTGCTGTGGAGAAGGACTTCCAGGAGGAGCGCTTGTCTGCGAAAGCCTTAAGTCATCTGAACAGAGAAGGAAAGTGCTTTTTCCTCCAATACATATCGGAGAAGGCTAAACCCTTTAGCATGGAGCCTGGAGACCTAATTCTACTGATGGTGTTCTCACATTGCATCAAGAGCATTTCCGCCCCTTGGTTGCCACATCTCTATGGATGACTAATGATGCAATAAAACAAAAAGAGGAAAGAGCTGAGAAATGAGGGATCGTCCCTGTATAGAAATGCATCAAAATACAGACAGTGCATCAAGCCAAGGGAACACTTAGTGGCCACTTGTGACCTGAGTGAGGCTGGTCCTAGAGCGATAGCTCCCTTGCCATATGACTGGGCTTTCCGTGTGCACCCCAGAGATCCCGGGAGGCATCAGCTAAGTGTGGTACACCCCAGCTCGCTGTGCCTGTGGAGCATGAACACCAACTGCACTCGCTGCTCCCTCACCTCTCTGAGGGAAAAAAGTGGATTGGGGCGAGCTGCAACCGTCAGTTCTCCCCAGAGCACGCTGCTCAAGCTGGCTTTGCAGTTGGCCATGAGAAGTGATGAACCCCATGGATCATCCCATTGGCAATTCTACCACAGCTCCTACAGCAGGTGTTTATTCTTTATGATTGAACAAATTCTAAGGAAGAAGAGTATTAGGAGTATTTTGAGAGCTAAAATGGTACTAGAAACACAAATCTCCCTGAGACAATGTTGGCGTCTTGACTTAAGAAACTCCCTGTGCAAGTGGTTGCTATTTCCGGACCGGTCACTTCAGTGAAATTGCTGTGCAATAGTGTGCCTTGTAGGTGCTGCACAATAGTGGGAGATCAGAAGAGATATAGGAATGTTCTTCAGTGCAAATGGGGAATCTAAAGGTGTCTGTGTCTCATTTAATAGACAAGATGCACAGGCTCATCCATAGCTAAAAAATTTACCTCTAACTTCTGAAGTTTGGTGCCTGTTATAATGCCTGTGATGCATGGTACATATTAAAGCAGTTTTCTGTCCATCTAAATTACATAAAATAAAACTTGTACTATGCTGTTGGGCAGAAGTTGTTCATGGCATTCTTTTTTCCAAAAAATAAATCAGTAGTATGGAATTTGGTTGGGATTGAAACTTTGTCTTTTCAAATTTAAGGGCCATGTTCTGAACAACAAGAAGTGCTCACATATTGTCTTAAACACCATCCCCAGGAAACAGACTTACTCTGAGAAGTTTAGCTGGAGGGACTCTCCAGATGACAGTCCTTCATAATGGAGTCATTATGAAGGCCACACATGTGCATGAGGATTTTCATTTGACTTGCACAGTACTTGTGAAATGTGCCAACCTGCTGTCCCAAAGCCCTTCGCTTTCCTCGGAATGGAGAGGCATTGCTGTGTGGATAGTAATGCTGTGCTGCTTTTCTGTGTGGTCAGCTCAGTGCAGTTTGGAGTTCCCTTGCAATTCATCCACCTTTTCATCATAAAAAAAAAAGCCCAACTCCAGATCACTTCAATTCAGCCACGTTTGTTATGTTGGAGCAGTATCAACACTTTTTACTTTGCTATCTAGCCTCCATCTTTGAGGATATCCCTATCTTTTTTCCTTTTTCTTGGCTTTCCTGCATGATTCCCTGACAATAGTTACCAGTAAGTTTGCCACGCAGTCCTTACTGTGTGATTTTTCTTGATGTCATGTTGGACTCCAACCGTACTGGTGTGATGGAAACTTTCAGTATGACCTTGTAAGGACTTTTCTCATACAGCAACCAAAGTATTGAATGTAGAATTTAACTTTTTGTTCTTTTAGCTGATCAAATAGGTTATTTTGTGAAAGATGCTGATTTATGTACAGAGCAATATCAGTTCTCAACTTGACCTCGGACTTGGTGCTTTCTTAGCATCCTTCATGTTAGTGCATTTGTGGACGGAGCCTCTGGGCTCCCGCTGCCAGTGCATGTGGTGGAGGCAGGGTGCCCTGCTTATGAGTTTTACCTGCTGTACTACTGATGCAGGCGCTCAGTTTTCCTCACCCCAGAAGACGTGGGTATTGCTGGACCTTGGCGGTAAACTTCGGAGCACAGTTTTCAAATGTGGGTGCCTGAACTGAGGTGCTTGAATATCTGCATATGTGTTGCAGAGTTCCTGGCGCATCTTTTCCAGCCTTACCCCCCACCACTAGCTCTGCTCTTGGTGAGGATGCCTTGCATTGCCTTGTCTTCTAACCCTGGCAATACATCTCCTCTGTACCCAGAGCCTCAAAAAATGCAATGTCCTAAACTACTGTCATTTCGAATCCAGCTGGAGAGAGATGAAGAGGACTTCAGGATCCACGACACTGCACTGAAACAGCATCTTCCACTGTCACGTCCTTCCCAGCTTTGCTGCCTTTGCCCAGTGGTATTTACCAAAGTAAAGCATAATTTGTACAGCAGAGAACAGCCAGATAATGTTGTTAACAAGTTTTAACAAAAAAACTTACAGGTGATTTTTTTTTTTAATTTATTCCTATTTTCTGCCTTCTGTAATTGTAATGGTTCTTACTTTAGCTGTTGTTGCTAAGCTGCATTAAGAATTTGCATTTCAAAGCAATCTCAAACTGTCTTAATTTAAAGAACAACCTAAGGAAAAGGAACCCCATAACCTAAAACGGGAGCAGAGCTGAAACAATTGCAGGTATGCTCAGTGTATTAATCATGCCAGTGGATAACTATTTATGCTGCTATGTGAACCAGAGGAATCCATTTTATAAGATGTGCAAAATTCTCCCATCAACTCTCCAGTGCAGGTTAATAACCTCGAAAATGATTTTGATTCACAGCCAATATGGCTGAGGCTTAGAGGGAGAGGGGGGAAGATAATATGGGCTTCAGAAAAAGGTAGTGTAAGTTTGTCTTTCAAAACATATAATTTCTTGCTCTGCAGGAGCCTGGAGAAAGGGTATAATCCCATGTGGGACGCGTCCCCTGAATGAACGGGAAAAAACAAGATGCGTAAACAGATAAAGCAATTGGGAAAAATAGGGAAGACAGGCAGAAAGGTCTTATTGAATACTCTAACTGAATGACAGAATGGTTTGGTAATAAAGTCACTATACCTGTTTTAGTCAAAAAAGCGGGTAAGGCTTGTAGGAAGAGAAATTTCTTGTTAGATTGGCTGGTGTAGCTTGAAGAAGCAGAGAACCTTGGGGAATGGGGTTCTCTCTGGATCGTGCAGATGCCCAGTGTTAGCATCAGCCTCGGGATGAATAGGAAACAGAAAAACCATGCCTCAAAAGATGCAGGTGAGTACGCAGTAAGCAGGATAAAGGAGTGGAGCTCAGCATCAGTGCCTTTGCGGAGGCGTCAGAACTGAGTGTCTAGGGCTGAGAGCGAGGTGATGCAGTGGGACGGCGAGGTGCCACGAGCCCATGGCTTCATGTGCTCTAGCTCCAGGCCCTGACCTACGTGCCCAGAACATACAGCACTTTTCCAGAGAGCCCAGGGAATTGTATTTAATCATAAAAGGAACAAAACAAAACCCACTTATCTTGGTTGGGAAAAGGCATTTATTTATTTTTAGAAGCAAGCTGGCCTCATGCACACAGCTGAATTAATATGCTCAGGTTATAAGTATTCAAAGCATCAGTTCTGAGTGATCTGCAGACTAGTCAATGGCACCCTTTGTGAAGAATCCGGAGCAAATGCGTAGTAGGCAATTTCAAAATCTTTTCATCAGTAATGCGGGTGAAAATCATGCAATTTGTTTTGGTATGCATTATTAACCAAACCCTATGGAAGCACCAAGTGGCTGAATATTTTATTGTACTTCTAAGTTCCCTTTGCTCAGAGAGAAATAACATTTTCTCCTCTGGACTTGCACTCCATTATCTTGGCTTCCTTTTATGTGTGATAAACCATTTGCCAAGCCTTGTTTGTAGTACATTTGGGTGCTGGTACACCCATCTGACAGCGCAGATCGGCTCTGCTCCAGCACAGGCGCTGCAGGGACCGGCCGCCCCGAAACGGTGAGGTCTGCGCACGGCGGGACTCGCGTGGACGCCGTGCAGAACGCACCTCAGGCTCACCATTCACCTCCAGTCACCTCGTTTCAGTACTTAGCCTCGTTTGCTCCGGTTGCAGGGCTGCCGTAGCACTCTTGGTGCTCGATTTGCAGGTGAATGGGACCGAGGACTGGGCAGTGGGCAAGACCTGGTGGGACCGGGTGGCCTTTCCATGTCCCTTTGCAGGAAATCTCCTTCCCTGGCTGGCGGGCAGTTAGCCTGAGATGTGGGCAGGTGCTCCTGCCTCAGTGACCCTCTCATCCCTCCTGTGGCTGTGGTGGGCCACCTTGGGTTGAGGGGTCCTCGAGGGCACCTCCTGTGCCTCTGTAACTTGGAGACGTGGCTGAAAGGTGGTAAGAAGCAGTGCGCCCCCTTCATCGGTGTAAAGGACAGCGTGTGCTTGTCTGCGAGCAGCCAAGGCGCCAGCCCTGTTTAATGCACTTCTCCATCCCTCCTTCCCAATCCCCTCCTGCCTCACGGAGTGTGGGTTTCCATCTGCCACGTCTCCATGGGGTGTAGCTGCCCAGGAGATGCAGATCCCCCTGGTCTCTGGCAGGTGAGTAGCTGACATCTGCCTCACGTTTGGGATATGGTAATACATATCTCCATAGAATCATTAAGGTTGGAAAAGGCCTCCAAGATCATCAGGTCCAACCGTCCCTCAGCTGCCAATATTAATTATATGTGTACCAATATATATTATAACTACCGTTTCAAGAAGTGAGGTGACCAAGCAGCCTGTTACTTCTGACCCAGTCTTCCATCCCCACATCAGATAAATGACGTCTGCCCCTTGGGTCCCTATTTCTTAGTCTGACAGCCCTTTTCTTTCTGTCATTCATTATCCACTTCATACTTCTGAATGTGTCAGGAAGCAACCACGTTAGAGAGAGGAAAGTCAGGTGCAGAAAGGCATCTGCTTCCAGCTATTTGAAAGTGATACAGGAGATTGGCTTTCTTTAATCGGAAGGATTAAAAATGTCTCCGTCTTTCATGTGTGAGGAAGAAAACCTGTCTCTGAAATTTTCTGTAACTTCTGTTTACTCTTTTGGAGGGTCCTTAAACAAAAAGAAACGAGGATTTAAGAGGAATTTTCTACTTAATGGGAAGATAAAGTAGCTGATGAGGTGAGAATGTTGCTTTCTTGGCCAAAAATAAATCACATTTACACACGATCCTTGGACCTGAGAAGCTCTCAAAAGCAGCTACCGAAAAATACATATTGGTGGGTGATTGTTACCCAACGTCTGGTAACGTCACCTAATCATGACTGCGTCTTTTCAACCACAACAGCAACGTCATGCTGTGATTCATCCCACATTCTCTAACGTTTCTGGCTAGCGTTTGACTGTTTTATTTTCTTCAGACATCAAGGTAATTTGTAGAGGTGTTTAATAGCTGATTCAGATTTGAGTTGGCAGCAATTTCATCCTTTCAGAAGATGCTCAAAATTGCTCGGCTTGTGCCCTTTCAAGAAAAAAAATCTCGTGGCAAGCTGTAACCATATGTTTAGGAGTTCATGTTTCTAAGTGGTTTTGTATATTGCATATGATCTAGCAGGAAATTTGTGCTTTGCTTGTGTGTGGTGGGGATAAAGTACACAGGCATTATTAGTCTGTTTATTGTGTTTCTTTTTTATCTTTTGAAGATGCTCGCATCCATTTTTTTTCTTCTCAGAAAATATGGGCTTTTGTCATGCATATTAACTGAAATATATTGGGTTTTCCTGCAAGGAGGGAGGATGGTGGGCTGTCTGCAGCCCTGGGGCTTTGTGCTGGCAAATGGCTGGGTGGCGTTTTGGAGATCCCTTTCATTTGTGGGTTCCTAGGTAGAGATGGAGGAATCCGAGTGGATGTTTGCATAATGAAGTAGAAGTAATGAAGTATTGAAGTAATAAAGTAAAGAAGTAATGAAGTATTTGCATAAATCTTCTCTCTTCTGTGTCACTCTTAAATAGCCAAGGCTTTCAAAACACCGATTTTTAATAGCAGAGAAGATATATTGGGTTGGTAGGTTAGTCAGCTGAAAAATGTTTGCTTCACCACGAGTGAAACTTAGGTCTGTGTGCAAGAGTGAAGCAAGGAGCTCTGCTGTCTCCTGGATTACACCACCTTTTATTTTAACCTTCCTGCAACTTCTCTGGGTTATCAGAGGTCTTGATGGAGCCAGGAAATACTTTGTCACCTGGAGTCATTCGGGGATGTTGGTGCCAAGTGTTCCTGACAAACTGAAGGACAAGTGAGGATTTTGGACGACCTTCACAGTACTGTGCATAACACCTCCTGCATGAAGTCATTTTATATCTCACACAATAGTTGTGAAACCTCCAAGTTTCCGAGCTTTTGAGGATGAAGCACTCGATGAGCCCTTCCTGCTTCCCATCCCCATGGCTCTCTCGGACACAAGCGGGCGCAGTCCCCTGAAGCAGCGAGCCACCGTCTTGTGTTAGCATGCAAGTGCGGCAGCGGTGGCTGGAAATTGATGCCGCCTTCACTTCTGGGAGCACTCGAGACAATGACCTCATCAGGCTTCAGGGGGATGAACGAGGCATTGTGAAGAGAGACGGAGCCGCTAGTCCAAAATTACATTTTCACTCGAAAGGAAGCCTGGCAATGGCAGTGATAACCCCTAAGCAGGGGAGAGCAGAAAACCAACCAGATGGAGAGCTCCTGCAATGCAGAGGCATTATTCTGATGTAAATCTCACCAATTCAGACTTATTTTGTTTGAGAAAAATGACATCTTGCCTCACTAAATGTCTAAAGTGTTCCCGGTGAGAGAGAGTTTGTGTAGAGGTGCACGGAAAATCTCTGTAGAGGTGCACAGGCAGAGTTTTCTAACTTAGATAAACTCCAGAGAGAGAGAGATTGCATGGCATGAGCCTTGAGCTTCACCTCCACGCCAGGCATCTGATGAAGTTTTATTTTCAGTATTTAGTTCCCGATTATATTATAAAGCAAATGCATTGAAATTTCTGACATAGTTTCTGAGCCAGGTTGCTCAGTTATTTGTCTATTCTGACACCTCTGTTAATCGTTTTTTGTTTTAATTAGGTGTCCATGTGTTGAATTTCTTTGTCTTTGCACCGAGCTGCTGATATTTGCATTTGAATTGCTTTCCTAGGTCTGACCAAACTTTAATTTTCAGTTCTTTTGCAGTTAGAGATGGTCAAATGAATAAAAGATGAAAACTTGATGGCTGTTTTTGCCCATATGAATGCTGCATTTCTGAAAACTTTTAGAAGAGAAGGTTAGCTACGTTTGTGCACTTTCATTTGTACTCTTCAAATAACTCAAGAGTCCCAGAATGACAGTACAAGGCAGAAGGTAATGGCTAATACTGAGGACAGCTGGGAGGACATAAGATAGATTACAAGTTTCAGGGCAAAGATCACTTTTCTGTCTGCATATTTGCCTGCTGTGCCAGGGTGCTGCGTTGCATAAAGGTCCGAGTCAAACAGCCTCCGTTCCTCCGGGATGTTTTAGAGGCTCTGAGTGACACAAACCTTTTTTTTCCAGTAATGATGTTGTCGGACCTGGAGGAGGAGGGCAGAGGGAAGATTTTGTAGTGCTGAGCACAAGCATGTGTTACGGACCACTGCAGTCCTTCAGAGTTGTGGTCAGGAGTTGACAGAGTGGGTATTTATTTCAGAAACCTACCCGAGGTGCATGCTTAACTAGGGAGTGAGGTGCCGGGTGTTTGTACTGAACGACGAACAGGCCACGGGGACAAACCAGGCTCCTGTTGCTGTAAAAATGCTGTGCTTGTGCCCAGGCTTTGCCAGTTGTGTACTTCTGTGGGTTTACGGGAAGGCAGTGCAGTGCTACAGGAACAACTCGGCACAGCAGCCGGCGGTTCGGTTCAGGCTGGTTAAGTGATGGTAATGTGGTCTCAAATGACCAGAGTGGCTGTTTGGCAAGTTAGCTTTATTGAAATGTCTCCGTAAATGCTCCCATTACTTCTTTGATTGTTTTTCCATATTCAAAACAACTTGCTGTTCTTCGACGTCCTTAAGTAGCTGCGGTTATTGATTAAATAACCTCCCGGGTGAGTCCATCTTCTGCGGAAGCTGGAGGAGTTATTGATGCACATTATCATCTTTCTTAAGTTCAGGTTTTCAGAGGCTGTGTCTTCTCCCTCCCTTTGGTTCTGCTGAGGCAGCACTTAGTAGTAATGCACAGCAGCACCTGCTAATTACCAGGGCAGTGTGATTGCAGATACCTAACTGCAGTGGCAGAGCAACGCTGGAGGTGACACCGCTTCCTCCCTTCCTTGGCTCCATCTCATCACCTAGGGCAGTTCTGTTTGCCATAGGAAAGGGTGACAACGGAGAGACAGAGGCGGGTATCCTGACTTGGAGTTTTTTCTTTTTTTGAAAGTTTTTAGGTCCTCAGGTTCTGTTTTTCCCACTGCTATTTGTTGTTGCTGTTTTCTTCTTTACAATTAATTTCACATCAGAACTTTTTTTTGTTGTTGTTGTTGTTTCCCAAAAGAAAGGATGAGCTTTTTACAGGCTCTGAACTATTTGAAAGACACGCTTGCGCGCAGTGTGGATGGAGCATGCGCTGTCCCAGCTGTGTTCATCCAGTATCACCCTGGGACCCTGCTGGGACCCTGCTGGGACAAGGGGCAACTTCCCAGCCTGCGCGGGGGCCACGTGGAAGGACAGATTTCCCCCTATTTTTCCCTCTGCATTCACCTCGTCATTGAGAATTTAAGAGAACCTTGATCCACAACCAATGATAGTTGCCTTCTTGTTCATCTTCAGGATATTTTTTTCCCCCAGGAGTGAAGTGAATGCCCTTTGCCCTGAGAACAGTTTTCTGTCTGAAATGAACGCATGCTTGTTTTCTGCGGGACCTAAAATCATTTTGCAGCTCATCTAATTAAGCACTGTTTGCACTTGAAATCAGGACTGTTTATACAAAATTTGTGTTTTCAAATGTGATAAAAAAGTAAAGAGTTGAACGTAATCTCTGCAAACAAATGCAAAAGAATAAAGTGGAATGGTTTAAACCAGCTTTGTTTACACTCCAGAGTTACTTTGTATGCATATTCTCTGCTGGCTACACTTTTTTGAATCTAATTGCTCTTTTTCTGCTGAAAAAGCTGATAATCTGATTTGCATGTGCAGTTTAAAGAAACCAAATATATTAAAAAAAGAAAAAAAAAAAAAAGGAAAAAGCTCACCCCACCCCTAACTGTTACTTTATGTCCTTCCAACTTTTAGCTGGGGTCAGGAAGCAACAGGGTGAGGGTTGTGTTTGTAGTAAGGTTGCTGCAAACCTGCTGAGTGATAGTGGTACCGTCTCTGTTTTAAGGAGAGATGAACTATTCCCACTGGTACTGAAATGCAGCCAACTCCTTGTCTTCGGCCTGAGAGAAGCCAAAGAGCAATAGTTGTCCACGGGGGTTAATGTTCGAGACCTTGCAAGAAACTGTGCTAAACTTCTTAATCCTTTTTTGTTTGTTTCTTTTTTCCCCTGGAACAGAAAGAGCTCCAGTTGGGACTCCTGGAGGGGAAAATCCAGAGACAGACGGATCTCCTGCAGCTTGTTTTTGTTTGGCTGGGGGGCCGCAGAGAAGGGGTTCACGGCCTTCCAGTGTTTGCTGCGTTCCTCTTTCCTCTCACTTTTGAGCTGAGAAAAGCCTTTCACAGAGTGCCATCAGCATCCAATGCCCAAACCTGCAGAGAGGGGCTTTTGGTCCTTTGTTGGGGTGGGAAAGGCAGTCGGATGGCTGTGTGATATCTGGGGTGAGATACTGAGGCTCGTGCTTACACTTCTGGTACCTCGGATTTGTTTGTTAGCACATGGCACGCTCTTCTCTTGGCAATAAGGGTGGTTGCTCCTGGAGGAGTCAAGGACAGTCAGTGTGCCGGTACATGAACTGCCTGAGAGATGCTGGTTGCACCAGGGTTTTCTTGCAGAGAGCTCATTTTTATGGCAGCCTTGCACCTGATGCCTTTTATTGAAAGGAGTAGAGCAGCCAGTAGTGGAGAATATGATTGCAGCGATAATATGAGGAGGATAGAGTTTGGGGTGAATTGGCAAATGCTTCTGTTTTCTTTTTGAATTGAATAAAACAGAGGAGGCCCCTGCAAGATGTTGCGGGTTCCCTAGCAATTATTGCAATAGCAGTGACCATGCGGGAGCCATAATGGTTCGTAACAATAAATCATTAACTATTCCAAATTAACTCAAAATCTCATTCATCAGAGCAACAGGGGAACAAAAACATTATCCAGTAGTCTTGGAAGCAAATATTTCAGCATCCTCCTTGCATGGGTACTTTTTTTTTTTTTTTTTTTTTTTTTCAGTTTTCTTATGACTCTGTGGCGTCCTATGGTATTTTCTGTCCATTTTTGTCTTTTGTTTGCCCCCACAGTTTTCTTGCCTGGGTCTTTTTTGAGGGTTGGCCAAGGTAATATCCAGATGTGGTTTGTGTGGGTAGAAGCCTCAAATTGCAGGTGATGGAAGGAGAAGCTAAGAAGAAAGCAAACCTTTAAGCAGCCGCTTTCTTCAGCAGTTCTGCAAGGCTGGTGATGTGGACTGCAGCAAAGGAGCAAAAGGCAGAGATGGGTCGGGGGCAAAGAAGGCTTGAGAGAAGGACGTGCAGGAAAGACTGCTGTTACCCATGAAGGAGATGGGGAGATGTCTTTCAAGCAGGAAGGCTGGGCAGGCAAAGCCTGGCTCCTGGACCAAGCAAGCAAGGTGCCTGCCGTGCTGGTGCTCCCCAGTGCCCTGGGACCTGTCGGAGCAGGCAGGAAGGATTTGCTGCCGGGTGCATCTGAGGAGGGGGGCACCTGGGGCCAGGCTTCTGTTCCGTCCGATTGGTCCTTAAAATAAACTGCTCACCGGTAAAATAATCACAGAAAAACGAGCCAGCCCTTCTATTAAAAAATCCCGGGGTTTGATCTACTTACTGCTTGAAAAAAGCACTGGAGGAATTTGAAATACACTAAATAATTGTGGCAGTTAAGGTTCTGATTGTAGCTGGATTGCTCCAAATGGAGGTTTCTGTTTTATTTCCTTTCTGCGTACCTCTGAGTATTAAATTGCACAAGAATTATGAGGTTTGCAAGTGGTTTGCTTTGGAATTTCCTTCATATTTCTGGTGTCTTGGAGTTGTGTTAATCTTTTTCTGTGTGGGCAAAGCTTTGAATGCGAGGCCTAGAAATTGTGTGTGCTTTCTAACCCGGGAGCAAGGCAGCCATACAGAAGAGGATGTCAGCATTGTATTGTGGTGTTATATTTTTTTTCCCCTGCGCGAGGAGCATTATGTTGTGCTGCCTGAAAAACGATCACCTCTGTAGTTGGAAGAGTTGTTTGCTTTTGGCTCATGCAGCATTTCTAGGAATAAATATTAAAATCCTCATTTTTTCCCTACTGCTCTGCACTAGGAAATCCGTGAAATGCATGTTTCTGAGTGTTGTCTTCTGAAGTAAACTAAACTGTAGTCATGAAATAATAAAAAGCTGCCAAGATGTTATTTTGGGGGGAAAAACAGATTCTGCCCCAGGCTTTAAGCTTACTTCTTCCTTTGTGACAGTGCTTTTTGCAGCTGCATATATTTGTAGCCTGTGCTAATAAGAGTGATTACAAAAGGCACTTACGAGTCTATTTAATGTCTATAATAATCTCAAAAACAGTGTTGCATTAAAAAAAAAAGTTGTTTTTTTCTGCTGTATCATAGGAGGCCAAGAAGAAGAAGGAATCGTGGTATTTTTATTTGGCGCTGTGAGAAGACTGCTGCTGTTACAGAGCCGACCATCTCTTACAAACATGCCACTCACTTAGTATCTCCAGTATCACATAGGCCTCACAGTATTTCAGTTTTGTCCTGTGATGTGGCTGCAGTGCGGATGGTAGCGACTCCATGGTAAGAGCTGTGCCTCGCTCTGGGTGTCCAGCACACGCCTCTGCATCAGCGATGGCAAATCTGGGCACTTCTGGGTGAAACCAGTTGAACTCGCATCCCACGCACGAGGCAGTGCAGCTCGACGTCAGGTGGTGATGTTGTCAGGTTTGGGTGTTTTCAGCATGCCTCAGTGTTGCTGGAGTGCTGCTTTCTAAAACTTTACTTTCAACTTGTATTGAAAGAAAGTCTGTGCTTTGATTTTTTTTTTTTATTTTTAAGTCATTCCTTTCAGGAAGAACTTTGCAGCTGGGCTAAAATACCCAGCTGATCAGTTTTTTTTGTTTGTTTGTTTTAACTGCAAAGAATTACCTTTAAATCCCAAAGCTGATAAAGTGTATGACCTCTGCAAATTGAAAAGCTCTGGCACTTGCTTTCTTTTTTTTCTTTTTGCAAACCTGCTGCTTTGCAGCCCTCATGAGAATGGTATATTCACAGTGTGTCTGCTTTGGATCATCCCAGGCTGTTTGAAGGATTGCAGAAAAACTTTTCTTAGTTGCATGTTGCTGAACTTTGTGTTTTCAATGATAACAAACAGCTGTTGATAACAATAATAACGAAAATCCCTTAAACGTTATAGTGAAACACTTTGAAAATGGTAAGCAGAAGAAAGCTTAGCTCAGGACCAATGCATGCATCTTGGTGACGTTAGGTTTAGCATTAAGTGATGTTAAAAATGACTTTCTGAGCCTGGTGAAATTAGGAGTAGTGTTTAATAGAAGGGAAGAGCGGTGCTTATTAAACATGATGAGCTCTGGTGCTGTGATGCTGTACTGCACATAATGCTCAATTATAAGAGGGTCAAAGAAAATTTCAAGACCAAAATTCTCATTTCTCTCCTCTTTTCTAAAGAAAACGTACTGTGAATACAATATGCTGAAACACACATCCTTGTTTTGGTCTAATTTCCAGCTAAATATGTTTATCCAAAGACATTTAAGTATTCCCCAAGTGACTCTCGTCCTTAAAATACTCTTAAGTAAAGGTCAGCTTGGCCCCTCACTGCACCATTTTAAAGAATAACATGACCATGCATTTTTCAGCTTGTCTTCTAAAATAATTTTGGAAGCCTCTCCAAGCACATCATCGGCTTAACATGTGAAAATATGTCCCAGGGTTCCCTGAGGATTTTGACTAATGCATTTTCACTGAAATGGAGAGAAATTTTTGGCTAGAGCAACAGCTGATATAAATCAGCATAACTTCACCGGCTCCAGCCGAGCCTCTCAAATTTATACTAGTTGAGGATCCAGGCTGCATGGAGAAAATTATTTCACTGAATCAAATACTTTGTCAAAAAGATTAACCTGAAACGTTTCTACCATTTCAGAGCGAATTTATGTTCATGGCAATGAATAGGTTTTCACTCAGCAGGACATGATTAACGAGGGTTGGCAGCTTGTGACAGAAATCAATATATTTTTGCTGCAGATCTGATACAGTTTTAAGTTTTGCCGAGATATGCCACACGTGCTTTTGTAGCTGAAGACACTTGGAGTAACTAATTCCTTCAGTCATACACTTCCTTTCTGCATTTGTGATCAGGGAGATTTAGCGTGAACATTTTTCTTTATAGCACTGCAGAACAATAAAAACAAGGCCATATATTTAAAAAGAAGTGGACCTACAAAAATTGGTGAGGAAGCACCATGGATATGAGCAGCCCAATGGTGTTGCAGCAGCGTTTGCACAGGTACATAGAGCAGATGTAGGTGCCCTTTTAAAACGCTCTGTTTTAAATAAGTGCCGTGCCCAACAATTTAACACGAGTGCTGTTATGCCAAGTCTCCCAGAAGATGCATCTCCCCGAGTCTGAAAGTCTTGGAACCAAAGGCACTGTTGGGATGTCTATGTAAAACAGTATATGAGAAGAGAAAACAATGTAAATATCACTGCAATAATAATAAAAGTACAGTAAAAAATACATAATTCAAATTAAATGAGCAAATATCTCGTCATTATCCTTTCCACTCTTTTAGGACCAACCTTTCTCTGTGATGTTTAATGTTTCTGGGTAGTTTCCATTCAGTGGTGAGTGGGGGAAGAATGGATTTCACCTTCGTTTATGTGGCAGTGGTTGCTTGCTCATATGATAATTTCATGTACTTTCTGGCTTAACATCTGTGCTGATGGAGGTCAACACGAAGAGTACTGGTTTAGGTGTATGAGAAAGCTTTTAAGAAATCTCAGCTATTGCTCAGCTCATATAAAGGAGTCATTTGAATTTTACCTTGGATGTACAGTTTAGAGTTGTGTATTTTCTGTCTGTAATTGAACTCCTCTTGGTCTGTCTCCATGTACTAGCTGAAACAGAGCATTTTTATTTCTGCTAACATGCGTCAGTCCGGGCTTGATGCTGTCTTTGTCAAAGCAGTAAGTGGGAGGGTAATGGAGACACAGTTTGTGAAATGTCACCCTCATGTAAACACATTGTTCTGATCCTTACGCAGAAGAGCAGCCGACGTACGTGTTTTCTTCAGGCAGAGGGGAGGCTGTGCTACGCTTCTACTACTCCAAGCTATTTGAGGAGAGCAGTGTTTTCAGTCCAGAGAAGTCCAACACGCATGGCAGGGTTTTCTCTGAATTGTAGGGAGGTCTGCATCATCTTGAATGCTTGGCCACAAATTGTCCTGTGTGCTCTAACAAATGTGAAGCTGTTGACTTCTGACCCTTTGCTGAGTGCTTAATATGCAGTTGCTTCTTAGATCTTGACCCATTTTACTTCCTTCCTTACTTCTGGTTTAAACTTTTGAGATTTCTGGGCCACATCTGTGCAGTTGCAGGCTCAGAGCGTGCCCATGCGTTCAATGAGTCTGCTCTAGGGTGTGTGTGAGGATACGTTACGAAGGGAAGAGCTTCTGGATATATGTTTCACCCACGGGCAACAAAGCGCAGGTAAAATGCTGAGCAGTCTCAGCCCCTTCAGAGAGCTGTAAAACTTGCAGCATTTTACAAGCAAAGGCTGTAATTGAGAAGTGGAGCTGAACTGGTTTCACTGCACAATGAAATTGGAAAACACAAGGAATGAGGCATCAGGAGTTTCAGATTCATGTTCCAAAAAGGACCCTAAACAAATTTCTCAAGTTTTGATTGTATGAGGGAATTGTCCCTGCTTCAGACATTTAATATTCCTCTCAATATCATGTTAATTAAACTGGTAAATTGCCTGTTTCAAGGCTACTTTTCTTCAGAAGGTCTAAACAAAAGTCACCATCTGCTACTAAATTATTGCAGAAAAACAAGCTTCTCTCTGCTCTTGATTCCTCTCTGAGCCTTGAGGTCATTCTGGTAATTGCTGACATTGCCTGAGCTCATGTGTAAATTTTACATGACCTTAATTTCAGCTAAAATTGTCCAAGCCTCCTTGCCATTAGGAATTTGGGAAGGTGGTTGAGGGAAGCGCTTGAGCTTCATCTTCCAGTGTGCTTAGCAGTGGGGTCATAGAGTCCTTTTGTGTAATAAATTCATCTTTAAAGCAGAAGTAGATGAATACTCTGTTAATTCGGGAACAGGACGTGGCAGGCAGCAGCACGGCTGGGGCACTGCCTGCACCCAGGCGTTAGGGATGGCATTCTGGTTTGGGTTCTGGTGATGTGAGTGAATCTGCTTCGCATCTGCTACGGGCCATCCAGCATGTTAAAGCCCATCTTGGCTTACTATTTACATGTTTTTTTTTTTTTTTTTCTGTCTGGTGATTTTCTCAGGGCCACCTAGGATGAAAAGCCAGTCATCTCCGTCTCTACAAGAAAATTAAATGGTTGTTTGCCTTAACTGGCATGAGCTCGGGGCTGGCACTGAAAGCCTGCCCAACTCTCTTACCCTTTGTGTGAGTATTATTTTTGCTGCTTCTGTGCTGGAAAGCAACTGTGTAGCTGTCATCTACTTATACTCCTACATGCTTATGTGAACTGCTGTGCCAGCTGCCAAACCCTGACGAGTAATTTTGATTGAGTACTATTTACTTGGCATTCAAATCGATATAGAAACAGGGCAACAACTGAAGTCTCAAAAGCATGGGAAAGCTTTCCAAGAAGAGTGTGTAGCAGCCATATGTGTGAAAGGAAAGCTGTGTCCAGTCTTCAGAAGGTAAAACAACAGAGTTTTCACCCAAAGTGTTTCTTAGAGTGTATCTTTAAACTGTTTTATGGGCAAAGCCCAGTTCCCGTGTCCATAAGTATTCAGAGGTGCACGTTCGTAGGTAACACGGCAGAGCAGCTGATGGGAGGAGGCTTCTGTTTTCGGAGAGAATGAGAAGTAATTGCGTATGAGACAGCTGTAGCAACGTGCCTGATGCTGCTGTCTGCAGCAGTGAAGGATGAGTGCGGGAGGTGAGCGTGACGCACGGTTTGTTTGCTCTTTCAGCATGATGGAGGATGGATGGGTAGAGGCAATCCGCACGAATCCCAGTGCTGCTGCTCTGCAGGGCGTAGGAGAGGGGATAAACTGGGTGGCAATGGGTAATGGGTGAGTAAGCTTTGGGTGGCAATGAAGGGCATGTACAGCTTGGCTCATAAAAGTCCATACTCATACAGAGATTTCAAAAAAAATAAAAATAAAAAAATGAGATCCTCCATACATATTTCCTGGTAAGAGTTTTCTTTTGTATGTCACTTGACAGAACTAAGAGCGGTGTGTAATACCTGGTGAGTTTAGACTGGTCTGAGCTGTAGATAAACGATGAGAAACAATGGATTTCTCCTGTATGCTTGCTATGAGATGTCCGTTGTGCAAAAGTGAGGTAGCCTCAGCGGAGGCTGGGACTTCTGACACTGCCAGGTTCAGCGATCTGCCAATTCTGTGCAGGAGAAAAAGAAAAAAAAAAATTATTTCCCCCATCCGTTGCTAGCACTTACCCAGTCACTAAATTTTTGAGGATTAGCCAAGTAGGAGTGAGGTAAGCTGCATAAGCTGCTGCACCTCGCTTCCAACCCCTGCTCCCTGGGCTCTTGCTGCAGGTGTAGCCAAAGCGCTGGTGGCTGGGGCGGCTGCGGGCTCTCCGTCCTAGCAGCTCCCCGGGCTCAGAGTCGCGGCTGCTGTGGCTTCCCTCCTCCTGAAGCGAGGCAGGAGCAGGCAGCAGCAGGTGAGGTCCACCAGCACGGTACTGGCTGTGCGACTGGGCGTTGCTGTAGGGCATCCGGCACCAGCGTCTTGTGGACTGTAAAAAGCCTTGCGGTGAGACTTTGTCCCTTTTTGGGTGTGTGGTCCATCAAGAAACCCATGTCCCTATACCTTCTTTATAGCTTTTTGTCCTCAAAAGCTTTAAAAACCATTATGTGTTATTTTATATTTCTTCCTTAGATTGAAGGAGACTATAGCTTTGGCTGAGAGAGCTATCTTTTTTGGGTAATTCTTAGGAATAGAAATGGTCTTCCAGACAAATGGTCTCTACCAAATTATCCTGGGAGCCGCTCTCTGCGTTTTTTCCTCAGGGACCCACCAACCAGCCATTGATTTTTTTTTTTTTTAGTGTCAGTTCAGATTCAGGACGTGGTTGGTGTTCCTCCTGTGCAGTGACGGGCTAGTGATCCAGTTCCAGGCTGTCTTGGTCTGTGAGGGACAGGGAAATGTCTGGCTTCCAAAAGCACTATTTTTATAGAACCAGCAGTACACTGAAGCTGTTCCCAAGAGAAGGAGATCTTCATCCTTGAGAAGAGCAAGCCCTTGTCAACCATCACCTCCTGCAAAAGTTTTGGGCAAGTGAACAGTTTTCCCCATGAGACAAGCATGGAGGGAGGTGAGCAAAAGCCCTGGGCTAGATCTACTGTCCTGGGAAAATTCTTGGCAGGTGAAGGTCTGCATTCTCTGCTTCCTGCCCCAAATATTGCAATTTTGGTCATCTTCACGAGGCAGGTACAGTGGTGCAGCTAAGGACGCATCACTTGTAAGGCAGCATGTTGGGGAGCTCTATCGATACTGGGTAACAGGATGAAAAATACATGTGGATGTTTTAGATTGCAAGTTTTCTTGGGAACGTGTTCATGTGATGCAGGAAAAAATTACTTTTAGCAGTGGTGAAGTTCTTTCCATGTCTCATCTGTTGACATTTCTTGTGAAGTTTGAGTACTGCTAATATCGGCCGTTTCCTATGGGAAAAATCGAAACAAAACATGCCTATTACATAAGAAAGAAAAATAAAGCACCCTTTGGAATGACCTCCTTTATTTTTTACTTGCCATCCATGACAGTGATTAGTAAGGGAGTGCAAATCTCCAGAAAATTGCATTCTGAAGCCTTGAAAATGTAACTTACTGCAGAACGATACTCTAATTCAACTCAGTAGTTTTCATGCCAGAAATCAAATATTCTCCAGGAGTTTTGTCCCTGGACTGGATTTACTGAGAACAATGCATTAAAAAGCTCCAGTCCAAGCATTATCTCAGCCTCAGAGAAAAAAGCCATCTATTCTGACTCCATGCCTCCAAGGACCCCTTGCGTTAGTTCATTTTTAAGGTCACTGATACTATTTCATTTGCATTCACAGTCTGAAATGCCATAAACTATTTGATCAAGACCTTTCTTCTTTTTCAGTCTTTGAGCCCATTTTATGTAATCTCAATTTGGTATTTTTGGAAAGCATGCCCGGCCTGCTGTGTTCTGCACTAAAATTGTCTTGCTGTGGAAGCCTACAGAGATTCAGAGTCTCAAAAACCTGCACAAAGATGCATCCAGTGCCCCCCTGGGAAGCGAGTGTTTTTCTGTATGGTATGTCCCCATTTACCCAAAGGTTACAAATTTCAGTGCTAATTTTTTGTTGGTCTTTGGGAAAGGTGTTTATGAATGTTTCTTGTTGATCTTCTTGTAAGCATTCATTTTACAGAAAAAAAAGATGGTTTTGTGCAAACCTCTGAGAATAGGATTTAAAAAATAATAAATTCTTTTGCTGACTACTGCCTGAAATATTGAAAAAAAACCACAAGCAAACAACAAAAAACTTCTTAAAAATGTGCAGTTAAACATAATTGCTAATAGAAAAGATCCCTTTTCTTCTCCAAGTTTTGTAGCCAGAAAGCCTCATTCTGAGAGAAAACCAATCACTGGAACTCCAGTCTAGAAAACAATAAAGTGCAATTTTAGAGAAAGAAAAAAACAGGAGAGCCACATTGCACAGCACTGCTGCCGAAAAACAGAGAATAATGGAAATCCTGCAGCAAGGATCAGTTCCCTCCTCTCCAGAAATGTACCATGAGCAGCAATAGGTGCTGGACTTCGTGGTTGTCCTGCTTATGCAAAAAAAGTAAGGTGCTAGAGCAGGGCATTGAACCCCATAGGCTGTGATGTATTCAGGCACTTCTGGTGGTGGTTTTCTCCTTGTATATTTGAAAAGAGCATCTTTAGCACTGTGATCAAAAAGCTGTTTGATTCTTTTTTTTATCATTAGTGACTTTTCTCTCCAGGGACTGGCTGTGGGCGTTGCTTGTCCCCTGACATCTCTCCTCAGTTGTCGTATTTTCTATCTGTTATTATTCCTGGTAGAGAAAAAAAATCTTAGTGGCCTTTGTACTGCTAATAAATGCACGTCTGCGTCTTCCAGAAGTGACGGAAGCAGAAAAGATCTGCTCCTAAAATTTGCACCCCAGTTTAGTATAATTAAAGTGAATTAAAGCCAGCCTCAGGCGAAAGGAGCGCAGGGCTTAGAGCAGCGGTCTCTGGAAGCACCCGAACTTCTACGTGCCGGACACGGGGCTCGTTTTACAGCTTGCAGGCAGAACCTGGCTACCCGAGGTTGTCCTTCCACCGGCTGCTGTTGTAGCAAATACGGCCGATCTATTGCTAGAACTTAAATACCTTCATTTTCTAGGTTAAAGTCTAATGACAGCATTAATTAACATTAAGGACAGTGAGCCTCAGGTATCCTTCCCTCCGTGGATTTTACATGGAGGCCTTTCCTGGCTTGTCCGGAGGAGAATAGTCTGTCTGCAGAGTGAATCGAGAAGAGTTGTGGATGACGTCTCCATTTCAAACTCAGCTCTAGCTGGAGTATTGGAGCATAAAGCTATTTAAAGTGATAGAGTAGGTTGAATAAAACGCCTTTGTATTGCCAGGCGTAAGATTTCTGCACTTAAAAAAAATGCAGCTTCCGCAAGCTGTTTTATAGACAATATTTTATTCTTGATTTCACTTCGTTTTTCTGTTTTTTGGAAGAAAGGCTAGAATTTATTGCACTCATGCCTTCACATTTATCTTCTCAAATTCTTCTGTGCTTTTCATTTCGTAAAGCTAGTTGGTAGGACGTGTATTTCTGAATGTTGCCTTCTTTCTTCTATTACATATGGACAAAGTCTCGGTTTAGGAGGAGGACTATATATGGAGTCTACTCACCGAAAGGAAAATAAACGCAAACTGAAAATCCTTGTATCCCGTTTGGCTCCAAACCATACTTTTAAACCGTGTTAGAATATTTTAAGGTCTGGATCCAAGTTAAACACAGCAGTTACTCTATGAAATGACTGCTATGCTGTGAATAATATACACACCCTGGGGTCACCTGGAGGACTAGCTGTTGGTTTGCTGCTGCAGAGCAGTATTAATGATGGGCAGATGTTTCACCCAAAGTCCTTTTATATCTGATTCAAAAGTTAAATTTACATTGTTGCTCCTACTTCCTTAAACCAACAGAAATATGTTTTATATCGATGCCAAAACTGGTTTCAAAGGCGCCAGTCAGCTCAACTCATGGAAATCAGATCACATATTGTTCATTGCCTTTGGCAATGACCTACAGCCTTGCAATAATATTTTTGATTATGATGAAAAGGTTTTCAATATTTTTGATGTAATCCACTCATAACCTCCCCTTTGAGGATGTATGAAATGGTATTTTTAAAATAAATGTGCTCAGTGGGGTTTTTTTTCTCTCCAGGGGCACAGATGACATTGTCAGGTTTTCTCTAACTTGATCAAGGGGTATGAAGAGGGAGAATGTGGTTAAAGTCCCTGTGTCTTATGCTGTAGAAACAAACAGAAAAAATGCAGTGACTAATTAAAATCCCAATTCAGCACCTAGGCAGCAATGGAAAGTCTTCCACCAGGGATTAACTTGTTGGGAGAGGGTACAAGAGGGATAAGCTAGCTGTTTTGTAATGATGATTTTGAGGCTGCTAATGCAATCTTAAAACTTCAGTGTAAAATTAATTATGAAAAAGAAACAGGCACCAAGCAAGCAAAATATTATTACTTTAAATCTGTTTCACTATGTGTCGATTGCCCAAAATCTCTCTGTCATTATTTTCTTCCTGATACCCTGTTTGGTTGAATACAGAGAAATCCAGGAAGATTCTTCCTGCTTAATCTCTCTTTTCCTGTTGACAAGCTGAAATTTTCTCAATTAAATCAAACACCGTATTTACTGCTACCATGTAATTCAACTACATGTTTTTTTCAATTGAGTACCTTTGTATATTACAGCATCTTGCCTTGTTTCGTTAAATAACCTAAGCACCGTCAGACCTTTATGCAGCTCCCCCTACACTGTCAGCCGGACCACGATCTCATTTGCAAACACTATTGGATTTGTGGTTTTCATAAATGCCTATTGATTTTTTAGATGTCTGGAAAGGGAACTGGTTATCAAAGGTGCAGTAGTGATCCTTGATGTGTTCAAGAAGTCTCCTCTTGGGCATTTTCAGAAGGCGACGTGCTGGATGCCTTGGCCAGGTGCTGGCAGAAGCAGAGCCTTGCTAACCCAGGCCGGTGGGATAGCAGAGTGCCCAGAGAGCATTGCGTTTGTTTCTGATGCTTGGTAGCTTTGAAGGGGCTTGGTATTTTATTCCGAATTCGAATACAATCACTCTCTTCTAGCTTACTCCTTCCAATTTCATGCCATACTGAAATGTCTTGTTGGTTTAATAAATTGTTTAGGCACAAAAGAAAGCCCTGTTTGGATATTTATGTTATCATTTCTCTATGCTTGAGCAAACACTTGCTTCAGTCCAAAAATATGTGGTAATTGGCAAATATATCGAGAAATGTTATAGAAAAACAGTGTGTGTTTATTTGTGATAGATGTGAATGTTTTCTGCAGTTTGCTGGTTCCTCATCATGTGCTTATGTTGGTAGGAAATTATATCCTCTCATCATATTAAAATAATTAAATACAGTTTGCAGAAGGGACTGCTGAGTGAGTCTATACCTGTTGATGTTCTCAGTGTCTTAAGACGTGAAGACATGCCTTGATGGCTGTAAGAATGTTGCACTGAAAACAGGTAGAAATGTCATCTCTTCAGTGTCTTTTGCATTACATGCCAGTAATTTAAAGAGTTTGAAAACTCTGTTTTTCATTAGAAGAAAAAGAAATTCTGATTTACTGAATTGTTTTCATTTGCCAGTTATGAAATAGCTTATTTGCTCAATCAAATACCAAGAGGCATCTGCAGTTCTGATAACCCAAGACGTTAACTCTGCTCAGACATTATTTTTGCTTACAGCCAGGAGAATAGGAGTTTGACAGGGAAATAATGTGTTTTAATGAAGTATTCATCACTTCTCTCCATTTTTCATCATTAAAACATCCATTTCAATTTAGAAATGGACCTGAAAAGCCATGAAATCTACCATGCAGAACAGATGGTTTTCACTGCAGATGGAAAAAATTCAAGCTGCTCCTGAACAGCAGTCTATGTATTTTAAGCAATTAGCTGCTTTTCTGGACATTTGGTGGGTCAATTCCTTAATTTTGTAGATGGCAGAGGTTATTGTCCATAGCGATTAACTTCAAATTTTGTTTTTGAAGCAGCTAAATGAAATTCATATTTATGATACCGTGTTTGATTAAATACAAGCAAGGCATAGCTTTTTGGTAGGGTTTGTGTAGTTAAAGAGACTGTCTTATCATTTCTGTGGTTTTATCTGGGTACTTTCTGAATAAAAGACAGAAAGACCTGCGTGGTTCTTTTTTTTTTTTTAAACTATTATTATTAGTTTTTAGATGTTTTTTCTTTCAATGCCAGCAGCTGGGTTTCAGTTGGGGATTAGCAGTCCGTAATGCTGCTGTCTGCCATCAGCTGTCTGTGTTGAGCTGATGGCGAGGCAAACGCGGGATGGTTTCAGCCTGTGGCGAGGGTTTCCAGCCTTTCTCACCTCTCTTTGGATGTCATTTTGCTGTTTTTTTTTTTCCCCTGAGGCTTTCTCCAAATTACTCTGGATCCTCCTCTCTGACTGATGGTGCTACTGACGGCTGCTGAGTGGGTCTCGTGCTTTAAAAATCTGTGTGTTTGTGATGTCCCTGTTGGCACAGTGCTGGGAGCACGGGCTGCCTGCTTAAAGTCCATTTTTTGTTCAGTTGTAGCTTTTTGCTGAAAGCATAACTGGTGTCAGCTCTCTGCTTTGCGGTGGGTCAGGGCTTTCGGACGTGGAGGTTCCCCTGTACGCTCGCGTGCCTCCCGTGGTATGCAGGAGAGTGCGTGGTGGGGAAGGACTTTGCTTTGTGATGTTATTCTCTAAGATACTCCTTTCCGCCTGCAGAGGAGCGTTTTCCACACTTTTCTGTGAGGCTTTAGAGCTTCCTAATAACCTTCCTGGGAGCTGTTGGGTAATTTCTGTTCCCTCGTATGTACGTGAGAACTGGGGACGTACTCGTGTGCTGCAGCCACGCGGCACCTCGAGTTAGCCTGATGTGTCAGTGCTGATTTTCCTGAGCCTGCATCGCCACAATTGAGGCGGGATTTGGCCCAAGATGGTTTTATGCAAGAGAAAATCCTCTCTCTTTTGCGAGAGGTACAGATCAGCTTCTAGCTTAGAAAGATTTAAACAGTGGATGCTGTGGCCAGAGTGATTTAAAATGTTCCAACTCTGCTTAGTTTTGAATTGAAAACATAGAGAGGCACTTTATATTCCATGTTCATCAGCTCCCAGAAGATTAAATATGTTTTTGTAGTGTTGCAGACAGTGTGACCCCACTGGATTGTAAAATCCTGATAGGCTGCAATATTTAACACAGCGATGCCCTCATTGCGGGCCAAGCACATTTTTCAGTTTATAAATACTGGTGTTTTGTTCTCCCTTTGTTTCTGCAGTATCAGCCATGCTCCAGCCACGTTTGGGGAGCAGACGTGTAGCGGTAGCTAATAAAGAAAGTTGACATCTAACTCCTTCAATAGAGTTGATGCAGCTCTCTGTGAAATTTGGAGACGTGTTTCATTTGCATTTTTAGGCAAGGCTGGCATCTGTTTAACCTATTAAAGCCAACTTTTCGAACGGTTTATTAGGCTTCTGTTTTCTTCCAGCAGCACTCCTGTCTGTCAGGGTCCAAATGCGAGACTTCAAAGGATTTTTGCACAGCCTCCTGCAGCAGTGCCTGCGTGGCATGGCTTTGCTCGTGACAGTCCTCGGGCAGGGTGAGGAGCTCTGGCTCTGATGGGAGCCACCATGCGGCCCTTCTGGTCGCTTGAGACCCAAATCGCTTCCACTGCTGCTTGTAGGCTGCAGGTTGTAGGGGCAGAAGGGGGGATTTGATAGTGTTGGTTGGAGGGGACGTGCCATGCTGAGTTGGAACAAAAGGGCTGTTTGATATGGGCCTTACACTCAATACCAATCTACACTTGGATTTAGGAAACCACAGGTGGAGAAAAGGGAGATTGAGGCAGCCATACTCCAAGCAGGGTGAGCCAGCGCCTCCACCGCGGCCTTCTGCCCTCGCCACGCGCTTGCCGAGACGGGAGAAGTTAATCTTGAAAGAAGTTAGTCTTGAAAGGCAAAGTGAATTTTTCTCAAGCATTGAGCTTTTTCCTTCAAAACATGCCATTTAATACTAGCAGAGATCCTGCTTAGTATGTAAGAATAAGGAGTTTACTCTAATGGATTAGCAAGTCACCCTTGTCTAGACAAGCAGATGAGATGGGTTCTTGGGTCTGTTTCTGAGCTGTGTGTACTGAACTAAGGGTAAAAACAGTAAGGTGCTCTAACCACAACAGAAGGCCTAATGGGTATCCCATTCTCTAGTTTACCTGTTGTTTTGACTATTTGGGGGGATTTGTTGGGAAAGCAACATTTGCTGGGAAGATGTTTTGTTGTGAGCATTTTGCTGCATTCCTGGACTGCAAACTCCATTTTGTACAAGAAGCTGCCATCAGCCCTGACTTGAAAATACATCCCTCTTGCTTAGGGACGAAGAAATGCCCTCCGTACATACTGCTGGAAATCTTTGGGCCTTCCCTTTTTTCTCCTTCCCATTTTCAGGAGGTCTGTGCCAATGTGAATGCATAAAGGCCATAAAGAGACAGGGATCTCGCATCACTGCTAGACTTTTCCCCTTGTGTAGACAAGTCGGTGGCCTTCGTAACTGAAATTTTATACTGATATGTCAAATAGCCATTTTCAGGCTAATGAAACAAAAGGCGTCTGCCCCTCTTGACAGTTGTAACCTTGCAAGTTTTGATGAACAGACGTAGAGTGATTGCCAGCAAAGAAAGTGCAAGCGCTAAACTTTATCATCTTACTGTATTTGCTCAAAATATGTACCAGTTATATAAACAGTATTTAAATAAGTGAACCAGCTGGGCATATTTATTCTCCTTGCAGCTTCTTTGCAGTTGTTTGCAATATTTCCACCTGTAAACCTACAGAGTTTCCACATTTTTCTTCAAAACTTGGCCAAGCCAAACCAAACCTACAAAAATAGCCAGGAATTCAAAAATCCCTGGACTTGCAAAAAACAATTAAGTTTTGAATAAGTGCATACTCTGAGTGTAGGGCCCCTGTTTAACACAAAAGCATCGTGCCTTGCTTGAGGCAGAGCAGCTATCCATCTCTTCCCCACAGGCTTCTGGGTCATGGGTGTTCTCTGAGGACTGGGTTTTGCAGTGCATCTCTTTGCCCCAAGATCTCAGTCCCAAACATCATCATCGAATGACTGGACACAGATGTTAAATCCCAAGACATGAAAAAGCCCTCCTTTGTACAAAGGGAAGTGCAGAACTGTTTATTTTGATGATTTGTCTCACTGATTGTGGTGGAGGACGTGAATCCTCAGGTGGGAGAAGATCTGTCATGTCTGGTTTCGTGGGCCCCGCCAATGAGTTTTGTATGGGTTCTGTGTGCTCCTGGAGGTTATTGCTGTAGCTCTCTGCTCATTTATAATTAAACCATTTGCCTTTCCAAGACGTTTTCTAGGCTTATTGAACTGCTTCAAGTCTAAGGGAGTTTGGGACAACAGAAGCTTTCATCTGTGAATAAGGAGATTTGCAATAAGAGCTTGAAATGTAGGGAGGGAGATAGCACTCTTATTAAATCACTGACCTTTTGAGGGAACAGTGTTCATACATCTCAGTGAAATCACTTTTTCTACTAAAAAATCCTTCAGAATTTGGGGTCTTAAGGAGATCTCTAAAATGCTCAATTCCCAAGGCTGTTTGTAACCCTTTTAATAGAGGGGCTGCCAGATCAAGCTGTAGGGAAAATACTTTCATTGATTCAGCTGTGCCGTAATGCTGTGATTTCCCTGAACAGCGACATACTCATAGGCTTCTGCTGTGATTTGCACCAGCAGATAAACGATGGCATCACTGATTTAGTAGGACCGAGCATTCCCAGAGAGACGGCTGCTTCGTGAGTGACATGGAGGCAAGCATTTTGGTTTGGAGGAAGTCAAGACGAAGACTGTAATTGTTTTCTCCCAGTGTTTCCTCAAAGCATGCATTTCTAGTTGTTTAACATGTTGAGTGAACTTTGTTGGGTGGCACCGCAGCAAAAGGCCCTTTACTTGAGATGCATCTCAGCATCCGTGCCATAAATGCCTTCCTAACCAAGCAGGAACCGAAGCCCTGGGATGCCTAAAAGAAGGGCGGTGCTCTCTCTTTTCGCTGCAGAAAAGCAGCAGGGACAAATACTTTCCTGGGAAACGTCAGAGAAGAGGTTTGGGTACCTGGTGCGCATCTCGGTGAGGGCTGGAGCACACCCAGTAGCCCCGCCAGCTGGGTCTACTCCTGTATCCCATGCAGTAAGTATGGATGTGTGACTACAGGACATTTTTAAAAAAGAAAACCTATATATACCCGAAACTAGACTTTTTCTTTGTGTTGTCACAGTGGACTCCTCCAGGATGCCACGTAGCCTGGGAGAGTTGTTTTCTGTCAGGGTTAGGTTTGGGTTTCCTCACTCGCGATACATCAGATGGTTACTGAGTCTTCTGAGTGCAAATGAAAGAGGAAGGCGGGGCCTGAGCCCCACACCTTCCATCGCCCTTGCTTGTTCAGCAAAAGGCGCTTGAGGAACCTGGGCTGTGCCCGAGCACATCAGTAAGGCGGTGTGCGAGTGCAGCCGGCGCCTGATGCCCCCAGCCATCCAGAGATGCTCATTGCTCATATGGAGCTCATCCCCCTGTCTCCAGAGATAACTACATTGCCTTCTGTCACCCTTCTTTCCACATTAAAAAAAACACCAGCAACAAAACCCCAGAACTACAGGTACAATATTGCAGGCAGTCACAACTCAAAACATATTTCTGGCCTTCTAGAAAGACCATGGATGGCATTAGCGAAACATGGCCTGGTGTTTGGATCCTCTTTTTTCCCTTTTACTGTGTTTCAGAGGCTTGGTGGCTGCAACAAGGAGAACGACTGGGTCCTTTTGTGCCATTGCTCGTTTGTGGGAGCGCTTCATTAAGGGAGTGCGCATTGGGATCGGGTAGTAGGAGCCTGGCAGTGCTACTTGAGCTTCGAAGTGATCTTCAGAGATTTCTCTCATTTTCAGACTTTTTCTGCAAGGTACAGGAAAGGAGAGCAACACAAAATCTTGGCTTTAACCAGCTCTGGCAGTGACAAAGCAGTGCAGGCTCCAGGTTAGCATCCAGGTTTGAAGGACCTGAGGGTACTTTGGGCTTGATGTGAACCATTTAGTTACTGCTCCACTTCCATCCGCAGATGTGTGCTTCTGCAAGAGCAGGGCCCTTTGCTTGGGCTGAGAAAATAACTGTGCTGTCAGATCCTGCATCTTGTGAGGCTAAATCCTGTTCTTTGCCAGCTTTTTCTGTAAGATGGAGCATTCTAAGGCAGTCAATAGCCACATTGTTTAATGCCCTCAAACTCACATTTTTAATAAGCCAACGCCTGTTTTTAACTCCAAGATGCTCACGCAAGCCTTGGTCCCCCCCGGGAGATTTTCCTGTGTATGGGGTATGTGGAAGCTGATCTCTTCACTGAATTGTTTCCTCTAAATTGTCCGTGTCTCTCATTTGCAGCTAAGCTGGAAGCAAAAACACTGAACTGCTGTGAAAAGGGAATAAGCTATTTCCACCTTGGCAAAAATGTAGGAATACAGGAAGTCTTGCAAGAGTGCTTTTTCTCCTAGGATTTCCAGTCTGGTTTGTAGATCAAAGAAGCCTTGATACGCACTTGAACTCTTGGATGCTTATCTGTACAGAACTGAACCTCTAAACCTGGTGAGATTTTCCAAACACTAGTTCACAGGAAATAGTTATTGTTGTAAGGGGAAAAAAATCCCCTAGAGTTTACTTGTAAGTGACTATTTTCCAAAAGAAATACTCCACAGCTGAGAAAGCAGGGCATGAAAATGACTTTCACACTAACGCATGACTTTCTGTTTTTCCCCATCTTCTTTTTAACCCCGCAGAGACCTCATAAGCCAATTACATGCATATTTCCCTTCCTCTAAAAGCTTTGTTAAAACCCAGGATGATAAAGAGCTGGGTAAGAGAATCTCACTCCAGAGCTGCCTACAGATGGTGAAATTATGGCCACTTTGGCTTCTAATCTTTAAAAATACAATGAGAGCAGCAAATAGTAAGTTCAGTCTTTGCCCTGCTTTATTCTTCTTAAGTACAAGATGGTCAAAGATATCGCCACGTGCTGGCTGACAGTAGGGTTATGGGGCACCGCGTCTTTCCCGTATTTCTATGGTTTAGTTTGTGGATGGCTCTTAGGAGCATCACAAACACAGGTGTTAATTGGAAGAGCAGAGCAGATGCAGCACAGCTTTCATTCCACACTGATGTCCTTTGCTCTGTGGTCCCAGAATAACTGTGGATTGATGACTCCAGTCTTGCTTTTTTTTTCTTTTTTGGTGTCCTGAACCAACATGTGCTATTAAGTTGGGTTTATCTTGCGAGATATGAAAGCACTTGTTGGGTGAGCCTCGCTTTTGACATGAGCAGGAGGTCTTCCCAAAATTTTGTCTGTGGAGCTAGGTGGGTTTTATGCTTGTTGGTTTTTGTTCTTTAAAAGCTGTGTCTGGTTACACCAAGCAGAGAACTAGTGTAGGTTTTTTAAGTTGAATAATAGGATTTTTTACTGTTTGCTTGTATGGGTGCGTGTGTTGTTTCTTGAAGGAAGAAGCTTTAGGTTGACCATCACAGATCATCACCAATTTGCTCCTGGAGGAAAACCAGAGAGGTTTTCACGTAAGCATATATAAGAAATATCCAAGTGCTGCATGAAAGGTGCGAATGAAAACAGAGCAGGTAGCTGCTGAGAAAAAAGGAGCTTTTCTTGTCCGTTTTTTTTTTGTGTCAGATTGCACAACGGCTTCCCATTTTGCCACATGCCAGCACTTCTGCAGCTCATTAAAGCTACTCTCTTAAGGCTTTGTGTCCATGCTTGCAAGCCTTAGTGCAAGGCCAGGGAGCGGCGTGGTGGTACTGCTGGTGTCAACACCTGAGCAGACGTGGGGACTTGCAGGCTTCCTCAAAACATTCACTGGCTTTGGTTTCAGTGCTTTTTTAACAAATGCAGAGCCGAATGTGTGCTGGCCGCCAGTCCTTGGCAGAGCTGTCGTGAGGCAGAGCACGTGTCTTTCTCTGGCGCGTGACTGCACGGGCTGATGGCATCGTGCTGGCTATTTGCATCTGAAAGAGAGCAGTCTGTGCAGACATAGGTTTCAGTTCGTTGCGTGTCGACGTGTTGTTCTCCAGTTTGATACGGTGGGATGACCATTACTTTTGTAGCTGTTACACACGTCAGAAGACGCCAGGTCGCCAGCAGCACCAAGCATCAGGTCGGAGCACGATGCCCACTGACTGGTGCTGCCGTTGGGTGGAGCACAATAAGCTCCTGCAGTACAACGCATGCTATGCAGAGCAGACGACGACAGGAGTAGTTAGTTGTGCCAACATTAGCATCTCTGGGGGAATGCAGAGCACACGTAGGCTCTGTAATGGCGATAGCAGGGAATCGTGGTCCGTGTTTCTCAGAGCTGCTCGCGTCCTCTGCAGGAAATAGTTTATTGCGATGCAGTTGCCTTTCAATTGATTCTCAGCCAAATCAATTTTAACAAAAGGGAATTTTGTTATTCTAACAGTCTCTGATACATGTCTGGCATGCATCAAGGTTCAAAACTTAAGAAAAACCTACCAAAACTGAGACCAGATACTAGAAGCTGAGACCAGAGCTCCGTGGATAACATATGCACCTTCTTACCTACCGTGCATTAAAAGTGCAAGTCCTGATGCCTTTCATTAAGGAGTTATTTATGTGCATTTGTGATGATTACCAGTAGTTGGACTGTAATTAAATTAGTTTTCTGTTAATGTGTTTTAATTATTAAGAAACACTAATTAGTAAGCTTTTAATCATGTGCAAGAATGTGTAGCAGCATCTCTTTTGGTATAAGGGCCTGTATTGTTAAGGATGCACCGTTTACAATATCTCATGTTGTTATAATTAGCATGTAATCCAGTTTTAAGATGTATTAAACTATTCATTTAGGGAAAAAAGAACAACAACAAACAACACACAAACATTTCTAGCAATTAAAACAATTAATATTATTTCCAGAGATTGAGGCGTTTGTGTCTGGAGTTCCAGAAAAACAATTTATTAAAAAAATATCCGTGGCCTGCTTGACTGCTAGCAATTGTTTATTTTTACCATGTATTTCTGGCTCAGATAACCTATCAAGATGCTTCACTTTTACTACAAGAAGTTCGGGTGTGCCAAAACTCATCCTTAAATCTTTGCTGCTGTTACGGGCAGGAATGAACAAAGCCAAAAGTACTTTGGCAGGTGAAACAAAGCATCTCTCTCTTGTTGCCAGCTGAGAAAAGCAGGATAAGTCAAGATGTTATGCAGCCTTTCCTTAGGATGCGTTTCCCTTGCCCAGGAGCGTTTGTGAAGATACCTCGACCCTGAGGCAGTGCAAAGAAGGGTGCTGCCAGATGTGAGCAGTATTGAAGGTAATGGCTGAAATAGAGCTAGTATTTAGCAAAGTGAACTCCCTGGGCATGTTCCTCGTGTCACACCTGCTGAAGCTCATCTGCAGAATGAAGCTCACCATTTTTAGTGTTTTGAGTGTTTTTCGAGTGTGTTTTGGCTGCTGGCAAGGCCATGCCTAATGCGGTGCATCTTGTGAGCGCTGTGGGACTGTTGCACAGCCTTCCCCGAAATATTGCTGGCCTTTCAAGCACAGGGCTGTGGAAGCTGTGTGTGAAAATGCCTGTGCATTGCAAAGCACAGATGTGCAGGCTTGCACTGGGGTGCTGTCCTTGCCTCGATCAAACTGGTGGAGTTTCACAGGTGGGTCAGATACACCAGTGCCACTGCATGGTGGCATTTGAGAGCAACCCCAAGGTGCATTTTCAGGGATATATTGTCTTGTTCTTGTTTTTTTTCATCCTCTTTCTGTTCTTACTCTTTTTCCCTTTTAATTGGTATTCCTTTCCGTTACTCAGTACTGAATTCAGAGAGTTTGGCAGTGACTCGGCCAATTGTAAAGTTTTACTCTCTCAATGGGGCGGTTTGCTCTGTGTTTTTAGAGTAAAGCTGATTTTTGAAGCTATTAGGAGATTTAAGCATCCAACCACAAGGAATTTAAGAGAGGAGATACATGCAAAGTTCACGTGAACCTGCAGTTGTTTAGAAGTAGAAATGCAAACAGAAGCACTCAGAGCTGAGTCTGTGCTGATAACTCCGGGGCTCTGCGCGAGGGAAGCAGCGGCACCATCACGGCTTCTGAGATCATTAGAGCCGTGGATTTGGCATGGCACAGCACTGCCATGGAATAACTCAGCGCGGGGGGGGAACCTCAGGAACCCTCAAGTCCAGAGACTGCTGCTCACGGCTGGGCTGACATCCACAGGAGTTCAGCTTGTGCCCGACCCTGTTGTGTTTCGAGCATCCCCAAGGCTGGGACTACCTGCAGTCTCCCTGGGGTCCAGTGTGCGCACGGGGTCCCTGCTCAACAGCGGTCATCAGTGATAGAAAGAAAACAGAGGGGTGGGCAGGGGGCAGAGCTCGGTCCTGTTGAGTAATGAACACGGGATCCTTTGCAAAGAGCTGTGATGGGATGCTCAGCCACTTAATTTGGTGTAATTCAGCACAAAATAACAAAAACGGGTATTGACCCACAATGGTAGGCTCTAAATTAGCTTTTGCCCCAAAGCAAAGGAGTTCTGGCATTGCTGCAGGTAACTTTGCAGATAACCTTCATTTCAGCGTGCTCTTTTCCCTACGTTGAAGCTGGAAAAGAGTGGGGCAGGAGGAGGCACCTCTCCAGCTGCTTCAGCGCCCGCCAAAGCCACAGAAATGTGATTTACAGCAGCTTTGCCCAAGCACCAGGGCTTTGAGTGCCAGGACAGGGAGCCTCGTGAGCACGATCACAGGTCCCTGCGTGCGTTCAGCATGCAAAGGGATGGCTTTTCTCAGGCACTGTGCTCTGGCTTCAGTCCTTCTACATTTAATAACAAGCAGCAAGATTTATACCTGATTACTGATGCTTTTGCAATGGATTTCTGCATTGTTTTTGTTTTGCTGAAACCTACTGTTTTATGTACCAGCGCCTTAATAACATTTTAAATGTGCAGAAGACTAATGCAAAACAAGTTGTTTTCTTAAGATCTCAGTGCATTGCGTGAGTTTTATGTGCTATAGCAATGAAATAGCCATTTGCAAACTGCAAAGCTGTACCCTATTACCCAAATTAGCAACTGTTTTGGAATTTCCTCTTTAAAAAACATATGCTTTGCATGACCTAAAGTGTCAGCGTGTCCTTTTTTCTCTGATGCTATAGCTCTGTAGGCTGTTGGTTGTTCATATGCAAGCTCTAAAATGCATGTGGGATAGATGCAAGGGAGTGTGATTTGGTTTTGGTATTTTTTTGGACTTGAAATGCCTTGCTTGCAGTTTCGAGGGGCAGGGCTTTGTAGCACAGGTTGTGCCTGCTGGTCTTCTGCACATATGGGAGGAGTTGGTGATGTTCAGTGCCTGGCCTTGGTTCCAAAGTTTGGCAATCAAGACAGTTGCTGCAATGGTTTAGTTCATTAAATTAAATCCATTTTGCTGCTGCTGGCTCAGGTCCTGTATTTCCACAGGCTGCACTGCAGGAATCCAGCCCTGCACGCACTAATTACTGGGGACAGTGGTGAGCACAGTCATAGTATGACTGCTCTAAGAAAACGTCTGACTTGGCTACTCGCAGCTTGCAGGCTCCTTCGTGTCTCCTGTACCCTGCAGGCAAATACTGCACGTGGCTATGTAGAGGTCATCAAGCAGAGGTGCCCCAGGTTTCGATGCTACCAGCTGATTAACACAAAGAACAGCTTACCTGCTCCTCACTTTGCTGTTTTGCCCACCTGACTGCAGCTCTGGTTCTGCTTCACCACCCCCAGCAGCAGCCACGGAGGTTCACCGCAAAATGCAGGCACACAAGAGCCCCCAGAAGGGGGTTTTGTGCTGCAGCGTTTTGCCTGCAGAGACAACCCGCTTTGCATTCACATCACCCGGACGGCTCGGTGCTTGTGGGGGTGAGAGGGGTTTGACTGGGGTTTGGGGATGGTGCTCAGCACCCCAGCACGCAGGTTAGATTTTCATGGCGGGTCGTGGTCGGATGCTCGCCCGACACTTGAAACTCCGACCGAGGCAGCTGCTACTTTTTCAAATGTTGCACACAAAACTTCCTTCTTTCAGAAGAAAGAAGTTTTGGCTACCATATAACACTGGTTCTGCTTTGCCTGCCCTGCTGCACAGGTATTAAAGCAGTAAGAAGTGGTTGCTAGTATTTAACATGCTTACAATGTTAAAAGAGAGGCAGTAGAAAAGGCCGTTGTGATCTGTAGAGTTCTGTCTTTTTAAATAGTGTTTCAAGTCATTGTATTGTATCTGAAAGAAGATACAGGGTACAACAGTCATGAACATACTGCAGAGCCACGTAGAAGCCTTTTTACATTCAGGCAGTTTTTTTTTTTTTTTAAAAGGATATTGCTAAGAAAATGTCAGGTTAATTGCCATACATAATTGCGTTATAGTACAGAAGAGAATTGTAACAAGAATGAAAGGTAACCGTTTAGCAGGAGGAAGGTCTGATTTCTATGATTTGTTGAATTAATATAATTTAGTGGAAAATTTCATTCAGCTTGTAAGAGCACTCACATTCAGAAAACTTTATTTGGTGGTGAATCTCAGAAAGACTGAGCTATTGCCAGCTTAAACAATGGAGACTGATTTGTGTGCTGTTCAAGGAGAGCAGCTCCACAGCTTTTTAGTTGCAAAAAAAGTAGATAAGATCCAGCTGGTACAGCTAATAATGGTTGTGGGGTCTTTTTGTTTAATTTTTTTTTAAGGAAGTCAGCCCTGTCTCTGTCTCACTAGTGGTCTGTGCTGCTTTAACTACAGTGAGGAAGTGAGAAAAAGGCCACACATCTTCTCGGGACGCCCCTTGGGTGTCACAGAAGAGCCAAGCATACCCTCACAAAGCCAGAAGGTATGCCAAGATTTACGTCTTCCCCGTGCTGCTGTTCCTGGCCACACTGCCGTGGTGTGACTGATGCCTCCGATCCCTCCACCTCAGGGGATTTCTTCAGATGATGGATGAATTCTTGAAAGTCTTAGTTGTCGATGGAATCTGTCCATTTGGCGCCCCAAATCTTCGTGTTCCTCATGATCTCTTAGAGCCAAGTGGCTGGCAATGAAGTTGCAGTTGTGTTGAAAATCCTCAGTTTTGTCCACCTTACATTTGGATGCTGTCATGTTTAAGAAACGCAGTGGCTGCCCCATCTCTCCGTGGTTTCCCCATCTCTCCGTGCTGATCCTAGGGGGGCCATGGCTTGGGACGGGGGCCCTGCGCCTTCCTGATGGCCTTCTGCTTCGGTGAAACCATGCGGCAGCCAGGTCTCAAAGATGGCCCTTCTGCTGCAGTGTGGAGGGCTGCCAAGGTTTTAGATTTGGGGGACAGAGCATGGCAGAGGAGAAGGGGAGTCGAGCCTCCCTCCCCTGCCGCAGAGGGGCTCAGCTCGGCTGCCGAGTCCCTCTTCCCTCTCTGCAGCACTGTACCACCGGCCCAGCCGAAGCCATCGCAGCTCTGCCGTCTGTTTGTGCCAGGATGAGATTTATGCCCCGTGCACGCTTCTTCAGACCATGGTGAAACTAAACAGCAGCGAGGGGAATCAGCTCTGTTTCATACCAGCAATTGTGATGGAGCGGTGTTGCGTTGTGTGGAGATTTCATAAATACCTCCGCGTGAAATTGTTGCCCTCCTGTGCCTTATGCTTTTCCCCTCTCAAATAGATTTGGTGCGTTGGCATTTTATGTGCTCTTGAATATGTTAGAGTAATCCAAGCATCACTCACGTCCCGATCTGCTTCACTTCTTGACCCTGGGCGATGAAGAAGAAAATGTTTTATATTCCCAGTAATGTTTACTCCCTGTTGCTGAATTCATGGCAGTATCTTGAAAGGACCTGGCATTTTCACTCACTGCTTTTTCCTCTGTTTCAGTCCTTCCAGTGCATTACACCTTTCTCCCTTTTCTGATGTCCCACAAAAGAGTCATGTCTCTCCTCTAATGAATCACTGTCTTTGTTTAAAAAGCAACAAAATCTCCTCTTTCAGCTTTTTTTTTTCTTTTCTTTTATTATTATTTCTCCTCTGGTTTTCTTTCTCATCTAATCTACACTCCTCCCTACTTCTTTCCCCTTTGTCCTCAACACTGTTTTTTTCTTTCCATTCAGTCCTTCTGTTTGTGCTTGAAAGTGGTCAGTAGCTCTTGGACTCCTAATGAAGTATTTCAGGGCAGCAAACCAACTCCTGCTCGGTGTCCAGGAAACTTTATTGTCCTCACTCTGCCAGAGCCGGAGTGTGCTTGTGTCAAGCTGCCTGGCCCCTCTGGGTCATAAAGCTGTAGTGCAGCCCGCTGCCCCTTTGCTGCCCGTCCCCCACCCCACAGTGACACCTCTCACCTTCCTGAACGTGAGCGTGTAAATTAAATGGTAGCGTTCACCTCAATGATGCGGCGTGGAGAATTTCTCTGCCGTTGCATGGGAACCTCCCATGTGGTTTCACTTCCAAGTGTCTTTGGCTGCAAGTGTCTCGGCTACACATAAAGCCTCAGCGTCCTTGTCCTTCCTTATGCTTCATTTTTAATGTGGAGCACTTTGCTTTTAGGCACCGGCTCGGGTGGTTGAAGGTCACCAAGCTGCGGCGACCTGCATTTTTGTGCTGGAATACATTATGAGGATACTTTGACATCTGGGCAAATTATATTGGAATTTTGGTTCTGCAGTGCAGTTAAGGCACTTAGTGATCAGCGTAGACTATTTAATGTTTTTTTCATAATGAAAATAATGGAACAGTTCTGCTAGTCTGGGACCGGAGCATGGGGGAGAAATTTAAGTCTATTGGTGTTTTGGCCTTGACTATGCAGAAGTTTGACCAAAGAACATTGCACTGTTGAAAATTTCATCATATTCTTATGGGCTTGAATGCTAATAAGGAAACAGTAAATGGCAAGATGATAAAAGATAATGTTACTGCCTAGTAACAGTAATTTGCTTTAGGGAAGGAGAAAAACAGTGGCATAGAAAATTGCACTCTTGCTTTCAGTGCTGAAGGTTGTATGTGTTGAGAATTTTTCACACAATGTGCTTGACACATGCTGAACGCTTATTTTAGGGGTGTTACGTGCCTTTAGCTTCAGTTCCGATCTACCTACAAACCTTATTTTGGAAATAACCATTTAAGGGTATTTTTCCCTGCTGGTTTGTTTTTCAGAAGGACCTAACAACTTTCATCATGTTAAGCAAAATAGTAACAATAATAATCCTGAAACGAGATCATGCAACGAAGGCCTAGCAGAAAACCACAGGGATGTGGAGCAGAACCAGTCCCTTTTTCCAGCGGCAATATCCAGGTTTCCCCCATTACATGAGATTTTATAAATAGGGATACCTGTACCTTGGAGCACATCTTTTGGGTTTGCTTCATTGAAGACTCAACAAATGAGTCAGAATAAGATTTACCAGCATGCTGTTATGTTTATCCCCTCCTCTGTCTTTAGCTTTCATTGCCCAAAGGCCCATGTGACACACGGTGTTGTGTTTTGTAAGAGGCATTGTGGTTTTGTACTCTGCTTCATTGCAAACCAGAACAAGATCAAAAATTTGCAAGAAAGTTTATTTTTTAGGGAAAAAAAATGGAGTTCAGCAATTTTTGAGGCACTGTAGACTTTAAAATTGTGTTCATATTTTATGCAATTTTCTCAAACTGTTGAAAAAGGATTGAAGTGTTCTTTTCCAAAACAAGCTAAAATGAAATGTGTTGGCCAGAGTTCTAAGATGCAAGACCTCCACCTTCCCGTAGAAACTCTGGGTTTGGATGAAATCCAGCAGTAAGCCCTGCTGCACTGCTGCTTCCCACCATGGCCAGTCGCTGTGCTTCAGTTATTCGGCGAGCCCAAGGAATTACCTCCAGAGGTGACATGGGGTTCGGATGTGTATTTTTGGATGTGCTTTCTGGGAGCTAGTGGGTTTGAAGCGTTTAAATCCCCAAGATCGGTGTATTTCTGCAGTGTGGTAAGAGTATGCTAGAAAAGAGCTCCGTTGCATCACTGAGCTGCTCTTTTTTGCCCTTTCACTTGCATTGTATTTGGTCTGGAGCCCTGCTGGGAACTGCTCTGTAGCACAGAGAGCTGCGCCAGTGACAGAGGAGCTTTACGGCACCTCGGCCACAAACCTTGCAGATGCTTACACACAGCTGTAGCATAAAGCTCATCTGACGGCTGCAGCTTGAATGGAGGCACAGAGGTTAGCAAGGTCCGATCCTCATTCCTCCTCCAGCACTGGAGGAGATGGGTTGCAAAGCCAGGTGTGCTGCTCTTCCAGCGCATCGACATACACGTATACGCACACACATATATATACATGTGCCCCAAAGAAGTTCTTCAGTGCTCTTATTTGAGTAGAAACTCATTCCTTCTTCCTGCTTTGCTGGGGGAGTGGAAACAGCTCTCCTGTATTGTCACGGAAAGTCTGTGTCTGTCCAGTGATGGGGAGAAGGAAACCCTTGTCTAAAAGACTTGGTTTTTCTCTTGTCCAGGAATCTTACTAATTTTTTTTAGCCTGTGGATGGGCTGATGCGTGGGGAAGAAATATCCATTGGGCAATAATTAGTGAATGATATTCGTAGAACGTTTATTTTGGCTTTTTGGTTTGTGTGGCCTCATCTTCAAAGAGGAGCGAGCTGTTGCTCCTCCTCTTGTCGTGCTGTCACTGTGTGATGCTATTGCTTTCTCACGCTTCCAGACGGCGCTGCTGCCCACCGTCGCTTCAGATACTTCGTGTAAGAGCTCGGGCACTTGAGCACTGGGAAGACTCACAGCTGGGAAGCCAGCAGTTGGGTGCAGGGTGCTCACAGAGTAACTGCAAGCAGCAGAAAGGCTTCGCCTGTGCCCAGGAAGCACTGAGCACCTTGTGGCTACCCGGTGGGACTGTCGTTTGTCACCTTCTGGCACTTCCCACCCACCTGCCTGCCTCCACGCAGACAGGGTGGGGATGTCAGGCCTCATTTCTAGTCCTGCTCTCACTTTTCCCAAAAATACGCATTTCTTACTTTGGCCTCTGCATGGTGCAGAGCTGCGTCTTTGCTGCTGGCTGATTTACAGGCATATGCAAGCTGCACACTACAGTGTTGGTGTGCACAGGTATGCTAATTCAGCTTAAAATTGTTGTCAGTTCCTTTCTTGCTGAAATTCTCGAGTTGCTGATGTGTTTTGTTCACTGATAGAATTTGGTGTAGTGCTTTGGACTGTGATATGTGGGAGGTGAGCATCCCCCCCCAGTCCTTAAATCCCGCTGATTTCTGCAGAAAGTCCCATCTTTCTGGAGAACATATGCTCTTTTCCAGTGTCATGTTGCCATGTAAAAATTTGGGATGTTCCAAGGAAAACAAGGTTTCCAAGGCTTGGAAGTGAGGACAGAGCTGCTTCAGTATGTGTTAGGAAGCTGAGGTATGTGTGTGCGCTCACAGACACCTGCTCTTGGCAGAAACCTGACGAGGGCTCCCTGGAGAAACCCAGCGGCGGTTCCTCGGCTCTTGCCAACCTCCTGCGTCCCGGCGGTGCTGCCTCTCTCCAGCCCTGCGTGCTGGGAGCACCCGCTGGGCAGGCTCCGGCGTGCAGCGTGACACGGCATGCATTTTCATCAGCTGTGCCGCTGCGGAACCGCTTCAAATGGCTTTAGGGAAATGAAGAAGCTGTGTAAAACACGTTCCACGTTCCAGATAGCGCTGTCTGCTTGAAACGTTCCCACTGCCTGCCTAATTTTGGGGTGACCAAACATGATTTTGTGAAGTTTGTTTTTGCTGATGCTTTCCCATTGATTTTCCAGCAGAGTCCCCTTCTCCCAAGGGAAGTCTGTGGGCGAGTAGCCCCCAGGCATGTGTATCCAGAGCTGGCAGATGAGCAGCAGGGCTTGGTTTTGGGGATGTTTACTTCCACCTGCATTGAATACATTTGTTCACCAAGGAAATCAAATAAACCAAAGAAGCCATAGAATGGCATCTAAATATAGAGTGCATCCGCAGAGAGAAAGAAATCAAATCCCCTACCCATACAGTAATCAAGTATTTGCACAGAAATATATCACTTTAGCAATTCTGTTTGTCTGCACTGTGCCAAGCAGTATCACAGTGCTGTATGTTTGAGGCAGATTAAAAAACAGAAAAATTAAGCTCCTTATATGAACTAGGTGAAGTGTTTATCCTTGGGAAATCCAGAGAAAGCCTTCAGAAATGTTGATCTTATTCTGACACCAATTCTTTTGGCTTAGAGTAGAAACAGTAGCTTTGTGGTTACTTAGAAATAAACAACCAAACAAAAAACCCTCCAGGAAAAGGTTGGTCATTATAATAAGAACTAGTAATCATTTTTGCAGCTTGGCACACATTGTCATGTGATGCTTTTAAAAGAAATGTTTAAAAAAAGCAGTATCTTCATGTCTTTGGTGGCCTCACAAGCGAAGAGCCTTCTGTGGCTTATGAACAGTAAGTGGAGGTTGTGTTCACACCAGCTCTGTGTGGAAGGGCAGAGTTTGCCTTCCTCGTTACAGTATTCCTTTTGTCCATTTGAACGACTGACAAAATACCATGAGAAACATGACTTTTTGAAAAGCAGGTGGAGATGGGAGCTTGCAAACTAGTTTGCTCAAGGTCTGGGTGCTGTGTTTGCTGTCAGTGACTGGCTGATGCAGGCTCTGCAGGCATCGCGTTTCTGAGGTGCTCAGGGGTTTCTGGCCCTAGCTGGCGTCTTGTGCACATCTCAGAGGTCCTAGGAGCCTTCTTCCCACCAGGGTTTTTGAAACCATCTGGATTTCTAGTTCAGGATGGGTTTGCAGCTGAAGGCATCTCAGCTCTTAGGGTGCTTACGGAAGGGGAACCTACGAGGGATTAGACATGGAGGTCAAATATAAATCTGTATTAATTTTTCCCAGGTTATGAGGAAAACCTGTTTTTCTTCCCTTTTCACCCTAGAGGAGAGCAGAAACCAAAGTACATCATGCAAGAGCAGGTTGCTTTTCTTCGTGGAAGGAGAAGGGTCTGGGTGAAGGGGGAGCGTTCTCTTTCCTCTGAGCTGTTGGGGTGAGGCTGTAGCAAGACCGTGCTCTCCTCCTGTCCAGGGCTCACCTGCTCTTCTTTTCTGTAGTATTTACTGCCTGCCCTCTGACTTCTCCCCCTGGATTTGCCATCCCCTTCTGGACCTGCTTACTTGTTCCTTTAAATCCAAGGGAATCAACAACAGCAAGCTTTGCTCTGTCCTTACTGCCAAAAAGAAAGGCTATTGCAGACGATGTGTAATCTGCATAAATGTACCTGTGTTTCTTTCATCTCTGCTTTGGTTTTAGTAGTATCTTAGTGCTGTTGTGCCTATGCTGAAGGAAGCTGCTGTCAGCTCCACGTGTGTGTCCTGCCTCTGTCGATAACGCTCCTCCCAGCCTGCATGCAGGAGTTGTTTGCAGTCATTCTGGTCCTTGAACATAAGGCAATGAGACAGCTGAAGCGACACGCTTCATTAGCAGCTGGTATTTGTTGATCCCTCAGAAACCATTCTCTAAAGAGTTTTGCACTGTTTTATACGTGTCAGCAAAAAAGCATGGGGAGAAAACCTTTCTTACTCCGCTGGTTTCCACTGGTTTGTCTCCATTTGGGTTAATTAGCTGGGTGAGTGGGCAGGTTTTGGAACATCACCTTTAAAGTAGAACACGGCTGGGTTTTGTCCGCTGTGAACCCCTGAGAAAGCGTACCATCTCTCTGAGGCGGGATTTGCATCAGATGTGCAAGAGTCCTCCAGATGGTTTGGACATTCCCGTTACTTACTAGGATATCGCATGTTCCTCACGCCTGGAGATATAACCTTGTGGCTGTAAACCTCTCTTTCGGTGTCTACCTTTTATGACATTTCCCTGTTCCCTAAAAAGTTGGTGTCATTTCAGAGGCTGGCCAGAATGTCCCATCTTCTTCCCTCCTGCCTTTCACCATCCCCTGTGGTTACAGGGATATACCAAGGTTGCATGCTTTTGGGAACAGGAATTCAATATAAAACAAGCTATGAAACATAGATTTCTGTTGTTTGTTGTGCAAAGTGCATTTTCTGTAACAGAAGTCACAGCTTTTACCCTGTCTTCCTTTTTCATGAGCATGTGGGTAGCAAGAGTGGCAGCAATCTGTCATTATGTCACTCCTTCTGACCTCCTAGATCCAGCACTGACAAATATTTTTCCATTTCTGCTGCTTTGCTCCTGTTTTTAAGTATTTTAGACAGGAATATTACGTCCTTAGCTTCTGTCTGAAGGTTAAGAAAAATAAACCCTAAGAGGAGCGTGAGGAGAATTCACTTCTCGTGCTGCAAAATAGTTTTGTAGTTCTGCCATTGCCTTCCTGAAAACTGAAGAGGTGACATGTCTAGGGCCAGCAATGGCAATTCAGACCAAGCCCAAGGCCGGAGCAGCAGGAAACATCGCTTTTGTCCAGGGCACACAGAGCAGATGCCTGTCCGTTCACCACGGGCCCCTGAAATCCAAGGAATCGTCCTCATTTCTATCGTGTGAGGATTGTGCTGATACCACTGCAACCTGCTTCTCGAGTGTTGCTTTTTTACTTGTCTAAGATTGATGTTTAGCAAAGCAAAGCGAATGGAGTGAAAAGCAGGAGAGCCGACCCCTCAAATGAAGTGGTTTTGATGTTAAGGTTTGTGGGCTATTTTTCTTGCCGCCTCTATTCACATTTCATTTGATAGATTATTTCTATTCTCAATGTTCAGATTTCTTTATGTAAAATATGTTCTTGTAAACTTCAAATATATGTGCCAGACAGGCGTTGGAATGTATTTTTAAAAGAAATAGGCTAAAAATGAATTCAAATATGGTAGTCATAAAAAGAAATGACAGGTTGGATTACAAATGAATCAGGAATATATGATTTATTAATGGGCTGAATCAGCAGCGTCTGTGTGCAATATATTCTTCAGCAGCATTTTGGCTGTATACTTGTATAAAATCATACATCCATCCATACTATAGCCACGTAAGTGCAGGCACAGCTTTTCAAGTTAACTGCTGTACAAAATTATTGTAGTTATTTATGCATTAACTATCTAATGCAACCATATAGTTATTTGATCCTCTTGACAAAGGAAAATGCTCTTCGTGTAATCATCTGGAGATGGTAGCATATGGCATTTTCTGTTCCTTTCAGATAAATGGATCATCCCCTTATTTCTGCAGGAGCTTTTGTCATAGGTGCTGTGTAGCCTGGAAAAAACAAACCCAGTCAGCTCAGATCCTTTTATTTTACAGAGCTGATTTCCTGAAGTGTCGGTGCAAAGATTTTTCTTCTTTTCATCTGTTCTCTTGAAAAACTGTGGTAGCTAAACCTTTGTCTTCTTTTCTTTTTGCCTGCAAATGAGTAACACTATTTTTTTTTTTTTTACTGTCTGGATTTCTTCCCCTGCACTTGTAGACAAAGAACCAAGAAGAAAACAGATCTTGGTAAGAATTCAATCCAAAATTTAGCTACAGTACATCAATTGTTGCAAGATCAAATCCTCTCCATACCTATAAAAAACAACCAGCAAACAAAAAGAGATGTTACTATAGGGTCCTTTTGTGTCTTTAGGAATGTTCCCGGCAAGTTTTCTGATATAGAGAAATGTCTTTTATTTCATAGTTTCGAATTAGGAAATACATTTTACTCGCGTCTTAGCAAATTCAGTGTCAAAATGGTACAAAAATGTGAAGAGAACTGCAAGTGATCGCAGCTTTTGGTGTGTTGTAGGTTTTAATTCAGAGTAATGCATGCTTTTGATTCAACAGATTCACAATGAAAGCTGTAAAAAGCTTTTCTAGTAGATGTTTTGTAACAAGTACTTGAAGATCAGAAATACCCATCTTACTTCTAACTGTGTAATTGTAACCTAACTAGGCAAAGTTGAGAAATTTGATGTGCTTCCAATATTGTCTCTCTAATTAGATCAGTGGAATGAACCATCTTTCTTTTTCTCGTGAGCATAAGCTGGACAAAACAGTAACAATTAATCAGAAGGCCAGAAATACTAATTAGATACTGTGGGGCAAGCTGATCCAACTCGTGTCCAGAGGGAAGAAGACACCAACAGGGTCTGTGGGTGGTTATCAGTAGCTTCTTTTATTTCTCCTGCTGCCCTGATGTTTTGTATGCGCTCTCGCGGAGGCCACCGTGATGATTCAGTGACATGTTTGTATTGAAAAGCATCAGCCCCGCAGTGTCAGTTTACTACTTTTTGACAGGTTTGACTGCTTTTTTTTTTTTTTTCAGTACCAAGTGACTACCAGGAAGCAGTAGAATTCGTGATGGGCACCCCCTAGTCTTGCAGAAACCTTGTGCCTGCTCTGCTCATGTGCAGCTGTGCTCTCTCCATCACCAGTAGCTTGCATGTCACGCTCCCAAAATGTATTTAGGTATTTTAAAAGCACAGTAAGTCAACTTCTAATAGGTCAGATGGTTTTTAACTCGAGCAGTTAAAGCTGCTGATGAGGTGTTTTTCTCCTCTGATGCAGCAAGCAGGGGCTGCTTGCTGTACCCAGCAAGGACGTAATGTGATCAGCAAATGCAGCCTCTGGAAAACTGTGGTTTTGGGAGAAATTTTGTTGTTTGTTCACTTTGTTCCCCCTCTGTTTTCACCCAGAATAATTTGAAAACATCACTAGGAAGCACTCTGGCACTTGTGATTAAAGCAGAGTGTAAATTTGTAGTAGATCGTTGCAGCCCTTTGAAAATTTCCCAGTGATGCATTCTTAAATCAGTGCTGCTGTATGAGTTAAAAAAGAGGTAAAATCGAAACATGGTAACAAGGTCAATATGTTGCTAACAGAAAGGATGGATTTTTGGTGAGATCTCATTTTCCAAACTCTCTCTGAGCAGTTACTTTCTTCCTGCCATCACAGGGAGAAGGGAGTGTTGGTTTCGGCTGCACTCCAAGTGTTGTTCCTGGGACAACTTTTCTTTTCCTCTAACAGGGTGCAGTGTTGCCTGCTGTGTTTTGGTAAATGAGTCAAAACTGCTCTCATTAGCAATATAATCTGCTGTCAGTGTCTGATGGGTTTTGCATGTAATCCCTGCTGCCATTGGCCGTAGGTGTTGGTGTGAGCAAGTCCCAGTCAAGGTCACATAGTGCTGCCATGCTGGGACACCGAGCATTTCTTGGCTATAAAAACCGTCATGTTTTTCTCTGTGCAACTCATCAGGCGCAGATGGAATGTTTTCTTGTTACATGAAGCTTGATAAAGCTGTTGTTGCAGTTATTTCAAGGGCATCAACCTAGCATACAATAAATAATTTGGACTAATCAGTACGGTTTTCACAAGAACATAGGTTGCACACTTAATTATTTTTGCAACAGGAGAAGTCCAAGTGATGTAAAGTAAGAGCTTGTATTGTTTTGTTATTGTCGAAGTGTTCTCTTTATAGAAGGTAGAGAGCATCACATTTTGGATTCTTTGCTTTGAGTCACTTTGCTTCCATAGCATAGTATATACAGAAACAAACCTCAAACATTTGTTATAATTTTAGTAGGCTGTTAAGCATTCTGTATTTAAAATAGCATGAATTGAAATTATCAAATTAAAGTACTTTTTCATACTGACCTTATCATTGAAATAAAGGCTTCTACTTCGTTTTTCTGATGAAAATTAAAGCTTTCGCTTTTTTCTTTTGATCTGGAATTCAATTTCTCCTAGATTTCTTTTCAGCAAATTACATTTTTTCCCCCACTCAACTCTGCATGAAGACTTGGGTCTGCCTTTCTAGAACATTAAAATACTGTTCTGGGGGAGAAATCTTGAATTTGGGGGATTTAGCTATTGCTGAAAACATCTAAGTGTGTTTCAGGTAAGGGAGGTGTGATGTTGCATGAAGATTTTGATATTTAATAAAATGATGTCAAGATGAAGCTGAGCTGGCTGTATGCCAGTTGTTGTTGTTTTGGGGGGGGATTGTGTACATTTAATGGCAATGATATGTCTCAGTAGAAGTCATAGAGTCATTAGGGTTAATCATTACGTCCACACACCACTTGGAACCCAAGGAGCCCCATTCCCTTACCAGTTGCTTTCTTCGTTTTTTATTTGTTAACAGCATTCATTAAGCTCTCTGTTTGCAGAAGTGACTGAGTGGTGTGCATTGATGGGTCCGAATGTTCCTTTAAGCGGTGCCCGATGGAAAAAGCTGGCTTGTGGATCCCCAAGTTGAAGTGTGGGAGCTGGAATTTGATAGGAACTGTTTGGTAGAGCTTTTTGTGGTGTGTTTTAGGATGTAATATAAAAGTTTCCGAATGAAACTAATCATAACTTCCCGATGAACCCTGACTGTGTGAATAACTGATGCAGCCAGCTTCTCAGGGAGAAAATGAGAGCATTACTTTGGAGCAATGGATGCACGTGACTGTGAAAGAGAACATGTTCCTTTCTAGTTGTGTAAATAACAGGTACCAAAGCCCCCCTTCCTTTTGTTTTTCATGGCTGGAGCTTGGCAACTGAATCTTCCTAGGGGCTTTGTGGCTGGACCCTATGAGGACCAATATATCTGAATACTCTGAGAAGAGACAGGAGTGAATTCGTGACGGCTCCTTGTGGCCGTTACTGTAGGTTTCATCTCCGTTGAGCATCACTGTTATTCCTCTGGGTAATTCGCTGCCATTACACATCTTGGTGCAGCACGGTGCCCTCTACTTGAGCTGCTGTTTGCATTTAGCAGGTGATCCGGGGGGTAGAGGAGAAACGCGCTGTGTCCTGTCTGGAGGGGATTGCCGTGTCCCCCTGAGGGCTCCAGGGAAACAAAATGTCAGTGTTCCTTTGCCTCCCAGCACGGCTGCGCAGGGTGCACTTTCAGAGTAGTGCTGAATCCAACAAGCGTCAGACCTGGGGCGAAGCCGAGCTCTCTGAATTGTGACAGCAGCGGGGTTTCTTAATAAAGCATAGCGGTGGAGCAGGAAGCCCAAATGTTCTTGTTCTAATATTTCTTTTTAAACAAAACTGTTCTTCATCTCCATGCTGTTCAAAGCTGGTGTTTGGTGGAGCATTACGGGACAGTGTCTGTTGCCAGTTTATTGTTGCCATCTGCAAAAAATTAAAAGAACAAAACAAAAACAAAAACATGAATTTGTGCCTCAGCAGAAGAGGTGAAATCTTGTGCAAGCAACAGATTCTGCACAGTTTCACTTGTTCTTTTTTAAGAATTAATTGGAAGTCACAATCTTTGCTGAGAGCTGAAACATGATTTGGTTCTAGTTATGGTTTCCCCCCTTCATTTTGCTGTTTAACAGCCTTCGCTGTTTTTACCCATTACTGTTAAGTGGCTTTGAAACACGTCTTTCCCACCTTCATTTACAAAGATCATTTTGCTCAACTAGTAAGGTGTCTGTGATTTATTTTTAACAGCCTGTAGTTCTGTGGGCACAATTTGGATCAGCACTGTGTTTTTCTGACATAACTCTTTCTGGCTATTCTGTAGCAGCTTTTTGATGGAAACAGGCATAAAATACAAATAACTCTTGTCTGTGCATTTTCTTAAATCATTTGAGGAAGCACAAAAGGCTTTTGCCCCAAATCTGATTCTTAGCTATCGTTTTGAAGCATTCTGTTTTTTGCTGTGCTTTCCCAAACCTTCCACTTCCACCTAGATTCACCCCATTCCTCCTGATTTCCTTCTGGTAGCATTCATGCAAGCACTTGACATAAAAAAAAAAAAAAGGATTGCAGCTTTGTAGGTAGTAACACATAGCAACTGTTTCCAGATTGTTTTATACGACCGAAGCACTGCTGTTAATTTTAGTCCAAGTATGTTCCTTGTGAACTACTTTCTTTCTTCTGCTAGGGAGCATATAAAGTGTTAGCTTATTTCAAAATAGTAATTTTAAATTACCTCTCAAAGGTAAAGCTACTGAGGACAATCTGGTGCTGGTCCTGCACCTGTTTGGAGCCCCCGAGTCATGGCATTACTCAGTTACACTGCTGTGTTTGAGGTTAGGGTCCAACGCTGGCTTACCTTCAGGGAGCAGAACTGAAAATTAGATGTTGGCTCCTACCACGGCTTGTCTTCAGCTGGTCAAATACAGAGAGAGGCATTTTTCATCCCACCAGGTCCTGAAAATACACTAAAACATGTAGCTTTTGGTTGGCATCTTCATGGAGCACCGGAGCACGTAAGAGTTTAACTGGTGTCTTCCCTTGGAAATGTCTCTTGTCGTGCACCAAACGCTGTGATATCCACTCAGGTCACTCTCATTGCAACTAAAAGTCTGTTCACAGCGAGCCGGGAGTTTGGTGTCAGTTTGCTTTTCAGACAGGAGAGATCAATGAAGGTTCTTCGTGGTACAGCTCGGTGAGCTCAGCTCCCCAAGGTGAGCATCTCATTAATATCCACGTCTGGAATGCGCTAGGAGCCGGCGTGCTCATCTTACTGGCTGGCCACAGCTTCGCCTTGTCCATGCAAGAGCACTGAAGGCTTTTGCTGCTGGTTCCTACTGATGCGTTTCCATCTCGATACACATAAGGAAAAGAAATCAGATAGTTTTCTCTTCCTGCATATTTGGCAATTGTCGATGCAAACTGTTTATCCAATTCTGCAGACAGGAATTGCTGGAGCAACTTTTTACTTCCTTGGCCGTGAGAAAAGTAAGAAACTTTTCCCAAAGAGGACTGGGGTGTATTGGGTTCATGCCACAGGGACATCCATCTGCACGAGGTCCTGCTGATTTTCTTTTCAGGCAATTGCTGCAGCACCCGGGGACATGGAAGGGGTTCGGCTGCAAAGTCCTGCAGCAGCTGTGGCATTGAGATGTGTTTTTGGCTGCTGGCCCCCACCTTTGCTCACGAAGGCTTTTGGCAGCCTCTTGGAGAACCTGAAGAAAAACCTGACCGAGTTACTGCAAAATAAAGCAAATTTCAGAACTGCCCTTTAGTCCTATTTGTTTTTATTATCAAGCTCATTTAGGGATATACATAACAAAGCAACAAAGCTTATACAAGCCAGTTTCTAAAAAAAATAACAACCCACACCTCCTGGAAAGCTTTCACAGTTATGTGAGTGTTTCAGTGTAGGTGGAAAAAGGTCTGGACTTAAATATGTAATTAGTTAAAGAAGAAAAATGATTATTTCTGGCAAGAGGTACACAGCGGGCTTGTTATTTCAAGGTATCTTTATTTGAGACGCTAATGATGCTATTTTTAGTTGCTTTTAAAGTGAATGCAATGATCAGTTTAATTGGAAATGGATTTTTTCCATCTGCTCTTCAAAAGGAGCAAGTGTGGTCTGGGGCAGGAAAATGGCAGTGCTGGCAGCGGGTTGGTTTGTATACAGCCTCTGCAGTGTTGTCCTGGGTTTGACGTGGAGCATGAATGTCTTGTATAAGTGGGGACATCGTGTTCGTGCTTCTTTCCTTTATTCCCCAACCATGAGAGGCCACCTGATGCTAGAAAACACTTTGCATTTGCATGAAGACTCGTGGTTTCTGGACGTGGCAGGGTCTCCCCAGCAAAGGCGAGGAAGCTGTGCTGCTGGTGAGAGCGAGGTTTGAGCATCTCTGTCCCAACAGCGTCAGCTTGCTTTGCTGGCTGTGCCGATAGTTTTCTGGTACAATACCTGAGATTGGACGTGACTGGTAACCTAATGTGATGCAACCTTGCAAGAGTTATACCATACGTGGGTGCTGTGGAGGTAAGTCATGCAAAGCTCTCGGAAAGGAGCACGGATGAAAAACTCTTGTGCCTTCTCAGCTGCACCAAGCAATTGCTGCAGAGCTTCGCCACCGCCACAGCTCCTGCTCTAGCTCTGTGCAGGTGCTCTTCAGCACCATGGGCTTCATATCCACACGTAAATTCATCCAAGGCATGCAGCGCTCCCTGCTCCTCATGGCCCTCCCCTGGCTTCAGGTGGCTGGCCCCGAGCAATTAAATCCAGGGGTCTGCTCCCAAGCACTCGGTGCAAACCAGGCAGCAGTGATAGAGTAAATGTGTTCGGGACTCCTGAGCTGTAAATGTTGGGGAGTGGGTTGTAAAGTGCCTGGGAGGTGCATGGACAGAAGGTTGCGATCCCAGAGTGGCCTCTGTAGCAGCCACGGATACTGTAAGGGGGTTGGTTTATTTGTTTTATAAGCTGTCTTAAGTTAACACGCAGGAGAATAGCGGAAGACATACGAAGACATCTCAAGGCAATGGTTTAGATGGAGTTGTTGCAGGCAGTCTTTAAATTGCTTCACAGCCTGAAATACGATGTCCCGGCAAGGCAAAATAGTATTTTTAGAGTTTTCCAAATGTTCAGGAAAATAACTTTTTTTTTTTTTTTTTTTGTCTATGAGAACAGAAATAATAGCAGCATGTGAAAAACATTTAATGTGGAATTCTAGCTTGAAGCACAGCAGAGTCCTGCTCAAGAAAGCAGGCATTTTTAACTATTTTGCTTCATTTGTTTAAAAAGCCTTCAGACAGTGAAGCTTCCCTTCGGGAAAGATTTTCCTTTCCTTCTCTCCTATTCTTCATAAAAAACGCGTCACTTTGGGTTGGTTTGCCCTGTGATAGTGATGGTCAACTTCTTGGCAGTGCTGAAAGGCTTTTAGTTGGTGCAGTGTGGTGTTGAGGAGCAGAAGTTTGGTGGAGAAGTTTTTATTTAACAAACACGTGCTCATCTGAAATGCAATAGGGGGCACCTGGTGATACAGCTGTATCCTCTAAAATGGCATCATGGTCTGTAATGGAGCTGCTCTGGTAGGTCCATCGTTAAGATGACTGAGTAAATAGGTCTTTAAAATACATCTAGCTCTTCTGGATCTTCTTTCCAAAGCTGTGTTTTGGAGTAATTCAGTTGTTCTAGCCTTTCTAGCCACAGGGAAGCGCATTATGCCTGTGCGTGGATGTTTGGGAGCCAAGGTGAGTGTCTGCAGTCTGTGACTTCAGTTATGTGGGTTTTAATTAGCAGTGCTGCTTGGGGAGGGCTTTTTTTCCTGTACATATCTTCAGGAGGAAATGGGGTGAGTTTTAATGTGTGTGGAAGACTTTCTCATGCTTCCTTGGGCACCTGTGGCTGATGAGGACATTTCTACAGACGGTGTCTGCTGCTGGTGACCGTATTTAGTCCCTAAAAGCACAAATGGAGTAGGAAATGCTGAACAGCTTTAGCAATTACCAGTTCCGAACCAGCCAAGAAATGTGAGTTAACACCATCTATATTTCAAAAACTGGCAGGGGACCTTTAGTGAGGCTCTCCTCTAATCCTGCGAGCAGCTCTTCCTAGTAGTGCTGCTGGTGCCCAGCTGCTGCGGGGCCATACTCGAAGGGACAAAAGCTGTTTGCTGATTTACAAATGCCATGCCCTGCAAAGCATGGGGTGCTGGGGCAGCGCCACTTCCTTGGCTCACGTGGCGAGTTGTGCCTGTTGGGTTTGCTGTGTAGTGGCTGGTGTACACGCGAGTTGTACCAGTGGTGGGAAATGCCAGTGCTCTCTGCCATAAAACATCCTACTGGGCTGTCTGGGTTATTTTTCACATTAGCAAAGCACATCATAGCAAACTGATTTCAGCAGAAAAAGCTAGGGCTTAAGTTACGTGAGGCTCAGCAGCACTAGGGAATCTGGCTTTGCTTCTCCACTTCTCCTCCTTTTGAGCAGCGCTTGATGCAAAAGGCAGGTTGTCGCAGGTGTTGATGTTAGCTGGATTTTTTTATGGTAATGTCCAGGCTTCCCACCGTCTATTTATCTAAAATATACTCTAAAAGCAAGGAAAAGAGACTGCCTATTTCTTATCAAGAGGGTGGGTTTGGATATCTTCATTTCCCAAACCTTCAGCGTGGCTGATTTAATGCCTTGCTGGCACTGCTGGAGGATGTCAGGAGAGATATAAGGGGGAAAAAATGAATTTTTAGTGGCACTTACGCTCTGGGAGATGCATTGCAAGTGTCATTGTTCTTTTCTCCTTTTCTGTCACTCTTTTCCTCTATAAGAATCCCATTTTTTGTGGATGGGGCAGGACAAATGAGTTGTTATCCCCCTCAGGCCTGCACTGACGAGACTGTCTCAGACCAAATGCAGTCTTTGGTGCAGGTGGCACGTGCCGCACAGTGTGAGCATCACGGAGGAGCTCCAAGGTCTCACATTCTTGTTCTTTTAGAAGTTGTGTTATCAAAGAGAATCATTTTCTGTTGTTTGTGTGATATCTATCACTTGTTCCCTTTGCTTCCTAAGGAAGGTGTCTTGTCGCTGCATGCAGGGAACATCAAAGCTTGGGACTGACACTCGCCAGCCAAACCCAGTGGTATTGTAGTCAAGTTCTTCCCCCAATGTGACTTTTCTTTTCCTTCTTCAAAGAGCAAATGGATGTCCTCCATCACAATTAATTTCATTTTAGATCAGAACTAAGAAAGAGTAATTACAATGCCTTTTGATGAAGCCTGGAGTGTTTGCTTCTTCTGGCTGGCTAAGAGTTAGGCATTGCAGTGAAACAGTGTCTGGAGACAGGTGAAAACTCCCCGATGGAGTTGAAACAATACGATAGGCCTTCATTTCACCTTCTGTAGCATACGTGTCTAGCAAGTCCAAGTCCTTTGCACTTGGAGTCATTTCCAACAGTGATACGGAGATTTTGGAAGAAGCCTGGCACATCACAAGTATCTGTACGAAACTGTATGCAGTACTGCAGTACTGTTCTCATGGGATTCACAGTGGTTAAATGTCTGGCCCTTACAGGTACGGGAGTGCCCTGTAAATTGTGTGGCGTGCATGACTTAGTCTCTGATTTCATTGACCTAAGGTGATGGGGCTGCAGCTGGAGCTGGCAGCCACGGGCAGCCTGGTGTGTCTGAGGTGTGGTGGGAGGAAGGGCAGGGGACTGCTGCCTGCGGCATCAACACAGCAAAGCTGGAGGCTCCTTTCGGCACTGCCATGCCAGGAGCAATGCCTGATAATGATGGGAATGTTTTACCCTCGCACGTACCCCATACACAATGAGAGCACCACCTTGCACAGAAGGACCCGACGGGGTTGTTGGAAGCCCCTTCGCGAGCCCCTGGGGAAAGCACTGGGTGAAATGCTAGGTAAGGGTTGTAGAAGTTATTGCATACCTTTCAAGGAGGAAGGAAGATGTTTCTTTATGTGCTGGGTAATGTACAGAAAGCTTGTGAAGGCCCTATGTATCCCCAGGGAGCCACAAGGACAGGTACAGCTGTCCGATGAGCTGATGGAATAAATTAAAGGGAGTGTCCTAGAAGAGATCTGAAAAGGGAAGAGGTGGCTTGGGTGATGCCAAGCTTTTATGTGAGCATCTGGAGAATTGAAAAAGTAGGTATCTAACACTCAGAATAAGTAATTCTATGAAGTGCTGTCGTTCAACACACTTGATGACAGTTTTCTCTTTCATTTAACTTCTGAAATGCTTTTCTGTGGCAGTTTTTCTGCACAGAGGGACAGTCAGCTGGTAACTCCTGCTGTGATGTATTGTTTTAGCCCATGTTTAAATTAATAGCAGCCTGTTCCTACACCTTAATTGCATTTTAAACCATTATTAACATCCACCAATGGGAAATATCTTTTCAGCATTGAAGTTGCCTTAAATTGCTGCTGGACAGCTTGCTGGTTACTAGAGGAGGGATCCTTTCTGAATTGAGATATGGTTTTGATATACTTTAAAATGTGACAATATACAGGCTTGAAAATCTGATGTTTCATTTTGTTTTTCTTGCATATAGAATATTAACTTACAGCGAGTGTTTTGGTTGCTCTGGTTTTAGCAGTCAAGCAATTTTTGACATGACCTGCTGGGACACTACTTTTTGTGCCAATTTCAACCACTACATTTCCTTTTGTAAACAGTTTGTAACCAGCGTGAGATAAATCAGATAAGGAAGAACCTGCCAGGTTTTAGTATCTTCTCCCATTTTCTGCTCAGAGGTGACTGATACACTTTTCTTTCCTTATTTTTCCCCTTTATTCTGCTGTCCCTTGGTAAATTACTATAACCCAATTTGGGGCTTTATTGAATCACAGCCTTTTAAGGAACTGGGTAAGCCAAGTGTTGAGACATACACTTTGGGTTGCATTGTAAAGCTTATAGATATCTGGGGAAAAAGAGAACTGAGCTGTGGTGAATAATGTTTTTGTTTGCTTTAGCAGCTAGTAAAACTGCACAGAAAACGTTTTGGCAAAAGGGCACAGGGGAGGACATGGTTCCTAGCGAAAAAGAGTCTTTCTTGAGTTCTTCCTCACCTGTTTTGATGCTAATATGAAATAGGATTCCTCCATCCTCAGGAGACATCCCAAACTTGCCTACTCTCTGGAGTATAACAGCTCCAGTAAATGAGTCTCACGAATTTCATTGCCGGTGCAGTGTGTTCTTCACCTCTGGGCTTCAGTGTCTGCCATCTGTCACTACGTTTTGCTCTGATTAGAGCTTCTCATAAAAAAGAGGGGGAAAATGCACTAATGAAAAAAAACCCACCTTTTATTGTTATTAATCACATATATTAAGTCAGAAACAATTCAGAAGATGCTGTATTGTGTACACATGGGCAGCCTGATGCTGAGCACCTTGCAGCAAGACATCAGCCAGGTGAGAGAATGACTACAGAGCCTGATTGCTCATTAAACCTTGCCACAAAATGTTTTATCCCCGCCGGCTGGCCCTGTGGTATGGGGCAGAGAAATGCTGATGGGGCAGCATGTGGGGCCAGCCCCGCTCCAGCAGCAGAGGTGGCATCGTCCATCTCACGCATGCATGCAAACGTGTGTGCAACCCTCTTCTGGTGCCTGGGCACCTTTTTTCTCTATAGCAAACTCCGGCCAGCGCTCCGGAGCTGATGCAGTTCCTCCCTTCTGCTGTTTCCCAGGCAACTGACACACAAACCAGCAATAAACTGCAAAATGCCCCTCCGCGGAAGGCTGGAAGTAGCTCAGTGACTGGGATGCAGGTGAGGATGCTGATGTGAGTGGTTGGGCAGGCAGGCGGGCTCCGCTGACGCACCCACATCCCTTTGGAAATCTCCTCCGGCCGGAGCGAGGGGAGCGGCGAGTGTGCACCTGCTCCTGTCCTCCCAGGCAGTTTGGGAACTGCTGAGCTGGTTTCACTCGGCACGGGGAGCATGCACGTGTCTGAGTCTGTTTAAGGTACGGGGAAAAAACAGTTCTGACCGCTAGAAGCTGGAGGTAGAACATCTGGCAGTTGCCTCTTCGGAGCATGGCTCTTGTAAAGTGGCTAACGCAAACCTCTGTCAGCTGCTTATGGTGTGAGCAGTCTCACAAAGGAGCGCAGCTGCCATGGTCACGGTTTGGGAGGAGACGTTTCTCCTTTCTCCCCTAGCCTTCTGCTGTCTCTGCAGCAAGGTGGCCGTGTGAGTTTTGGGATGTCAGCCGTGGCCCCAGCGGTGGCACCTCCTGTTTCCTCCAGCAGGGTCTTGTTACGTTAGCATTATAGGTAAGGAAGAGCCAGCTCTTGTTTTCATGCTCACTTTTGGATTTTATTTCTATGGTAGCAGTGGATGTGGGAAATAGCTCCCTTGCTTTTGAAGGTAGCATTTCTGCCTCAAGCAAATTAAGCCTAATCCCTCCAGCAGTCTGCCTTTGTCACAGGGCGAGAAGAGGCTCACTCAGATCCAGCTGGGGCAAGGCATACTCCAGGAGAGGTCCCAGAGGTGGATTGTAAGGACCTCTGCCAGCAAAGTTTTTTTTTTTTTTTTTTTTTTTTTCCCCCTCAAGGAGAGATCCAACAAATCTGCTCAAGATGATGCTTAGCATTAGGGAAGGCAGCGAGGGAGACTTCAGGCAGCAGGGTTTGATTTGCCTTTAAACAGGCAATCAAGCAATTTAAGTAGCCTCCTTGACAGTAGTTTCATTATTTTTTTGTCAGTCAAATCATATCCTGGTATTAAGAGTAGAAAGTATTTTTGGAAAACTGTTATTCCCGTCTCCTCATTTCTAGAATTTCTTTTACAATTTCTGCTGTAAACAGTAAGTAAACCATGGAAAATAGCCTTGGTAGTAGATGGTTTATTATCAGTATTAGCATTAAGTTCTCTGTTACTTTTTGAGCCTCGTGTCCCAAGGAAATGAATGTGTCTGCTATCTTAGTTTTCCACAAATTTCCCATCTAACCCCCAGTTAAACCTTCTGGTTTCCTTCAGCCCGTGTCCACTCACAAGCAGAGGAAGTTGTTTTATTTCCAGAAGAGGATGCAAATTGGAGGGCAAGCCTAATTCTTATGAATTTTTCTTCTCCTTTTCAAATAAGAGCATGGAATAATGTGTATGTATGTGCTAAAAATACTCATACTGCATTTGTCCATCTTGAGCAGGACCTGCTTGCCTTCCTTGTACCTCTGGGAACGGCAGTGCTGGGCACGAGCATCTGGGCATCCCTTGGTGCTGGTAGAGGCATCACAGCTCGGGATTACCACCCAGTTGCAGGTTTTAGTCCCTTCTTGTTCTCAGCAATCACATGCCCCCACAGGGGCTCTTGGGTTTCATTAGCTTTCCCTACAGAGCCAGCCGAGGAGAGCTGTGGTGGGCAGCATGGGGCCCTTGCAGGATTCTCCGTGAAGGAGATCTCTCATAGGGATCTGGCATTTTGTTCAGCCTCACTTGCTGGTAAATTAGCCTTAGCACAAGCTTAAGTTGCAGGCATTTGATTTGAGACATGCAGGAAGAGAAATGACTGGAGGAACTCAAGAGCCAACATGAAAGCCATTTTCTGTGGAGCGAGGAGGGGAATGTGAGTACTAGCTATCTTATTTGCTTAGTGCAAGATTTTAATTTCCAATTTCACTTTAAGGATTCATTGGCATTTTCAACCAGCTTCTCTGGGCTTTGGATTCAGTTGCACTATCCAGCACACGGTGGGATGGGCTTACCTTTGGAAAGCCGCCATCAGCATCCACCAAACCCAGCGCCAACGTCCAAGCACAAGACCTTTGCTTGCTTACATCCTGGAAGAATTTGGCGTGGCTTAATAGCAGGGATTGGCATACTTATTTTCGGGAAGCTGATGGGTTGCTGTTGTGTTTTGAGGATGCTTTCTGTAAATGCAAAGGACTCCGGTGCCAGCTGAAGAGCACAAACATCAATTCCTAGGTAAATTATTTCTGCTCTGTGAGTCTTCACAGTGGCCATTCGGCAGGCAATTAACCTTACAATAGAGTGTGGGAGAGAAGTGGCATGGGGGGTGAAAATTGAAAGTTGTAAAGATGTTTAAATTGCTTCCCCTGCTCCTTCTCTGTTATCCCTCTTCTGTAGTGGCTCCTCTACTGTTGTGGCATGGAAGCAGGTAAAAGGGACAGTCTCCCCCTTCTCTGCAAGGAAAGAGGATGGGCTTTGTATGCTGGAACGTGCTCTGTTGTCTATGACAAATCACCCATCAGGAGTCAGGTAGTGCTATCTAAGTCTGAACTCTCCAATTTCGTCCAAACATTCCAAGTTTTGAGATTTCTCTTTGCTCTACAGCATCCTTGTAAAGGGATGGGATCAAGACAGAGGGAGGGGTCTGTGCATGCCACATGCCCGTAGTATATTCGGTTGCTGCCACCTTGCTTATATATTGCTGTGGGGTCTTGGTTTGACTCTTTTGTGTTTAAGCTGAGAAGGTGGCAAGGCAGGCAAATCAGGATCTGTAAAACCACTAATTTTTTTGCATCCAGTCAAAAATTTGCAGGGGCAACTCAACTTTGGGGATTTGGGTTTGAATCTGAACGCTCTCAGAGCCTTGCAAAAAATAAAAGGTTTTAGATGAGAGAATTTGGTTCAAGCTCAAATTAAATTCAAAGCAGTAAGTGGGAGTTGCACATGCAATAAAATCCTGTGAATATCAGATGCATACATTTAACGAGGAATCCTTTGATAACTTATTCCATATGTCCTAAAGGAAATTCACCTATTTCTCCATAACTTTTCGTTTTTTTTTTTCTGCTTAAGTTGTAAGTAGATTGAATGCAGCACATGTAGCATATGTAACACTAAATGTTGTAGTACCAGATCAGACAAATAGATGTGATGGATAGAAATGGCTTATTGATGCAGGTGCTTCCAACTGCTTGTCAAAATGACGAGTACCTTTCTAAGGTGATCTTGGCTCAAGCTTGGGATATTGAAGAGAAGACAGTTGCATCTCCGTTGCTGTTGCTGCTTTTCTCTAGGTTAACCTCTGTGCTGTAGCTGGCTCATTCTTGGCCATCAGCTCGACATAACTCTGTGTACAGCATCTGAGCCCGTTGGAGCCCGTGTTGGGTACAGCTGCAGAAGCACGCACCATGCGGGTGTACCGTGACTTTGCTTTTGTTGGGGTGCCTGCAGGAATTGGGGTTAGTCTTTGGTTTATTTCCTGAGTCCATTTTCCTAGGCTCTGGTGTAGAAAAAGTCTTTTCTATTTTTTTTCCCTTCTGAATTTGTAGTCTCTCTGTGGCCTGTGACCTTATTCTCTGTGTGAAGCCCATCTACAGTTGAGTAAAACTGGTCTTTCTAATGTGCCCTGCTCAAAGTCAGAAGGTCATTAAAACATACTGAGCATCACTTAAAACATTTCATTTGATATAGTCAACTTAAGATGTTTGATATATTGCCAGCCATAGCTGTACAGGAAAGAAGCTGAAAGCTGTTGCTTTTTTCAGCTGTAGCTGAATCTGTTGGTTTTAAGACTTGTGGTTTTGCAGTCGCCTGGGTTATAAGAATATCTGTGTAATGGCAGCATCTGAAGAAGCCTGTGTTTGTACTGCAGTAATAAAAGCAGACGGTGAGGCTGACTTCTGTCTGAAAGAATGAGTAATATTCAGTTAATTTGAAGACTTCTGTATTTTTTTTTCCTTTGTTATGTTTTGAGGTTGGAGTCCCTTTTTTGTGATGCTCTAGACATTGCTGACAGCTTTTAGGTGGAGTGTCAGGCTGCCACTGCCCCCTCTTAGACACAGGAGCGACACAGTGATGGACACATTTATCAGCAGCAAAAGAATAGCCGTTTTTACCTTACTGGGTCTTCCTTTGCTTTCTAAGGCACATGTCTCCACGGGCACTGCAGTGTTAACACTGGTTTTAAGTACAACACGGCAGGTTGGTACTTAGTCTTCAAAGAGACAGATTTCAAACTTAAACACCTATGAAAGCATCATCTTGTCACTGGAACAGTGTGTGTCCTGAAGCACGAAGTGGCTGTATGAGCTCGTTATTGTGGAGTCCCCTGTTAGACCTGTTTGAAGTGCGTGGTGGCGGCTGTGGCTTTGAAGCACATAGGTGAAGGACTGCGTGAGCGAAGCCTGAGGTCAGCAGATACAGCTGTGCAAACCATCAAGCTGCTGCGTTCACAGCTCACGTTAAGTCAGTGCAGATGGGTTCGTGCTGTCTCTAGCAGGGAGGTTTTGTCTGTGGTTTGTAGACCACATCCGGCTGCCTTTTTGGGGACAGCATCGTCATGTGTATTTATTCTTCTGCTTAGGGCTTTAATTTTAGCAAAAGATTACCTCCTTATATCTTGTGTTTGGATGTTTTAGAAAAATATTGGTCATCACCGCCACCAACAGTAAGAACGTTTGTTGAAGATGAAGAGAAATAAATAAAAAACAGGGAATTGTTAATGACATGCTGAGCTAAAGTGTCTTTTATTACAAAAAAAATAATAATTATTCTGTTTGATCAACACGTCAATATATCCATCAAGTGAAATCCATTTGGAAGCTTAGCATTTCTATTTTCCACTTCTCTTCAAAGAGCAAAGAAAGGAGGAAGAGTTACTCTGAATGATCTGGTTGTCCCCCGCAAGTCGGCTTTATTGCTAATTTCTATGGGGGCATACCTAGAAATGAAGCCCTTGATCTCCCTTTTGGCTTCTGGGGCAGATTCTCCTCCCAGTGTAAACCAGGCTCCCCCTCTGACCCATTTAGTCTCGCAGGAGGAGAAGGGCACCCACCAAGCCTGGTCCTCATCATCCCGGGCCATTCCAGTTTGGAGTGACCTGCTCTTCCTTACTCCATAAAATAATCCATGTTCTGCATGACTTTTTTCTGAGAGCAAACCCAGTCTAGATGGGGTGAGCATGTTTTCTTTCTCTTCTCTCTTCATTTAGGTACCTTAATTAGCATTTTATTCCATACCTTTGTATGCGGGGGCTTGGCTTCAGCCTGCATGTATCCTCTGTAGCGCTCTAAAAATGCCTCGCCTGGACTACCAGGAATAAAAAAAAGAAAAGGGCTCCTTCCTGCTAGGGTCATAACCAGTCTTATTTTGTGAGTCCTGTCCAAATATTGAGCAAGCTGCTGTGGCCAAGGTTGAGGCCGAGGCGGTTACTTTGAGTGACACCTCCTCCATCCCCAGACACCGCTGCCCTTCTCTTGGAATCCCGTGCAAGACACCAGCAAATACAAGTTTCCTGACAGTAAATCTCGCTGGTTTTGGCAGGCACATGCAGTGCAGACACGGAGTGGGGCTCTCAGCAGTTGTGGCTTTCAGCTTTTGTGATTTGCAGGCACCTAAGATTTTCTATTAGAGACCTAAGATTTTCTATTAGACCTCTTATTATGACCTTCGCCTGCCAACAGCAGGCTTGCTTCTCTTGGTCACCTTTCATGGACTGATTCCCTGAGGAGCTATGGTCCGTGGAGCTGCAAAATGGTATTCATTTCTGGTAGTGTTTTACTGTCAGAGTAAACTTTTATCTGTCCCTTTATTTATGGCACCTGCCTCATACACTGAGCTTTCTCTCTTTACAAGTCTCATCAATCTCTGGAGGTGCCATCACCCATTTTATCTCTGAGGACATACACTTCTCTGTTTCTTCGCTTTTTGTTTTAAATTTCTTTACTTACTTCATCTTCCCTTGGACAAGATGTAGGGCATCAGTAGGCTTTCAACACAGGTGACCACCCTTGTTTGCCACTGCTCCTGCAGATCCACCAGAGCTGTTCGATGTGGGTGGTTGGAATGGGACCAGTAAAAAAAACATCTCGGTGGCAGTATGGAAACACACTGCGGAGGAAGACTGGAAGGCGTAAGTTCAGCAACGACAGCAGTAGTTTGTAGGAAAACCTGGTTGAACAAGACAAGCTTTTCCCACCTGTGAGCCCATCTCGGTGGCTAGCGCAGAGGCTCCATCCTATCTGTTGTTTCCCTCCGGCTTGCCAGCCCTGCAAAAGTGCAAACAAGGAGGGGAGAATCACTAACCTTGGACAAGTTTTCCAGACTTCTTAAGTGGTAGATGTGTCCTTTGTCATGCTGTGCTTCCAGCACCCAGCTGGCTCGTGGGAGCACTGTGTCCACCTGCTCCTGTCTGCAGAAACCATCAAAAGATGAGGAGACCCAGTTTCAAATACCTCCTCTTAAAAGGAAAACTCCTGAGCCAATGTAAGAGGGGACAAACCAACTTCTCAGGCTCTCAGGTTTGCACCTGCGATTGCCCTGTGCTGATAGTGGAATATGCTGGGATCGGTTGAATGAGCAGTTCCAATCAAATAACTTGAGCTTACTAATAAATTTATTGAATGCATTGAAGAGTGAGAAATAACTTTATGGAAAAGAAAAGCTGGCTAGATTTTCCTGACAGATACTGCCTCTTCTTTTTGTGGGGCTCTTTGTCACTAGCCAGAAGAAGAAATGTCAGAACTTGATTTGAGGGTACATCCCTACCTCATTTCCCATGGGTTTCATTAGCGCAGAAATGCAAGGAGGCATGTGAAAATACTCTTGTATGGTGCAGTGATCATCTCAGTAGGCTTAGCTGGCCTGAGGCAGTTACAATAGTCACACATTTCTTCAGGAAGATGAAAGATGTGTTCTTTCATTAGTGCTCACGTCCAGACTCCTGGCTTTGGGTCTGAGCAACAAGAACGTGGACATCTGCTGCTGGTCTCTCAGCTGCATGCTGCGTGAATCGATGTTGAAATCCAGCAAACACAATCCGTGCCCACTCTGTTCTTGTCCTTTGAAGAGAAAAACAAAATGATGGACTGGAGGGTGCAAATGGTGAAAGTCGTGAGCGTGGCTTTGCTGGAGTCCTAAATATTCTCTGAAATTCCAGCTCCTGGTGTGGCTGTTAATGAAATCTGGGGGTTCCCTTTAGCAGGTGGCTATCATGCCAGTACTGCCTGCCCTTCAGTAGGTAACCTTGCTTTATTTTATCACAAGTTTTTTAAAAAGACTGATGAGAACTTCCCTGTGAAACCAAAGCAGTCACGAGATTGATGTGGATGCTACGATGGAGAGGACAGAAGAATCTGGATACCTTGGATCTGTTCTCCCTTGCACTGTGTTTCCTTGTGGGATAGCTTTTCCTGCTCACACAGCGTGGCTTCATGCATCTGGGAGGGCTGTGCCGTGGTGTTTGGTGCAGGCATCGGGGTGCTGGTAGGGCTCTCTAGTGGGATTGCAAGTGATTGAAATGCAGCGGTACCAAAACAAGAACAACGTTGTTCCAGCATTTTATTTTCAACTTGAGAACACGCCTCTCAGTGATACACCAAACAGTGTGCCAAGGTTTTGTCTGGATCTATTCTTATTTTTCCTGGTTGCGCTTGCACAGGAATCAGCTTCTGGAGCACCTCTGAAGTGCAGCTGCCCTGGGGCCAGTGGAGTCCTCGCAGGAGGAAAGGTTAGGCCTCACTGAAAAGCAGGAGATGTCTCAGACACTGAAGTAAGGCTCAAATTCAAGGTGGGCTCACAACAGATTGCCTTCCATTCCATTTCTCACAAATACCTATTGTGGTTGTACAGAGGAGAACCAAGTTAAGGGCGATTCGCCTAGGCAAGGAATTTAGTTAAATAGAGGTAGGGCAACCTGGGCCACCTGCTTTGCTTGTGTGTGGTTTTACTGTGAGCTTTGTGAACATCAAAAAGTTCCTGTCTGAGCTGCTCCTGCAGGTTTGGCCAAGGCTTAGGTCTGCTGTTGTGTTCAGTTCCCTGTTGCTTTGGGGAGGATACCTGTGCTAAGGTTTTCAGAGTATTTAATCCATAATTTTAAACGTGGCAGTGACTATTTGTGACTTACAGAAGACAGTCCTGCTATGTAGGGCAATTCATCGGGGAGTTGGCATGTGTATGATATCGCTGCCTGGTCTGCTGTACAAAGTTATGCACAAATGGGAATACTGAGGTTTAATTATCAGAACTTGCTTGTTGTGGTTCGTAAGAAGCTTGGTCAAAATAGCCAAGCTTAGTGAGGAAACCAGCTGTGGTGCTCTGCAGTGGTGTCTGCACCTTTCTGCACTCTGCAGTGGCACCAAAAACCTTTCACCATTGAAGATGACTGCAGGCAGTTTGACACTACAGTAGATGAAATACCACTTCAGGCAGCAAAGTAGCTAAGCAGCTATTGATGTCAGTTCTTTAATGTATACTTTTATTTGTATCTATTATAACATATGCTCTGTACACCAAATATTTACCTAACAGTTTCTCCAAATTGGTCTTTGGAAAATTCTCCAAATGAGAAGACAACAGAAATGAGAAATCTTTTAGCTTGCATGTTGACAAAAATACACTTGATTGGCAAGCAGAAATAGTATTTGCCAGGGAAAAACATCTCTAGCTACAAAGTTTATTGCTTTCTGCCAGCATAAGTGCTCTTTTTGTAGAGCACGCGGTTTTATTTAGCAACAACACGAACTTCTTAGGAGGAAAACCTCTCTCAGCTTGCAGAGTTGTTTTCAGTTGATCTTGCCCAGCAATGGGACCCTTGTTGCCACGTCACCTCTGACACCCATACACCCGAGTGATTCCCTGTGCCACTTAGGCTCCCAGTTATTCATCCAGGTTAACCGTGAAGTAATAACGTGCTTGGGTCAGTAGTTAGTCTGCTTCACGCTGACATATCCAACATAATTTGATTATTTCAAATCAAAATATAAACCAAAATACCTTAAGAAAAAAATAAACATTTAAGGCTTGAATTTCTTGTTTCATACGTAATGATGCAAGACCGACTCCATGCTTTCATGCTGTGCAGCTTCCGATATGTGTTAAGAACCTGCATTGGGAAATTGGAAAAGATGGGCTCTTAACTAGTGTTTAATCTGACATTTAGATGTTGAGTGATGGTATATTTTGACTTTTCTTATATGTTTGTTTGTTTGCTGTCAGTAAGAGCAATTACATAGAATTAGTGATTGGTCAAAATGCAACTACCTGCTGCTCTCTAAATCAAAGCTGCAAAATATGAGCATGAGCCACCATCAGATGAAGTGGGCATATCTCCCAGTATTCTGATATTTGTTCCGTGCAACACAACTGCTTCTGGCTTGGATTGCTCCTCATATTTCCATAGGATTTCATTCTCAACTTTAAGAAAACTGTTGTAGAAAATGTTCATTGCGGCTGACTTTTCTCTCTATGGCTAGAATTTTGCAAACCTGAAATCTGTGGCAGGTTATTTCCAAAAACCCTGTTCTCATCCTGTGGCATCATCTCTCTGCTGCATTCATAAAGGTTTCAGGCCTGTTATGGACACAACATTTTCATCCTTGCATTTCAGTACTAAGAGTTGCGTCTCTGGAAATTTTTAGTTCTTTCTCACTAAAGCAGAGGAAGAGCTCTGCAGCTGGAAGGCTTTGTAGGCCTGCAGCTGTTCAAAGACGCTTCCTCATGGAAAATGAGGACCTGAAATTTTCCACAGCTATATGTGAGCAGCGGTGGAAGGTAAAGGCAAACTAGAGTAAACATTAGGCAGTTGAATTACTGCATCAGCCTCTAAGCCTTGTCCCTGGGCAGGGGTCAAAGAGATGGCAGGAGGGTCTGAGCCGTGTTGAGATTCAGTGCTACAGCAATTGCAGCTGTCCTGCCGATGCTTCGTGGCTCCCAGTGCCACTGGTGTCAGTCACGGTGGTGAGACCACCTCCTCAGACATTGAACCTGCTTCTGAAGGCCTTAATCAGGAACGTTTGAAGGTCAGTTAAGCCGCATCAAATTAAGGAATAGCACTAATGATTACATTACACCAATGCTAATAAGAGGCTGCCTCAGAGCAGGCTTTTATAAAGCGCTGCATTAACCTGCTGCCTTGTATGTGATTTTGTCATCTGGGAAAGCAGGTACGCATGGAGCCATATGATCTTCCCTGCTTTCCTTAATTCTCCTCTGCCTCCAGCTGGTTTTAGGATAACGGAGGAGATAGAGAGCCTGGCTTTGGATGGGAGTTTGAAAGAGTCTGGCATTATTAACCTCAAAAACTAAGACTTGATGTGATTGCTGTTATGTGAAGGCTAAGAAAAAATAAACGCTAAATAAGTCAAAGACTGACCATCAGTTTGAAGTGGATGCTCGAACAGATCAGCGTCCAGAGCAGGGCAGTTCAGGAAGAGCGGCCAGCTAGATGGAAAAGTTCAGTCTCAAGATAGCACTTGTTGAAGGCTTGAAGAGGATGAGATGTGACGTGATAGTGGTTGGGACATGGTGAGCCTGGGTGACCCCATTCCAGGCCTGGGATGCCAGAGAGCATCCCTGCTGACCCTGGAGCTATAGAAGGGATCTAGAGCTCCAAATGCTGCTGGGTATGTTTCTCCACAGATTTGGCTTCAGTAGAAAGCTGGTAGCTGCTCCTTGTGACCGAATGGACAGAGTTGATCCTGGAGAGGGAAATTGGTCTTGTTTTTTTGCTGTTGCATGTTCAAGGTGTGGTACTGATGATGCATCTGGAGATAGTTTGAAACATAATGAGAATTTGGGATGAGCCAAAGTTTTTGTTCATAGAATTGCATTGTATGAGAAGGTACAGCTGTGTAAGAGGCTGTGTGGAGCCAGCCTGTGTTCTCTCATACGTCTTCAAGCAAGGAAACTCCTTGCAATGATGTCTGGAGGGTAGAATAGCAATGTCTTATTTACAATTCCTGTTAAACCATGGTTTTGATTTGCTGAGCAGTTCTGTGATCAAGAACTAAGCTTCCAAGAGAAGTAAAACAAACAAACTGCAATCTGTGATTACTAATCTGAAAATATTGCAATTTTTCACCATGAATGGGGGTACATGTTCTTGATGCTGATCGTGAGTTCGTAGCTCTCCTTTTGTAATATAGTTTTAATTATGTTCCGAATGGGAGTGCAGCACTTTTTCTGTAAGTGTGCGGGAGGAAGATAAGAGTCAATGAAGTAAGAGCAGTAAATCTTCCATGACTTCCTTTGACTACAAAGTTTTTCTGAAAAAGAGCAAATGGGAGGAGAATTTGTATCAAAATCATCCAGTGTTTGGTACACAACAGTTTTCAAATTTTAACACAAACTTAATTTTGCTACTAAACCTTTTGGACAACTTGCATTGTCTTTTGCTCTTGTAGCTTTTGGCTATTCTTCCCTAAAATTGAATTGAATGTAAATGTGTGTCACTATTAATGGATGTAATTGTACAGAATAAATGACAACTGACGGTGGGAACAATGCAGCCTGTCCCACTGAAATCCGTTTAGCAGTGCAACGAGGAGAGGCTTTTCCTCTTTCCCCTGTCTGAGAAATAGGGTATGAAGCTGGAGCATGAAACTAGAGGCATATGGCATGTGCTTTATTTTTTCAGGTTCCTATTGCGGATAAACACAATTGTCCAAGTAAAGAAAATGTAAATAATGAGAACAACAATGAAATTCGTGTAAGCTTGCAATGAATGTGTAAAGGTTTTGCCTTTTTATTAGCACGCTTGAAACCTCTAAGGGAAAACCTGAAATTTGGTATATGGAGTAAGCGAATGGTTTTCAAATAAAAAGAGATAATTGTAGTGTGAAGTAATTATAGTTGTTCAAAGTTACTTATCTGCAAAGCAGTGTAATTTATCATTAGAATATGTATCAGATTCAGAGACAGTTTTCAATTTCTGTGTTTCCTAAGACTTGCTGTATTTTGCTGCGTACCCCAGCTTTTTTCCAGTTTCACCTCTCCAATGCTTTAGGCACATCAAACACTTAAAATGCAAAATGGAGAACAGAGCAAATTAAATACAGAGCCTCAGATCTCCCGAGGGGAGGAAGAGGATCCGTCAGTTCACAGTAAAATTGCTCCCATCATTTCTGCCTCCCAAATTGTGCTTCTGGAGAGTGGGAAGAGGAGGATAGAGACAGACAGATGGATTTCGTTGTGACCCGAAGGTAACCAAATGAGGAAGGTAGAAAGGAATCTTTATCCTATTTTTTCCCCTCTGAACTACAGGAACCCATTCATCATCCTATTTGTGCTCCGTGGACCCGTGAGCTGGTGTTTGCGTTGTATTTCTGATAACTGTCCCATCTAGCACAGCTTGCTGGGAGCCGGGGCTTGCTGGACACCGGCTCCGAGCGTGGCTGCACTGGTACATACTGTCCCTTGGCTTGGCAAGTGGACATGGGATTTGATGACTCCCTTTCTCCCACCCTGAAGTTTCCAAAATAAACAAGTTGCTTCTGCGGGAGGAGGTACAGACAGAGTCCTGTGTTCTGTTGGGAAGTTCATAACCGTACCGGGCTGATATCTCGTGTAATGAAATACAGGCATGCCATTTCCACTGGTCACGTTTGCTCTGTTCTCCTCCCTAGGGCACCTCTGTCAGTTAAATGAACACAGATGGATAGGAACATAAGACATGGCTGGCAAAGTGCTGGCAGAAGGAAGGCCCGGTGGTCATGGAGAGGAAAAGATGGGGACGGCAGGCAGGGAACATGAGCAAATCATTTGTCTTCTGGACTGGCTAAGGTTTTAAGGTTACCTTTAAAAAGGTAACTTTTTAACTTTTTAAAAAGTTAATCCCAGACCTCGGGTGTATTCATGGGGCATTATTTCTCCATAGCCATCATCAACTGGTCCTCAGGCTTTGGCATAAGGGAAGAGGACGGGAAACCTACAGCTTTCTGCCTGGGGCCGATGTCGTTAGAGGAGTGTTTTCCTTGCAGCACAGGTCTGGAAGGGATGACGAAGGCATCTGCACCTTGTGAGGGTGTTCTCCAGGCGGTCCTTCCATTAATCCTAATCACAAAGATGGATTACACGCTGAGGAATAATTAGGCAGACAGCTCCTTCAGCCTGGGTGGCATTACAGCTTCTTCAGCAGGAGGCAGGCAGCCAGGTTCCTCTAAGGAAGCATTTGAGGCTCAGGTAGCTGCTGGACCTTCGGGTCGCTCCCAGCACAGCTAAACGCAGCAGCTTGAAGGTGAGGTTAAATAGCTTTAAAAGGTGTCAATCCCTCCTAAACATCCAGGCCGCTTGCCCCACAGATTTCCTGGCTGCGGCTGTGTTGCTGTTGGCAGCGGGGAAGACAGGAGGGAGGACAGAGGGGAGCTCTTTAGGAGTAGCTGAAAGTGGTTCTGCTTTTGTCAGTCAGCTCTCTCCTTATTAATGGCTCAGCGTGACACCGCTCATTCGGTTTCAGACCCCGTGTTTCAGCTGGCAGTGCAATGAACTACCTCCCTGCAATTCGCTTGGCCTCAATCCATCCTTATTTACAGCCAGCCAGCATGATTAGGGGCCGTTTAGGCTTGTATCCTGCACGGATGCAGAGCCATTGTGGTGGTTTCCCCTTGGAAAACATCAGAAACCTGCCTGATGCAGCAGCAGGCCGCAGCGCGGGGCCATGGCTGTGGCTGCAGGAGGAGGCCGCGGCCTGGCCTGGCTGCCATCTCAGCCTGCCCTTCCAGGTCACCTTGTTTAAAGTGCCGTGCTGTAGAGGTGGAGGTACGTCTAGCATCCCAGGTTTGTGACGTTGGTGACTTTTTTCCGTCCTTTGCTCAATGTGAGGGCTCCTCAGCTGTGGAGGGAGGCGTCTGTGCGTGGTCTCATGGTCATCACCGAGCTTTGTTTCCAGTTTGGTGCTGCCATTTGCTTTTGCTCTGCTCTTCGTGCTTGGAGGATGCTGAGTCAAGCAGTACACGTTTCTCCTGGGTGCATGACACGGAGGGCTCCCTTGGCTGCAGGAGGCAGGGGCATCTGCATGAGGCACGAGGCCTTGCTGGTCTGTGTTGCAGGAGGGGAGTAGGGTGTCTATCTGCTATTCACTGTAAGCCATTTTACCCGGCAGAAGATCTCAACCAGAGTTGCTGAGAGGCAGCTTTATAAGGTATTTTTTTTCTTTTAAATTTTATTTTTAACACAGCCTAGTTTGCAAAGGCTGAAGCTCAAGGATGGGTCAGCCATTTAAGGACTGTGGAATCATTTTCCCTTTCAAAAGGGGAAATTATGTTAGAGGAGGAGGCATTCAATCATGAGATCATAAGGTGGAGAGGGCTTACACATCCAGAGCGTAACAAATTGAATTGTGATTTTAGGGAGCACAGCTTCATCCCACAGGTGAGTTTGGAGTACTCTCACTGTGCTTCTCTATGAGATAGTTTACACCATATTGATGACAAATATAACATGCTAGAGAAACCCATAATCATCCTCTGTATTCATGGCTCTGGAGTGTTGTGCAAGATACAGTTTTCCATCCACTAGTGTTCAATATAACATGATATACTCATTATTAAAAACCTGGAGAAGTGTCAGGGCAATTATGGGTTGTAGGAGGAAGGCAGTCACTTAGAGAAGTTGTAGAAAAAAGCTTTATTCAAACCGCTCAGTGGAAGGGAAATTAATATATCCTCTTGGGAAATAAATGGGAGTTAGTCCTTGAAAATACAATAGCGTTCCTGTGAATGGGAGTAAATAACCTCCCTCGGAGTGAAATCTGTGTCAAAGTCCAGTGATGGGACCCACTTTGGCTTTTTCTCCTCCTCCTCTCATCTCCCTTTGCACGCACAGAGCAAAAGCAGGAAGAAAATGAGATTTGTGGGCGGTTCTGTGTTTCTTCTGCTTCTTTTCAGAACCCCTGGTCCATAACCTTTCCAGATCTTTCATGTATCCTCTTCCTTAACTAATGCTGCCTTCTGGAAGTTTAATCCTCAGTCTGGTGTGAGCTTCTCTGATTTATGCCGTCCTGTGTATTCACCCAGAGCTCTCAGCACTTGTGTGCATTATGCGTGAATTAGGGCTCAACTCTCCCCAGTGGTCTGAATCTGCTGCCCAAAGCATGCTCTGGGCTCTGCATATCACATCCTTGCTGCTATGCATGCAGACCCTGTGGCACAAGGGGCTGAGGCACTCTCCGGCCCTGGCAAACCGATGGGGCAGAGCCGATGTGCTGCCATGTGCTGAAACCTGGGCAGTAAAAGCTGTTGCTTTGCTTGCTGGGGAGGGTAGGAAGGGTTTCTGAAGATACCTGTGCACTGCTCTCTGAAGGAGTATCACTGCTTTAAAGTGCTATTTCAAACGGCCGCATGGGAAGAGTGCTCTGTTTTGTGTGATGCCTTCCAGCAAACGCATTTAGTGATGTTTGTGAGAAGTTTCAAGTGGGAGAAGGAAGAAAAGCCTAGGGGTGAGTGTTTGCATCCATGCTGGGGAGAACAGTCTGCAGCCTTTTCATCCCCACCGGTGGGAGCAATGGATTTGGTGCTGGCATCGCCGCTGGGTTTCTCTCCAGGACCCCAAGGAAGGGGCTTCTCCGTGCCCCTGCTCCCACCCTAGAAATCTGCGTGGGGAAACAAGAGGGGCGTTATTTAGCATTTTGGTGAAGCAGAGGACGACTCTTGGACGTTGCTGCAGTGAGCTGTGAAATACTCCAGCTAAGCCTGTGGCTTCTTGTTGTGAGGGAGGGGAAGCACTGAAGGCAGGTAGGTACCTGGGAGCCAGGAAGCTTTTAGGCAGGAACAAGTGTAAGCAGTAAAACAGGATTATAGCTGCCATCCTTGTGGCAGTAGAGAAAGAGCAGTGAACTGCCAGAGTTTAGCATCAAGCTTTGGGCTGCAGCCTAGTTAAATATACATCAGCATCAGCAGGGTGTTCCTTTGGGGAGTGGGCATGAAAGCAAGCATTTGCCGTGTGGAAGTGGTCTCAGACGTGCCAAGCCTCCCAAATCAAAACTGCCGGTCTGATCTTGTTGGCCTGTGCATTAGCACTAGATCTGTCTGGCTTCAACGTTAGTCCATTATGCTCGTTCTGTGTGGCCCTTATTGGGGTAGAAATGCCCGACCTTCCTTCTGGCTTGATAAGGAAAACTTGTTTCATCGTCCTGTGTAGCGTGAAGCTGCTGACCATGAGCTGAAAAATGGTGTGTAGGCAGATCATCAGACGCTCTGCTCTGTTTTCTGAAACTGCATGCCCAAGAGAGCAGTATCAGATACACATATTTTTTCCTTCCACAGTCAAGAGACTGGCAACAGAACACAAGCAAAATGGGATTTGCCAGTCTATATCACCTTGTGAGTTAATGTTGGTGCAGTGATTCTTGCTTCTCTCTGATGTCTGCAGGCAGTAATAAATCACATCTGACCGAGCTGAGTCAACGTGCTGATTTGCAAACCTGAAGTAACATCTAATAAAAGTCTACATTTCAGATTTTTAAAGAGTAGCCTTTGGATTAACCTGGACTAGGTGCAGATTGTGGCTGTAGTAAGTGAACTGAAGCTTGCTACTTGAAAGTTCGGTGTATACTTTATGTATGCAAAACTAATTAAAACTCCAAAACTGATTTGCTCCTGTTTCCAGAAGAGACTTCAAATACATTTGACTGAGAAATCATGTCTCTCTATACTACAAGGTGTTTCTCATCTTGTAATTTTCCCATTTGTCACTTTTGATTTTAAACAAGAGCTCGTACCGCAAAGCAATCTTTTTCTCTAGCAGTGATCACCCAGCAAGCCTCATGAGAATAAATCATTATTCTCACCTTGACATTTCAAGGAGGTGGTACTCGCTATTTATGAAATGTCTCTGGCATCCTCACAGCCCTTTCTGGTCGGCTGTCCATGGAGGAGAAGGAACGTTATCGTCATGTTTGCACTGCATGAGCAGCCCCACTTAGTCTGATCTACATCGTGTAGAATATCTTTTCCCAGAAATGCTGCTACCCCGTGTCCTAAGCTTATTTTTGCAAAATGTGGTGTAATTTTTTTTTTAATATGCATGCTTTTCATTTCTTGGCGTGGTTCAGAAATCCTCAGCCACTTCGTGAACAGAGCTACATCTGTGGTGAGCGCAGAGGTGCGTTTCAGAGGGCACCTTTGATGCTTATCTGGTGGGGGTTTTGCAGTCCTGGATTCTTCTAGACCAAAAGGAGGGTGAAGAAAAATGCTGGTGAAAGAAAGACTGAAAGAAGGGTTTTCAAGCACTTACATCTGGCCTGCTGAAAGAGGGCCAGTCTGTTGGGCTTTCCCAAGAAACCAGACAAGCAGACTGGCCCTTCTTGTATTAAAAGTCTGTCTTACCTAATTTCAGTCTTATATTGAAAACACGAGGCTAGGTATTTCTTTAGAGGTGCCACTTGACAAAAGCTAAGTTCGAGGTGGCAGTGCCCTGGTTTCTGTGCCTTTTTGGACTCGTGCTGCTCTGGCTCAAGCCTACAAACACCTTTGCTGCTGTATGAACAAATTCTATGTATTGCGAAGATACAGCTGCACGTGAGGAGGGGAGGAAGAATGAGACTTCTCATTTAGATGCAGCCCAGGTTGTTTGCCTCAGGCATGCCACCTCGATTCTCCAATGATACATGTGATTTGGTAAAGATCCTGGGTGACAAATTCCCCTTTTCTTCATCTCAGGCTACTGTTTTTTCTATATTCAGTGTCTCTTACTTTCGTCCTGCATTTTATTCCTTAAGCCAAATGTCCTGCCACGGCTCATAGCCCCTGTATTTTTTTCCGAATTGCTGACTGCTCAATGTCCTCCAGAAGAGCCCCTTGGTCCCAGCGGAGGTACCAGGCGCTGCCTGGGGCCAGGCATTGGTGTGTGGCCTTCGGGGAAGCGCGGCTCCAGCTTCGAGCTGGTTCTCCAGGACTCGGGAGGATGGAGCTGGTTGCATCAGCTGAAGAGCTCTGGAGAGCTGTCAAGTGTTATGTTCGTTTGTGGTACGAAGGGAGATTGAATTTTGGACATGGTGCTGGGCAAAGAGGAGAGCAAAAGCTATTAAACGAATGGAAGTTGTTAGTACACGTCCTGCACAAGTTTGTTTTGACATCTGAATTCTCTGGATGGGGGACAGTCTCTGAGGAGTTGGCGATTTGGTTGCTTCTGACACTCTTTCTGTATTTTTGGTTCTCTTCTTGATTGTTTCAGATGGTTTTTGACACGCTTGACATTTTTCATAAGATTTGTGCAGAGCCAGTGGTGCTATTTTCCCCTCTCTCTCTAGCAGAAAAAGTCACAAACTGCCCTTCCTTCACGCACACAATGCTTTTAAGGTCTCAAATCAGAGTTAGGAGCCTTTTCAGGGCAAAGTAGACTAAGTAACAGGCTAAAAAGTGGTGTTCACCTCCCTGTGTGGCTGCAGTGTGGATACTGGAAGGGAAGCTTCCTCCTCCTGCTAACCTTGCTGCGGTTAGAGGATCCGGTGGCTTTGTCTTCAGCAGATGTTCCTGACTTAGATGAGTGGAAAGTCATCTTACTCCTCCCTGCAAAACGATCTCATGCCAGCCGGAGGTGCAGCAGGGGTGCGGCGGGAGGAGCCTGCTGCCTCGTTAACTTCTGCAAAGCAACACCTTGCTTTTCCGAGGCTGGGCATGTGTCTGGCCACTGGGAAGGGCTGGGGGTTGGCTCCAAAGAAAACTGAACCAGAAGTGCTGCTTGTCTGGTTTTCCAGCTTGGAAGCTTCAGGTAACTGGTTAAGGTTCTTCAGTCTGTGCTGGAGGTGCTTGGGAATCTAACAGAACCTCACTTGGTGGAGAAGTGTTTTGGGTAAATGGAGAATGATTTGTTTTCCAAAAAAATAAAAAATTAAAAAAAAATTGTTCACTTTTTGAGGCTATGGCCAGCCTCTTTGGGTCAGAAGAGCTTCTCATCCAGGATTTCCCTTGAGTAATTTTTATTTGGCAAAGAGTGCTTTCCATTTAGAGCTATATGTGGTTGGCAGTCAACTGCATTGTATGTTCCAAACCGTATTCACAGTGTATTTATATGTGGGTAGACACATATATGATAGTGTAAAATACTATTAGTGTGTAAATCTTTATTAATTTTAGCCTTTTTTTCTTTTTTTTCTGGGTTTCCAACTTCTGTATGAAGAGCCTCTCATTTTTTTAAATGCATCTCTTCTTTTATCGTTGCATTTCAAGCACACGGTTATCACGGGTAGAAAGGGAGTGATGCTTTTGCTGCTCAAAAGGATCTCAGCCTTTGGTTTTGTTCTGTTGTGTTTAATGAGAGATTGCAGTGATTGCTTGTCCTGCTATCACTTATCACAGCACATACCAAATAGAGTTTTCATTTTAATTAAAAGAATAAATTAAAATTGACTGGTCAGTTCCAATGTTTTACGGGTTTATAGCTTTAACCTTTTTATTTTTTTTATTTTTGGATAGCATTTTGAAGTACTTCCAAAATATTTTGTAAAGCCAGGAAATGAAAGCCAGAGCTCTGAAGAGCAAGGGAGGAGTGTTGTAACTTGAAAATGAACTTGGATAGCATAATCCAACAGCAGGTGAACAAAATAAGCCTCTTCTCAGTGTATTCAACAGAAAACATTTCAGTGTTTTAAGACAGATGAAGTTAAGTGAGTGTCTTAGCAGGCTTGGAAGAAAGAAACCAGGATTTCTCAGGATTAAAATATGTCAGCAACAAAATTGTTGTTATGGAAACCCTGAAGATGAGCGCCAAGTGCCTTGGCTGCGGCTCTGTTGGGTTTTTTGTACCGTCGGGAGAGTGGGGCTGGCTGTGGGGCCAGCCCTCACCCCGTCTCCCAGCGTTCCCTGAAAAGTGTTCAATGGTTTATCTGATGATAAATACAAAACTCTTCCATTCTCTTTGCTGATCGCCTTATCCCACAGGTAGCTTCCAGAAGTAGCCCTGTGACTGGGGACGAAGCCCCAGATGACCCGCATGCATCTCCGTGCCTTCCCTGCTTGGGTTCCCAAAAACCAGAAGCCTAAGCACGGAGCAGCCCGTGGCCGCGGGTGTTTGAGGAGAGGCTGGACGTGGTGCCCAGGGACGTGGCTTAGTGGGTGATATTGGTGGTAGGGGGATGGTTGGACCAGATGATCTTGGAGGTCTTTTCCAACTGTAATGATTCCATGATTGGTCGCTTGCTAATCTTTCAGTAGGCCCTCCAGCTGAGGGAGGAAACTAGGATCAGTGCAGTGTAGACAAGAAATTCATTCCTGCCTTCAGCAGAGCTGTCACGGACAGAAAGTGCCTGCTAATGATGTGGGTCCAGTTGACGAGGCTCGAGTCTTCAAAAAGCACCTGTGCGGCTCTGGTGTGCGCTTCCTTGGTACTTCTCTGCAGTTACCATCACAAATCCATTCCCAGTAAACATTTCCCAGCTGTACTTCTTGATTCTTCCTTGCTTTCTTCTGTTTTCTTTTTTTAAACACCTGAATAATGCTCTACAGAATGTTGCACAGAGGATAAAATTTGATTTGACTTTATAACTTTATTTTTTACTTTTTCTGCCCAAGAGCTAAATTTCTCTTCAAATCCTTGTTATCCTTTTCAGCCAACTCACACCCTATTTTGAGAGAAGCTTCCCTAGCAGCTTTATTTCACTTTCCTATAGAGTTTGTCTTACAGCCTCATTGCAAACCAATTCACTATACAGTGCTTGCCTATGCAAGTTGCAAAATTGTACATGTACACCTTTAGACTAAAACTGTCAGAAGTAATTTATGGAGTCACAGAATAGCTGAGGTCAGAAGGGACTTCTGGAGCTATCCATCCATCCGCATGCGTGTATTCCACTAGTAAGGATCTTGGAATTTAAACTTGATAAGAGAAGATGTATATCTACGTAGGTATGTATTTTTAACTGTTTTGTATGGTATTTGGGGATGTACATCTCCACTTGGGACTGGGGCCTCTGACATTAACGTGTTCTGTCATGCTTATAATTAAAATGATACTAACAGGAAAACAAACAAAAAACCTCCTGAACAAAAAACCTGTGTTGTAGATCCTTCCAGACACAAGCCGCACGGCTGGAAGTGGCAGATACCCATTCAGTCTGCTTTGGCGTCACAGTTTACTTGGGAAGGTCACAAAGGAAATGGTTGAGAATCCCATCTTGCACAGGGGGAGCATTTCTTCTGGGAAGATCCGTTAGCAGCCAGGCGGCGCTGACCCTCGGGGCAGCTTGGCTGTTCCACTCCCAAGCACTCACCAACCCCATCTGCATTTATTTGGCTCATTTTCCCTCTGTCCTGCCACGCTTTAATGTCTCTCCTTGCTCTGCGTACCTGTTCCCGACTCTGCTGGGGATGCTGTGTTCTCTTCGTGTTTGGCTTTGCTTTTATGCCTTCCTCTCATCTAGGTTTTAATTCCTGCCTGCAGCCCAGAGGAAGTTTCTTTATCCTTTTTTTCAGACACTCACAATCCTCCAAGCTCCTCTCTGCCCCTAGGCCACTGTTCACAGATTTTGGTGATCACCTCCTTTATTTCCATTCCCCATTTCTCAAAACCATTTCTGCAGTCAAGGTGGAAACTGGGATGCAGATCTGCTCTTATCTCCGGTGATCCTTTCTCTAGAGTAAGCCTGGAGTTAAATCCAAGGTGGGCTGCTGCTACTTGCTGCTCCAGGCCTCTGAGGTTGCACCCAGTGAAGGAAGCTCTCCCGGCTGAAAAAGCTGACTGAAGGCACGCTTTGACTGCTGGCACCGGGTCAGGGAGTCTAATTCATCATGTCTTGCTTCATTTGCATCCTCCCCGTTAGATTTTATCTCCCTGTTAGATTTTATCCATCAAACAGAAGGAGATAGGGCTTGTCGTAAGGGTGTTGCAGACCAGAATCTGCAGGGCTGTTAGGCTCAGCGCCGGCCGGGTGCTGAGCATTGTCATCGCTTTCCATCGTCTGCAAAACTCAAAGAAGCAGAGCTTCAGACTGCTGCTGCAGATGGCAGTTCAAAATGAAATCGTCCTGAGGAATGTCATCAGAAATCGTTTAGTGTTTTCCAGGGAGGCATCTAAGGAAAAATTACATTTTTCTACGTATTTCAAACAGTCTCGCTGCAGTTTGCAATGTTGCCATTGCGCATTGCATTGAACACCGCTCCAAGTCAGCAGAGTTGGGCTTTGAATATACGAAGTGGGTGGCGGTAAGTATTGTTAGAATAGATTAAATTAAATTCTAAATTGAGTCTTGCCTGTTGGGCACTCTGGAGTGGCAAATGTTTCTCTGTAATGGGATAACTCCTGCCTCATCTCAGGCTCGGTTTTTGAAATATTTTCACTATTGTTCAGGAAAATCTACAGATCCACGGTGATAATTCCTAAAGAAAACTAACCAGAAATAATTACTATTCTGCCTTCAGAGCAGAGCTTGAACAGCATCCAATAAATAAAGCTGTGTGGAACAGCGTGGATGAAGCAAAATACTGTACAGTGATTCAGGAATTCTGCATTGAATCAAGTGGGAATCCATACACACCCCTCTTCTTTTTGACTTGCCTGACGAAATCTGTACCATAATGCATATGTACCTGCTGGTGAGCTCGTGCTGGAGTCTGTGTCATTATTTTCCTGATTTCTGCAATCTAATATGTTCTTATTTTTAAATTTACATGTACCTACAGGGGAAAAATAGGGTCCTTCCAGGAGGATTTGCCTTTTTTTTTTTTTTTGAAGGTCTAGGTTTTAAAAAGAGACCAATAAGTTAAAAACTGATAGAACTGATAACTCTTATCCATGTCTTAAAGGCATTGCTAAGATAGGCAATTGAAAATAAAGCAAAGCATTAGGTCTTCCAAACAACAACTCTTTATACCCAGGAGGAGAAATAGAGGAATGCAGAGACAGAGGCAGGGAGAGCCAATAACATATAGCACGAGAAATTTGCCCATTAGATAAATTACACGCAGGGTGACAAATTCCTCAAGTCAGCTTAATCGGTTTTCCTCTGCACCCGGAAAGAGAAAATGACCATTTAATTATTGGGAGAAAAAATTATCTTACTAATTGAGGGAGTCGCATTACTGCAATTTGGTTTATAGTTCAATCTATTTGAGGAACGTGGATGCAGTTGAGCCAAAGATGTTATTTAGTGTTTAATTGGATGGACCCAATGCGACAAAGAACCAAATGTCCTCATCAAAACAAAACCAGCCCGTGGGCCCTGCCTGTTGTTGCACGGGGAACGTGTGGGGTGTTGGCAAGTTTGGTCAAAATCGAGCCTGCTTTTCCTACCTGCTCCATCTGTCTGTGTTTTGCTTTTCCATGCTTTCAAAGACCCCCGTGTCACTTCATGTCCTGGGGATGTGATGAGCATTTTCCATGTGCAGCTTATATCTGAGGAAATATTTGCAGCGTTTGCTTAGAGGCAGCCCGGAGGCGCAAGCTGTGCGCGGTGGGACCCGTGCCTTTCGTTCTGCGGGGCAGTGATGTCGGGGGGGCTGGGGAGCAGGGCTTTAAGAAAAAAGTGATGGATTTATGTTAAGTATGGTTAGTGTTTGTCATTGGGAAATGTAGTGCTCTACAACCACCGTGGTTAAGACATGCAGCGGTGTTGGCACCCCCCCCCCCCCCCCCCCCCGAATAACAAAGGCTGTTTTTGGTCTGTGTTTTGAAACAAACAAAAACATTAACAAATCTTCATCAGCCCGCGTCTGATGTAAACTAGCCACTTAGCAATTAGAGTTTTAATTGCTCCGCAGTTAAATTTGCGATTACAATGCAATTAGGACTCCGAGTTTAATTTACGAAAGCACTGCTCTGGCCCGGAGTCAGAGGGGGCCAGGGGAGCGAGGGCAGCGGTGCCCGCAGCTTTGGTTGCTTGTCCTTCGGGGGCCATGACTTTTCGATGTCCTAATTCTGTAGGAAGTGGCAGGAATATTCTAGGAGGCAGTGAGAATGGGATCATTTAGCTGCACCCACTCCAAATAATCCTCTGCTGCCCCAGCTGCTTCACAAGCTGCGAAGAGAAGTTGTGCGTTCTGGATGACAAGTGACAAAATGGGAGGAAGGAGGGCAAGGCTGTTGGGCAGTGTGAGCATTTTACACCCAGGTGGAAGGCGTTCACATAAAAAAATGTGCAAAGGAGTAAGGGTAAGGCTTTGGCTTTAATTATCATAGGGTATCTCTGGGAAAAAATAGAGGATAAAAGAGAGAGGCTGCTGGTCTTCAAATCCAAGGAACAAGAGTACAAAATTACAGGCATAAAAATTGGTTCTGTCAAAGGTGGGACAAGGCTGAAATATAAGAGCCTGGAGAAGAAGCAAAGGAGCCTCCTGTGTAACTGTGACTTCTGAGCATCTGCCAAAAGCAAAATATTTTGAATTATTCACTGTTAATGTGATTTCTGGCAGTTCTTCTTGTTGGGAGCAGGCTGGTGGCTTCTAGAGCTCTCGTTGGGTTGTGTGTCCTCATGCTGGCCACCTTGTCACATTTGTTGTGAGATACCCAAATTGGTGGCACCTTTTGGGGTCCGTATTTTGGCCATATGGGAGTGGTAAGGAATAGGGATTTGGGGGGAACCCAGGGTATGGTCACCAAAATCCAGCTGCCATCCTTTACTTGTGTTAAGTCTTTAATGAAAGCTAAGACAGAGGTTTTAATTTTTAAATTTTAATTTTATTTTAGGCTCTGTCCACATGGAAAATACTTGTGTTGTCCTCCACCGATACAAAATAGCTTCTTAAGGTTGACAGAAAAATGTGTAGTTTGGATGCCAACTCTCAGCAAAATCAGCTCAGTTGTAAATTAAATATTGTCATTCAGTAGTGCTCAATACTTGGCAGAAATGCATTGTTTTCCAGTGTTTTCTTCTTGCCTCAAGTAAAGCATCACCTGCATTATTTAGTATTTGCTTTACAGAGATGTCAAAGGAAGCTGTGCATTTATTTTTATCTCCATTAACCGATCAGTATTGCATTGGATTTCTTTTGGCTTCTCTATCTGGCTGATACGTCAAAGCAAGCAATTTATTTCCTACGTCCAAAGTGCCCTGCATAGGCTACCAGCGAGGACAAGCAAAAGGGTGAAATTCCTTCTCTTTATAGCTGTGTCAGACCCTTTATTTCCATGGGAGGTGAATTTGGCTCATGGTCTGGCGAGTTTATTGTTAGGTGCTTAATGTTCCAGATTGCTTAATTACACAGCAGGAGAACGGGATACTTTCTCCAGTGCAATAAATTGTAATTAAACAGCACGTTTGTTCCTACAGCAGACAGAAGGAGAAGCAGCCAGGTTTGCTTGCAGCTGTGTCAAAGATCGAATACCTTCGCTTTTCAATTCCAACCTTCTGCGGGCTACTGTCCTCCTCAATCTTTGTCTTATGCACTTTGAAAAGAACCACACACACATGTGTGCGTATTTTGTTTCTGCAGGGCTTCTTGTCCGTGCTCTCCTGGGGACAGCATTTGGCCATGGCCAGTGGCTCAGAGGCTGGGCACAGCCCTAAGCACAGCCTCACGTCACCAACGTTGCATTTAAGCTCACAAATAAGAAGCAGGCGTTGAAATCAAAATGGCATTTAATTAGCAGAGCTGGTAGCAAAAGCTTTGAAATGACTGCAGAAATTCGTATTCAAACAGCAAGCTTTAATTTTGCTTTGAAAAACGAGACCTCTGCATTACATCATGTCATACTTCAGGAGGAACCAGGCTTTGTATTGGAAAATGCACCCCACGGTGTTGTGTATCCTCTCTGCAATCTTTGCTTTAAATACTCTTACGATGAATAAAACTAGTCTAAATGCAAATTTTAAACGAGCATCTAAATCCTTGTTTCTTAAGACAAACCAACAAACACTTTTGGGGGTTTATTGTTGAATGCCTCTGAAGATGAGCAGTTCTCATGTAGAAATCTGTATTGAATTCATCAAAAGAAATGCTGGTCGCTTTTTTTTTTTTGACTGATATCCAAACCCAACATCACCTTGGGTCATGGGAAATTTGAACTATCATCTTTTGCTTAGTGCCAGTAGCTTTTAGGGGTTGCCGTTGGACCGAAACCTCACTGAATTTGAGCATTTCCTCCCAGGGGTTTCAAGAAACTTCTGTTTTTCTGCTCAGCTTGACTTGTAATCGTGCACCAACGTGAGTGAACCATGCGGTTCTTGTTTTTAAGTCTTTATAGGAAGATAAATGGTCAGTGGGAATTTCGTCCGAAGATGGCTCATCAGCACAGCTTGCTCTGGGGAGCAACAGGTGACACCTTGGGCAGTGAGACAGATCTCAAAATGCTTTCGAGTAATGTAATTACTTCTGCTTTACTGCTCAGATTTGCCCGTCTTTTCTATGAAAACGACTCCATGAGCTAAAAGTGAGGGAAACCCCTTCCATTTGCAGTCATTTATAGTGGAGCTTTTGGCAGAAAAATCCCCATTTCAGCTCTGCAGAAGCTCAGGTCTGTTAAAAAATGTTAATTCTCCAAAATCATTTAGGAGTGTGTGAGGCACCGCTAAAGGTTGCCTTTGTTCGTCAGTTAAATATCTGTTTTTGTGCTTCATCTTAGATTGATGCTTACTATGAACAAAAAAATCTTAACATTTGTAATGAATTATAACAAATAGTAAATGACTTTTAAAAGGAAGTTAGCCTATACTAGGAATGGAATATGAGTCTATTTGAAGCTAAAAATAAATCAACAGCCGCAAAATGTAATTCCTAGGGTTATTTATTAACCACTAGGTATTATACTACGCATTGTCATGTTTCTCTGATCACTTCTATTGTGCAAATATTGGCGACTGTGTTCTTTGTGGAGCTTTTTAGGTACAAGTTGTGTGTTATCAATGTCCAGTGTTAATAATCAATGTGATGGATCTGTGTGTTCCTTCACCATTGCCATCTTATGGATTGTGTAAGCTTTTCTGTCTTGGCTACAATGTGGGGTTAGAATTTCTCCTTACTACCTGATCCTGGACTCCTCCAGATGTCTCGGCTATTATGTCATTTTGGTGAATTTTGTCCTCAAGCATTAGCTACATGGAATGGTTAATAGTTGTTCCCAGTGTAATGCAGTCTGTGTTTCTCTCATTTTAATGTCATCTTGACAAACCCTCTGGAGTGTAGGACTGATGTATGGGATGTGTTTTGTTTATGCAGTTAGTTTTCTCACGGCTGACTCTTTTTTTTTTCTGGATTACTATGCATTTAACTTGAAATGTTTAATGTGCTAAAAATAGTGCAACTATAACATTCCGGCGGTTTCTGCAGTGGTTTGAAGACTGAAATTTGGGTGTAAAAATACATACGTATACAGTATTGTGTATATATGCGTATATATACATATATATGTGCATGTGTTTATATTAATATAAATATACTCATACACAGGCCTGGGGGGCAGCAGGATCCGGGTGGCCTCAAAACACGCATGGACGCATTTGACCTGCCCAAAGTTTTCCTAAATCTGTTTTCTTAAGTTCTGGCTGTGAGTCACTTGTGAAACTGTAACAGTTTCATAAATTCAAGATATTTTTTCTATTATTTTAATCAGCAAAGCCACGGGATCTATGGCATCAGGCAACATAAGACCCCACTCCTCCAAAAATGCCTCCTCCATTCACCTCTATATTATATTACCAACTTTCTTTATTCTGCTATGGAAAAGTATAAAGTTTTCAGTTCAATTTGAGTTTCCTTTTTCTGTGTTTAGTAGGGTTATTGTGTATAAACTTATTTTACGAGACCCCAGGCTTGCTTTTTCTCCTCGGGGCATTGTTTTGGCCAAGCAGCATGGCTCGGCTGGAATCACTGTGCTGGCTTCAAGGGGCACCGAGAGCATGGGGTCATAGATTTACAACCAGGTATGAGAGCTGCCAGGATTGTATTTTAGAGTATATAAATTATATAGAAGTTGTTTCTTTCCCGTGATGAGTACCTCCAGATTCCCTCGGCTGGAGGCAGAGCCACGCAGCCCCATAGCAAACTGGAGCAATATATTTTCGCAGGTGTTCCTGGCCACCTTTGGTCTCTACAATATAAATACAGGTGCTCCGCTGGACCCAGAGGGCTCTGAGCTCCCCGCTTGCTGAGTACAGACCCCTTGCATGCCGCTCAGTGATGTGCTAGGGGCTGCTGTAGCAGTGAGAACTAGCAGGATCCCTTAACGACCTTCTTCCCAGTTTGGGGAGAGGAGAGGCTTTGTACAGGAATTCTCATTTTTCTGTCTTGCACTGTTTTGTTACAGCCTAGATGGTGCTCATAGGCATGATAACCCATGCGTGTGCTCTGCTTGCTCGTTGTCCTATCGCCCATGCACGCACAAAGGCGATGGCGGGGCTGTTTTCATGGCGTTCCCTTCTCCTGGCGCTTCTTCCTCAAATGTCCTTTGAAAACCACAAATTGGCCCTGAGCTGCTTTCTTCCCATTCAACCTCTGCTTTTAAATCCCCCTCGCACGTCTCCCCTCCGCGTGGTATTGGTGAGCAGATAAAACAGACTTGCTCTTCTGAGGTGAAATGTTCAAAAAGGAAAGGTTCAGTAGGATGCGAATTAAATAATGGCCATGGGTCATAGTAATTTTCCTTTAGATAATAGCTGCGTTATTCATGGATGAGTGTTCTTGGGGATTAGTTTCTTGGTGAAAATGAGCAAAATTGCTCCATGGTTTTCACGTGTGGTGTTACAGACCTAAATTTTTTCCTTTTTTAATACAAGAAATGGAGAAAATTTCAACTGAAAGTGTAATATATGAAGCAAAGTTCACAATGAGCTTAGTATACTGCAAAGTATTGTCTGACAGACACTCCACTAAGAAAACTCAAGTGTTGAAAGCTTATATATGCAAGGTTTTTTACAGCTTTTGTGAGTTTATATGTGAGTTTAATTTGTTTTCAAGTTGTATGAGTCTTGTATTTGTATTCACAGTATAATTAAATAAATTTTAAAACAAGTCTGAAGGAAATTTCCTATTTAAAGTGCTCTTCTTGTTTGTTCCCTTGCAGATGGGAAGGTTGAAGTGACAAAAGAAGGCGTGAAGCTGTGCACCATGGGACCTGGCAAGGTATTTGGGGAGTTAGCCATTCTCTACAATTGCACCCGGACAGCAACTGTCAAAAGTAAGATCATTTTTGAACTTTGATGTTGAATGACTTGGTATTTCCTTGGGAAGCAGGCTTCTCATCTTCCCTTTGGAGCTGCAACCTCTTTTCAATGTTCAGCTTTCTTAATTACACTCTCTGTGGCATGGATTACAGCATTGCATTTAGCCACTGTGAGCGGGAAGAAGATAGAAAAGAAACGCTTTGCCGGGTTCTTTCACTGAGGTTTGTTCCTGTAGGGCACCTCCTGTGTTAATGCAGTGGTTGATGCTGCCGTATGCAGAGGAGTCTGCAGCCAATACCCCCGCTGTCAATACGGCAGTGATGCCTACAGTGAGGATCAGGACAAGGTACAGGATAGGAGCTGTCCTACCACAAGGTCACAGATCTTGGAAACTTGTATGAGTTTCTAAGAGGGCAGAAGCATGACTGAGTTTTTTTGGTCCTGCTGCTGCACTCCTGTCCTCCTACACGTACACTCTTATTTCAAACCTTGTGGATGGACAGAAACAGGCTATGGGTAAAAGGTTTCCCTGCACTGTGATGGTGTATGGTGCAGAGTAGGATGCAGCCCAATCTCAGGATATGACTGTTGCTTTTAAGAGCACTTCTTACCCCTGTAAGCGTAAGTATTCAAGGGAAACTGGAAGTAAAGTTTACGTATTTTTTCAGGACAAGTCATTGTTTTCCCCCTAAACTGATTAAGCAGACAGAATTGGAAAAAACAAAAACAAAAAAACCCGGGTGGCACTGGTCCCTTGCTCTAAGTCTTTGGCTCTTCTCCTGTAATCTGGTTTCTTTTATGAGTGTTCTGGGCAAAGCTTGGGTTGCACGATAAATAGAGGAAAATCGCATTACTATGTATGCCATAAATGTGTTTTCATTTATTATAGTTGAGAATTTTTGATCTTGGGGATAAGAGCTCAAGATGAAATCTTAAGCAGTGGGGTTTTATGAGAGATAGAATATAGTTCTGTAGGGGAAGAGTTAGGATACAGGTGGGATAGATCATGTGAGTAATACAGAGACAAAAAAAAATGGTATGAAAACAATGAAGCATGTGAGTTCCTGTTCAGAAGAGAGTCTTTCAAAAATGTGTAATTTTTACTTCAAAAGGAGAAGGAAGAAAGAGGAGCAATGGACAGAAGTGTCAAAACAAGAAAAGATAACGGGATGCTATCCTTAATCCTTAAGAATCTGTCTGATGTACTCTTGTTTTTGCCTGTGTAAGCCTTGCCTTTTTGCAAGTACTGTTTATTGCAGGTAGACGCTTGGCTAACCCTTAGTCAGTTCATTGGCAGCACGGTTTATGCCTTGCAGTAATCCGTAATCCCAAATGATGGAGCAAATGTGCTTAATGCACGGGTTGTGCCGAGCCCCAGGCCTCGGAGACCTTGGGAATGATTCGGGCCTTGTGCTGGGCTGCTCCCCAATGCGATGCTTGGTCTCCTGCCACGTACCATGGGTGTGAATGGGAAGCAGGTGTTGATCCACCCTATTTCCCCGTGCCTCCTGTCCCGTCAGTGTGTTCTCCATGTAGTCATATAGGCTGTATTGCTGTCCAAGTTAAGGTTTGGAGGGTTGGTGATTGCGATGAATTCAGCCAAGCTGCAGGTTTTTGTGGTAATACAGGAAGCTGGAAAGAGCAGAGAGAAACAGGGGAGATGATCGATCCCTAGGAAGGGACAGGAGTGGATCCTCATGTATTTCCCCTTAGAAGAACAGAACTGAAAGGGACTGGATCCTCTGGTACCACGAGCACTATACCATCATGCAGTCACACCATTTTTTGTGCAGTGCCCCTTCTCAACGTGTTCGTACAAGTCAGTCTAATAGGATATAATACTGGCGGCTGTTTTTACTGCCAGCTTTGCTGTTACTGGCTTCGTAATGTTCTGCATGTCCCTCTCTTGAGCAGACTTCCAGATTGCCTTTTGGTGCTTACTTTTACTAAATCCCTCTTTTTTCCATTGTTCAACTGCGGGCAGTAGTAAGGCTGCTATTATAACCACCCTTGGAGAGATCTTCCATTGAGAAGGAGGTGCCTGCATTTGTTGTTTTACTCTGCTCCTTTCCCATTAGCATCGTAAAATTATGGTAATTATGCACCTTCTTCCGCCAGCAGCTGGCGGGCTTTTGTAATCTCCTTTCTGATGCCAGCAAGTGGTTTTTAGGTGGTTTCTCTCTCGTTATTGCACAAGTAGGTAGCAGTCGTGGTTGTAATCAGCTTTTTCCTTTCAGGTGCAGTGGCACGCAAGGTTACAGCTCGGCTTTTGGGAACTGTTTCAGCTAGACCTAACCGAACAGAGCCAGGTCTCTGAGGCGTGTGGATCAGTTTAGGGCACATTATTGACTTAAATTGTTGCTGATGCTGCTAATAAACGGCTTCAAACATCTGTTTGTTCTTTTGGCTAAATGATAAATAAATGTCATAAGCCTCCAGAAAGGCGAATGCTAGCAAATATTCCATTAAGTCTGATGATAACTTTGATCATTACAAGGTTTATTTCAGGAGAAATGAACAATTGATGATTGTAATGAAAACAGACACCCAGTCAACAGTGATGCTGACGATGGGGAAGATGTGTCAAGGGGCATCATACAACTTTCATTTACAGAAACACTTTAAGTCAGGGCTTCCCAATTTTCAGCAGATAGATTTCCATTACCTCTGATGTCAGAAGTGCTTTTTGATGTGCCTGCCAGTACTTCATTACAAGGGCATTAAGTATTTCTTCTTAAAAAATGAAGTTGCAGCAAAGACTTGAATGAGGGATGCGTTATGGGGGTGTGAAGCTCAGCAGTGCCTTTGGGCTGTAAAGATGTGTCAGCCGTGCTGACATCTCGTGCTGCAATTTGTTTGTGTGTGTGCTCGTGCTTGGGCTTGGTAAATAATAAAGTTTTTAGTGTCATTACTCACTGCAGTAGTCTGCACGGGCTCCTCAGCTGCTGCTTGCTCTGTAGGAGCTTGCAGCCTTAAAGGGATAAATCCCTACAGGAAGTCCTTCGCTTTCCGAAAACGCTTCAGAAGAAGTTAAGTTATAATTATGCTGATCTGACTCCTTCTGGTTCATTATGACCTCTTTAATGAGACAACCCAGGTCTTTTGAAAGGCTGCCCTAAGATAATTCTGACAGTATTTTCTCAGTTGTTACTACAGTCGTAGGTAAAAGCAGGTTGGGGTCTAAGAGCACCAGGGCCTTTGGACAAGGTGCTTCAGAGCACATTTTCTCAGTTGTTGTGAAGATTTTGCTTTTCATTTCCAGATATTAGAGAAAGATTATTACGATATTTTTTTATCTGGAGACTGTTCAGGCTGACGCTCCAAGTGTGTCATTGTCATGGCTTTCCAGAGTGCTGCTGTTCGCAAATCTGCTTCTCTCATGTACGCAGCGAAATCCAAATCAGCAGCTACATTTCTCCTGGATCTGTGTTCATTATCCATTGCCTACATGCAAAACTTGAGGCTACTTGCAATTTAAAGCAGAATCAGACTTCCCTCCCTAATGCCAACGAATAATTTTATTTATTTTAGTCCATTAGAATAAGAGAAAGGAAATCCCACTCATTATTAAGGATGGCATGCTAAAATGATGTGTCTAGTCTCCTGAGAGAGTAGCATCTTCCAAGTGTGCCTGTTTACCTATATATCTCAAATTGCTATCATCATCTCTTTGAGGAAGCAAAATAGTAGAGGTGTCACCGAGTTTTCAGTGATGTGACAGGACAGGACGGGGGGAGGCTCTGGTGACCATCCGCTTTGGCTGTCCTGCAGCCACTCTGCTCAATTGCAATTCCCTTTAATTAGGAGTCTTTCCTGTTTGCCAAGAGACCTAAGAAAAGAAGGATTTTATCTTGCTTGTTGCCAAGCAAACAGCATCTCCAAGCATGTTATCACATGAGCCTGAAAGAAGCAAAAAGCTTTATTAGAATTTAAATTCGATTTTGTTCATTACTAACACGGATGGTAGAAGGGGCTGCCTGATAAGTCAGAAAGAAACAAAAAGGCAGAAAATCCAACCCAACAGGTGGGGCTGTATACAAAACTTGTTAATTCTTCATTGGATTACACAAAAGATCTGTGTAGTAAGTGGAAATTCTTCCAAGATACTAATCCTCTGCAGTCGTTTTCACTCTGAATAATCTGATGAATAGAATTGCACGCTGTTTTGGCAGGCAGTTTGGGGGAACCCTGATTTTGTGAAAGGAGTGGATTCCTGCACCTAAGGGTGTGATATTTATTTGGGAGGTGGCTTTAGCATCTGAATTTCAGTTCTCCCCCTGAAAAAATATCAAAACGAACCCCTCACAAAGCCAGCTCGCTGCAGGACAGCCGGTTTCAGTGGAGTTGTATGCAGCTTGGCACCAGCCTATGTTTTTAGTGAAACAACTTGGGCAAAAAAGGAAAGCACAAGCTAAAGTTGATAAACTGTAAATTATGTAAATCTTTTTTTTTTTTTTTTTTTGGTCTGGTAACACCAGCAGTGTGTCCTCAAACAAGAGTTGCTCAAGCCTTTTCTGCTTATCAGCAGTGCTAATTGTGCAAAGCTCACTGCCATGCAGTGTGATTGCTGAAGGAGTTTGTAAATTTTGTCGCCAAGCTCGGATGAGTTTGAGTTCTCCACCACTGTGTTTTTAATGGAGTCCTATGGAAATGCTGGCTCGCTTGCTAGCTGCAGCCCCAGAAAATACTCTGACTTAAAAGGAGCTTGGTAATGGTGACAATTTGCAAGGAAAACTCAGGCAACAGTGTGCCAGTGGCCAATTAAAACTGCAGAGACTCATTAAAAACCTTCGAAAGGATGTTCAGATATTCTCCTCCAACAGTCAGAGGAGCTCGTGTAAAGTTTGCTCTGATCTTCTCAAAACAAGGATGTTGGAAGGCAAAGGTTGATTTTAGATGTTCAGCCGCTTGGTTAAAAGCTGTCTGGTCTCTCTCCCAGGTTGTGCAAACCGGAGACAATGGGGCCACGGAGCAGCCTGCCTTTAGAAGAGCTCATGAGCTTGCAGAACTGGGTTGCATGTACTTTGTTTCTTCCATTTCTGCGTGTGGCCTTTTCTTTCTTCCCACAACTATGTAAATAGTGGCTTTTGATGATTATTTCAGGATTTTTGGCAGGAGGTTTTGATCCTTATCACTTCAGGAGTTTGAACAGCAGTATCCATTGGAACATCTTTTTGACTCAGGCTTTCACCACTGAAAAGTCTTTGGTATAGAAAGCTAACAACCCTGTCTGGGAAATAGATGCTTTCTGCCATAACTTACAGTTTCCAACCCTGCAAATAACACAGGAGGGAAGTTAGTTTCTTCTTCTGACTTTAAACACCATGACCCAACATTTGAAAAGTTTAATTCTATGTTATTTTTCCCCATTTCATTGTTTGTGCCCTACAAGGTCTGAAGGAAAGCAAAGCCTCATTTATCCAGTTCCTAAGAATCACAAGACTGAAATAAAAAAAATGACTGATTTGCAAGGAAAGTGCAATTTCTGACAATATTTTATGTCACTCTAAAGAAATGCTTTCTCCTTTGCGTTTTACTGGATCCACGTATTGATGCCGAGGATACTGTGCTTCAGTGCCTGCACGTGGAGCAGCTGCAACCTGAGCAAAGGTGGACGAGACGGGTGCTTCTGCGACGTGGCTTGGCTGCCTTGCAGGGCACTGCCACTGCCTCTGGCGATTTGCGCGGCAGACTTTCCCTCCTTTGGTTTCAGCTGCTGCTATAAACAAGAAGTCCCTAGTGCTTGCTCGCTTCTGCTCGCTTCTTGCTCTTCTTCTGGGGGGTGTGTGTGTGCTGCCTTTGTACTTGAGAAAATCTGTATTTTCTGTTTGAGTTTTTTAATTAGTGCCTTTAATTAGAAGAAACTTTTTTTTTTTTGCCATTAACATTACGGTTTCTTTAGTTTGCCTGCTGTTGGCATCTTTGGCATCTTCGAAGTCTTTTTGGGATGGAAAGTTATGCATGGTAGTTTTTTCTTTTCCTTACATCCTTTCCTGTGGCTCATTTGACTGGAATTGTTCATTTGTCAGTTTTGTTGTGGTTGTCTCTCTCTCTCTTTCTTTCTCTCTCTCTCCCTCTCACTCTCTCTCTCTCCTTTTTTAAACTGAATTGTTTATTTACCTTTTTTTTTTTTCCCCATTAAACTTATTCTGTATTAGCTTTGTCACAGTGCTTGCCCAGTACCCAGCTTTTTCCCTGCAGTCCTTTTTCTAGCTTTAATTCTGCCATTACCTTTATTAGATCACCTGCAGGTACTTTGGGGGAGAGGCACTGATGTGAGTCATTGTCTTTGCTCACAGAGCTCATTAGATCAGAGAGAGCAAAGCAGTGAGGACTTTTTAGCCAGTTGAGATGTTCTGCTCAGTGAAGACATTACAATGTCTTGGAGGCAGGAGTGGAAGAGGATGCTGAAGCATGGTTGATTGCTTGTATAGGCAGCGTATGAAACAAAATTTCTGCAGCCTTCTTCAGTACAGAGTTTCAGGTGGTATGTACATGGCACTGTCCTGCAAGGAGGGCAGGAAACAAGTGCAGCAGCATCCTAAGTGCCTGAATGAATCTCTGTTTTCTTATTTTGGTAACTTCCTAGTTAACTGTAGAATAGACTGAAGGTTTTAGTCTCAGTTCGCTCTTCAGCACCTACTTGTAGGCTTTAGGAAAGCTAATATAAAGCAGTGCCTGGAAAGCTCACAGGCAGTTTAACTTAGGAGACACCCTGAGGAATGGGACTTGCAAACTCGTTGTGGCTAGGTTTGCACAATGGAACATGGAGAAAATTGAATGCTGGCTTTATTGAGTAGCTGGAGAACTAAAGGCGTATAAAGCTGTTCTCACCAGGAACATTCTTGAAGTGCTTTCACCAAAAGTGCTGCTGACAGCAGCTCCTGCAGCATGTTGAGACTTAGAAACTCAGTGCAGTTTGAAGGCTACATGGCAGAGCTCGTGTGCGGTGAGCTGGGGCTGAGGGGTGCACGGGCAGGTGTCCTGCTGCCCTACAGGAGCCACCATTCCCCTCGAGATCCTCAGCCATGCCGCTCATCCCTGGGCGATGCCTTGGGAGGACTGTGGATGCTCAAAAGGTGCTGACCAGCAGCATCCAGGTACCCCAACTTAGTCTCACAGTCTGGCATCGTATCCTGTGCCTGACATGTTGCAGAGAATCACTTTCCTCTCCATCAGATGTATAAAACTATGTAAAATTCAATAGAATGAAATGATCTTATTACAGGAAATCATCTTATTACAGGAAAAAGATTCACTGTAAGTCCAGGTTTAAAAACTATGTAGTAGTATTTGCCAGTGCTCATGAAAAAACAATATTCGTTGTGCCTGATGTGGAGGGATGATCATCGTTCAGTTGAAAAGAAGCAGTTGAGTTGTATTTAAATACTCCTGAAAATTATTTTGTTGGTATTTTTCATGTTGTTTTAATTACAGAGTTGGATAATCTGAGAAACAAACACAGTTAAACACATCTATAAGTGGATTATGACTTTCTCCATGCAATCCTTGAAGAAGTAGCTAGCAGCAGCTGTAAAATAATTACTTCACAAGAGCTTCCTTTCCATCCCCTTTTATTCATGTCTCCGAAAACATTACTGATGCATGAAATCAGGCTAGAGCAGTTCTGATAAATGGGATGACTGAACTTCTCTAATGATAGTAAGCCTTTGCTTTGAGCAGAGTTTGATAAACAAGGGAATGCAATAATAGTATTTGCAGTTTATATTAATTTATGAGCTCAACAATACATGGTCTTTTCTCAGACTGAAACACAACAGACTGCACAGAGTCTGGTTTTGACGCACCAATATACAAAAGTTTCTTATTCCAGACTGTTTTCTGGCACTAATGAAGAGAATGAGCTGCTTGGTACTAAGACAGGCACAGAAATGAACAATTTGTGTTTCAGAACCAAAGCAAGCCCCCCCTTTTGTTCTCTAAAACCACTTTAGGAGATGCTTGATAAGAGGAAATTACTCCGTGCTACCTTTCTTGATATCTGTGAACGCATAGTTTTAAAGATACTTTTAGCCTCCATAATTTAGTGTTTCTTTCTGATTTACAGTGGATTAATTTTAAAGATTTGAGTACACCTTTCTGTACTGGAGGATTTGTGCTTCCCTCCATTAAAAGTCCATCACTTTCAATAAAACTGTTTCCATTGTTCACTGCAAGTGAATTGGAAGGATTTTTTTAATTCTTCTGGTATTGAAAGACCTTTTTTTTGCTCTGACAAATATGAGATCAACAATAAGTATTTCTGTCTGCTATGTTTTGGTATCTTTTAAATTTGAACTCTTTCTCCCTTACTTAGTCTTCCGTATTTGCACCCGAAGAACTTATGGTAAATTTGTTAGCTTCTGTAAGGTTTCTGAGTCTAAAATAAAATAACTACAGAAGAATCTACGGCTTCCACATGTTGTCCATGTTAACAGCTGAGGAGATACTCTAGCAACAGACCACCTCAGTGTGGGCTGTTAGCATAATTTACATGAGAAAAGTTGCAAATAACAATATGGAAGCTGTCCTTCTTCATTTTTAATTAATTTAGATTAATAAACTGTAGGTAGAATATGCAAGTGCTTCTAGGACTGGCATAAGGCAAGTGATACCCTCATCTTCTGGCTATGAACACTCCTCTTCTCCCTGCGTGTCCGCAGGCAAGCGGTTTGACTCCGTAAACAATTATCTTGAAATGAGCTTGAAGCCTTCTTTCACGCCTCTCTGGACAGCTGTTTAGCAGGAAGAAGTTTGTCTTCCCTCCCCTCATCCTGCTGTCTCGGTAGATGTGCTTCTGGATCTTGAGCCGTGGTGCTCCATCCCTGTGCTGAGCACGTTCCCCTGCCCGGGCAGGGCAGGATTAGCATGCCGCACGACACGAGCAGTATGCTTATTCTCCACATGGTTAAAGGTCACCGATAGATCTCTACAGGCATTTAAACAGCACATAAGGATGCGTTTGTTGACAGATTGGCACTGCTTGTTGTCGTGTATGGCTTCACAACGAGTGGCTTGTCCACTTCAGCCTAGAGACAGCGAGCAGCACTCCTGCTTGGCGCCTGTCCAAAGCCAAAATTTAGACCCTGCAATGAAAAAAATTCGTGCAAACACTGAAACTGCAAGTATTCTTCTCTTACATACTCCCAAATATAATGCTAGCTATTTTTCCTTATTTTTGCTTTCATTTTTAGCTGTTGCATAGCATGGAGTAAAGCAGGGCTCCCTGTAACAGCACGGTGCTGGAGGAAGGCACCTTCCTGTCAGGTCAGTGGGCAGCCCTGCGAGCCAGGGACATGCACGAGAGAAGCAGACAGCCCATGAGGGGATGGAAAGTGGCTCCCGTGGGAAAACAGGAGGGATTGTGGAGTTTGTTGTGACTGACAAAGCTGCCGAAAGTTGCTGGTGGGAAGTAGGTGGCTCTTTCTGGAAGTGGTCTGCACTTTCGTCTTCATTGCCTGGGTGTTTTCAGAGTAAGAGGTGTTGGCGTAGCAGATGGCTCTGCCATGTGCTGTATTACATAGTGTTTGAGGTTGTAGTTAATACATGGAAAAACAAAATAGAGACGGAAGGAAACATGTCTATCTACTACACTGCCGGCTTTGCTTGTAGATTTTTGTTGCAATTCACCATCTGTGATTGCTGATTTACCTCCAGGAATTGTGAATTTTTGGAGCCAGGTTGGTGTCCTTCTATACAATAGGATGCTCATTTTGGGGGCTGACATTACAGCCCAACTTCTCAGCATTTTCCAAAATAATCGATTGAGCCAACAGCATACAAATTGTTTGCAACTTTCTATTCAGGGAACATAAGCCACACAAAATTGAATTCTTGAAACAGCACTAAGGAACAGGTAGGAACAGCTGCAAATCCTTTTTCTTTTCTTCTTCCTTTTAAGCTTTGCTAAATTATCAGCTGGCTAGTGGTAGTGAAGCACTAGTTTATCAAATCAAGAGAACCAGGAGAAAAACTTTCTACCTCCCTGCAGTGGATATAAGGTAGAAGGTATTTATGGAGACAGCACCTGATGGTGCATTGAATAAATGACAGGTGTGGGTTATCTCTGCTGGAATCTTGTGATCAACTCCGTCAGGGATCTGACTGCCAGGGTATGGGCTTCAGGCTAGCACCTTGCTTATGAGGGCTGTATTCTCTGCATCCTTTTAATGGCAGTGCATGAACATTCAACTTGTCTTGGTTTAAAATGCTGTTCAGCTTGATGAGACTGATGCTGCTGTATATTATTGTGGGGCCCATTGCCAGGAAACGGTCTCTAAAGCAAATGCATAGGCAGCACTGAGGCTGTTTTTTTGAGCAGACCTTTCTCTGATGGCCCTGGTGACATCTTTTGTGGGCGCAAAGGTCCTGGAAAGGTTTTCAGGGCATGGATGGGACTTGATGTGTGAGGGCTCCGTCTCCCTCATCTGCTATCTGGGATGAATGCAAGTCAAAGGGAGCAAGCAGCAGCCCTCTAGCTGGGGATGTTTGCAGACAATGTCTGTGTTAATACAAAAATACGTTCATTACTTAATGTCCAGCACCACTTCTTTATTCTTGATACGCTTGTGTTGCTGTGACTGCCTTTGCACTTGCACAGCCAAGCCGTTCTGTTTCATGGACGCTGTTTGAAGTGGGATTTTTTGGACCACGTGTTGGGAAGATGTTTAAAGTTGAGAAAAAGCTGTTAAGGGCAACCAGAATTGTATGTTAGTAAGCCTTCATCTACCATAGCTATGTACAAATGCAGTGATATGTCAATTTAAAATAGCGATTAATGCGACACATTAGTTATAGTTCCTGAAGAAAAATAAATCTCCATAGGATCTGAAAACTGCTACTGCATTTTTCAGGTCTGCGTATTGTCTCGTCGAACTTGCTGTCCTTTCTCATCTGCAGATACTCTGTGACAAAACAACTGAAATTGTCTCTATTATATAAATCTTCTAACCATAAATCCATTTACTAGTGACAACTGGGCTAAGCTGGGGGGAAAAAAATTGTAAGCTTCCTGTGTGCTGTGATACCTTAGATGCAGTTTTAGTGACCAATATTTACTCCAGTTTGTCATGCTATGAAGAAGGCTGTAATTTACTTGCACTTATCCGCTCTAAAGGTTGCTGGCAAAGATGGATTTAGTATTATTTAAGTGCCAGTGTTTAAAAGCAGTTGAATACCCAATAGATCAACAAAATGGCAGATAAACTTTTTAATTAAGAAAGCAACCAAATTCTCAGTATTGCAGGACTGAAAAATTCATTATATTTCATGAACTGCGTCTTCTCTCTGAGTGTAGTCAGACCAGGAACACTTCATTTCCTTTAGACTGCAATAAAAAACATCCAGACAGCAGACCCTTACAAGTGTATTTACTCCTCCTAAGGTATTTGCAAAACCCTGCCTTTCTGAGCTCAAAAGTAATGAGTGTTTGATAGGTCTCTGGTGAAGGTCTGCTCTCCTCAGCGTCTGCCCAGTGCACAGGAGAGGAAAATGAGATGTGAATAGTATATTATTTATTTATCAGGAGGAAAAAGGAACGTGTGAGGAAGCTGAATCATGTTTTGGTAGTTCTCTGGTAGTTCAAGTGCCACGATAAAGTTGTGTCTTTTATTTTCATATAACAAGGAATGGACACCCTGAATTGCTGTTTTTATGGGAACTGAGTTGAACTCGGAGCCATCTGAAGCCAGCTGAGCAGCCCAGATGGCATTGAAGACTAAATGCAGCCATCTAAACACAGAGAAATCCTTGCCATCTTTGAGAAGGCAGTCGAATTGTCTCTTGGGTTTTCTCTCAGCTCTTGTGTCACTCTGCCTGCTTCCTCTGTAGCTGCAGTAGAAGGTGGGAATCATGGTTTGTTCAATTTGCCCAACACCCAGCTCAGCACCCGGCCTTTTAAACTTGGGTTTTCTTCCATGGGCCCTGGCTGAGAGCGTCGTCCTTGGGCAGCAAACCTCCTCAGGGCGGGCGCATTGTGCCACTGGCACACAGCAGCTTTTGCTGGGGACCCTCCCAGGTCGTGCAGCCAGAAAAAGGGCTGGAATGGGAGCTCCTCGCCCTGGGGTAACCGCTCATCTGTTCCCCGGCTTGCTGTTCAGTTAGCTATATGGATAGCTGTGCTGAACTTCCTTCGGTGCTTCAGGCCAGGGAGGAGTCTCGTTTCGCCCTTCGCTGCCTCTCCCGATGGTAATCCAAAGTCAGGGAGCGTTGCTCTGCTCGCAGCTATCCCTCCGTGCCCGCTCAGGCGCTTTCAAGCCTCACTGGCTTTGCTCAGCCCTTGAAGTAGGGAGCAAATTTTGCCTAATGTCTGCTGATCTCACGCTGTATGTGTGTGTTATTTCTCATGGATGAGCACACCGATCAGTATTTGTATATAGGACATAGATGCACACTGGCAGCCAGAGGCTTGGGAAATGCCACCAGCCGCGGAAATGCATCAATGGCCTGGCCAGATCCATAGCTGGGGCAAGTCACGGGCACCCAGAAGAGGGCCTGGTGTGAAAACACTGGATAACAAATCGGGACTTGAAGGTTTTTTGAAAGGATAAAGGTACTTAAGTGATCGATCTAAAAGTTTTCTCTAATCCCTTGTTCTAAGTGACTTGCACAGCAGCAACTTATGGCCCCATTTTCATTGCGTCTTAAATGCTCGCTTTGAGGAGGCATCATCGCACCGTTACAAGCCATTAGCTTGGCTTCTAGGTGATCGTAAAGGGAACTTCATTTTTTTTCCCCTTTTTCTGATGACGCAGGCACTTGTCGATTTGGTCTGCAGCTGCTATCGCTTCTGACACTGCCCATGGCACGCTCCAAGGTCGATGCTCCTGTATTAAAAATTGTGTTGGCTAAAATAGAAAGCATTCCCATGGGGATGTTGCGTGTTTTGTGCCCTCTATGACAGGCAGTCCTGACTTCCCAGTTGTACAAGTGCCATGCAGGAAGCTGGTTAAACTTAACGGAAGAGATGACGGAGCATTATCCATTCCCGGCAGCGGGGAGGAGTTTGCTGCTGTGCCAGATGCCGAGATGTGCTGCAGATGCTGCGTGCTCCTGGGGTGGAGGCCACACATCGTTTACACTACAGATAATGGTTCCCCCACATGAAACAGTGAAAGGGAGCATCTGGAAGGGGAATTGAGGAAAATTTAGCTGAATGAGTGAAGCAGGTGAAGGCTGCCGTGCTTTGGGTGTGAAGGCTCTTTTGGAGAACCTAAAGTGGTTCCATGATGTGCAGACACCTTGGTCTAGGATGTGCGCAAGTTGGTTGGAAGGGACCTCAGCGGCTTAAAATGGTCGTGAAACCCCAAAGGATGGAGATCTCCCTGCTGCCCCATCCCAGGGCCCCACCACCCTCCTGAGGAAGAAGCTTTTCGACCAAATGAACCAGAATCTCCCCAAATCCACAGCTGTCAGCTCTTGGTACCTCCCAGTGCTCAGGTGCACACCTCTGTGGCCAGCGGGACAGAAACAGCACTGGGCAGTAATCCGGGTTAAATATTAACTCCCTCCACACATCCAAAAGAAACCCCCCAAAAGAGCTTTGGGCTATTTTTAACCTAAATGACCACTTTTCAGTGCAGCTGCATAAACAGTTTTACTGGCAGGAGCTGGGGGCAGCGCGTGGGAATGAGAAGCGTGGGAGAGGAGGAATGCAGTCGGCACTGCTCTGGGTAGCAGTGGAGAAACGTTAAAAGTGCATAAATCCTCTTTATTCTGTGCTGCAGTGTTCGGGTAGGACTTAACGGGTTTTTGTGCAGGGAGAAGGTGGGCAGCAGAGGAACGCCGTGCCCCTACGCAGTCATAGCACGTTTCCCATCACAATTTAGTTACTGGCAAATCCTTCATTAGCTGGTGTCATCTTTGAGATGACAAAAGAAAGGGGTTTTCATCTGCCATTGGAGGTTGCTTTTTTTAATCTGCCCATTGAAGGGCTTTTAATCTGCCATTAACTTCTCCTGGAAGCTGTCCATACTGAGGCATTAGCAAATTTTACTAGTAATAATGTGTAATCCAGTCACATTGTGATTGGGTAGTTACACCTGTCCAATAGTGTTTGCACGTCCATTTTATTCATTAGAGGGAAATGTATACGGTCTGTTGAATGGAGGCTTCTAAAAGACAATTTTAAAATGAAGTATTTTGAACCGAATATTGTAGAGCAGTCAAATAGTATTATTCTTCAAGCTCGATCTGGAAATTTTCTGCCATTCTTCACTGTGCAAATATTTGCTTCAAATTAATCACAAAGGATTTTTGATATTTACTTAAGCATTGTCCCATTTTTAATTGTTACTTGGCAAACATTGTAATGCCTAGAAAGACGTACTAACACCTATGTGCTATGGAAGGGTGGTAAATGCACTGACCTGCTGGGTTTGGCTGCTGCTACAGTAGGCGTTCCTGTGGTTTGAAAGAAATCCTTCTCCCTTCCCTTCGAAATAGAGGATGATGATGAAGGGTGCATTCAAGAGCTGTTGTTCAACTCCTGCTTCCTTGTTACTGTGATCTCCGCTCTATTCTGGCAAATAAAAGGCCGCATCAGTGCATCAATTGCAACAGGTGATGTTATCAAGGTCAGGGTGACTCCGGGCATCACTCTGCTGTTGGTTCTTTCTGGCTTTTAAATGGAAAGACATGGGTGAACATGTGTGTTTCTCTAGCTGGCCCTGCGTGGACGTGTTTGCTCACAGGATCTCTGTCAGTGCTCATCCAGAACAAGCTGCCGAACCTCGCAGGAGCCGACTCAGGCTCTCCTCTGGTGAGGCTGGAGAAAAGCGTGGGTCTTTGTGACTGGGATGCCTGCTAAATACTTACAAAACCAAGTGTCATAGCAATAAAACCCATGGCTGCATCGCCCCTTGATGTTGTTTATATGCATGCTTTAAAGACTTGACAACAGAAAATATTTATCCCGACCTCCCTCTGTTGGTGCTGAGTGTTACTGAGCTCATTCCACCTTCCCACCCTGCTGACCCCAGGCACCCTGATGTCTGTACATCACATTAACATGTACATCGCGGTGCTGCGCTGTGCTTTAAGTGCTTTTGAGACCACAGAAAATGGCTGTGGCTTATTCTGTATGTTTTGAAGTCTGTGAAACGGCTGAAGGGTTTTCTGAATATCCTTGAGTTGCTGTATAGATGCACAGTTCGAAGGCAGTAAAGAGTGTCCTGAATTTAAGGGTAAAACTGGTGAATCTAGTTCAGCTCTGGACTGTGCCAACAGAGTGGATAGAGCCTGAGAGCACAGCCTGCTCCCCAGTCGCTGAGATTTTTTTGGAGGGTGGGAGGTTTGGAGGAAAGGCTCTTCTTTTTCCAGCTTATTTTGGAAATTTAATCTTTTCTCTGTGTGTACGTGCTAGGTTCTGAAAGATGAATAATAATGTTATGAAACCATGTTTAAAAATAGTCCTTGCTTGCTTTTAGTCTGATAAAGTGTTACCAACTTTCTCTAATCTCAATTTGTCCTTGAATGGCATAAGAGCAGAAATCAGTTGGGAAATAATTCCTTGTGGAAAGAAATACTCCTTTTCCATATCGCTTCTTTTCTCTGTGCTGTAGTTAATTCACTGCGACAGATTTGTACGGCCGATTAACACACAGATTCTGAACTCAGCGTGTTTAGAAGTGGAACAATGTAAATGTCATTTAATTACTATTGTAATTCTTATTGTAATGCAGTGCTATAGCTCTCCAGTGCTCGAAATGAAAATCTGACACACGGAGTTATTTGAGGAGGTACGCCTTTCTACAGCCTTCTGCAAACTGTGTTGTCTGGCTTCGACTGATGCGAGTCGAATAAAACCAGGCAGCTGTTACTTTTCCTTAGGAAATAAGGGATGCAAATACTGCAGATCTGTACACCTTTCCTTTTCCTAGCAACCATCTCTAGCAGGACATCTGGGGGAGCAACCAGCAGAATAGAGAAGGTCTCTGCATTTTCATGGGGCTGCTCAGAAGTCGACCTTTAGGCACAGTGTCCTTCTTTCCGTAAACCTGTATCTATGTACGGATCTGGTCCATCCAGAGCTGAGCTGTTTACGAGTGAGTACATTCCTGGCTCAACATTTCCTAAAATTTTGGATATTCTATCCAGGACATAAAGAGATGAAGAGTCAGCCTCTCTGAACACTCCTGAGGAAAACCTTTTGGTAGAGAATTTTGTTTTAATGGGGAGTTATTTCTCAGCTTCTACAACTTATTTTCCGCCAAGTATTTATCCAGATCCATGTAGTATTTCTCCAACAGTAGAGACATTAACCTTTATTAACCACTGCAGAGATTGTTACTACTTAAAGGCTAACATGATAATTAGGACTGCATCTTGGGCTAAGTTCACTCCTGCTCTAAGTACATTAATTTTATGACAATTATAAGTTAAAGTAAGGTAGTAATTAGTTTTTTCCTCTGTGTGGAGAAACATTATATGAAACACTGCTATAAATTCAGACTTCGGAGTCCAAGAGGCTGTAAGACATTTGTACTCACAAATTTTATTGCAGTTAGTTTAGCAAAAGCTCCGTAGTCTGACTACAGCTTGCTACAAACACCAGTACTTTCATATTCTAAGACACGCCTGTTTAATGGAGAAGCAAAGATACCCCAAGCTGGGAAAAAAGCACGTCTGCACTTGCTGACTGCCTGTAGCTATACCTGTGCTACAATTCTCAACTGCAGTGCGGAGCAAAATGGCATGGGATGGATTCATCTTTCCTTCTTACATTTAGACGCTACCAGATTTAGTCCTGGCTGCTTTCTGAATGTTCATGCCATGGAGAACAAGGGCATGATTTCCAGCTGAAGCCGTAGACAGAGATCCATTGGGAAAGGCGTGTTTAGAGTCTGTCAGCTCTCTTGAAACCTATTCTGAGTGGCATTAAAAGCCGATCATAATGTGTGTGCAATTAATCATTTCAAAACCAATGGGTAATTGGTGAATACATTTTAGTTTTGCATCTAGTCTTAAATAATGTTTCTCATGATTTTTTCTTACTACAGTTCCCAAACCTACATAAAGTTTACATTGTGAACAGGAGGGGTGCATGTAGGGGGAAAAAGCATTTTAAAATATCTGGTGAGCTTGACTGTGCGGGTAGGCCATGGAAGAGACCTAAAGCTTGCCACAGGCTCTTGCACACACCAGCATGTGCTTTGGCCTGTAACATGTCAGATAGAGCTGGTCGCATACTGCTCTGATCCTCTGCTTCCAAAGTGCCGTCAGGTTGGGGTGAGATGCTGGGGATGGCCAGCTGCTGTCTCGTCTCCTCCCACTTCTCTGCCACTCACCAGAGATTTCTGGCACTAACTCACTAAGGGTTAATTGGATTCATTTGCACTCTGTCGCCTAACCTGGCATGCTCTAATATGGGAAAATGTGGGTCAGATCTTACAGATCCTGTATTTTGCCAAACGATGAGCTAACAATCGCATTTGAAACCTCAAGCATTTATTTCACTGTGCAGTCTGCTTTCTAAGTTGACATAATTTCCCACAGAAATATTTTCTTCTTGTCTTTAAACTTTTATTTGCACATGCTCATCTGTAAATGTTTCGATTAAGAAATGCACTAAAACATTGAGAAAGGAACTGTAAACTCTAAAAGGCTTGCACAAAATAGCATAGTGAAGATTTTACAATGTGTTTGGTTAAAGCCATGTTTTCCATTAAGTTTTGTTACTAAAAGCTGTTTTCACTGATTTCTGTAATTGTTTTGAATAGCTGCTTGAAACAGCTCCACAAAAGCAATTTTGTTTTCATAATTCAAAACATAACACAGCCAATTATTGCATTGCATGAATGCAGTATATTTAAAATATTTAAATAATCAGAATATAGACCAGGATTTGTTTACACGACTGCACATACTAATTGATTCACAATTTTCATAGTGTTATTTTATTGGTACACCAAGTTCCTATGCTGCAACAGCATTTACTGGTGATTACTACACAAGTTCAGAATGAGTAATATATGAGTTGCTATATTAATATATGAGTTGCTATAATTTATTTTGAATTAAATGTTAGCACATAATAACAATTTAACAAGGAAATGTGCTCAAGTACCATACACTGAATTTCTATAATTAAACTTCCCAGTAAGAGTTATTTTGATACAGGACCTACATGCACAGGGAGCAGAGTAACGCCTGATAAAAGCCTGAAATGAAGAGTTAGAAATGGCAAGTGACGCGATCTGATCCCAAAACTGGTAAGGTCAAGGAAGAACACAGAGGAGCAGAAGCAGCAGGGAAAGCAAATAAAGCCACGAAGAAGGAAGGTTTCAGCGGTGAAGTGCCGCAGAGTGCTGCCACCAGAGCTGTCTGTATGTGCTCGGCACCAGTTGGAGGATGAGGCACATTTCAGGGTGCCGGGGTCTCTGTCCTACCCACGCGGGCACAGGCGCACGCAGAGAAGTCCTTTTCTGGATGGTGACTCTCCTGTGTGTATATATACGATTAAGAGTAGTGCTGTGCTTGGGCTCAGAAAGGTGATGGGCTCCCTGTCCCTAGAAATACTAAACCTGAGTGACATTGACTTGCTCTGGTGGGCCTTGGACCAGAGACCAATGGAGTTCCCTTCCAGGCTAAGTTAGTCTATTTAAACGATTCCATTCCATAAAACAAAATGAATGAAAACATCCTTTAGTTTAATTTCAGTGTGCACGTGCATTGGATAACTTGCTTTCTCTTTCTAAAATATATCCTAACAATCCAAAAGAAAATGTATTAAAGTGCTGGCACGAATGGTTACCATTTTGCAAACCTGCCTTTATCATATATTTGCGGAAATTTAAATGGCGTATTGTGAGAAAACAGGCTGAGAGAATGAGGATGCGAGAGCATAGGCAGGAGCAGGGATGATCATGTGCATGATCCCATTAATGGAAGAATCAATTTTCTCCGTGCTTTCAGTATGCTATGGTTGGGAACCTGCCTTCTAAACAGGTCAGCTTTCTGTGTGTACATGCAAATCTGTGTGCTGATTTTGATGGCTTGTACAAGTTTTCAGAGTTTTGTTTAGTATCTTTTGAAACTATTGGGGTGGCTCGTTTTGGGATGGCTAGCTAGGTATTTTTAGCAACTTCTGCTCTGTGCAGAGTAGGCTGCTGACAGTGATGCATAAAGGAGCAAGAACCCTGACTGACTTTTAGACCCCAGAGTGATTTTGATGATTTTATGTTGCTAACATATTAGTTGTAAAAGGCAACCAGTGAGATACGGCCAACTTGGAAGCTCATGATACTGTTACAACAGATGTTGTTGACTATGAGAGATTGCTTGTCTTTATTTACTTATGTATTTTACAGTTCATTTTAGCAGCTTCTTTATTTGCTGGAGGATCTGAAGGCTGGCGGTTGATTTTCCACATGGTGGGAGGTTCAGTTCATGCAGCTGGCTGGTGTGCCTGGGTGCTGTGGCAAGCTGCAGCTGTATGTGACACTGCAGTAAGGTGGGAAATACTTTAATCTACTGTGATTGCATCAGCAAGGAAATGGCATAAAGCAAGTGCTTATGAAGGTGACTTGGTGTGATGGGGATCCCGTCCTTTTAAAAAGAATAGGCACTTTAAAAGACGAGGAGGTTGATGTTACCAAGTTTTGTTCAGATTTCAAAGCTACAAAGGAAACGTATGTGGAAATGTGGTTATTTTCTTGACTCTCATTGTTAGTTTTACCTGTCCTCCTGCTAGGGGTACGTGTATGCGAAGGCAGGAATGGTAACTGGGCTGCTTGGACCTGTGGCCACGTAGCACGACTGCTTCCCAAGAGACCAAGGAGCTAGGGAGTAAGCAGGGCAAGGGCGTTACTACAAAGCACTGTGTGCCTTCTTAGCGCGTAGCAGACAAGAAACTCAAATCCTGGCTAGGAGTGTGACCCTAAAACTCTTCAGAGATCAACGTCCCCCCAGTGAATTCTTGCAGTGAGAGGGGTGGACTCAGGGTCAGCCCCTGCCTGCGTGATTCCCAGTGCATTTACTGGCACATGTGGAAATGCCAATTATCAGCCACAGATAAATATCTCCAGTGGGACGTTGCAGTAACGTTAACATCAACAGAGATGATAGAGAGCAGAATTCTTCTGCAGTCAGTGTTGGTCTTGTGTCCCAGCTGGGCGTTGCAGCTCTTCAGTGCCTGGCCACCCACTGGGACCAAAGGGACACCGCGGGCCTGGCGGTGGAGAATCAGCCGCTGGGCCCGATCCTGATCATGCCCTGGTGAGGCCTATGTGCGTCAATGATCCGTGCTAATCCAAGCCGTGGCAGACCATGGAATAGACCTGGAATAGACCTGGAGACCATGAAACAGCTGATAGATCCGTGCCTCGCCTGTGGCAAAAGCCCAGCGTGCTCCGTCCACCTGCATGTGATCACTTCAGGCTGTGAATACAAAGCCACTGTGAAAATAGGAAAAAGTTTATACTCTTATTTAGTACCTTTCAGTGTCCTTAGCTCACCTGACTTCTTTCTTTTCACGGATGCTGTCATTCTGGACTTCAGTGTTCTTAATCCTGCTCATTAAGCAGTTCATTAGTTGTGCTGATCCCTCTGTTAATCTGTGCTACTCAGAAATAGGTAATTGAATTTAACTTCCCAACCCACCTATAGACAGATAAAACTTCATGTTAGTGTCTTCTTTTGCTCGTATTGCTTTTTAATTAGTTTTTATAATTAGACTGAGAATATTCTTCAGTTGACGTGAGTTTTAAAATATTGCTCACCCAAGGGAACTGTTTCTAAATAGCTCAAATAAATGTGGTTATACAAAGCAGAATACTTTTAAAATATGATATTTTTGTTTTGGTTTGGTGCCTGTAGGCAGCTTGGGAAGATAAAGCATATATGGAATGTTTTCGATGTCCCATCCCTATTTAGAGATGTTTAGAACTTGGAAGGTGTATGTAGTGTCTCTGAAACACCAGAAAAAAGTGCAGAAAGTTTCCTTTGGGAAAAAAAAAAAGAAGCAAATATTCATATTACTAATAAAATTTTGCCACTTCTAAAAATCTGTACACTCTTTTTGTTTCATATATAATGAAAATGAAACCCAGACAGATTCATTACAGCAACCATCACTGTCTTATATTACAGTATATAATCTACAGCCAAGGGAGACAAAAATAAAGAAAAATCAATGTAACAAGGAGAATTCCTCAAAAATTTGTTTCCAGCTATAACAGGCTTTAGATCGGCAACAAGCCTCTGGTCAGGAGATTTTGCATTGCCCAAAGCATTTCCATTGCAGACAGGCAGCACTGGCTACACAGCTTTCTTGTGTGTTCTGTGCTGAAGAAGAAGAGGATTAAGGAGCAGACATGCTCTTAGCTCATGGCCAGCTCTGACCATGCTTGTTCTAAAGCAGGCAGCCTTCTCGCTGAGGGAAGGAAGCTGGGCGAGGAGGAGAGCTTTCTGCTTTTGGGGCATTGCGACTTTTGTTGTGTTGGTTTGGTTGTGTTGCACAAGGTGGTTTTACCAAGAATGGTTACTAAAGTCACTCAAGCTGAATATTTGAAAATAAATTCAGCTTCAGTACTGCCTGGCTATCCACATCCATTATGAGACTTCAGAAATCTTATTTATTATATGAAGCATGTTATCATGCAAAATCATCCTGGAGATTTGCGTAACAAAAACGGAAACCTTGTATAATCCCTTCTACTGCGGTGATTACCAAAAACTAATCTGCAGGAAGGCCTAAAGCAGTCTCAGTGCAGGCACACGCGTTTCTGTTTATATCTCACATATCACATAGCAAAAGTAATCTGTGGTTTATGTCGTAGAGAAGATGAACGAGCAAGTGGAAAGCCAAATAAATCCTTGTTTTAGTTAATACCAATTGAAAAAAAACACTCCGAGTTTGCTCTCCCATTTCAGCCTTCAGGGTGCAGGTGTGACCTCCTGGGATGGGCATTCTCGTCCCAGTGGTTACGTGCAATGCTCAGGGAATGAAAATCTCTCGTGATCCTGAAGCTAAAGGTTCTGCTCCATCTGCCTGTAAAGGGAGATGCGCTGCTGCAGAAAAACCACAGTATGGGGATTTCCCAGCTTCTCAGAACTTGACTTTGTAAGTTGGCTGTTCAGTCGTGCTACTTTTTTTTGGAAAACAAAAATGACCTTGTATCTTGGTGGAAGGTGGTGGTGGGGAGGGGTCTTTGCTTTCTTACTTATTTTCCATGAAGTAGATGAGTAAGATATTTCCTATACATAGAATATGAACATTTTTTAAATGAAAGAAGTGCAATAGGAGAACCGATTACGTATATTTTGGGGCAAATATCTCCTTGATGCCATTCACTAAAGTGCCAGGGACAAGCATGGATGAGTCAGTGGTCATAGGTTTTTGCTTTAAACAGAAAGGCAGCTTTGCCTTTTGGGAATACTACCTCAAAGAAAACTCCCCTGTAAGTGTGGTTTAATTTAAAAAAATAAATAAATCTAATTATTCCAAAAGAAAAATTGCATAATGCGCTGAGCAAACTAAATACACCACTTTTTACTACCTCTGTGACATTCTGGTAGTTATGTTGAAGAGTAATACTAAGCAAGTTTCGCAGCACAGAGCTTAGATTATGTTTTTATTTGCAGCCATGAGCTTCTGTAAGAGAAATGGTATTTGAGAAGACAATGAATTCTATCATTGAAATTGCAGATGAAATGTAATTAAACAAATGATTTCATTTGTATGATTTCTGTAGCACGAATGCGTATAGTGAAAGAGTGAAGCCCTGTTCTTGGTCAAGCCAGTCACCAGTTCCGTAACTCATCGCAGCAGAGGGACCTTCAGCTCAGACCCCCTTCCAAAGATGCTTTGCTCCAAGCAGGGTATGCATATACACAGGCACCTGGAAAACAGCATCAATACTGCAGAGGAGCCCGTTGGGGTCAGTTAAAATGTTCTCGTTCACCTGCCCACAGGGGCCTCAACGGGTGCAGGCTTTTACCTGCCATGCGGTTTTGTACTCATTTGTACAGTGACACTATTACAACCACAATGTTAAAGAAAAAAAGGAAATACGGAAATGGCGGGATGGAAGAATCTCATGAGAAAGGCCCCATCTCTTTTCTCTTTGTTGGGAAGACTTTTTCAGTGCTGCGTGCATGGAAGTGACTCCTCTCCCTGTCACTCACTGCTTACGATAAATGCAATTTTGTGCTTTTCCAAATGAAAATGAGCATAATTCGAAGGGAGGGGGCTGGAGAATATTTTATTAGAAGGTGTTCAATTAGGGTAGTGGGAGCAGGAGGACATCTCTATTTATATTATTCACTGTTCCCTTTGATCATTAAATGCTTTGTAACTCCATCTCCAAACTTCTCAACGGGCGTAATAAAATTAATTGGTTGCCTCTCTGAAAAAAGAAAGTGCTCATACATCATGCGTTTGACAGCTGTGATCACAAATGCAAAATGAATGCAAAAGCAATTTTGCTTTACATCACCAAGCAGGCTCTGAAAGCACGAGATAGACGACGGATGTCAGAAATATCAGCGGTACCTGACTGCTATCAGGTTACGTTTTTCTAAATATAACTGTCAGTAGCAACTTCTACAATTACACACACTGGGTCTTAACATCAGCCTTTTCCATCGTGAGCTGATGGCTGCTGTGGAGTGAAATCCTCAGCTGGCTGACATGCCATTTTCCTTTAGCCCACAAAACATTCCTACGTCAGAAGCAAGCAGATCATGGCACAGCGGCCCCGCAGCCTCTCTCCATTCTGCAGCCGGTAGTTTGCGATAAATGGGGAAGGGAGTATCGCTCAAATATCCTCACCTTTCCCGATGTGTTTCTGCACCTGAAATCCCCGCGAGTTTCACTTTTCCATGTATACGTAAAGAGTAGCGGGGGTGGTGGGTATTTTGCTCCTTATTGTAAAGCCTTCTCTCTCATCTGCAGCCTGTAAGCTGTAGCTGTTTCACCTTTGACTTGATTTAATTAGCTCTTGGGTTGTTTTCAGCGTGATATTGTTGAGTAGTCAAAGCTGTAATACGAAACATCTCAGAAATGCGGTGCTGCTGGGAGAAGCAAGCCTGCTAATGCGTGCTTTCGCACCCTTGGGTTGGCTTATCAAGGAGGGGAAATACTGTTCAGTTGGTGCTTTGTGCCTAATCCAAATCCCAGTGTAGAGCTGGGAGTGATAGCTGAAGGAAAAAAGAAATGACGATACTATCTGTGTGCCAAGTGGTATTGCAAAAAAACTGATTTTTCCCCCCTTAATGCTGAAATAGCATTCATTATGGAAGATGTCCAGCATGTCTGTGCAGAGGGGAAGCTCTACAGTTGGATATTCCCTTTCTGATGGCAGATTGCCTTGATTAGGTGGCCTGCATGGCAGTGAATATGGTACCAGCCTTCTTGGTGTCGAAGTTGTACTGTATTTTAGATAGCCCAAGAACTATGAAACAAAAAAAAGGATTAGAGATAGCTTTTAACTAAATTCATGCTTTTCACGTTTCTAATATGGAAGACAAGACATGAGTGCTTGGAGAGGGAAAATTAATGGTAAGTGGTATGTTTGGACTGTGAAAAGGAGAAATCAAAAACCGCTGAGATTATTTCCATGAAGTTAACGTCAGTTTGTCTGTTATCAGGAAAAGCTTGCAGTGACTAATTGTACTGAATGCCGTGGGACACGAGAGATGATTCATGGCTTCTGGGAAAAGGCTACTCAGAGCAAAACAGCCATGGGCACAGTCCATCACAAGCAAGCCAGAGACCAGCAGGCTGGTGGCCCAGACCCCGAGGTCCTTCAGGACGGTGCCTCGTTGCTTAAAGCAGCTCAGCTGTGAGTCACACAGTGCTGTGGTGACAGCTAGACGTCCCGTCAGCAGGACGTCCCCCCAGTGAGCGAAACATTGCGCTTTAGCCCTCCAAAATCTCTTCTGCTTGGTTTTCAAAGTGCTTCCAAGCAAAATGTATATGACTTCCAGTTTGTCGTAGCGCTCAGGCGTGTTTGGCAGTGCTGTGGAAGCATCCAGCCTGCCTTTTTTCACCAGAGCTTGCTGCGGTGCCTACATTTGCTGCAGCCCTGTTCCCACCTCCTCTGCAGTCCCATCTGGAGCATTTTAGTGTGCCTCCTTGGTCTTGTCTTCCTGGGCAACAATGTCAGAAGTTCATAATTGCCAAAAATGTCTTTTCTGGAGGTGCTTAAGCGTTGGCTGAATTATAGGTGACATTACGAGTAGCATAACCTGCAGATGACGAGGTCTGGTAATGGGCAAAGGAGAGGGAAAGGGGCTTAAATAGACAGCGGTAAGGAGTCAGACAAAAAGAAGGAAAATAAAGTAGACAGCCGTGGCTGTAGATGTTTTTCTGCAATAATAAATGCCTTTCCTTCCAAGTGCTGTGATTCATAAGGATTTCATGCTGCATTTTTAGAAAGAATACAGCCTTGATCTTAAAATGCAATTTCTAGAGGTTAATACCTCGGAAATTGTTTGCTGGATGGTTCTTAAGTCGAATGATTGCGTTATTATTAAATCAAACCACTTAATTAACTGATCAGATATAATGTGTTGCTTTTTCAGTAGGGCGATGGCAGGTGTGCTACCAGAGCAGGAGGAAAGCCATCTTCCCACGTGTTGGTTTGGGTTTGTTTTCTTAAAAAAATCTCTCTTGTTACTTGTGGCAGTGCCTCTTATTTTCTAGGGGTGATTCCTCTTGTGCTTACATTAACAAATTAATTGGAAAGGAGAAGTGTAAGACCCAGTGATGCAGCTTGTCGTAATTAGGCTGAGGAGCTTAAAACATGCAAAACTTCCCAAATTAATTGCAAAGCCATTTCATATATGAGTAGCCAGAATTAATCGCTAACCTAATAATTCCCTTTCCTACATTATTTCTTTGTTAAAAATGAGTAATTTTAATTGGATAATGAGGTGCCAGTACGACTCATGAATTGTACATTACCCAAGCTAATGGAAAGACAGGAGCTTACGCAAGTAGCATTACAGATGCTGTTACAAATGCCTCCACAGTGAACATTTTATTCTGATAAATTCTTAATTTATTTCCAGATGGCTTTTGAATTTCTAGAACATTTACTGTCTGCTATCATTTTCCCACACACTCTTTGGGCTATCTAGTTCTTGGCTGTATGGATGAGGCACAGCCCTTTGGGCAAGATCTATTCCCTGGATCCAGGGTTTTGTCCCTTCCCTGGCAGCAAAAAAATCTGAGCAATGGGTGCATGAAAAATTGCTGTTTTAGCAGATTAGCACCAAATTCTGAGGCTGCAAGAGGCTGGAAATAATTTCATCTTTCTGGAAGAAAGGAGGGCTCTAGTTTCAAAAGCCTGGAAAACTTTATTGGTGGGATAGTCTGAAAAAAAAAAAAGAGATGTTTCTTGAAATACAGTTGTCAGATACCTCGTTTTTAAAGAACCCATTTTTCCCATAGAATGAATGTTTCTTTATTTATTTTTATTTTTATTTTTTTGAAAAGAATTGGTGGTAATTCAAAAAAATGCTGAGCATGGTATTTCCTCCCCTGTTCCTGCTCCAGTTGTTGCTCTTTCTCCTGAACAGCCATTCTGGTCTACCTGTCCTGGCCTTGCCTCCTCTCCTAACTCCTGGTTACAGTAATTGCACTCTTTGAAGCTAATTAGAAATGAGTAAGCTAAGTGGATAATTATTTCCCTGTATCAAGGTGCATGTAGGTTAAATGGGTGAGAGTGCTCTGCAAGGAAATGCCTTGCATATCTGATAATTGAAGAAGGATGTCAGCTCTCTTAATACATTTCCAAATGGCTTTGTCTGTTTTTTTTTTCCCCCCAATATTAGCTCATTTTTATAAAACAATTGCTAAAATTCTTGGGATGCCAGAGCCGTTGTGAGACTTAGAAGCAGGGATCTCATGGGGCTTTATTAGAGGCTGAAGGGTTAAAGGCATTCATACAGCTTTAAAAACAAGCTAACAGTATGCTCTTGTACTTGATATTTATTTGCTCTGGTTTGGATATCCTCAGGAAGCATTTTAAATAGATATTTTTATAATTGCAATCTTTAAACAGCGCACTTTCTTTGTTTTGCTTTTGAAGGAGGGGAGGAATATAGTGAGAAAGCTCAGCTGGTCTTCATGTTCTTACAGAGCTAGTGAAATCAGGTTTTAATAGAAGTGTCTAGATCGCTGAAATGTTTGTGGGGTTAGCAGTTTAAAACTTTTGATGAGTAATCTGAAAATTGACTTTTTTTTTTTTTAAGTTAAAAGTTTAAGTTAAAAGTTTAAGTTAAGAGAGGTTTTCCAGGCTGCTTTTGGTTTTCTAGGAGTTGATGGCCACAGGAACTATTCATGGTGCTATCAAATGACACACAAATGCTATGCGCATGCTTTTGATGCATTATAAGATAAGGTTTTCTTCCTGTGCATTTTTTTTTTTTTTGCACCTTTGGTGATTCAGCCCTCATCCTGTTTGTGAGAGCCTCCTGCCTGCTTTAGGCGTTACGCTCTGTGACACGGGGCTCAGGCATGTGGCACAGTGATGGTCACTAGGTATGTGACATCGCATGCTGCATCCCTTCAGTGCTCAGAAATCTGCAATTTTTTCAGAAATCTGCAAAATGTTGTCATTTAATGCACATTTATTTGTGCAAGATAGACCCAACTAATGTGTAACCCATTTTGTTGGTTTGTTTGCTTAATACGATGTGATATCATAGCTGATACAAAACCAAGCAGCCTTTATCTGCTGCAAGCTATCACTTTGTCTGAAGAAAACAGAGCTACAAGAATATACATGCCTCTGTGTGAGTCCTTGGGTCACTTGTTGGAAGATGGTATGTATCACACAAAACTTTGTGGACTCCTGCCTGGAACAAGCAACATTTCCTGGAAGTTTGGATGTCCTGGAGAACCTCTCCCCAGCTGTAGGGTTATCTCGTAGCTCTTGGTGCCACCAGTTTTGAGGCTGACCACATCTGCAAGCACAGCATGCCTTGCGCATTATCCTGAAATCACCCCCCTCAAGGTAGAACTAAATTAATTATGTATTTGCAACTGCTTAAATAGCAGTAGCAGTTGTGAGGGCTATAGGGGCTGATGAAGTGGAGGGAGGGCCTGCACCCCAAGAGGCAGCACTGACAAACTGCCTGCTGACGTTGCTCGGGGCTCTCCCTTGGCACCAGGATTATTGATCAAGCCACTTCTTTAGTAGGATCTTTGGTGACTTTTCTCTTGGACTATTGACTGCCTTCACATCATCTCCAATCCTAATCAGGAACAGAGTGTTAATTAAATATATCCCCTATATCCCCAGCATTTAATTAAATATTTGTCCAGTGCCCCTGAGAAAATCTGATAGGAGATAACACACCTTCTCTCACCCTGTAAGGCAGCATTTGTATCTCAACAGTGAACAGTATTTGGAACCTTATATTTAATATGTGCATGGAAATGCTCTGTATTTTGCACAGACGAGGTCAGTACATGCAGACCCATGCTACCATTTGACTGGGATCAGGCAATTACACTGGATGGAAACCAGGCAGGAGGGGAGCCTGCATCCTTTTTGTTGGTGATAGGCACAATGGCAATATCCCTCTGTGAATTCTCACTCTGAGAGTATTATTAGTTGTTTTAGATTTGAAGATTAATAGATACAGGAGGATGGGAATGGAGAAGCCTGCTGTTGATTCAGTGTCTTTGTCTTCACTTAGGGGTATTGGGCAATGCCCTCCTGTGCTGCTACACTGCAGTTATGAGGAGCTTTGGCTCTTTGAGGTCTGCAGGGCTCAACAGGGTGATGCTTACCAAAAACCCCAGCCCCTACACATTTACTGCTTCAAAACCTTAAGTGTTTACTGCTTGCATGTCGTGCAGCTTGGCTTTTCTGTTTTTGTTTTTCTTTGCGTGTGTGTCTTAATAAGATTATTGAATTATAACCACTTCCACACACTTGAGTAATAATGCCAGATTGCTTATTTTTTGATTAATTTCAGTAATTTTGCTTTTAGTGCTCCTCACTGCCCTATTGGTACTGTATATTGCTTTTCTGTTCTTATTAGTTTTGCAGAAAGAACAGTGGGGAGTAAATCCACATCTTAGGAAGCCTAAATAAACCAAAGGAACAATAAAAGTAAAAATTTTATTTATGAGCATATGTGGGAAAAGGCTGTAGTTAAGTCCCTATTTTTTTTTGCATCCAATTTAACATCTGAGGATGTAAATGGGATGTCCTGGTAGGCACTGAAGGGCAGTAGGTCTGGAGTGAGAGTCTGCTGTGGGCACGGGTGTCTACTCCCAACCCAGATCTGGGCAGGTGTTGTTGGAGTGTAGGAGGAAGATTCCTGGATGTGTTCTGAAAGGGAATTTTGTATTTTGCACTTACCACCCCCTTTCTAATTCTTAGTGACAGTAGATTGCATAAGGGTCCTTCGTGACATTACTGGTGATTGAAATGCTCGGAAAAGATGTTCGAGATGTAAAAACCATGGCATTGCCCATTATTGCCTGGCTCAGCCTACCTGTCCGCCATCAGTCTGGACATGGGTTTTGAAGTCTCTGGATAACAGAACCAGAAAGGCAGAGAGATTGATTGATCCCAACAGGGTGAAAGTCTTCCAAGCTTTGGGAAGGCAGGTTTGTGGGGAGAAGACTGGGATCCCCTCGGCACCACGTCAGAGAGATCATGGGCATCCTGTCCTGTATTAGACACTTGAGAATCCACATGTAGCATTGATAGGAACAACCCAGAGCTTAAGAAGAGCTTTGGGGGGCATCATTCTCATTCCTACGCATCAGAGATTTCATGGAATCAGGCTTTCTGTGGTTGGAAAGGCAGCCTCAGTGCTACGCAGGCAAGCAGCCTATCAGTTGCGGGGCGACAAATAGGTGGGAAGCCAGCCTTCAGTTTTATGAAGCCAAACTTTGTTTCGCTTTTAAGGTTCATGCATTTATGCTTTCCACTGTAACTCAGAGCATGTGGAATAGAGTAGATTTTTTTTTTTTTTTTTCTTCCGAAACAGAGCATGAGAACCCTATTCTGATACCAACTCTAAGAGCAACACTTTAAGGGGAAAAAAAAAACCAACAGCAAATCTGTTAAATGGAAATGCACCAGGTTAGCAATCTTACTCTCTGCATGATGGGATGAGCTATCTCACATTGTAGGTAAGATCTATGATGAATATACTGTATGAGTGAAAGAGCATTTGCTTGTACAGGGTAAATTTTCTAACAAGACATGAAGACCAACCCTGTTCTGCATCTCTACATAATTCATAACCATTACTGCTTTTTCTGTCAAATTTTAACTGGTTATAACTTCCTTATGAAAAAATGCCCATTTCTGAGCACTTCCAAACAGCTCCGGGGCTGAGTAACATCAAGCAGTTGCTTGCAGTCTTGATAAAGATCAATATAGGTGAGAAAATAAAGAACCAACTCTAGAAAAATTGACTTTAGAGTCAATTTATAGACTTCAGAAGAACACTTGAAAATGGGTGGAGGGAACCTGGGTAAAAATGTCTAAGTAATTTGATTTTAATTATGCAATTTCCTACTGGGGTTTTCTTCAAAAAGGCTTAAAATCCCAAAGTGGATAGAAGTTATCAAATAACTTTGTGATGAGAAAGACATAGTCCTGATCTGTGTGAAATGTAAGAAGTAGGTGATTTGTTAAAGCTCACCTACTGAATCTGTAGCAGAGACTAGGAGGGGTAAAAAAAATAATAAATGGTTTCTTTATGAAAAGTGTGATCAGCATTTTCATTTCCCAGATCTAATAAAACATTGACAAAAGCCAGAGTACATCCTGTCAATTAGAAATTAATGTTCAGTTAATGTTTGCCTTTTAGAACAGGACACTGGAACCTTTTCTGTTTGCAAGGCAAGTTCGTTACACAAAACAAATTGTCTGCAATAGAAAGTACATTAGCTTAAAAAAAAATAATAAAAATCCATAGTAATCAGTTACTAGTTTAATGTCTTTTGGTGCTGTTCATTTTTCATAAAGTTGCCTGCAGAGCACATGGAAGATTCCCTTCTTCTGCTGAGGGGAAGGCCCAATTTTGCATACCATATTTTAAGAAAGGTGTAAGCCAGTTCTGGAGATTTCAGAGGTTTAATGTGGAAAGCATGAGAGGTACAGAGAGGGGCATGAAAATGCTCTTCAAATACATAAAGTGGAAGGGGTGTTAACGCATAGTGACTGCGTCCATACTGTGCGATGATTTTGATGTAATTCTTAAGCTCTGTTTTTCCTACCAAATTTCCCAAGCCACAGAACTAAAGTTAGTAAGAGTTGTACAATTGCAAGTGGAAATGCATTTGAAGACCCCCATAGGGCTGTAGCTGTTTTTGAGGCAATACGAAGCAGAACAAAATCATCTTTGGAGAGCTGGGTATTGCTCAGTTGCAGCAATTAACTCATTTCTTCAGGTGTGAAATCATGTTTTTTCCTTTTACTCCATATGGTTTGCAGTTTCCATGGATTATTTTGCCATCTTTGTCTTAGCAGGCCAAGTGAGATTCTAAGCTGTTGGCATCAGCTTCTGCTTCCATAAACGTTGGTTGTAGTTAGAGTAGGATCGCACTTTGTAGCATTAGTTTTACTGAAGGGATCACAACTTGGTGCCATAGACTTAGGTTAAATCCTGATGTCCTTTTACTTTGCACTGCACTAAGAGCTATTTTCGACATCTCCAGAATTTTTTTGCATAGGGGATTCTTCATTGGTAAAAGGAACAAACACATTGCATTGTAGCCACCGCACTACCTTTTAGTGTAGCTTTCCATATTACAGAAATATTTTATCTCTGACAGCAATTAAGCAATGCAGAGTAATTGTAGATGAGGTAGGGGATATGCAACTTCAGCATCTGTGCAGCTGCTGGAGAGGTGGAGACAGCTAGAAGTGCTGTAAATCATCTCCTGGAGAAGCCACCTCTCTCATTTGGGATGTGTGTTCCCAATTAGGCATCGTCAGTGCCTGTGGTCCAGCAGTGAATACCTCTGATAGTGCTCCAGCCACTGATCAGCTTCAGAGGTTGGTGTGAAAACATATATTGCTATAACTTGAAACCAAAACGGTGCAGTGCAGACTCCTACCTTCCTAGCCCTGTGTCCACCCTGTGCGTATGGGGGGGATAAGCACCACTCACACCCATCAGTGCAAAGGCATCTCTCTGGACAGCTTCTGTGGCTCCAGATGTGAGTTCATCTCCCAAGTCTTTGGCTTTGAGAAATTCAGAATATCAAGCTATGACCGAATCAATACTGCTTTGTTCTCTATTAGTTTTGGTGCCAAACTGTGGACCTGGACATACTCTTCCCAAACACTGTGCAGGATGTAGCCAGACGTGTAGTAGCCTTCAGCAAATCTCTTGATTTATGTATTAGAGGTCCCAAGCCTTGTAAAGACATTTGTCAGCTGGCAGGAAAATTTTGCGTGGTTTTATTCTGGTTGTGAACAGCTTTCAAAAGGATGATTTCTTACAGAGTGGCAGGATGATCTTTTGGACTGAATATAAGACTCCTAAGCTCTTTTCCTGGCTCTGAGCGGTGTGCTCAAAGCCCCTCCTTTGTGTGTTGTTTGGTTTTGATAAAGATGAGTTAATTTGTTAATGTTTGCACAGTCCTTTGGTGACTTTAATTTCCATGTTTCCTAGCTTTAGTAAAATGTGGGCTTATATTAATAGCGTTAAAGTAAATTTGTCTCAGTAAGCCCTGCCATCCTCTTGTTTTCCAAAAAGCGATGCTGGACACTGCAGCTAATCTAATTACTGATAAAGGAGAACAATTGCATCTGAAAGGATACTTAGTACCATTTTCGTGATTTCTAGAAGATATACTTCCACCTCTCTCCTCCTCATAATACCCTTTGTGTTTTTGTTTGTTTATTTGTTTTTGTGTGTCTTGAAAATACCGTTCACCTGGGCACGCACTTGGTGTTATAACAGACACAGGCAAGTCTGCCAGGCTGGAGTCATTAGTAAGTCTGTGAATACGTCACATTTTCTTGGGCAAAAAAGATGGTCTTTAATAAAGAGAATAAATGCAATTCCTATTGAAAATAAAATGAAGTACAATAAATTGTTTCCTGCATTCTGGATCCTGCACTGCTTCTTCATGTCAACGTTGATGCCTGGATTGCATCTTCCTGACCTTTTCTGCTTGTTGGGCCATACTCAGAGACACAGAGGCATGCTTATCCTCTAGTCATTGCGTTAAGGCAAATATGCAATATCCAGAATGTCGAGTGGCTAACGAAAATTCTGTATTACAAATAGAAATTTGGGGTAAATAAATGCAATTTGAATCGCAAAACAGAGACCTCAGAAGTTAGAGAACACCCATTTTTGTGCCTTTGGCTACTGGCTTGGGACATAGGACTTAAATTATCTGTGCTGGTTTTGTTTGGGCCTCTGGAATAAGGCAGGATACATGAGAGAAAAGTAATTTGCAGTCATGTCATTAATTATAGTATCATGATGCATATTCACCAAGGAATTAATGATGCGTTTACATTTTCCCTTAAAATGGGACTCTGACTTTGCAGCACTTTGCATCTTAATGTAGGTTTTCTGTCATTACACAAGTTTCATAAAACATCAAACCAAACTCAGAGCAGAAATGCCATCATATGGCATCAAATTAGCTTCATTAGCAAGTGATCTGTCAGGCTTCTGAATGAATGGTGGCTGACATACTGTGTTGCTGCAAATAGCAGAAAGAGAAGACGCATTTACAGGGAGTCTTTAAAGCTTCCTGAGGGCAAAGAAATGAGAGACTTAGAAACCTGTTTGACTTTTGTGTGTAGGCTCTAGCACGTACGGGTAAGCCTGTTCCACAGGTAGCAGCCACTCCTGGTCCACCCTGCACATTTCCCAGCTATATTTGTTATGAGAAATCTTTTTTTCTTCCAGTCAGTGCAGGTAAAATTGTCTAATTTTTCAGATGTCAAACTTCTAAGCCTTCACAGGAGCACATCCCTGGTTTTCAAAGCTTACTGCTGTAATTTGGTCAGACTTTTGGAGGGAGAGGTCAGGGAATATCTGAGAAAGGAAGCCCACCTCTTGAAGATGTCAAGTCGTTGTGATGAAGTGTGAGCGAACCAAGGCATTTACAGTATTTCATTTCTAGAGTATGGGACGGCAAAGGACTTTTTTTTTATTGTTATTAACTGATGGGAGTCCTGTTGGCTAAAATCTTCCTAACAAAAGTGGAGGCAGTGACCTGCTGTGATGGAGAGCACAGCATTTTTAACACAGGGAAAAGCTGTGAAGACTGCTTTTCTTATTTTCTGTCATCTTGGTATATTCACTCTAACCACCCCAAAAATACTTAAAGGGGAATAGCATTATCTTTGTATAAAACAGATTCATCCAACTTCTGTCAGGCAGGTCATGAGCCGCGTGGCAGAGGCTCTGTTGCTCCTGGCGTTGATGTGGGCCGCACCACAACCATTAGGTAAGTCTGTAGCTGCTTCTCTGAAAAATTCATTTTTCATCTTCATTCTCTGTTGCTGGTGACAGGATGATGGCTCTGAAGCACAGGTTGCAAGGGGAGGAAATGGGGCAGGCACCTTTGTGGGAGATTGTCTTTAGTTCACGTCGAAGGTGAAGTTTCCTATTGACCTCCACAAGTCCTGGATCAGTCCCAGGAGTCACTATTGAGATGCGCATTGCTGGAAGACCTCCTCCATGAAGAAGTGGCAATGAGGTTGTGAAAGAGAATAAAAATGTTTCTAGTGACCAGAGAGAGGCACAGAGAGTCAAGTCTCCCAGGGAGGCCGCAGCCTCTGTGCGTGCAGGGTGTGCCAGCTCCTGGAGGATGGTCCCAGCCCCTTCCTCCCTGCTGCAGAGCAGGCAGTGTACCAAAATGGTGCTGGTCAACCATAATAAAGCAATTTCCACTACCATTCACGCTTAATTTTCCAGTAGACATGGGAAAGAGGCTGGAAAATCAACCTGGGCTGTTAAGGGCTGTTCCTGAACGCTGCAGAATGTGTGGAGCTCCATTTTCACATACGCATCAGGCAGTAACTTGTAGCTATTTGATTCGATCCAGTGGGAAAAAGGTAGTTTTCTGTAAATGGGGCAAAGTATGCCTTTGACGTTTTTTTTGTTTGTTTGTTTTTTAAATCTATTAAGTGTTTTTTAGGATTGGAGCCCACAAGCTATTAGAATTATTTTTGAAGCACCCGTTTTGTTCTCTGATTACTACTGCTTTGAAATGCATGTGGCCATACATAAATGGCTTGTGAGGATAATAAAAGGGATTACCTGTAAGAATAGTGGGTATTGTAAGTATTAATAATTCTGCTATCATCACTGCCTTTTCACACTTGAGCAAACGTTAAAATAAGAAAAGGTGTATGCACAAAGCTAGTTAGTTCTCCGGTCATGTACTGTATTTGTTGTTGTTATTCCACTAACAGCAGGTATCTCAGCCTTCATCTCTGGTTCTTCTGTTACTGCAATCTACAATAAAGTTACAATCTTGTGACTCTGCTGCCGAAGCCTGCCGTTAAGGATAGGATGGTGTTGCGAACTCTTTGCTTGCTCTTCTGTGCAAGACTCAGAGACAAAAAGTTATGAATTGATGAGCTGGGGAGCATCATAAATCACTCCCATCTGTGCTTGTGCACAAAAAGGAGGACGCAGGCATTTCTGCAAGGTGTGTGGAGAATATAGGAAGTCTGATCTGTTGAGTTTGGTGTTCAGAGGCATAGTTAAAGGATGTGGACTTTTTAGAAGTTCCTTTGTTTGGACAGAAGAGTGTCTAGCAGATTGGGCAGTAAACTGAAACAAGATGTGTAGGTGTGATACCTGCTGTATCAGAAATTCCCTATTTAATAAGCTTTTTTTATTGAGCAGATTTATATAGTCTGATCATAGTTGCCCATGTAATTACTTATTGCAAAGACAGAATGGAGGATTGAGATGATTTTTAGTTCCCAGGGACCCTGCTAAGTGCCTTGATGCTTCACTGTAACGTAAAAATTTGTAGTTGTTACCATCTTCAGTGTTGTGATACGTGCTGGTATAATGACAACATGATTTGTACTTCCGCCTAAATGGAAGTAGCAATTTATTCTTCATGATAAGGGGAAAAAACAAACAAACCACCAACAAAATAACAGAGGAAAGGCTGAAAACATGCTTTATTATGAGTACCAGCCTTAAGTAGATGTGCTTATCATAACCAGGTGTAATGCTTCAGGCAGCTTTGTCCTGCAACTTTATCAGTTGGGATTTCTGTTGATTCAATGTCTGAGTCCAAGCTGGAAAGCTTTTCAAAGGGACAACAAAAGAAGAAAAATAGCTTAGCACAATTGCCTCGGAATAATTCACAAAATTAATCATTCAAAAATATGTTTTGATGTCCAACCATATGTTTAGATTTAAAAGGTAGAATTAACCTCACTGTACATTCCAAGCAACAAGACAACCCTCCCTTTATCTTCATCCCAATATCCCTCTATGAATGTTTATTTTTGTTTTTTTGATGCCACCCCTAGCGATAGTAAATTACCAGCAGATGCAGGGGTCTTTTTGCTGCTTTCATTTGAAACCTATGCTAAATAGTAGGTTTAGGGACTGTATGATTAGGCTTGCCTGTGTGTGAGTCTCTCCCAACAGCAATAGCTGTTGTAAAACAGAGGGCCAAAAATTAAAATCCTGTTGAAACCCTAGTGGTGGCACTTCATTAATTTCCTGTGTTTCACAGACCCAAACCCAGACACTTCAGAAAGCCCAGAACTGGAGTATCAGTGGTTGTTTCTAGGCATTGATGTTGACGGTCAAGATACTGCATGCCAATATATTGCAATTCTTGTCGTTGCTATTTGTTTCTCATCTTCACAATCAGACAAGGATGTAAGTTGTCATCTGAATACGGAAAAAAAGAAAAAAATTCCTGCCAAATGATGTTGTACTAATCACGCTGCTGTTATACATAACATCAGGTGAAGTTCTATCACTATTATTTCCACCTAATACAAGGATTTTATCTATTTCTCATTCACACGGTAAATCTTATTGCAAGACAAAATATTTCTCTTAGGCATTGTAGCCAGCTGTGGCTGATTCCTCAGAGTTAATTATCTAACAGATTTGGTTACCATTCTGTTACCAAAAAAATACAGAACAGCATTGTGTGAGTATATTTTTAGCAGTTTCCAAAACCTGTAAATAATAGGATTTTGTTGAAGAAATTATGTTTGTAAACATGCTATGTCTAAAGGAGTAAATGTTTAACCCACACATTTGCTATAAACCTTAGCAGCCCCTTTTTTCTGTATGATGCAAGTAGGTGGTTTTGTACTGATAGAGAAAACTGCGTTGGTGTCACCATTCGTCGGTGGTGCGATCCATGTAAAATGGCTTCCTGGTTTCCCCAAGTCCAAAACCTCCCTGTTCTCTAGTTATATCAACAAAATCCCACATATCCTTAGGAGCCAGCATTACAAACCCCCATCTTTGTAGCACTGACAAGCTTATCTGAGTCTCTTCGCCTTCTGATGGTGAAGTCAGTCCATGAGATCTTCCACCAGGGAGACCTGGAGGCGTCAGATGAGCTGTCCAACAGGAGGGATGCAGGAAAGCCGTCTGCCGTGCTCGCTTATCCCTGCTGAGCAGGCTGGGATGTCCATATGCCTGGTAGAGCCGTGTCTGGCCGTGAGCACTCAGAAAGCTTCCTTGCGAAGCAGAGATGCTGAAAATGCTGATGTACCAGCAAACACTCGCCATGTTTATCTTGACCGAGAAATAATCTCTTCAAAGTCATGCCTTCCGAAAAATAAGAATACAAAAAGCCTGGCAGGCAATTAGCTTATAATGTTTTTCTACTAATGTTTATTTAGGAATTTTTGAACTTCTTAGCTGTTGTCTGTAAAGGTTGACTTCCTCAAAGTACTGAAGCAGCAGTATGATTTCAAATATTGGTAAGTCTCTGATTTCCTGTATTTAGGGGGTTTTGTTGTTCTGTTTTTAAGTAATTTTAAAAGTCAATTCAACATTCCTGCCTTGGCAAAGGGAGGGAGAGAAGGTTATGTGTGGGGGCACTCACTTCAGGTAGGGCCCCCTTGCAAAATCCCAAGGCAAATTTTTAACCTATCAAACCTAACAAGTCTCCTGACGTATCTGCTCCGGAGCTCTGTGTTTTGCTGGAATCTTGCATGTGAATTTCTTCAGTTCTCACAGTTCCCCTTTGTCAGCTGTGTCCTCCAAGCAAGTCGTACCAGCTAGGAAAGCATGCCCTTCAAATTTGTCCAGCAAAGACCAATGTGGATGGACGCTGGCTGTGGGGCACCTGTCAGCAGATGGCTTGATTGCTGTTATCAGAACCTCTCAGCAACTGTGCTGTTGCATTTGGGCCTATACGACTCTATCCTTAAAGTGTCTATGTGGTAGTATATGAGCAATATTAATTTGTATTTACATAAAGCTTTAAAAAGGCGCAACTCTACATTGGGATGTTACTTGTACTTGCTTCTTCGGGGCAGTAAGACTCCCAAATCACTTGAGAAAGACTATTTTTGTAAGCATTGGCTAGAATACATCTAGTATCTTTAGAAAACCATCTCAAATTGTCATCAGCATCAAATCTTTATTGGTTATTTCTAAAAAAGAAAACCAAACATTCATTAATGTGATGATTTTCTAAGCTAATGAAGGATTTCCTTCCCTTTTTTCTGTGAATTCAAGGCGCCCACTGGTTGTTAAGTCTGTGCCGTGGGCTAACCCCGTTTTAGAATCTCACCCTGCTTTGATGTGTGTGTTAATATTTAGCAGAAGAAAAGAGGGACACGCAACAGGCATGAAAATTAATTTCTGGAATGGAAATGAGGTGGTGTGAGGTGAAGTCAGGTCTGATAACGTTATCCAGCACATAGTTAGTGATCTGTCAGTGTCTCTCCACCAATTCCTAATTTTAGTGAATGAACTTGTTTGCAGAATTCAGACTGGCTTCAGATAAAAGAAGCTGTTTGAAATTAAGGCGAATATGGAATAAATATGCAAACATTGCAACAGCTCCTGAGACTTTTGTGGGGACAGTTTAGTGATGCTCAAAAGTTCTGCATTTGGAAGAGACTTGGCAGATGGTCTTGTTTAACTCTTTGGGAAGTCTGCAGCTCTGAAACAGGGTGTTTTGGATTTCTTTTTCTGCTGAACCTAGAGTGAAGAATAATGTCTGTTTAACAGAGCATAGTAAATTAACAAAAGGATTTTGGAATAAGAAATAAATATTGACCCCAGCTGAGTACTACATCCAAATAGGGACTGTAGAAAGAGCTTTAAATTTGGTCCATGATAGATAATTGGTTAAATTCCTACATGCAGAGCATTCCCCTGGCTTATGGAGGTCCCGCCTTGGAAGTTTAACAATCAGATTTTGTTAAAGCTCAGCTTTCTCCTGGGCTATCATGTAGCACCAATCCTGCTAACAAGATGCCAAGTTTAACTACGTAGCCAAAGAAAAAATGCTATTTGTGAAGTCGCCAAAACTTCTTGTATCACCTAAGCCTCCAAAGACCTTCCATCTCTGAATTAATTCATCTGATCCTGATTAGCCGTGAGCTATGGAAGCATTAGAAAACAAGATGAAAAATTCTTCTAGCTTATAAATGGATGCTCTGTCAAGTCATTAACACTGTTTCAACATATTATTTCCTGGAAAACAATATTTCACATTTAACCTCTGCCTTAGAGGCTGGTAGCCTTCAGGAAAAAAGCTTGTAAATCCATTTAAAAATAGGTATCGTTAAAGTCCCAGTGCCTGTTGTGGCCTCTCCTGCGAGTAGCTTACCTGTTTACAGAGGAGAAGGGTGGGCACCCTTCCTTCGTGTTTTACTGCTGGCTTTCTGGGAAAGCTGTAGCAGGGCAGCTAATTAGCAGATCTTGGAAGGCTTTAATTTCAGAAGATTGCTTGATAAATTATTTATGCTTTCTGACTACCAATGATACCAAGTGAGGATTAAATTATTATTTAGATTAGTCAACAGTAGAACTGTATTCAGTCTGAAATACCAAGGATTATTTACCATTTATAGGAAAAAACAGCCTGTACGTGCCAGTGGGACTTTTAATTTTCCAGTGGTATTACCAAAATTCATTTCTTCTTTACTGCTTTAGGATCCCCATGGGATTAGTAAAACATACCATTTCTGAGAACTCAGTGCAGTTTTTAATAGAGAGATGTGAAATATACTGATTTATTTATTAAAGCAGTGTTATGTGTGTGAATGCATATTTGAAAATTCATGATCCTTTTGTTGATGGAGTTACAAATAATATGGCTCAACTTTGAAGCTCTGTTTTATGATACAATAATGGGTATTAGTTGTAAATGTCAGCATGTATGTCTCAAGGAACAAAACTGCCACTAGTTCCACTGGAAAAAAGAATGTTTTGGAGATGGAAGAAACAGAACGTTTTGAAGGGTTTGCCCGCTCATTTTCCTTTATGCCAGGAAGCACTCCAAAGGCCAGCAGCTGATGCCAGAACTCCTATTCCCTGTCCTAAATCTTGCTATTCCAAGTGTTTTAACAAGCAGTGGAGCAAATGATCCATGCAATACCATTACTTCTTTATTTGGTGTGTGGATCTGAAACAACGGGATATATAATTCTGATGGAGTTTTACAGAGCAAGTGGTTCCCACCCCTGTAAAGTGACACCGTGGAAAGGTGCCATAACGCTGCGAGGAGCTGCAGGTGCACAGCATTTGCAGTTACGTGATACATAGAACATCTTCAGCTGATTTATTGGTAATACTTCTTAATTAACTAATAGCATAGTGTGGTATAAAAATAATTTGAGATAAATGCTGAATTGCAAGTACAAGTTTATAATAATATTGCTGGATACATAAGACTATCGTGCTTTCTCCCTGTAACCCAGATTTCCTATTACTCTTTTCTTTCTCTTTTTGGCAAGCACAAGTTTTTAACCTTGTGGGTTTTGGATATAAAACTTGGAGTGCCTTATCAGGCCACGCCATCCCTGCTTTTGAGAGATGGGTCCGGCTGCTCTAAATCCTCTGTTGTAATCTGCGCTATACATGAGGTCAGTATTTTTATTTTTCAGAGAAGAAAGCAAGGATTAAGCGAAAGAGAAGCCTGTGAATCCTGTTACCCATGGGAAAATGCATCCTTTCAGGGCAGAAGTGAAATAAGCAAGAAACAAGTTTCCCTGTTATCCCCACAACAGCCTGCAGCTAAGCAGTAGGATCATTTCTGATGGCAGTGACGGCAAAAAAATTGCTGAATAATGACGTTGTATATTTTCATACAGTATATGAATGAGCAGAGAAATCCAGCCTTGAAAAATTGAGACAATTTTGATAAAGAAGTGGTGACTGCTTGTGTCAAGTTAAATTTATAGCAGACTAAAAAGACGTAGCAAATTCATTATGTTTATCTCACTTGGCAAAAGATGCATTTGATTGTAACATTGCAACAGCTCAAATACCAAATACCACACCCATGAATGTGGCCTCAGGTCCCAGGCAGAGGGAAGGGGATGTATTGAATTCGTAAGAAGCGGCTGTGGATGGCACGGCGATTGATGGGTGAGCACTGCCATGGCCGGGCTTGTGCTGCAGCCCATAGCCTGCTGTGAATAATGCGAGGGGGGAAGAAATTTTGGATTTCTCTGCTTACGGTGATAGGTAGAGTTCTCCACTCACCTCTTTCTGAGAGTGCTGATATGGGGATGGAGGTGGGTGTTGTACAGAATGGCTGCTATTAATCGAGGAGCCGACCCGTTTGACACTGACCAGGTATCAGTGGCATCAGGTTGGCTGACACCCCGTGCACCAAAACTGGGGCTGAAATGGTAGAATGTGCTTTCTTGCAGTATTTCCCTTATATTTTAACAGTTCTAGAATTGCTTTTAGAACAGTTGCTGTAAAATGGAGCTTTGAATAGTTTGGAGCATGAGGAAAAATTGACAGTGTTTTTTTTTAAAAATGCTTGATTCTAACAAGTTTTCCTAACAGTGCATTAATAATGTTTTTCATTTGCATGATGCTTTTCTGCTTCATCAAGTGCATTACTACCACTGGTAATGCCTGCAGCGCTCCTATGTGTTTAAAATGTGTTAATATTTCTGTTTTAATCAAAGTAATGAAGAGAGAAAATAAAAGGACTTCTGTAGGACACAGATCCAGACAGCAGCAAAGCTTTCTGTATGCAATAGATGCCCAAGGAGCAGACCACCTGAATATGCTGTAGGCCCATATATTTGTGTTGACCTGGAGGTCCCTGTGACTTCTTAGAGCTCATCTGTCCCCAAATAGTACACGAACATAATTATATAGATGTCCTGCTCATCTCAAGTTCATTGTGAAGCCAGCAATAAGCCAGAATAATGATGTGATGCTTGGTAACCATTAGGTTAAATAGCTGGTCCTCTGGTGTGTAGAAAAAACTCAGCATGCAGTTTCCCAGAAGAACATTTGCCAGTAAAATAAATTCTAGAAAAATACTTTTCCTTGCCTGCGTAAAATGTGACAAGTCTTACATCTGCAGGTAACTCACAGCCATGGATGGGCTCCTGTTTGCCCTGTAACTCAGGTGGGTGCTTTCTGCAGGTACTGTGTAAGCTCTCCTGCAACCTTCTCCCCAAATATACGTTTATGTTATCAGCTTTGCAATACTTTTAGAGAAATAACAGGAATGCCTCATTTGCACCTTCGCAAACCGCTGAAAGGCCACGTCATCGGGAGGCCAGGATGGGCTGAGGTGTGGAGCTGGATGCCAGGGCAGCTCATGCCTTCCTCTCCATCCATCTCAATGTCCAGCCAGTAAAACCCAAGCTTCTCCTTGTAGCTCGTCAGCTGCTTGGTTAAAAATAACGAGTTGGGATGCGGTGGCGTACAATCACCACGCTGACTCAAGCATCTCTTTGGGCTTGCACAATAGCTGCTTTGTGCAGTGGATGCTATCTATAGAAAAACCCTCTTGTGGAATCAAAAGTTCAGGGGGAAAATGGATTTTGAAATAGCGATCGGAATGCAAAATTTACTTTTTGGCTTGCAGATAATGCAAGGGAAAACATTTTGCTAAATAATCCCTAGCCAGCTCTGTGGCATCCTCAGAGGCTGCAGTGCCTTCTGCTTTGGAAAGAATAGGTTGAATTTGGCTTTGACATCCATTTGTGCACCAAGGTGGGGCAATGTGGGAGGTCCCGCTGGTTGCAGGGAGATGAACAGAAATCTGTGTGCTGTCTGTGTGAAGGTTTGGAAAATCCTTCAGTTTTCAAAAATCTTAACTGGTCTCTAAGCATTAGAATAACAAAGAGAAAGGAAACTTTTCTTTCTTTCTTTTCTCTTTCTTTCTTTCTTTTTCTCTCTTCCTCTCTTCCTCTCTTCCTCTCTTCCTCTCTTCCTCTCTTCCTCTCTTCCTCTCTTCCTCTCTTCCTCTCTTCCTCTCTTCCTCTCTTCCTCTCTTCCTCTCTTCCTCTCTTCCTCTCTTCCTCTCTTCCTCTCTTCCTCTCTTTCTCTCTCTCTTTCTTCTTTTTCTCATTTTCCACAAACTAAATTCTGAGCTTGGCAAGGTGTAAGGAATGGCTTTTTCTTCCTCTGCCTATATCTAATGTTCACTTCAGGTTCTGCTCTGCGGTTGGAATACAACCAGAATGTGGACTAAAAAGAGACTGGGAATTCATTATCTGTGGGCAATATTTTTCTTAAAAAACAAAGTAATTTTCCAAATGATTGAGGTTTTCTTCAGCTTTCTGGATAAAACATGACAACAGAGGGCGAACAAAAGTTTTCTCTGAACATCTTCTGAAGCCACAGCATTCTTCTTAACTGCAACCTGCTACCCTGCTATTTTTATTTTTATTTGCATAGCTCAAAGAGTCTTTATTGAAGCCTCCTGATTTTACTTAGCTCTTTACTGTGGCAGCTCTACTTCTTGTCCTTTCTTTCCAAAACAGTCACCTGCATCAGAATTGTCTCTCTCTAATGTGTTCTGCTGTTGTCCTTTATTCCTTTTTTGTCCAGAACTGGTAAATACGTGGTAAATACACTTGTTGGTTATCCAGCTCTGGTGCCCTTTTACGTTCACAAGTTTTCTAATGAACTTTAATGGTGTTCAGGGTCATATTGTCAAATGTGGCAAAACTTCCATAATTGCATCACATATCCATGCGCTTTCCTTGGAGCACTTTGGAGACTTATTTAGGAGCTCAGTTACCAGGTTTTGGTGGGCAAAAGAAGCCCACTTCATGGCAGGCCAGTGAATTGCTTCTTGTGCCTTCTCTCCTTTTCTTTGGATTTTCAGGCTGCAAAGTCTGTATTACTGGTAAAATTATTGTTGTTATAAACTCTCAGTATCATGAGAGCACTACTGCAGCTTTTCTCTATATCAAGGGCATGCAGAACCCTCAGCTGGGAAACAGCCAAAGTCTGCAACAAGATGCTTCCTAATCATGATTACTGTTCTTAGACAATAGAGGCAGCCTGGGAAAAAAGTAATATTTACAGCAATTTCTATAGGGTAGTTGGAAGGAGAGGTTTTATCCAAGGATCAAAAATCGTCTGCATACGAGCCTGGTGGTTGAGACACAGGATGCAACCTCTTGTGACTTCTTTTCTTAATTGTAAGTATAAATATCCACACTCTTTAATAAGTTTTCATAAAACTTCTCAAGTCATATCATTTGCTAGAAGGATTTAGAATTTTCTTCCAGTTTATTTAACGGCATAATGTTTGTTTCTGTAGTTGCTCATTTTACTGTTCTCCAGGCGTGATGCTTGTGACAGCTTAATATCTATAACACCAAAGTGCAGTGAAGGCGAAGGCAGCCTTTTAATGACTCAGTATCATACAAAGAAATCAAAAGAATTGTTATTAATCACTTTTTAAAATCAACATTGAAGCATACTCCCTTACAGAGCAACAGCTTGCAAAGCACACTCTACAGTATAAATGGATGTCATTGCCGTTAATGATAGGCGGCGTTTGCTGCTTCCGTGTAATTAAAAATAACATTGACTATGATAATACGTGCAGTCGCATGAATGTTTGCATCGTTGTTGTTCAACCTTGAATGGCTGAGCAGCCAATTAGTCATTGAAGAGACTTGCAGCAAAACAGAAAATAATCATGGCCAACAGCATGACATTGCATCGATTAACTTGTCACCGTAACTCAAAGCAGCAATAAAAATATTGCAGAACAATGTCAAGACAATGATTATTTTGTGCTTCTCTGCCGTAGCGGATGACATCCAGTTTTCTTTCTTTCTCTGAACATGTACTTTTCATACCATTCCCTGGGAAGAATGGAGGAATAGGAACCTCTCCATCTTTGTGGCCATTCTTTGTGGCATGTTTCGGTCACTTCTTATCTGCTGTAAAGGCAGTGCTTGTGATTTGCAGGCTGGATTACAGCATGTGCTTCTGTAATGATTAACATTGTAGGTTCAACACGTAGCCAGGCAGAGTCACCGAGGACAAGGTGGGATTCAGGTGGCTGCTGATCTCATTTAGATTTCTTGAAATAGCAGAAAATTAAGGCTGCCACAATCATATTTATTCTGATATACCAAAAAAAAGAGACCTGTTCAGGGGATAAGAGGAGATCAAATGAAGGACAAGTTCAGTAACAGTGGTTTTTGCCTTTGGACAAGGACAGTGTCTGCTTTTGAAATGTATTAGTAAACCAGTGTAAGTATAGTGCAGGCTGTATTCCGATACAATATAACTTTACTTGAACAAAAGAATAGTGATTTTTTAGACCTTGATAAATGCTAAAGTCTGTGCCATTCTTGCTTCCCCCAAAACTGTGTGGCCAGCAGTGATGAAAGGAGGACAGAGGGATTTTTTTTCTTTCTTTTATGGTACCAAAACAATGAATGAGTTTAGTATCTCTGAGGTACTAGCCAGCACCAAACTGCAACCTTTTCAAGGTTGAGGGGTGGTTGGGTGTGGGGGTTGTGTTGGTTTTTAATGCAGTTTGATAAAGAAGGGGGAAACATGTAGCAGTTCCCATTAAATGATAATTTCAAATGACCGTGAACCCAACGGGGTGCCCATGTGGAGCCCTCACGTTGCAGTTTTAATGCCAGGGTTTTCTGCCTTGGGTGATGTATGCTGCCCGGTTTATTGTTCACAGAATCATCTAGGTTGGAAGAGACCTCCAAGATCACCCAGTCCAACACCTGACCTAACACTAACAAGTCCTCCACTAAACCATATCACTAAGCTCAACATCTAAATGTCTTTCCAAGACCTCCAGGGATGGTGACTCAACCACTTCCCTGGGCAGCCCATTCCAATGCCTAACAACCCTTTCGGTAAAGAAGTTCTTCCTAATATCCAACCTAAAACTCCCCTGGCGCAACTTTAGCCCATTCCCCCTCGTCCTGTCACCCGGCACATGGGAGAACAGACCAACCCCCACCTCGCTACAGCCTCCTTTAAGGTACCTGTAGAGAGCGATAAGGTCGCCCCTGAGCCTTCTCTTTTCCAGACTGAACAACCCCAGCTCCCTCAGCCGCTCCTCATAAGACTTGTTCTCCAGACCCCTCACCAGCTTCGTTGCCCTTCTCTGGACTCTCTCGAGCACCTCCATGTCCTTCTTGTAGTGAGGGGCCCAAAACTGAACACAGTGCTCAAGGTGCGGCCTCACCAGAGACAATCACTTCCCTAGACCTGCTGGCCACACTGCTTTTTATACAAGCCAGGATGCTGTTGGCCTTCTTGGCCACCTGAGCACACTGCTGGCTCATATTCAGCCGACTATCAACCAATACTCCCAGGTCCTTCTCTGCCAGGCAGCTTTCCAACCACTCCTCTCCCAGCCTGTAGCGCTGCTTGGGGTTGTTACGCCCCAGGTGCAGGACCCTGCACTTGGCCTTGTTGAACTTCATGCAGTTGACCTCAGCCCATCGCTCCAGCCTATCCGGATCCTCCTGCAGAGCCTTCCTTCCCTCGAGCAGATCGACACACGCACCTAACTTGGTGTCATCTGCAAACTTACTGAGGGTGCACTCAATCCCCTCATCGAGGAGGCCATGCATTTAAACGTGTCAATATGCTCCAGTCTCAAAACTTTTCTATTTAAGACTATTTTTAATACAGATTCATCTTCAGCTGGTGAATTTGTGGGAAGGAGAAAGGTATGTTGCAAAGATCATCTTCTACATCAGCTCAGCTGAACGAAATGTATTCGCTGCCCTAATTTTACCATAAATACTGGTGGTATATTCCATGACTCTACAATGTTATTGCTATGTGTTGGAATATGGTTTGCTTTTGCCAGTATTAAATTATGTTTGTGTAGTTATGTTAAGATTTATGTGTGATGTTGTAGTACTGTTGTCATCAGCATTTATAACTCAACAAGTGGATTGAATACCTAGCAAATATAAGTTCCTTGATCATCACACCCGGCTATTAAAAATATTACTTATTTACTTATTTTCTGATTCAAAAACTGTCAAAGCCTGCGGTTTCTGAACACTGAGTGCACACGAGTGGTATTATACAAAATATGCAGTGCCTCTTGGATTAAGGCTGCATTTCGTAAAGCAAAATACTTGTTAGAACCATGTTCTTCATCAAAAAGGTTGCTCCCAGCATCGAACTTTTTACAATCTCTGTATGAAGTTTAGTTACAACTCTTGCAGCAGTAGTTTGAAGTTGGCACAAGGAGCATCGCCTTCCCTTGCAAGGCACGGTTGTAGTCCGCAAACGAACACCAAAAATATTTGCTTTATTAAATCGCTGCAAATCATCGCTTGTTTGGCGAAAGGCAAAATACTCTGTCCTTTTGATGAGAGTGTATTATTGTATTGCGATGTGTTTAGAAATGTGAAGGAGAAGCGAGAAATCCTTAAAAGCAGTCGCTTTGAACATTTTTGTTGCCATAACAACGAGATGCAGTTCTTGATAAGCTATGACTCCCTTAATGTTGTTAAAAAGTTTAGTTGCTGTAACAACAGCATGCATCTTTATTTTCAGCAACTGGTACTTCTGCTTTTTAGCCTATACTTGTAGAAGCAACCTGTGTTTTTTGGTGTGTGAAATACTCAAAGGATGTAAGTCCGCGACAGGACGTGGTTAACACTGAGCTGCTGTGCTGGGGTCTGTAGGAACGAACCCATTCATCTCCCTGTCCTCTTTTGTGTGTTCAGTAAGACTTTTAGTAATTACCAGGAACAAGAAAACTTCCTTGGGGTCTTGGATGAGAAAGAACTTTGTTCATAGAGGTGTTCAGTGCCATTTGATTGAATTCGAATCCACAAATAGAAATTTGGGAGCGTTTTATCTAGTTCTGTCTCTAGCCCAGTAAAACACCAGGTTGGTAAATACTGTGTTTTAAAGACACGGGTTTTCCTGTGTGGAATTGTTTGTGTCTAGACGAGGTGGTTGTATGGGTTGTCTCTACTTTAAAAAGTGGAGAAGTTCAGAGCTCGGGCTGCTGTGGTGCTGGAGGGTGCCCACCGGGCTGGCACCTGGCACTGGGGCCAGGTGGCTTCTCCTCTGGGTGGCTTGTGTAGGTGGCATGGCTTATTCTGGGGTTTCGGCTGCTTCTTGAAACCTTCTCATTTTGCGTATAAAACCAGCAGGTAAAATGAATTACTGCAGAAATGAGATTCACAGAACACAGAGCTATTCCATAATGTCCTTTATATCTATATAAAAAGAAATGCATAAAACTGTATGTATATGAATAGCCTTGTTGTGATGGATGAGGCCAGCAAAAAGTTTAAAAATGCTGCACTCGTTAGTTGAGTGCTTACAGTTGGTGCTTCTTACCCAAACTTAACTGCCTCAGCCTCCTCCCTCTTCTTGTCCTTTTCCACGTTATTTCCCAGTAACGTAGTATATTGTTATTTTTTATTAAAGTGGTGATTGGAGCTGATGGAGAGCTGAGACAGTGTGAGAATTGCCTAAAAACAAACAAAAATTTGTCCCAAAAATAAATTTCTGAAGTCCAAGTCCTGCCATTGCCCAATATCCCTGCTGTCTCTCGTGCTCCATCAAGCAAGGAGCAGTGAGGTGTGCAAACCAGTGCTTTCCTATCTCCTCTCCCTCTCCGATGCTGACTTTCAGATAACATTTTCTGCTATAAATTATACATGAAAATAGCAGAGTTCGCTGTATTTGCAGCTGGATGTATTACAGGCTCAGTTTTTTTTGTTTTTTTTTTGTTTTTTTTTTTTGGCTGTTGGCTCCATAAAGTTATCTTTAGCTGTATTGCAGTTATGTTGCGGAGCCCATTTCAGAGATTTACTGCATGGTGCAAATTATTTTAGGCTTTCTGTTTTTAGTTTTTCTTCTCTAGCCAACCATGGGAGCAGTTTACAACAAATTACACAATGCGCAGGCTTTCCCACGTAAATACTGCTACATTTTTTGATGGTAAAACATCTTACCAATATACGCGGATTTTTGTTAAACTGCAGTCCGTCTGGTTCCCCGGTTGTTTAAAGAATATTTCTGTGGGGGGAGTCATGAGTTCACTGCAATAACTTTTCACTGCGATTTGTCCTAATAGCGCTTACACCCACCTCTAACATCTTCTGTAGGGATGGAGCCACACAAGGTAGTCATGCGTGTGTCTATGGGACTTTTGATAGCATTTTTAATGGCCATATGTTAAAAATCCAGCATAAATGGTTTGTGTATATAATTAAAACCCCCAAGAGGTGTGGGTTTGGAAAGAAAAGCCAGCCCAGCACAGCTTCCTGGCCCGCTGCAGGGTCCGGGGAATGGCAGAGCATTTTGGATGAGGACGTGCTGTTGTGCTGTACGGGATGCTCTACGACTCTGTCTAAGCTGCACTCGGAGCCGAAGCCTTATTTCTCATCTTCTGTCTATTTTAAAACAAACAAACTGCTTTTAACACGACTGTGTAGGCACATATGTAAACAAGGGCCAAGCAAAACCCATGCGGTTCCCCTTTCTGGCGGTGGAGCTTCTCTGTTCCCCACCCCGGCGCAGAGCTGCCTGCACTGCCTGTGCAGCTGGAGGAGGCAGCGGGATGGCAGTAGGGGGGGTAAAGCACGTGCCCAGCCTGTGGAGTGAAAAACAGCTTAGGCCATGTACAATTCATGTCAGTTGAGATAGAAAAAAGGTACATAAGGCTTATTTCCTCCCATCCAGAGCAGAGATCACATTCGTATTGACCAGAAAGAGATAATGCAAATAGTACCAATGAAATTTTAAGATAGCTGTGGCTTTAATTTTGCTTTTCATTAAAATACTTTTTTTTTTTTTTAATAATATAAAAAATAAATTCAGCTGGAAGTCCTAGGTTGCATAGTGAATATATTCAATATATTCTGCAATATGGTATTTTGAAGTTTATCGTAACACACCACTTTCCGGTAACCTCAGGGCGTGCAGGTGATGCTGGCTTCTCACAGCTGGCACCCATGGGTGAAGTGAGCTCCAGGACTGGGATGCAAAGCAGTGTTTTACAGGGTTCCCAAAAACTGAATGGCTCAGGTCTCAGAGCTTGGGTAAGGCAGGATCCATCCAGAATCTTTTACCAAATAAAGGTATGTTTTACAAGGAATACTGTTCCCTCGTTCAAGGACACGAGCTGATGTTGGGAAAGCAGAGACCAGACCGTATTAATGGTGTCATTACAAAGAATGCAATGAAATACTTCATTTCCAAGAAAAACGTTTCCTCCTGTGCCGTAGGAGACAATGAGCTGCAGAGAGGTGGGGCTTGGGGCAGCGACACATTCATTTATTTTTCAGTTTAAGGATCAGTAATACTGAATGGCACTCTGATGGAAATACTTACTGAAGTCCTACCTGGATATAGTTTTTTTTTTTTTCCAATTTATTACTGGGAAATAAATTTTTTCTAGTGGGAAAGAAAAAGAGACTTTGCTAATGGAGACTGAGGATATATGTCTCCAGGTCCACCCAGAAGCAAAACTAACTTTATATGAGTCCCTGCTGTATATATTCTGTTACTGGGGTGGCTTAGTGGAAAGGAAATTCAGCACAGGCAAGGAAATCATTCTGCTGTCTGGGAAATTACTGGTCAGAGGCCTCCTGAGAACTGAACACAACAAATGCTGGGTTTATTCTTTGCAGCAGAATAAAATAATGCAGCAAAAATAGCAATAAGAATGCCACTGAGCCAAGAAGAGGGGCAATGTGAATTTTCTGGTGGATGTGGAATGCAAATCAACCTATTTTGCATTAGCTGCTGGCATGTTAGTTGTAGTAAAAACATGATTTCCTAGTTTGCACATGATTAAAGATCAACAAATTCATTGTCAATGTCAAGAGCTATGCAGCAAAAACAGGAGCTGTCAAAAGTTTTTCTTGGTTACCCCTTCCAAAGGAAATTGCTGGAAATAGAAGAGAGTAGATAGGATAGGATAGGATAGGATAGGATAGGATAGGATAGAACAGAACCAAACCAAACAATTATTTCAGTGCATTTATATGAGATGGGATGCCTCTACTGTAGACGTTTTGGAGAACTGATACGTGAAATTTTAAGTACATCTATTTCTCATCAAAGACTGCACCCTGTAATCAAAGAACAGCAAATGTAGTACCTTTAATTAAGATTGGTTTATAAAGAAAGGATGCAGGCAAATAGATACTTCCTCATGCTGTTAACTCTGAGATCAAAAGCGCGCAAAGCTTTAGTAGAAATTTCATTGGAAATGCTGATTAAAGACATGAGTTAAATGCAGCTGCGTAATGTGGCAGCATCCTTCGAGAGGGTTGCCCATCCCTGTTATAGGGAGGTGGGGAATCTCACCTGCCCCAGTCCGGAAGGTCGGGATTAGTTCATGCTGTGAATTTGTGATAGAAAGATTTGGGTCCTTCCTGGGCTGATGGAAACAGATGCTTGTCAACATCTAGTTTCTGGTAGCAGGGTTTCAGCAGATGTTCATTTTTTTTCACAATGATTTATTTGGATAGAAACAATACAAACCTCAAATGTAAAGTATTGCAAGGTGTCATTAATTATTTAAAATAATTTCAGATGTCAGATTTTCCAGTTACAGTAAGTTGCAACTCCCTGGTGATTCTGGAGTCATAATGCTTGAAAAATAACCCATATTACATTTAATAATTCAGTACCATCTACTTTGGTGCTTTTATATCAACTGTTAGAGTGACATTTAATGCTCATTAGAAGGTGGTTGCTTTTTTTTAAATATTATATTATGCCAAGACTGCTGTACAGGGATATGTTGATTTTAATTACATTTTGCTTTGGTTAAAGAAAAAAAAATCAACAGGAAAGGGTCAAAATATTCCATTTGACCTCAAGCTGTTTATCTTTTAACAATAGATATTTCATTAGAAAATCGCTTTGTGTATTATATTAATTATAAAATAAAAATAATGAAAGTTTAAAATGAAGGCAAATTTGAACAGCTTTTAATGGGTACAAAGTATTTCCTGAGTAAGGTTCAAAATTCGACTTTCTGACTTTAATTTTTTCAGTATTAGAATTTACTGTGAAAAAATAAAAACGTCTTACCCATCTCTAAACACTGGTATTACTGTGATATTGTACAGTCCTCAAATGAAACTCTTGTGAAGGAACTTTCTTTAACTATTTCAGAAACTGTGATAACACCCCATATTTCTGATCTAATATTAATATATTTTTTTTTCTTGAGTAGCATAAGAAGAACAAAAAAGGAGGCAAAAAGATAACAAATTCCATCTTGTATATATAGAAAGTAATTGCTGTTGTCTTCTTTATGACTTTCTTCCATTCCCCTTCTCCCCAGCCCTCCCAAATAAATTGGATTTGGCCACATCGTTCCCATGCTAATCAATCTCCTGGCCTCCAAGAGAGTCTTGAAAGCCTGTTGACAACTGCTCCTGAATTATAAAAGCTGCGAGCCTGCCCTGATGCACTTTAGGGTTGAGAGACTAAAAGTGAAATGCTTTCTCTGTAGCTTTTAGATATGCCAGAGCATTACTTTAACCCCAAGGAAAGCTTCATTAGTCCAACCTCTCAGCCAGCCCTATTAGCTTTTTCTGCCTCGATCAATTGAATCCAGTTCTGTCAACCGTATCATCTTCCAAATACAAAAATGTTCAGAGTGAGGGTTTTTCATGAGATCTCCGTCTAAAGGAGCGAGCTGCTCCCAGATGCTGGATGTTACGGTTGTGTATAGCAAATACTGCAAGTTCTGCGAGGATGTACAGGGGTTGTGCACAGCCCAGACTTAAGCTGCTTTACAATGATTTAGCCTTAAATTGATTTTCCTTACAATCCCTGTGTTAGTTAGGGACTCTGTAATGTGTAAGGCTTCTTTTTTCCTTTTTCCTTTCTTTTTCCTTTTTCCTTTTTCCTTTTTCCTTTTTCCTTTTTCCTTTTTCCTTTTTCCTTTTTCCTTTTTTCCCTTTCCCTTTCCATTTCCTCCTTTCAATTTGAGCTAGAACATCAAGTATGATATGTATTTGGTGAAAGGTGAGGATTTCCTGGGGAGGACCTAAAGGGGCCCCATCATTACCAAGCAGGATACGTTTCCCCGCTTTGTGAAGTCCTCTTTTTGCCCTGGTAGCTTGTGGTGAAGATTCAGACCACAGTTAAACCAATAGCCTGTGGATGAGGATTTTGGTACATTATTTCCTAGCCTCACTATTAGGGGCATTGCTGCAGTGTTTACTTTGCCATCACCAATTGACCATCTATCTCAGTGTTTGGAAGTGGACAGTAAAGGGATGGAAAGATCTTTCCCAAGCACAATAAAAGCCATCATAGAAATCTTTCAGTAGTTATCAAAAAGCCTAGCAGAGCTTCCTTTCCTGACATATATGTGAAGAAGAAGGTGCAGATAATCCACTTGTGGCTGTGCTGAATCCCAAATACAAGCTGCTTCTTCCATCTGTATCCTGGAGCTTTTGCTGTCCTTTAAAAAATCCTCTCTCCTAATGCATCCTTTTCTTTTCCCTGCAAAAGTGCCGCTTCAAATCAGTCCCCAGGCTTTCCTGAGCCCAGCCTGACCATGCTGACTGCAGGACTAAATTGGCTTGATAGGACGGATGAAGGGATCCCAACTGTCAGTGGGCTGGAATTTAAATGACATTTTGCTGGGAAGAGTAGCCTTGGTAGGTTTATTGCAGCAGAAAGGATTTGTTGGACACAATTGGTTTAACGTGATGCAGAAGAAGTGAGTATCTGCTTGCATGTTTCTCACAGAGTCTTGCTGTTGGCCTCCACATCATGGCATTTCCCCCAAATACAAGGCAAAAATGCCCAAAGAGCTCCGAGCACGTTAATATCCAGTAGTGTATCCCAACATTTTATATCTCAGTACATGAATGGTGTTAGGATGCAGATGAGCAATGTCAAAACATGCGTTATTCTATAATTTATCTCCAGCAGAATGCTTTCTGCTTTAGAATATATTGTATTAAATGTTTTCCTTCAGACTTTTCAGCTGAAAAATCAGAGCTTTTCATGAGCATATATCTAGGTAGCAAATACTAGCATCAGAGGAGTGGTGTAACTGGGAAATCCTCTTCAAATTGGGAACACTGAACCCTCTGCAATTCAGTCCTTGAGCGAAGTGATGTCCCAGATGGCTCTGTGGTCTGGTGGCTGTCGGGAACCTGTCTCACACAAGCAAGGGTTGTTAAACAACAGTGTGGGCTTCAATGATTCAGGTGTGCAGAGAGAGCAATAAGGGGAGAATTATTTTTTTTGAAGGTAGAATGAATTAATGCTGTCCAAAGGGCATAAGGGTAATATGAAAGTATACTTTTAAGTACTTGTCACACTTGCTCACTCCTGGAGTGGTATAAATGATGGATCCCCTTGCACCCTTTCTTCTAGCACCCCTGAACTTGAGCTGCACCATGGCTCAGGACATCATCTGCTTTCTGCCCACAGCCACAGGGCTCTGTGGACCTCTTGGAGCTGCCAAAAAGCCATCAAAGATGAAGCTGCAGCACCTGTAAAAACACCAAGGCACGCTGTAGATATGCTGGGCAACACTGGCTTTTCTTAAAGCAGGAGGAAACTGCCAGTAAATACAGCTTGTGTTGTATGGTAGTCAAGCTTTTGATTTATTTATGGTTTTAGATACGTTGTTAGCAAGCAGGCAGATTTGTTGCTGCAAAAATCATGAAGACAAAATGATATTTTTTTTTTCCGTAGGAGAGATTGTGTGTACTTCTGTATGCTAATTATATGCATATTGTTTTGGGATTTTAATGAGTGATTTCATTCCACGTCGTCCTGAAGTTCCAGATTAATTCAAGTGTTTTTGGATAGGAAAATATGTATTTGATCGAGAACTGAAAATTAAGAATGAAGGTAACAGAGCGACCATTTGAAAGCACCATTAGCTCAAACACAGCAAATTTTACTTTTAGTAAAATTTGTATATTTACCTTTAGTCTTTTCCAGGCTCTATGCATTTGTATGCTTTACAAGAAAGCTTGTGACTAATGTTGAATCTCTAGAAATTTGTTATTTTCAGTGTGGAATTTTGATGAAACAAGTTAGGTTACTGCAGAAAGTTTCTAAACTCTTACTAACTACAGTCTTGCCAAGCAGTTAGTAATTGTCTTTAATTTTGATGCCTTTCACTGTTTTTGTGTTTTATTTAACTCCCAAACCATGGTGTCCCAGACCCATGGCCATCCCCCCCACCTCCTGCCTGCCTGGTACTGCAGTGTCCTGGGGGATGCTGCTCTGCAGAGCCTCTGCAGGGACACAAAAGCCACGACAGGGATTTCAGTCCATGATGGAGTTTGCATACAGCATGCATATGGTTGTATTAGCATAGTCACCTCAATGTCTTTTACATCCACAGCTAAGTATTAGTAACGTGGCATCTCTGTTTCCATGCCTCTCTCTTTTCTTTGCAAGCTGATCAGCGGTGTTGTCTTTGAAAGGGTTTTAACGGAGCTCTTTAGATGTCAAATAGAAGTCATGTGGGCAGATACTATCTTAGAGTTGCATATACAAATGTGCAGAATGAAAATCTGCTGATTCTCACTATTGTAGATTTACTCTTCAGTAGCACATGTATTTACATTCATTTCATGCGTTGGAATGATAAAATATGCCTGGGCTATATTTTCTTATCTTGGTTCTTATGCACATCTTTTTCTATCTGTATAAGTACATATTTTAAAAAATCCCAGTGTATAATTTATTTATTTATTTGTTTATTTGTTTCTTTTTCATCAGTAGCTATATCCAGGCCTTTTGGGAGTCATTTTTGCTCAGAAATAATAGGTTAAATACATATTTTCTTGTATTTCATCTTTTCAGACACCGACACCAGAGAGTTCTCATGTCTTCTTAGCACTGTCATCATCACATAAGGAAAGAAAATCTCCAGATACGCTTTCATAATCAAAGTGGATTAATGCATATTTGTCTAAAACAATCAACGTTGTAATGAAATAATGTGCTGGATAAAGCCTCAGCCAAGTAATTACTTGTAAATTAGCACTGTAAAATGGAATTTCAGCAAAATTTTCTGACAAAAACCGTAAACTGTGTAGGTTTGAAAATAAAAGTGGTCGGGATTATTCCCAGACAATTTCCCTTTAGCAAGTGTACCTTCAAGGCATGTTGACCCCAGCAGCACGGTTTTGTCTAGGAGGGGTCACTATGGCAGCCTAAAATTAGCATGTTCCCTCAGCAGGGCCAGCTGCTTTTACGATGAAAGAAGGAGCAGAATATCTCAGTGCAGCTATAAGAAATCAAACCTCTGAGGTAGGGGATCCAGTAATTTCAGTGGCCGCACGTCTAACTTGTTTTTTTAAGACAGAAAATCCTTCAGGCTACTGTTGAATATAAAAATATTATCATTCACTGAAATAGCTTCCTGTAAAAAACTGCAACAGTGACTTTTTTCAGATCTTCTCTCTATGAATTAGTTTGTTACATTGGTATGGTATAAAACTGTTCGAACAGTATGGTATAGATTTTCCTACTGATTGTTAGAAACCAGAAATTCCCAGGACCTCCAGCTTTTGAGCATCTCACTGATTTTAGTCTTCTTGACCCTAAATACTCTCTGATGGGGAGCAGAAGCTTTGTGTGGACTGTGAGGTGTTCTTTTAGTATACAAGTTGGAGAACCACATGTTTCAGTTATTTTTTTTCTACATGTCTTAATGGGTTTGCTTAGTTTCCTGGAGATCTTTGTTGATCTTTGTTAATAACAGAATTCATTAAATAGCAGTACATGCTGGAATCATCCTTTAGGACAGCTTATCTGAAAACCGGGTGTAATAAAAGGCATCTTGAGGAGAAGGGGAAACTTAACAAGTATCACTTACACAATACTCTCTCCGGTAATTCACTTCACTGTAATTTTTCTTACGAGAAGCTACGTGAACCTGCGGAACAGATTATATCTGATGTTGCTTATTAAGGTGATGATCAGAGCTGCTGTGTCAAGAAGGATTGGACCGAGTCCTCAGCTGCTGCCCCTTCCTAATGGGTCTAGGACCTTTATGTTAAAGTATTGATCTTACGGGGAAAGGTGCCAAATAGCACTCAAAGGCATCAGGATGTATCCTGTAACAGACAACATTTCCTGCCAACACACAGGGTTTTGTTTTGCTCTGTTAAGACTTATTTCAATCGACACTGTCTTTTGATTTAAATTGAAAAAAACAAACAAACAAAGAAACAAAACCAAACTTCTGATTAATTCTAAATTAAAAACCTAAATTCTCAAATTCTGCTTCCAGATAATGTTGACCTTTTTCTCAAAAGACCTGAAGTTTGTGGATTCAGTGACTGTGGCTGTGTTTGGGTTTGGGGCATCCCATTGTTTTCCAGGATTCCCTTTGGCTGAGCCGACCCATGAAAGGGTGTACAATTTTATTCATCATGAGACTAGGGAGATAAAGTCCACATTTTTTTTAAAAAAGGAGGAATGATACACCTGAAGAGCAGGAATTTTATATATAAAACTAATGTGCATGATCAAAAGATCACTGAAGTCCAAATATGACTCTAACGAGCTTCGTGCAACCATGGATAGAGTCTTGCTGCTGTGGGTTTGATGGTGGGCTGTCATGTACCCATGGCTCGTTTGTGCCTTCTTTGGGGAAAGTCCACAAAAGTGGCAATGCAGAATGGACCTTCCTCTAATGAATTTTCAGAAGTGCCCTAAAGACAAGGTTTGAATTCCTTTGTGCTCTCCAGGGGCTGGGGAACAGGGGAACAGTGTTAAGTGAATGGCAGAAGTGAGCCATAAGTGAGACCAATCCTCTGCATTGGCTCAGGATGAGGAAACATTATGGATCATTTTCATGCCCTAAACATTGCGTGTCCTTCTCAACTCGTGAGGCGAACCTCATGGAATTGCATAACAGCCAAGGTTGGAAAGGATCCCAAAAGGTCACCGGGTCCAATCTTTCATGGGAAGAGGAAGCCTAGATGACCCATAAACATCTCCAATTGTATCTTCAAAACCTCCAGTGATGGGGACTCCATCACGCCCCTGGGGAGGTTGTTCCAGGTATCAATTGTTCTCACTGTAAAATATTAATTTCTTACACCAAGATGAAACTTCCAATGCAGCTTGTACCCCTTGTCCCTTGTCATCTACATGTGTCTCCTTGCGTAGAGAGAGCTGCTATCCTCTTTGTAGCCACCCGTTAAGTGGTCTGTTTGCTTCACGTTTTATGTTAGGAGGAGGCAGGGATTGGGTGGGTCAAACCACATCCAACTTCTATCATAAGAACCCAGGGAAAGTTTGAAGCTGACTCAGTACCTGCTGTTTGCACAACACTATGAAATACTTTGGGAACTGCTGACTCAAAAAACAGGCGGAGACAGATCAGTGGGTGAGATGCTAATCTCAGAAAACTAAGCCAAAGCCTTACAAAATTGAATTGTTGACCTGGATAACAGGCTCAGATTAAGAAATGTCAAGTTCGTTTGATATCCTAAAAGCAGAAGGATAAGAAAATGGGGATATTTAGTGGTAGCACAGACAGACTGGAAGCGGATTAGTTTGGACTCCTTTTGACATGTGCTGTCGGTGCAATATCACAAGACATGGGATGGACATTGCTTCAATGAGACCAGACTTACTGTGGAATGAAAGGTATTTTTTTTTTTTATGTTTACGTATGACCTGGGAATCAATATGCAAAGCTCTCTTAATTAATTATTTATACAAGTCACACAGAGGGGATGGTGATGGCCAAAATCTGTATCTTGAGTCAGGAAAATGTGAATCTTGACCATTTTGCATGGATGATTTTTGAAGTTATTCTTACAGGATTATACAGTTCAGTATGACCTACCCTTTTGCATTAGGGTGAGTGAGACATAAGGAAGTATTGGAGTGAATAGGTCATCAGAAAAGAATGAGGGAAACAACTTTGCATACTCTGAATACAAAAATAAAATTTTTTTCATAAAAAAATTCTTATATAAACAGGATTGAAATTTATACACAACTCCAGAGGAAAGGGTGATGGAGAATGAAAAAGAAGGTATTTTATAAGCTGTAAAAATTCATTGAGACAGTTTTTGGGGAAAACAAAACAAATAAATAAAAAAAAAGACTATTTCCTGCTTTAGTTGGCCATGAAGCATAAATCTCTTTCAAAACGAGAACGAGGATTTTGTTTTTTATTTTTATTTCTAATTATTTTTTTTGCATTCCTTGTTTTCTTTAATAAATTATTTTAGGGCCAGTTCTCTTTAATGTTTTCATAAATGACTTGGGTGCAGGACTCAAAGGTAAGTTTGAGGATGACACTACACTGGAAGAAGCTGCTGACACTTCCTTGAGGGTAGAAAGGCCTTGCCAAAAGATCTTAACAAACTAGAGGCCTGGGCAATCACCAAGAACATGAAATTTAACAAGAGTGAGTGGTGGATTCTGCACCAGGGATGTGGCAGCCCTGGCTGTACGTACAGGCTGGGGTGACGAGAGGCCGGAGAGCAGCCCCACAGAGAGCGATCTGGGGGTGCCGGCGGATGAGAAGCCGAACACGATCCACCAGCGCCCCGGCAGCCCACAGGGCCGACCGTGCCCGGGGTGCCTCAGGCCCGGCGCTGCTGGCCGGCCGAGGGAAGGGATCGTCCCGCTCTGCTCGGCCTGCTGCGGCCTCGCCTTGAACACTGCGTGTGGGTTGGGGTGCCGCGGTACCGGAGGTGCATAAAGCTACTAGAGAGCCCCCAGAGGAGGCTGTGAGGATGGTGAAGGGCCCAGAGGGCAAGGTGTGTGAGGAGCAGCTGAGGGCCCTCGGTCTGCTCAGCCCTGAGCAGAGCAGGCTGAGGGGAGGCCTCGTGGCGGCCTGCAGCTCCCTCACGGGGAGCAGAGGGGCAGGCGCTGAGCTCTGCTCTCTGGGGACAGCGACAGGACCCGAGGGAACGGCACGGAGCTGGGACAGGGGAGGGTCAGGCTGGGTGTTAGGGAAAGGTTCTGCACCCAGAGGCGGTCGGGCACTGGGACAGGCGCTCCAGGGCCTGGGCACATGGGCACATGACACCAAGCTGCCAGAGGTCAAGGAGCATCTGGACAACGCTCTCAGACATTTGGTCTGATTTTGGGTGATGCTGTGTGGAGCCAGGACCTGGACTTGGTGATCCTTGTGGGTGTCTTCCAATTCAGGATAGTCTATGTCATGATAAGAAATAAGATTTGAATTAAGCACTGTACATATTGTCTTCAGAAGTTGTCTCTCAGAGAGTCCGTAGTCAAGGGTGTGGTACATTACAGACCAATTTCAGAAGCAAGATGCAAAATTTGCTAGTTGTAGATCTTTTTTTTTTCTTCACCTTTTTGTTTTTTCTTCTTTTCTTTAGTTACTGTTAATGTAGCTTTGGTCAGTCCCAGAGATTAAAGGTTCTTTGGTTATATCTAAAAAGTCTCTTATTCTGTAATTTCTTAGAAGTCATGAAGCGATGATGTGACAGAACACATATTTGTTTCAATCCTTGTGATTGTCTTCGGCTTGGAAAATACACCAGGATGGGGCAGGCAGCTTCTGAGGTTTGAAAGGGCTGACTGGAGCGAATAGGTGCAGTGCCAGCAGGCAGAGCATGTGGACTGATTTAAAGGACTCTGTGGTGCAATTAGGTTACCATTCCCATTTAAGCTAATAAAATAGGGAAAATTCAAAATTAAAGCATTTATTCGCTCTTTAGCCCAGTGAGCTGTATGTAATGCATGAGCACACGTGACTGTGCAACATTCATTGCAGGCCAAGAAGAGTGTCAGATCCTGCCATCCCTTCCAAAGTAGAGACCCGTATTTTTCTTTTTTTCCGGTTTTCTGGTTTTCCTTTTCCTTTTCCTTTTCCTTTTTTTTCTTTTTTCTTTTTTTTTTTGTTTGTTTTTATTTTTGCTGGTTTTGCTCTGTTACTGGTCTTAGAAGTGGCAGCTAAATTGCTGAACTTTGTAGGTTTGCCTTAGCAGAAAAACCACAAGTCATAGAACAGGAATGTCTTTTTCATGGATATAAGACTTGAACTGCTTTTCTTTGGGGAGTTTGTCAAAATGCCAATATTTCACCATGCATATATATGAAATATATATTTAATTCCAGTGAGTGATGCTTGTGGAAACCTTGGTTCCGCCAGTTTAATAGCTGAGCTTGGGTACAGCAGCCCTTGGTACTGCAAACAATGCCACATAATTGAGTAAGATGAATCCCAAGGGGTAACTGAAGTCCTCAGTTGGATTTAGTCCCTGTTACAAAGCATCCTTCCAGCAAAACTGTCCCTCAGACATGCATCAATTTATCTCACCTGTTGGCATCAAAGGGATTTTCAATTTTTTTCCCAAAATAGGGATTTTTCTAACAGCATCTATCCTCTCACTTCTGCAAGTGTTAATTGAGAATAACTCGACTACAAAAGAGTTTATGAACTGTAAGAAATGATAAACCAGTGAAATTAAGAAGTCAGATGAGCTGCTTTGCAAATATATCATTTAATTCTATTTCTATACTTGTGAAATGAGAATTTATTTAGGAAGGAGTGGAGAGAAAATGTAGTGTACCAATTATTAGTAAAGCTCATTATAACATGCATATTTTAAGACTGAAAAGTAAGCAGTTGTGCGGATACCAGAGGAGAATGCATAGTAAGAAAAAGGTATTTTTGTTGTGATGCTGATCACCAAGTCAAACTTACATCTTCTCCTGTATGTCACCTACTTTGCATAGTCTTACATGCTTATAACAGCATTAGCCATTCTCCAGCCTATGATCCAGCAAGATGATTTCTGCCAGTTGGTTGCCTTTTGTAGAAGTAATATCCTCACTTTGGTCTTGTGTCATGGAAGATAGAGATGCCTGAAATCGAAATCCTGTTTGTGTTACTAGTCCCTATAGCCAGCCACCTCTCCTCCTCTCTTTCCCCAGTGCCAAATCTTTATTAAAACAAACAAACAAACAAAAACAACACAAAAGCCCAGTATAATCAAGCATGGTAAGTGTCACTATTGGAATACCATACAGTTTTGAACTCAGATCTGAGAACCATGCTTGTCTCTAATGCCAGCCATTCAAGAATATAAAATTGCTCTGGTTTAAATGGAGGTGTACCGTCATCCGGTATTCTGGAGGTCCTTCACTTCACATATGTAGGTGGATGGTTTTGTTTTCCTTTTGCCATCCTAAGATTCATCAGGTACAATGGATATATGCTGCATATATGCTATATATGCTGCATCCTTGCTGCCCGTGGTATTGTCCTGACCTCACTCCTCTGTGGAAATATTCTCAAGCAGGAAAAGAATTGGATCTGTAGTTCAAAAACTTGGCCACAAATCACCTTTAATAATTGCTAAATCAAGTCTAATGATACTTGAAGTCATCATTTCTTAGGTGTGGGAATCTTTCAGTTGAGGTTCAAAGTGTCAGGTACCTATTCCCATGATTAAAATTGGTGCGTGTTACATACCAGGCACCAGTAATATAATTGGAAAACATACTGTGTGCATTACCAGCATGGGGCCTTCCATCCAGCAGAAAAAAGATTATTTACTTTCTGTTTGTTTGATGTTTCTGACTTAATCCAGTACCCTACCAACCAATTTCGTAGCTCTTACAAAACAATTTTAATAGAAGCTAATTTAAACTCTCTAAAACGAAGCGATATAGTGTCTTGATGGGCAAACATTGCTAATTACTTTTCAATAAATAAGGTCAAAATCATCATCTCTGGTACAGTTAGAATTTTAGTCACAGCACGTCGACGTCATCATTTAGACCCCATTAAAATTGGCAGCGAGGAGTTTTGCAGTGGCTCTTGTGCTTGGGCAGGGACAGAGCATCAGCCTGCAGCTGCCTGTGTGTAAGTCCCATGGCCAGGTGTGCAGGATTCTTATTATATTACAGGCAGCAAAGGCCTTTTCCATGGGGAGAGATGTATTTGAACACAAAACTGTTTCGAGAGCAGAAGCACTGCACCATGTAGAGTCTGTGCAATAAATTTCTTAAGACTGGGACCTACTGGGTGTTAAAATAGCTCTGGGTTTCAGATTGTGCTTTGTACAACAGCACTGATTTTGGTTTGTAATTTCTTCAAACTTCTCTGAGTAAATTTTGTTTGACTGTAAATTAATTTTATGCTTATTACCTTACTGCAATGAGAGAACGAGTATATGTTTTTGGAAGGAGAGATGAGCTCCCAAAGGCTGAACTATAGTGTAAATGGTACTCTGTGCTCAGCAAACGCAGAATTTTTTAGAAGACTTTAGTTTGTTTGTTAATTATTGCCTAATTCCTATCAGTTAAATATTTGCCCAAATTAGTTCCCATTTTAAATCTCTGTATCTCGTGGGCTTCTTTATCTGAAATTATATAAAGCTGAAAATCAGCTCTGGTATCTAATGAGAAGTTTAGGGTTCCCTCTTGAGAGCTGTAACTTTTTCATTTAGAAGAGAACTGAGTACTAGCATTTTTAATCACAAAATGAATCCTGTACACATGCCCAATAAATAATATTTATGCTATTAACTATTCATGGTACAGTATACTGAAACCTTCTGTGTTTCTTTGAAAAATTACTTTATTTTTGCTCCTGATAACATTTCTGTCATAGAAAAGTCTGTCACACTGTTGGGTATGAGGTAAATCTTGCCAGTCTGAGAAGGTTTGTGATTTGTGTGTGTGTATGTATATATAAATATATATATATATAAATATATACATATATATTATGTACGCATATATATAGTCATATATATAAACACACTGACATAGTAAGACTCCTGTAATAATTTATCCTAACATAAAGAACTCCAGGCTGACAGTGGCTGAGTTCATTGCAGGGATGCAATGAGGAAGGCCAAGGCCTGGTTAGAATTAAATTTAGCAAGAGACATATGAGACAACAAGAAGGGCTTCTTCAAATACATCAGCAGGAAAAGGAAGACTAAGGGAAATGTGGGTGCACTGCAGGGGTACACCAGCACAGGCTGGGGGCTGACCTGCTGGAGAGCAGCTCTGCAGAAAGGGAGCTGGGGGTATCAACCTCTATGAATACCTGAGGGGACAATATGAACGGGATAGGGCCAAACTCTTCTCAGTGGTGACCAGTGATAGGACAAGGGGTAATGGGTATAAATTGAACCACAGGAGGTTTCATCGCCATATGAGGAAGAACTTCTTTATAGTTCGGGTGACAGAGCACTGGAACAGGCTGCCCAGAGAGGTTGTGGAGTCTCCTTCTTTGGAGATATTCAAAACCCTCCTGGATGCAATCCTGTGTAACGTGCTCTAGGTGACCCTGCTTGAGCAGGGGGATTGGACTAGACAATCTCTGGAGGTCCCTTCCAACCTCAACCATTCTGTGATTCTGTGATTCTGAGATTCTGTGATTCTGTGATTAGGGTTGAAGCTGAGCATCCTCTACCTTGATGGACTTCAGAAAGCATTAGAGATGTTTAAAATACCATAGGATTGTACCGTTGCTATGATCACTTTTTTCAAAGTTTTCTATCTGAGTTATCAGAGAAAGATTCCAAGTGTCTAAAAAAAACTTTAAAATCTTTTTTTCCTTTACAAGCATATTATAGTAAAATACAGGAAATTGCTTTTTAGACCGTCAGCATAAAACTTCTTCAGCTGCAGATAAGACCACTACGTGATAAGCTTGTTTTTGATGAACAGAGAAGTTTGGATTGCTTTATAATGGTAGTGAGTGTTTTCTGCGTATGTGCACACTGATGTGTTTCTTTTCCAGTTTAAAACTGTTTCAGGAGATGTGCTTTTTATTTTGCAAAAAAATAAGAAAACCTCAAAAAGATGCTAGTGAATGGGTGTCTTGGATATCTGTATGCTGATAATGAGGAATAAACAAGATACTGGAAGACTGTGTGTAATCAACAGTTTGACTTAATTAGCACTACCGAGTCTGGAAGTGAGAACTTGTATTCCTCGAAAGCTGGTGGAGGGGGATACTGGTTGTCCAGGAGAGGTGAGCTGAGGAGGTAAGGAGACACAGACCTTCAGAATATACCCGTGAGCAATACGTGTATCAGCAACATTTGAGTAATAATAAATGGAGGGTGTTAAACAGATGCTGTGTACCACTGACCACCCAGAAAACCAAGTGAAGGGATGTTTTACTGATGACTGAAACACCAGCATGAGCAGCATGGGATGAATGGTAATATGAGGATGACTGATGGTGTCCTGGCATATTTGGAAATGAAACCTATGGCAAAATCCATGTTAATTGGTCCAAATAGAGCTGAGTTGTCTCTACAAAGCATTGTCATGTCTTGTGGTCGTTTCCCTGTGGTTTCAGTGGTTTGTAACTTCTTTTCCATTATTGAGAAAGGGAAAATAATATAGTAATGCAGTCTGTACTATGCATAAATGCTTAAAAATGGGGAATCAGCTAAAGTGCTTAGCTCCCATTTCAGAAGCACCAGACATCTAGGAACCAAAGCACCATTTAAAAAATCAATGGAACCTTGGCTTCTTCCTTTGTAATGAGCATTGCAAAATGGGACTTAGGTGCCTAAGTCAATTAGATGGATTTTAATGTCTTCTTACAGGCTTTCCTATTTACTCAGCCATGTCTTGGAAGTTGATTTGAAGGCTTGGACAAACTTTACCAGTTTGATGGTTGCTTGTGCACATAATAGATGTAATTCAGTAGGTAGGAAGCCTTGCAGATGAAGTGCTGGTGTGTGACAAACCACTGGGATTTCTTTCCATGTACGGTAGGCTTTTCAGATTTCAGAGTAGACTACAACTGACAGAGTTTGATATAAGTCCAAAAATAGACTTCATTCCTGGTGAAGAATAAGAAATTTGAGTTCCTTCAGTAACAGAGTGATTTTGATTGACTCCCAGATCAGGTTGTTGTATACGACCCTAACTAAAAGTAGTGATATGGCCTTAGACTCCATGTCTTATGTACTTCTAATGGGATTTGCATATTTGAATTTAAATCAGTTTAATAAAAAATAGTCAATTCAACTGCTGAGCAGAGAGCCTACAGGAGAATTTGTACGAGTGTTTTTTCATTTTAGATAGTCGCACTTGTAGCGTCTTCATAACCAGCAGTCTATATATATATATTTAATTTTCCTTCCTCACACACTGACAACCTAAAGGGAGACGAGACATGCTGCTGTCTGACAACCCTTCAGTCTGAGGGCAGTTGTTATTCTTACGTGACTTTATGACGTTGGCTATCAAAATCCCTTTCCTCATCCGTCCATCAGCACTGGTTCCTGCTTTGATTCACTCATGGAAATGTTGACATTGTTGCTCAGCTCCATGAATACTAATCCAGAAAACAGAGCCACTAGCCTTACGGACACAAATAATACAGTCTTGGCAGCTAATGAGCCACATTAAATAGGTATATGTTATATCCATAGATATCTGTATATCTCTACATGTAGATATATATATCTGTATACAGAAAGTATTTGTTTTGATACGTGATAAGTCTCTGTATTGATTTATCTGTATCTGAAGCAGTGCATGGCCATTTGTCCTTTTGTCCAGATTTAATGTAGGATTTAATAGATTTAGATATTTCTAGTCTCCATGGGGAAATAATACTTGGAGAACCATAAATGTTTCAATTTCAAATTTCAACATTGTGTTTCAGGTTTTCCCTGCAATATTTCAAGGGAATGGAATGAAGCCATCACTTTTATGTTCTGCGGTACTTAAATTGAAAAAAAAAAAAAAAAGTTCAATGAAGTTTTTATCTGTTTCAGTATGCCACTGAAATACATAAAAAGATGTTATATTTTTTAAAGTTTAAGTTCAATTTTATTTTTTGGGGGGGGGTCTAGATTATTGTTAAACAAGAACCAGCTCTCACTTTGATTATCCTTTTATAAATTCAAAGAAAACAAATACAAAACATTTTGAGTAGCTCTCAGGAAAAAAAAAAGGAAAAAAAAAAGGCAAAACAAAGCACCAGAGTTTCCCTAAGAAGCAGGCTGTTTCCTTCCCAGGATATGGTCAGTGTCTGGTATTGCAGCCAAAAATCTGATTTTGGCTAAGGCTCATTTTACATTTATGCTTGATAGCAACCAGCCGAAAGAAAACCAGCAAAGGAGCAAAGCCCAGCCCCACAAACCCACAAAAAAGCAACACCCTAAAAAAGTAATAATTCTGAAATGACTTTCACTGGCTGTAGTGCTGAGAGCTTTCTAGCCAGGGAGTATTGGGTCCCAAGCCGGTTTTCAGGTGGATGTAGATGGCGTGAGGGAAGGGTTTGATGTTGAGCAGTCTGGGGCTGGGTTGGGACTGGAGACCTCCCCACACCTGCACGGACGCCCCACAGCCCCATTCCATCCCGAGCCTGTGCTTGGCTGGGTTTGGTACTGCTCCTCCGAGCAGTACGATGCGATCAGCTGTCTCCTGCGGTTATTCTGCATTTTACCAGTGAGGTCAGGCTGGCTTTTCAGCCCTTCTCTGATGAGATGAATGCCCAAGGTTTGGAGTTAATGCCTTTTTTCCCTTTTCTTTTTCTTATCATATGAACTGCAGTTTCTTTATTGTTGCTCTGGACTTGTCATAAGCATTCACAGAATAATTTTCCAACCCTCAGGCATTCAGCTCGCTCAGACATTGGAAGAAGTCAGCTGAGCAGCCTGGGTTTGATAGCCATAGCCCATCCACACAGCAATTACCAGCTCAGAAAGGAAAAAAACAGATACAGAAAACATGTACCATAGTCAGTACTGCTGTATTTTGTGTCTTGGGCAGATCCTGGTGTGCTGTAGGCCGCCTGTGCTATGGAAACAGTACAGAAAAGCTGTCTCACTGCTTTGCCCCATAAAATACTGTCAGCTGTTTTGATGACATTCATTTAGATTTACCCCTTTTGACCATTTTTCCAATAATTTAGAAATGTATGTATATTTTTTGCCCTACCTGTGCTGTAGGAAACATATGCCATATCTATGTAACAACTGCAAGGAAGCCAAGGAGCAGGAAGATGCGTTGCTGGAAGGGCGCTCGGGCTTGCCCCGAGCCTGGACGCTCCGTGCAAGAAATGCATCGCCGAGCCAGTAACAAGATGCTAGCGAGTCTGAGTGCCCTTCAAGCAAACAGGTACATGTTCAACTCAGCTCTAACATGGGATTTTGCTGTTGAACTGTGTCCTTCTTCAGATACTAGCTGAAAATCCATGTTTCACCATGCCACGTGCCTCCCCAGCAGCCAGGCATGGGTGGGACTGGTTGGCAGAAGGATGTTCTTCCATCCACAGGACAGCCTGTGAGCTGCACCATGAGTGATCCAGCTCTGCTGATTTTAAGGACATTCCTGAGAACTTGGCATCTTTGAGACTGGTACCTTGAGCTAAGCTGGCATTAGAAAGCATTAATTGGTGTTCTTGAGGCTGTGATGCTGGGGCTGGGGTGTGATGGACAGCCATCCAGATGGACAGACAGGTCGGGAAGCAGAGTTGGCAAGTAAGCCCTACTTGCTTACAGGGCTAGGCTAGCAAAATAATAAGAATAATAACAATTAATAATCTTGATGTGACAAACTGAGTACATTAGCTTTCACATCCCATTCACCAGCGTAAAGCCTTTGTTTCACAAGAACTTCTGCTAAGGTTAGGGGTAAGATATGCACATGCATCATCGTCACCATGGGCCGGCAAAGCAATTATCCCCACATCTCATACTTCCTCTCCAATATCACATGCATCCTGAGACAGAAACAACTGTCAGTGTACTCTGTATTTAATCCTGGATTAGACATTATTAAATCAGGCTGCCAATTTCTAACCTGGCAGTTTTATTCCTCAGAACATTACTAATGAGAGCTCTCGATTTCCATCGTATTCCGTCCATAGTCAAAGATTTTAGTGGTGGCAGGGCAATCTCTTCTGAGATGCTTCTTGTAAATGTGCCCTCAAACAGTGAATGTGAGAGCTGAGGGTGCAAAATAGGGAGTTGTACTGGAGACTTATAGGATTTCTAAGTATTATTTATGGCAAGCAGAAAGCTGTCGTTTCCTGTATTTTAGGAAAGGAAATGGTGGAATGACTCTTCTCTGTTATAGGTAAACTGCAGTGAGTCAACCTCTCTAGCAATGATACATTCGTGTCACCATCTCTTGACAAAATGACTTGTTTTCAAGGAAGGACTCCTTGCCTTCAGTGCAAGAATTGCAGGTTAAAAATATAAATGCATTTCACTGTCATAGATGAATTTCTACACTTGACAGTGTCATTGCCATTCTGGCCTCAGCTGAATATAATTGAACTTAGGTAATAATTACGTTAATTTACTGCTCTTGTGACAGGGTGGGATATGATAACCACTAAATTTTTTTTTCTTTTCTAAAATACTTTTGCTTAACATTCATAACATCTTACACTGTAATACAAAGTGAGGACAGCTTGAAAGGATAGATGGAGGCCTTAAAATCTTACTCCAAGAGAAGAAGCAGCAAATGCAGCAGGGCCCAATTTTCAAAAAGTTAGATCCCTTTCATACTTTCTCAGGGTTTCTTTTTTTTTTTTTTTTCCCAAAGATACTTAAAGATTGGCTAAAAATTGGAAATGTGAGGATTGCAGAAGAGTGAGACCAAGTAGAATTGACACATGTCATTCTCTTTATAGGAAGAAGAAGCTGCAAGGATTTTGGATAAAACAGTTGCATTTATTTTCAGTTCTGTCCTAAAATTGAATTATAGAGGGTAGGGTTGGCATAGCACAGCGTGAACACTCATGGGAGACTATCCACAGCCCTGTGCGTGGGTTTGGTGTTGGGGAATTGTTTTCTGCACAACACCTCAGGCATCCCAGCAGGGCTCTGCCTCCAGCACATGGTGCTTCTGAGTTGCTCTGAAATATCAAGAAAACAGGAATATTTAACTGCATGCAAATTTTGTTACTCTTAGCTTGAATTTTGAACTTGCAGAGGCTCTAAGGACAACACGTATTGTATCAAGCATGCCTAAACTTCGTTCAGCGTCTCCTGTGTGCATAGCCTGGCTAAAGAACTGGGGGATAGGGAGTAAATATAAGAACTAAGTTTCTAAGGCATGAATAAAGTTGATGAATATAATACTAAAGGCTGTGTCCTGCAGGCAGTGTACAGGCAAAAATGCTGTGAAGAAAGCATTGTGACCACAATACAGTTTTATATGACTGACATTGAACATTTAGGAATAGAGACAGTATATGAAGAAGCAAATTGCTGTCTTCTTAAGGTATAATTCTCCAGAAGACTCCTAGGCACTGTTAAACATACAGTCTTCGATTGTTTAATTTTTGTTGTTAACTATATGAAGTTTAAGGACTTCATAGTTAAAAGCTATCTTCCTGCATATATATCTTAAAACCATACTTGCAGTGATAATCAGAAAGCAAACCAACCCCTGTGCATTTTAGAGGATAATTTTAGCCATCAGGACATGTTTTAAAAGTCCAGCTCTCTTAATCTGCTTAACATGAGCTAATGCCCTGTGTGCTGTTTTCATGGCCAAAATCAGTGATTTTCTCATCAGCAGAATTGCCTATCCATAATTGTTTTTTTTGTCAAAGCTGCTCTCCCTGTCTATTTGTAAAATATTTGAGTAAGCTCTGCAGATCCTTGAGGAGCTATCTGAATATGAGCAGCCTCACTGTCTGTCTGAGCAAGAGAGTTATCCTGGTGGGCATTGCCACGGTTTGTCTTCAGACAGCAGCATCCTTTGGCAACTGTCGTGTACTTGGAAGGCATTTGCTGCTTCGGTGGCAAGCGGGAGAAGCTATTTCTGGTTGAAGAAAGAGGATGTATTAACTCCAGATGGGTCCAGTGCAATACAGAGTGCACTTTGGGGGCTAAAGAGCCAGAAAGAAGACATTATGGTGGTTTTTTTTTCTTTTTTTCTTTTTTTTCTCTTTTTCATCATATTGTGTAAAAATCTTCCCTGGTTAGAGGGTTTGTGGGGTGTGAAAGCTCTGCACGTCCTGTCTGTTGCAAGCTGGCAGAGAGCTTGCCTGAAGATGTTGAAAAGTGTTTTTTCTTCCGTTTTATTGCCAGTTTTTTATAAGAGGTTTCCTGGAAGTTTTAAGTACTTGAAATGGGATGCGTTTAGAGCTTTGCTTAAGTCTGAGCTAGGAGCAGTGGTGCTGGCTTTACCTAGATATGCTTATTTAACATGAGTACTAAGGGAAGCTTTTCTGAAGTATTTTACATGTATTTATTAATTCTCAGATTTGTTTTTGAATACACCTGAAGTGAGGAATTTAATCAGTTCAGCTTCAAGCGAGCATTTCTCTGCCATTTCAAAGAAAAACACCAGCCCATGCGCTTCCGTGCAGGGAACCAGCAGCACAGCAGTTTTCAGCTTGGTTCTGGTTTTTGCAACCCAAAATTCTCTTTCCCTGCTGTTAATGGGAGATTTAAGGTTTTTCTTGCTTGGATTTTTAGCAGTGGAGGTCCGTCATACAAGAATTTATTTGAACAGAGACTTGAGAGGAAGCAAACTGATGCATACATAGAAATGACCAGTGTATAAGAAATAGGATTAAGGCACAACAGTATTCATGAAATGATATTGATGAAAGCTTTGGCATCCCAGCGTGGTATAGATGGCATTTTTAATGGTATTTGTTTCAACATACAACAACTTAATGCTTGATATTCCTTATGCATCTCTTGAAGGTGTTTCTTTTTTCTTTTCAGGCTAAATTACTTCACTTGGGTAGAGTTTGTTCGCAGCCTGCGTACTTGGTCAAAAATGTTGCTCAGCATGTTTGTTGCTCTAATGTTGCTCAGCTAGTTTGTAATATGAAATATTGCCATTACTGATATTCAGAATAGCGTAGAATGATTTAAAAATTCTTGAAATGGAGAGGATGTAGCTCGTTGGCCCAGTTAGGTGCAGTACTGAGCTGTGCAATGAGTTAGGCAAAGTGGTGGAGGAAACACGATGCAAGTACAAGAGCTGTGACAGTGTCTGAGGTTCCTCTAATTGCACTCTAGCATGAAGGTTCACCCAAATTTCTGTATTCTTAGCAAACTGCAAATGATGGTGATTACTGTGTTTCTTTCTAGGGGGAAAATAATTGCTAGACCTGAAATCTAGGCAATTCTCCTCATTCTCCTTTGCTTTCCTTCGTCGCTTTCAGTTCACAGTCTGACTTGTTCCATCACATGCACTACACAAATGTATCGATCTATTAAACACAGATCCATGTTAAAGCCCATTTAAATGGATATTCCATACATTAACATACAAACCAGAACCTATTCTGTTGATAGCATACTAGGCAGGTTATTTCATTTGAACTCATGCTAAGCTTTTAATCTCAGGGCTGCCCATGTGTTTGTGACCCATCCTGCTGGAGCGTGGATGTCCAATGAACCAGTTTTACCATTTACCAATTAATTGTTTTCCCTTTTTGGCTTTCATGATGTTTCACCCAGAGATGTCAGAAACCTGGCACGAATATGCAGATTAATAATAATTCTGCCTTTTGTCTGTGAGAAGGTTGTGCTGGAGTTCAGCACCCTTAGCACCTGAACTGTGATCCTAACTTTCTCTGGAAATTAGTTTAAAACTAAACCTAACCTGGGATTGCACACTGTTTCTAGAGCTCATATATAGTCTGTGCTTTTCCTTTTATTTGTAATTTCTTGTTTGGTTGTTGTTTTTTAAACATCTCTGCTGTCATTGAAGGAGCTGAATTGGGAAGAGCTGATGCTTGGAGACTAAAATCTTTTCTCCATAAGACAAATGCTCTGCCCTTATCCACAAAGCACATATAGATCTACCTATCTCAGCACTTCTACCTGGGCAGCCAGACACCACCCGTTCAAAAGCTTTGTAACTTGTCACCAAGCCTCCATGGGAGCAGGGCTTCTGATTTCCCGTCTGTACAAAATAGCTCAGCATTAGCCAGTAGTAATTGTGGGTTGGGAGCCTTTGATGGTGATGATAAAATACAGAGACTGGCAGTCAGAAGTGCAAAACTGTGTAAATATATCTCCTTAATTCAGATTTTCTTTTTTAACTTCTCTTCCATTTCTGCTGCTTATCATGGAATTAAGTTCCAGCCCTCAAAGGGACCATTGCTTGGCTCAGTGGCAGAAAATATGATGAAAGCACAAAACTATTTATTTTCAAGAGGTGAAATCATCCAGTTTTAAGTTGTTTTTGTTTGTTTGTTTTTTTCTATCAGTAGTTAAGATGTTATTTGTGTGTTGAAAGGCAATCGTTGTAAGATACCTTGCACTGTTTTGCCATATCATTGCAGCTGCAGAAGAGCAGCCAAAGCTATTCTTTGTAGTATGTAGCAAAGTTGGGCCAAAACAGGAATATGAAGCTCGTTAAATTGGAAATACATTTTCTAGCACTTCTGTGTTTTTAAATTCAGATGTGTTCTTTGTTTGTAGCTTGTTTCTTTATGAACTAGTCCAGCCTGTGAAACCAAACAATGTGTTAAGGGTAATTTCATATATTTTGTTTCATTCCTCGGATAACTTGGTATGTTTTGCTAAAAATAGAACCTAGAAAGATGAGAATTTCATTTTTTCTGTTGTCTGGATGTGCTGTGGCTTCCAAGGAGACCAAAATCCAAGTGTGTACTCCATCACTATCCAGGAGGTTGATGTGCCTGTCTGATAATTGTTATTTTATGGGTGGATCATAAAGTACTGCCAATTTAAGAACACAGTTTCTTCAGTATATGGTTTTGTGTATTTCCCCATGGATTCCCAGAGAAAGGGTATGTGAATTTAGTTTAGAAAAAGTTAAAGTTCAGGCAAGAGCTTCAGCAGTTTGCAGGTGCACGCAACGTTTGCTCTTTGAGCTGAAGATGAAAACAGACTAAAGGCATTCCTCTGGAGAGCATTTGGCACCTTGATGAGTAATTTTCTCAGCAATCTGACAGGTAGCAACTCGGGTTGATTCACACTGTTTACTGCAAGCACACGGGCTGCCCAGGGGCATTGCGTTACGGGAGAGATTTTATTGCCCTTCTCAAATTTTGAGCATGAATATATGAGCGCTTGAATTTCCAGCGCTTGTTTTGACAGTGGACAACCACTGAGAATAATAAAAGTGCATGCTAAGTTGAGATGAGCCTGCACACAAAGTTTTGTGGCAATGATGTTCAGCCCTGTATATTGGTGGGTGACACAGCAGTGACTGCGGAAAGCTGCCCAAGGCAGTTTATCCTCTGAAAATAACTGTGGTGGAGAGAAGTAGCCTTCTGTCATCAATTATAACTAGAGGCTGTCCCAGTGTCAAGCCTGACCTCCAGTTATCAGGTCGTAGTATCCATGGTGGAGCAGCAGCTGGGGGTACTTCCACCATCCCGATCCCATGCACGCTGGGGATGCAGCATGTTCTTGTCTGAGAGACGCAGAAGACCATCACAGGACCAACCTCTTTTATAAAAAGCAATAAATTAAAAACCACACCAAGCCCTGTGAGATACGGGAAGGCTGTTCGTGGTTATTCAGGGTGGATCAAGTGGGCTGAGCTAATGTGAAGTAGAACAGTATTCAAGCTTTTAAAACTGTGATGTGTGTTGTCATTGTAACTCCAGGACATCTGCTTTTCTCATGCTCTGATTACAATCTTACATTCTGTAGTTGGCAGCTTCTGTTTTTACAGATTTGCAAGAATTTACTGGTTCTCTTAGCAGGTTTTTCCTTTCAATAACTGTATTTTATCTTGTTGAAAAGCAAGGATAATTGCTGTGTAGTGCTATCAGAGACCAAAGTTATTCCTGAGTTTCAGCAAAGCAGAAAGGCAGCAGCAATACCTGGTAAATCACGGGAGGAAATGCCCATCTTCCCTTCCATGTTTTGTTTGGCATCATCCAGGGCACTCGCTCTTTCTCCCAAAGCATTGCGTGAGCCTCAAGACAAGAGAAACGACACCAGAGTTTCCCCATTTCCAGATGTAACCAAGAAACTGTTTGCATTTTGTGTTCAGCAGTGTGTTCTTGTTGTTGATCCTTGTGAGTTCTGTGCAGCTCAGCTCTTAAAGAAAAGAAACACGGAACAGCAAACAGGCTGACATCCACCGACTGTCAACAGATACGTCTACCACGGCATGATTTATCTAATGCACTAGGTAGAAATCCTGCCTGAAATTCTTACATTCTGTAACAGACAATAAAAAAGTAGCGAAGCTCTGTGATATAATACAACAGCAAACTCGGGGAGCCTTTCTGCAGCATGTCTACAGATGTTAATATTTCTGCAGAGATGGGATGTAAGAAGGGCTTTAGACATAGAAAAGCTTATTTGCTTTGAAAAGTGGTAGGATTGTAATAAAATACAGTGAAAACCAAATAGCTGCTCAATTATATAGTAAAGTATAAAACCTATAATTAAATATTAATGTGGGGTTAATATAAAATCATCAGTAGCTATTTACTTTTTATCACAAAACGTTTGAGTAGCGATTATCCCATTATAAAATACATGGCAGGCCCATCAAATATGTGTCCTTCGGCATGCCCCCTTTTATCCTTTTTTTTTCTGTTCCCCAAATTTAATAGTCTGGGCACATTGATGGTGTGGGAATGATTTAAAATGGCAACTTATCACAGAACATTATCTAAATGTATGCTGTTTTTATGCTATGTAGTAGAAGAAAAAAGTCTCTCTCTAGGATGACAAATGCCTAGAAACAAATCTCAGATATCATGAGAAATAGCATTTCACTCAACACTCATACATTGTCCTGGTCTCATTTGTGCCTCTGCTCTTGGAAAGAAGAGGGTATTTTTAGACAAGTATTTTGGCTCTGTGCTGCAGGTGGTGGTCTCACTGCAAAATGCAGAGGCAATTCTGTGTCTCTTCATCTTTAAGCTAACACAGCTGATCAGCAGCACAAAAACTGCTGAGGATTATTATAGCTAAAGAAACCAACAAACCTCCGCTGGCAGTAGCTTAGCGTATACACTGGGCATTTTAACAATACAGCCATCCAAAAAAAAAAAGCCTGCTGGCAGACCACTGGAGTAAGTGCGTTAACAGGAATATGCTCCACTGAAAGCTTGGCAGCTCCAGATGGAAGTGTCCCATCAAAAAAGATTAACCGTTGCCTTCAGTGTTCAGGGGATGCTACAATACGCTGTATTTTTTCGCCACTGGCACACTGGCTCATAATCTCATATGTGGTCACAGCATTCAGCCGATCTGTGGCTAAATAAGCAGCAAGAAACAGCGGCTAAAACAATAGCAACAGATTTGGGGTTTGACCGAGGTTTGTAATGCCCAAAATGTCTTTGCAGTCATGTGGAGCATCTGGGCAGCATGCAGAGAACTTCCCTGCCTTCCTCATCCTCTGCAGATCTGCTGTTGCTGTGGATAATGCAGACTGCTCGAACCATTTTAAAATCAAAATGTAGTGTTTTGGTTGTGAGGAATGTTGGGGACATCTTATGAAAACATTTGATGGTGTTAAAAAGGACATTGAGTGCAGATAAATGGAAAGCTGCACAGCAAGAGTAGCAGTCCTGTTTCTGTGTGTAAGCTGATGGCGTCTGGGCTGAGGTTTATAATTTAGGAATGAGGCCTTGCGTCTGTAATATATTGTTCTTTGAAAATGTCAGCCTAGCAGTCTCTCTTTCTCAAAAAAAAAAAAAAAAAAAAAGCCAAACTGAGCTCTAGGAGGGAAGTAGTGACAAAAAAGAAATGAGAGAGGGAAAGTCTGTCCAAGCTCCTGTAAACCCATGGCTTGCCTCCATGTTGAATACTGCATAGGCTTGTGGCTGCCCTGTCTCAAAGAATCTCTCGTCGAACCAGGGAAGGTTGAAAGAAGATTGAAAAGGGTAATGAAGGCATCTAACACATGAAATGTCCAATGGCCTACCATTCTTTCATCCATAAAAGAGACAACAGAGCAGATACAAGAGAGGTCTGGACGAAGACGAGCCACATGAAGACCCCAAGGACGGAGGAGTTGTCCTCCGCTACAGGAATTTGAGGGGTGTGAATGAAGTAGCTAGTGGAGTCAGGCTCAAAAAACCACCCGCAGCTGACAAGATGGACCTTTGACATAGCCCCTGCTGCCCATGGTTGTGCTCCTGGGTTTTCCCTGCACACAGAGAGGGAAGATGCTCTCCGTGATGTTCCTGCCTTCGTCGCAAGGGTAAGGGCTCTGACAGCGGTCTCCATCTGCCAAAGTTGCCATCCATAACTCTGGTTCAACTTGTTGTCTCTGCATTGATTTCAGAGGCCAAGGCTGCAGACTCCAGACTACAGCTTTCCTGGGTAAATAGAAAGAATCTTTTTTGTTTGTTTGTTTCCAGATGTCAGAAACCAATCTAAATGAAATCAGCTCTTGAAAGTCTCCCAAACGTATGAGCCTCCTTCCGTACGGCTTTGGACTGGGCTTCAGGAACAAGATTGAAATGTCTGCCCTGGTTAACTTGATGAAACCTGCATTTTCTTTCTGTTTAGACCTGGTTGATGCTGTCAGTGCTTTGCTACAACTGCAGGATTGAGCAGCAGTGTCCTACAGGAGCCAGAACACGGTTTTAGATGTCCTCTCCTTATCTACATAGATGCTGGGGTTGTAACAGCTTGCTAAATGCAAGCCCTGGTATTTCCAGCCCTGTTTTTTTTCTTTTCTGGAAAGAATCAGCTTTCGTGCAGCAAGTGGCATAGGCTGAAGCTTAGCTGATGGTTTTTGGGTGTTGGTACAGCTGGGAATAATGAAATACTCATTAATTGGGATAATACCTAACAGCTGGCAGGTGTGTGCATGTAATGAGCAGCCACCCTTGTAAGCAGCAGAAGTCGTGTTTTAAAGGATCTGCTAATTGCTTTGCTGTCCTGAGCTGTGAGAGGCCAGGAGTCATCTCTGGGATACATATGTAAGTTCTGCTTTGTTATGGGTCTGTACTTTTAAAAGCAAAATTAAAGCATTAGAGTATGTTATGTCATATATGTGTCTAATGAACCAGGTGTAACTAAAAAAAAATCAAAATTAAGTAAATGCAGAAGTGGAGGAAAAGGAGTGTAAAGAAAGGTGCTATAAGTCTTAATGTGAAGTTATTTGAATCAAAAATGTGAGTGTATTTGTACTGAAAAAGTGTGAGTTGTTTCTTTCAAAGAGATTGGAGTCCTGCGTTAATGGTTGGAGCTGTGCTTCCACTTCTTGGTGCATATCGTGAGTCTTCTTATAAAGTTATATTTTGATGATTATGCAGTTTAGGCATGTATATGCTATATATGACATGGGTAACCTTTTGACTTCCCATTGATGAGTATAATCCTAGGAGAGGATCAGTTGTGATTAGGTAAGAGTAACCCCCTGAGAACAGGTGTTGAATGTCTAGGTGATCCACGGTTTCAGCAATTTTCCAAAAGGATATCTATAAAAATCCTGGTAAATGAAGTTACTGGCAGCTGTAGAACACGGACCCACAAATTGCTTGATGCCAAACTCACCTGAACGTGGGTATGATTGCCTGGGAGCGGCACCCCTGCCGACAGTCACAGGGGTTGTGTATTTGCAGCTGGAAGCACGGCAAAAGTGATGTTAGTGCTAAAATCCAAAAGCTTTGCTTGGGCTTGAAGAGATTTCCAAGATACTTATGAGAATAGTGGTAGTAAGGGAGCAGTTTCATGCCATGTGTGGGTCAGTTGCTAAAAAGGAGCTATACCCCTCCTATAGCTGTGTATACCTCCATATGACTGTCTGTGTGCCCCTTTGCAGGAGGGCTTTGCCTGTCAAAAAGGTTATTACTACTATTACCAAAAAAGCTGCAAATTTTGGAAGGAAAACGTGATTCTGGCAGATAATCATACCTTGCTCTCATCTCAGAAATAGCCCATCATCTAAATATTTTCCAAACAGGCTTCAGCAGAACCAGCACCTTAACCTTTTTTTAAATCTCACTGCTGAACTTGCTTTATGGGAATCTGGAGAAGTTACAGAGAATTTAATGTTCAAACCTGCCTGCTGGGTATCAAAATCTGTGAGGCAGACGTGCTGCCAGCAGTCCTGGTGCTGGGTTTAACCCCTGATGCTCATGTGGGATTAATCTTTCAATTCTGCACCAATGTAGGCTGAATATGGGCTAAAATATCTATAAATGGGCAAATCTACAATGTCACTGATACTGATGCAGGGTGAAATAATGGGAACGTTTCTGCAAGATCCAGCTGATGAAGGATTAAAGGCTGGGCATATTTGCAATGCCAATCAGTATGTATTTATGTAAAACTGGCCAGACGTGCCTGATTTCTTCCTCTGGGAAGATTGATGCTTGTTGCAGATCCAGTGTGCTGAGGCTGTTTGGTTTGGTGCTGCTCATCAGTTTGATTTCCAGCACACAGCACGAGGCAGAACCAGTAACATGTGGAAACCGAAGAAGCCTTTCCTGATGAGAGAGCACAGTCAAGATGAGGTGATGGGCATGGGTCAACTGCATGTACTGCAGTGATCCAAAACCACATGGTAAATGTGCTGGTGGTTGCTTTGTCTGAGCTTTGGTATTAGTGTAATTTAAGGCACAATGACAGAGACCCTAGTAACTCAATGCTGTACCTGATCCTACAAATGAAAATCAGTTTCCAAAGGATGTTTTCCAGTTGCAACTACCAGGGGAGTGGGGAAAGGCAGGCCTTGTCTTTGTACTTCTAAATATATAAAAAGGAAAAAAAAAAAGGCAGTTCCTATACATTTGCATGCAGTTTATCCTTGTGCAGCTTGCAGAAAATGACTGAAGTTGTGTATGGGTTCTTATCTGATCCTTTATCAGGGTCTTCTCTAGTTTAGGCATTTAACTGTGTAAAACCTTAGACACTTCCACTTTTGTGAGTTGAGGGCAGGCTATTTGAACTGCTGTCAGTTTGTGCTTACATTCTATTTTTGTTTGCCTTTTTTACTGGAGGATTTTGGTAGCCGCTTGGTATGGGCAGCTTTCCCCTCATGCATTATTTGGCATTTTGCAGCACCGCGTCTAAGCCCAGTTTTGTGTCTGGGTTATGTTCTCCCTGACCACGCCAGCTTTTACCCCCAGGAAGCTGTTGCACAGTCCTCAAACTTTATTCTCTTTCCTTCACTCTCCCCTTGCCCTTCTTTATCAGATCACAGCGTGAGTCCAACGCAGGTCACTGTGGGCTTGGCGCGTGCTCTGTGCCTTGTAGCCCTCGTGCAGCAGAGGGTATTCCCTTTTACCCTGCAACAGCTGAGCTTCTGTTAGAGCCTTTGCGAAGAGGCCACTTGCACAACTTACCTGTTCATATAGACACCGTGTTGAATTTGTACTGACTTGACTGGTACCAGAAATCGGACTCAGCGGTGTGCAGTTTGCTTGAAGCCCCGGGGCGTCCCTTAAAAAGCTGCAGCACATTTGCCACCCTGGTTTTCCGTTATTGCAAAATCTGACCTAAACCATGGGCTATGTGCTAAAATGATTAGGTTGGCAATCTGAACAACTTGTGTTCGTGTAAGTTAAAGGCAGTATGAGTTGATCTAGACAATTTATTACCCTTCATCGGATCTATTTGCTGTAAATCTTTTCTACTGATGCTTTAATTGGAGAAAGCTTCTCTTACATCTCCCATTTGTAGTCAGCCAGCTGGGGAACTCCCATAGCTCCTCACTGCTGAGTGCTCCCAACCCAGCCTCTCTGCTCTAACTTTGTCTGCCTCAAGTGCTTGTTTCAAAACTTGGCTCTCCACGTCCCTCAGGTGCTTGGGGAAGCTCCCTGCCTGCAGAAGGCTTTATGGGCAGCCTTTGGCCAGGTGCTTCTCAGCCTCTGTTGGGTACTATGCCGTGGTTTGGCACTGTTCTTGCTGGAGCTCGTGCTCTTCTCCTTTTTCCCCTCATTCAGGTGCAATCACCGTTTTCCAAGGTTATCTTTTTTTTACTTCTGATATCTTTCTGCACTTTGCTGTTTATCCGTTTTAGTTCTTTACTGCTTTATTTCAAGTCATTTTGGGGACAGCTGGTATATACTTCTTCCAAAACTCTCATAGGCGCAGAGACACAATTCTTATGCCACCTTGAATGTTTCTTTTCCCTTTTGGCTGCCCTCTTCCATTTCCTTTTAACAAGTTTCCTCATTTCTATGTAACTTTTCTCTTTTGGGGTTAAACACGCTGTAGCAGTAGTTCTGATTTTGCACTTTCACAGTAATGCTGAATTTGAGGATCCTGTGACATTGCAGCAGAAACTTTAGAAAGCAGACTTTTGCACTGGCCCAAGAACTGTTTTTTCAACCAAGTCGAGGGTCTTCTTTAAGGAGGAGACTTTCAGTGTGTACCAAAACTGTTTCAATAACATCAGAGGAATGGCTTTCCACTGCTGTAAGCTTTCCTTGTTCTTTGTTTTGGAAAACTTTCCAGTGAAATCTTATCTTTTGAGCATCATAAACTGATGGCCACTGTTTCTGATCTCTGGGAAGCAGATCTCCTGGTTGGAAGGTCACAGAGGGAGATGTCTGGAGTAGGAACAGGAATACAATCTCTCTTCTCGGGAGTTATTTTTTATAGCTTTAGAACAGTAAAAATGCAGAAATTTGGCACGCTGCAAGGCTTGGGGAGAAGAATACTTGTGTTTTTTTCTTAGCATAGGAATTACCGAGGGTGCATTGAGTGCTTGTTGCAGTTCTCTGCTTTGCTTCCTATCAATTAAATAATGTCTTAAACCATTCCTGCCCTTCCCCCCCCCCCCCCCCCAAGGATCATGAAAGCAAAACTGGGGGAAAAAAAATCAAGACAGAAAAGAGTTGAAGGCATTTACAGTTATTTACTGAGATTTGAGAGCTTTAAGTAATTGTTTTTAATTTCTATTAGTGTTCTGCTCAAATAAGCCTGTTCTGATTCCCCATTTGAAAACACGCAGTACAACCGCGTTTAATACTCTGCAGGTTCATCTCAGAAGAACACAAAAATACGTACTTTGTAAAAATTCAAATAGATAGAAATAAATGTTAAGGATTACATTCTCCCTGGCCAAAATGACAGAGGCTAATGAGGCACATACCTTGTTCAGCTGGCTAAGGCATGCCAAGGAAGAACTGGAGAATTGGGCAGCATTAAAGTCGCTGCTGTAGTCCTTACCATCTCATCTCTGATTTCTGTCTTCGTTGTAGAGCTTCTATACTTACAGAAAACAATTCCTTTCTGATTGAAGGGACCTAATTCAGTCAGTTTGCAGTAATTTCGGTGGTGGGATTAGACCAAGCTAATTGAATAAATGGAATGGCAGCAAGATGTAAGCGCATAAATCATCCTGCGGAGGGCAGGAGGTCCAGCTACTCATTCTCTTAATGTTTATCTGCACTTACACGCTTCTCTGGATTGTCTCCAGAGCCCCAGCATTTCGTAGAATCAAAATCCTGGGCAGCAAATGCATCACAATTCCCTGAATCAGGAAAAAATACAGGCTGTGAAGGTACGTCAAACACAGCTACCGCAGGCAGCTGAACAAGTAGCAGTAGGAACCGTGTAATGTTAGCACAGAAAATTGTATGGTAACAAAATTTTAGGGTACAGCCAGGAACTGCCCTGAGTTTGCCTTCAGGTGTCCGGAGGTGGATCCATGCCTGGTTTCTGCTTGGTGGCCACCTTCTCTCCTGCCCTTACTCCTTTGCACCTCACCGTACCAGCTGCAGGTAACCTGCCCTGGTTCCTGGGCTCGCTGGCCTGCTCTCTTGTGTCCTCTTCTCTTAAGAGCTGTGCTTATTAGTGGCTCCCAACACTAAGAAAAAACAACAACCAACACTTGAGATTCTGAACAGCAGCAATGACATGTAGTTAGCTCCAAAGCAGATGAGCAAACTTCACAGAGGAGGCAGCCTTCAGTGCTTTTCAACCTCAATTACTGCTTGCCTTTGGGAGGCACCGTCAAGTGATACGTGAGTTATTAAAAACTGCTGCTGGCTGGGGACTGGAGAAATTCAAAAATAATTAATAAATGTCTTTATAGGAAGAAAAAAGGCTCTTCAGTATTCAGTTTTTAAACATGATAGCTAAAGTGCTTCAGTACAGCTGAGATGCCTGCTACAACTGCTGTTTTTAAGTTAGCAGTGTTTTTCATCGAAGTCAAAGTCATTGGAGTCATAATTGATGTCATGGATGCCATTCATCTTGGAGGACCAAGATTTGAAGGTTCAGGACAAGCACTAATAATTTGTCCATATGTTGTCCCAAAGAATTTGAGCAAGGAGTTGGGGTCCTCTCCTCCAGGCAGGCTGGAGGGTTCCCCATAGCTCAGGGATGGCAAGGGACTGTGTGGGGAGACCCGTCTGAATTCCCAGCTGGCATGGGGATGCTGAGACCCTGTCAAAGCCCAGGCAAATCCCACGTTCAGCCAGCGGGTAGCCCTGTGGTGTGCTGCCGGCTAAGCCTGCAAGGAGAGGATTTCCCCCACAGTAAGGGAGGGGGGATCAGGTAGATTTCACCTGGGCGGGTGGAGAAGGTGTTGCTTCTGGTGTGGGGTGAAACACTGTGGAGAGACCATGCGTTGCTGTCTGTGCTGAGGAAAATAACGGGATGGCAATGTTTTTGGAAGTTCGTGTGTTTGTTTTTTTGTTGTTGTTTGTTTGCTTTAAGGCAATGTCATACCATCTTCCTCCTGCCTTCTTGTTGAATGAATAACAAAACCTGTTTTTCAGAAGGTATAATGCTTAGTCCTTCTGTTTCATAAGTGATCTTTCAAGATTGCCCTTTTCCATTTCCCTGCCTGTGCTTTTTGTGTTGGGTGGTACTGCTGTTTGACTGCTGGTTTATTCAGGCTGTAGTTGCCTGCTCTTTTCCAACTGCAGAAACAACAAAAGTCCCTTCTTGGAGATCAGAGACTGAAAAAGCAAAGCAAATGGGCTAAATTATGACTGGATGCCAAATCTTCTGCTCCTATGTAGCCAGAACAGAGTGGATCTCTTATTAAATTGCGTGATGCCTGCGTAGCAAAAAGCCGCGCCCTTCCCCAGAGGGATCACTCACTCATGCAGGCTATTTTTAATGATTTAATCCATGTTTTTTTTGCTGTGCTTAGCACATTGCTGAAAGGAATAAAGCACTGGAGGGGAAGCGGGTTGCTAATTGCTTGCAGCGTTATCTTCACACAGCTGGACCGAAGCTACCATCTCATTTCACATGAGCCAGCAAGCAGCCAGCACACGGTGCTCTTCTTTGATCCCTTTTGACCTGTTTGGATTTCAAGCCACACACCAACAGGACGAGGCTCATCAGCCTGCGTTGAATTTCCCCACCTCAGGTTGCACTCCAAATGCCACTTTGCTGAGGAGCAGGAGGAGGAGGAGGAGAAAAGGTGCTGGAGACTTCTCCCCATCATCTCTGAGCAGCTGGATGTGCTGGGGAGTGCAGGGGGAATGTGTGCCCCGCTGGTTACGCTGCTATGTCAAAACGGAGAGTAGTCTTGGGGTGAATAAACCTAAAATGTCGTAAGACCAAGTAGGAGCAGCAATAGGATGTGATGAGTTCTCTGCACAGTTGTTTGTAAGTCAGAGTATGGGGAGGAAGTAATTCCCTGGAAAGACATTTTAAGTCTGATTAAGAGGCATCAGATGCTATGGTCTTGTTCTGATGTGGGATGCTTTGGGGAATAAAAGTGTGGAGGCTCAGGGCTGGACTATAATTCTTCCACAAAACATTCCCTTCTCAAGGACAGATGAGCTTGTGATCCCTGCCATGGCTTTGGCTGGAATTACGTGTGTTTGTCGAGGAGGCAATGATTTGTTTAAGAACTATATCCCAAAATATTAACTCTGGCACTGAATAAAATGTAACAGAGACTCCTGAATATGAGTGCTTGTTAAAACTTGTTAAACTAAATGCGTCATCAAAACAGACAAATGCTGAAGCAGGTCAAGCAAGGGCGTTTTCTGACTCTTGTTAGGAACAGCAACACATGTCAGCAGCTGTATCTGGCTTGCAACAAGAATGTCCCCTCTCTTAGTTTAGACTTCTTTAAATGGCTGCGTGTACGTGTCACTTCTGCTGGATTTTCTGCTCCCTAGAGGTAAAGCTGGTCAGGAGGTGGGACCAGCTAACCAGGAATGGGACTTTCTCTGCCTTTCCAGCGGGGCTGAAGTTGCACTCATGTTTCTCATTCTATGGGCATTGCAACAGCAAGTGCCAGCATTTGCTGACGAATTAATGGAGCTACTAAAAGCTTAGTATTTCAGGCTATGAAATGCGGTTTGAGAGGGGGGGAAAAAAAAGCAAAAGCTGTAGCACCCCAGTATTTTCTCCCTCGTTTAGCTGATCACAGCTCTTGCTTCTGGTGCCTTTCCACTGGCACAATAGAGGAGGGGAAGCTGACTGTCCCAGGTGCCCTGTGTTATCCAGGTCCCACCAGCAGCAGATCCCTAAAGTAAAGACAAGGACTGGGGCAAGCATACATGTTAAGTCCTCAGTAATCATCTATTAACTAAGATTTGGGGAAGAAACTTAAGAGACAGGCTAAATTATCTACCTTACATGTGTGTCTCTCAAAGCACAGTCCCTTTTCTTGCTAGGCAGGAAGGTTCTCACACAACTCTGACTGTTTTATTGGTCTGTGGGTATTATCCATGGTTTACATTAGCTTGTAGCATTGCTGTGTCTCTCTTTTTCCCAGCCAAACACTGTAGTTAGTGTGCTCTTTTCATGGCTCAGCACTCAACAACTTGAACGTGTCAGAATTAATGAGGGGGAGAACGACGCTGTAGCAACTGGAAGTGCAGAAAAGATGTAAAGAAAGAGGAGATGAGCATTTGAGTCATAGCTTAAACCCCAGATGAAGAATTAAAGCACTATAATTTTGTCAAATAGTTCAGTGACTTTTAAACAACATGACCCAGTGCTCATCATTACCCTTTTGTACCTGTCGGTGTCATATCACACCATGAGTGCCTGTCTTTGTGTCTTCTGCCCTTTTCTGTAGAGGTACCTCAGATATATCTTGCCATCTCAGACGCCTACATCTTGTTTGGACCGGGTCTTGCTTGAGTTTTGAGATTGTTTGATGGATGTAGTCCCCCAAAATGAAGCTTTTCTTGAGGGCAGAGACATATTTTGATGCAGCAAAGCCAAAGCTTTTAACCCCCCTTTATCTGAGATGGCAGGGGATGGTCAGGGATGGGTTATTTTGCCATTCTGATGGAAATGTGTCTGTTGGGAAATACCTCCAGGTTTTTAAAAATATTTCCTTATTATAACATTCAGTTAGCAAACTATCTCTACTTTGATCACTCAGAAGTCATTTCCGTCTCATCAAGGTTTTCAGTTGCTTGATATTCCCAGTGTGCTGCCAAAGGTGCGGTTCGACTTCCCTGGGTTTCTCAAAACACTGTTACTCAAACTCGTATCTCAAAGTCTAGCAGTACTTGCAGACAACACTGATTTGTACTGTATTACGTTTCAGAATTATACGCAGCGTTTTGTTGAAAATACATAGGTGAAGACAGTGTGAGGCAACAAAAATCTTCCCTCCTGATGCTGTTGTACTTGGGCAAGTTGCTGGTTGTTTGTGCTGCCTGAAGTTTGTGTGTCTGATGGTTGAATTTTAATTGGAATGGGGAAAAAAAAACACACAGGGCTTGTGTCGTGGCTCTATCTTTCTGTTAGTCAGGAATGCGCCAGGATCTGCACTGTGAATATTTCCATTTGAGAGTGGCCTACCAGGGCCATTGCTGCCCAGTGAATTACAGGGCTCAGCTGTCATCGATTTTACACTATGCACAGAATGTCTTCCATCGCTTTGCTTAATATTATGCAACTCTTCTACATGCAACAGCCCAAAATTCATCTATGTTTGTGTGTGTCCTTTTGCTTAGCAGAAGATTGCTATCGGTTTAATTTGTTCTACTAATAACATCAAGTAAAGGAGAAATCCTTTATATTCCTTTGCTTTCATATGAAAAGCCACATTTTTGCTTTTGCTTTGTATTTATAATTTTTGTGCAATTATTTCAGAGTAAATTTTAAGTTGTATCAAAAGCCCCTGTGAGCAGCTATGGTCTTTAGCAAAAATACAAATCCTAGACACAAGCTTAAACAGTCACGTGCACAGAAACATAAAAACTTACAACAAAGCCCCTTCCGTAAAGCACGCAGTGGTGAAGCAGCTCTAAAAACCAGCATTGTCATCCTCCTTTTGGAAACTGCAGCCAAACATTGGGCAGTCATGGCTCTTCAGGAGTGGCTGCGTTAGAAGGGGGGAGATGGGTAACTTGAAGGAGACCCTGGGGATCCCATTAGCTCCTGCAGCAAACTATATGCTGGCGCTGTAAAGACATTTTATGCATAGCAGGGCTGAGAAGGGTAGCACGGGGATATTTTGCTACTTGTTACACGAAGAAAAAAAAAACGCTAATCTATCCTCTACTCTAATTTCATAAACTTCTGCTGCTTTAATTAGGCTTTTCAATCAATAGAAGCATCTCGCCTGAAAGGTGTCCCCAGTCAATTAGTTATACGTAGTGAAGTCATATATGGCACTTCTCTCATTCCTGTTGGTTTTATTCATGAACTAAAGCGTCCTGCGGTGCAGAATTGTAAGTGCAAGTGTCTGGCTGTGTAAATGGATTTCCACATGGTTTCGTGCTGATCTTTATGAGAAGTTGGCTGTATGAGCTACCTTTTGGAGCTAAATAGCCAAATAGCACCTAGAGCTGAACAAAAAAAAGCAGTAAGATAATGGTTTGATACTTTTTAGAAAGTGTCATTAATTTTCCTATATGTGAGCAGCTCTTTAAAAAAAACTGCCTTCCTTTAAAAAAATAAAAGCAAAAATTGAAAGAGTGAAAGATGTATTCCCTAGACCTGTACATTGTTTCTTTTAGGGGGGGGGAAAAAAAAAAAACCATGATAAAGCTGTAACTCCTGCTCATTTTCAGTCACTCAGTATTGAGGTCTGTGTGCATTGCAGTGCTCAGAGTATGGATGGAAGAAAGGACCTTGTTGCTTTGCAGCTTGCTGGGACATTACAAATTAAAACCATCCCTTTCCCCTTTTTCCATGACTCTGCTCGAGGTCTGGTGATTACTCTGAGGGAGAAAGGAAGAAGGAAACTGCACCTGGCTCTTGTGTTAGCTCTACTGTGGGTAATAACAGAGCAACAAAAGAGTTAATGCATGTTCTTGTGGTGAAAAGATGGGTATGTGTTCCTTAAAGTGAATTCAGGAGACCTGAAGTCCCAGCAAAGCGTGTGACTAGCAGCAGCAGAGATGCTTTCCACTTTTCTTTTCCAGGGATATCAATAGGTAATGCTTTATAGCTTTTATAAATGCTTTGAGGCATAATTAATACTTATGATGTGCATCAGCTTTTGTTTTAGGAAAGGCATTACATGTGCACTTTTTGTTACTTTAACAAGCAACTCCTTTCTGGTAGCCACATATCCTTAAAGTAGCATTTTCTTTCAAACGGACTTGTAACATCTGTTTGTTTTCTAGTCATTTTTAAAATACTCAGCTCCATTACAATTTCTGAGTGTATGCACCCTCTTTAGGATACGGAGTGCTGTCTTTAATCATTTATTTGATCTCTTACCCCCCAGTGAACCCAATGAATAATCAAACTAGCTCTAAACTTGTGCAGGTCATCTCAAAAATTAACCTCAAGTTCTGTCCTACTGGTTCTCATTTTTATACCTGCTCCTTGTTTATGTTTTTACCAACTAGCCAAGCCATTTCCCAAAACGATTTTTCATGCTGAACACCAAAATGCATCTGTTTTTCAACTGTTTGGTATGAAAAAGACACTCTCAGCAGAAGTACCATCAAAGGCATATTTGTCCAGACTTGAAGACCTTAAGAAATGGAACAACTTAAACTGCAGGACATATTTATATGGTCATTATAAATTTGTCCCTAAGGTCGATGTTCCCGATGAAGAGGTTCCAGGAGCCACAGATATTGCAGCCTGAGATTTCCTTTTTCTTTCAGGACCCCCTTTTCTGCCTATAACACAAAGCCACATACAGGTCTTCTACCCCATTCTGTTCACTAGAAGCAGGGCAATTCCGTATCTGCAGTGCAGAACTTCGAGGGGCTTGGTTTGTTTTTTCCTTTTCACAAATAATTGGAGACATTTTGTTTCAACCCCTCTTCAGGAGTTCAAATGCAATACGCAGTTATCAGTATTTGTTGCATGAAATTAGACGTTTGAGCAACTGAATGTTAAGCTTCTGGCCTGCATTAGACCCTTGTTGGTTTTCCATTAACTCATCCAACAGATACCAATTGCCATCAAACTTAAAATAGTACTTGAAGTGATTTTTATGTCTTTCAAATTGTTCTGAATGCATTCTTTATGAACTACTTTAAGGAACTCTTTCAGCTTTCGTCTTTTATATGGATGTTCAATACTGTAATAAATACAATTTCTTAAGTAGTTCATGAGCTCTTTGTCAAGAAGGTGAGTTTAATTAAAAGCCTTGAAAAATGTCCATATCATAGAAATGTAAAAAGAGTAGAACTGTATTTATACAGCAGGGATGAATAAAATGACATAGTAAAGGTTATGTAAAATAGCAGTTAGCTTAAAGACAGCAAATGACATCTAATTACCATTTTTTGTAATACAAATTATGTGGACATGCTTTGAAATTCAAAGGAAAAAAAACCCTGACACAATGAAGGACTTTCATAATGCTTAATTAATGTTTGTCTTGTTAAGGCCAGGAAGTTATGAGCCTCCAAAAGAGGTCTTCACATATTTGCGGAAGTAATAGGAAGCCTTGGAATTAGGTTAGAGAAAATCCAACATATATATGTACACCCTCAGGCAAACACCATGGGTATTCAGGAGTTGGACTTGATGATCCTTGTGGTTCCCTTCCATCTCAGGATATCCTATGATTCAGTGAATGGAAACGCCCTAGATGGGGTTTCCTGAATAACTCATGAGATTTCAAGCAGTTCCCTTTGAAAAATGGGGTAAAGGAGGTAGTGCAGAAGGTTAGATTACACAGTTCACTCTTATGGATAATGTATAAACTCAAAGGCAAGATGAAAGTCTATGAAATGTGAAAAAAAGGGCCTGGCCACTTGGGAGGAATACAGGTATTCTGTCAGGACCTGCAGGGATGTGACGAGGAAGGCTAAAACCCATTTGGAATTAAATCTGGCAAAGGAGGTCAAGGATAACAAGAAAGGCTTTTTAAAAGTATGTCGAAAGTATAAGGAAGGCTTGGAAAAATGTGGGTCTGCTACTGAATGAGGTGGGTGCCCTTATAATGGGACACTGAGAAAGCAGAGATGCTGAACACCTTCTTTACTTCAGTATTTACTTGCTAAGACTGCCCCTCGAGAATCCCAGACCCCGGAGGTAAGAGAGAGAGTCTGGGGAAAGGAATACTTCCCTTTCGTTGAGAAAGATCTGATCAGAGAGCGTCTAGCCAAAATCAACACACACAAGTCCATGGGCCCCGACGGAATGCACCCACATGTGCTGAGAGAGCTGGCAGATGTGATTGCTGAACCACTCTCTATTATCTTTAAAAGCTCTTGGAGAATGAGAGAGGTGCCGGATGACTGGAGGATAGCCAATGGCACACCAGTCTTCAGAAAGGTGAAGGAGGAGGATTTGGGCAAGTACAGGCCAGACAGTCTCACCTCCGTCCTTGGAAAGGTGATAGAACAACTTGTTCTGGAAGCCATCTCCAAGCAATTGGAAGAGAAGTAGTTTATCAGGAGTTGTCAACATGGGTTCACCAAGGGTAAATCGTGCTTGGTGAACCTGGTAGCCTTCTATGATGTCATCACTGGCTGGCTAGATGAGGTGAGAGCAGTGGGTGTTGTGTACCTTGACTTCAGCAAGGCTTTTGACGCTTAGAAAGTGTGTGGGAGGTGAGTGGACAGTGAGGTGGATTGAGAACTGGCTGACTGGCAGAGCTCAGAGAGTTGCAATCAGCAACGTTGAGTCTCGTTGGAGGCCTGTAGCAAGCGGTGTCCCCCAGGGGTCCATGCTGGGTCTGGTCTTGTTCAACATCTTCATCAGTGATCTGGACAAAGGGGTAGAGTCCACCCTCAGCAATTTTGTTGATGATACAAAGCTAGGAGGAATGGCTGACACACCAGAAGGATGGACAGGCTGGAGAGTTGGGTAGAAAGGAACCCAATGAGGTTCAACAAGAGCAAGCGTAGAGTCTTGCACCTGGGGAAGAATAATTGCAGGCATCAGTACAGGTTAGGGGCTGACCTGCTGGAGAGGAGCTCTGTGGAGAAGGACCTAGGGGTCCTGGTGGATGACAGGTTGACCATGAGCCGGCAGTGTGCCCTGGTGGCCAAGAGGGCCAATGGTATCCTGGGGTGCATTAAAAAGAGTGTGGCCAGCATGTCAAGGGGGATGATCCTCCCCCTCTACTCTGCCCTGGTGAGGCCACATCTGGAGTATTGTGTCCAGTTCAGGGCTCCCCAGTTCAAAAAAGACAGGGATCTTCTAGAGGGAGTCCAGAGGAGGGCCACAAAAATGATTAAGGGCCTGGTGCATCTCCCATACGAGGAAAGGCTGAGAGACCTGGGTCTGTTCAGCCTGGAGAAGAGAAGACTGAGAGGTAATCTGATTAATGTTTATAAATATCTGAAGTGTGTGAGGCAATTGGACGAGGCCAACCTCTTTTCAGTGGTGTGCAGTGATAGAACAAGAGGCTGTGGCCAAAACCTGGAACACAGGAATTTCCACATGCATAAAAACTTCTTTACAGTGAGAGTCAGAGAGCACTGGAATGAGCTGCCCAGGGAGGTTGTGGAGTCTCCTTCTCTGGAGATATTCAAGACCTGCCTGGACACTTTCCTGCCCAAACTACTGTAGGGAACCTGCTTTTAGCAGGGGAGTTGGACTGAATGATCTCCAGAGGTCCCTTCCAACCCCCTACAATTCTGTGATTGTGGAAGGAAAAGTTCCCGGGGTCCTACACAGTACGTGGTATGGGTTACTGGGCCTAGCGCCGGCTGACAGGGTGTTGTCAGATCCCCCATATAAGGGTTGTGCAGGCTGTAAGCCGTAGGACAGAGTACTGGGGTGAAATCCTCTCACTGAAGTCAACATGTGTGGCTCAAGCTTTACGAGGGCCTCAGGGCTTACATGAGCCACAGAATCATTCAGGTTGGAAAAGACCTCTAGGATCGTCTGCTCCAACCTTTATCCCATCCCTGCCAACTCCTCTGTTAAACCGTGCCCCTGAGCTCTACATCTACGTGTGCTTTGAAGACCTCCAGGGACAGTAGAGTTGGTCATGCTCAGGCTGCCATCTTGTTATCCATAATCCCTGGTGCCACGAGGCAGGATTCACGCAGGTGGGCTCAACCCACCACTGGGGCCGAGTTACGACCCACCTGGGGCAGGCACCACGGCAGCCAGGGCAGGACAAGCTCTTCCCCTGAGCCCGGATGTCTTCACAGCTCATGTTACGATCCGTGACGTTTGACTCGCTTACTTTTTGATAGTGCAAAAGGCCTTATTCTGTTGAAAAAAACTAGAAAGCAGGCAGTAAGAAACAGGAAGAGTTAGACACAAGGTGACAGTCTACCAGAGAAAGCAGCTCTGGGTGTGATTTAATATAATTCAGTAGGATTTTCTGAAAGTGTGCTACTAGGAGCCTTTGTACATTCTGTGTCTTCTTTCTGTTAGCTTGCAAAAAATCTTTTGCATGATATGTTTTCTTTAGAGCCTACTGAATCCTCTCCTTTAGACTCGGAAAAGTCCCAGGAGGGATCGGTTGTGGAGGGATGGAGTTGTGCTTTTTTGTTGTTGTTGTTGCTAACCATTTCCATTGTTTTCTTTTCTTAGTTATATCTGATCTTAACCAGGCATTCCTGTGCAAAATATCCAGTGCTTTTTCCTATGCGAGATATATACAGTTCTTGGGATATCCTGGGTCTTCACGGTTTATTGTAGTGAGAGCAAAACTCTCTGGAAAACTTATATGGAGTCATGTCCTTCCTGCTTTGTTTCCTCCTCACATAATCTGAACATATTATTAGTCTCCACCAAGACTGGTGCTTATGCAGTGGTCAAACCTAACTCTAAAAAAGATCCACGGTATACGTGCAAGAACATCCCTTGTTTAAGAGTGAAGTTGTGTTGAAAATTTCTGTACCTTCCTTCCTCAGTGTGATGCTCTGAGAAGGGGCCTGGTGCTGAGGAGGAAAGGCGGGGGTAGGTAGGGCATGGGGAAAAGTGGGAGAAACCTCTGGATTTCATATCCCAGCCAGCATGAGTGAGAGAATGATGTCCAGTATTTGCATCTTTCCACTTTATCACATTTTATAGTCATTAGTGCTTTTCCTCGTGCCTCAGCTGCTGCCACCCTGCAATCATCCTTCATTTAAAAAGAAACAAAAGAGAGGTTTTTTCTCTCGTGATTGCGAGACAGGCTGGAAACGAGGAGGAGCACTTGCAAAGGCTCCAAAACCAGAAGGCTGCTGCTGAGAGCTCAGTGGTTGTTATGCACTGAAAGCAAGATTGCCCTTGTACCAGTGCCCTGGCCCTGGAGTGGGACCCTAGAAAATGAGTACCACGCAAACATCGCTGCCCACATCTGACTCCAAATCAGGGGGTCCTTCACGTGGCAGAGGATGGGCTCTGTTTAGCAAAACATCATGCAAATCCAAATAAGAAGTTAATTCTATCTGTGTCCTGAAAAGAGCTGAAGTACTAAAGCACTTGTTTCCTGTGAACAGCACTTGTCCCCAATTCTCCACATGAGCAGTAGAGCCCAGGAGCTTCAGTGCACCGTGGTTTTGTGATACATGCAATGTATGCACTTTTAACATCGAAATTTGAGTTAGTCAAGCTCAGAGAGGCAGACAGCAGAAAAAAATGTGAAGCATCAAAGTAAAGATGAAATCTGTCTCTACCTACTCCAGCTCACAGGAATATGCCAGTAATTTCAGACACTCATAAACGGGCATATTTATGCATACTCTGCTTTAAAGGCTGTTCCCAAATGGGCAGTTCACAAAGACGTGGATGGAGCAGATGCCAGCTTTTACTGCACATGAACACCCCAACACTGGATTTCCACCATGCATGCAAAGAAAACCCCTTTTGCAGCCCAGCGCCTTGAGAAGGATGCTGCAGGGGTATCCTGCTGCCAGCCTGAGAACAAACCCCAAAAATTCAGTGCATGGCATGAAGTACTGCCGAAACACCAGCACCGAGCATCCCTCTGTGCATTTTAATGCTTTGTTTTGGATGCTCAGGGCATCCAAAATCATCCTGTGTGCCACTGTTAGGATTAATTTTAGGCTCATGGTGTGTTTATTGTCTTTTTCTTCACATTCTCCTTAATACCTGTCCTGCTCTATGTGCCACGAAAAGCCATAGGTTTTGCCAGAGGATGCAAAAAGAAAAAAAGCATCAACTGCTGCTTCTGTGGATATGCTTTTATTTTTTATTATTAAACACTGATATTTGACTTTTTTTTTAAACTGCCCCACATTATGGGCACATGGATATAAACTGTGCTAGGAGAAAAAGCATTAAAATGTTTACCTTTGCCTGAATGCTCCATCTTTCATTGTCCAAATATAAAATTACTCTGTTTGCGCAGTATGGGGTGGCAAAATACCACTGTGGAGTTCAGTGAAGGGACCTGTTGAGAAAGCAGACAGGATTGGGATGAACTCATCATTGTACCGGTGCCATTGTTGCTAGAAACTTGAAGCACGAATGTCTGAGAGTAGAGAAATTTGTTATTGCTCCAGCTGTTAAATACATCCCCTCTGCGTCGCTCTGTGCCATATCCCGAAATGGAGTCTGCTGGGGCTTCATTCATGATTCATGATGTGTCTGGAGGGGTAGAATAATTCAATATGCTCCTTCTGTTTAGTTAAATGTACATGTGCTTTTCATCATTATTTTATAAGATGCATGCTACAAAATACAAGTAACTGGAAATAACTGTTCTTGCTGAAGCTTAATTTTCATAATAATCCCACAAAACTGAACAGAAGTAAGAGGATGGTTATGTTAAGAAATTTTACTTATCATTGCTGGCAGAAAGACCCTATTTCTTTGCCTGAGGCTTTCCTGGGCAAAGAAACAGCGATTTGAATAAAAGAGCTTAAAAGCAAACGTGAGGTGATGAATTCTGCCTATGGTGCCAGGCAATAAAATGTCCATGGTCCCATTATGCAGTCAGCACATGCTTTAGCCAAGGATGATTTGCTCAGTGATCCTGAAAAACTTTGGAAGGCTTCAAGGGAGCATGTAAAAATTTGGGAAAATGCTAAAAGATTGCAGGGCTTTGAGTATCTCCCTCCATTTTGAAATAATGCACCTATCTGTGCAGTGTACTTGATGTAGCTGTGATTTTAATGCTTTAAAACATATTTAAATGTCATATGGATAAAGGTTTGCTCCACTGGCCACAGTTTAACGGGCAGTGTGTGATGGACCTCGCTTTGCAGAAAAACAGCCCATTTAAAGTCTTTGTTGGGAAGATCGTTTTCCAACAGTGCTCCCCAAAATGTTGATTTATGTTCTTGTGCATCTTAGCAGCTGCACCAGAAGGACTTCCCACATGTATTAACATATGATATAAATGATCGTATAGCATGTATAACATCAAGAATACTTATGTTACTGTTTTGTAAATATTTTTTCAATTAAACTTTCCTGTCACACACACACCCTGTTTCACTGCCTTTGCACATGATGCAGTGAGAAAAGGAGTAGCTCGTGTCTGAGCCTGAAGTTCATGATTTTCACCTGCTGGCTCCGCAAGAATAAACGAATAGAGAAGCAAAACTCTTTCCTTCTGCAGGCTGGGGAAACAAGCAGCTTAAGGAACACCCTGTAAAGCGAGAAAATGATGCCACAGAAGGGTTCAGTAATGCATCATCCCTATTTGTTAGTACTTTATCTAAAGAAAGTCTGAATTGTTTCTTTAATGTTTATGGAGATAGGTATTCTACCCATTCCGATACCACAATAATATCATGTAACTACTACCAGTATGTAGATTGAAGAACAGATAGCCAAAAGTTGCCATTTAAAACAAGGTGCTACAGTTTTGGAAGGAGAAATACCACCATCAAACATCTTTCGGAGTGCATCTCTCTGCTGGCAGTGCCCGAGGCATCAGGGTGGTGAAATCACATGGGCTGGTGGGAAGCTCTACAGGGTCAGCCCAATGCTGGCTACAGCCTAAAAGTTGGCTTTGGTTTGTACTCGGTGGCTGCTGGTAATGTTTGGGCTCCTCTGGATTCTAGCATGCTACCTCTTTCCAATGAATTTCATGTCTTAAAATAACAGGTTGCACAAAAATGTCCTAATGAGGTGCCTTGCTCTGAAACCTTTCCCTGCCTTGCTGGAGGGAGACAATCCAAGAGCATCCAAGCTGCTGAATCCTTCAGGCTCCTGCTTGGTAATGAAGTATATGTACTTCTGGAGGCGTGGAGAGTAACTCAGTGTTGTGGTTTAACCCGGCTGGCAGCTAAACACCCCACAGCCGTTCGCTCACCCTCCCCCCTCCCTCTCTGGGATGGGGGAGAGAAACAGGAAAGTGAAGCCGGTGAGTTGAGATAGAGACAGTTTATTAAGACAGGAATATAATAATAACAATAATAATAATAATAGTGATAATGATAATAGTATTAACAATAATAATGTGTAAGAAAACAAGTGATGCACAATGCAATTGCTCACCACCCGCTGACCGATGCCCAGCCTATCCCCAAGCAGCCAGCCCCCTACCCCGGCCAGCCACCCCTATATATTGTTTAGCATGCTGTCAGATGGTATGGAATACCCCTTTGGCCAGTTTGGGTCAGCTGTCCTGGGTCTGTCCCCTCCCAGCTCCTGCTGCACCCCCAGCCTGCTCGCTGGCAGGACAGAGCGAGAAGCCGAAAAGTCCTTGGCCTGGTGTAAGCACTGCTCTGCAACAATTAAAACATCAGCATGTTATCAGCGCTCTTCTCACCCTAATCCAAAACATAGCACCCTACCAGCTACTATGAGGGAAAATTAACTCTGTCCTAACTGGAACCAGGACACTCAGAAAACACAGCACACTTTCCAAGCAGAGAAAATGGCATTATGTTGCCTTGCTTTCTGCTCTGGCCTGCTGCAGAGACCTTCCAGCCAAAGAGCCAGCTAGCGAAGCCAGCACAGCCAGGGCACCAGGAGGTGCCCCAGCTCTTGGCTGTGCTGGGGAGTCTCAATTGAAATAACAAGTACTCACCATATTGACCACTTTAAATGTAAACTTGAATATTGATTTTTTTTTCCTTGTCCTGTTTTGACCTGCGAAATTTCAAAAAATATGCTGTGGCACTCACTGTTCATTCCTGTTTATCCAAGAGCATTTTGCAACAGTACAAACCAGTACAAACCTGGGCTTGGTTTCACTCCGTGCAATGCAATGCCTTCACCTGGAGTTTCAGATTCAACATGAGCTGTTTCTCAAAGGAAATCTTGACAGAAAGCTTAAGAAGTTGTGCCTTTGCTGAGGTTAATTTAAGAATTCTGTTCTTGTACTGCATTTTTCTAATTATCTAGAGCCTTTGTTAGGAGCTTGCACTGTATTGTCCTTTTGATGGGATTGCTCATCTCTAACATGCAATCAAAATATTCAGAAATTACTGCAGACTGCTAGGCATCATCTAATACCCTCATTTATAGAACTGTGGCTCCTAAAAATGCAGTGATGATACCATGTAATCAATAATTTAGAGGTCCCAGTAATATTTATGTCAGCACTCCTGATCAACGATATCATGGAAAACAAATACCCGTTTCCTCACATTTTAAGTGTGCTCTGGGAATCAAAGAGCTCATCTCCTTGTTCTGGGCATCCCTGTTTTCATCCTTGCCTCTTCACATTTGTCACAATATTTATTTTACAATATGCTCAAGGTTAGGAACATGAATATTGCAGCTTTGCTACTTTCTTTTGGTGCCAGCTGAACTCTTAGTGGCTTCTAGGATGATCAATGATTGCATTATGTGCTGTTATAAAGATAAAACTAAACCCCAGCTATAACATTTTAGTATGAAAAAATATGAAAGAACCAATAAACTTTAATTGTAGTGTAACTCCATTTAGCTCCTCTGATTGCAGTATAATATTTTATATTATTGAGTAGGCTTATGAAGCCCCTGTTACAGACAAATGTACACACATCTGTTTTCAGTGTGTTATTTATCACATTCCCTTATGTTTTTTATTCTTACAGTCAGAGAATAAGATACTCTCCTGAAATCACTCTTCACAGAAAATTTTCCCACCAGTGTACAAAACGTGCTCTTTGCAGAGGGATGGATACAGAAATCCCTGCATCACCTCTCTCATTATCTTTTATAACTCAGTTACTCACTTCAGAATTGACTTCATGGTATACATCCCATGTACATAACTTTCATCACAGTGCACTCCTAAATCTCTCTCTTTGAAGTTGTTAATATCCACAAATTTTACAGAACTCGTACTGCTCGTGCAGTAACCCTCTAACACATTTACAGAGGATTTTAAGCATAATAGGAGATGATGCTCACACCTGATTATAAGGGTCTTACTGACATTTGAAGCTCTACTGTGATTAGCCATTATTAAAACGTCTGTTTATCATCAGGCACGAGAAATGTGAATATAAAGCACCAGCAATGATTGTAATTAGTGGTACAGAAGTGCATTGTCTGCACTTACCTTTACCTGAGCTGCAATGGCCCTCGTTAGGGAGCTAGTACGCACCTGTATATGTAATAACAGTTATATAAAAGTATGTGTGTGTGTGTAAATATGCATAGTTATATGTATACAGTTATATACATACAAATATATATGTATATTTAAGTTGAGGGTATGAGGGACGTGACTTTTTTTAGACTCATTAAATAAACCTCTGGTCCTGTGCTGCCATGAGCCCTGCCAGCTGCAGAGATTTGTCTTACAGAACAATTTCTAACAGAAATAAATGGGTCCTTGTTTTGCTTGAGAGGTACTAAATTACATTTGCCATTTACCTAACTGCATTAAAAGACCGAGTACGAGTGTGCACAGCACATGCCGCGCAGCAGTGACTTTGTGGTCTTCGGGGATTGATATCAAAAAAGATGTAGTGCTTCATAAAGTGCCTGTGGATCAGAGGGGAATAAGTGAGCGTTGGCTGCTTATCTGGCTCCTTGGTACCAGTGTGGGCCTCAGAGATAGGTGGTATCTTTGCAGCTACATCTGAATCTATTGTGGGGAGGAAAATACACCGCGTGTGTTCATCGTTCTCGAAATGTATGAAATAGAAAGAAGAGTTAGCTGATTACCATCAGTCACAGATTTAAGGCAGTAATACCGTACCTCTTATAAACGAGTTTGACCAGCTGATCTCTGCCGAGGAGGGGAAGCTCTGCCTTTTGGAGGCTTTGCAGGTGGTATTCGCTCTGGAATTGTATGATGGACACCAACAGGAACTTGCTCCCAGGCGCCGATCGAACGCATCCGTTACAGACCAGCTGGTCAGAATTGGTACTGCAATGAAAATCCCATTTTTCAGAGTTACTTGTTTGCATAATATGATGAATATGTTAACATGAATATGTTGTGAAGCAGCATCAGGCAGAGTTATTTGTCGGAAGATGACCTGCCTTTCAGAATTACAGGAGGCAATAGAAAGATGAAAATTCTGGTATTTGCTGTCTTCTGAGCTTGCTCAGCTAGTGGTGTCAGCTTAACAGTTATGCCTTTGCTATGAAGACTGTATGAAAACAGTATAAGCAAAATGTCTAATTTCTCACTAAAGAATGTCAGCACATGAAGAAATACCTATTTCTGATGAATTACTAAGACATGTTTATAGTACTTGTTCATGGTAGGGCACTGTGATGCCATTGGATATTTTAGTCCAAAATATAAACTGTATTTCATTCATTTTTGTCACAATCACTAATCTATTCCTTTAAATACTCAGTTATCAGTGTTTTTACCATTCATGACCAATCAAGTTGCCATTCTGCTTTATCTGACAATCATGCATTATACTGGATTAAAAATAACAAAACAAAACAAAAAAAACTGAAATGGCCAGGCTAGTTACATTTCTTCACATCTGATGGAAAGCACCTACTTATATATTTTATACCTATATTTTCCTGCTCTCAGTGAATTTACTGAGATTGGCAGAGTTTTTGGTGACTTGATGTCAGCCCCCATCATCACCAGCAAATACAGCGGGAGCCTGTCCTTTTCAGTATCCCCTGCCACTCTGTTGAATAACATTTATTTCTTCCTCTAGAACAGAGCTCATCTAAAAACAGTTTAAATGCCAATTTTGTACAAGAGAGGAAAAAAAAACCTGAAAAATTGAGATCCCATTCATATTACTTGGCTCTTCCATTCTGAAGAGAGTGAAAGACTATATATATATATTTACAGAAATAACGCATACTATAGCTACAGATCATTCTTTCCAATTAATGTAATTATAAAATTAAAATCATTTCTCAGAAAGGAACCTCTGTCTTGAAAATTAGACTCGAAAAGCAGGTTTCCAGTGTTCTAATACATTCACTTAGTTCTGCAATGCAATTTTAGAAGAAAAATTGGAATTTACACTTTTAAGGTTTTACTTCCTGTTAATGTTGTTATGGAGAAAAACTCATTAACTAGAGTATTTGTGAACTAAAGGAATAACAAATAAAAGCAAAGTAGTTTCTTGGATTTTATTCATAAGACTATTTTTAAGTATTTTGTTGAAATGCTTTTTGCTTATTTCTTTTCCCTGTAGTGAAATGGGTTATGAGGATGAAATTTATTGCAATTACTCCTTGAAAAAAATACAAGTGCAGAGGTCTTCAGAGTAGTTTTGTCTACTTGAACTGTTTCTCTAAGGAGTAACTCTATTAGAAATACTGTGTATTAAAACATTTATAGTTAGCATAAATGTCTAAACTGCTTCCAAGATGAAAATTTGAACTATTTTGTGTTCTGTACATACAATTCACATGATACTGTTTTTCTTGAACTTATTGCAATGTTAATGCCATGCTAATTTTAATATTTGGTTTTACAAGGGGACTCTTGCTTCTGAAATATATAGTGTAGTATGTCACGCATGACATTGAAGTCTTGGAACTTACCAGAGATATGACTACCAAAGTTGGAAAAAAAATATTCAAACCTCCAAAATCAGTACACATTCAATTATTAGGATATAACAGGATTCTCATGAAAACCTCTCAAGGTCAGTGAGAAATTTGTCATGTACAATGAGGGTAGGATGAAACATAATGAATTTTCCTGCCTCTGAAACATGATAATGCGCTACAAATTTCCCCAGATCACTCGTTGTTATTAGCCATGCATAGAAAATGATGTGTCCCAGGCAATGATGAATCCAGACCCTTATTTCTTGCCTGCTTTCAGCCTGCACTGACTTCTCCCCATTTCAGTGATACTATTGGTTTTAGGCAACCTTTCCAAAGCCCATGTGCTCTACAGATAAAAGTGAGGATTAAGTTAGATACATATTTTGCATCATTTCAATGCATGCATAGTCCATTGTCCAGTGGATGAGTTTTATGTTACTGATTTGAAGTATGTACCCATTTTCATGCTTTCCCATGAATTAATTTGTTTCGTCTGCAGTTCACAACAGGTTTTCAAATTTTGAAATTTTGCTAATCACATTTTTCCCCTTGTCTTGTTTTTTTTCCAGCTCTCGTAAATGTGAAACTTTGGGCTATTGATCGGCAATGTTTTCAAACAATAATGATGAGGACAGGCCTCATCAAGCATACTGAGTATATGGAATTTTTAAAAAGGTATGACACTTGTTTACTTTATAAGAAATACAGTGAAATTGCCGTCCTCATCTTTGACTTTTTGTGAATGCAGTATTTGATTTATGTTCTTTTCATCTCTTTTTATTTGCTGTTTAACCATCTGTAAGCAGTATCCTTCAGCCAAAGGGAGGGCGATCACCGAGAGGAGTTGTGCTGCTCTTTAGTTTCATTCCCATTGCAAGTCATTCATTTGCAGAGTCACGCAGCCTTCTTGTAAAAGAAAAAGCATTGCTATGAGTCATTCAAAGCTTACATTATTACAGAAAATACCCATCAAAATAAAAACCTCTCCAGGGAAACATCTGTTTTGCAAAATGTTGTAGAAGCAAGTCCATTCAAAGTGTATTTTTGTACTTCCAGAGGCAAAAGGCAAGTTTCTAGTGAAGAAAAAGCCACAGGTTTCTGTAAAATACGGGTTAGATGAGTAGCAAGAAAGGCATAAAGTCTTTCACTCCTTAAATTTGGCCTCAGTCTCACGAGTGTCATTCAGTTAGTGCCGCCATCCCAAACTATGACAAATCCTCCTTACCAAAGCAATGGCTAATATCCCAATAATTCAGGTCTGCCACAGCAGTGAAGAACTGGCTATGCTTCATGTCAGCAAAGTAATAGCAAATAGGAGCATAACATCACCGAATCCTAGAGAAAAAAATTGCCCAAGTCAGTGATGTTGAAAGTAATCCCATCGTAATCTCATCGTTACTAAGTCATTACTGCAGTGGGTTTGTCCCAGATCAAAACGTTCCCGGCTGAATCATTTCCCTCCTGAGCTGAGGACCTCTCTGTGCAGAAGTGATGAGGGGTAACATACCAGAGAGGTGATTTCTTGTGCTGGTGGATGGGGACAGGCACAAAACCCTTCCGATTTGGGCTCCTTTTCCCCTACCCCTCTCCAGCAGTAGGCTGTGCTTGATTTCTCTCTTTTCTATTTTGGATTCAGCTAATTTTCAACACGGGGAAACATTTTAAAACTGACTGTGTAATTTCCAAAATAAGCTTCTTAATTTTTCCCAAACAGAGTTTTTCAGAGAAATTTGCTCTTCTAAGACCTAGAAGATTTTACAGTCTGCAAACTGAGTAATGATGCAGCCCTTGTAAAGGAATGTTTTTAACACTAATTCCATGCAGCTATGTCAAATGACAGATAACAAGTCTACCTAGCACGGACACACTTGATTTTTAGCTTTATTTACTTATTTATTTAGCTTATTTACTTCTGTTTGTGAACTTTTAATGTATTTTCAAACATAAGACTTATAAAAATAGAAGAACATGCACAGTACGTTCACTCGGGCTTTCAATAACATAAACTCTAGGAGCAGCATGTATTCATTCAACCTAAAATTAGTTTTTCATTAGTTACCACTGGAGGAAAAGGGAGGTAGTAAAAATAACATATAGATGCTAAAGAAACCCATGTGACACTTCTAGCTGGGAGTCACATAATTGGGCTGTCCTGCAGGGACCCGGGAGGGTGACCACAGTCACAGACCACAGATCTGCAGGCAAGGCTTCACAGATGATTTAAAAATAATAAAATGTTAGTAATAATAACAATGAAGTAATGAAGCTAAAATAATTGGCCAGGCAGCATGGCCTCTGATGAGGACAAGATGTTGCCCTAGAGAGGACCTGGAGCTCCATGGAGATGTTCTGCTGCCCAGAGATTACATGCAAGTGCAGTCATCAAAGTCTAGCTTTTTCCAGGTGTCCGTTTGTGGTTATTCACAAGCAAGCTCATGAGAGAAAACAAAACCTGTTGCTGTGTTGAAAGCATTTATAAAATCATGAATTAAAATGTTAACAAGCATTGGCCTTTTTTGTGTGCCGGTGAATGAAACCAAAAAATGAATATAAGATCAGTTCTGGGGGTTAGAGCCTCTGGCTCTCTTCCAAAGCAGAAGCTATGCACATATTAAGCTCTTAAGCTTTGAGCTTTAATAGAGATTTTCTAGAAGATTGTCAAGATTAATTTGGATGCAGGTTGCACAGAGCCTGCCCAGCTTTAATTTTAAAGCAAACAGTGTGAGTAAGAAACACAAGAGTTTTCTCACTGTATCAGAGCTTCTTGGTCACAGCCAACAACACAGTGTGTTGAGAGCATATTAATGCTCATTAGAAAGACTAAAAGCAAGTATTTTTTCTTTAAATCTTGCTGTTTCAGTTTTGGAAAATATTTTTCATGTGCGACAAGTGCAGCATGGGGCAGACAGTTGCATGGAGGTCATTATCAAATGATATTGTCTAGTTTTGCTCTGTGCATCAACAGCTATCTCAAGCTCAACATAAATCAATTTTTTTATTTCAATGAGGTATTAACTGCTCATTTTTAAGTATGCTCCCCTTCTCAGTGTTGAAGGAAAAAAAATACGCTAAATCTTGAAAACAAGGAGTATGTCAATTGTTGACCTTATTTGTTATATTTTTCCTTTCCAATATTAATAAGTGAATGAAAATGCTCATTAAGAAATTTAACAGAACAGAAGCAAAGATGTAAGTGAAACCTGTTCACAAAAATGTCAGGTTAGAAAGCATTATTCTTTGCTCTCAATGCTCTAAAAAAGTTGCCCTTTATGATCTTTTCTTAGTCACAATAATGTAACCGTCATTCTCTTTAATAGAATGTTTTTACCTATGAACAAAATACAGTAGAAATGCAACTTTTGGGGTGAAATAAGAGCATTCATATCTTCTCATTCATCTTGCTGACAATAGGTGCAGTCTGAGCCCAGGTGTCACCAGGGCTCCACATAGTCATTGTACAAAATATTAGCTCGTTGGTCGGTATTTGTGGTCTTGCTGTGTTTTTCCTTAGAAGGAGCATACTGTTGAAATGAGTCAGCTATTATGTTCCTAATGTCACCCTTTTACCTCCAGAGAATGTGTACTAGTCCTTTCTTCTGAATGCTGTAGGAAGCCCATAAAAAGTACATTTCCGAGTTAAAAAATCCCAGTAAAGATACTGTGCCAGAAGGCTGTCTTCTTGATTGCTCCAAGGAGTAGTAGTACATAGTTCTCATGGTCTTATAAAAGTCAAGATGACTCTTTTAATTTATATAAATCAACTGCAATACACTGAAGCTAGGAGCAACTGAACATCTCTGTGTTCATAGTATTTATGAGGAACCAGTCTCTGTTTCCCTTTCTGTTGCTTATAAAGTCAATGGATGATCCTTGAAAGTGATCAGAAGATGGCCAAATTCCATAGCAGCACCTGCTTCAAATAAGGAATGGAAAATCCAGGCTATTTTTTGATCCCTGTGTATATGCTGAATACCAAATCGTAGCACTGATGTCCTTTGAAGCACAGCTATGGCTCATTATGTAGCTAAATCAATGCTAGATTCAGCTAGTTCAAAGTGCAGCTAATGTGCAGGTAATGGTGAAGAGTTAAAATATAAATATAATCTAAAAACCTTCTGTAGAGTTAGTAACTCCTTATGGATGGAAATGCTGAACATTTAATCTTTAATCTTTACCCAACTTAGTGCTTACTGTATATTATTGAATATATCTGTCCTTATACAAGCAAGAAAAAGCATTGTGCTGCAATGCAGGTTACAGCTATGCTAAATCAACCGTACATCTCACTGAAATGTTCATTCATGCAAGGTTACAATGATTTTCTTCTCAAGCCTGTAATGAAAATAATTCCATTTAAGCAAGATAAGAATATTTCAGTTACGGAAACAACAATTTATAAAATAAATTTGTTTAGGAAATAAGATGGGGAAAAGATTTTCACTGTAGCAGGTGTAATCATTTCCTGCTAAATCATAAAAGTTTTAAGGAGGGGCACAAATATCCACTCTTCAAAAAGGCCAGAATGCCTAGTAAGAGTAAATTATGTATTTTTTATGACTTTCTAAATTTTCCATAAAAAAATGCCTCATGTTCCGTTCCACCATGTAAACTCTGATTCATCCAAGACCCTGGAACAGATCAGGAGAACAAGTGATGAATACTCTGTGTAGCCTCAGAGGAAGGATCTAACTTTAGAAGCGGAAACTTAAAGGAAGTTAAGTGCATACACACGCACAACCTTGAATCTTATTAATAAAAACTCAGTAATGAGAAGAGAAAATCAAAGTATCTTGTTAGCCCAGGCCTTAAATTTTAACTTTACTGTAGTCCTGATGAAAAAATTCCCACTCTTCAGCTTTTAACATTTTGTTTTAGTGTTTTGGTTTGATCTCAAGTGTCGTTTACAGTTATATCCAGGGCCAAATTGGCTTAAGTAGGAAGTTTTGATCTGGCCAAGCATGGCAGAACAGAGCTGATTACATCTAAGAAAGGGAACCTTTCTAATTTTATAGTCCTCATGGCTTATCTGCGTAGAGTATTAGGCTGGTAAATTTCATGTGTATAAACACGTAGTTAATTGTTGCAACATACTGAAATGCCAAAATTGGTCAGTGTGTGTAGAGTGATGATTTTAGAGAAGGTTTTGCATTTCATGCAAGTCATTTATCACTGAGAGGAAAGCAAATAGAAAAACATGTGAAGCTTTATTAAACGACCGTGTCTTTGACAGATTGCCTGCAGTTTCATGCAAAATGTTTCCCAAAGTGCATCTTAGGGTGAAATTATTCTGGATAGAAGTGGGAGTGAAATTAAAAGAGAGAGGAAAACAGAGGAGAAGCTTTTAAAAAAGAGAGTTGGAAATCGGTGGTGAGTTGGCGAAATATGTACATTGAGATAGTTCCAGATTACAAAATCTGAAAAATAGGCGTTGGCCTAACAAAGACAGCTTTTGTGGAGGTCTGGAACATAGATGAAGTAAACAGAGGGGATAGCAGGGAAAGAGGAAAAGGGAAGTTATTTCTAGAAGGTAAATTAATGCATGTATTCCTAATACAAAGGTTTATGGAAGAACAGATGTATGGCTTCAAACCAGAAGCCCATCTAAGACCAGCGTCCTTTCCATCCCAAGATGGTGTTCAAGGCTAAAATGGAGAGGCCCACCCCCTGGGATGGGTGTGCAGCTCAGGACTTTGAAGACCAAGCACGTCACTTTGAGTGGAGCTCACCTCCATAAGGTCTGCTAGGGTGCCCACATTTTCCAGGACAGTCCAAGGAGTATTCCTTGGAGGAACGAGCTGAATTGTTATGTCATGGCCGGGTTCCCTCTGACCTCAGAGGCAGCCCAGAAAGCAGAGTTATCCCACCTGGTGGTGCCCTGTTGCTGTCCAGGCTGACTGACACCGGCTCAGTCATGTGTTCGTGAACTGTGCTATCGAACAAGTGAAAAGTCACTGGTCACAGGAAGGCTTATGTCCAAGTTGTGATCTCCTGTATGGAGCCAGGAAGGCTGGAAACATACAGCACCTCCTGAGAGCCACTGGTGAAATGATAGGACTTGAATATCTGCTCACCTTCCTCTTCCTGTTCCGTGCCCCAAACTGACCATAGTTAAGATGCCCAGGAAAGAGTAAAAACAGAGTGAGGTAATTCATACATAATTTGGCTGGTTTGCATCTGAGCTGGCTTTCTGACGCCTCTCTGTGGAAAGCTCTGAATCTTTTCTCACTTCTGAGGTCTTCATGTGACATTTTTCAGACCTCTCTTGCCTGTTAGCATAACTCAAGCGAAGTGAATCGCATGCCACCCACAATTTTACTCTGTTTTGCAGAGCTGTCAAGTAGTATCTTCCTTTCTTTCTTAAGATGCACTGTTTCTTGTATTGCCTTATGCTGCCTAAAACCCACAGGTCTGCTAAGAGAGGGAAGATCGAGTGGCTGATCTACATGAGAGCACAGTGGTGATTTTAGCTGGAAAATGTAAGCAGCCGGATTCTTTCTGCATCACGGGAGCAAGGGTCTGGCCTTGAAGAGAGCACCTGGAAGTGATGGGTGCTCTTTCAGAGCGGACCTCCACCTAATACGCTCTTGGCTGAGCTCTATAGCCACTCTGAGAATGCAGTGAGGGTTAAAATTGCCTTTTTTCATAAGTGTTCGATGTGAGCAAAACGATAGGCAAGAGGGACTATTCATGCAAGCAGAAAAACAACTCAAGGTTGAATTTGTTTAGTGCAGAAGTTTTAGTGGAGTTACAGGATTCCTCAGTGATCATCAAAATGAAGAATGAATTCAGCCTTGTTTGCAACAAATCAAAGAATATTCCTATATAATATGCCTTTCAGTGGTTTGTTTATTTATTTTAAGGTGAGATGGAAATACAGCTTAGCCAGTGAAGGTTGTGTTAAACTCACGATGCCATGAGGAGCTACACTGAGTTATACCTGGGGTTTTAGTGGGAAAGACTAAGGTGACTTAAGAAAGTTTTCAAGACTGAAACCTCAGTCTTCCGCATTTTGTTTAGATAAGTATTGTGTTACAGCCAGCATTGGTGCAAAGACATTTTAGAGAGCCGGACTAGCTTTGCATTTTAGCTCGGACTTCTTACTAAAAGTAAGAGAGTACAAAAAGAGCTGCGTCCGAGGTTGTAATTCATAGGCTGCTGTGGATCGGTGTGGGGTCCTGCTCCTGGGCTGTGGGGTTTGCTGAGCCCCCGCCTGCAAAAGCCAGAGGGAGCACTGGTGGGGAACGGGATGGGATGGGATGGGACGGGACGGGACGGGACCAGATGGGATGGGATGGGACAGGATGGGATGGGATGGGACGGGGCGGGACGGGTGCTGCAGCGCAGAGCATTAAACGAGCACCGCAGCCAGGGAGGACCGAGGCATCCTCCGGGATGGGAAGTGGAGAATAAATAAGATGTCAGGAAGCAAGGCAGGGAGGGCCTAAAGGTAAAAAGAAGGAAAAGGCTGTTGTATTTCCTTGGGCAGGCACAGGAAGGGTTCAGGGCTGTTTTTATGTGAGAGGCTCGGAGCAAGGGCGAGATGTGCTGTGCCCACAGGAGCTCTCAGGGAGTCCTGCACACCTCCTAGGCTCATGGGGACAGACCACAGACAGACCCCCTGTGGGTTGCGTAGAATTTCAGGAGCCCCATGTGAAAAAAAAGCAGTGTTTTGGATCTGGAAATCGCACAAAATCTTGTCTGTCTGGTCTGTTTGCTTTCACCTCGTTGCTTTAAATTTGGTTTCGGCTCAGGATACTTGAGGATATCTTGAGGGAAGTTTATGTTTGCAAGTGCCTGAGTGCAAGGGGTTGGTTTTCACTGCGCCACGGTGCGCAGGCAGGTGCTGGCTGAAGCAGAACTGAAACGATGTGCTGCAGAATCAGGCTGTCGATTTTCAACATGAAAAATATTCTTTCTGATCTTTCAGTGGTGAGAAAGACGGGTTAGGAGTTTTTGAAATAGTTCTGTAATGACTGCTTTTAACCTAGCCTCTGTATTCCCACGTGAATGCTATTAATGCACGTGAAGTGTCAGGGGCAGGCACTTTATTAAGTAGTGCAAGGTGAGTATTGACTAAGTATGTTTTTAATCTAAGGAAAATCTCTACTGGAGGCCAATGCACCACAAGAACAAGGGAGGAGAACTGGGTAGAAGGCAGAAGTATAATGCTCCTGTTGATTCAAAGCATGAAGAAGGTGAAGGAATAATTGCTGTTTTACTGATTTATATCGATCCATGCAGCTGCAATAACCTGACCGAGTACGTTAAGGGGACTGAAGGCAGCAGACCCCAGACCACCCTAAAGACAACATTGGCCTTGGTGTCCAGGGTATCTGAAATGTGGATTAATACAAATGAGAATAAATCTATATCTCATTTTAATGTCCTAATACTTTGCACATCAAAGGGGAACCAGGTATCGATGGTGTGTGCTATGATTCCCCTCTTGCTTCTGCTGCTGATTGACAAAACCAGAGTGTTTGTACACCAACAATATCTGTGTGTTTACTCCAGCACCTGATTGTGGATTCAGCATCTGCTGCTAGGAATGCCATTAGCATGGATTGATTAGCTCCTGTGCTGTTTTGCATATGCTTACCTTCAGTCAGAGCGTTCACGCTTCAGGCTTGCTTTTTTTTTTTTTCCCCTGTTTCCGCAGGTGCTTGTTACAGCTTAGCTAGAGTGTAATAAAGGAAAGGGCTTTTCCCCATTACACCTGCTTCCAGCTGTGGCAGTCTTAAGGTCTGATCTGCAATTCAGCAGTAAATAATTTACTGAAGGCAGGTGACAGGCAGTTACTTTGCTCCTGATGTCCATCTGTGGGGCAACTTAGGGCTTTGCTGAAATAATGGATTGATTTCTCTTGTGGGAAACAACCTGTGACCTGGGCCAGGGGGTGCACAGCGGGCAACCACAGATGGTGAGGATTTTGAAGTGCTTGACTTTGCCAGTTCTTCATTCATTCAACTCGGAGTTTTCTAGGGGAGGTAAAATCTAATTTGCTGGTAGGCTTGTTGTGCTATATGACACACCGTCTTTATATTTCAAAGGAAAACATACCAAGATCCTGTCTCTATTCTACCACATACACGCTTTTTTTCCCTGTAGAAGTGACTGTATCAGTAAGCAAAAAAAACTTCAAAGATGTGGTTATGGTCTCAATAGACACCAGATCATATTTTGTTTTAAATCTCTGCCTTCTTACATTAGCCTTTTAAAAGAATGGCACTGGTTTTTTTAATTATTATTATTTTAAATTTTAAGAACCAAAATCACTGTTTTTTTTTTTTATGGTGAATGCTGTCTTTCATTCTTTCTTTTGTCATCAGTTACTTTTTCTTCCCATGATGAGAATCATGTTTTACCTTTCAGTGCACGCAGAGTCTGATCTTGGGTGCAGATCAGTCAGCCAGCAGTAATTTACTGGCAAACCAGGTATTAGTCTGGTTTCCTGTTGATACAAGTAGGACCAGAATCTGGTCCTGTATTGTTGCAGTGGTGCTTCAGAGCCATCAGGAATGGTTACATCTGACATCCTGATTGGAGAAAGAAAACTCTTGTCAGTAATTTTGTGTCAGGTCAAAAACAATTCTATCTTGCTGTCTAACTATTAGCTGCTGTCAGGATTCGAAGGACAGAGCTCCAGAACAAACTGGACTGAGAAATTACTTAAATGTTTGTGTTTTCTGCAGCAACTAAGATATCCAGCTCTTCACAGCTTAATACAGAACATTCAATGTAACTGGAGATTTATCAAGGTGTTAGAGTTTGCTTGATGTAATTCATCCTTTCCAAATTAACATTTTGTGTTGCAATATTATGTTTGTGGCTGTGTATACCAGGATTCTTTTCCATTGCTTGCTAAAATGTAGTAAAGAGTAGACATCTTAAGATGTGGGGTTCTGCAAATATTAAAGTAGATGAAATTACTATATTTAAGGTTATTTTATTCTGAACACATAATGTCACTTAAAATGAGACTCTGCAAAGGTAGCATGAGCTCCAGAAAGATCTGCAGCACACAGCCACAGGCTGGATAGCATTGGGTGGCTTCACTGAGATGTCCCTTACGCGTGAAAAGATGAGGAGGCAGCCTAGAATTACCAAGCAAGACGTGTCAGGTTGCTGTTTTGCAAATGCTATATGGTGATAATCTTTGCATCTTTGATCTGTTAACTATTTAAAATGTCCAGGTTAGTCATTCACACCCTAGTTGTGGCAGCAGAGGGCAGAACAGTGATGCTTAGCTTTAAAGACGGATGAATTGTGACAAGTTGCAAAAGGTACTACATGTTGGACATTTTTCAGAGTATAGTTTATGCTTCACATTTATGCCTTGTTTAAAAACGAGCAGTATGAACAGTAGCTGTGACTTGTAGTGGATGGATTAAATGGAGAGGTTTTGCGTAGCCATAGAGAGATGGGAATAGGCTGTCTCTGACTGTGAAAACTAAAAGATGTCCCTGATATTTGGCCAGTTTGGTTGCATGCATCAACAAATTTTTTGAATTAGTTGGTGGGAGCTTTTTGCTCATTAACACTGATTTTAATGAATCTTGCAACAGCTCAGAGTTTCTAGAAGTGGAAGACAGTTTATGTGGGGCCAGTGTTGATTGAAAGGCGTGGTGGTCATCTTGGACAAAATACTTAAGAACTGAAATGGGATTCAGATCATAAAAGAGGATGATAGGACTGTGAGAAATGGTGGGCTTGTAGGAAGTTAACCTTGGGAATATTTTTTGACGTCTTTTACTGTGGAAACAAATCTGGATGATAAGTATAAAAGCATTGACATAATGTCATCGTATGCCTGTGAGGAATTTGACCTGGTATGAAACAACTGAAAACTAACGTAAGGTTTGGAGGGTCTGGACCAGCATCAGTGGCCAGAAACAAACCTAATGCAATGTTGGGCCAAAAAAAGTTGGAAATCCTTGGACCAACAGTCAAAAAATAGGGCAATTACATGAGCCTGCATATGGTGTGCTCTCTGCAGCTGGAAGAGCTTGCCCAACTCAGATGTCCATAAAGGATAAGTTGAGAGAAGAGTCATGGGAATAATTATGGGGGTGGAAAAGATGCTTTATACTGAGGGACACAAGAAGATGAAGACATCTAGTCTAACGGAGAGAAGACAATGTAGTAAAATGTTCATGGTGTGTAGGAATCCATGCAGGGAACCTTAACAAAAGGCAAGAAAAGAGGACAGAGGTTGAGCTACGGTAACAATAAGCCTTGTGTTATAACAAAGGTAATTCTTAGATATTGAAACAAGGTGAAAGAGATTATGATGAATTTTATTATTTATTTCAAAATTAAGTTTTTATGTTTCTCTAAAAATTGCATTCTGCTTTAAAGCAATTAGCTCAAAAATGTCCTATGTCCTGTGCTGTACCAGAAATTAGAGTACACAGTTTATTATCTGGCTTTCACGGTTTACTAATCAATTTGTAATTCACTGATACTCACTTAGAATGACTCATGCTCACTTAGAATGACTCATTGATATCAGTTTTAAAATTTAGGATTAATCCCAGAAAACTCAGTGCAAATGACCATTGCATTTTGCCAGGTTAAAGGTCTTACTCCTCAATTTGTAAAACTACTTCTATAGCTTACTGACAGTGTAGGAAATAGCAATGGAAGACACCCTTCTGCATTGATCTCTCTTTTATGGCCACAGATGTTCCTTGTTTGTCATTCTGACTGTGTGCCCACACAACACGTCACACCAGTGGTTTGACCTGGATGGATAAATCGGATAAGTATCCAGAACTACTCTCCAAAGGGGTCAAAACCCTTCAGCTCCTACGTGATCAGTGTCAAATTATTAATAAATCAATAGGTTGGAAATCAAAGTGAAAGCAGCAACACAGCAGACTAGGGAGGTCCTTCTGTGTCTGACTGCTGTAAAGGGCTCAGAAAGGTATATTCACTTTGCTGCATGACAACAAACTTCACTTCCTTTTGCCCCTCTAATAATCAGATATTAATAGGTATCAGGGCCTATGTGAAAGGATTATTATTACTATTATTGTTATTGTTTCGAATGAATGAGTAACCTGAGCACTTCGCGACAGGAACATACAGGCAGAAGTTTAGCTTATGTATCTACTTTTCTGCTCGTCTAAGAAGAAATTTTACCTCAATGTATTTGACCACCTGTGGAAGCTCTCAGCTCATTGTCTTGTTAGAAGACATGACTAAATACATTTTTCAAATACCGTAGATTATTTTGCAGATTTTTGATTACATTGATAGTTGTGATAAAAAATTTACAATTTTACTTTGGGGGCGGGGAGGTTGAATTGATATTTAGCTCTCATTTGCCGTGAGAGGCAATGTATCTTTAGACATTCATGCTTGTGTGGGCCTGAACAGTCTTATCAACTTGCAGCCTAAAACAGGGGGCTGTAACACCCTAGATTTTCTTTGATTAGCTATTCTGCATGCAATGTGGCTTCCAGAAATCAGTGTCAATTCTTCATTATTTCTTCTTTTGTGGTTCAATGTGACAGTTAAATAGGCAGTGGACCTGTCACCTTAAATGAATCTCAGTGTTCTTCACTGACGGTGTTTTATTAACCATGCAAGTCCATGGCAGAGAAATGCTCTTACCAGTGCTTTATGTAACTATTGTGTCTGGCCAGGGACAATCATGCCTTTGGGTTATATTTGTCTGGAAATCCTTTTGCCGCTGAATTCTAGTACGTAGCATTCAAGTACGCTCCAAATAACATTTTTGGCTTCCCCTTATTTTCTGTTCTCTCAGTTTGGGACTGCATAGCAAGTCATTAAAAGGACTATCCACAAAATGGCTTCTAGTGCTGCAGAAATAACTAATCACCAAGGGAAATTACTGGTCACTTGCTGGATGCTGAGCAGTTGTTGTAAAATCGACTTCTACCTTTCTTATCCCAATAAAAGGGATAAGAGTGCATTGGAGCACTCTCCGTTTCTATGCATATCTTCAACCACCAGCCCTTCACAAAGCCTCTGTTCTGGCATGTGCCAGTAATTTTTCTCCTTGCAAAATTGTTAATCACCTTGGGTTGGTAATTGGAAAACCAACTGAGGTCTCCAATGAAAACAAACCTGTTAGAGAATTACTAACAGGCTCCAAAGAAATCATGCTTGTATTCCTGCAAATTGAAATGTTTAAAATATGTAGAATATTTGAGAGAGAAGATAGTAAAGGAAGTGTCTTTTTTCCACACTTGGTGGGAAGTTCTGCATGCCAACAAATTTTTAGAAGGGTATCTCAGACTTTGTGTTTGAAAACTGTATATATAAACTGTCTTATGATCCTAATGAAAAATGTGAGTTTGTCTGCAAATGCACAATGACAAACAGAACATTTTGGCTAACTATTTATTTGATGAAAAATGCAGCTTTAGGGCTGCATAATTTGTTGACAGAATATTTCAGAAATAATGAAAGAAACTTCAGCGCTATCGGTGATCAATTCCTGCATGATTAAATGAGTGGCTACAAGGATGATGGGAGAGTGGGATGTAATTCATTTTGAGTTTAGAAAGGCTTTGGGCACCGTTGCCTGCAGTATTGTCATTTGGAAGCTGAGGACATATGGGCTAGATGCACGATGGTTTGATGGGTTGAAATTTGGCAGGGCTCTCGGGCTCAAAGAGAGGTAATCAATGGCTTTGGTGTTCAGCTGGTGTTGGTGAAAAGCAAAGTACATTAGGGGATGATAGTGGGGCAAGTACTCCACGTCTCTACTGGCAACCCAGATGATGGGACAGTCATCTTCAGCAGATGTCCATCAAAGGATGAATTAGGGGATAGGGGCTGTTTGTGCCAAGCCAAAAAAATGTACCTTCATTTGAGAGAGACCTTGAGAAATTTGTCTATTGTGTCAAAATCAAAAGGTTTGTCCAGTGCTTGGGAAAGTTGTGTGTTTGAGGATACTCCGTGTAAAGATTTCAGGAGGAATCTCATGGGTCGGGTCTGGATTTAACAGGGAGTTGCTTATGCCAAAGAAGTTAACAACCTGATCTTTTCATCTAAAGGTTAGATACTCACAGAGACTAAATACCAGTGCAAGAGGTAGTGTTTCACATGATGACCACCATGTGTAAGAAAAATAGATCAGGCAGGATCAGCTTCATTACCATGGCAACTTCTTAATTGCTAGTGGAGAAGGCTATGCTAGGTGCTAAACAGACTTATTTTTACAATGACCTAATGGGCACTGAAGTCACAATAAACAGCAGTTACTTTTCTAATACTCTGAGTGTACTTTGAGATCATATTCAGGTTCTTTTCTATATTTCTGTGCACTCAAGGTTGTGGTTTATGTATGAGTGAGCGCTCAGCTGAAGGGTTTATGGGGGTTTACTCCTTCCAGCAGTGATGACACCACTGCAGTTAATGGAAATGTCAAACTGGAGCTACTTCCAACCATTCTGACTTAGGAGTGTAAGGTTGCTGGGTGTCTTGCTATTCTGAGATCCAGCTCCAATGTAAAAAAACGCATGACACAATAGGAAATGTCAGTGTCTAACTGATGCACTCAAGGTCACAATGGCAACAGAGCTTCCATATACTTCATTTTTATCCTTGTATTTTTATTGTCTAAATTGAACGGCCATGATAAAACTCTTGAAACTGTAGCAGTCTGTGCAAGAAAGTGGTTTGAGGCTTCAAACTCTATATTTAGCTACCATAGGAAGATCCTTTCATCTACTCCCAGAATTTGCAGAGTGTTTTCAATGAATCTACAGGGAGGACCTTGGTGTGCAACTTCCAAAAACACATTTTGCATGAGAGAAATGCATGGCAGTTTTATTATGAGACTTGTTACATTGCTTTGACAAATGTGAGTTGCCACTAACAGAGTCTGGTACGGCGTCAAGTCGTAAGCATCAAGATATAGCCAGGAATAGTTGAGAAGCTGGAAGAGAAATGAATACATGAGTATTCAGTAAAGTTCAAACTTCACAGAGCAAATAGTAAATATTTAACGTTTGATCACTGTCTCTCACTCTGGGTCCCTTACAGCTGTTTTCTGAATTCAGGTCCATGCTTAAACCATTCCCAAACCTTCAAAATTGTGCCTCAGGCTTGAGGGAAGATACTTCTGAAGGTATTGTGATTTGGTTGGAAAGGTTCAGGCAGGGATTTCGGGGTCTGTAAGTAGTTAGCAGTTCATTAACTTGGAGTCTGCTTTCTTGGAAGTATTCTTCGAAGTTCAAATTTGCTGTGAAGTTGCTCAGTATTTAGCAACTGTCTTTGCAGTGCAAACACCCAGTGTTTTGCAGAAGGCTGTGCACTTAATGAGAACAGCCTCTCTCCTTGCTGCTCTCTCCTGGCACTGCTCGTAGTAGTACTTAATAACGTGGTAGTGGTTAAAAACCTGCTTTGGACTCTGTTATAAAAGATGCTTTAGAAACAGATTTAGAACAGATTGCCTGGTCTGAAAGATTCACAGCCTGGCTCAAAGCATTGGAAGTTAACGTGCCATGGCTGCAGAATACAGGAAAAATTGGGATAATGCTGCAGGAGTTATGCCCAGTAGAGTAATACGGTGCTTAGGTGTTGACAGTTCTTCCTTTAAGAAATAAATGGTCTTGAGATAGAAGTGACACCTTTGCCTACCAGCCACAATTGAGAAAGCAAGCTTCCTCTAATGGGGTGAGTAAAAAAACGCCATGGCAGAAGTTGAAGAAAGGTGTTATTTCTTGACATTATCTAATTGACATTTATTTTCTGTAAGTCAGAAAGATCCAATACAGATTCACAAGTGGAGGCATTTTGATAACTGTTACTTAAATAACAGATCATGAAGAAGTGCTTTTTCTCTCTGCTGGAAAAGGCTGGCTGATACTTTTGAAGAGAGCCATGGTGCAAAAAAACCACATATGGTTTAGTAAGCAAACTTGCATATCAAAGGGTTTAGCTTTCATTTAATCTTTCCTTACGGATGGCTGACAATTACAACATTGCCCAGCTAGCCCAGCTGTGGATGAGAAACAGACTAATGTAAAAGTAGAAATTGATGTGCCACTTGTCCCTGAAATCTTCTTTTTTTTTTTTTTTTTCCTTATTTTTCCTTTTCTTTCCTGGGCCATTTGGTAAACCTTTGCTAAAAGTGTATTTCAACAAGAACAAAGATTTCTTCAAGAGTCTGATTAGCTGTAACTTCAATTAACTCTTAATAAACACAAAACCCTTAAGATGTGCTCATTTGAAAGATCACGTAATCATGTTTTGCTGATTAGAAATCCTTTGGGGATTAATACATGTCGGAAGTATATGTTTGTTCAAGCAAAACTGAAATAGCATTCACTGGCTCTTTGGAGCTTTGAAATACAGTGAAGTATTACTTCCTCTGCAAATTGGAACCATACATATGGGAAAATAAAGTGCATGAATTGGAATACATCCTTCTGAAGGAACGATTTTAGTCTTTTTTAATAATCTGGGTGAGACAGTTGCTGACTGCAAATAAACCATGTTGCTGGATACAAAATAAACAGTATTGAGATTAAAAATATGGACAAGGGTCTTTGAATTCATCTTGTCGCAATGCATAACTCAGGAGCACGTAATGTACGCTGAACTGTATTAGAGTTTAAAGGCCAAATTAAGTAAAGAACTGGGCATGCTTCCAAAAGAATAGCTCATTAAACTTCAGCCCTCCTTTGGGTTGTCTGTTAGGAAGCATGCAGGAAGGCCACCCTTTGATAGTCTTTGGCAAGAAATATCACATCTAATTTTGGATTTGACATTAGAAAAAGATGTTGTAGCTTCTGCTAGAGACATGAAAGCATGCTGCGCTGGAGTTGAAGCCTCAGCATAGAAAAAGCTGCTGGTTTGGTATTTGGGTGCAATTAGAGGTGTGAGTGAAATATTGTGATAATATTGCATTATATTCCTGGGAAAATAACAGTGATTCATAAGGAAAATAGATCCTTTCTTTATTTAGATTGTATCTCTGTAAAGTGTTCAGTATGAAGGATGCTTTTTGTGTTATACTAATGCAACCTGTGTGTATTTATCCATTTTTATGTCCTATATATTGCAATACTGTAGTTATTTCTCTTGTTCATGAGTTACGCCTACAGCTTGGCAAACTTGTTTGGCAGGTAAAAGAAGAAAATTGACTTCAACAAATATTTGACATACATCTTAAGTCAGGAAGAGGGCTTAGGGAGCTTCTACCTTTCTTTTGTTTTGCTTGTTCTTCTCCTTCTTTTGATACCCAGACAAACTCCCTTAGAACCACCAATGACCACTGATGGATCTAGGAGCAAAGGGAGTATGCCAGGTTTTTCTTGAATTAAATATTTCTATCTTTGAGTTTAACTGTGTTGTTCCTGACTGCCTTGGTTTTTCTTCTTCCTGATCATGTTAAAACACTAACACGGGCGTGGGATTTAGCTGTTTTTCTGAGTATGTTCTTATGCTCTTTTGGTACTCACAGGTAATATTGCTTTTGGAAATACCAGTCTGATGGGCAATAGGATATCTGGCCTGTGCTGTAATTCCTGAGTTTCACCCAAAGAGCCGAGTGAAAGCAGTATAAGATGAGCAGCATGTTCTGGACACGGGTGGCAGAGTATGATAAATGGCGGTGGCTCATAAAGCTTGCCCTGCTACCTGGCCAGCCACCAGGGATATTTGCTGTATCTCTTTATGACTTACATGCTTCCAAACGTTGCATCTGTCCTCAGTGTGCTTTTCAGCTCTCTCTCCTGTAACTTGGAACAAGATGAGATTTTCATTCTTCTGTTTAAATAACCTATTGTATGACTTTGGACATTTATCTTCAGAAGCAAAAAAAAAAAAAATGTTTGTGATGTCAGGGGCATAAATCAGTAGCCTTTACAGGGTAGGAACTCACCCAAAGGGAATGCTGAGAAGGTAGTACTCGTGCCTCTGCTATTGTTTTAGCCTGAGCCCACACTATTCTGAGTATGTGAGGTATTTTTAGCTTATGATCATGGAATATTGCTTGTTTGGAAAGACAGTGCAGCATGCAGGTGTGCAGTGTCTGCCGTCTTGGATGTAGACTATCCAGCATTGTACAAAAACAGTTGAAGGAGTATCAGTTCAGAAATCAAGTAGATGAAAAAGTAGTGGGTGCTGAAGTGCTGCTGCCTTGGGGGACAAAAGTGTAATGCCATAACTATTCATAGTTGCAAGAGAAACACTGTCGATGCATGTTTGAGTATTGGTGGTTAAAGAAATCATTCGAGATAGTCTGTTGTGACGGAGGCAGTATGTTGTGATAATCTGAAAACAGAAAGGTTATTTGTGGATTCAAATGTGAAGATGCTTTTCCAGGAAGGAAAACCCATTGGAGAGGTTAAGTTCTTGTCTTTATTGTGGTGTGCTTGAAGGCTAACAAAGACGGTGTGCTTGAAGGCTAACAAAGGCAGTGAGTTTGCAGCTCTCAAAGTACATCTTTATTCAAGTCTCTGAGTACAGTGCATATTTTTTACCTGGTAATTGTTGTGTTTTGTATTTGCAAAGTACAAGAAAGATTAAGTACAAAGCCTTTAATGTGATTAGAAATAGCTGTTTAGATGTGTATCTCATTTATTATTTGTAATTGTCGAGAGACTTGGCAATCTGCCTTATACATACGAATAGTAGTTTCCCTTCAGAATCATTTAGCAAGCTGAAGTATGAAGATATAGGAAGTATTGATCTACAGATAGGCAAGTATAATTACCAGAAAATAAATTGTTACAGAAAGTAGCCATTGGCATTTATAAGAGTAGATCTCATTCAGAAGCTTTTGTTTCATGTGATGTCCTGCTGAGTAAAGCTAATTTTTTGATCGCTGAATCCCACAGATTACAGGTTTAGTAAATTGATTATTTTGCCTTCCTTGCCCCTAGTTTATGATGGCTCTTTTGTGTCACAATATGTATGAAAATATTCCCTAAGTGATGCAACAACTTTTCTAATGACTTTGCTCTTATTACTTACATGTTTAAGGCTGGGAATGCCTGGGTAGAGGTTTTTTTTTTGTTTGTTTGTTTGTTTTGGTTTACAGAAAAAAAAGGCTTTTAATGAACTATATTTTCCCATTTGTTGATCTGTAACTGTTAAGTTCATGTCGATTTGAACAAAACAAAGAATGTGGTTCCTATCTGGGAGCTTTCAGTGAAAGTGACACAAGGGATAAATGTAGGAGTTTCAGAGTAACGTGGAGTTCTACTCTTCAGTCCTCTTTGAGCCAAAAAGTATTGATTTGTATCTAAGAGATCAAGATGAGGTTCTTTTCTCATTCTTGGGCTGACCTAAACCTGCTTCTCGCAATAATGTCATAACCATGGTGGTATCAGATACTTGGGGTGGCTGATTCTTAATCTCCCCTGGAGAAGAGACACTCCAGAAAAAAAAAAAAAAAAAAAAAGAAAAAAAAACACCAAAAAACAGTGCAAATGTTTACTGATGCTTAGTCTTGATTTCAGGAATCTCTCACTTCCATGAGTTGTTTTTTTGGCTGTCAATTAAGATGTTTTTCCATCCACACAGAGCAGTTTCCTCAGGGAAGGCTGAGAACAGCCTACTCATCTGAGGTCTTCCAATCAAAACCACATGGTAAAGCGTGGTAGCACTTAAGAATGGTTTTTGAATGGCCAAAATTTCATTACTATGTTTTAATACGTATTTCTTGTGGAGGAGCAAGTACTTGGCTTTCCTGAGCAATTGTTGATGAGTTTTAATCAAAGTGATGGTTTGGTTTTGGTTTTGAAATTGCGGCTTTTCTTTGATGTGTGTACTTTTTCTGAGGATCTGGAGAGAAGGTTCCTGCTCCTAGGGGTGGTTTTCTTCCCAATTTAAAAGGTATCAGCTGCATCTTGATCCTGATATTTAAAGATAAAATCCCCTATTAGCATGCGTTTGGTCAGAAAATAATTACTCAGAATTAGGGTGAGAAGAAGAAGGTGCAAAGCGATGTCAGGCTGGGGGTGCAAACCACCTCCGGCAAACCTGCCTGCTGCTGGAGCGTGAACTAAAATAATTCTGCTAGGTTAAATCATTTCCAACTCTGTGTGTTTAAATAACTCTACAAAGCATCTTAGGAATAACAAGCTATCAGCACCACAACAACATGGAGCACATAAAATTCTCAATACCGAACAGCGTCTGTATTCCTGGAGGCGTTTGCATTTGAATTAGGGCAGCAAAGGAGGAAAACTCATCAGCTCATACATACTTTCCTGGTGCTGCTGATTAGTGTCTCTCGGCCAGGCTCCGAAATAAAACAGAATGGAACAACTGGGGCTTGACCTCCTGGTTGCAATAACCAAAATTAGTCAATTCTGGCACTGGAAGGCAGTGTGTTGGAATTCTGGACATATGTAATATTTCACTCTTTCAAAAAATAATCCAAAGATGTATTTTAATTTCTGTTCCTCATTTTAAGAGGCATCCTAGGAATCTCGAGTGGAGTTAATGACTTGCGGTGCACTTAATTGCCTGTTACTGTTACTTTGTGCTGAGCAGGCAAAAAGTGAGAGCTGAGCAGACTACCGTTGCTTCTTTATCTAAAGACAGATAAAAATTAAGAGAGAAAACAAATCATTGTGATACAAGACACAGTAGCGTGAGGTTATGCACCGAAGAGTGCTCAAGTCAACAAATATATATATTTTTTTCTGAATGTTATTTCTATAAACTAGCTTGAATCTTTTGATCTTAATATAAATTCAGTTGTGAAGAAAAAGCTAAACAGAGATATGAAACAGGAAGGAAAAGGAAAAGAGTAGAAGGTGTATATGGACATCATTTTAGAGGAGAAATGTATATATAGCAGCTCAGGGATGAGTTGCTGAACCTTAAATATATGCTGAGGTTCTGTTCTCAGTGGGAAAGTTTTAAAATGCTATTAGTCTCTCCCCTTTGTGTCTATATACATCTATGAGAAAATAGTCAACATAAATAATTTGACTTGTCTAGATAGGATTATCTAACAGGAAATTGTATCTTTTTTTGGTTTTTATTTCAGGGAACTAATTCTAATTTTATATAGGTTCTGCTTACTAATATTCTTACTAATATTGGTAGGAATTACATTTTTGAAATAAAGTAAATCGGACTTAGTCAAGTTTCTAATGGAGCATATTTTCCTTGGTGATTTTAGAAAAGTTCAGTAAATATTGCCATTTGAGTGCAGAGCTGTTAAATGTTTTTATGTCCAGCCTGAGACTGGTCTCATTTTCCTGTATCCTTTGCACATTAGCAAATTGTAATAATCATTTTATGCATTTGTCCTCTACTTTCATGGGATACATTTTTAATGTGCAGACAGAAGGTGACAGCTTTATTGCTTTTATGAGCATCAGGAATACATTCTAAATTCGATTATATACTGTCTCTGGAAATATCACACAAGCGACTTGCCAATAAATACAACTCAGATTATCAAAAACTAAGGAGGTAGGTAATTACCAGAGTGATTTAAACTGTGGGATTTGAGCATAATATTACTTGTGACTTCAAAAAATAAAGGTAATGCATACTGGGCAGAATAATTTAAACTTCGTATAGACACTGATAAACCAGTATAGTTATTTCTGCAAAATAATGAAAGAGTTTCTACAGCTCAAGAGAAGAGAAACTCACAGTGTGTCCCAGCAGTTCACAGTGTGATTAGAAAAATGTATTTTGAAGTGTAGAGAAAACAAGGAATTATATACAATGACAATGACCTCACAGAACATGCCTATAGGAATTATGTTGTTGAATTGAACTTTAGATAAAGAAAACAAAGCTTAGGTTAAAATGCCCTCAAAGGGGCAGTAAAACTTCTAAAATATTTAGAACTTAACTTCTTAAATATTTAGAAAATTACATCTGACCTCCAGTGAATTAACACTCTATTAAGCTGCTAGCAAGGAAGCCAAGCAGGACCAGCTGGCCAACGCACAGTACAAATCATTAAGATACCATTTTTAACAAGAAAACCCAAACTGCAAAGCTTTGATAACTTTCAAATCAAATTGCAATATGTGTGTGCACAAACACACAGGTTATTTAATGTTTTATGCAAGGGTGGGAAAATAAAAGATATCAGAGGAAAAAAAAAGGGTGATATTCAAAACAACTAAATAATGTGTAAACCCTTATCAGGAATAAGTAAATACAAAACAAAAAAATCATTTTTGGAGCATAGATTAATAAAACAGTTCATATTAGAAGAGCTCCTGAGGTCATCTGGTCCAAACCACTCTTCAGAAGAGTAGGTGAAGTTTTCTTTCCCTTTACATTTGCTGAATTTGCAGTTTCAGCGGGCACAGAGCTTCAGAAAGCAAGTGGCTCCCAAAACCCTCTGCCCCATGGATTAACAGGCTGTGTCACAGTGTTTTGAGGCTGTCTTCACAGGGTTTTGGATGCCAGAGGAACAGCAAAAAAGTGAGAGTCTCCTTAACCAGTAAGATAAATTACAACCTCCACAAACAGATGTATGCCACCAATTTTTTCTTAGACAAAGGAAAAAGGAAGTCTTTATTTAAAAAAAAAATACATAACTCGAACCTTGTTTTATAGCCTCCCAAATGAAGACAACACTATCCCAAATAATGCTGCTCTGATTTGTAATTCCACTGGATCTTGCCTTTCTTCATCTGCAAGATCCCATAAATCTTACAGAATTACAGAATGGTTTGGGTTGGGAGGGACCTTAAAGATCATCTAATTCCACCCCCCCCGCCATGCACAGGGACCTCTCCCACCAGTCAAGGCTGCCCCAAGCCCCATCCAGCCTGGCCTTGGGCATGCACAGGTTCTCTGGGCAGCCTGTTCCAGTGCCTCACCACCCTTATAGTGAAGGATTTCTTCTTAATGTCTTATCTAAATCTACCTTCTTTTAGTTTAAAGCCATTTACCCCTTGTTGTATTCCTACAACCCCTGACAAAGTGTGGCTCCACAGCTTTCCTGTAGCACCCTGTAGGTACTGGAAGGTTGCTTGTCAGGTCTCCCTGGAGCCTTCTCTTCTCCACGCTGAACAACCCCAGCTCTCTCAGCCTGTCTTTGTAGGAGAGGTGATCCAGCTCCTTGATCATCTTTGTAGTCCTCCTCTGGACTCGTTCTAGTATTTCCATGTCCTTCTTTGGGGCCCCAGAGCTGGGTGCAGGGCTCCAGGTGGGGTCTGACGAGAGCAGAGCAGAGGGGACAATCCCCTCCCTCACCCTGCCGCCCACGCTGCTGTTGGTGCAGCCCTGGGTATGGTTGGCTTTCTGGGCTGCAAGCGCACATTGCTTGCTCTTGTTTAGCTTCTTATCAACCAACACCCCCAGGTCCTTCTCCTCAGAGCTGCTCTGCATCCATTCTCTGCCCAGCCTGTGTTTGTGCTTGAGATTGCTCTGACCCAGATGCAGGACCTTGCATTTGGCCTCGTTGAACCTCATGATGTTTGCAGAGGCCCAAGTCCCTCCGAATGGTATCCCATCCCTTCCCTTCAACGTGTAGACCACACCACGCAGCTTGGTGCCATCAGCAAACTGGATGAGGGTGCACTCCATCCCACTGCCCATGTCACAGACAAAGATGTTAAACAGCGTCGGTCCCAATGCTCACCCCTGAGGAACACCACTCGTCACTGGTCTCCACCTGGACATCAAGCTGTCGATTGCAAATCTTTGAGTGCAACTATCCAACCAATTCCTTACCCACCGCATGGTCCATCGATCAGATCCATGGCTCTCTAATTTAGAGACAAGGATATCACGTAGGGCAGTGTTAAATGTTTCGCTTGAGTCCAGGTAGATGGTGTCAGTTGCTCTTCTCCTATTCACCAATTCTGTAACCCCATTGTAGAAGACCACCAGATTTGCTGGGCACGATCTGCTCGTAGTGAAGCTATGCTGGCTGTCACCAGTCACCTCCTTATTTTCCATGTGCCTTAGCAGAGTTTCCAGGAGGATCTGCTCCATGATCTTACCACAGAGGTGAGACTGACTGGTCTGTAGTTCCCCAGGTCTTCCTTCTTTCCCTTTTTAAAAATGGAGCTGATGTGACCCCTCTTCCAGTCAGTGGAAACTCACTGGACTACTTCTCAAATATGATGGAGAGAGGCTTAGTAACTACATCCACCAGGTCCCACAGGACCCATGCATGCATCTCATCAGGTCCCATGGACTTGTGTGCTTTCTGGTTCCCTAGATGGTCTCAAACCTGATCTTTTCCTACAGTGGGTGGTTCTTCATTCTTCCAGTGCCTGACTTCTGGAGCCTGGGCCATGTGGCTGAGTTCTTGCTGTGGAGACTGAGGAAAAAAAAAGTCGAGTACCTCAGCCTTTTCCATATCCCAGGAAACCAGGTCTCCTGTTTCCTTCTGGGGAGGGCCCACAATTTTCCTAGTCTTCCTTTTATCACCAGTGAAATCTTTATCAACCTATAGAAGCCTTTCTTGTTGCCCTTGATGTCCCTGGCCAAATGTAATTCTAACAGGGCTTTCTTTGGCTTTCCTAAGTGTCTGTCTTCAATGTCTGATCTTACTCCCATGTGAAAAATGACTCATATCCAATGATAAAGTTCCCCGTCTCCCCAGTGCTTTGGCTAATTATTGTAATCTTTTTTGAACTCTTCCCAGTATTTTACCGTGTTATGCTGTATGGGAACAGGACACAGTGTTTCTGGACTGGTCCAACTTGCATATAGTTTCAAGATTATCACTCTTTGCTCAGGTACTATTACTTCCACCAATGATAATAGAGCTTTTTTTTTGGAAGAGGAGGTTATTTAGGAGGAGTTGGCTATCTTGTTTTAAATCAATGCCTACGTGCTTCCTCTGATGCTGTGGCTGTGATCTGCATGCCTGTTCCAAAAATGAGTTACTGAATACTTAGGCTATTAATGGGTTCTTTGGTAGATGTTAATCACCTGAGGGGAGTAAATCGCCTCATCTGCAAGCTTGAGGAATGATCATCAATAAAATAGAAATGACAATGAATGAGAAATGGATTTATGGGAATTGCTTTCAACAGCCATTGCTCACTTATTTTAACTATCTTTTGATACCTGTCAGTGAGTCAGATTTTAATTAAAGTGTTTCCTTCTAAAAATATATAATGCTACTTTTAATCAAGATGCCATATGGCCTTGAATAAATCAAAGTATGGTAAATCAGTAAATTTGCCTTTTTCAGCCAGAGCCATAATCTTATCATGACAACCCCAAAAACAAAACATGACCAAAAACAAACAAACAAAAACAACCAAAAAGCTGACTGGCATAAATTATATTGATAGAGTCCTAGATTCACTGGTTCATTAGGACAGGCTCTGCTCATAGCCAGGCTCCCTGGATGCTGCCATGGGCAAAAAGGGGCAGCACAGCACATCCTGTGTTACAGGGTTTCAACACTAAAAATGAGTATGCCAACTTCTTACCTTTTAGGTCTGTCTCCTCTGGTTCACTAACATAACTCTTGGGCTATTTTCAGCATCATGTTTCCATTCTGACTTCTTTCTGTCTACAACAGAAGTCTTTAAGTCGTGTCCCACCTTTCCCACGTATTTGATCTCTATCTATTAACCACGTTATCTGAAGGAACACCCACTAAAAATTCCCAAACACTTGAGTTTCAGTACTGTTTTTATCACTCTTTTAAAACATGACAAATGGAAAAGCTTTAGAGGTTTGATCATAGTCAAAAGATCATTGCTTATCAATGATCTCAGTCCCTATCAACTCAGAAAGGTTGAAATAGAATCATAAAACCATCTAGGTTGGAAAATACTTTCAAGATCATCAAGTTCGACCATCAGCCTGTCTTACTGAGTCCTGTCACTAAACAGTGTCCCTTAGTGCCATGTCCACACATCTCTTGAATACCTCCAGAGATGGCAACTTCACCTCTTCCCTGGGCAACCCATTTAAATTCTTGGTAACCCACTCAGTGAAGAAAGTCTTCCAAATATCAAATCTAAACCTCCTCTGGCACAACTTGAGGCCATTTCCTCACATCCTATTGCTTATTACCTGAGATAAGAGACCAACATGCTACAGTCTCCTTTGAGGTAGTTGTAGAGAATGATGAGGTCTCCCCTCAGCCTCCTCTTTTCCAGACTGAACAACCCCAGTTCCCTCAGCCCACTCCTTTTAAGTCTTGTTTTCTAGTCCCTTCACCAGCTTTGTTGGTCTTCTCTGCACACGCTCAAGCAACTCAATATCCCTCTTGTAGTGAGGGCACAAATCTGAGCACAGTACTCGAGGTGCAGACTCATCAGTGCCATGTACAAGGGACAATCACTTCCCCAGTCCTGCTAGCCATGCTATTTGTGATACAAGCCAGGGTGCCACTGGCCTTCTTGGCCACCTGGGCACACTGCTGGCTCATGTATAGCCCCTGTGGACCAACACCCTCAGGTCCTTTTCCTCTGGGCAGCTTTCCAGCCACTCTTCTCCAGACCTGTAGCACTGTATGGGGTTGTTAGGACTCAAGCACAGCACCCGGCACTTAGCCTTGTTGAATGCCATACAACTGGATGCAGCCCACTGATGCAGCATATCCAGATCCCTCTGCAGAGCCTTCCTAGCCTCAAGCAGATCAACACACAACTTGGTGTCATCTGCAAACTTACTGAGGGTGCACTTAATCACCTCATCCAGATGGTTGATAAAAATATTAAACAAAACTGGCCCCAATACGGAGACCTGGGGAACACCACCTGTGACTGGCCACCACCCAGATTTAAGCCCATTCATGACAATCCTTTGAGCCCAGCCATCCAGCCAGTTCTTCATCCAATGAATGGTACATTTGTGCATGCCCTAAGCAGCCAGTTTTTCCAGGAGAATACTGTGGGAAACAGTGTGAAATGCTTTATTAAAAACCAAGGAAACATTCATAGCCTTTCCCTCATCTATTAAGCTGTTTGTCTTATCATAGACAGAGATCAGGTTAGTATAGTAGTGTTCGCACTGACATTCATACTGGGGATAAAGAGGCATTTATGTAGTGTGTTGATATTTTGTAATATGTTGAATAGCAATTATTTCAACAAGTTGATAGAAGTTAGTGAAGCTTTCATGTTGCAGTGGAAAAAAATGGAAAAATAAGATGCACTGGATAGAGCAAAGTTACACATCTGTTGTCATTCAAGTGGAGAAAGATGAATGGAGCTTTCAGAAAGCTACAGTGCAGCTGAACATATCCAACATGTGTTGGCTCAATAACGTCCATGAAATTTCCCAAGAGTTTGCCCACCAGTATGAATGGCCATTACAAGGGTCAAATGAATCACGGTCAGTCCGTGTCACTGCCTGCCAAGAAGTTTCTCCCATTCTCCAAACCAGTTTGTAACTGGAGTGCATTGCAGATACACCCACATGGCTGGATCTGTGCTCACCCTGCTTTTCATCCAAACCCACGATGTCTTTTGGCTCCAATTTGAGTCAACTTGACACTGTGCTCCCAACAGACCTTTTCGGATGAGCCTGAGTATAGGGTTGCACCTGGTCTTAACAGAGGTATCTTATAATAAAAAATTGGGAGCCAGTTTTAGGGTTACAGCCCCTACAGCTGATCTTTGAGCAAATACAGAGGAAGCAATAAGTAACGACTGTTTGGCAGTAGCTGAGTAGGGTTCTATTTAACAGTTGAAATAATCTTCCCGGCACTTTTGTTTGTTTTTGTTTTTTTGTTTCCCATTATATTGTTTGACTGTTTGCAATATTCTCAAGATTGTTTTCTTAAACAATTGAATTTTCAGACCTTATTTTGAATCTGTCAATCTTATTTGATCATTTCTTCAATACAATCCCAGCAACTTGAAAATGCTCAACATTTAATTTGTTTTCAGCTGCGTTCCATTTTCAGTGGAAAAAAAAAAAAGTATTGAGGTTTACTGTACATAGCAAATTTTTGACTCCTGAGATACAAGGATTTTACTGATGGGAGAAAAAAATCAACAACATAAACTCAAAGATTAAATTATTCTTCTGTTTTCTTTAATTCAATAACAGGACTGAAACTTATACTAGAGAAAGGGAGGTATATCATTTACAGCTTTAGAAACATTTTAAAGGTATTTGGTGTGCTGAGCCTCCTAAAACTTGTGGTAGTATTATACATTTCAAACTCTACTCAGTCAAAGGTCTCTGCAACATCTATAAAGGCATTCAAAGATAACAGAGGAGTTTAACAAAAAGATGAAGAGCAACAGCAGCATCTGTTCCACTGGTATGAAGAAAAGCCATTGGAAATAAAGAATTAAGACGACCCACCATCTGTTAGCCTTCAGAAGTTCACAAAGGATAAATGTCCCAAATTACACCCCCAAATCAATAATGCGTGTGCCATTCTTACTGCTGTGATCGGCAAATGAGCACACTGCCGAGAGAATGACTTTTCTTAAAATAGGAAGGGATATGCTGGCAGTATATTTTTGCCTTGGGCAAATCTTGAAGTCAGTGTTCCTCTTCTGTCTCCAACTGAGTAGTAATTATTCAATGCTGCTCTGTGGTTGTGCAGGTTAGACATTAGGAAGAAGTGGGCTTTTTGCCCTTTGATGTGTTTAGAGACATTGAATTAAGCTGGCTAGTATATCCTGGATGTCTTGAAGTACTTGCCGATATACCTGGGGTTTGCACCAACACTGCTTGTCTGTAAGAATGTCTGAAATGCCTCCATCAAGCAGTCTGAGATGAATTGACATGTTGCTATTCTCATATTTTCATGCAAATCTGGTTGTTTGAGATCTGTACCATGAAGAGGAATGAGCTCTTTCTGGATTCTGATTCCTTTTTTTGTAGTTTATTTCTCTGTGGAGGAGTTAAATAAGTCACTTCCTGGAAGACTATTCTCAGTAATGATCTACTGATCAAAAGTGCTTTTGTTTGGACTTGTCTCTGTGTGAACCATCTAAAATGCATTGATCTGGGCAGAGAAGTTCAAGATTGCCCCTGAATTCAGTTCTGCTGGTTTTTACTGCGTCTAGCAAATGACACTGCCAAACACAGGGTGAGCTTATGTGGCAAGGTTTTGTTAGCAGGGGCGGCCTCTGTGAGCAGAGCCCGGCAGCTGTCCTGTATTAGAGAAGAACCAGCTCCAGCTGGCTGCAAAAGGGAACCGCTGCCAGCCAGAGCTGAGCCGTGAGCAATGCTGGTTGTGCCTCTGGGAGAACACACTGAAGAAAGGAAAAAATGCTGTGCAACAGCAGATGGGAGACAGGAGTGATAAAGTGTGAGAGAAACATGCCCGCAGATGCCAAGGTCAGTGAAGGAGAAGGGGAGGAGGTGCTCCAGGTGCTAGGGTAGAAGTTCCCCTGCAGCAGTTCTTGAAGAGCTGCTGCCTGTGAAAAGCCCACTCAGGATCAGTTCGGGAAGGACGGCATCCCATGGGAGGGACCCCACGCTGGAGCAGGGGCAGGGAGTGATCATGAAGAAGTGGCAGAGACACAGCGTCATGCACTGACCGCAGCCTCCATTCCCTGGTCCCCTGCAGTTCTGGGGAGGAGGATGTAGAAGAGGGTGGATGAGGGGAAGGTGTTTTTAGTTTGCTTTTAGTTCTCACTGCTCTAATGTGTTAGTAATAGTCAATAAATTATATTAATCTCCCTGTCTTGAGTCTGTTTTAGCCCATGACGATAATTGGTGAATGATCCTGTCCTTATCTCAACCCTGTTCTTATCTCAACCCTTGAGCCCTTTTTCATTGCATTTTTCTCTCCCTGTTCCTTTGCGGATGGGGAGTGAGACAATGGTCTGGTGGAGTTCAGCTGCTCATCAGGATGAAACCACACCACGGGGTCACCCATCGAAATCACTATGTAGAAATGTGCTGGGCAGGATTTCCTTTTTTTTTTTTTTTTAATCACACATAATAGATTTTCAGTAGGACAAAAACTCTTCTGACATTTCATGTAGTAATTAATAACAAAAAAAAGAAAAAGAGAAGATGTTCATGTATTCTAATGCTTGCTTTGTGAATCACGCAGATTCAGTCAACGGCTGCGTCAGGGAGTAACTTTTCCCCAGAGAGTTGGGTCTGTAACAGTGAATTCAGGTCCCTTTCGTTTCGTGGACACTGAAAGAAGTTGCATGGGAGAATGAAAAATGCTTGTGATTCTGATGATCTTAGAAACATTTATAGGATATTTTTTTTCTTGTATTCATGTAATTTTGAAGGCAGAAAACTAATAATCTTTTTAATATCTCAATTTAATACTGCTGGTTAAAAGAAGGTAGGCAGGAAACAGCATTACAACAGCGTAACAGCAGCAAACATTGCAAAACAGAGTCTGTGCTTTGGAAACAGTATTGTCAGTGTCTTCTTGAAAGAGATATTATTATGACAATTTGCTGTCAAGTGCAGTAGACATCTGTTAGACACAAAATGCCTGGCTTAAATTGTTTTTGAAGATGTTGTAAATATCCAATTTGGAGAAATGTGACAAAATGGACTATGAATGCAAATAAGACTTTTCACTTCTTCAAACTCTACAGTGCAATGTTGTCTTCAAAATATTACTCAGTGTTTAAGGATCTATTTGAGATAGTGCAAGAGTGAGTCGAAAACATCTCTCATTTTCAAGTATTTGCATCTTGTATGAGATGATGGTTTTTGTGATGCCATTTGACTTTATTCCATTGCCACAGTGATGAATTTGTTGTTTCAGTTGAAATTCGTAAGAGTAAATCAGGCTAGATGCACCAATTCAGGATTTTCTATGGAGGCTGAAGTATGAGGGTTCATTTCCCACAATATCTCCAACAGAAAGGGAAAAAAGCTGGAGAAAAACTCATTGGCAGTGAACTGTTCTGAATAGGTAATAATTACTAGGCAGTGCTAGCCATGGAGAACCTAATTTTTGCTATATTGCAAATGCAGGATCACAGAAATAAAAAACTCGATGTATGAGAGTGTGAGGTGTATTGTGATGGGTATTATTTTTTTAATAGCCTATCTAATAATTTCGGAAAAGATGAGTGAGTTGGAAGATACAGAATCTTCCCTTTAGGACCACAGGTATAATTTGATTTGGAAATATGAAGAAATACCAACTGCAACAGCAGAAATAAAAAACAAAACAAAACAAAACACATGGCATTCCTAAAAGGTACTACCATAGAATGGCTTGGGTTGGAAGGGACCTTCAAGGTCATCTAGTTCCAGCCCCCCTGCCATAGGCAGGGACACCTCCCACTAGATCAGCTTGCTCAAAGCCCCATTCAACCTGTCCTTGAACACTTACAGGGATGGGGTATCCACAGCTTCTCTGTGTAACCTGTTCTAGTGCCTTACCACCCTCACAGGAAAGAATTTCTTCCTAATACCTAATCTAAATCTACCCTCTTTCAGTGTAAAGCTATTACTCCTTGTCCTATCACTACGCTCCCTGACAAAGAATCCCTCGCCAGCTTTCCTGTAGGCTCCCTTTATGTATTGAACGGCCTCTGTAAGGTCTCCCCAGAATCTTTTCTTCTCCAGGCTGAACAACCCCAACTCCCTCAGCCTGTCTTTGAGGAGAGGTCCTCCAGCCTCTTGATCATTTTTGTGGCCCTCCTATGGACTTGTTCTAATGTGAGGTATTAGTTTTCCTCCAGCAAGGGCTGGCATGGCAGCAGCACTACTGGCTATGTGAATCCTGTCTTTAATTGGGTGACCAAAAATGTGCATGCTTAGAATTATCAGTATTATCAAAGTTGTTGTTACTGTTGAGCATTTGTAGCTCTTTCTGAGCAACTGTCCTTTACAAGATTAATAATCTTGAGTAAATGTATATAAAATGGGTGAATGGGTTTATATACCTGCCAATTTTGCTCCTTTTCTCCCATCATGACAGAAACATTTTTTTTTTCTTTCAATTGTGCAATCTCCCCGGTGACTGTAAAATGAAGTAGGAGGGCTGTCTCTGATAATGAATCCCTGTCAGGGAAAGACAGGGATTGACAGAAGCATGGAAAAAAAAATACTCCAGAATACCTGAGCAGCCTACTGAACATAAACAATGTGTGGACCAAAACAGAGTCTACAACCACATCCTTTTCTGACCCTTTTGTGTGCCCCACATGCATTTCCCATGGGGAAATATGTTTTGTCCTTATGATGTCAGTGGACAACTTCATCCATTACCATCATTATTATATCCTTTCACCATGAGATTTAAAAGAAAATGCAGCCCTTCACACTTGCTTTACTTCAGTCTTTTGCTCAGAAGGAAAAAAAAAAAAAAGTTCATTTGCTTTCTGCATCTCTCCCATTTTTATGTGCTCATAGAATGTAACTAGATGGCATAATCCAAAAAGAAGGGGGTTACCCAACCCATGTGTAACACTATTTAATTGTAGCAGAAGTTAGAAGTAGTAGAAAGGTATTCAGAGGTACTAAAAATCAGTAATATAGCAATAAATACAGATTGGTATTATAGGTTCAACAAACATCAGTAATACTATGGCAGTGAAAATACTTATGGATTACAAACTTGTCAATATTGTAACAGCAAATATATTTATGATAGGTCATATTTATCAGGACTATACTTACAGTAGGCTATGCTTATCAGTACTATACTTACGACAGACTATGTACATACATACATATTCATAAAATGATCAATACCAAATGCATCAAACTGATCTCAAAAGAAGGGTCTAGGTCATACTGACCTCAAACAGGTCTAATTAAGAAACCGATCTCAGAAAGGACCAAACTTGAAAGGGTCTTAGAAACTCACCTGAGAGATAGACCACCTTAGGAATGGGCCTAGAAAGGGGACCAAAGTGACAGATGGAAACTCACCTGGAAGTTGAAGCATGTTGCAGAGTTTAGGATTTGATACACAGCGTCACAAAATTAACACGACATTCCATAGAAGCCTGTCTGAAAAGGACAAAAAAAAATAGTAGAGAATAAAGAACACATGCTGCATGAGAAGTTTCTCAGACAGACAAGCTCCATTTTGAGTAAAAATATGGCTCTTATTATATTATTGAGACATACGAGAGCATAGAACAGTGTCACTTTAGATAACCAGTAGGTGAGAAATCCAGTACAAGATGGTGTTTCTTATTTTCCTTTATTTTCTTGAAAAAAAAAAATAATCTGTTTCCTACCTCAATTCCCACTTCCTCAGGTGATAAGTTGTTTCTCTGTTTCTTGCTTTGTCTTGATTGGTAATATCTTTGGGCCATCTCTGGTTCTCAGGTGCCCAGCCACACGCCAAGGATGCCTCTGCTTCCCAGGCCTGCATTTCCCAGGCTAGCGGCCATTTTCTCCTGACAGGGCCGAGCAGCCATTTTGTGTCAGTGCTTTCCCCTTACAGTCCCGTTACCCCCGTCACTGCTCCCATCACCAGGTAATTCTCTGAGAGAAAATGCTTACTACAAATGCCCTAAGGAGTTTATTTACCAGAATAAGCTCTATGTTATGAGTGGCAGGGCTTTAAAACTGTAGCTATAATATTTTCACTCAGAGATGAACACTCATAAGTGATTTTAATGCCTTTGTAGCTTGAGTACAGCAGATAGGTCATCTGCAGCAATTGTAGAACAAATGTATTCAGTCCTTCTAAAAGTTGTGTTACTTGCACCAATTTCAAGGCGAGACATGTAAGTGTAATTAATGCAAGTGTGAGTGAATGTCGTTCTCCATTTCCCTTTCTTTTTTTCCTCTAATATTCTTTAAGCTAAGCAAAATGTGCAGGAAATTGCTTCAGGAAAGCTACCCTTGACTTACCAATTACATTTATAATAGGTAAATACTGAGTTTCTAGAGAAGTAAATACACCTTTTCTGAACTTATTTTCTGCCTCTTCTCTTCCATTCCACGTGATGGGTATTACGTGTAAAGAAATATTTTATCCTCCAAATAGTAATTCTTTTCTGATGGGAAAAGAAATTTTATCTCAATGCAACAGTTTGCAGATACATAATGAATATGCTACTGTATCACTCGGTGCCTTGGCCTGTATCACAAAAGCATTTCACAGCTGTATGGGGTTCAGGCACACACTAACAGTTCTCACTTTTCAAAGGAGACTTCCTTTACTACCGCCTCCTCCAAAGTGTTGTATTTTCTCCAAGAGGCTGATACACCATCCAGTCACCAGGTGATCACAGTGCTCGGACATCACCAGGCACTTCCGACACCCAATGATCCACGTGGCATCCTCAAGTGCCCCAGGGAGATGGTTTTGTTCATGATCTGAAACTCAGCTTGCAACTTGCTCACCAGGATGGGAATAGATTTTAAAGTACTGGAAGAAAATAACCACCTTGCACAATAACCACATGGACACTTTTGCACAGGTGTTTTTCCCTATTCTGGCATCCTCTGTTTAACATGTTGAGCTCCCTGTGAAAACGTTAGCTTCCAGAGCCAGCAGGAAAAGCTGCTCTGCAGTTCCTACTGACAGCAAGCAATTCCCCACAGTGCCCTCACAAGGTGTATGGATGGTCATCAAGTACACAGTAGCAAACGTAGTACAATAGCAAAAATAGTACAAAATAGTTCCATTGCGTGGAATATAGCCAACAAAAAGCCACCTCTTCTTGCCAGCCTGAGCAGCTCCTCCACAGGTGCAGCTAGTTCAATTCTGTGTTTCGTGGTCAAAGGAAAAATCTGACAAGGTTTGGGACAGGAAGTGATAAAGCATTGTGGTGTTTGTGGATTGATTTAAAAACATGACGTTTATTGCCATTTGCTGTAAAATTCAATTTTCTTATGCAGACTTGAACCATGAAGCCACTAACCAGGCAGAAAATGCTGGTTAGGGATCTGTTTTTCCTCATCGTGTGCTATTAAGCAGCTTTGTAGGATGGCCTGGAGGTCACTCTTCAGGTGGGTTTTGGACTGTACTTTTGCAGACAGGTCATATAAAACAGGCATAAATAGTAGAAATATTGTTGAGCACCCATATCACAATAAAAAACTTAGAGGAGCAGGGGGAGACTACAGGTGAGTAGAATTTCAGTTGTGAAAGCCTCTCTGTTCCATATAGAGCCTTATGCCATTAATCACAGTACGTAGGTGGGGTTTCTGTGCGTTGTGTTTTTTTTTTTTTTTTTTTTTAAACTGATCAGTGTTACAGGCATTAAGTGTTGCAGTGTTGATCACCAGTCAGCTGTTTGTTTCACAGGGGAATTTGTAGTAGAGCTGGAGCTTCTTCTGCAATTAATCACCATTTTTTCACAAAACATGTTTAAAGGATTAGGCAGCAGAGAAAACCTTGGTCACCCTCTCTCTGTCCTAGGAGTGAGCAATCAAGGTATTCACCCACGATGAACAAGAAGGGGTGTTCATTCACACTCCTGCCTGGGTGGGTCTGAATGCAGATTTTTCCCTTTCCAGTCAGTTGCACAATAAAGTATTCAGTGCAGGTAGAGCAATTGCTGCTCAGTGTTTGGAGTAAGAGACAGCTGGAGGAAGTCCCCAGGACTGGATCATCAGACTTGTGGGAAACACAACTTGGAAGGAAAGGTTAAATAAGGTGTTAGTGTACAAAAGGTGAAGTTCCTTGTCTATGTGGGTGGCGGTTATGGAGGGAAATAGAATAAACTCCTTCATGTGGATTGCAGGTAAGATGAAGTCCCCTGTGCTGAGAGACATGAGCATTAGATCCCCAAATATTTTTTCTAGCTGTAGCAATTGTTATGATCTAGAATGGATTACATGGATGTTTTGAAGCCTTCATTACCTAAGGTTTTTAAGGACTGGGGAGAAAAGAACTTGTCAGAGAAAGTCTGCGTTGTGTAGTCCTGTTTTTTTTTAGACTTGTGCACAGGGTAAATGATTTCATGATGAGATAGAGCCTTGTTTGCTATGACTTCTACCATCGTAAATAATGAATACATCTGAATTGAAATGCTAAATTATCTGGTTTGCATGTTTTCAGATTTCAGTTTCACAAAATAGTAGAAAACAGAACCTAACTGTTCTTACCTGTAGTGCTGCAAAATCTTCAAAGGTTTCTTTCTTTGGTTCCTTCTGCTCCTGTTTGTCTTCCCAGTGTATGTTTTCCAACTCGCAGCGATTTGCTGCTCAGATGCTTTCCACAAAGCTCTCCCTTTAGAGTTGAGGCTCCATTTTCATGTGAGTGCAGTTACCTGCATGGAAATAGTCTCCAAAATATTGATCTTCATATGCAAAATCTTCATAGGACAGGCAAGTAAGGATCTATTTTAAGACTCTGCTTAATCTTGTTATGGAGGGGATTTGTGTGTGTGTGTGTGTGTTTACATATATTTGAACTGGAGAATCAAGCCAAGTATTCAGTACTGTTACACACTTGAGTGTGTTTTCAAATCTTGTTTTTATCATTGTTATCATCAGTTCCGTTTGCAGAAATTTATAACGCTTTTTTTAACAGGTCAATGAATGTTTTCCCTCTGCTTTTTCAAAAGACATTTATTCAGTACAGGTGGTCTTTCTGTTTTTGTTTATTTGTTTTGGGGGTAGGCAGCTCTATTTGTTTATTTATTTATTTATTTATTTTGGTGTTGAAGTGATGGGCAGTCTTGTAAGACTTCTTATGATGAAACCCCAGTACAATTTGGCTGTACTGCTACCTCTAGCTGTTGAGAAGGATACTACATCTGTGATGTGCCTTTGTTGGAGCTTGTTGTGTCAACAAGTTGACTTTCTCTATTGCTGTTTTTAAGTTATAAGCATTTCTCCTAGGCAATTTTCCTTGTTTATTTAATATCACAAGTTTTCAATAATTTCAATTCACTCAGAGGTTACCTGCTGTTCCCATGTTTCTCATGTGCTTGGGCTATAATGAATGTGTTCTGCTACCCTCCTGTGGGTTGCACAGACTCACAGAACATAATTAGCAAAAAAATAAATAAAAATACTGCAGTGAATTGTCCCCCCTTTCAGGAATGTTGTGGTGCAGCCACAGCAGAACTTGCCTAGATGTCTGGGAGAGTTACATTCTCCCACTAGTTAACTCCTCTTGTCGGAATGCAAGTGTTGGTGTCATGAGCTTTCATCTTCTGCTCAGGGCCAGACACCATTTAACTCCTTTTTGTTTGTTTTGTGTTCATGTTGCATTGTGGAGCCAGGTATTTCCATTGAAAAGGAGTACTTCCTAAGCAGAAAAAAGCTGAGAGCCAGAACAATCACAGTTTTCTGCACATAGCTGGCTGGTTCTGTCCTGTTACTAATTTACATGTTCAGTTAAAGTTGCATTTTTTTTTTTAAAGAAATAGAAGGTTTAGAAGTCCTTCTTAATTCCATTACAGAGTAGCATATATTTAAGTTAATAAAAGCAAATTCTGCTTTAACTGTGCTCACAAATTAAGTTCACTGGGCACTTCATGTAACAGGAAAGCTTGGCCTCAGGCACAGTACTATTTGCTAGCATGCCATCTGCGAGGTCTTCAGTCCTCCCTTTGTTTTTTTTTGGCTGGGTTTTCTCTGGGTGCACTACCGGTCATCAAATTGTGTATTCAGAAACTGTTCCAGGCTCCTGAAACTTAAGTGGTCTAATTGTCCCACAGTCAAATAAGAGGACCTGTTCTCCAGCAAGTTCTGGGTTGCAAAAACCTAGTGGGTTTGGGGTTTTAGCTCTACAAATCATGGCAAATAACTTGTATGTGATCAAAAATAACATGTGAAAACTTGCATGAAAGGCAAAATCTGATTTATTTAGGGTTATATTTGCCTCTCTGCAGGAAACTCCCCCCAGCAGCCGGCTCCCTCCTAGCTTTGCACCTGATCATCAGTGTTCCTGAAACTAGAGCAACACACTGGGGATCTAAATTTAATATTAGCAGCATAAGATTATGTTTATGCCTTGTAATGGAGCATGATAAAGCAAATCCTGAGCGAGCTGTTCTTGGAAATAGGCTCAAAAGAGCTGTATCAGCTCGGTGCTATGTTTGAGCTAATAGCTCATGTAGATGCATTGCTAATTAGGCTGCCGATGACAAGCGTTTTTAATTAAAGCAGGTACAGCACTGCCTTCCTGCCTCTGAAACATACATTGTGCTCGTGTGTTTTGTTTGGCATCACATGGGAATGCTGGTGAACATCAGGCTTCTATGGAAAACGGCAAATGAGAGAGCAAGGTGTCGCAGAGTAGCTGAGGCTGGCAGGGACCTCTGGGTCGAGACTGTAAGGTCGTGGAGATGCACCCTGACCTCAAATAAGGTCAGGGCACTTGCAGGAGATTTGGAGACAGCTTCATATCCCTCATCCTCCCCCAGACAGAATTAAAATTCTGTGGACTATGGGTGCACCACTCCCATCTTGACCAGCAAGTCCATGCAGATGTGGGAGATCTTTGGCAAGGGAAATACTACCAAAAAAAAAAAGTGGAAAAGTTGGCATTTTGGCAAAAGAAAACAAACAAGCCTTGGCTGTGAAACTCTCCCATGAGGTCTTCGATAATTATAACAGCCGTTTGATTCCGGTTTGTTACAATTCCCTTACCCTTACTCTGCGTTTATGTCTGTATGTAGTTTCACTCAATCTTTTATGTATCAGTTAGAAATGATCTCTTGTTGTTGTTTGTTTGTTTTTTGTATTTCAGGTGTAATGAAGCTCAAGCAGGAAAATTTAGTACAGTCATATATGTGACTGAACAGGTTTGCAGCACGGATTAATTCCTGTAAATCCTTAATTTATTCATAGTTGACTACTAGATTTAGAAGTGGTTCTCCAGATGTTTACTGCGAGTGGTCTCCCATTGTAGCAAGTGAACACTTTAAATTACCTCTTGGCTGGAAGGCAAAGATTGGTTTGCCATTATATATGCTGGTTTTCTGGTGAACACTTGTTCAGCCCCAAATGATGAGGGCTAAATATGTGTGAAAGTTATGTAAGAACGACAGCTGGGTTTAAGAAATACACAGCAGTATCCATTAATCGAAGTTTCTCTTGTATTGCAGTGTTCCCACATTCCAGAGCCTTCCTGAGGAGATACTTAGTAAGCTTGCAGATGTCCTTGAAGAGGTAAGTGCTTTTAATTTTGAGAGCTAATGAGTTCAGAGTTTGTGAGCCTTCTGGTAGCAATACCAAGGCTCTTTTCCGAAAGAACAGCTTCACAATTTTGCTCCCAATTATGGTTGACTGCTCCAGCATGTCAGGCCGATGAGAAGAGTTGTGTGAAAAATGAATCCATTTCTGGACAGGGCTTACATATCCTTAATTGGATTTCTGTCCAACTGGGGATCGAAGAAGTAGTTCCTGTGTTGTGCAGAGGGGAAACCTTCTGTCCTGGGTCAGTGGTGTAGAAGGGAAATGGCAGTTCCTTTCAAATGTAATGGGGAACTTATGTTAGAGGGCCATATCATGCCTTAAAGTAGGTGTTATGGAAAAGCTACTCTCAGGAGAATTACAGCAGAGACGGGTAAATATAAAATATGTCAAGATATTTGATTGTCCACAGTTGTGCCTTGCCTACCTGGCTGTAACTATTATTTCATTAGTTTCAGGCTTTTAATTAAAAAAAAAAAAAAAAAAAAAGCGCCAAAAAACCTTGCCCTGTAAGCAAGTGTGTAAAATGGATGCAAAATATGAGTTGTGTTGCAGGCAGTTTGTCCGCGTAGTTTATTCACGTGGTGTTATATTCTGCACCTGAAGAATTGCATGTTATTAAATACTACAGAAACTGTTAAAACCTTTCAAAACATAGCCCTTTGTGATTTAACTGCAGGAAATTTGTGTACAGAAGTATTTTATTTCATTCCTTGTTAGTTTTTTTTTTCTGTTTTGTTTTTTTTTTGTTTTTCTTATTAAAATACATGCCTTGCCATCAAGAAACAGTCCTAATAACTGCTTATAAGAAAACGTTTCTCTGTAGTAAGTACCGCCTCTGCCACTGATTTTAAGAAATGAAGCTGCTGACGTTTAAGTTGATTTTCAGAGCATTGATATGACTTTGTTATTTCTTTGACTACTTCGTATACAGATAAATTCACACGTCTGTCATGCAGAGTAATTGCATATTCATAGATAAGCTTTATTTCCTTTCCTGCCAGAGAAGTCTTCAGATTTAGAGAGCTGTATTAACTCAGTATGCTATGAATTAAATTTGCCTATCTCCAAACCACATGCCTAACCAGAAACAGGTAGTTTGATTTGCCTGCATCACGTAACCAACATTAAGCGCCTTGTCAAGAGTTAAGAAAAAGCTTCAAGGGAGAGTGGGCATGGGGGGGGGAGGCAGATCAGAACAAATATCAATGAAGAAATTAGGCATGAAAGCAGTAATCATCTGTAGGTTGTCTTAACACCACTCTTGTTGATTTTAAACTTGCAATGCTACCAAGGTAATTGTCTGCAATCTTCTTTTCCTTGTGTTTTTTGAGAGAACTAATATCAAAAGGAAGCTAAAGTCAAGAAGTGACTAGAAAAATGGAGAATAGGCAAGCTATATAGCGATAAAATCATGCTACTACAACGCTACGAGAGCATAGCTTTGCTACTTTTGTAGGGTCTTTATTTCTTACCAGCAGCTGCATGAGGACAACTAAACTTAGGGTGGCTGCTACAACTACACTGTAAGATCATTCCCACTCTGTACTGGGTGACTGCTGGATATGGCTCCCAAAACAAATTAATTCCAGTTTCTGACTTGGATTTGTCCTCGTTACTCTGTGTTTTTTCTTTGATTTAACATCATATTTTACATAAACTATAAAATCACCATACTGTCACAATGTGCATCTTGTTTAGCAGTACCCAACATATTGAAACTAGGCAGCAATAACTTTATTTTATCCTTTGTGTTGCTGGTTGAATAAAAGTGACTCATTTGGCACAGTGTGAGGCAGGGAAAAATCTCTTTCTTAATGTCAAGATTTCATGCAGTTTTTCTTTTGATACACTTCTGTGAATAATGCAACACTTCTGTCCTACATTCTTTAAATAATTTCTAAAAAGTGTTAACTAAAACCTAGAAGCACAAAAAAAAAAAAAGCTGTTTTAATTGGCCATTATCAAAATCAAACCAGGGAATGGCATTAAAAAGATGGTAGGAAAAAAGGTCAATATTTGATAACATAATTTCATTTCTGGAATTGATGGAAATACTAAAACAAGTTTCTTCGCAAAGATAACTTGAATGAGAATTAACAGAACGCTAGGGAATTTCCTTTTCTCTTGCAGTGGGTTCTAACTTGGGTATGATCACTCACATCGCTGTGATTGCTCGTGATTTATACTGTGTGAGATTCAAAGCAGGTTTATGGAGCTCAACTTCAGCAGATCCAAACCCGAGCTACCCATATTTTGTGTGTTTTTTTTGTTTTTTTTTGTTTGTTTGTTTGTTTGTTTTGTTTTGTTTTTATTCATGTGAAATAGGCTTCTAGAGCCATAATTGACCCCACTTCCAGGCCTTGTTCTGGGGCTGGCAGTTTCTCTGGATCCAGATGGCCACAGTTGGCACCCGTCTGAGCGTGGCTTTAGGTTACACGTACAGCCCTGGGGACGATCTGGGTGTCACAACTAGACCCTGGCACACTGCTGCGAGTGCCCAAAGCCTGCCTCTGTCTCCTTCTCTTCCACTCTTCATTATATTAATATCCCTTCACATGGCACTGATGCTTGTTAATGGTCAGCTATATGTTACATAATTAACAATGCTCAAAATATCCTGTAACCACTGCAGTGTGTTTCACTGTGGAAAGCAGAGCAGCTCTTTCAGTGCAGAGGTTGATTTAGTTTGGTTTTAATGCCATCTCTGTTGGAACAGCTCTGCCTGGCCTATGATTTTATTGCGTAGTTTATCTTTGTGCTTGCCAAACATAACGCACGAGTCAACGACTAATATGTTTTTGCAGCTCAAGACTGGATACTTATTTTGTTTGGGCTGTGGTAGTCTTAAGGAGGTGGTTTATGCAATCACTCTGTCTTCTGCCAGTAGGACAGTCCCCTCAAATCACTTGTAATTGCTTGCCTAAAACAAGTTTGATGCGTGGGAGGAAGCATCAGTGATGCAAAGTTCCTAGGAGATTGATCCAAATTACTGGGTAGGTAGAGAAGAAAGATTTAAATTACTGGGGTGTTGAGTCAACACAAGTGCACTTGTTTGGGGTCAACTCAGCCTCTAACTGAGCTACTGGCAGGGGAAGCTGTTTGGGAGAAGTGAGGAAGCAAGGGTTAATAGTGTTCGTATTGTGCAGGGGATGAAGGACACGAATTTGTCAGTAATTCTGCATGAGAAACAACTTTTTTGGAAGGGCTTAACCATCTTTGCTGTTTACCAGGATGTGAGAGGTAACATGTAGCCCTAGTGTCCAGGAAAAGTTTAATACTGATGCTTTTAGTATTATCCCCTATGTTTTCCTTAAGTTTCTTCCTTAGTGCCTCCTTTTTCATATTTTAGTTCTGTTGAAAAAAAAGCTTTGTGACCTCTCTCCAATGCCTTAACCATCATTCCCTGGGTTGCTCCTTCATATTAAAATAAATAAAAAAATCTGTTGCTCCATAACATTTGCCTCTGGTATCGCGTACTCACAGCCCTGCTACCTAACAACGTTGAACTGATGGCAAAGTAGTTTCACTGTTCATTTTGTAAGGAAAATTGTCATGTTTGTTTAAATATTGGTGTATTAATGTAGTTAGAAAAGAAGAGTTGCTTGGATGCAGCTTGTGCATTACCCATGAGTGCTGTGTTTCTCAGATGTATAAATACCTGAATCAGTTGCGTAAATATCCTTGCCCTGGTTGAACACAAGTCACCTTTGGAATACAGTTTTTAAAAGTGCCTTCTTGCACATTATTCAGAAGTTTCATGAATAAAAACTATAGTTTTATTGGAGTGAAACTTGTTTGCAAATTGAAATATTTACGGTAGGTGATTAAATCTGTTATAAATCAAAAATCTCTGTGAACAGGCAAAAGCCTCATCTTTCTTTCCTCACTTTTTGAAGGCTTTGAAACAATTTATGGTTCTTTTCTGAACAGAGACATACTGATTCTTCTTGGAGTTCAGAGAAAGTCTTTATTTCATCAGTCACTGTTAATATGTATCAGTTATATACTGGGGAGAAAATGAACATATTTTTGTAAGTAAACAGTTCCTTCCTAAGAATATGTTGCCTTAGCGTTCTGCAGGCAGCCTATAACAGAAAGGAGTAAGTTAACAATTTTAGGAAACTAGAATGTGTTCAAACATCCATAGAATGAACTTAATGCAAGTGAGGTGCTGTGTTGGGTCCTGTCCTGTCCCCCAGCCTCCGAACTCCAAGGCGCTGTGGAGATGTAGCTGCCTGGGTATGTTTTGTGGGAAATGTGGGAGGAGAGGGAAGAGCTTCTTCGCCAACTTCAGGTGTCATACCTCTCACCTCTTTTTCTAGTGGGAGTAGAGAAACTCCTACCTGTAAGGACAAGGCATTTGAAAAAGCCCTGTACGTCACGGCACTGATAATATTACGTGGACGGTATGCATCCAGTGCTGTACCCAGTGATTATTTGGAAGGTACCAAAGTTGCTCTTATATTTATTTACAGATTAGCTCTATTCATTAAATAAAATTCCTAAGAATGGAGGACAGTGAGTCTGTAAGAAGTGGATAAGAATGCGAGGAACATTATCAGCACGAGAGAGAAAAGTTAATTTATGATTTTAGAGAAGAGGGGGAAAGAAGAAAGCACCAAATCCCAGAACACTGAGACTCTGGTATAATCTCATGGTACGTTATTCCTCGTGGTAAATGTATAGGCTCTCTGCAAAGTGGACGGAGAGTGGATACTGAGAAAAGGGAACTTGCAGGCAGGGAGAAGGACAGCTGACCTGGAGAAGGTGTCTGTGACATGTCGGGTTGGGGGAAGAAAAGTTGGTCCGGTGTCTTTGTTCCCATTAGGCCAAGGATAAGGATGAGCTCGAAGTGGGCATAGGCGGTCAGAAAATCTGGGCTCTGCCATCTGCCTTGGGGCAAAAAAAAATGTGAACCAACCTCAAGATGGAAATGAAATCTGTCTTGTAGCCTGTTTCCTCTTTCAAGTATATCCTCTGTGTCATTCAAATGTAAAGCTTATATCCTTGAAAGACTTGTATCTAAAATCAGTATTACAGCTAACGATACTTATAATTAAGGTTGCTTGACCTTGTCTCTTTTGAAACCATTTCCAGTAGCTTATGATTTTGATGACTTATCCATTTGATCTAAAATTATTCATTGCAGCTGCCGGCCTACAGGTGATTTTTCTAATTTTTTTCCTAAGTTAAACCACTAATCCTATTTCAAAGAGTGAGATTGCTTTGCCTGTGTGTCAGGGATGGCCTTGTTATCTGCCTGAATATCTGTCCTGGCTCTGTTGAGTCACATATGGCTTTCAAGGTAGGGGAAAGGGCCAGGAGTGCATAGAGCCTGGAGAAATTATCTTACGACTTTAAAGTTTTGTAGTTAAAAACGCACAGAAAGGGCCTGAAATAAGGTTTCACTGGTGTTTCTGACTGGAGTTTCTTAATCCTGTGTACTTGATGTTCCCTTGCTGTTTCAGATTTAGCATGCTAATCCCCACCAGATGATTGGTATGAATCTGAGCAGTCTGATCAACAGAAAGCAACAAGTGCCGTTCTCATTTGGTTACCAAACTGCTGTGCTATTTTGTGCGTAATGTCATACCTAAACTACATAAAATTGATTTTTCCTATGTAATATGTATGTAGAGCAATAGATAACTCTGCCATAGATACAGTATTGCAGTAGTATGTACTCTGAAATATACCCAGCTTCCCCCAAGTCAAGGATGCCAACGCTCCATTCACAAGGCCTGGGTTTTCTGTGCTGTCACTGCCCAGTTTGGCTTAGGAGTGTGTTATGGCCCTGGGACTGCGGTTCCCCGTGTCTCCCAGTGTGCGTTTTGGAAACTTTCACTAGAAATGTTGGTATTTCAGAATCTTAATTTGATTGTTATGGAGTCCCAAGTGCCAGTAATGTGCTTTCTATAAACCCAGGAGGCTGTGATTTGGCTTCTCATTGATCCCGAAGCATGTATGGTCATAGACAAAAGAAGCTGCCAAACCATTTGAGCATTAGAAGCGTAGAGAAATGTATTAAATACCGCAGGCAGATTATGCTGAGCCTGAGCTCCGTGTTCCTGCAGCTCGCTGATTGCCTGCAGAGCACGTTTTGGGAGGGTGATCTCAAAGTGCTGAAAGCATGGATTGCAGCGACTGTCTTCAGCCATTTAATTAATGCCGCTGTAAATTTATTTAATGAGAATTCCTTGCCACTCTTTTTTTTTTCTTTTTCCCAATTAAAAGAATGAATGAACCGAGTAAAGCATGAATGATAAAAGAAAAACAAAATTTATTTCTGTTGCTAGTGGTGCTGGCTGCTTCCACTGCAGGGCCTGAAGAAAAGCGGTGATATTGGAGAAAGTTTCAGTGCCTAGTTCAGCTTCAAAAGCTGGCTTGCTCAGACTTGCCATGTTTTGGTAGTCTCCATACTAAAGATGCCAACCATCCTTCTTTCTCCACTTTGTGAAATTAATACAGACCAGAAATTCTTATGATGCCTACATTTAATTAACGGAGTCTGTGTGCACTTCTCCTTTTATACAGAATCACATGGCAACAGTGAATAGAACAGGAGAAATACACAAAATTAATCAGTTTTTAATACGACTAGTACTTCTAATAAATAGGACTGAGAATTGTCCTCAGGTCAATGTAATCCTCGTCCATCCTGCAGGAGCCAGCAGTTTTCCAAATGGAGGGCATGACAGTAGGTTATGCCTAGGTAATCGGCAGCAGATAAATAGTGCTCTAATTTAAAGACACAAACTAGATTTAAGGGGAATTAGAAATAAACAAGGAAGAGTAAAAAGTTTCCATTAGGAAAGATTTCTTTATCTTTTCTAAATAAAGCTCGCACTCTATTGAAGTGCATTTACCAAAGGAGTTACGGGATACAGTTGAAGCCCTGCTTGTGGGGGAAACAAAACAGATTCAGTCATGATTGATTCAAGTTTCAGTTTCTGATACTAGATCTGTATTTGTTAACTTTTCAAATGAGATTCAAGAACATGTAGCTTTGTTTGCACAACTGCTCCAGAAAATAAGCATTTTGAGTCTACTGAAAAAAAATAAAAATTAGAAAATAAAATGTATTTGGCAAAAATTATGTGCAGGAGTACAACAAAGTAGGCAGTTGCAATGTCCAGAGCAATGGAGTAGAATAGCATCTTTCTTTTATGTACGTGACAAACTTTTTCTGGCCTTTCAGCCTATGGAATATTTGCTCCTGAATAGGGCCTTTGACTGACACTTATGGGGCTGATGCTTAGTAGCATGTTTTGATCAGCAAAATGTGTGTATATTTAGTGTATGTACACTGTATCTTCCTCTGCAAATTGTGGCTGTTTAAAGAACTAGAAACATTTTCTTTCAGCATTAAAAAAAAAAAAAGAGTGCTAATCTAACGGGAAAATAGATCATCTTTATTATCAGAGTACAAAATGCAGATGAATTACCTAAATATAATTTTTAAAGATACTAGGGAGAAACAGAAAAATGATCATGTTTTTCTCTACGTAATGACATGGCTGTACAGTAAAGCTTACTTTAAAAATTGTTAGAATACTTGCATTGAAATAAAAGGTTTCATTTTGATTAAAAAGCTTAAGCTTTTTTTTTTTTTCTTTTGGTTTTCTGCAGTCTGTTGTGGGCACTGACCATTTAAAGGCAATTATAAATAAGCTCATGCTTAGTTATCACAGTGGAGGGAAGGAGTTGTTTAAATATTCCTGTCCCCACAGATATGTTGGGAACCTCATCATCCATGTGGATGTTATAATTACCATCCTGATTGCTGGGTTGTTCTGCAGCGGTAGAAATGAAGGAGGCGTTCCTTCACGCAGCAGTTAAGATATCTGCAAAACCTAGAGTGATGCAGGTGGAGAAAAGTTCTGTGGGTTGAAGAAGAGACCTGGAGACTGCCAACTGGAGACCCTCTGTGCATAAGCAGTTAGGTGCTGAGACCATATGGGAGAAGTTCCTTAAATATTTGCCCTGCTTTTACTCTTCTCAAAGCACAGACTTGTGGTTGCTGCTGGGGAGAGGATACTGAGCAAGGAAAATCCTCGAACTGATGCTACCTGGCCCCTTCCTGTATTTCCCAAACACAATTCAGAGAAACATCTCTGAATGTCTGAGGATGAGGCAGGGTAGCTTTATGGCCATGCCCTTTCCACCCAACCCAGTAAAATCCTCCAGCCTGAAAGTGGTCTCAGATCAAGACTGGTGAGGGCGAGTAACAAATGAGTTCTTAAAAACGCTCAAAGCTTTATCAGCTGAATGGCTCAGTCTAACTAGAGCATAAGCTTTTATTTGTATTTAAGACTGCTCTTCCATGTGAAAGCAAATTGAAGCCATACAGAACAAGTTGTCTGTTAAAATAAAATTTTACAAACAAATTGAATAAGCCATTAATCTATCATCCTGATAAAAAAATGCATGTGACTTATTTTGACGGTTTCCATGGCCACTCCATCCTAGTGGAAATGAAACCCAGAAGGACTAAATGAGGTGACACTGATACAGGGCACTATTTTTTCTCTCCTTGTGCCAGATCTGCCACCTCAGGCACATCCCACTGCATTTCTCTTGTTTGGCGGGAATTGAATGGAAAGCTGCCTTTGGGCCAGACAGTGCTGATCCTGTGTTAACAAATATCAACCAGATAGTGTCTTGCATGAATAACAGGGATGGAAAATCGGAGGGGAGGGAGCAGCACGTCTCATGAAATGGAAACTCGTGTGAATACCCAAGATAAACAGGACTAAATATTTATCTGGTTCATATGACTGTGGTTGAGGAAAATAGAGTACTGCTGGTTAAAATAAAGGTGCTGGGAAATTGTAATTGAGTCCCTGACTGATTGGCTCCTTTTTCTCAATTGTATTGCTTTTCTAGAAGAGTGTGTAACACTGTCAGCACCGGGAAACACTGGAGCCATCTATACCAACAGAGCACATGGACTTCTTTAGGAAAATAGCATTGAGGGTTGTAACTGGGCAAAACTTCCTGTGGTTATCTATGTAGGCTTTAGTATAAAGATAGGTTCATTAATAAACCCATGAGGAGGTGCTAGCATCTCTGTCCTTTGCAAAATTTACATATTGTAATCATAATGAATGTAAAAATTCTGCATCCATAGACTTTGGCCAAGACTTTGAATGGGTTGTGTATTATGTACCTTGAAAGAAACAAAACACATCACCTATGCAAGGGCTTCTTAGCTTGGCACCCTGCAGACCTCAGCTTAGACTTGTCTGGACTTATCAGGCAAAATCCTGAGACTTCGATACAAACAGGAGGCTTTGTGCAGAGAAGCCCCTCTGAATGCCAGTTTTTCTAATTCAGCTCGTGTTAGTTGTGCTGTGATGTGACCCCTTACCATCAGTGAGAACTAGTGGTTTAAGTGTCACAGGCAAGCAGAGGATGGGACAGGACCTCCCTCTCCTTTCAGCTTCAGCAGGCTGAAGTGGGTGGCGTAATCATGGCCTCTGCTCGATGTGAAGTGCAGGGACTAAATGGCACCAATGGAAAAACTAAAATCACAGTCTGTGAAGAAACACTTCAGTTCCTGGGAGTGAATATTTCCTTGTACAACTAGGGTGATTCTTTAGTTCTGAAAGTAAGTAACTTCTCTCTGTATCTCCAAAATACATCGCACTTTTTCTGTTCATTGTAGGAATGTTTTCTTTAGAAATAGCTTCATGTTTCCACCTTGGCAAGCCTTGGCAAAACGTGGTAAGGGAGATTTTTAAAATTCTCTACAGCTTGTACATCTCCCCCCGTTCACCTCTGAGGGCTCTCAGGTCCGCGCAGGTGGCAGGTCTGCCCGCGGGGCTGCAAGGGGGCGGCGAGCTCTCATGAGCATCAGCTCACCACCAGACATGGACGTGTTTAGGGCTCTGCCTCCAGCTTAGCGCGAGTACTCTCTTGTCCGTGAGGCACTCTGTTCCCTACCACGGTCTCGGCTAAATCCATCCCTAGCTATTAAAAAGTTAGCCACTTCCCTTGCAGTTTTGCCGACCCTTGTCCTTTCTGTGGTTTCTGCTGCTGACCATGTGGGTCAGCATGGTGGTGGTCACCTTGCTCTTTCTCTGCAAAATGTCTGGTAACTACCATTGAAGCCCCGTTTTCACCAATAAAACCCCTGTAGCAAACATGTGTGAGGCCACTTCACTGCTTTGGAAATGCCTTCTGACCTGAAAATGCTCAGGACAAGTGTCTTTGTTTGCAGGCGGCCCTGCCTTGCATCTGCTCTGCGTGTTTAACAGCTTCAGTTCTTCTCATGATGGGACCCCCTGTACTCTGCTCTGGTGAGGCCACACCTCGAGTACTGTGTTCAGCTTTGGGCCCCTCAGTACAAGAAGGACACCAAGGCCCTGGAGCGTGTCCAGAGAAGGGCTACGAAGCTGGTGAAGGGCCTGGCACACAAGGCCTGAGAGGAGCGGCTGAGGGCACTGGGGTTGTTTAGTCTGGAGCAGAGGAGGCTCAGGGGAGATCTCATTGCTCTCTGCAGCTACCTGAAAGGAAGCTGTGGGGAGCTGGGGGTCGGCCTCTTCTCACAGGTAACCAGTGATAGGACTAGAGGGAATGGCCTCAAGTTGCACCAGGGGAGGTTCAGGTTGGAAATGAGGAGACATTTCTTCTCAGAGAGAGTGATTAGGCATTGGAATGGGTTGCCCAGGGAGGTGGTGGAGTCACCGTCCCTGGGGGTGTCTAAGGAAAGGTTGGACATGGTGCTTGGGGACATGGTTTAGTGGGTGACATTGGTGGTAGGGGGATGGTTGGACCAGATGATCTTGGAGGTCTTTTCCAACCTTAATGATTCTGTGACCTGCTGAGTGTTTGTGGTGGATACAGTCAGTGAGCAATGCAAACCTTGCAGCCACAGAGGGCATCTGCCAAACCTTTACAATTGAGGAAATACGCTATCTCTAAACTGTTTTTTTGTGAAATTAATTTTAAAATCTCTCAAGAAGCAGCTTGCGTTTATGCTGAAAATCCCAACTGCTGGGGAGGAATCTTTTCTGGAGGCTTTCCATGGGGAGCTGGATTGCTCCACAGACAGCAGGGATTTATTATTTCTTAATTTGCTGTCAGAAGTACTGCTGCACTTTTCTCTGGCCTTATTTCATAAACCACAAACACAGGATCTGTTTTGTGTTGTTGTTGTTGTTTTTTTAATTATTTTTTTTTATTATTTTTTATTTCCCCCCAGTGAAAATTATAAAATGCGCTGAAGTCAGGTCAAAGTTTCTGGGGTGCCCTGGCTGGAGAACTACATCTCCTATGGCCCACCAACACGTGTGGATACATGCATATGTAAAGCAACTGTAAATCTATGCAAGAATCCCATCCCAAAAGACATTCAGAAGGGCAGGATTTTTAAAAGAGATTTCATTAACTGTTCATGCAGCACAGTGGCTTGCTGGGCTGTTGCAGAGCAGTTTCTGCAGTAGTGTTACTGCCTTTGCAGGGAGTAGAGTATTTAAACAGATCAAGAACAGCAAATAGCAGAACTGCTGGGATGTGCCTCCCACCTAGAGAAGCTATAGATCGCTCATTAGCATCAAATGTTAGCTCTCTTGGCTACTGAACAGCATCCAGCAGTGAAGGCAGAAAAGCCAGTGCTGGAGGTCTCCAGAGGGAAAGTGGAGAGGTCTGGCTGGGAGGTGGGGGGTCATGGTAGAAAGCGGCAATGGAAATGTGGATTCTCCAAAACAGCACCAGATTGGAGTCATTCACATATTTCTTTCCTTCCATAGAAATAATAACCCAAGGTTGTGCTGCTTCCCCTCCTGAGGGTGCAGCTCTGGCAGAGGCACCCCAAGCACAGCCCTAAAAATCTCTAAATGTCTTACTCCTTGAATGCTTGCAGAGGTCAATAGAGATGATAGAGTTGTGAAATCGCATCATAGGAATGGCAAGAACCTGAAAACAAATGGGGACTCCCATTTTCAGTCTGGATTTTCAAGTGACATGTTTTATTGTTTTTTTGTTTTTTTGTTTTTTTTTTTTTTTTTTGTGCCTTCCTTGTGCAAAGGAGTTTCAGCATTGCTTCCAGCTGCCCCTGGAGAAGCGTCATCCTTTCCTGGTTTTTGCACTGTCCCCCTGCATTAAGCATCCCTCCCTCATCAATAAATCCCTCTCACCTAGGTCAGTGGATAGAAAAAAGCCACTTCAGCTGGGATGTGGTTGCCATCAGGGCACATGGCAATGGTAAAATCATGGAACAGTTTCCAGGAGATCAGAAAAGAAATCAGTGAAATGCTGCTTCAAACTTCAGGTGGTGTGGGGTTTTTTTTGGTAACAATGGACTGAGCGGAGATTAAATCCTCTTTGTGATAACTCCCTGATAAGTTGCTCGTTTATAAAGCTGCTACACTTGGCATCGCCACACCAGGGTTATGCAGCTTAATGGGCATACATGGTTGCTCTTTGACAGGTTGCATTAAAACCGGCTCTGGCCTATCTGGAATATATTTTTGTATTATCTGTAAATGGATTCTTTAGCCTGTCTATCACAGCCATAAAAGAAAAACAGAAAAAGAATCGTTGTTAATCTTAGATGATTTCCAGCATTTCATAGATATGAAAAACAGATTTAAGTGAACCTTATCATTTGCATGAGCAGATTTGCAGACTTTAGGCATGCCAATGGATTTGAATTTTTCATAGCGTGTGGGACAACAGGGAGGTCACAATGAAACTCATAAGATCAAGTAAATGTTTCCTGTGTGATCCAGCCATGTGCTTCATTTTCCCGTATCTGTTAGGTTACTGCAGTTTGTAAGAAGCATTGCAGCGTGCCTGGCTATCGAAACCCACAGTGGATTTGTTTGAATGAAGAGATTGGAAGGAATGGGTAAACATTATCTACTTACTGTCATGAAGTAAGCTTGAAAGAAAGGAGAAAATTCTAGCTACCTGCCATAGTCATTGTAAGACTGATAGGGTTATGCACTCGAGAGCAGACACTATCCTGCCAATGTCTTTAGACTGTGCGTGCTTTGCATCAGCCAAAAAGCCAGAAACTGTATTTTTGGTGGAAAGGAGCACTTCAAAAAACAGAATTGCAACAGCAGGGTTGATTTTTAGCATTTTGTTTCATATAGGCAGAGTGCATATGGACTCTGTTTTTCTAGGCATTTTATATTTTGCTTTTTACCTGCAAATGGGTCAGGGCCAATGGGTTGATGTCTGACCTTCACTTCTCGTGCCAAGCAGCTTCATTCAGTTTCCTTATGCTCCTGCACTTGATGTGTTTTGTTTCCAGTTGCTAAACAGGCATTTGGTGAATAGTACTCTTCTAAAAGTGAACTGGTTCACAGTGATGTTAGCAGCAGCAGCAAGGTATAGCATCATCTTGCTCCAACTTGATGGGCGGAGTACAGCTTCATACAGCACATTCTCCCCTTTTAATGAAATAATGCTTTCACTACTGATTCTCTTAACGCTATATATAGAGCTTTGATGAATTACACAAGCATTACCTTCAGCTTTGATGTATTACACTATATATCTTAATGAATAACATGATTAAAAAAAGCACACAAACACCTGTAACAGTCTCGGTTGCCTCCTGCATCAGCCCCTTGGAGGCATCAGCCCCTTAGTTTGCAAGGAGCACCTGTGGGGCTGGCATCAGAGTCTAATGGCAGCTGCTCTAACAGCCCAAGCACTCTCAGCCACCTAAAGATGCACATAGCAGTCTCCACGTTGATTAGGTGCTTGCTCAGTGCCGTGGTTTTGTGCAGGCACAGGGAGAAGCAGGCTGGGGGGCTTCAGCTTGCTGTGATGGGAAGCCTGCAGGGAGAGTGCATGTCCCCATTTCTGGTCTGGTGAAATGACCTTCTGTGAGTTTATCCTAATAGCAGTTTCCAGAAGTCCCTAGTTCACCCCCCATATCACTAGTTACATACCTATATACACGTAGGCTCATTTTGGTGGCAATGAGCTTGCCAGACTCACTTCATTTTTGTTTTCAGGAACCAAAGAAACAAAATCCAACTGTATACTGATTTGCAAATGTTACATGATTTCCAATCTCCACCCTCAAATGGTACGAAGCAGAAAAAGTGAGTTGTTTCTAATAAAGTTCCTGTTATCTGTAGAAAGCGCGTTGTATGCACTTTATCTATAATAGCAGAAAAATATAATTAGCAATTATATTAAACTTTAATTAACTTGATGGGTGTTTTCCCCTTGATTCAAACATTTCCCCCCTGGCTTCTATACCATTGCCCACAGTGACACCTACTGGCATTTTGAACAAGGCTGGCTTGCAGGCTGTAGTCTTGAGCAAGTCATGCCAGGCATTAACTAGGAAAATCCAGAGGACAGTAAACGTGGCCATGGAGACACCTACGACCACCAAAGGCATGGTTCTGGGCTGGACTCTGAACCATGACTCCCTGCTCTGCGCTGGGACATCGAGCTGGGACCAGCTGCAGAGCCTCCAGCGATGGAGCTGTTCGTTGGATCACCACTTTATGCTAAGCAAAAGAGCAAATGTTACCATGGGGACATTCCTCCTTTCCACAGACTGTGGTGGCTTCTCAAAGTGCACCCCAGCTGGCAGGTGTTTCTTTTTCAGGGAGTTTATTTTCCCTGGGAAGCGGTGCTCTTTTGAGTAGCATTCATTTTTGTGCCTGGATATTATTAAACATGCAATTAAGGTCTCAGGGTTATATTTGAACTAACTTCTTATTTCCCGCTATCGGTGCGGTATTTGCAGTATCTCACAGTTGTAATAATAGTAATTGAAAAGTGTCTTTATGATAGCAGAAATCCATTTCGTCCTTAATCCATGAAATAGTAGGCATCGGATATCTTAATAGATAACCACAAGAGTAAGCTGCTGGAGGAAGGGAGAAAGGCATTAGAAATGGAGTTACTGATGTGGTAAAATTGAAATGGCCGTATTTCCATACTGTGCAGAACCCAGCAAAACAGCATTTGAGATGTATTAAAAATGTAAATAATAAAACTTGTTTCTGTCCTTCTTAATAGAGAATTTCTAGCAAAGCTTCCCAAAGTGACACTCCCTACCTCCGCAGGGGTCAGAGCTGGGGCTTGCAAGGGGAGAGAGTGCCACAGCCAGTGCTGGGTGCCACGGGGCTGCCTGCCGATTGAATCGTTCTTGCTCTGCTCTCCAACAAAGCCATCTCCTAAGCTCTGCACGCCAGCCCTTGCTCACCAAAGCCCTCTCTCACTCTCCAGCATAGAGGGCAGGGGTGCTGGAGTAGCCAGGAGGAAAACTGAAATGCAGGTACAGTGTCAGCACTCCCTGAGCAACCCCTTTGGGCACTACAGGGACCCTCAGGTGTGTCTTCATCCGCTTGCAATAGCAGTCCTGATACAGCAAACTCAGAGTCTTCCCTGAGTTAGAAAACCTGTTCAGTTCACCCCGAACTGTTACTGGGTAGCCTGTTCCTCTAGAAAATTGCTAGCAAGTATAGAACCTGGATGTTAAAGTAAGCAAAAGTCAACAAAACAGATTTTCCTCTTAACAGTGAGTTTATCAGCCACTGGAACGGATTGCTCCTTAATGGCTAAATCATCCTCCCATGCAGCCTTTCAATGGAAATGGGACATCTTTCTGCTGGAGAAGTTTTTTGGTTCAGTAACGGGTTGTTGGGTTAGATGAAAAGGGGTTTGATTTTGGTTTTGTGTGTTTCTGAGGATGAGCTGATGTAAATGGTTCATACTGACCCTGAAAAGGTCTGAAACTCAAAAAAATGTGTTCTTAATCCTTAAAGCTTTCAGGGAGTTGAGCACAGCTGAGAGTTTTAACCTTTCATTTGGAATCTTTGGGGATTATGGAAATAGGAACACAGGACTGTACTTGAGCGTCATACACAAGTTTTGATGTATATTGGTTTGGATCCTGTAACAGTAGAAAAGGAATGAGACTCGTCATCTCAAAGCATTGTCACAAGAGACTACCAGAAGTTGTGAAATTTAAGTCTTAAGCTGGTTCCCATAAGAGATCTGCTCTCATTGTTGGTTGCGTGACGTTTCCATTTACCTGTTGCTGAAAAGACAATTTCATCTTAACCGTGGAGAAGGGTCAGGGTTTGGGTACTCTGGTACAATTGTAAGCAACCTAAACACTCCTTAGGCACCCTGAATTGCTTGTGTGGCCACATCCAAAGGGTGATGTGGCTGAAGGCATTGGGATGGGCATAATTCAATCCTGTGCTGCCCTCTCCTCAGTTGCTTTTTCTCCCTTGCTGCTGATGGGTTTGGAAAGGTGAAGGCAAAGCCTGGTCTTTCCATAAATGTACACCAAGAACACTGGGTGGCATTTACAGGTTTTCCTCGTGCCGTCAAATGTGAGCAAGGGTGTTCCTTCATTGCTTTCTGTCAAGAGGAAATACTACAAATACTTGGACCTAACTTGCCGGTGTGGCAGGAAGATGAGGTTGGCTGTTTTTCTGAAAATGACTTTTACAGCAGATTACTTGTATTCAGACCTCAGGGACACGCTGAAGACAGTAAGGAAAGCCACCTTCGCAAAGTGTAAGCGCTCGTCATCCTCAGGCTTACACGCCAGATGGGAGGTGGTGGGTCAGAGCACGCTGGGTCGGGTTAGCATCTCCCCAAAGGCTCCTGCTGTATGCACTAAAGAGCACTTTGATCCCCTTGTTCAAGTCATTTGACTCTTCAGCTGCAGCGTGCAGCTTTGATAACAGATGCCTAGCATTAGAAATGAAATATTAGCGACTGTCATGACTCCATATGCTTGGGGGCCGTAACACAGACGGGCTGCTTCAGCTTTCATACTTGGATTTCCCACAGTTGGGTCCAAATGGACAGCTGCGGTGTCAGGAGGTCGCCTGATCCCAGCACAGCTCTCCCCCTGTCTGGGCATCCCCCAAAAGGGGGGAAGTCCCTGTAAAAAGCCAGGTGTACGTTGGGAAGGCACAGATACAAATGGGAAAGGCTGAAAGTCAACTCCCTGCTCAGCTGCAGGCTTCTTGGGAATGGCCATTTAGTCTGCCTTTGGTTCATCATCTGAAGGGCATGGAAAAAATGTATGAAGGGAACTTTTGCTGGAGACCCGTGTCCTTCAGATACCCTTCCTCCAATCAAAGTTAACAGTTCGTGCTGAAAAATAAGAGTCCTGAGTATCTCAGAAATAATATAAAAAACAAAAATAACTCACTGTATTGGTAATTCAGAGGGAAGATGAGTGCAAAAATAGCTCATTGCTGGGAAAATTTATGGTAGTGCTGCAGAAGAAAATGCTGATGTCCTAAATCAGGGTGTCGGTGGAACAGATGTACTCTGCTCTTCCCGTCCCTGCCTGCTGTGTGGGACTGGGAAACATGAACAATGAGCCTGGTTTTACCAGCATGCACTCTTAGGCTGTGATCTTGGACTGGGGTGGAGGTTTTCCTTGGCTGTGGAGGAGTGGGGTTTATTGAGCATCATGATGGACAATCCTGTCTCTGTTGCGATAGTCCCAAGTCATAATTTTCCAAATTCCTGGCAGAGAAAGCCACAAAAGATAACAATTTGTCATGCTTTGGAGTTCAAAATCTAGTGAAGTAGTCTCTGGATTAGTGTGCTGTCCCTGCCTGGTGAGGAAATAGTCAGCTGTCCACTAGCAGTGCAGTGTCTTGTGCCAAAAATCTGACCTAGATTATATTTCCCAGTGCTGTTCTGCTTTTCTTTTTAGGAGTATTAGTGAGATATACTCCAAAAAATGCTTTAAAGCACACAATAGATGTATTCATTCAAATAATAATATGACTAGTCATTACATGAGACCCAGATGAAGATGTTGCTGTTGTAGGGTTAATTCTTTGTATGCTTTATCTTTTGGTAATCTAAAGTTTTTATCGTGTTCTGAATTATTAATGTGACTTTAGTTTCATGTTTCATTACTACTTGGACAAATGTCTGGAATAAATCATAGGCAGTGGAAAGGTCTGGTAAAACTTTTTGCATAACAGCTTTGTAGCAAAATTCAAATTGACCTGGCTAGAATTACCTAAGCCTTCCTTGTCTAAGCCTAAGCCTTGTCACTTTTGGAAGTATTTATATTGTTCTCTTTCCATTGATAAAAGTTGTTTTTTTCTATATAAAATAATAGAGCATTCTGTTTTTCGTGTTTCAGTGCACATTCAGAGTAAAAGTTTACCCATCATTGTTTTAATGAGTATATTTTAGGTGCTTTATCTTGCTTACGCCAATGTAATTCACTTCTAAAATTCATTGTAATCCAGAGCAATTGTTGGCAAATTGGGAGTGGAGCCTGAAATTTGTATGTGTGCAGGCTGATAAAACTGCAGTTTTCTCTTTGTACAGTTAATGAGAGAAATCTAGGTAAAAGGATAATATTTTCTATCAACAGACAAAATCCACAGAGGTAAAGAAGGGAGCAAAATCTGCACTAGGTAGTAGTTAATTTGATGCTGTAGGGCTCGCACATTAAGTCAGAGCTGATTGTCACATACCAAAAACCCTAAAGAATCTGCCAAACTAGGAGAAAATGGTGAACTCCATGGGCAAAATTACTTGTTTCAGTAAAAATCAAATGCTTTTCATGATTTTGCTGTCAATACATTCAGTTCCTGAGGACAATTTAAAGAAGCACATTTGGATATGGAAAGTAGACTCTCTTCTTTGCTTCAGATTACATAAAGAAAATGTGCTTCATTGGAGGTTACTTCAAAAGTGGCTGAGTATATTCAATTGCTATGCTCTTTTATTCCTCATGACAGATTAGAAAATTAGTTTCGATCCTCATGACAATACAAATAACTTGTCTGAATAAGCATTAAAAAAAATGTTGCAAATGAAGAAAAATATATGAAATATGTTGATTTGCATAGTTTACTTCCAATTTCATTTTTGCGAGGAATTCATTGCTATTTTAATGGTTGTGGAACTGATTTGGAGATTTACGGAGGAAAATTATGGTTCCATAGACATTCTTTCAGTGAGAGGATACAAACAAAGCTGCTCAAGAAAGGAGGAGGAGAAGAGGGGCTACTTTTCTTGCATTTCATTTGAATTTAATTAAAACCCCATATCCTTATAAAAAGTTGCTTGCAATTTTGGAGAAACATTGCGGTGCAGTGACACAGCATTGTAAGAGCAGTTGGTTGCTGGCTGCATTTCCTCAAAACAAAGCTGTCAGGGTCAACATGCTGTCATAGGGACGAGGGGGACCTTTTGGTCTTGGCGTTTAAAAGCAGAGCAAAGCTCCCTCCCTTGCCACCAGGGAAGCAGGAGGGCGCTGCCGTCTCAGCGCTGGGAAGCGCTCTGGGCTGTGGCGACAGGTTTGTGGTGCAAGTGTTATGGGACATGAGTTGTTCAAACAGAGATTTGAATTCTACAAAAGTGGAATACAAAATTAAATGTGTCTGACCTGTCATAGGCATTGAAGTACTCTTTTTGTCATGTTAAATCTTACGATTTCCAATGGGCAGCTTAATTTTTTTATTCCTTTTGGAGTCGGCATCAACCCATGCAATTGACTTGCTATATAATATTTTTAACTTAAATTTGACTTGATTTAACTGTTCACTGATTTTTAGTCAGAGTAACTGATTATTTCCACTCTGTTGCCTAGGTATCCTTTCTCTGATTACTTCTCACGCAGTTAATTCCCTGCATTTCCCGTTCATTATCTGCGAATTGGTTGTTACAGCCAACAGGCGAAGTATTGGTTTTTCTATCCCAGTTCAGTGACGGATCTGTGGCCTAACATCACTAGCAACTTTCACGCAGCTAGTTTGCTGTCTTTCATTATCACCGTCATTTCCCTTGGGAATAAATCATCTTGTCTGTTTCAGCTCCTCTCGTGTTTTCTGGAGCAAGCCTCTTTTATAAGGCACCTGTCCCCACGTGCTGCTCTCACCCACATGTACCACCTGTGTGTTCTCTTAATCCCTGAGCTACCTCGCCTTGAGTTCTCTCCTTTGACATTTCTCTTAACCTTTTTCCCTCTTCATCCCCATCTGCATCTCTTTGAACTTTCCAGCCTATTCGGCATCCTCTCTTTCCTCCATTTCTCCTCCTTCTGAAATTCCTCTTTCTTCTCAGAAGATAGTCCTGACCGTTAATGTGCTTTTATTTCTCTTTTCCTGTTTCTCTGCACTTGAGGAAATGAAGCTGTCCCCCACTGGCAGCACTTCTGCAGTTGATCTCTTCTGGTGGCCTCCTGCGGTACCAAATACCCTTGTGGTGGCAGGGCTGAGCTTCCTCCTCTGATCCCTCGTCCTTCCTTTCTCATCCTTTGAGCATCTTTACATGTGGTCTTTCTCCAAGAGCATCACAGTTTCCAATCCTCCTTTTGGCCCACTGCCACCTACTTCATCTCCTCTTTCTCGTCTTGTATTTCCACATCAGTCCTTGCTATGTATGTAGGCAGGTAGATGCTATACCTCCAGAAAGGAGCATTTCTGGGCTTCTACTGTACTCCTAGACATGTCCTCTATAAAAAGGTGTTGGGCTTCAGGCAGCAGCTTGGGCATCTCTTGACTCAGTGCCCTTTCTGCTCCTACTCGTGGAGGCTGTCGGTGACCTCAGGGGGCAGCAGGGACAGGGTCAGGCTCCGGGGTCAGGACGGTGGTGGCTCCTGCACCAGCAGGTGACAGCAGTTCGTGCCTTAATGTGTTTTCTGGGCAGAAACACAGAAACAGATGTTTGCCTCAGCGCCTCAGGAGCCGAGAGGCGGTTGCCTCCCAGGCTTAGGAAACCTGATGGCTCTCCAACATCGGTTGTCAGACTGCATTACAGTGACAACGTGGATGGGACAAGAATTAAAATGTGGTTTCTAATGCTTTGTGTCTACTTTTAGAGCAAATTAAGGCAGGAAATTTATTTAGCGATAATTCATTTAACTAAATAATGCATTTTTGAGATGGTCTTTCCTCCACTTTTTCCCTTAAAAGTGCACAGTGAATTTAGGAATCAAAACTCAGTTTCAGGGCATCAATACAAACCCTAATGGACTCCCAGAGCCCACATCATCCCGGCTTGCCATCTGTAGACGTCCCAATAGCTGATACTCTGTGACGTCCTTTAGCCTTAGAGGTGGCTGTGTACGATCTTTGAAGCTCAACAGATCTTCATCTGCTCAAGACAGCATCTGCTGTTCAGCCGATACAACGGGCGTTAAAAGAGTCCCTAAACACGCTCAGGGTTGCTCAAGACCATTTGTTTTGATGGTGGGCTGGGAAAGAAACTTGACAGTGACAGCAGGACTTGCCTTTACCCAAGAAATGTTTATAGTCAAGGCAGAGCAGAAGGCTGCAGTACGCAGAGTTGAGCGAATCTTACAGGGGAGGGGACAGAGGAACCTCCTTTTACCAGCGGACTCTGCTGATTTGAAGGAGCAGAAAAGAGGGAGCCTAAGTAGCCAGCTGGTTGAAGAAGATGATACCACTGAAGTTTAACCCTTCTTCATACCCATTTTCCTTATTATTGCTTCAATTAGGGGACTTTTTCAATGAGGCACGTTTGTTTTCAGTGGGAGATCAAATAAATCTCAATTACGTATGGCACACAAATTACGAGTGGTTCTCTTTACCTGTTATTCATTACCACGAAGGCTGGCTGTTCTGGTGTTGTAAGTCTAACTTCTGTTGTGTAAATGGAAACAGAATTGATCAGCTGTGCACCCTGGGTCCTGGAAAGAGCAAGGACTTCTTTTCATGTGAGAAGCTTAGCAAGCTCCTCAATGACCACAACTGTAAAGTCATATTTACAGGACAATGTAAAAGTTTTGAATTCATGGTAAAAACTCAACTTGTGTTTCAGGGCTGGCAGTTTCAGCCAAGAAAGTCAGCACTCTGGTCAGAGTTAGAAATTGCAGTTTGAAAATTATCTTTTGCTCTAAACCAAGTATGTCGAGTTGCCTGAGTTTCTGTCTAACCTGTGCAATTTACATTTTTATTGCCTTATTTCTACTACCTACCTTGCCTCGCCCACAGCAGTGTTGATGGGTACTGCCTGGCAGGTAGTATGGGAGAGGGCTGGCTCCAGCTCAGTGCCTGGATGCCTTGCATGTCTGTGGGACACTGGAAATGGGGGAATTCTGGAGAAAAGGAAGCAAAGGACGATACCAGCCCCAGCTCCATCCTTGTGTGGCATGCTCCCCTCCCTGCTAGCTCTCCATGTAACATGGTGAAATTCAAATTTACAGAACAGTAGTGCCAAACTCCAAGAGAAACAGGAAATTAAAGCAATCTTTTAACCAAAGAACTTCAAATTAGGAACATTTATCACATTTTTACGTTTCAGGAGCAGCAGAGGACTGTTGTAGGACCGATGTTTTATTCATTTTGTTGTGTACCCAGTGGAATCGTTGTAGGCTGTACTTGTTTGCTTTAACAAAACAGTTGTTGAGTGTGCCTCTTGGACTGCTACTGTACTCCATGCTGTATTCCTTTCATCTGGAGAAATCAGTATGTTGTTCTCAAATCATGAATTTATATCTTGGTATTAGGAGGTGAGCCACCAACCTATTTCTCAGTCTAAGGAAAAGGTTTCTCTTGGCATATCAGCTGCTATTTGTTTTGGATTGCAGCGTGTTATTTTGCAGCATTTGCCTTTTGCCTTTTTCTGGAAATGAAATGAGTTGTTACCAGGTTCTTACCTCCTGTCTCAGGAGGATGCTAAGACAACTGCAGCAGAGGACAGACAAACCAACCGTGTGCAGCGATTTGTATTATTCCAGTATGCTGGACCCGAACGTCCACACGCCAATAGCCCCATTCGGTGCACTACACATGTTGTTGATCAGGGAGTTGATGGTGCAGGAATCAGAAGCAAAATGTAAGCTGCAGGGGACACCACTACTGGCGAAGATGCCCAGGCTGTGCAAAATGTGCTGAGGAGCACGTTTTCTCATCACTGACAGAGTCCATTACAAAGCCACAGCGAATCAGTGCGGCACAAATAAAAAGTCTACCACAAGGCTTTCACCAAGGTGACAGTCTCCTGCGATTATTACAAAGCAGTTTCAACTTACATACACACGCACACAGATTCCTGATTTGAATTCAAGAGGCTAGTTTGATTTTTTTAAGAAGGAGAAGTAAGTTTGTAGTGCTTTTCTGAGAGAGAGGAAAATTTCCTGGAGGATAGTGCAGCTCAGTTAGGGCCAGCTGAATCAGTAAGGCAGACTGCAAACCCAGGCTGCTGCAGTTTCATCGGCAGGTTTCCTGCTGAAGTTCACAACCATTTGGGAAGGCAGAATTGTGCTAATAACGTCCTAATCACTGCTAGGATGTGCCACTGCAGGTCAGTCTGTGCCCCTTGTCCCTGACAGGTGAGGGTAGGCGGAGTTGGCATGAGCAAGCAGCACCCTCTGGGGTGTTTGCCTCCCTCGTCTGCTTTTCCAGCCCCATGCTCCATGATGAAGTTGAATTAAAAGGCATGAGTTAACAACCCTCGATTCCCATCAGCCATACGCCCTTTCCATATTTTAATTCCCCATTTGTTAGACGTAATATTGTGCTAAGCTGTTGTTTGGAGGGAGTGTCAGAAACCAGGCCCACTGGCTGCGCCGGGATTCTCAGGCTCGGCAAGCAGAGGACTACAGAAGGACGATTTTGCCCTTCAGCTCCCTCAGGGAGCAGCGTTTTTAGGTGTTTCGTGAGAGTGGGACTCATTCTAAAGGCAGAAAAAAAAAGTTTTATGATTCCTAAAGAATTCAATACAGCAGACCAATATTACCCTGAAATTGGTTTTGCCACGTTTTCTAGCAAATAAACTTTTTAAAATTGTATTTTGCTAGCGTTGCTGTGGTCATTTTAGACTTGGAAAAAAAAATTAAAGCAGAAAGTCCAGAACAGAAACAAAAGTATTCTGAAAGTTGCTTATGTTTGGAGTTTTGCTGAGGTTCTGTGAATATTTTTTGAACAGCCAGCAAAATAACATATTTAGAAGTATTTAAAAAATACACCTTGGGGGAGATGGATTGTACATTCAGAACTGTCATCAAGCCCGTGTTATCCTCACTGGTTTATGCGGTGCAAACCTGTGGCTTGTTAATAGAGCATTTGGCTGCAGAGGGTGAAGCTCCTCATCTTAAAGCTACCTTTGTGTTTCTGTTCCCCTTACATGACCTTTTAGAGGATTTTGGCATCTCCGCACCACAGCCGACGTGGGTTACGTAGCACTCCAAACATTAAATCTATTTTCCACCTCTTTCAAATGTTCTCAGTGTAAACACAGAAGTCAAAGGCATCCAGTTGGAGAAAAATGAGGTTTTCTGAAGCTTAACTATTGGGTTGGTCTCTAGTGTCGAGGTTTCTCCTCACAGCCTGTGTCAACACTTGGCAGGCTTTAAAAGCTCCGTAGGTTTTGGTGGTGGTCAGGAACAGAAGCTTTGAATGAAGTTGGTGGTTGCCAAAATAAGGCTGGTGGACCAAAGCCTTCCCCCAGCTGTCTGAAGTTGCAAAGCCTGGGCTTTCTCTGCGCTGAGGGTGAAAAGATCTGGGAAGTAAGAAAGGTGATTTTTTTTCCTACGATTAGTGCAACATTTTGAGTTTATGAGCTGTGAGTCGTTTCCATGCACAATGCAGCGCTGTGATGGAAACCCCTCTGGAAAGGACAAGGTGCAGAAATTCAGATTTCAGACTTCCTCGTCTTGTTCCAGCCATGACTATATAGTATACTATATTATATACTATATACTATATACTATATTAGAAAGAAGGACAAAAACAAGGAGAAAGAAACGCAGTGTGTGATGCTACATTTGCTTAGCAGCTAGCAAAGGAAATTAAGTGCACAAATAACTTTTCTGAGAGGGGTGGCATTGGGTGATTGCTGAGAGCTTTTTGTAGCTGATCAGACAAGCTCTTCCCCTTGGGTCTTGTTTCAGTGGAGGTTTTGCTCGGTGAGGACTTGTGGTTTCACACACAGAGAGCTCAGTGACACTAGGAGAAAACAAAAAGGCAGTTATGGGAGTAATACCTTGCTGTTCCTAGTTTTGTCAGTGTTCAAGGCTGGTCTCAGAAAAATCCATTTGCTTCTCAAGAGAGGTTTAATTACAGGGATGTTTCCCCAGTCAGGGCTGGGCTGCAGGTATTCTGCAAGGGACGGAGGGCTTCGTGAGGCAGGATGTTTCCTTTTTCCCAGCACAGCCTGCCTCGACCGCGGGCTGTTCCGCTCACATGCAAGTTCTGTGGGGTACATAGAGGACATTGGAGGGGCTGACCAGTATCTCACCTGATGAAGCCCACTAATTAAATATTTGTCCCCTTGGTGCTGGGATTTCTGCTAGGCTTTAAGTCAAACTGACAGCAGAAAAGAGGTTAAAAAAAAAAAAAAATTTTTATAAAAGCTGTGATTACCAGGCAAACTGGGGATCTGCTTTGCTGGTCGGCCACACAAAGGAAGACTTTAAAGAAAAGGATGGCTTCCAGAACTTGTGTTAATTTAGGTTGGAAAAGATATCTTACAAAATATTCAAACTTCTGAGTTTGTATGCTGAGGTTGATTTTAACCTAACTGGACATGAAGGCCATTTAGACACAGAGTACTGCGTGACATGGATTAAGGTCTGTCTCTGCTATGTAGTGTCGTTGCATAGAAACTGGCCTTGTTTAGGGATTTATTTATTTATTTATTTAATAACATTTATTTCCATCTTCTCTCTTTTCTTTGGAGAAATGGCAGTTTGGAATTACCGCAAGAGTTGATGTGAAACTCTGCCTGTTGACCTAGACTTCAATGTGTTCAGTGTACGTGGGGTATTCACTGTACCTGCATCTCACTTGGAGGCACCAAGTAGCTTTCACGTATCTTTGAAGAACAATTTTCTGAGAAATTTGGTGTTTGTGGTTGCATTCTGGTAGTGTAAATTTAGTATCCCAGACGTGCTGAGGATTTTGCTGTAAGTATTAATTCCAGGAGTAGTGGGAGTGCTGGTAGCATTGATGGTAACGGAGAGCTTAAGGATTGGTGTTCACTACTCAATCCTGATTCAGATGATAAAATTCTTGCTGTTCCTAAAATCAAGATAAATACAAGTCAGCTGCTCTGTCTGCACTGTCTGAATTGCTTGTAATACACCTTAAACGTTCAGTCAGCCTTGCTGGTAGCTGAAGCCTACCACTTATAGGTGTAAGTAGAGCCAACTCTGTTTGTTTAGCTATATCTTCCTAGTTAAACCTCATAAGAGTGAAACTGCAGTCACCGATGCATGGGCTAGCCCAAAACCCTTTTAAAACTGCTCTTTCATTTGGCTCAGAAGCCACAAATTGGGTGTCTAATGCAGGAAAAGTGCTGTTTAAACCTGTGCTTTCCAGCCTGCCTAGTGCTACCTGGTGCTCTGTGACACGAGAGCGTGAAGGTAAAGGGTTGCCCAGACAGGCTATGGCTCCTGCAGGTGAGATCTTACCCTTTCTGATATTATTTAGATGAATTCAGTGATCCCTTTGAACTATGAGAGGAGAAAAATCTGTGTTAGTTTTTGGTGAGGCAACAAATGTACAAAGACAAACAGATGATTGCACAGGTCTCCTTGTTACAGAGGCTTTCTGTGTTAGTTATAACAAACGAACTAAATAAGAAAAAAAAACTCAGTTTAGCTTCTTAAGGTCTAAAAAATATCTCTTGTATTAATCACAGATTTTTGATGAATTCCCAGTTTTGTTGTTGTTGTTGTTGTTTGTTTTTAAAAAGGGATGAGGGGGTCATCATGTTCCTGATCCTGAAAGCTTTTGATATTATACAAGAGACGAGAAGCTGACCGTTATCTGAGCAAGGATTCAGGAATTAACAATTTGGTATTATGCAGAATTGCCAAGGAAAAAAAAAAGGGTAATAAAGGTTGAGAGGTTCAAAAGTGGGCTGCTCTGAAATGCTGGCAGGGCTCTGCTGACACTGTGCTGGCTGAGGGCAGTCGAGAAATGCTCCAGTGACTTCGAAACGCTCATTGGGCTGGCTCTCTAGTCCTGTTTTCTCTTTGCCCAGCTCCTTCCAGGCCTGCCTAGGTACACATGAAGTAAATTCAGTGGAAAAATGAGTGTACGTAGTATGTACATGACTATTTCTCTTGCTTATATGTATTTCAGGTTTATTTCCTATTAAAATGTTTTTGTTTAGGACCAGTTCTTTGTTCCCTGAGAAAGCTAACGAGAGCTTTCTCTTTTTTTAGCTTAGCTTTTTCCTTTCCTCACGCACTGTTTCTGTATATATAATCCAGTGGCTTTGAGTTCCGAGTTCTGCTAGACTCAAGAACCCTGAAAACATGGAAGCCCTGTGTCCATAGCTCCTCTCTCATCACTGAAGAACAAGAGTATTTAAATGTTCATAAGAATTACATGAAGTATGGGACAGAAAGTGAAATCAAAGCTGTAAGCATTAACGAAGAATCTGAGCTGTTTTCTTACGGAAACGTTTAATCTTGAAGTATGGATGTGTTGCGCTTCCCAAAAAGCAGAAACCCCAAGGCACAAATGTTATATCACTTCTTTTCTGAGGAAGAAGCCATCTGTTAGAGCACAGAACTGGTCCCCGATGCACGCACACATGCTTGGGCCATTTGTTTGGCTGGCACTCTGCAGAGCAGGCTCCCCACGGACCTCTGTGCTTTGCAGAGGAGAACGTTGTCCCCCCTTACTCTTGTAGACTGGAAAAGGTTTGATTACACAGAAAATGAAGTCTGAGGAAGGCTGGAGGCTTCTTCATGTGAATGGAGCGGATCCTTCTCCCTTGGGGAGAAATTCAGTGCTGGCATCTCCATGTGCGTCCCAGCACTCGATGTTTGCTGCAGGCACCTCCACGGCATGTGGGGATTAGCCTCAGCTCCGTCCCTTCACTTGGCACCACGGTATTCCCTCAGTGCAGAGGCTTTACAGCAGGATTAGCCATGTTTCGGGGCTTTCTTCATTGAAGGGTTTGATCAGGCGGTTGCCACCTCTTGTTCAAGAGGGATAAAGCAGCTCTTGCCCCGTTGTGAAATACCTCAAGGGCCTGGTGTTATTTTGTAAAACAACAGCCTGGGTAGCATGACAAATGCTCCAGGTTTTGCAGCATTTATAATTCATTGAAGTGAGTCTTTATCCCCATTCGCCAGAGCTTATAAAGTACAGGTTTGTGGCTTGCTGGTAGGCGACTGTTCCCAACAGTAATTTCTCTGCTTTATCCTTGCTGTTTCTTGAGCTCTGACTCGCACAGATTTTGATGCCAAGCTGGAACCTCAATGACTTAGAACCCTTTTATTCACCTACACACAAGACCTTGAAACTATTAGCTTTTCTACCTGGTTGTCTTGGCTTTGTCAAGCTGTGTTTCTGCAGCCTGCCTGCTTCTCTTTGGGCTTTTTCCACTCCATCTACATGCTGGACCTTCAGCTCTGTTTCTCTGCTGAAAAGAAAAAAACACTAGAATAGAGCAGCTTCTGTGTCTTTAGAAGTATACTCAAAAACCTACGTGACACTTAGGTTTCACTGAAAAAGACAGTAAGTTAGCTTTCGTCACTGCACTGTTTATTGCCTTTGAAAATACAGTATTCAGGGCAGAGCTCTTGGCTCAGTCCTGGATCCCTTCTCCTGGGGGAAAAGTCAATCAAAAAAATTGAGCTCTAAACCTAAATATGGGGTGTTTCACTAGGTGCATTGCTATTTACTTATCTGCTGATTGCAAAGGTGGTTAGAAATATTCATTGCCTATTTTAAAACCAATTCAGAAATTCTTTAACCAGTTGTATACAGGATACTGGAGCTAGAGTTTAAGATGTCGACTGATGGTTATCTCCATCAGAAGGGTCCCCTTCAGTAGAGCCTGGCTTTTAGCAGCTTGCTGGATCTCAGCCATTACATTTAATCTTGCAGAGGCAGGTCCAGAAATAGTGATGGGGTCAGTCTAATGCTGGTAAAGGCGCATTTATTGACTTCCCTTTTTGTGATTTTAACTTAAATGTTATTACTTTGTATGTGCCACCACACCACTGTCAAGCTGTCAGAGTTCCTGCTGTTCTCCCATTGTTCTTGAACTGGTTTTCTCTATGCGAATTGGAGTTTGTGTTCCTAAAACATGAATCAGCTATGCTATGAATTTGTAGAGCATACTTGCCGAAATGCTTTCTTCAGAGGATGTATAGTGGTACCATATGTACCTGAGACCATGTTGGTACCTTTAATGTGGCTAGGTAAAAGCAAGAGGCTTGTAATTACTTCTGTTTGCATGTGTCATAAGTGAGCACTAACGTGCTTTGCTTACTTCACACAGTGCTTTCAGTCTAAACGCACAGAAATAATTTGGTTAGAAGGGTAAAGCACGCGGATGAGTGGGTTTGTGTTAGAGAAGGATTTAAGAGGACAAGTCAGAGCACTGTTGGAGACTGGATGATTCGAGCAAAAAGAGCACGGTGGATTTAGCCATGAGAGAGATAGGCTTGGAATATGTAAAGATGAAGATGTGGACCAAAGGAAGGGCATGGGAGGGTCAAGCTAATGGAAAGCCTGCCTGACTGGGAACTGATCGAAGGGCTGGAGGAATACGATTTGAATTGTGGGGAGAAGGGCTTGCAGTATTTATTTTGAATGAGTCTACAGCCCAGGGAAAAAAAAATAAATACATATATATATATATATGGTAGGCAAGAGATGCTAAAACCAGAGACAGCTTTGGATCCTTCCAGGCTCTAACTTTATTCTCTTTCCACTCCCTTTGTGGAAGCCTGAATGGGAGGGTTCGGAGGACTCATGTGAGGATCCGGAGATGGCTGCAGGTCTGCGGCTGTCAGCGCTAAGCAGCTGGTGCAGCTCATCCTGCTGATTGAGACCGAGACACCAGGCTGGCCTGAGGAAGAGAGCTTTGTCATGTCGGTGTGTTAAATGGCCAGAAGCAGAGAGTAGGCTATAAAGCAGCATCATATAATAAAAAATAGTAAGATTAAAAAAAAAAGTAAAATAAAAATAATAATAATAAAATAAAAAATAAAAAAAATAATTTTAAAAAAGTAAGTCAAGGTAAAATTGAACAAAAGTAGTGTGAGCAGAAGCAGTTTAATCTGCCTAATGGATATAGGTTGCCAATAGTAAAACTGGAAGTTTTTTGACCAGTATTTTTGAGCGTTAGCAATGATTATAGAATTTTGGGTGCGTATGAGATGCAACTTAAGAGGACGTGATCTCAATACCTTATAAAATCAGACCCTTCCAAGGAGTCTCAACCTAGGCACTCAGAAATGTGCATCTTCAAAATGCACTCTGCAGAAACCCCCCACGGAAGAAACAGAACTGGATTTGTGTCCACAGAGGCCCACGTCTCCTCCCAGGCTTACATAGGGAGCCCTTTTCTCCCAGGGCAACCTACCTGTCAGCCTTCCCACACCATTTCTGAAGACTGACATGATGTTACTCAGCATTTGTGATTCAGATAGTGGCCTTTTTTCATCTACAAGTCTTTTGGAGAGTCTAAGGATATTGATTACTAACATCCTCCTTTGACATCGTCTTTCCTTACCCATAATTTCTTTCAGTGTTGTGTATTTAGTATTGTGCATTTCATATGCACTCACGGCCCAAGTATATGTATTTTTAACAACTAGCCTAATTAATTGCATGTTATAGTTCACTTAAACTTATTTTCTTAGAACAGTTATTTTTCATTAGTACTGCCATATGTCCAGTGCTCCTAAAGCAAAGAGTTGTTTTTCTCAGATGCAATAGCTACTTCACCATGTGCCTTGATGTGTTTAGTTTCTTGTTGGAGTCTGCTGTCAGCCTTTAAGTGGCACCAAGAAGGTGGATAAATACAGGTCAATTAAAGTACCTTTGGGGAAAAAAAAGAAAAAAAAAAAAAAAAAGAAATCTAAAGCTTTAACCAAATCCTTGGATTCTGATTAATTCCTCTTTCTTAGCTCAAATCCATGCTTGCTGTTGTTTATACATACTTTAGGATTAAAAGATCTGGTGGTCTTTTCTGGAGCTGTGTGCTCATTGTAGCTTTCAAACAACATCCACACCAGGGCTCGGCGTGTGTGGCGTTTTGGGGCAGGCTTTGTCACAAATCAGTGCTGGGACATGGGAGACCTGACACCTGCAGCCATGTCTGTGTTCTCTGCAGAGGCTTGATTAAAACAACAGCTTTTGTTTTACCAGCAGGAGATTTGGGGAGGATGCTTGGTCTTTTGCTCGCCTCTGCTTGCTGTTGAAAGGATGTTTGTTGAATTCACAGGGTGCAGAGCACCTCGGAAGAATCTGCTAGTTTGGAGGTGGGAGGGTTAAATATTTGTGTGGAGTCTTTATTTAGAACATATTGGCTTATTTTTTGGTGAAGTATAAATGAATATTGATTTTGATGGGGTAATACAAGGGATGAAGCTATCCTATTAAGTTTAGATGCGAGCTCTGACAAGGTATGACAGAAATTTAGCAATAAATATTCCATAAAATAAGACAAAAAAGACAGATTAAACTACTATAATAACAGGGGAAGAGCAAAAATTGTTTATTCAATAAAACCCTTGCTGGCAGTGCTGAAAAAATACCAGGCTTTTTGGTGGTTTAGGTAGGGAACTATTTTTACAACAAATATCCTATTGCAGTTCAGTTCATGTACTGTATTCTCTGTCAAAAATGCCTGTGTCAGGTTTACTTAGTATAAGTGGATTTAGGCTGTGAGTATAATTCATCTGGGCAAAAGCTGGCACTAGCACAGTAATAAGAAAAATGGGCAAGCCAGAAATGGTTTCTTTTTAATTATTATATTCCTTGACATAGAACAATTCTTAAATCACAACCAGTGTCAGACTTGGATAAAATTGGACCAGGGTTATGTTCCCCTAAGCACTATCTTGCAAAACTGCCAAATTATCAACTGAATAACATTATCTGATTATGTTTGGTCATATATTTTTTTTTATTTTTTTTTTTGCAGACACACTATGAAAGTGGAGAGTATATTATCCGACAAGGTGCTCGAGGGGACACTTTCTTTATAATCAGCAAAGGAAAGGTAAGTTGACACTCTTCTAAGGAAATATGATGGTGGCGATGTTGATGATGTGCGCTTGAAATTCAGTGCCAGCCAGTGCTTTCTCTCTCCCCTCCCCAGGGCACAAATGTTGCAACACTTGACATTTAATTAAACTTCTTGGCATTGTATCAGTAGGGAAGAGTGGCCTGAAGGGAAAAAAAAAAAAAGAGAGAAAAAAAAAAGTAGATCTTATGCTGTTTTACACGTGTGCTCACAGTGAACATTCTGGGGCTTGAAGACAGTTAAGTCTCTCGGTACATGACCAAAAAAGCTCTGTCCTTTCTCCTTCGATGGGTTATCTGCATTGGGTAGTCCTGTGCCATCCCAAGGTGTTCCTGCACGCTACATGCATCTCCCTGCTTTTGCCTTCTAACTGAATCGCAGTTTTCTAAGCTGGGTCAGAGCTTTCTTTTCATTTTTGCCTTTTTATTTAATTGCAGACACTTACTCTGAGTCCCTGCATGCTTCTTTACCCCAGCATCCTTGTAGCCAAATTTTTTTTATAGGATACCCTGCAATACTCAACTAGTCTTTATCAAGTATCCCTCTTAAAAGGCTGACTTCCAGACTTCATTCCCATGACTATCACTTTGTAGCTTTTCCAAATTAAATAATAGGAACTCAGAGAAGTCTCAGATTTCTCTTTGGGGAAGAAAAGTAGTCTAAGTTTCTGCTCTACTGCTCACAGGGGAAAATACGCTTTTTGACCTCTTTTCCTGTAAAATCCTGGTGGGATTTTATGGATCCATTTTTTTTCATTCCATTTGACTTTTTTTTTTTTCTTTTCTGGTTTGTTTTAGCTGGCCTAATACTATTACACTTGAGAAACATTTGGCTTCTTTCCATGTAGCAGGATATTGACATTCAAGGGAATACATGGTGGTTTCCCACTGCAGATCAGATGTGATCCATGAAAAGTAAACACAAATAGATAAATGTGCTTGAAATTAAGCCAACCCAAGCCTCCTGGTTCATGGATTTGATATTTGCACCAAGGCAGATAATGTAGTCCGTGCATAATTAAAGTTAGCAAAAAAAAAACCACAAATAAACATGGCATCCACACAGGAGGAATGTGGGTGTTGTACACAGCTGGATTGAATCCTGAGCTGTCAGCTCTCAGATACTCAAACTAGATTTTCACCATCATCTTCCGCTCTCTATTGCTGGGAGGCAGTCTTTATCAGAAGAAAAAAAGTGTCTTTTTCAGATGAAAAAGATAATAATGGACAGGTTTCTGAAATGAAGCCAATCGTTGACAGTAGTGGTAGGAATTTGATGGTATTCCCTTTTGCTCTTTTGATTTGCTCCACTCAGAAGTAGGATTTCATCTTTTTCTAGAATACGGACAACCATGATGTGCACTTCAAATCTTTTCTATTCAGACTGTTTTCATGGGAGGATGCACCTCCCTTCCTCACCAAGTTTTAAAAGCCCACTTGCCACGTTGACCAGCCTGTTGGTGAGGGTGCTTTTGACCCACTTGGTCTTGTGGCTCCATCCCTTCCTAGCACTCCTCAATCATCAGAGTCCCATGGTTGGAGAAACCAAATCCCTGCTGTTGACAGCCGCTGGGCAAACAGTTGTTGACCTGCATGGTTCATCCGCTCCTCAAGCCAACAGGATGGAGGAGAGAACCAGCTGCCCCTCTTGTCCTTGACCATTCCTCCAGAGCTCCGTAATCCCTCCTGAGAAGCTCCTTGGCATTATCTCCATGGCCTTTGCAGCTTTATCTTACTGTGGCAGCTGATGGCCAGAAAAAGGGAGTTCAAACAAAACAATGCACATGGGCTTGTTGAGGAATTCCCAGATCCTCAGCTGGATCTTGGTGGCTTGACAGGAATTTTCACCGGGACGATTAAATTCTGCCCGGTTTTCTCTTGCAACCTCACTGAATTGCAGAAGAGATATCGGTGACTGATGAAGGATGGAGTGGGAGGGTGTTTAATTTTAATGCCTGTGTTGGGACATAGCTACACAGTGATATCAGAACTACCCCACGCTAAGGATATGTCCCAGGCTAGCAGAAATAGAGCCTTAGCAGTGAAACATGGAATAAATAGCAATGAGATATGGAATAAACATATCAGTGTATGCTGCCTGGGACTTTCTGAAGCAGGGGCACATAATGTCCCATGCCCCATGCTGAAACCTGGCCCAGGTGGCTTAGTAAAACAGAAGAAATTCTGCTTCCAGCTCGTGTACCTAGGACCTCACGTGTACTTTCTGCAGTCAGCAGCATTGTGTATGAGCAGTGAAAGCTACTTTTAAAAACTCTGTCCTGCCTTTTGTCAGAGCTTCTGCAGTGACAGTCAAGAGAAGCAAGATTTTTAAATTTCTGAGCTCAGCACTTCTCTCAGAAATGCTTCAGAAGATTTTTGCTTTGTTTTTCTCTTTCACTCTGTGCTTTGTGGATAGTTCTCTTAGTGGCAAAACCTTTTTCCCTTTTTCTCCCTCAATTCCATATGCTACTTGATCCAGCTCCTCTTAGTTGGATCTTAGTCACTTAATTGTTTGGGGGCATGTGGCTACCAATTTACCCCATATACGTTCCCTTATCTGAGTCTGCCTGTGGTCAACAGACAGCTTCTTGCAGAATTGGGACAGTGAATGCAGCAGCAGCAAAGGTGCTTTTAATGCTGCAAAAATGGTGAACGTGGCCTTACAATTCACTGCTATTTGTTAACGTATTTCCTCAATTCCAGGTGAATAGAAATCAAAATCTGTTCAAAACAACCTGTGAGCAGAAATCTGTTGACTAACACATCAGATGGAAAGTTTGATCCCTTTTGGTTGCTACTTGCTGCTGCTCTGTGCCCATTCAGTGTCCTCCCTTTACCAAGACACTGCATGTGTCATGCTGTGCCGTCGTGCACCATTTTCCCCTTAAAAGCAATGGTGTGGCACCAATTTAATACCATATCATGCAGGTTCTTCACTGGTGCTGGGCTGTTCAGATGCGTCATCGCTCTGAGCTGTGTCGAAATTACTCCCGTAATCCCTTAGCATTCATTTCTGAGGATCAGTGGAGGTCATGGAGAAAGAGCTTGAATATGTGTTAAAGTTCCCTTTGTTTGTCCAAGTTTGTTTTTCATCAGCTACAAATCTTCCTGGCTCATCTGTTACACTTTTCCTACCCTCATCTGATGCTTGATGAGTCACTGCAGATGTTTAACATCATGTGTTGGAGACACAGTGCTCACTAATGACTCAAACCCACTGTTCTACCATCCGTGCAAGAAACCAGCGAAAGTGCAGGGCAGAACTGTAAACTTAATAGTAAAATTAAACTGAAATGTCTCTAAATCAGAAAGGAAGTGTCTGTTGTCCTAGATTTGGGCTTTGTGAATTTGCATATGCAAAAGCTCTGATTATAGCAAACAGAGAGCCTGAAATGCAGAAGAGGGATGAGGGATTTTCCCTTGTAAACCCTCCAGAGGGTTGCTCATTCCACTTAAATTTTGGACAGCTCTGGCTTTGGAAATTCCTGTCGCTTTCCACTGGCAAGGGACGGAGCCTGGACAACCAGATTGATAGATGGTTAATGTTAGGAGAGATGGTCCCCACTATTCTCTGATACTCTGATATTCTCAGCACTCATCTTTCGTAAAGTCTTGATAATGAGCAGACTACGTCATGCTGTCCTCAGCTCCCAGCAGTGTGTCCCAGGGCTTTGTCATTACACGGCTGCTGGCATTTATATCCCATACTGGCTTGGGGAACCAGAGCCACTTACAAAGATAATACAAAGAAAAAAAGTAGAAGGGTGTTCAGATGATCAATTACTATTTTCCTTCTGAAATCTTTTCAGAAAATAAAAAGGATTCCCAGAGATGGGACATCATCACTCAGAGATGTGTAGTCATCTACCTGTTGTTGCAGTGTTTCCATCTTAAACTTGGGCTTACACTAGGTTATACCTCCTATTGTTTTACATTCCATGTAAAAGTCTCCATTCCATCAGCAGTAATTGCTTTTCTCTTTTATTGCAAAAATCAAAATACCATCTTGGTTTTATTTTTTCTTTAAACTGTGATGAAAATACTTTATTTTTGCTCTGGCTAGAATTACCTCCTCAACGAATTCAGGACATAATGAAAATGAAAGGAGCCATCCTTCAGCCTATAATAATCCAAACGGTTTCATTTAAATTATGAGTAAATGTAGATTTTCTTTTTTTCCTCTCCCTTAAGTGAACTTAGCAATGCAAGAAATCATGTGGAACAAAGCTAACAGAAGCCTATGCCATGTGTCTGTCTTATACACATAAAATATTTGGAACCTGTTTGAGCTGTTGACTCCATATGGGCAATGACTGTGCTTGTGCAGCCAACTCCATGTTTAGAGCCTTCGAAAAACACAAGTATTATATTTTTCCAAGAGTAGTAGGCTTTTTGGTGGAAAATAACTCATTTGTGTATAATGAATAATTCATTTTCTTGGATGGCTTGAGATTAGTTTATGGAGAATTAGTAACTGGTTGCTGATGGCTGAGGGAAAAGTGCAGTACTGGTGACTTACATGGTTTGCAGAGGGGATATGGACTGGAACCCTTCTTGAGAGATCTGGGAGATGACTAATCCCTTTCTGAACAAATGGGCTGTATTCATTAATTAAAGGTTTTCTAAATTCTGGGGGTTTTGGCTTTTCAACAGGTGAACGTTACTCGTGAAGACTCCCCCAGTGAAGATCCAGTCTTTCTCCGTACTTTAGGGAAAGGAGATTGGTTTGGAGAAAAAGCACTTCAAGGGTAAGTGCTCCTTATGATGTAGCTTTTATGCTGAGATAATTTTTCAAGGACTTCTGTGGTCCTCAGAGGGCTCTTACAATTTGGAAATAGGCAAGAATTACATTGGAAGTGGTTTTATGCTTTTGGAGTTGTGCTTTGTCACTTAGTGTTGCATGTTGCAATGCGGCTGTTCCTTAATGGGGAAAAAGGACTTCTTCTGCAATGGAGTGACCAAATGTAGATTTTCCCTTGTTTGTAGACATAAGAAAATATCTTGCCACTGTCATATATATTGTAATATATATATATATATATATATATTATATCTTGGCACTGTCATATATTTGAAGATCTGAAATGTTTGATGTTTTGCAACTCGGGCATATTTCTCAGGTATGGCAAAAGGAGATCATCATGGTCTTCTGTATGGGATAGACAGCTGAAGTCAGGGCAGTGGTGCTGGTTTTTAAATTGTCTTATTGTGTATATATGATGTTGGTGGAGGTGGTAATTGTATGAGAGTGACCTCTTTTATATAAGCAATTTCCTTTGGGGATGACTTGGGGCAACTAAAAGAATAGCAACTAAAAATCCATATTCAATAGATTATAAAAATGTACTTTATTTCTATAGGGAAGAATAAGAATGGGAATAGGAGAACGTGATTTATGCAGGAATGTGGGGCACCCGTTAATCTTAATGGACAAACACTTCATCCCACTCTGAGTACTTAGCTCTGCATGCAAGCTATTGGTCTTCTCATTGATGCTGTGATAATGTATCGTGTGTTTGCTTCCTCATAAATCTCTCGTCTTCCAAAAGGAAGCCAGAATGTTTGATGCCCAATTTTTCTGTTCCTTCTGGCAGCCAGGAATACCTGTCCCATACAAAACTTGTCATGCCTCTGAAAATCTATACATTAATTTTAAAATAATAGGCTTATCAAATAAATGTCCTTATTTTGGTTACTTTCTTAATGCTAAGGTGGAGATGAACTATATTTTTAAAATTTCACCCACAAATATATAAGCTAGAAACACTTAGTTTTGTTTGTCGAGAGTCTCACAGAAACTTGACTCTCAGTGCTGGTATGTTAAAAGAAGAACCAAATATCTTGAGACAGTCAATCCAATACTGAGAACAGGCAATAGTGTGCCAAACAAACCATCTTTTGAAGACCGGATATGGCAAATAAAAGGATTTTCATAGCTTGCCTCCCTGAATATTTCTAGTAACATGCAACACAACTGTGAGAATTTCTCAGCATTTCAAATTAATTTTTTTGGCTGACTGGCACAGTCTGAAATAAGATAATTTACGAGGAATACTTGTCTGCATGTATTTAAATATTCAATACATAATAAGTTTATCTTCTGAGACTAAGCTGAAACTTAATAATTGATAGTATATTCTCAATTTGGAAGGCAAACTTAATTTTGTTATATGTTTTGATATGGAGACAGCATATCTCAAGTACTGTACATCCAGTTTGCTAGTAAGTTCAGTAATTCTGTAGCTCGATTTAAAATGAACGGTATAAAAACATTGTGATCTAAAGCACCCAGCAACTCAATAAATTACTTGTAAATTAGCAACTTTCAGGACTGTGTAGACATCACTGTTCAGCAACTTCGTAAGCCTTCTGCTGCATGTGTAAAATACAGTTAAGATTGAGAGTTCAGGATAAGAAGTTCAAGAAACTTTAGTATATTTTCTTCACTTGTTCTTCTTTGGTTCATTTTTCAAAATTTTGCTGGAATCTGTTCAGCAACAGCTTCATTACATGCTATTTGGTCAGGTGTTATGATTTCATATGTGTAGGATATGGTAACAAGTTCAAGGCATTTCTTTCTGACCAGTATAAAGTAATAGCTGCAGTGCTGATTCTGCATATCGCTGCACTGTAGGAGGATGGATAACAAATATCTTCTAGTCTCTGACAGAAATGTTTATACTGACATAAAAATCTGCTGATGATATACATTATTCTGTTTTTCTCACTTGCACCAGATGGCAGACTTTACTCCACAGTATCCCATTCCACACCAGCAGGAACAAAACAAGTCACAAAATTATCAGCCACATCATCTTACAGTAATACTCATGGCTCCCAACTATTACACTGCTCTCTTACCTTCCTGGCTAATTGCTAATTGAATCTGAGATTGCAGATGTATAATTTACAGTATAATAACACATCATTTACGTATACTTGCAATCAGTTACGTTTTGGGATGTTTTCTTAATTGGAGAAAAAAAAAACCATAGTGCCATTTACGATAATTATTTATATCAACAGGGAAATAACAGAATTCATTCAAATAGGCAATGGAGAAAAACTCGATGCAACTTTGTGGCTAATGTATGTTTTACTAAAACTGGCTAATAATCGTGCTGCTTTGATGATGTCACAGCTGAATTCTTGAGCAAGAGCATGCCATGCTGCATCGATGGAAAACGTGTTAGTCTGCAGGGACAGTCATAGGGAGAATGACGGAAGAAGAAAAGAGGACAGAGAAGCAAATATGGAGGATCATATGAAAAGGCTCTTTCTCCTTCAGAAATGGTTTCTCGTTGGCCAACCCAAAAAAGGAGCAGTTTGAGCCATTGCTTCTGTACTATTACATTACGTAGTATATTTCAATAGAGCTGTGATTTGGGCTGCTGGGGGTTTCACCTGATTTGGGTATCCAGGAGGAGCTGCAGGCCAGAGGACAAAATAGTGATGGCACATGACAGATGGTTGATGTTTTGGAGAGGCAGGGTGGGAGCCCACCTTGGTGAACAGAAGAGGGATTTTGAAAGAAATACTGACACTTTGGTTCATAACACTTTGAGTAGTGCTAGAGACAAGTGCATCCAACTCTGAGGTCCAACAGCTGGGATTTTCTGGTGAGCGCTTTGGCTTTTGTAGGAGGGGACTTCGAAAGACTGTGGCCTGAAGTCTCTGGTGGCAAGAACAGAAGAATTTGGGTGAGTGTGCCTGGCTGAAGCTGAGATGGGGCTCACCATATATATAAAAATATACTTACATTGACATTAATAAAAATGCTGAAATTACATAGTACTGAAAAAAGTAACGGGAGGATAGAGGCCATGCTTTGATTTTAAACTTGCACAAATATATTAAACACTTCTATCAGAGATGTTTTTCAAATTCTGAGATGAAAATGGCAGCTTGTTTCAGTGCTTTTCTGCTGTATTTCTAGGCTGTTGTTTTTGAAAGACTTCTTTTTAATGTGGTTACCACAAGAGATAGCTAGCTCAACGTGGCTGAGGCAGATGCTTGTGAGGCAAAAGAGGTTTATTAAAACAAAGCTGAATTTTGAAAGCAGCTTAGTTTGCTCATTTGTCCTTGTGACGTATCTTTGAAAGTAATGAAATGATTTGTTCTTCACGTAGAGTTTATCATCTTCAATCGTGGATTTATAAAGCCCCTCGAACATGCATTTGCCTTGTAGAGAGGTTTTTGTGACTTCAGTTAAGCCAAAGTGAACCATTTGACCACATGCACCTCTGTAGCAGGGTGACAGCCTGTTGGAGGAGATGAGAGTGCCTTGGCAACTGGTTTTAATTATGTGAAGGCATACCGTATTGAAAAGCGGTGAGAATTTGGAAAGTCTTCCTGCCTCTGGCAGTCACTGGAGGTTGTGAATGAGACCTGGAGAAGAAGCTCCCAGCTGAGACAGCCCCAGCCAAAGGGTGTCCTCTCTTCTTCCTTGTTTGTGAAGAATAAAGTGTAGATTTTTTTTTTTTTTAATTTTATTATTTTAATGCTGGTGGTGCATAGGGTGAAGAAGGAATGCCGGTCTTCAGGTCATGGACAAGGTGCTCTGCCATGGTGACAAACTGTAGTGACATTTGAGCTCCTTAGCTGTAACAGATATATAAATTTTTTGTTACCCTGACGATGGTTGGAAAAGGAGTACAGAAATACCAGTCTCTCAGGACATAGGAGCACATCTTCCTTTCAAGAGAATTTGTGCTGTTTCCCATTTGTGTCTCCAGCTCTTGAAGGCTCCTGTTTAGTTACAGTCCTACTGTTAGAAACCACTGTCCCCAAAATCTCTGTGGTATGATTTGTGTGCTGGCAATTCACATGATATGTGAAACAATACATGATCTGTGTGTATAGCAGTGTCAAAAGAAAATTTCCTTGCTGACCACCCAAAATCTTTATACCATATTTCCCATTAATATCTGTCACAGCAGCTTGCACTAGTTTAATTTTTATGTGCATGTGGAGGAAACTATGACAGGAAGAATCAAGATGGTGTGAGGGACAAAGAAGTAGTGGACATGGAGATATTAATGCATCTTTAAATCGGTTGGCAATCTTGGACCTTTACTTTTCCCTAAATTAATACAGGAACTAAATATAATCCCAAAAATTTGTTGAAAGGTCTAGTAACTGGCAGCTAAGAAGAGAATGAGACATTAGTAGGGCATTAGAGTATTGACAGTGCGACTGATTCATTTATTTTTTGAAAATATTGCTGTTTTCTCTTGCTGTGACTGGGTTTACAAATAAGCCTACAAATAAATCATTTTTATTAAATCTGTATAAACACTGCAAGGGGTGCTGGGGTTCCACTAATGTTCCTGGTCTTCTCCCTGCACTAACGCTAAGTTTTTCCTGTGTAATTATACCATTGCTACCATTGCTACTGCTCAACTGACCTTTACGCTAATCCTTTTCCAGATAAGAACACAATAATTTGGTTTTAATCAACAACTTAAATGCCAAAGCCTGGAAGCCTGTTTAAGTGACTGCCTCGCCACCCTGCTATCTTCTTTCTTCACTTTCTATCTTCTTACCTGTTTCTTTTCTGTTTTTCCAGAAATACTTTTCCCCTTTTGCTCATGAATAGCTTTTAAAGGACTACAAGGATTTATTTACTTGGTTCAAGTGATAAGGGCATAAGACTGATTCTCAGCAGGTAGAAAATAGCTAATTTGGATGGTAAAACAGATTTGTATGCTGTCTACTTCAAATACTCTTTTCTGTATTGCAAGACCCCACACTCGGTGTCCCATGCAATTCACAGCAACCTTGGCAGTCTTTTATGGTGAATGCTAGAGCCCATCAGGAAATAACTATGGGGACTTACACAAAATTGTGGCAAGTGTAACTACAGGCAAGGCAAGGTCCTGAGTAGAGCCTGGTAATTTTTTGCTGTCCTTAGCTTGCAAGGCTGATTTGCCTGGTGCTCCTCATAGACTGTGGTTACTGCAATGTTGCCACTATGAGGAAAAAGGGGATCCATATCCTAAAGACAACATCCACTCCCTCCCCGCTGGTTCCCATCTCAGAAGGGAAAGCAGTACTCATCATCCTCGTGCCTTCGTGGCAGCAGCAGACTGTGAGTGCAGGTACAGACATAGCACCTCTTCAACCTGCCTGCGACCTTCTGTGCATGTTTGTGCACCAAGGCTAAGTGAGGTCCTAAATCCTGAGCTCTCTGCGGCAGGAGGATGGAGCCCCACCTGTGTCTGGGCAGGCACCGAGGCTGAGGGCTGAGCCACTGCTTGTACGTGAGCCCTGCTCCTTTACTGATGCAGGCACTGTGCACAGTGATGTTTAAAAGTAGCCTATGGTCAGAATTAGCAACTGCAATTTACACAACCCCAGTACTTGATTGCTTGTCAAGGATTCCCTCCGGTGGGCATTCCTTGCTCAATTTGTTCAAAGAGACAGAACCAGTCTTTGCCTGAAAAGTATAGGCTGGAGTGTCTTTTATTTTTTTATTATTTTTAGTTTTGTTACATTTTATAATTTTTATTTATTTATGGTAAAATGGATGCTCCTGTTCAAAAACCGATCCTCACTCTCACAGTAAACAGTATATTTCATAATCCTTTGCTGTCAAATGTTTCCTATTTTACCCCTTCATTTGACATGCACAAACTTCTCCTTATTACAAATCACCTGTTGGGACATATCTAGCAAGTTCTAATTTACTAAATGCCCTGTCATTGCTCTCAGCCCTCACTGTGCCTGACCAGTTGTGTTTAGAAAAACCGTCCTTGACTGAACTTCCCAGTGGAACACAAGAGTCGTGTTTCATCTTGGTTGGACACGTTGCTCACGTTTGCTTCTACTAAAATCTTACCATCTGCTGACCTATTAGCCTCATGGCCTTGAATTTTCTCAGAAAAGGAGCAGGGAATGGAGACTAGAAATGTCTGTGGCATTCCTCAGCGATCGCGCAAGTTTGTAGGTGGCAAAGGGAAGTCTCATTGTAGGTTGGTGTTACAGGACAACAGTTTAATTTCTGCTTCTCCAAGGGGAAGTACCAATCTTTTTGGTTTTTCCTGAGGCATTTGATGTGCCGTGTACCAGCTCTGTGCTGTCCTGCTTTCTGAGTTCTTGGTTTTTAGTGTTTACAGCTAAATCAGTTTTCTTTACCACTCTCCATATGATGTATATAAGCTCCCAGAGGTGGCTGCTTGCATAAAAGGAGGCTGTGTGTGCTGTAGGGCAACAGAACTGAAACTTTGTCAACTTATCAGAAGTAGCAAGTTGGGAAGCACAGTTTATCACCTTTATTGATAAATAACGAGACTTTCTTTTAATCCCAGGCATTTCACAGCCCTTCTCATGTCCAGCCCCTGCAATGCTGTGTGCATAGTACACTGATTGTGGATCCAACATAGAGTCTCTAAGGACCAGCAGGAAGTTATTTCATCCATTACATCAGCTGCTTTTTACATTCATTACAAGCGTTAGGCAATCTTAAAACGTATTTCAGCCATTATGGCCTTACTTCCTGTCGTCTTCCCCTAATAAGATAGATCCGTGCCTATAATGTCATGGGAGGGCTGGGAGCAGATAGAGGGGAGCGATGACTGATGGGTTTTGATGGCAGAGGAAATTGGGGGTGTTGAATAAAGCGCTCAGATAATGGCTTGAAAACAATCAGAGGGGAGTCCTGTTTCAGGCAGTACGACACCAAGCAGTTTAACCCATCACCTTGCAGCACAGGGAATGCCAGAAGCTTTTAAAGGATTCAGAAAGCTGCTGGCCAAGCCCTGAAATGAAACCCCACTGGAGGTTTTGGAGGGCAAGAGCTTGAAAGCCCAGACAGCTGGAAGTGAGGAGGCAAAGGGACACCTCAAAAACATCACCATATGCTTCCCTGTGGGGCTCACATTCGTCCTGCAGGCATCTGGCCTCCGCTCAAGTCTGGAGAGGTGGCTGGGTGGTCTGATTGATCTCCTAAGTGCACACCACGACATTAATTAAACGCTATTAAAATGTCGCCATGCCATTTCCAGGCTGACTGCTGGTGTTCGGGTGTCCTGGTTTCAAGGTCCTCAGGCAGGGAATTGCTCTGGCACAGATGAAGTTATTTCATTGATTGATACCCAAAAAGATAACCACTGTTGCAAAGTAAATTATGAAATCTTCATCAGGGTCTCTGCAATCTGTTTAATTACTTTATTGCAAGCAAGTATTGGTTGCTGATGTAGTCTCTCTGCTTTCTACAGACACAAATGCTTCACACTTTGCATTCTTCATAAAATGCCAGCCAGTATTATGTTGGCTTGCGCAGGAGCGTGCTGCCAGTGTCTTCAGCTGGTTGCCAGGAGCTCATAACGCTCGTGGAAGGTCCAGCAGGGACGAGGCTCCCAATTAAGGGATTCATCCGAAGCCTTTAAAAGGAGCAGGCAGGTTTGCGCCGGTCGTTGTTACACAGGCTTGAACTCGCGGTTACAAAAACGTAGCCTTGCTTTGTCACCTGGCAAAAATAAGCGTGTTCCTTTTAAATCCATGTCGTCTTCGACAAGTAGCATATTGAGAAATGAAGGGAGAAAGGGAAGCAGGGACAAGATGTATCGGCTTTAACGGCACCCTGCCTGCGAGCGGTGTGTTGTGGCTACAGAGATGAAGGCTGCATTATGCTTTTCAAACAGGAATGAATTGATATTATTGATTTTTGCTGTCTTAAATAGGAATATAGAGTTGATTACACCAGGGTGAAACCAAAGTTCCATCTAGCCCTATCTGTAAGAGTAGCCAAAGCCTGCAAGAATGTTCTGAACCAGAGATGGTGGCTTTAATCTATAGTCCTTGATGGATTTTCAATTTACTTTCAAACTCATGCAAGTATTTTTAAAATCTGCGGCCTTCTGTGGCAACTAGATCCACAGTTTAAGTATGCAAGATGAGAAGAAATGCCATTTGCAGGGGGGCTCTTTTTCTGAACAGGCCATCTGCTCCTCTCATGAGATGCCTCCCAGTTCTTAGATGTGCAGTTGGCTTCTTGATTTGCAGAGAGCTCACCAGTCTGTCATTTAGTATTAAGACAAATAGTTTTTCTGTACTATGTTTACATTTTCTAGCATCTTAATCAAGTTACTAAGATCTCTGGACCTTGCTCCCACTTTAACAAGAAGTACAATTTTTATATTAAGTTCTTTGGAACTAGAGGTGTCTGACTGCAGTATTGTTCTGCATTTTTACAAACACCTATTTAGTCAATAATTTGTGAGGTTTTGGTTGTGGTTTTTGTTTGTTTGTTTCTTTCTTCTTACTAATTCACTTTCTAGTGATACAGGAAGCTGCTAACTCCTTAGTGAAGCAGGTAATGGTGGCCTTTCCCATTTCTGCCTGAAAGCTGTGCAGCTTTTTAGATTTGCTTCCAGTGGCCAGGTGTCCAAGAGTTACTCTCCCAGGCTTGCATAGACAAAGGCTTTCTTTAGGACCAAAGCAATACAGCAAGGAGAGGAATTTAAAAATCATCTAATTCATGTGAGTTAGAAGAAGGAGAGTAGTACATACAATTTTTGGTACCCCATTTTGTACTCTTTGGTTTTAAGATGACTTCTATCATGTTATCTAAATGTGTCTCTTACCTGACTTCCTATGCCAAATACTTTTCCCAAACAAAACTATCTTGAGAGCAATGATGGTCTGTCTATGTCTTCTCCTAGCTGTATTAGAGAAGATGTTTTGAAGTACATGGCAGCAAGAGATGTTCTGCAGACCACTGTTTGTGCTCATACATCCACACTTTCAAGCAGAAAAAGCAAAGTAATTAGCTAAAAATCATACCCGTACAGGCTTTTTCAATGTCTGTGCTTAGATGATCACTTAAAAAGCTTGGGTAGGGTTGGATTTAAGCGATGAGATTATGAATCGGGGGGTTTCAGCTGCTTGATTTTCCATTGTCAAATATCTTGCTTTCACATTTCTAGAATTTCAGGGCAATTGACTTGGAAATCAGTTGCAGCTTTATTTTGTAATAATGCTGAACAAAAACCATTTCAGTTGAACGACAGAAAACAGTGCATTAAGAAGGAAAAACAAATGATTATATACTTAAGCAAGATCAGTGAACACCAGAATTGGAGTCTTTTGTGCCTTATCAATTGCCTGCCTTGTGCTGCGTTTTGAGTAGCTACTTTGCATTGCAGAAGCCTGTTTACATAAAATGCATAATCATGAAAATACATCTGTAACTGAAGGAATAAAGGCAATCATATCAATAGAAGCCCTGAACATAAAATCTGTGGTTTGTTTTTTTTTTTTTTTTTTTTTTTTTGTTGGTTGGTTGTTTTTTTGCATTGTCTGAGAGAAAGACAACAAATATCTGGCTTTTTATTTAGTCTATCAAACAGGAATATTCTTTTGGAAAAAATAGCCATTAGGAGATAATTGGCTATAAATTCAAAATGCCTGTTTTACTGTTCTTCTTTTAACATAAAATATATAAATAAAGTTGCTTCAATTTCTACAAGGGAAGTCATGCTCAGAGCCAGAGTCATGACTCAAATGAAGTTAATAATCAGGTTGTTCTGAGTCTTAAAGATAACAATCATTAGTTTATAAGAGCACAGATTATTAATAGTTCTGGCTTTTTTACAACTGAATCATACCCTGGGAACTGAAACTGTGTATTTGTTTTCCTTTGAGAATACAGTCCTACAGAGCAAATACACTCTTCTTCCTGCTGCGTTTAAAATATATATAACATTGGGCAGCAAGATTTTGCCAGATGGAGGAAAGCAGAATTACAAGGGTTTTATTGTTATGAATGTATTTGCTTACACTTACTGCAGTGCCTGTCTCTGAATTTTCTTCTGATGCCTTTATAACTTAGCATTATTTCAGAGTATGAATAAAAACCCTGTTGCTGAAATAGGTAATGCACAGGAAATACCATAGAGGTATCTTTTTGTTAGATATCTAACCTGCTAGAGCATCATTCATATATAAAGTACACGTTCTTATTAAAGTTCTAAATGAACTAAATAAAGTTTCTAAATGATACCGGTTAGTGATAGAAATGATTGCAGGGATCAGATCTGGTGATTCTTGCTCATTAAAAGAGCATGAACCTGAGACTGCAATTTACTTTTCTTGTTTAGAGAATTTGAAGTAGCCTGGGAGGACGGGAGGCTTTTTCTAGTGCTGACTGAGTCCTCCAAGCTCTTCCCCTTGGCTTATGGCACTAGTGTGTTTTTTGCAAACAATACCTGTGCTATGCAAAAGAGAGAAAAGCGCTAATTTCTGTCCCACAACAAATTGTAGTAATTTTTTTTTATTATTGTTTTTAAACAGTGTTGGTATTTGAAGTCCGAACATTTTATCCTAAAATGTCAAAATGGTCATGCATTTGTCAAAATGCCGAAGTGCTGGTTTACGACAGATGTTTCTAGTTGGGGGGAAAAAAACATAATTGCAAACAAACGTGTTAATAGGGAGGGAATTAAAAATGCCTGTAGAAGACCTCCAGAGGAAATCATGTTTTGTTGGGAAAATATTTCCACCAAAATACTCCTGCTAGTTCTGTTCAGGTTTATAAGCATTAAGTGAAACTGAACAATGCAGCACAGCTTTATAATTCTCTCCCAAGTCCCTTAAAATAAATAGATACATCCCTGCTGGGGATGCAGAAACACAAGTCTGAGTAACTGCAGGGTGAGTTGTGCATGAACTCTCAGCCTGTCGGCTGCTCTGTGCACCTGCCCGTGATACAGACAAGTTAATTCATGTTAGCCAACCCTCAGGGCAGCTTTACCACAATATGTAATCACAGGGGGAAAAAAAGAGCAGAGCTTTCATGCTGCATATTTTGTCTTTGTCCAGCTCCTGAATCATTTAAGCAGCCATGCACATCTTTAAACGTACATCTTTGAGCATCAGCGTGCCCAATGGCATTCACAAAACAATGCCTGATTTTGCCTCTTCCTGCGATGGCTGCTTTACAGTGAAAGGGGCTTAATTTATGGACAAGCTCAGGTACAGCACAATGTGATGTGGTTTCTCTTCTCTTTGTAATGGGGACAGATTTGGCCTTTTGTGTCAGGCTTGTAACTCCCTTTAAAATAACTGTCATTTATAAAATTGTCATGCATAGAAAATTGGCTGTCTTTCTGCAAGGATGCATAGTAGCCTGATATTGGGATGCTGTGTCTAGTCATTTTGTGATCATTATAAGGCATCATCAGGATATGTGATATTTAATATTTAAGCCTTGTGATGCAAAATAATAGAATGTTCCTTGTTGTAGCATATTAAAATAATTCTACCTCTAAACTGTAGAGTAATGCATTTTCGTGACTTCCATTCTGAATGTCAAATAGTTCAAATACTGGCCATTTAAACTGGTGATTCTAACATGATCCTGATTTAGCCGTATAGTAAATACGGCTAAATATACTATACTATATATAATATACATACATATACTATACATATATAGTACGGTAATTTTAAGCCCCCACCTGTGTAAGAGCAAGTTGGTGTAAGTTTGTATGTAGTGCATATAATTATTTTCTTAATCTTATTTGCATATTTAAGATTATGAACAACAATCACTTTTCAATGTAACTTATGTTACCCAGGTTACTCAGCATTGTGGGGAAAGCAAATCTACACCATTACAGACTTGCTATTTTTAAAATGACTTTTCTGTAGTGCGTGTGTCATCCTTGAACAACCAGTTCCCTTTCTGAACTCTCTGGCAGGTCAGGATCACAGCCCTGACATTTTTCAGCATCGGATACTGGCTACAGGTTATCTCCTACATACAACGAACTAGGAATGCAAATGACCTTGGGTTTGCTAACAGCAAAACACTTGGCTGTGAGTTAAGAAGAGAAATAAAATGTAGGAACACTAAAACTAGATTAGCACTTAAGGAAAGTCAGGTGGATTGCATAGCCCTGCAACACCATGAAATAATCTGTGTCCATTTCAATTTATAGATGTTTTCAACGTGCTGCACATGCCACCAACGTTTTGCTTAGGGGTCAATAGTCGGTAGACGTTCCTATAATTTACAGGGATGCAGTGGCCCTTCCAAGGAGTGATTAATCCTGTGCCAGAACTCATCTGTGGTCTGTCCCCTCCAGAGCTGCTGTCTATCCATGACATGCAGACAGCTGGGCTAGACAGGGTCCCCCCACTTTCAGCAGCCTAATGGAGGTCAGCTTTATTTCCTTTGGGATTAAAAAAAAAAAAAAAAAAGAAAAAAGAAAAAAAAGAAAAAGTCTCTGAGTGGCTGCATGTAGGTACTACCAGTAGGAAGCCTAGTGATGAACATCTATTCTCCAGATTTCATGTTACGTCCGTCCAACCGTTATGTAACGTAGTTAACTGCCATGGACACGCTCAAAATTAAGGATGAAATATTTATGAGACTGGAGCTAGCTATTTGTCTGCATGAATGCCTATTTAATTCTATTTTGTTAGGAACTCTACTATATTAAAAGACCATTTTAAGATCACCCTTTTCAAGTAATGCTCATTGAAATTGATAATAAGACATCAAAAGAGCAATGCCCTCTTTCATGGCATGCAGTTTAAGAATCTGCTTGAGCCTGGAGTATGCAATTGTGGATTTTTGGGGGTTTGTTTCCTTGTTTTGTCTGAGGTGATGAGCTAAAACCTCTCTCTCTGGCAGAGCTATAGAGATATAGCATCGTTTGTTCCCCAAAGACTTGACAGTTGTATTGCTGAAGTCTAGACAGGAGAATCGGATGCCCTCACAGAAAGTTACAGCTCATCCCATGAGCAGTTGCCTGAGCATTTCTGCAAATAATTGAACTTTTCACAACCCAGTCTCTTTGCTTCCTTTTCCCGGATGAGAACACAGAGCAAGGTTTGGGGCCGCATGCCCTCCAGCAGGGATGATCTCCCATTTGCGCAGGGGAATTTAATCGCTGTCCAGACCTGAGCTTGCCCTGGCACTTCTCGTGTAAAACTTAATGAAGCAAACAAAGCTGTTTCCTCCTGGTGCTTAGCTGTATTTATATCCTTCTGCATCCCCACCCATGGCCCTGCTATTATTCCTCAGGCTGCTGAACCTGTTTTTTTCAGCAACTGCCTGCCAGCCGGTGGCACCACTAATGCATCCCCAAAGGCACCCAGGCTGCAATGGCGCTAGGCAGACACAGATGCCTATGGCAGGGGAAGCGACTGCAAGCAAGCAGGAGAGCTGGCGAACTTGGAAAGCACAAACGCAAACCAAATCTTCCCAAGAAATGGGGACCAAAGCAAATATTTAAGTGGGCTGTGAAGGCTTACTCACTCTGCTGTAATACACAAAAATATTTATCAAGCCATGCAATAAGAAATCCTCTTTGGTTTGTGGCTTGTCTTTGTGAAAGAAGCAGCTCCGTTTCCCAGAGTGTGTTAGGCATTTACAGTTTTATGTGCTGGAGATATTTGCTGTTGAAGAGAGCGCCTAGCATGGCTCATTGTAGGGGAGGGTGGTGGGTAAACAGCTGAACACAGCTGTGGAAAACCCAGTGTGTAATTATGTAGGTATTGTGTCCTGCGGCAGAAAAAACATTCAGATCGTGTGGACCTATCTAGCTAATAAACTGAAGAAAGAATCATTTCTGCGGATGCATTTAATGATTTCTGAGTAGACTAATTACCTTTGTAGCTCACGGTACGTCACCCTGAAAAACATATCTGCCTTGCCATCGGCAAAGAATCGCTGAACATGTAATATGAGCTTGATAGCAACATGGGGATGAGCCTCTGTTCATTACATCCACCTTTTTCAGTTAAAAGCTGGCTTTTAGCTTTTCACAGCTGTGTTATGGAGAGGATTGCTTTTCAGTCTGAGTGGGTCTAACCACTGGAGATGGCCCACAAGTGCTGGCTGTACTAGCGATGGGAAGTGTGTCCCGTAAACCAGTGATTTCAAATTAATTCCTAATGCAGGCATGAGCCCATCACAGGAAATGTTACCTGGGCTGGCGGCTTTGAAATCTCTCCAGAGGGGCCAGGAGGTGAGTTGCGGTGGCCACCATCTCTGAAAATAGCTTTATTGTCAGAGCAGTTGCATGTCGAGGTTGGGTGATGGCTGCAAGACTGCTGGACCTGGTTTCTTAAGGTTTGCTTTTCTCCTTCCGTATGTACAAGGAGTTTTCTAGACCATATACTATTCTTAGACCATATATATTTCTATTTCCTGACAGCTATCTGTCTACCAGACTGCTGCTTTGAAATTAGTTCCTGTCACTAGCATTGATTTTAAGTCTTGGAATAGATATTTTCCCCATTTCAAGACTGCAGTGGGACTGTTCACGTTGGTGATGCAAAATTGAGCTCTACCAGCTGTTTTCAGTTGCAGCCTCTGAACATGAAGCAAGTGTCCTTGGCTGTTACTGTGAGTTATACAGTTAAGCTTTGAAGTATTCATCACATTAAAGCAAATACATTGGTTTTGGCTTGTCCCGGTTCAGTGCCAGGCTCCACAAGGGAAGCTGGAACCAGTACAGCTAGTGGGATCATGGACACCAACTGCAGATATCATCCTTAACATTTAAAAATAAACAGATTGTGTTATCCCTGAACAAAGTCAGGTTTTATTTTAGGCAAACATGAAATCTGAGCATAGCTTTTGAAAGATGCTATGGTGCTCCTATTACAGCATTGGGACTTCATGTGCAAAGCTCGTGTTACCTTTATGTTTGGCTTTCATAATAAATAGTAGAAAGTGGGTTTTTAGAAATGTTTTTCCTATTAAGAGTTTATTATTTATATACAACATTGATGTAAATATCTGCCTAAGGTATCTGGCTACTTAACACAAAAGATTCGTGTTATCTGCAGTGTTATTTAGAAATGGTCCTTATTGTAGGTCATCATTGACCTACTAATATTTTGCTAGGATGAACCAATGACCCTTAAAAACTTCACCTAGGGTTTGGGGTTTCCATTTAAAATTTGAATTTAACCCAGGAATGAGCTGTAAGTGTGCCAGTTGCGTGGGACAGTGCATGAACTGGTCTGACCCCATGGCTGGAATGGGAGCTGTGCTGCCAAGCTCTCCCCTAATCTTCATAGCTAGGATGCTGCAAAGCCTTGCAAACAGGACTTAAAGGATGTTTTATTATTGTGGCACTCCATAGTGGCCTGATAAACGATGTTTTTTATCTTACCTTTTTGTTGTTGTTGTTCCCAAGGGGTATCTACCCAGAAGGGGAAAAACCCTGTACACTGTAGGCTGCCTTAATGCGTGCTCCAATGAAGTGTGAAGGAGGAAAATGATATAACACTTGAAAATTGAGAGTGGCAAAAGCAATTGCTTTTTTGTGATATTCAGAGTAGTTCAGGTACAAAAGAAGTTAACATTCCAACCTATCTTCAGCTTATGCATACCTCTTCACATGCTGGTTGTGTTGTTTTGATTGAAGTAAGAATTTAGGAATTGTGTTCTTAGTTAATGACTTTTAAGGAAATATTTGATGACAGTAAAGGATATTTAAGGGGATAGTGTGCACTTCTGTGGACCTCAGCCTTTACACAGTATTTTAGAAATGTTAATGCTTGTCTCAAGAATAATCCTTCTGTGCTATGCCAAGTACTTTAACAAGTGGATACAAGTAATCTGTTCAAATAAAATAGACCTGTTTTTGTTTCTAAAGAGAGAACTTCAGTGGCTATGGAAGCCTTAGCTTTCTTCAGTGTGTCAGGCTGCCCAGTCAATAAAGGTGAAAAAGGAGCCCAGCCTCAGCATTGAGATTAACCCTTTGTTTCTGGATCTTTTCATGACGGACTGGACCATGCTGCCTTTTCCAGTACTGAGTTATTTGCCATATTAAAGCGTCATTACTGGATCAGCTCCGTTAGTAGTCTTCTGGCTGGCTGTGAGCCTGTCCGCCCCGATTTGTGATCACCAGGATTTCTCCTTTCATACCCACAGCCCTGTCCCCTCAGCCCTGCAGCAGGTGATGCTCTTCAGGTTTAAGGCTCCGAGACTCCTCTATTTGCCCTCTAAGCACAAGGTCTTTATCCGCAAATCCATTTGCTCTTGTGCTGCCAAACTGCCCTGGCACAAATCCTGCAGCCAGGCTGATTTCCTTAATTATGATTGTCTTCCCTGTTCTGCCATCTCTCTAAGTAAACAACAGTCCTACAGCTGTCTTTTCATTCCTTGACAGTCGTTCGTCAAGCTTGCGTCTTCTTTCTCTGCCCAATATCTCACTGCTCTTCTCTTTTCTAAAAGAAAATGGAAAAGATGCAATTCTCCTTGCTTGCTGTCCCACCTCCCACCACAGCTCTGCACTACTCCTTTGCTGTTGCGAATGCAAAAATTCTCACCTGGTCTCTTCTAACCCATCAAGATACCTTCATGATTCCTGTTCCTATACAAAATTGCTACAAAAAGCAGTGAGAGAGAAGACTGGAATAAAACTGGTCCTTTAAGCGTTGTGGAGAGCTAGGGAGGTATATGAGAGCTTCCTGCTGTTCAGCTCTACTGGCCGGGTGGGGATGCGGCTGTCCCCAGTATTCTGCCCTCACCTCGACTCTCCTCCACATCAATGAGGTACTGAGGATGTGGTCAACATCTGTTTCATTTTTTTGTCTAGGTTTGTTCAGGCTGAAGCAAATGTTAAACGTTTATATGGCAGAACTTCCCTAATGAAGCAATTTCCCTGTGGCAGCTAAAGGGGCTGGCAGAGATTTAAATTCATATAATTTTTATATTACTATAAAATTCTTTTTTTTTCTTTTCCTCAGCCTCTGGGCTTTTTAAAATCAAGTTCTCGATTCCTTAAGTCTAAAGCTATAAAATGCCTATCTTTAAGGCACTTGCTAAATTTCATTATTTCCTCAATCATGTTACAATTAAGTGGAAAAAATGTTTTCAATTATAGAACTGGGAAGAAGTTGGAACACTTTCAAATATTTTTTGCCATGATCTTATAAAGATGATAATGACTATTAAAAGAGGTTAATCATCATTTATCCTAGGTGCTATTTTATTTTCCCATTCTATAGTGTAATTTAAGGTAAAAGAGGTTTGGGAACTTCACAAAGAATTTGTCTGGAACTGTGTGATAACATAAGTCTGACCTTTTTTTTTCTTTTTTTTTTTTTTTGCTTTCAAACAGAGACCATAAGCCACTGATAAGGATATAAACTTGGCAAGAGGGGTTAAGTGTTAAATACAGAAAGAGGGATGATGAGTATTAGTATTTCTTCCAAATTAAGTTATCTATTCTCTTAGGTAACTTCAGTGTTGTCACCGGCCCAAGTCAACTCTGAGTGAAGAATCAGTACCATTAGCAAGAGCCCAACAATAATCTAGCTAAAATTCAGCAAAAGGCACTACTGTGAGGATACCCATATTTTGAATTCTTGAATATTTCTTCTGCAGTGCCTGAATGACTTTTGCAACATGCTGCGAGAGGGATGGTGATGTCAGGTATGGAGATGAGCTTCTTTTGGTCCTCCATAGTAATTTTCAAAATTATTTTTCATCTTCTACACTTGACTAGGTAGGGTCACATGTGACACAGGTTAAAAAACAACTGAAATTAAGTCAGAAAGAAATAAACATATACAATTCTTTGCCAAGGAGCTGATAGACTGAAGACATACAGCTCCTAGAGCCACCTCCTCTACACACTTAATTGCAGAAGTGGTCAAGAGCATCTTCTCTCTGTGCTGAAAAGACAGTAATTAAGCAAGGCAAAGCTTGATGGATGTATTTGGAGGTTAAAAAGAGTATAGTCTGTGCATCAGTCCATAAATAGCCAAGAAGAATTTTGCAGAAAGTATGCACAACCTTTTATGCAAAAGCTGTGGAGTAGATCTTCGTTCCATCACCTGCAGGTCACTGGGAGGTAATATGTTTTATCTGCTGGTGAAGGCTTCCCTGTGATTTTAATATCTTGACCCCTGGACGTTTTGAAATTTCCTCCGGTAATGGCTGAGACTTTTCAAAAAGAAATGGAATGGATTTGAAACTCAATATTACTTTGTTTTGAAACTGAGTATTTCCAATATCTTATATTACCATAGGTTAATGTAGTGCTTTTAAAGTAAGGATGACTCTAGCTGTGATATTCTTTCCTATCTTGCATCTACAGTCCTCATCTAAAATTCTCTTAGTACTGTCTTCAAGATTTGTCTGAATATATCTGCCTTAAGGAAAACCGGGAGACTGGCATAAGAAGGCATCTGGTTCCTGTTGTTTAGGTAACCTGGAGTTTGCACCATGTTTTTTGAAAGTTATTAATGCCAAAGTAAAAGTTCATTTTAATCCAGAGAGTAACCATTGTATTACTTGGCTCTTAAGTAGTTGAATTTATTGGGGAAAGGAAGAAGTCGCATACAGGAACTGGTACCTAGAGATAGAGTAAAAACAACCAACTAAACAAACAAACCAACCAACCAAACAAACATATGAATGTTGGCTGAAAGGAAGGTCTCTGATCTGGCCACCTGTTTCAGGTGGGGCTGTTGCAAGTGCTAGATCAAATTCGTCATTGCCTTTTTGAGCCTAATCTTGAAAATCCCCAAGGATGGAGAGAGAGTCAGTCACCAGCTAATCTATTGCAGAACTGTACAACTCTCTGAATGAAGTTTTTCTGAAATTCTTCAGCAAGTCCAATCTGCACTTTCTAAATGACAACCCGTAGCTTCTGCCTTCAGAAAACTGCCTGGGAAAGAATACCAACGGATCTAATTTAAACAAACAAGCTGGCATTTACAGGGATTATTGTAGCTATTTGCTTCAAAAAGCTACTGAGCCCAGTCTTTTATTGTAATGAAAATGGGAATATATCTAATCTGCATGGGTTTCAGGGGAGCCCACGAGAGCCAAGGAGTTGATCAATATGCATCACATTATATGTTTCAATCTTAAATGTTGCATCCTGTGGCCTTTCTAGGTAGGATCCTGTAGACTCTGAGAAAGATGTAAATAACTTGGCATTTTTTGAGAGATCCCTCTTCGTAAGGGATTTGAAAGTGTTTTGATCACTGGGAAAGTCTGAGGCTTTCGTGCTGTTGGTTTATTGCTCTGATGCTACAAAAATATTACAAAAAGATTTAGGTTTTAAACTAACCCCAGAGTGTGTCCTTGAGCAAAGTCTCTTTTTACAGATAAAGATACTGCCTTTCTAAGCCAGGGCATCTCAGAGGAATGCAAGTTAATTTATAAAATGTTTTATGCTTTTAAAATTGAAGTATTTTAGTTAACCTTATAGCCCCCTGTTTGCTCTTTTTTCTTCTTCCTTTTATGGAAGTAGAAGATAATTTCCCATATAGAGATGCCAGATTAAGGATAGTGGAAGTGTGGAAAGAAAGTATTTTAATTGTTAGGAGCTTTTATTTAGTGGTGAGACACTGTAACTGTTCCTCCCAGCATTCAAGAAAAGCATTAGAACAGTTCCCAATTTGTGTTTCTTCGTTTTCTCTCCAAGGCCATGATATTGACCTCAAGATACCATCCCAAGCCCAAATCCAGGCTGGGCGGAAAATGGATGGAGAGCAGCTCTGAGGAGAAAGACCTGGGGTTGGTGGTTGTCGAGAAGCTGGACACAAGCTGGCAATGAGCGCTTGCAGCCCAGAAAGCCAACCACATCCTGGGCTGCACCAACAGCAGTGTGGGCAGCAGGGCGAGGGAGGGGATTGTCCCTACCCTCTCTGCTCTGCTCCTGTGAGACCCCACCTGGAGCCTGCGTTCAGCTTTGGGGCCCCAGCACAAGGACATGGATGTATTAGAACAAGTCCAGAGGGGTGCATGAGGATGGTCAAAGGGCTGGAGCCCCTCTGCTGTGGAGCCAGGCTGAGGGAGCTGGGGTTGTTCAGCCTGGAGAAGAGAAGGCCCCAGGAGACCTCACAGCGGCCTGCCCGTGCCTAAAGGGGGCTGCAGGAAAGCTGGGGAGGGACTCTGTGTCAGGGGGTGTAGGGTTAGGACAAGGGGTAATGGCTTTAAACTAAAAGAGGGTAGGGCTAGATGAGATAGGAGGAAGAAATTCTTCCCTCTGAGATTGGTGAGGCCCTGGCCCAGGCTGCCCCGAGGAGCTGTGGCTGCCCCATCCCTGGCAGTGCCCAAGGCCAGGCTGGATGGGGCTGGGGGCAGCCTGCGCTGGGGGCAGGGGACCCTGCCCATGGCAGGGGTTGGAATTAGATGATCTTTATGGTCTATTCCAACCCAACCCGTTCTGTGATATTATCAGTACCCAAGGGAGATGAGTCAACCACAGAAAGCAGGCTTTAGTTCAGACCCCTACACCCAGCTATTTTCCCATGTTCTGTTGCTGACACCCCCTTTTATTCAGCAGCTGAAGAAGTTCTCAGTTTGTGTGTGAAGTTCCAGCAATTTTGGTGACAGTGCTGTTGGCAGTATTTGTATACTCAACAGTCTATAGCGTTTCACATTATGTGCACTTTAATGCCACGCTTTCCAATATTAGCTTTTGTCCTTTGCTTTTCTAACCAAAAAGAGTATTTGAATATATATGATTAAGTTCCCTCTCATTTCTAAAACACAAGGGGAAAGCAGTCATGTTTATTTGAAAAACATTGCTCTTCCAAAAAGAGAAAACCACCACGTTCAGGGAATTAGTCAACGTGTGTGCTAGCAGACGTATGGGAATCCAGGGGGCTGGATTTGTGTCCTTAAGAGCCCTGGGCCAGCAGAGTGAAACTTTACGGTCCCCTGACTCATTTAGGATGTTCAAAGTCAGCTGGGTTTTCTGCACAGCACTGCTGTGACACATAGGCAAACCTGAACATTTCAGATTTAGCAAGAATAAAAAAGCACTTGTTTCTTGGAGGTTATTTTTCACAAACAGCAGATCTAACTTCATAGAGTGAGGTGTTAAAACTATCCCAGCAGATGGTAAGTATTCATCTCCATAGGCATGGTTTATTGGATCATTTTACACATGAAGTCATCCGCTATGCTGGAATTTATCATGGTCATCAACATAAATTTAATCTCATTCCCGTATTATGAACATATGATAAGCTTTGTGAAATTATGAGAATAATAGGATTTCTTGTGTTCAGAGGGCAGCAGGAGCCATGGTCTCTTGTAGTACTCCAACCACAAAATCAGAATGAGCAGCACAGCTAATAGGAGGCACATTATTAATGAGCATGCAGCTTAGAATAAAGATGGCAAGTTTGATTCTAGGCTTGGATAATCTTTAGTAAAATTTGTTCACTAGTAGCATGGCAGGCTTTTGCCAATTACTGCCCTGATTCTTTGCAAATGTTCCCTTCTGTCTTAATCTGTTGTGGTTTATGGCCTTTATATGACACCGTCTGCAGTGGATCAGGACCTTTCAGGCAATAATGCTTTGCAGGTTAGGCCATCTCTTCTGAAATTGGTCCCCTCACTGACTGTGTCTGGAGGCTGTAGGAACTAACAAAAGGTAGGTCATGGACATAGGTTTCTCACCTTCCGGAATAATGTGAGCCTGCATGTGGGCTTCACTCAGAACGTATGCATGGTGCATACATGCACAGACAAGGCTGAAGGATCTGAGTTTTCTCCAAGTCTGAGGAAGTGCTGCTTATCCAATTTGGTTGTCCCTTCCTACCTCCATGTTTTCCGTGTCTTCATTTCTCTATGCAGTGCTAGGTTTTAAGCCTTCATGATAGCTTTGTCCAATTTTGAAAGGAAAAAAAATTGTAATTAGATTCCTACACTCATTCATAGAACAAAATACAGATTCATTGGAAATGAGCTTTCATTACATATGCAGATCACAAAGCAATGTGTTCTCTTCCCCAGGTCCAGGAGAACATACAGAGACGGTCACTGATGCTTTCAGTTTTGATCTGTAGAGGTATAGTGCTGCTTGTCTGTAGGTTGCAGTTCAAGTGACTGTCCCAGTCATCTCTTGGTTGCAGAGAATGAGATAAGTAGCTTTTGCATTGCTTTTCCAATTTTCATTTGAAAAATTGAAAGCTATTTTTTGCATGTCCTACTGGTGTTGAAGCCAGAACGAGAGAGGTGCAAGACTTCTGCCTCTTTTCTGCTTCAGTGGGTCCTGTATTTTTAAGCAGTTGGGCTGTTCTGGTGACAGTTTGGTCTGAATAAGCTGTAAAGAAACAGACATGGAACAAATTCTTCTAATTTTATTCAAATAAAATATTTCACCAGACTTCTTTGAGTTATATAGCTTAAGCTAAAACTAAACAGAACCCCCAAGTTCTTAATCTGATTGTTTAATTCAGTACAAGTTAATCAGAAGAGCATCTGTTTTCATTAGCTAGACTTTGATCTCAGATTTTATTCATGCTATTTAACTGGATGAAATTCTGCTCATTAATATGTTTTGAAAATTAATTGGTTCACTAATAACAAGACTTTGTTCCCACCAAAATCTTTGATTCTTTAACAAGGTTAAAATATCAGTATATCCCAACGTGAGGTAATTATTTGAAAGAGTGTGATTTTTTTTTTTATTCCCTGTTTGTATTTATCTCTAGTGACTTATTAAATAACATGCTAAAGTGCAGCTGTAGAGTGCTTCATGAAGAAAATGGGTCACACACCATCTCGTGTGGCTCTGTATGCCAAATTCTGTTGCTGCTATTCTGCAAATTACTTTTCCGCAAGCAACCTTTTCAAAATTTTGTGGTTTGCTACTTTTTATTTCCCTTTAAAAATACTTCCAAAGACCGTTTTTTCAAATTTAAAATGTTAGAAAAATTAGAAAAGCAACGATAATATGCATGTGCAGATATGTAGAAAGTCTTCTTAGCTTATATTGTTATATACTTATACAGTTTATACTGTTCAACTTATATAACTCAATACTTGTAACTCAACAGCTTATACTTATGCAGCTTATATTCTTCAAAACTTACTAAAATTTGACACCTGCTCTGTTCAACTGCAACACACATATGTTGAGGAAACCTGTACACATGTAACTGGTTTCCTCTTTATACGAGCAAGTTTCTTCGTCTTTTGACTTTGTCTAGATTTACCTTATCTGATCAATGATGGTAGAGGGGAACCTTGTGCAAAGCAGGTGTGCACGGCTCCAGTTTGTAGAACTCCTCTGATTCGCCCCAAATATAATTGTCCTTGAATGTGATAATTAGCATTTAATATACCTTAAAAACACTCTTGTTGGCTGTTTAGAGTAGCAGCATAATGCATGTGGTAGGGTACCTGAAGGGCAGCTTTTCTTTCAAAGCAAACTTCTGAGTTGTTTCACATGGGCACCATTATTAATGACTTGCTAGTGAGACACTGCTTCATGACTGATTTGGAGTAAATTACAGGAATAACTGGTTTAAGTCATTAAGTAGATTTGGCAAATATGTAGGTATTAGCTACCTGCTTATTAACTACCAAGATGTGGTTGATTTGTGGAACTGCATCTTTGCCTTACGCTCTGCCAGCTTGCAGCTGAACAGTGTTGTATGAGGAATATGGATCACACAAGAAAAAAGGGTTCAGCCCCAAACATGCACATAAATCTGAGACTGGCTCCCCTGTAGTACCCCTCATGTCCCTTGTGTTTTGGCTGCCAGTGCTGTGAGTGCAATGGGTGAGCACTGTGGCCTCTGTCCTGCTTGCTTTGCAATGGGAGAAATCGATAATCACAGAATGTTAGGGATTGGAAGGGACCTTGAAAAGTCATCCTAGTTCAGTCCCCCTGCTGGAGCAGAAGGATTTGAGGGTCTGGGAGATAACTGCAAGAAGTTGTGTTTTCCCCACAGTGGCTCAATGCAGTAGCAGAAGAGCAGAGAAAAACTGCAATGAAATGGAAGTAAAGCCAATGAAGATTGAAAAGGGGATTAAAAAAAAAAGACAGAAAGAGTGAAAAGAGGGTTAAAAAAATAAAAAATAAATAAACAATGCGAGTGCAAATGGGAGAAGTCTTTATAACTGCTGCGATACAGCAGCAGATTAAGGGACTCTTCAATCATGCCTGTACACATAAAACACCCTACAAGTGTCATTTGTGGGACTTTTAAGACTTGGTAATTGTAAATGTGCAAGTAAACTTTGTTGCAGAAGCTGTGCTGAATGCAGCACAGACTCACACAGTCCTGATAATGGAAGTCTACTAAAAATTCAAGCAGTTGATACAAATCCTGAGGACAGAGGATAGGAAAGGAGGAGGCTTGGGAAGGAATCAACCAACTTAATGCCAAGAGCACTGTTGCCAAAGAAATGGTATCTCCATCTTCGGCTACAACTGAATTACCATAGCTTCATCCCAAAAGCTATGATTGCTAAAAGACTGGAGCTGGAAAGGAAGTTTTGCCATGTGCCTTCGTGTGGTCCTCAGGTAGGCTTTTAAGACTGCTGGAATGATTTGGTTGGACTTCCTGAAGAAGACATGCTATGGTCCCTCGGCCACCTGCACCTCCTCACACACTGTGTTCGATTTACACTTCAGATTGAATTAGCAAAGTGGTTGTCATTGGCATGTACAGCGGCATGCTCAGCGAGATGTCAGCGAATCCAGCTGTGACGAAATCGGTGCAATTACAATGTTTTAAACCAGATAATGTTCCACACACGAGTCAGTAACACAGGATAAAGGAGATATTTATCTCTTTTTCCTCTTCACCCTTAAAAGACTGTACAATGAATGATTTCAGCTGACTATCTGTAGTGTATCTCCTAAATGCATTCTCGCAGCTGTTCTGCCTTTATTGGATTTCCCTTCCTAACCAGATGGATTCCCCAAGGGACAGCAGAAAGTAGAGGCTCTGTATGAGTTTCTCTGCTAAAAAGGCAGAGCAGAGCCTGCATCAGATAATAGCCTACAAGTACTTGACTCTCAAGTATTCTGTATGCCCCAATGCTGCCAATAATCCCTCTGTTTCCCTGAAGCAATAAGAAAAGCTGATTAAAATTAATAAAGAGAGTTTTTTGTGGTTTTTTTTTTTTTTCTCAAAACATCTCAGCCTGGCTGCATGCTCCTGTGGTTTAGTAATTGATGTTTTGCGCTTTCAAGTGTTAACACCTGGGTGAACAGCTGATGAGAGGATAGCACTTCTTGTGGGTTTATAGGCAGGCTTCCCAAGTTCATCTGCTACATTCTGTGATGCTACCTGCTTTTTGAAAAATGAGACTTTGGTTTCTGCATTGCGACTGACTCGTATCTAATTGACCAGCCCAGATGCAGTCATTAGAAAGGGCAAAGGAAATTTTGTCTGCGTGGCTTTTGTTAGCTGTTATTTGTGAGTCTTGATAAGTGCTATTTATCAGAAAATGTGGTACGTTGTCTTGCATCTTTATCAGAATGCTGCTAATACTTAGCTTTCCTATGCGTTTAGCCAACATGTGACTTTAACGAGTGTGTTAAAAGGATACCAAGGGATTCAGATCAGGTTTGCAAGGAATGAATCAGAATTTCACATCTTCAGAAAACTAATTGAGCAGAAATTGCATTCCCATGGAGACTCTGATATCTCGAGAACACCTAGTGGTACTAGTAGTGCCAAGCAAAATCCATATTGAATATTAATATATTAGTGCATATTAATACAGTAGTAAGAATATGTGTAAAGAAATGTAACTCTGGGCTTCCAGATTACTTCTGCAGGCCCTGAATGGGTCTTAGATTACTGTATTCAAAAGTACTCTCTATAATTTCGCCATTGACTTCACTTCTATAAGTAAGGTTTCTAGGCTTGCCACCGCTCTTATTGCTGCAGGTAAAATGAAAGTTGGAGGTAGATTCAAAAATTAAAAATAAAATAGAATAAAAAATGATTTAGTGCAGGGTTTGCATTTATAGGTTATAGGAGACGACATAGGCTTCAATGTAGTAAAAAAGTACTATGTAATCCTTGTCCTAATTGTTTTGTAAAGTTCTATGAGAGTTAGGAAAAATGATACCCATAAATTACAAGTGTAGCCTATTTAAAATTCTGCTCTGCTCAGCAGTGGTTTACTGGCATTTGAGCTAAATAATGATTGTAGTGAAGAAAGCCTAGGTAATCCTTCTGTTACTGAATACTTATAGAAAAGATTTCTTTTTCTTGTTCTGTAGCTGCTATTACTGAAACAGTGGGATTTATGCAACTAGATATGACAACAAACCATAAGCAAACCCCCAGCAGTTTGCTTCAGATAGAATTTGGACATAAAACCTGATACTGCTTGAACTTTATCCCTTTCCAGCTCTGGATAGATACGGTTTTCTTCATATATATTGAAGTAAAATGCAGGTTAGTGTTAAAAGAATTTAAAATGGTGAGATTCTAACCTGCTTTGATGTTCAAAATCATTTTATTTAAGCTTAGACTCGCGTTTCTTCTTCATCTAACCCTATTTTTAAAACTTTGCATTTGTAATTAAATTTAAATAAGAGGTGTCCCATTTTAGCACTGGAGATGGTTTAACACTGATCCATGGAGGCACTTTACCACATCAGAGGAGGAGCTTGGACTCGCCTTGGTTGCATCCGTGCACAAGTCCCTCAGCTCTCCAAGTCTTACGGCTTCATTTCAGACCCATCTGTCTTTTCAGGTTCAGATTTGAATTACAAACACTGTACATACTGGGGCAAGTCTGCCCCACCTGAAGGGGGAAGTCTTCACTTGGTTTATTTAAAGCCATATAATGCGTTAGGGCTGTTGCATGGGACTGTGGCATGCAGAGGATTTTGCCCCAGATGCAGGTGGTGACTGTCCAAGAAATAGTCTGTGAATTGAGGGGCTGAGAAGCTGCAGTCCTGCAAGGCAGTGCCTCTTCATGCTGGAGGTGGGAAGGAAGGGGAGCATAAATTTGCATATGCTCATACTCGCTGATGCAAGTAGTTCTAGTATTTCCCATATTAAATGTTCTAGTCTTCAGACACGATGTTGGAATTCATCACAATTTGCTTTTAAATACCTGCATGGCTGATCTAAATTACAAAAAAATTGAAAAGTATCTTGAAAGAGTATAATGGTTTTATACTATGGCTGTAAGACATAAGGTAATTGCTTAGATTTTTATTGTGCATTCCCTGGCACTCGCTGCTGAATCTTCCACCTTGATATTCAGGTGTTCTTCAGTGTATGTCATATAAAACTAGCCCCTGAAGCAATAAAATCCATTTTATCAGGGTGGTATATGTTCGTCCAGAACAAGAGCAGCTCCACAGTTTGCCCCACCACCATGTTGAGAAGAGCTGGTATAACAAAGTGCTGTCGAAGCACGAGACTGTCACCATGATAAAATGCCTAAGCTGTCAAATGTATTTTATGTAAGTTGTTGGAGTCCCTCAACCTGTTTTGGTGGAAAATGTCAGAAAAAAAGGCATGGAGGGAGCCACTGCAGGGTGCTGCCTCAGTGTCGGGGTATGGAGGGAAGGAGCTCCAGCTGCTTTCGTTGGCAGTTAAAGCAATAGCAATATTCATCACCAAGATGTCGTCTAGGACAGGAGGCCAGGAATGAGGATCCATCACTTTCCTCCTGGGAATATGATAGGTGACAACCCTAATTGCTCTCTTAACACTTTTATCTTACTCCCAGCAACATAATTTCCTGTAGGTCAAATAAATGGCACCCCCACCGGGGCCAGAAACTAATTTGTTTCTTTTCACGTCAGTTTAGTTCCTTGGGTAGGATTTTCACAATGACAGAGAAGAGCTGTTCACAGCCACTATTTATAACTCTCTTAGAAGTATCAGTTGTAAAACTTAATTTAAAGTTGTTAAGAAAAAGGCATTTTTATCATCATAGTATACTTCTAGTGGTTGTAATATTCTCAAATAATAAATATGAAGGATTAATCCTTTTATAAGAATGTATTACAGTTTATTTTGATACTATTTTTACAGCTGGTATATAGAACAGACTCATGGAGAATCAAAAGTATTTGAGATGCTTGCCCTGTGACTCCTTGTTTTTATTGGGATTTACTAAGGAAATAAATTATTGAAAATGAGATCCACATAATCTTGTGGTAGGGCTATGTCACGTCCTATGTGCACGGCATTGCTTAAGAGCAATAATCTTCATTGGTTGAAGATTAGAGTTTTGTTGGTTGGTTGGTTGGTATGGTTTTTTGTTTTTTTTTTTTTTTTTCCCCCAGATTAGGCTTTATTTTCAACAGTGTTACTGGTGGAATTCAATTAATTATTAGAAATTTTATTTTTTCTGATCTAATTAAACTATAAACCAGAAGTTTGATGTAATGCTTAAGTCAATGTTTTCCAAAATACTGTATGTTTTGCTTTTATCACAGGAGCATAGAACAGCTCAGATCTGGAGTTAAACTGGTCCAATCTGTTCCTCAAAGCAAAGCCAACTTTTTTCTTCATGAAACAATCTTGTGACTGAAGTGGAATCGGACCTATTAACTATGAGGTTTTGGTTTGGTTTTGTCAATTTGTAATTTATCTATTTATTTATTTTCTAAATTTAGAGTAGACAGTAGATGTGAGGTGGTTGTTACAGCTGGCCAGGCTGTGCCTGCAGACCAAGGTGAAAGTGCAGGACAAGGGAACCACAGCAGATACAATCCATCTGGGTATGAATACAAGGTTTTATGTGGCAGCAGATGCAGAAATTAAACAGCATGAGATGGACATTAGTGAAAGAACTGTAGAATGAGTATGAACCAGGTAGTATGAAGAGTTTTCACCATGCTGGAGTAGAATCCAGTAGAGTTCATTAAGCAAGGTCTTACAACTAATTCTGCTTAATTACCGTCATTTAACAGTGTCAGCATTAGGCTGATACTGTTAATTCAGGAGGCACCGTTCACAGATGGCAAAGATCAAGGTGTAGTACTGAATGAACTGGGTCATGTATGTCTGAAGAGTCGATGTGCTTAAAGGCTAGCATACACAGGTTTGACTACAACTCAAGAACTCGTGGGCATGGAGAAAGGGATTGAATCCCTGTCTTGACTGCAAAAATTGCGTGTGAGCGACCAGTTTGATGAAGCAGTGAAATGGCAAGTACTGTTCTAGGTGACATCAGAAGAGGTTTATTCAGGGGAGAAAGGACGATGTTGTACTGTTGTACAAAACCCCAGTGAGATCTAATCTAGAGTATTCCAAACCACTGAGGACACATAAGCTCATGGAAAATGAACTCACACTGGTATAGGTACAGAGAAGGGCCAGAGACTAAGGGAGCCTAAGACAAAAACGTAGGACACCTAGATTCATTTATGTCAGCGAAATAAAATCTGAGAAGCTTTTTGGGCTTTCTGTGTGAATATATCAACAAAATACTTGGTTTTACTTGCAAACTGTATTTTGGTCCAGGAACAATTATGTTTAAGCTTGCTCTGAGTAAATTTAGACTGAGAAACAGAAAAAAGCACCTGACCATGAGAGAAATGAGTTCTGAAAGCATGTTCAATGGCTATACTGGCAAAACTGATTTTGATTTAAATTTGGAAGTTTGTGAACGGTACTATATGGCATATCTGAAATGGCAGGAATGTTGACTTTGCTGTCCATTAAAATAACTGAGCTTCCATGACATTCAGGAAATTCCCACCAGATCCAGGGGATGTCCCAGAGCCAGAAGTGAGGGTCCCCAGGAGATGGTACTGTTGTATTCCAGCTCCAGAATTCAGGGAAATCAGCTCTGCTGGAAGTCTCTGTTCAGTCCCAGCTCCACAGACCCAGAAGTCAAAAGCAACTGAGTCTCAGTTTGAGATCCAGTTCTATATACTAATGGAGTCAATAAAAATGCATAGATCTGCTTTTCTTGACAGTAAAGAACCATTGCATTACCATGCCTTAATACAGTAAAGAGAGAGAAAGTGAACCCAAAGTTAAATTAAATGTTTTATCCTAGAAAATTGTGACATTTCTGCTAGAAGACTGTAAGATACAAAAAATAAATAAATCATGATATGCTATACAAAACCTTTTACATGAAAATGAATGATAAAGTAAAATAGTCGAAGGCGGTGGTCCAGTTTCTCCCACTTTAACTAAGCAACTATGAAAACTAGAATGTAAGTTAACTTATGAAGTAGATGTTGTTACAATACAGCTTTCTACACACGTGGAAAAAGAACTAAACAACACAGCCTGAGACAGGGTATCTCCTGAATGCAAAGGCAATGACACCTGGACTAATACAAGATGTAAGAAAGCCAAAACCATTATTGTTTATGGGCATTGGTGAGTGCTTAGTTGTCCTGTCCTCTGGTTTTAGAGGATTTGAACCTGAATTCACTCGGACAAGTAGAGACAGTCGTTACCAGCTACAAAGCACCATGTGTACTTCTAGTGCAATTCAGCTTTCAGACATGGCTGATCATTTCCTACTGAAATAGATTTAGAAAAATAAATACATCCACCTCCGCAGTAATTAGCATTAACTACATAAATGTAAAACGTCATGCAAATGAAGATGGGTGCTGCACAGCTGCCTCGCTTCGAAGAGCAATGAAATGCTCTGTATCACCATGCAAGGAGACAGCACATCTTTCCACTAACTAAATTCTGGAGTGACTTTGAATCTGTGAAGAAGTCATGGTTATAAATCAGATGGGACTGCCTAGTGTATCAGTAACTTAGGGGTTATATTTGTTTTAAGTTGTGATTCCTCTGTTGTCATTGTTACTGAAAGAAAACTGTAAATACTGCCTTGAAACAAATTTCGCTCTGCTCACCTAGGCTGGGTGTAGGTGGAGCGTGAAATCTCATTTGGCTCGTTCAAAGTTTTTGGTTTCTTTTCAGGCTGCAGCAAATCGATTTTTCAGATTTTTCACTTTGTTTTCTAAGACTCTACTATGCTGCCCTCCAGACACTATGTAACTGGCTTTGTTTTTTTTGATGTTTGTTTTGTGTTTTAATAAGTATATTAATGGAGTTTTAATAAGAATATTAATGGTATATTCATATTCATGAGCAACACTTTTCAAAGCATACCATCTCTTCCTTTTTGTTACTAGTAGAATTGTTTCTTCAATGAATGCTTTCTAACGGGTGAAAAATAAGAAATTTTATTTTGTGACAATGTCTTTCACAGGCAAAGTGTGTCATTTGCTTTTTGCTGTGGTTGATGCATGCCATAAGCAGTTGTACTGTGCTATGTAATATTAGAAATGCAGCCTTTGGCAAAGCTTGGCAGGTTTTGCAATTAGTCAGTGGTTGCTTAAAAGATGAAATCAGCAGGGAGCATCTGAAAGAAGGGTGGATTTCCAGTCCCAACTTGACAGCTTTGACGGACAAGATGGGGCTGAAGGCTCGGCTACGCGTAGGCCAGCACAGGCGGTTTCGGATGTGCGGTCACCTGAAGTGAGCGCAGTGCAGTCTTGGTGCCAAAGCGGCTGACCCCAAGCTTCCCTGTTCTTTCCTGGCCACTGCTCCCCTCCTCTAGCACTAGTGGCTATGGAGCAGGTCACACTGACCTAAGTGAAAACTAAGCCTGCAAAACATTTGATTTATCGTAGATTGGTTTAAAGTGATCACAGAGCTGCACTCTTGGGCAAACTAAAATATCTGCTCTATCACTGTGCGCGCAAGTGAGGAAATAAGACTGGAGGAAATGAACAGCTTCGTGTCTTTACTGATGATAAACTTTGCCCATAATTTTCCCTCCTATGCTATTACCATCATAAAATAACAACAGAACAAGGAATTGAGTAGGCAGACCAAACCACAGCCCCACCTGCTCATCAGTGCTGCAGCCCGGGATGCAGCAGGGGATGCTCAACCTGGCTCTGTGGGAGTTATGCTGCCGCAGGGGAGCAGAGCCTGGCAGTGTGCAGCACAGTGGGCTGACGGAGTCCCTCTAACTCTGCAGGCTGACAGAGTCCCTGTAACTGCTCTGCGTGTAGCCAGCACCTGCTGCAGCCTGCTGAAGGTTGGCTCAGGTCTCCCCGTGTTGCAACACTGAGCAGAGCTCACATGAAAGCGCAAGCTGCATGGGAAGCGCAGACTGGTAGGGTCTCAAAAGAGCTAATTGCATCAGTGGGAAGCTTTGAGAAGTTTTTGGAGGATACTGATTTCTCGCAGGAGCCCTGCTAGCTAGTCTGGAAGCTATCTGTGAAACATTGCTTAATGAGACGTGAAAAGGCTGCTGAAGAAAAAGCAGCAGCGAGTGCCTCCGAGCTCCCTTCCTGCTCGGCCGCATCCGATGCACTCACATCAGCAGGCGCCAGTGTGGTCCTTCGCATCGTTAACTGTTGGCATTCGGGATATTAATTTTCTTGTTCTAGTTCAAGATGAAGCTTTTGGACCCTTCCTGCTATTGCCCATGGTGCTTTTGTTCCCCTTACTGGTGTGACACTCCATGCAGCAAATAGGAGAAAGGGTTTGCTGTAATTAGCCAAGCTCCTTCGGAGTGGAAGTAAATGCTGAGCTGGGTGCTGGCATCAGGGTGCTCCCACACTCCCGGACACAGGGAGGAGATGGCTGAGGTCCAGGGTCCGCCCAGGTTGCTGCCAGCAGCAGCAGGAGAAGAGAGAGGCAGGGCTGCAAACAAGGTTACAGCATCAGGCATGGAGAGATGGGGCTGGACACAAGCTATCTACATTGTAAATCCAAGGTCTAGCCTAGAAATAGGGCCAGAGATGAGGTGAGACAGCTGCACCTACAGCTGAGGGTCCCAGGCTGAGCTGCAATGGGGCTCCTGGACCATGGAGGTAAGTTGTGCGGTGGAGGTTCCAGGTGAGGCTGCTCAGGGCCATTAAAAGCCCATTGGTGTATGCAGGGCAATGGCAAACTGTACTTTGTGACTATAAATTTGACATCAGTGAGAACAGTCGGGTACTGTGGAAGAAAGTCAAAGGATCTGTGAGGTGACAGTGGATGCAGTGAATTTGGCCTGCAGAAGTGAAGAAAAGGCGGGTGGACCTGCAGTAGCACTGGGATGAAGGCGAAATGGGCACAGTCACTGGGGCAGAGGTACCCAGATCCTATGGTATGGTTCCACTGGTATCTACTGGTATAGTCCATTTCAAAACAAAAAAAAAAAGTGAATTCACAATAAATCCTTTAAAATATATTCTCAACTGAAGGAGTCCCTTAGTGCCTTATTTACTGAAGACAGGCCAGGTATCCTTGCTCTGAGACATGGTTTCAATCTACAAATAACATCACTTATTGCACCAGCATGACAAAGGGCATTTATCCCAGTACTCTGAATGTAGAAAGAAGCTGAGCAAGAAAAGGAACATAACAGTCATAGGAGGGAGAAGTCACTGAAGGGAGAAAAAGAAAAGAAAAGAAAAAAAAAAAACACAGCTATTTAAAGACCTCCACCTGTAAGGAGGAGTTTAGATGCAGTTTTTCCCCGGTAATTTTATTGAAGAATATCCTGTGTTAACGTGGGGCTTGAGTTGGAAGGACGGCAAACAAACAGTGATGCTGGCCCCTTGTCCAAGTGGCACAGTTAAGGATAATACGATCCCTGCCTCTGCAGCAATGACAAGCCCGTGGTTTTATGAACATGCCAACCCTGTAAATACGTTAGGCCAAAATGATGCAGCATGGTCAATTCTTGAAGAGAAGCCAGCTGCCGGTTTTGTTACTGCTGAGGCTAATTGCTGGCTCTATAATCTAATGCACCTCGTTTAGGCTGTGGTTCATTGGTTTACCCACTTATAAAATACGCTTGCAAATATTATCATATACCTTAGCTGCTCCTGAGGTTTAATTGTGATCATGCAAAGCTCTTACATGTTTTTAAATGACATTACGTAAGCTCAGAGTCGATTTTGTTAATGTGTAATAGATACAACTCAGTGCTTTAACTCTCAGATCACAGTTTGATTTAATTTTAATGTAGCTGTTTTCAGCAATAATGACAAAATAATAACTTACCGCTCAGGAAAAGTGCACGTATGTTAAATTAGTCATGGCAGAGGTCATAGATTATTTCCTGAGTACTTAGCAATTATCAATTATAGATTAAATACAGTGAGAATATACTGAAAATGATAACTCGTTTTTAATGCTGTGACCCATGTGATTCCTAACTTTTTCATATTGTTGCAGCGAAGATTACTTTGCAGAGAGAAGTTAGCAGAAGAACCTGATTATGCCTCTCAGCAAGGGGAAAATGCTCATGCTGACTGTCAAAATAGTAGGTACTGCTAGATTTATGCCAGCTTCTTGGTAATCAAATGGTAGCGAGAACTTTTTTTTCTGCTTTCAGATCACGAGGCACGCGTACCCTTCTCTTCTTGGAATAGTTTGCAGCTGACAAAATCCCTTCTTGGTTTTCTGAGTTGTTGGCAGCTTTAAATAGTGTATATAAATGCAAAGGTGTCTAGCAGGGGCCAATTTCAAACCAACTTTTAAAAATGCTGCAGAAGATCTCTGTGTCGTTAATACTTGCCCTCTGCATTTTCTCATTTGTTTTCCAAGTGGCAGGAGCAGCTTCCTTGGGGCTGAAGAAGCTCAGCAATGCAGATCCACATCAGCTCTGCTTCAGAGTCCTGGGATCGCAGGGCTCACTGATGGGAGGCAGTTAGGTACAGCATGGTATTGATGAGCTTCCTAGGAACTAGCTTGAATTAATTGCAACTATTGAACTACCTCGTGCAAATTATATTGCAGAGGATGCAGGAAGTAATTGCAGTTTAAAGCAGGTGGTGATGATTAGAAGACACCTACCAGCTTTCCCTCCCAAGGTAATCAGGCAGGCTGGAAAGGAAGGTGTTTCACATGGGTGGTGCCTTTCATAGTGCCTCTGCTTTAATTAATACTATTTTTGGCTATATTTATCTGCATTGTAGCTATTCATATGGGCAAAGGTAATGATAATGTAACACTTGCTATATTTAGCAGCTTTAGTATACCAAATCTGTAATTCCAGTAAGAACAGCCATGTCTCCAAAAGTTTCTTCTGCCTGTAGAACCAAGTGTTAACAAAACAAATTATTTTTTCTCATTTTCGTATAGTAATCAGGTATAGGGTAGTGAAATGGCTTGCTCAAGGCTGGAGCGTAGGTAATGGCAGGGCAGTCAGGGGAACAGTTCAGTCCAGTGCAGTTTTTGTACAGTAGCTGTTTCTCCAAACAAATGTGATTACAAAAATCAGGTTATTTCTTATAATGATAACTTTTGCTTTAATACCAAAATAAATGGCATTTTATGTAAACTGGACTTGATTTTTATATCATTCATGAAAGTAAAAAGAAGAACAAGTCCTTCAAGCATTTTAATTCTCATGAAATAACATCCACCATTAATATGAGCCAGAAAATAATTGTCAGACCTCGCACACCATCCTGAAATTATTCCAGCACATTGTTAGTTGTTGGGACAGTTTTGAGTTACAACTTGGTATAATCGTAGCCGCCATTATGAGGAGTTTTATGTGCTTTTGGAAGTGTCAGTGCAGTAAAGACAGAACAGAATTTTTGGGTGGGGCCAGCAGAGTCTTGAGTAACCTGTTCACCGTCACTGAGTCCTCAAATCTGTAAATATCAGAATAAGTTACCAGAAAGGACTCTCTCTTTTCTGTGGGAGCCACTGGGAGAATAAATAGATTTTAGAAACAGAAATCCAAGGCAAGTTAACAAAACAAATTATTAAAAAGGGCTGGTACGTTCTCTAGCCTATTTGGGGAGCTTTTATTCAATAACTTCTATGAAATAAAAGACCCATAAATAGTATTCTTAAACTACGTTGGCTGAACTGAGACGTTGGTCTGTAAGAAGTGCTTTCTTTTCTCAGTAGGTATATAATCTAAATTACACAAAAATGTGTATTGTATGCATGGTGGTGTGCATATGCCTTGATACATTCCTTCAAATTTTGGTACCTTGAAGCAAATCCTCTTGGCTATTTTATTTCATTCCTTTTATAAAAGGCAAGGCTTTAATGCCTTTTCTTGTTGCAAAAATGGGGATTCTCATAGCATAACTCTTTTCAAGTGAAGCTTTTTCAGGCTGTATGTTTTATTAGGTTTTGTAGTGGAGTTTCTTTATTTGGTTAGTATCTGATTTATGCTTGTAAATGTAAGGCAAGTGTTTTGTATAGACATAGCCATTAAGGGGGAAAAATCATGCCAAGGTTTTCTTACAAGGATCTGCTTTCTTTTGTAGGTATTTGTGAAAATATCTGACACTACAAGTCTTAGATGTTTAATAGGTCACATTACATTTATTGGTTCCAGTAAAATATTTTTATTGTCCAAACCAATGGCAAATGTCTGCCACATCCTCAGAAAGCCGAAGTGTTGGGAAACCAAACCCCAGTCTACAAGGAGCCTTCTTCTGATTTGGGATCAGTCAATAAATCCATGTAACTAATAAAGACCATGGCTTATACCGTTAGTTGTGATGCGCCGCATCACAGTTCTGTAGACCTGCACTGACTTTGTTTCAGAGGTGGCTACCGAGAAAAAATAGGAAAGAGGGTGCAGAGTGGCATAAACTGTAACAACGGAGGGTACTGTAAAATCAACCTGCCATTTTGCTGCTAATGTGTGTAAAGTTATCACCTCATTTCCAAGGTTAGCCCTAATCCTTTAGATGGAACCACCTACGGGTGACATTGCTTTTGCTCAGGTTGTATTTCCTAGGAAGAACCATGGACTGTCGATCTAAATGGGCTTGTAGACTGCCGAAAAGCTATTGGCTATAGCAATATGTGCAAATGTAATTATTTTTAATTTTTCTATAAAACTGACAACAGCATCCCATTTTTCTTCGTCAAAGTAACTGAAGTAACTGACCTTAGCTGCTACTAACTAAGTAACTGACCTTAGCTGCCCACCGAGCATTGATGGCTCAGCATCTGGCCCTGCGTGGTTCCCTTGGGAAGCTGCTGGTGACCAGGAGAGGTCTGCGGTAGGGAGCTCAAGTCCTGCGGGACTTTTGGAAAGAGTCTTCAGATCATTGAAATGAGTTTGAAAGTGATGTTAAAGAGGGCTTTCAAAGAAAAGATGAAAGAAAAAATTAGGTCTTCCCTGGTGGTTTTTAAAAATTTGCTTCAGGGAAGCGATTCTCAGGTCCCCAGTTCCTCATATTCAAGCTCTTAAATGCGCTTTGCCGCTTCCCCGCAAGGCATGCTTGACCTTGTTACAGTATTTTTAATAAGCTTGATTTAAGGTTTTAGGACAAGACATGTCTGAAGTAGGTGAAAGGAAAAAAATATTATGGCAGAAACTGATTAACAACTTGAATTTAAGAGTAATAAGCTCATAAACCAGCATCTCTAGTGTCCCCATATTATTTTGTTGCGTATTTTCTGATTACACCCTAACTTTCACATTGGAGGTAAAAACTGCCCTCACTGGGTATTCTGAGAAGTACCCAAATTTGGTGATCTTCTGAAAAGCAAGCCCTAGCTCTGTCCTTTAAGGAGAGGGCTTTGCCTACCCACACACCTTAAAATGTCTCTCCTCTGTTTTACCTTGAAATTAATATTGACTGACAAAATGCCAGTCAGGGGAAGAGCAGAAGAGGCTCAGCTGTAAACTTGATACTTCCAGTGTCAGCATGCTCACACCTCCTAACAAATCCTCTTCTGTGCGGGGCGGCTGCGTCTGGGGGGGTTTGGTCCCAAAGCTGGGCAGGCAGGGGGCTCTGCTTGCAGCATCATGTCCATCTTCTGGAAATAGCAAAGAGCAGGGATTCCTAAGCTTGGAACTGCAAGGTTCAAGCCAACGTGATAACATACTGCTGAATTAAACCCTCTAAAATGTAGTTTCCATTCATTTCAATGATTGTATTGGCATTCTTGAGTGGTGGTGTGTGGCAGGAGGTATGAGAGTTGGGACAGGACTCTGATGTAGGACGTAGGAAGCAAAAGATAGCAATCATCTTAAAGATTTTAAAATCTAAGTTCAATTTTTATGATCAAAGTAGGTAGAACCAGATAACAGAGGCTGTCATAGGGCCTCATATGTAGTCTCTGATCAAAGCTCCCTTGTTTTCCGTATTTGTATTTTCCAACACAGCTTTATAAATGCATTGTATCAACACGTTCTTATCAGAAGGCTTTCCTGGAAACAACATCATAGCTCTTAAGTTGCTGAAGGCTTATCGGAATCAAAGCTATTGAATCTTCTGGAGATATACGTGGTGACAAATTATAACCAGGGAATACGTGTACGTATTTCTTCTTCTAAATAATGCACTTGTATTTTTTCCCCCTTTTACAATTTCGGAAGGCAGGAGGGAGGATTCCTTTGATCTTTGGGGGTAAAAAGATTTTTAATTTTTATGAAACTGGTTAGCCTCAACAAAAATAAGCACAAGATTTGATGTGTTGCATGATCTGCTGTGGTGCAAGATGTGCTCGATTACCACCTAATCCCACCGTGGGGTTAACGAGCGCCTACTGAAGCGGGGTGGTACAGAGTATCCTGCCAGGGCTTTTGGTAGCGCTGTTGGGATCTGTGCCTGCCTGTGCGCTGCCTGCACCTCTTTGTGGCTGCTCCCGAATACGCTCAGCTTGAATTTCCCAACAATGCACACTAGAAACCCCCTGAGCAGCTGCGACCTTTTTCCAAGTCGAGAAGCTTGAAGCTGGAGGGGCTGTAAAATATCAGAGCTCACCCGGAGGATAAAATATAGTAACTGGCTGGAAGAAAGCAGGCATTTTCCTGGGAGAAAATGGTGAAGGCAAACATCAGCAATGGATTATTCAGAGAGTGAAGGCAATTGCTCTGAGGAAGAGCGCTTTTTCTCTGGGAGCAGTGATGAGTACTCCTGTGATGAAGCCGAGAAAATATCCGAGTCAGTGCTCGCAAGCAATGCTTACTAATAATTGCTTGTTGCATTTAATGCCATTCACTTCAAATAATTACTTGTTGCATCTGCTGCAGCTGGCGGCCACCTTTTGCAATATAACCTTTAAATGTGTTCTGACCATTTGTTTTGCTGCAAAGGTCGTTGAGGTTAATTCATAGAGGAGTTGCATGTCTCTAGGAATGTTTGTAATTTGTAAGGGTAAGAGTAACAGTAAGAGTAGGCAGTGTTTAAAACTGTCTTGTATTTCACAGCTGATGCATGTAAAAGATTAACGTTCACGTAGAGTTGAAAATACGTTGACTTTCCTTCTGCTTCATCCTTCTGTTTCTAAGAACATGATTAGATTTTTAATCCTGCATGATGGGTAAACCCCCCTAATATGGGAGCTCGCAAGGTTTATAAAACCACGTAAAATCGATTTAGACTGGGGAAACATAAGGCTGCTCAGCAAAGCAGAAAATCATGGGACCCGGCACTTTCCTGACCCGCCTCGGTTTTGTGAAATCGATTTTCTCCGGAGCAGGTGATAAGAGGGAGCCTGCACTGCGGCAGTGACATGTAGTCACTGCCATGAGCGGTGCTGGAACCCCAGAAATCCAAGTTGGCTGGTGGCAGTCGGTCTGTTGGTCCTTTTGCTCAGTTTGGTGTTGTGCAGGTGGCACCTCTGCCTTTCTGCTGGGACAGGTGTGCCCCGGTGGCAGGAGCAGAAAGCTTCTGTGTGCAGGACCAGGGTCCTTCAGTGGTGGCAGCGTTGGGTTTGGTAGCCAGCTCCCCAGTGACTGCACAGAGGGAGCACCTCAGAGCATCCCCTTTGGATTAGTGCTTTCTCCCCACGTTTCTTTGTTACAGTTTCATTTTTTCCATGAGAAGTGCTGTGGAGGTGGGCATTTTAGGGCTGTTTTGGACATGCAAACTTATGGGGAGGTGGTTTTGCACCACATAATTCATAAAAAAATGGTATTTTCCCTGACTTATCAGTTAATTCTGTGTGTGCTGAACATAAGGAAGCCTCAGAATGGCGTGACTTTCTGCATTATAGAAACCCTTACCATCCCTGTGGCTCATGTTTGAGCTAAATAAAATGTCCTTTGGGAAAGAGCCTTCGTTCTACACTAATTTCATGCTGCTTGAACACATGTATTAAGTACAAGATAGTGGAAACCATAACAGTTATTTGTGTATTTTAATCTTTAACATTAAAGTTTATTTAAAACATTTGAACTGAAACTGTAACACCTGTATTTTACTTGTCTATAATCTGAAAATAATTCTATAATGGTAAGCTCTTTGTGACAGAAAGGCATCCTGCATAGTAAGACAAGTATGTTAAGTTTTAACTGGAATTAATGACAACCAAAAACCTTGCATACTTTTTTAATAAAGTAATAATATATGAGCAAAAGTTGGCTACAGCAACTTAATGGAATATTAAATATTTAATACCTTATCCTTTCTATGTTTACCAAATTTTTAGAAGTTAATAGAAATATTTGTATCACACTGTTAGGCTACTTTTTTCTACTTGTTTTAAATTACCATAATTTTGTTTATTGGCATGGATAAATTAGTATTAATGTACTCTAATTGAAAATAAGCTCAAAGAAAGTATTTGGATGCAGGACTGAGCATTAATGTTTGCTTCAATTGTATTTCTGCTTGCTATGCTTTGAAGATAGTTTAAGGATGGTAAATTAAAGATAGCTTGAAAGTACTTAAAGTAAATTTAATTAACAATTAAAGAGAGAGTGCCTTTTCCTAAGAGAGAGTGCCTTTTCCTGTATGAGTGTGCATGTACCAAACTTCTTTTCACCATATTACTGCTTTAATATCTCTAGTCTTTAAACAGGGGAACAGCTATTTCCAACAGCATTTTTAAATCTCATTTTCTACTTCAGTGGAAAGGAGCAGTGGTTTTCCAGTCTAAATGAATTAGATGAGTTTAAAAGAACTGGATCAGTTTTGCCTGTAATCCATTTACAGTTCATAGATGGTAAAATTTTGAGTGGTTTTGAATAAAGCAGTGACTCTGAGTCTTGTGGATTTGGTTTGCCAGCGCAAAAAAGTGCAATGACATTTAAACCATGATGAAGCACTAAACTGGTCTGATTAAAATGAAATAACTTCATATTTTTTAGTTGGGGCTGACCATGGCCAAGCTGTGTGTGGCAGGAGGAGGGAAAACACAAAATAATTGATAATGAAGATGCAGAAGACAGGTGCACAGAACCCATTTCTAAGCACAATGTTTCTGAGAAGCCGGTGAAAAGTAGCAGCACCATGGCAGTGCCTTTAAATGGCTTTGCTGAGCTAGTGCTGAAGCTACCTGGAAAATGGTTGAGAGAGGAGATTTATGCTGAGACCTTTCAATACCCCCCTTCTAATCTGACCCCCTTTGATAAGTTTAGTCCCAACCTCTGCGCTCTGTGCTCAGAGAGCAAATGCCTGGTGAGTCCTGTAGCCTGCTCTGATGTCCTACTTGACTGCATGCTTCGCATATCAGCGTTGAGATATTTCCCTCTGGACCGTGGCGCGGGTAGCTAAAATGTAGGTTTTGGGGAAGAAGGACATAGCAGAAGTCTAAACGTTTGCAAGTAGATCTATGCAAATGGCTGATATTTTGATAATAACCATTTACATACACCATAAGATAAAAGATTTTGGCTAAGAAAAAAGCATGGGCCAATAAATGGTTTGATGCCCTATTTACAAGGGGAACTTATTTCTGGTTTTCTTCTCATGTGTGGTTTTTAGCTCTCACATACTTGAGGCCTGTACAGATGATGAACATCTGTCCAAATCAATATATGAAAAAAATTGTGAAACCCAGAATTTTATTCTTGAAGTGCTTTAAGAATGAAATATATTTGTAAATATAATGTGTTTTTCTTTCAGGGAGGATGTCAGAACTGCCAATGTCATCGCAGCTGAGGCAGTAACTTGTCTGGTCATAGACAGAGAGTAAGTACATAATTTTACTGTCTTGTGGCGTTGTGTATCTCCAGTTTACACCATTTACATTTTTTTTAACTAGAGCCCTAGAAAATTTTCTGTAGAATTGTTATTTAATTTTGAGAAATACATTCAAAATGTATTACATGTGTTCTTGATGAAGTAGAGAAGAACATCCACCTAAATCAATAAGACAAAATTCAGTGATGACAAATGCAGAAAATTAAGATGTGCAGAAAGACAAAATAGAAATAAATGGGGAAAGAGTATTACTGTGGAAACAGATCCGGGCGTTATGGTGGTACACAGATTGAGTTTGCATCAGCAAAATGTCATGAAAGAAATAAATCCTCTGGCAGATGTTAGAGAAACATGTTGTTATTCTTTTCCATGTGGGGTTGGAGAGTCCCTGTCCAAAGGACCCAGCTCTGCTTGAAGCTCTGTGGCTTCAGAGGTGGTAGATCAGAAGAGCAAAATAATGTCTTTCCTATTTTACATGGAAAACTTGGAAGAATTAGTGATTTTTAATCTAGACAAAAAATGCCTGCAGTCCAGTAAACAGCGCTGCAAAGTTGACAGCTTCCTATGACTGCTGGAAGTGGGATTAAAAAAAAAAAAAAAAGCATTACCTTGAAAATCTAGTGTGACTCCTGGAATGGTTTTCCAGTTGTGAGGGCGGTGAGGCACAGAAATGGACATCACAAGATACGGAGACGCCTCACACTGGAAAGCGAGTGTTAGCTGTGTGTCTTATTACTGCATAGGGAAGACTGATTTTGTAATGGACAGTGCCACAAAAAAAAAAAAAAAGATCAGCTCAGAGTTCAGCTGTGACCTAAGTAAAATAAAATAAAAATCTGTTGTTAGGAATCATTAAGAAAAAAAAATAATTAAAAGTACATCTATGATTTGCCTGGACTTTGCATGCTGCATGTTGTTCTTGCTACCTTCAAAATGGTATGTTAGACCCAAAAATTGTTTGGAGGAGGGTAAAAAGTATAATTAAAGGAGGGAATGTCTTCTGTTAGCAGGTAAGTAGGTTGAGACTTTATTTGGGAAAGAGGTGATAAAAGAGAATGTAGTACAGATCTGTGAAATCACCAGAGGGATTTTTAGGAGGAGTGGGATTGATTTTTCACTGCCTCCTCCAGAGTGAGAACCCAAAGATATCTGTAGGAGGGAGGTAAAGGCCAAAAGGAGATGGCTCTTCACACAGGGATGGCTCATGGAGCTCCTTGCCATAGGAAAACAAGAAGTTTGCAAGTGTTCAGAAAGAAAATAAATCTATTGGATTTATTAAATATGTAGGACCTGCCATTGGCTCTAGGGAGTCTCAGCTGTAGGAGTATCAATGTAAATATAAACGCTTGATCTGTTCTTGAACTTCTTGTCGGGTATATAGAATTGACACAAGACACGGTCAAAGTTTGGGTGCTGGGTCAGGAGTGACCTCTGATTCATTCTTGTAGTCTGATGACATCAATAGATGTCTACTGTCTCGTGTAGGGGTGATCTAAATACAGTCAGTCCTGGTTTAATACAGGAGTTTTGTGTTCAGTTATCTTTTGAGACTTCCTCCAGACCTTCGTTTCTAAAAATCCAGTATTCTGTAGTGGCAGAACTGAGGAAGAATACTTCAAAAATCCTAGGTATCCTTAATGTTAGTTAATTTATGATCAATTAAAAAATATATGGTGTTGCTGTCAAAAACAGCTGGTGAACTTCAGGACTGTCAGTTGAGTAGCTTTCTTTTGCATATACGTGCAAGGTAGCCTGGCAGCTAAAATACATAATATCCCTTATCATTCTGTGGCAAGAAGAATCAACACAATTGAATATTTTAGTAAGCATTAATTCAGAGAAATATAAAGCAAAGAGTAATTTCTGCATTTTTTTCTGAACACTTCTGTGAGGGACATTTTTGGTTTGTACCATAAGATTTTAAAAATAAATAAATAACGAGCAATTCCTTCCAGATCGTTTTTCAGACTGTTTGTTTGCTTGTCTAATGGGCTTTTTTCTCTGAATATAATGCCCTTGAAATAGTAAGGAAGCACAAGTTATATTTAACTGATGAAACTGTAGTTAATCTATACCAGAGATCCTAGTAATGCTCGGCAATTAGTAGCAGAGTAACGCTATTTATAAGAATCCTATATATAGAGCAAGAAAAGTAATGCTATTTATAGCACAGTTTATAGTTCAAGGTTGGCTGTCCTCTGTCCTGACCAGTTCTGACTTTCTTGTCATAGCTTTTCTCTTAGATTATTGTTTTATGGGTATGTGGATAACTGTAGAAGCTAATTTTAAAATGGAGAAAATTTAATAGAAGACTTCTGTAAATTTGGAAAATTGTGTAGACACTGTTCAGTTGATGAGGAGAATAGCATTTCTGTATATCCGGATACACTGAGTTATTAAAGCACTTGGTTTGCCATGGTGGTCAACATAAAGGATAGCACTGAGCTATATGCAAGGCAGCAGTGGAAACAGAAGCCAGCTGTACTGACAGTCGAAAGCTGTTCTGAGCAGAATGAGGAGTGATGCTTGTCACTAAGGTTTTTTAATATTTTCTATTACAAGACAAGCTCTTGCTTAATCAGATGTAACCACTGAAGCAGCAATTTTCATGCTCTGTGTATCAATCCAAATATGAAACATTTCAGCAAAATTGATTTGGCAATTCCCACGAACAAGTTATGCAATAATATTGTTTCTTTAATGGTCAAATGGATCTGGTGAGCCTCACTGTAATAAGGCTGTCTTGCTCCCATCCAGTGAACAGTTAAATTTTGAGAGTCACACCTTGCTATCACACCAAGTTATTCCCAAGAGATGGAAGTCTGATCTCTGCATTTGGCAGTATTATGAGTAATTGTAGGGCAATTCTAGTTGCTGGAGGGTTTTGAGGATAATAAGGCAGGAAACTTCCTTCATAGGAATGAGCCAGGCCACCAGCAAGCTCTGGGAGAGTTGGCTGTGAGATTGGATATTGCTTAAGCTTAAAAAAGATGAAATGGTTGCCTAAAATCATTTCTGAAATTGAAAAAATGTGTATTAAAATGCTACAGGAGTGTAGCTCTGGGGGTTTAAAAAGACCATGAGGAAAGCCAAATGGTACTTTGTGACGGGTCTTCAGTTACCAAACGCTCACGATGTCAGTGCTGCCTTTCTTTTTAATTTCCATGTGAAACAATAAGGCCATTATGGTCACAAATACACCCCCAAACCACCCAAAAAGTAGTGTAGCTATTTCTTGCATATTTGTGTAGAAATGTTTTTAAACAATGAATTTTCAGCATCCTTTTCTGATGTAGAAATGAGCAGTCACAATCTAACAAATAAAAAGACCCTGTAGTGTAGCAAATGTTTGATGTGTCGCACAGATTTTAAGCCATTCCTACCCGTCCTTGCCCTGAAACTATATTCATTCCTGCAGATTTGCTTCTGTGAAGGAAATTTTATTTTGACAGACAACACAGACATTCTGTCTGTTTTGCAATTACATTTTTCAGTTCCTTCATTTACCAGAATAATGACTTTGACCAGGATTTGGTCCTTGGTGCTCTCTGGCTTCATCAGCAGTCTCCACCACATGGAAGGTGAGATGAAGCTGATCATCCAGTTCCAGCCAAACTCTGGCAGAAGTTTCAGCTGATTTCGCTAAAGCTTTATGTCAGATTATGCTGCGTTTCACTCCTGTGTGAGTGAATATAAATTGCTAATGAACAACCTTTAGTAACTTGTCCTTTAGCAATGATCTGAAGCCAACAATGAAGATACAGGGTCTAAGCTGAACTTGAAATTTGTTATTTTAAGCTAGATATCAGTGAACTATTTCACATAGATTCTACATCGTATTTTCTGAAATTAGTATGTGTAGCATAAAGGAAATGTGAATGTGGGACATAATTTTGTTAAATGAGTACTTTAGCTCAATCCATTGATACCATTTTGGCCTAGACATAAGAAGCCAACAAATGATGAGAGTCAGTAGACTTAGGGCAGCAAATAGGAAGTTTTGGCACGTGCTTTTAAGGCAATAAGAAGTAAGAAAATGTAATAGCATTAGTTATTAGCAAATAAGATATTAGCAAAAGGGGAAGTATATATGGAGTATATATATTCAGGGAATGGAAGTTATTGGAGATCAGTGTGTGAGCTGTAGGCTCTATAAGGACAGTATATACCATGGTAGAGTTGATGGTGGAGGAAAAATGAGAGTCTGATTCTGAAGTCTGGGTTGATTTTGAAGACATGGAGAAGTAAATGTACATAGAACTGTACCTAGAACCATTATAGATACCAGCTCAGACATCAGTGTATGGCAGATTTGTCTATAGAGACAACAACTCTAGGGCTGAAGATGCACCTTGCTTCTGTTCTTTTCCGTAAAGAATAGAATGATATTACCTAAAAAACAGGGTTAAAAGTAAACCCAGGACACAGGATGGGAGGTGCAGGGCAGTCCCCGTGGCCGAGGGGCAGCCTTTTTTTCTGGCAAGCCAAATGGCCCGGGGAAGCCAGCCCCAGAAAAGGGACCCTCAGCACCCCCAACCCTCCTCCTTGTCCACGTGAGGGCATCTTCCAGGCCGCTCCCAACACAGCCGCCTTTGGCCACGCGTGGGCCACTCCATCACAGAGGCTTGCTGAGGTCACAGTGGCCACCACTGCCCCGCCTTTGCTGCGGGCCCTATAAAACAGGCCCCCTGCAGCTGGCCCAGCATTCGCTGAGCATCTGGGCCCTCTGACTGCCAGCTTGTGCGGCAGGAGGAAGACTAGAAGAGCAAGGCGAGCAGCAGGCCTCCTTGGTGTGCGAGGACAGCGATGCCGTCCGGTGAAGCACCAAGAAGGAATGCACCTGAGCAGAAGGAGATGTGTCGTGGGCGGAGGGATAGCGCCGGCGGCACAAGAGACACCAGTGCCCGAGGGACCTCTGGCGCCCAGCCCACAGACACACACAGGCGGTACCATTGGCACCACAACGATGCGGGGAACAGGCCGGCCCCTCACACACCCAGCGACAGGGATCCTGGGCCTTACCATAGGAGCAACGGTGACATGGGGCGAAGGCGGGAGCATCGGGCAGACAGCCGCGGGGAGCAGAGGCGTGCCCATAGTCCCGAGCACAGTGCGGGACCCAGTAATGGCCGTAAACCAGAGGGCAGCGTCGGACCCATGCATGAAAATCAAGCCGACAGTGGTTTGGGACCGAGGCGTGGGACTGGACAACCTCCTGGTTCGGCACCCTGGCCTGAGAACATTCCGGACGGAAGGCATCCCGTTTGGGCAGTCCCGGGCAAGGACTGGCTTAGCCTTCTGCCCAACACCGTGGAGCCCATGGAGCTGGATCCACCAGATGTGGAGGAACGGGTGGAAGTGGATCCACCTCTGCCGGGACAGGCCTGGGACTACTGCGGCATGTCTTTGTGCTCTGCCATCCGAGAGCACCAACAGCATCGCAGGAGTGCCCGGCGAGCCCCCTACTCGTTGCTCAGGCTCCATCGCAAGCATTAGCTTGGAGCCACCAAACACCACGGACATCCCGCAGGCCTGCCTGCAAGATGTCCCGGCAATAAACAGCTCTTGCCGATTCTCAGGGGTTGTGCGAGTGCTTCTTCTTTTTTGGGGGGGAGAGGAATGGGCTAAAGTTGCACCAGGGGAGGTTTAGGTTGGATATTAGGAAGAACTTCTTTACTGAAAGGGCTGTTAGGCATTGGAATGGGCTGCCCAGGGAAGTGGTTGAGTCACCATCCCTGGAGGTCTTGAAAAGACGTTTAGATGTAGAGCTTCGTGATATGGTTTAGTGGAGGACTTGTTAGCGTTAGGTCAGAGGTTGGACTAGGTGATCTTGGAGGTCTCTTCCAACCTAGCTGATTCTGTGATTCTGTGATCATGAAGAGAGGGGAAGTATGACCTACACGAGGGGAAAAAAAGCATTAAAAAAACCAAGACCTGCAATCTGTGAAGAAATCCAGGCTGTGACTGTACAAAGAAGGGAGGTTTTGCATCCGTCATGGGAAGTTCTGCGTGGAATCTGTTGCAAAATGAGGAATTGTGCAAGGAGCAAGGGAAGGAAAACTGTTGCCTCCTGAGCAGAGGGAATCATGGTCTTATCTCAAAAATAGAAATGTATGTGTTGTGTGTCAGGTCCAAAATTTGCACAGAGATGACAGAAACATGATAGGGGAAAAACAGCATGAAGCACAGCTGGAGAAAAATTAATAAAGGGGACTCATTTCTTGGGGATTCAATAGAGTGGAACCTTGTAGGGAAGAGGTGTCCAGTATGGCTATCTGGTTTGGGTCAAAATCACTTTGAAGAAGATGTTGAAGTGCTAGTAGTGAAGGGAGTCCTGGATGTGTTTGGAAATGGATGTGGTCAGATCTGAATAGCATAAATGTGAAAACATTTTGTGGACTTATATCAGTAGAAATGACTGTAAATTTTCAGAGAAAAGGGAAAAATAATGACTACTAATACTGGAAAGTCATCGATTAAGTTTAAAGAGAAAGTTTAAAAAGTTGGTCCATTACTGTGGTTCTCTGCTAAAAATTGAACAGTGAGAAATGAAAGGGGCTCTCTGGGTAAATCAACTGGACAAGGACACCTAAGATTCCTTCCATCTAGCGGGCTTCAGTTCTTAGAAATTTTCATCATAGGAAGGTGACACATTTAGGAAATGATTTATAGGGAATTAATTTATAATCTGGGAGTTTGTTTTGGGGAATGGCTGGAGAGAATTGGCTAGTTGGTTTGAGATCCATATTCTACCAATATTTAGAAAATCCATAGCAAATGAAGTGAGCTTCAAAGATGGGATTTCCAGGCGAGGTGGCAGCATTAGTACAAGCTCTGTACAGGCTGCTCTGAGAGCTCTATTAATTTTTTCCACCCTAGTTTGTTTCCAAGAAAGAGGAATATGAAAGCAAATCCATTACTTGCTATAATGTTGAGTTGTCTTGTTGCCGTACAAAAAAAAAAGGGGGGGGGGGGAAGTGCTACATGTTCAGGTGTATTTCAAAGAAACAAGCTTTGTAATAGGTAGGAAAAATTTCCAAGTTTCAACATGTCCATGCACGCTGTCACGGAGGAAGAGGTTCCATGGTTCCATTAACCCAACAGGGGAAAACAGATCGGAAGGTGACAAGGTTGACCAGAAGGGGATGACAGCCTTGCTAAGGGACCTGCATGGTGGGCAGGCTGCATTGTTGTCCATGCTGAGGCTCAGTGGTAAACCCGGGTGATTTAGACAGCCTATCTGGAGTGACAGAGATGCTTTTCCTGCCCTCAGTGAAGCGTAGACCCAACTAGGGGGATTGGGAAGTCAGCTTGAAAACTTCCAAATTAACATGTAATTCATGGTAGTTGTCAAACTATGCAGCAAGGTCATCTGACCATTTTGTAGAAGCTTTCTCTGCTTGGGGAACTAGGAAGCTTTTTGCAGAAGTAGCTTCCTTCTGACGGAATATATGATCCAGGTAAATGTATTAATATTTTATAATGGTTTTTCAGCGTCAGATATCTTTTACTGGTTTTTATTTCCAAGAACGCTTCTTTTTAAAGAATTCATAGACTTTCTGTGTTTATGACTTGCTAAAAACCTATGTAAAATAAAACAAACAGTTGCTAGTTAAGTATTTCCCATTGTGGTACTGCAGTAATTCATCCTCTAGGAAGAAAGTAACAGTGGGAGATGTACAATATGGCTGACCCCAAGGTATTTCAAGCTTGGCCCTAGCCCTGTCATGGTTTGACTTAGTGAATTTTCACACTCCCTGGAAGGGTTATTAGATCTGTAGAAGTAGGATGGACTGATTGTGGAAAAGTTAATAATTCCAATACATGGAATTTGATGGACTGGACCACTCAGACATTTTGCCTAAGACATCTTCTGCTAAAAACTGTGTAGGCACAAGTGGGAGAACCTTCAGTGTCTGTTTTGGAAATTAATTTGAATAGACACATACAGGCACGCTTTACTTGCAGCTACTTTGTATGGAGATAAAACAGGAAGAAAATTTTCAAAACATGTTAGTAAAATTTTGATCATTGTTGGCACTCTGAGAGAAGTTTGTGCAGTTTTTTAAACTTTTTTTTTCACATCTACCTACTGAACCTAGAAAAGCGTTTCAAAGAGTTTGTGTTCTTCTGAACTGTAAGAATATGTACACTGCAGTTGATGATTCAGATTCATCTTTTATTTATGTGATTTTTTTACTCCATATAATTTGTTTATGTTGATAACAATATTTTCCCGTAGCGCTAAGATTTACCAGGTGTAAATGTTGTAGTTGCTGAGAGTACAAATTGCCTGATGCAAATATTAGAGATGAGCTGAGCTACTAAAACTCAAGGCACAGCTGCTCCTGATGGAGGCTAGTAGTGCTTCAAAATTGCCTGCTATTTGCAGATATTGAGTGCTAAATGTTGTTTTTCTGTTTGTCTTCTTCAGTTGCACATACCTATTTCTGGGTAGTTGCTGTGTTGTTGTTTTTTTGTTTGTTTGTTTGTAAGAGAACATTTTAAATATTTGGGGGATTTTCCAATTTTCATCTTGTCTTTTACATTTTTGTCCTTATTTGAAAGCCTTTGTTTGGTTTGTGATGGGATAGCTAGCTATAAGGTGTCTTGAAAGGTTGCTGTAACAACCCTCTTGGCAATGGAAATCAGAGAAAAATAACATAAAAAAAGTTTATCCTAGCATGACTGACCCCGTACAAGCTGAGCTGAATCTCCTTTCATTGGAGATTTTCATTTCTTCTGCTTTACTATTTTTCCCAGTTGGGGTGAGATTTATCCATGGAGAAAATTGGTTATGAGGAGAGAATGAAAGAAATGAAAAGAGAGGGCTATGCAGAGAAAAACTGAGCAGTTCTCTGATGAAATTCTGGGGGAAGTTATGACCAAGGTGATAGACAAACAGCTCTGAGATAGACAATAAAAGAGTGACTCCAGTAAACTTAAAAATCCTTCCCAGTCCTAAATCTGGCTTTAGATAATCAAATAAAAAATTAAGGAACTTAGGCAAACTGTTGTTGCTCCTTTCTGTGACTTTTTCTTGTTTGTCTATGTAATGTTTCACTATACAAAGATTTATTCACATTGCCAAAACAGAAAAAGGAATGTTTAACCCTACCACATTTTCCTAACCACATTAAAGCAACCCTAGCCTTGCTACTTAAAATTGCATTTTAAGCCTTAGCTCATGTCTTGTAGCGTACCAGGAGGATTACAGTATTACACTGTCTTGCTCAATTGCCTAAATATCTGTTTGTGGTGCACTAATATATACATCTCTGCTTTCACTGCCATCTTTCAAGGGTTTGGTTTCATCCCATAGCACATACTCATTGCTGGGAAGACAGACCTTGATGTTTCAAACCGTGGAGCTAAATTTTTCATGTTTTCACTGCTGAGGGAAAAATTTTGCATTGAGAAGATCCTCTGGTTATTAACACATCTTAATAATGAAGCTTACAGCCTGCTGAGCCTGTGCCTTGTTAAAAAATTCCTAACACAATTTCCATGGAAGAGCAAAGGGGTCTATGCCTTCTTCTCTTTATTAATGAGTTCCTGTTGCTTCCCCATGCTGCTTAAATGATTTAAAATAAATGATAATGCGTAAATGATTTAAAATAATAATTTAAATTTAAAATATTACAAATTAAACAAAGTGGAAAAATGAGGGAGTTGTGTGGGCAGAGGATATTTCCAGAGCAGTGATGGCTGTAATTATGCAAAGGGCCATGGTGGAAAGACCCATTATAGCAAGTAACTCTAGATATGAACAATAGAAATAGATTTCCCGACTTTTTTAATTTTAATTTTCCCGACTTAAATACGACCTCGTATTTATTACAATAATGGGTAGAATGTGGCTTTTTCCAGCTACTTGTAAGCAAAGAGCAGGTAATAACTAAGCCTCATTTAATTCTTCTGGAAGTCGTATCCTCTGCTAGTAGCAGACACACTGCGGTACCTCACTTAAGGTCAGATGTCTCCTGAGGCAGCAGGACACTTAAGTACCCACTTAAGAACTTGCAACGTGTTTAAGATTATTCAGCAAAGCACAGTCCAAACTGTTTAATCATTCTCAAGGCCAAAGGGAATGTGATGTCGCAGGATATTAAGTTTTCTGCCTATACCTTCTAAAGCCAAATGCCTCAGTTGGATGAAAATATTTCATTTCTGTTCATTGCTGTATTTTCACTAACAACTGAGGTTTAAAGCTTTTTGGCTAATAAGTTTTTAATCTGCCCATGCATGGCTCTTTATCCTGTATAATGTCACGTGATCATAAACCAAGTGCTTTAGGGGAAAAAATGCAAACCAACTGAATTACTAAGTTTATCTGTATGCTCCTCATCCTCTGCTGAACAGCATTAATTCTCATTCATCCTAAAAGTCTTTATTGAAAGAGGACCCACATTAAGTATTCTATTGTTATTTGTAAATATGGCCCTAAATGTTGTTGTTTTCTATTTTTTTCAACTTTTCAATTAATTTTTTTTCAACTTTTTGATTTAATAGCCGTTCTGTTTTCTTCATCTCTGTTCAGCACCTCAAAAGGGTCATGGCCATATAGAAGAGGGAGGAACTGCAGGGCTCTCATTTTTCAAGCTGTGACCTTAGGGCTGAGATCAGTCAAGAGACTGTCATTTGCAGTAGTTCATCCTTTCAAATTAATCTATCTCTATCCTCGTTTTGCAAATGGCTTTTTCTTTCTTAAAAGAACAAAGAACAAAAAACAAAAAACAACCCTATGTGTGACAGACATCCTGGGAATAATAGAAATGTGTAGGAGGGAAGTATACTTTTCACCTGTAATATTTTCAGTTGCTAATAACTGAAATTAATTATTACAAATATTATTTAAATATTCAAATTTTTATTCCTTATTTGGTTTCTGATACTGTTTAGTATCACCAACATAGGCATAATAGTCACAATTTTAATGCTTTTTTCTCTGGAGTGATGCTTGTTAGTTGATTATATGGTCATTGGGTCCATTTGTTTGAGTCACTCATGATATAAAAAGATTTTTTTTTTCCAATCTGTTTATGCCCTTTGCATCTCCCCTGAGACAGAGAATGGTGTTAGGGGACTTCTCAAGCTGCTCTGGGCTTGTACAGAAGGCAGCTCAGCTCTGGTTGTATCAGGCACTCCTAACATTTCACCGTCTTACTGAACGTTTAACCCAATTCAAGCCAAATCTCCTCTTAAATGTCATTAAACAGTTTGGGTCATGATAATTTGCTTGTCTTTCTGCCCTCAGTTTCTCTTCCTTGTCTGTTTTTTTTTTTTTTTTTTCCCCTCTTTTTATTTCTCCTTACTGTGTTCTTGGTTGCTGTTTCTTTAGCAGTGAGAAAGCTAAGATACAGAAATAAAGATTATCCTTCACTTTGAAAACTGAGGGACTTTAGGGGTTTCTGGTTGGAAGACAGGGACATGGTGGTGGCACCTCACCATCATGGGACTTACCAGTCAAAAAGACAGTGCCAGATTTACTGTGAAATTTGTTAGAGGTTGGGTTCAGTCTCTAAAAGCTGGATAAATAAGTTTTGGATCTTCCTGGTTATTATCCAGGAGCATCAAGGGACATCCCCAGGTTGCTGCTGAAGAGCCACGTCGGCTTGCTTGGCTCCCTCACTGTTGGACCCTTTTTCTCTTAAAAATGCACCTTTGTTTTTACAGCTCCTTCAAACATCTGATTGGTGGCCTAGATGATGTGTCCAACAAAGCCTATGAAGATGCAGAAGCAAAAGCAAAGTAAGTGCCAGCTCCTTGTGTTCAGCATAAAATCTTAATCTTATTTTTCTTGCTGCAATGGTTTTATTGATAGTGAAGCATGGTAACTTAAAAAAAAAAAAACACAGCATTTTCTCAACATAATAGTGAAAAATAGATTAAAAAGTAGAGAATTAGGTGCTTACTCTGGATTTCCCTCGTGCTCTTCATGAGTCTGGGAGGGCCAGAAGGAGATGGCTGTCCTCAGGTTGGTGCCCAGAGCCAGGTGGTCCCAATGTCTGTCTTAATCATGGTATTGGAGTCCAAAGAAGTCTCAGACCTTAAGAAAATAAAGAAAAATAATTATTAATAATAATTGTGATTATTAATATTATCAGTAAATTAATGTAATCAATAAATTATGATAATAATTATAATTATTAATATTATCACAATTTGTTGATGATTATAATTATTAATAATTATTATTATTGTTATTATCATCATCATCATCATGCAATAGTTTGAGGTAAGAAATTACAGGTCTTGAAAAGCTCTGTTTAATAAGATTTGTTTCTTTAGAGAGCTCTGATCTTTCTGAAATGTTTTCCCAAAGTCAAATCCTGTTCTGAGACAAAGAGTGAGAAATCAAGTTTGTCATTTTTGAATGAATATTACAGTTATTTTGATGTGAAGCAATATATTTGTCTAAAGTTCTAGCTATATTCGTTTCAGAAATGAGCTTTAATGTATTGTGATTTTAAAGTATTTCAAAAAATCCCAACTGATAATTCACTCTTGATATACAATTTTTTTTAGTAGAAAGACTTAGGTATGTCAACACTTTATTCTATACCAACAGTAAAGCTTATTAAGAAGAACATATTCTGATGAAAATGATAGTGAATATAAACCAATATGATTCAAAAGCAAAGGTAGTTTTTTTAAAAAAATGAAGTTGCTGTATAAAAAAAATTACATTTTTTTTTTACTTCTTTTTTTTTTTTAACCACATTAACAAAAGGGTTGGGTGTTTACTCCAAGTCAAACACTCAGAAAGTGTGCCTGTTAATCAGTGGTCTGCAGAACTATAAATTTAAGCTTGCTCTTAAGTTACATATAGAAACTTCTCTTCAAACCAGAGGGGCTTGAAATAGTGTGTAATAAGGGTATTTGGCACTTGAGTGGAGAGAAAATGAGACAACCTAAATAGTTATTCAATTAAAAATAACTGTTTGTTTTAAAAAATAAATATGCATCCCAAGAAATTTACTAATATTGCAAAGTACCTGCAAATTAAGATTTTTTTTTCTTTTATTACCATCTTTGAGTGGTACTTGAAATACATTTTTAATCATGTTTTAATTTGTTTTAAGGTACTAGAAGGCACCCTAGAGTTGCATTTTTGTTTTGAGTAATATTTCCCTGCCCCTAATTAAACATGTAAGATTTTTTTTTCCAATGCTCAAGTTCCCTAAACTTCTTCCCTTAATTAAGTAAGACAGGAGGTTATCAGCCTCTTTTACCTTCCCAGAAAGTAGGTAATTAGAACACAGAATACAAAGTCAAATGGGACAGTATAATAGTCGATAAATAGCTATTGGGTGTTACAGATAAATATAGTGTACATTATTATATAAATTATCTATTAGTACCAGCTAAAAACATGACATTTTAATGCCAGCAACAGCTTATACAAAGCATTTTACAAAGCGGTGAAAAAGTAACCGAAGCAGCTTCAGAGAGTTGGTCCCAAGTATCCCAGGCATGTGATTTTATGTTTTTAGATTTTATTGTTAGTGCTACTATTTGGAATATTTTAATTTCCATCTGAATAAAAAGTAAGAAAACATTGCTAATGAAACTGTGGATTTTTTATTTTTTTTTAGTAATAAGATGATGTTTTTATCACAGGAGCTTATATTAAGGTTATACCAGAATCCATTAGCACCAAACAAAATTTTCAAATAGAACTTGTCATTTCCCATTTCATCATTTGTCTTCGCACATTTACAATTTTAAGCTGTATTATTAATAGAGAGTATCACATAGCAATTTATTATCACAGGCAATGTTTGGGTATGCAGATTGTATTGTAGAGTTTTTCAGGTTGGTTTAGTGACTTTTAGGGGAAGGCTTTCAGAATCTGTTGTGCACTTTGCAACATGTCTTCAGGAGGACTAATTTTGGACCTATTTTGAATAAACTCTTCATTTTTGGTAACCAGTGGGCCTGTGTTGACCTCAGCATTTTTGAGCTTTTATCTTCTTGACGCTTGTTCTTTTCCAATGCTATTTCATCCAAATGGAAGGGCAAAGCAAAGGAGTGCTGGTGATAGAAGAATTGTTTCCCAAAAGGAAGAAGTGATGATAGCAACTTTTGAAAGCAGCTTTTCCTGCCATCTTAGAAGCCAGTGCTTAAATCCTGTCACTTGAGACTGTAGGTGACAATGACATTATTGACCTTTACATATTGACATTTTGTCTTTGAAAAAGCAGAAGGGATCAGTGCTGTCTGTCATGAGAAACATTTTAAAAGGAATATGCTTTCAAAATATATGGCATTTATTAGTTGAATGCCGTATTCATGTTCGCTTGGCTCTTTGAAAACAAGAGTATTGCTGCAAAAAGATGAACAAGAATAGGAAAAAATGACAAAGTTACATTGAGAGTAAAGCAAGATGTATTGTAAGCTGCTTCAGAAAGATTTATCACTCAAGAGTTATTGTTTCTATATCTCGCAAGATAAAACTCCTCTGGGAGAAGAGTCTACTTGGCAGAAATTTTAACCTGGATTACTTTTCAAGCTGTGTTAATTAGCTTCAGCTAATTGTCCTTCAAGGGCTTATCTTTTCCGAAGAGCAGTTTGCAAAATGGAAGAGCTTGGGACATAAAGCGTATTCAGGTACTCAAATCACATAAAAGAAATTCCTACTTTCGCATCCTTATAGCTAGCATCTCAATTTCAGTGCTTGCATGACAGGTGACAAAAGGCCTTTGGATGGAGAGGAATTTTCTGTGTGCCCTTATCTCACCATGTGTCAGGTGGACCAAGATGATCCACACAGAGGTCAGACATTCGTCAGGCATGGTCATGCAGAGTAAATGCAGAGGACATCATTCTAAGACTGCATTACAGTGTGTCAGAGCCTGCTTTTCCTTGGTGTGGTGGTCACATTCAGGGCTGAAATGCGAACAGTGTAATATTTTTTTTATTCCTGTCAATTAACAAATATGAAAAATGGCTACAAAATATGCTACAGAATGGCAGCAAATACATTTTCTTAAACACCTATCCATATCAAGATGATTATTAAACTCCTATTAATTTAGAGGTTCCTGCTCAGCAGAAGCACAATTTTAGAGGTTTCATGTTCCTAAAGCAGGACTTGGGCCGTAGGCAGGTGTTCATTGCAGAAATAGTACAAAATTGGTGGCAGTAAGGTTTTTTTTGTTTGTTTTGTTTGTTTGTTTGTTTCTTTAATACCTGTGTTAGAACATGACTAGAATTCTACTGCCACAGAGGTGATGGTCCCAGTGCAAGATGCATCTGAGAGATGGTTAGGCAGAAGTTGCAGGGAAGAAAAGCTTTCCGTGCATCCAAAAATCGTCCAGCTCTGAAAGGACTGAACAAGTTTTTGTTGAGTTTATCTCTTGGCAACCTGGTGTTTTCCCAGGTAAGCCCTGAGATATAGCTAGGTTGCTCCTAGGACCTGGGAAAATGTTCTAGCAATCAAACTGCTGTGGACAATGGAGGTACCACTTCTTGCCCATGGGCATGATTTAAAGTATCTGCTTGGTTCTTGAAGGAAAAGAAAATGCATAGCACCATTAAAAAATACTTCAGCAGAGCAGAGGGGCTCACTGCATCAATAAACGAGGGGTCATAGTGGGGATCTAAGGCTTTTATCTGTTCTCAACCCCGGCTTTTAGGCATCCCCATAGTGGCAATGACAGCTGTAGGCGTCTCCTTGTTCTGCGTGGACACCTTTGGGTTGTGTCCTGAATGCCTGGCTCTTGGCCGGCACAGGCAGCCAGGATGCCCCACACAAGGCTGTCCCAGTGCTCCAGTGGGAAGGTGCCCAGCAGTTCCTGCCAAGCAGACCTCGGAGACAGTTGTTTTCTTCAAGGGTTTTGACCTTCCTGTCTAGGAAAGCCAGTCTGCACCTGAGCTGCTGAAGGCAGTGGAATTCAGTTGCTAATGTACTCGAGCTGAGTTATCTTTGATACCATTTTGTGAGTTTTCTTAAATTCTGGTGAGTATAAAAATTCTGGCCTTCATCTAAATGGAAGAACCCATTTTTATCCTCACAATTACAGAGATCATCTTTATAACATAAGCTTACTCCAGCGCCAGATTTGATTTACTTGTTTACAAGTAATATCTTCCTAGTTTTATATTTTGGAGAGACTTTTTCCTGTTTATTGCAAGCTTGGAAGTGGCATTACTCCTTAAGAGCATTCTTTGTGCTCAGTCTCTCGATTAGGTCAGAAATCATCAGTGAAACTATGTAATTAATATTTTACTCCTCAGATGTATTCAGATAAGTTAATAAATTCATCAACTAATGAATATTAGTTACATTCCTGCCAGTGCGAAGGTGAAGGAAAGAAGCAAACTTTTAACTTGGTTTGTGTTCTGAGAAAGCAGGACTTTCAAAAGAACAGCACTCGTGTCCCAGGGTCAGGCCCAGGTCCAGCACACTCTGCCTGTGGTGTTGGTGTTTGGGGCATGACGAAGACACCTAAATAAGAAGAAGACACATCTAAGTGTAGATTCATTCCAGATAGAGCCACTATTGCAACTCTCATAAATCCAAGAGGAAGCAGGTGGTTTCTACTGCAGTTATTGGTGCCAAGTGAGGTGAAGGTTCAACAAACACTACTCGCTCCAGGCACAGAAATCCCTTCTGCTGGTCTTCCCTATCCAAAAAACTCTTGAGGTTAATCACTGCACGCTCCTTTAAGCACTAACAAGGTCATCAGATGAGGTCCCCACTAGCTTAGTCCCACCTTTCTGTGACAAGGCTGTAGGAAGGCAGCGCCCTAGCCCATAGCACAGAGATGGCAACAACAAGGTGTCCCTCACCACCACGCTGGGAAAGCTGGCAGCGTCCTGGCTTCACCCAGCCAAGCAGAGCGCATCCGCTCTGATGACCAGGGTCCCTGCGCTCCTTTTCTCCTGTCACATCCAGAATTATCTGCTGATGTTGATCTCCTGTGGCAGCAGGGCTTGAAATTAATACCCTATTGAAGTCCAGACACTGGTGCTTTCATGATATTGCTCCAGGCTCTCCACAGACATGGGCTATTTTGATTGCACTTTTTGCTTTCTTTCATTCTAGTTGCGTTGCAGCCCTGGGGGTATGCATCTTGATACTCACAGCCAAAATTGTCTCCTTTTCATGGGACTTGAGGAGGCAGGGACCTTTATGTAGGTATACAATTCTTTTTCCTTTCTTAGCAGCTCTGACCCCAAATACCCTTCATTTTAACTTGTTCTGTTTTTTAATAAAGAGCTCCATCCAAACCTTTTATTCTACTGCACGGGGTCATCCCTTTTGTCATTTTACCCCTTGTCTTTCACTACATATGTTCGTAACAAGGCATCCTAACACTTTATTGACTTAGTTTTGGTGCAGAGGGTTGTTGTTAATATTTTTCCAATTTTGTATTCATACTTTCTAGATATTATTCCCCTTTCATCCCGGCTTGAAAAGTAAAATTGACTTTATTCTAATGAGAATGATACAGATACAGTTTTACAGTTTGAGCAAACAAAGCAGGGTGATGCCCTGTCTCATTTCCTTTCATTTGCAGCTGCCAAAATGGCAATACGTACAGCAATACATTTTTGCACTAGTATTTTCTACGATGCCAGTTTAGGAAAACTTCTTGGCTCGGCAGGTGCTTGTGTGCCTGGCTGGAGGGCAGCCTGCTCCTGGTGTCTCGCAGTGCCTGGTAGCTGGAGTCCAGGTGCCCTCTGCTGTTCAGGGCTTTCCCCGTGCTGTGTCCAAGTACTGTGCTCTGCCAGATGAAATCCTCGTATCCCCTGGTCTGTCTCATTTCTCTCTTGCTAACATGTTAAAAGCAGAAAGTATTTTCAAGTATCCTGTGTTCCTCCTCGGTGGTATTTCTTGGAGGGCCACTGCTGGCTCTCTATGTGTCTCCTTCGTATGCAGCCTTTTCTTTTGCTTTATGAGGTTTTCTTTGGGAGCCATTTTTACAGTTGATATTGTCTCTGGGAGTTGGGCGCTTATTGCGCTAGGTCTGTATTAGTAATTAGCACAGATTAATAGGAGTGGATTTGTAGAGAAAAAAATGTTGGTGGCAAGGACCTGATGTATAGACTGTATGCATTTCAGTGGCATTTTCCTTTGGAGTACTTCCAGTCTGGTTCCTTTGGACTCACCTGAAAGGAGCCCAGTTCTCATGCTCTTGATGTTAGAGGGAACGCTAAGCTTCAGTTGCACCAACAGTTGCTTCAGAAGCGGACTCCTTGTCTGGGGCAAAATACATTTTAATGCACCTTGGGCATGAAGACTGTTCTTCATTGCTTTTGTCGTCACAGTGCTCGTCTGAAGGTGGTGGCAGAGATCTGGTCACACATGCTGGTGTTCCTGTAGTGTAGGCTTTGGCCCTTCGGAGGTTTATGGGTACCAGGATACAAGTTGCGGCCAACCTCTGCATGCATGTAGTGAGGCTGGAGTTGGCCCTAATGGTACTCAGCTCCAAAAAAAGTGCCATGGCAGAACCCTGCTTGCAGCCTCCTGTTCTGGTAAGATGGGAAAGCTGTGCATGCAGATGCTGGTCTGCAAGCCCCTCGGTGCAGGGTGTTACTGACAGGAGAGCCAGTCTGTGGGTTTTGTGAGTGATAAACAGCACTGTGTGTCAGGACAGGATTCTTTTTATTTCTTTATCTTCTCTTTTTTTAGAAAGGTAAGCCAAGAAGGTTTTTTAACCCCTGCTAAACGTGAAATTCCAGTTAGAAGTTCCAAATCGGGAGACACCAATTAAAGAGAATGATTTAATTAAGATCCGACTTTCTGTTGGGCCACTGCTTTTGAAAACTTTTGCTGAAATAATTCACTGACCCCCGGTGTCAGTGAACTATTGTATGATTAGATTAGTTATTCTTCTGCAATAGAAAATATTTTCTGGCTTACAGCATTACAAAAATTGGACAGCATGAGGGCTATAATAATTGTCTCCGTCTCCCTCTGTGTCAATTGTTTTCTGAATTAGTGACCATATGGGAACTAGCTTTCGCCTTGGCTATCTGCAGTGCCAGAGTGGTGGTGGGGGAAGCTTTTGGGGCATGCAAAAAGGGAGAAAAAGATAACTAATTCTATATAAAGCAGAACTCACAGTCATTTCTTTTAGGCTGTGTAAACAATTAAAATAACTCTTGCTATTTTGAGAAAAGGAAAAAAAAAAAAACCCACACCAAGAATGTAACTGACTTTAAATAGCATTCTTTGGACTCTGCCATTTGAGACTTTTTTCTTTCTGCTGGAGAATTTTGTGTATAGCAGAGCTGGGCCTTAAATAATTTGTAATTTCATACTGAAGCCAATGTTAGTTTGTATCCAAGTCTAGCTATCAGATATTCCCAATTGCTGTAACGAATAGGTGTTTACTTAGAAAATAAGTTCTCAGAAATGATTTTAAAAGGTAAGAGCACATCAAGGTAACATCCAAGGTGATAGTCCTAAATAAAGGTAGTAGAGACTGCTAAATGGTTACTTTATTTTTTTGATGGTGAATTGACATTTACTTGCAGTCTTGCATTACTCATGCAGAGATCTGTGCTGGGTAGACTTTATGGCTGCTTTCCTCTTGAGAAAATGCACTGTGTAATGCACTGTGTCGCTCACAAGGGATATATTAGATTAGCTTTTAAAAACAGGTCATTTTTATTTAGGTAATAATCTATACACTTTTCTCTTGCTAACTTGACCTTTCGATATGATAATGGGCTGTGTCAGATGGCAGATTGAAGCGCTAGCAAAAAAAAGTGCTTTTGAAGCAGGCTGCTATGATAATATTTTACTGCATTTGTTTTATAAATTAGAGCCCAATACTAGCTGAGAGATGATGAAATAAAAATGCAGCAGAAAGCTTTCTGAAGATTATGAGTCTCATTCCAGAGGAAACAGAAAAATAGTGCTGTGAATGCATCTATGTGCTCAGCAGCTTGAGTTGTACTTGGTAGCACTTGATGGAAAAGGAGGTCTGCGTATTAGAAATATTAGCCTTTCTTCTGGCATTTATCTGAGTACTTTATTCTGGAACCTCTCAGAATACTTTACTAATCCTAACACTGCCATTTGTATAGCACAGTCTTGGTAGCTTTAAGCAGAAATTTTGGCAAGCTTTGGCATCCGAGAGGAATGGAGGGGCAACAGTAACATGAAAGCCTTTGTGCACAGTTTCTGTCCATCTGGTGCCCAGTATGTTTTTGAGCTGTCCCCAACATTACCTACATAGGTCTGTGAGTATTACAGCACTGGCAGACGGACTATTTCTGCCCCACTTTCATCAGAGGGATGTAAATAACAAGGGTGCTTCATCAGAGTCAAATATATTGTAAATAAAACTCACGCTCCTTCCGTAGGGACCTACTGATTTTTGGAACTGTTAGGAATAGTTGTGGGATTATTTGTGGCTTTTCCAGCACCTGCTAGAGCAGTTGTCCTTGGCTGTACCTGACCAACTCTTATGAGGTCCACCAGGAGTTGGTCTGACCTCACTTTTAGGGGGAAATGTTGGTAAAGGACAGAAAAGAGAGAAATGTAGTGCCAGTGAGAGCTGAAAGGCAAGGATGTGGTTGGTGCTGGCACCCAGGTGAACTCTAGGAGGAAGAGGTTTGGGCTCCAGGGAGGGCAGCACCAGGGGAGACGTGGAGGAGCACCATCTCCCCTCTGCTGACTTTCCTTGCCAGAGCAGGTCAAGGTGTTGCCAGATGAAGTTCTTCCTGTGTACCTGAGAAACTTTTCAGGCAGAGATATGCAGGGAATGGCTATAAAGGTTTGAAAATTTGCTCTATGCAGTTATTTAAAAAGCAGGGAGAGGGGAAAGAGCAGAGGGTGGAGGTCCATATTTCAAAGATGAGTGAATATGAATTGTTTTCCCTGAGAAAGTTAGTAAGCGTGGTACCCAAAAACTGCATAGCAAATTCAATTGACCCCTGAACAGTAATTGTGTCAAATTCAAAGATGAAATTCAATCACTGAACTGTGAAATGGAAGAAATTTAATCCTCCTGTAAGTGAAAAAAGCAATACAGGCTTAACTCCAAAGTTACTGCTGATGCCTCCACTCCACCAGCAGCTGAGACACCAAAACAAACCCTTTTTTTATTCTTTTTACTCCCCTTTTCCCTGCAAAGTATACATAATTGGTTTTCCTGAAGGTTCAAATTAATTTCCAGAGATAGCTTACAGTCTAAATGTAGTCCACATTAAACTCAGGATTTTTACTCGTATCTCATGATTATGAGCAATACTGGACCATGGCAATACTGGCAATGTGGTGCCTATGTTGCAGGCTGCCAAAACTCAGCTGCAAGACTCTCTTATTTTGATGTCCGTTAATTTTGCCAAATGTTAAGCACTTAAAGCAAGGGCAGGCCAAGAGGCTTTGTAGAGGAAGAGCAATTTATGCTGCCGAGATGAGTCCCTGCCTTCATCGCTGCCGACAGACAGCTGCGGGACCCACACGACTCCACACTCCCTCCTTTTGGTGCAACGGGAAGGTGACAACCTGCTACTACAGTAACTTAATCTGTAACACCAAGTAAATGAGGCTTACTTACAAAAAAAAAAAAAAAAAAAAAAGATGAGATGCTTCCAGCAATGCTGATGGATTTTTCTAGTTTTCTTTCCATTTGCTTGCTTCCAGCACTTAGGCCATCCCAAGCCATACAGCTGGGCAGTACACTTATTTATCCTGACTATGCCACACTCCACTTATATTGATTTGCCCTGTGTTGCATTTGCTATATTTTCTCAGTGCCTGACTCCATTAAATGATTTGGGAAGTGCTGAGCTTTAAGTCTGTAAATCAGCTCCTCAAGAAAAAAAAGAGGAAAAACTGTTCTTATGATTTAAATGATCCCACAGCTTTTTCATATGTATAGCAAGGTAAAACATCAAAAATACAGATAAAATGAAGTTTTAGAATATGTGAGAAAGCTGAGTGTCTGTAAACCCTGAGAGAGAAGTTAAAAGTCTGATCTTCCCCATTATTTTGGACATGAATGTAAAACTACCTGGAAGTTTATAATAGGACTATTGTGATTAAATTTCTGATATAACTTACAAGAACACAGCTGTATTTAAAATTCATTTCAGTAATGGGAATTAAGCGTTCCTAGCTCTATCTGCTCAGTGTACTATCACACGCAAGCATTTTTACACTCTGTTTTTAATATTTGATAGGCTTTGTTACTTCATTTTCAGGTGTGATTTCAGGTCGCTCTGCTGAACACATCAAACAATGTAATTTGTTGATAGCAAAACGAAGGATTAGTCTGATACAATCTCGACAAATTGTGCTCAAAAAGCATTTGTGGAATTGCAATCACAGCTCTGCTCCCGAGCAAGGGAGGAGATTTGCTTGGCTGTTGATTATCTCCTACAAATGGCTGTGCTGTACCTTCACCCACAGCCATCAGAACTGCAAGTGCACTTCCAGCTCCTTGTACCAACCGTAGTCTCAAATTAAATCATGAGATTTGCTGCACTTGGTGCATCGCCTAATCCTTCATGCTTTAAGAAGATGCTTTCTAATGAAGATGTATTTCTCACACTTTGAGATTTTAATGGATAGCTATTCCTTATTTCACGTAGAGACTTTCTGTGCCAAAAGGATATCATTCATCTTTGATGGCAAAATATATTCTTATAACTCAAAATTCTTTTAGGAGCTGGTAACAAGAAATGTCCTGGCAGTAAGCCAGTAACTGGCTGTTACTCTTTTAACATGTAGGAAAGTTGCCAGTCAGTCCCAACAGATGCTGGTTTTGCAGAAAAGCTAACTACTTGAATGCTTTGAAAAATGAGCCATCTCTTTAAATTTTTCCAGCTTCTTAGCTTGCTTTCCGATTGCATACAGTTAGGGAAATGAAGGTCTTAAGTTTATCTTTTCAAAATTTCAAAGATGTTTTATGATCCTATTATCAACCTGACTGCTTACAAATAAGCCATTTTAATACGTATGCAAAAATTGAATTGTTATATTTTGTATCTGGGTCAGGTTTGGATGTAAAAATGTTTGTTAAGCATTGAGCATGTGCTTAGTAAAGGCATTACCTCCTGCTTGCAAAAGGTAGTTGAAACAAGAAGATAAAGCTCCAAAGTTCGCATCTCAGGAAAGAAAGTCCTGCATGAAATTACTGCTGTTGCAAAAACACCCTTGCTAAATATTGAAGCTGACATTTAAAAACAAACAAACAAAAAAAAAATCAGGAATTGCATTTGTCTTTTATTGTTGCAGCCTTTGCAAGGGTAAAATCCTCCAAGACTGAGTGCCAAGAACAGCCTTCCGTGGTCCTGGACTGTGCTTAGCACTTCACAAAGTCCCCTCTAAAGTTAAATATCATCAAATGCTTTTCTTCCAGTCAACTAAAATAAAACTCAAGTTACCAAAAACTTACTTTAGGTGAACTTTTTAAATGCAGAAGCAAAAGTATGAGTATCTTCTCTTGTTTCTCTATGTGTTTTGTTCTTTAAAGCAGACAGGTTTTTATCATTGCCTTGTTGTCCAGAACAGCTACTGTCTATTGCTCCTGGAAATGGAGAAAATATTCAGACTTTTCAGGAGAGAAATAGAAGGTGTAAAGGCTGGAAGCAAACAGTCCTGTACCTTCACTTTCCTAATGTTGAAGGTTGGTGATGGTTTCAGATGAGGGCATGTACACGGGTGTCAGTTGAGTGAAGGGGCCCTTTATAGTGAGTCTCATTGGATAGCTTCAAGCATTTTGCAGTATTGCTTTGAACATGGGTGGGGGAAAAAAATCTCAAATGTTTGTTTGATCAGCAGCATCTCCTGTGCCATTTAACTGAGGAGACTAACATAAGAAAGCTGAGCTCTAGGTGTGCCAGAGGCCATATCATTCAAGAAGTCAACAGGAGCTACAAATAGTGAGCTCCCCTTTCAACTTCATGATTGCTGGATGTCACATTTTGGGTTGAAAAAAAAAATTATAGTCATGTGAGCTATTTTAAAGTTTTCTTAGTTTCCCACAAGTTCTTAGTATATGAAGTGCTTAGAAGATGAACATTTCTAGAAGAAGGTATCATTACTTCTAGAGCTGGTGCTCAGCACAGGCTGAGCATCGCCCTTTAGGAGACAGCAAGAGGAGGGTGCTCAGGAACAAGGCAGGGACATTCCTCGAGGGAAATTTTCAGCTACCATGGAGGCATTTTGAGATGAAAGGCCCTTTGAGTCTGTAAGTGAAGGCTATAGTAAAAAAGTAACCTAGGTTCCCCTGTAACCTAAGCTTAGCATTGGAGGAATCTGAATGCTGACCTCCGTTGGCTGTCAGTCAAAGAAACTTGGTTACCTGGGCATTTATGCCATTGAAGTAAACTTTTATCATAGGTATTTATTTTGGTTGAAGGAGAGAAATGCTAATGGAATACTTGTATACAGGTGCAATTTTTATGTTTTTGCTGGAAAGCATATTTAGAAAAATGCCTACACTCATTCACAGATTTATCACTGAGTTTTAAAATTTATTCAAAGCTTGAACTAATTTATAATATTGTCTCTCACTTTCAAATATCTTGTTTATGACATGAAAAATCCTGGTATCATACTGGCAGTTCACAGGGACAATCAAATTGCTAATTTTCCTGAACTCCTGCATCTTTAATAAGCCCCTTTATCTAGATTTTTGAAGTTAGTTCTGTTCAAATAAAAATCTAGGAATGCATTCAAAATACATTCACTTCTTCAAAACCATGAAGAAAGCATCTGGACTGTTCTATGTTCAGAAAGCCATTTTTACAATGGGTTTGGGACCAGGGGCTGGAACCGGTTCTCCAGGCATCATTGCCAAAGACATTAATATTTTTGGTAAGTGTAAATGCAGCCGGGGTGGCAGCATGCAGGAGGCATTACTGGCTGGACTCGGGCTGATGGCTGCAGCTGTGTCCTGCCTGAGCTGCCTTTCACATGGATCTGTCGGGACTGGAGGAGCAGGACTCGGCTGCGGCTCAGCTTACATGAGCATTTGCAAGCTAGGAGGTCGCTTCTGGGTGACAGTGAGGTTTTTGGCTATGCTTTGTGCTACGTGTTCCATTGGTATCACCCAACGAACAGGGTGGGTTGGAGTTTCCTTTGGCTGCACATCATTTTTGAGCCAGTTCTGCAAAACCTGTCCCTGCTCACCCTGTGAAGCATCCATGTCCCTGCACCATGTCCCTGCACTGTGCTCTGCCTGCAGCCCCTGCAAGGCCAGCAGGAGTGGTTTTAGTATCTTCTGTTGTACAGAAGCCAAAATCAGTGCTTTGGCTTTTAAATCCTGGATGAATTTTTGCAGGACTCTTGGAGTTTCTTATAAAAAAAGGAGCAAATATATATCAGATAATTAAAACACAATGCATAATCAGAAGCAGTTTTTCAGGGAACTTGAATCTATACACCGGTATTAATTTAAAATGATAAAATCCACCTTACAAGGTCATAAACATCCATAAAATTAGTGCTTGTTTTCCTGTTCCCACAACTCAAAGCTCCAGTGTAAATGTAGGAAACTCAGTTACGATTTGGAGCGCCTGGAGAACTGAGGATCAGGCCCGCCGCTGAGGAGAAGGTATTTTGCTTGTTCCCAAAGTGAATGCTGTGAATGTGCTTCAGGGCCACGATGGTCTGCTCTAGAAGACGATTCGATTTCAGAAAGCAGTTATCAGCCTGTTAATAGTCAGCACTCAGTGACTCCAGTCTTTAAAATTTATATTCCCTCTATTTATTTGATAGGCTGAGCATTATCTGGCTTTTCTGTTGCAACAGCACTCGTACCCAGTGCCTGTTTTTCATATTTATATGTCTAATAAAACATAACGCTGCCAGCTTAGACCTGTTCATTTGTATTTTATGCTTTCACTCTTTACTCTCAGTTTCTATGGGAACCTGGGCTGGTGCAACAACAGAGAATAAAGAGATGAAGAGAGGTCTTCAGAACCATAGCTCCTTTTCTGTGCGGAATTGCCAGCATTATAAACCAAGCACAAACAAGCAGAGAACCAAATAAACTTGGAAAGGAAAATCAGGGCAAGTTAAATGCAAGAAAGTTGATGGTAATTGAGTTTCTTCATGGAAGTAGAGTAGAGAGAAGGTCCTCCTTCCTGAAATATTTTGCGTGGGTGGTTTTATGTGTTTATGGTTTGAAAATCTGTGTCCAGTGCTTAAAAGTTAGGTTTACATTTTCTGATGAGGAGATAACAATTTTTAGTACCTTCTTTCATGGCTATTTCAGTTTAGTCTTCCACTGTTTAAAAAAACAACAGAAAAAAAACTCTCCACTTGATATAATTATTTATAGCTCATGAGTTGGAAACCTGGCATAACGTACAACGTATGGAAAGGAAATGTATGCAAAGGAAAATACATTGTAGTTCATATATCATGATATCATTTAGCATCCACTGCTTCGGTATCTGCCAGTGAATCAAGGTAATAGATTAGCTGAGATAATTAGCTGAAGTAATTAGTAGGAAATAATTAGGAAAACCTCCTAAGGACATTCCTTGCAGCGGCACAGTGTGTATGTAAATTCTTTAGGAGATGCTAGTGTTTCAAACTGACTTGGAAGCATATGAATGTAATACTTTGAACACAGATTGCATAAGGCTATGATTTAAAATAAATAAATAAATAAAATGGCATCTTTCAACTGGTCTGGATTTAAAACACAGTGGCTTTGCCAAACTTTGCACATATACAGAGTATACACACATATACAGATATCCACAGAAAAGGTCTTTGAAACAGTGGGTTTGGTAGGGCTAATACTGATAAGACTTACAAGCAGTTCCTGAAACACGTCATTTGTTTGGTTTAATGTTCATATGCATTGAGGTGGATGTTCACAGCTGTGCTCCTGAATATCTAGAGCTGGCTATCAACAGATAATGAGATATTCCTCACAGAATCAGCTGAAGCCAGGACACCCTTTGGGATACTTGGTATTATCATCACTGTACTATTGTTTTTCTTACAAATGCTTATTTCTGAGGTCAAGCAGGCCTGTTTGAGATCATCTGCTCTTATAGGCTCTTTCCAGAACCTGAATTTCTGCATGGATTGATGTGGCAATCACATTGAAATAACCCTTCTCTTGATAGATACCTTTTCTTCTCACTGCTGCCTTCTTTGAAGCTGGTTTGGGTTGGTATTGCTGATTTAGGGTAGGTTGTATTAGATGAACTTGCTTGGCTTCCCTTGCTGCCACTGTTTGGGTCTGTTGGTTCAGAAGCAGTAGAGTAGCTAAAAACCGTGAAGTTTTCAGTACTGCTGAACAGCACCATGAACAACCCTGGACAAGTTGCTTTTCTATTTCCCTTGGTTTAAGGATCAGAAGAACAAGATTTAAGATCTACTAAAGCAAGGAACTACATCAGAAGTTGACATTGTTGCATTATCTCCATCATCCCATGTTACAGATTCCAGGGGCATCTCAACATCTTTTTTCAGAGCTCCTTGAAATATTTTTCCCTATGCTTCCTGCTTGCTTTGTTTTTGAAGTAAAGTGATTTCAAAATTATCTTTCTATGTAGTGTTCAAAAGTGGAGTGGTAAGCATTTCACCTCATAACACAGCATCTATAAATAGCTTTTTATCCATGCCAGGAAGTTCATCTTTCTTTTCAGTTATCTCTTTACACTCATTGTTACCCCTGAATTTATATAGGCTATCTGTTGGGCAAGAAATTCCTTTGCAGTTCCAAACTTTTTTTTTTTTTTTCTATTTTTTCAATGAGAGAACTTCATTGTCCCCTTCTCCTGGGCATTACTTTTTTCTGTCCTTGTTATTGTGGCGCTCTGCCCTCTGAAATATCTAAGTGTCTCTCAGTTGTTCCAACAGAAGAAAATAAATAAAATAGCACTAGATTCCCTTTATTTCTGCTCTAGAGGTAGTTTCGGAGATTTATGTTTTGTAGACATTCATTAAGGTAAGCAATGATGTAGAGCAGCCTTGTCTCTCTGGTCCTTCCACATCCCCATGGTGGAAGAATACCGAGACTCATGGGAGAACCCAGTGCTCTCCAGGAGGTGGTCTCTTCCACCTCCACTGAAAGGCTTTGGACTTCTCCAGTGGAATACAGGTTCGAATGACTTTGACCACTTCATAAAGGTTTACTAAGGATGTAGTCCATTCAATTATAAAACAGGGTTGGCTCTGGAATGTAAGTTGACCCTTCTCAAAACTGCCAGGGCAACAAGTGAACTTAACAGGACCAGAGGGGTCTTTTGACTTGTGATGAGCTTTTTGGGCTCAAGAAGTTGGTGAAGGGTAGCTTGCTGGTATCTGCCATGCGGTACGGTATTCCTGGGGATCTTGGAGGGTCTCCACTGCTAGGTGTAGAAGACTTCCAGCTGGCAAGACTGGTAAACCTGACCTACCACTGTGCTACTTGTAGTGTCATAGCTCAGCTTTGTCAGCAGCAAAGAACAGATAATCATGCAATGAGGTTGTCTGTGTAGAAGACTTTGAGGAACCAGGCATCAGATTTAGGCTCATCCTTGTGAGAATTCCTGAAATGAGAGCAGGACTCCTAGTGGCAGGCAGCCTCTTTGAGGTCAGTCCCTCGTAATAACCACAGGATCTCTGCTCCAGCCCCTGCAGGAAGAGCCAAAGAAGGAATGCTGCAATGGTCTCAAACCTCCGACCTTGAATTCACAGTCATCTCCTGTGTGCTACCTGATCGTTTGAGCTACTGGACACTCAACCTTTTGGTTTACAGGGGAAACGTGATCCTTCCAGTTCGTTGCTAATGCCTCCTACACACATCCGAGTGTGGGTCACCAGAGCCCAGGGATTCCTCGCTCCTTCCCAAACCTGGGCACAGGCAGAAAGAGCTGCATCTCTTCTGTGTCTTTAACCTTTTTGGTTCCCAACCATGCGACTTATATCTGGAGTTGTCCTAACTAGATGCCTACATCAATTACTGATCCTAGGGAGTATCCAAAACATCAGGATCAGACAAAAACAAGCTGAAGGAAGCCACTCCAAATTGTGTAGCCTCCCCAAGAAGGCAGGCATTTTTGACAAATCTCGTACCTCTCAATTCAACTGTAGCAAGGAACTGCTTTAAAAACTAAGGATTAAATTAAAAATGTCACAGAAAGGACAAGTTGAAGCTGCTGTAGCCCAGTGGTGTCAGCATTGATAAAGAACGAAGCTAACAGGACAAAGGAATGAGATTAATTTGGAATCATATCTGTTCAAGAAGATGTGACTACCTCCACTTCCTTTGCCTCCAAGATTGAAAAAATATGAGAGGTGCATAGACCTAGCATTAGAAAGGCAATATTTTTAGGTCCTAAATGTCTGTTATCACAAAGGAGTATCTCTGGCTGACATCTCGCTGCTTTTGGGGAGGGCAGTCTGCGTAGTGCTGCAGATTAATGGAAAAACAGGAGGTCCTGCTGCACTGTGGGTAGAAAAATCAAGAGAAAAATGGGAGTAAGGTAGAGTATCAGAGCAGCTAAGCAGGAAACAAATAGCAGGGAAGGAAAATATGCAGCAGAGGCAGAGGGCAGCATATTTCAGTGTAGCTGCTCAACACAGGGCAGCACGCCTGCAGCCACTTGCTTAACACCAGTGGATTCTTGTCAGGTTGAAAACAAGGGGACAAAAGCCTTTTTTCACAGCCTTTTAGCTAAATAGGCTTGTTCTTCTCTCTGTGAACCCAGAGGAGAGGTTTTGCCAGTCTGAAGCCCCAGCAGCTCTGGAAATACCACAGCTGCTGTGAAGAGGGCACTTGCAGGTCTTGGCTACAAAGGATTGAAACCCACTCTACTAGAAAAAATAAATAAATAAATAAAAAGAAAACCCACGTGTATTTTTGTGGCATAGTAAGTAAGATGAAACAGTGCTGTCTATTTAAGAAGCTTCTCTTTTTTTGGTCCCCCTGCTGGATGGATACATTCCTAATTCCCTTGTAGCATTTAGAAAGGCTTCTGACTTTCCCTGGGTTGCCCATTATTAATCAGGAGTTGGCGGCATTTGACGCTGAAGTGCCATGCAGTAAAATCTCACAATTACGCTTCTTTGGCATGTAGCTGAGTTCAGCCCTTTTCTAATTCATTATCAATTCTATGTCGTGGCAAGGGAAGTTAATTCAAAACCACCACTGCTAATTCCAGGAAAAGAAGAAGGCATTAAGTCTCTCTGGGGAGTTTCAAGTGACAGCATAGCCATTAGTGGAGTGGAAATGCAGGAAGACGGTCTTTATCAGAAACCAAGTGTTTGGCTGTATAATTCTTCCCCAGGAGTCAGTATTTACCTTTTAGCTAAGTATTATTTTTACTACATTAAGAAATAAATGTTATTGGGCCTCTCCATCTTCTTAGTGAATAGCAGTTAGAACTTTGCTGTTTATTAAAGATGCTGAAAGAGTGAGGAAAAAAAATCATTTGAAAAAAAGTGCATGCTTCTCTTTGAGAGCAGAAACGAACGCAACTTTGGAAAGATTTTGTGTATAGAGTTACAAGTGGGTGATATTGGAGAAGTGTTTGCAATGCAAAAAATCCTTGCTTTGATCTAGGCTTTGTATCAGATCGCAGAATAGAGAGGATTATTCCTTTGCAACTGCTTAGGTTTCTGTTGGAAGAAGCATCTCTGTACCACAAAGATACTTAAGAGTTTAATGAAAAATCTTGGATTTATTACAAAAATATAAATGGTGGAACAGTCCTCTTCTTACTGGGGCCAGGGGATGCTAAGCTATATTTCCTTCTCCTCAAGCCCTTGTTATGGAGCTTCTCATGAGGATGATGATTACAAGGATCACCTTGCTGTCAAAACTCTGCTACTTCCTCATGTAACATATTTACAATAGCTCCTGTGAAACCATGGAGCCTCAGCTGAGTCTGTGAGAGTATTCATGGAACTAGCACTATGTGCTTGCCCTGCTTGTGAGAGCTGGGCAACATTTAAACAGCACTTCTTCCAAGCTCAGGATCGGTGCATCCCTAAGAGTAGGAAATCGGGGAAGGGGGACAGAAAACATGCATGGATGAGCAAGGAGCTCATCGACAAGATCAAAAGGAAGAGGAAGGTCTATGAAATGTGGAAAAAGGGCCTGTCCTCTTGGGAGGAATATAGAAGTGTTGTCAGGGCCTGCAGGGACGCAACGAAGAAGGCTAAAGCCCACCTAGAGATGAGGTTTGCAAAAGAGATAAAAGATAATAAGAAGGTTTTTTTTAAGTATGTAAACAGTAAAAGGAAGACTAGGGATAATGTGGGTCCCTTGCTGAATGAGGGGGGTGTCCTGGTAACAGGAGACTCTGAGAAGGCGGAGATACTGAATGCTTTCTTTGCTTCAGTCTTTGCTTCAAGGACTCCCCCCCCACCCCGGGACTCCTCAACCCTGAAGGGAGAAGAAAGGGTCTGGGAAGTGGAGGGCTCCCCACTGGTTGACGAGAGAGTGGTTCGGGAGCGTCTGAGTGGAATGAATGCACACAAATCCATGGGCCCTGACGGGATGCATCCACGTGTACTAAGGGATTTGGCAGAGGTGATCACTGAGCCGCTCTCTATCATCTTTGAAAGGTCCTGGAGACCAGGAGAGGTGCCTGAAGACTGGAGGATAGCCAATGTCACTCCAGTCTTCAAGAAGGGCAAGAAGGAGGATCTGGGAAACTACGGGCCAGTCAGTCTCACCTCTGTCCCTGGAAAGGTGTTGGAAAAGCTTGTTCCGGATGCCATCTCCAAGCAATTGGAAGAGAAGGATGTTATGAGGAGTAGTCAGCATGATTTACCAAGGGGAAGTCGTGCTCGACCAACCTCGTTGCCTTTTATGATGGCATCACCATCTGGGTAGATAGGGGGAGAGCAGTGGATGTCATCTACCTTGACTTTAGCAAGGCTTTCGATACTGTCTCCCACGACATCCTGCTAGCAAAGCTGAGAAAGTGTGGGATAGAGGAGTGGACAGTAAGGTGGGTTGAGAACTGGCTGTCTGGCCGAGCTCAGAGGGTGGTGATCGGCGACACAGAGTCCAGCTGGAGACCTGTGACTAGCGGTGTTCCCCAGGGGTCGGTGCTGGGTCCGGTCTTGTTCAACATCTTCATCGACGACCTTGATGAGGGAATAGTGTCTGCCCTCAGCAAGTACGCCGATGACACAAAGCTGGAAGGAGTGGCTGACACACCAGAAGGTTGTGCTGCCATTCAGCGAGACCTGGACCGGTTGGAGAGATGGGCAGGAAGAAACCAAATGAGGTTTAATAAGAGCAAGTGTAGAGTCCTGCACCTGGGAAGGAACAACCACACGTATCTGTACAGGCTGGGGGGCGACCTGCTGGAGAGGAACTCTGAGGAGAAGGACCTGGGGGTCCTGGTGGACGACAGGTTGACCATGAGCCAGCAGTGTGCCCTGGTGGCCAAGAGGGCCAATGGGATCCTGGCATGCATTAAAAGGAGTGTGGCCAGCATGTCAAGGGAGGTAATCCTCCCCCTCTATTCTGCCCCGGTCAGGCCTCACCTGGAGTACTGTGTCCAGTTCAGGGCTCCCCGGTACAAAAAAGACAGGGATCTCCTGGAAAGAGTCCAGTGGAGGGCCACTAAGATGATACAGGGCCTGGAGCATCTTCCCTGTGAAGAAAGGCTGAGAGACCTGGGTCTGTTCAGCCTGGAGAAGAGAAGACTGAGAGGGGATCTTATCAATGTTTTTAAATACCTGAGGTGTGGGAGACAGAGGGATTTGGCCAACCTCTTTTCAGTGGTTTGTGGGGACAGGATAAGGGGTTATGGCCACAAAATGGAGCACAGGAAGTTCCGCACCAACATGCGAGAGAACTTCTTCACAATGAGGATGATGGAGCACTGGAATGAGCTGCCCAGGGAGGTTGTGGAGGCTCCTTCTCTGGAGATATTCAAGGCCCGTCTGGACGCCTACCTGGGCAGCCTGCTCTAAGGAACCTGCTTTGGCAGGGGGGTTGGACCCGATGATCTTTCGAGGTCCCTTCCAACCCCTACAATTCTGTGATTCTGTGATTCTCCCTGAGCGTCCTCACAGTTGTTCTCCGGAGCACGTAATGTGCAAAATGGGCTTTTGATCTGATCCCAGACATCCCACAGATGATCTCTTTGTAAATAAGTCTTTCAGTGTGCCTTCATTTGCAAATAAGGAAACAGATATGGAAAGATTAAGCAAATTAACCAGAATTAAAAAAAGAAAAGCCAAGGCAGAGATGGAGTTGGCACCATCTTGCTCTCTCACATCTTCCATCCACAGATTGAAATGTAACTGGCAGAGAAAGAGTGGAAAAGTTTAACCTGCAGAATTACTTCTTGTTTAATGTGCTAACATAGGGTCATTGTAGAAAACAGCAAGAAAATGTTGACATTTCTATTTTCAGTTGTGAAAGAATTAGTCTGTAAAATTTAAAAAGTTTAATTTGGGGAAGGGTTCCTTACAGCAGACCATGCTCAGCATTACCCAGATACTGCTCAGATATTAATGCCCAGGTATTAAGCATTTAGATACTTGCATATGCTAAGTAAATCTTGCTGCTATATCTGTACCAGGGTGGAACAGAAGGGCGTGGAGGTACCAGGTACTGTATGTTTGCATAAAGGCATGCTGTTCTGTGCTCCTTTCCTAGTAATCCCTGACATTCAGTTTGTCTTTTTGACCATCCCTGACGACTGAACCATTGCTTTCATAGGACTGGACAATCATCTCGGAGCCCATCTTATCACGTGTATAGTTTGGGTTATTTTTTCTATGTATATAAGTTCATCTCTGTTTCATTTCATCTGACATTTTATTGGCAAGTCACTGAATATCCTAAGGTTCTTCTGCAGCTATTCGTGGTTCACCCTGTTTTTTCTGCTACTCTGGATAGCTTAATGTCAACAGAAAACCATGTCACTCCACTATTGAACCTTTATCCAGTTCAGTTTTAAATCCATCAAATGGCACAGGTTCCAACACAGTGCCGTGAAGGATCACAGGTGACTGACCTCCATGCTCTGAAGCAGTTAGTTCTCCATGAGAAGACCTTTCCTTGTATCTCCTGGCAGCTTAGTGTCTTTAATTGCCTTTGCCTGGGAAACCTTCTGAGATGTTTTTTGGAAACCAAATAAACTCTGTCAAGGAGATCAGCCTTATCCATAACCCTTTCAGTAGCGCTAATGTGTCCCTTTTTCCTTTGTGGAAGAGAGCATATCAAATTTGTTCCTGTGTCTGCTAATTCTGCTCTTGATTATAGTTTTCACTAATTTAGATACAGATGCTAGAAGCCGTAGCTCTCCAGATCAGCACTGCAAGCCTTTTAAAATATTTTTACTGACTCCTGAGGAAGCGGTAGGGATGTTAACCTGCCATTCAGCACATACATACGTACTTCCAATATATTTGTTACCTATGGAAAAGGTGTTTAGGGAGCTTAGGGGACATTGGAGTGTTGCACATACTGCAAGCAGGGGGGCTCTGGGGGATATTGCTGTGCTACATGAGACACTAGGGTAAGTTTGTAAGTTTGGGAATATTGTAGTTGTCATGTTTTTTTTTTTAAAATAACAACATTATTTTGAAAAAATTAAGCTGCTGATAAACAGAATAGAAGACAAGTTGAAGTCCGTAAGTGTAAAAGAAAGTCTCCTGAAGACAAGGCCTTGCTAAAGTTTCTTTAAGCATATGGGTCTGTGGCAATGAGCTGAAGGGTTGCCTGTGGAAACATGGGATATTTCTGCCCTCCAGTGGAAGCATGGGAAAGTGCCTTTCAGAAGTTGTCAAGGCTGGAAAATGGATGGGAGCCCATATGAGAGTGTTAAGAAGCTTCCAGGAAACTCATTGCTTTTGATTCTTTGTCCCCTGAATTATCATCAGCATTTCTCAACAACAACCGCTTGGTCTTCTTTAGGTCTCTTGCCCATGTGTGCTGATACACCCATCATTACTCCTACTGAATTGAATTTTCCAGTTTTGGGGCACTGAACCTAGTAGATGATGTGCAACCAGTGACATTTCAGTGTTGTAGTATGTGATTCTGGCTTGGAAGTGTGTTTTGGGGAGCACTCAGCAATCAATGCAAGTCATGTTCAACTCCTGGCATGTCTTGTGCCCCTCTCTAAAATGAGTTGAGTACTTGGGAAGTGTATTAAGAAATACTTTCCCCAATTGCAAAAAAGTCAAATGAGGTGTTGAGCTGCTGTGAGTTGAGGAGTTTAGGTCCTTCCAGCTTCCTGATATTCCCAAAATGAGATAGCTTGCATCATTTTTCAAGCCAAGGAATAATCTACATTAGAAAGACGTGGGGTTTGGGGTGGTTTGTTTGGTTTGGATTTCTTTTCTTTTCTCTAATTAGTACATGATAATATTGAAATGTTGACAGAGCACTTGGCAGATTTCTCATGTGGTGAATTTAGGATTTGCAGCAGTGAATAAAAGAAAGCTATGTTTTTTCCTCATGTGAGCCACCATATGTTAAATACTGTCTGATAAAAACTTCCTTTTATCTAGTCAAGACAAGTTGTAAGATTGAACAGCTCGTCTCTCCCCTTGTAGAACAAAAACAGACTTCCAGATCAGGCGCCAGGCACTGTGGAACACAACTCTTTTTTTTTTTTTTTGCCATTGCTTTTATACATTGCAAGAAGGGGCTGAGTTTCTCAATCTATTCCCATCTGTTTATATACAGATACATTGGAAGTGCCAATATACAAATGGCCTCACTGGGTCAGACAAAAGATGGTGCTAACTCTGTATCCTGTCTCTGACTGTGCCAGGCATCTAGGAAAAAGACCCAAGGAGATGCTTGGGATATTAATTGGTAATCCACCAGTCTCCAATGATTTGGGACTAAGGAACTTCCTGCGTGTGGGTGCTGTCTATATATTTAGTAGCTCTCAATGATTTTTCCCCCTTGATTCTTCTTAGCCACTTTATATGTGCCATGCAAGTTCTAGAGCTTTCTCATCTCCTGAGTTGTCTTATTCCTGCAACAGAAATCAATCCTGTGATCCACACTGTTACACCTCTTGGTACTTTTCCCAGTTGTACTCTATAATTTTTGAGATGGGAGAGGAGATAAAGATGGCCAAATCAGCCCATTGCTGCATGCGCAAGATTAGGATTTTTTTTCTTGACATCCATCACCGCATTGCTTCAGAATTCCAAGTGAATATATTTCTTTGTCCCTTGGTATCTTTAAGTCCTTCTGCATTTTTTCACCTTGTGCTTTTCTTTGCTATCTTTAGTGATTCAATATCCTCAACCAATGATGTCGTTTTACTTATTCCTCCCTTTTACAGATAGTCTATAAAGATGTTGAACAGGAGAGATTTGAAGAACTCTTGGCCTCCTTCCATTAGGAAAACCAGCCACTTATTACTATCTGCTGTTTCCTATTTTTAACCTTTTTTTAATCAATGCAAAGACCTTTCCTCTTATCTCATGGCAGCTTAATTTTTATAACAGCCTTTCAAACCTTGTCAAATGCCTTCTGGAAATCCAAGCCAACTATATCAACCAGATCTCTCCTGCCCATGTGCATGTCCTCTTCTTCAAAGAACTCCAGTAGACTTGTGAAGCAAGTTGGCTCTTCCCCAAAGAAGTCAGATTTATCCATGTGTCAACTAATTCTGTTAGTACAGATGTTGGGCTTAGTTGTGTACAGCTCTCTGGATCACATCAAAAAGCCGCTTCCATCCCTCAGCGAGCAGAGCTAGTTACAAACCACAGTTAGTAGTTCACCTTGAGTTCATTCAGAAGTGCTGAGTGAACACCATCTGGGGCTGGAGATGTGTTAATATTCATTTAGTAGACTCGGGTCCCCTACTGACACTTCAATTGATGGCGGTTACTCTGGTGATTCCCCTGGGAAGGAAGATTGCGGTAGCAGGATCTCCCCAAGATCTTCCATGCTGAACTGAGGGGTAAAAAGTGCACTGAGTGTTTCCTCAGATGGCTTTGTTCTTCTCAGTGTGCTCTTTCTAAAGCATGATCCTCTGGAGACCCTACAGCCTACCGTCAGGCTTCTTGCTGTTGCTGTGATTGAGAAGGATGTATTATTTGTTTTTAAGCCTTTTGAAGTTGTTACTTCATATGTGTATATATACATATGTATAATGTCCTTCCTTATGGTGTTTTTCCTTTTAACTGGACAGGGTTTGATTCTTTGCTTTCTTTTTTTCTTCTTTTTCCTTTTCAAATATGAAACCTCTTCATATTTGAAGGATGCCTTCTTGCTTTTAGTATACTATCTTATCCTGCTGTTCAGCCACACCAGCTTCCTTCTGACTTTTCATATGTCCATTGTTGATGTATGTTTGCTATATGCTTCCAGCCAGTTACGTTCTGCTGCTAAGATTTAATTCTCCCAATGAACTTTTAACTGCTCTTTGAATTACCTTTTTTTTTTTTAAGTGCGAGAGTCGTGCTTTTATTTTAAACCTCTTTTCAGACCTTCAGCCATGTTAAATCTCAGTACCTCATGGTTCCCCCTATAGGGAGGCTCTTCAGTGGTAGTACTTTGAACTGGACCTTGCATATTGTTCAGCATCAAATCACAAGTTTGAGGAAGTTCCTCTTTTTAGGAGGAAGTTATTACACTCTTCTGTTTTTCACTTCAATCTGCACTACGGAGTCTGGCTCCACACTTCTCTTGAGGGCAGTTCTCATCAATAGCATCATCATAGCAGCATTTTTCCATTGCAAGTTACCTCCCCGGCAGTCTGTTGTTGCTGCGTGTCAGTAGTCTGGCAAATGTGCTCAGGAGTCCTGAGCATTTTCTTCCTCCTCTCCTTTCCTGTGTTTGACTTCTGTGTCCCTATGGTGCAACCAGAGCAGAGTCTGCCTGGTTGCTTCTCATCATGTCGGATTCTTGTGCTCTGGGTAGGGTTTCTGATGGCTAGTCGTTCAGTTCACACTCTGCCACATCCCAGTTCAGACCAACCCCAGGGGTCCTGTTGACAAGTCCTTCTTCTGCTATGAGGCTGATCCTTTTTTGCCTGGCAGAGTTGCAGAGTTAACATCAGTGAGAAGAAGCAGTTTGCAGAGGTGGCTGCTTTGGGACGAAGTAGAAGAGGAACTGGCTTTTAGACTTGTGCAAACTGAGCGCCTGTATTCACAAGTTCAACCTGTGGCTGGTGGCAGCTCTTTTAGTTTTCTTCAAGCCTAGGGTTTCTCCCTGGCTTCTCACTATCTTCCTGTCTAAAGTGGTGTTGGAGTTTCATTTCGACAGGAAGATCCATCTTCCGGTAACAGGAGTCTTATGCTCTTAGGACCAAATCCATACTTCATTGCAAGTTTTGGAGTGTGGTGACAGTGAACATGTAGCAGCACGTCCTATTGCAGTCACTCAGTGGTAGGACATACGTATGCCACTTCTTGAAGAAAAGCGGGTACTTGTGTCCTTCAGGATGAGCAGACCTCTTACAGACGGGGTTCTGTGTTGAGAGGGATTGAACTGGCAGCAAGTGCAATCCCATTTCTGTGCCATGGACTGTCTTGGAAGAGGAGAGAGGCTCAAGGATACACTCCTTGTGATGTTGCAGGGTGTTTTCCAGAATTCACAGGGCACAATGCATACAAGTGACCTGCCCTGAAGGACCCCAGTGCCTGCCTATGTATCTGGCAGGGTCCAAGACATGGATTTTGCTTTTGAAAGTGATACAACAAGGATGAAAAGTCCTAGCAAATAAGTCAAATTAAAAGAGGTTAAGCACAGGATAGTATCAGGACAGAGTTGGTTAAGCGGGACCCAGTTTCACTGATCTCTTCCCACAGTTTCATCTGTCTGCCAGAAAAAAACAAGCAGAGTGAAAAATCTCGCTTTGTGTGCACACGTACTTGCTTTGTAAGGAAAAATCTGCTTCCTGCCTGCTCCCACTTTTTCAGTAGGATCCTATGTAATATTCCCCTCCTCCCCGCCTTCTCCTTATATGTCACCTTTTTTTCAAAGTAAATTAGGATGAAATATTCCGGATGCAACAACTTCAGCAGTGGCAGCATTTGACGTTTGCCAAATGATGGTTTTGTAGTAACACTTTTGGAGGTCTGGTCTGGTGACCCCAGTGCAATGAACAGCTCTTCTTTGGTGATCTGTGGGCACATTGGGGGAGCCACTGAACTCTGTCAAGAAAAACAGAGTTCATCCATCTGCTGCAGCAGCGTCTCCAGGTCCTGTCACACATGGGTCTGCTTGACAACTTGGAAGAGGTTATACAGGAACCATTGCAAAAATGGCTCTGGGCAGCCCTTGGAGAAGACACGAGTTCGCTCAAAGTAGACTACTTCTGAGCAGTCATCAACCTGGAAACCATTTAGGAAACTTTTTTCCTAGAAAGTTAGGGACATTTAAAAACAAGAAGCAAGTTCATACAGGTTGCCGGGCAAAATACAGAGTTCACAGTTGTTTGAAACCCATGGGACTTTAACAAATGTGCAATGAATAGCAAACATGGTGAGCTGGATATATAAATATGTCTAGCATCAGTATATTGATTTGTTCTCCACATTAAAATAATCTAGAAAAAGAATAGAGCAATCAAGTCTTTTTAATGAGTATTGCTGTTGCCATGGTGAGCATTTACTTATGCAAGCAACATAGTCCTACATTAAGGGTGGAGGCAAAAGGGCCATTAAGTGTTTATGTGGTTAGATGAGCAGATTTGGGATCCATGGGAACTAATTAGCAGTTTGCAATACACTTACCAGATCATGAGATTTTGTAAAGCAGAAGAGCAACAAGCAGAATTAACTGTGATTTGAGCAACGTGAAGCTGTAATTAGACTGAATTTTCCTTGAGATTACATCTCGCTTTCCTAGGAAGTACTTCCTAACATTGTAAGTTGGCCATGGCTCTTCCACGTTGACTCTGACAAGTTGCCTTAAAATAGCTTTGGTCCTTTGCTCTTTTTGCCCTTTGGCCAGTTGGGGTCAGCTGTCCTGCTTCTGTTCCCTCCCAGCTCCTGCTGCACCCCCAACCTCATCGCTGGCAGGGCAGTGTGAGAAGCGGGAAAGTCCTTGACTCAGTGTAAGCACTGCTCTGCAACAGTTAAAACAAGTAGGAGACATTTCTTCTCAGAAAGAGCAGTCAGGCATTGGAATGGGTTGCCTGGGAAAGTGGTGGCGTCACTGTCCCTGGGGGTGTTCAAGGAAAGGTTGGACCTGGTGCGTGGGGACATCCTTTAGAGGGTGACATTAGTAGCAGGGTGATGGTTGGACCAGATGATCTTGAAGGTCTTTTCCAACCTTAATGATTCTATGTTACACTGATGAAAGGCTAGAGCCTGAGCTGGAAAACATGTGGAATGTGTGGAACAAGGTAGATCAGGATGCAATTTGCTAGGTTCTGCTGTTTTGCCACCTAACTGTACCCATAAAAGTGGCCTAGAAGAAAGCTGGAGAGGGCCTCTATCAGGGAGTGTAGCCATGGAACCAGGAATAATGGCTTTGAGCAAATGGAAGGGAGATTTAGATGAGATGTGACGTGAGGAAGAAATTCTTCACTCGGCGCACAAAGCACACATGGGAATTAGGGCTGAAGATGCACCTTGCTTCTGTTCTTTTCCGTAAAGAATAGAATGAAATTACCTAAAAAACAGGGTTAAAAATAAACCCAGGGCACAGGATGGGAGGTGCAGGGCAGTCCCCGTGGCCGAGGGGCAGCCTTTCTCTCTGGCAAGCCAAATGGCCCGGGGAAGCCAGCCCCAGAAAAGGGGCCCTCAGCACCCCCAAGCCTCCTCCTTGTCCACGTGAGGGCATCTTCCAGGCCGCTCCCAACATAGTCGCCTTTGGCCACGCGTGGGCCACTCCATCACAGAGGCTTGCTGAGGTCGCAGTGGCCACCAGTGCCTTGCCTTTGCTGCGGGCCCTATAAAACAGGCCCCCTGCAGCTGGCCCAGCATTCGCTGAGCATCTGGGCCCTCTGACTGCCAGCTTGTGCGACAGGAGGAAGACTAGAAGAGCAAGGCGAGCAGCAGGCCTCCTTGGTGTGCGAGGACAGCGATGCCGTCCGGTGAAGCACCAAGAAGGAATGCACCTGAGCAGAAGGAGATGTGTCGTGGGCGGAGGGATAGCGCCGGCGGCACAAGAGACACCAGTGCCCAAGGGACCTCTGGCGCCCAGCCCACAGACACATACAGGCGGTACCATTGGCACCGCAACGATGCGGGGAACAGGCCGGCCTCTCACACACCCAGCGACAGGGATCCTGGGCCTTACCATAGGAGCAACGGTGACGTGGGGCGAAGGCGGGAGCATCGGGCAGACAGCCGCGGGGAGCAGAGGCATGCCCATAGTCCCGAGCACAGTGCAAGACCCAGTAATGGCCGTAAACCAGAGGGCAGCGTCGGACCCATGCATGACAATCAAGCCGACAGTGGTTTGGGACCAAGGCATGGGACTGGACGACCCCCTGGTTCGGCACCCTGGCCTGAGAACATTCCAGACGGAAGGCATCCCGTTTGGGCAGTCCCGGGCAAGGACTGTCTTAGCCTTCTGCCCAACACCGTGGAGCCCATGGAGCTGGATCCACCAGATGTGGAGGAACGGATGGAAGTGGATCCACCTCTGCCGGGACAGGCCTGGGACTACTGCGGCATGTCTTTTTGCTCTGCCATCCGAGAGCACCAACAGCATCGCAGGAGTGCCTGGTGAGCCCCCTACTCGTTGCTCAGGCTCCATCGCAAGCATTAGCTTGGAGCCACCAAACACCACGGACATCCCGCAGGCCTGCCTGCAAGATGTCCCGGCAATAAACAGCTCTTGCCAATTCTCAGGGGTTGTGTGAGTGCTTCTTCTTTTTTGGGGGGGGAGAGGAATGGGCTGAAGTTGCACCAGGGGAGGTTTAGGTTGGATATTAGGAAGAACTTCTTTACCGAAAGGGCTGTTAGGCGTTGGAATGGGCTGCCCAGGGAAGTGGTTGAGTCACCATCCCTGGAGGTCTTGAAAAGACGTTTAGGTGTAGAGCTTCGTGATATGGTTTAGTGGAGGACTTGTTAGCGTTAGGTCAGAGGTTGGACTAGGTGATCTTGGAGGTCTCTTCCAACCTAGCTGATTCTGTGATTCTGTGATATGCAAAGTATTTTCTCAAAAATAAACAAGAGGGAAAAAAAAAAAGCAACTTCATGCCATCTTCTGTCTACAGATCCAAACACCTAAATTCAGAACTTGTGAAGAGATTAGAGGGAAGTTAGTGACTTGTCTCTTTCCTTACTGTAATACTTTCTCTTCTTCTACATTCAATGGGCAGTTATCATCAGGGAGAAGCAAGCATGCAGTCACGGGAAGTTTGTTTTGCGCTTACCTTGTATTACTGTAAAAACTAGGGTTTGAGCGCTAGAATATAATTCACTACCACTCATTACACCCAACCTATAGCTGATTTAGTTGGTGAATTTGAGGATATCAGTCTGAATTTTATCTCAGTACTAAACCATGATTTAGAAAGAATAAACTCAGAATTAGTATGTTATAGGTGAAAATTCCCTGGCAATTCCTCAATGAACTGCATTTGACTCAAGCTGTGTCAGTCTGCAGAGGGATGTTAGATGTTGTGCTTCAACCCAACAACATAAATCTAATATTTTATTCAAAAAGGTTGCTTATTTGTACTAGCATTAGCATGTGAGAAGAGAAATGTGCCAAGAAGGCCATTAATGCATAATACTGCAGGGTGCTGCAATAGCAAAGATAAAGAAAGCCAACTGAAGTGCATTGTGCTCTCAGTTTATTCTCATCAGCCAGACAGAAGAGCTTTCTCTTTGCAATGTATGTGTCTTGGAGCACAATAAACGTTTCTTTGCAATCTGATCCTAACCCCACTCCTCTGCTGTAATGAGCACAGCTGTGGAAAAAAGCCAACAGCAGCTTTCTTGAGAGTTGGGATGGGGTGACTGGGAAGTGAAACTCAGTGCAGTGCAGTGCAGTGCAGTGAGCTAAAGCATATATAGCTACCTTTTGTCCAGTGGGTGTAATATTTCACTTGAAGATCTTTATAACACAGTAAAACTCAAATAAATAAATAAATAAATAAATAAATAAAACAAAACAAAAAAAATGTACCACATACCCGCTGCATGGAAATGTGATGACAATAGGGTGTGTGTAGATATTAAACCAGTATTTCTCCCACCCAGCAACTGTGACGATGCCCATTGCACAAGGAAAACTGGTGGGGATTTTTCTTAATGAAAGTGTTGAATTGTCAGCAAGGAAATGCTGTACAGATAGACATGATTTCAGCAAGAGTTCATTTGGTAAAAAAAAATGTTGATGGATAACATTCTTAAATGATATTTCAATCTGTATTGATTTGATTTCATTCAAATGAAATTGAGATGCCAATAATTTCATTTGGCATGTCAGAGTGCAGTGTTCGAGGTGCAATAAAAAATGATTTGCTTTCCCTTGGAATTTTGTTTTCCATTAAATTCCAGGTGTTGTTGTTGCTGCCTGGGGTAGCAGCATCTTGGAGCTGGAAAAGGTTACTCACATTTCACTATTCCACTGTCAGCAATGAGTTTTCCACCCAACGTTAATCCAGCCTACTGTAGACAATAGCGCTGTCAGCAACTGTTTTGGGTTCAGTCCCTCACTGCCAAGCCAAGATAGAGATGCACTGGCAACAAGGCTGTTTCTTTGGTCTCCAGCTAGCACCTGCATGATAGCAAGTCCAATTTTGATTGGAATCATTTGAAGGTTCTAACATTTGCATCTCTTCAATCAGCTTTCACCATCCAGAGTTAAAAAAAAAAAAAAAAGGAAGGAAAAAAAAAAGGTCCCCCTCCTTGCGCAGTATCTTTTAATACTGTACAGAGCAGGAAACACCACAAGAGGAAGGAATATTCCACATCCTCCCTCCACCCCTTTTAATTAAAATTGAGTAAAGTCTTGTTTTTGTAAGTAAGTCTATACTGTCATGTATCATGTTTGAACTATTTCAGGATATTCTCAGCATTAGGCATATTTCAAAAGTGGAAATATTATTTTAACCAGAGCTGAAAGTGGGATTTTCCAAAGTGGGGCACCAAATGAGAGCCTTGTTGGAAGCATCCGGCTGTTTCATTAGAGAAAAAAGGAGGAACGTGGATCTAGAAAATAAAATGCACAGTTTAGTGATGTGTCAGTAGAACTACATATTTAATACAGTCATGAAGTAGGGCCCAGGCCGATGTAGTGTTGCAAGGACCGGGACCGCCTAGGTTCAGCAGAGCGTTTGCAGAGCAGTCCAGGTAAGTTGGGTGGGTGCAGTTTGGGCACTGCAATGCTGCTTGCTTATTGCTGCTCTGCTTGTCACTGTCTGCGCAAATGTTAGGTGTTCAAAGGCTCTGCGCATTCAGGAAGGTAGGCTGGTAGTGACGTGGCCATGTTGGTTACTTCACTTGCAAAACTCAGATTCCCAAAACGTTTTCTTTCTTTTTTTTTATTTTTTCACCTTCCTCTCAGTTTCAGTGAAAAACAAGGACCCAATTCCCTAAAAACCAACCTGATAATCTTGTGCTCTGTTGAAAGAACTCTATTTCATACCCGTACAGGATTATCACCTCCCTTTGAGCTGGTGGTTTGTATCCCAGCTAAAAGTGAAGGATTTATTCTGCTGAAAACACACTGTGAGTTTTCTCCTTGGTCTGCAGCCCTCAGACAGATTCAGAGAGCATTCAGATTTCTCATGGCCGTGATCCAGGCAGTGAGGAAAGAATGTTTGGAGAACCACTAGCTGTATGCAACCACTTTAATTCATGGCTTTATACTGCAATCAGTGATTTGCCATGAATTTTTATTAGCAGGTATTTCACAGTAAGAAATATCCAGTTAGCCTTGTTTTTCTGCTTAACAGAAAAAAAAAATCATGAAAATCAATGATACAGAAACTCTGCTCATGCAAACTGTTTCATCAAGAAGGGAAAAAATCATGTTCAGTTCATACACGAAAATTTGTACTTCTTTCTGGCATATGAGTGACTAGTATTGTGTGCTAGTGTAGTAACAGGATAAAGGCAATCAAAATACACTCACGTTCATACAAGATTCTTGCACCTGCTTAAATCTGAGAGAGGTGTGGGTTTTTCTGATCAAGTTGATTGTGAGCATAGACAGGGGAACAGTCATGTATTTTGAAGGGAGTGCTGCATTTCCCCAAGCTACAAGAGGACAAGTTCCTACAGCAAACATAAGGAAAACTGAAATTTGGGTGTGGGGGCTTTTTTTCTTCCTTGCATGTCCTATGTTCAGATAAGGTCCCACTGCAGTGCTCTTACTTGTGCTAGACAGAACCTAATAGGCATAATTTGTTGAATAAGGTATTACCAACCTTTTGTCACATTTAGGAATTCAACAGTATTAGACTTTTTAAGAGCCTGGATGATGAGAAAGTCTTTATGAACTGTTTTAACTGACTGTACTTGAATGCATTCAATTACATTTCTCAGTGAAATTGGTCTCCATGCAATAGAAAGTCTGCAAAGCCCCATAATTCAAACAAATCTCTTATTTGCTTAACTGTTGAAACAACTCACAATGAGCACAGCTTAATATAACAGCATAATACCATGATCACATTTCAGAGTTCTAATTGAAAAGTAATTTACTTTTAAATAGGGAAGATCATTTCTTTGTTAGTTTTTTAACTTTATGTTTTTAATTTCAGATCTCCTTCCCCTTCCAGAGGAAGTTAGAGATGCCATAGCTTTAATGTCTGTTTTAGCTGCAACTCAAATGTTCGCTTTCTGTAAGAAAATCTAAACCAGGAGGTATGCTATTTCTCCTGATTTGAAAGTCATTAAAGGCAAGTACACTGTAAGTTCAAGTGCTGGTAGGTCAAAGAGAAATTCACAGCCCTGACAGCATGAACTTGAAAAGAAAGACAACCCTTTCTTTTCAATGCAATTGTCCATGCAGCTGCAGCTTTCAATTGCATAGTCTCCCTGAGCACATTGCTTTTTAAAAATCCAAATGAAATCTCTCTGATTTGGATTTTCAGTTGAATGTATAAGACATAGAAGGAAGTGGTAGCAGCTAAGTCAGGAATTAAAGCTACTGCACTGCTGACCTCAGACAGATGTTCTGGAAGAGGGAGACCTGAAATAAGGAGAAGCTATGTTATCATTTATCATACTTTCTCCTTATATCTACTTACAGATGACTTGCTGACAAGGATTTGCTGCCCTCCAATGAGGAAGAGCAAGAAGGAAATCATCATATTGATCTTCAGTCTTCCAGTCTTCCATGTTTTCTAATTGCAAACAACACTGAAAAAGTAAAAGGTGTGTATCCATCTATCTACACACATCAGTAGGTAGATATATCTCTACATGTATCTGTAGGTAGATAGATATATACTTTTTACTTTTTCAGTGTTGTTCGCAATTAGAAAAAATGAAGGAGTAGAAAATCAATGTGATGTTTTCCTCCTTGTTCTTCCTCCATGGAGGGCAGCAAATCCTCATCTGCAAGAAAATCCTTACTCTAACAAGTCAAGATCTGTGGATAACACCTATCTCTCCTAGGAATGAGCTAACATTAGGTTAGCAAATACCATGCAGAAAATATTTATGGACATACTAATCTGCCTCAACCCAGTGTCTCTGCTAAAGGGCAAAAAATCCCTTTTGGATTTAGGGCAATGGCATGTCAGTGCCCCTGGCTAATACAGCTCTGGGCTGGATGGGCAATGTTACTGCCGATGGGACAAATCACAGTCTTCTTGTGCCAGTACTTTTATCCAACAGCTTGGTGTCTTTGATCAGCGTCTTCCTGCTTTCACTATCCATGGAGATGTCCTGGTACGATTTTGTAATTCTGTATTTGTGAACGAGCTAATAAATTGCAATAATGTGATGGAGCTTGAAATGAATTCTGTAATGTTACGTGATTGACAGTAAAATAGGTAAAGAGCTGGTCTTTTTCTTGATATTTTTGTTCTTACTGATCACAGCATGTATCTGAAAGGGATGTTTGAAAGTAAAAAATGTGCATGTGTGTGTCATGAGAGCACAGACATTTGATACCTAGAGGAAGAAACACAAAACATAGGCATTGCCACACAGAGGGACAGTGCTTAGAAAATATTTATTCTCTGCTCTTGTTGCCTGACTGCAGTTTTGGGGTGAGCATTATCCTTTCAGCCAGTGTAAGCCTGTGGAGAGCTGAGTGTACTCTGAGAGCATATTGCAGTCTTCTCAACAGGGTTTTGGGTTCGTACACTTGTTTTCTGGGTTTGGTTTCCAGTAATGGTTTGTCAAGGGACATCTCCCCACCCAAATTATGCACTGACTCCAATGGACGAGTATCTTAAGCAGAAGCTAAAATAGAAGTGTTTTGCACAGGGGTGGGACCTCTGAGAGGATGAGTGGCAGTACACCATGAAGAAATACAGATTTGCTCTCAATGCCTCTCAAGAATTTGCTTTCAGGGATTTCCAGGCTCTGGATCTTGCTGGTTGTGTAAAATACAGTGTCGCTGTACCATGCTTCTGTCTGTGGCCTGAATGTGGCTAACTCTTCTGAGCCCCACACAAACAGGGCGTAGTTGAAGGTAAGGATCTCATGGAAATGACACGAGGCGCTTTTTATTTCACGTTCACTCATATAACCATTCATAGATCTCCTGTTCTCCAAAATCACTCAGAAATACCCAAACCTGAGCTTTTTGGAGTAATCATAACAGGAGGGGAAGAGGGTTGGCCAGCGTGGAAGGGAAGGCATGGAAGCCGCAGCACCATTTGCCACATCTGCTCTCCCTCACATCGCTTTCAGATTTGAAGCCTCCTTGTTACACGAATCTGATCATTATCTTCTGCCACTCTTCATTCATGGTTGGGATTGCATCTCTCTTACTAGCATTAACCCATCCAGAAATTTCTCCGTGACTTCAGGTACCAGTCAGCCAAACAGCAGTTGGGTGCCACAGGTAGTCCCAGGTCGGTCATTTTGCCAGGGCTAAAACATGTATGTTCAGATCTATAGAAAAAAATAATGACAACGGCGAAGATTTGAGGTAATTTTGTCTTTCATGTATCACAAACTCATTTTTCAAGTGTAGCATTAGCTGAAGCAGAATGCTAGAAAGACATCAGCTTTATTGTAAGAATCATAGGGAGATATAATGAGGTAAAACTGATTTAGTGGGCATAAAAATACGGTTTGCTTTTGTGATATTTTTTCCCCACCCCACTTGTGCGTCTTAGGCTCATTGGACATATTTTCTTGCAGACGGGATCTGATCATCACCATCCAACTATTGCAACTCAGGTTATTCTAGTCTTTGCAGAGATTCATTACTTCTGTTTGCAGAAGTGCATTGCCTTTACAATGGGTGCTATAGTGATGGGGACAGCCAACAAAACTGAATATAAAGCCACCAAAATAGCTGTTAAATGAGCAAGTGCCTGTCACTGAGGAAGGCTCCAAAATCCTGGGTTTTATCCAGCCCAAATTGTTCCATCCGCTCTTATCAGGGAGCTGATGGTTGGTTCCCATTTGGTTACAATTTACATCTAGTTGGCAGCGTGCAGCTGGAGAGAAGCCAAGTTTTGTATCACGATGACTGTTTGGTAACAGATGTCTAATGTTTCCCAACACATTTAGCTCATGTGATAGGAATCATGAGCTAGTTTAGTAAAGCTGAGCAGTTGGGTAATTACAAACCTTTGCTCCCATCATTTTCTCATTTATTCTTTTTAGCTGCCTAGTTAAGATTATTCTGAATTTTTGTATTTATAGTTTGGGGGAAAAAAAAGCTTGAAATGTGTTTTGGAGTAATAGTTGTCCTATGAAGCAATTGCTTATTTAAATGGTTGGAAATTTCCAGCAGTGCAGAAAGCCACATGTTTTCCTCTCCTGTTCTGCATAACAGGCATTGCCCAAATGCTTTGGCTGTGGCCCCAGCACTGCTTTTTCAAAGTAACAGGACATGTGGACGATGGTATTTATTCATGATCCCCCTGAGAAATCTGTTTTCTTGCATGTGACGCCCGTCCATGCTGAAGGTGATACAAAACCAAGTCCTTTAACAGTGACTCTTTAAGGGTATTTATTTTATTTGGAGGGAGAGAAGGAAACGGTGATCCCACACCCCAGCTCTTCCATAGGAGGACACCGATACTCGTGTGACCAATACAGTCATTTGAATGAGATTTCGGTAGGTATCTCTGTCATTCAGATTTGCAACAAACCTTGGAGGAGAGATTGGGAGATTGTGCAGCACGCTCATGTTTGACCTATTTGTGAACATTTCCTCCTCTGTACTGTTTTCTAAAGTCCCAAGTGGAGAAGCTACCTCTCCTGTTAGCTACAGGAGTGAACTGTGAGCTCTGGTTGAGCTGGTTTTATAGGGCAGGTTACAAAACCCAGTTTATATTAAACAAAAAGCCCCATTAGTGCACTGGGAGTTGCTGCGTTGCCTCCCCCAAGCTCCTCTGAAAATCGCAGCCTTCGTTTTAAAAGCTCTTTATTAAAGAAGCAGAATAGGCACTTAGCAAGGATACTATGAAACACAAACTTTTTGTTGTTCCTTGCTGTTTGGATTTATTATGTTTTGACAAATTTTATCTATTTGTTATTTTTGTATGTTTCCAGCTGTGATTTTCCAGGCATTCGGGCCTTTGATATCTGGTTTAAAAAGAACCAGTACCAAAATATCTCATGAAGGGCTCTTTCCGAATAACGTCTATTCCAATTAGGGTCAGAAAATCCCAGAAATCTCAGTATAGAAAGGTTGAGCCTGGCATCTGCATAGCTCCAGAACATCACCGAATGCAGATGTGATGCTGATCAGTGTTCACACCTCAGAGCTTGCCCAAGACATCTTCCTAATACACCTCTTGTCTATTAAATTATGAACTTAAAATACAAATATTTTCAATCACCAACTCTTGCAGAGGTCAAAAAGTCATATTTTTATCTGTCAAATTTCAGAGCACGACTATATGGCTGCGTATTTAGAATATAACTGCCTTTCTCATTAGACTCCTGAGTATCAGATGGGAAGAGATTGTGGCATCTGCAAAGTGGTACCCAGAATAAATATGCCCTGACCTGACACACTATTTTTCACACAGAGTACTGAGTTATTTCAACATCAGCTTGCACAAGTGTCATCAAACCGTCTCTACCATTCATCCCATCTCTGTTATATTCCCAAGGAATATCCCAGGCATCCTCCACAGTATCTCAGATTTCTTAAACCTGGTCCAGAGCTGAACATATTCCAATTGCCACACCATGATTTTTAAATTACTTCTGTATTTCTTTGCACTATGTTCCCAATGTATCAAAAGGCTCCCCTTTGTTTTGGAGATAATAAAAGTAAGACATCCCACGTGCTTATCCCTAGAACTTTTTAGGGCACAAACTGCAGAACCCTAGTAGTTTTTGTTTAGAGAGTTTAGACATGCTCAAATTAACAAAGTTAAAAGATGAAAGCTGAATTCATATTCTTAATTTTAGGGTGAGGATTACGCCCTGATTTCTGATTTATGAGATGCCTTGGAAATATCTGCACTTGGGTATTTTTATTTAAATGACTGATGAGATTTATTCTTAACTTTGCAGGGCTGTTTCTTAGTTTGTAGGAATTTGATTTGAAGGTGGACTTAGACCTTTGTAGCTAGGAATAAAACAGAATTCAGATGTGCCTGTTGTTAGTAAGCATGTGAAGGGCTTGCATGCTTGATTTTGCACACGTTTTTGTTTCACTATATATTTTTTTAATTTCTTTTGTTTCTAGGATGCCTAGAAAGCTGCATCTAGTTTGTTTCATAGGCTACATTGCTCTTATATGTACTGACTGCATATAAGCAGTCTTATCTGTCAGAATTAACTGAGGAATTTCAAAAAGCAATAACAATAACACTATATGTACATTTTTTAAACAAAATAATAAATTATCACATTTTTTTACTTGAAAGGCCATTAGCAGAGCTATCAGCTTCTGCAACTCAGCACACAAAATGATGAGGAAGTTGTGTCTGGAGCAGAAGATCCTTGTTCCCATCAAACCAAGGCATTTTCAGGAGAATTGGTGGATCTTCCAGGGGCTGGGAGAAACATCCTGCTTGCCTTGCCAGCACAGGGGCGTCTTCGACTTAGTTTTGTCCTCCCATGTCACATGACGTGAACTGTGCATCATTTTGGTAGGACTGCACCATTATTCAGGATAATTTTCCTCCGACTTTGCTGTATGTTTTTGGAGACCCTAGTCCTTCTGAGACACTGTTGTTTGACATCTCCCATCCCCTCCTCGCTCAGCACTGAGAAATCTCGCTGCTTGCCCAGCAGAGGCAGGGTAGCTATTTCCCTACCTCTCTGAGAGCAAGTGATCCCTCTGGCTGGCATCTTCTTTCCTGCCTCCTTCCACCAAGGGGGTCTCCCAAGCCTTGGGCAAATTTAATGCAGGGCTTTTTGAGTAGCAGTTTTGCCTCAGTTGTTTCACTGCTGAAAGGAAATTTTCTCATGCTTGGATTTCATCTTTCTAGCAATTATAAATCATTAGAGGTATTTAACTGGTCAGGAAAACAGAAGATAACTCATATGCTGCCTATACATTTATCATGAAAATTAGACCCATCTCATTGCACAGTCACTCCTAAAATGACGTGTCTTTGGTGATTTAGAAGGGAACATATAAATATGGCTTTCTCTTACCAGAGCTCCTTTCAGCTCCAGGTTTAATATGCACTTCATGATTAGTATAAAGTGATCAATAAGCAGCTGTGTCACACAAGGTTATCCCAAGTTCAAAGCAGGCTCGGTGCTGATTAGTTTCCAAAATCGGATGCAGTCAAGCTGCTGTGGTCACAGGAGCAAGGTCACTGAGAGGATCTGGTGACAGTATAAATAATAAAGCAGAGCTTATCTGATTTGTTGACAGTGTCCCCAATATAAAATTGCACTTTATTGCATTGTATTTAGGGGTTTATGGTGTGACCTTTCACCTTTTGTGACACCTCTTGGTTTTTCTCTTTCACCACATTTTTTTTTCTTTCTCCTCCAATGTCATTTCAGTTTTAAATAGAATAAAGAAGTTGTTTTGAGGGGAGTAAGTCAGTAAATCAATGTCATCCCATTACTGAATTAGATTAGAAACAGGCATGACGGATAAGATACGTTAGAAAGATAGGCAGATATGTATATATGATTGTAGCTAACACTATGATATTTTATCTCTACTCTAGCGTTATCATGCTCAAATGAAGAACTGGGGTGAAATAGCGGATTATGGTCTATCTATTAATTGCAAGATAATATGGCTGAAGTTAAATACCAAAAACTGTGCTTCCAAACCAGTTCCCCCTTTCCACCCTCCATGCCTCTCTTCATGATCCGTCAACGCTCTTTTCCCATACAAGTCTGTGTCACCAACAGCCAAAGGTTGCTCATGCACAGGGCCTTCTCCAGCAGCTGAATGTCAAACTTTATTGAGTGGGTGGATCCTGTTCATCCATTTCCCTTCCGAGCCTTTCTAAAAATACCATAAACCTTGACAAGGAGCTATTTTAGAGGAATCATATTCATGAGGATAGTCATGGGAAGCTTATTTTGGCAGGCTTGCATGTGTTGGATTTGCATGCATCCCTAGTTAAGGGCTTTGTGAACTTCTGTTACAAGCCAGTTGCACATGGGCTAAAGAGGGAGCATCTGGATTTTGGGACCTCCTGGGCTGGAATTTCTACTCCAAGTTGAGTTTATAGAAGGAAAAGAAGTGAAGATATCCTTATAGGAATGCTAATATGTGACTGAAGTCATTCATTTCAGGCATTTGCACACCAGCCCTCAGCTTATCGGATCTGATTTCATAAAACCTGGCTGTGATTTCTCTCCAGGGACCTTAATGATCTTGCCACTTTCAATAAACATTTATAGAAACTACTGCCAGCCTGTGGATAAGAGAAACTTGTATGAGAGACTTTATCTTCCAAAAATACTTAAAGACCAAAAAAAAACCACCCTCTCTTCACAAGAAGATCAATAGAAAATGTCAAAATGTAGCATTTGTTGGGTAGCTGGAGCTGAATTACAGTACCAGACATTTGCATTGTAGGCATGCAGTAGGTATGTTTGCTTTTCTCACTTTGAAAACTGCAAATTGGAGTTATGCTACAATTGGGACCAGTGAAACAATGAGTGTGAATAAAAGCAAACTCTAAGAGATAAGATGGAAATTAAGCAGGTAAACGCTGTTCCACACTCATGCCATGCGGGTACAGTATTGCGCAGTACTCATGTTTGCACCTCTAAGAAATTTCCATTTTTTCGCATAAAAAAATCCAGATATGAAGCCGAAGCTGCCTTCTTCGCTAACCTGAAACTGTCTGATTTCAACATCATTGACACCCTTGGAGTTGGAGGGTTTGGAAGAGTTGAGCTGGTAGGTAACCTTTTCTTCTTTGAACTTTGTGTGATGTTCGGGAACCACTACTGTGTTACGAGTCTTTTTATTTTTCTTCAGTATTACGATAGAATTCCCAGCAGAGAAGTATGTGATTGGATTGTATATTTTCTAATGGTGGAAGAAAGCTGCATGACATTTCTGGGTAAATAAAAACGAATGAATAAATACTTTGCAGTAACTGAAAAATATATACTAGGTTGAGGAGAGAGGAGCGCATGTCGTTTCTCTCTACATGGTCGTACATTGAAGCAATACTGTTTATAACATCGATTGTCTTTTAGCAAGAACCTGAATAGTTGCACAGCTGTTGAGTAAGTGATAAGATTGAAAGAGCAAAAAAATCTTAAAATCTTACTTAGCAAAAACTGGAATAATGGTGCGATGTCTCCTCTAAGCAGTTTCTAATTCAGATCTAGGGGTAGATCTACTTGATTATCACGGAAACTGTAGATTTAATTATAATAACAATTCACAGAAAAATAGTATTTCACTAAAGATTCTGTGAATTTTAGTGAAAAAGCAAAAACAGGGCTTGCTTTTTGCTCTGCTTAGATTTAGAACTACGTAGTCTTTATTAAAACAAAATCTGAGCAGGAGGAGCATGGATCAGCAGCTGTTTTTTGACCATTTGTAATACCATGTAAATACAAAAACTTGTAATAGAAAGAAGGAGCTTAGTTTACATCAACATGCTGACCAAGGAGGAGTTTCTGATACTGAACACCAGTACAGTATGTTAGGAACTCCTTTAAGTTAGGAGCAGAAAAGTGAACATTTACTGCTGCCACCACAAGATTTACGGGAAATCCTTACTCTGTAACCATATGAGAGCCCCAAACGACTTTTTTACATTATCTGTTTATTTCTGGGAACTGGAAAACTGGCAAAATAAGTAGTTTGGTAATTATTTGTGATGTAATGGATAAAATCAGTGTTAAAAGTGGAAGTCATTCTTCCATATGATTTGTTTCTAACTTTTCCTATTTGGATTTATGTAAAACTGTGAAAAACAGAGGACATCAATGAGAACTTTGATCCCTTCCTAGGTTTTTGTTTTTATTTATTTAATATTAGCAACAGTTGTTTTGGAAGATAGTCACCGGAGCTCATGTGCAGCCTGGGAAGGATGTCCTTTCCCTGCTCCTTCTACAGTCATGTTCTGCAGAGGAGACTTTAGAGCAGGAGTTTAATTCGGGTGGTGCTCAACCTCACTTATGAAGGTCTTTCACCATTATAAAGTTCAGGAGATTTGCTTCCTAAGCTGATAACACCACTGGGTATCAGCCCGAGCTAACCAGTAGTGAGGGACCTACCATTTGGGGGCTTGTTTTGAATCTTGGAAGGAGCTTGCTAGGTTTATTTTCATTTCTAAGATGTTTTTTTGGTTGATTGGGTGAGTGGGTGGGGTTGTAGGGTTTTTGGGGGGGTATATTTTCAAGCTTCGAATACCTCACGTTGTTCCTGGGAAGGTGGATGAGTTTGTCTTCATGGGGGGTTGCTTCAGGTACCCTAAAAATGCACAGATGTGAAAAAAAATTGTACTGCGTTATGGGTGATGGTCATGAGTCCACTACTTCTGGCTGCATTCAAAGTTAATTTGGAAGCTATAAGATGTTGAGAAAAACTAAATATTATATAAGCATGACATCTGGTCAGGTGTGAAGAAGAGCAGGAATGAACATGCTGTCACTTTAACATATCAAATCAGAATCAGGTAGAAATATTTAAATCTTTGCGGAGTTCCAAAACTCAGAAGCCTTCAAGAAGCCCTGGTTCCACCTACAAAGCCTACAAAAGGCTAGTGATGGGAGAAACATTTCGATCACCATTTAGGGTTTTTTTCAAGGATGAGTTTAACTCCCCTTGCCCTTGCTCTCCTAAGCAGGGGAATGCTAGTTAAGGTCATTTTCTGGGTAAATTATAAGTACACCGGTGAATCAGACAAAGAGCCTTCTGCTTTCTCATCAGCTTAAACCACTTCCCATATTAATTTCCTGTTGTCAGTTCGTTGGTGACACTGAAGTTGCTTGTGTGGTGTGATTACAGTTATTCCCTGCATTGTGCCTGGGTGAATGATCCTGCCACATGAAGGAGGAGGGGACAAGACTATGTAGGGGACAAAGGCATTTTCCTTTGGGAAAGGTGTTTCAGTAATCAAGAGAAGTGAGATGGGGAAGAGAGGAAAATTGCAGGAAAATGTGAAGGTATAACATACCAAATGACTTCTTCAGGTACTGCTCCTGAAGTGAGCATGATAACAATTTGCATTTAGCTTTTCAGACTCGCCAGCAGAGCTAAGTGTCTCAAGAAAACCTTATATTTCAGATTTACATTCCTAAGATTTTTAGTTAAGTAGGAAATAAATATGTATTACATCACTAAATAGTCATATATGTCTGCTAAAGAGACTGTAGCAGTTCTTAATTAATACTGAATTACACACAGAAGGGTAAAAATATTTAAAAGTTTAGCTTAGCAATCATGATTTCGTTATTTTTCTTTATCACCAAGGCAAACTATGTTAATACTCTCTCAGCTTTAAAAAACTAAGTACCTTTACGAATTGCCATTTCATTGTTGAGTACTGGAAAAATGAGGTCATTATGTTATTAAAACAAGAGAATATTTTCATCAAAGCTGAGCCGAGAATTGCTAACTCTTGTTTCTGTCTTCTGTACAAAAAACATGTTTTATGATTTACAGCCAGAAATGAACTAATGCAAAATGTGTCGGAGGACTTGACTCTTTTATTCCTTCCATGTATTACTGCATCTTGCTAATGCACAGCAGCGCTGGAATTTGTTCCTGAAAAACACTGCAATTTTTACACTTTCCAAGAGTAAAATTGATCAAATAAATAAAGTCCATTGCAAGGAAGAGGATTTTTATAGCTTAACCCCAGCTGCTGTGGGCAAGCCCCCGCAGGGCATCAGTATACCCTTCCAGAGGGCCACTGGCGGTGTCTGGTTGGAAACTGGAATGTCTGGGTCTGAGTTTGGGTCTTGCTGGCCAAAGGCAAATAACGTTCCCATTTGCATGCATTTTTTAATGTTCTGGTGTGGCCTGTGTAAATACACTTCGCTGTTCCAGGCACCTCCATGAATGCTGGCTGTTTTCAGCGTTCATCCCATCAATGAATTTATATGGTAGTACATGTCCTTCAGGCCAGAGAGCCTGTTAGTTAAGTAATTTTCAATTCTATGGAGATAACATGTGGAAATATCTTTTTGTCTTGGTTTTGTTCCTGTAATAGAAAGCTTATTCCCTGTGGTGAGAAGTCCTGGTTAGCACATGTGGGACCTTTTCTAAGTAGTTTTATTTTCCGTATGTCAAGAGAAATTTCCAACAGATTTGCGTTGCTGTTGTACGTAGTTGGCCCAGATTTTTAATGGCTACCTGATGCCTCTTACAACGTGTCTTGTCCTTGTGGCCACTGTTCTGCTCCTTTATCCCCAGCTGGACTTTGTCTGCAGTCAGCTTTTATCCAGGCTGCTGCTGAGGGGGCAGAGCAGCTGAGCTGCCCCATGCTGCTTGCCCTGGGAACCAGCTCTGCCACTGAACAGGAGCGGCATTTCTCGTTAGGCAGAAACCGCATCGCGTCCTTGCGTGTCAGTCAAAACACGTCTGCCGAGTCTCCCGTCTTTCCACACCGTTTGCATTGCAGTTAGCTGTGAATATATTAAATTGCCATGAAAATAGGCAATAAGGAGTTTTTCCATGTGCTATCCACGGAAAAGAATTATCGTAGCACTGCTTCTAAACACTGACAGTGAAGTTTCTGTAGCAGGATCATCGAAACAAGTGACCTACGATAGTGCAAACAGAGCCATTTGTGTGCGTACAGCACGAGCTGTGTGACACTCAGTGTTTAAAAAAAAAACAAACAGTGGGTTCGAGAGCCCATAGTCTGCCCAGGGCCGGCTGGTGCCACATTCCTAGGGCAACCCTTCTGCATTTCGGAGAGCTGCCAAGACGGTGCAAGCAGCCCCAGGACATCTCTTCCTGTGCCTCTCACCCAGCTTGTGGACACCTCCCTTAGCATGGGAGAAGGGAAATAATAGGACTGGACTTCTTGTGTTTAATAGCACAGATTAACAGATGCATCCACTATTTTTTGCTGCTCAGCTTGTCAGGACTGTGTCAGCTGAACATCTTCTGTGTTGGGATCCGGGTGCCTCAGTAACACATTACAACAGTGAATGAATCTATCGTCTTGGGTTTGTGTCCTGCAAAGCACTACTTTGCAAAGGACAGACATGTAGGTCAGGTGTTCTCAGCCTTCATAAATAATCTCTTCTGAACTTATTGCTCTTGTCTTTGCTCTTTAATTTCCTTTTAATTTAAGTCCTATGTTTCTAATCATCTGCCCCAGGTCACGTGTTCCGGATTTAAATCAAGATTATTTTAGACAGCTCTGAAATAAATGTATCAGAGTATCTGAACATACAAGGTTAGAGTCATTATTGCTATGAATCAGTTCATGTAGATGATGGCTGAGTACAGGTGGACTAAAAATCAGGTCCAGGCCTGAACGCGTGCCTTGGTTATAGTGACATGCAGTTATCACTTTGAACAATCACTCAAAGAAGGGAGAAGGAGATTTTAAATCTCTCCTGTTATTATAAAATTGCAAAAATAATGTTTCCCCCACACCCCATCCACCCCACACCATTGAGGCTTAGTTTCAGCTACATATTTCTCACTTCTCAGGGCAGATATGCTGGCGAAAACCTACAGACTTATGCACTACCTCTGCACGTAGGCGAGCTTGGAGGGAGCTGTGCCTTCTGCACTGCTTTGGTAACACATGGTTCGGGGATCCTGAGAGCAACAGTATGAACAGGCAGATTAAGGACAGGCCCAACTTTTAGCCCTGACTTGACAAAATATTTAATCATATATTTCAACGTTTGGCAGTTTTGCGGAAGTCAGTGGCACTTAGAGCACATATTTCAACCATATGTTCATTATATCTTGGGCTGGAAGGGACCTAAAGAGATCGATCACCGTGGCCCCACAGCAGAATCAAATACACTTAACCACTTCTGACCACTTTTCCCTGATTTGTCATTGAAAGTCTGCAGGGCAGAAGGCTCCCAAGGCAACTTATTCCAGTGCCTACCTGTTCCTCACTGCAAGAAAAGTTTTCCTGATATTTAACACCTCCCAGCCTGTCATTTGTTGTTCTCGTTTCAAGTGGACCTGGGGGCACTTTCTTCCCTTCTCATGCAGTAGAGTTGTATATATTTGAAGACCATTATCACATAAACCTGAAATACTCCCCTTTAGGAAAAACAAATGTTCTTCGTGTGAGCTTGACATGTAATTCATGCTTTCTACGTCAGTGGTCATTATGTTTCCTCAGTTCCCAGTTGGTTCTCCCCTCTTTTAGCAGTACCCCGGACTAGGTACGTTAGTCCAACCTGTACCTTCCCATGGTCAGGTAGAGCAGGACAAGTGCAGCTAAGTGCCTTTGCCGTCACTGAATTGCATCCCTTTTATTTCAAGCCATCATTTCAATTTGTAAAAATCAAATTTAATTCCCGTGCTCTTCTCAAAAGCACTCATAGCCCTTTCTATCTTGATTTTAGTATGTGCAAAGTTAATAATATTCTTCCTGTTTCATTATCCAAACCATTAATGAAAGTATGTAATGGTGCTATATACTAGACAGACCCCTTTGAAGTCCTCCTTGTAACCTCCTTTCAGCTTGATCATGGCCACTAAAAACTAAACTCCTTTACAATATGGAGATTAATCAGGACATACACATAAAAACTTAGTTTCTGCCACATTTTACTGGGACTATGCAAGACCTTTTAAAGTGAGCAGTATGGCATTTTTCATTTTTATTTATGTTTTAAGAAAAATCTGGCCACAGATGATGAAGTGCAATCAAATTTATTATAGCCTCTAGCCTTTTTTTGTAAATGAAAACATTAGTGAATTGATTAGATGGCAAGGCAAAAAAACCTGTAATTGTCTTCCAATAGAGTGACAGACGCATAACTCAGACATTTATCAGTGGAAATTTCCAGTTGCATAGCTATCGTTTTGTTACAGCTATTATGAAGCTTTTCACTACAAAGATCAGTCTTCTCTTAAAAATCTTTGAAATGTTTCTTATTTTTAATTGTTAAGAATCCTTTGGTCTCCATCTTTCTGAAAGGTTGTGTACTTTGGGTACAGTCAAGGCAAGAAAATTGGTTTTAGTGAAGGATTGGAAGATCAGGTACCTGAGTAAATCCCACATCCAGACAATAATGAAACTACAGCTGTGGAGCTGAGCAAAATGCTACTTATGAAGGTTTGGCCTTTTTTTATTTTCTTCTGCCCTTCTTGACTATATGCAGGATGCTTAATTTGAAACATTTGAGTGATACTGTCAGATAGGGCTTTTTTCTTTATTTTTCCTTTGATTTTTAATTCTCGATGGACTTGAATACATCTTTGGCAGGTGTTACTTTGTAGATTGAAATATATTCTTGGGACTTGTCTGCTAATGGAAAGGATGTTGTCATGGTTTGGAAAGATGAGACACTGTTTGTAGCACATCAAATATTGTTGGAGTCCTGATCAGGATATGAGTTGTCAAGCTGGAGGCTTGGGCTCACGCTGGAGGTAGGAGTAAGATGTAAAAATAGGTGCCGTATTATGGACAAAGCCAAACTCAGGAGTGGGGCTGGGGTTGGAGGTTTGAGACTTTATGTCCATCTCATATTTTCAGGAAACCACAGTAGTGAGTTTTTCCATTCGGTTTAACATATTTTAACTATATAACCCTTCTTCTGGTATTTACTTTTTACTGGAATGATTTTATGCATGAAACAGTTTACATTCCTCACTGGTTGTTAGCCTTTTCCTTCTAGACATTTTTGAAAAAAAAATATTTACTTCTGAGGTTTAGAGAAAGGCGTGAATTTTAATGCATTTCCCAATGTCCTTGCTTATAAAAAACTTAGTTGTTCATGCTGTCAAGCATTGAATAGCAATTTTCAGTACAGGGATCAAAACGTAGAATTATGTATTTTTAGCAAAAGTCAGAATTTGATTAAGTAACTTAAATTGTTAAATAGCTGAGGTTTTCTCAGGAACTTGAATTTTTAGTACATATTTATTTGTACTCATGGAGTATAATTTTGCAATGTATTTTCCCATGGAGTCCCATAGCACTCTGATTGTGCTGTATGATAGGATATGATATTTAGTTCTTCCCCAACCAGATGAATCTAGACTTTTTTCAAAGAAAATGAGGACAGCACAGACAGTTTCCACTCTAATGCCCATTTATTTCATTCTTGGATTCAGCCTTCAAAATTTCAGCCTACAGTATATCCCAGAAACATAATTTTTATTCTATATTTTTTTTTCATCTTAAGATCTTTTTTTTTAAGTCTCGACCCAGTCTCATCCAGCCTGATCGCCATCCCTATTCACACGTGGGCCCCATAAGCTGCATTCTTCCTCTTCTCCCAACAGCCTTGATCAAAAACTTGTTTATGTGATGTTGAGCACGAGGTGGAAAGGATAGAGTAAGAAGCACTGGGTAGCTTGCTTATTATGATTTGGAGATGCAAGCTACAATTTCTCTCTAAGCCTTAGGTGAGGAGAGCAGCTGAATCTGGCCTTAAGGAGATGAGCAAAGTATCTTTAAAACCTTAATGGAGACATCTGAAATACTTTGAGGAATGAATATGAGCAAGATATCTCCCCCCTTGCCTAATAAAAACAAATGCTGGCAAAAAAAGCAAGTTGTAAGGCAACAAATATCATTCTGGGGAAGTCTGTTTCATCCTGGGGGAACAGAAGTATATTTAGTACTAAAAACACGCTGTACTCTTTTGCTGGGGGGAAACGCTGCTGCTTTGTTCGTGCAGCAGTTCAGCTGTTGGGATTAGGAGATCTCAGCTTGCCTTCTCGTTAGCCTGTCTGCAGCCCAAGTGCTGCGCTCAGCAACAGCTGCTGCTATTTTTGTTGCTTCAAATGCATCTAGTTGGGAAGCCATGGAAAATAAAGGACCCTGTGCATACCCAGTAAGCAAAAGCATTTGCGCTTCAGTTCCCAAGCGCTGCATTGAGTCAGTTGTTATTTAACGTGATACAAAGATATTCATGTTTCATGATAGCCCTGATTTCTCCATTATTTCCAAATAAAGCACACATAAGTCAGCTAGCAGAAGCCCTTTAGGAAGGTGTCTAAACTACCATCTTTGTTGTTACAGAGGTATCGCCATGCCCACAGTGGGTGTTCAGCAGGAGACATTAGCAACAAGAAACTTGTCTGTCAGCAGTGTACACAAGACTTCAAGAAAAGGTTCTGGCCAGCTCCTAAAGGATCACTATCACTGAGCGTTTAGGAAAAAGCCACATCTCCAGAGTAAAATAAATGTTTTTTACTTGCACAAACTCTGCTCACTGTGTGTTCTCATTTAGCTAGGAGCCAGGCCAGCTACCCTGAGGATTAGTAGAAAACTCTGAAGCTTATGAGCAAAGTTTTTGTGAGCGTAGTGTCCAGAAGCTGCAAGAATTCATGTTCAAATATGCTCGTTCCATCAGTTAGAAGAAATCTGGGCATTTTTCAGTGGTAAATGCCATTCAAATCGTTAACCTCTATTTTAGCTGCCAAAATGTAGGAAGGATAAACTATAAATACGAAATGTGTCCAGGCCTGCTTCCATGCCCATGGGTCTGTTGCTCTTTCATGTCTTTCATGGCTTTAAGGGTCTACACAGAGTATCATAGAGGAAAATATTATCTGGGTCAGCTTCTTAGAGAAAATGCACAATCACAACTGCACAACAAATGCACAATTTTGTCTTATAAATATCCATTTTCCCCCAAAAAAACTGAAAAAGCACTAAGGTAAAAACCATGTTTATTTGCATGTGAATGATAGCTGTGTTAACAGACCAGGCTTTGAACGCACTGTGTGTTTTGGAAGTTGCAGAAGTTTGTACATCATAAAGCAAAGCAACATTTTTGGAGTGGTTGCAACATTTTTCTGTAAGCACGGGGAGCGCAGGAGAAGCCAGCTAAGGGGTAAGGAAACAAGGACTCAGAAGAGGAAGAGAGAAGGGACTTCTTCTCTTGTCCTTGTCATTCTCCTTCTCCCTCTCCATCTCCTTCTCAGCTACTTTTCCTGTCCTCTTCTCCCCTGTGTTTGCATCTTGTCCTAATCTTGTAGCTTTCCTCTTGAACTTACTTACTGAACTCACCACCAAGGCATCTTTGCCCACTTCGTAATGGATTGTTTTAAGTTTCTTTACTGATGCAGCATTATTTTCTGAATGCTGAGAAGTTAAATGTAGTCCTGTGAGTGTAAATTATTAACAGCAAAATTAAGCCTGTTTCCCTGACTTTTCCTCATGTCCTCTTAAAGGACTTTTGTTGAATGTATTTGCAGATAGAGACCCATCTGTTTGGGTTCACTCAGGGGTGGCTTTGTCGTGATGACACAGGCTGCCAAAAAACTACCTGCTGACCTGGGTATGGGGCATCATACTGAAGCACAGACAAAGAGGAGGGGATGAGGCGATGACTCAGTGTGGACAGTGCTTCCCAGGTGGCATGTGGCTGCCACCATTAAATTTTGCTTCTGCAGTTGCCTCACTTAGTTATAAACAAGGTTTCTGCTGTTATTTTTTGTCACTGGGATGCAGCTCACTTCCTGGGTAACAATCCTGCAGAATGACCTGATGTAAAGCATTTTACTTCCCTTACCACTGGTTTTGTACATCACCGTTTAGGGTGGTATTTGGGCTTTATTTCACCATGCTCCCGACTGATTTTCTTTTACCTTTTGACAAGAAAATGTACTATTGTTCCACAAATGAAAAGGATTAGACCCTCCTACAGAGTGTCATTTCTAACAGAGGGCAAGAGCTTACACAGACTGACCAGGAGGGAGCCCAACCAGGATGGAGCCTGATCAGTAGTACCTATAGGTTTATCAGGATTCACTTTTTGGAGGATTTTTGCACTGACAAAGATGGTATGGGCCTGTGGTCTGCTATTGGTGGAGTTTTGCTGTTCAGCCTGCTTTGAATTCGGTTTAGCCTGTGCGAGAGGGAGAACTGCGAACATGGACCATGTGCTGGAGCACAATGACGAGGTGGCTGCATAATGGAAGGCTGAAGAATATCTGTGAAAGCAGGGAGAAGAGGAAGTATAACACTGTACTCAGTGTTACAGATTTAATTTGTAGTTTTTTCCCTGCCAGTGGGCCTTTCAGTAAAATATGCAACGTTATTATTTTCAGTGAACATGGACATTTACACTGGCCATGCTGTTTGCTCTTACTCTCAGTGCTCTACATCTCCAAAAGAGATAATTTTGCACTGGTGAAAGGGCAATGACTATGTAAAGACAAAGCAAGAAGAGGAATTAGAAAAGAAGGAGGGAAGGGACTAGAAATGCTTTTTACTTGCAAAAAACTGAGAGAGTTGGAGGCTGCTGGTTACCCTGTGTCAATCCTCTTGGAGAAAAATGATTGAAACCCAAGGCTCCAGCACGTCTCCACCAAATCAATAGTCCTGGGGCCTTTGAAATTTAAGATGTTGCTTCAAATTGTGTCAAAGCTGATCTCCTGGGCTGTATAGCAAAGATGGCTCCTTTGCAAACTGCCTGCCTTTTCCATTTCTCTAAAGCATTTAGGAGATTTTTGTGGTGGGTTTGTTTGGAAGGCTGAGCTTCCTGCCCAGCATATCCACCTCCCTCTGAGCTGAGAGACAAAATCTTTGTGGTTTTGTGGCTTCATGTGCTTTTTTTTTTTCATTATATTTGAAGGACAGGGTGTTCTTAGCAGCCCATTCTCAGCATCCCAACATTAATCCTGTATTTTAAAGTAAAAAGTGCAGGTGACTCTTGGATTTTTTTTTCAACTTTTGTAATTAGATTGGAATTAGACATGTTCTTTTTTCTATAAATTACCATGAGCTTAACATTAAAAATTACTGTTTATAGGAATAGTAGAAATGATCTGGAGATGGCCAGCTTTACATCATAAAAAAATAGTCATCACAGTCCCTCATTTGGCAGTGACAGCAGAAACTCCAAACCAAGGGGAGGACTAAGGCATGCTGGAGAAGGAGAAGTCTGCGGGATTTGTTGTCCAGGTGGACAACCAGCTCAGAGAAAAACATAGGAAGGAAAGTGATCCAAAATTTAGGCCTTAGATTTTGTACTTCAGCAGTATGTTTCAGTGCATCAGCACATTTAATGCAGATTAATCCCCCCATGCTCTCAACTTCTTGCAAATCCTCTGCATTATGAAGCATATTAGGAGAGGGAATGGAAAATTTATATAAATTCTCCTGTGGCATAAGGTCAAAGTCTCGCATTAGCTAATTGTAGCTGCTTGTTTGTTCCATATTTAAACATTTGTGTCAGTGATAACATTATCAAACGCCAAATAAAAATGCTGCCTTTTGCTTCCTTATAGTAATTTCTTTTCCTGTACTTCTTTTGAAGGTGTACAGGTAAGTATAGGAAAGCAGATTACTTCCTCAAAGTAGTCCAGGCATACATGAAAAAACAATAATCAAAAAAAAAAAAGAGAGAGAAAACTTTTCTAATGAAAGACACAAAAATTTGACAAGTAGTCAGAATACCTGTTATCAAAATGTTACACCATAAGTGGACAAATTTAGATTTATGCTTATTTCACTTTATAATTCTGGAATTCAGTGATCTGAGACTCCACCCAGTTGTCATGTTTATTTTTAACACTGACATCTAGTAAAGATTAACGTTAGAAAGAGAAATATGGATTTGTGTTTTGACTAAGTTTAGAAGTGCTAAATATCATTTTATTGAAAATGTTTCATGTTCAAACTGACTAACTAGTCTTCAAGTTTGCTAGCAGATCTACTTTCTTGGCTCCCTTGTTCATTTATTGTTTGTTTCTGAACAACCTAACCAAAAAAAATACACACTAAAAGAAAACAAATCTGATCTGTAACATGTGATATGGCTTTGCACAGACTTTTGTTTGAAATAATTTGCATGGCAGCTGATTACACTTCACTGGATGGGTGAGGTTGATGAGGCTGTCCAGCAATCTGGATTGCCATCCAAAGGAGGAGGGATGAATTCTCCAGAAGTATATTTCTTAATCATACTAAAGCTTAATGTTTTTTGGTTTTTTTTTTGCAAGATTTAGTAAATTTTGGTCACCCCAAGTTTTTCCTTACCTTCATCATTGCTTCATCCCCTGTGTCACTGCCCTAATCTCCCCATTCCCCTGAAACAGCCTGGTTTGATTTAGATTGGATAATGTCAAATAATTTAGTTCAAACAGTTGAATTAAAGTCCATATGCCATTTGTTTATTCAAAATGAAAGAAAAGAAAAAAAAAAAAAGCTCTAACCCCAAACCAAACACATTTTTATCACTTTCAGTCTGGAGTAAATGCAGAATTTCGTTCTGCTTTGAGCTGTGGTCAAAACATGTAGCAGAGCAGCATCGTGCAGCTCCAGTTCAATAAATAACCAGGGAGCTCAATAAATAACCTCAGAGACGAGGAAAAATGTTTTTCTTTGTTTTATGTGGATTGTTTAGGTCTTTGTACCCTGTCTCCATGAAGATTAAATGGCGAGCACAGGCTTCATGCAAAGATAATAATTATGAGTCTCAGTGTGAGATGTAGAATAGTGCCTTTGGAAAAAGAAGTTTCATGTGGGATTGGAAATGCTTGTGGCTGCAGGGAAAATGAAAAGCCACAAATATGAAGACAGAAACCCCAAGTGGTTTTAAAACAGGCAGATAAATACATGCATACATATATACATACATGCATATATGTTAATATATGTACTTGAGCACACCAATATTGCACCAAGCAGTGATTGCAAACCTAAAATCAGATCGTGGAACGGGAAGGTACTTCTCTGAAAGCAATAGCAAAATGGTGGCAAAATTGAGATGTCCACAGGTGTTTTGAGAAACATAAGAGCAATCAGGAAGTTCATTCCATCTTCAGATTTTCCTGACTTTATTAAATTCATTAGTCCTAAACCATGTCATACAAATTACACATCACAAAGTTCTGCAGCTTCTGTTCTCTAGCAGGCAGAGACAAGATTTATGGTGGTGATGTGAGCTATAATGTCTGCGTTTTGGGCCATTGTAGATGAAAACACTGAAACAGCATTAATGAAGAATTTGTAATGAAAATATTAGGCCATAGAAGGTGGATTCTCCTTTATTAGTGTATATTTCTTAATCACTTCTAGTTGTGTTGGGAATCTGTGTGATGTGTCTCTTTGCCATCTGAGAATCAGCTTTTTGGATCTGATCTCCTTAAGCTGTAGGTGCCTTGGTGTACATCTGGGTACCAGTCTGATTTCTGACAAAGACTTGCTGCTGTAGATGCCATCCCTCCTTGTATTTTCCCTGTAACCTGAACCATTACCACACAAATACAGAGGAAACTGCTCAAGGCTATGGTTGTAGAGGCAGCCTGGGAGAAGTTTTGAAGGTGTCACATCTCATATTTCTGTTATTAAAAAAAATATAAAGATAGACAATATATTAAATAAAATGCCGTTGCATTAATGTTGTCTCCTAACTTAAAAGGCAAGCTGAATTCCTGATGAAGCTCATGACAGACAAGATGTTGTCTGCTGGCTGAGGCCAAATTCCTGCAAGAAAACCAAAATAGAAGTCACCAAGTGGCACCTCTTACTGTAAGCGTAATGTTTTTCCCAAGCACTTAACTGGCAATATTATGGTGAGCAGCTGATGAAGGAATTTAGCAAACTAAGAGGCTTGGTAGGCCAGTGATGAGGCTGCTTTCTCATTTGGTGGTGACTAATAGGGGATGACCAAGATGGAAAGGATAGTTCAGTAGTAGTTTTCTTTGGGATTTGTACCTGTTGCTTAGAGCTAGCTGGGAATGGTTCAGGGTTCAGAAGTTACCACGGTAACATTGGCAAGCAAACAAACTACTCCCTTCAACCTCATCTTGGGAAATCAGGCTAAAAATAGGTTGCTGAGGCTTAAGGTTAAAAGTAAAGACGTGACAAAGCAGTGGTGTTAAAAAGCCAGCTCCACTCATCCCTTAAAAACATCCAAGGACTGCGTTTCCCTGCCAGAGGCGGTACATGTGTTACTAGTTATAGAAGGCTTTATGAAAGTTGTACATTAGCTAGCAGCATTTTCTGACTTGAAAATAATGCTGACAGTTGGGTTTTCCCTTCAACAATAAGTTTTGGAAATGGCTTTTCAATTTAACGGCATACCCTCGTAGCAAACAGCAGTACCTGGTGTAGCAATGGGTTAAAGTCTGTTTCATATTCAAATGAAGGTGATGCCTGAAGAGGTACGAAGAGAACATAAATATGGGGCAAAAGAAGAGTTTCCATTGGTGAAATGTTGGATTGTGCAGGAGGTGACCTGTGTGTGACGGCAGAAAACATGTGGCGGGAATGTTCAGGCTCTACAACCAAGCTCTTGTTCAAGTGCATTGTGCTTTTCCTGAAGGAAATTTGTTTTTCAACTTTTCTGAAGGATAGGTGGTGAGCCCATGCAGTTAGGCTGTCACAGCTTAGTGAGGGGATGTGCCTTGCTTCTAACCACTGCATTTGCCTACTTTACCCAAGGTCCAGTTGAAAAGTGAAGAGTCAAAAACGTTTGCGATGAAAATCCTGAAGAAACGTCACATAGTGGACACGAGACAGCAGGAGCACATCCGCTCAGAGAAGCAGATCATGCAGAGCGCTCACTCGGACTTCATCGTGAGGTACTGTCCCTCTGTCCCACACACTGCCGTGATGGAGCAAAGGACGGCCAGTCTCAGCATTTGATAAAACCACATAGGTTTTATCCATGCATCATTAAAAAAACACTTCATAGTGTTCCATAGCTTCATAGTATCCATACTTCATAGTATCCATAGCTTCCCTGCAAGTGACTGCAAATACAGCATATAGAATAAGTTTGTTTTTTTCCAGGAAAATATGAAATTATTCTGCCCATAGGGAATCGGGAATTTCTTCCCAAGCCTAAACTAAATCCATGTCTTAACTGATTTGCTTGGTCCCTGTGCTGTGCTAACATGGCTTTGTGGCTCCTGGAGCAAACACATTGCCATCCCAGATCATGGGCAGATTTGCTGATGCCAGCGTGTGATGCTCCACGTAGACATACACACTATGACTTAGTGTTGCCCCTGCTCAATAGGAATTTTCCTCTTTCTTCTGAATTTTCCATCTCACAAAAGGAAGCTAGAAGGCACGGTTTCATCTTTGGAGATCATGTGCTGTTATGCGAATAACCGGTTGTATCCATTGCATATTTAAGGTATATTAAGTAGACTTGATTCATTGTCCCTTGACTCATCTTGAGCAAACGCACTGAAGTTGTATGCTTCCTGAAACTTAAGCAGATGCAATTCTTCAGGGAACAAAACCAGGTGTTAGTCATTTTTGTTTGTTCTGACCCTAATATTGAAGATTTCTGATGCCTCAAGTTTATGAGTATCTGTCTGCAGGAAGGAGAAACAGTCCTTTTATATGTTTTAGGTCAGGATCAGAGTGCTGGGCGGTCAGGACCTCTGACGGGGTAATGCATTTCCCCAGTCTGGAGCTATCTAAAAGACAAACCTCATGTCTAAGCCAAGGATGCTTCATCCCACCCCCAAAGAGGTGGGCTGAAGCCCTTGGCTGTTGCTGGAAGAGATCAACCCCTCTCCCAAAAAGTGTTGGAGAGAGGCGTGCTAACCCAGGAGAGAAACCAAACCACTGTGACAAAATGTAAGGACAAGTGCGTGGCAGCGGCGGCAACCCATCAGCTGCTAAGGGGGTATTTCCTTCACAGGCAGAACCGCTGCGAGTGTTGGCCAAAAGCCTGGCTGATCCCTGGGATTCCCCAGGAGCCCAGGCTTCACCTGTGATTCATTGGTGACAACTGCACGCTGACATTGTACCCGGCTGCAATTTCCTTCACACTGTAATACTTGATTCACAAACATGCCCCCGTTACCTAGGCTAGAGCCAAATATACCTTGCAGGCTATTTCAGCCTATAGATCTATTTTCTGAAGCCTGAGCTGGCTTAATATGTTGGTGTAAAGAAAGGTGAAATGCAGAGCCAGCCGACCAGAGGGACATCTTAACACCATTTCCAGAATACCCACTCCTAAATAAAAAGCCTGAGCCTACAGACATTTGCTTATGGAGCCACTGATATTCATAGCTAATAAAAGAAATACACCGAAGTTCCTTATTTCTAAGTTTTTTGTTCTTTCAATAGGCAAGTGGGGAAAAAGGGTGCAGTGATCATAGGTCTAGGGCAGAATCACACAGAATTATAGGGGTTGAAAGGGACCTTGAGAGATCATCGGGTCCGACCCCTTTGCCAAAGCAGGTAAATGCTTTGAATGCTGAGAAACAGTGATAAGATGAACTTTGAAATGATCCCAGTCTTCTTCTTGTTCCAAAGTGAGCCCAAAATGGAAAAGGTGACAAGAAGACAGGATGAAGGAAGAACTTTTTCCAGTGCTTTATGGCCTGGCAGTTTCCATCAAAACTCAATTTTTGATTCAGTGCAGCCTTCACAGCATGCCAGTGTAGTGGACTTCAGTCAGGCTGAGTTATTTGCTGCTGCTATGTCTGGTCATATATTCCTGTTTTTCTGTGTCTGTCTCTAGCTATAACATCACTATATATGTTTATATGGTATTATATAATTATGTTACACTATTACTTGCATACGCATGTAAAATGACCTGTCCACTATTGACAAAGCAGGCAGTTCAGATGTAGGGCCAAACTGAATCCCTTTTTTTCTTTCCATATCATGCAATATTTCCTGTCCTTTACAGTAACAAGCCTCCCCTAAACACTTTTAGTACCCTTAGACATCCTGCACTGGGGAGGGACTTTCTAAACCACAAAGCCCAACCTTTTCTTATTGCAGCTGCTGGAAACTAGAAAATCTTCACTGGCTTATCAAACCCCATGCCCGCTTTTCCCTCTCACTTCTCCTTTTGCAGCTCCACAGGGATTTGGAGTTGTCTTCTACTTTCTGTCCTAAATTTATTCATAGCCTGTTTATATCCTTTTTTGGGCCAGGCCTGTAGCTGAGAATTTTTTTTCTGGGTACTACAGGCAGAGATGTTGCCATTTTGGTAGACTAATTGTGTTTTGAGATGTTAGGTTAAAGGTAGGTTTAAAATGATCTTGAATCAAGGACAACCTCTGGGATAACAGAATGGGAAAGACAGAATTCCTGAAGAATAGAATTGTTTTCCTAATTCTTCATGAAACTGTTTGCAAAAAATCTTGGAAAAGTGTTTCAGTTAGGTTTTTAAAATGCATTAAGCCAAGAAAAAAAAAAAAGAAAAAAAAAGCCAAATATCACTCAATAAAATTTACTCATAGATAAAGTAACAACTTTACAGAACAAAATGCTATGTGTGGATTTGGTAAAGGAGCAAGCAAGTGTTGAGCCACGGATGTCTGCAGCGGATCTGCAAATATTTAGATGAGTAAGAAAATGAAGAAAGGAATGAATTCCAATATTGTGACATTTCAAACTTATAACTTCTTGATCTACTGAAATACTGTGGTTTCATACTTCATGCTGTACATCTCATGTATAAACTTTGCACTTCTGTTAAAGTTGATAAACAATATTTGATTGGCCAGATTTGATGCCCATAAGATGTTCTGGAAAGTAAACTTTCAGCAGGGCTGCCTTAAGTAGAGAAAGTAGTGCTTTATTTCAGTAGCATTTAAATTAACAGGCAATCAAAAATATTTAATTATTCATATTTGGGGTTCTTGAAGATGTAGGTTTTCTGTAAACCTTAATGTAGATGAAATGATGGTATTGTAGTATAAATTTTCTTCTGTCCAACTGGCAAGAATATGATATTTTTTTCTTAAATCCATAAATTTTAAACATATGAAGTGGCCAATTAGTTTGATCCAACTTTTCTGAGATGCATAACTGAGGTTTTAAATGTCAACATAGGTAATATTATAGTAAGGGAAACTAAAACACAAGTTTGTTTTTTTCCATTAAATTTCATTGTGGCCACATATAGTACATTCTAGCTACAGAATATTTCACAGGTAGATAAGCACTGAGCATATTCTGTGATTTTTTTATTTTTTTAATCTTATGACCTCTAATGCATGTGAAAGCAGGGAAGAGTGAGATTGATTCAGACAGCAGTAACAGACCCTGTCCTAGCTTCAGCAGGACAATCAGCAAGTACCCAATGTCCTGCCCACATCACAGCTGCAGTTGTTGGAATTTTTTCTGTTAAACATGTTAAAAATGTATCAGGTAGCTGCTGCTAAGCTGTGTGCTGTGCTATGCAAACACACACAGGAAACAAATTCTGTCTAGCATCATGATGTAGAGGCATACCAGACCCAAGTTTTGCCCTTTACCTTAATATTTAACAGAACGCCTGCAAAATGAACCAAATCCTGCCTTTTTAAATATTTTTTAACCCCCTGGTCTATCATACGGCCTAGTCTTAAGGTGCCTGATGGGTTTCCTTTCCCTGACAAGCAAATTTCTTCCCCTCCCCTCTTCGCCTGTCTTCCTGCAAGTCTTTGAGATACTGCTGCCCACCTCAGAGCTTTGGGGGGAAAAATTGGTTCAATATTAAAATCAAATGAAGTAGCTGACATTGAATTCCCTATGTTTATTTCTGTAGTTTCATAGTTGCATTTGTTTAATATATCACATTGAGAAGGAATATGGGTTCATAAATCCTGGCCCATCTATCTCTTTAGCCAAATTTTCCTCCACATTCAGTCCCGGGGATAAAGAGGAAGGGTGCATTTAGATACCTAAATGTCAGCAGGTTCTCTTTAAACTTGACTAAATCAGTGGTTTTAAGTTCTGAAATGAATCACAAATTGGGCAGCACTTCCTTGAAATGGAAGAAGGAATACTGCAGATCTACAGCTGTATCCATAGCATGAAGAATAAGATGATACAGACATTATTAAAATGGTAAGAAAACTTATTTTTCAAGCAAATCTGGAAAGCCAAGTGTCAGGTTATGCCATTAGAAGTGTCAGACTTTATATTTAGTACTCAGAGCAATTGTAATTGCTTCTTTTGCTGTGATATACTTCATTAATTGAGTGATATCCAGCTGCCAACTGGTCACAAGCAGTGTTCCCCAGGGATCGGTATTGGGGCCCATCCTCTTTAATATCTTTACTGATGACTTGGATGAGGGAATTGAATGCACCCTCAGTAAGTTGGCAGATGACACCAAGTTGGGGGGAAGTGTCAATCTGCCAGAGGGTAGGAAGGCCCTGCAGAGGGACCTGGACAGGATGGGTCGATGGGCAGAGGCCAAGGGGATGATGTTCAACACGGCTAAGTGCCGGCTTCTGCACTTCGGTCACAACAACCCCATGCAACACTACAGGCTTGGGGCAGGGTGGCTGGAAAGCTGTGCAGAGGAAAAGGACCTGGGGGTGTTGGTCGATGCTCACCTGAACATGAGCCAGCAGTGTGCCCAGGTGGCCAAGAAGGCCAACGGCATCCTGGCTTGTGTCAGGACTCGTGCAGCCAGCAGGACCAGGGAGGTGGTCGTCCTCCTGTACTCTGCTCTGGTGAGGCTGCACCTCGAGTGCTGTGTTCAGCTTTGGGCTCCTCAGTACAAGGACATCGAGGCCCTGGAGCATGTCCAGAGAAGGGCTATGAAGCTGGTGCAGGGCCTGGCACACAAGGCCTGTGAGGAGCGGCTGAGGGCACTGGGGTTGTTTAGTCTGGAGCAGAGGAGGCTCAGGGGAGATCTCATTGCTCTCTGCAGCTACCTGAAAGGAAGCTGTGGGGAGCTGGGGGTCGGCTTCTTCTCAGAGGTAACTAGTGATAGGACTAGAGGGAATGGCCTCAAGTTGCGTCAGGGGAGGTTCAGGTTGGAAATGAGGAGACATTTCTTCTCAGAGAGAGTGATTAGGCATTGGGATGGGGTGCCCAGGGAGGTGGTGGAGTCACCGTCCCTGGGGGTGTCTAAGGAAAGGTTGGACATGATTTAGTGGGTGACATTGGTGGTAGGGTGATGGTTGGACCAGATGATCTTGGAGGTCTTTTCCAACCTTAATGATTCTGTGATTCTATGACTCAAATTCCCATCTTTTTCTGCTGAATTATTTCCCATGCGATACAAAGGACTGATGAGAGATTGAAATGATCTTCATAAATTCAGCACTAGCTCTGTAAGATCCCCCCAGTCTTGTGGTACTTCCTGGGATGAAGCACACGGTCTGTGACAAGTGGGAACAATTGGCACCTTGACTTTTACAGTCAATGTTGTACTATTTTCTTGTTTTCCAACGCTAGGCTCTACAGGACATTCAAGGACAGCAAGTACCTGTACATGCTGATGGAAGCTTGTCTAGGTGGAGAGCTGTGGACAATTCTCAGGGACAGGTGAGTTTTAAAAAGTTATTGTCATAAAAAGCTGAATATTTTTTAACACGCCTTCAGATAACCAAGGGTCTTTTTCATGTGCAAAACCTGTCTTACTGTGTTATGTTTAATTTAAGATCCCCAGAAGATGAGGAAATAGTTTAATATTTCTGTTCCTATGCAGTTGACTAGAGACAAAGGGAATCCAATTGTAACTGGGAATACCCTTAGGACTGATTTAGGTTATTTCCAACATGTACAAGGCTTTATATAAATGGAGACTTAGCTCAAGCTACTTTCTCATGACATCTCTACAAACCTGGAAAAGATACAGAAAGTAATGGTGGTAATGATGATAATCATGTGATAAATTGTATTCATGATGTGTCTTCATCTCTGAAGGGTATTGTGTTCACACCAGAAGTACTCCATACCCCTGAATAGTTGATGGTTTATTTTAATGTTGGCCTTTTCTGATCACAGAGATTGCAGCTGCATTCTCGGTGCCCATGCAACTGTTTCTCATGTTTGGGAGCCTGTCTGGAGGTTCAGGCCCTTGATAGGAAAATGGGGGACTGTCATAAGGGTGTCAGAGACTTTGGGCACCATGTATGAAGGCAGGCAGTGACCCTGCAGGGTGCAACCAGGGGTTGCAGTAGATGCAGTGGTGATTTCACTCTCACTTTAGACTTGCAAGATATGGTTGAGAGATACAGTCCTTCCAGCATAGCACCTTTATGCATTGCTGACCTGGCCTTAACTGTGGACTTAAAAAAATTAGTGGCATTAATCAGATATCACATTTGCGAATAAAATCCATGGGAAAGTGCAATTTAGAAGTAAAAAATGCAAAGTCCTTCGAAGACTTCAGAGAAATCAGTATTTCCCATCCTGTCGAAAGACCTGCATTTTTCATTTCAGTGTATGAAATTCTGTCCCCCCGACTATGAATAGCAGCCTCCACATCTGTCACAGAGACATTGCAATAAGCCATAAACCATAATAAACCATATCTATTAACATTTCTTAATGCTTATGAAGCAGTCAGGTATAATAGCAATGAAGACCACAGGAAATCTCAGGAGGAAATCAATAATTCTTTGTGGGGGTTGGGTCCAGCTATATTAAGGGCCATTCGTCAACGTGGGACACAGGATCATGCATTGAACCTATAGCTTAGCATTATGTGATTGGGGCATAGAAGTGCCATGGAAAAAATAGTCTGAAAGCATGTAATTAAATACTGCATCGTAATGCACAAGCAAATGTGGTCCTGGTATTTCCTGTCTTTGGAGGATTTGACCTTGCAGTGTTTTGTTTTTGTTTTGTGTGTGTAGGCAGGAGGCAGGTGGAATGTGGGTTGTGCGGGTGTACATGGTTCGTACACATAACACAACGGCAGGGCAGGGAAGTGTGCGAGCAATCACATATAAATATGCAATAGAATCATAATTGAAACATGATTTAATTAAATTTGGAAAGTGAAAGAAATGCATTGGAAAGATTGATCAAAAAACATGTATGAAATTATTTTTAATTAATTATCCATACAGAATTTTTATAATTTTTCCTTCTCCCATAACCATGCCTTCTCTGGACCATTAAAAGGAGAAGAGTAGCAAAGTTAGCAGGTGCTAGAATGTATCCTTCATCTTTGTCAGAGCCTGATAATTCCATCTTCAATTCTCTTAGCTTTAAATTGTGGTTCTACTGCCACCTAGCTTAGATGCGCTTCTGAGCTCAATGTGCTCCAGCCAGAAGCTCAAGGCAGGTAGCAGAATATACTTTGCTTTTGAAAACTGCTTACAAACTTGTACTCAAATGAGGATCAGAAAGCACACTTAATGCTGAATTTACGATTAACACTTCAAGTCCCAGCAAATGCATTTTTTCTGTCTTTTGTCGCAGTTATGAACATGAGTATGGGAGTTCTTGATCTTCACAGTTCAAAATCCTTTCAGCGCCTAAAAGTCAAAGATTATAATAAAGAAATCACCTTTTACATAGAAGACACTTACTTATAAATTTCAATTCTAAAAGATGTAAATATAAAATAAAAATTAGAGTATTTTAGATTTAAACATTTGATATGAATGTCAATTGAAGGCAAAGAAGCTAACTTAAAAAATAGAAATACATGTAAATTTATCTGAAAAAGTCAGTTTAGCAGCAGTCATTTTCCAGGTACTGGGTGATTCTACTGGACCATATGGATATTTTAACAGTAAGATGAAGTCCAGAAAGGGAAGAGATTGGATCGGCTTACAATACAGTTTTAGGTTGTTAAGAAAAAGAAATTCTAAATATAAAGAATTGCTCTAGGTAGAATAAATATAGGTTAACTACAGCTAGAATAGCTCACCTCTTGCAAAAATCAAGCCCTTACTTTATGTCCATGATGGTGATAATGACCTGTAGAAACAGCTCAGTCCTGTACCTAGAAATCACTTTATCATCTTTCTCTTTCTTGTTTTACACAGAGGTTCATTTGAGGATTCGACAACCAGGTTTTACACGGCATGCGTAGTCGAAGCTTTTGCATATTTGCATTCCAAAGGAATAATTTATAGGGACCTCAAGCCAGAAAACCTCATTCTGGATCATCGAGGTTATGCCAAACTGGTAAGTGCCTGCCATGTCTGGTTTTGCCAAAAAAAAATATTTAAATTAAAGACGCCATTCCTGTCTTCTAGTACTGGACAAGTAGTGTTACGGGTAGAGAAGATGGAATTATCCACAGAGGGTCAGAAAAAAGTCCACACAACCCAAGGTCCAGTCTCTGATGGTGGCCATCAGTAAATTTTGAGATACGATCAGGGCCAGAATATCGTCACTCATCACTGGGATGTTTTCCCAGCCTCCAGCAGAGTGAGGCTGTAGCTGAGCTGGAAAACGCTAATTCTGGCTAACATTTGAAATTCAGGGCTGCAGTCTGGAAGCATTTAGAGAAGAGCATCTGGAGAAATCCATCTAGTTGTTTTGGAGCTACTGAAAGACAAAAGGATATCGTTAGGAGATGGAGAGGACTTGCATTTGTGAGCTTCATAGGTGTCAGGTGAAATTTTTTTTGCAAACTATTGTTTCTGAATAAGTTCCTTTGTATAAGCAAAAAAAAAGCATCATTCTTAATGGAAGTGTTAACCATGACCTTGTCATGGCACAAAATTATTATTTTTAATTGCTCTGGATCGTCAGGCTCTGTTGCTGAACTGTAGCTGATTCAGCTTCTTGCTTTAGCAAGGGGATTGGAATTTGGTTTGTCTTTACTTTTGGTAGCATTATAATGTCTGCAAGTTATAACTTTTCATGGAAGAGGTTACATTTGTTCATTGTAGCAATTCACATATTGCATCATTAGCACCATTTCTGTAGGAGTCCCTGCATGCTCTTTGTCCTTCAGCTTTGTATTCTTTTCATTATCTATCAGGAAAAACGTGCATAATCAAATTGTATCCATGTCCTGTGTACTGCCATTCTGGGTAGTAGCAGACACTTTTAAGTGGCTAAAGCCACTTGTGCTTTAGCACTGATGACAAACCTGACTGATCTGTGCCAACTCCTCTGAAGTGACTCTTGAAGGCTCTCCCTGAACCTGCTCTTCCCAGAGTGTCATGGTGCTCCTCAGTGCTGTCCTTCTACAACATCCACCTCCTCAAACCAGGATGAGAGCACCTGTGTTAGATCTCCACTCCCCACATTAAAGTGTTGCTGATGGATTTCACTGTATTGAACTGTTCATGTATATTGTTTTTTTGAATCAAAAATCAATGTAGAGGTGTCCTGCAAATAAAGTACACTCAGAAAGTCTGAAGACTGAAAAAGTCTCTGTGAACCCATGGAGAGGGGAGAAGAAAAGAAAGACTGTCCTTGGTAGGAGGTGCTGTCCCACCCCTTTTGGGGAACCCCTCTTTCTAATTAATGGGGATCTGGGCACTTGGGAAACCATCAGTGAAGGATGGGATGACACAACCCTAAAAGAGCTGTGTCCAAGAGGGGCTGACTCCATCCATGAGGCTCACAATGGGGCAACATCTCTGTCTCCTGGATGGGGGACTCTTCCCTGCCTTTGAGAAGGGAAACCTGGGAGTCAGTCAGTCAGGGAGAGGATGTCAGTCTTTGGGAGTGGTAAGTCAGACCATCACCATTATGGGCCTTTACAGCCTTGTGGCAGCCACCATGTGTCACCATGATACTAAGTTTAATGAATAACAGAAGAATAAATCCTCTACAGCATTTCACTGAAGCTGAGGGTTCCAGCAAGGTGTCAGATGATGGAGGTAGATTAGGTGCCAGACTGTCCTTCTCTCCACCCGAGTAGGATCTGGACCAGGGTCTGCTGTTCCCACCACCGGCCCCCAGCTCCTTAGACATTTTGATCTCCTTGGACCCATCTTTGGTAGCACAGGAAGTATCACAGATTCCACAGCATGACTGATCCTTCTTGTGGGTTTGTGACCATTCAGGATGGCAATACTGATGTGCTGTCCCTGACTAGTGGAGGAAGGTGTAGGAGCATTTCACAGCCATCAAGGGACAGCAGAGTGTGCTACAGACCACAGCTCTGGGCAAGCACAGCACCGAGGCAGGGGAGGGCAGAGCTAAAAATACACTAAGCCTATTAGCCTGAGCTCTGCTCAGGCCCCAAAGAACAGCTTTGGTTCCCTGTGTAGTCTCATTTTCCACAACTGCCTGTAGCATGCTCTGGTGTGCCACAGGGGTACTGCTATAAGGGTACATCAAGGCTTGTGATCCCACCAGCATGTTGCATCATTTTCAAATAAATTGTTATTACAACACTCTTTGGATTGGAATAGAAATCTGAACTTCTCAGCAGATGCTGTCATGATCTTGTATTTAGCCTGAATAGCTCTTGCTCAGGTAAAAGCTAGGACTTTAAAACAACAACAACAACAACAAAACAACTTGATCTGCAAATGATGTGAAGTTACATGTTCCAAGAAATGCTCAGTGTTGGCATTTGTTCTTCTTCTCTCACAAGAATCTTCTTTTTTGCATTATGAAGGGTAAATCAGCAAAAAGATCACTGCAGTTGTCTGGTTCTTGAACAACCCACGATGTTTTCATTGCAATAATATTCCCATAAGGAAATCTTCTTTCTGCATTGCTTCACTTCAAGAGGAACCGAGTGCATGGCTGAAATTCCCTCTCTTGCTCTGCCCTGATGCTATTCTCCTCCTTTCACAGGTTGATTTTGGCTTCGCAAAGAAAATAGGATTTGGAAAGAAAACATGGACTTTTTGTGGAACTCCAGAGTACGTAGCCCCCGAGATCATCCTGAACAAAGGTCATGACATTTCAGCAGACTACTGGTCACTGGGAATCCTAATGTATGAACTCCTGACTGGCAGGTATGGGCATCAGAGCTGGCGCAGCTGCCGAAAAGAGATCCGAATATTTCTGCCATTGTCACCCTGATTAGATGACGGGGAAGATTCAGGGCAGGCATGTGCTGTAATGGCACAGTGAAGCCTGAACATTGTGCTGCTGAACCTAATAATTAGTTTTCCATTTTAAATCACAGTTTCCATGCAGATCTCTCAAATGGCAAGATATGAACAGGCTTTTTAGGAAATGCTGTGACATGTCACCAGAACTCCACCCTCATTTTTGTCCCCAGGCTCCTGTAAACCGAGAATGAGCTGAACATGGCAGGGAAAGGGTTTGTAATTCAGCTGAGGAGATGCAGTAGTGGGATGCTGCACATCTGAAAAGGAGGAGGTAGAGTTGACACTATGAGAGCCTGAGACCCTATATCCACCCTTTCCCTTATTTAGTTTAGATGCAAAAGTTGAATGCATACATTACTGCATATTTTGACAGTTTTGGCTTCCTTGCACTTCTTCACCTCATCCACCAAAGATACAAAGAGTGTGAAAAAGATCCATCACCTAAAGCTGCATAGCAGCTCTGGGGATGGACCCAAGACAGTGGAAGCCTATTTTGTGTTTGGGACCTCACGTCTTGCCACCTTGCAGGAGCACATGCCTGGTAGTTCAGCCCAAAGCAAGCAAATTGTAGCATCTGCCTTTAGGGGCTCTTTGTTCACATACTGCTGTTCTTCAGTGAACTTGTCCCTGTTCCGTTAAACCAATGGAAGCCTTAATCCCCACTGAAAGCATGTCACAACATCAAATTGAGAATAAGCCAGTGAGCAAATCTAGGACCCTTGTTCCCCAGGCTGCTGGGACATGGGTCTTCATGGAAACAAGATTTGGCATGTGCTGCCCCAGAAAACATTACTTTGCTCGTAGGTACTTTCTTCCAGCCAGCATCACTTAAATTCCGACACCATTAAAGCACTTTGGCTGAGAATTGGTTAAGATCATACAAAGCAAACCATTCCTATTTGTCACCTACCTTTCCTCATTTCACAGTAGAGTACTCTGTTTTGCTTGGTAGTTGTTGTTGTTGTTTTGTTTTTTATCAATCTTTAATGCTATTTTAAAGACAAACTTTTAACATTTTTTTTCTCTCCCCTCTGAAGTCCCCCTTTCTCAGGCCCAGACCCCATGAAGACCTATAATATCATATTAAGGGGAATTGACATGATCGAATTTCCAAAGAAGATTGCCAAAAATGCTGCTAATTTAATTAAAAAACTATGCAGGTAAATGCATAAAATATAATCACCTCTCTCTTATTTGCAAAGAAATGAGTTGTTCAGAAGGATTAAGAAAGTAACCTAATTTGTTATTCATTTTATAGGGACAATCCATCAGAAAGATTAGGGAACTTGAAAAACGGAGTGAAAGATATCCAAAAGCACAAGTAAGTGTATTCCCCAGCCATCCACCATTTGAACCCACAGAAACATGCATTTCAAACACTTCCATTTTCTGCCAGACTCACTTTTCTTAAAATCCTTTGGCCTTTCCCTTCAAGTATGTTTTAAATTGTAATTGAGTTTGCGTTGGATGTTTTTTTCCTGTGTTTTGGTATCGTTTCTAGCCTTGCCTATGACCAAAACACATTGCACGTTGACCATTACACTGTAATTACTCGAATGCAGAAGAGCATTTGGAAACAATCCAACTCAGCCACTGCCTGCTTGGATTTCTCTGGTTTGCAGAATCATTTTCCAAGGTTTTCCTCCATTTCTCTCCCCTCCACCCCCAGCAAACTTTCTCTCTACCCAGAATGTTAATTCATCAAACCTTTTGATCCGATGGGAGAGAGTTCTTAAGTGATGTTACATAAGCTCTGTTTTGCTACAGAAATTTACTGAAGAGTTTCCACACTGCTTGAGAGGAAAAAAAAACAAGTTAGGGACCACCGCAGAGGCAGGTTACCTCTTCCATCTGTGCTCGTCCTTCTCTGCTCCCATCCCCAAAGCAATACAAATGCATTGGAGGGACATTTTGAGGGTGAGCTCAGCTCAGGGCTCACCCTTCTGCCTGAGCTGCCTTAGCCCAAGAAAACCTGAGGTGCCCAAACCAGGAAGAGAGCATCCCTGTGCAGGCTGGAGCATCCAATCTCATACAAAGCAAGGACATTAGGGGTCTCATATGGCACGGACTGGCCATATAGGAAGGAAAGAGCAGATGCCAGGACACCTGCAGTGAGGAACAGTTTTCTTCTGAGCATTTGTAACTTGTACTTGCCATGGTATCACCACTGGGTTGTGACACACAATCCATTTTCAGCCGAGAAAGCGTATATAAACATGACAGGAAAAATAATTAAGGTTAATTAGACCATTTGAAGAACATGTCTGCAGGAGTTAAAACGCACTGTTTAAGCAATTTAAATTTCATTTTGTGATATTTTAGCCATATGTCTAACTTCCCGACATGCTTTATTATTCTCTCCTTTCTAGATGGTTTGAAGGCTTTAACTGGGAAGGGTTACGAAAAGGGACACTGACACCTCCTATAATACCAAGTGTAAGTTTTACTACTTCATTTCTCTTTCCCAAGCAATTGTCTCTTTAACATGAATTTTGTGAGTTTCAGGCACTAATACACTATAGTTAGCATGTGCTTTATTTCATCTGAATATGCTGGTCAGAGAACAAAATTGAGCAAAACCCTATATAAAAAGTCCATTTAGGGACGTTTTCATCTATACTTCATCTCCTGGCATTCTCTTCCAGTGGAAGTCATTTAGGGCATGACTGTGATGAAATGCTCTTTGCTGCCCAGGCAGAATCACTCACTATTATGTTTTCTTCTCTTTTTCACCTGCTGCATTTTTTTCTTCATGTACTTTTCACATTCCAGCAGAGAGCTGCTACTTTCACCCCTTTTCTCAGATGTGTCCTCTTTCTTTCTCCTTTATTCCTGTTTTTGATGGGCAAGTGGGATTTGTATGCCATCTCCCTTTCTTTTGCATTAACCTTTCCTTCTGTCTTTTCTTTTGTGCTTTTTACCCTTTTTTCCTGCATCCGTGTCTTACATGAAAAGCCCTGTTACTGACTAGTTTATGTTTAACTGGGAGCAGACTCGGAGGGACAGCTCTACTCATTTTCCTTTGCAGCAAAGCTCTTCCTTTGATGTCTTTGTGAGCTCTTTACCCACAAAGCCTGCTGCAAAGAGAAACCAAACAGGATTAGCTGATAGAAATTACCTTGGCCCCTTCTGTTCGGCAGCCTCTCCTCCTTGTTTCAGTTTAATCCCTTTCTCTCCGTGCCTCTCCCAATGGATCAGTGAGAGAATGACATTAGCAATCGTATTTAATTGCACCCCTTTGCTCAGTCTGTCTGTGGTCCTGTACCTCCTGCAGCAACAGCAGGCACAGCTCCGGGGCTGAATCTGCCATCCCAAAGTTTTCTTAACGGCTATGAAAGAGCAAGGAGGTTTTGTGTCCCCCTTTTGCCCTATGGACTACAGAAGTCAGTCACAGGCAGCAGGAGAAATCAGGACTTTGTAAATGTTTGCCTAAAGCAGGATCACCAAACAGCTTGTAAATATTTTGTAAATCAAAATTGCGTGTTCTTTTTTCTGTTAAGCTGATTTTAATAGCTATTAATTTTCCAATAACTGTTAACTTGTTCACCATATTTTAAGTCAGTGAAATCAAGTTTACTCCTTTATGTCCAGTTTCAATTCCTGGTTTGCCTGTGCTCTCTGCAGGATGCCAGTGTAGATGAAAATGCCCAAATATTTTTTTCTATTTTTTTAGTGGATTTTTTAGTTAGCAAGAGCATTTGCAATACTGCTTTTACCCAATATATGTATCAGCACCAGCATATCTAACCCTCAGATAGAACAACCCACAGCAGTGACTTCAATAATATCTACTCTCTACGGGCATGAATTTCTCCATGACATTGCTCTACCACCAGAAATTGTTTCTACTCTTTTTGGCATTGCTCAGAGGCCATTCTCTAGCCTGTTTTGCACAGGTCACGCTTCTTCAGCTTTTTCACAAAGGTCCAACACGGTATCAGGAAAGGGTCTTTCTTGGCATCATTGGGATGTATATTCCTGGGTCTGGTGCCATCCTACCAGGGACATGTCTGCAATGGTCCCAAAAGTGATCTGCTGCCAGCACACCACCATCCCTTTGGTGATCTCTTTGACCACCATCAGGGCTGTCCAAAATAAGACAGGAGCATCCTTCCCTCTTCTGAAGACTCAACCATTCTTCCAGGGCAACTTATCAGTGCCGACAGCCCTACACTGCCCCAGTCCCAAAGCAGCACAACTCTTCTTTATAGAATTCTTAGGACGAATATCTTTTCTGGACATACTCTTGATATCCTCTACAAAATGTGCCTCCATTAACTAGTGAACCTCGCTGACAGTTTTTCAACCCTGAAGCTGTCCGTCCTGTTTTGTCAGTCTTGTTTTCCTCAATGAGCTCAGTTGCTTTGGCAGAAGACCCAACTCTCAGTAATGGCCGTATCTGCAAAGTGACCAAAATTATGTAGCTCTAGGGGAAGAAATTAGTTTTTCCTTCAGTCATTGCACCTCTCCTCCCTAGCTGGAAAGGAGCCAGAAGGGCTAAACATAGAGACTAGCTTTTGTTTTGTTTTCAGAAATAGGCCTTTCACAGCTCTTTAACACTCATCAACAGTTGTGTACTACCACTGAGACAATCAAAACCTACTCCTTAGCCCTCGATCCACAGGATTTTAGGGTAGATCTGCTGCTAGAACATTGCTTCGGGGAGCAGCTGAGCTTTGATACCACAGATTAAAAATCTGTGATGGAAGCTGTCCTGAAAAGTTACTCCTTCTTGACTCTTCCAAAGATGTGCTGTCTTGCATCATGGCTCTTGTTTTTGACAAAGACATGCAGATCTCTTCACCATAATTCATCACAAGCTCTTACGCTGGCAAGTGACCAGGCAGATGATACCAATGTTTGCGCTTTACCCTCTGGGTTGGACAAGAGATATATCTGGAGTATCCCTTCTTGGCTGGAGAGGGCATTGAGAAATACTTTTGTTCCCATTTCTCTGATCATGAAGGACCGCAGGCCACATACGGGTGACACGGAGCTGTGGAGAGTCATGCCCAACAGCAGTAGCAACACATAATATCAGTTAGCAGAGTGACAATTCATGCAGTCATGCAGCCTTTCTCTCTAGATCATATTTCTTCTAAGAAAAAAAAAAACACTCTACAATTGTCTTGGATATACTCAGCCTTTTTATTTTGTCAGATGAAGGCAAAATAGAACCCATCTCCAAAAACAGGACTTAATTCCCATAAAGTTTCACCTAGTTCAAATGACTGTGCCAGCTCTGCCAGATGCTCTCAGTGTAGACATCTGCAGAGGAACCCAGGGGAGCTCCACAGATGCTTTCACCCCATGCAGTCCACTTATGCATTCTGCGTCACTGCTGAGGGGTTTTTGCAAGAAGCTACAGGTCATGCGCGTAAGTTGTGAATGGCCACACCAGCTGCATCTCTTCTGCTTTGGTGGCTGTTATCTTGTGCATACATCCCTCAGTTCTTCTCCCAAAGGGAGAACTCGCATAGGGGTGGGCTGAGAGAAAAAGAGAGACAGGGTCCAGCACAAGGGCCATGAAGGAAAGCAAACTCAGAGCCCACCAGGGGTGAGGACCCTAAAGATGAAGGTTCTCCAACTCAACAAAGTAAGCAGACCCAGGTAACTCAAAAAAAATAAAAAAAATACCAAATCCAGTATAAAGTGTTCTTTTTTTTTTCACAGTGAGTTGAGTATGCAAGGAGTTTGATTCTTCCCCAAGACATTATCAGCCATGGGTAAATTCTGATGCAGCTGAGCAGTTATCCAGCATCAAATATGTCTCCTGGACTGTAGGTTGGAAAAAAAATATGGCAAGCATTTCCTACGCAGTACTGCTACAGCAAGTGCTGTCCTCTCCAGTCTGCACTGGCTACTTTACAGCTCAACGTACTCCTTCAGTATGACCCTGATTATTTTGGCCTGTAGGGAACTGCTGGTCTCTTTTTGCATTGTTTCATTTATTTCAATTGCTTTGGATGTACCAAGGTCTCATTATAAGAAAGTTTCAATTATCTTCATGAAGCAAAAAAAAAAATAGAAACCATCTAGTTACAGTAGCTTTTAAATGACATTATTTCCTAAAAAGTAATTCTACTTGGCCTTCACAAACCTTAGCTGAAACTCAGGCTCTCTGCTTCCTTGTAAGTGGTCATGGTTGTTTGCACTGTAGCTTAGAACAAAGTTGTTTGTGTCAAAATTGATCATTGGAAATTCAGAAACATCCTAGGAATATCGGTTTGTCTGGTTGGCTCTGTAGGCAGTGGAATACTTGTCAGGAAGCTAGAAGGCACCAGAGGCCCAGCTGACAACCTCAGATTCAGGATCCTGAAGCCATAAATTGGAAATCTTGGGCTTTGGGGAAGAAAGGTGCTCCTGGAACATGGGGCTTTTTCAAGTCTTTTCTGCCAACTTTATTCCAATGGGTGGAAAAATTCACCTTGAGGCAGAGCGCTAGAGGGCCTGGGTCTTTAGAGACAGTACAAAACCAGTGGGGATTTTGTGGAAAGTCCTCCTGGGATTCAGCAAAAAGTTGTTGAATGCAAAACTTCTCTACTGCCACACCTTGCTTGCTGCAGTTAGCATTTTCTGACCAGCACCATAGCTATATCCCTGGGACTAGAGTAAATAAAAAGAACCAAAAAAAAAAAAATGCCCACTGAATTCTTCGGCATGATCATCATTGTGAGGTGAAGAGGTCTGTAGAGGTCCAAAAAACAGCTCTGATGATGGTCCCCATCTTGTCACTCTGTTCTTTCCACAGGTTGCATCTCCAACAGACACAAGCAATTTTGACAGCTTCCCTGAGGACAGTGATGAACCACCCCCTGACGACAACTCAGGATGGGACATAGATTTTTAATGTATTTCTCTTACCTGCTTCTGCCTTGCTGAAGACAGCTTCCTGGGACATGGCTGCCAGCGAAACCGAAAGAACTGGGGAGGATTCGTGCTCGGGGTCACCATGATGCCTTGATTGATGCTGCTACAGTAACTACAGTGGCATTAGGACTTATTGCTTAGATGACAATAGTGCTCTTCATGTTTTATGTTCAAACTTAATATAGCAGTTGACATGGTGGTCCTGACGCAAAGCCTTTCACCAGTAAAGAAACATGTTTTCTATCACTGCAATGATCTTGCTACGCTCTAATTACAAAAGTTGAAAGATACGTAGTGTAAAACACACTTCATTCTAGCTGCAAGGTACTGGCTTTACCAGTAGGATCAATAGTAATTTATTAAGTGCTGTAGGTAAATACAGTACAGGATCTGGGCTTCTCCCACACTCCAAACTGGGTAGGTCTTCTGCTGTTGGCCAGTGTAGGAACAAAGGAGGACAGCAACGGTACTGATCGAAGAGTTCATGTCGCAGCAGTGGTAAAATTTGTCCGTTTTCTTTCCAAGCAGTGTTCATGACAAGAATGAATGTTACTTTTCCTCTTTCTTTCGGAGAATTTTTATTTAATCTGGTAAAACAAAAGCACAACTGCTCTAGATCCTGTTAAGGCAGATATGGGTCGCTTCTCTCATACAGCTGAGAACATAACGTAACACGATGTTTCCTTTTTTCCTTTCCTTTGGTACAAAAACATAAATGCATGGAAAGAAATCATAAAATTACCCATTTTACTTATAAAATAGTGCTTAAATAATGGTCCTATAATAAAGCGACAGCAGCCAACTGGTCTTACTGATTAGCTATTAGACATAAAACTAAGCTTAACTTTTACCTTTTTAGAACCCAAAGGGAAAATATAAGACCCGTAATGTACTTTATAGGTGCTACGTACATCCTTCATCTGTGAATATACCTATTCAGTCAACCACCATTTCAGAAATATGTAGCAAGAGGCATCATTCTCCATCATGCTCTTAGAACAGATGAGTTTACATCTCCGTGTCTGCATCTCTTCCATGTTTATTACAAAGCTAATTAAAAGAATATAAAATGTGATGGAGGGCCAGTTTGCTGGCTCTGTTTTTAATATTGCCTATAAAAATGTAATCCTAACGTCTCAGCAAACTAAGTTGGAAGGAGCTCTACAGAAAAGTCAGTGGAATTTAGCGGAAATCTGATATTTCGTGTGGGTTTGTTTTGTAAGAGTTACCGGTCTACCTTATCGCCAGCGTACCAAGACCCCGGTGACCACATTTAAGGCATGGGGATGGCCAGAGCTGGGTCAGCTTGTATGAAAAAAAAGCCAGGGAGAAGGATGTTGGTGCATGCATGCTTTTCTTCCCCTGACTTCCACTGCTTTTCCTTTGCTCTAGCGAAGTCTCTTCTGGTTTATACAGACATAAGAAGGCAATACTGTCCTGTATGCCTACTCGTTGCATTGTACACGGGTCTAAAAGTTTATCCCGTCGTACCAACAAGAAACGTCAGCTTTCTAACAGACCCTGCCCCAAATTAGCAAATGCTGCCCCATTTCATCTCAGAGTTGTCAAGAGCGGTTACATATCCTGGAAGTCAAAAGATCAACTTTTGCTGACCATTTTTGCATAGTGTGCAGAAAACATATGCTTTAATGGTAAAAAATTATTTCTCCAACGCTAAATCTTTTCTGTGTTCCTAATGGAAGTGACTTCCATAGTCTTAATAGAACATACGAAAAAGATGTTTCCTCCACTTCTTTGACAGCATCAACAATGTCTGCTGCTTGCCAGCAACCTAAAGAGCTCGGTCACCGCAGACCCCTTCAAACCCAGTCTATTCTGCTGAATTTTCTCCATAGTTATGCAGAAAGGCGAGGCAACGTCATCCGCACAATAACTTCAGGTTATTTCTGCTGCTCATCCGTCCCATGCAGCACCATATTAAAATTTGTTTGCCTTGAAAACCGTAGGGAAAAGACAGTAACTACGCCTACCAGGAATCACTCGTGCAGAGCAAATACTTAGTTTTCAATCCAAAGGACTGAAAGCAAACGCTGAACACTAGGGCTAAAACAGTCACCAGTCATCCGAGCAAACAAGCAGTCATGCGCCTGCTGCATGAAAGCTGAGTTTGTTATTCACGTCCCCCTGTTTTTTCACTTGATGCTGTGGCTACCTTGGAGGACAAAACTCGTTGCATTTGTTGGCTTTCTACAGAAGTACATACAGAGGAGTTTGTCTCAATACAGTCACAGTGAGTAGCTGAGATTCAGCTATCTGTCGAGCAAAGGGTTGCCAGGAGCATCACGACCCCTTGGGGGCAACCCAGAAACGTTATGGGAAGAATGTTTTAAAATGGGCTGATGAGTTATTTTCTTTCTTCCTATCCGTTTTTCCTTGTGCCATGCACCGCAAGACCTGCATCGTGTGGCATGCACTGTACTGAATATAAATTTGTTTCAGCATCAAACACCTCACTCGACTTCCATCACTTCTACTAAGCATCCTTTAAACGACATACTTAGCATATGTATATTATAGACTCCTTCATTTATAAGTAATATATTTGAGTTGCATAATATATATATATATTCACAACAACTGATTGCCTCTGTGTTTCCACTTACTGTCTTTTCTTTGTCTCCTTTTTTAATATATTGGACAACGGTGTATTTGCGCAGGGGGAAATCAGCTGCCGTATTTAAAACAAGCGTATTAGGATTGGTGTCATAAGATACAGAAGATCTGTAGCTTCTTACAGTGCTGCATTATCCATAGCAAACTCTTATTTAACAACAGGACCACAAGCAAATATTTATGTAAATAGGTATTTTCGTGTTGATATTTTGTGGTACACATATAACTTTTTATTTAGAGTTCCATGGCATTACTACTTCATTTTCTTATTTGTAATGTAATGTTTTTAGATCGAAGTAGACTTGAATTAATGTCATAATTGTCAGTATTATTAAACTTTATGTCGACTGTACTGTTACTCATCTGTCCCATAGGTTTAGAACATGACTAGCTATCTGGCATTGTTGCAAGTGCCTTAAATCCATGGCATCCTATAAAAAATACAAATTTGGTGTTATGCTGCATGACAAAGACAAACACACCTCAAAATGTTGTCCTTTCTTAGCTTGCTGCGTTTTACAGTTCTTTCTGCTAACAATTTATAAGCCTTTATTATATAATATTGATGAATTACAGAAATGATGAAGTCGTTCTCTTATTTCTGTTAAATGTACCAGAGCTGTGTATCTGTTAATGAGATACAGAGTCATTTCTGTGAAATGTATAAATGTATGTGCGGGTCAAATTAATATATGACATCCTATCAGTCTGTATACAGGTATTCCTGTTTCGCTAAGCTGTGCAGATCCAGCCCATAGTGCAGTCCGGCTCCAGCGTACCGTCTTTTATAAAAGCCACGACAAATGTTCCGCCCCAAAAAGCAATGAGCGGCTAAAGGTGAATTGCCACCACGTGCAACTCGCGTCTCTGAGGCGAGACCGGGTGCCCCCCAAGAAATGCCGCAGTAGCTCGTTTGAGCCCCTCGACCGAGCAGGATCCATGCTTCCCGTCAGCCCCCCATGCAGCCCATCACGGAGGCAAGGCCCCGGCGCTGCCCCACAGCCGGCCTGGGAGCGATGCCTTTTCTCTGAGCCGCCAGGCATCAAGCCGGGACTTGGCCAGCCTCAGGCTCTACGGGCAAAAGGGAAATTTTGTGTGGAGTTGCCTGTCGTCCTGAGTCCGATTTACGCTGTTTTTACACTGGTCCTTTATTTTTTGTAATCTGATTTCTCCGGTTTTCTTCTTACAATGGATTCTACATAAAAGAGTTTTCTTGTTCGTCAGAAAATTGTCTGTCATCCGATGGTCGTCGACCAGTTGCACTCTTTTGATGTAGATTTAAGAACTTTTTTTCATGAACTTAACTGCTTTTGTTTTGCTCTGTATTTTCCCTGCAGCTGTAATTGCCGAGTGCCTGTTGTATACTTTATAGAGTTGAAATAAAAATAATTACTTTTGAGCAGCGTGTTGCTGTCTTTCTTCAGTTGGGAGAGTTCTGCTGCTCAGGCGGACTTTTTGCTCAGGTTTACGACGACACGCAGGAGGGGAGAGCCAAACAAAACGTTGCACGACGCCTACAGCCCGCTGCTGGGCTCGTATCCCCCTCCGGGTTTTCTGCCGAGGAGCCGAGATGCGACGGCAAATGGGCGGGGGGGCGGGGGGGGGGGGGGGGAGGCGGGACACGGACACATTTACTTGCGGTGGGGCTTTGGGGCCATACCTAAGGCAGGTACCGGCCCGACCCGACAAGCCAATTAAGCCTCTCCAATTAACCCCGACCTCCACGCAGAGGCGCTGGAGGGGCCGCCAGGGGGCGCCGCGGTGCGGGGCGCCCCGACGGGGGGGTGCGAGGGAGCTGGGGGGGTCGGGGGGGTCCCCCTTGGGCTCCCCCCTTTGATCTCCGCGCATCAAAGGGAGCCCAGAGACGACCCCCCCGCCCCCCCCCCCCGGCCCCGCTTCTCCGGGCTGGGGTCAGGCGAGTGCACGGGGGGGGCCCGACGGGGCGGGCTCCTCTTCCCCCCATCCCGGCTCTCTGCAGCTTCCTGCAGAGCTGCGCTGGCGCCAGGAAGGGAGCTGGGCCGGGGGGGGGGGGGGGGGGGGGGCGGGCAGGCGCGGGGCTGGGAGACCAAAGGAGCGGGGTGAGGGGGCTGAGGGGGGGGCTCCGCTCCCCACGGCGGCTCCCAGGCACGGGGATGGGGACGGGACGGGGCGGGGGGGGAGGCTGCAGACAGTGGAGCCGCGGCCGCATCTGGCGGTGGGGTCTGGGGGGGGGACTGAGGGGGGTGCTCGGGGGGGCGCGGAGCTGCCCCCGTCGTTGCGAAATCCCCCTCCCGGGCCGGCGGCCAATGACGAAGCGCTCGGGGCGGCGGGGCGGGGGGGGGGGGGGGGCATCGGCACAGCCCCCCGGGGCCCTTTGAAATCCCATCCGCGGCCGCCGCGGCCGCCTCCCCGAGGGGCGGGCGCAGGAGGCAGCCCCCGGGGTATAAAGGCGGCGGCGGGGCGGGCAGGTAGCGCTGCTCGGGGGCCGCGGGAGCCGCAGCGCCGACGGGACGGCACCGACGGCACGGCACGGAGCGGCACGGCACGGCACCGACGGCACGGCACGGCACCGACGGCACGGCACGGGACGGGACGATGCGGGCGCTGGTGGCGCTGCTGGCGGCGCTGAGCTGCGCGGCCCCAGCGGGGCGGGCGGCGGCGCCCGGCGGCGCCCTCAGCTCCAACGCCATCAAGGGGGGGGGCGGCCGCCAGCGCCGCCCCCGCCGCCGCCGCCGCGCCCTTCGACGGCAGCAACAAACCTCCGCCGGCCGCCACCCGGCAGGTAGGAGCCGGGACGGGGATGGGGGGGGGGCACAGGGGGGGACCCCGCACCGGCGGCGGCCCCGCTCTTACCGGGGGGTCCCCGCTGAGCCCGCTGTGCCGCCCGCAGCCCTTCCCGTGCGCCGAGGACGAGGACTGCGGCCCCGACGAGTTCTGCGGGGGGGCGGCCCGCGGCGGGGGCGCCCCGCTCTGCCTCGCCTGCCGGAGACGCCGCAAGCGCTGCCTGCGCGACGCCATGTGCTGCCCGGGCACGGCCTGCAGCAACGGTGAGGGGCGGCGGGGTCCGGGGGGCGGCGGGCAGGAGGGGAAGGGGAGGGGGGGACGAACCCCGCGGCTGACCGCGTTGCCTCCCGCAGGGCTCTGCACGCCCCCCGAGCCCCCTCCCGGCGCCGCCGAGCTGGACGAGACCGGCGCCGAGGCGCTGCCCCGACGGACGCCCGCGCCCGCCTGGCTGCCCGCCCGCAAAGGTAAGAGGAAGGGGGAGCCCCGGGGGGGGGGGGGGGGCGCGTCCCGAGGGGCCCCGGAGCCCCCCGACGGCGCTCAGCGCCCTGACCCCCGCTCGGCCCCGCAGGTGAGGAGGGGGACTTCTGCCTGCGCTCGTCGGACTGCGCGGCCGGGCTGTGCTGCGCCCGCCACTTCTGGTCCAAGATCTGCAAGCCGGTGCTGCGGGAGGGGCAGGTGTGCACCAGGCACCGGCGGAAAGGCGCCCACGGGCTGGAGATCTTCCAGCGCTGCCAGTGCGCCGAGGGGCTGGCGTGCCGCCTGCAGCGAGACCACGGCCCCCCCGACGCCTCCCGCCTGCACACCTGCCAGCGGCACTGAGCGTCCCCCCCCCCCCGACGGGACGGATGGATGGGACGGACGGACAGATGGGACAGACGGACGGGACAGACTCCGGCCCCGCTTGCGGGGGGCTCCCCTCCTGCGCCCGCAGCCGGAGCGGAAGGTTGTTTCTCTAGGGAACTACTTTTAAGTGACTAATTGCAGTACGTTACTGTGTTGTGAATACTCGAGGTGGCACTTAGCTGTACATACGCCGGGACTTTTAACGATTATTCCGAGGGTGCTGCCTTGTGCTCTTCAAGCCGTGACTGTGACTTTGTACACACTGGGTCTTAAATTGAGTTCGACGGATGCGACCGCCTGTTTGCGAGCCAATAAACGAGTTCTTCAAAGCCTGCCTGAGCCGCCTGCGGGAGGGGAGAGGCGGCCCCACGCCGGGCACGGGGGGGAGAAACCCTGAGAGAGGGGGGGGGAGCGGGGCGGACGCCTCCTGCCTGGTTTTCACATGGGGCGAGGAGGGAGTGAAGGAGGCATCGCTGGCGCCAAGCGGGGCCGCATGCCCCGACCGCAGCGAGCTGAGCAGGAGCTCAGCATCTCCATCTGTGCACCAAGCCGTGTGGTCTCTCTGCTCCAGGCACAATAAAAACTGGTGTTTTTTTTTTTGCTTCACCTCGCAGCCTGTGGCTATGAGTTGTCTTCCTTTGGGGATGGTTTGGTGGGAGGGAAAGCTGCAAGCGTGAATGTTCGCCAACCCCTCTAGTCCTTAACGCCACCATCCTGTTGATGGTGGCAGCCAAGGGAGGTGCTGGGGATGCGCAGCCGTGCCTGAGTCTCCCCTGCGCAGCCCCAACGCGTGGCACTGCTTTTTCCCTAGGCCTGAACTGGGTGGCAAAGTGGTGCCCAAGATAGGGTGCAAGAGGGGCTTCAGGGGCACTGCACCCTGTGTGCACACGAGTTCCAAGCCTGCTGCATCCCTTTGGTCTGTTATGTGCAGCCTGAGCACCAGTGCTAGCACCTGGAGCGTTAACGCTGCTGATTTGGGGACCTCTGGGACTGTGCTGGTGCATGGGATTGTGGAACATGAACCAGACTTCAGCTCTCTCACCCCTCACTGGTGCTCTTTAAACCACACCAACGCGCTGGCGCCCCTTGATTTGCAGCCACCAAGGACAGCCGCTATCCCCAGAGCGGCTGAGGCCAGAGCTGTGGCTGCCCTAAGCCAAATCCCAGCCCACAGGAGGACACTTGAGGGTGTAACGGCCCCGTGTCCTGCAGGAGAGTTTGCAGAGGGCACAAGTTGAGCTGGCAGCGTGCAGGGGCCACACTCAGGACATGATTTTCCCAGCATTGCAGCCACAGCTTGAAGCAGCCTGATACATGAGGCTGTAATTCAAAGGCTTTATCTTAGGGCTTTAATCACCATGTCAGGCTTTAAAAATAAATAACTAGAGTACTTTCTAAAAAATAGTCACTATTAAAAACAGAAACCACTGCTCTATAACGGACTTCCTATTACTAATTACAATTACTCCCAGTAACAGTCAGTGGTACTGGAGCAATGACAGCACCTGCCTGTGAATAGACATGTGGGTGACTGTTCAGATGAGTCCAGCTCTGATACTGGAGGTGGCACATTTTATCCCTAGTAAACATGGTAAAATAGTATCACCGGGTTTAATGTTTTTTTCTCCTTACAGATACAGCACTCTCTCTCCCAGGCAGCCCGATACGGCTTTGACACACTGGGAGGCAGTAATAAATGTGCTCACGATGCATTAAATACCTAGCACACAGCTTTTTGGTTCAGAATCACAGTATATCAAATCCTTCCCATTACTTTATTTTTCACATCCTCTTCACTTCCATCATTTAGACCACCTTTGGCTGTCTTTTCAGCTGTATTTTGAGGATACGCCCTGCCTGCAGCACATGCAGCTGGACCTGGCGCTCAGCACCGCCAGCCCTAGCTCACTGCTCCTTTGTTTTCAGCTTCCGTTGGGTGGGAGAGCAGCTCAGGTGCATGCCTGGTGCTAAACACAAGGCTCTTGTGGCCCATGTCCATTGCCAGCAGGAAAGATGCTAACATTTCCAGTTACATTTCCAGTATGGGACAACAAGGAATAAACAGGTAGCATCGCCACGGTCCCTCCTGTATTCAGCCACCTACCGGCAGATGCTCCATATTTCAGAAATGCCTGAATTACCACATGCAACCTCAAAAAAAAAAAAGTGTATAGGAAGTTCAACATAGATTAATCAGACTTGGCAAAGACAGGCTGCATCTATCCCTTAACCTTGAGTTTGCTGTTGTGCCCAGATTTGAATCTCAAGCTCATCCCAGCAAGACAGGACGTGGCGGCACACGGTATTGCAGCACATCCTGCACAGTTCTCTTGTATCTGCTGTATGAGGCACCTCATGGATGTGCTTCCCCCGACCCTCTCCTCAATAATGAAATTATTCACTGTGGAAAATTACAATAAAAAAGAAAAAGGATATTCTAAGGGTAGAACTAATAAACTAAGCAGGTTTTGGTGCAGGAGGAGATTTAGCATCCCAGTGATCTCACCACCAACCTCCTGCCTCCCGCGGAGGGGCAGGCAAGGACAGGGTCAGACCTGAAGTCTTCTGCACCCTCCCAGCTCAGACCCCGTCTGCATGGCCACCTCCCAGCAGCAAGCACAGGGGCTCCGTAGGTGTTAAATTCCATCCTGTGCTCAGAAAATGTTCTGCTTTGTTTCCCAGAGCACCTGAAGAGCATCTAATACACATCTCCCATTTTTCAGACACGCACATTAGTGCTAAACCACTCTGTGTGTGTGTTTTAATGCACGAGGCTTTTTTAAGAGCCTAAGAAGTGCCCAGTTCAGCCCCGTGGTCCATGTAGCTGCAGCAGCAGTGTGGGGTTGTATTGCAGAAGCCTGCATAGGCTGGAGTTTATTTGGAGCCCTTCTCAACTCCCAATGAAGCTAAGGACTGGACTCTAAGCCTTTCACAGGAATCCTTCAGCAGGACTAAGGCAGGAGATTGAAATCTGTGCTGGAGAGCTCAGTCCCTTCCCTGGAATTTTGTAAAGGCTTTTTTAAACGAGGGAAATTTCATAAGTGCCAACATCAAGGAGGTGAATGGGGAACTGACTCACTCTTCCAACTTTTCCTGCTATGGATTTCCTGAGATCAGTTTTCTGTGCCGTGAACACAGATTTCAAGGAGATACTTTCACAGAGGGCATCATCAGAAAGTCCCTCTCTGCTGCACCTGGTGGCAATAATGGCAAATGGCCTCAATCTTGCATGAGAAGGAGTGGAGTGGCGAGGATGGGATGCAGCACAACTTCGCTGTGATTTGTCATGAAATGAGTCCTCTGGTGGACCTTTAAAAAAAATAAATCTGCCCATGTTCTGAAAAGAAACTTACTTCACCTTAGAGTACAAGAAATATCCTTTTTCATCAAAGTGTTAAAGTACAAGCCCATGTTCCTCTTGCTCCTATCAATCTTAACACTGAATTTAAAACTAAGCTCCCATGCAACTAAATGAACTCAGTGTGAGTTTCTTACTGAACACACACCTCCTGTAGTCAGTGTAAGAAAGGGTTGCAAAAATCCATAAATCCACCCATAGGCATCACGGTGAGACCTTGAAACCTGCCCACTTTGGCCCAAAAACATGACAGCCCTGAATGGACCGAGTGGGCAGAAGAATTTATGGATGTAAGGCAATACAGAATTTTTAGTTTTTTTTACTTGTTTATTCAAATAAATACACTATGTCCCTGCTAATCCTAAATGATGTATATTACTATTTTTTTAACATGTACTGTTTTGTATAGAGTTCCCCCCCAGTGCCTGACTTTTGTCCCTAATTAACACCTGACGAGGGGGACGAGGACAGCTGAGATCCTTCAGGAGGACACTTCTGGGCAGAGCTACTAACCCACCACCCAGTGAGGGAGGGGTCCATAAGTCATGAATAACAGGGGGAGGAGATAATTATTGTTTGTGGTGGAAGGAGATGATAGACGGCATCTTCACATGCTGGGGCTTGGGTTTTTTTTTTTTTTGGCTCTGCTTGCATTTCCAGTGGTAAGTCTGTATGTGATACAGCGTCAGGCCAAATAAATCTGGGGAAAAACCTTCCCTGTAGCAGACTGGGGAAATGTTGCAGGATGCTATGGCAATACCAGAGGGCTCCAGAAGGATGTCACACAGCAGAATTGTGAAAAATAACGGACAAGGAGGAGAGGGTGTGCTCCCATCCAATGAAAGGCTTGGCAACTCTGTTCAGCTTGAGAAGAGATGACAAAGGGAAGGTAGGGGAGGGCTGCAGAACTATCAATGGTATCAAGGCGGTGACTTGGTGCCTAATTTTGTTCCTTACAATGCAGGAATGAGATGGTCTGACCACCCAGTAAGTTTAAAACAAGCCCTGCACACAACCATGTTGTGCAGCTCATGGCCACAACATGGAAACTCATAAATTAAATCACCTGGGGACAAGGCACATCCATAGGAATTGAAGCTTTGGGTGTGATTACCACCTGAGGTAAATGCTCTCTAAATACTGATTATTGGCAGTGGGGAGGATGATATTATAGGTGTCTGGGGGTTGGTTTTGGTTTTCTTTCTTTTTTTTTTTTTTTTAAATTATTTTGGTTTATTTTTTTAAATCCAAAGGGCCTTGATGTTGGCTGTTTGTGAAAGCATTCTGGGGGTATGTATGTGGGTGTCAGAGACAGGGAAGGGTTGGTCTATCAATTTAATTTATTTAAAAAAAAATAACTAAACCTCCTTTAAAAAGTGTAATTTGGTGAAGATGCTGATTTTGAGAAGAATAAGTGACTGTGCAAGAGCTCCATCACTGGAGGCACGTCCCTGGCAAGCCAGCAGTGCCTCTGAGCCCATTGCATCCTCAGCCCTGTGTCTGTTGTGCCGAATGAAGGACTTCTAGTTGAGCAGTTTGTCAGGCAGCTTTTACCATGAGGTGGATGAGCTTTCAAAAAACAAACAAACAAACAAACAAAAAAAGGAAATATTTAATGTCACTGTGCCCACCTTAATATCCCTGGGTCAGGGTTTGTATGACAACAAGTGGCGTTGGCATATTTTGAGTCCATCAGTGAATGAAAGGCTTTCCTGTGCCAAAATATAGCAGAATATGTTCAAAAATTGGTTCATTTCCTTTTTTTTTTTTTTTTTTTTCCATCCTGAGGACCAATGTGCCACAGATGTGAGCGTTTCGGTGTTGTTTTGAGCTTGTGTCTTAATATTAATTCCCCATTTTCTGCTGATTCCTCGTGCTGTTCTGCAGCCTTACAGCTGGCCTCATGATGTACAGGAGGCACTTCAGGACCTGGACCTCATGCTTCCCTTTCAGAACAAATTGGATTCACACAAGAGAAAGTAAATCAAAACCGAAACTCATTTTAAAAGCTTGCAGGAGCATCTCACCACTGATTAGGTAGCAGAGTGAGAAGGGAGGGTACAGAAGGTCCTGTTGCCGTCTGTTTGTTAGAAGAGTGGAGAGCCTCGCTTGACTCCTTGTCTAATGAAAAGTTTTTTTTCTGTTTTGCTTTTTTTTCTTCTCTTCCTCAGCTTTTGAGAGAGCAGGCTGTGTGGGTTGGGAGGTGGAAAAGCAAAATGCTAATGGTGCTGTTTTCCATCACAAATGTCTGTCCTCCCATGGGCTGGCCTGGGCTGATCCTTCCCCATTGTGGTGGCTTTGCTGTCCCAGACGTCTCACGTTAGCAAGGTTTAGCTGCCTCTATCAGAAGGCATGCCTGACCATAAATGATCATCCCAGAAACATAACTTCTTTTGGCTGCAGCCCAGCCTGCGCTGGGGGATGACTAATGGCCACGATAGCGAGCGGTCCTGGATCTTTTCCCCTACTTGGAGTCCTGCAGCTCACACGTGAGGCCACACAGGCTGCATTCAGACAGGGGTGAGGGAAGAGCCCAAAGCTGCTTTAGACCAGACTTGGTGCCACCCCCATCCAGAGGGACCACTTAATCTCATGGGCTCGTGAGTTTATATCCCATAGCCTTTGTGCAGAAGTCTGCTTCTAGGTGCAGCTTTTTAAATTCTTAACACTCACGGTTCTGGGGCATACACTACTTTTGTTCACGCCTCTTTGCTGAGGTAATGGAGAAAACAGCTACAAAAGCATTTGTATTTTGCATCTCTGTAGGAGTCTGGGTGGAAGCAGTAGCCAGCCCCAGGGATGCCTGCACACCCCGATTGGCTGGGGCCAGCACCTCCATTCAGTGCTCCTACCCAGACTCAGCATTGCTCCAGATTATGTATGTGAATTTTTGGGGAAGGCTTATACATGTTAGATGTTGTCTTGGCTCTCTCTCATCAAGACTGCTCATTATGAGCATCATTATGAGCAGTATTAAAGTGTTGTTCCCATCATGGGCTGGGAGCTCTGCTACTAAGAGAGAAGTCTTCTGGGGGCAGACAGGGACTTTGCTGCTTCTAACCTGTGAAACTTGGCCTCATGCTGGTGGCCTGCTCTACTTCCAGCAGAGTGATAAAGAGCTCACCCTGTTCCTGAGTTAGGTGTTCTTTGTCCAAGCTGTCTGATGTTCCACCAGAAAGCCTGCAGCATTGGTTTGTAGCAGCCTAATTGCCTGATAACCAAGAAGGGAGGCCTGTGTGACCCAAATTATTTATGCTTTAATTCTTGGTTTAGAATTTTGTATTCTCCCAGGAGCTCAGGATCTGATAACATCTCGAGTTCATTGTTGGTGAAGGCCAGCAGCAGCTGCAGAAGTCCTCCTGCACTACACGGAGGCACTGACCAGTGAGGGGGAGGAAAACCCTTCCTGCAATTCATGACACTGAAGCACTGGTCACATGCATTGAAATTTTCATCATATGAGTTTTTTCTAGAGCTGCAAATAGCTTATCATACATTCTTTGATATCATGTTCTTGCAAAACACTGTTCAATTGTTGGACTGTTGGGAAAAGAGACCTCCAGCCTTCATCTGACCTGTAAATATTTTTGGATTGCTTTTTAAGCCCATCAAGATATTTTTAGATACCTTGGGACAAGGAATTGACATGGCACATAATTCTGGCAGGTTCCTTTTTTTTCCAGCAGCATCTCCTCTTTCTGTCTCTGTGAATTTACTTGTCTTGTGGATTAATAATACTTGTTGCCACAGGAGTCTTCTTTGTAAGACAGCATTTTAAAAATGCCAGAGCTGCCAGCAAACAGCTGGACAGAAGAATATTAGTTTTTCTCTCTTGCAGATCTTCCAGATTTTATTGCTTTTAAGAAGTTCACTGACACATTGAATATTGAGTTGCACGCTACCCTCTAGGTTCCAATTTGACCTTTTGTTATTGAAGTTCACAAAAGAAACATTGGGAAACCAGCGGAGAGTACTGTTAATGCCTGAAAGCTGTCTAGTGCCTGATCTTTTTGCTGTTGAGCAACCCCAGGTATTAGCTGCAGCCTGCATGCCTGTTTTTTTTTTCCTTTTTTTTTTTTTTCTTTCTCCTGTTCCCACCCACTGTTCAACATATCAAAGTTACTAAACTTTGGTTCTGCATTTGGGAAAAGCCCACGTTCTGCCCCAGAAATTTTCTGACATCGCACAGGGTCCTGCTGGCATGTCCTACGGGTGGTGGCATGTCCTACAGGCTCATGACATTCCCCATTTACTGCATTGTTGTGAATACAGCTGTGCAACCCAAGCACAGCCCTTAGAGCAGGGGAAGCAGGTTCAATAAGTCTTTAAACCTGCCCTGGAGATGGGGATGGTCCCAAGGCAGGGTTCCTGATGGTCTTTTCCAGCTTTTGTGCTTAGGCAATTCTTCACTGTGCCAGAAGTGCAACAGCCTAGGGAGCCCCACTCTTATTATTTAGGTATCTTGATCCTTATTTAGATCTGAGTCTGTCTTAAGCTGTGGGAAAACATTACCTGTGGATTTAAATAATGTTGTTTAAATAATGTAAATAGTAAAGCAAGATGCTTTCAAAGCTAGAGTTTCCATTGTTGTCACAACTTCTTACTACTGCTTAGTTTATTATTGTTAAATTCCTTCACTGTCATTAAAAATGGAATGCCACCTTCCCATCACAGAGCTAAGTGTGCTCTGTAGGAACAACTGGGTAACTCAATGACCACAATTTCTTATTTTACGCCTTAAATATTGCTGAGTATCAAAACATTGGCATTTCAGTTTTATTTCTTCCTTGCAAACATCATTTTGATAACTTTTGAATCAACTCTGTCTGAAGATTTAACATCAAATGTTGTGAAAGATAAGGAGCAAGGACACATGCTTTGTGGTTTAGAATGAAGTTCTGGGGTGTATGTTTCCAGATGGGTGGTATTTAAGATGGGTGCTGCTGGGTTTTGTTTAGCACTGTTATTTTGCAGAGCCATTGAGATGGGAGAAATCAATGTGGGAATATCTTGAATAAAATCTATGGCTTTTTCACTGAGACAAACTCAATCCCCTTTGTGGTGAGAGAGGAATGTACTCAAAATTCCTGAAAAGGGGCACTTTTCCTCACAGTGTGTGGGATGTGGCATACACATGTGCTATTCAACAGACATATATAAGATAGAGGTGAATAAGAAAATCAGATGCTACTAAGAAAAAGAATAATACTGGATTTTCCTGGGTCCTCATTTTTGTTTACTTCCTCAGGGTGTTTTAAGGAAACAAGCCGATGAGGTTGTGACAGGGAGTCACGGTACAGGCAGGCTAGAGAAATAGCTGCCTCAACCCATTCTCAGACCTCTTTAAGGCACACATCATCTTCCCTATCTCCCTTCTTATCACTCCTAAAGCTAAGATGACTGATGTGGTGTTTCGGCAGAGCCAGAGCTCCAGTTGCAACCCCTGGCTAAAAAACTTTTTAAAGCTCTTAAGCTCTCCGTCCCTCATCATTCAGGCTGAGCTTCACATTACAAATCTGCTCGTCTCCACTCTGGTGCCCTACACAGGTCCAGCATGGTTGTCTCGTTATCCCATGATCTTCTCCTCCTCCTATGGTTCAGACCTGGTGGTCTCATTTGCAACCCAACATCATGTCGCATGACTGCCCCCCCTGTGATTTATTTCTGACTTGTCTCAGGCCTCTTATGTCCACTTGACAAGTTGCTGAAAAGATCTTTTTCTTTCCCTGGTTTTGATGGGATTTGGTTCCCTTGTCCTTCTGCTTCCACCCCAAGCTACATGGATCCTTGCTCACCATCTCAAATGCAGACAAAATTGTCTTCATTTCCAAGGCATCAAATTTATTGCTGAGGTTGTCCCATCCCAGTCCTACCAGTCCTGTGACCTTTTAGAGCCCAGATATTGAAAACCTCCAGCAAATAACCATTTCCTATGCCTCCCCTTGCTGGAAGCCTCACAGAAACACACACAGACGCTTTGCTGTCATCCTTCAAATTGTTCCTTAAACACCTGAGAGCTTACTCAAAATAACCCCAAAATCCCCCTTGGGAAGAGGAAGATGCTCAGGACTGACTGGTGGCATCTCCTTCAGTTTTTTGTCTTCTAAGTGACAAGTGTATCAGCCCACCTATCTGCTCCAGCACAACCAGGGTCTCTTGTTACTGCCCCAATGTACCTGGAAGAGAATTTGGAAATGCTGATAGCAGATGGCAATAAAAGGCAATAAAAGAATGGGGAAGGTGTGCTTTGCATTAAGGCATGTATGCACACATATTGCAGGCATAGTCTTGAAGCAAAAAGAATGCATGCCCGATGTGAGATAGCGTACAAGGGAGAAAGAGCAGTCTAGACCTGAAGTGTACCACCCACCCATGTATATTTGGTAAAAAACAGCTCTGCCTGCTGAATTTTATTTTTCTCACTGAGGTACATGTTGCTCTTAAATAAACATGATTATACCCTACGTGGAGCTGCAGCTTGGCCCAAACACTAAAAATAGCAGGCAGAAAGTAGAGACTTCAATTAGATGCATACTGCTCAACAATTTAACTTCTAATTGGCTTGTGGTTATTCCCCAACAAGGAACCAGCCCTGTTGTGCTTAAAGGATTGACAGTCTAGCAAAACAGGGACCCGAAACAAATTATTTTTTAAAGTGAAATGACCAAAAAAGGAGTCCCATGTGTTGCATGTCAAGGAACTCTTATGTTTGTGTGCCACTTTCAGCTTGGATGCAGCTATTCTCACCATCACAGGTTTGACAGTTAGGTTCAGCTCTTTACCCTCTCCTCAACTCCATTTCTGTGGTTCCATGAAGCTTTTTAAACATTATTAGAGTTAAGTTTGGTTCAGGATTTATCTCATGGTGCAGTACTGCAGGATGGTGGTTGGAGGTCTCCCAAGAGCATCCTATTTTCTGCCCTCTGCTGCTGCAGTTCAAAACCTATTTTTCTTTTCAGTTGGCAACAGCAGAAAACTCTATCATCTTCTATCCCTTAATCTTAATTTGTGTTGAAATTTTCTTTTTGACTCAGCCTGGGCTGGGGGAAGCAGTAAAGCTGAGTGTGTGGCTTGCCATGGCATCAGGAAGTGAGAGGGCTTGTGCCTGCAAAACTCATGCCATGTTTTACCTGATGGCGCACACGAACACAAAGTGACCTTCCTTGTCATAGGAGTCATTTGCCGGGTACTGGAAGGACCTGATATTCCTCAAAGCAGATTAAGCATGGTGCAGAATGAGAGGAGGATGGCAGGGTTCAATTTTTGGCAGAACAGCAAAACCACACCACTGCCCACATCCCAGTTTGGCATAGCGTTGAGCCCAGTTCAGCCCTGGTGTATGGTGGCTTCAGCAAAGCTCTTCCAAGGATAGAGTGAAAGATATCAAGGGTACATGAGCAAAAGTCTCTAGAGCTGCCCGTGTAGAGCTGCACAGCAAGAATACAGGTATCTTCACATCTGCCTACAAGCAGGGCATCAGTCCTTTTTCCCCAGGACATGGGATATTCCTTTCTTGTCCTTATTTCCAAACGACCTTTTCCAACAACTCAACACCTGAAGAAAATCTGTCTGTTATGGTACCATGATCACCAAGTAGCACATGCATTATCATGTATACTCTACAGGTGGTTAAAAGGTAAATTCTGGGCATCGTTCCCCAGTGTTGCACCCCAGGGGATGCCTAAGAAAGCATTTACACTCCTGTACTGGGGAAGAGCACACACAAATAGCACCGTGTTTGGGCTGGCTAGGGTGAAATTAAATCCAGTCCTTCTTGCCCAAAACTACATCCCAGCAGCCAACCCTTCCTCATGTGAGTAGGTTTCACTCAAGCAAGAAGCATCCCAGAAACCACGATGGCCTGAATGGTTTCAATTTTGCATTATTCAGCGGAGTTCAGCCCTATAATTATCTGACTCCTCGCCAGCAATGTCCACTTACCCAATGCTCACACACAGGATGGGATAACAATGGCAATTATGTTTTTTTTGGCCATGTTCCTACACTGAAAGTGATACTATCCTGTGTGTCACAGTGGTTGATAAAAAACAAAGGCAAGTGTCTCACTGCCCTAGAATTGTTCACTAATTAAGTAGTAATGAAGCTACCATAAGATGAAAAGTGCAGCTTCGGGAGACTGAGCATGTTTAATATAGCTAACACTAAAGGGCAGCATAAAGAGCAGAGCATAGTGAAGGCGTTCAAGCCAGCATTTGGTCCCCATAAAAAAAATGTACTTTTCAAACACAGGACTTAGCTCTTTCACTTAGAATATTTTTCCTTTAAAAAAATAAAAAATAAAAAATTGTAGTGAAACATCTGATGCAGCAGATTAAGAGATATCAAGTCTCTAACTCCAAGTTTATAATTTTTTTATTTTATTTTTCGGTGAAGTAGTAAAGTGAAAGAAAGTGGTAAAAAGAAAGTATTATGCTCTGCAAGCAATGTACTGAATTAAAGCTCGGAACTGAAATGATGATTAGATTAAGTAAGGCTTGATGATTAGCCAAGGGATGCTTTTTGTTGCAAAAGGCGAGAGTGGAGTCTCATCGTGTAGCAGTGACACTCCTGCTGTGTGGCCGACACCCTGGGAGGCTCCCATTTTAAATCTCTTTCTTGCCAATTGTTGCACGTGGGCTGGTTAGCCTTTCTTTAACTCTGGAGCTTTCAAAAAGAAAGCTGACTGAGAGCAAAACCGCATGAGGGTCCATTCTATGAGAAAGTTCATCTTCTGCGTGAGCTGCTTCTGAAGTCAGACATTACTCAATCAGTCATACTCGGCCACCATGCAACCCTATTAATAGCTGTTTTTTGGTGCTGCAGCAAGGCAGCATCCAGAAAGCTCAGCTTCTCCTGCAGTCTCATTGCCAAAAGTCATCCCTGTGTCACCATGTTTGTTGGCAAGAATCTTCAGGAAAAAAAAAAAAAGGCAAATTATTTCGTTTTACACAGTGGGACCAAGATTAATGTGCAGAGCTTTAGGTGAACACATATATTCTTTGAGGGATGAAATCTTGGCAAATGAAGTTTTGGCCACCCCTATTATGGATTATTTGCCAGAGTGCCTCCAGATTTGGCATATCCAGATCTATGAAGTGAAGTTGGAGAGCCCACATCCCACTCCTGGCCACTACCACAAGCCCATCTTGAAGTTTCGAGCAGCAGGGCTGGTTGCCACAGTTCATGGAGGGGAAGGTCATCGTCCTGCTCTCTTATAGACTTTCCAGCCTAAACAGAAGAGGTATGCTGCTAAAAGCCTACTGCATTAACTCTGACAAATGTAAAAGTAGCTGAATAACAGGAACAGGAAATAACTACCCAAGGTTTGCCAGCTGCCAGCCAAATTCTAACCTGCTCAAATAATTTTCAAGCCCAATTTACTAAAAACTGTGATCTGGAGTTAAACATAGCAAGATGCAAATAACACAGGGCAAGAGCTGGCTTGGGTTGGATCCTTGCTTTGGTTTGCAGACCTTGGAATAACTCTCCCTGTTTATTTGGGGCCCAGTACTGCAAAATGCTGAGGGACTTCTGGGAGCGCCTGCAGCTCCCTGGGAGCTGCACCTCCCAGGAATTGCTCCACATTTCACAGTATCAGGCCCTTGATAGTAGGTTACCAGTTCCCCAGGATGCACACAGTATATTTAGGGATGCATTGAAATGAGAGACTACAGATGAACGGATTTTGCCTGGGATCCTTTCATTAAAGCCTGGATGGAGGCGCACACAAACTGAAGCCCATCAGCCATGGAGCATGAGCTAGCTCTTTCCCAACCCTGTTGTTGGGGATCCCAGTGTGGAAAGACATGGAGAGCAAACACCATCACCATTTCAGGCCAGTCCCAGTGTCCTTTGGCCACGGCCAGTAACATGGAGCACCTGAAAACTGGCCCTGTGTTGACTCCTTGCTAAAAGGTTGGGGTTTGGACCATGAAATGCTCTGGATTTAGGCCTGTTGACTGTTCTTTCTTTCCAAATATGAAGAGAACAAGCTCCCTCCTGAGCTATCGCTAGCACCCAGAGGTAACCCCAAAGCGAAGGGACCTCTCCTCTTGGCTTCATGAGATTTGGCCACATACCCATGGGCACTTTCAAGTGCACCACTACGTGGCACCGCTCAATTTTCTTCACACAAGACCATGCAAGCTCAGTTCAGTCTGGGGCCCATGTTGGTGAGGAACGCTCATGGACCTGTGGGCTTTGTGCACTTTCCAAACTAAGGATCAGAGAAAGTGACTTTACAGAAAATTATACTTAAGTGTGGTAGTTAAAGGTTCCAGCTGTGCACAGGCATCCCAACCATCCTTGGGCCTTTATCAAACCACCATCTTGAAATGCCAGGTTCACTGGTAGTAAATGGTGAAGAGGGGGTGTTTCCCCAGGTGCACAGCAAAGGGTCCCCTCCCTTGGAAATGAAAATTTAATTTTGGGGGCCAAGAAGATGCTAAACCCTCAGATCAGTCCAAAAATGCCCTTGTTTATAACTAGGAATTTAAATGTCGCCCCAGGAGCACTGGGTGCCTCATTCTCCACGAGATGCTCAGTTGTGCTGGACTGCGGTGGTGTCTCTAGAGGGTGGCATTTGTCAACCTCATTTCTACTGTGTAAGACACATCTAAGCAGGCATGTCAGGCTGTGACAACGGTGTGACACTTCCAAAATCAAAAGGGTTTAGACTGTGTACATTTCTTTCAGCTGTAGCAGCTTAACACTTCTTGTTTCAAGATTTTAAGAAGCATTCAGTGATGGGTGAAGCAAGCAGAGGGACTGCAGACACAAATATATCCAGACATTGAGCAGGGACAGTTGTTGCAAATATTTTTTCAGCCATTTCTATCATCAGCAGCAAGCCAGCCCAAGGTAAAAGAATGGTGCAGAGTGATCTCTTGTAGAGATATGATATCTATCAGCAATTGGAAAGCTTTGAGAGTCATGACTGTTGCTTTTACAGTGGGTAGAAGGGCTTGTAGACATCAGTCTGGTTTGCCAATGAAAAATAAATGGTTTTAACAGTGACTGCGCTGGATATGTGCACTTTCTTGTGAATCTGTGTGTCTCTTACAAGGGCCCATGGGAGGAGGAGGCGAGGATAGAGAAGCAGGGGAAGGCAAGCATCTCCTCAGACATTTAATTATGTTAAACTATGTATTTGTTTTAATTTACTGACAGCTCACTGGTTAGGAGTATATTTATAAATGCCAGGAATGATTCACTGGGAGGCCTGGGACTGCCAGCGGCTGCTGGGATCAAGCACTTGGGAGCTCAGGGCTCCACAGCTTCTTGTGAAAGGCAAACAGTTTGTTCATTAGTCCCTTTTATTTACTCTTTTTATTTATTACAAATGAACTTTGTGGGTGTGTTTCATTTAGCCTGAGAAATTACTGCCCTCGTATTTCAGTTTTTTTTTTTTTTCAGACTACTCCAAGATTTTTACAGTGAGTCAAAAGCCAGCAAAATATGCTTCTTTTCTTTCTTTTTCTTTTTTTTTTTTTCCACAGCCATAAATATCATCTGCACAACTCTTGATGTATTGAAGTGATTAGTGTGTTCAAGTGACTTTGTTTGGCATTTTCAAAGCCACGTTCCTAATTCCTCCTTAAATTCAACTCCAGGCATATAGTGGCAATACAGTGAGGTCGTCTTTCCCAATGCACAAGAAATGCTGTACCAAACTCATACAGCATTTTTTTAAAATGGTGGCAAAATTAGAGTAGCAGAAATTGTTTGGAAACTAATATCAAGGCAGAGCAGAGTGAGTGGCATGAATGGGAGAAGGATGCTGGTGGACACTATGGAGGCCCAAAAGTGATGGGCAGCTTCACGGAAGGGAACAAAAAAAGCCAATCCATGGCTCTTAAATGCCTGAATTTGCATTACAGCTGCTGCAGTCAGTAGTATAAGTTGCATATACCTGGAAATATGCTACATAGAGCACCTAAAGATGAAAAAAAATCCATACAAGCTGATTGCTGTAATGTAGGCATACACCAGTGCTCAGCAAAGTTATACTACAGTCAATGAAACTGTAGCTTGGCAGCCAAGGCATAACCCCTTCAAGCACTGCATCAAGTGGATCAGAACAGCGCTGGGTGCTGTGTATATAAATAAAGTGATGCTGTTAATAGTAAACAGCTCCGCTGCTCTTTTAAGAGGCGTATTTCTTCGACACATGCAGAAAGTTAAAGTTACAACTCTGTGAAATTTCAGTTTGTGCCCTCATCTGTTTATCATTTACTCTTTGGATGCTTGTGCTAAGAATTTAGTCTTTCAGAATAATGTTTATGGTAGGTGGTCCCTTCAAAGCTGTTTTGTTTCACTGAACCATTTTGATTTGCTGTAGAAGACTCATGCAAACTTTTCCTTTAACTGTATCCAACACCGTGATGAACCAGTGCAAGAAAAACTCCTGTTGCAGTATTTCCTGTCTCAATACAGTCAGATACTTTGAAGTGTAATTTTTCATTGAATTTCAGGGCCAGGGAACTTGTTTTTTTTCCCCTCATTCATTCCTAAGTGAAAAAGAAAATGTTTATATGCATCATGTTACTCTAAATATATCAATATATAATCTAAATATAGATACGTATTGATGCATTCATAACACACACACACACATCAGTGTTACAGTAACTACCCTCCCGGTGGCTCTCCCAGACATAAAATAAAGGAATATACTTTATGCTTTACACAATTATTATTTTTCAAAAGAGATTTACAATCATTATGGTAAGGACATGGGGGATATCCACAAAAAATTAAAATGCTGTCCATCTATGTGTTTACCTAAAGAAGGTAACATCACATTACCTTTAATAACTCAAGGATGTTTCCATCTATTATTTAATGTATAAAAGAAAAAGGGTGTGAAACGAGCATTTAATCTCTCTTTATCAAGATCAACATCATAAATCAACACAGCTATGGGGACACATGGGGCCATGGGAACTCCTCTCTCACGTGGACCAGAGTTTTGACATCCAAGACCTTTAACTCAGCTCTCACCCTTTTTACCTGGGTGACCGCAGCCTTTGCTTGGCTCAGGTGTAGGACAGACGTAGACTCAGCCATGTGGAGCTGATGGAGGAAAACCCAACGGGAGCAAAGCAGGTGGAGGACGAGGGCTGGACTGCTGTGGAGATGGGCAGCAGTGGCCACACCACAGCATCACTGAGCAGCATCCTCTCTAAAAGAAAAGCGTTGAATAATAGAGGTGAAATACCAATGCACTGAGTTTGTGTTCGTTTTTTCCTCCACCGTCGCTTGCTAAAAATGACAGCAAACACCGCACCACGCTCCCGGTGCCACGGCCTCATCTGCGAGGCAGCTCAGCCCCGCCAGCCTTGAAAGCGCGGCGGCAGGAGAGCTCTGACTTCCTCCGAAAGCCTTTGTGCGCTCCGGCGAGCCCATAAATCAGCCCGCTCACGCTGCGTGACCTCCTGCCACGACCAGCCGACAGGAAGATGGGGAGTGCGAACGACAGCGCCACTCAGCAGGCGACCGCCGGCTTGCGGGCCGTAATTGAAGAGCCTGAAAAACGACGCGTCAAAAATCGGGCGCGTTTCGTTTCCCTGCCCTTTGCAGAAGCAAGCATCCTTGCCAGGGAGGTCAGAAGATATTGGGGGTTTTCCTTCTTTTCTTCCAACTATAAAGTTTTTAATTTGATGTAAGACAGCAGATGTCACTCACATCCATTTTCTTGCCCTCTTGCCATGGATGGGGAATGCATTGAGAGTGAAACCCAAAGCTATGCAAGGCAGAGGGGGTGCAAGGACTGTCATCCTGCCCCTTCCTCCAAACATTTCCAGCCCTGCTGTAATTTTAACCTCTTTTCCTTTTAAAAATGCATGTCTCTCACCCCCTCCTCCCACCCACCCCAGGCTCATGAGCTCTTTTTCAGTGATTTGGGGCTGGAAGGAAGCCAGAAGAAGGAAAAAAATATTCATAAATTACCCCTTAAAGACCCATCACCTATGGATGATGTGCTCTGTAGAGTGCAGAGAGGTGGATGGCAGTCAGCTGAACCACATGCTGAAATTACAGTGTTTGAACTGCTCAGAAAAGTGATAGAAAAACAAACCTCAGTGTCTCTGAGTACACTTTGACTCAACTTTCACCGGGCAAACATGGGTAAAGAGGAAAAACTTTTTTTTTTTTTTTTAAATGGGGAAAAGTCCTGACTTTTAAAACCTCTACCCCACAAGGAGCAGGACTTCAGGAGCATGGGACTTGCCTTGCCCTGAGTGTGGGGGATATGGACAGAGCCAGCAGTGGGAAGCCCCATCTAGGTGGTGGGGATGGCACTTTACCCTGCAGATCAGAGGGGACAGCCACACACCCAAAGCCACAGGGAGCAACCGGGGGGGCTGAGGTACTGGGAAGAGTCTTGAGACATGGGGATGGCCGCATGCTGTTCTCATCCTTTAGGTACTATGAGGCCACCAAAAATCACATATTGAGCAGAAACAGCAGAACCTACTTTGCCGTCATGGAGATTAGCAAGGTCAAAAATTCCCCCCCTCAGGTGTCTTCTGCCCCCTTTTCCCACACCTCCTCATTAACCTGGGGAAAAGGCTGTACCCAAAGCACCCCCTCTGCATGTTCCTGGCACTGCTTGTGGATGTCAGCGGCACAGAGGCCGGTCCCCATTGCCTGTTGCTTACCTTTCCCACCCAGACGTTAATGGGATAATGTCAGTCAAGTGCTTTGAAGATGAAGAAGAAAGACTAGGCAAACAGGGGCAGATAAACAGAGCACTTCATCTTCTGAGCAGCACTGGGCAGAGAGCACTTCCAATTATTTTTCCCAAGCATCTTCACGTACTAGAGAAGACACAGATCTCAGCTTCTCCCACAACTCAAAACATAACATTTGATCTGTCCCTGCAGGATGCTGCTGCGAAGCACACACTGATGCATTGCCTGAGCTGCCGGTTAATCCAACAGCCATTAACCTAAGTAAAACTATAACCTGCTGAGTAAACATTTCCCTATTGTTTCTGGAGATTACTGTGCTGGGAAGTCATTAATAACCTGGAAGTACATTCAATTTATCTTTGTTTATTAGCTGCTTTTGTCAGACACAAGCATCGTCCTCCCGCTATTGAAGTATCACACTATGACATTAGCCCTGACTACAGCCTCTGTAAAGTCAACAATCTGATTTGGTCATTAATCTCCCACTTCAAAAGGGGAAGCAGGAGATTGAGTAGGAAGATCTCACATCTGCTCTTCCACTTGCTGTTTGCTGCGGCCTGACATCAGATAACCCAGGAGCCCCTTATGAACACTTACTCATTTTAACTTCCAGCCAAAGTGGACCAGCAGACATGATGTAGGACCTGCAGATCTCCTCTACCCTGAGGAACAGGAGCTGGGGATGTTCCATGTACCCCCATGGCACCTCAAATGACTACATTTATCTGACTGAATCCCACCCCTAGTAAGGTGGGATTCTAGTTTGGTACAACGAGCCCACCATCATGTTGAGGCTTCGGAGGGCACTATGGCTCACCACAGACCTCCTAGGAGCTGTGAGTAAGGGAGAACATCAGCTGTGAAGGTCCATCTCCACAAAGGTTAAATACTAAGCATCAGCTCCTCCAAGCCATGCCTTCATCCAGGAGCCATCTTTCAGAACAAAAGAGTGAGGAAATCCACTCGGACTTGATGTAGGAGCAATTTGACATGTTGGAAATCTATCAGTGTAGTGCTTATCCCCCCACAGCCAACACCTGGGCACATTTCCACTCCCACTGGAGTAATGAGAAAACAGCTCTCGCCTGAAGAAAAAAGTTAAAAATCTGCAATTTCTAGCTGCGGCAAATGTGAGTCCCTTGCCTTGCTCACACAAATGCAGATATATGCACATATACTTAAACAAGACAAAGCAGGTTAAATTCAGGCCTTATTTTTGTGGGAGGATTGACTTAAAATACCGTTAAAATAACACATTTTTCACTAATGGCAATTATTTCATGTACTTTCACTACTGCTAATGCAGCCACATACCTGAGATACAAATTATTGGAACAAACAGAGAAGGAGAAGGCAATGTATAAAGTATCTTCTGTGGTTTAAGCAAGTGGCACATGTGAGACATCACAGCAGAACCAAACCTAGCATCATTTTTCTGTGCAATGTTTGCTTTACTCTGAGGGCAGTGAGGCCCAGGCTGCTCAGAGGAACTGTGGGTGCCCCATCCCTGGCCCCATCCATGGCAGGGAGGTTGGCACTAGATGGTTTTTATGGTCTCTTCCAACCCAAGCCATTCTGTGATTGCATGATTCTATGAATGTTCTATGAGAATTTGCTTTCTAAATATTTTCTCTCCTACCATGCCATAACTCAGGGAATTGGCTGGTAAGTGACCACAGGTGATAAAGCTTTGCCATTCGTGTACAGAAACCACTCTTCACTTGTCCCAAACATCACTGGCAGCTCTTCCTTGGGTAGAAGGCATTATTTAACAGCATAAAAGAGGAACTTCATAAAAAATACTTCAAAACACTCCCCTCGTCTATGGTTTTAGTCCTTTTTTCCATATGGCACCTTACCATCACAGCAGTCAACGTGACCGTGTGTGTGAAAGTGTGCTCACTTGGACATGTATAATATGCAGTTTGTGCGTCTTCCTCTCTTCAGGCATTTGTGTTTGATGTATCTGACCTATTGCCTCCAAAGCCTCCTCACCTAATACTTCTTTTGTTTTTGTTTTTGTTTTGTTTTGTTTTGTTTTCAGATTCAAATTGATGTTGAGGATCCTGCTGATGATGATTCTGACTGATAAAAGAATGAAGTCTCCTGTTCACTGCAGAGAGATGCTGCTGCCAGAGCAGTGCTTTCGCTGCCACAGAAACAAATGCACCCTCAGGATTTATCTCAGTCCAGCGGAAATATGTTCTCTGCAAAACGTAATGAAAGTACAGTTTGGTGTCACCAGAATATTATTTCTCTTACCTATCTCTTTTAGTTCTGCACATGTGCAGGAAGATGTCAGCTCTCTTCTTTGGAAGTATGACATTCCTAGAGGGACATTTCTCTTCTGTTTTATTTTCATTTTAAAGAGAGGATTATTTTATTTTATTTCACCCAGCCCTCCAACAGCTTTTATGTGGGGCTGGTGAGTGTGGAGATCTCTCCTCCCACGCCTCCAGCTCCCGTGCCCGCTGGGCTGGTTGGATGCTCTCCTGATGTGGGAGATTAGGTCCAAACCCCTCCAGGCAAGGAGGAACTTCAGTGCGCATCTCCCACATCCTAAACAGATGCTTTAATCCCTGAGATATTGCATAAGGCAAGGGAGGGTACCTTTGTGAAGAAAAGACCTTTCCTTAAATTTTTTTTTAAAGGTGTTAAGCCAAAAAAACAGCAGCAGCTAGTTCAAGACCTCCTAAGCGATGAATTCTGTGAGAAAAGAGATACTCATCTCTCTGAACCTTACCAATATTTGCCTTTTAACCATTTTTTACTGGCTAGCTTACATGAATCTTCATCAACTCCTCTCCAGGTGACCCTAAAACAGACCTGGTTGCCTGTTGAGGCTTGAATACCTAATCCACCTCCTCTACACCTTCATCAAAATATCTTGTTTGTTTGTTTGTTTTAAACACTTTGATTTTTTTTGAATGACAGGCACCTCTATATAAAATGTGTACCATACATGACTTTTAAACACCAAGAGCTCCGGCATGGATGATTCAGCTCATGCATTTGCTTTTACTGCACACTTTATACATATGATAAAGATGTTGTATGCAAGGTTTTATTAAGCTGTAGCTACTGCTCATGCAGATGTATGGTGCTCCATGACATGTCAGAGGAGAAATTAGTCTTTTGATGAAAACTGTCTGATCTTCTTTTGTAAGACACTTGGTGTGTGCATGTGCTGCTTGTTTCAAATCTGCCTATGGAGACCAAGCAAAATCCCTTCAGTCATGATAGATAGCAGTTTGGTATCAAGTATCCTTTATAATTGCACACAGTGCAGTATATCTGTAATCATAAGCCTTGAGAGTATTTTACTGCTTTCACCATAAGCTTCTGCAGGCAATGAAAAACAAACAAACAAAAGCACTCATTGCTCTATGTCAGCTTCATCCTCCAAGACAAAACATTTCCTCTCTTGGCCTCATCCTGTGGAGAAGTAATCATGGATGGGCACCCAGACCTCCAGGTCTGGAGGCCTGGGGCCTGCAGCAGTGGAGAACTTTGGGCAGGAAAAAGCCAAACTTAAATAATAATGTTTATCAGACTAAATCTGTCGAGCTGGGAGTACTAATTCAGAAACTGAAGCTTTTGGACGTCTGCCTGTCTTTTAGTGCACCATCACTTTCAGAGACCATAGAGATTCATTATGAAGAGGACCTACAGTGCTTACCTTCCCATCCATGATTAAAATATGAAGAGGGATGTTTATGAGGGGACTGCTGTGTTTTTTGTGGAAGATGCATAGGCAGAAATCCTTCCTGGGATTTGGGACGTCATTTCATCACTTGCTCTGTACCTGGGGGAGGACGTGAGAAGGCCAGGGGGGCCTGGGTGGCTAAACCCTGCCAGCAGGTAAAAGAAAGAAAAGCAGCATCTTTGATCTTGGCGAGGTGCTAATTTGTAAGATTCAGTGGGTTGTTAGGGCCTTAGGAAGCGAGGGCCAGCACATCAACAAGGGCGCTTATCTGGCAGGCCATTAATGACACATTACTATCTCCACACTTACTCATTTACACAAGTGTTTGAAGACAAGACTACGTGTCAATAAAGGAATTAGACCGGACACCTTGAGCCCATCAGGTTTATCTTGCTGTGCTGACAGGAACAGTAGGTGACACCAGGCCAGGGCAAAGACTTCAAAGTTTTGCAGGCCGCAGTCTTGCACCGAAGACAAACAACCTTTAAGGCCTGGGTAGGGCAAACAGCCAGGCGGGGAAGGCAGCTGGGAGATGAAAGGCTGGTCCCCTTGGCATATTCGCGGCCTGAGCTGGCCTTAATTCATCTGGCGGTTTGATTTTAATTGAAACTTTCATCTCGGCCCTCCTGAAAGCAATAGTGTTTTAAGAGGAAGATGGGAGGATGTGAAGAGTGGAGAAGTCACCTGCTGCTCGGGCAAATAGGACAGAGGGACGTTCCTCCACCAGCTTGCTCCTCCGGTCCTTTCTACAAACTTTATGTTGTTGGGGGAGGAATAAAATACAGATTTTATTTCTGAAGGAGGGGATGCTCTTTGCAGCCCACCCACCCGGCTGAGAGCATTTTGATTATTAATTGTGATTATAAATTATACTGAAAGTTGCTTTGTTACACCACCTGGTTATAATGAACATGAAAATGGTCTTGGCTTGAAGCAATAAAAAATAATATTCCCATGCAAGGAGAAGAAAAAATTGAGAAGTAAAGGCAATTTGCCCAACACTTCTCCTTTCTTCTGAATCTCCTTTGCCCTAATAGATGCTACAAACCTCTGCCCTCACGCTGCTGCAGACCTTCATGGTTACAACCACCACTACTAAATCTTGCAGCCAGGCTGAAAACTCCATAAACCATAAACATTGCAGTGTAGCTTTCCAAATTTTCACTCTTAAACAAACAGGGAGCCAGGTATTATTTTCACGGTCAGGTTAAATGCTGATCCTTGAGGTTAGTATTATATGTTTGAATCAATAATTTTAACAACTCAGTTTTTGTTTCCTTTACCTGTTTGTAAGTAATAGGAATCTAAATTAAAAGAAATTATATGAAAACCCTTTAAAAATAAGTTTCTCTCACCTGTATTGGTATTGTATGCTACCAAGGACAATTACATCAGGATAAACAGTCACCCTGGCTTCATATTTTAAATATCTGCATGATACCCCTGAAAAATATCAGACTAAACAAACCCACCGAAAATGTCACCAGATAGGGGCTATTTTTAGGAAATCATCATTAGGGATCTGACATAATTTTTTTTTCATCAAAGCCCAGAGCCATGTGGTTAAGAAGTAAGCTTGCAACCAAAATCCTTTCCCAGGTAAAGCCCGTGTTATTTTTGGTGCAAGGGGCAGCACTGGCTTTCTGGCAGCACGTGGAAATCTGGGCAAAGGTGTATATCTGTGCGTAAGCATATTCTTATTTTTGTGTCTGGGAAAGGCAGGGCATAGGGGCTCTGCGAGGACACGCTCCTTCCCTTGCACACCAATGCTATTGCTGCCTCTTGCTCGGCTTTTAAATCTGTCATTAAGCAACTTCTTTGATTTTCACCAAGGCCTTTCCTTTCTCTTTAGTGCCCGTCATTTATTACCAGCTCATGCCATTCGATTACGACACTGGGACGGGGAGAAGCAATAGGATGAATGTCATGCTTCCGAGATGTGTCAGATAAGGGCATGAAGCTGCCAGGACTGCTGAAACCACCACGGTGGGTTGGAAGGAGCACCTCTGCCCTCTTCTGGGACAGCCACAGCCTCGCTTGACCTCCACAACGATTTTAAGCCCCTCTGATACACAACTCATTGCTCCAGCATGGTTGGAAGAAGAGGACAGCATGCTGCAATTTGAAAGTTTGCAAACACATCCTTCCCTTTGGCCATTAGCCCGTGCAAAGCTTATCCACGCTTCAGCCTGTGTGTCTGTGTGTGTGTTGATCTCATTCACTTGTGGTCCAGGCTTGCTTTTTGTGTTGTGTTTTTTTTATTTTTATTTTTTGGCTGCCTTTAATTTGTGGCCATTCGGTAACCACTAGTTGCAGGCCTGCTGGGATCAGCCCCCTTTACAGAAGCTGCTCCCTGCAACCACAACCATTTTAGAAAAATCAGGATGTAATGGAATATTTACTCTTTGATTGTTTAACAACATCTGAGAATTCGAGCAATTCTCGTAAGACCCCGAGGAATGCAGAGCCAGAGGAGGAAAAGCCCTGCCAGAATCAGCTTCTGACAATAATGTGTGAGGAGCTCTATATTATTTCTTTTGGGCTGTGGAAATCAGAGTTGAAGAATAGCTGGGATAACAAAGTGCACGCTGTTTTTAATTAGCTGCAAGCCAGCACATTTCTGGAATGTGGGGGGCTGATTGTATTTGTTTAATAAAGAATAAATAAGGAGCTGGGAGAGGGGGGTGTAGAAGATACTATATAATGCTATAATGTATGGTATATAAGGAATGCCACAGCAATATTGCAGTGTGGTTACATATGTGCATGGAGCAATACAGCTGTGGCCATAACAAGGGAAATCTCTAGGATCTGGGGTTTCTCTTTGATTTATTTCAACAGAGCAAGGGAAGGAGGGTTTTTTTTTGAAAGAAGGTATTGCCCGTTGCAGGGCACTTACAAAAGAGATGGAGCATTAAGCATGTGTTTTTCCTGGTAAGATGCTTCACAAAGGTCCTTGGCATGCCACTTGGTGCTGACACCCTCTGAGTTGTCCCTTTGCCCTTGTTCACCTCTTCATGGCCAAAGGAGAAGTATTCACCAGCATATTTGCAGAAGCAAAGGACCATCATGCTGGGACAACCAGCCCCCACAGTCAAAAGCCGTCAAGCAAAGCAATTGGTCCAGGGAACATTCAACCGCCATACCCCAACCATTCCCTGCTAGTCAAACACAAGGCTTTTAGTGCAAAAGATCAAAAGTCACAACATTTTGATGGCATTTTCGCTTCCTGGCTCTCTGCATCAGCAAGGTCTTCATCAGATAACTTCTCAGGTGATCCTGGCAGGAGACCATGCTGTGGCTAACAGAGGTGGCAAAGCCCCAAACCCAGGCAGCTGGGGGAAATATGGCCATGATCCCAAAATGAGTGTGAGCAGGACAGAACCATTGCACTGTTGCTACAGGGCGCAAAACCACCAGCAAACAGGTGAAGATGCAAAGGATGGGAAAGGCTCCTTCCTGGTGTCTGTGGGCAGTGCTAGACATGTGGGATTCATATGGCACATGCACACACCACACTTATATATTTACATATATATGGTGTAATAAACAAGTCTTCTTTGAACTGTACTTGGAGGGGGTATCACAAGCCACGTAGCCCGTGAATGAAGCTTTGGGATTGAATTACAGAATTGCCCTCCCTCCTGCCACGCAGCCCCTCCTGCATCAAGTACAGGCTGGGGACAGGTCATGTTGGATATGCCCAGCAGCCACGTGTACAGGGCCATTGCAGAAGGTCAGTGTATAGATATAATAGCTGCTTTGCCAAAGTTTTAGAGCTGCAGTTGTACTGTGTTGTATTTCTAGGTTATATTGGTATAAGATGCATATCTCTGCATGACTGCACTTCATTTAATACAGAACTTTGTCAAGGATGCATGCATCCAGAGATTTCAGTACAAGAAGAAATGGACACTTTGCAGATTATGCTGTCCTCTTTGTCCCATTGGTCTTCTCTGAATGATCTGGAAACCCATCAGACACATCATTAAAGAGGTATGATTTTGCATGCCTCACTTGTGAGCCACCTCTGACGTATTCCTGTTATTTCTTTGCTTGCTGGTGTCCCTTCTGATACACTAATTACAGCTCTGAAGCATATAGTCATGAGAACAGGTCATGAAAATATTAACATGTATGAAAATATAGCACTGGAAATCATGCTATATTGGAACAAAAAAGCAAAATCGTATCAACTCTACTAAAAAGTTATTTCAGATACAAAGGCACAGCAGACTTAAGACATGGTCCTACGGCTCTGTTACTGATGCAAAATTGTTTTACCATACACAGTTATAGCTTGCATAAATAGATGAGGCCTAAAGAAGACAAAAATCTTGACCTCCCTCTTCCCATCCCAGCTGGTTTTATGCAGAAACCTGTGGCAAAACCCATCTCTGGCAGTGCATTTGAGCAGAGAAACTGCTGATTGTGTGAACAGGAGTGGTACATGCTCCCTGCTAGTGCATACTGCTGTCATCAGCACATAATATTTTAGACTGGAACACTAGACAGGCCCTGTAAACTGCAAACCACGACCGTGCCTCCAAGCAGCCTCGTCCCAGCCTTGCAATGAGGTAACCCCACGCATTTCAGTGCTTATTGCAACTCAGTGTTGGCCTCGAGGAGGACAGAGCAGCACAAGGTCCCACATCAACTGAAGAACATGCAACAACTGGCCTAGTACCTTCAACACCATTTCCCTCTCTCTCCATATACCTTCTAAATTAGATAAAGAAATTCCCAGCTCGCTGTGGTGAGATAGTCCTTTATTACCCTTTTCCTTTCTGGCGCAGCAGCCAAAAGCGAGGCGGGGTTGAGTCCATGGCTATCGGCCTCTCTTGAAACTCGAGCATCTGGTTCTGTATCTCGTGGCATCCTTTCAAAAGCCCAGCAGGCAGCTGCAGTGCACATGTGCAAGGGAAAAGCGCTGCCTATTAGCTATAATAAGACCATTCACTCTCTGCAGTGCTGTCGCGGGGGGATCATTCAATTCCCCGTCCAGCCCAATAGTTTTGAAAGCCACTGAAAAGTGGAGGTGCTCAGATTTGTGGGTCCAAAGTCTTCAAGCGTTCAGTGTTTTGGTGTCAGCCCAGAAGTCTCCGTTGCATTGGCAGCACCTGAGCTGCACTGATATCTGGGAGGACATAGGGAATGCTTGGCACAGCGAATGCAGGTGGGACCAGGTGAGGCAGAGCTGCACAAGGACCATCCCTGCTTCCCTCACCAGCCGCAGTGCTGGATGTTGGTAAATGCCCTACAAAGTCTGGACCGAGCTGGTAGGGAGCAGAGGTGGTGGAGCTCAGCGGCTGCTCTGGAGCTCTCCCCAGAGCTGTCATAGTGGAGGTGCCACCCCGAGTTTCCTAAGAAATCATGCAACAGCTTCTAATTTGGGGCAGTGAAGCCATGTTTGTGAAGTGGATGCAGTGACTTTGTTAACTCATCATCTTTATTTTTCTCCTTGTGGTTTTGGACATTTTTTGGCACATGAGTACCCAGTTTTTGGATAAAGAGGATAAATTTATATTAGATATAAGGAAGAAACTTCGCATGATGAGGGTGGTGAGGCACTGGAACAGGTTGCCCAGAGAAGCTGTGGATGTCCCATCATTGGAAATGTTCAGAGGTGGACTGGATGAAGCTTTGAGCAACCTGATCTAGTGGGAGGTGGTCCTTCCATAAGGGACATCCATCCATAAGGGCAAGTTAGGTGTGAAAGATCTGTTCTTCCTCTGTCTTCTCAGCAAGCAGGGGATGAGAGAAGCAGCCTCTTTCGTAGCAGTGTTTATCCTGCTAAAAAACTTCCAAACTCATACATGATAGCAGTCAGGGTGGTGGGTTTGTCTTCAGCAGTGGAGTAAACTGATGCTGCAGAGAGAAACAGGGGAAAGAAAGCTGTCTCAACCCTTTCCAGAAATATCCTTGGTATGGATGCAGGCACTGAGTTAGAAGCTTGTACCTTGAGAAAATTGCTTTCTCCAGGGACAGCTCTGTGCCTTTGTTCTCCCATCCATCAACTTCCTTGTGTTTTATACATAAACCATAGCATCAGAGGCCCATCGCATCCCCCTCATGCTCCCTCCTATCACCCACCCACCCCTTCTCACTGCACTCCAGCCAGGGCTGCGATACCCACAGCCTCTTCAGCTTGGCATTTCTGCAATATTTTCTGTGAGTGATCTGAAGTTTGGACTCAAAATATTGTAAATTTATGGTAAAATATCGTAAATGCTACTGCATTCAGGGAGGAAGGTAAAAAATGCAGCTGTGGAAATGATGCTAGGAGTCAAAGTGTTGGGTTTGGACTGAACAACCTGAAAGTGCAGCAAGATTTTGGATGTAAAAGGGCAGAACACACAGAATACACCTGTAAAATCCCAGGATGGGAGTCTAAATTTAGCACTTGTCTTGGAGAAGTGAGAAGCTCCTATCAACTGGGAGCCTGGGCTTTGCACAGCTACCCAGGGTGGGAGCGTGTGAATACGCATCTTGCCGCCTTTCCCCCTTGCCTGCTCTCCCCATCCCCATTTCCTCTGCCCTGGGAGGAGGGAGCACACCCGGAGTGCACAAGCAGCCAGGAGGGTGAAGGGGGCTGGAGGAAACCAGCTGCCTGCAAGGAGAAGACCTTTCCTGCTTCCCTTCCCACACATGTACACGTGCGGCGTGGCTCAGAGGAGGATACAGCCGACTTCCAGCTCTGCCGAGGGGTGGGGTGTCCCAGGTTTCTCTGGGGTGACGGAGAAAGTATCCTCTTAGGCTAGCCATCCTCCCAAGGGGGAAAAAACCTATTTCCCCTTGGAGCAGCAGTGCAATTTGCAGAATTGATGTTTAAGCATGTGCTTTAGCAGGATCTGGAGTTTGCATTGCCTTTGTAGTACCAAAAACAAAACAAAACAAAACAAAACAAAACCCAACAACAATAGGAAGAGCAGAAGACTGAAGGATGATCTCACTTTCGCTGATTTAATTTCAGCGACACCACTAATTTCAGTGACACCAGCCCTGTGTTGTGTGGCGGGACGGCCTCCTGCCTCGCCGTGGTTCCTTTCTCCAGCCGAGCCTCTCACCTCCGGGAAGGCAAAGCGTTGTGTGAAGCGTCCAGCTTGCTTTGGCGGGGAAAGAGCACTACAGGTTTGCAAATGCTTAGCATCCCAAGGCAGGACAGTTTCTTGTAAGTGCTAGAACCAATGTAAACAGAGAATTACACTATTACAGCTGCATGTGGTGTTATAATTACCCAAGAATGCAGCTCAGCCACTGGTGCATCATATGCGCCACACTGTCGCCAAATTTGCAGATGTTCAGTCTTACTTTTATTAAGCATGACAATGCCCAGCAGGATCTATTTTCTCTGATTATACTCAAATGGAGAGGAATATTAAAAGGCAGGATAATTAAAAATATATGCCTAAACAAAGGATGTGTCTACAATTCTTTTCCTAGCGCTTTGAAATAGTTCAAATTTCTCGGCTGGCTCATGTATACAGGGAACCAAAAGGATGTCTTAAATTCAGACATATGTCTTCATTCTGTTTAATGTGCCAGAACAAAAACATATCTCAGGACCACCATGAACTGATTTTTTTAAACGACGGCTCAGCAGAGAGGGCTCCTCATCCCGTTCTGCCAGACTCTGGGGTGATTTTGCCACTAGAATATAATGATTTCCTATAGGGGAAAAAATATACAGAGCCTATCGGATGAATTGTAAGGTGAGAATTTACATGGGACAGGGGGCTGCTTTATGTGAGCTGGTCTCTTAAACACTCAGGAATTAACTTTGTATTATTAAGCATTATTTTTTAATGTAGACTCTTGGAGAAACACGGATGAAAGAATGATAGGAAGAATCAAAACCCAGAGGATGGGAAACATAAAGGTACTAATTTTGCCCAGTTGGGAGAAGGAAAATTAAGTGCAGTAGGGAAAATTCAGTGCAAAGGGAAATTCAGTCCAGGAAATATCTATGTGCACAGAAAATAAGGGCACAAGTTAAACTTTCCAGATCTGTGCATTTTCAGGGAAAGTAAGACACCAGAGGGCAAAGGGTCTCTGGAGGTGAAGGGCAGAGGTGAGCATGCCTGGAAGGACGAGGAGTGACATGCCGAAGGAGCCGAAGAAGGAATGAGATTTAAAATAGCTTTGGCCCAGTGGGTGGTGCTGGATGCTGCTTATGGAGAGAGAGGCAAGGCTCTGACTTGCTTTTCATCCACCCCCACCTCAACAACAAGCCATCCCAAACCCAAAAACAAGCCCCCAGAATTCAAGCTTTGCTCTATGTGTATGTGTTCACAAATATCCTGCCACCTAAAGGAAGCTGCACAGGAAAAGTTGCCAGAATGAAGGGAAAAAACAAATCAAAACAAAACCAGAACCCTTTTTTGGGGTTTTTGTTCACTTCAGCACATTCTTGCAGTGGTTGTGGATGCCTGACAGTGCCGAAGATCCCGATGGAAAGGGAAAGGTAGGGTCAAGCTGGCTCAGCTGGCACTCACTCGACTGTACTACAGGTTTTATAGGATGGACAAACTTAACTGGGATTTTTTTTTCTTCAAAAGCAACATCCCTAATAAGTTAGAACTAATCAATTAACTGGCAATTTATGTACTTAGCAAAACAGGCCTAATGCTTCCATACCCTTGTCCAAGTGTTGGGCTGGCACCTCTGTCCCCAGAGAAGCCACTGGGATGCAGCCATGCAGCAAAGATTGATGAAAAAGTGAAAAACAGCCCAGAAATAGGTTACAGAGCTTGAAGAAGCAGCAGCATCTACATGCTGAAACCCAAGTGCTGACCTTGAAGAACTCCAATCTCTTGTGTTATCTTCAGGGACAGAAACCCCATGGATACCTCAGCCACGATCTGCCTGGGATCAGCATGGCAAAGCAGCAAAGTGTCCATAGTTTTTCTGGAGATTTTTGGTGTCAAGCAGCCAAGATGCCCTTAGGCAGGAGCCAGGATGCGCCTCACCCCTCCTGCTGCTCCCAGCGGCACTTTGGGGAGTAGAAAGGCTCAGTCACCCCTCTATTTTGTGGTAGGGTCAGATTCAGAATCCAAGAGTTGCTCCTGATGTTGACTGGCTTCTTGTTGATTGAAAATGTTAATTTTTTTTTCTCATGCTCCTTTAAACATGATGCTCTTCGTGCCCAAGCTCCCAGTCGCGTCGACAGTGCACACAGTGTTAGCTGCAGACCCACTTTCTACCCCGCATAAATAATAAATAGATAAATAAATAAATAAAGTTGAAAAAGAAGGCAACGCAATTTTAACAGGCCTACAATCACTCCCACAGTGCTGTGGCTTCGAGCATCCCGTGATGCATGCCTTGCTCAGTGCAATGCATGTGTGGCATGAAATACATCAGCAGGCCCTCATCCCACCACAAACCCCACGTTAATCCAAGTTTTCTGTTTCTGATATTTTCAAATTTTAGCCTCCTACAAGCATCCCTGCTGTGATACCCAGGATGATGGCTTTGCACCAGCTGGGGATGGCCTCACTCCTGCAGACCCTTTGGACCATGGGTGACCAGCACCAGGTTTCTGAATGCCTTCCTCTATTCATTCTCACTTCTTCCCATCTAAAAATAACCATTGCTCAGCATAACCTACACTTTATGGAAGCAGTTGCAGTATTTAGTGAGAACAGCAGTGGAAAGCAGTGGAAGGTAAGGCTGTTTTCAGCACTTGCTGCAGAGAGGGGTGGGAAGCAGCCTGATATCCAGCAGCAACAGCTGGAACTGCTCTTGCATCTCGGATGGCAAAGCTGTGTAGGATGCTGAGCGCTCCCCCCCAGCCGAGGAACAAAGGAAGTGAGGAGAACAGCAGTGAGCAAAAAATAGGTTATGCCAGAAGGAAGTCTGGATTAAGCAGCCAGATTTCCTCTACATAAATCTCACTGTGAAATGACTCATTAAAACACAAGCTCTTTCCCCTTTGCTTCCAAACACTTCCCTTGCTCAGAATGGTCCCTAGGATGGGGACGAACATCTCCGAAATGTTTGCAGGTTCTTCAGGATGGAGCGGTTGGAATTTGAGTACTCTCTCCTGCAACCACCCCGCTGTGCAGCAGGCTGCTGGCCAGGCCCAGGGGGTGAAGCTGTGGGTCCACCCTGCAATGCTCAAGTGGCCCTTGACCTTCTGAGACATTTCTATCTCAGAGCCAGGACCACTGAAGGACCAGGAGAGGTTTCTCATCATTACCCCAAAACAAACCAATTAAGACTACATCTACTTCCTTCACAAGTCTCCTTTTAGTTCCTTTGGCACCTCATTACGAAGATATGGGGATTTTCTTCCTCTTGGGCTTGGTGGAGCCAGTCTGGAAATAATCTGGGTAAGACGGGCTCATTGCCACCTTCCCTAGGTGAAGCAAAGCCGTGTCTCCTGGAGGTGCAGAGCACATTTCTGGCAGTGTCACCTTCCTACCTCCATCCTCCAGTTAATACAAGCATGGGCCGATAATCATCTTGGCACACATACATAAATACACATATATAGATTTCCTACACTTTTTTTAGATCGTATTTGTTTGTACACACTCAGTATACGAGATCAAGGAGAAAAAAAAAAAAAGGAAAAAAAAAAGCACCAAACCAAACACAGCCCTTCATGCTTTGTTTTCTGCCACAATCGTTAAGTGTTAAACCAACATCTGGATGCTCTATAAATGTGTTATTTAAGGAGAGAGAGTTCCCCAGAAGTGTTTATTTGCAATGTCTTCGTCCCTGTGGCAAAGTGGCTTTTTGACGTGAGGCTCATTGGCAGCTCATTGCATTGAAGTGACTCTTTTGTAGTCTCGGTGTCTGTACAAGTGCCAGAGCCAGAAGATTACCACATTAAAAATACACGTCAGCCTCATTAAGGAGCGGTGTCTAGCAACATCCGGCGGGGAGCTCGCGGGTGGAAGGCTGGATTTAAAGGCAGGATTCGCTCGCGCAGACAGGGAGGGAGCTCGTGGCAACTCTAGCACAATTTTTCCTCTCCCTTTTTGTGCATTGGCATTCACGACACTGAAGGCGGTGGATGGGCAGTGAGAAGGTGTGTGGGGAATGCAGAAGGGAGGTTTCAGCTGCTTGAGTCCAGTACAATGATCTGGGGAAATCTGCTGAGTCGTTCTGGTTGGTGTCGGGTCTGCTCCCATGGCAGCCTTGAGTGGCCTTGAAGGCCCTCGAGCCAGCAATCATCTTCAGCAAGGCACTATGCAAATTGCAGTCAAATGGCACAAAAAGGAGCCTGTCCTTCCACATCTTCCTTCAAGTGCTGTGCTTCATCGTCTTACAGAGGAGAAGAGCCATGACGTGCTCCTCAAACCTGGGAAGTGGCTCTGGTGCACGCAACCTGCCTCATGAGCATGGAGGGAGCTTAGAAGATGTTTTCTGGACAAGGAAGGCAATAATTCATCTGCACATCATTTTAAACGAATTGAAAAGCTAAAGAAGATAGTGTTAATACATTGCACCTATCCTCACATGTTGAAGCAATGTTGGACTTGAAGCAGGACAGACTGATGGGAAAAAAGGAAATGAGTCACATTGAAGAAACCAAACCCAATCACATTGCTGTGAACATGACTCCAGCTTGAATTTTACATGTAACTTGAAATATATGGTTATATGTTCTAATGCAGAGATTAAAACTAATTAATTAAAAACACATCAGCTTCATTACACCGAAGCTGGGTGGCAAGGGAAAATACGGCGTGTTAAAGAGAAAAGCTGCTGCTTATAGGACATGAGACACTGCCATCTTTGGTCAGTGATACTTCACTGAAAACCCTGTGCGGGAAGCAAAGCGAACAGCAAACTGCAAACCTTAATAAAAGTGTATTAAAATAAGCTTGAGTGTCCGCTTTAATCTATTGCTCAGACACCAGTGGGCTTTGGATCACGTCACCTCACCATGTGCCAGAGAAGATCTGCTCTCTGCCTCCTGCTGCCAGCAATGCAAGACGAGGAAGCAGTTTGTCAGCCTGCCCTGGCTTTCCAGGAAAAGTTGCAATTTGTACAACAGGCGTGGTTTGTACTGCAAATAACAATAATAATAATAACAAATAACCCCTCCTTAATTAGTCTTAGGCCAAGGGAATGAGTTGCACAGCATCAGGGCTTGTGCAAAACATGCTTTTAATTATCTCCTGTGCAGACCATATCCAAGCTCTGGAGATAAATTAAGAAAGGAAGCAGTTTTATGTAAGCAGAGTTTTTTGTTCATTTGTTTGTTTGTTTGTTTGTTTTAATTTGGAACCATATGGGAAAGCACATCATTTTGCAATACCACTATCATATATTATAAAGCAGTCTAGCTACAACCAGATGTGCTGCAGGGAAAGGATTTCTGTCATCATTTCTTCTCTCTTGGCATCATTGACTCTATGGGGAACCTAGGAAAATCAGCCTGACAGAGAAAATGCTGGTCTTTCTGAGTGCCCACTGCTCTGTCCTGCTGGATTTCCTTCATAAAACCCTACAACTTGTCAAGGGTGGCTGGTACGAACACACCTTGCATTGTGTTAGCTCTGCTGGATGCAGCACCCAAACTGTAGAGTTTTTATTATAACAAATTGTTGGGTATTTGACAACACACACCAAAATTTGGTCCTTTCCACTGAGAAAGCTGGGAGCAGCTTGAAAAGTGGCCCTAGCAATATCTTTCTTCTGTTTACAGGTTTAAGCAAAGCCAAATGAGAATTAATACACACTTCTCCTTGTCTTTTTTTTTTTTAAATATTATTTTTAAAACCAACACCATGTAAGATGTGCTTTTGCAGTTTTGAGAGGAAAGCCCTCAAAAAAATTAGCAAAAGGCTTATGTCTATTAAGGGGGGCATCACTTTCCTTCAGGATTTTTAGGTTATCTCTAACAATCTAACAAGGAAAGAGAATTTCATTCTACCATCTGAATGACTTAGTATTAAGATATCTCTATCATTGTTAGCTATCCCAAACCCCCTGGATATCCTGATATTTATTAAACTGCATCCAGGCTATATGAAAAATCAGTCCACTGTCTACCTCTCCTACAAAGCCTTCTGATAAATTTTCTGATGTGCTTCCCATTTTGCCTTAGTACTCTAGAGTGCACTCATTTCAACAGGATAATATGCATATGTCAAAACCACAGTAAATGACTTGGAAAAAAATAATGCATTCCCTTGCTCTAGGAGTGATACCTCAGCTCAGCTCATATTTCTTTTTCCCCTGGAAATAGCGATTGAAAAAAAAAAAAAAGGAAAAAAAATAGACTCAGGCTCAGCTTTGCCTGTATTACTTGTGATAAAAGAAGTCAATGAGCCTGTAACTGTAGAGCATGCATTTCATTGCTGCAAAAAATAACTTGCCAAAAAAATGGAGTCACTTTTATTAAATTTCTCCTGTGCTCATTTGCCTTAACTGTTACACCATGCTTACACTCCCTCCACCATACAGGCAGCATTTAACAGAGATGCGAGCCATCATTCTGCAAATTTACTCACCCATGCCATCAAGTTACAACAATCCATGGCTGTTTGCTTCTCTGCCTCCTCCTCCAGGTGGTCCCTGATCCTTTAGCTCTCTGGCATCACTTAAGTAGACTCACGTCTTTGAAGACTCTTTCTCCTATGTGGACCCTATGTTATTTTGCATTATTTGCATGAGGATAAATATGGACAGAGTTTCAAGTGCTGGGATTTTCCAGCTCTTTAATGGGAACAAGAAGATGCAACCACAGGTAGCAGTTTGGAAACCACAAGGTTAGTGAGAGGGGACAAAACATGCCACGCTCGGGACAATACTGGCTTTTTTGGCCTGGCTTACTTTCCATTGCCTGTCACGAATAAACCAGTATACATTTTTCTTAATGTTAATGCTGGAGCAAAATGTTAAGCATCCATGGTCTACCATGCTTTGGAAAGACTTTGAAGGCAAACACAACTTCTTGGTAAAATCATGTTTTCATGCATGGTGAGTTAAGAAAGTCTTGAAAGACTGACTCGGCCCTTATACCTCTTTGGGGCACTATTCCTTAAACTTCATGGCTTTGCTGCAGCAGTTTATTTTTTCTGAATTTTATCTTTGATTGACTTTTAAATAAAGACCACAGAGTAGCTGCTGTCAAGCTCTCAGGACTCTCCTAGCCGCAGTTCTCAGCTGCCAAATCCTTGGTCTCCTGTCCGGTGAATGTGTAGTGACTTTGTGAGGGCAAAATGAAACTGGGAGTCATGGGCAGTGCCAGTTAACATGTTTCAAACAGCCAGAAGCAGCTTCTAATTTCTTCCAGGCTATTGCTTCAGCTGTTTCTCATGTGATGTACTGTCCTCAAAGACAGGAGGCAGTGCCGTTATAGGATTTCTGAGACCTCCAAGCTGAACTACTTGTAGTATCTTTAATTTTCTATCAGCTTGGGTCATGGTGCGACTGATTTTACATGTTTATTGCTAAGGTCTTGATTTCCCTCTTTTGTAGGTGATTTATAGCACCAGACTTAAAGCCTGCTTCTGCTGGGCTTTGAGGATCTTCACGCTTCCAGAGCTGGAGAACACAGTCAATGCTCAGCCAACATTTCAGGCTATTTTTTTGAAAGTCCAGAGCTTTGTATTGGGTGATGCCAACAGCTTCCACGTATTATGTCTCTCTCACAGCCTCAGTAAACATTAATATTTCTAATGCCCTGCCCAGGTCCCGGGCTCGTGGTTCGACGTTCAAAGACGCCCTTCACGCTGTCCTGGGGCTAAGGTTAGGGGTGGGCAAACTCTGCGGTGTTTGAGGTTTTGTGAATTTGGCAAAGTCTGCTTCAGGTTCACTGAGTTCGCTTGCTAATTTAGGGCAAAAAAGTGTATTTCACCACCATTTGAAATCATATTGTTTTCATCCAAGGTACACAGTTTACAAAAAAACAAACATATTTTTCTACTTCAGGGAAAGCAGAACACCTCACAGAGTTCACAGCAGCACAAATAGGTGCTCTATTTATTGACTTATGTATATATAGTTTCCCCCCACACTTTCTAAAGTATCTGTCTGCCTGTTTTTCACTTCATGCATTCTCTAGTTTTTTTTCCCTCTTTTCCCCCTTCCCCCCCTCCCTCCCCCCTGCTTTTCATGATTTAAGTGAAACGCAAAGCTAACCCCATTTTGCTTTTGGTGTGTTAGTGTGACTGAGTGGATTGTAGCTGTGGGGAGCAGTCACTATCCTTCACTATCTGTTTTCAACTCCCAAATATTCCAGTTAAATTAAAATAAGTCCACATGCCTGAGAGCTGCATCACACAAAGACAAAGAAAATGAATTTATGGAGAAAATAAATAGGCTTGCTAAGCTTTTTACGGGTGCATTTTTTTACTCAACATCTCCCCGGAAAAAGTGAAAATGCATCAAGATCCCTGGGTTCAGGCATGACCAGCTTAGTTAGCCCCATTGGTTTTCCATCAATACTTCCCCAGGTTTGACAGGCAGCATCGCAAGCCCTGAAGGCAACTGGAGGGGCTCTAAAACCTATCCCTAACCAGTGGCAGATCCCAGCATCAGCCATTCATTGAGGCAAATGTCACGCCCAAATCACCAGCCCCTTCAGGGTCTGGAACGCATCAGAACTGGACCGAGGATCATAGTCACGCTGATTCGGTGGTGGAGATGGCCCCATCCTGCAGCCCTGCAGGGCAGCAGGCACTCCGATGGGGGCTGGGGTAACAGGTACCCACGTATTTCTGTGCAAGGCTTGCAATCAAAGGATTTGCCACATTTCTTCAGAAGGGAAGCTGCTCCAGTTGTGAGACGGGGGGATGATTCACATCTTTATTTAGGCGCCGCTGTTTTCACAGTTAGTTCTGCAAGCAATATATCATCTCCCGGCTTAGATGGGGCTACATCCCCTTGCATGAAGCGTCTCCGTTCGCCTCGCTTCATGTTTTTGCCTGTCGATGGGAGCAGAAAGCAATTAAGCCAGAGAGAGGGTGGGAGCATTTTGTTCCTTTTCCTCTTCAAACTTATTTGTCTTACTGATCTGACCAGTTACATCGTGTGCTGTGATCTTGGTGCTGATTGGAGCTCCAGCTGCTTGCAGAAACCTGTGCCCTTTCTTTGGAAGATAATAGGTACCAGACCCCCGTGTCCGCTGAAAAGAGGAGAAAAGTTGCTGTTGGCTTCCCAGGCTGAAATCCCTGGTACAGCACAGGGCAGTGTGGACAGCACTGACATCCCAGTGCTACAGGGAAAATTAAGACATGCCTCAGGTTTGGCATCCGACTTACAGTAAGCCGACTGCAGCTGCACTTCCTTTGATCATTTTAATTACTGCTTTTGGAAGGGAACGGGTAAAATGAGTGCTTATATATAAGCCTTACCAACACTTTACCTAATGGTTCGTGTTTCCAGTGATTTCAGTGTTGCAGAAGAGCAAAGAGTGGTTGCTAAAGGAGATGGGGGAACAAAGATTCCTGTTAGCCAAGATGACAGCATGTCCTTGGAGCTGGCATCAGGTAGAAAGGTCCTTTTTAGACAAAAATTGAAGCATTAAAAAAAAAAAAGTGGGGGGAAAAAACACCATGTTATTCTGGCTCTTTCAATTGCTATACGTTGTTTGGATGCATTCAAAAGTACATTTTGGCTGGGGAAAAAAAAAGTTCTGACCACAGTGTTTTTTTTTCTTCCTTTTTTTTCTTTTTTTTCTTTTCTTTCTTTCTAATAGTGCTTTCACAAATATGACACCATCCCAGCTTCTTTGAGACCATTTTCCGATTAAGCCCTCCACTCTGGAAACAAACAAAATGTACTTCTTTTTCCCATGTTCATAATGAGCAGATTGGGTGAGAGCTGGCAGAAAGGCAAAGGAATATAGAAATGTGCTGTAGAAAATGTGAAGAGCCTGTAGCCTAATGCCTCCACACATCTCCCTGCATGCTGGTCTTCTTGTGTGCAGGCAGCAGAGAACATAACGTGTTTCCTTAGCCAGCCTTCAAACGTGCCAATAAAACATCAGTGGTGTCATTGTACCTTTCTTCCACATCACTGGAGACAGTTTATATTTATATGTATGTATGTACATACATACATTCCTAGTTCCAAAATAGGAAAGAGAAATGTTCATTCTTGAGTTGCAGAGTTTAAGAAAAAACAACACCTGTTACAGCTTTGCAATAAGAAAACGTTTCTCCCTTAGAAACATGATGTGCATCTTCCTCCACTATAGCAAGAGCAGAAAGACATGCCAGGTTCAGTGAACACCCTCACCCCCCACCCTGATTTTTAAGCATAAAGATTAATTTTTTGCTGTTTCCCATCAGTAACTTCCTTCTCCGGTGCATCCCTAGTGTCTTAGTAGAACAAGCCCCCTCCACAGGACACTCTTTCATCATTTCCCAAAACCTATGTTTCTGAAGACAGACAAGTTTTGGCATTCCCGTGGTGCCTCTTCAGACAACAACATTTGGTCAGATCAGTTGCTGATACCGCAGCTGGTTCTGTGGTTTCTCTCTGCTGGAGAAAACAAGATGACCCCCGGTTGGAGGCACACAAAATCCAACCCAACTTTAACAGCAATTAACCCAGACATTGCTTTAGCTGCTCCTGTACAACTTTAAGTTTGTCTTATAACCCAAGGCCCCTCTCCCACAGCTATGATTACTTGTCATGGTTCATTACTATCTCTGCCCCATATATGATACAAGTAACGGAACTACAGCTCAAGACCTTGTGTCATTAGCAGGAGCTTTTGCGTTTAGTGCTGAGAAAGACTCAAGTGAAGAGGTGCTTTCTATGACCTGTCATAAATAAAGGACCATTGTAATTAACCCCCCAGCCTTGATTTATACGTGCTGTTTGCTCAGGCTGCCAGGATTGAGCCTCTTAATACCTATTGTTGCCAGGGGATTTTGGTGGAGGTTGATCTAGTTTAATCAAAGACTTGTTGCTTCTAATAAATTTTAGAAAAGTAGCAAGAAACAAAAAACTATCCTGTCCAAATAGATTTCTCCTACTCTTCATGTTTGGTCCAGTCTTGGATTATTAATTGCTATGACTGTAATATGCTTTGATTTATTTAAATCAAAGCATGCCTCTTTGGCTTCAGTTGCTCTCAGTTTAACTTTAAATAGACATTGATACAAGGCATAATGATATAAAGAACATCTGGTTTTCATAAATGACATCCGGAGATGTATGGGACTACTGAATGCAGGAACTCCCAAAATATCTGCAGGTTACACACACACATTTATTTTGCTTACAATACCAATAGCAAAACAAAAGAATTTATGAAGATCTGTGCATAAGCACCCGGACATCTTAAGAACCAAAAAATGGTCTCTTACAAGAATTCATTAAATAAACACCAAGGAGGATGAGTCTCACACGTGCAAAGTCCCCAGATACTACTCTGACCCTGTAAAGGACCTTAAAGTACATATAATTATGACTATATTAAAAAGAGACAGAATTGTTGATACTTCCTCCTCAAGTGGCTACTGTGAAAAGCAAATTCCAAACCCACAAAATTACCTGTAATGCCCTGACACATTACTCTCTGTAAGCAGGAACCCTGGGCAGTATTTTCCTGCGCTGACTCCACAGCCTTGGTCTGGAGGCAGGACATGTTCCCCATACCATCTGTAAAGCACAGCAAGCTGGGCTGCTCCGAACAGTGGACAGGGCACATTTCTCTTCTAAATATCAATAAATGGCACCCTACTATTTCAGCTTTCTGCTACCTCCCGTTCTTCAGTGATCCCTCCGCTCTGCAGCATGCCTTTGGCTTCCCCAACATGCTATGGACTTCCCCAGCTGGAACATATGTTTTGAAGGCAGGACTGGAGTTAACGTTTTGGTTTGGCTCTTGCCATTTTAACCCCCGGTGTTAAAACCTGCTGGTTCTTGCTAACGATATTGGAGGGGAGACCATGTTCTGGGCTAAATGTGGCCTCATGGTTTTGGTTCTGCCTTTAACAATAATTTTCTTATCTCTGTATGTTGCAAAATGGTAACTAGGACCCACAAGACTTTGGTGAGTAAACTTGATTTAATACACTTGACATTCCTCTCAACCTCATCAGTCATTTTCTTTGCTTTATAGGAAACAGGCTTAGAAGAAAATCTATCAAAGAGTTTAGTCAGTGTTGGATTTTAGAAGTCTGAGTATGAAGGGTTAACTCATGAAAGGTTGTTGGCATGGAATTTCCAAACCACAGTGTTATTTCGTTTTTCCTGGGTCTCCTGGGCACAGGGGCTAGTCACTGAGGATAACGTAACTCAAAACCTCCCTTTTGTCAAAGGCAGAGGAAAAATGCAGAAAGTGGGACACTTTGTAGAAGCCTTCCATATGGTGTTGGCCAAGAATGAAGTTTTTGGCTAAACAGAAACAACTCCCTTAATTTCCAGGGCACCATCAATACATGATAAGGATGTCAGCAGCTGGACAGAAAAGTCCTCTATGATAATGTTCGCACTACACAAAGTCAAAGGCTGCAAGGAGAATTAAGATGTGGCATGGGGTCCACCACCATCCATCCTATCCTCTCATAAGTTGTGGAGCCTCGGTCAAATCACTTGACCAGATCAGTTCCTGGAGAGCTATTCTCATTTTGACAGCATCAGATTATCAGCAAATGGTTTAGTCTCTGAACTAATTATCCTCCTTTATGAAGTTATAAATGCTATTAGAAAAGGAGCTAAATTAAGAGCTGGAGAACGTAGAATTAGTCTTTGCTGAAGTCCATGCCAAAGGTCTGAATGTGGTTTGTAACTTGCAGGTCATGTCCACAAACATACTGTTTAGAGACATACCGGAATTAAAGAGACAGAGAATTTGTTTCGCAGGCCCTGGGGTAGGGGAAATTGCAGTATCCATGGTTTGCCAATTCCCAAGATAAAAGCAGCTGTCAGCCTGGTATAGAGCTGTCAACCCAAGCTTTGCTTTACAGGCTGTGACCTATTCCCTGTTGTCCCATGTCTGATGCTGGAATGACTTCAGAAGCACACTTGAAGACCTGAATTACAAATGCAATTAGTAAGTAAAAGGGAATCAGACCATAAAGATACAGAATAATGAATTTCTGTTGAGATGTTTTTACAGTGTCTCTTTAAAACATTACAAGTATAAGCATTTAAGTATTTCTCCCTATCCATACACTAAAAAAATTCAGCAACATTGGTAAAGGGCAAGGCTTTACCACTTGAGGACAACTGAAGGGCCAGCATTAGAGTGCTGTATTGCTTCTGTCCAGCTTAGAGCATGTTCTCAAATATTTGATGCCTGCTGCTGACAAGGAGAAATGTGTCAGGACACAAATGTGTCAAATGTCAGGTCATGTGATTTTACGTTTGACCAAGAATGGTACAAAGGAGTTGGAGTTGCACCTTCAAACCATTTAGAAAACACCCTGTACTTTAGAAGATAAAAAAGGAGAGATCCCTCTTTACTCAGGAGTGACTGAAGTCACTGCCAATGTGAGGGACTCACAAAACAGCACTGCAAAGGCAATGGTGGCTTACAGTCATGGTGAGTGGTCGGATTGTGGTGGCATTATCCTAGACAGGGAGGCTTCAAGTCAGCAAGAAATGCCACTTGTAAGACCCTGAAGCCCAGGAATTGTCCAGCAGAGGATCACGATCTTTGAGAAGAGACCAAGCTTTTGTGTGGGGGCAGCCCCAGACCCAATAACCTCCTTGGGCACCACCTAGCACTGTCCACCCGACCTGGGGAAGGGATTCTCATTAACTTCTCCTCTGGAGGGGGGAACAAAACCCTTCCCTGACTTTGAAGACAAGCCTGTGATCATGGCTATTTGCACGTTTTCTAGATGTACATATTCAAAGGGATTTATCCCAACACAGCCCCTGAATCCCAAAGACTAAGACAAGCTTATCTCAAACCTTTCAACCTATTTCCATTATTTCATTGTTTGGAGGTATTTATAAAGGTGGGTACAGAGTCACATCAGTGAAAGCTTAAGTGAAATCATTTAATGCTCTTCCTGCAAATGGGAAAAGGTTTTGAACCCTGGCTTATTCCCTTTGCTGAGGAATTGTTTGGGTAAGTAAGGATTGTCCAGGATAACCAAACTAGCTAAGTGCGTGCTTACTTAAGTGCTTTGCTCAGTCAGAGACTTAATGGACTCAGCAGCCCTAACGCTATTTAACCCTTTAGTATATTAAAGTTAAGGTTGTGAGCTGTACCCACCAGGAACGAGATAGTGGTAGTGAACAATCAGGTGTCACCGCTTGCTGGGCCAAGGCCCCAGGAAATGGGCTACAGCAGTCCAGATGAGCAACTTCTAATTGGGTTTGTGTGACAGTTCAAAAGATCATTAATTATTTCAGCAGTGGTCACCAAAGGGCATGCTCTGAGCTCGAAACCAGTGCTACCCACTTGGTTAGACAGCTGGGAGCTGCCCACTATAAATACAGTGCAATGCCACCCACACAAGGTCTTTCCAAAAGATTTTTGTATGAGGGGCCCCAAGAGTTGTATGTCTGATGCTGGGAGGGGTCATGAGCCAGTCCCATTGCAAACCCCTCCCGAAAGCAGAAGCTTCAGCTCTTTTTGACATTCTCAGGGAGTATTTATGTTCTTCTTTCCCCTGGAAAACAGGGTTAAAACCCTGTTTGTAAATCAGATATCTTTTTGATACATCCCTTGTCCAGCTACTGTGCCTGTATTAAGCTAAAACACCCTCATGCATCCAGGCAGAAAAATACAGCAGTAGTAAAGAATATACTTACATAAATACAATCAAAATGAACAGGGAAGTCCACTGTCTTACTGTTGTTACTACATGTACATAGAAAATAGGAAAGACTAGAGGTCACCAAGATCATTTCTTGAGGGAGGTGAGACAAACTGACTCCTGCATATCTTAATTCAGCTTATTGTCTCAAAACAAGTCCTGAGAACAAACTCTCAGAGGAGATCAGAAAGGCAAAATGATAATTATGTTAGATTTAAGTGTTCAGAATTAGACACATTTTTATAAATAAAAGTTCTTTCTCTATATGTGTATAAATGAGTATGTATTTGGCTGGGCAGCATGATAAACAGGTCTTGGTGCCATGTAAGCACTGTCTAGCAACAGCTGAAACACTGGCATATTATTGACGCTGTTTTGGTCACAAATCCAGTGCATAACACCATACAAGTTTTTATGAATAAAATGAGCTCCAGCCCAGCCAAAGCCAGTACAATCTCTACCCCTTATTCCATACCATTTACATAATGCTTAGGTCACACACTATCCAATACATCCTTATTAACCACCACCCACCTTCCCACCTTTGATATAAACACAGATATCATTCCCTTAGCCTACGTGCCTGCAACATGGCCATAAAATACCCATTGAGTCCATCAATGGGGTCTATCTGTTATGGTGGTCACTCAGGACAGGGGAGGCAGTGTGTGGTGTGGAGTTACTGGGCACCAAAGCCAGCTCAGGCTGGGTCACTGCTGCACTTCCATGGCTTCTTGTGAGACTTGCCCTCTGTTGTTTCAAGCATTTCCTGCTACACTACTTCCTGTAACAAGCAACTCAGATCACACATTACAATAATTTAATGGTATATCCATCCACTACAGTCCCTTTGGGCCAGGTTATAGGATTTTACTTTGCAAATAAGTCCTATCCTTGCCTAGCCTGGCTGGTGGTGAGACATTCCTGATATACTACTTCCTATAACATGCAATTCAACCATGGGTTACTGCAGTTTATAGGGATAGACATGAAAATCTTCACACCTTATCCCTTTGGACCTGGCCATAGGCTTGAACATTGAACTCCTCCCTTTGCCCTGGTTTGGCATGGTATTATCTACAGGATGCAGTCCCTTTTTGGTGTACCTGCTGGGATGTAGGCCTGCCTGTGGTGTACCTCCTCTGGTGTGGTCTTATCCATGAGGCACAGTCCCTTCAGAATTGTACCTGCTCTGTTGTGGCCTGTTCTGGTCACAAATCCAAAACATAGCACCATATGAGCTACTATGAAGAAAATTAACTCCATTCCAGGCAAAACCAGTAGACTCCTTCTCTGATTAAATGACTGGCTTGATAAACAAGGGAAGAGCAGTGGATATTTATAGTCTGCCTTCACTTCAATAAGGCTTTCAATACTGTCTCCCACAGAATCCTCATCAACATGTTGTTGCAGCATGGGCTGAATGAGCAGACAGTGAAGTGAATGGAAATGTGAGCCAGGCTCTTCTCAGTGGTGCCCAGTGCCAGGAAAAGAGGCAGTGGGGACAGACTGAAACACAGGAGGTTCCCTCTGAACATCAGGAAACACTTCTTTACTTGTGAGGGTGACTAAGCATTGGCACAGGTTGTCCAGAGATGTTGTGGCATCTTAGAGATACTCAAAAGCCGTCTGGACATGGTCCTGGGCAGCACAGGTGGCCCTGCTTGAGCAGCGAGAGTTCATGAGGTGGTCTCCAGCAGTCCCTGCCCACCTCAACTGTTCTGTGACCCCAGTCCATCTTGCAAAGGACAGAACTGAAACATATTCACCAGGCTACATGAATATGCTGTTCCCATCCTATCATTCCACAATTTCCCAGTTATTAAGTACTTGACTTTACAAACGATGAGCACAACATTTGAGAGTATCTCACCTTGGAGAAGTGTTAAGACATTTCTATTTCTTCAAGTAGAAATCTCATGTTGGATTTGCTCTTTCCCATGTGGACCTATAATAGCATAAAACCAATTTTCAAAGGCCTACCATCATACTTCCAGAATACAAAATATTGCTGGAAAGGAACCACATTCTTCTAGGATGTGGGATATTGTTTATTGCTTATACTGAAAAAGGTAATAAAAAATATTCAGGTCAAACTGAACATGCAGAACCAACATTCTTACATCTTCTCTCTGCTGCCATGTATTAGCTGAATGAGAGAAGAGCAGTGCCTTTCGTGTAGTTTGACTTTAGTATGTATTGGGTGTCTAGGTCCAGGAGTTGGCAATTTCTGTATGATGCCGAAGTGTGCAAAGGCTAGGACAAGCTGGGAAGCAGCTCTGCTGACAAGAACCTTAGGATGCTGCTGGACAAGAAGTGGAGTCTGCTTTGAGCTTACATTTGCACCTAAAATTTTCTATGAGCCTACGGGCGTATGCAGTTTTAGGGTGCATTCTACAATCCATATTCTGAGACCATAAAAAAGTTGTAGATGACATATGCTATATATAATACAATAAAGACATTAATAACATCAAGAAATGGGCCTCACTATATGACGTTGAGCTGCTACTTGAAAAAAAGCACCTTTATGACTCTTTCATGGCATAACGTGCTTAATCAGATTGACTTGGTCTTGGAAAGCCAAGTTTACAACCATATACAGTGTGACAGTGCATATTCAATAGCTTGGTCCTAATTTACCTTTTTTCCCCTACAGAGTCTTCTTCCAGAGCACAGCTCTCCGCAGCTCCTTATCTCAGCAGCAAACAAGGAACTATAATAGATTTATTCCCTAGGATGTAAGATAAAGAAACAGAAGAAAATAATTGTCTTAAGGTAGAATGCCACAGCAAGGAGGTGTGGACACTGGTGTGGGACTGGAGGAAGAGGCAGCAGAGCACGTGCAGCAGCTGGGGGACCTGGTCTGCAGGGTCAGCAGCAAGTCCTACAGCGAGTCCCTGGGTTGGGTCCGTGTTGGAGTAGGGAAGAGATCTCCAGACACACACGTGACCAGGCAGAGAAATGACAAGTGCTTCCGCTACCATGCCAGCTCTCTTCAGTATGTTTAGTGGCACAGATCTGTCCGCCAGGCTGTAAATATTTGGGGTAAGGCATCTGTGGTCTCTCCATCTGTATAATACCCGGCAGTGTTCAGTGATGGAGCTGCTGCCCAAAGCTGTGCAGTTGTTAAACAAACCTGCTACAGCTGTATTTGCAAAGCGAAAATTTACTGATGGCACTGCTAGAATGAAATAGGGTGAGACGGGTGGACCTTAACAGAGAGAGCATTTGGAGTCTGCACTTTATTTGATCTTTCTCTTGATTTTCTTTTAGCACCACGTCTTTCTAGGAGCTATTTTTTTTTTTCCCTATTGTACTTAAGGCTCTGGTCTATCACTCTGACCAGGTGTCAAGCAGGTGCTGCTCAAATTCACAGCAGGTTTGCAGTCCTGGCACACTACAGCTCAATCTTAGCATAGTGTGTATAGCCTATATAAATACATAGAGTTCAGAGACAAGGAAATTCAGGAAAAAGGTGGGGACTAGCACCTGCATCTGTATTGATTAGCCCAAGGCATTGTGTATTATCAGTCAAGCAAGTGTCTGAAAGGTGCTAAGCAAGCTGAGATCACTTGACAGCTTCTCTAGCCTCATCTGCTCTTTTCAAGATGATATGAAAGCCATCAGATAGAAGAAAAGTCTATGTCAGAGAAGACAGGCATGTGTTCATGTCAGCTCTGTCTACCCTTTGTTCTCAGCGGGTCGGTGGCCTCACGTGTGTGCAGGCACCATGAACTGATGGTCACCTCGTCAGCCTGTGATGCAAACACACGGTTGCAGAGGCAGTGATGTGAAGCTCTTGTTTGGCTTACATTTTATTAAAAGATATTAAAAAAAAAAATCAGCAAGCATCAAGTGAATGTGACAGCCAATGGAATGTGACTACTTATCATCAGTGATTTGTCTTAGTAGAGGTCCTTGTGACTCAACAGCATCTGCTGATAAATATTGCCCAGGGTGTTATGTGGGGAATGAAGGAGGGCACTGGTGTCCCACCATGGCTGCCACAGCCTGGGCTGTGCCTGCTCATGTGCCACAGCCAGACCCCCCAGGAAAAGCTAGGTGCACTGTAGGGGCCCAAGTAGTGGAAACGGAAGGGATTTTATAGATTAACTCCACAAAGGACACAACTGCACGGCTTTCATGCAATGCAGGCAGACAGAGGCACAGCAAATTGAGTTTCCAAGGGTACAAGAAGAGTCACTAAACACAGGGTGCTGGGAGCGTGGGATGTGTGAGAAGCGCAGGTGGCTCTGGCCATGGGCCAGGTGAGCACATGGGACTTTGCAGGGTGCAGCTGAGTTTGCTCTGATTATTTCATCAGGGAGTGGAGGCTGTGGCACCTGATGCGTTCATCCCATGAGAGGGTGGGATGGCCTTGAACCCAGGAGAGAATAAAAGGGTGATTATCAGCACTCTGGGGGCTTTTTTGTGTCAGTTTGTTTTGAGGGATTGGCAGGGAGGAGGGCTTTATGGCAGGGGATAATTGGGGCAGGGGACAACAAGCTGGCCGTTGGCAATGTGGGATGGCTGTGGAGGTGTCCCTTGGTAAGAAGCTGCCAGGATCAGGGCTTCTGCTTTAGGCTTGATACTAAGATGTCTCTGATGTCCAGCAAGCCATGGAAAGCCTGGAGCAGGTAGGAGTAGCACAACCACAATGAACAGGGGTGGCAGATCAGACTGCCTCCAGTGCCTGAGGAGGACAGGAATTAAGGTATTAAGGGAAGGGGTGAAGGTACACCTAACAGGTGTAGTGGAGCTCCTGAACCTGGTAGGAGGAGGATGAATTTAGTCGTGAAACATTTTTTTTTTTTAATTAAAAAAAGCCTACTCACCTAATGTTGAGCTCTGAAAACATCCAAGAGCTAACCAGCACTGACAGCTTTATGAAACCACAGCTCAGTTTACACTGCAAGACAATTACCAAACTTCTAGGACTTGCTGCCACGGGAGGTGAAGAGATACAGCATCAAGAGGTTCAAAAATGGGCCAGACAACTTTGTGATCAATGAATGCATCTCCCCAGATACTGTGGATGGACCTTATATGTGGCCAGGCTTGTGCATGTGCCATAAGGAGGACCTCCAATGTCCACTGCACTCTGATGGGCTGCTGATGTGAGCGGGGCATTTTTGTATGTTTCAAAGGGGACTCCTAAAGATGCTTTTAGCTTTAATGAGAAAAATGTCAAAGCAGATTGTATGTGAGCCCAGTTAGTCCTGTACCTTTTCAGGTCAAAGCAAAGCCCTGTCTGGACTCATAGTAGTAATCTCTGACAGCAGTTGACAGCAGACACTGTTCTACTTGGTTCTGGCAAACTCCTTTCAGTAAGTTTATGCATAGTAAGTGTGATACCTGAGCTCTGATTTGGGAATCCTGCTGTTCTTGTGATGAATCGCTGGGAGTGTGTCGTCTTAGATTTAGAGCTACATATTGTAATGGGAGCCTGTGAATGCACAAGGCAAGTTCTTGTCGATGGAGCTGAACATGGATCATCTACATAGTGAACTGTAAGTTGTTGCATAAACTTGTGCTTCTAGCTGCTTTCTGTAGATGTCAATTAAACCCTAGAAATCTAATTGTGCATTAAAAGAGCTGTATTGCTGTACCAATAATTAATTCCAAATGCATTAGCAGGCTTAGAGAAGGGTGTCTGTAGAAGCAAGTAGAAATCCAACAGCAGTACTGTCTTGAAATTTTCTCTAAAAATGAGAAAGAGTTGTCATGGCCACTTGTTCCGTGGGCTGTAATATTTGCAACGACCATAAATCGACTAATTGTTGTCTTTCTGATCTGAGAAAAGGTAAACTAGGTAATGCTCCTAAGCAAATACGGGTAGCTACCTTTAGTGTTGGAAATAACAATACAGACTTCCTTCTTAAATCCTCTGGTTCCTTTTTTCCTTTTTGTAATGTGTATAACAACATGACAGTCATAAAGTGGCATGGCACTTAAAGAACCATTTAAATCCCTTGTCTACTTCTTGGTTATATTAAATAAGATAAATTAATGGCAGCTTCACTACTTGTAATTCCTGTAACTGCTCTGAATTAGCTCATGAACTATAATTATCAATTCTCAGGACAGCCTTGAGGAACACGGAAATACAGTGTGTAGCATATGAAATATTTGAACATGCCTCGACAGTTTCTTGCAGATATTGTAGAACTTATATGTTTCTTTAATGTTAATTTGCATACACATAACAAACATAGTATTTTCTTTATTTGAAATAAAAAAGTTCCTTGGGCTTCAACTGAGCTATGTTTTCAGCTCACTTCTTGTGTAAGTCCATGGTATATTCGGTGGAGCTTGTAATACATAGGGGGACATCAGGAAAACTTTCATGTTTTCTTGACATTTCACCACAAATGTGTTAAAGCAAGTACAAAAGCTGTCCCTTCCCTCCCTGCTGATGCCCTCACATTAGATATGATGGCGTGGAGTAGCATATGGGGTAGCAGGCTGCCAAATGCCCATACCTGATATTCTGTAGGACTGCCGAAACACTGTAACTCATTATGTGCTGGTACGTTGCACTGACCCTGTGGAGTTGCAATGAATCCATCGTTCTTTCATTACTTTTGGGTCCAACGGAGAATAAGGCTTCTTGAGCTAGAGAAATGACACCTTTAATTTAGGTGACATCTAGGGACGTATTGAGGCTATCTAGTGATAATCTCTCTAAACTGTCAAAAACATTTAATTGCTTAAAGTACCTTACATTATTGAAATCAAACTACAGATTGTAGAGCAGAAGTAACAAGGAAAGGCAGGTGATCTCTGATGAGCACTAGTACAGAAAGTCCTTATACTTACCCTCTGCTTTCCCATATTGCTAGATTTTGTGCTTCTTGTAAAACACTTTTTTTTTTTAACAAGAACAGACTAAACCGAAGGAAAGGTTTTTTTGTTTGTTTTTTTCAGGATTTTCACAGCAAGGGTGGACTGCTGGACAAGACACCCATCACTTATTTACATGATCCAAACCCTTTAAAAGCACAAAGTTGCATACAACAGCAGTATCAATTTCTTATTGTACATGGTGTTTAAACACGTACAGCACCAGATGCAGCCTACGGCTTGGAGTATGTTCTAACTTGCAAAAAACAAGTGATGAATAATGTGGAAAACATGCTAATATCAGAGTCAAACTATCATGAAATGCTCTGTATGGGTGTATATATATAAATAGAGAAGCAAGTTACTCCCTTTGAGTATAAAGTTTCTCAAACTTTATGGCTTTAGTATTCTATGCTTACAAACATACTAAATAAAAAAAATCAAACACTTGACACAAGAAGAATCTTTTACTTAAATGATTAACAGCGTATAATGTTGCCTAATCAACCAAATCACACTTCAAATACAAGAGAACTGATTTCTCCTTCCATCTACATCAGGAGCAAAATTTCTTCCAGCTTCGATGGAAGTGATACTTGTTCCTCAATCTTTAAATCACATCCAGGCAGTGAAGCTATTTCTTGCATGCTTTCTAGCATCGATGGCAATGCAATCAACTTGAGAGCAGCCACTTACTAGTTCTTTCAGTGCAGCATATAATGACAGTCAACAGGTCCTCCAAAAAGGGACGAACAGAGCTGCCAGAAAAAAGAAAAAAAGGATTTGAAAAGAATCGTTCTATCACTTGGTGGAAAAAAAAAATCATGCTTCCTAGATTTGTTAACCTGCAAGACATTTCATACTGGGTCAAATGTATTGGGTCTGTATGAAAGAAACATGCTGTTTGTGTTTCTCAGCCCTACCTACTCCCATCCAGAGGCTGTCCTGCAAGGAGCAGGAGGGAAGGTCAGCTCGAGCAGTCTGGACCACGTATGCAGGCACTTGGCACCTCTGGTGGCAGCCTTGGCAATGGTCTCTACCTACTACTGTACAAGATTCCTGAAATACTGATATAGGGCAAAAATCGTAGTACAGATCCTCTGGAGAAAAACAAAACAAAACAAAACCTTAGCTACAAGTTACTGGTTGTAATGGTTTTTCATTTATTTATTCATTTGGGGGGGTGTCTCTCTATATAGAAAAGCGTCTTTGGGAAGGAAAAATACTATTCCAGAACCCCAGTGCTATTAGGGTGAGAGATAAAATGTTGGGGAAAACAAGGGAGAATTTGCTACAAGTGCCACTTGAGATTTTGTGTATGGCAGTGGATGTTAGTGAAAGAGGTCAGAACCGTGAAATAGCATGATCTTCCTAGGAGTGCTACTGCTTTATTTCTTGTAGCCTGCAGTGCAGACATAGCAAGCAATTTGAAAGACTGACTGGCAGTGAGAATTGTAGGGATGAGGGCAAAAGGAGACAAGGAATATTTAATGTTCCAACCCTCCTGCCCACCTCCAAGTTAATTCAGTGTGGGCTTTTCTTGATCAAAGTTCCCACCCCACAATATATTGTAATTTATGTGTTTGAGGCATACAATAATGCTGAGCTAATGTGGTTTTGTACTTAAGTAAACATGTTTTCAGAGTTACTAATGCATGACAGAAAGTGCTGGGTCGAAGTCTCTCCTGAATTAGGAGAAGAAAGAAAAACAGATATATAAAAGGAGCAGCATGCCTGACTGAGTAATGCTGCATCAGAAAGTCTGCAAGTCAGTATCCTACTCTTTGATAAGGAACTATTTTTAATAACTCTTGGGCTGAGAACGAAACATTCCATTTCACCTGGGATCTTCTGCAGAGCATGCAACTACTGCTTTTGAATTTTTTAGTCTGTTTCTTAGAATGTTGAAAGACATATTCTATCTCAGGTCTTAGGACTGTAAGACACAAATATCCCCAAAGGGTTTCAAATTAAAAAAAATAATCAAAAAGTTTACCCTAGTTGGCAATGAAAGAATAAGCAGACGTGCTGTCATGGGTAGGATGTAGATTAAATAATACTTTTATATCTAGTGGAGTCTCAGCATTTTTTTATCTGACTACCATGCAACTGAGTTATACATCATTAAACTAAAAAGACATGTTACTTCTCATTTTAAAAGGTCCTTTCATAAGATTTCTTTGGAGATCTACTTGGGTAGGGGAATACATCTGCATACATGGGAGCACAGACACAAGGTCCAAGTCCTTATCACTGCTGGTGCTTTCTTACCATTCTCTTAAAATGAGATAGTGAAATAAAATACAGATATTGTTTGATGTATATTTAATGTATGTTCTAAAGGATCTCATCTGATAAACTATCATGAGAAACGGACCTTCCATAGCATTTCCTAATACAGCACATGGTTTTGATCTATAAAGTAAACCACAATAAGAAAACCACGTGTTAACAGCGTGGGAACACCAAGAAGAGAGACCTTTCTTAGTGTGTTTTGAACACGATGAGATTTCTAGATAGTCTTGCACCACTGACGTCTCTTTCATCAGTGAGATAGATACCAGAGCTTGGTCAGAGTAACAAAGACAAGTTGAACCAGGAAAATTAGAAAATGGAGCAAAGGGGAGGGTAGGAAACTTTGATATAAGCTTGTAAGTTCTATCAATATTTCATGGGTTTGTGTGAGAGGATACTATAATGATGGAGCAGTCTGAAACCAAAAGGCATGTGTATCCCACAAGTTGCAGAGTAGAAGCCCAAGTGGCAGAAGATCCTCTTTCCCAGAGTTACAAAAAACACTGAATTACAAGGATCCAGATATCCAGAACCAGACAGAAATCTTCACTACAGACAGTGCCCCAAACAAAGCACAGCTCTCTTGGTTTTGATTAATGCTGTGGTCTGTGCCAGACTCACTCCTGCAAGCATCTTCACTGGTGCAAACAGAACTACCCAAGTGAGAAAGTTTCCCTGTGGAAAGGGGGAACTGCTGGTAAGGAAGATAAATACCTGGGAGGACAGGACAAACACTGTGACTGTCTGGGTAGCACAGAGAAAAAGGGGAACTGTAATCTGCTGTCTCATAGCACAAGAGCCAGGCAGCGTAATGCAAAACATGAAGATGGGAGGTTCAAAACAAGCCAAGGAGATGCTCTGTCAGACTGTGGCCCTGTGAAATCTCTGCTGAAGGACAATATGGTTGCTTGAGTTCTGCATGCATTCAAAGGCATTAGATGATATTTTTTTACAAGCTTAAGAAATCATTCAACTTCCAAATTGCTGGGGAAAATGGAAGAGTATTTTGAAGAAGTATCACTGTATGCTCGATCTGATTTTTACATTATTCCCTAGGCTCTCACTGACAAACGCAGGATAAATGGACCTGATAAACCTTCAAAATTACCTGGTAGGCCAGTTTTCATCTTATTTTCTCCTAAATGTAATTGTGAAAACAAGTAACAGCTCACAATTTGCAGATAGAGAAGAAATGGGTGTAAAGAAAGTGTGGTGATTGGCCAAGAGAGTGTTAACTCAAGCTTCCTCCTTAACTGTATTCCTGATGCCAGCTGACAGGTAAAAATCTTGTGATGCTAGTCACTGAAAGGGTACTTCCTAAACACACGTACACTAAACACAGTCAAATCACGCAGGCAAATGGACCACAAGATTTTCCACGGCTTCAAGAGAATGAACTCAAGTAGTTTCACTACAAGAGATAGGAGTATTTCAATTCAAGCACATGCTTATATTTATTAAGGTACTTAAAATTGGGTGTGTGCTCAAGAGCTGTTACTTGAATGAGAAGTGGGCTTAAAGCATTTTCCCGAGCTGAGACTTTGCTACACTGATAGTTGGCAATACAACTGGTGAAAAGAGGAGTAAAACCTAAAATAGATGCGCGCACACAAAAAAATGCAAAAAGAGTGTTTCTTTTTATGTCTGTCTGCTAAGCTTAGTGGGCTTTCTTGGCTAAGTCTGAGCTAAATATTACTGAAAATAGCATAGTACTGTAGTTATTTCAAAGCACTGTCTGTATTTGTTCTGTGCACTGGGTGGGCAGGAAGCTTCATTTCATAAATCACTTTCAACGAGACAGTAGGCTATAAAAAGGGAGGGTTTTTTTCCCTTTAGTGTTTTTAGTTCTGACAGTTCTGAAGTGGTACAGCCTACATACTGGGAAAAGTTCAAAAAATGTTTCTCACTGCCCTGCAGACCTTCTCTTGCACATAAGAGACCCAGGGAGTCACCAGCAGGCACCCCTGTGCTAGTTGGTCCCCCAGGTCATGCTGTGTAGATCAGTGTAAGACATTTGTCAGCAAAACTGCTAAAGCAATGTCTCTTTCCCAGCCCCATGCAAAGCCCTACACAAGAAGTTTCACTGTGCACTGTCAGCATAGGGAACCCATCTGGTCAAATAATTGTCCAGAAAAAGAAAATAGGTTAGTTTTCAGGGTAGTCATGCAGGGATGAGCAGTAGGATGAAGAGTGTGAGAAGAGGGGAGGCGTAAGCAGGCAGAAGAGCCTGCTTGATCCAGCAATTCTCCTTGAAGGTTATTTGTTAAAACTTTGTTAGATTGAGCTTTACACTCAAAAAGGAGCCAACTGCAGATTAGGTTGCTCCCTGTGGTACATACTGGGAACAACAGGATTGGAGAGACTCGCAGTCATCCGCCTGCAGCAAGGGAAAAATGCTGTCTGGTACCACTCACCGAATCACAACTTCTCCCACTCACATTAAGAAAAATGGAGTTCTGCACACCAGTAACTAAAACGTGTGCCACGATTTTGGTGCTGGCTGGACAAGCGGGCTTCTAAACTACTGCAGAGAAGTAAATGTCACTGAGTGAGTGGTTTCCATCCAGGTTTGCTGTTTCTCCCCAGTGTCAGTATAACTTCGACCAACGGGGTTTAGGAAGCTCAAGAAGTTCACAACTGCTAAATGTCAGCTGAACATTTTGTAAGGACAGCCATAGTGAGTCAGTGCCTCAAACCATCCTTTCCAGCCTCTGCTTCCGACTGTCCCCAGTGCTGAAGGCCTCAAAAAACACAACCAGCAATTCTAGCACCAGCCTTTCCCTGCGCTGCCCTTCCAACTTTTGGCACTCCGCTTTGTTTCCTGACCTAAAGGTTGCAAACAACCGGCTGGCTGCCTCCAGCCAAGCGAGTTTCACTCTCCCTGGTTCTCTGCACACATCTCCCATGTCTGCAACAAGCTCCTCTGCCAGGTCAGCACAATCCACTGCCTCCTGTCCGATGTGGGAGCCACTGCAGCCTCACTCCTCTGCATTTCGTAGGCTTAGAAACACATTCCTCAGCTAGAGCTGCTGTCTGCTCTTGCACTTCAGGGATTAAAACTGTTGCAAAGGCTGTACTCCGATCAGGGTTAACTTATTTTCCGTACTCTCCAAGAAGTCTTTATCCTCTCTTTTTAAAAGAAGTGATTTTGGTAGAAAAAGGTGTGCAAAGAGCTCTGGGACAAATAGCAGCAACCATGTAATGCTTTGTTTTAAAGCAGGGTTTAACATCCTTTTCATGCTACAGTCCCAGCCTATGAAAGGGTAAAATATGGTTGCTTAAAATAATTGTAAACACTCCTCCAGCTGAATCCAACCTGATGGAATGAATACATATGCAGAGTGTTAGTTAGGATACTGCCCATATATGAGAAGGAAAACTAATTAAAATTCATATCTGAGGCTATGTCCAAGTTACCTTGTGGATTACATGTAGGATTGCCTTTTAAAAGCACTGCAAGGTTGAAGCCTTTGCTTTAATTCTAAGAAACAATTTTTAGCACAGTTTTAGTGGGAATTTTGGAACTGGTAATTGAGACAATCCACAGTACTGCCCATACAAAAAACGTATGCCTTGTGCATTTGGGAGAGCTCTGAATTTGCAAGCAGCCATTTGCATACACCGTTTTGTGGACATTGAAACTGAAGCATCAGCCAAACATTCAACCTAAATTACTTTCATTTAGGCTGATGTAAGCATGCCTTCTGCTTTTGCCACTTAACACATGTAAGATAACATGCAGAGAGTTCATGGCAGACTACAGCCCTCCGAGTTTAAGTTAGAGCTTTACATTTAGAACAAAGATGCATCGGAGGAATATTTAAAAATTTAAAAATTTACTCCAACCAATATTAGCAACTCTCAAGGCTCATAGGACTTCTCCATATAACTGCAACGCAAGTCCAAAACTTTTCCTTCTGCATGGTAGCACACGCTGACCTGAGCCAGTATTTTAGTGATTCCCCAGTGCGGTTGAGATTTCACCCTGTTGTATTAACTGATACTGCTTTAGAAGAGAACTTCATATGCTGGGAAGGTGCCCTTTACAGGCGGATTAAAACTCCTAATTTTCCATGGTAATTATTAAGATGAATCATGAAACTAAGGCTGCCAGCTATGCTGTGTTAGACTGAAGTCTCCCATGTTCAACATTCTCTAGCTGCATTTAGCTCAGTAAGTTTGTCATTGGATTTCCATGAATTTGCTGAGTGTTGAAGTTTGCTTTTAAATTCTCTTGCAATCATGCAAACCACACAATAAGACTAACCATTGTAATTTGATTTACAGAAAATGAAAATGAGCTATCTGGAAACCAGTTTTAGTAGTGATACATTGGCTAAGTTCAGTGTGGCTCATTTTGTATCGCTTTGATCAGAAATAAAATAAAATCTTTGAAAATTAAAGCCAGAAAAGGCTTGCTCCGAACCAAGACTCTGAAATGTAAAAGTATTGGTTCAAGCTGAGTGATAAATGGCAGAAGTTTTCTGTTTTCCACAATGGTGTGAACAGCTCAAGTGTTGTTGCTATTGTTACATATTTACAGCTGAAATCTGCTATATATATCGCATTTCAAAAAATAGAACACTCTCTCAGACAACAACATTTCAGCTCTCCTCTCTCTTAAACCTGGATCTCAGGCCCCAAAGGAATATATGCAAGACAGCAGATAAATCACACTTTACATAATAAATGTATGCCATAACTTTGATGAGTGGGGTGTAAAGCTATTTTTCACTACTCTCTCCAACATGCTTGAAAAATGGATTTAAATTTTGAATTTCCATGCATCTGTAAAGTCATTTATCATACCACACAAAGCTGTCCCATTTTAAGATCTGGTGTACCATATTCTGTTTGAACTCAGATTGGAGGTGATCAGGTAACTGTTTTCTTATAACCCAAATTACCTGGAAAATGTTGCAGTCTGGAAAATGCACTCTTTATCTTTGGCATGTTCCAAGAGACTTCTTCAGAATTAGTGTGAATTGCACAACTCTACTAAAGACTTTTAAAATAGCACCAGGGAAAGTCATTTGCTGAGCCCATCTGGCAAGGCACATCAATCTGAGATGGTGTTTCTCAAATGTTCTTGAGCAGCAGCTTTTGCTGGCCAAATTACCTGTACTTCAAAAATAAAAAGTAGATCAAAGAGCTGACAGTGAGGGAGCCATAAATCCCCTCCCATCCCTGATTCACCAGCAGCAGTTGTACCTGTAATATATGTATTATTTTTAGCAAGAGAGCCTGTAGGCCAGGGTGCTGTCGTGAGCTGCTGCTGTGCATCCCATGAGGGAGAGAAACGTTTAAGGCTAGGCTGGATGGGGCTTTGAGCAACCTGATCTAGTTGGAACCAGATAATCTTTAACGTCCCTTCCAACCCAAACCATTCTATGATCCTGTTAGGGCTTAGCTCAGACAGCTGGAGACCTAGACTGAGGCTGGAAGTCTATAGGCAGATACAAACTAAGCAAGAGAATAAACTAGGAAACTGGAAACTAGGCCAAAGTTCTGTAAAGAACTAGTGTGGAAGGTGAAGCTGGGGCCTCCCAAGTGAAGGATGCTATAGGATCACAAAGCGAGGTAGCAGGAGAGACCAGCTCTGAATGCTGAAGTGTGTGGCATGGGCAGGTTCCACCCTGGAAACATGATTTAAGTCCCTCAACAGGATGAAACATCGTCCAGCAGGGAAAGGTCAAGAGGATTACAGCTTCTCTCACATATCCTCTGCCCAGGAAAGCCCTAAGGAAGCAGTCTTCCTTTTTATGAGAAACTATGAAACGATGTAATGGAAGCAATTTGAGGGGAGAAATACCTAGGAAGTGGCTTAAAGAAAAACACCACCTCTCCCATGCAGACTGCCAAAGAAGTATGTTTACAAGCTGTGTGCTGATCTCCCCTCCAGCTTAGCTGGGTGGAAGAAGATGACCAGGCCGAACACAGTAAGAGGAGATGCAATGTGTTACAGTCCGTATCGTATGTTTGGGCAAGATTGATTAGATGAGGCAGGCAGGAAGGTGATGTGGCTGGCTGGTGTGTCTTGACCATTTTAAAATCAGTTTTACAGCTACTTTTTCCAATTTCTAGAATTGTTTGAACTATGTATGTGCGTTATAATTTTCCCATTGAAAGTGCTCAGGACCTAAGAGAAAGGGCCTCTTAAATCTACATAACTCATTTTGCAAATGCAGGATTGGTCTATAAATCTGCAAGCTTCAAGTCCATTGTGAATAATTCCTTGTTTTTGAACCTGCTGAGCCAGAATCCCCATTCGTGATACTTAGCCTGACATTTCATACATCTCATGAAGTGTCTTCCTAGGTATGCACGACAAAATCACTCCATTTTAATCTGAACCCAATTTAAGTTACTGAGTAGCTAAATACAATTAATCAAACAATACCTCTCCCTCTAAATGATGTCATTAACCACGCATCCCTGATCGCCTACATCTTTCTTCCTAACAAGAGAGTCCTATTTCAAGACACATATTTACGCATTAACTCACATCTCTGTCAAAAATAAACTTATGCTAACCAAGCTTTTCAAAACTACCTCTAGGACTTGGGGCTTACTTCTAAGTAATTTCTAATGGGATTTTGGAGCCAAATCCTACAGAGAGCTTAAGGAGAAATCTCTATCTTACTTGTTCATTCCTTTTTTTTTTTTTTTCCTATTGAACTGAATGACCAACAAGTTTTTAATGTGTTTCACAGCTTAGCTTGTTCATCTTGTTCATTTTCTGATAAAGTAGAGAATCAGCATTTCTCTTTCTTCTGAGGCATAGCAGTGTCCTAAGTAGGGCTAAGTGCTCGTTAGGATGAGCAGATGATAACCTAGCTGCTTGCTTACATTTTCTCACAACGCAAGACAACACAGTAGCAACCTATCTGTTGTATTTCCTGCTTAAACACATGGATCCATTTTTGAAAGGGTGAAAGGAAATTTTAAAGTTGCTGGTACTCTTGGAAGTTGCTGATTCTGCTCTGGGCTACAACAGCTTATGAAAGGAGGACGACAGAGACCAGACCAGAAAAGAAAGGAAAAGGACAGGGAGGTGATGGAGAGATGGAAGAGCTGTGAGGCAACGCATTCTGTAAACTGTTTCCTCCTGTGACTTGCTGGAAGGTATAATCAGTCATCTGCTGCTCGTTTTTGTGTGTATTGTGTGTGTGATTTTTTTAACTTCCATTGCAATCCCCAAAGACTACCCTCCTGGTTTTACTTTTTTTGGTGGTGATAGTGTATGTTTGTGTAAGGGGTGTCAGGGGACTGAAATTGTGATACCAACTAGCAATTTGGGTGTGTGGGTGAAAATTAACTGTTGTAGTTGGTTATTTTATGGGCCCAAAATATGGCTGTTAAAAACCCCAACATTCACCATATGAGCTTTCTGTATCCAGACCATAAAATGTCTGGGATACATAGACGGGATCCAAGCCGACTTCCTGCCATGAAATTGTGCTTCACTAATGATCACTCCAGCCTGTTTTCTAAACTTGGAGACCTCTTGTTTTCCCCAGAGGATATTACATTGTTTGTCTTTGGGAAAAAAGTGTTTGTGTGCTACAATTATGAAGTTTATAGAACTTAAAAATTCACCCGAAATGGGACTACTACTTTACACACAGTTTAGCTAGGGTAGAAAAAAAAAAACACAAAACCAACCAAACAAAAAAACCCTACACTCAAAAGCTGCAACAAGGCACAAAGGTAATGGATCTTTTTAAAAGCTAGTTCTCTATCAAAAACTATATTTACACTAAATGCTGGCAGTTCTTTTCTAGATAGAGTTCATTTTTCTTCTCCCTCACACTCCCTTTATTCCTCTCTCAAGTGCACCATTTCCTTAGCATCCCCAAACACTGCTTTCCTCATAAAATTTTTAGATAGATGCTACTTTTTATATTAGGATACTATATTTTTGTATTAAATAGGGCAACCTTCTGTTCAGTGAACCTCTATGGAGAGGCTTCTGAAACTGTACCTCCACTGTCTGATGGCTTGCAACACAAAGACCTCAGTTAAGAGTCCTCATGCAATATGTAAAAAGACACTATTAAAAAATAAATAAACTACAAATGCACATTCCTTCCCTCACATCTCAAAGTATAGTGAGAAAGGGCTTTCTATGTTTCATCATCACCCTGGCTAGTTTCTCTGAGCTGCCTCTCGAGAGGATAGTTGTTTTAGGTACATGTGCCTAGGAGATTGTAGGAGATAGAGTGAGAAGAGGGAATCACCAGGGAAATAAACAGGTACCTCTAAGCTGTCATTACCGGTGTTTTAGGCACTGCCTGTCAGTGCTACCTAAAGGCTAAACAATCTTTTAATCATTTTGATTAATCAGGATATTTTTCTAGAAAGAGAAGGAAACACTCCTATATTTAGAATTCAGCTTCCTTATGGTTTTGGGGATACAATATGGAATTTTTGGGTTTCTTTTGAAGGTAAAAGTAGTGTAATCAATGCCATGTATGCTTATATATGACATACTGAATATTGCAATGCAATGCAGTCAACATAGATGTCAGCAGCCACAGCGCATGAACTGCAGAAAGCAAAGGCTCTTAATGCTGTTCACATATTTTAATGTCATTATTTGAAATTGCATTGGCTTTCACGCAGGTGTGTAACTGGCAGCTTCATGCACAAGGGTCTGTAAAACACTGTCCTGGTGTTCCTGATAGTTCCCCACTTCCCAGGCTGCTCACACTTGGGGAATAAAAATGTTTTCCAGCAACATATAATTCAGAGTAGTTTACACTGGATTTTTAATTTGGTCACTCCCTCTACTGGAGACTTTGTGCCTAGGTCTTATTCAGATGGTAATCACATTATCGATTAATTAATCCTCATATTTACATATATATATATAAATAATAATTTCTCTAAAAAACAACAAAGCTGTTTATTTTTTGTTGTTGTTTTTTCCAGAGTGCAAGGCGTGCAGAGCTGTATGTGCAGTGAAACACACAGCATAATTGCCTGTCATGACTCTGTCCTAATATATAGTCACACAGTGAAGCAGTGAAAGATGGTCCATGCGAGTTAGAAGTCTGATGGCATGTTTTCTATAATACAGGCGTCTTTAAAACAGCACCATATTTTTAGCATCCCAGTGTCCACGTCCGGACCACACGCTATCAGGATGCTAAATCCACGTAACTAACACAGTTTTTAAAGCTAATTCCCCCATCCTTTTCAGCATTGTTTCATGAGAACCTGAAAAGTGAGCAAAGGTCACTGAAGCGTATATCCCAATAGGTTCTAGCTTAAGGAGCAGAGATGATGGAGTTGCTATGAATTTCTATATCCTGTTTGGCTTTCATTGCCTAAACCTAGCAGATTGTGGGCACTGTAACCCATCTGAATTTCATTGCCTAAACCCAGCAGATTGGGAGTACTGCTTTGAAGGCTTTACTCTGCATGCATAATATTGAGTCTGGAAATGGCTCTGTGTAAATGGTAAAAGCCTAGACAAAGGGCAAGCAAATATAATTCCAGCATATTTTGCTGAGGAAGATTAATAAAATACAGTAATATCTAACTGTAAGCTCAATAAATGGTCAAGATGTACCCCAGTAAATATAAGTAATTCCTAGCATCACTAAGTGCTGCTGCCTCAGTAGCAATGCTAGATTGATGCAAGAACATTTTCCTGACTTAATCTGCTATTAAAATCGGAAGACTGAGGTAATTCATGAACAGTTTTGATGGGAAATGATTTATTCCCATAAATTCAAATCCTTTTCAATAGCTAAACTACTCAATGATAACCTGGAGTTTCTGCTGCTCTGAAGTATTTAAATTTCTGTTTCTTTAGTGGCTCTCACTACAATACTAACTATGCTCAGAAATTGCATGTCTTGAGCACTGTAAGCTTTTCTTAGCTTGATTTGGTTAAGCAAGGACTATGTTTAAGCCAGGGCCCAGCCTCTGTTAAACACGGGCATGCATTCCAAACTGTCTTGTTCTCAGATTGCCAGTGGAAATTTTCATCTCTCCTGTCTGTGTTTTCCTCTGAGCTGCCCATCACAGCTGTTATAATACAGAGCAGTTTCCAAGTGGCTGATGAATTTTTTTTTGTCTTCCCTCTGCTTCTCTCAATTTCTTCTAATGCTACATTGCCAGTCACTCTTTGAAGATACCCTGAGATCCACCACTCATCTTAGTCTCATCTTGAGTTTAGCATCATTTTGGAATTCCACTCCTTTTGAGGGACGAAACTTGTCTCATAATGAGCCCATTATGTGCTCCATGTGAAGACTAGGATGTTAAATTTAATGCAAATAATCTGAAGTTTGAAATTAGCAACAATTGAAGCAAAAAAAGCAAGGCTTCGTTATCAGGGATTGCTAAAGAAACCTGAAATCTATGAAGCTCAGGCCGTGTGCCACAGGCTTACGTCATGCCAGGGTAAGAGGATACTGAGATAATTAGAGTTTTGCAGCAGAAATAGAGGATTCTCACAAGCTCTGCATTTCTATTTAGTTCAGTGTAAACCCGGTTGTAGAAAAACAGGCAGGAAAAGATAAATCCGTACCTGGCATTGCTCTCACTACTTTTTGTTGAGAAAGTCTCAGAAATTAGCAGTATAGGACAAGCACGTCTAAACAGCTAAGCAAGAAATACTGGGCACACTAAGTTAAAATGCAAACTCCCAAGCTGAGCATCGAGATTATGAGCTGTTCGGATTAATCATTAAGAAGTGACTGGGGAAAAGAAAGACTGAAAATGTGGAAAAAGAGTAAGCATTAGGTGGCACTGCTACTTTAAATGATGTCTAGACAAAGGGTGATGGCTTTTTATAAAGCTGTTGATTAGTTTTGATTGTAACAGCCAATAACCCCAAAGTTCTGAAAGTTTCTGAGAAAAAATTGGAACCTGCTTAACATTTCTTCATAGCAAAGGGAAACCTCCCATTGCTGTCCTTGAAGATGTTTGCTCATATCTAGATACAAGAATAGGTAGTTAAAGGTGATTGAACATCAGAAGATTTTCCAATTACACTATGATTACAGCAACATCCCAGCCAAATATCCTTGTGATGAATCAGTGTGTAAAATCACAAGGTCAAGTCCAGGCCTGCTGTGCAGGTGGAGCCCTGCTGTGTGCTTACATCTAGCAGGAATTTGGCTGCTTAACGGGCTGCTTTATTGCACATTTTGTAGCTGCAAAACACATACAAGTTTTATGTTATGACACTTGAAAAAAACACCTGTACTGTTTCACACTGACTGTGGTAGCTTTAAAGAAAGCCAAGCAGGTGTTAGATAAACAGAAGAAAAGTCCTAAGTAGAAAAGTAAAACACATCACAAGCCTCAGTAACGTAGACCTGCCCCAAAATGATGCGCTAAGTCAGAAAGATAAGTAGCAGTATGTGATAACCTCATGTACCTGTCAGTCAAATTAACTCAGGTGATGTACAAACATGTCATTTGAAGTCTCCAAATTTCTCTTGGGAGTCAAAAGTTGATTTATCTGCCAGGAAGGGTCTAAAATTCTGCACAGTGTTTCACTGTCTGGGTTGAAGAACAGGGCCTGAGAGCACATGGCGTGTTCAAACACAAACCTTCCCTTCCTTCTCCCTGAAATTGTGTTGTTCTTGCATATGAAGCAAATAAGCAACCCAAGGGCTTTGACATATAAATAGAAGGTCAAGAAAAAATTTTCAAGGCATACATTTCTGCATCCTGGTTATCTGCCTTGATGCTACAGTCCCCTAACCGCCCATCTCACAGCCAATGGATCAGATGTGGGCATAAAGCTCAGCTAAAATACAAGCCAATATTGCCAATCTAGTTTCAAACAGCTACAGAACTAGGACATTTTAAGAGCTAAGAACTGGGTGTTTCCCCTCCCCCCCCCCCCCCCAAACTGTTGGAAACCACCACCTGAAAAAGGAGCAAAGAGGAATTGTGAGCTATCAGGCCCAAACTCGTCTGTAAATCCCAGTAAAATAAGTTATGTACACATTTGTTTTTCCAGTCAAATGAACTTTCTAGCCTGCTACAGATTTTCATATGTACTTCCTCAATTATAAGAGTTTTCAGGCTCCCTCATCTGTTCCCAACTACATCCTGTAATTTCCAGTGCTGGATGCTACACTCTAAATCTGGTCAGCACAACTTACATGTACTTATCAGTGACTCATCCACATATTTGAAGATCTTAAGAATGAATCACATCTACATGTTTGCTGAATTCCTTCTGCTGCCTGTAAAGGAAGGCTCACACTGACGGACTGTAGAACAGAGCTAAGACAAGAGACTTTGATGTTTAGGGACTTTATACGAGTGTGTTCTCTGAAGAGAGGATTTAAGTCAGTTTATTAAATCACGCTGATTTTGTTGTCAAGCTCAGGCAGTGACACCTTAACAAAACACATCCTTCAGTTTTTTTGGGCAGTAACTGAACATGAGATATAATTAAAATGTTTGTTTTAAAATCTGGCACTTAAAATATGTTGTTGCTGCTGTTGGAATAGCTCTCTGTCAAATCAGATCAGAGGAGGAAGTGTCACTCAGCACAACAGGCCACAGTCTGTGCATATAAATTGTCTTAAATCGTCTCTTTCAAATGTCAGCTGACAAATCAAAATGAGAATAGGCTATGCAGCATAAATACCAGTTATACATTAAAGACTTAACGCAGGGCTCCTGTCTACTAATGTCTGAGAGCTCCAAATGCAGAGAAACCACACAGAGTTAATGATAATTGATATCATATGGTCTTTATCAAAGCTTCCTCAAGAAAAGCAGCTTTAGGGAAAATCCGTAAATGTGTGTCTTGACCACAGTCTACCAATCTTCTTCCGCATTGGAGCCTTTAACTAATTTGTTGGTTTAATTACTGAGGCACAGGAAAGTTTGTAAGAGTGATAATTGTGTATTCTTTGATTGCCGATCATTACATCAAGTGGTCTTTATGAATTAAAAATAAACCCCAAGTGCAATATATGAACCTGGGAAATCAGCCTGTGTCTAAATCTGGACATATAAGCCTACTACTACTGGCTGGCAGCACAAAGCGAGCAAACAACAGCGGAGTTCCAAAAACCTGTAATTGCTGTGACAGCTAACTGCAGCCTATGAAAATTTGGGATTCAAAGTGGGTCGGGCAAGATCAATGAGACAGCGGGCTCTCGTTTAAGGGGAGTTTAGGGGCTTGTTAGGTAACTTCTAATGTGCCACATACTTACATCTTTAATTGGACGGGTAGTATAGCCTACTGCACCGTCCTGAGCTAGCGCCGGAGGAATTACTAGGAGGTCAAACGGAAGAGAGAGGCAGGGGGAGGAGGAAGTGGTAATTGAAGAGACAAGAGATGATTGTGAAAGTACTTGGAGGAGCCTGTGTGTCTGGCAAGATGCAGTGGGCCAAGCTACAAACAGGAGGCAAGTCACTTACTGGAATAACCTCTTCCCTCACTTCCCTCCCAGCCTAGAGCAATGCCATCACTAACCGTCCCCAGCAGCTGCCAAAGCAGCAAAGCACAGCAGCAACTAATTGCAGCATCTACCCCGGTGTAATGTCCTGAAATACTGGCTGTATGTACATTCATGCAGTGATCAAGCATCTAACTACAGACAGCTCTGCAGAAACACCTTTGCCTTCAAGAGAGAGATTAACTGCAATGAAAAGATGAGAAAAAAAAAAGCCCATAGCTGAATAGTCTTCTTTCTGTTCCGTCTCTATTTAGAGTAGGTCATCTCTGGCCTTTCCACTGTTCATAAAAAGGAGCATCTTATAAATGCTTGCATCATTCTGCAATAAAGTTTGCTCAGTGTTCACCTAGAAATGGGCCAAACTTTCAGCCATTATGCATCAGCACAACTTTTCATACGCACTATTTTAGAAAAACTGAATGTAGCCCGAAAGGTAAATTTGTAGGAAATACACTATGTAAACTGTTTTTTGTTTGTTTTTCAGTCATATCAGGAAGATAAGGAGGTGACAAGTGGTCCTGGACAGCACTATGGACATACTTGAGGAGTTCAAAATAGAGCCTGAAATGCACACAGGAAAGAGAGACCCAGTCACAGAATGGCTGAGGTTGGAAGGGACCTCTGGGGGTCACCTGGTCCAACCCGCCTACTCAAGCAGAGACACCCAGAGCTGGTTGCCCAGGACCACATCCAGGTGGTTTTTGAATACCTCCAAGGAGGGAGACTCCACCGCCTCTCTGGGCAACCTGTGCCAGCGCTCCATTACCCACGCAGTAAAGAAGTGCTTCCTGATGCTCAGATGGAACCTCTTGTGTTCCAGTTTGTGCCCATTGCCTCTTGTCCTGTCACTGGGCACCACTGAAAACAGCCTCCATCCTCTTTGCAACCTTCATTTAGGTATTTGTAGGCATTGATGAGATCCCCACCTAGCCTCCCTTTCTCCAGGATGAAGTCCCAGCCCTCTCAGCCTGACCGTATAGAGAAGGTGCTCCCGACCCTGTATCATCTTGTTCTTGTTGAACATCATGAGCTTCTGCTCAGCTCACCTCTCCAGCCTGCCAAGGTCCCTCTGGATGGCAGCATGACCTACTGGCAACTGGGAGTACATGAAAGAGTGCCTTATATCACAGACAACTTGAAGTACAAAAACCTTAAAAACTAAAAAAGGTTGCACTGGAAATCAGCAGTGACAGAAGAATTTGGGCAGTAGCGCTAGAGATGCCCAAGAGACATCAAGAGAGAAAACTGCAGTGGTTATGGTGCTGCAGGACGGCACAAGAAACTACATTCAAAGTGACATAAATCAAGAGTCTGATGATTACAGTTCATCAGAGCAAACCTTAATGAATCAAGAGTAGCATGGATCAAGGAGGGGGTTTGAGTAAGTAGAAACCACATGACTGAGCACCATCAGTTACATGGAGAGACCAACTAAATCAGGCATTGATGGTGGTACTAGATGCACTTATGAAGGTACTGTTTTTATGTCAAATGTTGAATATCTAGTCTGCCTGACTGTGAGCGGACTGTTTACCTAAGAGATCTGGCATGTTCTCACCCCACTTTTACAGCAACCCGTGTTATATCTGTTTCTTGGATTTCAAAGGATTGCTCGTGCAGATTAAACGGACTCAGTATTTTCAGCAATTCTGCTAAGTATTGTTTACTAGTGTTACCTTATACCTGAAAAAGGTTCTTTATAACTCCCCCAAGACATATTTCTGAATTATCACAACCTCAAGGGTGTGTAGTTAAGATACTTAATCTTAGTCTTCAGAATTTCTCCTCAGATCTCCATGCACCACCTTGCTCTTAAATACACACACACGTCTCTGAAGTTATTCTCACACGTAATAGTAAATTTGAGATGCTAAAGATATATATAGAGAGAATGCAGAGTTTTTTATGCAACACACCAAAATTTGACTTGAAGTATTTAGTTATTCGAAAGTATCAAAAATAAAACAGCAGCATTACAGCTAGAGCCTCTAAATTGTTTTGGATTTTTTTCCCCTACAAAAATGTGGAAGATAGAATGCATGAACACAACAGGGATTGTTACTTGAACTTTTTGATAGGTGCTTTAAGAGCAATTTCAGTTTTTAAAAAGAACATACATTTACAATTAATACAACATCTGTTTGTAATGAGTTCTTTTTTTGTGTAACATGTACCTTCAATACAGCTACAATATATCTTTATAATGCACACCATTTGCCAAGGCAGACATCACAATCATGAGGAAAGAATCTTAAAGTGTTTGTGGAGTATTTTTAGAGTTGTATTGTAAAATGCAAAGCCACAGAAGTATCATCATTATAATTCAAGTTTAAGGGCAAGAAAATTCAATATTAAGTACTTTCTTCTACAGCTATTCCAAGGCTGATGCATTGATATTCTACTGCATAAGAGTACAGACAGCATTTTAGCTAATGGGTTTTTAAAGTATGCACCGTACCTTAAAACGCTTGTACAGACCAGCTTTTTGAATGTGATCCATTCCACTCTGCAGTGCTATCACTCATGAGGCAGGAGATATTGGCAGACTGAGCCCAAGCTTGGAGATGTTGATCAGAATGAGAAAACCTGGTTACAAAAAAAAAAAAGAAAAAAGGTTTGTACTGGCATTGAACTGCTGGTCACCCTCTTTACAACACTCCTTATTACATATAATTCTATGATATCCTCTCCTGAGTGCTATTTCTAGGCTGATGAGTCCTCCTATTTAGTCACTCCTCACACAGAAGTCACGCCAGACCTCTGATTATCCCATTAACCTTCTCTCTGCTTTCTCCAGTCACCCACATTCTTTTGGGGATGAAGAGACCAGAGGTTCACACAGACCTGCATCAGATTCAGCACTACAGCGATCTCCACTTCTGAAATTTGAATTCCTCCTTTAACTGCTACTGCACTCAGCCAATGCTTTCATGGCACCATTAGTTATAATATGGATGGAAAGAGTCAGTTTAGGGCTTATCTCTGAAAGGGTAAGGATGAGAGCACTTCCTCCACTTTAGTTCCTTTGTATGTCTTGTCACATGAGTCATTTAATCACCACCTTCTTTTTCAGCCCATTGTAGTTGGTCTGTTACATTATTCCCCCATAACGCTTGCTATCATCAACACACTTTGTCACCGTATAGTTCACCTCTTCCTCCCACTCATTTCCAAGTATACTGAACACACGAAATCCTTGCACTACCTGCTGGTGATCTCTCTCCTTTCTGAAAGCCGTTTACATATTCCTACTTGATTTTTCCTGTCTTTTAATTAATTATTCACCATTTAAAGACCTTTCCTCACATTCCATAATGCCTTTAGCTGCCAAAGAAATCTATACTAACTGGGAGCCAAGGGACACATGAACAATGGGGGTTCCCTCAAAGAACTCAATAAATGTAAGACAACTTGCCTTCGCAGATGCACCACTGCCTCCTCCCAGCTACGTGATGTTTATCAAAGCATTGGCTAGGTCTGGTAAACACAAACCCTCCTTATTTGTCCTGCTGTTATGTCAGTCTTCCCAGTCTGTAGACCCCGCAGCACTGCTTTCCCTATTCTAAAGGCTAGGTGACGGTGTTTTGCCTTGAATTTCTGAAATGTGGCCCTTAAATCACATTTTTGGAGTTGATGGGAAGACAAAGCTCCACTTAAATAATGATTTTGTAACAAAAACAAACAAAAAAAACAACAACAAAAAAAGCAAAAAACAACTCCCCCCAAAAATGAAACCCATAATACCCCTTTTGAAACAGCAACAGACTCAGGGCCATTTGATGCATATACAAGAAAACTGAATTAACCTACATTGTACATGCTGCTTTCCTTCCTTTCTGTTTAAACGCACCATTTTTCTTAATCCTCTATCTTCCCTTCTTTCATCTGCACTGGCAATTTGCTAAAGATCCTGTTTAGACCTTTGTTGTTTTACTATGGAACAGGCTATCAATACCATCTGTTGATAACAGGACACAGGGGCTGGAAGTATTTTGTTTTAGTATTTTTGATGTTCAAGTTGAGCCTCATTGGCTCCTAGCAAACAGAGATCTGGATGTTGGCTTCACATCTTGTGTATACAAAGTCCAGAAACCTATCAGGAGAAAATGTGACTGCTTCTCTCAAGATCACAGCTGGTGGAGAGATTTCTTAGGACCTCACAACTTCATGCTAGATCCAAATAACTCTTTCAAACATAATGGTGGGTAATAGTCAGTGGGTAGTGTTAAGGGAGCCAAACAGTACTTCGACCAAACATTGCTATGTGTAAAATTACATATGGGAGGTGGTGGTCGTGGTGTTTTCTAACTACATACACAGAAATGGTAAGATCTGAGCTGACCATTACCAAATCTTAATGTTATAGTCACGAGGTCCACAAAACCATCATCTCAATATTCAATAGTTAAAAGAACAATCAAGTGTTAGGAACTAGTAGTTCCTAGGAGGGAAACAGCAGACAAAACCAAGAACACTATCCTGCCAACATCTAAATCTGTGGTTTAACCACAGCCTGAATATTCTGGTCTCCTTGTCTCAAGAAAGGATACGACAGAATTCTGCTAGGGTACGGGGGTGAGAAAAATCAGGGAAGTCTTATCAAAAAGTACAAATCAGCTCCCAGGTAAGAAGCAACAGTGTAGGCTGTCCCTCTTCAGTCTGGAAAAGAAGTAACTCAGGGAAGTAAGACAAAGATCTACAAAATCATGCACAGCAGAAAAAGTGAAGTAGGAATTGAAAGTTCACTGGGAATCATCTCTTGAGTTTAGCACACACACCACTTGTGGGCACACCTCTGCAGCCATGCAGATGCTGGCATCAGTAGTGCCTCTGGGTCTCTGCCAGTCCTCCTGCAAGAGCCCACTTAGAGCATTATGGCAAGAAGCAGCTGTGCTTGAAACTTCTGATAGGAAGCAAATCTCGAACGCCAGCCACAAAAACACTCTCAAACCTAATTGTTAATCTAAGATACAGTAAAACATGCACCAGAAAGCACTGAGGTTTAAGACAGTAAACACTTCCATGTTTGTTCATTCATTTGTTTTATATGCTGCTTAATACTTAGTGACTTGGGTCATGCTTTTTGTCTTGCATGAAAACAAAACAAAAAATAAACAGCTCATGATCCTCACACAGATGATTTCTTTCTTTTCAGCTTCTGTTGTAGTGCACAAATTCCTCTCCGCTGTAATTCTCTGGCAGAATACAGCAAGACTGGGATGTCCTGTACCTTGGCAGAGCAGCACGTGGAAGGAAGATGGGGGCCACCTCCATCTTTCTTAAGACAGGTCTCTTACAGTCTGGGGAAGAAAGCACAAAGCAGATTACATTTATAGTAGTTCTCAGATTTTCCCATTTTCTTTGGTTTTACATAGCTCTGCCCCTCTAAGGCAGCCTGTCTGATGGAGCAGGATGGTAGGCAATCTCAGCCTGCTCCAGCCTCACTACAAACCACAAGCTCTGCTTCTGCAACTGAATTCCAACAACCCCACCATCTCTGAAGGGACAGACACACCTAACCAGGGGCCTGTGATTCTAGCAGCCCAAGCAAACTTTGCTATGAAGTTGGAGAGCTCTCCAGTACTCTGTTAATGCAGAATTTGGTCTCTCTACACAAAGTTTGACACTACCAGCATAGCACCAAAGGGCTTCACAAGAGGCAGAATCAGGGCAGAAGTATTTTCCATGTGTTTGGGGCTTTTTCATCAGTAACAGGCACAGCTCCATGTTCCTCTCCCACTGAACCATGCTCCACAGTTGGCATCCATATAGACTTTTTGCCTTTTCAGTCAGGGGACATTAGCACAATCTTTCTGGAAGTTTACCTCATCCTTAAATGAATTTGTTTACTTTAGCCTGCTGTGGGGGGCCTGAGTCATAGAACTTCACATCTGCACCTGGCAGTTCTAAATGAATTTAAATGGATCTGATTTAAATTGATACTCAATGAGAAGAAGTTAATCATTAATGATACCCCTACATCTAAAACTGAACGTAGACTGATGGACTCCCTATCTCAATAAGCTTCTGCCATCAGCAGATGTAAGTGGGTGTAAATGCAAGTTAAAAGAGAAATGTAAATTATATGGTTTAGCTTATGTACCTACTGGTGCAAAACTGAAATGCTTTTCATGCTGCCTAGCCTGCTCTTTGGAGATGAATATGCTCATCCTTCATACAAAACGCACACTTGACAAGACATATAATGGGGTCCTAAACACAAGACAGGATCAAATGAAAATACAGTCTCCTCTCCCCCTACTCCCACACATTAACAAACTTAAATCCTGAAGCCCTAGTTCCATAATCACGGAGCAAACATTTTCCTAATATCTTCCACTGTGACATGTGCTCTCAGTCACGGATAGGATAAACTTAGTGGGCTGGATGCCAAGCATATTCAGTGAGCTAAAAAATTAGCTCAGGCATAATCCCCAAAGGTGTCTAAACTGAAACAGTATGTATAAGGAATCAGGTTTTCTTAAGAGCGTTAAGAAAAAAAAAAAAAGCCACAGCAAATACATGCATGTTTGATTTTTATCTTGCTGCTTCTCTCAAATTGCAAAACTGCCACAAACATTTAGGGTCTTCCCCTCACCAAGACATTTTATATTGAACTGAATATATTATAAATGAAATCCTGCTTCCTGCTTTTAGTCACATACCGATATGACAGTATTTCTGGAAAGAAACAGTCCCATCCGTCCCTTACATTAAATTGATTAATTGTTTTTCCATTTGTATTCTTTGTGATGTTCCTCCAAACACTCCACAAATTATCTAGCTCTTAGAAAGCCAGAAATTGTTTGGTCTTTCCCCTCCTCCGCCTTTAAACTTGAATGCAGCTTGAGAGACTTGAGATCTCACATTAGGTTTAACTGCTTCGCTGTAGACCTGCTGGCACCATTGACGAAAAGGGAGGGCTCCGACATACCGTGAAGATGCACTCATTTCAGTGGCCAACAAAGAGCCAAAGGTGACCCCTATTATTACTACCAGAGAGACTAGATTTACCATATTATTAATCATTGAAGTCTGGCTCAAAATTCAGGCTGGTTTGTACTTACTCCATGGGTCAGGAGCTTTACCAGAGCTCATTAACTGCATCGGGCTGCTCATTTACTCTTCCTGCAACAACCTTTTTCTTAATCCGTGAGGGGAAAAATGAAATACAGGTGATTTTGCTGTTTGAGGGGTATTTACTGCTTGATCTCAACAAATAGAAGCAGCAGGAGTATTTTGCTTGTCACGAGGACAGTAATTCTTCAAATCCCTCTAAAGAGATAATGAGTGGCAGTGTAATGCTTTTGATCTGTCATAATTATAAAATAAAAGAGAACGGATGCAAAGCTCGTGTGCCATGGGAAGGTCACTCACTTTTAAATGTCTAGGATTCCCTCTGTGGCTAATCCCAGCATGTCCTGAATGCAGGCTATTTTTAGGCACAATAGTGGGTCCGTTAGACATCCTGTCCATATAAAATGAGTGCCTTACTGGTGAGCTTCTCCTGTAGGGCAGCTAATAAGTAGGTAGGAAAATGACGTCTCTGTACTTTTGACTTGCATGCTATTGCAAGGAAGGACAGCAGGAACGTCTCCTCTCTGGCGTCAAACAGTCCCCCTGCAGCATACATACAATTTAAATTATTACAAGGCAATGTTACAAGTATGAACCCTGGCACAAAATAAAGTAATTACATTTAATTAGGCAGCCAAAAAAGCGATGGCCTGAGACTCGCTGCCTTAGATGTAGCTTTTTGTTGACTTAACACAGGACAGGTAATGAATGAAACTTCAAAGTGTAAGCAACTAAATTGCTGCTTAATTAGTAAAGCCCTAGTTGAAAACACAACAAAACATAACAAGAAAATAAACAAACTTGATTTTCTTTTGTCAAAGCAATTCAGACAGTGATCCCATGTCTCACAGAAACACTGAAATGAAGGATTATTCTATTAAGAATGCATTTGTGCTCAGAAGCACAATGTTGTGTTTTGTTTTTGTTAATGCAGAGATCCTGAAAGGTGCTGGATCATCAGCCCTGGAACCTGACATTGCCCAAGAGGGGACTTGGTGCAAACAAGTCACTAGCACACAAATCTCACTTGCCTGCTAAGCATCAAGTACAGATATTTAATCCTTTGGGTATTCTGGTCTGCTGGTACACCCACACCAAGCAACCTAACACAGAGAAATAACTTTTGTAAGTCAGAAATGACGGAAAACATAGATAAAGAAAAGTAGGCATCATAACACTAGATTTTTCATGTACAAATCTCTCAGTTTTGCTTTTTCATATCCAGGATCACATATTTTGCCAGAGCTCATCTGTGGAAGCCTCTTATGCTTCCATAAACATCCTGCTGCTCTGTCATACAATTAAAAGTGAAAAAACAAAGCAGGTCTGAACAGCATAATGAGTTGCACTAGCCTGTAATCTCTGGGCCAGCATTTTATTTTGATTTCAATCAGAGATGAAAACAAGTTATTTGTTGTTCTCATCCCATTCCTCACATGCTTATATCAAACAATCTGGAATCAGACTAAGTCTCCACTCCCAAAAGGTGCTCAGGATGGGCTGGCAGGAGCCTCAGCAGCTGATGGAGCTTTTATTCCATGTCTGCTTACAACCATGTATTTGCCGGTGAGAGCAACTAGAAGGTAAAATAACATCTGTTAACAAGATTTCTGCCTTCCTCAGGTTTTCCCTCTCAGCCTTGTTCAGCTCAGTATATCCCACAGCAACGAATAACTGGCAAAGGTTTGTTAGGGGACTTTATACTACATCTCAAGACTGGCAGCTACTAGTTCTGGGTAGTAGCTCCATATCCAGGATTTACTAAACATCTTGCCACAGTTGCAATCCAGAGTTTTTGACTTTGTGGGGCAAAAGGACAGTCTCCCCTTCCCCAAACCACATGTCTCACAGTTTGCCTTCTTGCTGGAGATAAAACCATTCTGCAGGGGTAACGTATAGATCAAAAACACACCTGATGGTCCTGTCTGGTGTTCAGCAAAAGGAGTGGCACCACTGTGTCTGCTCTACAAAAACATAAAGTCAGTATGTACAGAAAAAAAACAGTGTACATTCAGTAACCTTTTTCCCATCACTATGAGCAGCATAGCGGAGTACACAGGACTTACAGTTTTATTTATTAGAATACTCTTTTGTCAATAAAAGTGGCAGTTTGGAGATAATTCAAGTGCTTCACTCGAGTCAGTAGGATTTATCCTGTCCTATTAGTAGTCCTAATAGTCCTCTGCACTGCTCCTTTTAAGAACAGTGTCAGAAAAAAACCCAAGTGTAAAATAGAGAGAGGGGAAGAAAAGCAGCAATTCAACAGAATTTCGGCAAGTTCTGGAACAGATAAAGCAAGCATGAGAGCAACACTAAAAGCAAGCATGGGCCAGATGAAACTGGATTTAAATTAGATTCCTCATATCTTTCACCAACACATAGGAATGGCTCTTTAAGTGTTATTTGAAATTTTGTTTACCAGATACGATAAAAATGCAAATGAAGGGAGAATGCTGCTACAAACCTATGCTTGCTGAGGTGCATTTTGCTTAGAAAAAGAGATAAGCGACTGAAACAGTCTGGCCCTTTTCCTCAGAGGAACCCAGAGTCACCGTGCTAGCAACAGAAACACGTCTGCTTGGACCATGCACATCACAGTGCAGGCAGAGCTGCAACGTGTTAGAGATTAAGAAAAATTCAGAGAACGCAACAAAGAGTACTTCTGATGACTTGTGCTTTTTAGCACCTAGCCAGTGCAAAAACCTGTCTGTCTCAAGGAAGTCAGCATGTCACTACCTCGCTGCCTTCCCAATGGCATGCAGCTGTAGGCAGCTGGGTGACTGCATGTTCTGCAACATTTACAAATAATTATAGACCAGCTGCCTAGTTATACAATTCATTTGGTAAAAACAGAAAGAAATATTAATGGCAGCGTATCAGAAATCTTTACTAAAAGAAAACATAGTTGGATAAATCAGTCGATCTCTTTCAAATCCATTAACAGTCCTCTCTCAAATCTGTGTGTAAAGCTATATAGAAGCATTTCATATGTCTAATCGCTAAAAATTCACACATCCAAACCTGTGATGGCAAAACATAAAGGCTCACTGAATTTGTATCATGACATTTTTTCAGTCAAACACTGAAAGTATCAGATAGAAACCACTGCAAACAAGTGCTCGCTTCGCTCTTCCCTCTAACCCAAGTCAGTATCCGCTGCTGCTGGAATCAACCCCAAGAGGGACACCAGCATAACAGGAAAACTCAGCTGAGGGGAAGGGCATCTGGAAACAAAAAGAACATCATTACACAACTGCTTCTGGCACAACACACATTAAGTGACAATTTGAGGTCTCATGGATACACTCCTCCTGCCACAGGGTCATTCCTCCAGAACACTCTTCTTCCACCGGCAGAGCAATGTGCTAAGGCTTGCTTTGTGGCAGGATATCATGGACAATGCTCATTCTGTCCTGTCCACAGAGCTGCAGATAGAGGGCTTCTGGCCACTTACTGCACCCGGTCCAGCCTCGTCACTCTTCTAGGGAGTAGCTCTCCTCAGGCTACTGCTACATCAAAAAGTTTCTAACTGCACCCATTGTACATCCATCACCTTCCTTGACATAAGCCTTGTTTTACAAGACAATACTTTCTGGAGCTAAATACAAATGTCATTATTCTAGTTGTCCCCTAAGAGTCTTCCCATTTCCAGGCTGGTCTCCTTAAGACCTATAGAGCCTGAAGAGGTCCACGGTCTCACAGGGTAGTCATCATATCTGATTAGTGAAACATACATCTGAAACCCTTTCAGAAGAGCCAGTCCAGAGCTTTTTCATGACCCTGATGAACTGAATTTTGCTGTCTCAGGAACACCCTCCTCCTGTTGTGGGAAGGGCAGCAGTAGAACAGAAGTTTGAGAGAGGACTGAAGAGGTGAAAACCCTTCCCTATGAGACTTCCCATGGGCCTAGTGCAGAGCCATCAGATGTCCTTCATATTAACAATTTTTCTCTTCTCTCAGCCAGCCACTGCAGTTGTGAGATCTTACCTGCTCAGAGGTATCTATCAGATAACAGGAAAGAGAGATTTAACTGCTCCTTGCTGAATTACCTAAAGAACTGTAATCCCAAGATAAAACCCAACAAAATTCCCCATTCTTATTTCCCAGTTTCTGCTTCCTCCTCTCCTCAGGGCATTTGTCATGGACAGTATCCTTACTTCTACAGAAGTCCATATAGTTCTGCACAATTCATTGCTCATTTTCTGAAAAACAATGATTTTACAGCTGTTTCCCTTTTCCTAACCTTTAGGCTGCTCATAATTTTCCACTTCTTGTCAAAGGTTTTTTTGGCATTCTTCTCAACCTTCCATGCAGCTCTCAGTTTGGTGCTAGCCATATCAGCATCTTGACCTTCTTCTCCCCTCCCAGAGGGTGCCACTGCATATTACTTATTGCCCATCAACCACCCTGGCCATGCTCACTTCCAGAGGTTTCTGCTAGCCTGCTGCCTCTAGAGGCTCACTCTTTGACAGCGTCCCACCATCAGCCTCTCTTCCTGGTAAACACAGAGCATGACAAAATGACCACATGTGCACAGAAGTCATCACAGAAACGCTGCATTTTCATGAATAGGATGTAGCACACAGAGGTTATTTGGGAGCAGAACCCTGCTCATCTACAAATCTTGACCTATTTATTTTTAAATCAAAGTCTATCTTCCTTTCGTAATACCACGTCTTTGGCTTAAAGAAAGCTATGACTTGTCAGAAAAATATTCTAATATAACCGAAGTCATGGTTCCTGAAGGCCATCATAAACACGATTATTCTACATCACAGCAAGATATTTCATTCCCTGTCTCATAAATTTCATGATTGAGCAATTATATTTACGTTTGTACAAGCATTGAGCTGAGTATGAATGCATACTCCCAGCAGCTAAGCAGCAAAAGTTTCCACCTTACTGCTTACAGATATTTTGATGAAGGCTTCTAACCTGCTTTATTTTTTATGCTTTAACAGAGGTAATCATCTTGTTGGTTATTGTAAAGAAACATTAAGAACAACATGTTTGCTGTTAGCTATTCATAAAAGCATTAGAGGATGGGGGATAATGCTCATACTACTCTTTCATTGCCAGCATTATGAATGGGCATACATACAGATATAGTGTCTTCAGTAATGACACAGGGAGCAACTAGAGAGTAGTACTATTTTTGGTGTTTACTGAAAATGTCTGTGGGGAATCAAGTTCAATAAGCTTCTTACAAGTAGAAAATGGTACCGTCAGCAAGAGGTGGTTTCTGGACAGAGTACAGTCATTTCAGGATAACAACAAGAACAAGTTTTGGTTAAACATTAGTATCCTTGTACCTCTCTAAGGCTGAGCTTTGTCAGAGAAGCATTTTTCACGTTAAAAAGTTGAGAGGTGGCCCTTCTTATTATGTCTTTATGAACATGAACAACATTGTACAATGTGGGAGATTGTAAGAAAAGTAGATTTGTTCAAAAACATCCATCAGCATCAGCTTTTGCATCTCTTTCAGGACCATAACTGCTTCCTCAAACAGTTTAGTTACCTGCCCTTCCCTTAGGAGGGCCAAGGTGGCAGTCATGTAAGACTCAAATCTGCAGACTCCACTCATCCTCCTTTGCTTTGCTCATACCTAAACTGCATGCAGGCTAGAGGACCACCTAGCTCCACATGCAGGCTGAACTTCCAACACAGGCTAACAATTGCAAACCAAAGGTAATATAGTAGTCACAATACAAACCAGGAAAAAGAGAAGAAAAAAAAAAAAAGAAAAGGAAGGAAAGAAAAAGAAATACAAGAAACAGAAGTTTGCATAGAAATTGTGTTTTCCTTCTGTGTGATAATTTTCATGGATTTAGGGTAGAAAGGAGGCCCTATTCTGAGAGTGAGCCTTAAATCCAGTAGCTTAATATTTCTGCAAAGCTTTGTGATCCTATATGCAGTTTTAATGAACAGACACACAATTAAGTTAGGAGACCTTCAGTTGTTTGAAATTCACTGCTCAGGATTTCAGGGTGACATTAGGAAAATTGCTTTTCTCATATTCATTACAGTGTTATGAAATTGGTTTTGTCTTCTTCTACAAGCTTTTTGTGTGGGACAAAGAGGCTTGCAGCCAGGGAAGAGTTCAACTGTTTAACAGCAACACCAACTATAGCCTACCCTTAACGTACAGGCAAAAATTAATTCCTTTTGCAGCTGACAGCAAGTTTTACGCCAACCTTGTGCTTTGGAGAGGAGTGCCCCTCCTTGACCACCTCGAGAAGACATTCTGCCAACTGCAGCTACAGTGCCTGCCTCTTGAGTGCTAACACATCCATGGAGCTGAAGGCGGATCAGTGCTGTCACTGACAGGTCCGTGTCTAGGAAAGGGGGGAAAAAAATCTGTATGAAAGCTTTGCAGAAAAGTTACAATAAACTGTCACCTTTCTCTCCCCAATAATTCTTCTTCCTTTCTTTTTTTTTTTTTTCTTTTTTCAAATTATTTCTTCTGTCTGAGCAGACCAGCTTAACTTTCAGCTAGGAAAGGTTATGTTCTACCACACAATTTCACTGTGTGTCAGTAAAGTCTACTTCAGAGTGCTGTGACCTTACCTTTCCTGAAAGGTAAAGAACCAGCTGAAACAAGTCCAAAAAGCCTCTCCTGTGGCATTTATCAGGGATAACAAGACTAAATCATTCTGGTGTACTTAGAGGTGGGATTGACAGAGGAGACACAAAATAACCGTCTTCAAACAGATAAAAAGCCACTGCAGGCCACAAGGAAATAAACTGTGGGGAAGGCAGCAGGTGTTCACACCTGAACTCTGGCTACACAGGCAGGAGGGGCTTCTGCAAGGCTGGCCCAGGCCATGTGCTCTCTGGCTGTGCCCTCAGCTGGCTCAGAATGGGGACACCTTGGATGTGCAAGCTCAGGGTGTTTGCACCCAGCTTCCTCCTCGCAGGCTGCAAACAAGAGCCTCCAGTAGGTATATATAATAGTGGATACCTTTCACTCCACACTTGCTGATGTTTCAGTGGATTCATGCTACACATTTTCAAGACAACATATAAACTACCTTAAAAAAGTTTGATAATGAGAAAGGTGAACGTACAGAATAAAAGGTAACCCCAAATCACCCAGTTTTGTTTATGCGGTCATGCACATGCATTAGGAGGTGCTCTTGTGATACTTTGACAGTTTGATTTAGCTCTCCCCCTTCTGAATAATTCTACATATATATATAAAAAAAAAAGCGTACAGAGTTTCTTCCTGATGTACTGGTCCTCCTCTGTACGTTAGTAAAGCCAATGTTATGTGTGACATCGGAAGATGTTTCCAAAATGAATCCTCTGTTATGATCCTCCTCCCCAGTTCATCCTAATCCAGATTTCTGAGTGCGGGCCACCCTGCAAGGTATGGCTACTTGGAAAGCCAGAACAGAGGAGCAGATGTTTCCAGTGAATCAGTCCTGCTTCAAAGCCAGCCCAAAGGCATCTTAGCATAGGCCTGTACAAGCAGGAGGGAAGGATTAGCAGCTCACCCTACCCTCAGAGCAACTAGCTCATCTCTTCAACAGTAGGCTTACGCAGCAGCTTACCTCCCTACCCTTCTGCAATAAAGCCAGCTCTGAACCTACAGTCAAAGCCTCTGTTCTTTGCAAAGACGAAAATCAGAAGTGTACTTAACTCTGAAGTGCAGGAAAAGCCAGGTTTGCTAGGAAGGCACCAAGCAAAGGGATATAGCCTGTTGTGGATGTAAGAGCATGCAGACAGACATGCCAACATGACTTGTAACTACTGATTATTTCCTTATTCCAAGGCAGGCACGCAGAACATGCGGCAAGGTGCCTCTGTAGGGACAGTTTCAAACGGTGTTTTCCCAAGCTGCTTGTATCCTTGTATCACTTGAGGATCCTTCCATCTCAGCACACTGCACTTTTGGGAAGGAATACACTTGTGCTTGAATTTGACAGGTATTTACTGCTCTGACAGCACAACCAGGGTACTTATAATCCCTCCAGTTTTAGTCTGCACCAATGTCAGAGTGTCTTTGTTGTCACTATGATATGGAGAAACAGATTTAGAGGTGGCTTTATAAATACTTCCTCGTTCAGGAAAAAGCCAGGGGAACTAAACAGGTATCAGGAAATATAAAGTAAGATGATTATTTTCAAGGTTTTGCAAGGTGAAACAGTACAAACTGGTCCCTTTTAGAATAGGGTATTGCATCATTTAAGCACCAAATTAGAGCACTTCTCTAAAAGCAGAAAACTGTGTAATGTCTCAGAGAGGTACAGGAGAAAAGCAGGCAGTTAAGTGGAAAGCCAGACACCACAAACTTCTGTGCACTGCAGACAGGGTATGACAATCACTTAAATACAATCCACAATGTCAGAAGATACTGCAGGACACGAAGAAAAGGAGATTCTTCAAGCTACAAGATCCAGAATACCTCCTACTTTCCACTATAAAATCTATAGAGGGGCATCACTGTCTTCGCTTATTGAAGACAGGGAGCTCTTTGCTGTAAATCAGTACGTCCCTTTCTCATGCCATTTAATATTGGAATCAATTAAGTGGTAATTTCCTATCAATCATTACTGTGGATTATGTGGTTTCTTATAGCTTAAAAGACCAGATTCATTAAATTTTGAGTACATCATAGCTGCTGTTGCACACCTGACCTTCAGCTGTGAGCAAATACAGTTTGAAGTAATTAGCCTGAAACACACCTGGGACTCAACAACTGAAATGCAAAACAGTTTTTATTGACTAAGGTAAAGAGTGAGAAAGCATAGCTGAGCATTGGCTTAAAAACTTAGGACCAGACATTTTTTCCTTGAAACATGTATTTTTATGACCACTTAATATTATTCTTTAGAGGCAGCTCAGCATTGCTGCAGCAACAGTGCAAATACATGAAATTCTTGTGGTATACCAAAGAAAAGGGAGCTTGCTTCATATTGACTATGATTAGCCAAGTGAGCAGTCTCCAGTGAGATAAGGCTTTACCAAGCTGCAACACTATTACCCTGAAGAACTTCCACAACCATCCATCAAACACAGAAGATGATCACTTGTGTCCAAGATCACTCTGACATCTACAGACAATCTGCCTCAGATGAACACAGGGGGTGTTAAAACTCTTGCAGAAACCAAAGCACATTGGCTGGCAGTCTTCTTGGCCATGTGTATTGGTCAGAAAGCAGTGACAACAAAAAAACAAAACATCTATGAACTTTTTCCCCTATATAGTCTGTGTTACAAAAGCTTCTGAAGTGTAGATTTTGCTTTTGCAAGCCAGCATTTTCTCACACACACTCACATTAAATATTCATTTTGATTTGCCTTACAGTAGTATAAAGAGCCATGAAAAGAAACATCAAAAACTAAAACCCTAAGGTCAAAATCCATCTTCTCCAGGCAGTATTTCCATACCTTGAGCCAGTATTCACTGAGCTATACAGTATTTAGTGTGTGCTGCTTCCATACATTTAAGTGCCCTTCACACTCAGCAGCTTTTAGCCAATCCTTTCCTCCTGCTCTCCTCATCAGACAAGGCTTTGCCTCCCAGATTAAATGCAGGTGTTCATGCCTCAATCAGTCATTTGGGCAACCAAGGTGATTCTCATTACTGTTAGTCCAGGCTAACAACTGCATCCTCTCAACCTTCGACTACAATATCTAATCAATACCTCTCGATCCAGACCAGGTTGGGAAAACACCAGGAGATCTCCACACCTCCTGCCTCTTGCCTTACGGGTTTGCACACAGGATCTGGAAGCTATGATGGTGCTGCCGTTAGTTTTAGCAACAAGCAGTTGTGCTATGCCATTTTTTTAGGCACTAACAGAAACTAAACATCCCTAGCCAACCCAGGCAGAGAGCTAGAGACCACAGGAGTGTGAAAAAAACATGAAAGGAACACAGAAATGCAACTGAGGTGATACTGGTCAGCAAGGTAAATTGCTTTGCAGCAGCTGCCAAACCACTTGTTTTGCTGTTTGCATATTACTTCAACAGTATTTATCATCTCTGCAAGCTTTACAGAAAAACCTCAATTTTCTTTTCCCAGACTTCATCTATTTTTCGTCTGTCTATCTCACTTATACACTTTGCCTCATACTCATACGTCAGGAATAATTTATGTGGGATCTTCATACATATCTTTAGACATTATGGCAACAAAGGCGCTATCCACAATCTTAGTGATTGATGCAGATAAATTTTAATAATTTCCTATACAGAAAAACTCACAGAAATCTTATCTGAGAAGTTACAGCACTGCAGGAAATACTGAACTGACTACGCACAGCAGAAGCAGATTCAATATCTCATTTTTCTAGGACCATTAAATTTGAGGCATTTTTGCCTGAAATATTTGGAAAACCACATTAAAAATTCTTGGGCATAACAGGCTGCCCAGTGTCTGTTTGGAAATCCAACCATTTCAGCACAGGAAAAATGGCACGTGGGGCAGAACAGAACAGAGCATCCTACACTGGAAGGGACCCACAAGAATCATCGAGTCCAACTTTTTATGTAAAAATCAGCTCCTGAAGGTCTAACTCCTGGAAACATAAAATCTACTTCAAATGCAAAAAAATGTTTTTTTTCACTCACCTCTGTCCTCCTCCCAGATTGAGTCAGCAAGCACACGTGGCACTGTGACTTTCTTGCAAAAAAGCGTAGGCCTGTAAGGATAGACAAGGACCAAACCATGGCCCTGTAACAGCCCTGAAGAAACAGCACAGAGCATTCACATGAAGTTTGCATGAACCTGGCACAGTATCTAAGAAAGATGTAGGTTCTAAGAACAGACCTGCAGTTTAGACAAGATCTGGTGAAAGATGTGTCATAGATTGCCAGGGCTGGTATAACACAGCAGTAGGTCAGCCCACCTTAATAACGAAACTTATTCAGAGCAGACTGCATTTCTGTCTTCATCACTGCACTGTAACGAACACAGAGACACTTCTTAAAGGCTGGTCTCTCACTGTGATGTATCACTGAGCATTAAAGTGGTGATTTATACTCAGCTGGATCATCAAACCACAGAGCTTTACTATGGCAGCTGGTAAGTATAAACATACACACCTCTGGATCCTATTTCAACCACACAACCTTAAGTAGCTATCAAAACCTACAGTTCCTCTGACAAACAAGAAATAAACACCAGGCTGGAGATTTGTATATTATAATGGGTCATCAGGACCAGAAAAGGAGCTCATTCACCAGCAGAGGAGACCCGTTGCCACTGGTAACTGTTATTTGTATTTTACCTGCTGCAGCAGCTGCCTCCTTGGCTCACCGCTGCTCGGTGGAAAGCAAAACACCAGTGTTTGTAGCAAAACCACAATGAATTTTTTTCTTCCTGTCACTATCTGGGTCAAGCACACAGTGAAGATGCTGCTGCTCTCTGAGCTCCTCTCCCTGCAGGTAGTGCTGGAGGGATGGCCACGCTGGGTCTAGGGAGGTCCTGGTGGCTCAGCACCCTGCCCACAGGGCAGAGAGTGACCAAGGAGCAAACAGCCAACCTCCGTACATCAACAGTGCAGCATCCACCAGGGTATTACTCCAGTGAAAGAAAGTTCTGCCTCCTGACAAGCACAAGCTGTACAAACACACACACAAAGCCTTGGTCATGCTCCTGTCAACTTTATCAGCTCTCCTGTATGCCAGGAATTGTCCAGAATTGCTTGGCTAAGGACTGGTTTCTGGCAGGATACGGCTTCCACGAGTCAAGTCCCCAGGTGCGTGTGGAAAGCACTGAGCTCCATCTTACATGTCTACAGCAACCCAAACACTTGGCTCTTTCCAATAGAGTGCTCCAACTTTTTTTTTGTGACAAAGTAAAACAGCTGAAGTGAAGCAAAGGGATGCTTTATCCATAGTTTCATTTTTCTGAGATCTCAGGGTTGTACAACCGACTAAGCCTAAGCAAAGAAAGCTTTACAGTTCCCCTGCTGATTCCTTGTTCAACCATTCTCACAAAACCCTGATGTGACTTCGACCGCGCTCCCCAAAATACCAGCTACTGAGCCCCAATTCAGGAAAATATCACTGCATCCTAAAGGCCCTCTACATTACAACTTCGCATGTCTCATACTGTCTCTTTTCAGCATCATGCCCAAGGAGCTTGACTTTACCCTTTGCTTTGCTTTGGACAACACTAGTTTAACTTTTCTGGGCAGTATTTCTATTCAGAAGCTGTCACAGACATCGCAGAACTAGCATATGAGCCACAACCAGTTTCTGGGACCTGATTTTTACATTCTTCACAGATTCAGGTATCTGAGCCGGTTGTATATGCCTTATGTTTTTCAAGGTTGCCTTAGACCAAAGCTTGTTTTCAAAAGAATGAGAAAGAAAGAAAACCAAACCTCTGGAGAGGAACACTGATTTGTCAGTCTTGTGAACAAACCCTGGAGCCCTATTTATCCTTCTTGCAGCAGGTCACCTTTACCTTGAGGGACCACTGACCGACATAATGTTTATGTAAGACTAATTAGGATGAAATTAAGAAAATGTATTGCATTTAAAATGGATCACATTTAAAAATAATTCAGTGGCAATGCCAACACACAGAAAGAATTACTTTGCAAATAGGTTACTTTTGCTTTGTGCAGTAGCAACAAGACCACAGTCCATATTTTCTAACAGAAAAATAGAGTTCTCTTGTTTCGAGTAAATTAATGATAGGCTGCCTGGATGTTTTCTTGCTTGTTTGTTTTAATAAAACAGAAGCACCTTATTGACCCTTACTGGACATAAGGGTCAAGAGGCTGCTCAAGACCTCTGAGAATAGCTGTGAAGACAATCAATTCACACAGCTTCGTTGCTCCTCTCTCATAGCTGGTAAGCTGACTGCAGGCACCCAGTCTGACAAGATGTGAGACATTTTGTTGGGGCATGGCTGCAAGCATTGTATCAGATAAGTCTGTAACATCACTTCCTGGAAAAGGCTTGTTAAGAGCCATAATAACATGTACGATGTCCTAACCACATCCTGCTGTTAGGATTTTACAATGAGTACTGCTGTTGGAGACAAATGGACAAAATAAATTCCTGTCAGGAACATGACCTGAAAGAACCTTGGCATGTCTGCATTAGACAATGTAGTCAGGTACTAATGCCTGTATTTTATCAGACTGCTTGTTAAATTATTAACAGTGGTTATTTTCATACCGAGTATTTACATGAAAACTGACCAGTTATCTAAATGCGTTTTCAGATGATGATGTTTCATCTTGTACCATAAAGAATTTCAATCAAGTTTATTAACATTTCTATTTTTTTCTTGCCAGCTAGGACAGTTGGGATTTACTAATGTCTTAAATAATTTTGCAGTCTTAGCTTCCTATATTATTAAAGCTGGACTACACCAGTCAAAAAGTCTCACTGCCTTCTTTGAAAGGTAGTCTAACAGAATGCTACAGCAAATTACTTCATTGCAGAACTGACTGCCAAGATCAAATTTAACCTCACGATAAGTAAAGCAAACAATTCAAGTCAGGCAATATAATAGATCTTCTTCTGGTATGTTTTCTTTCTTCCTGTGCTCTTTGATGTGCTTCCTCTAAGAAAATGTAGTATTTCTGAAAATACTGTTTTCACAGATAATTTGTTAAAATGTTTCTGCAGGTTGTTTGCAAGTACAACATATTCTTCTATTAAGATGTCAAGGCAAATCCAACTATCACAATTCTAGGGTATCATTTGGTCCTTTACAAGTTCTTAAGTTTTATTTGTTTGATTGTTATAGGGGGGCTCCTAAGTTTTCCATTCTTCTTGCGCTTCACATATGAAAGACAAGCAGCACACAGCAATATTTTGGACCTTCTTCTAAACAAGAGGTATGTGGCTAATTCACCAATAAGGCATAAACTTCTGCAAGTGGTGGACTCTATCAGGGAGTATAGCTATGGAACCAGGAATAATGGCTTTGAGTAAATGGAGGGGAGATTTAGATGAGATGTGACGTGAGGAAGAAATTCTTCACTCGGCGCACAAAGCACACATGGGAATTAGGGCTGAAGATGCACCTTGCTTCTGTTCTTTTCCGTAAAGAATAGAATGAAATTACCTAAAAAACAGGGTTAAAAATAAACCCAGGGCACAGGATGGGAGGAGCAGGGCAGTCCCCGTGGCCAAGGGGCAGCCTTTCTCTCTGGCAAGCCAAATGGCCCAGGGGAGCCAGCTCCAAATAAGGGGTCCTCAGCCCCCCACCCCTCCTCCTTGTCCACGTGAGGGCATCTTCCAGGCCGCTCCCAACACAGCCGCCTTTGGCCACGCGTGGGCCACTCCATCACAGAGGCTTGCTGAGGTCACAGTGGCCACCACTGCCCCGCCTTTGCTGCGGGCCCTATAAAACAGGCCCCCTGCAGCTGGCCCAGCATTCGCTGAGCATCTGGGCCCTCTGACTGCCAGCTTGTGCGGCAGGAGGAAGACTAGAAGAGCAAGGCGAGCAGCAGGCCTCCTTGGTGTGCGAGGACGGCGATGCCGTCCGGTGAAGCACCAAGAAGGAATGCACCTGAGCAGGAGAAGATGTGTCGTGGGCGGAGGGATAGCGCCAGCGGCACAAGAGACACCAGTGCCCAAGGGACCTCTGGCGCCCAGCCCACAGACACATACAGGCGGTACCATTGGCACCGCAACGATGCGGGGAACAGGCCGGCCCCTCACACACCCAGCGACAGGGGGCATGGGCCTTACCATAGGAGCAACGGTGACGTGGGGCGAAGGCGGGAGCATCGGGCAGACAGCCGCGGGGAGCAGAGGTGTGCCCATAGTCCGGAGCACAGTGCGGGACCCAGTAATGGCCGTAAACCAGAGGGCAGCGTCGGACCCATGCATGAAAATCAAGCCGACAGTGGCTTGGGACCGAGGTGTGGGACTGGACGACCCCCTGGTTCGGCACCCTGGCCTGAGAACATTCCGGACGGAAGGCATCCTGTTTGGGCAGTCCCGGGCAAGGACTGGCTTAGCCTTCTGCCCAGCACCGTGGAGCCCATGGAGCTGGATCCACCAGATGTGGAGGAACGGGTGGAAGTGGATCCACCTCTGCCGGGACAGGCCTGGGACTACTGCGGCATGTCTTTGTGCTCTGCCATCCAAGAGCACCAACAGCATCGCAGGAGTGCCCGATGAGCCCCCTGCTCGTTGCTCAGGCTCCATTGCAAGCATTAGCTTAGAGCCACCAAACACCACGGACATCCCGCAGGCTTGCCTGCAAGATGTCCCGGCAATAAACAGCTCTTGCTGATTCTCAGGGGTTGTGTGAGTGCTTCTTTTTTTTGGGGGGAATGGGCTAAAGTTGCACCAGGGGAGGTTTAGGTTGGATATTAGGAATAACTTCTTTTCCAAAAGGGTTGTTAGGCATTGGAATGGGCTGCCCAGGGAAGTGGTTGAGTCACCATCTCTGGAGGTTTTGAAAAGATGTTTAGATGTAGAGCTTAGTGATATGGTTTAGTGGAGGATTTGTTAGTGTTAGGTCAGAGGTTGGACCAGGTGATCTTGGAGGTCTCTTCCAACCTAGGTGATTCTGTGATTCTGCGAAGTAAACATTGGTTGTTCATGTAACTTTTCAACCATGAGCAAACAGAACTCTAAGCCTAGAATAATCAAACTCAAACATATAAACCTACTCATCAGACAGGGAAAACACACGCACACAAAAACAACAGCAATAACAAACAAACAACCACAAACAAACAAAAAAACCCACAACTAATTTCAGTACTAGTATTGCCAGTTGAGTACTGATCAAATAGTTGAAGCCTTCCATGTCTCTGTCTGGTCTCTACAGCAACATGGTCAGACAAACCACTGTAGAAGCAATTCAGAAGTATGTGCACAAAACCCCCCAAAATGGGAGGCTGAACTTTTCCTCTCATTTTGTTGAAAATCCTTTCAATAGTACTGCACAGGAGAGCCTCGTGGCAGAGAAATTCTACAATGGAGCTCGGAATCACAAAAACTCATTAGGCAGCAATCCTTTAAAGCATACAGTATTATGTCTTGAACCCAGGTAACTCAAGAAAAATCATCCCTTGAAACTATAAAGACAGTGAAGAGATAAGATACTGGCTCAGACTAGTTTGCAGAGACAGCAGACTCAGTGACCGAGGTTCCTAATCTGTATGTAGAAAAATAAAAACAAAGTTGGAGTTTGGAGCCTTCCATCAGAGTATGTGAGATTGGCTTCAGTCATATGGTGCCCAGCATGGCAGCTGCTCCTGAGCCCTCCAGCTGACAAGCCGGTGCCACTAAGAGCCAGGAGCTTGACTTCCACTGTTACTTTCTGCCCTACATCTCAGTTTTGTGCTGCTTAAGACAGACTTCTGTACATCATTCCAATATCTCTGCAACCCTCAGCCACGTAGTACCCGCTCCCCAATTCATTATGCCACACTTCACTGGCATCCTAAATACCCAATTTATTCAACTTAACCATTTGGACACCGCCAAAATTTTTTGAAACAGCTGCATCAGGGACTTCCACACACATACTAATTGCTGTTAACCCCATTGAGACTAGCTGCATTAATGAGACTTCACTTGCACAAGCGTATGTTCCAGCATCTGGCCACGAGAAAATCAATCAGCTGCCTACCAAGTTGTCTAGCAGAAAACAAAGACAGACTTCCAATGTCCAAACGAAACTGGTTTGTAAAAGAAATAGGCTACACGTTCATGCATTTGGTGCCAAGCCTACTCCATGTCCACCAGGTTTGCTATCTGTTACAAGGAATAGAGGAAACGGAGGTTTGGCTTTCCAACAAAGAAACATCCTTAGGGACCAAAAGAAAAAAAAGCATTTCCTGTCTGCCAGTTAAACTGAGAACACAGAGTTGATCCTGAGAAGTCTGTATCGTTTCTCAAAAAAAAAATAAAAAAAAAAAAATTGATGCTGCTGTACTTACTCTTCCTTGAATTACATCTTTCTGTATTCAATTTCCATAGTTTCTGATTGTAGACAGCTCTGTTGAAATTACTGTAATTGAAAACAATACAAAAGGAAACACGGAAGAATTACTTGAAAGTGGTATTGTCAATCAAAGACACTTCAGCAGCTGTGAGTACCTCAGAGATGTTAGCAAGCCTCCTAGAACCCCTTGACTTGGGTGCATCAAGTCTGATTTTGTCTTAACAAGGGATCTACCCGAGACAAAGAGTAACTACAGCAAAGATATGAGCTGAACATTTCCTATAGCCAGTGGATTCCATGAAGTTGTTCCTTCCTCTTCATTGTCAGCAGAATGGAGATTCAGCATCTGCAGAATTAAAACCCAAGACCAAAACCTTGACTCCAGACCGGTCACTGACAAGACTGCTGTGATGTAAACAGACACCAACTTGTGCTGCCTCTCCTCCCTCTATTGCCCGATTCCTTTGCATTTAGTGGCAGTAGGATTTCTGGAGGGGTTCCAATGCCTGCTTCAGTAGGAAAAAGTGTGTTTTCAGCCCTGGCTTCAACAGAAGGGAGATGAGGCCCAAACTTTGATAGGCATCATAAATGTAGTTATGTAGAACTACAACAGCTGTGTAAAATTTTATTTTTTTTTTGCTAGGCATATCCTGCATCATCCAGATTAATCAGGATGCATCACCTTTTCTGTGAATCACCATTCTGTGATTTTCCAAGTGATGCTTGGTCCATACACAGGTAGTAGAGCCCTTTTAAGCTTTCTGCCTTATGGATCCCAATATATCCAAACTTCCTTCTGTTTTGTGTTTTTGTTAATGACTGACATTCTTCCAATTAAAGTGAAGGAATTAGATTTGGTTTTTAGACCTACCTGTATCAAGTAAAGCTGGGTTTCTGTAGGGTATCTTTGTTAATATTCTTTACACAAAGTATACAAAAATCCATTTTGTATTCCAAGTGATAAATGCAAGCCAGACCCAGGCTGGCTGGGCAAACATTGGCAGAAACATGGCAAAACACAGAGTAGAATCTTACCCAAGCAGGCCACAGGAATTCATTTGGGACTGATTAAAAACCATTAAGACTGAAGTACAAGAATTAGTGAAAACCAAAGAAAGCAGAAGCCAGTGGTCAGCAGCCGTCTGGCAAGAGGTGAACAGGCTCCCTGTGTATGCTCTGCCTGGAAAGGCAGGACTGGAGGTTTCAAGCAAGGAAACAAATAGTAGGCTATCTGAGAAGATCCTGCAACTGCAGCCCCAATCTCACTGCTGTAGGTATGATAGTAGACCTGAGGTAATGGGCCATATGTCCAAAATCAACAGTAATGACCCAGCAAACACACAACACAGTCCCATGTTTAAATCAGAATCAGTTCCACCATTCTTCAGCAATTACAGCTTTCCTAGTTAAAAACAACCAGTGCATTTGGCTGCCTGGTTGTAACCACTGGTCACACTGCAGTATATGTGGAAGGGTATTCATAAACAATGCGGAAAAGGGGCAAATGGTAGCTCATGAAATCTGATGACATTAAACTTTAGTAAAAAAAAAAAAACAAACCTTCAAGATAGTGAAAAGAAAGGCTGATTGCATAGAAGTGTAGGAGAGGCTACATGACTGAGTAACACAGTGTTAAAATGATATATCACTGTAGTATAAAGTGATGTGGAAAAATAAATCTAATTTCACAGACACAATGATGGGGAACATTCCTAAACATTTTGATTCAGGTGTGAGATTTTAGGATTAGGCAGGATATAACATCGGCTCAATGCACAGTCAAAACAAACAAACAAAAAAACAAACAAACAAAAATCATTATGCTGCTGTCTAGATCCATGCTTTGTCCAGAATTCGGATACTTTGTGTAGCTCTAGTTCTTCTCACCCACTCTTCAAGAAGATAGGCTGATTCAGCAGAAAGTTCAAGGTGGGACATCAAGGATGGCCAGTGTTTTTGGAAGAGCCCGTTCCTTTACACAAGGAATGACTGCATAAACTGGGACTTCCTAATCTAGAAAAAAATCATCCAGGACAGTAGCAGTCATCTATAAACTCACAAGTGGCAAGGAGACTGCATAGCGGCCAGCTACAGCCTGACTTCCAACACAAGACCTGGGGATTACAATCAGGCAGCAGATTCAAGAACAAAGGGTTTTGTTTTGTTTTCATGCTCTGTTTATTTAAACCATGCAATTCATGAACTCAGGATATTATGATGTGAACAGTTCACACGTGGTCAAGGGGAAGATGCCCAAATTCATGGAAGAAAAGTTCACTGAGCAACTCGGCACTCAGAAACAATACGGGGCTTTGCAGGTTCCTTGAATTGAAAATAACCAGATGCTGGTAGAGTACAGCTTTTTTTTTTTTTTAATCAACCTTCTTATGTTTTTACCAAACAAGTGCTACGAGAGCACAAAACTGTGAGAAAGATCATCCTTGATGCACAATTAAAGTTATTCCTTTTTGGAGCATTTTAGTAGGCACTTCAAGTTCTATGCCCTTCAACAGGTTACAGCCCCAAAACACACTTTAATTAATGCCATAAAAACTCTGTAATGGAAACAATATTTCACTTTTGTCTTTCCTCAGGGACCACCAAAAATAAGCTACTATTTTTGTCCTTTCACCTAGAAAATTATTTTATGTGAGATGAGAGCATATTTCCAGCCACTACGTAATTAATTCAGGATTGAAGACATCAGAAAAAAATTACTTCTTTTATTGGATTTTAGTCCTCTAGTTTGCATTGTAAAGGTGTTATATGACCAAAAGGCCTCTCAGCATAAATCATGAATTGAACTCTTATTCTGGAAAATGATACCAAAATAGGAAAGTGCACCTATTTCAAAGCATTAACTGGCAGGAGAATGCTACTTACAAAATACAATTTTCGTAATGTATGAAGGTACTAAACTGCTCCAGCAAGTCAGATTTATATATTAAAATAAAATAATAATTGAATCTCCATTGGGGCTGGACTTCTTCACCTTCCTTATAGGTTTTTTAAGCTGCTTATTGAACTGGCCCTACAAAGGTCCCACACATTGCTTTACCAGTGTCCCCTTTTAATTCTCAGACTATTAAGGAAGCTCAACCTATTTAAAAGTTTTCCACAGCTTCACATAAGATCACACATGGCAAAATGTGTGCAGGAGCAGCCTCCTCAGCACTTCCCTTGACTGTTTGCCTCCTCATGCAGCCCCATGCGTGATGAGAGCACCCTCTGGCCCATATTCAGTCCCATACTCACCAAAACCCTTGGCCTTTTCAGCAACAAGGTCATTCACCCAGCCTGTGTTGATATTGGTGTTACCTTAGATACTGAGCATGGCATCGCTCTTGTAGAACTGCATTAGCTTTCTATTGCCTCCATCCCCAAAAGTTTCTCAAGACCACCACTGCCCCAGCCCCCAAATTTAGCGCAAACTGCATATTTGCTAAGGGTGATTCATCATCCTCTGCTTCATCATCCAAGTTGCTGATGAAGATAATGAACAATACCAGTCCCAGAAACAACCCCTGGGGTGCTTCGCGCTCATCTTGGTGTGAGGTGGACATCTGGATTGTCATCACTACCCTTCGATCCTGGCAGTTCCGGTGATTTTCAGTCCACCTGGCTGCCTGTTTGTCAGGCCCGTACCTTTCCCCAGCTTCCAAACGAGAATGTCACGGGAGATCCTGTCAAAAGCTCTTCTAGGCAGTTTGTGTTCATTGCTCTCCCCTCAACCACACAAACAGTCATTTCATCACAGAAGGCAATCCAATGGACAAGCACAATTTGCTCTCAATAAATGCAATAACTGCCCTTCATTATCCTCTTGCTCTTAAAATCTTTCGAAATAAAACACAAGAGGATGAGCCCATGGCTTTCCTTGGGACTGGGATGAAGCTGAGCAACCTCTAGCTCCCCAGGTCACTGTTCTTTCCTTTCTTAAACATTGATGTAACCTTAGCTTTTTTTTTTCCCAGTTGTAAACAATTTCTCCCAATCAACATTGCTTTTCATAGACTGCAGACAGCTGCCTTGCAGTCACATCAGCCTACTCTTGCAGCACACCCAGAGATAGCACATTTGGCCCCGTGGGTTTGAAGTATCCAGATTCCATACCTTAACACTCAGGCTGTTGTTACTCTGCTGCTGGCTGCCCCTCCTTTCCAAAAATGTGGCAGACTGTGTTCATGTGAACCCTGTTATTCTAATGGGGAGACAGCTTTTAAAGCCATCCAGCTCACATTCTGTTAACATGGCTAACTCTCTGCTGCATGGAAAATAACAAGAAGACAGTGATCAGAAAGTTATCAACAGAACCTGCAGGAAGTGTGCATTCTTATATATGCACTTTATGGATTCTGTATTTTCAGCCTCAACTGCAAAACTAGCTGCTTGTGAAGCAGTCATACTGCTGATTTCTAGCACGTTCTCTGATCCACTTTCTGTTCTGCTCTCCATAGAGAAGACAGTCTATCATTTTAGTACGGCTCCAGTTTTTACCTTAGTAACATCATATACCACTAGAAATGCACATTTCCTCAAGTGGGAGATGACAGTATAGCCCACAGGGAAAAATCTGGCTCTGGGGAAACCTTCATGTGGATTTGACTGGATGTTTCATTTACACAAACTTGTTGCAGCTTTTCAAGAAACCCTCAAAGTGCAAGGATCTGTGGGGAAAAGCCCTGCATCTGTTTGGGTTGCATATTTGCATTGCCTTCCTGTTCCTGTTTTCCCTCTAGCGTGAAGGCGTCATGGTTCCTAGCACCAGCCCACACATATCACACCCTGAATCGCAGGAAGAGAACACGGACCAGAGTTCAGCTCCAACAAAGACACATGCTGGTGGAACAGGTTTCCATGAGATATCTGCTAGAAGCCTGTCGCACATTTGGCTTTGGGCTGCCCTGGAGATGTACATCTAGAAGTGTGTTTTACAGCTGATGAGCAATTTTGATCAATGTTAACTAAGGTCATTTACATAGTGGAAAACATGTAACGTTTGCTGTCTTCACAGAAGAAAAAGAAAGCCTTTGCATTCCAACATCTGATTGTAGACCAGACAGCTAAAATATCAGTGTATTATTTACACATTGAAATTTATCTGTCCATTTCTTGCAAAGTCATTTGATAAATCTAGGTGCTTCATTAATAATAACGCAAGCAGACTTTACGTTCATCTTAGAAAATGAGCTATTCAGATACACTGAGATTAATTTCTACATAATTACATACAGGGGACAGATGCCAAGGACTTAGAAGAATATTGCTGTACATAAGCCAACAAAGATCAGGGGAAATTTGAGACAACTCCTGAGGGAATCTGATGATGCAAAAGATGCACCATTAATGAGCCACTTAACTGCAAGTACCTCAACATGAAAGACTGATGTCAAGGACTGCAGCAGACATTCATACGAATGCTCCACAGAGTAGGGAGTTCTGTGCCAATAAGCTCACTTGTACTCTGCTTGTAAATCCAGCTCCAGCTTGTCCAACCACCCAGCTGCTTCCAGTAACTCCAGGTTTGGCAATATTTGGGAAAATGATTTGGGGTTTTTCACTTCATGCAAAGAAGGGAGGTGGTGGTGGTGGATTTTCTACTGCCTAACTCAAACTGGAGTTGTATAGTCTTGAGAAGAGGAAATGCACTCCAATCTCTGCTAGGTCCTAAAATAGTGCATCAAAAAGCTTAAGAAGAATGGGCTGGCCAGTTTTATTTCCATTAGAGGACACGTGGTGGACATACTTCAGAGTAGTGTTCTCTGTTTATCAGAAAAAGAAAGGATGAAAAATAACTAATAGTTTAAAAAAATCACAGACAAAAATGAAGCACAAAATATATGGCAAAAATGGAGCACAGTCTCACCTTTTCAGCTAGTCACCATATATATTTATCTTAGCTCTCTTCTCTCCTCTTCTTTAGATTTAATAGACGTTAGACCCTTATTGACCTCTGGTCCTACAGGCTGTATCCGTGACTTGCAGCAGCCTGAAGACAGAAAGATTTGTGCTGGCACTAATGCTCACGTAAAACAGCTGGCATAAGAAAAAAAGCTAGTTTAGTATAAAAATACAGCTGTTTGTGCAGTTGCTGCAACAAATGCTGAAGTAATTCAATTTACTTGTCTCAAAGTCTTTTTTCCATGGAAAGTTTATGGTTTGTCATTAATTCTGCCTTTCACATCCAGTTTGCTCAAGAAATAGCACAATATACTTCTACGTTATTTCTTGCTTCCTCATTCCCCGAAGAGAGAGTTTGCAATGCTTTTATGCTTGATGGGGAAGACAACATTGACAGGATTAAACGTGAGGGTTTGGGTTGAGCTCTTTTCTTTCAACAGGAAGTGACTGAATATCTATCTGCTTGTTTCTTATTTAAAAATGAGAAAAAATGAAAGGTTTTGATAGGTTCTCTTCTACCTTTGATTGATACTAAAGATCTTGGAAGTCTTGGGAACTTACAGTTTTCTAATGTATAGAAACACGTCAGATCCTGGCAGCTGTGCTGTAATCCTGAATTTGCTTAGCCAGCTCCCAGAGGACTTTTGCTGCCTGTAAAACACCTCCTCAGCTCAGTAGCTCAGCTACTTCACTCAGCTACTTCACTCTACCTTAGGCCACAAAATCAAAGCATCAGGAACAAATCAGACGATCTCTTTACAACTTCAGGGTAAACCTATCTCACTGTAAAGCTGCACGAAGCAAGGAAGACCTGTCCACTTGTTTTCTACACCAAGCAAAGCTCAGGAGATGCAAGGATACTCTCTTGTGTGTGTACTGAGCAACACAGGCCTGAGATAAGCTGTAGGGCAGCACTGCATCTTCCTACCAAATCTTATGTCAGATTTCAGCATAAAAACCAGACATCAATACTTGGGTGTTTGTGCTGCTGGACCTCTAATTTCCAGCCACAAGTGACAGGATGAAACTCAGTAGAGAGGAACAAAACATCCGGAATCCATCTAATTCTGTGTTTCTGCTCAGGGTCAGCCACGAGTGGACAAGTCTCAAGTCAGCCCCAGTGACACAATTCCTGCAGTTTGTTCATGTACTGCCATGGTTAAGGGAAGGCAGAAAAAGACTTACCACAGCTTTAGGACCTGCTGTTCCAGAAGGAAAACAAGTTACAGGTGAGGCTGTCGCTGGCAGGTGTACCAGCAATATAGGACCTGGACCATAAGGAAACTGGATAAAATTGAAAAGAAATGGGAAAAAAAAAAAGTAAAAGTCACTAGGTGACAAGAAGGCAGAGTGCAAATGACAGGTGCTAGAGGCTGCTTTACTAAGCAGCCAGATTGTGGTCAGGATATCTGCTGCTGCCATCGCCTCCTTGCTCACACCATCACTGCAGTCACCTTCTACCAATAACAAAAAACCAAACCCCAAACAACTCACTCAGAAACCAGAGACACACAAAGGCTGTGGCAGAAGATATTTCTGGACCATCAAAGAGGGTAATATACCTCGAGGCTAAGTCTAAAAGCAGTAGAAAATGCCTCATCTATTTCAGAGTTATATGAGGCCTGCCAGAGACATTGCAGCTTTCTGGCATGACTGAGCCCTTCTATACACACATCCCTACTTATTTCTGCTATTAAAAGCTCTTTTATTATCATACCATCTTTCTGTCAGGGTTTTGTGAATTACTTTTTAATTCAACAGCACGTGGTTGCATGAACAATTAATGAGGGGTGTATGTTATACAAACCTCATATTTTACTGATGAAGTACTTTGGACAGACTGTATTCAGACTGAAGCACTTAATAATTATTAAGAGGCTAGTTACGGGTTTTGATACATTTCCATGGTCTGCAAGAAATACTACTTTGCATCAGCCACGTGTACACAACAGGACTGTAGCCCCCTTTGAAAGGAGAAAGTCACCTCGTTTGGCTGTTTTTCTGGGAGGGTTTTGTTTTCAGGTGTCATCTGCACATAGTTATTGGTGAATGTTTGTAATACGCTTTCCAGGACAAAGCATTTCAGCAAAAGATCTATTCTGCAAGGGACCACTTCCATTCCATAGCTTTACAGGGGATTTTTCAGCACCTTGTACTTGTGGTTTCCTATAGGACATGAGGCCAAAATCCATGTGAATTCAATTACCTGGGGAGAAAAAAAATACACTGCAGTTTCAGCAGTGTATTGGTTATTATGACATTGCTACTACGGAAGCGAAATGAGGAATTAAACAGGCACCACTCGGCCACGTCTCTAGAAGTGAATATTGACCAAGGTTCAATATGTCACTGACAGCAAATCGAAGGTCATTCCCATCAACAGTTAAGTCATGTCAGAAATTGACACGCTGAATATGAAATGTGTCTCAGTAGGAAGAACCAAGTTACAGAGAAATCTCTTCACCTTTCTAATCTGTTCAACAGCACAACAGACATTGAGAAAACAGTGCAGCACATGTTTAAGCAAGGTTCTGTTATGTCCTACTGTCTGCAATACCATTTTGTGTCAGTATTATTTTTGCTTCTGTAGCACTAGTAATGTGCTAATCCTGTGACATTATACTGTCCCAAGCAGACTGGCAGACCATGCATCGAAATAAGGCAATCAGCATCTCTTAAAGCACATCTGTTAGATGCTTAAAATATATATGGAAAATAAAATATTATGTAATATTATGTCATACTACATAATATTTAAAACAATGCTGGTTTGCTGTAGCAGGACCATTCTTTTTTTTTTTTTTTTTTTTTAGTATTTGTGGTACCTTTCCTCATCAACAACCAACATGCTGACACATTAAGCACAAAGCCTTAAAGAAAAATCCCTAAAACAAAGAAAAACATATAAGATTTAATTCAATAAGAAATAAAAACTTCTCACTCAGTATCTGCTTGTGTGTATATAACAGTCGCATCATGGTACATACCAATAGCTGGGTTATTTTACCAGTGTGGCTTTTGCTAATCGTCCACTCACCTCTCCCACACTTTCTAAATTTGTCACATTTAAGATCTGGTGACAATTACGAGAAATCCACTATGCGGTCACACCTCTGTATACAGCAGTGTTGTCACAATTTGTGATTACTTGAAAATAGAATGAAATTTTGCTGAGACGATAAAATACAGAAAGCCACTCCGAAAGTCTATTTAAAAGCTCTTTCTGTTTAATCCAGGGCTGCAGCCTGCACAGCGAAGAAACTGAGGTCACTCCATGCTCCATATATATAATTCATGCATTAAAACCGAAAATTAACCATAACACAAAGTCAACTCCCTCAGGTGCCTGAAGCTTTTTCCCTGTAACAGATCTCACTTGGCATCCTCTCAATATCATCCTCAGCTCCCAGCCCCCGGTGGCAGCGCACTGCCTGCCTGGAAAACAGTTTCAGGACCCTCCCCTACCCCCAACAAGCGAAGAAATTCGGCGTTTCACGGCAGAAAATAACTAAAACCGCGTTTCACGAGCTCCCTCTGCTGTCTTTTAACCAAAATCCCGGTGCGGTTAAAAGGGCGCTTTCGAGGAAGCACAGACAGATCCTGTAAATCCTTGCTCATTCCCTAGTATTTTAAAGAGATAAAATGTGACCTCTTTTAAAGGAAAACTGAAATGATTTTCAATGTCTGGATCTATCCCGGGATAATTCAAGCCCGATCAGACCAAGACCCCAGTCCCACCACTGCTATGTCAAGTGCTAGTCCAAACGTAAAAATTACTTTTCCAAATAGCAGCAGAGTCAAATGAATGAAACAGTGAACAGGAACAGAGATCCTGGCTCCTTCACAGGAGCTGCTACCAAACTGACACATAACTTTGCAACTCCACACCTCTTCTGACTCATTTTACATCTCCTGGAAACTTAAATGGAGTGCTACAGACCGTGCCCATCCCTTTCTTGGTTGGCATAATGACTACAGCCAGCCTTTCACATGCAAGTGATTGCTGGTGTTTTCCTCCAACCATTTCCTAGGCTAGATCTTTGTTCCTACATGATATAAACTAGAATAAAGTTCTCAAAAAAAAAAAAAAAAAAAAAAGGAAAATAATCCACCAGGGTGATGGGATACTTGCCCCAGAACTAAACCCGTATTTGAAGGCAAGCCATCTTTGGCCAGCTGCAATCTAAAATACCAGTTGGCAGTCGGACTTCTTGTCACTGTTCAAGAGAAGTCAAGTATGAACCTGAACTGCACAAGCCACTGTTAACTTGGTTCTGGACAGGTCTCTTGGTCTTTCCTGCATCCTAGGAGAGAGACCCACAAAACGGAAGGTTCACCACTGCTATTTAAAAGCTCATCCTTAAGTTTCACTTATCAGCAGTTTGATTCTCAATTTTGATTATTTTCCTCTTCTCTAACATGTTTTTTCTTAGCCTTTACAAGTCACCTTTTGGGCTGATGTAACTCCGCAATATACTTATCCTAACCTAATTTCTTTTGTAACCTTCAAACTTCTTTTCCTGAGGGGAGAAGGAGTTTGTTCTGAGCAAACCAGCACAAGAATTAGGTCTGAAACATCAAGGTCTAGATATACTCAGGACAGAAAGATTTACAGACCAGTTTTCATAGATATGCTAGCTTTGCAGCCATACTCCAAAATAGTCTTAGCATGCACAAATTCAGATATAAACCTCAAACTGAAAGTCCAACTAAGAGTTGATATCTCACTGTTTTGAAACATATATTTTTTCTATTCTTTCTACTTAATGTTCCCCCCCACCCCTTCAGGTTTTTTATTTACTAGATGCCTTTAAGCCTACCAACCTCAGTTTTATTGAAGATGTCAAAATTCTGCAGAACAGAAATGTATATTAGCAACCTCTAGTGTAAGAAAGGCTTATAAGGAATAGTATTTTCAGACTAAAACAACAGAAGATCTAGAAAAGCATAATTTCTTAATATCACAAAGTTGCTTATGTGGATATTACAGAAGTGACACTTGAGACTTGAGCTTTCACACAATATTCCCAAGCCCGTGCCAAGAAACGTAACAGTTGCATTCAAATCACTATCAATCCAATTCTCATTGCAGAACTACATTTCTCTTAACAGTTAATGTACTGCTTAGGTTATCTTGGAATCCAGGTCTAATCAAACAAAGTCCTCAAGACCTCCAAAACACAGTACACAATTAGCGGTAGAATGCACCAGCCTTTACTTGCAATATTTTTCACAATACTGTGGGTTAACTGATGTTTCCAAGGCATGTCCTCAGGGAGCTTCAACTTTTCTGACCTTGCGAATTCCAGTTTAAATTCCTTGGATCCGCTGCTGAATTTCAGCATTACTAGTCTTGACTCCTGTCCCCACTCTACAGTCTGGGGGCTTCTACTCTGCAATGGGAGTTTTGAGTCTGGTTTTGAGAGCCAGAAGTTATCAGCATACCAGCTCGCCTACACGAAGGACAAATGTTTTGCCACCCATAACACTTGGGCTGTGATGAAGAAATCAGAGAGCTTACAGTAAGCATTTCTAGTGGTGTCCCCAAAGAAGGCCATGAGTATTACACCACACTACAGTCTCATTTACAGAGGGATATAACGCACCACAAGCAATTCCATACAAAGCAGGAATATTCACCTAGTACATTAAGAGTCCATAAAATGGTAACAGCACTCAGATGGCCCCTTCATGTTGCATTCAATATATGCAATAACAAGGACTCCTTGAAATATTTTTTTAGAGAACTGCAACAACTCAAAACTTTTCTAGTGTTTTGGTCCTGTGTGGAATTCAATTTTTGTTTGTGACCCCACAGAGTTAGCTTCACGTCAAGTCCCAGTACAAAGAATCTGCAACATGTAGCCCTTTGAACTTCTTCATAGGTTCCAGCTGAAGACTAGAAGCAGCTTTTGCAAACTGAAACTTCATGTACATAAGCCACAAGTCTGAAACTATTCTCAGCTCTTACACTATATGGAAAAGCAAACTTAACAATTTGATAATGTATATAGTGTTGTACACCAACAGAAGCACAACTCAAAACAAGACTACTTAAACCCACCTGAAAGTCCCTTATTAAGTACATTCATCATTGTTATTCATCCTGCGGATATAACCTATTTCCAGCATAGCAGTGGAGCCCAGTCTGAACCCAGTGATGACCCAATACTAACCAAATGGTTACAACAACCTACATGTTTTTATGCCTATTAATGTACCTTCCAAAATATGTCATCAGGACCTCTATTCTGATCTCACTCAGATTTAGACGATATTCCAGACATAAAATAATTTGGACATAGTTTTCATTTGCTTCCTGCATTTTAGCACAGACTAAGAACTGGTTCTCACTCAGATCCAGCACTGCCAAAAAATCTGTATGTATATGGGAAACTAAATGATACTAAGAGAGGTGGAACAATTACAAAGACAAGTTTTCCCTTAGTTATCTTTCAGGTGACCCTTCCCTCCATCTCCCCACAAATCCAAGTTTTTCCAGAGCTTCAGTCAACACCCGTCTTTCCACCAAGCTTAAGTTGCAGGAGTGTGCATTGAAACCAACACGTAACTTGTCACCCAGGCCTGCCTTGTCAGTGATTCAGAAACTAAGATGTCTAAAAGTTTGGCGACTGCAATGGGAATGATCCTTCCTTTATTAATCATATTCTCCAGTGCTGAAAGTGGGTGTACTATACTTCCACAAGTGAAGAGCATGCCACTTACCTACAGCATAAAACCAAGTGCCTTGCAAACAAATTTCTATATTACCCCAACCTCTTAATCTCAGGTGCAGAGTCTGTTACCTTACTCAAGTAAGACAGCGGTCCTCAGGCTGAGCTGTCTGAGCGTGGAAATACAGCTCACCCATGCAGAGCTGTGGTGATGTGAATTTTACCATTAACTTACCTTCCAGCAGTTCGGAGTGGAAGCAAAAAACAACCAGTACAGCGGGTTAAATGCCTCGCACCCCACCTCAGGGCCCTGGCACCCTCCCTCGGCCTCGCAGCCACCAGGATATGCCAGGTCTAACACTGAAGACTCCCTGAAACACACCCTTCAGTGGGAAAGAAAACAAGGATGAGAGGAACTGCCATTGCCCTCAAAGTTACTCTGCTCAGACACTTCCAGGGCAAGAAGAGGTGAGGTTAAGCAAAAGGGAGGAAAAGAGGCAAGATAAGGGGAAGGAAAAGAAGCAGAAGGACATCAATATTTTTAATAGTTTTTACTATATTCCTCTTGAGGCAGATTTTACAGACTCTCAGAAACCAGGCCTTCATGACCCACCCCCCCCCAGGCTGTACCTCCTGCTGCAAACCAGTATCACCTGCCCTGGCACAAAAACGCATTAAATCCCTGCAGGTTGGGAGGTTTGCTGAAGCCTTGACTCATTTTTCCAAATTTTCTTTCCTAATTTTTGCTACCCACCTTCACATCCCATGCAAGTCATTACTCTTTGTTTTGTGCTCATGATTACAGACCTAAGTGACAGGACTGTACCATTTTTTCTCCCACTTCTTTAATTTTCACACTGTCTTTGTAGCAGATGTTTTGCAGTTCCTCAGCTCAACATGGAAGTGAGGTTATCGTGCCAATTCAGCAGCATTTGGGGTACTCAGATGAAAGATATTCTGCAAAATCTTAATCAGACCTAGTTTCAGCATAAAATATACTTTTTGGACAAATTAAATTTATTCAGTAACACTCCTGCAAGATATTTAGCCCTTGATAAGCACTTTCTTCCCCTGCCACTGAAATAAATGAGCTTTATAAATGATCAATTCCACCTAAGAGTCAGCAAATTTACATCTTTTCTGGCTTAAATAACTTCCCAAGGGAACTGTTGGAGTGTCTGTCTTCTGGGAAGAAAAAGCAATTCTGGCTTATGCTAGTTCCTTCAAAGTGTATTTTCAATGTTAATTTACTATTTATAATGGTATAAAGTATAAAAGTATAAATCCCTGTTGTAGGATTATCTACAATTTTAAAATGATGAAATAATTAGATAAATTAGCACCAAAAAATGAGGAGAGCCAGAGAAATTATCATCTATGAAGTACAGTTTGGCCACTGAAAATCCTTGATGATGGCCTATAAGATTACCTGAAATTATAGCTCACCCATCTCTTGCAAAGGAAACCAACATGCTGCCAACCTCCACACCTAGTGAAAAAAGATGAACTCAGGAGAGTTATCCTAAAAACAGTTAGGAAAAAATGTTCAGGTGCCAGCTGCGCAAGAACACACTAAAGCCAGACCCATGGGTTCAATACCATAAGAGAGCCCAGAAAGGAGGGTAAGGAGTTCTCCCCCATGCTGGTTGCTTCCCAGATGGTCACAGCTGCCTCACAGTGTGTTGTATTATCTGGAGTTAATTCTTTAAATGACTTATTTTTAAAAACGAAGGGTGTGTTACTGCTATATAGATAAGCATAAAGGAGCATTGGCCCAAGATTAAATGATGTTACCATATTTTACAGCCGTGAATTTAAATATAACTGTGGGCAGGGATGGACCGCCTCCCTGGGAACCTCTAACCACCCCCAACAGGACTAAAGCATTGCACTTGATCAAGGGCTGGTCACATTCACAGCACTGATAAGGAGCTGCAGTTATCAGGGAGCTGTTGTCACTTTTTTTTTTTCCTCACTTTTTTGAAGGTCTTGTAAAAAGGATATCACTGTAGGATAGGAATGAGTAAGCCTGATGCTATTTTCCCAGCAAAACAAATGATACCAAGGCTGTCATGCAAGGATATGCTGCACACCACGCACTTTGGGGTTGGACTTCTATAACTCACAGCCCAGACGTGCATAATTCTTCAGCTTACAGTGAGGCAGGACTCTCCTGAGCAAACCTCGGCAGTTTCCTACAAAACCCTGCCGACAAGTCAGATCCTGGTATTTATTTCCAGTGTAATCTGAACTGTGGGTTAGGCTGACTGAAAGCCTCTCCTCTTCTGTCCTGGTATTCCTGTGCACTCCCTGCTCCTTTTTCTCTGCTCCTCATCCACAGTGAAGCTACAAGAGGAGATATCTTCTCCCTTTATACTTTGCTTACTTAGGATCCTCTGTTTGGTCTCCAGTCCTGCTTTTCCATGCACATGCTATCCCAAGAACAGCACCAAACAATTTAGCATCAGCATTTTTAACCCTGCATGCTGGTCTGTATACTTTTTTATTTACCACAAATGTGCATTATAATGGTATAATCACGCTACACTGCAAACTGAGGGTCCATGCTTGATAGAAGATGTTTGTTTCTGTACTACTGACACTCATGATTTTGTAGGGACCAGGGTCGATGAGGTAGTAACAATGGTGCTAGTTTTTCACAAAACAAAAAGTCAACGTTGCCCTTGTGAGTAGAAAGGATAAAAAAATTCAAGCCAGTATCACTGGAACTCTGAAGCATCCCAAACAGGCTATTAACAGCCTGTGATCTAAAATTACTGGGGCTGGCAGTGCTTTTGTCTTTCTGTGTCTGCACAAACACCTAAAGGAGCTTTAGAGTCTTTCACTGACTGCATCTGGCCACATCTTTCCAGCATCCAGACCCACATTGTCAGCCCACCAGCCTACATTCACGTATATCGCCCTGTTCACCTTTTTAACTACTAAATTTTCCTCTACTCCTCCAGAACTTCTCCAGTATGATAAAATTTAACAGAAATCACTTCTAGTGGTTTAAGTATTTTCTAGTTGTCTAAGGTTTGCGGGAAACATTATAAACCTAGAATATAACAATTTAAATATGTCACCTTATTTTCTCCAAATAATAACAACATCTTAATCCTCCAAGTCTATTTATTGATCAGATTTTTGATGTAAAAATTGAATGAACAAATCTAAAATATATTAAGATGTTCTTTAAACAGGGAAAACAAAATATTTGGTCAGACTAGCCTGTAACAGCAGCATAGCCAAGAGGCAAGAACAGGTCAAATTATATGGTGAACATTGATGTTGTAAACATAATTCTGTTTGTGTAGCTTCCAGATCTATATATAACATTTTAAATTCCTACATTACGTGTAAGAAATGCCCTTAAGAAAGAAAATGCTGTAAAATTTATTGGTAGCAGAGTGTCCCTTTAGAAGGTTTGGAGTTCGTCTGCAGTTCCTTTAAGTAAATATAGAAAGTCCCACTTTCCCCCAATAAACGTGAAAACATTGTCAAGATCTTCAGAAAAAAAAATAAATAAAAAAGGAAGATTTAGAGATAAGGGCTACTTACCTTTTCTGAGACCCTATATTTCCAAAAGAAATGTCTAATTTCAAATGAGCTTTTAAAACAAACCTTAAATTTGAGCAGATCAGCTATGTAAGATGTCAGATTTTCATTTTTTTTTCTGGGGTGGAAGGACTAGGAAGCTGGCAGTATAAGGTAGGATATTCATTTCAGCAAGGAAAAGTCAATTACTTTTTTTGATGAAAACATAAAAAGTGTATTTTAAATACATGGAAGCGTGAGGGCTCCTTGTGTATTCACCTTCCAAAAGACAGGTCTGCTCGGCAGCAGGGCACCTCCAGGCCAGGTCCTTGTAGGCAGACAGCACAGCTGCGTGCCATAGAGCCAGGCAAGCAGACACACTTGCCCTTAATGAGGGAAGAAATCCCTGAGCTTGGCACCTGAGTCTTGTAAACGCCAAGCTCTTCTTGTGAAAGGTCACTGCTCTCTTACATAACTGCAGGGGAAGACAGTATGTAGCATTTGGGAAGTGGTGGGTTTGGTATTTGGACGGCAGTCAGGGCGATTAACCCAGAGGTGGATGTGCATTTTGCAGTTTGTACCTACAGCAAGCCTTCAAACTATGCTAAGGTTATTCATGATAAACTGATTTATAAAAGTAGGGTCTCTGTAGCACACCAGAAGGAAGAAGAGAGCAGCAGGTGCCGGCATATGTCAGGACCCACTTGCCACGCACGTACTGCAGGCTGCTTTGGTCTCACACGGGGGGCGTTCAGCCTTTTAAAACATGGCCACCCTCAGAAAGGAACGTTTCCCCGCTGCTCTTGGTGGCACTGACTCTGCTATCCACTTCTCACTGCTGGCAATCAGTTGTGTGCTACAGCAGGAGCAGCCGAGAGGGGCTTCCCCAGCAAGCAGCCACTGACAGCTCTGGCTCTCAGCACACCACAGCTGACTTGCTGCAAGGGAAGGAAATTCAAAATTCAAAATTGAACTGTGTGTTCAAAAATGTATGGGTGGATTAATTTTGATTCTTTTCTACCAAAAGCAACACATTGCAAACTACGCAACGTTGCCAAGCAGATCTCACTTTTCTCACATTGCTACTCTTAAGGTCTCAACTATGCAAGTGATCTGTAGATTTGTAACAGATAAAAGACTTTTTTTTTCCTCTTTCTTTTTTCCTAAAATACTCATTTCTGGATTTACATTGTTCAATTAGGAAAGAAAACAAAGAACGAAGGACAGAAAGCACTCATCCAAGACAAGGCTTGAAGGAGAATTATGGAAACAACGTACTGAAAGGAAATTATATTGTACTTTTCTTCCACTGCAGGATTAGATGACAGTATTCAGTTTTTAAGGCATGGCTTTCCTTCATTTCTCTGCTGTCAATAGTGTTCAAAATATAATCAGCCCTGGACATAAGAGCTATGCGGTCTTCAAACACGCATCTCACACATCTTGGCAAGTTAGTTTACGTAAATCACTGTGGCCTTGTTTTTTTTTTTTTTTTTTTAACTCTGATTTCCCTATCCAATACAATACTCCCTTTTAAATAAGAGGGAGTGAAATCTCTCAAATAACACTCCGTTCCTCTGCAGAACCTGATGCTGAGTTTGTTTTCCTTCTCCATGGACATTGTTGCCATCTAGTGTGATGATGTTATGACTACACTATTTTAGGTACAGAAAAAAGTGTAGGAAGCTGGTTTTTACTTACACTATGAGCCAGTGATGATGTTGACAGAATAGAATGAGAACACAGTAGCAAAACACAGGAAAATTACAAAATTACAGTAAGCTAAACTGAAACGTATAGCAGGAGTTACCAGAGAACTGTTTCACAAGCCAGACAGTTACAATGACAGATTTGGCAATCATATGTGTAGAAGACAGCTTTTAACGATGTGACTGAGTACTGTACCATACTTCTCACCTGCAATGTTCAGCTTCTAACTCAAAATGTTAAGTTCACTCCTTTAAGACTTCCTTCCTTTTCCCCTTCATTTTTTTTGCTAGCTGGCTAAAAAAATAAATAAATAAATAAAAAAATGTAAAAACAACCACAAACTCCTAAAAAAAGAAAATCAAGCATTTGTAAAGATGCAAATGGGAAGGGGAAAAACAGCTAGAACTCCAGATGTGTTCATCCCCTTCTTCGGCTTTTGGCCAGGTTTCAGTGTTCGAGACAAAAGTAGCTTGATACCCTATGCGTTGGTACATAATTACCAGAAGAAACTGATGCCATAATGACTCTGCTACCATGTATGCGAGCAGCTGTGACTGATCAGATAACATCAGTTCTGAAGCTGAATCTTTGGCTTTGCTGCCTTCTGCTTCTTCTAACATATAATAGTTGCAGAGGACAAGCTAGATTGTAGTAGGCAATGAAAAGCTTTTAAGCGGCAGCATATCTGGGGTTTTATACTTAAATGAAACTTTGCTGCATAAACTTTACTGTGTCTCTTAAACAAAGCTAAATTAGCTAGCTATAGGAAGAATTGTCAGGGATATATATATTGAGTCAATTTGGAGATATAAATACAATTAGGGGAAAGATTTTGTTTGTAATAGTTAATTTAACTTTTATTTGCATCTTGGCCTTTTCATTTGCTGAAAGTTTATGCCCTGGCATACAAGCCTGGTAAATTACAGCACCATACGGGTGAATGTCGGCTGTGTAGCTGTGATGTGCCTTTATCAGGAGCTGTATCTCCCCGTCACCTTCTACCAAAGAGTGTTCCTCTGCTGACACCTAGGAATTTATTTGCACAACTGCAGCATACCCCAAAACCTTGCTACTTGGACAGAGTTTGGGTGCAGGATGGAGGGTGCTGGGCCTGGTGGCTGCTGCTGCTGTCTGCTCATAACAATGCCTCAGTCTTAAATTGGAGTGACCACAGTGATTCTTTCTTTGCTGGGCTCTCAAAACTCTTATGCATCAGCTGAAGCCTAGGGGACAACCTCTGATGCTGGCGGGTTTGGTAGCTGCCAGAAAAACACACTTTTTGAGCTGTCCTATATTGAGCAGCTTCCCTTGAGATGTATTTTTACTCAAATAGCACAAGCAAAGGGAACATACCTCAGAAATCAGGTCATGTTACAAAGTGACACAAAGGAAGGTGGTGGCCTAGGGGGATGAGGTGGAGAAACAGGCAGCTGCTGGGTGTTCTACCAGCCCAGCTCATCCAGCATACAAGGCAGATTGCTTTTCTGACAGCCTGCAAAGTGTGGATGTGCTGTGCTGAAGGCAACCAAGGGATCATAGCGTGGATAGATATAAATGTTTTCTACCATAACTGAAGTGTTGTGACAGTTTTGATGTGCAAACTCGAAAAAGGGAAGTCATAGGCATAACATTAGAAACAACGTGCAACATACCCCTTTTATTTTAGCATGTAACTTAGAATATATATTTCTTCCATTACTGTGTTCAGTCTTATTACTCCTGGCAAATGAGAAATAAGTCATTTGGAAATGTTATAGAAATTGGGATTTTTTAGAAGCAGCCAAAACAGCTCCAAGTGCCATGTACATGCATGCCAGTTTTTGCAAAGCTATGTATTGGATGAGTTTTAAACTCAAGTCTCCCAGTAGACTAGGAGGAGTCTCAAGAGTTAAGTGCAAGCAACTAAAATACATCTGGGCATACAGCTGCAGATTTTGTAAAGCTTATGCGGATGCCTCTGTCAGTCCCAAGTGGATTGCTTTGACTCATCATGCCCATACTTGTTTGCATCATTTCTTATATGCTGACTTTGCAACAGAAAAAAAGCAGCTTTATTTATTTGTACAGCATTCTTATGTTTTAAAAAGTGACCCTTTAGCTTCCTACTGAAAATGAGAAACTTGTTAAACTTGAGGCAGGGAAAAGAAAGTGAGAGGAACAGCCCCAGAGCAATGCAAAAACAAGAGTAGGATGCTGCTTGTTTTTAATAAACCCACTCAATTTGACCATCCGACCACTCCTTTTATGGACAAAAATGAGTTTTTTCCCAGGACTGCTTTTGTGACTGTGCAAAAATAGTCTTCGTTTTTGTTTTGTAAGTCACTTAGAAATACCTATACCCAAATGCAAATCTTTACTGAAAAATCCTCCCCTCAAATATTGCAACGATTGCCACATTTTCAGGCTTTCTCTGACAATGATTACGTTGATGTTCACATAATGATTAAAATATATATATATTTTAAATACAAATCCAACAACGGAAGCCCCACAAGTTGCCTAGGCTGGTTATCGCATAGTTTTAGTGCTCGCCTCTTTAAGACATCGAAGCTCATGCCTGCTTCACGGCTGTCCTGCGGCGACATCTCCTGGGCCTTGTTCAGACTGCACCAAGACGCATCCCGCGACACTGGTGGAGGGCAGCCTGGAAACCCTCCAAACCATGGCCATGAAGGCACTTCTTAGCTGGACAAAAAAAGTCACTCTTCTGTTTTCCCTCAGGGTTTATTCTCCTGAGAGATTTCTTGGCTGGTCAAAACCCCTGCCTAGCAAACAAATACACCAACCCTCCCCCTGTTCCCAAGGCCTGGCTCTTTTTATGGAGTTCATTTTGCACCACTTCAACCAGTCACAAAGAAGGGCTCAGGAGCAGGGTCTGGAGTGTAAGCCGTGTCTTGGCTTCCTGACGTGACACATCTTGAACACTGCTGCTTCATCCAAAAGCTACTTCAATTTCCAAACCTAGCTATATCCCCAAAGCTTTTTTTTTTTTCCTTTTCTTTTTCTTTGAAATGACAGAACAGTAATACCCTGAACAAGCACTTTTATTGTGTAACTATAGAGAGGACTCTAAGACAGTTGCCCAAGGCTTTGGCCTGCACAACTCCTGTAAGTATGGAGGTGTTCTGCTCCCAGCTCCTTCACAGCACACCTGGGAGGATGTCTAGACAAGAGTTCCTTGTCCCTGTCTCACCTGGCATGTTGCTTTGATACAATGGTTTGCTTGGTCCTCACGTGGACATGCATTACAGCTGATGTAATGACTGCCCATCAAAAAGAGTGGACTGGTTTGCCACAGGACACATCAACACCCTACCTGGCAGGGCCTCGAGACACCAATTCTGGCAGATGAGTTCAAGGCATCCACTGAGCCACCACCAAATCCCTCTGAACGCCCAAGTAACTCTAGAAAAAAATCACTTCTCCTCTTTTGCCAGGGGCCTCACAGCAGCAGGAGTCTGGGACCTTCCACGTGCTACACATGCCCTGGCACATTCACCAGGTGGGGGCCTGAGCTGCCTTTGGGCTCAGCCCCCAGGCACGTGGCCCAGGATGAAGCTTTCTCCCATGCAGAGCTGGGGAACCTTACCAGAAAACATGGAGACAGCTTACTGTCAGGTAAGGTGGCTGCAAATTAGGAGGCTCTGCAATATAATTTTGGAGTTAGGCTGCACACTGAAACCATGTTAGCTTACCTGTGTCCTTTGAGAGCAGGTCTCAGCTTTAGCCGAGCTGATCAGTAACTTCACCCAGCCCTCATCCGCTGTAACCTCGTGGATAATGAACTGGAACAATGCAAACATGGAGGTGAAGAGTCCGGTTTATTTAACAAGTGAATACAAAACTGCCAGCACCTTCTCTTTCGAGTAAGTAAGCCTGCAACACAGGAATAGACTTGACGGTACATAGAAAAGTCAATAATAATTTAAAAAGTGGTGCTAGGTGCTGCTGGCTTCAATGCAAGTCTCGTCACACTTAAAAATGATGTCCTGTGACCTAGTGCCAAACTACCTGTTTCCTGGAGCATCGGCATAGATGGATGGTATCTGGCCTGTCACAGGGCACTAATTTTCTCACTTTTCCTCCATATCAAGCCAAATAGCATGGGCTGGAACGAGTACTTTTGGTCGTTTTGAGTCTGAGTCATGTGTGTCCTCAGACAGAGAAAAGGGCAGAGTGAGCTGCTGCTCTGCACTGACCTGCAGCAAGTATGGCGTGGTGGAAACAGGTGAAAAAGGCCCCACCTCTTAGGTATTTCAGACCTGGCAATCCAACAAGCACACAAGAAAAACAAAGTCACTGCTTCAGTGCAGGTATGCTTAAGATTTTTCACCGACAACTGCCTGGTGCCCCATCTCTGCCTCTCCTCTCTTCCTGCTTCTAATTCCCTCTGATGATTTTTCTTCCAAGAAAATGCAAAGTTTTATGCACGCTGCAGGTAAATGACCAAAACCTTCAGTTAGTTTCTGGGTGCAGCCCAACAAACGCCTTTTTTTTTTTTTTTTTTTTTTTTCATATGAGGCTTGACAGGATTGAGAAAGCAGGAGATGGATAGTTCTCATAGTACCTGAATCTGAAGAGAGAACCTGAAAGAGACATTACCAGAGCACTGCATACCCAGTCTGAGCCAGCCCACAGAAGGACTTTTACCCATAAAGTGGACAATGTTACTTCCCTATTTTAGCTTGTCCAGGCAAGCCAAGTCTGATGCCTTCCCTGTTCCCTCAATGAGATTAGGCTGGGCATCTGTATACTCTCCAGCCCTCCTGGAGATGCCCAGTCCACTAGAAGAAGTCATCCAAACTGTGGCTTTCTCCTGGTCACCAGAACACACCAGACAGGGAGGACCAGGGATGCTTACAAGGGTAAGGGTGAGAGGGAAGCCTTACAAGCAACTGCATGTTCAGTGAATTGGTAGGGAAACTGCTTACGGCCCTGAAATACTTCCAGAGTAGTCCTGTGGGGCCAGCCCTTGGTGTGGGGTGGTTTACTACCCTTGGTTTAATGGAAAGGACACCTCTTTTGAAAAACTAGTCTACTTAAAAGTGCAGAACTTTTGTACAGTTTGGGCCTTCCTACTTTTTTTTTTTTTTTCCCTCACATTGCAGAAAACAGCTACAGGATCCAACAAGCTTTGCCCAGAAATGCTTCTGTGTCAAAAATGTAGGGTGTAAAGCCTCTTAGTTAATTATTCCTCACCGATAACAAATGGACATGGAAGCAGGAGCTGCTGCAATTGGGAAAAATAAATAAATAAATAAAGCGTGGCGTGAGCCCTCAGAGGAGAGGGAAGCATTTCTCATCAGCAGGTTAGACAGCCTCAACACTAATTCAGCCTCAAAATCATGCTACAAGAACTAGACTTCCTAATTTTCACTGTCTGAAGCTGAATGTGATCACATTTGTGCTGGGGATGGAGTGACCTGGCAGAATCAGAACCATGTATATTACCAAATTACTGTGTGTTCAAGAAAGCCCTCTGCTTTGCAAGGGAGATGTTGAAGCCCACAAGCACAACTGCCCTGAACAGCTCATTAGTGGATGAAGTTATTAACAAACCCACAGTGGAGGAGTAAAGCAGAAAACACATTATGAGATGAACAACACACAGAAGATCATTTGCAGCTCCATAAACCGTCCCACACAGTGCCCAGGCTTTTGTACACTTCAATAAAAAGAAATTTGAATACATTAGAAAGGAGAAGGAAAGCGGCAGTGGTCAGATGAAGAGAGGCTGCATCTTTTCCCAGAAGACCAAGGCACCAGTTCGGTGTCAACAGCCACGGTCAATGGCTCTGGTCTTTCCCATAAGCACAGCTCCACTAACTTGTTTCCTCTCTCCTACTTTTCACACTTGAGAAAAAAACTGAAAAATGCCTTTTTCACAGATTTCTCATCCTCCACACTCACCCCTCTCTAGCACTACGTTTTGTAGAAGATGTGATGAAGCCCCCAGTTCACAACCTCTGATTTTAGAGCTGCAACAAGTACAAGAAAAAATCAATCCTAATGTTTTCAATTGCTGGTGTTCTCATACAATTGCAAAAAAAATCTGCCAGAGAAAGTCAGCGCACACTGTGATTTGTGCTTTGGATCTAACAGAGAGCTATACGTTTAATTTACAGACCAGAGGGGAAAAATTAGACCAGATGAAAATCATAGATGCTCCTGCACGTTGCTATTATGGCTCTTACCACAAGGGGGACTCTTCTACAATTTTACAGGGCAAAATACTTTCAAAGAGAAGGGTGTGGGGGGAAGGATGAATAAATCAGTTCCGCAGCTGAATATGCAGAGACCATTTTAGGCTTTACGTTGTTAAGCCCACAGGAGCTGTTAATCTGCAAAATTCATTAATAGGTACCAGTTCATGTTCATGTCTAACTGCTGTTCTGGCTCCTTTCAGTCCCCGATTTTATACTGCGTGTTTAAAATTCCCAAAATCCTATTAATTTTTTTAAATGAAAGGGGACTTAATAGAACTTTCTGGGCCATCAGATAGAAAGCACAAAAACAAACAAACAAGAACACAGACACACACACATGCACACACCAGAAACAAGCAAGCAAACAAAAAACAACACAAAAACACTCTATGACCCATAGAAACTTTTGATTATATTCCAGGCTGAAGAACCCACTGGGCTGGGGGAGGAGGTGTGTGGTCCCATCCTGATAAACGTGAGTCTTTGAGTAAGGCATAATGAACTAGCAGGACAACTTAAGGTTGCTGCTAGCATGCACATGTTTCAGCATGGTTTGCTGTGCCGCTTACTAATACTCAGCTACAGTGAAAGCTCAATATTGCACTGCTACTAACATCCCTTTCTACCTTAGAAACAGCACATGGTGCGGCTTATCAGTGTTTAGAGTTCATTCCAGATGATATAACAAAAAAAAAAAAAATAAAGCTTCAAAAACACAATCTCCATTCCTTTTAACTTTTAGAAAGTGAATGTAACAAGGACAATTTATCACCCTGAATTGTCTGCACAGTGCCTTTATTAGCTAGGATGCAAAAGAAACCTTGAGTATCTATTTAGCTGAAACTCCGTTATTGTGAAACTACATTTAGTGGGAGGCTGTGGGTTTATAGTGACAGTCATGGAAAATAGCACCAAAAATTAGAGTAAGAATTAACTGACTATTCAAATAAAGTTGTAGGTGACCTTGCAATTACTTTAAAAGCTTCCCCAAATAAGAGACATTATCATTCTAATTAGAACTTCATTATAGTGGGGAAAAAAATGTATTACACAGCTGCCATAATTCTCATGATGAGTGAGGAAATAATTGTTCTTACTCAATGTATTAAGTTCCTATTATATCTTCAAAACATTAACTAAAACCAAAAGTCAAAGGTTTCTAAGTCTATGCTGGAGGACAGCATATGAACCATTCTACTGGTTGAAGTGCAACAGTAAACAGGGTGAGCACACTCATATCTCGTGGCAGATGTGCATCTCATCAGACAATGACTCTTTCATGGCTTTTGAGATCTCAGTTGTGTATCACAGCAGGGAAAGACAGTAACGTGCACCATCAGCAAAGGAAGTGTTTAAGTATTTGGATTTCTCTCATCTGTCCCTCTGCCACCCACACCACAGTCACATCGGGTGTCCCAAGGCCACCAGGACAGCCCCAGCCATCAAGAAAGAACTGAGCGCATCCTGCCTGGCCATCTGTTTGTGGCCAACTGAATGGGTAATGGCTGAATTCTTGTCTTCCTCTGGGGGCACAGAAGCATTAATCTGCTTCTCACTTTCTTCTACCCAGCTGTCAATTTTCCTGAGGTCTGTGGAAACATAATTAATTTGGAGACTACTAACCCTCCTTCAAATTTGGATGGAATCAGTCATTTGGTTCAGAAATTATTTGGAGCAGGAGTGACAGGTGAGTCAACGCTGCAGTCACTTACGTGTTGTTTCCCAAGGAAATCAGACTGAAAATGAGAGTGACAACAACATTAGGAAAACAGAGGTCCTCAAATCTTTTGAGAGCTAATTAGTACCTCACAACAGTTGGACTAATTTTGAGCAGGCATCTGGGAAGCACTGGGTGATATATGTGCATTTGTGTGACGATACTGGAGTGCTGGGGGTGAGCATCTCCCACAAAATGTGTGTGTGACTACAGCTAGTGGGGTTCTTAGCCAAATATAAAGAGCACAGTGAAACTTGTAAATATAACTACCATTTAGAACAGAGCTTGAATTCCTGAAAGTAGGGGCAATACAACACCAGTGAGCTAAAATACCGGCCAGACTTCAGACATCTGTCAGATTACAAAACCAGAGATTTTAATGCAGTCTGGCAAGTTTAAAGACAAAGAAAGGTTGATGTAATACAGCACAGGAAGAAGGCACCTTAGAAACACACCTTGGAAGTGATGAAGCACAAAGTCAGTAGGAATGGTCTTAATTTCTTAAAACCAAAGTCTGAATGTTTTCATGGAGTACATAAGAAGTGCACTGAAGGAGAAGCAGCAATAGCAACCATGATACAAGAGTGTTTTCTTCAGCCTGCCTTGCAACTTAAAATGAATGAGAAGTGCTACTATAAAATCTTTTTCTCTGTTTTTGGAGGTTTTTAGATCAAAAATAGTACTTCTTTCTCTGGATTCAGCTAGAAAGATTCTGGAAATGTTATTAAGCATGACTGTAAAACATTAACATCTTTCTTGTATCTTTCACAAAAGATAAATCATGTCTGTAACATTTATACAATGTCAACTGGGAAACAGAAGTAATCCACTCCCTCTGGTTTTTCAAATCAGTAAATTCATGGGCTACAACTAGCAATGTTAACACAATAGTATCTGTAAAAGTATGGCTAGCATCAGAGTAGCTTGCTCAGGCTGAAATTTTAACAATACTGCATTTAAAAATGGGGAAAAAATAATAAAACTACGTTATAGTGTTCATATTTCTATGAAAATTCATCACCTGATGAAGCAAAGTTATTGGTAGAAGCATCAGACTCGTGCTTCTAATGTCCACACCTTTTGCTGTCTCAGTTTTTCCCCTTTGGTTTAAGGAGTGTGTTTTCCTCTTCAGTTCAGTCACATAGAGCTGTATTCAACTGTAAATAAGATCTCCCCAACACTATCTGCCTGACCAGATCTTTTTTGTTTTTAATACAGATATCACCTTACCTAGAAAAATAGAGAGGGATTAAAGACTACCTAAGCTCTTGCATAACTGCTCAGCTGATATAAATGCCTCTATTATTGCACAGGCCAAATACTAATAAACTCTATCACCAGCAACAGCACAGAATACCTATCCACCAAATGCTATTTCACTGCACATTATGGAATATATTTCAGAAAAACAAAGCAAGCCAAATGAAACAAACCAGTGGTTTGAGGTACAGTGATGCCACGTTACCCCAGAGAAATGTCACAGTACTGAATTATTTGGCAAAAAAAGGCAGGAAGGTAACTTTCAGCAGAGTGAAATACAAGGAAATGCAACTAGGAAAAAGTAGTCCAAAGCCTACTGGGAAGATGCCAAACTCTGGACTTTTAGGTACAACTACAGGAAAAACTCCTAGAGCCATCATTGATCTCAGAAATCAGAGCACAACCCAGAACAAGGCAAAATAATTGGGCACCATCAGGCAAGGAACTGAGATCATGGCAGAGATGGCATTTTTCTAATACATACTTGCATGAAATAAGAAGCCAGGGAAGGCCATATGCTCCTTCTATGTAAAGCTTACTGCAGAAGTTGCTCATAGAACAAGCAGAGAGAAAATTGCCTTGGATGGTGAACCTTCACTGAGAAGACACCTTCCACTGAAAAGTCAGCCTGTTTATCTAACGCATGCTGTAGCCAGGCTGTTTTACTGGCAGCAATTGATACTTCTCTGTCCTCATTCTGATGTTCTATACAGATCATCTGCTTTTAAATCCACCTTTATAGAACAGTACTGAATCAATGCCCAGAAACCAACCTGCAAAAAGAGGAATGTGAAAACAGGAGTGGGAGCTACAGTGGGGAATCAGTCTAAGGAGTTACATATTTACACTTAATATAGTCTTAAGTCCTTTACTCTGCAGTACAGACCTAATATGGCTCAAGCTAGGTATGCAGGAAAAAGGCCAGTTGTGAATAGCTTCAATAACAAGCTTGCTACAAAACCAAACCAAACCAGAAAACAACACCACACACAAGCCTTCAAACCAGGCCCCCTATTATAGAGGTTCATGAGGTAGTTATTACAGTGCATTTATAAAGATAATCTCCTTTTATAAATCCAGGTAGCATTTTGCTGCTTGAATACAAGACATGCACAATCTTCCTATAGTTATAACCCTTGTCATTTATAATTAAAGCTTCTAAAATATATATCAGTAATAAGAGCTGAAGTGAAATAGCCTCAGAGAAGTCTCCTTTGTTAAGGCTATGTAAGAATTGATTTGTCTCTGGATCGTCTGTTATGTGTGTTATTCAGGAAACCCACTTTACCAGTTTTTCAAGGTAGATAGAAACCTGCATCTCAGTAGCAACAACAAAAAGAGCTGAATATTTTTCATTAGTTCCTAAAACAACCCTATTCTTTGATGATGTGCCATCAGCCAGAATTCATGTTGTTGAAGTGCAGGGAGCATCCCTATATGGAGGCATGGTCAGTGTATGTGTCCACTGAGCATCATTTGATCTTAACATCAGTCACGCTGGGAAACTGCAGTGCTGTGACAGCTACTGCATTTCAAAGACTTTATTGCTTTAACATCCTGCCCCTAATCGGCTCAGCCAGAAAAGATCAAGACTAAAGTATCAGTGTTGTTTTTTCTTGTTAACTCCCAAAGCTAATTACTGCTTAAACTGACCTTTCATTTTCCTATACATCCATACATAGTTGTACAATGCAAACAATGCAGCTGCTCAACAGCTATCAGAGATTTCTTGGACAACACACCGCAAAAAAAAAAACAAAAAACAAACAGCTGGAAAGTGGATGTGATATTTGGGAGAGAAGATATGAACGATGAGGATCAAGGGTGAACTGGCAAAGTCCCAGCATCCTGGTAACCTCTACGCTGACTGCAGAAGTCATTTCTGCGTTCCTAGTGATCTGCAACGAAACCAAGACTTAACACTTAGTGAGCAAATTCTTCTTGGACACTTCTCCTGTCTAGAAGCATGAAAAAAAGCCTGTCCCTCAACAGCTATAGCATTTTACCAGCACGTGCTAAACATATTGAGTACAAATTTCTGTAATCCATATAATCACAGACTATCCCAAGTTGGCAGGGATCATTCAGACCAGCTTTTGGCTCCACACAGCATCACTCAAAATCAGACCAAATGTCTGAGAGCGGTGTCCAGACGCTCCTTGACCTCTGGCAGCTCGGTGCCATGCCCAGTCCCTGGGCAGCCTGTCCCAGTGCCTGACCACCTCTGGGTGCAGAACCTTTCCCTAACACCCAGCCTGACCTCCCCTGTCCCAGCCCCATGCCGTTCCCTCGGGTCCTGTCGCTGTCCCCAGAGAGCAGAGCTCAGCGCCTGCCCCTCTGCTCCCCGTGAGGGAGCTGCAGGCCGCCATGAGGCCTCCCCTCATCTCCTCTGCTCTGGGCTGAGCAGACCAAGGGCCCTCAGCTGCTCCTCACACACCTTGCTCTCTGGGCCCTTCACCATCCTCACAGCCTCCTCTGGGGGCTCTCTAGTAGCTTTATGCACCTCCGGTACCGCGGCACCCCAACCCGCACGCAGTGTTCAAGGCAAGGCCGCAGCAGGCCGAGCAGAGCGGGACGATCCCTTCCCTCGGCCGGCCAGCAGCGCCGGGCCTGAGGCACCCCGGGCATGGTCGGCCCTGTGGGCTGCCGGGGCACTGATGGATCATGTTCGGCTTCTCATCCACCGGCACAACCTAGGGTTAATTCCTTCCTCCAACCCTCCCAAAACTCCTAAAAAACATATATTGCCCTAATCGTATTTTCCATGCAACATGCCAGCTGACTGCTGGGGGGGAAGCATGAGAAATCAAGGTGACACATCCTGCAGTAGCAGCAGATGGGATGTTTCAATGTACTTGCAGCCTGCTACCTTGTTTTTAAATCTCAAAAGCTTTGCTGTGCTTTGTTGTTATACTTTTTTCATTTATTGTCTACATCTTCATTAGTTTGAGGACATGGAGGTTATTAGGAAGGCTGGAAAGCAGTGTCATAATCACAGAGCAGCTGCTGAAATCAGTGTGACTTTTCTTCCTGCCTTTACGGAGAGTACAGCTGAGCCCATTGCCTCCTGCTAACCCAAGCTTGTTTGGCACAAGAAGATGTTTAGCTGTCTTGCCTTCACAGTGGTACAAGCAACATGCTCCAGCTTCAGCAAGATACTCTTCCTGTCTGTGGGCACAGGGCAGTGCACAACCGCCTGTGTGCCCGTGCCTCAGACACAGATGCTCAGCTGTGTCCGGGACATGGGACTGGGAGGGAAGGTTCTGCACCACCACAGTGCTATCACCGCTGCAGTCCTTGCAGTGCACACAGCAGTACCACAGCTATGTGTCCCTGCTTTGTGACCTGCTGGGGTCTGGCGGTCATGTTACTGCACAGTGCTAATGAATGCTGCACCTTTCATCATTCTTCTGTTTCTCCCTCCTGCCCCCTTGAAGATGCATCGCGCTTTTTAAACAGAATTTCCTTCTTTTATTTACAGTACTGCTCTTGGTTAGTAGCTTGTTTTAACGGAAAGATCTGTTCTATCTAATAATCCATGTCTTAGCTATACATTTATAGATGGAGAAGGATGGATGAATGGGTGAATGCGTGTATGTGTACTGACACCCATGGATACATGCACAAAGAGCAAATCCCACTGAGCTAACAAGGGCATGGCTATGCTGTGAGTCCAGGAAAAAGTGACTGTAATATGTCATCTTGGCAGGATAATTAGCTTGGGTAGCACACTGCCCAGCGTGCCTGCACTCTAGCACCTGTGATAGACTGGGTATCTCTCTGTGAAAAGTCCTGTCTCTCTTGTCCTTGCTTCATGTTTTTAAGGAAATGAAGGAGGAGCCAGTGGCATAGCCATGTGTAGCTTCTGAATGTCTGATCTGGGAGCACCAGTTGTGTTCCCTTACTATGCTTCTAACTCAGTGGATTTAAAAAAAAACTATCCACAACCAGTGTTTCACCACATTGTGAAGATCTTTCAAGGTGCCTGCAGGCCACTTTGTGCCACAAAGTCTACTTAGAATTCCCATCCTTATACTTTGGTTATGCATATTGATCGTGGATTATTAACTATGGAGCATTTTCAGTCTGCAAAGGAAAAAGATCTATCAGTAAATTAAATTGATGTGGGAGACATAAATATTTGCTATTCTCACTTCGCTTGATTATGGTATTAAGTTTTATAGTTTATTGCATTCTTATGCTTCATGTTTCTCATTTAAACAGTGGTGATTAATCAGCATTTACCATTTTGTTTAACCCCTCTTCCTAAGACTAGCATGCTGTGATAGATTTTTGTAACAGTAAATCAGGGCAGACCCTGCTTAATATTTTAAATATTTAAAAACTGCATTTTCCTTTTTCATTAAAACAGCCTCTTAACAGTGTTTCTGAGATAACAAGTTAGAATGCTGTTACAGAAATGCTGTCTAGGTCTAATTTCTAAAATGTAATACATAAAAAAAAAAATAAAAATCTTTCTACCTGTGAAAAATTAATTAGATTAAATAATGACCTTAATATAATTTCCCTTGGTGACCTTTATCAAGGAAATAAGAAATTCTTTCTTAGTTACTAAAGAAATCATGACAAAGTAGAGTTTCTGTGAACTCAGTAAGGACAGTCTAAATTGTAACTTTGTGGAGTAGCAGCTACATCAGAATGGTAAACACAGTGGTTTTGCCACTTTTTGTTTTCCACAAAAAACAGCAACCAACTGCACAATGGACCAAAGTTAAGCTGCAACCCTTGCCAGTGGCTCCACAGAAAGAGTGCAGTCTGCCAAACTGTAGCATATTACAAAATTAGTTACCTGTGAGAGGTTAGGCGTAATTCTTGCCCAAATAAAATACCATCAGCTCCAACCTATGTGACGGACAGCCATTTGCTGTACTTCTATGAGCCACCTGGCTGCAAGTTGCCAAACTCCTGCGAGACCACTGCCCTGGGGAATGGGAACTTGCAAGCACGTGTATTTAAGTGATCATTGGTTAACAGGAGGCACAACATGAGCATATACATGCCTCAAAAGACAACAGATTATCTGTGGGCAGGCAGAGACAGATGCGTACGTCATTGACATACCATTAACTCGCAAGCTCAGCAACACTGATACACAAAATGGCCTGGCCATGTCAGCAATGTGAAGGCTTCATATCCTCCCTCAGCTCTTGATACAAAACTAAACCTCACTCCAGTGCTACACAACGTTCACTTCTGCACAAAAGCTGCCCTCCCCAACTCCCCAGAAAACTGACAGGATTCCTTGAGCACTTACAGGGCTGGCAGGAACATGCTCCCTGGGAACAGGCACTTGCAAACTTCCTGATGTCTGCTGCAATGAGGTCAGCCCAAGTGCCCTTGCATTTATCTTTACCAGGTATCATGTCCACAGTCTCTGGGAGCAGAGAATGAAATCTTAAGCTGCGTGCAGTGAGGGGCCAATTTTACCTTTGTTGCTTTAAAAGGGTGAGGCCTAAATTCTTTAGGCATTTCAGACGAGCTTTAAGAGTGAAGAGATTTTTAACAGTGTGTGAACACAGCATCTTGTCCTTGCTCTTTAAAGAGCAGCAAAAGGGACACTTTGCAGACACTGTCCCTTCCCCAAATGCATTTTTGAATGCGGTGCGAACAACTTACCAGCCATCATCCGCTCCAAGCAAGGTCAATCTGTCCAGAGCTGGAGTTTCCCTGCCATGTGAACAAAGAATGGGACCTCCTGAAAGCCAAATACTGGTTAAGAGCTGCACAGCTGTGCAAAAGAGGATAACTGCAAGGATCTCCACATTTCTGTCCATAGAGCCCCAATGGATTTGCTGCTTGAGCAGCTCTGTTTTCTTCCCCCATCTCTAAGTGGAAACTGCTGCTCTTTGCCAGGTTGTGGGCATATCATTTAAACTCCCTTGGGCTAGAATCAGTTATTTGCAAGGCGTTGCTCCACACAGCTGGGATCAGGGGTTTGCATCCACTTCTGCTGAATTCAACACTGGCTGCCCACACACACTCAGCCCACGCTGTCTGCTTAGTGGGAGCCAAAGGGCAGCAATTCCTGCATGCCACGGCCACCTGTATGTTTCTACAGAATCCACATGGGGAGAGGCAAACACTCCTTGGGATGCTGCAACTCACTGTGGCTATCATGGCAGTCTCACAAACAGCCTCTGCTTGAAAACGTGCAAACAGTTTGCAGGATTGGTGCTACTCTTGGGTGGCTCACGGAAGGAACATCGTTGTTTTATCCTGTATTGGTAAAGAGCAACGATCAGTGCTAGAAAGATAAACCATGTTTCGTCTGACAGGGCTGGTACCACCCTGAAAGCTTTGGTTACACGTGAATTACCCAATTCTGCTCGTGTTGCTGCTACACTATTGATCCAGGTCTGTGTGACAGCTTTATCATTTAATCACCTGGGCTTAGTGCTCCAAGTCCAAACAGTGAAATTACTGAAATGCTCTTCTTCCAATAATAAAGAAAAAAGGTAGTATTTCTCAGTGCTCATCTAATAGGCTTCTGAGAAACAGCTGCCTTCCAAATTCATTTGATAAACTGCCATCTGTTTCTTGGGGGATTTATCTAACCTTGTTGTTTATCAATACTTTTGTAATAAATGCAAGTCTTTCTTAGACTACAAAAAACAGGGCAGTCAGTGGTAACTTAGAGTTCTGTGTGCAGCATTTGAAGGGTCAGCATGCAGGCATGTGCTACACAGGAGGGAGCTGCTGCCTATTTTATTTCTAGCTAGTTGTGCATCTGCACAGCCACAAGCCAGGGCTTGATGAAAAAGCATTCAAGTTTATACCCCCCATTTGCAGGAAAATTATTAATCTTACAAGGTAAGAAGTGTTTATCACCACTCACTGGCTGCAAAATGTAATGTATTTGTAACGGTTTGAGTTACAACTGACATTTTCTAGAGACAAACTGATATAAAAAGAAAATGCTCCCCAAGCACTGGGATCCTGCAAAAGCAGCCTGGAGATGACCACTGCAAGAAACTAGAACCACCACGGCTTTGAACCAGAAGAGGTGGTTTTAGCTACTCAAGCTATTCTGATGAGCATGACACTTTCCAGAGTGCCATTCATGGTTGTGACTGCTTCAAAATACTCAGTTCCCGCTGTGTTTTTCGATTATGGAAGCTGAGATTTGTGTATGAGATTGCTGTTCTACCACTACTAAAATAATAAAACAAACAAACAAACAAAAAAAAACACTAAAAAAACCACAGAATTTTCTGTCTCTTTTGCATTTTACTGTCCTTGCAAAGTTTTCCAGCTACGTAACTAGCTTCTGGAAGGACTCAACCCTGGAGATGCTGAGTGATCCTATTGTGAAATCACTACCAGCAGAAGGTACCAAGACAGGCACAGAACCCATCACAATCGTGCTGTCCTTTTCCCCCATACCCACTCGGGCAAATAATGGGTGCATGGGGTGCATGGAGTGTACCATTAATACTTAAACCTTTTAAGCACCCTAACAGGCCCTGTGTGGGGATTTCTTTGCAATATTGCTCATAGCAGCACACATTTAAAGAAAAATAATGGAAGTTTCTATTTTTTTTCCAAACATACCTTGTCCTGCCTCACAGTATTGCACTGCCCTTCCACAAGCCACCAAGTCTGTCATTGGAACCTTTCTTGTACGGAAGACGTAGCACAAGCCATCAAACTGTTAGTGCCTGCTTGGAGGAGCATACAAATTAAATCAATGTAAGGAGCAATGAGTATCACCTTGATTGGTCAGCCATTGAGCAGTTCTGCCACCCAGGGGAAAATACTCATGTCTTGCATCATCAGCTCTGCAAATTTCAGTGGTTAAATAGCTGAAAATTATATCCCAAGACCCAGATATTCTATTTTATTTACTGTATCCGTAAAAGCAATGCTAATACAAAACTTGCCAAAAGAAAGTGGAAGTGACCATTTTTCACTCTATCACCATGTACTGTTATTGCTACTGGTTCTGGAACCCACTATCTGCTCACAGTTTAAAATCTGTATTAATTTACACTATTTATTTATAGTGTTACATTCACAGGAAAAAAAAAAAAAAGGAAAAAAAATACACCCCTAAAATCTTCTGAACCTGTAAAAGATTTTACAAAGCCCTTTCTTTTCAGTCAGTATTCATTCAGGTCATTAAGTCTTTACAAGTTTAGCTAAAATCAAGTTAGATTTTAGACAAACCCTGCCCATTCCTGAAAGAGTGAAAGTTTTTAAGCTCTTTGCTTTGTGGGGAAAGATATGAGCACATGGACAGCACAAAAGAGAAGGTATTGATAGGTTTTGCGCTTGATAAGCATGCGCTGTACTGCTGACCATCAGTGATGGGCATGACAATCCTTCACAGCATGCAAGCTGGCAGAGCTGTGCGTCTCTAATGAAAACAGGTAGGTAGAAAATTGAGAGTAGCTGGAAGATGATGTTTCTCTAAAAAGCGTATGACCTTAGAGTCTTCAGTAAAAATTGAATTGACAGATCTTGCAAAAAAAATGATGTAATGAAATAACAACAGTATCTTAAACAGGATTAAAATATAACATTTTACTAGTTATTTCAAAGAATAGATTTTTTTTGTTGTTGTTCCTTCCATCATTCTTGTCTGTATGTTCAGACTCTAGCTAAATTCCAAACAGCTATTTTTTGTTAGGTAGCAAGTCCATATATGCCAAGGGAAAAAGAGTTAGGAGCAAGAAATATCCAGTATTTTTTTTTCTCATATGGTAGGCTATGTTGCATTTCTCATGCCTAAAAACAAGCACCATCTCAAAATATTTGGTTGGAAACCTCAGGTTGAAAAGGAGGTATTTGACAGAAATGTGACATTTACATCACCATAACATGCAAACAGCTTCTAAAGACAAACATTAAGAGGAATTGCCTGTAGGATAATCTGTGCAAGGGAAAAACAAACCAAATCACAGCAGCACAAGTCCATTTACTGCCAGAGCAGAACCAACAGCTAGTGTCATCCAGATCTTGTGGTATAGCACCAGGGAAAGAATGATGATGCCAATCCTTTCCTTATTAGTCGCATGCATTTAACTGTGGACTCTTCCCACCTTTCAAGAGGTACCCGTATTGTTCTCACAACTAGTTAGATCTCATCCTGAAGAAAAAGTTGGCATAACACAACAGGACACTTTTCTCACATGTATAAATATACATATATGCTTTTTGCTAATATCACATTGGAGAAGAATACTTTGCTCTGCATCGTTAATGTCTTTTAAGTATTACTTGGTGGTTATGAACAATGATGTTTCTCAGCTCCCTGTTGAATTTGTAACATGACACACTCACTATTTCGAGTTATAAACAGAAATTAAAAGCAGCTACCAGTATTTTACACAGTGTATTTTACAAGTAATGCTCACTTAAAAGATTTTGGAACAATTCTGTGTTCTGACACCCCTTGTCCTTCACAGCTGCATTTCTGCATATTAGTCTCAGAAAGTGTTCGCTTTTTATCCCCTTCACCATGATCCATTTGTCTTTACAGCAGGTTTATGTTCAACACTATCAGAGTGGAATAGTGATTGTACCATTTAACCCAAAAGCTAGCTGGGCTTGAAAATGTATCTATCCCCTTCCCATTAATTACTTTTTATACCTATTTCTATCTCACAGAGTCCTGTATCATCCTGGTTTATTTCAGAGGAATATAGCCATAGAATGACAATTATTGATGGAGCATAAAAACTGGAGCTAAAGACCATATAAAGAAGAAAACAGCACTGATCTGGGAAGAGATGAAAAGATGAAAAATTGACTAGAGAAGAAAATTGGAATGAGCTAATTTACAAAAGAAAATGAACAAACCACGGCAAGGTAACTCTGAATAAGATTAATTGCCTTACATTTCCTTCCTCTTTGCAATTTTATCTTATTTAATCTTCTATTCCACTTTCCTGTTTAACAATGCTATAGCCTTACAAACCCTGATTCCACTCTTACATTAGTTTGCTATTTCAGCATTGAGTGAGATCGTCTGTTGGAAAAAAATGGTGTATCACTATTGACTTTGGTATTGTTACTCAAATTTAAACCAGCAGATTTGCTCCATTGACTTTCATGGATTTATTTTTAATTTATTACTCTGAGTTCAGAATCAAGAGCTCTGGATATAAATCTTGAACATAAATAGACAATTTTCCAAATCTAAACAGTATAGCCACAAGTACCATTACAGGAAAAACAAGCTAGGCATGTATAGAACTGTCTGAAAAGTTAACCAAATGTTGCTGTGCAGTTATTAGTAGTTTACTATTTATTAAACAATAAATCAAGATAAAAAATCTAATTAACTTAAATGAAGTATTGTTTAGTGAAATTGGAGCCTGTCAAAACAGTTGTTGGGGGGGACAATTAATTGGTACAAATGTGAGTGCAAATTTTTTTTTTAGCTTTAAAGCATGTCATTTGTAGTATACAACATGTGCATGATACAAACTTCATACATTTTCTTCAGTGACAATAAAAAGCGCAGTTTATTATAAACTGAAGTAAAAATTAAAATTTAAAAAAAAATAATCACAGTTTTGTCATTGGTATGTGAAGATTATTCCAAGGGCCCATCCAGAGCTCCTCTTCATCTGACTGTGTGTGTTCACTGTGTGACTCCAAGGGCTCTTTGACATCCTCGTTATCAACAACTGATTCCTGCTCTTCTGTGCTTTTCATTTTGGAGCCGCCTGGCTTTGCTACTATGTTTTCGGCCCCTATAGAGGAAGCAAATGAGACGCTACAAGGCCTCGTGTTCATTTTATCACTAGAAGATGGTCCCTTTGACAATGTGTTCAGTGGGACATTCTCCTCATGTGTCACTGCAAGCTTGTCCAGTTTCTTGAATTGTTTCCCCAGCCTCACTGGAGATGTGACTTTTAAATTATTAGCAAGGCAAACACGACGGGTTCTGACAACAGAGCCATTCTGTGCAATGTAGATGTTACCATTGACGTTGTTTTGAATATTGGGGTTATTAAGACGATTCCTCTGGCTGGAATCAGGAGCGCTGTCTTCTCCAGTGGAGCTGGTCTCATACTCTGGGTCAACTATCAACTTGATCCTTTTCTTTCTGGCCCACTGTTTAATGATAAACAGAAATGTTATTAAATCTCAGTATGATTTCTTACAGCTTTTTGTCCTTTTTCCTATCTATCTCATCTTTTATCTAGACATTTAGTGTGAAATTTTAACTTGGCATTTTGTACTATTCCTTTTAGACTGTACATTGGTATTTCCTAACTCTTCTGATTACCACTCTGTGCCACTACCATGTATGCCTAATGCCTGAACACACAATCAATTCAATCAATTCCTTGTACTTGAAAGTTACAAGGATAAACTCATTTTAGTTTGTGAACAGCATCCTTTCACTTAGATGGTATAAGAAAAGGTATAAAAGCTATAAAGATATAAAAATTAGATTTTTTTTTCAAGTAGTGACAAATTCAGTGAGGGGTTGCTAGATGCATTCAGCTGTGCTGCAATTAAGTCGAAGTGCATCTTCTTTTGAGAATTCTGGAAAAAGAGATGTTACTTCCTGAGAGTTAATTTCTGTAAATTGCAGTATTAGTAAGCGAGACATATTTCAACAAAGCAATGTCTTGGTGTGTGTTACAAAGAGATAGGAAAAACAACTAGATTACTACCACTTTATAAGACAAACGGGAAGGCATTGATGATGACAAAACTGTGTGATACTTCTAATAAAATACTGTACTAAGGGGTAAATGCTTAGGAAGGCCTTAGAAGTTTTCCTTCAGAGTATTACTGAATTGTAAATTCTGCACAGAAATGGCATTGAGCAGGGCTACTTTATATGCACGCTATGTCCAGGAGAAAAATATCTCAGGACCTACACAAGGGAAACTCTCAGGCACGATGTTGGCAAAAATGGCTGGTTAGAAAGATTGATGTAAGGCTTTGTGCCAATTCCAATCTAGAGGAACCAATGGAGGTGCTTTGCTATTAAATAAAAGATGGTGGAGAAATGAGACTTTTGATTTTATGTAATCCATACACATTCTTAACGAGTTAATGCAAACAATTTCCATGTTGCAGTAACTTTGTACTAATATTGATTACAAAAACCCCATTACATAATTTATGATTGATTCCTGGTGATACACTGAAACAAGCTACCATTGTTCTTGAATTAATAAAGCAAATGCTGTTGTTTCACTAAGGCAGCAGATACCATCACAGTTAACTCCCACTGCAATACATACACATGCACTTAAGAAAAGACAGTTTTAAGAGAAAGAATATCATGCCAGAGAGAAACGGGTGATGATAATTCTTAAGCTTTGAGAAGTTACACTTTGTACAAATTACTTATAGGCCTATTCATTTGTTCCTGATAAAGACATATAATTTTCTTCACACATATGTATTCAGGTAGATGAACAGACGGACTTGTTTAAATGGAATCTATGGGAAAATATCATGTGCAGCTACAATTTTGTGCTATATGGGAATACAAAAAGTGAGTCATCATAAACCCAGTTCACATCTCAATTGGAATTCCAGAGAGAAAATGAAAGGTTACTATCACGTTTTACAGCTCAGCATCCATTGCCCTTCCAGGGTAACTCCCCAGCAGGCTGAAGTATCCCACTATCATTAAAATTCAAACATTTTTCTTGCTCCCTCTAATAGAGACTTCCTGGCAGAGCTTTGGTGCATATGCCCAAAGCCAAATTTGTACTAGCTCAAAAGTACTCACAAGACTAATCCAATACTGGCTCAAAGCTTTAATTTTATTTAAGCTTTCTATTGCTTATTTGGATAAATGGTTGAGAAACAACTCTATGGCTTTTGATAAAAGGCAGATGAAGTACAGATAGATTGTGTGTATACAAAGCTTTCATACTTGGTGTGCTGGCAGCACGGGTAAGAGCTCTGTGAAGCAGTAAATCATGCAGGGATTGTTTCTTATACGAAAACACAAAGATGACAACTTAAGTTGTAAATAACAGAAATCCTTCCTAGGCGATCATGCTCGTTCTGAGCAGAAATGTACTATAAGATTTCTCTATTGAATGACATCAGATATTGCAGCTTAGTGAATTTTAAAAGGTAAATACCAACATACTGAACATAGTTACCCAGCAATACTTTGCCATTATGCATCTCAAACTTTTAATATATTTTTTAAAAACAAACAAAAAACAGCCAAAAAAAAATCCAAACCCCACACAGTAAAGTGGGAAAGGCAGAAGTTAGAAAATATAACTCATTTCCTCTTCTTATCGAGTTCACATTGTACACCTACCTCTGCACTCCTGCCTTGTACATCAACAAAACCTGAATCCCATAATCCGGAAGCAGTTTAATCCCAGTGCTGCTAGTAATATCCAGCAGTTTTGGGAATGTTACTGTGCTACAATTTCAGTTTTCCTCCCAGAAAATAGGGCTAAGGTTTACACCAGAGAACTCAGGTGAAGATTAGCAAATGCTTATATGGTAGTGAAATGTGATGAAACCATGTATGACCTTCAAGTCATAAATATCTTCATCCTCATTCCTGTTCTCCACTGAATCCCGTATGTTTTGCACCTTTTCCTTCCTGTAAGTGCTATTTTGTGACACAGACATAACCTGCCTGAGCACAGGGCTCTTAACAGGTTTGTGCCACCATGCTCATTGAGCTACCCATCACAGCTAATACAAAATGCCATGTACTTTTGCATCACTATATGCATAATGCCAAAGCATTAAATGTAAAATTATCAGTGCCTCTTTAACTACATTACTGAAATTAGCAGAGAAAGAGAAGTATTCTTTCTTGCCATTGCTATATGAAAATAAATCCTTCTATATCCATCAATAAGTATACCTGAGTAGTCTTTCAGAGGAATTATATTAGTTTGGTTTTCCACAGTTCTATCCTTAACATAGCATAAAAGATTTAAGTGCTGAAGCAATAAGCTTTGCCATTTTCTTTTTGGCTACCTCTAGTCAAGCACGAATTGTTTAGGAAAGACCACACAGAAGGCACAGCAAACAAGATCACTCCTTATTGCAATATCTCCACCTACTGTTTTTCCTTTTCAAAAGGACGTAGAATCACCAGCAGTCTCTGACTCCGTAATGGCAGTATTGAGGGTCTCATCTGACTGAGACTGACTGTGTTCCTGGGATATCTTTTTTATTTTCTTTCTGTGCATATTAGTGTCTGAACTTTGATTCCCAGTATCAGGGGAAGTAGCAGTTTTGCTAGAAGGGGCGCTAGCTGTGCTCTTTGTCCCTTCAGTACCTTTGGAAGTAACACTGATTTCACTTTCTAGACAAGAAGATTCATTCTTACTGATAGCTTTCTCCTTGTCACTAGCATCTGTATCAACCTCCTCTGTGCTTTCATCCTCACTATCCTCACCATTAATTCCTGATTTTCCTCTCTCGCCTTCTCTGTTAGCAGCAGCTCTTGCATTTGCAGATGTTTCAGAAACTGCGCTATTGTTTGTGTTATCTGCATCAGGGCTTGCACCGACTCGGTCCGTATCTTCTTGTTCATCTTCTTCTGAAACCTCTTCTATCGTATCTTCTATTTCAAGGCTGGCAGAGGAAGTTTTGCTCTTACAGCTGGATCCTGAAGCTTTCCTGTAGCTTGTACCTGACGCAGTAGAGCTGATGTTCGATTTCTGGCTGGATCGCCTCACTCTGCCACGAGAGCTACCTCTCCTACTTTTTATACTTGACCTTTCAGTGCTTCTTCTACTGCTGGACTCACTAGTCCCCGATTTGCTGAATGAACTTTGTGTAGATGAGCTCCTTGAGAGGCTATCATCTTCATCACTATCAGACTCTTCCTCATCACCATTCTCTTCAGAAGAGTCCTCCTCTGATTCACTGCTGGAGCTGGATCCAGATTCTTCATCAGAATCCCCCAAATCATGCCCAGTTTCCTCATCAGAGTCCACAGTACTTTCAGTGGCTTCATCTTGGTCCAGAGTTACTTTCAAATAGTCTTTATCTTCTGACTCCGAGCCAGAGCTACTACTCTTTGCTGATGACTCATCTGAAGAGTATTTTCTTCTCCTCTTCTTCTTCTTCTCCTTCTCATAATCACTATCCTCATGTTCGCTCTCTGCTGTGATGCTTATTGAAACTCCTGATTTTGCTTCATCTCTTTCATACTCTTCCTCTCCTTTTCCTCTTGCATCTTGAAATTTTCTGGAGACGCTAATGCGTTTTAACACATGATTTAGCTTTCTCATTGAAGGTCTGTCGTCTGTTGATTTCTGGAAGTAACTTCCCCTGATAATCATGCTTTTCTCATCAACCACTTGGCGAGCTGACATCAACTTGGCATAACTGGAATCTTTCCTACTGGCTTTCACTTTCTGCAGAATCATTGGGAATATCTTTGCTTTCTTCCACGGAGAACGAGCAGACTCAGCTCTTCCTACTGGTTTTTGAGCACTGACTGCTACATGACTTAAATGCATCACTGCTTTTAGTTTCCTTTTTCCCTGGCCGGTTCTATATACTCTTCCAGAGCCATGCCTTAGATCCATCCCACCACCTAAAGGTCTACCTTCTATTTGAGCCCCTGCTCTCTGGCTTATACCTCTGCTTGAAGGACCTCTGACTTGACTCATTCCCTGCAAATTATGAAAATGGAACTTGATTACAATTTGAAATATAGGTATTACAAAAACTCATAGCCTAAGTCAGTAGGAACAAATGCAACACTTTTTCCCAGGATTAAAACTAACTCACTTGTTTTAGAATAGATTTTACCAAAGTTATGAGGAAGCTTTACTTGTAGAAGAGGCTGCAAATGCACAACTACCTTGCCTTGGCAACAGGGAAAAATACTGGTTCATAAATGTTATCTCTTCTCATTTAATAAAAACCCATGTGATGGATTAAGAGTCTGGTAATTCTGAATATTAAGTTTAAAAAATGAACATTTCTTCTGGCTGACACTGATATTTCAGAATTTCCTTACATTCAGTTGTAAACTTTATGTTAAATTAGTTTAGGTGACTATTTTTCTCAGTGGAAAATCACCAGTTATAGGCTAAATATTAGTAACACTCCATTCAGTTAAGAACATAAAATGGAATTACCTAAGGCCATGTGGACTTTCATTGAAGTAGAAATCTACATTAAGGGAAAAACTAATGTGCATATTAAAAGAAACTTTGCAATTCCTTTTCATTTCTGACACAAACTTTACTGGTCATCACAATGGCAAATGATTAGGATTGGAAGAGCTGCTTATTTGGTCTATATAGAGTATTCTAATTACAAAATCCATTTGATTAGGTTTACCAATGCTTCGCCTTGTTGCAGAGCCAGATTCAACACGCCAGAGATGCCTACCTCTTCTGCTGTTGATCCATGTGGGCTGTAGTAGTAGCCACCATCGTTCTCCACCACAACTTCCCCATACTCATCGTACATCCCCGAAGGAGACAGCAGTCTGCGGCGGCTCCCATACTGAGGCAGTTCATACCTGGCAAAACACCATCATTTCTTTGTAACATGCAACAATGTACTCACGCGTGTCTCCACACACAGCTACAAACGTGCGAACTACAAACTATTGCAAATGGCCCAACGCCCATTACAACCGGAGGGAGCCCCAGCTGCCAGGTCTCTGGGATCTCCTGAATGCAACGACCTTCTTTTCCAGGTACCTCATCTTCTTTGGTCTTTTTTTTTTTCCTTTTTTCTTTTCTTTTTTTTTTTTTTTTAATTGAGGGATGAAAGAGTAGATTCTCTAGGATCAGTTCTGGAGAATCCTTGCAAGCTTGTAAGAATAGCAAATCCCTAAAGTGCTTGCAATCAAACAGACTTTACCCAAAAAAGGCAGGATGATATTTTTCTAGGTAAATGTAAAAAGCCAGATGCTGGCTAGGAACTATGAGCAGAAAGTATCACTGAACTCAGGCTGGTGAGACAGAAAAGGGGAGGAGATGATGTAAATTCATCTCCAAGACAGCAGATATATGCAAATAAAAAAGAGACTATAAAAATGGCATGATAAATGGAGTACGCACACTGTGGTGCAATAATTGGATTCCTAAAGAAGCAGGGAGTTACACAATGCCCCTTTAACTTTTGAGAATTGAGTTTTGTTGTCAGCACACTCATTAGTGGATGGAAAGATTAAAGTAATCCTGAGGTGAAGGGAAGTCTCCAGATTAGGTGCTGTAATAATAAACATCACCAACCTTGAAAAGCAGCATGTTTAGAAATACATAGGAAAAATGAAAATGTACCCATGCTCATAACTGTAGTAATCTTGCCCATAGTATTCCTGCCCTGGATCAATTCCAGACTCCATACTTAATTCCTGTTGAGAGAGAACACCGATTGAATGCAAACAGTGACACACGATATGACTGATGATAAAGACACAAAGAACCTTACCCCAAAGTGCAAAAAAAAAAAAAAACAAAAACAAAAAACACAAAGAAAAGAACTATAATAATTCAAGGAACACTGTTAACCATCAAGAACCACAATGAGAAATCAACACAAGCTTTAAATGACCCCCACCCTGGTGTATTTCCTGGGAGTGACTGTTCTAAGTCAGCTAAATGCAGGCTCTTGCTGGTGTGGGACACTGTCTCACTTACCCTGCATAAAACTCCCATTCACTCACTGCAAATACACTTCGCCTATTCAGGGAATCACATTGGGTCTAAAAGATTTGAATCAGAAAGTATTGTGTTTATAAACAAGAACTGTCTTTGCACTTCACTGCAGTGTACTAATACTTCCATTAACTTGGCAGGCCAACTGCTTAGTTCGTCTCCAGGTACAATCATCGATTATCAGTTGACTAATTATCTGAAAAAATAGATCATGCTTGAATAGCGAGGAAATTATTGTCTCTGTGAATCTGGACATGAAGCTAGGATAGCTTTCTGTCTGTGTGATGAAGCACATGGGAGCAACTTAAAGATGCTCAAGGGCAAAAATCACAGAATCATTTAGGTTGGAAAAGACCCTTAAGATCTTCAAGTCCAACCATCAGCCTGACACAACCAAGTCCACCACTAAACGATGTCCCTAAATGCCACATCCACACATCTCTTAAGTACCTCCAGGGTTGGCCACTCCACCACTTCCCCGGGCAGGCTGTTCCAACGGTTGACCATGCTCTCTGTGAAGAAATTCTTCCTGATATCCAATCTAAACCTCCCCTGCCACAACTTAAGGCCATTTCCTCTTCCCCTAACATTTGTCAACCAAGAAGAGAAAGACACCCACCTTACTACTACTTCCTTTCAGGTAGTTGTAGAGAGCAATGAGGTCTCTCCTCAGCCTCCTTTTCTCCGGACTGAACAACCTCTGGTCCCTCAACTGCTTCTCATGTGTCCTATTTTCTAGCCCATTCACCAGCTTTGTTGCTCTTCTCTCAAGGCATCCCAGCAACTCACCATCTTCCTTGTAGTGAGGGCACAAATCTGAGCACAGTACCCGAGGTGCAGACTCACCAGTGCCATGTACAAGGGACAATCACTTCCCCAGTCCTGCTAGCCATGCTATTTCTGATACAAGCCAGGATGCCACTGGCCTTCTTGGCCACCTGGGCACACTGCTGGCTCATGTACAGCCCCTGTGGACCAACAACCTCAGGTCCTTTTCCTCTGGGCAGCTTTCCAGCCACTCTTCTCCAGACCTGTAGCACTGCATGGGGTTGTTAGGACTCAAGCACAGCACCTGGCACTTAGCCTTGTTGAATGCCATACAACTGGATGCAGCCCACTGATGCAGCCTATCCAGATCCCTCTGCAGAGCCTTCTTAGCCTCAAGCAGATCAACACACAACTTGGTGTCATCTGCAAACTTATCCCCTCATCAAGATGGTTGACAAAAATATTAAACAAAGCTGGCCCCAATACGGAGACCTGGGGAACACCACTTGTGACTGGCCACCAACCAGATTTATGTCCATTCATGACAACTCTTTGGGCCTGGCCATCCAGCCAGTTCTTCATCCAGTGAACAGGATATCCATACAAGCCATGAGCAGCCAAAATAACAAGAGGCAATAAATTTCAAGTATTTAAAAACTACATAAATGGATTAACAAATGTTAGAGCCTTCCTCTTCATCTAAGACAGTCAGGAAAAAAATTACCCAGCAAAGATGAGTTTTGATTAGGAAATAATGTAAAAGCCGTTTTAACTGTTATTGAACAATTAAGACATGAAAAATACTGGTACCTCTGGTCTGAGAAGAGAAGGTCTCAGCAACTGCTGTTGCTACAGAAGAAAATTAGAAAGGTGTTAATTAGGCAGTAACAATTAAAACACAAGTCATTTGTGTCAGAAGATTGGAAAGAAATCTTAACAACACAGATTCTTTAGAGCCTTTCATATGGCAGTCACCTGGGTGCTTCCATATTCACTGAGGAGAAAACTGCTGAGCACCTACTCTTGTATTACCACTTTATAGTCCACTATTTATTATATGAAATCAGCTTTCCAGTTTATGTGGTGATTCTCTAGATTATTTAGCTCAAGGACATTTATCAGAGTCCTATAGAATTATTGTGTCGTGTGTGTTGTAGACAGCAGGGAAACAGTGGCAAACAAAAATTCCCCACAATGGGTAGAAAGCAAACCTATGGGTTTGTAGAAAAGCCTCTGATTCAGCTACTAAAAACCTGAAGTACCTTGACTTCTACCCTAAGCTTCTGCTGCAGTACCATCACTTCAGTCCTCTATCTATATTTCTGTAATTGTGTGGCTTTTAACTAAATGCCTTGCAACCACAAATAGACTTGAATTCACAATCCCAATTAGATAGTGAAACATTATCTCACTTACTTTCTTTACAGCTTATCTGTGATTCCTTACTCTGTGCAGGACACTGTGAGAAAAGCATGCTGGGGTGAGCAGAGAGACCCCTGGAGGTCGCACAGAGAGGACTGACAGATCTATATGGTGCATCATAGTTAAACACAGGTCATTTTCGGCAGTCACTTTGTTAATTAGTCTGCACCTCCAGTTTTCTGTAAATGACTTAGACTAATACGCATTAATTTGTAGTTTTGCAAATTAGGATCAGATTTATTCAGGGAGATCAATACTGTTATCTGAACACTCCTCCCAAAATTTGGTGGCACTGTTTCAGCCGAAACCAAACCCTGGGAGACGGGGAAGCTCTGTAGCTGAATTGTGAGACATAAATCAGCTCTGCAAATCAGGAGGCCAAATCACAGCACAACAAACTACTGAATAAGCAGCAGTAGGCTCCAGAAGCTCATCCTAAGATTAATAATAATGGTAAAGCACTCATGAGTAAATACCAGCCTTTATGATAGAAACACATGTCAGAGAATTTTCTCATTACTGAATGAGTTCATTTAGATTTCTGAAGAAAATTCTCCATGTTACTCGTTGCTGAAAGAAAGACACTGCAAGGACAGACCACAGTGGGTTGCAGAAAATGTTTGTGCTGGGCCCTTGACAGTGGGCAGCAGCAGATGATTAAATCTGCTGTAGTAAAACACAGCAAGCAATGGAAGCAATGCCCTACGGAACTTTTTGGCAGGCTGTCAAGCAGCAGTCTCCTGGCCTGGAGGTTACATTTGTGCCACGATGGTTCCAAGCTACCACTGAAAAGTACAGCTCGTGAATACATACACACTTTTTGAACCACTTTGTATTTCCGGTCTCTAAAATAGCCATTGTTTCATAACACAGGTTTGTATGGAAAAAGTTTGTTGATATAATTAGTAATTTAAATGTGACTAGGGAACAGCCTTACCTCTTGCTGTGCATATCCTCGCCTTGAAGTCAGAAAAAGAAAAAAAAAAGTATTAGTATACTTCTGCTAGACTATGTAAAGATGCATATTGCCATTCTTTCTGGAGAGATGAAAAGATAATGCGATTATCAGCAAGAAAAGAAATACATATCTACAATATAAAATATGTCTTTCTTTAGATTTGCTCTGCACATACAAATTATTGCATGAGAAAGGCCAGTGAGTCTTTGGGATCTTTTCTTGCTTTAGATTGCAAATGAATGAGAAGAAATCCCCAATCCCCACAAGCCAGAGAGCCAGTGCACCCAGTGCAACACAGCAAAGGGGAGCAGGGTAAATGCTGTGCTTGGTTTTTCCTTACTCTCTCCAACAGAGGCCCTGCCAAGTCACCTTCTCTGTTGTCTCAGACCTACAAACACCATCTACAGAGACTGTTATTTCACCTGAGTGTTTAAGCAGTGAACAGTTTCTCTACTGCTTCTGGACTTTCGTTATCCACAAAGGACTTGCTAGAAATTGGCCTGAAGCTTCTATTAGTAATTTAACACATTATTATTAAAATTACACATTTCCTAACACTTGCTCAGCAGGGGGGGAGTTACATTATTTTAGCTATCTATGATTATTTTGCCACAGGCTTTGTACTGTTGATCTCATTGGACTTTTTTCGTTGTTGTTTTAATTCATTTTCTTGGAGCCATTCGCATTGCATGACAAATGCACTTACATCTATCAAGGTCTGTATTTTCACATTTTGTGCCAGAAAATTATAATGGTTTATACAAAACTAGCAAACAGCAATTTGGTATTAAGGATAGGCATGGAATTTTTGAATTTTATTTTTAAGAAGGGAAGAATAAATGCTCAGAAGTACGCTGAGCTTAACCTACTACGGAGACAGCAGTCTAGGGAAATTCATTAATTACGCTTGGGTAAACAATAAAAAACAGAGTACAAGTCCTTATTATTCTTTACTATCATCATGTCTAAAATTTTCTATTAATATTCAACACATGGAATTGATTATCAGAATTACATTAATGCTGTTGCCCATATAATATGAAACTAATGAACAACTGAAATGAAGATTTATCATCACAAGACGATACGTGACTTTTCAAAGCCCACTTGAGCAACACTGTATTTAGTTTCCCTATCGCCTGCAGCAATCTTCAGAAAAAGAAGGTCTTGTGTTGCACAGAGGATAAGTAAGCCTATTAATCTTAATTGTTCTTGAGTAGTCATTGGATCACAGATTAAAATTGTAATATAAGGAATTCTAATTGAATTTGGAATTCAACTTTCTTAAAAATAGTACCACGCTGTGTTTTGAGAGATGCATATACTTTTCTTACAGTTTTGTGTGGTCATGATTAGAAGAAAAAAAATAGCTAGACAAATAATGTCCATTCACTCAATACAGCACAAGGATCTCTATTCTGAGAAAAAGCCAAAGGTCAAAACAACATCATTTGTTTCCAGGAAGGAACTTAAAGCTCTCCACTGAGTAAAGAATTGCTTCTGGATAGACATTAGCAGCTAGACTTCACTGCAGTCAGAGAGAAATCTTCAATGCAAAAATGGAAAGCAAGAACATAATGCCTATGATGATGTAGGATAATATGGCACCTACTTATACACTCTTGGTGCTTAACATGACAGATGAAACAAGAATGAATTTACATGTACAAACACTGGCAACCTTCACAGGACTGTGCTGCTAACATGAGTTAAAGGAACTGTGATTTGCCTAAAGCAACGATTTTCCCAATTACTGGCATCCCACCAGGCATTTGCTATTTCATACTTTTCATCTGTTTTCACATTAAAAGTGTAAGAACCATAAAACCCAAATACTACAGATACTACGCAGTGGAGGCAACTGCTTATCAGTTTGCCCCAACTCTTGAAATGGAGGTTTCCTGCAGTTCGTAACTGGAATCTGAAGAGAAAAAGAACCTGGAGGGGGGATGAGTAATGATACTACTGCTTAATTTCAGCTTTGCAGACAGTACAAAGGCAAGAAGAGTTCTTCACAGATGCAATCTCTGCTCCTGCTCAGGACTCAACCCAGTCAAGCTGCTGATAAAAGGACCAGGGCTATATCCAGGGTCACATCTGACAGTAATAAACCAAATTGGACAACCCAGACAACCCAAGGAGGGGTCAATAAGCTTGTATATGGTCAACATTTTGCCAAGTAGTGTATTGGTTGTCATACTTCCTAGTGCTGCAGAGCTCTAGTAGCACCCAGATATTTCAATGGGACAGAACCTCCCTAGCGTAGGTTAAAATACATGCTATTGGTATAGTTTCTTTCCCAGTCTAATCAATTTTTATTTTTTAATAAGGGCTGTTCAAGAAACGAACTAAAGAACAAAGGTTGCATTAATTACAGACAAAAATAAATTAGGTTTCATAAACCCTCCAACTTAATAAGGGTTAAAGAATGAGAGAAGGTAGGTGCTCCTCATTAGTGAAGAGCTGATTACCATGACCCCCACAGACTCTTCTGAGAGTGATTGGATGAAATATTTAAAATGGAATTTTTGTGTGACGTCCAACCTTTCTACCTAAGGAATGCTACAGATAATTGTAGCTGAATAAAACCTTTGAAGTTTATCTCCTGAATCACTAAACACCTGCAACTCTATTGTATGACACTACACACTGCAAAATTATTTTGTATTTGTCTAGTATTTCACTAGTGATGTAGAGAACTACACAAAAGCATCTGTTACACTTAGCACGATAACTTCTCATGCTCATCTGTGCACACTTTCAATTGTCCCACTGCCTCTGTGCCTGGACCACAGGAGGTACACAGAAGAAGGTACACATGTAAGCCATCTTCCAATTCTGGGTCTTAAATCTTAAAGGTTTCTCTAATAGCTGCTAATCTTTGACAGTTTGCTGCTGGTGCTGCAGTTGCACCACTCAGAGCCATTTAGCATGATGGGCAGCTAACCTACCTGTGTGAATCTCAAATTATATCGACTCTTACAGTAAAAATGCTGTGATGGATAATCATTCCCTGCACACGTTTGGGTACTGTTCCTAATCATTACCTGTCTTGGAACTACAATCTAGCCCAAGAAAAGTGCAGGACTTCATTATGCATAGAAAAATTCTAATATATCATCAAAGCTTGCATGATGGAGATCATGAAGTTTGGCTCTGAGAAAAAAAAAAAAAAGAAAGAGAAACTACCTTCAGCAGTTTCTGACTGAAGCATCCGTACATGTCCTAACCGCAGATTAAAAAAAAAAAAAAAAAGAAAAAAAAAAAGAAAAAAGAGAAAAGGCCAAGCACCACAGAAATGCTGAGTATCTCCAGACAGTCTGATAAATAATTACCTTTTTGCTCAGAATTATACATTTGATATTTAACAGAATTTTAGTTTTTCTTCATTCTGTAATATATGCCTTTACCACTGCTTTTAAAAATTTTCATTTTAAACATGAATATTCTTCGTTTTGGCAAAGAACTAAATGAAACTTGCAGGTTGAACCAAACTAACATTCATTTAAATGCCAAAATGCTTCTACTTACCGTTTGTTTCAAAGGACAAGCTAATTGACATATTTAATGCAAAGATCTGATTTAGATAACTGTGAGCAAAAAAGCCAGTAAGTACATCCATATTACATGGATTTTTACAAGTACTTATAAACCATTCACTTAGTGACACTAATCAGAATGACTTTATTACATTTTAAGATAAGCAAGATGTATTAACTGAAGTTCATGGCAAATTAGCATGAAAGTTAGAGAGACGACATCAACATGAACATGCAAAATAAAAAAAAAATGCTTTGTACATTAAATCATTTACAAAATAAAAACTTTAAACGTGCAGTTACAATATATATAAAAAAAAAAAGCAATGGAAGGCATGTAAGTGACATGAGGGAAAACAGCCGGGTTTACTGACAAATCAAGAGAAAAACCTTCTTCTGACTTAAGAGATGCCAATGTGAGCTGAAATAAAGCAAGCTAGCAAAACAGAGCACTGCGTCATCTCCCACGCAATAAAAAGATGAATAACTGTAATAACTCTGGCTCACTGTGCTGAGCCTGCTTACTATCAGCACTTGCTTTCTTTGACATCCGATATTTGACAGTAAGATTCCTCCCAGGTGGTACATTTTATGGGCAAAGCAAGAGATTCCCATTACAGATGCAGAAAAATTGCTCTGCTTGGTGGTATTAGCTACAGTGAAGGCTGCTTAACATAAAGCAGTATCGAGCCGTCTGTCACGTATGACTGATCCTTGGGTACAAATAGACAGTTTTCCCCAAGAATTTCTGGTAAAAAAAGACTAAGAACCAATGCCATAGAGCAGTACAATGTAGTGTTGAGAGAACCACTTGGAAAATTATACATTACAAATTTCTGAGGAAACAGGTACGACAAAGTCTCAATTTTGGGATTAGGACTAAATAGTGATATACAGCGGAGAAAAGGAAAAAGTCTGAATTTCTGGAGAGTCTGAGGCAGATACCGTGTGCTGCATTAGAGTCATCTCACTCAAAATGTAACATGCAGAAAACATCCAACTGAAAACATTACAGTGCTGTCGACTGGGATGGAAAGCGTTTCTCAAGCTCCTCCACAACACAGCTCAAGCTGCCATTCTGCTGGTTGTGCTCAGCCACTGCCTCTGGAGTTGGCAGCTCTGGTGTTGCAACTGGTTTGAGCTTAGAAATGTGCTTGGGCAGAACGTGGTTTTTGTCTATTTGGCTGTACATGTTGGCCACGGACTTTTCAATTGCTGCTAAATTCTGAATGTTTTTAAGAATACCTTTCAGCTCCCTACGGGGAGGTGGCTCTGGCACTGGGGCCGGTGGCAGTACAGCTGGCTGTTTGGCAGGGGGTTTTGAATGCTTTGCAGGGGAGAGGTGCTGGGTGCTAAGAAGAGATGAAGAAAGAGACACGGGGGGCAGAGCTGGAGGATGTGGTGGCAACAGAGGAGGGGATGGAGGTGGAGGTGGCAGCAGTGGAGGTGGGGGTGGGGGAATTTTAGGTGGATCTGGAATGCTTTCTGCAACTTCTCCTTTGGTCTGAGGAGCTAGAAAACTTTGGCAAACTGATTTCTTTATCCTAAAAGACGGAGGAGTTGGTTTCCGAGTTGGTGGAGGAGAAAGTTCTTCAGGATAGTCGTGGTGAGTGATGATTACAGAGGGGACCGTGGAAGGCTCAGGCTCAACTACTTCAGCACAAGGTGTTGGAGAGGACAGAGGAGAAGAGCGAAGGCAAGGAGAAGCAACCACACTTTTAGGAGACTGCTCTAGCATGCTCTCTCTTTCTTGGAAACAGCTGCTGTGTGTTGGTGAACGGATGGATTTCACATCAGGAGATTTCACTTGCTTCATTTCCTGCAAAGCCTGCTGCTCAAATTGTCTTGCCTTCTCTTTTACAGTTAACTTGGGGCCACTTATCCTTTGAAACAGTGGACTGCTAAGATCATCTCCGCTAGGCTGATTTTCAGTTCGTTCATTCTCTGCTTTGAGTCTTTCCTGTTGCCACTGAATGGGGTCCATGATAACCGGCCTGCTCAGAGAACCAGGCACGTGTCTTTTGGTAACATGAGCTGGTACCGTCCACGCACGGTGACTGCCTCCCAAGGAGGCATCTCTCAAGACTAAGTGCATAGGAGAAAGAGTATCTAGGGCATCGTTTCTTTTCCGTAGTAACCCAGCAGCAGCAGGACTCTGAGTGACACCTTCCACATACAATGGGTTTTGAGTAGTTAATGGGTTCTCATCAGATAAAAAAGTAATGTTACTTGAAGATTTGGGGAGATTATTGTTCAATGATCCATTGATATTAGATTGCTTGTGAGCCTCAATAGCACGGGAAGCAAAGCTGCTTATAACTCTCTGACGATCTCCTTCTTCTAAGACTGATTTTTTTCCCCTGCTTTGTTGGAAATGGTAGAGAAGAAAAAGACTTGAAAGAAAAGAAGATAATCACATGTAAGGAAACATGCATGGACATAGATTTTTATGAGAGAAGAAAAGAATTTGTGATATGAATCAGAGCCATAACAATACTTCCAGCAAACTACTACTACCCAACACACACACAAAAAAATCTACTGGACTACTGGGCAAGACATTTACTTTCACATATTCTTTAGGGGAGAATGACTTTAGGAGGAAGAGAAACTGTAAGATTTTAGCTACTCAGCAAGTTCAAAAATTGTTGACTTCTTAAAAAGTGTAGATTTCAAAAGTATCAGGGTCAGTACTGTACCCTGTCTTCCAAGTGATACAAAACATCAATATTACGTACTATTGCTATACAGTTTCCCTGTGAGATAATATGGAATCACTGTATGTATACTGTTTGTATGTTTGTTTCCATCACTGACACAGCAGTGGCACTGTGCCATACAGCGCACAGCCAACACAGGTTCACCTTAAAAATTCCTGTGAGTATTCTATTTTATAGTAATTGTGCATCAAACCTCTGCAATTCTATAAAAATGTGTACAGTTAGGCAGCCTTTAAGTGTGACTGCATTGCCTATTGAGGAGTGGCCACAGGTCAGTTGTAAAACTAGAACTGCTCTCCAAGCCGACAGTCAGCCTGAAACCATGGCCACAGGGGCAGTCAGAGGTACCCCAGGCACACCCGAAGCTCAGAGCTGCAAGGTGCAGGCCAGTGGGAGCAGAAGCCAGTCAGCTGAGATACGTGTTGCACTCTGACTGTTCTGAGACTGATTTTTACAGGCATTAATTCTTGCATTTATGATTCATCTATTGATGCAGAAGTATCTGTATGTGTACCGATTTCATCTCTGCATCATGTTAGCCAAGCGAAAAACCCTTGTAGTTAGATAACATTTAACTTCTAGTCTAAAAGTAGGATGTCTCACCATATCCTAGAATTTACCTAGCACCTCTGAGTGACTGATTAACCTACCTTCCTCAAGGACTTTTAATACCAAACACTACTGAGCAAACTTTAAGATAATCAGTACTTTAAAAATCAGTATCCCCAAACTGCCTCCTAGAAAACAGTGCCCTTAGATCCCTATTTTAAATAATGCTTACCTGAGACTGAAAATAAACTTATTTCCCCCCAACTATGAAAAATTTAGGATATTGGCCAACTCCAGATACAGCTAAAAGTGAAGCACTTGATACTTTCAAAGAAATGATTCCCCCCTCATTCAGATGAGACTGCATCAAAATGCATTTCCATCACTGCCATATACAATTTTATTTTATTGTACCTAAACAGATCCCTGTCTAGTACAGAGATGCAAGAAAACGGTCCTAAAAATGATACCTACTCTATAAGCTATGTGAAATTTTAAGTATATCTGCAAGACAAGCTATAGGCAAGAATATGGTGGTGTAAGGGGACATTATGGTAGAGTGGGGAGTAAAGGCAACATTAACATTACCGCTTTTGTGCGATTCAATTGGAACTTCACTGCTTTTGTCATTAGGTAAAGATACTTTGCAGCTACCCCATGCATTGAATCCCTCATTGAAAACCTTCCCCTTGCCTTAAGCAACTGCAGCTAAAATATAGCATGAGAGTAATGACATTTATACAAAAAATTACCACTAAAACTATTTTTAGAGTCTCTTGAGCTGTCTAACAGTTTTCCAAAAATTTCTGAGTTAAAAATTCTTATTTTTACAAAATTTGAGTCATATTCTTTTAACTTTTGAAAAAAAAAAAAGGAATAGTGGAAAAAAATAACAATATTTTCCATTTTGACATGAATGTTGGAAGAAGCTGTATTAGACCTCTTGGACAGATTGCTCCATTATGCAGATATTTTTTATTTCCTTTTTTAATTATTATTATTTTTTGACACCCCCTCCCCCCCTTTTTTTATATATATTACAGATCTGAAAATATTACTCAATCTAAACTACTGGAAACTTAACCTCTAGTGGTTAAACATTCCCTAAAAAAACTGGAAATGTAATTTAATAATTCATACGTAAAAATCCCCTGAATGTTCACAGTTAATATTAGAACACATTTGCTTTTTATTTTTTTTTCTTGTTTTGGCTGGGAGATGACTCACAGAGAGAAACTACAGCCTCCCATTTGTCATAGGGACCCAGGAGGATCGAGAAGAACCACTGTACAGCATACAGGGCTCACTGTCCCATTTGTGAACCCTCCCAGCAAAGCCACAGAGGATTACGTTAGTGAATAAACTCTTCCTCAGGCACTACAGTTCTCCAAAAATCATTATGCCTTTGGGCAGAACATAACCATATACTGTAGATAACTGTTCTAGTGTAGAGTTGGTATGAAAAATAATTGATTTCACACTAATAATAAACTAACTCTTCATTCTCAGGCAGCATACTTTAAGATTGGTCAAGCATCCTCTATCTATTTAGAGACGAGAGAAATAAATGATTCTGAACTTGAAGGACACCCTCCAGTAGAAAGCTCATGCAAGATGACATAACCTTTATGCTACTGGAATGGATTATTTCAAAAGCTTCTTAGCTCCTTCCTTGCTTCATATGAGCTCTCTCACAGATGAGGTTATCCTGAAATCTTCTTCTGTTTATGTATGGGTATTTTAATCAATGAGAAACTTCAGCTCGCCAGTATGAAGCCTATTTGTGTAAACTGAAAGATGAGTACCTGTCTAGCAAGGAATTACAAATAGCTGACTAAAAAAAGATTTTGCTTCCATCCAATTCTAATATTTTAAGTCCATGACCAGAAAGCAAATCTCCTGTGTGCGCACTCAGGATTTTAAGGATTTCATTGTTTTAATTCTTTTTCACCTTAGTATGACTATTTGGCCTCAGAAATAATACCATTCAAGTTCAGCAATCATACTTCATTTCTACTTCCTACAAAAGGATAAAGAGGAATACAAGTATTGAAACTTCACAGTAAATGTCTTTCCTGTACTTGATCAATGGACAAATAAAAGATGAGTTTCAGATTGCAAGGTTTAATGGGAACTAAGGTAAGGAAAACTAGCATTTCTACTAGCTACGAATATTAAGACAATGAAATGAGCTTACTTACTGATGCCTATGTGTCCAGACAGAGAAAAATGAAAATTATGAGACAAGGTAGATTTAAAACTGAAGAGCTTAGTTTCATTTCATTTGCTATAAACACCAAATTAAGAACACAAGACACAAGGCAGTACTGCAAACGAAAGGACAACTACACACAGGAAATATTTTACTAAACTTCATGTCAAAATTTAATAAAAGGTATTTCCTAAAGAGTAATTTCCTACGTTATACCAGTGCCTTGAAATCAAATAGTTGACAGAAAGAATGTGTAATTTGTACTTATTTTTATTGAATTGTGTGTTTTTTTAATTTGTTTTTTTAATCCTAAGGGTATTCATTTAACTTTTAAGGATTTTTACTCATAGATGTTTGATCAGTTCCTTAACGTAGCTGTATGCAAAGACATCTGGGAGAAAGTATTCTAAATATGGGATCTTTTTTTGGTGCTGTGAAAAACTATTATTTATCAAAATGAATATAAATCTAAATTTGAATTTTGCACACCTATAAATTAGCACCTACATGTTTCAGTGCTAAAAAGTAATATTAATAATAATAATAATAAAAAAATATCTTTGCAGGTAAAATAAACCAGCATAATGAAGCTTGATCTGGGTTTAGCAGAAGGTATTCATTCATTGGAGTACAAAGCGCAAATTCATCTATAGGGATATCCAATTCCCAATGATAATCAGCTTTATATCACTGCCAGTAAAATCAGCAGAAGTCATTTGTTAGTTTCAGTAGGAATTTAGTAAATGCAAAAGAAATAGGAATTCTATCCAGCAGGGCATTTCACTGCATGCATAAACGTACAGACGTGATCCCATTTGGTTTGCAGTCAAAGTGCTCACATTCAAAGATGTGACTATATGCTATTGTCAAACAGTTTTTTCCTCTCTTCCTGCCCCAGAAATAACACTTCACAAAGGCAAAAGGTATAGGAGGAAATCCAGCAGTTAGGAGAAACTATTCTTGCTTCAAGTATAGCTCCTGTATCTACATAAGAAAGCTCAAGCTCTGGCATCATTTCGAGCACGGAGCCTGCTCTCAGATGGCTAAGAGGTAAAGCAGCAGTGACAGGCATTGTCACACCTCCTTACCATTTAATAAACTCAATCACGGCATCTGTGACATTTCAACACTCTGAACAAAACAAATAATGACTGAAAATACAGAAGTTGGAAGTCCTCAACAACACCAGTGGCTCCGTCTCCCTGCCTCCAAACATTATTATTGCTGTACTCTTCAGCGTTACCCATTTTTAAAATATAAACATTGACGAGTAAGTCTGGAAAGCTGATCAGCAACACCCTCTGCCCCACCCCCTCAGTACAGTACAAATATTAATTGGCTCTTCTCTACTGTAATGTTCTCATATTGAGAGTTAAATTGTTGTTGGAGCCCATAAATTTCAGATTTACAAAGGCATGAAAAGATAGGCATCTTTGCAATGTTATTATATTACAAGCATCTAACAGGTAAAAGACATATCCAGTGAACTGCCAGTTGTTTCTCTACGTTGATAGTTCCTTTATGTTTAAATTTAATTTTCAAAATGGTTTTAATTTTAAAACAACAACAAGAAAAGAAAAAAAAAAAAACCAGAAGTTTTGGTGCAGCAATTTTATTAGATGTGTTTAGTCAGCAGCTTTGGAAAATGTTGGCCTGGATTTTTATAAAGGAGCCATCCTGGCTCCCCCTCTTAGCGATGGCCTGCTGTAGGCTCTAGAAAAAACATCTGGTTATGCCTTGCATTTTGCCAACTAAAAACCTGTTAAAGATTCCCCTGTGCATTAAGAGAAATCCCCGTTAGCAGGTTAAATGTTTATCTCCTTACAGAGAACTTCTATTTATTTTCCAGATGTTGGAGAACCCCAAGCAGCTGGAGAAACATCCCTTCATGAAGAAAAGCTTTTTTGACATAGACTGCTGGAAGTGGTATCCCTGCAAAGTGAATCATGGCTTCGGTCACTATCAATTATATTGATGTATTGCAAGGAACACTTACATGGTGCTGTCGCCAAGCTCTTCATAGAGGTTGTTGGCAGCGGTGCTGGCTGGTTTGCCTGCCGGTAGGGCCATCTGGATTCTTGCAGTCTTTGCGCACTCAGCCTGTCGCCTTCAGGAAGCCGTGCAGGGTGGAGAAATACACTCAAATTAGAAGCACTCTATACCCTAACATAAACTGAAATGAAAAGTTTTCTATGTTTTTTTCCTGCAGTTTTCAGAACATTCCTGCCTCTCATCCTCAAAGAGAAGTAGTAACATGAGAATTTTTACCCATCTTTTGCACCTCCCCACTATTTGTTCTTTCTTCAGGGAATCTCAGCACCCACCCTGGACAGACGCCTCCTGACCCCAGCACTGCCACTTTGCAGCATGCACTTCCAGGCAATGATGTACGCGCTAGCTCTGACACTGCTCTCGTTAGCAGGTTTATTATACTGGCTGCCCAGGGATAACGGCAGGGAGAGTAAGCTCCTTTGACTATTTTACTCAAATGCCAAGAGACTATAATTTTAAATACAAAAAACTCTGGCAAAGTTTAATTCATCACTTACAACTCCTTTCTCATTATAGTTGACTGCTAAATTTCAGTCTCAACATTTTTCCTAAGATTTTTTTTTATGGGTAAATTCACTGCAACAAAACAAAACAAACAGAAAGAAAAACCACACAACTCTATTTTCTACTTAGAAAATACAAACTACGGTTCCTCATTTGCACCCCAGCCTGACATGCAGTTGCTTGCTTGAGGAATACCACACACAGATTAATATTTTTCCTGTCCTCTGAAGGAAACAGGCTATGTCCTGAACAGTGGTATCTTAAATGCATGTTAGTGTGCAATAAGAAAAGGCCCTGAGTGGCCATACACGTAACACTCGAAAGCCTTGCCATACAGAATGTTCAGAAACAAACTGGAGTGTAGGAAGTAAGTCTCACTGACTGTCAGTTACCCTTTTAAAACTGAACACGAGTAAGCCCTCAGAATTTCTATGCAAGCATTTAGAAACAAAGCAGAAAATAAATACTTACTCTTTGAATCTGTTTTGTTATGCAGAAAAAAGATGAGGAGATAAAATGGAAGGTTAAATTAATTCTGTTTGTAACAATTGTCCTAAACAGTGAAACTAATAGGAGTAATAAACTAGATGCTACTTAATTATTCCACACATAAAATTACAGAATTAATGACATGTTTAAAGAATCGTAATTTCCAGAGCTGATCAGTGAGTGTTTAGCTGCTATTTACAATACTCTTGAAACAATTCTGCAGTTGGTATAAGCATGAATTACAGCAGGGAAAATTGCTTTGGGCTTACAGAAAACAAATCCCTGCCACACATACAGACAGAAAAGAAAAAGACACAAAACCAGGATCTACCTTGTCATATTTCGTTAGCCAATAGAATATTAGAGATGTGTTTTTATAACTGCTTTCTCTCTTTAAAATGTTTTGAGAATGCTACAGAAAATGTCTTCAGTAGTGAAAGAGTATTATTTTCAGTTTCTATTAAGAAAACAACATTTTTTGTGATTAATAGTGTGTTACTTATACTTAGCTTCTGGGGTTACATTGAATAGTGTATTTCTAAGACACTACATAATAGCAAGGAATAATGAGTTTCTGGCTTGTTTACAAAAGCCATAAATGTAGGCATTGAACTGCACTTTGACAGTGGTTATTTTATACTTAGAAGATAACTCATTTAATTTAAGTAGCACTTTTACAAAATTTAGTAAGTAAAATTAATCCTCTGAATGTTAACTTGATCATGGGTCTGGAAAGCACTGAAAAATGCACCTACTGCACATAAAAAGTTTTAGCAGTGAGAAAATATTAAAAATTTCCATTATATGTGCTGTGATTATGACAGTTAATTTTATTATTTATTTAATGATAAAAATAATATAAAACAATGTATAATTTATATATTATAATCTCTACACTCAAAGGCAGTCTCGAGTACCTCCTTTGTCAGAGTGTTATCAGGAAAAATACTGAAGCTCCTTTCAAAGAGGAGGAAAAGGCTGTAATGCTGTTGCTATTTATTAACAGTAAAATGCCTTTTATTTTCTTTGATCCTCTTCACTGATACCTTTTCCATAAAGGTGTAGTTTAGATTGGTCTGCTCTGAATCCAACTCCAAGTTGTACTTCTAGACAACTAAAATGTGATTTTTGATGAAGTTAGACAGATTCCTTAAAGCCCTTAAAAGACTGTTAATCTCCTTTCATTATCTAACAGGCACCAAGGAGAAATTTTGCTATTACCTTTCTTAGAGAACCAGGCCACTTGGATAATAAAAACAGTAATCACCAACTAGTGGTAGGTTGGGCTGGTTCAGTAGTGTTTCACTGGAATCTAACAGCTAACTTTACATATGAACGATAGACATAAAGCAGCTTTGAGATGTGCTGCCATCCCACTGGTATGAAGTTTGTCAAGCACTTCCAGACTTCTGTAAAAGATTTTCTGCTTTGACCCAAACTGTTTGGAGAAATTGGGGTGTAAACGCAGTCCAAAGAACCTGCAGTAGCCATTAGAAAATGGCTGTTCTTGCCTACTTTTCTGATGTCACCATGGAGAGTGCTTTCAGGCAGGCTACTATTTTGTCCATGTAGGATAAGCTTTTCCAATAATGAATAACATATCACAGAATCACAGAATCATCTAACGTAGTACTTTCCAAATGGCAAATTCCATTCCAAATTTCATATTCCAAAAAAAACTCCAAATGGCAGTGCAGAAAGGAAAAATGCAGCGTTTAAATCCCACCTGGAATGCTGTACTATATTACACCTATTGCAGCATTCAAATTGTAAGTGCTCTATGGCGACACATGCACATCAGCTTGTCTGTGCCCTCTCCTCCCACAGACTGCTGCAACACTGCAGCGGGAGTCTGCAGAGGCGCTGCCACTTCACTGCCCTTGATGTAACGAAGGGAGCAGACGACAAAGCATTTCTCAGAAAGCAAACAAACGACCGAAAAAACAAATGAAAAAATCCACCATGGCTCTGGGAACCCCATCCTGCCTGGTCCTACAGAGCAAAGGTTTCCCATGATAAGGGCATATTGCACTCTATCTAGTTCACCGATTTTTAAATGGAGATAGAAGGGCATGGAGATACAGATGGATGTATGCACAAGTTGAATACAGCTTGTTACTGGGGAAGATGCATGGAGTTATTTAGGTTTTGGTTTTGCAATGATTGATAATTTTTTGCTCTGAATATGCATATGGAATTAAAAATCTTTCATAATAAGCTAAAGACTTTTTAGTGGACCTGAAACAGTCCATTTCATAGGAACTAGTTAGCGATGTTGATCCTTTAATTAGTGTACCAGCCCCATGACTTAAAACTCTTGAGTCTATGAAAGGTGAATGAAAATATCAAGCAGGTTCTTTCTGGTTATGCTGACTTGAATAGCACTAACATGGCACAAAATCAAATTTTCATTAAATATTTGCAATTAAGAAGCACACAGATAGAGAAAATATATAACTGAATATTTTAGGATTTAAACAAAAAAACAGTTAAGTCCTCCTCTTATTTTGACTGAGCTACGCAATTTGATCTTTGATTCACTTATTTAACCAGCACTATTTTCTTTATTTTTTATTTTTATTTTTGGCATGGAATTCAGTTTTAATCTACACTTGCATTTCAGATGTCTGGCTTTTGATCTTGTTTCAGCATGACTTCCAGAACAGTTACTGCAACTCAACTTAAGAAAGAATAACAAGATGCACTTCCCGTGCATCTCATCTTTCCATGCAAAGTCCCCATTAAGCCTTAACCAACTAGTGTGATGGGAGGGATGTTACAAGTATTTCCCCGTACGTAGACTAGCAATAAAGGAAAGTTTTCAAAGCAGCTCAGCTAAGAAATGTAGCATCCTTACTACAACATTGCTGTTACAAAAAGGAGTCAGAATACTTACTGTCTGTAGCTGACCATAACAATTAAAATAGCCGGCATACAGCAGAGGATGATAATGACAGCCAGAGCGAGGAGTGCACCTTCCGTGTAGCCTACGGCTTGTGCCTGCTTCTTGACATTCGCTACCACGTCCGGGGTGCGGATCTCCAGGATGCGTCCCCCCTGTCCCAGGTACGGCTGGAACTCTTTATTGATATCCAGCAGTTTGCCATCAAGGAACCTTCAATTTCACAAAAGAAAACTATTACAGCCAACCTCATTAACTGTGTTTGAATTACTGCAGTGTTGGGTTAATAACTATGCTCTGATAAAGCACATACCTCTCCTTTATGTGCTTAAGAATATCAGTAATTCCCCATAATCCCCATGTCAGTGATAACTCCAACGTACTTAATGCCAGAACACAGTTCAAACACTGAAAAGGGGCAGTGAGCTGAAGCTTATTCTCATTTCTAGGGGCAAAAAGTTCTCCATGCCATAGAGAACAGCATGGCCAACAGTTTGCTTTGTGCTTTCTCCTTCAGTGCAGAGGATTAACTAACCCTCCTGCACACACCCCTAAAGACTGGTCTGGCCACAAGTTGAACTTGATGCTAAACTAGAGGCACCTAATTTTTAAAGGACTTTCCTTAGTTTCTTAGGGTAATGTTTTTGGTTGGTGATCCGTCCAGTTTGTTCCCTTTTAACCTTCCTCTCAATATTAAAAATAAGGTGATATGGAAAACTTTTATCTGGAAAAATTACTAAGATTAATAATCCTCTCCTCACACGGCTGCATCAATTTGGAACCTTATTCTTGCATCTGCTCTGCCTAGTTAGCCTCCATGTCTCTGCTATTTTCTTACAACATAGTGGTAATACTATGTACTGAATTATTTGAATAAGACTTCTGACTCTCCTTCCTAAGGACTTCTCAAGGATGGCAACAGGAAAACACCAAGGGACAATGATAAGATGAACTCATCTCGAGTGGGAGTGAACATCTGAGTTGTTGATCTCTTAAAAGATGGCACAGCATGTTGGTTTTTTTTCACTGGCTTCAAGCTATTTTAGAGCAAACTCTCCATTAGTGATTTTTTTTAGGTGGAACCTGTAGCAACATTCCTGAAAGATATAGAATTGCAAGGTGGAGGAGAATAAAATTTTAGAAAATAATCTTGTTTCCTTCAAGACTTTTTTTTTTTAAATAAGATGAAGTTTACCTCTTCTGGCATTTCACACCTCTATTAAAAGGAAAAGCACTAACTGCAAATAATAAGTTTTCGTTTAAACTTCACAGGTTATCTGAACACTGCCAGACACCAGAACAATCTTGACTAATGGTAATAATTACAGGAGCAATATGGTATCAAAAAGATACTGGTATTAAGTAGGCCTACCAGACACACAGTTAAGACAGTTAAATCCTATGGCAAAAGTGGGGTATTAGCTAGTCGGGAACTCTTGTCACTGCTTGTAACCTACAGTGATGTCCATCTTCCATCTAACTTCAGATTTTGTGCATCACTAGGAGAGGACTTTGAAGAAGAGTTACAAAGCAAAGGACTAGAACAGTACCTGAAAGAGCAAATGTGGTGGAACAAGTTCAGTATGTGATCTGATAATTGGCAGTTTCAAGAGAAGCAGCTAAATGTAATCCTAATCAAGTTATCTTATTTCCCATATAACTGAAAATACTCTCCCATATGACTCTGACAAAAAAAAAAAAAAAAAGGCAGAAATTTGCCTTTGGGGTTGTCTAGGCCAGGGCTGTAATTTCTAAAGGAAAAGAAAAATTGTTGGATCACTTTTGGAAGTGAGGGCTGACTCTTTCACAAGCCGCCAAGTAGTTTCCTTGAACTCCAGCCGTAAAGACCACAGTGGGAGGCACCCACTCAGATGGACAAGGATCCTGCTGGCTCTAAGCTATAGCAAAATCCCCCCTCTGTCCATGTACACAGGTTTTCCTAGAAATTGCTGGGAAAAGCACAGATTAAAAAAAAATAGACCAACACAACAACAAAAAATATTCTGAAACAATTTCTGCATATTAACTCTGGATGTCTAAAAGTAGTCTGAAATAGCTTTTATTTCATTTGGATGATCACAAGACAAATTACACTCCTAAAAGACCACTTCTTAAAGGCTGTTCATTTCTTAGAATTGATTTCCTCTCAAACAAATTCATTTACTGATAAATTCTCATAGCATTCGTTCATCCCCACTTTTTTCTAACTTCGGAAAGGACACACTCTGATCTGTGTGTGTAATCTATCAGCTGGATCTCCTGACATGCAGAGCAACCATCCCAAATGGCGAAATACTGGGTACCAGTTCTGTGATACCAGCTTCAAAGAGGAGCAGTGACTACTCACAGACTTGCAGTCTCACAAAACCAACCCAAAGCATTTTTGAAGAACTGTTTCCCTTTGTACTGCTGTGCTCTACTAATATTCACAACTGATTCCTTGATTTCTTCTACAAAGCATTTTCTGGGTAATTAAGCAAAAATCCCTTTTCTCTGCCTGAAGACCCGCAATGATGGTTTGCAAGATTATAAACCGAGTACAAATGGATCTCTAATTCTTTTGTTGTACACTAGGTGTCACTGCTGCACGTTACACATCCTTTTAGCTGGCCAAAGGCATCATTTCAGCTAGGACAGCATTAAATCTCTGCAAGATTTTAAAAGTCTCTCTTAAAAATTCTGTTAGCATTTTCTTGACAAACCCTGTTTTACAAGGTTTGTAACTCAACTGTTCACGTTCTACTCCATGATGAAACATGATACATTGTGCAAAAGATTCAGACGGGCAAAGTATTTTATTTTTAATGGTGGACATTTTCCACCTAATATATGCAGGACAAATTTTCTAGATGCAACTTTTTTATGCTCTAATAAATCGAACCTTCTTTCATATAAAAGATTAAGAAAAACGAGGCTGATCATTTCAGTCTGTAGTATTATCTAAGAGGCCTCAAAGCCTTATAGGAGTTTGGCATAAAGGGAGGAAATATCAAAGCAGTTACTATTCACACATTTTTTTGGTCTAACAAGACAGGTTCCTGGTTAATAAAGATGTCAGGTAACCAGATGTAAGAGTCCTAAGGAGAAGTATGAATCTCTCACTGCATATCAGTCTTACAGAGTACAGGACAGGGAAAAATCAGCATCTCTTGAGAGAGACATAGATTTTCCCCGGCTGGCAATGAGGAACGCAGGGCAGCTGTTTTACTGATGATTTCTAAACCACGTTTTTGTTTTCCACCCATTTTGCCTGAATACAAATATGTGGGATTAGGCTACATGTTTGGGACTTTTGGACATGAGGCAGTCACCTGTTCAAAACAGCCTGTTGGTGAGCATGGCATGTCCTGTGCATGCACATTGGCATTACTCCAGCACAACCAGAGCGTGCTGCAGTTCTTCTGTCTCCTCCTTTCACTTACATTCCTTATTACTAAATTAAGTTTTTAAAATTGGAGGCCCATCTCTGACTTTGCAACCTTTCTTCCATCATATCCAGTCTCTTAATTGAAGCCTCTGCCAATTAATCTATTTTCTGCTAAGATCCTTAGCAGATTCCTGGCTGGCAGAAGGATGTTTGTGGTTCTTGCCAATCCCTTCCCAATGAGGACACCACCACTGCCGTGTGTCCTGTAATCCCTCTAAAGATCTAAATTCCAGGAAAGATGGTCACAGAAGGGTTTTATTTTTAGATTTGAGCTGAGTCAAATCTCTTGAGGCTGCCAGTGAAAATTTGTTAACTTCAGATTTCATGCTATAAAACTCTTGTTTCATTTCTCTCCTTTACGTTTAGTAAGCTGACCCTTACTCACCTCTACCCTAAAGCCAGGGAAGCATTCCCCAAGATTGTGCTGATTTACATATTTAAAAGCCTTTGAAGAGAGGGCAGAGAAAAAATAATAATAATAATAAAATGGTAAAAAAAACACCAGCAGGCACATGGAGCATTCTAATGAGATTGCTTCTAAGTTGATAATATCCCATACATTTTCAAATCAGAGGAATGAATAACGTTCCATTCGAGCTGGAAAATTTGCCTTTAACCTATCTTAACTCTATTCTGTGTATTCCACTGTACACACAAACATCCCCAAAGACATTCCTACATTCTCAATGGGCACCAAAATCAAAGGGATGCATTTTCTGTCCGTGAAGAGAGTCTGCAACAGGAAGATATCTTTCTTAGGGACCTGAAAGAACAAACTGCCTCCATGCAGAGACACTAGCTCACTTTCTTATTCCAATACTAGAGTTGCAGAGTGCTTTTTCCAAAGAGAGGAAGGAACAAAAGGGTGACAGAGGATTTTCAACTGTCATCATGGTCACATAAGTTTTCTGAACCTGGGCAGCACAGAATAATGTCTTTTAGACCTTGAGTATTTTTAACGGGATCCCACCTCAGCCATACTCTAAACTGGAAGAAAACCCAGCCCTCAATGGATTTACAAACTGTGGAAGTGGAGAAATAACAAGTAGGACGAATTGCTACCAAAAATGAAGACACTCCATTCTGCGAACTGGCAGTAGACAAGTGAACACAAACTCCCAATGCATCGCTTAGACTGAAAAAGACTTTATGACCCTGGAGATGCCTACAAACAAAAAAATATGGTCAGCAGAAGGAAGGAGGATATCTTGCCTCTTTATTTGCCACTGCTTTGAAAACTACCTCTGCTAAACTGCGTCAGACTTTTATACTGCTAGTTCAGAGAGAGATGCTGCAAGACTGGAGAGGGTCCAGGGAGACTAAGTGATTAAAAAACTTAAAACATTTCTCAGAGTGCAGAGCACAAAGAACTTGCCAAAAAAGAAAAAAGAAAATTAACAGAATGATGTGATCATAATCTTAGGCTTTGGGGGGAACAAGAAATTAAAAGCACCAATTGTGTGCTTCAATCCAGCACCCAGAGTTATAGCAAAACACAATGACTGCACTTAGACATATTTTTTTTTTTTAAGTCTACTTTTTGACAGTAAAAATAATTACCACTGCAGTAACACTATGAAGGTTGTAGTTGATTGGATTTTCTCCAACAGTTCCTTTGCTGAAAGACGTGCTCAAAGCAGAATTAATTCTGGGAATTCCTATGATCTTTATTATACCAGGTCAGACTGATCACAGTGATCTTTTCCAACCTATAAACTCTGAATATATGCAGAGATTTAGTATGCTATAATTCATCTGTACTAAATTAAGAGCTCGGGAGAACAAGCCCTTTTTCAATCATAGTTCACTGAGATGGCTCACAGCCATTTACTTAACAGGCTGCTGACTGACATGCTGCTTTATGCCATCATTGAGCAGTCTGGTCTAGTTTTCACTGAGATAAAAAGCAAATGCATAGGTGAAACTCACGCAAAAAAACAAACCAAAAGATCGTGTCTGCTTTAGAGGAAGAACTTGATTACCATTTTCCCTGTTTTGATACATATGCAGAATGCTGAAACAAAAATACAGTTCCTAACAAGATGGTTCTGTGACCGTGTTGATACCTTGGCAGTTGAATGGCTTGAAATACTGATTTTGTAACAAAACCTACTCGCCCCTAGTGATGACTCAGAAAAAAAAAATAATGCAAAGAGATTATATTAATTTTGTTTTCCTTACCTATGTAACCTCTGGCTTCTCCAAGTTTTTTTTTTCCAAGCAGGCAGAGAACAGAGCTGCATGTCAGCACGGTGTCCCCCGGGAGCTCTGCTAAGGTGCAGAACCCCGGGCAGGGGGGCACCCTATCAAACCTGCCACAGGGACAAGAGCTGTCCCCACCACAGTCAACATGCTGTGAGCACAAACCCATCAGTAAAAAGCCTCTTGTTTTTTATGCAACACTGGAACTTAACTGCAACTTTGGAAATAGATCGAAAAGACAAAATAACGTCAAATTGTGTATGTAGGTGGTCTGTCTACTGGTTCTCCCCATCTCTAACAGCTGATGGGATGTCCGCATGCAGATCTGTCTGCCCAGCCCACTGGGGACCTGTGAGCACTGCTGATTTCCTGCATGTAGATGCACACCCTGGTCATGTCCCGATGGCTGTGCTTTGGACCAGGTACACACCACCTCTTTTCTTTTCCTTTCCCTTCCCTTCTCTCTTTTCTTCTCCTTTGGTTTCTACAAATAAAAGAATGAAGGAGATACGCTCCCAAAAGAAACTGCAGAAAGCCTGAAGGTCAATAACTGGAGCACCAAAGCCCTTGCCTGGAGATCACCAAGCAGTTTTGGTACACAGAAAGTAAATTCCTTCAGAGAATTTAAACTGGAAGCTGCTCTCCAGAGTGAAGCAAATGTATTGCAAGCTCTCATGGGGCAAGGTCTACATCACACATGCTGGGGCCATTCACTTCAGGGGAATGGACTGAACCTAGTAAGAAGTAAACTCCCAAGCTGCATGTACCGTAGATGTAGGTGTTGTACACCAGCTGTTTCAATAGATTTTTTCTGTTCCCATTGTGTTGAACCACTTACTAACAGCGACAGACCCACAGGCTTCAAAACTGTCCTTAGAAACATAAGAAGAGTGACAAATAATATACTCACTTAAAAAGTTCGTTCCTCATTATAGCTCGATTTGTTTGCGGGTCGATCGCATAGACCATGAGGTCAGACTTTGTATAATCCTCTTCAGAGTACCCATCCCCAAACCTCCGTGCACCAATGGATTCCACCACAACTGTCGCACCTGGAATCTGATCCTGGACATAGCGTTCCAAAATCCTGAAAATGAGATGGAGCCAGAAAGCTGCAGTGATTTATTTGTGCTGATCGAGACTGACAGCCTGAACGAGATACTAACAGACAAAAACCACTGGCTTAGAGCTCTTTTTGGAAACCTCCACTCCAATATAGACTCTTAAATGCTCAACTCTTGGGAAAGCCTTAGCAGTGTTAGGAGAGGTCATCAGAAACAGTGTCCTTAAGTCTAGTTCTTTGTATTTTTGACATCAGTTGAGTTTTAAATGGCTCATGGGAAACACCAACTGTATTTCAAGAAAAAAAAAAAAAAAAGCTGTCATCCTTTCATTAAGCTGTATGATTTCATAATCCTTCAGTTCCAGCATTACACAGGGTGCAGACAATAAATTTTCACCCTCAGAAACAACAATTTCAACCATTTTCTGTGGGATATTTCACCTGGCCCTCTAACATAGCACCTGATACTTCGGAGGGCATGAATAAGTTTTACAGCTGTAAGAAACTTGGAATATCAGGCTGACAGGTTTACCACAGAACAAATATAATGAAATGCAGAAGTTATAGAAGCAAAAGAAAGATAGGTTGATAAAATTTAGAGGCAGCTATGCCTGAGATAACAAGGGCATAACGACAATAAGCCAAACCAAATCTATCCCTTTTCCAAAGAGAAGGACTCATTACAAGCTGCCTTTCTATTACCTACGCTCTGCAGATACGTATATGAATAAGAGTATGTCAATACAAGAGAACAATACAATTCTGGGGACATAGAATCTGTTAGAAAAGATGACATTTACAGTTTTATTTATTTATACGTTATAATTCTTGATGATGAATCAAACTTTTTTCTTTTTTTTTTTTTTCTGACTATTAAACGTCCACAAACATCTTAGTATGTGCTTTTGGAAGTAATTTTTCTGCAGCTTTCCATGAAGAACCGTTTATGGGATTAGTCATAAAATGTGGTCTGACTCCTAAAATATTCGAAAAAGGCAAAGTTACAATGGACATTTGCAGAATGTCCCTCTGAACGAAAAAATAGGCAGAGTCATGCTTGTGCCCAGCTGAATTGCCTTCAGCGTGTCTGCAAAAGCAACAAATCAATGGCACAAGGACATCACTGAGCACCTAAGAAGTTTCTGCACAGACACAGGCACAACCTGAGCCTCAGACATGGGGAGCTACAGGGAAGTTATAACTCACTACTGCTCTAACAAGCAACTTTAGAAAGAACAGTACCTTACCACTGTCAAAAATATATTTATTATTTCCTCCCTCCCTGTCTGATCCCCTACTCCACTGGGGCCCATAAAATTTGCTGAGCTCCTGTAGCAGACTGCTTCTATGCATCTGCACTGCTGCGTATCCAACAAAGAAGAGATTTAGCGCTCAACAGCTCAGCTGTATGCGGTTCAAATCCTGCAGGCACCAGGCAGAACTGGTACAACCATCAGGACCGGCTGGGGCTGACAGGAGGGGTGGTGGGGAGCCGAACTCTGGCCAGAACGGATGGAGCCCGATGGAGAACATAGAGCGGTTTACATGGTGACATCAGACGAGTCTGTCGGGCAAGGGCAGAACACATCCCAGGGAAAACAGGAAAACTACCTCTGCCCACAGACTGGCTAACATGGGGAGGTTTACAAACTGGGACTCAGAAGGGTTGCCTGCAGACAGTTCTATAAACAAGGGCATAAAAGCTAATATCGTCGATACTGAATACAAGGACTAGGAATATGCAGAAATAAACAAGAGAAGCTGGAAGTCTAATAGCTCCATCAGAACTATTATGTATTACAAATATATTTGAAATATATTATTTGAATCTGTAATAAGCTTTGTATTACAATACAAAGCAGTATTGCCATCTCATGACTTTTCATGATCACTGATTCACATTTATCCACCTCGTTACTCTGCTCTGTATGTGACAATTTAGCATACCCTTAAAATAGAGGCATGTCTCTAAGATTTTGAAAAATCCAAGTTTGTCAGACCCAGGCCTTAGTCTCTCTATACATAGTGAATATACACTGTCAGTGCAGAGCCATTTTTGTAGAAATAGCAAGAAGTAGACTGGCTGACACACTGCTAGTTGACCAGTGGCCTGTTGCACTCCTGCTGCTTACTGCTATGGCAAACTCTGCTCATCTCTGAGCAAAGCCTTACGTCAATACAAGCTGTCTTTAGAAAGCTTTTATAATGCACATGGATTCACACAGACCAAGTATGTAAATCGTTTACCTCCCTCATTAGTACAGAATCACCTTCTGCAGGGGAGTTTGCTTTTGCTTCCTTGCACAGAGCTACTATTTTGCCCACTACACAAATGGTCTGTAAGGTTGGGCAGTTACAATGCAAGGTCACTTTCAGCAGAACTTGGTAACAACACTCCCTTTTATCAGAAATTCCTGGCATCGCTTCTGCTGGAGTTTGTTGGCAATTGGAAAAAGTGAAGGACAAATACCATGCTGCTATCAGACCATCAGGAATGGGTACGCTGCAGCAACTGGCTTTAACTGACATTGCAAGACACACCACAAAGTACAGTGGAGTGTCAGTAGGACTTCATTTGAAACACACAAATTTCACGTTTTGGTTGAAATGTATAATAAATGCACTGAAGACTGAAAAGCTGCAATTAAAGAATGCACTTAAAGACAGGGCAGTTCCCTGTGAAGCTATTTTAAAAGTCATTCACCTGAACTTGTAATACTGAAAAACCCTACTAAAAGTGGCTGCCTGCACGTAATACTTGACAGAAAACCAATTTTTAAAAAGCTTCCTTTAAGTAACAACAGCATTTGCAGTTACACTGTATTTATTAGCAAAAGTCAGCCTAAAATTCCCTTGTTAATGCAATGAGAGTAGTTATCATCCCCCAACAGTGGTGTACATGAGCACTAGGACCAAACTTAAGCGGCAATGGTGCCTTCCTACTGCTCCAACGCCGGTTAGCTCTGCAGACATAATGCAATGAGCAGAAACATCTCCTAGTGCATCTTCATTCCTCCTGCTTTCTGAATTCCCATCAGCAATACAAATGGAGTGAAGTGAAGGACGAGAGGATTTTCACTATCACTGAGGACACAATGTGGCTCTAAATATTCTGAAAACTCATATACGGCTTTTTTTCCCATCTTTAGATGCAAGAGAAAGACAAAAGCAAAAACACCCAACCCCACAAAACCAAACCGCAGGGGTGTTGGTTCGCTGTGCAGCATTCTGCTTCCCAGAACGCTGCAGAAACCAGGAAACCAAAGCCTGAAGGCTGGGATGCAGCAGCTCGCTCCGTGAGCACCGTGCCCACGAGCAGGGCTGACGCACCATGCTGCCAGGCAGGGTGAGCCTCCCGTGCCCAATCCAGGCAGAGAAGACCCCCACCGAGCACAGGATTACGTTGTGGGGTCAGCCTGGCATCGTGGCACCATGCTGCTTTCTCCCCACAGCTGCAAGGATCCAGCACGCCAGACATGCCCCTGCACGGGAGAGATCCTGACATGAGGCCTGCTACTGAGAAAGACACAAAGAACAAGCATGTGTAAGGCTCACTTGGAAACTTCTTTGAAAACCAGCGTGAAGGTCCACACAAATTGGTTAATTCACCTCAAAACGTGAGATACAGAGCCAGCCACATGAAAGCCCAGCAGCAACGGGAACCCTACGAGGCTCTACAGGGTACAACAGCAGCCAGGTTCAGTGGCCCTCCGCTGCCCTGGCAGAGATGCACGAATGGCCCAAAAGCACCACCACAACGTCCCGGTAGGTTTATGCCCCTGGGCTGGACTGCTCAGCTGTATGCGTACCCGCGGAATCAGCACACAAGCAAAAGAAACTATTCGGTCTGCAAAACATCTAAGACTTTTGCTCATACCTGAATTTAATCAGGGCGCAAATTTCTTAGCAGAAAATTCTACAAAAAAACCCACAATGTTTCAGTTCTCTGGCAATTTGACAGCCTGCTGTGTTTATGGAGTTTCTGGAGCACATCAAAATTATTTAAGAAATTAAAAGAAAATTTGTCTTTCCCTCAGGACTCAGAAATAACAGATACCATGGACTTTGAGATGCATGTGTTGATGACCAGATATTGTGTGCAATTTTGGCTCCTGCACTGAAAATCCTAGCTCCCCAGAACCGCTTCCAAATCCTAACAAATCCAAATTCTAGGTATTTGGAAGTGTAAGCAAATTCAGCAACAATGGACAGCAGAGAGCAGTCAGCTCTGCCAGTGCACATTAATACACACTTTTCAAGTGTTTCACACCTGAGTGTACTCTCCCAGTTTTGCTTGACTTCAGCCAAATTCTGGTTGTGGTGAGTTTTTGCAGGGTTAGTACCGGGCAGCTAACCAGCTAGATATTTTCAGCTGCACTTTCAGGAACAGACAGGGCCTGTTCTGGCCTTGCTGCGCAGCTGCTCACGGCTTTGCAGGGTGAGGCAGGCGGACCCCAGCCGCTGCCCCCTTCTCGCAGCACCAGCACCAGCCCGCAGCCCAGCCACGGTACCCCTGGGGTGGTGCAGAGCTGTCCTGAGCCTGCCTGCACTGCTCGAAACCCTTCCTGATCAGCTCCATCAGCACTCGGCCTCTTTTTGCTGTTATGTAGAATAAAAAAGCTGGAACTGGGGTTTATTTCAAGCCTGATAATATTGCTTCTTTATAAAATGCCTTTTGACAAGGATTATTTTTACTATAACCCACAGAATACAAATGTGACACAAAGCATGCATCTAAGAAGGAAGTAGCAACACTGAGCCAATTTACTCTGTGTATAACAACATTAAATTATTTAGAAAACAACCCAGAGACAATGTCTTTATACCTAGTTACCCTAATCCTATAAAAGCATATTTCATTGTCCAATATAAAGGAAATTTGCTTTCTTACATACTGCTGAAGTTTGTGGTGTGCTTATCATGCACAATCCCATCCTCCAAAAACCCTACAGGCTCTCCGATCGTTTATTTCAGTATCATTTCCCCAGTTGCAGAAGGAACATCACGCTATGCTCACCCAAAGAGTAACACCCGGACACATCTGGACTTGGACCCAGAAGACTTATCTCCACATCTCAGTGCAAAAAGTTTCTTACTGCAATAGTAAGCAATTCCAAACAAAAGCAGAGGTTTACAGCTTTCTCTGAGAAGCCATGCGCTGCATTACAGAGCTTGAGAGACTGCACGCCGGCAGAGTGACGTGCGGTATTACTGGGGAGGATAGGGCTGAACCAGAGCCTCCCAGCTGACAGGGGAGCACCATGTGGAAAGGCCAGAGCTGAATAAGCTTTGGTCTTTATCAGCTAACTTAATAAAGCTCGCTTAACACCATTAGCTGTCCTGATCGCAGTGGAGTCTAAGATCAGCTAAGAAGCGGACTGGGCTCTGTTAGCACCACACACAGCTACAGCCACAGGACGTGCGTTCTCCAAGCAAAGCCCGACGTAATGTGGGTATGAAATGCAATGCGGCCACTTGGAGGCAAATGTCACAGTCGCTAATCTCATTATCAACTTGCTGATTTTGCAATTTGCTTTAGAAAGAAACAATGCAGGACACAGAAGTCAAAGGGGAAAAGGCAGAGGAGGGGCGGGCTCAGCTGACAGCATCAGAGAGTGCCGAGGCAAAGCACACGGCGGCTGTGGCAGTACCTGCGGCTCACAAACGCTTTGACCAGGGGAGGAAAGCCACTGCCAGCTGCACAGTGCTTAATAGACAGCTCTGCCACCACCTCAACATGCAAGTTGACTCAGCTGTAATTTTAGGCATAATTCAGCCATTATGTGGCAAAAAATAACGCAAGCAAAAGAACCATACTTCTATGTGCAAACTACTAAGTCCGCATGATTTCTACACTGCAACCAAATCCAGCAGAAGACACAGGCTCATTTTCTACTAATTCTTGGAGCAAGGACAAAACAAACAAACAATAAACCATTTGGTTGAAGGTTTTAACAACTCGACTACCTTCGGAGGCACCACATTTCCAAACAAGCATCTCTAGGGTGGCACACCCAAGGGGGAGCTGTGACTGACTTCACTGAAGGTGCAAAGAATGCTGGCATCCCACTGATGTCTCCTGACATCTAATTCCATTATCTGCAGCCACATTTTGATAAGTACGTTGCATTTCAAAGGCATTTACTCACACTTCTCATTACTGAACGTACCGTCATTCTATCAAAAAAGAGGGGACAGAGAAAATACAACGCCACGCACAAATGCCACAGAAAGTGGCACAGAAAGTCGACTCACGTCGACTGCCCCTTTCAGATGCCACCTACTGGGTTCTGCGAGCAGGATGAGAAAACACCATATGCCATTCCGCCAACAGCAAGAGAAGGGGCGTGATCTGTGTTCCAAAACCTTTCCCTAAAGAAGGGATTGTGCATTGCAGCTCCTATATATATTATGTAGTATAAGTACACATAAAATTAAACACAAAATATACATATGTTATATGATTCATTATTTATAGCAATACACCTTGCTACAGTATATATTATGACATTGCATTTAAATAGACCACACTTTCCACGTAGCAAAGGAACGCTGGCACTCCTTTAAGAAATGATGGCAGTCAACTTTATATATGGAAACTATTAAGTCAGCAGCCTGAATTGAATGTCTGTATTCCAAAACGCTCTCTGACCATATCTCTGAGGATCAGCACTTGCTTTTACATCCACATTTTCTAACAAAACTTGCCTGGTCACTTCTATATTGTTCTTAAAGTTTGAGTGGGGAATTTCTGTAGCTATGGAAGTACTCCCATCTTCTAAGTGTTAAGGTATTAAAGGACTGCAGCCTGCAACGTGCCAGAGGGAAAGTCGTCTGGAATTATCACATGTGCCATTTCCAGCAATTCTGTCTTGAAAACTTAGGGAATAAAATCTATTAAGATATACATGACACAAACGAACATCAGAAGACAAAAGGAGAGCTCAGATTCCACTTCCAGCGACAGGTCTTGCCAGTAGTGTGCATGAACCTGAATTCCCCAGCCCAGGAGAGGCAAAAATGCTCTCTGGAGCAACACAGAGAGAAGGAATATTCAAAAGCCCATGATATTAAACTAGGACAAACATTTTGCGACCTCTGCCTTTGCACAAATACATGAAGGTTGCACTGGGACTTCTCTCAAATGAAACCAGAATAGAGAAACAGGGCATTGCCACCAAGACCACACTGAAAATAAAGGAGACTATGGGAATCTCTTCATGTGGGAATGTCAACATTTCAGTGCTCAGATAAATTTACTACATAACTTGTTAGTAAACTGTAAAAACTATTGTTGTATCTATGTACTTCTATTTGAAGTACAAGGGGATTCCACCTCTTCTCCAATGAATGACTCCTACACCACCACCTTGGAGGTTTTCTTCATGTGGACAGAAAGTAACCTCCCTTCTCTCCATGCTCACTCTTCACTAGAGTAGAAGGAAGAACATGGGACATGTTCTATTTTGATTTTTGAAAGCAAGGAGACGATCCTCATGTGGTTCTTCAACAACTCCAGTACAGTACACTAGACGTTTGTAACACCTATGGGATGAAACACGTCTCTTCTGGTCATGGGGCCTGTCTGAGTTTAGCTAGAGTTGTAAGTTGCAGCCATGTGAAGACCAAAGAACTAAATGGTCTGACAACAAAGTTGGCCATTTTGTTGTGGATGAAGTCTGTTCCTTCTTTGCCCAACAAGTAAGCACTCACACAGCAACATGGCCATAGTTAAAGTCCCCCCAGATATGCCTACTAAGCCTCACTCCATTTTCTCTGTCACCTGCAGCAGACATAAATAGGCCCATCTGAACAGTCATAATTGAAGCGGGTGAAAGAAATGGCAAATCTGACATTGATGGGCAGTCCAGAGGATATGGAAAGATCATTGACGAAATTAAACCAGCTGCAGGGAAAACCGAGGTGCTTCCTGAATGACTAAAAGCTCGTGACACTATCAGAAATGTCAGCTAAAGACATACCCATTTTCCCTCTCGAAAAGCCCAAACTCCTAAGCCAAACCGATAGCAATGTTTTAAATCTTTTATTTTATGCTGTACTACTTTTATTTGGGCCATTAACCAACATACATCTTGGGCTATGCTGAGTAAGCTTTTCCAGTGTGCAAGAACTGAATTATGTATTTCTCAATAGCGTGTAACTGTTCTCTAGTGAAAGATAGAGGCAGCTGGGGAGAATCTGTTATAACTTGCTCTCCAAAGTTGTTTAAATCACTATTTATTTTGGGGGGAAAAATCACTATCATTTCAAAAATGACCAACTACACACTTTCTTAACATACCCAATCACCAAAGCATTGCAATCGGTAGTTAAATCTTATCTTTTCACAGCTTAATATTTACTATCACTCCACTGCCAAAAAAAAGGAAGAGGGGAAAGAGTTGAATAACCACTGTTGCGACCAATTTTGTTAATGATAGTCTTTTTTTCTGTTAATGAATTACCAAGCATTCAAATTTCATAAATTAATGCATTACTTGAAATAGCTCAGAAAGCTCTTCAGACAAGAACACTTTAGCCTGAGAAGGTCTCTAACTTGATAATTTTCTCTTTGCCTGTGATTCCATATAATGCATGAAAACAATCACAAATTCCTAGTATTTTGTTTTTATGTTCTGCATAAATAATTACAACTTTTGTAAAAACAGGGAGATAACATTCCTATAAACCTTAGGAAGAAAATCCAAGAAATCTGAAAAGGCATATGACATAAATAAGTTTCTATGCAAAAAAAACCTACACATATGCAGAAGAATATATGACACTTCGCATCTGCAAGTATTTTCAAAAAAAGAACGCAACAGGCTTCTTGAATAATGCTCATGTAACCTCTTGTAGCAAAAGTTGTATTTAAAAGCTTAACTTTAAAAGTGAAGTTCTTACATCATACTTATTTTTTGCCCTCACGGTGTTTGCAAACACAAACTCTTCCCAAGCTTATCTTAAACATTCAAAACCCGGCCTATTTTATTTTTATACTCATTCAGAAGCTTCAGTCACGGTGAAGTATTTACACATCTGTCAGAGACTTCCATGCACAGGGGCCAGAACAGCCTGAAACAGTTCTGAAAAGACTTCTACCTGGCAGGAAAGGAATTGTTGGAGCACAGGGACTGAGGAGCACAGCTCTGGGCTGTTTTCCAAGACTGGAGCAGGCTGTGCCAGCCATCCCTCCGGGCCCAGGAGGAAAGAATTGAGGGTATGGTTACAGCACGATTTATTGTTCAGGCTCTGAACACCACTGAGACCTGCTGGGAGCTGGAAACAAGCTGCTCCAGTGGTTGCAAAGGGAGATTTCTGTAGGGACAGTGAAGGGGCGAGAAGATATTTGCTCCTGCTGCTCTTGCCACGCTGCCCACTGTAGCACTCACACTCAGCCCCCCAGCACGTGTCATGCAGCCGACACTCTTCACTCAAGCCAGGCTTGTTTCACCCAATTTTCAAACTGCCCTCCGTAAAAGCTGTATTTTGGTGATAGCTTCTTTGGCTCCGGGATAGTCCAGAACTGGGAGGATCTCAAACACAGCCTAAGTCCCAAGTACTCTTCTAAGAGCTGTGCTGTGGCATATAGAAAAATGGTACAGACATGTTCATCTTCTGCACTCAAGAAAATGGAAGCCCAGGAAGGCTACAAGAGAAATTTGTGTACAGCGCAGCATGCTAAGGTCAACTTGAAGGCTTAGGAAAACAGGAGTAAACTTTTCCTATTACTGTCAATAAAAGTTATGTTGTTCTTCATCTCTCCAGCCAACATCAACACCTGACACTTTCTGAAAGCTAGATCTTAGTGTTAAGCAAGCAGACTTGTGTATTATTCATAGCTCTAGGAAATGGGAGTCCCTGCAAGCTCAGACTATTACCTGAACAATTTAACAAGTGTTTTTGATGTTATAATCAATCAGAGCTACCTTAACCCTGGCTTGAAGCAGAGAGGAAAGGGGGATGTACTAAGTATCCAAAAGTTAATCTGTTGATTTTTTCCTAGCCCAGAGAAGACATGAGACATTTAGATAACACACTTCTTTTTCAGTGAGCGATTATATCATCAACCCTAATGTATTTCAATTTCCATGGAGCTGTAAAGGTGTAACAATAGGATGTAACAGAACTGTGGAAATCTGAGAAATATCATTCATCACGGATGGACTACACTGATGGAAGAGTGCCCAAATGTTTGTAATCACCTGTAATATTTTCTTTCCTGTATGTCTAATTCGTGGTTATACGCCTAGTGACATATAGATAATTATCTTTGCCTTTCAAAAGGAAACCAAAACTGAAAACCTGACTCCTGGAAGCTGTCACTGATGTGGCATACGAGCACTATTAAAACATTTTACCGAAAGGATTTTTGCTAGCTTCCAAGTATGATAAAATACCTTGCCTTGACTGCAAAGCATTAATGTTTCCAATTATCTGTATCCCCATCACAACATTATATGCCTGCTAGGCTTCAATAATGACACCCAGTTACCTTTTTTTTTTTTTTTGCAATTATTATTTTATGTAATGTTACTGGCATTAATTGTACCAATATAAATTTTCTAAACTCTGCTTTCCCTTACAGCTATGTACCCAAATAAAACCACAATGAATCCATACACCTCAACGGCACACACTGCCTCAATCTTCTGGAGCTGTGCTTTATTCATTTCACATCCTGGATTTTGACCAATGCATGTTCTGTCATCAGTGCTTGGAGGCTCCACTATGCTCCGAGGGGCAGCTCTGAACCTAGTTTGAGCCTGCAAAGCAGGCAAGTATACAAGCAAAGAAGTGCTGTATCTCCGCCCCCCTCGGGAGGAGGGGCAAAATGCAGATTTGGGGGGCCAGCGTCATCACCCAGCTGGTTGTACTCCCCATCAAAATACTTGCTTATTTGCAAGCCTTTTGGAAAGAAAAGCAGATCATGACACAGAAGGAGCACTTCTTGCTGAATCTAAACACAAAACCAGTGAATTGTCTGATATTTGTAGAGTAAGTAAATTTGTTACCCTATGAGTTGATCTTTGTTTTGTTCCACAAGGGTGGGAGGAACATTAGAGACGATGACTTGCATATCCAACTGATTGACCACAGAGACCTGGAAATAAAAGAGTGAGATTCATTGGCACTTCCACATCTAACATCCTCCCTGTACAAACAGAATGGAATAATTGCTTTCCTGCCTTCACTGCCATGCCCTGATGTACCGATGTCTCATTTAATTCCAGAAAAAGATAGTTGGGAAATCTTGCTTTGCTTGGCAGCCAATACCAATAAACCGCAAGGAAATACTTAACCAGAACTGTAACTGCAGACCTGCATCAGAATTTTATACATATCTGGGGAGAGGGAGCCCATGAAGCTTGTTTGTCATGGTTTAAAAATTTACTTATAGCATTCATGAATATCCCACATGCCATATTCAAAATCACTTATTACCATCTCAGTATCTTTTATGACTTGACAGGAAGATCCAACCTTGGAAACATGCAATTTACACCAATGTAAATGCAAATACCAGATTAATTCAACTAAATCTAATGGTACTTTGTTAGAAAATTACATTGCTCATCTATTGTGATTGAAGTACTCTGTGCAAGTTTTTATCTCATTCTCTAATTTCTTTATCTTCTCCCTCTATATGGGATAAAATATCTCCGATCTGCATTTTCTACTACAAAGGCAAAGCAACTCCTCTGTTTCTCAGTGGCAGGTTGGACGGTGAGTGTGCAGAAGGGACTACAAGCACGGATCACGTTCAGCACAGCTGGCAAACTCGCTTCACATCTCAATCTAGTCTCCTTGAGCTATTTTTAGCGTGATCCCAAGAAAAAGCTGCCTTTGGATAAAATGGCCGCATGCTTCCCCCCTCTCCCCCCCCCCCCCCTTTTTTTTTTTCCTTTTGCTCTCTCTACACAAGCACAACCAACCTCCCCTCAGGTTGTGAAAAGAACAGTTACTTCCCCAAAAGGTGGAGAAAATAAAACATTTCTTAAAATCTGGTTCATGTTCATATAGACATGACAGTAAACATCATGTTCCATATATCATGTCTCTATAGGTGATTCTGGAGCTAAATTTGGAAAAATATGTAGGACAATGTTAAAACAGATAAATTTAAAAATCAGTTATCCAAATTAATTCTAAAATAAAGAACAACAACTACTTTTCATACGAGAAGTCTGAGCGCTGTAAGCGCTTCAGTGGACGAGCCATAATATACTTTCACATCAAACACTGATTCACCAGCTTTGAAGCTTAATTCAACTTTAAATATTTAAATGTTCTTCAAATGTCATCAGACACACTGATCAGAGTGTACAGACTTCTTTGTGAGAAATACAGAATTATAATGAACTCAGATTTTAGACTATGATTACTAAAAGGAACTCTAAAGCTAGGAACAGTTTAATATAATTAACTATATTACACAATTCAAGCAATCACTGTGCACCTATTTACTGAGTACTGCATAAATGTAACCAAAAAGCAACAGTTCTTTTGCAACCTGAAGAATCACAATTATGATTTCTCATTCATGTACAAAAATGCAAATAAAAACACATTCATGACAAGCTACAGAAAAACAATAGTGTGGAACAAAAAAACAAGAGTTAAGGTTTCCATAGTAACACTTGTGTACCATACACATTTGTAAAGATCTTTATTTTTTCCATTACTGATTTTTCCTTTTGATCTTGAAGCTACAATAGAAAATTTCATCACATTGAGCCAAATTGTAGGCGTCTACCTTGAGCCACCCTGCCAGTCCCAGGCAGCAGGACCAGCCCCTGCAGCATGAAGACATTGTCCCAGCAGATTTGGCACCTCATGCTGCTCGCAGAGCACTGCCAGGGCTCCGAGGCACTGTCCTGGCCCTCATTCTGGAGAACACCTAGCTCTGCCCACGTTCCTTGCTGAGCTGTCCCTCTGGTGTTGCTCCTCCTCTTCTCCCTAGATCTGCTCCCAGAGCAATCCTAACTTCTTCCCATACATCTCATCCTTTTTCACATGAGCAATTAGTTTCATTTCTCTTACCTACACACCTTGAACTTGCACTGAAAGCGGTTACACCTCCCGGTCTGACCTCCTGACACCACAGTGACCTATGACAGTGGGATAACTTCTGTTTAAACTACAAAGCCCAGGAACAGCTGGGTCTAGTTAGAAAGGATCTTCATGTATGGATCATGCTCAGGGCACACCCAAACTTTCATGTTGCAGTGGTGTCCATCTGTAACTGTATCTACAGCGACTCTAAGCTCTCACTCCTTGCTCAAGAACAGTGTCTCGGAGTGCCCATCACTCACTAAGACAACCTAAATATGCCTCTATAAATTAATGAGACAAACTTCACTTTCTAATTTTAATGTCAATATCTTTGGGCTATATTTTAATCTAGTATCACCACATAAACTGCATGAGAATGCCCTATCATTTTGAGAGGTCAAGCATGAGGATATCATACATTATGTTTATTTGCTGAATTCCTGCATAACTCAATATACCAAGTATTATGGCTATCATCTGTATCATTTGACAGTGTTCCCATGAACTAGATAATGTACTTCATCGCTATGACATTATGCTAATATTAACCCAATCCATCAAGTTATATAGGCTTTAAAGAAATTTAGCTTTGATGGTTTCTGTGACTGACAAAGTCAATGTCCTTTACTCGGCACAAAAAATGAGCTCAGTGTCTGAAGTTGGTCCCATTTTTGAAACATTGCTTTCCTGAAAACTTAAAGTACAGTCTTAGCCCAAAATTATTCCTTTCATCTCACTCCCAGACATGAGCAACTAACACACTGCAACCCTGGCTTTCCCCAGTCTTCTTTCTGAGCCTGTTTGTTCGGCTCTTTGCCTGCACTGCAAAGCAGATACATCAGATCTAACTGCGACCCAGAAGCTCTGCAGTAACCTTAACACAGAGCACAGCCCAAGTTAGCAAGATCCAAGTTAGCAAGATTTCAGCTTGACTTATTAATTGGGGCTTAATGCCATATTAATCCTTCTTAACCCACAGTTTCCAAACAGGAGCTGCCTGCACCTTGCCAGCTTAGAGGACAGGTGGAGTAGATCTGTAAATGCTTGTGTCTGACCACACAGATGTGACCTGTTTTATAATGGGAATGCAAAAAAAAACCAACCAACCAACCAAACAAACAAAAAAACCCCACAACTTTTATTCCCTGTTTAATGCAAAGAATTAGAATTTAAATTGAACCACTGACAATGGCTCTTTGAATAAATAAAACACTGAACATCATGTGGTAACTGAAATCAGTGCCTCTACCATGAAACACGACGGAATGTTTCAGACAGTCATAAAAGCTTCTGATTTGAAAAAGCTTTATTTCAGTGACTTAAGGAGATCAAGTGCACTGTTTATGGTCTTCCTGTAGGTCTGCCTGAAATTAAACTTTATGTAGTGTTCGAATTTCCTCAACAATTATTCCCAAAAGATAATGCCTGGCTCATACTTACAAGTACATCTGCTTTGCTGCTCAGTCCTTTTCCATAATTGTCAGTTGCAATGACCTGAAACTTGAAATAGGATCTTCTCATATTTTTGAACAGCATAGCAGTTTTTATTAGCCCTGTGTAAGCTTCAATCACAAAACCTTCTTTACCATCCTTGATTGGAGGAATGATGAGCCTGTACTGCATGGCACTGTAATTCCCAGTGTCTTTATCATCAGCCTATTAGGGGAAAAAAAAAAGAGAAGCAGAAGCAAATAAAGTAAATATTCACACAAAGAATCATTAACCTTGTCCTTTAAATAAAGTTGCATATTGGTCCAGCAAATCTTTTCCACTGATGTTTAAAACATTAGATCCCAGAGAGTGGATATTGCTATTACTTTAAATGGTTCATTTAACTTCGCAGCATACAGCTCTGCTTTTCCAGCAATTTCTTTTTCCTATGTTAGCTCTAAATTGTTGAAAAAAGGACTTTTCATGTCTGCAACAAACTGAACAGGTAAGAACAGTTGAACCCTGAGAAACGACTACTTCCAAATTCTTGGTAACAAATACTATTTTAAAAAAAAGCCATCAACACACACACACAGACAAGAATGTTCTCCCTCTTCTTAGAGACTTTCTTCATTCTCACGCATTGAGCACATATTTTTGGAGTCTTTTTTTTTTTTTTTTTTTTTAAATCTTTGAAGTATCCCTGCAGTGCTGCACAACAGACATGGGGGACAGACCTAGTGGAGGACACAAAGCCGTCCTAGCATTTCTGAACTGCTGCATAAGTAGGACAAAGTCCTGCCATCAATTAGGCAGCCCCAGGAGCTACATTTCAACACCCACCTTATGCCTGACAACCCCGTTCCAGCCTCTCCAGACCTACTCCTTCACACAAATCATGCTCCAGTTCAAAAGGCAGTACTCATTTTCTGATAAAAGTGTTTCTGCAGACCCTTACAACGCTTTTGTGTGCTTTATCTAGGAAGAAGTCAGAGAGATGGCAGCTAATTACTGCCGGTACCTTTGCCTACTCACTAGGCTTGGGCACTGCCTCAGCAGCTGGGACACTTCAGCATCTATTAGCAGGCTTTTATCAAAATACTTGCACAACTTCTTAAGTCTGTGGCCTCAGCTAACGTTGGAGAAAAAACACCCTTCACATCAAAAAGGTGCTGTTCTTTCTGTAAAATCCATAATTCATCATGACTTAAAAACAAAAACAACAATCAAAACCCACCCAGGGTTTATGGCAGTGTTAAGAATTTGTTTACCATGATTTACCATGTTTACCACAGTCTGTCTAAAAGGCATTATCTGTGCAAGGTCATTAAGCCTTTGATAGATGGCCATTAATCATCATTAATTGTTTTCTCACCATTGCTGAACAAAACCTGCAAGGTGGAAATGTTTCAGAACTCCTATTTTATCTTTATTTTCGGTTAATTTTCAGGGAGTATCAGTGAGGACATGTAATAAGCTACGCAGCATAGCACGATGCTATCAAGAGATACACATGCCAGACGGGTATCAATGGATCCAGGTACTCCACGCTGTATGTGCTTTCCATGCTACCCTGACTGCTCTCAGGCCAGACGGAAGAGAGAACCACAAAGAGCTTAAGCTGTGATATCTGGGCTCCTTTAGCTGGAGGGAGCCAACACGTTTCACACAGCACAGCAAGTGCTGCAGAACCGCCCAAAAGAGCAGCTCCCACCGTGGCACTGGCTGCCAGGCCGTCCGCCACTGGGAGAGAACTTTAAAATAGTCTTTGCATCCTTTGTAAGGGTTTTGTTTTCCTCTGAATTGACAAAGGTTTAGCTGCCTTGGCTATAAGAAGAAGCAGAAATATAAACTGTGATAAAGTTTTTTCGTTCTGTAGTTCTATAGCTTTTTTATGCCTTTTAAAATCAAGATCACCACCTTATGGGCAATCTCAAACACCTTTATTAGTGTTTTCAGGAAACACGGGGAAGGTTAAAAGCTTTCTGAAATTTACCCCGCTCTGTCAGTCACAAGGTAAAGAGATCGGCGAGCTCTTTGAGAACAGTCCTGCTATCCAGCTGCCACAGGTAAACAACCCCAAACCATCACAGAGACAGCAGACAGGACTTCGACAGCTGCATTTTCAGAACCAGGCTGCTTTTTGGCTTTCCTTTTGACAAGTAAATTGCTGCAGGAACAAATAAACGTGAAGGTATGCTGTAAGGCACAAGTAATTGAGGAAGTGGCTGTACCTAAAAATTGGGTTGACAGACAAGTGCTAACAGTCCTCACCATCTGAGTGCTGACAAGTCAGGGCTCAGCACCGAGTTCAGGTCAGCCCTCATATGAAGAGCACAAATGCCTAAATTACAAGAGGGTCTGCACAAATTCTTCAAGCAACCACTCCGACCTCACTGACCTAATCTGACTCTTATTTCCACCGCAGATCCATTTTATGCATTCTGAGATTAGCATGCTGTGGTGGGATGACCTTGCCTGGGTATCAAACACCTGCCCTGCCATGCTCTCACTCGCTCTCTTCAACAAGAAAAAGGGAGAAAAGATGGAAAAGCTTGTGTGGGAGTCAAGGTAAAGACAGGACAATGACTTGCCACTTACTGTCATGGGCTAAGCAGACTTGATTTGGGGGAAATTCAATTAATTTCTTGCCATTTTTTGCATTCAGACTGGCTTCTCAGTGCTATTTGGATCAATTTTGTCAATGTATTTTAAGAAAGCTTTATACCCCTCATGTATTCAAAGATGAGATCAGAAAGCCTCTGCCTGTAGCAGCAGGGGAACCTGAATATGCACAAAATAACATTTTGTACAATCCATACAGAAGACCACCTACGTGCTGCCCACGAAACGAGAAACATCTTTGGAAACAATGTCATGGGGATGCAGAGCAGCGAACCTTTTAAAATAATCACGTCATTGCTCCATACCAAACAAATCACTGTGTGCACGCATCTAAGATCAGGTAAGCACAGCTTGTACGACATCGCTTGGTTTAAAGCCGTGAACAATACAGAAAAGGCCAGCTTGGGAAAAAACACTGGCTTGTCCACAATCAGCTTTGCATGTTTGATTGCGGGGCTAAGAAAATAAAAGTCCTCTAAAGCTCACGTGGCACGTGCTTTGGCACACATGAGCACCATCTGATCTGGCTCCTTGGGGATCTTTGCCGTAGTGAGACAGGATTCACAGCAACTGCCCTGCTGGCTGCCAGTGGCTCCCTGGAGGTGCCCTGCAAGGTGGGCATTACACTCTTTCAATAAAAAGCCAATTTCTTTGTTAAAATGGATTTATTACATTGGTTCAGTTGAGCAATGAGCCTATCACCTCTTTCATATTAGTAAACTCTACCTCAACAGAAAGATACGACTTTTAATGGTGGTTTGTTTCGGTGACAACAGAAGTCAATTTCACCTTCAATATTTCCCGCTTGTATGTGTGCTACTAAGGACAAACAAAATTTGGATCTAAATTAAGGTATCAGTATTACAGGCGCAGACACTAAATAAGTCACTCTTTCTGAACAAATGTTGTGACACTGATGTAATTGTTTAGAAGGAATGGTATGGTAAGTCTTGCCGCTGATTTTACTGAATGAAACTTCAGTGAAATAGGCATTTTTAAATTTTAAGCATGCAGCATCTCACATCCTGCAGTTCATATCTCCAAAGCTGGTAGACAGGCTGCAAGTTAATTTTCAGAAGTTATGAGAACTCAGTGGCACTCCAGAGAAATATACGGCCTCAGCATCACTAAAATTCAGGCTATTTTCATCTCAGAAACCATCTACGCGCAGATGAGCAAAGCAGGTGCAAACAGCCTGAGGAACCTGGAAAAATCACCAGATTCCACTTTGAAACATTCTAACTTTTTATTTCCATTTCTTCCTTTTGTTACTGCTATTTCTGCTTAGATTAAACCTAACGATGACTCGGTGCAATGTTCAGTTAGTTGCGCAGGACCACCAGAGAGAGCTTGTGAGCTGCTGACATTCATGTACCAACTTCTTTAATACAGAGTGAGGATGTTTGCTATTCTTGTAATTTGTCCTGAAGGTAAATATTTTTGACACTTCATTAGGAAGAGATATATGGTGTCTCAAGAGTTATGTTATGACTGTCAAAGAAGAGAAAGAGCAATACTTAATCTTAATATCATAGCAGTATATCTTTCTTTTGTTATGTGCAGGAAATACAGATGTCTCCCAAATTCTGCTATGATTGAGTACTGATAAATATGTATGATCTTAGGAGTTACCAGGCCAAATTCAAGCCTCCTGGAATTGAGTACAAGCACGCCCGCATGAATGGAGTTTTGCTGGCACCTCCTCGTGCTGCCTCCAGCCCTTACCCTTCCTCTCCCATGGAGGTAAAGAAGCAGCTGAGGGGCTGTGCCTGCTCCTTAGCCCCTCCGAAAAAGCACATCGCACTAGCCAGGTATCAGCTGAAATATACTGCTCTAGGCCCTACCACTGAGGGTGTTTACCGCAAGGTTGTTAATGGCTATGTTTTGTAATTTTATTGGCAGTCTTATCTCTTGGAGCAAAAAGACCAATAAGCCAAGTGTTCTTGGTGTCTTCATTTCCTACAGAGACTGCCAGCACAACCCACAGCAGGTCACTCGAAACATTAAAACTCCCGGCTTTGCAGGACAGCAAAGAGACGAACACTGTCAGTGCAGGGTTCGCTCTCAAATGAGCGATGTCTCATTTGGCCGAGCAATGCAACGTCAACTGGATGATGGGTACAGCTGCTTTGCTTCCGACAAAAAGTGCTTTTTACACATCAAATTTAGTATACTGCCTTAAAATGCAGAGGAAGCAGAAATGTACTTTGTTTGGGTTGTTTTCCACCTTTAGGGAGAGAAGAAACCTGTTCGCTCAAGTATGGAAAAAAGCAGGACTTGGATGTAATCACTAGAGCCTATTCAAGCTGCATATCTGGAAGACAAAAAATGAAAATGCACAAGCCCAAGTGACAGAGACCGCTTTAGTAGTGCCCCTGTAACCAGTTATAGTTTGTGCTAGTTCGTATGTCTGTTGCTAGTTAATTAATTGATAGAAGATGTGCACTGCATGTGAGCACCTCACAGCAGCTGTCCTTAGGGGCTTCCCAAATGTGCCACAGTTGAGAAGTGCAGTGGAAAGAGAGCTGTAAAGGAGGGTGAGTTCAAGGAGGGGATGCGAGCAGATGCCAAGATTCAGGTTTCTGAGGCACTCTGCAGCAAAATCAAGCTGAGGAACACACATGCAGAAGTGCTAGAGACAGGTAACAGTGCGAAAGAGCACAGCAGTGAAGAAATACGGGAAACTAAAAAAGAAGAGAGGAAAACAGCAAGAGCTACAACAAACACACTGGTTTAACATTCTGTAAATCACAAAGCAAAAATGCCTCTAAACCAGCACAACGGCAGATGTGGCTTCAGAACTGGAAATATTCAGCAATCTGTAAATTCCTACAAGCAAAAATGGCCTTGTTCTAAAAGCTATGTTACGTGCCAGCAACTGATTGGAAACAGTTGAATTTGCCATCTGCTTAGTGGCACTAAGCTAGGAAAAAAACAAAACAAAACAACAAAAAAAACCAACAGCCCAGGCCCATTCATTTTACATGCCCTGTTAGCATCCTCAGGCTCATGATTAAGGGTGGCCCTGGTAGGGAGACTGGAAAACATTTAAAATTAACAATTGCATTTAACTTTAAACAGCCAGTTTGAATTTAGCTCATGCTGATAGTTATAAAAACTGTAATTGTCTGATGGCTATTCAATAGCTTCAAGAGTTACAGCTGACAGAGTTTTTAATGCTCATCCCGAACAAGCCACCACCAGACTTTTCAGCCCACTGGCAATTTTGGTGAAAGCATCAGGAGTGCTATTGGCACATGGCACTGCTTTCACAAGGCTCTCCGGGTGAGAGAGTAAGTGCCCGACCATAACGCTGTGGGTGTGCAGCCATGCAGTTGTGCCTCAAGCTGTGATACCGCCTGCAGGAATGTGCAGACTTGAGAAATGCAAACTAATCACCTTTCACGAGGGCTGTGCTGAGCCAAAGATGAATTACTTTATGCTTTAAAGGCATTATTTGCTAGGCATACTAACTAAAGGTACTACAGCGAAGAGGAAAGGAGTCTGCTAAACCTATCGCTGATCACTGCCCAGCCCACTCCGAATAAACCCCAGCTCCACAGAAACCTCTGAGAAATTCAGGTTGTAAGAATAAAAAGTGAATGACAGTTCATTTTTTCATTCACTGATGTCAGGATACTCAAGGTGTCCACATAGTTTTCGTAGCATTTTCCTGCTGTGCCAAGAGCAGTCAGGGCTCAGTACAGCAGGTCCCCCTCTCCGTGCTGGGACACAGCAGCGATGCAGATTGATCCTCCATGGGACGGAGATGATCCAGCACCGTGCGTGCTCCAGGTTTACTCCCTCCTTCCTGCCCCACAGGAGTACCTTGCTCTGGAAAGCATGTGTAGGACTAACACATCTTAAAAAGTTCGAAAATAGCATAGCAATTGGAATCCTCTAATATTTAATTAAATATATATATATATATAAGGGTGTTTTTGTTTTCCAGTATTCCATAGGTTTAGTGAATCTCACTTACTTTAAGACCAACACACCTCTCATTTGGAAACAGGGAGGCACTACTACACAAAGCACCCGAACAAAAGCAGCTTTGTCCAAATTAGTCCAAAATTAGTCCAAAATACTTCATAGTCCAATATCATTAATAAAAAAATAGGAGACAATCTAATTCATGGAAAGAATTTGCTTTGGCCACTACACAAAATCACTGCAGTAAGAGCAAATGCTGCTTCTTTTTCAAATCTAACAAACACTGCCAAAGGAAAACAGCAGTACTGTTTTTTATGGTAAAAAGTTTAGTGAGCCACCGTATTGTCTAGAGATATGTCCTTTGAAGGAAATTACCTGTATGCTTGAAATTAGTGTAATATTATTCTTAGCAGGGCAAACAGCTTTCTGTCAGAGGCCAGATGTTACAGCAGATGTGCATGTTTGAGGGTGTGCTGTTTTCACCGCAAATATGCTTCGAAGTCTATTCTTGCTTCTACCAAGTATGTTCTCTCCCTACAGATTATTCAGATTCATAAATCATATTTTAACTAACAAAGATGGCGACTGGCAAAGCAGTTCATTTTTTTCCATAGAAGCTTTTCTCTGGAGCACGTGCAAAAGCAAAATTAGGAAAAGGAAAACTTTGTGTTTCACAGCAGAAAGCTGTCTCAGGATGCCCAGGGCTGAAACTCACTCTCACAGAACCTACCACTATGAAGATCTATTTGTCATCCCAAGTAAAAAGGAAATGCCAAAAAAAAATCTAGAGGTTACGAACATTAATAGAAGATAACTGGAGATTTAATATGGATAAATGTGTCTGGGAAAAAAAGGAGTCCCAGCGTTCTCTCCATACGCAACAAAACCATACCCAGGAGTTTTACACATTTATTTTATCAATTGCTTTAGATCACTAGGCGATGGTTAAAATAGATTGCTTTCAAGGATTATGGCTAAATAAATTCCTGTTGTCCTGTGTGCGATTAGAGAAAAAAACATAGCATAAAATGGCTTTGTGTTATTTCGCTGCTCCACACACTAAGACACTAACAGGAACAAAGAAGTTCCATCACAAAGCCTACCAGGAAGGGGTAAAGGTTTAAAGTGAAAATCTGACCAACCGCATTGTAAGAATCAAGCTTCCTTAAGGACATAACCGTGTTTCAGACTTCACCAGCTCCTACCATCATCATCATCAAACCTCTCAGCTGGCTTCATATTAGAGCCATTTCTAGAAAATTCGAGTCACCCACTTCCAGACACTTTGACTGACTGACATTTATTTTGGGAAGCCTTCTCCACAAACTTCTTCAGTACAAAAATATCCCATAAACTCAGGAGTAAATCAGAAAAGAGCTCATTTTCTTTATTAGAATTATGACCACTGATATGTGTTCATTTGCATGCACTGCAACAACATTCGTGTAGAGAGATTAATACTGAAGAAGAAAATATTTAAAAAGAAAGGGCTAATAACACACCATTAGAGTGAAGCGAATTCCTGCTAGTAATTTCCCTAAAGATTGTGTAGGCTTTGTTTTTGTTTTCATAGAGCAGAATGGAAATGTTGTGTATGTGGCTAAAGCAAGTCTGGTCCTCCTTCTGAGAAGAAAATCAGTTAGATGAAAATACCAGTGGCAAAACAAAATAGCTAATTCTAATATGATGAAATGCATAGCAAATCTCAAACCACAGCATTCATAGGTTAGCAGTTATGAGTATTACACCTATTTTTAATTAACACATTCATAACAAAAAGCATGACATGACCTTTAATCATGGAAATAGGCTCTCATATACGTTTAAAATTCTGGGGAAAAAAAAAGACCTGCAGAAAAGATGAGAGAATGGAAAAGGTTATTGCAACACCAATCCCCACCAGGTCTGTCCAGCACCTGAAGCCTTGTGCTGAGCACCACCACAGCTGTAACTAAAGCATTGATCCAGATTGCTGTTCCCGCTGTCCCACCACTGCAGGCCTGGTTTCAATGGCCACAGAGTGGACGGGAAACCCAAATAACCAGCAACCAAGGCATAAAGCAGCTGTCCTACCACTAGGGCTCCCAGCTACCACGATTTCTGCAGAGAGCAGCTAGTTATCTTGAAGAAAATGGTTTAATGTGTTATTAAGGTTCCCAAATTAGGATACTCAAGCAGTCAAAATCACTCCAATCCTTTCTGTTCTGGTAAATCATGCTCATACAGAAGAACAGAAGTAACGGGAGCTTCCCACGGGAGGCGTTTCCCTCAGATTCCCCTCCTTCCCCATTTCTTTGCCTTTACTCCAGTTCAGCTGTGCTCTGGGGGCGTTCAGGACTGCACTGCCAACGTAACCAGGACTGCATACAGCTGGTACACTGCAACCCCAGGACAACTCTGCCGGGAACTTCTCAGGCTTAAAATACAAGAACGAAGCCCGCCAGTCAGCATATTTTTGAGAAAACTAGACTTAGGCCATTAATGGGGGAATCTTGTTTTTAGGATTATTTACTGATGCCAGGGTCCAGGTCAAACAATTCTCCAGAAGCTCTTCAGAGGGGGTCATGGTAGAGGATTAAAGTCTCTTTTGCTCAAGCGCTTTGATCTTGCATCAAAACATCACCCTGGACTCCAAAGATCTCACCCACATGTTGCGCATCTTTGACAGGCCTTGGGTGAAATGAGCAGGCTAAAAAAGATGGCTGTGTGAAGCTGCTTGTACATTTGAGATGTGATAATCAGGCTCAGCTATCATTACAAGAGAAATGGTATTTAACACAGTTCCACATTTCCTGCTGAGCTATTAGCAATGAAAACATGGTCTTTAAGATGCAAGGATAAAAGCCTCAGTTAAGAAGTACCATTTGAACAAATATATTCCTTTTATTTTTTTCTTATAAACATTAGCACTCATCAGCTTTCAGAGGACATTGACCTTAAAAGCAACCATCTTCCTGTAGAATAATTCATATGGCAGATCATTACCCAAATTTATTCTACCTGGAAGTGACTTTTTGATGCTTTGTAGCTTTCTTCTGAGATCAAGCTTCCTTTTTTACCTATTTATAGGAATCGTCCTGAAAATCTACTGCAAGACAACTCATTATCCTATTCTAAAAGGATTTTACATTCAAATGAATATATTTAAGAGAGCAATTACAGCTGCCAGCAAAATTGCTGCACCTTATAGAGCTGGGAGAAGCAATCTATAGTATCTGCCTCAGTCACATATGTAACCGTTTCCATGATGAGAGAAGTGTTTATCCAATACTTTATTGGCCTATTTGTCTCTAAATTCAATTTGTGTGTAACATTATGTACTCAGTACTAGTTTTCGTCTCTCCCTGCATTTTGCTGTGTGTGTCTGGCCCACAGCAGTTTATTTCTTACTCCCGGTGTCACTCACTAGGTTCTGTAGGGCATAATCAGTGCCCAGACTGGGGTGTCCCACAAAATATTTTTCAAGAGGGGAAAAACTGTGCTTTGATGGGAGGGGAGGAAATTTTGTGTAAGCCCCTGAATACAGAATGATTTAAGCAACTGGAGTTAAACATACAAATGTTCAGCAGTGGTATAGTTGTGACAAATGTATCTAAAAATGATTTACTTGAATAGCTGTATTAAAAATTAATGACTACAGCAAATCATTAAGGACTCAAAGAGGAACTAATTGTGTTTTTTTAATGTGAAAGCTGTAGCTTTTGTGCAGGACAATAAAGCTTGTCGTCTTAATTTTATATAAATTGCACTCCTCAAAAACAAGCCATTCATATTTGCAAATATCATTGTACAAAGACACAGAGGTAATGTGGAATAACTTATTAAATGCCAAAATTAGACAGAACTGGAGATCTGCCTAGCTGGAGATGAGCCCAGTGGAGTGGCAACATGACACTGATTCCCCAGGGCAAAGCCTGAGCAGAAATTGCCCTGCACCCAGCCCTGTTTTCCCCTGGAAAAAAACAGGTGCACAGGTGGGAAGAATGCTGAGGGCACCTTTGCACCTTCCTCGGCCTGGACAACGGCTGGAAGAGGCTGCTGCAGATCTCAGTGGGGTAGGGATCACCTGAGAATTTGGGAATAAACACAGCCATGAATCCTAGCTTGTGATGTAAGCACATCTTTGTATTGACGCCAACGTGGTTCCAGCATTTCCAACTATTTTTCTTTTTAAACTATTACAAAACTAGATATCTTTTTAGAAACTTAAAGTGTTACTTATATCTTGTTTGATGTAACAACCTCTGGAGTAAAGACATGGTGAATTTCTATGCAAATTGTAAAATAATTTCTGAACCTCCTTAATAACTACAGTGCTAGCCACCAAAAATTTATTACATCCTAGCTAACTCCTCTCAACTCATCTTTTTTTTTTTTTTTAATCTCCTATTCAAAAAAGAGGGAAAATTGTATTAGCTTAAACTGCCACAAAATGCTAACTGCTGGCAAGTGCCTGCCACTGTGATTACTACGCTTAACTAATTTAATTACAGCAATGGCAAATAAAAAGCAGGCATACCCCGTAAATCACATCTAACTGCAGGAGCCATATCAATACCTAAACACCAGCCGTTCAGATGCCTGCTATTAACCCAGCCCTCCACCAATCGTCTCCCAAGGCACTTCCACCAGCAGTGACCAGATGAAGCCAACCTGCTTGCACAGGCCTGCTCCAGCTTCTTGACAGGTAAGAGCCGCTGGCTTAAAGCACCGTGTTAACGCAGCTCCATGGTGTCCATAAGACCTCCCCACTTGGAAAGCTGTCCCAGTTTTGGCATGCTGAGCTCTCTGTCAGTGCAACCCTGTTAGCACGATCTTCCCTCTAGCCCTCTGATGCCCAGTGCATCGTTGCATACTTCAGGAAACCAAGGCTGAAGATACCTGAACATAAGAAAGAATGGTGAGGTGTTCACTCGAGCCCCCTACTAAAGCCACAAACAGGTTTGACCTGAGGCTTTCAGGAGAAAGGGAAAGATTCAAGATAAATCTTGGCTTTCTGCCATGATAAATGGTAACAGAAACCAAACCACCACCTGGTGCTGGGCTTGACATGAAATTCCAAACCCTGATCTTCGGATGTAAAAGGCTTTAGGAGATATAGGCACCCAGGTTATAACTTGTTTCTTGTTTTCCTCCTTACAAAGGTCAGTTGCTGCCCATGCTCCTTGGGGGGACTACCTCCAGAGTCATTCCTGTAACCTTGAATGCCAGCTCTCACACGTGATTCACTCTCCAGCTAGGAAATCTTGAGTGCCTCTATAGTCCATATGCACATCAGAGGTCCTAACTTCACATCTGGATCAATTCGACTCATTCTGATAGACTTTTTTAGCCCACTGGGTCACATGTGTTGTTTGCATTTTTAATTCTCCAGAAATCTCTGACTTTCACCTGCTTTATGCTCTGTAAGAATTGAGGCATTTAATTCTTAATAGCTCTAGATTTTATAACTTCCTAATTCTGAGCATTTTGGGGCTAGGTTCCAGCACCAGCTGAGATAGTATTTAAGTTGCCCGTTCATTTAGGTGCCTCCTGCAGTATAATTGATCATCTACTCCTCTCAAGATGAAATCTGCAATTGGCAAAGTGTCCAATGCCTTCACTGTAGATGAGTTCCTGGAACAACGTGCCTGGGCTACTGTGAAACACCCTACCTCCTTTCCATTCAAGTGTGTCAAAGGAAATGGTGGACTGTCATCAGTGGAGGTTCAGCTGACAATGCATTTTATGAACCATAGATGTCAACCTCGCATCTATTTTCCACTCAGGAAAATCACTACTTCTTGCAGAACAAGATTTGTATTTGCACAAATAAGCAAAGACCCAGACTAAAAAAAAAAACGGTATACTTTTAATGAGGACAGCTTTCAGAGTTCAGAAGCTATTTTAAAACTAACTGGATCTTTCCCAGACAATTCAAGAGAAACATGTTCCAGTTGGTCATGAAAGTGACTGTTTCTTCATGGACATTTAGAACTGTTCTCATTGAGTGTATCTTTATCTGCTGAAACTAAAACCTTGCCAGAGTGAAAACTATGGCGTAAAAAAATCCAACACGGCCTATTTTATACTTGGTTGTCCTTGGAGATTACTCACTATTTAACATTGCCAGCAGCCTGTTATTCTAGTGAAGGTAAAGTGATGAGAATACCACTGAAAAGAAAACGTAATTCTGCACCTAAGACTCAGCATCACCCTCTGATATCCTGAACAAAAGTCCTGCAGTACTTTTTTTTTCTCACATTCTTAAGGTACTACAACAGAAATGATGAAGGATTTGTTCACATTTCTCAAAGGCAGATCAAATGCTATCATCCCACCTGACTATAGAGATTTATTTAGATTATCTATCTAGATTATTTCCTTGGATTTTTTTCTTGGATTATTTCCAAAATATGTCTTACTAAAACTTATCTACATGTAGCCATACATTTGTCTAAAGAGATAAAAATTATTTCAATAAAAAATCAAAAGTTCCAGCTTCAGTCAGTCAAATCATTTTACATTTGACCTGTCAATTGCTTTTTCCAAATATGTTTGAACAGCCTTGAAATTAAGGAAAATCTGCCCTCTCAAAGTAATATTAATTATTCACAGTATTTTCTACAAGAAGGAAAGCCAACTATGTACTTAAAACATAATCCTTCTGCTACTAGTTTTCAGGTATAAATATTTAACATTATTCTACAGCAGAAATGGAAGAAACAACATTTTGGAGGTCTTCCTTACTAACTGCTAGAAATAATGAATTCTAGTTCAGCACGGTTCCTTAGCATAACTGTAATTAGCTGTATCAATGCTCACCCCGCTTCAGAGGATGTGGTTTTCCACACTATTTTTAAGGAAGCTTAAATATAAACTTTTTATCATTTATCGCTTAAACCTCTCTCTCCAAGATCTTTACAGTACATAAAAATTGCACAATTAAGGAAAGAGACATGAGCAATATACCTTGGTTAACATGAGCTGCATTGTTATGATATGAAATCAAAAGATGGATCCACATCTCAGCCTCTGATCAAGTGCTATTTTTCCTTCCAAGCCCCTCTCCACTGAATTGTCTTGTCATTGTTTCTCTTTTAATACACCCTCCTCTTTTACAGGCTTTGTTTTATCCCCTCCTGTGTACAATTTTTCAAGCATCCCACCTCATTTAGTGAGCCAAACCCTGACAACTGCCTCTACATATTGGCAGCACAATAAATGCCCTGGTACTAAATAATGTCATGAACTACATCAGCCTCATCCACAGATGCAGGAACTCCCTTAGGCTACTCGGAGCATGGCACAAGAGATATAAAAACAGAGCCCTTAGACAGCAATGAGCAAGAGTTGGTATTAAATATATAAGCACACACAGAGAAGCCAATCACAAAGAAAAGGAGGAGCAGACACTTTCAAACAGCTGACCTGCTATCCGTTATCATCCACTACTCATAAAAGCCTTCAACTTCCAGGTTTTCAAGCAAAATCTGTCTCTTACAGATAAAAATCAAGAGAGAAACAAGAGAAGCCAGCAGTTAATCAATACAGTCCCTGTTATACCTCTAGAATATCTACTTTTGTTTAAAACAAGGAAAACACTGGCTCAATTTAGGGTCCCTTCCTTTTTGGTAACTACAATCTTACACTTGAATTGAAAGTTAACACTCTTCTTCCCTCAGGATAATGAAATGGGCAGAAGAAACTAATATAAAAGTTAATGTTACCCCTACACATTTAGTACCTATTTATTGCTGGTATTTCCTTGAAGTACAGGGGAAAACATGGCAAGTTTGGGTCTCAGTGTGCGGGAAGAATCGCACACTTCAGAACATGACTACATGGCATTGCTGAGATAAATAAGATGATTCTCTTCACAATTAGGAAATGTTGGTCCACTGTACCCCAATAAGAGTGATTTCAACCATCTATACTGAACAGGTTTTCCACCCATCAAAACCATGTCTAAAGATCACCAAAGTCAACACTGACAGGAAGAATAAGAACATGCAGATTATTTATCAGTTTCTTTTCACAACAACTCAGATTTCATTAAAAATTAGCAACTATTAGTGAATCCAGAAAGTGAAAGCAAATGGATTTAAAACTCCCACCAAGAGCTTAGTTCCCCCTTTAGAATGGCACTGTGAGTAATTTGTCCAGTACAAGCTCTCTGCATACTTTCCTAATGTTTGTGAAAATTTCAGGTTGGAAAACTACTCATTTAATTCTATTCACCTGAGATCTTCAAGAAGTGACATTCATTTGATTAATACTTCTTAACACTCTAACTGGAATGGGTATTGTATCTAAATAACAGAACAATTACTTTTTTTTTTTTTTAAAGGACAGAAAGTAAGCTAACTAGCACTGAGCATTGCAGATGCTTGGTGCTAGAACAATACATTCCAGCCAGGTTTTCTCCAGCAGGCACTTCTTAACTGCTTCTCATTTCAGTTTAATAAAACACACGTTTGTGCTCGATGCCATCCACTACTAACATCTTCTGTCTTGTACCTTGTTCTATTTTACCTGTCAGTGACGTCAGGGAGAATTCTGTTACAGATTTTAACCGGAGAGGGTTAGAGACATAAAATTATAATTTCTTTCCTATTTTCCTTGGACTGTCCTTTTCTGTCCTCTGACCTCCTTTTCTGAGTGAAATATTTCTGATGGGTAAAAGCAGATTCCCCCTCTTCACCCCTGAATATCCCTTGCCTGTACGCCTGCTCTATTTTATTCACTCATCCCCTTGACTGACATGCACAAGGATTTATGCCAAAAAAAAAAAGAAATGCATCTTCAAAAAACAGGTAGAATTTCACATTCTGTTAACATTTTGTATGATTACCTCATAACGTACTTTTACACTTGTTTCTTATGTTTCATTTACTTTCATCTACAAAATGTTTCTTTATCTAAATAACTTCGCTGTTCAGTTTTCTTTATCTACTCCAATATCCTTGTGCAGTATTGCATTCTCAGCACTTCTAAAGTTCATGGATTTGACACAGTTTTCTGATTCCTATGTTTGATTATGCCAGAGCTTCAGTTTAAGGTTTGCAGCCAGAAGCAATAATTGACAAAATGTCTGGAGGGAAAAAAAAGATACTAACAAAAGTATTACCTCTACCTCCCAAACTCTGTTCAACTATGGTCTGAGATCACCCTAGCAGCAATACTACCATTATTTCTTTCATTTGGGCATCTGCATTTTCCCCTTCATTGAATCACACAGACATCTGGTGACCTTTAGCTATTTCATATAGAGTAGAAATCTGGTGTACCTTGACAGTTCAATACAGAAGATGGAGGAAAAGAAATTTATAAAAGCAAGTTTTCCAAATCCTTTTCTGAATGTGTTATTTCCAACGTACAATGCTGCTGTCTTATTACTTGCTTTGTAATTTCCTTATTCACATGGAAATAGCTCTTTAAAGTAAACAAAGGCATTGTACATGCTAGATGACATTTTTGGCTTCATTGAAGCCTGAACTGAGTTTTCACACTCAATGAAGTAGTAGTAGAGAAACGTGCCTTTTCAACATGCCTTCTGGGCTAACCACCCTTTCTAGCTACCAATGCATATCTTGAATCTCCTTGCAGTATAATTCTTCCCTACATCTTCTCAAACGTTCAGTATTGCTCCTTTTTTTTAAACAATCAACGTGCTGCTAATAATACTCCGACAGACATTGCACCAGCTCTGATCTGTAACCCGACCCTACCCGATCCAGTCCCCTGAACTGCCCTACAGGTTGGGCACCAGCCTTTCCAGCAGGTGACGTGTCACACTACCCACCAAATCGCAGGATCCATGGCACAGCAGAGGGCACAAGGCCAAGTGGCACTAAGACTCCTCCACGTGTCCGCAGATGTCGGGACTAGCAAACACACTCAGCCCTCGCGCCGTCCCAGGGTAGTGTGCAACTTGCCATTCCTCAGCAGCCCCACTTGGGGGGTCCAACCCTACCTGCTGTGGCCTCAAAGACTGCCCGCCTGCAGAAGAAGCTAGGAAGAATGGGCATACAGAGGATTTATGCACTGTGACAAACCCTTCCCTAGTGCGTTTCATAGAATCATGGAATCGTTTAGGTTGGAAAAGACCTCTAAGACCACCTAGTCCAACTTTTAACCTAGCACTGCCAAGTCCACCATTAAACCACGTCACTAAGCACCACAGCTACATGTTTCTTGAGAGGCCTCCAGGGATGGTGGCTCAGCCACCTCCCTAGGCAGCCTGTTCCAATACTTCACAACCCTTTTAGTGAAGAAATTTTTCGTAATACCCAACCTAAGGTGCAACTTAAGACCATTTCAGTAAAAATTCCCAGCTATTTACTTGGACTGCTGGATGCATTTCTAGGAAAGACTAATATGGATATTCTGGGGCCAAAAACATGCCTAAGAAAAGCACTGTATAAAAAAAAAATTAAAAAAATACTCGACTACTTCACAACGTTAACAAGTTTTGTCTGTAGAAGCTTCTCACCAATAATCAATGCATTTTCTCACCAATAATCAATTCATTTTCCACGTTTCTGCAACCTCTGAGTTTAATTGGGGAGGACTGCTACGAAAGAGGAAAAAAAAAACAGTGGACAACTTTAATAAGCTCTGATATTCTCTGTTCCATTCCTGGTGCTCTAAATACATCATGAGGTCAACACAGAACTCTTAGCAGGTCATATATCTGTGCCCTTTCATGCATCAGCTAGAATCAGCATCTTGAAAGCTATTCCACTAACACTTAAAGTGAAAAAAGATGCAGGAGGCCTGCTGAGGTAACAAAATACAGGTAGAAGAAACAAGCTGACTTTGAAAGTCCTGGCAGCCCAGGCTGCCTCTAGCACAAAAGACTGCATCACAAAGCATTTTAAAGAAAACAAATAGCTTTTATTCTAAGCTATTTTTCTGCCTGATGCTAATTACATTCCATATATTACATTTCCTTGAATTTTATTTCATTTTTTTAAACTACAGATAATCTGTTTTACCCACAAATTGTGTCAGAGTGCACAGATATGAAATTGCTTCCCTAACCTGAAACAAAAAACACATTTTACTTTTTAAAGCATAAACATGCTGCTGCCAAAGAAGTCAGAAGAAATTAAGGTTAACACTAGTGTTCAAACCTAAAAGAATCATCTGAACATTAACTTATATAATGATAGCTACAAATCTTCAGATGACGACCACATAAATTCAACAGAAATAACTCCAAGTTCAAAATCAGTCCTGCACCAATAACCACTGGAATACAGTGCTAATGCGTGTAAATCATACACCAGAAAATGGAAACCATCTGACTCATGTTCATCGTCAAATACTGATTTTATTAAAAAAAATACCCTTTCTGTGCTGACTGTATTTAAGAAGTAATCAAAGGGAGTTTACTGCCAGTGTCTGAGTTCAAGCAGTTTTAGAAGAAACACATTCCATAATCTCCTCTGGAAAACCAAAACGTTAAGTATTTTTCTTCTGGAAGTGAGTGCTAATGTAAAAACTGCAGTCTTACCTTAACTTTAAGCACAGAAGAAAACATTTTAGCATCTTCAGAGACACCTCCAATATACATTTTTTTGGTAAAGACAGGCGCGTGGTCATTTTCATCCTTCACTTCAATGAATACCTTGGCTGTATTACCTAAAACAGGGAAAGAAAAGCATACATAGAATATTTGGCAGTCAATCATCGTGGCCTATCAAGTTTATACATTTACAGTCCAAACGGATCATGTGGAACAAGTGCACAGAAAACACTGTAAGAATATATAAGAAATAATAGCATACCTTGTATTAGAAGTATGAACTTGAAGGAAATCAAGGGATTTCGTGCTTTTTTGCCCTACCCTTTATTGTTTTTTCATTTGCCATTTTTTTCTGATTCTTGACTTAACTTGAGCTGAAATATTATCCTTTATAGCAAATGATGCCCATCACCTGCACACCTGCACTTTGCTATTAGGGCTATACGACTTTGCATGCAAGCAAAAGGCTGCCATGGCTTTCTTTAGAAAGAAAGCTAGTTGGGGGGAATATAAGAAAAGAGAAGAGTGTACTTCAGTAACAGAGATCCAGGTACATTAAATTCTCACAAGTGTCATAAAGAGGTAACGGCCAGGTGACCATACTGACTAGGTGACCATAACGACCATACTAAGAGCTAAGCTGCAAACAAAAGCTTGCCTTTTCCACTTCATGTGCAACGTGCTTAACATATTTTAACTAGTACTAGCTTTCATGCAAACACTTAATGAGAGGCTCTGCCACAGTGTCTGGAAACTCACACAAGTTCATACAGCAGTGCTGGCAGAAGCACCTGGGTGAACAACACAGTACTTGACACTGCAGGTCAGTGCAACTTTTTCTCTACTTGCCTGTGCCACCGAGCACAACCATCTGACAGGCCTGACCATGCAGTGCTAAGCAGCCTCAATACCTAACGAATTTACTGTGATAGTCTAGTGTGCGCCTAAGCATGTCTGCATCACAAACTGGACTGGCCCAATGGAGCACAATAAATATTACAGGTTCAACACATCTTCAATAAAAAAAAACACCACCTAATAATCTCTGTTTTATTAAACGGTTACTGATCCACCACGTTAAACAATAAAGACATCTTTCCTTCTGTAAGGAGTAATGCAAAAATTAAGGACCTGCTGCAAAGAAGATTCAACTGTGCAGTAATCTATACCAAGATCTCTTTGTCTCTTTCAGAACACAGTATAATCCAGAAAGATTGCTGGAAATGATGATGTCCAGTTCATTAAGAGCACATTTTCAAGTGATAAATTACCTCATTTCAGAGTTGATTTTCCCAACTTGTTTCAGTGCCAGTATAATTTAAATACTGCACAGGTGCTGTGCTGATCAGAGTTAGCTTCAAAATGCAGTCTTATTTAGAAAGAGCTGAGTGGATATACATTTGGGGGTTAAAAAGATTTATACACAGACTACTTCTTAGGATGATGAATTCACCAAAAATATTCCATCTGATGGTCCGACTAATGGGAAACTAATGAGGAATTCATAAAAGCAATGGAAATCTGAGAAAACTATTCAAAATGTCATCCAATATATTACTACATAGAGAAAAGAGAAAGGAGGAAGAAAAAGGAAACAACATTTCCTCAGAGGAATAATCAGTTTTTCACCTTGCACCCTGATCTGTACAGGTAAGTTAAAAAACGTGTAGGTACTGTTACTCAAAGCTCCAAGGAAAAATGACTTCATACCAAACTCATGAAACAAAGCCACAATCCAACATTTAAACATCTGAACAGATGTAACGTGGACATAATGATCTATTTGTAATCATGTCTAGTTTGCTTATGTTCATTTTGAAAGAACACTTCTAACCTTGACTGTATTATTTACTACAGTGAAGAAAAATGTCACTCCAAGAGCTATCATAAGATTCTATGAAAGTCCAATCTCTCTCTTGTTAAACCAGATCCTTAATGTTTCTGGCTGCAATACCAAGTTACAGTTAGAAACTGCAGCCCCGTGGAGAAAAATGAGATTCCCAGGCAAGCTTTTTCATTGCAGCTACACCCTTTAGGGAAGAAGGCAATTTAAGCAGGATTACAGGCAATGTGTGCAAGTGACCTTGCCCTGCAGAGCTAATAAACAGTTATATCAACGGTTGGCACCAGTTTACTGCTGTAGGGAAGAGCCTAATTGCAACATGTTCAGCACCGGTAGGAGTAGGCATTTGCTAACCTGCGCTAGTTCTCTGTAATGCAAATTAAACATCTTTTGCTTAGTGCTCACCATCGACACCATTTCAAGCCAGTTTTGGTGAGGTGGCTTTGCCTTGTGCAAAGTTTGCTTTGCAATTTGCTCAAAAACATTTGTTTAATTTGCTGGTAATTCTCTGAGCTGCCAAAATGCTGATTTGTTCAGCAATGGTTGAAACCTTTGAAAATGAGAAAGTTATTACATTAAGCACAAAGCAAATTAAATACCCTGCTTATTTCCAAACCAGCATTAGCATCATTAATGTTCAATTAAACATATACCTCCGTTTTATCTTACTGCATTTTATACACAGCTTATATTTCACTCGGTGAAGCAGATGGAGGGGAACGCAGAGCCTGTGAACTCCGTACTACCTCATGGTTTTATCCTGTTCCAGCCGGCTGCTGGCTGCAGCGAACGACCAGCAGCCACTTGCAGGGGTTGCCTTATTCCCACATCGAATAAGCCTAGAAGCAACACGCATTAAAATCCCTCATCAGAAACAGTGCCATGCCTGTGAAGGGCATGCCAGAGCCTTTGCAGCAGGGATTTCCCCAGCTGCTCTGCTTGACTCAGTCGGATATCGCCCGCACAGGGGGTTCTGATGCCCAGAGACAGGGCCCGGTGCTCCTACGTCTGCCACCCCTGCACCTCCAGTGCCCAGCCCGAGTGAGAAGGGCACCAGCAGCGCGTGCTCCCACAGTCTGGGCACAGCACTAGACTCTTCTTTTCCCTCATGTTTGTATTTAGTGCTTGTACTGAACAATGTGTGCGCGGGGATCGGTCTCTCTCTTCTGTTACACGAAGGATGGCAGCAGCACCTGCTATATAATGCGCACCGTTATTTATTGGTACTCTCGCAGGAAGGACAGCCAACACCATATGACACCCATCTTTGCACTCACCTTTCAGAGGGAAAGCTTTGTATCCCCATGCGTGCCAATCCTTGCTGCTCTGTTATTCTAGATTTGGAACTCAGCTCTCACTAAATTATTTTTCTGGATTCTGAGAGTTGAAACCCAAATTTACTTCTCCATGTTAATTCTTGCAAATTGGCACTCCTTGTGATTGCCTCATGCAATCAAACTGTAATTATGCCAGCCAGGTGACAGAAGGAAGCATTTCACCCTGGACAAAGCATCACAAAACTGCCATGGTGGCCAAAGGATGAAGAGAGAAGAAATTGGAGTGCTACAGTTGCATTCCTTCCTTCAGCTGTAAAGGAAATGCTTCTCTACACACTAAATATGCAGTCAGTATTCGATAAGCAAACAGCTTCTTCTACGTCATGCTTTCACCAGTGGTACTACACTTGTCTTCCACAATATGCCAAAACGGCCATTGATACAGCTGCTCTTCATACATCGCTAATTTTAACAGAGAACATCTGCATCTTGCTTAAGCAGTGGCTGCTGGTTCTGCAGGCAGTAACAGCAGATTCTTCTCTTTTAGAAGTTCATTTTAATCAAACTGGGAATGAGAATGTGATTGGACAGGGCTCTATAATACTTTGCTTTACTACCATCTTACAAGTCTGTCAAGCAGACTTTGCACTTTGGCAGGTGAAATGAACTGAACTGCAGCTGTGCTCAATCTCGCCTTACTAAATTTGGCAGAACCGAATAGAAATCAGCACCAATTTTTGTTTTCAATGGGATTTTCATCTAAATCAGCATGTACCCATTAAGCCTGGAGAAACTCTCATGGTGTAGCCGATCAAGAACACTGCAAAGAGATCAGCGAGACTCTGACGAGACATAAACAGCGACATATTTGGAATAGCACTGATCTAAGGGCTGATTTAAAGAAATGTAAAACTTTTTTTCTTTTTCTTCTCCTGAATAATCAATTGAAAGGGAGCTCACATTTTATGCGGTTTCTCTAGAATACATTTCTTTGTGGCTCAGAGATAATTGAAGTCCATCTCAGTGGCTTTCAGGGAAACTACCCCCAGAGGTGTGTGGCAGAGAAGGCAGATTTGCAGCCCTTCAGGCTCTGCAACATATTTTGCCCATCTGTCACAACTCCTACATTTGCAGATAAGCATGGCAGCCAACTTGTAAAACACCACCAGCATGAACTTTACAACACATTCGAAAATAAAAATGCAAGGCTATTTGAAAAGACAATAAATAATACAGGGATACAGAATTCATTTTCATATTTTTAACTTAGCAAAACTATCATTCCCAATTATTGCGGAGCAGTTGCAGAATTGCAGTTACAAAACTAGATTTGTTTCTTTTCTCTTTATGATTCCCAAAGGTTTCTTTTGTGATTAGAAAACCAAAAGCATGACAGGAGAAAGAACTGTTCTCCATTTACTCTCCAACACCCACGGCAAAGCACTGCCTCCCAGCCAGGATTACAGTACCAGTTTGACAACAGAAATGACCCCCCCGCCGCGGGCAGCGCCTCTGCATACCTGTGGGGAATCAGCCTGCACCACTTCCTGCTTGGGGCTGGACCCAAGGCACAAGATTGTTCTAACTGAATGAATAAAACATGTAAATATTAAAACAAAAAGTGCATTTTCTCTTAAAAATCTTTTAATGCCAAAATAAAACCCATCTTTACCAAGATGGCAAATTCACTCCTGTAGTACTCAGCACACCTGACTGACGTGAAAGCTATGTGGAAGAGCATTCCTCCCCCCCAGCTGGTCTAACACTCCTGAGGAATTTTACCTCTTCACTTCCTGGGTTCTACTCCTAAGTTGATGTTTAATAACAATTCATGCTACTCTGAATTCTGTAGCACCCCTGCTGCAGAAAGGAGAAATATCTTGTTTCAGTTCTCCCTTATACCTGCAGCAGACTGCCTGCAGACACAAAGCGGGCACTCGCAATTCCTGAAAAGGACATGTGCTTATCAAGACAGTGCAAGCACGACTGTAGAAACGACAAATCTTGTTTGCTATGGTTTTCATTTCTTGTTAATTCCCCCTCAAATATGGTAAAATCATCACATGGTTCTGTAATTATTATTGCATCTCTAGGAATTTTTGATGCTTATTTGCTGCTCGTCCTCACCCTACTAACTGGGACCAATTGAGTCAAAAGAGTACAGGCAGAAATAAAAAGGGGATGCAGGAGAGATTACAGTGACACTACAAAGGATGCCAGAAGTTTCCAAATGAAGATGCAGGTGACAAGATCAAGGATGCAGGGTAGAGCTCCACCACATGTACAAGTCTATGACACGAGAAACCCATGTTTTCACTGCCATCATGAGAACACTGCTTACTGGGGAGGCACAAGTTTTAGAGACAACCAAAGCAGGAAAAGATAAAACCTACAGAAGAGCAACCTGCAGCCAAAACTACTCCCTTCTGGTCTCCCTCTCAATATCGGGTTAAGCAAGAAGCAGTTGACACAGGTAACTTGTAACGAAGACAAGCGTTCCAGGCAGCACTGTGCCAGCTGGTAATACCTTCACCTCTGAAGGCCTAATTTTGAAACAATCTGTTTGCATCCACATTCATTTGCAGGCACACACTGGAACAGCCTGGAGGTACTTTGCTGCACAGCCACAGAGGACGGGTGAAGCTGTGCACAGACAGCAGCGGTAACTCAAGATAAGAGAGCAAATGACACATGTGCAGACTTGGGGAATGAAAAGAGGCACTTTTCTCAGATGCTGGAAACTGAACAGTGGAAAACATGAGGCTGCATCCTCTGCTTCTGTTCCCTGAAGGATTTGCGAGGCCCTTTTGCCCATGGTGTTCAAAAGCAAGTGTATTCTGGCTCTGTTGCGTGGCTCTTCTCTCCTGATCAAAGTGGGAAACCCTGTCGTCTCCCATCACGGTACATGTTTTATTTGTCTGGCACAGAGACCAGAAGCTCACAAATACTTTGATTCTTAAAACTGGGACCAGGACTACTTCAGTGGTAAAACCTCCTTGTCTTTACTGGTCTCCACTGCTCCTCCTTACTGTGTTTGGGCAGCACTTCCTCTTCACTCATCACCCTGGCTTCCCCTGTCCCATCTCCGCCTGCCCTTCTTTCTTGCCACAGTTATTGTTCTGACCCCTTTCATCCTGGGTATCAAACTTCAGGACAGTGAGATGCTGATGAAAACCTTGCAAACTGCTGGCTGCTCAAATGAGAAAAAAATATGATGTTTTGCCTGTTCTTGTTCAAGAAGTACTTTTGGTTTAGTAAGTGATTAATTGCACTGATACATTCCCTTCATCTCACTCCTTCTGGGAGGAAGGAGCTGCTCACTCTGTGATTGATCACAAAGCAGCACCTTCAAATTGCAGAACACGTCCCACCACACACAGCCCTGTGATGTTCCCTTTATGTAACTGTTTTTCTGTTTCTAATCTTATCCAGTGAGGGGGAACCGAAAGCTTCAAGTCGGAAGCTAATGATCACTATCCTAATTTGTCCTACAGTATACCACTAGCCTGTGGTTTATTGTGATAGGCAATCTAAGCAGCAAAGAGCTGAGACAAAAAAAAAAAAAAAAAGCCCTGCTGCTAAATTCAACTGAAATGGAGAAATCCATTAATAGTTGAGGTCATTCAGGGTTCAGCATCATCAGATGCCAATTCCTCGGGCCAGAATTCCAACCTTTTAACTTCACTATCATCATCAGAACTGACGTTTCTTCTATTCAAATGAAGTATAAATGCACTGTAATTTCACTTACAAAGTTTCAGTGAAAGTAACTCATTTTAGGAGTTCAATTTCACTGAATCTAAGAGTATGATTTTGCATGATTTAGCATCGTATTCTAAAAACCCAGTTTAAATCACCAATTTTATTTTCTCCTACTCCAAAGGACATCTCAATTTACTTTCTCTCCTCATTTATTTATTCAGTTATTACTACACTATCAGTTGGCACTATCACTGAAGGACAACCTTAGTTATGCTTAATGCATATCATCCACTTTTCCATTGCAGAGATGATCACCCAAACTCCTTTTATATAGTAATGTAGTTAAAAACAATTTGGTAACAAGCTTCTGAGTTCTGTAAAATTTGGCACTGTTTTGTAGCTGAGCATCAGTGCTGGCTCCAGAAGGGCTCTCCACTGCAGCTCCAGAGGAGGTGGTGCATTATACTTCAATGTCACATAATTCTAGAGATGTGCATTCAAAGTGACCTATCTCCAGAGAGGTTCATCATTTCACTGTCACCAAAGTCCACGTTGGTGCATTAATTGCATCTCATCTACTTCCGCTCCAGTTCATCAATTCTGTGCCCCAGAATTTTGAAGTACTGTATAACCTGATTACCTCTTATCAGGAAAGGAAAAGGTGCTGAGAAAATAGAAAGGCATACATCATACAAATGTAGGAATCAAACCATGAGGTCAAGGAGTCTCTATTACAAAGACCTAAGTGATTTAGTAAGCCAGCTACTTGTGAAGTATTTTACAAATACTATCAAATTCCTTAGCTATCCAGCACAGTGCATATTGGAAACTTAATATATGCTATACACCTGTGGGTATCCACACATACACAACGTGCTTATGTCTTTGTTTAAACTGGAGTTTAACCGCCAGTCATTATCAGGTGTCCCTGAACCAAATAACGCAGCCAGCACTTTTCCAAACTCCTGTAGAGCCGGGAGAGCTGCTCTAGCACAGACTCCGGATGGGAGGAGGGACACAGAGGCCAGCTCTTCCCTGACCAGCAAGGCTGGTCTAAAAAGCAGAGGCCTGCCCGAAGACCTCTGCCAGAACCTGCCGGCTCCCCTGCCCGTTCGTCCATGTGAGACAGAGACCTGCAGAAAGCTGGACGCTGCGCAGAAGGCCTTACCTCCTCGCTGTGCACGGCCTGGCTGCATTTTACAGAAACACAACCTTAACCAGACCTCTCCCAGACACAAAGAAATGAAGTCAGCTGGCACTGGCTCTCTTTTTCCTTCTCCAGATACATTAGTGGCGGTGGATGTAACAGCACACAGAGCCTTCCATTGCTGTTAATGTGATTCAGCTTCTGACCATTGAATAATCCCTACGTTTTATGCCACAGACACAATTCTCTGTTACGAAGAACAAATACCTATGATAATACACTCTCATTTTCCAAAAATCTTCTTCTGCTTACAAGGGTAGTATTGGAAAGTCTGACAAAGGTATTTTAATGGAAATCCCCTGTACAATCTCTCAGGTTATAGTCTATTACCACAATTTTATGGCATATTCGCAAATATTTATTAACCTCTGTGACTTTAAGAACTTTTAAAATCTGCAAGAAAGTTTCCATTGGGTACCAATTTCAGTATTGCAAACAGATATTACAGTAGTACATTTATATTGCTTGAAGAAAAAGAATTGCACCCTATTTTAAATTTTATCCTTAAAAATCTGAATTATAATCTCTAATCTGTACACTGTACTCCTATGAACATGCACCAAACTGGCACAGAAGTAAGCTGGACATGGCTTTCCTAATATGCGTGGCTATTACTGTATTCATTACTACAATAATTACAAGACTAATTACAGAATAGGACATCAGAATCAGTTAAGCGTGGCCCTTCCTTTGCAACTCACTGACTGTTAACTCTGCGGATCACCACCCGTGGCATGGGAAACACCATTTGTCATGGGACCACTTTGCCACCTCTGACAATGATGGGGTGGCACTGTGGCCCTCTTCTTGCCAAAACTGCTGACACAGGTCACTTCTGCCTTCAGTGAGGGAGGAAGAGATCACACTGTGCTTGAGCCATGACTTGCCTGGTGCTGCCTCTGAGGGCAGACAGCAAGGTGACCATCTACCGTCAGTGACTCCTGGGGAGTCCTCAGCTCACGTGAGGGGGAATGCAATGAGATGGTACTACAGCATCTCTTGGGCAGATGTTTATAAATGAAAGAAGCTGAAGTTTTCCCTTCAACCTCGTATTTCCATGGGTTGTTCGTGGTCAGGATGAGCCTGCATTTTTTCTTCTCCCCCTAATGCTAAAGATTTATTCTGTGATTAACATGGGTGGAAGTGCAGAGGAAAAATAAGCTGCAGCCACCTGTGACAAATCTGACCCATAGCTCATACTGGAATAACTTTGACTGCAAAACTAATGACTTGAAATAAACTGACAATCAATTTTGAATGAAAGGAGAAGGTAATATTTTCACAGCCTTTAAATAATGTTCAGTTCCTCAATGCCCTAGAAGAGTTTCTCTGTTCGACATTCCCACACCCTGGGCTTATTGCCATCGAGTCCATGATGCTCCTTAGCTAGAGACATACACAGATCAAAAAATACAGCAACTAGGCAAATATTACCCATGTAAAAGACTGTAATATTAAAATAATTTTTTGGGTACAATGCGAGTATTACCGTTTTTTAATTAGGGCTCAAATGTGGCTTAAATAGGAAGGTGTAAAAGATGGAATGGGACACTAAGTGAGACAAATGTTCAAAAGCCTGACTGCCCAGACCTCCTCCTTACAGGAAGCACAATAAAAACACCAAAAGACCTTTCAAAGTAATTTTATTAGAACAAGAAAACCATTAAGGAGGGGGAAAAAATCCCTCCCAATGACAGAGCTAAAATAGAACAATTTGTAAGCAAAACTCCTTTGTGCCTAGAGATACTGCAAGGAAACCTCCTGTCACAGCCCATCCTTTCCTCCAGTTTGCTCTCAGTCACTTGCAATAACCTCCACACAGACCCTCAGGGGTGCTTAGGGTGCCTTTTTCTTCCTGTCTGCCTTGCTGTTTATCTGCCCCACAATCCTCTTTGTAGAGTCCTAACCCTTGCTGCTTCCCATTGCTCCCCGGTGCCTTGTGCTCAGCTCCTTCAGAATTTACCCATCCCCATGGATACAAGCTCCCAGCTGCAGGGAGAAGAGTTTGTATCTGTGCTGCAAAAGGTATTTATGAAAAACCATTGTGTTCCATCACAGAAAACCTTAATTACACTGAAAACATGTGGTTTGCATCCTCAGCTCTCTGTTCATATACAAACAAGTCGTGTCTGGATCATTGAGAGCCCTGTGTAACACAGATATTATTTGTGAGGACTTAGCCCAAGACTCGTCAGCTCCATGCGTGGAGGGCAAGCACAGAGCTCCATTAATGCACATGCTGCCTTTTCCATACCATCATCACCACTATATTTCTGAGAACACAACACTAGCTAGAGTTCAGTTATCAATATTCTCAAAAAATAAGAACAAATATATTAAAAAGATATTCAACAGTAAGGATTTTAAAACTTACTTTTGGAAGGGACACGCAGATTGGATCGTACCACTTGTAATGAGTCTGCTTGAACTCGAAGTTCATAACTTTTTACACTTTCATAATCCAGAGACTTTTTAACTGAGATCACACCCGTTCTGTTATTAATAGCAAACACATCTGAAATCCAGCAAAAAACAGAAGCAACCTTTTAAGACCTATAAACATTTTTTTAGACAAAACATTTCTATTTCATGATGTCACTATTCTCTGACACCATCCTCAGAAATTCATCCTCATCCCTCCTGCCTCAGGATTCTAAAATCCCATGTAAGCCCTCTTAGAAGCTATTTTCAAATGAGCACAGCACCTGAATCTGAACTTGGTACTGGAGTAACCAACTTGAGGAAATGCTGGCAAGAGCAGACGACAAATGTCCAACTGCCACAAAAATGAGGATGGGAGGGGAGTTTTTCCACATCTCTCCAAACAACTTACAGTGTAATTTAGCTTAGGGATTTTGAGGTGGACCATGGACAGTAACTGAGAAGGATGCAAACAGTAGGAAAAATGGTGGTGTTTTTTTTTTTTTTTTAATATCCTGCTCTAATCTAACACTTGTGGATACTGTATGGTAGAAGTCTTCAATGTTTTCAAAAAGATTTATCGGTAAAACCAAATCCATTCCTATTTTCATTTCGATATGCCACAGATTCATATCATATGGCACTGATGTAAATTTTCACATCAATGAAAATTTGTTTTTTTAACTTTCATTGTATTCTGCTGACAAATTGGAGGAAGAGAAGTGAATTTGGCTAGGTTATGAGAATGGCCAGCGAAAAGAATGAGCCAAGTTTCACAGTGCAAGTCATAAGTCAAGTCAGGGCCTCCTTCAAATCGTAGTCCTGCTTTCTTCTGCAAGTTTATCAACTCCTTACTTCAAACCATCAGTTCAAAGAAATGGTCAAACATATGCTTTTCTCCATTTAGGTGCTACAGACAGCACGCTAGAGTTAGGGTATATATATTTCCCTGTGGAGAAGACGCACGTCAGAGAAGGATACAATTTTACAGTATTTATAAAGAGATGTATGGTGTAAGGGTACAAAACCTCCCAATACAGAAAGCTAAGTGCAAGCTTTATCTAAAGCAAATTTGCAACTTTTTAAAGAGCAAAGTCTTCTCCTGCACATGTATTTGTATATGGCTGATCTTGAGAGGTTTGACAACAGTAACGGGAACAGTCCCTCCTGCTTGTACAGTCGAGGTGGCATTACACTTCAGCAGCTTTATTTATCACTGTTTCTTGAAAACATCAGATGCATGCACTGTGCCCAGTATGCTCACTAAGACCAAAATATTAGTACTTACCTTCTTCATTTCCTGAAACAATTGAATATACAATAGTCTGGTTCAAGGCAGCTGCCATTACAACTGCGACCACAGTTCCTTTTGGTGCACTTTCACTCACTGGTGGGGGTCTGCAGAATGGAACAAAAGTATTTGGGTTATCTCCCCGTTGCCTGACCATCAGAGTACTGATAAACCTACTCTTTAGGTTAGCAGTTACATCCATCCATCACACTGCCAAAGCAGGATGATCTTTTATTAAGGAAAAACATATCAAATTGCAAACGCAAAAAAAAAACAAAAACAAAAACAACAACAAAAAAAAGGAAGTGTAACTGACAAGAGGTGACCATATATAGATAAAACAGTCCTTTGATAATGAGAAATGGAAATCCTGGAAATAACGAGTGGAAACTAAAGAGGAACACAAGAACCATCATGCACTGACAAACTGCAACTAAAATTTATATCATAACAAGTCTGTTTTAACACTCACCTGTACCTAAAGTGTAAAAAAACCCGTATGCTAACCGAAATGCATGCAGGAAAATTTCTAAATGGATAACCCTCTTTAGAATTTAAACAACATTGAAAAGCCACCTCCAAAGGATTTTCCACTCTTCAGAAAGATCTGGAAGTTGTTCTGCTAACCCATTTTTGTCATAAAAGTCAAGATACTTTTTAGGAAATTAACTGCCATCCAAGAATACATACACATCTTTTAATCATTTAGAAAATTGTTTCTGATTCAATGAGCACTGATGTATAGGAAAAAAAGAAAAAAGGATTACACCACTAATGTGTATCTCGTCCTCTTCATACCCTCCAAACACTGAAAAATGAGTGACTCATGCTGTATAAAAATGAGTTTCCTCCTGAAAACCAACAGTTACTTACCTCTCTCTCTCCTGTTGTTTAAATGCTATTTCCTTGGAAAATGCAGTAACACCTTGAGATGCTCTCTCCTCAAGGAAACCACAACTACTTCCAAATGAAAATGGAGGTTGTGCTAACGAATTTTAAAACAGCAGGTGTATTTCAGTTTTGTACTCATCTCCAGAATTTTGGACAGAATCTATGCCTTCCCTAGATTCAGGGAATATTTTATGCATCCCCTCTTTCATCCTCTTCCAGTATTCTTCAAACACTCCACCCCACCACACACTTTCCCATTCCACAGGCAGAAAGTTGGATTCCCAGTTTGCAATCTTAATTATTGAAACCAGATCTGCATTTCTCCTTCACACACCAAGAGATCAAACAGTCTGCCTTTGATTACAGACTTCTTCATTGGGATGAATCACCACAAACACAGCACAGGCCCTGTTTCTAACACGACTGGTCCTTACACCACCCATAAAATGTCAAAGGCAAACCTTACCCATGACCCACAGGGCTGTGACGTACTCTTACTTCCCTTGTTGCGACTTCTTCCATTGCTTTATCTGCTTCTTCTTTTTTTTTTTTTTTTTTTTTTATCACTGTAGAAAGCCCGGTCCTTCTTAAACTAAACCATGGTGAGTTATCAATTCTTCAGAGGAGCCCTAGGCCTTCCAGTACACAAATAAAGGGGGAAAATACTTTTCTAAGCTGAACAACGCTGTACTGAAACATGAGCCTTGATTCTTTTGCAGAGTAACACCACGGTAAGCTCACTTGTACCTGAATACACATGCACAGCAGTACATACACATGGCACATCACCCTGGCTCTGATTCTTCTGCCTCAAACATGCTATCAGCAGTAGAATTAAATTATTAAATTCATGACTGCTATTTAATTGATTAAGCTACAAAACTGGTGTTACACAATGTTTATTAACATGCATTTTACAAATGCAAACGTTAATCTTCGAGACAGAAAAAAGGCTGTCAAATCTGAACACATTTCAAGCTGTAGCTCTTTTGATGAGGTCAGAAATGTAGGCCAGTGAGAAAAAAAGATCCATTTTATGTTGCATTACATATTCTTTTGTTTTCTTTCTCTTTTAAGGCACATGATTTGAACAAAAACCTTATTGACTGTATATTCAAAACCTGCATTTCATCTGAAGCACACTTTCAGCCTATTCTTTTAATGCAAATGGCCTTGTAACCTCCCCTCTGACACAGCTGAATTCAATGAATTGACAAATCAATATCAGTTAGAAAGAGGCTTTTGTGTTTGCTATGAGAGGTCATAGAGAGAGTGGACAGAAAACCACCACAGTAATGGCATTGATTTAATTTCCCTGATTTAACTAAGGTGATCAAGTTCAAAGGGAGCAATACATCAGTGGAATTAAAACATACAGCTGGTCTCTTAACATTTTGCTGAAATGTAGAGAAGCGAAGCAGTAAAAGACAAAGGTATACAACTGACAATATACTGTTCTTTATCCTGTACTACAAGCTCTAATAAGCTTTCTTTGGGAATAAGCTCATTATTTTCCAATTTTTGAATGACTAAGATCTATAACAGTGATTTGTGTGTGTGTGAGTAGGAGACATACCATTAGAAGCTATTTTAGGCAACAGGCAAGGACATTTTGAGGCAATAATTTTGCATTACTGAATGTTAAAGGCTGGTTATTTTTGAGAGAAGACCTGACAGCAGCAAGGCAGCTTGATCCAGTCCAAGCCACCCAGACCAGGCTTAGAAAGCAGTGGCAGTGAACAGGGATGATGCTGCTGGGGCGAGCGCACACAACGAGGATTCAGAGCCTCTGAAGGTATTTGTGTCTGATAATGCCTGCAACACCTCGTTGAGCCTCTGAGCTCAGCTGCAAGCAGAGTCATTACCCTGCCAGCCATGGGCTCTGACCGCATGCAACCGCAGGTCTCTGTCACTGTCACTTCTGTGGGACTGGCTCCTCCATGGGACTGGCACGTCACTGCCCTCCAGTCCGATTCTGGTCTATTTGAAACATTTTAAATGAAACAGCCACTTCCTGAGCTTCCAGCAAAACACATTCTCAAATACATGGTTTCTAATACCCCCTCCCCCCACCCCTTACTTACTTGCACAGGCAGCCACGCACATGCAATCACTCCAGAAGGCCCTGTGCATTAACATGACTTGCACATGAGAAATCTTTGGGTGAAATGAGATAAAGAGCAATTAATGCGCTCTTAGCCACCTCAGCTACAACTCAGTCCACCCGTGGTCTTAATCTTTCATCCTGAACACAACTGGTCTTAATCTTTGATCCTTTGCACGACTGTCTTTTAACACTGGCAAAATAAATTTATTTCTGTACCAACAGTTCATTTACTCACGGCATTTTTCTGTAACCGTCACAGCACTGTGCAATTTGGCCAATACTCGCTGGAATGCTTTCACAGAAACAATAAATACTGCTGTCTCGTTAGCATCCAGGATGGGATGGTCCCCAGGAGCAACCCCAGCGCTGGGGCGCAATGGAAACCCCGTAGGATCCCCAGCCTCGGTGCGAAGCCACCCCACCTGCCCAAGCCCTTCCTAACAAGCCGTGGTAGGAGAAGAGGGTCCCAAAGCAGCAAAGTATAAAAAGGAACAGCTTCAACTGCTTTGTGCCATGCTGAGATAAGGCTAGTATCCGGCAGCCTCGGATTTGGGAAAAATAATATGCTTTCAAATGGATCTAAAACTGACATTCAGTAATACGCCTTCTGTCCTACTCTTTGGATTTAGCTCCCCCAAAGAAGTTTAAGAATCGCCTGTATTTCTCTCTTTGAGACCTCTACTGTATTGCTTGCTGCCTTCATGCCATAAACTGTTTGCCCCTCAAAAAAAGACAAACAAAAAAAAAAACCACAAGACAAAAAAGTTCATAACCTAGAAGAAAACAGGATTAAAATAAATCCATTATTTAAACAGAAAAAAATACAAGTTATAAAAATGTAGTTATCTTTCAATTTGCTATATCTCAATTACTCTAATCTTGCATCAGGGGGGAAATGAAGACTGAATACATATTAAAAACACACTGGTAAGGTATAATTATTTCTAAACCCCAAAGCATAATTTTAACTTTTCCTCTTTTTCGCTTTTTCTTCCTGTGCTAAACAAGCCAAACTCTCATTCATTTTTCAATTTGTCTGCTATCCAATACGCTTTAAATTCACCATGAAATTTTTCCATCTCCAAAAGCATGAACATCAGATTTAATCAAAAATCAAATTTAAAACCAGCAAACCCAATAATAAATTGGAAAATTGGTTTAGCACTGAAGTTTAATAGCATGATGTGTACGTACGCTGTATTGGACACTTCAGTCAACTGTTTGGTGGATTTTATTTTAGTTCATGGAGGCCCACCAGCACAGGCCAGAAGATAAGCATTTTTATTTTATTATGTTTTTAATTGCTTTACTAAAATTCTCATCTTGACTTGATTAAAAATGTCATTTGGACCTCTCCCAGTAACATCTTCCCCCTACCTTCTCTAACATAACAGCTTCTTAAGACGTTTTGGCCTTAGCTACTTTTAACTCTCAGTGGCATTTTACCTGAAGTTTTCTAACTGAAACCTTTCTGAGCATTGTACCCACTCCTGCACAGATTCTTTATCTTAATCCTCATGGGAAGTGATTTCTTTTTTTCCTTTTTTTTTTTTTTTGGTCTACCTGATTATTTGCATTAAAGAGAAGATATGTAAGCCATTTATATATATATATATGTATATTATTTTTTTTTCTAGAAAAACGTTGAGTGTAGACAGAGCAATAGAAATTTTAAAATGAGGCAAACTAACAGTGAAGTTATATGGAGACTAAAATAGCTAATAACAGATCTACAACAGAAACACTTAAATAGGCCTGACCACAGTTGAGTTTTTAAAAACATGGAAAAAAAAAAAGGTACAAGTTTAACTGGTACAGTGAAGCAATAATTAAAGAAACAAATGAGAGAAGTATCGATGGCAGCTCTTCTAATGGTTTCACCTACATTTAGGCTATCTTGTTTCCTGCCCTGGCTCAAAAAAGCAAACCATCTAACCATATTTTAGAGCAGTTATCAAATTCTCAGTTTCCAGTTTGCATAACTTTAACAATCTGAACAGTTTGACAGAGTCTGTAATTCTTTTTCTCTGGAAAAGATTACTTTGTTCTTCACTTGATGCATTTTCCAAGCATTTTCCATCTCCAAAGTGTGCTGAGAAGGATCATGTATTCCTTACTGTACTTAATATCCTCACTTTCTGTCTCAATTCTCAAATTGGTTCAAGACATTCTGACCTTTTTGTGGTATTTATCTCTGAAACAGATGACAAGGGAGTTTGGACACTGTTACAGTGAGCCCCTGTCACAACCTATTATCTTTTAAACCAAGTGTCAGATTTTATTCCCACGAACTCTCAGTCATCAGGCATTATTGCATGTGTGTGATCCCACTGATCTTCATAAATGAAAGCTGAGGTCACGAAGATATAAATATTTCTGTCAGGATTACTACGGAAGCAAAAAAAAAAGGAAAAAAATCCCTGTCAAGCAGAATGTAGGACTCCCTCACATATGCAGATCTGCCAGACAGACGGGTATGGACAGGATGAAATCCCAGGGCAAGGTTTATGCAGTGGTTTTGTTCTCTCGTAACATGCTGCTAAGAGCTGGTAGGGGCTAATACTGCATTTCTGTCTGCACTTCTATTCCGCATTCCCATTCCTGGAGTGATTTACTTCCACATTTCATCTGACTGAATGTGGATTTGAAAACAGTCGTTCAGTGCTGACCCTCACCTACACCAGACGCAGCAAGGCAGCTTCCCTGCATGAGCTGCACCCCGTGCTGCTTCTGGTGCAACCTGGGCAGCACACAGCTGCATTCACCACATTGTATTGCATGCAAAAACACAAAGTGAGAGTTTCCTTCTCGTTTGGCATAAAGTAGTAGATTTTAGTAATTGCAATGCAGCATGACTTAACTCAGCAAAACAGGACAAATGGGCAATCCTTCTACTGCACTGTAATCATCAAACTCCCTGTTTTTTCAGTGCAACCATGCTTCAGTATCTGCTGTAGAAACCATTTAATTTCCTATTTTTTCATAGCCACATGGTGAAGAGTGCTTTTGTATTTTTTATGACAGAACAAATAATTGCCTTGAAAACACTCCCATGTAACACTGATTCCAAAGCTGCCACTGACACACAAGGCAAATTAAAAATGCATGTGGGAGCCCACGTGTCATCCCTCTTACTGCAGGTTCCCCCCACCTCAGAGATGCTACACTGAAAATGCTGCCTGTAGTACTTCATTCTTTGTCATGTCTTCCCTTTATAGAATGCAAATTCTATAGTGGGAAATGTGGGATGAGCAGCTGTAAGACTTGACCATCCTAGGAAAAGGGTTACCCAAATGGCAGCTCAAAATCCACCAGCATTACACAAAAAGCACCTGAGGGACAAAGCTAACATCCTTCACACTCCTGCTACAGGAAGAGGGAAATGACCCTCCTGTGGTGTAGCTGAGCACTACTTAACATGACATTGAGCTCAATGAGGAGAGAAAAAGGAAAATTTCAACAGAGGCTTAAAAAAATACAGCTCATGAGCAACCTGATGAAAACATGACCAGATTTAAGGCAGAAGCTTACATCCTACCACTTTGACTGACTGTTTTATTTTGGAAGCACCTTGATTCCCTGAATAAAGCCATTTTCCTTGAAGGAAACAAGTTATGACCTCTCAAGTACTCGGTTCTCAAAGCAATGTGTCAAAGACAAATACGTAAATCACTAGGACAACAGCTTTGGAAACCTCACTGGTGTTCATGGGTTGGAGATTTCTTCCCTGTTGGTTTGAACAAAGGACTTCCTCTGCTGCTGTCCTGATTCCTGAAGAGAATTTATAAGGAGAAGTTCTAGGAGATGTATAGATTAATTTGTTCCTCTCCCAGGAATAACTCATTTTTCTAAATACTCGTATTACTTTCTTTAATCTTAAAGAAGTTGGGCCATATTTGTAGCATACTTAGGACAAGAAAAGCAAAGCTGCCTCAGACATAGACAACAATGGACAAGCTGTTCTGTGCCAAACGGCACTTTCTGGAAAGAGGTACAGAATTAGATCTCAAACACTAAATGCTACCCGTAGCCTCAATGCCTCTGTGCAGGATTCTCTATACCCTCGTTCACCGTAACTGTTTGTCTAAACAGCAGGAGACCAGAGAACTGGGAGAAGCCTCTTGGAGTAACACTTCCAAGTGACTCCTGACAGGCACCTGCAATTTTGTTTAGTGAAACCCTACGATGCATGGCTATTTGCTTGGATGGTACTTGCCAATGATGTAGGCATTAAGTGGAATTAATTAAGTGGAAAATATATCCTATCTTTTGCTGAGCAAGAGAGGTCCACATGTCACATAAGCTCTCTTTTACACAGAATATGTTTTCCCAGTAGAGTGTTGCACCTAGTACAGAAGTACAATGCCACACTACATTTATATCTAGTAACACCCTCAATTTTTCAACTTCACAGATTTCCTCACAAATTGGAACCAAACTTCAGATTACTGTATAAGCGGGTGCATATTTTCAAACAGGACGGGGACTGATAACACAGCACTAACAGGAACTAAAGGTTTCCAGTATTTTCCCTTTTCTGCTATCGAAATGGCTGAACACCTGTTTAACGTGCCCACAGGCAGTAATTAGGAACCATGACACTGTTTTTGGTTAAAATTTCATTTCCTGCTACAGCAGCACATCACTATTAGCAATGACCTTCTAGTCGCAAAGAGGATGTGGTATTTATTAATTAACAAAACAAAAAGATACAAAGTCCCTTTGAACCCTTTTTTTTCTTTTAAATGAGAATGTACTCATAAGAGGACAGGCTTGCAAAAAAAAAAAATCTTTGTATTCATCTGAGGTTCACTTCACATCTGGTCTTCACTGTTCCATGGTGCTACTAATTATGATCTGTTAATTAAGAAATCAAAGTGCTGCCATTACCTGTTTGGAAGAAATGGAAACTTCTGGATCAATTACCTGTTTTAGGGTTCAGTCAAGAGGTGATCTGCGATGGAACTGTCAGGACAAGAGAAATAATAGCTTGGAAAAGGAGAGCTCAAAACAGCTCAAGTCATTTTCCCAGGTACGTGATTTATTACCCAAGACATGGCTGTTTCACCAGCACTAAGCAGAATGATATCAAAGTCAGCATTAAAAACTGTAAGAGACTGCAAACGGCCACAGCCGTTTCGGGCAGCGCTGCAGAAAGCCTCATGTGCTGGCATCCCCTCCTTCATCCCTTCGCCATGCCCGACTCCCCCAGGCCCTGGCTCACTCTGGCTGCGAGAGGCAGAGTGAGTGGCAAGTCAGGCCGTGTCCCCACACTGCTGCCCAGCATCCCGCACACGGACTCTGGCAGCTGTGCCTCCCTCTGCTCTCAGCGCTCCAGAGAACCAGCTGAATCTGACTGCCAGCTGCCTGCGGGGAGGCGCGGCAACATGAGCATCAGCAGCACAGTGTCCTTGCCCAGCAGCAAGAGGTCAAGTGGGCTCAGAGGTGATCTATCCACACGCAAATAAATGTCTGCATGTTGTATGCCTTCGATGCTTTTTCATTTTTGCCTCTCCATCCTTGGTGTTTTTGCTGAACTAGCAAACAATGCTTGGTTTTCAAAACACTTCACTTTGCAGGCAGTGCTGCCATCAGCTCTCTCCAAGTCATAATAACCAAGACAAGGTCAGACAAGGATCTGAGTACAGGAGGATCCACATTCCTAATGCCGTTAAACCCTGCAGCTTCAGCACAAACACCCCAGCCAGGAGCACAGCCTGCAGTACCAGCCGAGGTACCACAAAGACAGGCTGACGCCTACGGATGCAGTGGAGGGAGCTGTGGGAGTTGTGGTGCAGTGATGCCTGCAAAGGACAGCCACGTGCAGCGAGCAGTAGGCCAAAATTTTATTTTTGGATTCTCCAAGATCTTGACTTCTCTTTGCTGTTGTTTTATATGCGTTGCACAACAACACCTGGAAGTCTCCAGTACAATTTACAATCCAAAGAAAAAAGGTAGATGGGAAAAAAGGAGGCTAGTTAATTTGCTCCAAGTTACGGAAAAATGCAGTGGAAAAGCCAGTGGATAAAAGGCAAACCTATTACTTGGCCGCTGCCTCCCGTGGAAGTCGCTTTAAGACATGGAAAACAATCAATCAAACCCTTCTTTAGGATGAACAGGGCTCGAGGCAGAAACCCTAATGTGCTGCTGTAGGGCTGCCAGAGCAACAGCTCAAGGCACGGCTGCACTTCCATCTCCCTATCTGCCCAATGCGGCTATGCCTTTGTGATCGTGCCATCTGGTCCCCTCTTCTCCTACTTCTCTGCATTTATTTCTGACTTGTAATACATCCTGCAACTGCACAGGCAGCTTTATTCTGTAAAACTGTTCAACTGTAACCTTTTTCTAAATACACAGAAATGAAGTTTGTAAAAGAGCTAGAAAAAAATGTGTTGGTATCATCCAGATTATGGCAATTACGCAAGCAAAGATCAATACTAATCCACTGCAAAACCACTAGTTTTCAATCCCTTCAAAATTCTAGTATCCACATCCAAAAGTTAATTATTTTGCAGACAAGCACCATTACTCTGAGCTGACATTTACCCTAAAGATATAGTAAGTCAACTAAAAAATAAGGCTTTTTGAAACCTGCCAGTTTCAGCTTGCATCACTGTCTGGAAACCAAAGAGAAATGCAGTTTGCAGTCTGACAGTCCCTGAAAACCTTAGGAACTGAAACCTGTCCTGCTCCAAAATGTCAGAGAATCTCAGAACTGAATCAGAAAGTTTTGGGGTTGCTTTCATTCAATTTCTCACACTGAAGAAAATGAGTAAGTGCTTTTGCTACCCTCAAAAGACTTTGAGAGGCTTTTACAATGGTGTGCATCTCAAAAAAATTACCAAGAATGGAGTAAGACTATTTCTTTGGAAACAGAAACCAGGCTATTCAGCTAATCCTATGAATTCGTGAGGAGAAGATAAGGGGTTATTCGGTTGTCATCTAAAGGTATTTTGGGGATATGAACAACTTTTCTTCAGGTTTTCTTCATTGTAGGGAAATAAAGGTCCCATCTCCTAGGATACCACCGAAGCTCAAGGTAGCTTTGGGAAATGCGTGCTCGATTCCTCTGCTGAAGGCAATGTAAACTCTGCCTGCACTCCTGCAGTTCAGGGTCTCTCCCCACAATTGTGCAAACAAAGCCACTTTGCTGGTTACAGTGTGAGCTGCAAGGTAACTCTTCTACACTGCAGAGGGACCATGCCATGCTCTGAGTATTCCTAGGGCTGTGCTCACATGCTGGACTCTGCCCCACTGGTCTAACACTGCAGCTACTTTGTAGCCTCCCCAAATCAATGGACATCCTAGAGCACGCCACACTGCTCCAGGTAACATTTACCACTAGGTAATATTCAAGAACAAGCTCCTTAAGGGTGAAGGTCATTTGAGAAAGTTATAAAAGAAAGTTATAAAAGTCAACAAATCGCATTACTAAGTGTGCACCTAGTAGTGAAGAGTCTCTTTAGCTGCTGCAGGCTGGATTGTGAGGCTGTGTGAATTAGCTTTTGTAGTTTACCCAAAACCTGGAATGTCTTGGAAAGGCCTCTGCATCATATTTCATGCCCTTTTGTTAAACACAACTACTGAACTAGCTTTCTCAATCCTAAATGAAAAGGTTTCTTCCTTTTCTCCCTCTCCTCATTAACTTGCTCCATACTTCCTGAATTGGGTAACAGGACATCATACTGTACCCTGCAGCTTTCCACCTTTTCCACCTTCCCTCTCCTCATGGTTAATATCTATCATTAGCACAATGCTGGTTATCAGTTCCAGATATTTTCTCCTACTTGCCTTCTTTTATAAATATGATTTTACTTCACAAGCAACACACTACAAGAAATATCATAGGAGAGTCTCCTTTAAAGATTTACAATGCTTTCCTGATGCTGACACCATTGTTACAGCCTATGCGTGGCAAACATCACCCAACAAAAGTTATCCTGTGGATGAGGTTCTGCCCGTTGCCGGATCCATTTAGCCAGATTTTTGGGCACTCCTTCGGAATGCCCTGCCTGCACAGGTTTCTGCGGCTTACAACAATCCCAGATGCTGCTTCCAGGCAGGGAGAGGGAAGGGTCGGGGCAGAAGCAGCTCCCAGCAGCACGGCTGGGACAGGACAGTGCTCTGTCACTCCACACAGCCACCTGCTATGTGCTGGCTGCTGAGACTGGGACAGGGACGTGATTGTTTCTGTACCCCGCTGCCTCTTCTGACAGAAAGCAAGCCAATAACCAAAACTGAGTTCTGGACTACTCAGCGTTCAGAAAAACATGATGAAGCCTATTGCTACTTTTCCTGCCGTCCAACTGCCTTCAACACAGGTTTCTGTTAAAGCAGCAAGCAGTAATGCACTTACTGTAGAAAGATGCTGAGCCTGTTGCACATTAACAGCTATCGATATTGTGAGACACTTGAACACTGGTGCAGTTTTTGGATTTTTAATATCTACAACTGACTCAAATCTTTATCCCGGAGCATTTTTTTTTCACAGCTACACACATAGGACCTGTTTGTATTTTTCATGAACACAGTAACAGAGAAAGCTAACTATTACAGAAAAGCTTTAAATACTGTTCAGATGGCAGAAATGCAGGCACTCACATGGTATCTAAAATTACAGAAAGAAGTGGAAACATTTTTATTTAAAGGTCTACCTTTTGTTACATTACCTAACTACACTTCATACATTTGAAGATATTCAATAAAATAATACAGGAAGTGGCAGGAATATACTCTCAAAAATCCTTCAGCAAAGAATTATCTTTTGTGTTATCATTAGATACTAAGTTTATCATTTTGCACTATTCTTTCAGATTTCATACCTCTGTTTCAATATTAAACGCAAAATTAGTACAGTACTGGCAGTATTTTGCTATTTTTCAGTTTCTTCAAAGCTCTAATATTCTACCTTCCATTATCTTTATGGGATTTCTTCACAATTCTAATACTCTAATCATGAGGAAAAACAATGCACATTGTGAATTTTAGTCTAAATCCCTTAAAAGAGCAGAGCACAACCTTTCATTAGGGTCTAGTGAAGCCAATAACACTACGCTTTATTTCTGCTTACTGATTTCCTACAGTACTCGGTTTTGAAATGAGATGCACAAAACCCATTTATATTCTGATACTGATTATAATGCTACTTTTGATGCAAGAGCACATAATGCAGCAAGGTTGTAACTTCTTGATACATGGAAGCTGTGCACACTGATCCCATTATTTCATATCATCATAAAAATTTCAAAAACTGTTTATGAACATTTTCACTGAAACAATATTTAACAAACTCATCAGCCTGAGCACCCTTATTTATTTATTTATTTAATTATTTAGTTTTAAGAAAATAGGGTTCATTTATTTTAAATTATCAGTGTAAACTTTTATCAAATCAAGACTGGGTAGTAGTAATAATCACCTGCACTTCTAATGTCAAAGGCCTAAAGCTTGAATTCCCCTCTTGTCCAACATGAATGGTGTACAGGACCAAAACATGCTCAAACTGACTGAAGAAAACAACCTGAAGCCCCTTTGATCCCAGCTATACCTTCAATGCATAAAACTTTTTGTTTATCCACACAACTGACATTTTCAACAGCTTCTAAGAGGAGAATTTATAACAAATCTCTCCTCACTGTTCTCACCCACAGCCCTCAACTTTTCAGTTGGAGACAACCTATTAGGATGGTAAAATTGCAGCACTATCTGGTAAGATCAGGGAATGGCTGGCTGCCAAAAAAAAATGTGGCTAAGAGGAAGAAGCAACTCTGAAATATTTTGCTATCCCGACTTTGTCAAATTGGACTGCTGCAAAAAAGTCCTGCAAGCAATTTCACACAGTCGTGCTTCTGAGAAGCTCGAGCGTTGGCTCTTTCCTTAGAGCAGCATCAAATTCTGTTTCCTAAAGAAGTGTTAACATCACTAAATACGTTATCAGCTCTAAGCACATAACATTTTTGGTGCACTGGTTCAAACCTTATTTTTGTGACTTATTTCCTTCTGTGAGTCAAAGCGAACAATGGAAGGAACAGAAGTTGAGGTATTTGCAGAGGAAGTGCTTCCACACTGTCTTTTCATAACCAACGTGCATCAGATTGGCATTCAAAGAGGAATTTATTTCAACTTAAAAAATAACAGTGAATGAATAAATGCTTTACCTGTATTCATCCTGTGTAAATCGAGGAATTACTGAAGGCTGCAGTACAGCAATTTCTACAGTAGTGGTGTTGGACTTCACAGGATCTCCATCATCATATGCAATGACCACTAGCTGTAAGTAGTACAGAAAATCATTTTTAGTAGAGGTGAGAGCATTATGTTGACTTATAATAGTGCTTTTTGTATTTTCAGGGTCTAACAAGTCAGATGAGAACGTCTTTCACTGCAACTCATACATTGTATAAGAACAAAGCAGAGGAAAAGGGTGACAGCCATCTGCAGGTTGAAGCATATGCTAGAAAATTTACAGAAACATAGTAAAATGGAACTGGAATTCCATAGCCTTCTACAAATACATCTCCAAAAAATGCTGGCAGCTTCAAGAACATAACTTACATTTTTCATGTGCTTCCCTTTGCATCTTATCAAAGACTGTCCTTACCCAAAACTCCAGAATCCCTTATAACTTTTTAAAAGGTGTAATTCAGCTCTACATTTAAGCACTGGAGCGCTTATTATCAGAAAAATACCTGCAACTCCCCCAAAAAAACAAATGAAAAAAGTGCTGGGTAAGACTCTGTGCTGCTGACAGACGTTAATATTTAAAACTGAGGTCCAATATCAAAATAACTATGAAAGAAACATGTTCTATCCCCAACTGACAACAAAAGAACTCTGAAAAGAGATACTCCAGATGCTAAATCATGGACAAAACCAGATCTTCACCAAAGGCAGCCTTTATAAATCTCTTGCATATCTAATCTTTAGTTATTCAAATTATTATTTACTCAGTCTAATTATTTATCTACGCTTCTCTGCTGGGACAAATAAATTCACCTGCTTTGAGCTTTCAGATGAAGTTAAGCAAAAGGATGAGAGACCAGCCCACTGAAGATGGACTAATGGACCGTTTGCTAGGTTTTTCTCTCCCTACCTTTGTCCTTATTTCAGGAGATCTGCATGCAAACACCAACTCAGGAAGTCCCCACATCTCTGATTTCTGAAGTCATAGCAGAGGAAGTTTATGTCTTCTTTTCTCTGTTCCTTCCCTAAGCATCCATATTTTCTGAAATGCAGCACTGCTAAATTTACCATTGGTCTGCCCTACTATAGAGCAGTTTTCATATAGAAACATGCCATGTCCATGTGCCTGTCACCAGCATGTAATGTATCAGAGCCTCAGAAAACAGCCACACAAAGTTATTACTGTGAAAAGCTTCACTCTGGTTAATCAAGAAATAATTCTCTCCCCCCCCCCCAGTTTTACTACATTAATTAGAAATTGGAAATAAATTAGCAGTGCCCCAAGTTCCTAAAAGAGAGATAGCATTTCAATGCTACTCAAGCTCATCATATGGCTTGACATGACTCTCAAAAAGTGGAAAATGGTGGACAATTTCACTTCCTTATAACTGAAAAGTATGAAAATAAACCTCTCTTTGACCCTCAATTCAGAAAAAAATAACTGAAAGGCAAGAAGAAATGAAACACACCTGAATGAAGACACATAGTTGGCAGCTTCGAAGTAGGAAAGTTACATATAAACCTTCATGTATTGTAAGATACATTTTTTTTGGTTTACTGACAAGCTTCAATTTTCAATTACCTCCTCCATTCATGGATTTATGAAGGCAGACCTGTCTCTTTGCTTTTGATTGAAATCATAACTTATTCCAGATTAACTACACCTGAGACTCTTCAGTACCAGTAACAACACAACAGTACTTTGTCTCCTTAAAGCTAGTGTTTTTACATTACAGCACTTGTGAACGCAAGTCCCCAACTACCCAAACTGTGCAGTAACTTTCTTTACAAGATATACTACCATCCTTACTTTTTTTTTTTTCCCTAAAATTGCTATGCTGACAGCTCTGTTGAAAACAAAAACATTAGCAATGTTAACTTCCAAAAGCAGGTTTCCTTCAGCTGCTTCCCATTTTTTTCCCCATCATAAGAGTAGCAATCATATCCACCCAAGATCTTTCTGAAATGAAAAAGGCCAGGAAACATGTAACAAGAAGAAATTAAGAAACTGAAGAAACAAACAAAATAAGAATTTCACATCTTTCTATGAAATATAAAGCATAAGAGAGAAACACGTGTAGAAGGAGTACTACTACATGCAAGTAACATTTCTATTGATAATACACAGACATATGGGTTTTACCTTAAACACCGTACTTGGCTCTTCATTTAGGTTTACCCGGGTTACTACACGCCCTGAAGTTTCCTCCACGTCAAAAATGCTGGCACTGTAAGGAAACTGGACAACATCTACTTTGTATCGGACTCGACTTGCTGGTGTGCCCTGGAAGTCAGAAATAAAGCAAATTTCATATTATTTTCTTTTTACTCACCTCTTTAAGTTATTAAAGATTTAAAATGCAACATTGCTCAGCAGACCATCAGAAAGAACTTGCAGCTTGCCTTCCTCGGAACTGGGTTAGTTATACTGAGCATCTGTGGTGGTTTTACTGTGCCCGGCAGCTGAACACCACAACCGCTCTCTCACTCCCCCTCCTTAGAAGAGGACGGGAAGAAGTAAAGGAAAGAACAACTCATGGGTTGAGATAAGGATGATTTAATTAAAGGGGGAAAAAATAATTATTAAAGAAAGATTATTATTAATTAAACAATTTAACTAAAGGGAAAAAAGGGAAAGGGGAAAAGGGAGGGGGAAAGGGAAAAAAAAAAACAAACAAGTAAAGGCTATGTGGAGGTGCAGAGGAAAGAAATTACTCTCTGCTTCCCACAAATGAGCGATGCTTGACCATGTCTTTGAAGCAGGGCCTCAACACACGTAGCCGATGTTTGGGAGGACAGGGTTTTTCGCAACGAGAGCCCACCCCTCCCCTCTTCTTCCTTTTTCCACCTTTTATTGCTGAGTGTGACATCGTATGGTATGGAATATCCCTTTGGTTGGTTTAGGTCAGCTGCCCCGGTGATGTTTCTTTCTCACTTTTTTGCCCACCCCCTAGGAGGGTTAGAGAGAGTCCTGATGCTGTGCCAGCACTGCTCAGCAGCAGGCACAACACTGGTGTGATACCACTGCTGTTCTAGCTACAAGTGCAGAGCACAGCACTGCATGGGCTGCTGCAGGGAAAGTTAACATCCCAGCCAGACCCAGTACAGCATCCCTCCCACAAAATATCTTAGAAACATCTGAGAGATCCACTAAGAAAAATCATCAGAGGTTTGGAAAGAAGCCAGCTAAAAAAAATAATCTTTAGGTTGAAGAAGATATATACATATAGACAGAAGTGGTGGTCTGTTTGATAATTCATTTATTTTTGTAATAACAGAAGAAGGACATCACTTAAGGTTGGTTAACATACTTTTCAACAGTATATTGACATCTGAATTTAAAAGTCTCCTTTTGTGCTAGTTCAGGAAACTCTGAATATTCTAAAAATGTAAACACTATTCAGCTTCTCCTGAAAGTTGGAGTCTTGTTACTGAAGTCGGGAAGATTCACATGTTGTATTTCTGAAAAATTGGACTACAGTTGTGAACAGAGGACACTTCAGCCTACATGACATTCACTAAATTTTTTTTAAGAGGAGACAAAATGCAAACAGCGCCGGGTTGCTTGGGTAAACCAGCCACAGCCTGAACGGACCGTCTCATGTCCACATCAAGCAGCAATATCTGTAGGTTTGACTTGACTCGCCAAAGCTGAGTGTCGAAGAACCTTTCCAAATCCTCACCTCCAACAGCTAAAGCACAGCAATTATATGGCCTGCAGCTTCCAACACATGCTCTCTGTGTCTGAACAGTACAGCACCAGCAATTTTGGAACCACCACCTTTCCCTCCATGCCCTCCTAGTTCGTGAGGAGAACCTGAAAGAGTCATGAGGAAATGTGTCTGTGAAGTGAGGGGACACTGTGGCCCCTGCCACCTCTAACAGAGGACTTCTGCCTCTCACCATTAGACATCACTGCTAGTTCTAAGCACAACCTCAGAAAACAAATAAGGAGAAGGCATTTGGCCTAGCACTGGTAACAGAAAAAGCTCTTTTGCAAATGGATTTTAAGTAGCCTTGTAACAAACTGTTCAATCCCCATTTTTAATGACAAGAACAAGCACAGGCAGCCCGTGCATCTGTGCATGTCTCACAAACTGTCTGCGTCCATACGCACTCAAGAATACCAAAATTAAAAAGGGAATCAGAATATGCATTGCCAGAAGGGTATAATAGATGAGTTTTTCAGATCAGTAATTCAATGTTTGCTAACAGGAGGCTATTTACCCAATTTAACTATTTTACCACTAGATGTCTGAGTAAGTAACACTTATTCTGAAAAATGAAGTTTCTCAATGCATCCATCACATTTCCAGCGATCTCATTCCAGCTGTCACCCTCCCAAGGACCTTTAGCACACAAAATAACCATGCCTGTAAGTACAGCTTACGAGGCAGCTGGCTGCCACATTGGAGAGACAGGAGAGCTCTGGCAGCCTGTGCTGACCCGTGTGACCTACCAAGTCCCTAAAAAACCAAAACGGGTGACAAGTCTTGTCCCTGGGATCTCCACAGTCACACTCTTCCCCTTCTTGAGCAGGTTAGAGGAAGGCACAAGGATGGATCAGAGGGCTGGAGCACCTCTGCTGTAAATGCAGGCTGAGGGAGTTGGGGTGTTCAGGCTGAAGAAGAGAAGGCTCCGGGGTATCCTCACTGCAGCTTCTCAATACCTGAAGGGGGCTTATAAAAAAGATGGAGAGTGACTTTTTGCTTGGGCAGGTAATGACAGGACAAGGGGGAATGGCTTTAAACTAAGAGGGGAGATTTAGGTTAGGAGGAAATTCTTTACTCAGAGGGTGGTGACACACTGGCACAGGTTGCCCAGGGAAGCTGTGGATGCCCCATCCCTGGAGGTGTTCAGGACCAGGTTAGATGAGGCCCTGGGCAACCTGATCTAGTGGGTGGTGTCCCTGCCCATGGCTGGGGGCAGGAACCAGATGGTCTTTGAGGTCCTTTCCAACCTGAGCCGTTCCATGATTCTCACACCTGTCAGCGTGGAGGGCAGAGCCAAGATCAAGGGACAACGTGCCACAGTTCTCTTCAAGGGGCCTGGAAACCTTGTAGAGACCTCCTGACCTTCAGGCTGCATGCTCCGTTCCCAGCACACCTCCTTCCCTGGCAGTGCCGCCCGCATTACCTCTGTCTTGATCATCTCTCCCACAGCCTCTCTCATGCTCCTGTAGCACTGAAACTGTTCTGAGTCATGTTTTCAATTACACCAGGAAAATTTTTCCATTGCAGCCATTCCCATTAATCTTCAATACAAACATATCTCCTTCACTCCAACAACGTAAATCAGAATTTATTAATGACCTACTTTGTATGTACGCATCGTTGTTTTTTTCACTGTTTTTGACTCAGTGGGGTGAGTAAGAAGAGGCAGATTATGTCACGTGCAGTTTTTTGTGGCTAAAAGGTACGATAACACTGTTACAATGGTATCACCAGCTGCTGATCCAGAGAAGAGATCCCTCGCAGCACCCCAGGCTCTGCTGCAACAACCACGTTCCCACACCCCCCCCCAGAGGATTTTCTCTGGTATCAGAAGGATGGTGCCTGGCACACACATCTAACTTTAGAGGGGCAGATACTGACAGGTGTCACCTAACCTCTTGGGAGGTTGTATCTGCCTCGCTAAAGCCCCTGAGATGGGCTGCACCACCCACAGGCTACAGAGGATGGCTGGGAGACACCTGAATTTTAACGGACTACTTTCATTCTCAGCAAGTGCCCCTTCACCAGTATTGATATTATTTCACTAGTAATTTGTGTGTTTTCAAGGATTAAAAGGTGACAAAGTAGCGGTTTCCTAAAGCACTGGAAGCCACTAAGAGTAAAAACTACGTGCTAAATAGAAGAAAAGGCATCAAACAAGGTGTTTAGAGCAAGGAAAGTTTTGTGTGTGTGTGTGTATTTATTTTGCACACTGATTTCTGAATAACTGTTTATCCGTCTGTGTTACCTGGATATGTAGACACCTGGGACACTTCACAAAAATGAGTAGATTCAGAGAAGCACATCGAAACAAACTACTGTTGGTATGACTGCGGCTGATAAACTCCTCTGAGTCTGGACCTCAGACTTGGCTTTGATCTTTACATTGCATTTAGACAGACAAAACATCAAAAGCCAACAGTTTCATTAATAGAGAATTGGTAATTTTCATCTGTATTCAATACTGTGGTATAAAAGAGATTTGCTGTTCTTGACAATATATTCACTGTATCATGTCAGCTCCTAACTGTAAGGAAACACGGAGGTTACTTTTGTAAACTGTAACAGAAACATTTACAAAGTGTTTCAGACTCAGTAAATACGGACATCTTGTTGATACAACAGAAGAGCACTGAAATGCTCAGTCAAAACACATGCTCTGACCTATAAACTTTACTGGGATAACTATTTACATCATGCTAATGCATGCTACAGAGCTGTACAGTGTGGCATCAGATTTTGCCAACTTCTGATGAGCAGTAGGACTATTCAAATAAACCATACCTACATTCAAATGCAAATAAACCATAACATGAGAAAAGTGACACCTGAACAAAGAATATTCATTTGCATTAAAAATCATACGTACCATGTAAGAATTTAATTGGAGGTATCAGTGGCACTGATGTCAAAACAATAAGAATACTTTAGTCTAGTAATAAAAGAGGAAGACAGAGAGCAAGGCAGCCAGGCCATCTCAGACTGTTTTCCCACAAAAACCTGGGCACATAACACTTTGCATGTAAAGAAAAGTGAGACAGGGCTGGATGCAACCCAGAGAGAGTTTCAGAGAGTTTCTAGGGAGCCTTGCCACTCCTCCGGGTATTTTTAACTGCAGCAGTGATGAAGGCCATTGCCTCTTGGAGCCCTCCAAGGAAATCCAGCCTGGCCCAGTGTATTAGTGTATTAGGGTGTATTAGCAAGTCCAGTGCTCCTGTGCCACTGGCAGTCTAGCACCTCTAATAATTCAGAACTGGGTCTACCAGATGTGATCTGATGTTTCATGGAGTAATTTATGAAAACCACGTTTTAGTTGTTAATAGTATTTTACATGACCATGCACATTATACATGTGAAAATTCTTGAAAACATGAGAAATTTCAAAGATCATAGCATAATAGATAATTATACAACTTTCGTCCTGACATTCTTCTTCACCATTACAATTAAGAGGAAATTACCTGCTAAGATCCACTCTATTTGGCTATAGAGTAATGGTCCTCACATTTGCTTGCAAGACTAGAAGCTATCATTATCATTAAACATGCACACACTAGGTAATTTGTTATTAAATAAAGAAAAATCTCATCAGGTTATTGCTCCTGATATAACTATCAAGTACACTTTTCTCCTGTCATTTCTGAAAATAACAAAATGGGGATTTATTTTTTATTTACTGTATTTTGGCACCAATGTAATTAGAAAAATCTCATGAGAAATTTTCCAGGGAAATCCATTTAGAAGCAAGTTTCAATTATCTCAAGTATTAATCATCTTTCGTTTCTTTTTAAAATTAATTTAGATGCATTCCTATGCCTACAGCAAAACTCAAATATAAGATTATATTGCCAAATAAATTACACTCTCAAATAAACCATAAAGAAAGGATTTTAGCTGGCAGGAACCACGCTCATTCTCTTGAACCAGAACTTTTATCCTAAAAGTCCAAGACTAATATCAAATTCATCCAGCTCCAATTACGATATTATTGCTGCATAATTCCTCAAGTTTCCATTTTCTCTGGGGAAACTGCATGGGTATGGCACAAAAACATCTCCAGCATTTACATTAGATGATTAGGGTGCATGTGGAGATCCTGGACAAAGAGGCCATGCAGAGTGCACATGTGCACTACCAAGATAACTCTCAACAGGCACAGAGAGGTTGCAGATGAATTGTAATGCAATAGAGCCATGGAAATGGCATGAGTATAGTAACAGTAACGTCTTCTGTATGTTTTCACTCATATTTCTGAAAGTAATTCAAAAGGAAGCTAGCAATCCTTACTCCCACTATGCAAAAGGGTAACCAAGGTACAAAACCAGAAAGACGGAGCCCAGCAAAGTGAGGAAAAAAGAGCATTTCACTTCCATCTGCACTCATGAAGATTCCAGATGTGCATTTGTGTAAATGACTGGGATTTTATCCCATGTAGTAGGATGGAATACTAGTGTAAAAGATAAAGGCAGACTTATGCATCAAGTCCCTTTGTACTCAATGCCACTTTCTGACTGAAGTCAGAAAACTTCTACAGCTACTGTAGATAAAATGTGAGGCAAGTAAGGTTAAATAAATGGTCTCCATTCATTTCCATTCAGAGATTTCAACAGAAATCTGAATGATTTACAACATAAAGAGTTCACTAAGGCAAATTTTGTAAAGTTAGTTCTGTGAAAAAGACTGGAAAGTGATGCTAAAGACAGAATGTACAGATGGCTGCAAGTGTTCTTTGTAACAAACCAACACAGGACAGTTACCATTAAAGATGGGCCAGTCCACAAGGTGAGCAATTGACTTTGGTGGGTCTCCTACCAACTATGGATTGTTAACAGTGCACTCACACGTATTTACTCTCTCATTTACCAGTCATTACCATTTTATAATTTTATATAAGCTCTAAAATTTGAATTATTTTATTCTTTAGTATATAACTCAATGAAAGCGTCTGCAAGTCTGGATTAATTCTGGAAATTCTAAATTAATAACAAGCTGAACACAAAAAGAGTATGAACTTTTAAAGCCACAAGATAAAATTCCTTTAAAAGCTTACTGATTTTGCAGCACGTTTCCCTTATGCTAATCTCCAGCAGACACTATGATATTCAACAGTAATAGTTTATAAAAGATCAAGCCCTGGACTATCTGAAAATGTTTTTATCTCTAATTAAGTATCTGTTAAATCTCTAATTAAATATCTGTTAGCATCGCACTTTCAGTGGGTGCTGTAAAACAATAAGGACAATTACTCTCAATCTGACAAAATAGCTCCACTGATCACAAACTTTACAAGGTGTTACGAGACTGGATAAACCATTAAACTGGATGTTCTGGAGCTCTGGAAGCTGACTGGTCATTAAAATTAGCATTCTGCATCTGTTTCTATTGACATTTCAAATCAACAAAATCAGAATATGCAGGGGAATTGCCCATGAAAGAAATATTCCAGCTTTTACAGTGATGGCCCATGTAAAAAAGGCCTATATAGGAAAAGCATGAACCTCCTGATCTATCAGTCCTGGAAATATTCACTTCCTGATAATTAAACCAAGCACCTATCACATAACTCAAGATGCTCTCCTTTTGCAATATTTGGAGAGTTAAGCTCCTTGAAAAAATGATTATAATCATCTGCCATCTTTCATCACCATATCACTTCAATAAAGCATAAACTAATCACAATGAATAAAACTCTTCTTTTTCTCCCCAGGGATGATCTCGTGTGTCCTTGAATAGCGAACTTCGGTACGTGCATGGCCATCTGTACAGGACGTAGTGCCTTTGACAAACAAAAAGGACAAGCTTAATGCAACCAACATTCAAATCCCTCCACGTGCAATTATCTCCTTAAAAAAACTTTTGTACATAACTGGAAATAAAACAATTTTAAAGATCTTTCTCATCATCAAAACCTTCCCACTCAATCAGGTTTAACCCCTAAAGTTTCAAGTCAAGCCACTGCTTTGCTGTCATTCCACAGAGCCAAGTCCTTTTTGCTTTCCCCTCTCTTGCTCCTGAACAGATTGCCCCATGCCATTTTAAGTCAGACTATTCATTAGTGTGTGTAGGAAACGAAGATACCCTGTGACGATGTACAGCATGGCTTAGCATTTATTTTTGGTTTAAGTCACATCCAAACCCAATGTGGAAGGAAGGAATAGAAGTAAGAGGGAGGCTGTTTAAAAGCAGTTTCAGCCGTGTCTCTGTTCAGCTGCCAAGCGTGACTCACCCAGATGGCCTAGACACGTTGTCTAGACACCAATTCCACACATTTTTGGCTGCCACCCCTGAAGCATTTTAAGAAGCTGTGTCTTGTGCTGGCCACTCATCATTCCTTGAGAGCTAAGCTCTCAGACTGAGCACTGAGAGCAGAAGTATTATTACAAACAGGGGAACTGAAAGCAGTCCTGAGGACTCTCCAGCATCTGATAGCATCGAGCGACGTAGGCTAGAGGGCTTTATGCATCTGTTATAGCCCTGATGTACACTTCAGATCTCACCAGCTATAAAACGTCATCTACCTGCCCAAAGAACAGGTGTTTGCTAGCTCGGGATACTAAAGACTGTGCTGATAAAATTCAGAAGTGTTGATGAGAGAGTCAGACACCGGTTTCATCTAAGCCTTGGGGTCTGCAGGTATCTCTCACTAAAAAGACTGGAGAACGTCTCTGGGTGAAACCAAAGCTGTGTACATTTGGGTTATCTAAAGCAAAGCAGGGCATACAAGATGCTAGTTCAAAACTCTACATTTGACTAAATATAATTGTGGCTAAGCGTGAGGAGCTGTCTCAGAAACTCCAGTAACTGGGCATCCTTCTCTCTCACTACTCTTTAGTCCACACTAACATGCCCCAAAGCAAATGTCTGATTATCGTCTGTACAAGGACTCACTTACTCCTTTCTGTTTCCATTGATGGAATTTTCTTTATTACCTTGCAGCCTTAGACTCTTACTTCTCTTTTATGCTCTTTTTATGCTCTTTTATGCTCAGCTATGCCTGTAACTCCAGGCTTTTTTTTTCTTTCTTTTTTTTTTTTTTTTCCACTGGTGGTCTCAGATCTTGGTTTTATTTTCATTCCCTATTTTACAGATAATACTTTTTTTTTTTTTCTATAGGATATTATCATATCTACTTTAGTTGCATGAAGCATTTATTTGGCACATCCAGTAGAGATGTAACATGTCTGTGTTTTCCAGCCACACAAATAGTTATGGACCTCACAGGATACCTGCTTGCACTGTTACTCGCTTTTGACTTCATCCTTTGGTCAGATCACTGTTTTCAAAACAGGATTCGGTTGGGAAATTAAATTCTAATAGTGGAGTTCTTACAGGAAACAAAGAACACAGTTTAACAGTGCAAAAATCGTGTATCTTACTTAGTCCTTTAGTTGCAGATGGACAACCATTCTGGAAGGAAAGCTCAAGATGACACATGAGGGAAATCCTGCACACAACTGTCTGCTCTGTCCTGACACAGAGGTGTCACCCCCCCCCCCCCCCCCCCCCCATTTACACAGAGGCTGGGATGCTTCCCCCATCTGCTTCTTCACAGTAGCCCCCACACAAAGAGGACAGCTTCCTGCAAGTGGTCTAAAAGTGTTTTAAAGTACAAGATTTGTATTTTAGTAAGGTTTACCAGTTATTTAGAAAGAACTGAAGATGTACTCAAGCTTCTCCTCAGCAGTCATGCCACCAGGGCTCTGCTCTACTACCACAACTCCTTATGCCTCCCTTGGCCTGCTTTTTTTGCTTTATGCATTTTGTTACCCTTTACCTGTACACGTGTCAAGAATTAGAGGAAAGCTGGTCTGGGAAACACAGTGTGAGCAACAGTAGGATGTATGAAGTAACTTAAAAGATCGTATACCATAAAACTGTTTAAAACTGGAGAAAAATATACTATGGATCATTCCAACAAACAAAAGGACATAACTTGATCTAACATGCTTCCTGAAATGTATGTGAAACCAAACGTACCAGATTTCAATGACCAGAGTGGTAATTCAAATTAAGGGTTTTTAATGCAAGCATGAAAAGTAACTTCTTAAAAATATTTTATATTCTCAGTTACCACACACACACAAAAAGTGAATTCAAACTGGAAAAGGAAAGAAAGGAGAAAATGGTTAGAACTGAAACTGACATTTGCTCAAGAAAACCGTTCAAATCCTATTATGTCCTTTAGACAAAAGCACTGGTTTCTATGTTTTAAATGACATTTCACTAGGGCACTGAAGGAATAACTATCAGAGATATCTCATGCCTTCAGGCCAAGAGTTCTTTGATCACTTTGAAATCCAAAGGTTAAAATGAAAACATAATGAGGTTTCTACTCGGGAGCATTTGAATCTAGCACAGGTGATTTTTGTATTAAATGAGCACTTAGTAGTAGTAATCATAAATCGATGTTTGTTGCGACCAAACCAATCCTACTATCAACACTTGCATTCTACTGGTGGCTTAACGTTACAGGCGTCAGGTTTGTATGCTTCAGTTAAGAAAATTACACAATTTCAATGCAACAGTTGATTTTGAAGACTTCAAAATCTTCACATTGTTACCTGCATTTATGCCTATTATAATGGTAATAAGCAGGATCCAGCATTCAGTGATTTTGATTTCTCTCATGTATGTGCATCAATTTCTCTACAGAAATACAAGCAATCCTCACATCTTTCAAATACAAAACACTCAAAATCAGAAAAAATAAATCCATATAAATACATGAGGAAATCACAAGAAAGGAATCTGGGAGACATAAGTGCTTTAGTCTGGTTTTATATTCTCCCATTCTCATGCTACCTAAGGATGGCCATTATTACCCACTGTAAGAGCGGGGAAGCTTACTCATGATCAATTTCTACATTTATCTGTCCATCTAACAGTGATAGAAATGTTAGAACTGGAGAGACTGCAGAAGTATAAAGGGCTAAACATAATTCTAAGTAAAAAATCTGCTGACAGTTTGATGGGCTAGTAGGATTATTATTTTTTTTGTGTTGTTTGTTTTTTAGATGAGAAACTGACATAACTTTGCATTATAAAATGCAGATTCCACAGAACTAAGAAAGGTTACAAATACATTATTAATCAGTTAGAGACTGTTTTGTTTCATCAACTGTTTTGGTAATATCTTATTCTTTAAAGTTTAGACACATTAATCTAGGGAATCACAAAATGGAGATTATATCAGAATGGGCAAATCCTTCATCAAGACCAAAATAATCTTATTGTAAGGCAACAGATAATATTAAATAAAATCTGCATTAAAAAATCAAGTTAAAAACTGATTCTCTAGCAGCAATGAATATATAAAATATATTTTTATAATATATATTTTATAATATATATCCCAATAACTCATTTGTGTTGAAATTTCCACTAATTCCATGAAAGAGAAATCCTGATTTTTGTCCTATTTCACTGATCCTTAGCATCCTTTTCTGTATGCTTTTCTCAGAGGTCAGTGAGATAACCTGCTAGGACAAATGCGTACTGATGCTACAGGCAGAGCCAGGTCTATAGAAGTGTTACTGATGGATTTAGAACTTTATCACTGGCTGATTTTGACTGTCAAAAAAAAAAAAGAAAAGCTCTTTCAACAGTCATGGAAAGCAAGTTTTCCCCCCTCTCCACTGGCAGATCACTCTAAAGCAGCTCCACTTGTGATATGGGCAGTGTTTCCTGTTGAATTATTTGCTGCTAACTGATGAGGATGAAAGTTCTTTAACGAAAACAGAGTTTCCTACCTGCCTGGTTTCCAACTCATTCCTAGGGAGAGCAACAGAGAATTTTCTCCAGCTAACACCCATCCGCTGAACTCCCTGAAATGCTGAATGCAATTCAGACCCATGTTTATGAAGGCAAAGCTTACTAATTTGATGGTAGTGCTACGGTAACAGAGTGCATTATTATTCAGGAAGAAATGTTGGCAAAATAAGGTAATACCTTTGTGCCATATAGTGTCAACATAAACCCTGCTGGCTTCTAATGCCACCCAGAAATTCTGCACCCATGTTACTGCACCAAATATATGGAAGAATAAGACATATATGAAACTTGCCAGTAAAAAAAACATTCAGAAAGTACAATCAAAGCTTAGTTTAGATCACATAGTTACAGGATATTATCTTAAATCAATTTAAAATTATTTCCCAGCAAATAAAATCTGAGCCATCAACTCTAATTTTCACTGTAAGTTTCAGTTTTAAACAATGATTAAGATGATGGTGGACACCTTGGCCTGGAGATCCCCAAGGAACAGTGAAAAAAATCAGACAAAAGTACTGTAGTTCCACAGAGCAAAAAGGGAGCAAAAGGTGCAGCAAGAGCGTATACAAGCCACAAAAATATGAACACTTACCAAACTCTGTGAATAGCTAGAGCAGGAATTTCTACTCTGTAGATTTCTACAAGGCTACTAGAGATACTTCCCTTTGCTCACGCATAAAGGTTACAATCCAAAATGGAACTGGGTGATGTGTGGAACTGAGTGTAACTGCAGTGCCTAAAGCAAAACTAAGATCCTCAAAACCCAAGCTTCATCATACATGTCCATGATCTTCATGGGTGCTGAGGCTTGTTACCTTCACAGCAGCGTCATGGCCTGGAAGACTACTTCCATGGAGAAATTAATGCTTCCTTCTCTTAATATTCCCCTGGAAATTGCCCAACACTGGCCATTTAAGACACAGCTCTCCATTTCGTCTACTGCTGAAATAACGTGTATGTCCTCTGCTGCTGCATTCCTCAAGTACACTGTAAAACTATTTAGTGATAACAATTGCTATTTTTGACCTACAGGTTGATATCATATTCTTATATATATTTTAGACAAACAATAGTCCAGATCTTCAGCAAATATTAACTACTTTAATATCATCAGGTTCAGTAATATGCAGCTGATAGACACCACCTGCAGTGAATTTACTTACCATTGTGTTAGGACTTTTTACAAAGGGATAGCAGGACTGTCTTTACAGAAACACTGCTTCAGCATTTCTGTCCTTGAGTGGTAAATAAAGTACTACGAAACATATTTAGCTAAGCTACAGTTGATTTGTATCAAAGCACTGCCATCATCTTTTAATGTGCATGGCACATTCACTCTGAACACTTCTCCCTGAGGATTACTCTCCTTAATATGCCAAACACTAACAATTAAAAATTAAACCTGGCTGGCAGAACATCTTGGGCTTTTATTGTCCTCAGTGTATCATCTGGTCACCAATGTTCATCACCCTCTGATTATAAAAACTGATATTACCCTTCAGAAGAGCTAACAAGTCAAAAATATGTGTTCAGTTCTGTCAATCAAGTGCTTCACTAGGGAACAGTGATAAAAGTCAGTGGCAAAAATAAACTTTATCCCCAAAACAACACCAGTCTGTTCAAATACTACATATCCAATAAAACCAGCTGGTGGGCTGTGCAGTTCCTCATCCCCATGACCCTATGATGTCTCAGACTAGGAATGCACAATGACTGCAAATCAAGGTAACAATCTTAAAAAGCTGTATTTTGTTTCCCTGTTAAGCTGCACAATTGTACAAAAGACAACCATGACATCCGTTCTTTCCTATTCCTGTAATTCATCTGACACTGAGAAGTTGAATGAAGTGGTTTTCAAACCTCTTCCTGTCAGAAAGGAGCTGTATCACTTATGTGCCAGCTTCAGAAACCATTGTTTTACACGCAGCCTCTGTCCAAAAAGGCTGACAAAAAATATATGAGTTACTGCTCTGTGAAACTCATAATAATCACCTTTGTTGTTGAGAGAGTTAGGTCGCTTATGGGGGTTAAAGATTTCTCCCTCTTGGGTGCAGAGTATTAATAGAACCTTTTTGCTTACCGGAGGATCTTGATCCTCAGCTGAAACGGTAGTGATAACGGTGCCCTTGACTGCATCAGGAGCAACCATTCCCCTGTAGAGCTTTTTGCTAAATACCGGTGAGTAATCATTCATATCCTGCAAAACATAATTAAGAGTTTACTGCTGAAGTTTAAACAAAAGTATAGACACATTCACAACTAATCTTTCAAATTCTACCCAATCACTCCCTCTTAATTAGGAAACCTATTTGCCATTCAGAGTCCCTCTTGGCTCTCAATTCCATTACCACCAAACAAAACTAGCACAGAAGGGGAAGATGCCAAAGTTTCAAAACAACATATTCATATGAGACAGATTAACAGAAGGGAATTCTGCAGAAAAACACACAGTCTCACAAGTAAACAAAGCAGAGATTTCCATGACAGCTGTTTCTCAAGCAGTGGGCCACAACGTGGCTTTGCTAATTTCCTAAAATGAATGAGCTTGCTGTTGCTTGACAGTGTGCGTTACCTCTAATATGCAATAAATGAAGGGAAAACATAACATCAGATTAATATCAACACTTCACAAGAGCCTAATACGTTGTTCTGCAGACAGATGCATATGCTGTCAAAAACCAGCTTCAAAGGCTTGGGTTAAGCCCAATGCCATTGTCACAATAACACGTATGCATGCACCTAAGTATACCTCGGCACCTATAGACGTGCACACAGCTGTGTGTGTGCATACATTCATGGGTGCATCCATGTGCGATAGAGAACCCCTGCCAAACACCAGGCTGGGTGGGACCGGAGGACCTGCAGCCCACACGCACTGCGCCAGCTTGCACCAAGGTAGAAGCGAGCAGAGAGATACACGCTGCTTTCACCGACGTGTTCACCCCACGCACCAGGGGCTGTGGAAATTTAGAAACTCAGCCACCACCACTGGCTGTTCCAGAAACTCATTCATTGTTCCCACCCTAAGTTGTCAGGAATTCATTTTTGCCAATGTTCTCTCACAGTGAGGCCCAGAAAATACGTGTGTTCTTTAAAAATAAAAAAATTAAACACACATCTTTAAATCACAATGTTTATCCTTATAATAAAACTATTTCAGTTTCTTCTGTAGAGCCACCTTCCTAGCATGAATTCTTCTGAGAACAGATTTATTCATTTTTGTGTACTACTACGTCCAGTTTTGCACAGATGGATAGCAGATTTTGGTTTTCCCTGCTACAGAGAAAATCCAGAACAAGTAAGAGGCACGATATGCCTTCAGCACAGAGGAGTGACTTTACTGATCCACAAAGGAAAAGGAGACTTCCTCCCCTGCCTTAAAGCAGAACACAGGTGCCACCCACCTGCTGGGCTACCCACACAAACACAGCTACTCAGTATTTACACACAGATGCTTCTACCTGTTGTTACAGATCTTCATGCTGCAAATCCTACATGCTGATGCTGGCCTGTGCACTACATTAGCATTTAAAACATTCATACATATCTCATCAGAGGTAATAAACATCTATGAAGAAATCACTGTTACAAACCCATGTAATACAGACCTGAAAAATTAATGCGTTATGTTCTGCTGAAAGGTCTGCAATTCAAGCCTTCAATGCATTGGAAATGCGTTTTCACCGATTTTCAGTTTTTCAAAGAGACAATTGGACCATCAAATTAAAATAAAAAGCAACAACTAGGCAATTCCAACTAGGAGAGCATTCAAAAGAATAGAATTTGGAAAAACATTCACATTCAAACAGATTAGCATTTCTGTATGGAATTACAGGCATTGAATCTTTTTCTTTCAAATTCTTGACCTGTTTGCAAGAAGATAATTTACTTCAATTAAGAACGTAAAACCAAGGAATAATTTACATAAACAATTCTGCTCCCCTGGACTCTTCAAAGTGACACCATGTTTGTAAAATAAGCCATCCTTTGTTCTGCTTTGCTCCCTGAAACTCCACTCCAGAGCAGTGCAGCTCAGTGGCAAAGAAGCCAACATCACACAGCAATCTCCCCCGTCAGGCTCCATTCACAGCCCATTCTACCTCAAAGAAAAGATGCAGAGTTTATTCATTTGAAGCTGACACCAAGTAGCTCTGCGTACAGAAAACCAGCAGCAAAAGGTGGCACATAAAAAATAATCTTGAGTATTGTCTGAGGAGCGTCATACAATGATGCATGCACAGGCACTACCGCTGCATAAATCCCAGTATTTGGAAGTGTTTTGTTTTGTAGGCCCTCAAGTTTTTCAGTGAGAGGTCCAACCTTTTACAGACCACACTGTCACAGAGAAGACAGGTTCTGTCTTTCCGCATGAAGACTCCATCTGAACCAACAACCGGTGTGGTACTTACAATGACTTAGCATTTTCTGGAATAGCTCAGCCTTTTTTAAAAAATATCTCTCTCTGCACCTGCACAGCCACAGCCATGTCTACTCTTTGCTCCTTGGCACAGCAGCAGCAGATTGCACTCTGCTGCTTGCTCATTCTGGGGGAATCACCATGTGATGTTTTTGTTATTTTCTGTGCAACTGAGCACCCGAAAGTCTGCAACTTACAGTACTGGAAAGCCTAATCCTGTTGAAAGATGATACACTACATGCTCTGCTATAGAAAAATGACTAAGTCATTCTAATTCCTACACCTGTTTTTCAAGATACATGGATCAACACACAATATACACGAATACAAAGTGTAGCACAAAGTAGAAAAGCAGAAGGCTTCCTGTCCTAACTTACTTCTCCTCTGAGCGGAGCTTTATGCATGATTGTGCCTCATAAACCTTACCCAAGCCAAGCAACCAGACAACAAATACTTCAACCATACCTAAACAGAGCAGCTCCACGTGCTTTTCTTCCTGGCTTCTCTCTTCCCAACCCCTAAAGCAGCTACTTGTTTTATACAGCAGAACTCAAACCTACATGTGCTCACTTTTATCACAATGAAAGTTCCTCACAAGAATTATGTCTTCCCATCACACAGCTGCAATAAATACACTTCAGAGAGAGCAAGACTGACTTAACAGACAGGTGATCAAGTCTCATATGCTCATCACAATGCCTCTGACAAATAACTGCCAGAAGCAGAAAGGAAACTTCTGCAGGCAGAAGGCATACACGTGGAACACGCAGATGGCATGGGAAGTGCATTATTGGTTATAATGCTTTCTTTATTCTAGAAGTCTTTGTTCAGTGGCAGGAGGAAAAAGACGACCCTTCTGGGCTATTTCCCATGCAGGAAGTAGTGGTTTTGTTACAGGCGTGTTGGAGAAATTCATTTCCTCCTCGTATTTTCATCTCCTTCAAGCGGTATCATTTCTCTTCACGTATTACGGGCACTTAAAGGCATCAGAAAGGTCACAAAGAGAAACTATTGCACCAGCTAAAACCAACTAAAAAGCACCAACATCGAGGATGGAATACAGTCTACATCTGATTCTGTTAGAGTATAGAAAGAAACCAAACTCCACATTTTTTAAAAAAACAGTTCAAGATCACAGGCATGATCCCCCATGCCCCTGCCATCAGTCCTCCCAGTTTGTTTTTCTGCACCATGCCAGACTTAACATTGAGAAATGGTCTGCATGGAGGACCCCCCAGATGCACGCAGAGATGCAGTTTTCAGGCTTTGATGAGAGGGATTTGGGGCAAAAATACAACATTTTAGAGAAAGTACTGGGCCTTGCCATGACTAGAGACCAAGGACGTGGAGTGGCATACTCCTGCACAGCTACATAATTGAAGACGACTCTACATATGAAGGCTTCTGCTGAAACACCACAAAAACGGCTTTGCACTGACATGTAAGTGGCTTATGGATGCAATCAATAACCACAGCTTAGGAGTGGGATGGCAATCTTACACTGCTTTTTACTGCCACTTTGTGGAGTTACCTCTTAAAAACTATGGCATAATCCTGCACGTACCCTCGTGGCCAAACCATGGTGTCTTCCAACCTTTCACAGTCCACTGCTTCATCCATATAAATCCAGGCTGCTATTAACTATCAAACACACACAGAACGGCAAATGGGAAATGCAGGTAATGGATTCTCTGCATACCTTGCTTTGAAATACTTGGCCGTGTATTTTGACAGTAAGGTAATAGCAGCCACATATTTATATAAAAGTACAAAATTGCCTTTATGTCACTGCTCATCTAGCTGAAGATTTATTGTAGTTTTGCATGTCTTTGTTTACACAACGGGGTCAGAGTCAAAACATAACAACCCAAAGCTCTCTTCCTACCACAGTTCCTCATCTCACACCACTTTTTGTTTCCCTTTGTTTCACATTGGTCGCACTGGGGAACACATAAAAGCAGGACAGCACAAGCCCTTACTCCTTTCCCTTGCACATGTAAGAATCTAAAGCAACAAGGAAGCACAATATGGGAGGTATGCTCAAATACTGTCATTTCAGAGAATCCACAGTCGTAGTCTCAAAATCAAATGAAGATGTATCATGAGATTTCTTGATGAAAATTCATTTATTAACTCTGATGCCTCCCTCAGCTCCTGAGTGATGCCACTTGCTGACCAACTTCCTCACACTCTGAACAAGACACACCCCATTCACAAGATTTGAAGGGCTGTTATTTATTAAAAGGGCTTGAGGAAACAAATACTGACCAGCCCGCAAATAATATGAAAACGATGAACAAAAATGTTGGTGAACTAAGATATACATCTAGGAATGCCAATGAGGAGAAACAAGCATGGGGGAGAAAATGCATTAAGAAGCAAATCAATATGTAATTTAAAAACCATTAAGACAGTCACTAGCAGTTATGAACTAAAACCAAAGAAGGTGCTCCCCGACAGGTGGCGGCTGCCGACGTGGGAGGGCAACACAGGACAACTGCGCAAAACAATATCTGCAGTACAGCAGTTCCAGCATGAAATTAACTTGTAAACTTCAATGGGCTTCAGAGACAATAATAGATTTTTGATTTATGGTGACACTGAATGACCTTTAATATTTGTTCTTCAAGTTAAGGATATAAACATGTAACACCTGGGTGCGATACTCTGCTCTGCCTCCTCATTCATTCATCCAGGAGATGCATGATTTGGACCAAGTGACTGCCACCTGCTTTGCACCATCACCACCCGCAGTGCACATGGATGGCACACACGGCATGTGAATTACAGCACAGACCCCACACACCTGTATAGCCGCACGCAACAAGCAGCAGCTAGGCTAGCTCAGCCACTTCTGCAGCTCCTGGGTCACCAAGTCACCACTGGTTATGATGGGCTGTCACAAACCAGAGCAGTCCCAGTACTCCTCTATGACTTTGCACTGGATCCTACAGATCCATCTTCCAGCACATCGCCAGCTGTTTAAAATCTCACGCTTCAGAAACACATCCCAAGCGGCAAAGCCTGCAAAAGTCTAATGCACCAAGAGTTGCTAAGGCAGTTACAAGATATTTGGAAAATTCTTCCTCAAAGGAGAAGCCAAATATGCAGGGATTACGGCTCTTTCCTGCTAGGCACCAGGTGCAAGGCAGTTGTGATGGATCAGGATACGGCCCCTTCTCACTCTCGTGAACTCCAGCTGCAGCTCCTGACTGTCAGGGAATTTTAGTTAAAGAACAGCAACGTTACAATACACAACAGACTTGACCGATTTGAGCATTTCCTCACTGAAAACTTTCCAAAAAACAACAAATTTTTGACATGCTTTCTTAAAAATGTTGTTTTTCTTAAGAGAAAAATGAACAGTAAGCAGTTAATTTTTCATCAGCTATCTTGACACAAACAGAAGCAACACAAGATGGCACTAATATATTTTAGATATTTACATATATACATATATTTTTTTTTTTCCTCAGGCATAATCATGTGTGCAAACGCCCTGTTATCGTGCACAGGGAACCCCATTACTAATGGAAAAATCTGCTGCCTTAGCCTGCAGTGCACTAGAGGGCAGCCCTACCAAATAGGAGTGAAGCTTCTCCTCCCCCAGCCCTCATAAAAATCTGTTTTACCCTCTCCCAGTTCTCTCCTTATGGAAACAGGCTTATACTTTTTTCATCTAGTAGTCATCTTGTTCTATATAGCTTACAAAATCAGCCTGATTTTCAGCTCCCATTTTTTGTAGAATGTGACCTAATTATAATCAAGTATTGATTATTTATTAAAATAGCTACAATGCCATGACAGTGAAATCTGATCATTAAGTTGCTGAACAGATCCAGAGCGACAAACTCCTATAGAAAGAGCACGAAGCTCAGAGATTCTGCTGATTTATTCAGACCACTAAGAGTCTGTTGGAAGATTTTTACCATTATTAACTGGGTATGTATGCAGAAGCGCCTACCCAAGGAGACTGCATTACAAATGCAAAATGCTCTTTCTTCTCGTCTCTCTCCTCGACTCCTGGAGCAGAAAGCATTCTACCATAAAACTTCTAAAACCCTGTGAAGAAACACTTACCCTCCTGTTTCTGACCTGTTGACAAAATCACTCTAGGTTGGTTAGGGAGATTAGCTTCTTAAATATTACATATTTGTGCTTTGTGAATCATTTCATAAAGAGTTTTTAAGTACATCCATGTGTTTTTCCTGCCACTTTGGGACTGTGCTCTTTGATTACAGCTGCTGATACTAAGGTTTCTAGTCATCTGTATCTAAGTGGAAATCAACATACCCTCACTATAAAAACCAGCATGACTGAACAGCGTCTGAGCTAATAAATGGATATTAGGCATTTACAGCTCCTTTTGCAGTCTGCTGGCTTTTATCACGTGTAATAAATAGAACAAATGTATTTTTAAAGTGGTCCCTACTTCCACTAATATTAAATGTACATTAACATAATCCCACTAAAGGAGAAAGCAAGGAGGTTTACTTCAAAACATAGTCTATGTCACACTAAAATTTTCACTTTCTCAATTTTTCTCCAAGTATTAATACATTTAATTTGCTGCTGTCACTTGGTTTCGAACATCTGCCAAATTAAGCCTATGTGCACATTACCAGAGCTGGTGGCTTCCCATCTAAGCTGCCTCCAAGTGTTTAATAATCCCTTGGTGTCTGGGGATTTCTAAGCAGAAATTTAACATTCCTCTACTCTTCCCTTGAAACTCTCTTCTACAGAAAGCAAAGTGGTTTTTGGCATCACTGCACTTGAAAATCATTATTTCTCCTGTGTTTTCTTCAGCTCTAGAAAGATGTTGTTCAACACCCTCTTAAAAGAAGCACATAGTAATTTATTAATAAATAAGCAGAATGGAAGTCCCCTAGAGACATGGGATTTCACAGCCCTAAGGGCACCCTAAGCCCCTGAAGGCCCTGCCCAGCCTTACGCAGGCCCCTCTAACACCCTGCCCCTGGGCCCAGGACCCCTGCCAGCCCCTGGAGCTCTCCCCAGCCCTGCTCCAGTGACGCTGAGGGAGGCTGGCCTCCAGCCCTGCTCCTGGCCCTGTCCATTTTGCTCCCGGCTGGACTGCAGGCCGGATTCATGCTCATGGCCTACCCAAGGACCTCTGGCCCACCACAAGGCCTTATCCTGCCCTCTAACAAATACACTTGGGCCCCAGTGAGCACGTGGTCTGAGAGCAGAGCCTAGGGCGACCCAGAGCCGCTCTCCGTGCCGCACCCTGGCCGCGCCACGTGGCCTGCAGGGCTGCCATCCCTCCGGCTCCCCAGCCAAATGCCTCTGGCCAAAGCTGCTGGGGAAAGCTGGAGGCTTCCTTTGGATGCAGCTACGCTTTGCACTGAGTTTCCGAAGCTCGGCTTTAGCTTTCAGGGAAGTTCCAAGCGCAGGCTGTCACTCGGTAGAAACCCATCCAGCACTGGGCTTACTGATGTTTGCACAGGATCTCTGCTACTATCACTACGTTTCAGCTGCATCACCCAGAGGTGCCATATTTCATTACCATCCATTCCTCCGGTCCATGCTAACTGCTAGTAGCCATCTGGAGCCCTTGGTTCCTTCCGTAATTTCTCAATTTCTGAAAATCCTCATTTGATTATATTTCTGCTGTTTAACTTGGCAAGTTCCCAAAGCCTTTCAAGATGATGTTAATGAACCTAATTTGGAGCAGCACAAATTTAATATTAAATATTAAAATGCAAATTTAGAATGCTTTTATGTCATGATACTCTTAAATTACATGATTGTTTAAAAAGTTTTAGAACTGTTCTGAATCAAGGCCCCTAGATTTGGAGTCACAGAGTCAGCACTGAACCAACTGAAAGTTTAAGCCATGACTTTAGATAACCATTCTTTCACAACTGAGTTTTATTTTCTGAAAGAAAACCCAAGTGTTATTCTAATGTAATCCCATTCCTAGAAAAGGAATTTTTATTTGCCTTTCACTTAAACATCTACTATGCCACATATATAGCTACAGCAAAATGCAGATCTTTACCTTATGCCAAGAGTTTATACATGTATGTGGGTGTGTAAACTGTACATATTCTTTCACTAAGTGCTCATGCAAACAGAGATGTTACAACATTATTTTCGAGGCCTTAATAACCACTAAGAGTTTCATCACAGAAGTCTCCTATAAGTCTACTGTAGGCAGTTAATGCACTATCTAAAATTGTGACAATAACCAGGATCTTAAGATTTCAAGCAAACTCTCATCCTTCTGCTGAATGACCCATTTAAGTTAACAATACCGGTTATCTAACTGGTATTTACCCGTAATTTACCCAGCTAACAGCTAACTCTTTGGAGTGGTACACAGCAACAAAATATTGCACGACCAGGTGTATTTAGCCTTGCAGATAGATTGCAAAGGGATTAAAAACGAATAACCATGCTATGACTTGTAATCACTGAGGTAAGGTAATTCTTTTTGAGATATTCCCAACTATCCTTCCTGTGAAATTTGTGCTTTCATTTCATCAGGTTCTGTAATTGACGCCAAGAAGAACACAGAACAATTTATACTTGCTAATGTATATGATAAACGTAATGGCAAAAAATTATCGACTTTTAACTTATCTCATTGACACTAAGTCTAACACTGGTTTTACAAATGCAGCAGTATGTTGATTTTATCATCTATAGTCATAGATGTGATGGCAAATCTTCTGTTATTATTTCTACCTCATATCTAAGAGTGTCCCCCTTCAAAGTTGTGACCCTTATGAAAAATACAACTACTATGAAAAAAAAGTGAAATCGTTGTATGACTTAACATAAAAATACATAAATTAACCAGATACTGGAGCACCAAGAACTCTAGGTCCCTTTCCCATTCTTTAAGCAATTTCCTAAGGCTCTGTTAATGAGCACACACCACCTTTAAGGCTTACGCATTGCACCACTCTATTCATTCCTCTAAGATACATACCAAAGTTTGCAAGCAAACCTTTCTTCATGGTCCAATATTTTCATTTACCAATGCATTCTTTAATTTATTTATTTAAAGTCCAATGAAGTTAAGTCAGTACTTGAAAACTACAACTAGCGTGCCGCAAGTATTTGAAATATCTGTTAGATTTATGTATCACCCACAGTGATTAAGTTACAAGAACTGAGGTTAGAGAATCACGCGGTGCTGAGTACCTTAGAGCAGCAAGTTAAAAATCTTTGTGATGATGCTGGCAGGCTAATGCAATGAACTGTGTGAACTGGCACGCTTAATTTTGTCTTTAATTGGGTCTAGTGCTTCTTTGCACAGGGTTTTTTGTTTGTAGTTATACAAAATGGAGACTTGTTAACATGGTATAACTGCTTCTTTCTCATACTTAGTGTTCAGAAAGCCCTGAAATATCTCACAATATGAATTAAGGTTCAGAGTGAAATATACGAAGCAATAAATGACTTTAGCAGATGAATGAACAGGTAAGTTGAGATTGAAAAAACAAATCTGGTTACTCGCACCACAGTCCAACACCATGCCTGTTATGCCATAAATGCTGCTAGAAAGTAGAAAAACAAGCAGATAAGCAGTTTAAGCAGTTGCATTTTGGAGGAAATACAGCTCCATTTTTTTTTTTTTATTATTTAAGAATTCTTATAAGTTATGTGCTGCCACTGTGCTGGACTGTCCCTTTATTGTCCCATTATACAACGGGAAATGGTTTTTGTTACATGTTAGAAAGATTACTTCGAGGATGTAAATTTACTGGAAAACGTAAAAACATAACTAAATTTTATTTTAGAACTATTAGAAGCTGAGGATGTGTTTCACTGTGCTTCACCAGTCTTTCATCGTCATGTATCCTTCATTACCTGCATAGTGACTGGCAGCAAATTTTCATTATTATTGTAATTAAATCTCACCATAACACGAATTCCCACCGTAGTGAAGCACTCATAGATTACTGCTCACCTGCTCATTACAAACAAGACCTGAATTAATTCATAGTCTTGCAAGGACACACAAAAAAGTGGCAACGACACACGTGAGTAGTTAAACATCTATTAGAGCTGAGTTTGAACCAAAATGTCCTCTCTCCTTGATGACAACCTGTGGATCCACCTTCTCCCATTCTTCTCCTAGTGACGGTTTAAGCATTTTATAAAGACCAAGGCCACCCATTCCACAGCACTCTCCATCAGTGCAGTAAAGGTGCTGCGTTAGAGGAGCAAAATGTCCAGCTCTAACATTTTATTCCAGCTCCAGCCTCAAGTGCCAAGTTACTGCAACACAGCTTTGCTTTCCTAGCTTTATTGGGGGCTCTAACTGACTGGTTTGAGATGGTGATTCGTTCAACAAACACTCATTTTCTTCCAACCCTCCTACCTTAGAAAAGCAAAGGAATTATGCTTCTGTGTGTTCTGATTTGAGGCACAGGTTGTCAGGAAGACACAGGGAGCCTTCTCATGTAATCAAGTTCGAATTCGGCACTGCTATGGCATCTTTACAACCAAGATCATACTGTGAACAAAGATGGTGAAAGGCCCAGAGAGCAAGGTGTGTGAGGAGCAGCTGAGGGCCCTTTGTCTGCTCAGCCCAGAGCAGAGGAGATGAGGGGAGGCCTCATGGCGGCCTGCAGCTCCCTCACAGGGAGCGGAGGGGCAGGCGCTGAGCTCTGCTCTCTGGGGACAGCGACAGGACCCGAGGGAACGGCACAGAGCTAGGACAAGGGAGGGTCAGGCTGGGGGTTAGGGAAAGGTTCTGCACCCAGAGGTGGTTGGGCACTGGGAGGGACTGGGCACGGCACCGAGCTGCCGGAGGTCAAGGAGCATTCGGACAGCACTCTCGGACACACAGTCTGATTTTGGGTGATGCTGTGTGGAGCCAGGACCTGGACTCAGTGATCCTTGTGGGTCTCTTCCAACTTGGGATATTCTATGATTTTGTGATTTGCTTCCAACTTGAATAGGAATGATCTTGGGAAACATATTGATGAAAGACCACTGAGAGCAACCAAATCAGAGACTTTGTTTTACCTGTTACACGTTTTCACTTGGTTGGCTGGTTTCTTTCAAGCCGTTTCCAAGGGGAGACTTAGCACAGTGAGACTTAGACTTAGAGACTTAGACTGTGAGAGATTCAAACTCACCCCACAAAAAGTACTAATCAACACATATAAAACATGACCTAAAGTATATGACTTGTAACTTTTCTTTTGACCTACAATGCATCCAATTTTACACATGCTGAAGAGCAGTTAGACCAGCAGGTGGCTTCACTATTCAAGTCCTACTCAGTAATCTGAGTCCTACCAACTGAGAGACAGCTAATTTTTGTCTTCATTAACTGGACAATTTTAAGACAACTATTTGTTTTCAGAACCTCAGCCAACAAGTCTTTCCACAGCACTATTATTTTAAGCCACTTTTATTTCCAGCTTATAGTTTAATGCAGAAGTCAACTAGAAATCACTATTCATCTGCTTGCTCCATGCTACCTGATTAATTTGTAAGACTTCCTTGTTTCTTATGGCTATGTTTTTACCTGAACATAAAATACTGTGTCCTGGCTAACAAAAAGATCTTTCACAGTTTAAAAAAAAAAAAAAAAAAAAAAAAAGATTGTATGAAATCTCAGACGACTCTCTTGCTGTAGATATATTGTTAACAAAGCAGTGAAAGAAACAAAATCACACCAGTGACCAGTCTCCAGTGCAAAAGTTTATCCTTTGACAACAGTAACAAAGAAAACAACAAACACACAACCACCTCAACAACAAACCAACAACAAAAAAACAACACCTCTTCTCAGTAATGCAGGAGGAGTATTTTAATTGTTATATCTCCTCAATGTCACACTTCTCTTGAAAAATTAATTTGACAGTTGCACTTGGGAACTCTGTCCCTATGGACAGATGGTACAGTTGGTTCACCAAATCTGGAAATTCATTCTGTAATGTTTCTGGCAGTCCACTGGGATTAAGGCATGGCAGGAATTACATGAAATATTTTGTCATCAGACTTGTAATATGGCATTGCTAGAAACATACCAATCAGTTTTTTACTTATTCTTGTGGCTCTATCCCTTTGAATCATCAGGCAGAGATAACGGCGCCATTATACTATATACTCTACTTAAAAAAATAATTTCCTAGAATACAGAAGGAGGAAGAAAAAGCAACTACAATAAACAAGAGACAAGCTAATACAAAAATAACAATGGTACTACTAATAAGAGGAAATCATAGCATAAAATATACAAGCATCATACAGGCCCCATTATACACAGATTCTTACAATGTGTGTTTAGGAACACATTACTCATTTAACAGCAATCGAAACTGGGAAAAAGTTAGTCCTTTTTTCTCTGAAGAAGCTCTACTACTACAGTAGTTGTTTGCAAACAGTAAATCCTGATAATAAGCACACCATTGGAAAAGTAAGGGTTCTATTTCCTCCAGTCCTAGGAAACATTTATATTGTGAGGGAATGCTTAGAAGTGCCATAGGCACTACAGGCTCTCTAAGCAAACAACTCAGCCCTCCCAGGCACTGAGCGAATGCAAACCTCTGCCATTTTCCTGGTGAGAGAAACGGTGCCTCCACAGTGGGAAACCACTACGCAATAGCACACAAGTTGTCTCTTGGAGGTGCTAATACTTTCCTGACTTAAACTTCATTTTCAGGACTGACAAAATTCACTGCTTCTAACCCAAACATTTTTTTTATATCTATGTACTTTTATACTACAAAACAAAACAAAAAACAAACAACAACAACAACAAAATGTACAGTAATTAGTTCTGTGTTCTTGATTACACACCAGATTACCATCACCAATTAATCAGGATGAACACTTGTGTAACCTCTCCAGACATCCCAGGATAAGATGACTCGTTAGGACTTTCCCGTAAAGATATATAAGCAGCAAGAGGAAGAAAAATCTCAGGCGAGAGGAACTCCATGCTACCTACATTATTCCTCCTCAGCAATACTAGAAACAATGCAACAGCATCTGATTTATAAAACAGGAAACTAGAGAAAAATGAGACGAAATTTTGTTTACTTTAAGGCTATCAATATTACTTTCTGGCTACTAAAGGCATATTCAAACACAGGATGATTTTCCTCATTAAATGCACAATTAATTCATTATTTTACCTTCAATTTCCTCCAAATAAGGAATCGTAAGTCACACACTGTAAAGGGCCACTTGGCTGCAGCAGTGGCAAAGAACATATTTTAACACTGACATGCAGGTAACAGATGAAGTTGTTTTGCAATCTGTGTTTTGATCAAGTTCAGGGAAGGTTAATATAAACTATTTGTAACTTGTCATGCCAAAGGCTGAGAGTCTAAGGAAAGTCGCAGCGTGTATCCACCCTCATTCTAGCTGCAAAGCTCAGTGTGATTACGGGTGCATGGCACTGCTGCTCATTCTCTTTTAGACCACATAAATAATATATGACACCATCAGGCGTTGTCCATAGTTGGATAACAGAATCCTATCACACAGGAAAAATTACAATGCTCATGGTTAAAAGTTGGACTGTGAAAAATGACAAATGTTAACAGAGGAGCACAAGACCAGAAGGACTGGAAATCTCTTTAATATGAGTAATACTCTAAAGATCATAGGGACTGAATTCCTCATGGTTACATAAATTCCCTGCTTGGTCTTATTACTGCCTTACTGATTGCTCCTGCTTTTCTCTAGGTCAATTTTGAGTTATTAAAGTCTGCAAGCTGCATAACTACTGTTATGGGGCCTACAATACACATGCACATGGTTTACTTCCTATTTGGGGTCACAAACGTTGTATTAAAAACAAACAAACAACAACAACAAAAACTAACCACACACTAATACCTTCCTCTAAATAAAGTAAAAATGCTTTTATTACTAATAGGAAAAAGACACATCCAGTTCCTAACACAGAGCAGGAGCAAAAGACAGGCTGAACGGGGAGGGCTCCTGCAGAGCCGCGCAGAGGGATGTACAACCCCACGCAGAAGCACCCTGTCCCTGAACACAGGCTCTGAATTGGCAGAAGGTCTGGCAGAAATCTCTAGTTTTTAAAACCTCTTTGATTCCTGTGCAGACATCCTAGCCGTTCACTAGAAAATTGTAAATTACTCCCATGAAACAATGAGCATGCTTATCAGGAGTTATCTGTCATGCCCTACAGCAGCAGCCTGGACCACAGTCAGGATGGCAGAGGAATATAAGACCGGATTGCAATCAGAAAATAGACAAGTGAGGATCTCTACCACCACACATTTGAGCTCTAGGGCCAGACTCAGTGTCCTACTGGAATAGATGAGCGCCCTGTGCCAGCCTGCACCACGTGCCCACGCTGGCCCCGTACCAGAGGCTGTACCCGGTACCTCTGTCCCCAAAGGAACCCCAGCCCCATGCCCTCTCTGCACTGACGGGGACCTTCTGCCCCCACCACAGACACACCAGCTCTCTCCCTTCAGAACAAGGGCAGGTATGGGTCTTTTCCATCAGGAACAAACCCAAACTGCACTGTGATGCACTGTGCTCCGTGCTCTTTCTGCATTTATTTTCTCACCAAAGGCCAGCTATGTGCCTTGCTCCTACCCCTGCCCCTTGAGGCTCCGTCTCCTGAATCTGCCACTCAAGGTATCCTCTTGTGGACCCTTCTCATACCACACAGGTAGCAAATGGCTCCAATTCCTATTTACTTTTTTTTTTTCCTCCCCAAATGTGTTTTTGTTTTTGTTTTTATTTTTTTAATCTGGAAAGTTCCTCTGTAATCTCAAAACAAAGCATTATTTCTTTTCTAGATCTGCCTTGTGATCAAGGTTCTAAATTTTTACCCTCTCTCTGACATGTATCCACTAATGGCATCTGTCTGACAAAATGAGAGATGAAAAATTACTTTTTCCAAAAGCCTTTCCCCACTCACGAGTGCCACTGACAATGCTACTCTCCTACCTGCCACTCAAGGTTGGAACCTACCCATTATCTTAACTCAGTTATTCAATTATGTCCACTGATCAGCTGCAAAAATCAAGCTGTTGCCGGGTATGATAATACGCACTAAATATCCCCTCCAGCCCTTTTTTTTCCTTTCCTATATAATCTATAGGCTGTTTGCATTCGCTTTCAGTCCCTGTGCTGTCCCCAACAACTGCAGAAATTGTTACTCTTGGCTCAAGCATAGTATTCCAGCCTCTCACACACCGCCTTTCCAAACAATTATCATGCCTCCTTTTAAAATGCTCATGTGTGCGAAGTTTCCAGGGAAACAAAAACAAAACAGAAAAAACATTTTTTGATCGTACTAATAATCCCCTTCTTTTTAAATTCCCTATTCTCACAGTGCCTCCTGGACAGTGCCCTGTTACACTGCTGCTGTTACACTAAAGCCACCAAGCAGAACTGCACTGCTGCGTTGTCCACTGAGATTAATGAACACAACATAAACTCACAGTCATACAGCTGTGGCAGCCCCATCGTACAGACAGCAGCTTTTCCCTGAACACACTCCTATTTGAGAACAGCTCTTCAGATCTTCAAATCAAAAATCAAAACAAAACAAAGCTTGATTCTTGCTAAAAAGCATCGAGCTGGGAAAAAGTTTCTTCTAGAAAAAAAATAAAAATACAGGTTTGAGCAACTTCCTCCTTGAACAGTATAGACAAATAAGGCTCACGGAACGATGTGAAAAGCTATTTTTGCCTTTGATTCACTTTGAAAACACCGGTTCAGAGGGCAGCCCGGCAGGAAGCAGAAGCACTGCATCTCAATCTCAAGCATTTTACAGAGACAGAGAGGTACTGTAGAAGCCTTCTTACGTTGCCATCAATGCTAATAATCTGAGACATTTACTGTCCCTAGAATAATTCAGAGCTCAGTAGAGACCGACAAACAGAATTACTCAAAATCATTTGGCAATCCATAGCATCTGCAGATACGCAGTAAACTGAACCAGAGACTGATTCATAAATGCTAAATATTTTTTGCAGACTTATATTTACACTGAAGTTGCCAGGCAGAAAGTTTGTATTTGTAAGCCATGCTTTTTCTCTTGCTACAATTTCTGCTTCTTAGCTGAAGTGCCAGTGATTAAATTCTCTTGTCTCCCACCGCTGACTGTTCTTCCCTGACAGTCAACAAAAATGAAACAACCAGACAAGAGGATTTGTCTGACTCGCTCCAGAACTGCACCATTGTAAATTCAAGGAAACAAGATTTAGAGCTTCTAAAGCATCCTCCCCTTTTGGACACAAGCACATCAACCAACTGAAGATGTTAAGTGCTAACGCCTCTGCTACAAACCCTTTTCATTTGTGGATCCTCCCAAACAGAATACCATTATCCCCATATTGCTGGCGAGACAGCAGAAACACAGGTGATGCTGCAACTCAGCATAAAAACAATTCATTGCGAAAGACCACTGAATAAGCCTGTTTCTTTGTAGCTCTATATTTTCAGGTAGCTGAAACTGAAATGTAAGGCGTGTGCCATATCAGCACTCACTCAATACACCTGAATGGTTCATAAAATTACAATTTATGAGAGCTTTAACTGAAACGTGATGGTGTCATTTTTGCAAACAATTCCATTAGGTACTTATCTCAATCTTTCAGCAATTCTGAAGGACTAAGTGTTTATGTATTTGTCAGGTATTCTTGTACTTCATAAATCTATGAACCAAGATTTAACTACTTAATTGCATATAGCAAAATAATTATAGCTGTTATAAAGTGTACATTTAGCAGAACAAGTTGCTGTCAGAAAAAGGCAGTAGCTTTCTGCAAGTGAAAAAGTAGGAAAGCAGACATACTGCTACTGTGCTCTGGTGGTTCATCAGCACACCTGCAAGGGTCGCAGAAGTATTTTGTACCAAATAGGAGAGGATGCTATCAACTGACCCGCTACTCCTCTTACCTTTACTCTCACTGTGACAGTAGCAATACCGGGAGGCATAGTGCCCTTGCTATCGAAGGCTTCCACAAGAAAGGTGAAAGTTGCTTCTGTGTCGGAGAATGACTCATAATCCAAGGACTTCAGAAGTGACAACTCGCCCGTGTACTTGTTCAGTGCAAAATACTGTAGTGCTTCCTGCGTCCGTATTCGATAGGTAACATTAGAACCAAGATCAACATCCTTCGCCTAGACCATGCCACACAGAAAAAAAAAATACTTAAAGGCAAACAAAATCCATTTTCACAAACAAATCCCTACTAGATTAAAAACATAAAAAGGCAAACAACTGCAAATACATATAATCTCATTATACTATTCTAATAGTATTGGATAAATTTAAAACTACTGCACAAACACAAAGCAGAAAGAACACTTGAGGTTATTAAATCCAGAGATACCTGCCACATGAAAGGGACACAATATTCTGTGCAAGAGTCACTGGAAGCTTGTTCTGTTCTTGGTCTTTTCGCTGGGCACCTGCTACTCGCCACTGCCAGGGAGAGGATGCTGGGCTAAGCAGACCATTGCTCTTACCCCGTATAGCAGCATGGATGTTTTTATTTCATACCAGTATTTAGACAAAGAATATTAACTTTCATTAGGAAGAATATTGTGCGATTGCTTTAGCTGTTGATTCCACTTACAATTTACCTGCAGGCAGCTTCAGATAAAAACCATTCTTGATGAAATTATCCCACAACAGATTCTTCTCATTAAAATCTGCTGACTAAAACATCAGGAGGCTACATAGACTACTTATGGGAAGTGAGTCTAAGCTATCTTTAGAGATCTAGCTCAGGATGAGCGAGATCAATTAACAACAGTTAACTATCACTTGTCTAAATGGTTTATCTTTGTTTTTATAGTCAACAGAGAGAAGACACCTCAAGGTGCCCACTTTACTCCAGCTATCTTAGATGACAAATTTAGCGTTAGGTCAATTTCTTCCGGAAGCAACTACTTAACTCCATTAACTATAATGAGGTTGGACTTTTAGGTTTGACTTCAGTTTGAATCAGTTGAGATAGCGTGCTATCAACATAAACATGTAGGAACAATATAATGAGCTTTCAAGAACAAACCAAGTGCACTTAATATGTAAAACAATATCCCAAAATATGACAATAGTAGTGTTGCTCAATTTATTTATTTATTTTTAACTAACTGCTCTTATTTCCAAGTGAACCCCCCAAAATAATTCATGTACCTCTTTAATGGCCATGAATTTTTCAGTCTGGTAGACATCATACCTTCCTTGACTCCAGTCTGCAGTGTTTTACTTCAGTCCCACTGAGACGTTAACTAAGAACATGCTTAGTACTGTGCAACAGTTACAAAACATTGTCTTCACTCTGTAATGCTTTCTTACCTCTATCTGCAGGAAGACAGTGCCAGGTGGTAGATTTTCAGGCACACAGACAGTATAGGAAGCATTAGTAAAGACAGGGCTGTTGTCATCAATATCCAGCACCTTGATTGCTAAAGTTAGTGTTGAACGGCGGGGGTCCACAGCTCCATCTGTTGCTTCAACGATAAGTTCATAATAGTCTCTTACTTCTCTGTTCAATTTAACTGCTGTGTAAATGCTACCATTTGATGTGATTCGGAAAAGATTGTTGAAATTTGCCAAACTATAATGAACTTGACCATTAACACCTGCATCTGGGTCGGTAGCCTAAGAAACAGAAAAAAGTACCATGTTTTAATGCACATTTTAAATACAAGGGACACACCTACATGGGAGTCGCAAGGTACGCTAAGATAATATTCTACAAAGTAGTAACGTCTGTGTGGGTATTCAGCATTTCTTGTTCACAGCAACATGCCTCTCACTCATATTTTGTTGAAGATAAAAAAAATATTCTACAAAATCAAATCTGTTAATCTGCAGGGATTGAAGGCAGCTTTTCTGGATCTCAAATGAACTTCAGGAGAAAACACACATTTAGATGCTCAGTCTTGGACAACATTTGCAGAAGACAAACCTGATGCTTCTGAAGTCAGGCCATTAGACATTTATAATGCTCAAGTATCTTCAGAGTTAGGTGGTGTCTGAGGACATTTTTTATTTTACAGTGTGATTTAGGTGTTTCGTAGCTACCAATCATTATGGAATCCATGCTTATATGGATGCAGTCAGCAGACAGATAGAATGGACACATTAGTTAAAAATCTTAATTTCACTTAAGGTTGTCACATTTAGTGAATTTTTTATCATTGCTCTCTGAAGAACTACTTAACTTTCTACAGTTTGTACATCATGTTCTTCAAAATCAAACGATACCAAATTTCATCCTTATTCTTCTACACACAGAAAATGCTGATAATTCCAACAGATAAATGTTTAGATTTTGTTCAATTGGTATCTTAAGTCTCGTGTAGAGAACCAAGCCTCAGATTTCAGTATCAGCTAAATAGTTCTTGTTATTATGTTAGTGCCCTAATGGGGATGGAAAAGATTCAGCCTCATTATTACTAAAGGCACTAGAGCATAATTTGAATGCTGACCTGTTGTTTTTGCTCCATTTAATTAAATTAAAGCATGATGAATAGGGCCATGTAAATTAAACAAAGGCCATTCTGTTAGAAAGGCGTTTTCATTTGTTTGACTTCATAAATGTGGCTACAGACATCTGAGAAGATGAGAAGATTTTCATGTTTTGTTATATGAAAAATGCTCAGGAAATTTCCATGAATGTTTAATTGTGGTGAAGGTGTTAATTTTAAAATATTGTAACAAAGCCATTTATCTTCCTAGAAATCAATTAAAAGTTAATTAAAACTGTTAATAAGAAAAATTTCACTGTGTTTTCCTCCTGCACTATAACAATGCACTAAGCAGTAATGGCTATAACTTCATAATGACCCGTCAATGGAGAACACATCCTTTGAATCGACATCTTTCAACGTATGGTTGATTTACTTAAGCTTAGAATCAAATCTATTTCCTCATAGATGACAAACAGGAAAACCATCAGAAAGCGAGCAAAAGAAGAAAGTTTCAAGAATACAGTAACAAACTGTTAGCCCACTGAAAGACAAGCAAAGTATAGGAAATGAGGAAGTCAGCTTCTGGGTTAGACACAAACCCTAAGCTTCATAAACCTTAACTGCAATACATGCATTAGGTCAGTCCTCATATTTAGGCTCTACATTAAGCCAAAACCATTTAACAGCAATTAAATTGATGCTAACTGACCAAGAGCAAAGAGAGTTTAAAATAAAAACTGAATACACACACTAAACAAAGTTAATCCTTAACACTACTATCACTGGAAATTATGAAATCAGACCAGGCAATTTTTTACTTTTATTATTAACATTAACGCACTTAAGTGCAGTTTAAAATAGAGAAACATATAAAAAGACCTCTGGAAAAACAGCACACTTTGCAACTTGGCTCCTAAAAACATGACTATTTACATTTAAACTCATTTGTGTACATCCTTGGGCATTAACATATTTTTCACATTGTGCAGGACTGATTTGTTTCCCTATATATTATCAAATCCAATTAAGTTAGCTGTTGGATGACTTTTTCTAAAACAGTGACATCTGAAGTGTACAAGAAAGGAGCTCCTCCTTCCATGTGAAAATCATCTCCTGGAGCCTCTCAGAGCCTGTGGGCACGAGCTCCATGGAGAAGTCTTTGAAGGAATTGCGGGTGGCACTGTGCTGCCTGTTCCTGCTTGCAGTTGCAGCTTTATATCGAGATGGATGACTTGAATCATCCATATTTCATAACCATGCTCGACACTACCACAGAGAAGCTCTGTTACCAATGGGTTCCAGGTGACACACAGCTGGCCTTTCAGAAAGTCCTGCTTTAAACATCAGCCCTGCTTGAACTTACCTATACCCATAAAAAAAAAAAAAATAACCTAGTAATATCCCAATAGATTTAATACAATTTGATCCTTCTCCAAGTATACTTAACAGAGGCGGAGGAAAGGGGGCCAGCAATAATTAAAGAGGGAAATATAAGAAATATCAGATCCCATGACAGGACGACGATGCCACCGCATTGCAGGCACTGGAGGTGGTGAGAGTTTCCTCCACCACCACTAACGGCTGAGAGGATGAGGGCGAGCGTGCTGCATGCACTGCCTCCTCCGCCTCTGGCGCACGGTACCACACGGAGGGGAAGGCCTGCACATGGCCACCCACTGGATACGAGTGAGCATAAACAAACAATCCAGCTACAAAGCTGCATGGAGCTACACTATCTGCATAACCAGACAAAGACTCAAATGAGGAGAGGAAAGCTGTTTGGGGTGTCCGTGTCCTTGCTGGGCACCCCTTCTTTTCATGATGCAGAGGTTGTCCGCTCCCCCAGCCTGCACACAGCTGGCTTGGACCGCAGCAAGTCACAGGGTTGTTCCAGGTCAGAGCAAGTTTAGTCGTCCTGGGTTATGACAATATTCCTGGCTCTGACTGCACTTCCATACAGAGACATTGCAGGTATGAATCCAGGCTTCATGGGCAAAACTGGCCACGCCAGTCTTTCTGGAAAGAGCAGGATTTTACAGAGAGTACCCATGTAAAGCACTGAGCTCCACAAGCTGGGCCACAACACACTACAAACTCAGACAACGAATCTCTCCCTGACGTTTTGACTCTGCCATCTGCTCCCAGCTTTGCTAACCAGTGCTTTCTGCAGCTGTTCCCCAAATCTATTTGCTAGGAAGTATGAACGGATCTCAGCCCTGGGATCTCCAGTGGCTCCACAACCAGCTCCCTTGTCTCTTTGCAGCTGTAACAATGCAATACAAATCACAGGTAGCATTTTTCTCTGGGCTACACCAACAACCTTAACCTTTTTTTTTTTTTTTTAAAATTAGGTAAGGTCCAGTAGGAGCAATAAAAAACAAGGCAAACGCTAAACATAAAACTGGTCAGATTTCTTTCTATTCCCCATAGCACAGTATCTTTCTCACCCTAGCCTCCAAACCCCAACATACCTGATTTCATGGTGATAAAAACAATCTTATGAAATGAGAACAGTGTATGTGTAGAACACATCCTTCTCCCCCCCCCGTCTGTCTAAGGAATATCACTCCTCACCACAGCAGGATGTCAAGAGCAGACAACCAAATAAGGAACCTATTCACTCCTGCCTTGTTTCTCTGCTAGAAAAAGAAGTTGGTTGCATCCACCCCTAGTCCAAGTCCCATCCCCTCATCCCTACAGCTGTCAAAGGGAAGAGCAGTACCTGTTCACATGCCCTTGGAGGCAGAGCTGGGTGACAAGCAAGAGAGAGCCTGAAGCACTCTCAGCTGCCACATGAACACTCTGGTAGCACTTGAGTTCCCACCCCAAAATCTACCGACACAGTCTGCTGTTTGATCCCTTGCAACCACATGCAAGACAGGCCTGGTAAATTTAGACAGGAAACGAAGCTTATTTTGCTATTCTGGGTAAAAGAAATATTGGGAATCATCCCTTTATACGCTCACGGGTTTTTCCCCTGGTCTTATTCCAAGTGGTACAACTAGCTGGTAGGCAAACATACCACGCTAGTGTTACCCAACAGAAGAGTTTAGGAATTCGCTTAAGTCACTGTGGCCTGACCAGAAGGGATTTTGTTGGGATAGAGGAGTCTCCTTCACAAAGATCCAAGGCAATTTGTTTTTGTGAGAGCACCTGCAGAAGTATAAAATACTTAGAAAAAAGAAAATAACAGAGCTTACTGGCTCCTCTTGCGAATGCCCATGACAAGAGATGCAGGAAGATGAGACAAATTTCAATCTCTTCTATCTCTTTATGTTCATTTAGAGACAGGGAAAACATGCTCCTTGGAAGAGTCTCTAGTAACTGCTGCTGCTCTTCAGTAAGTTTTCAGATCCACAGGACTAATCTCATTTCCATCTTTCACAGGACTACCTTATGAAGTACTGCATGGTAAAACAATCCTATAAACCCAGGAGTATAAAAGAATCATTACTTTATTTCCCAGAAAATATATCCCATGTTTGCTGGAGACAGCACAATCTACAAGATGATAACCTTTATCTGCTGCGGTAAGTCTGAATTGGCATTACCAACGATGCTTCAATATTACTGAGCCAACCTCACGAATATGAACCAATAGTGTTCCAGGGTAACAAATTATCTTCCTCCATTGCAGCTTGAAAATACAATACAAAATACAAGCTGTTGAAAAACAGCTTGAAAAATACAATTCTGGGAGATCTGAATTACCGAAATATCTCTTAAAGGATCATTAACTCTGAAATATAATGACAAATGCTTAAATGTTGATATTAATTATATCATTATCATTCTTTTCAAAAGAAACCTCCTACTAATATACACAACTCTTGCTCACAACAGGTAGCAATGGGATTTAAGCAGGTTAATTGAGGATTTACACTTGAACTGCTGGAGCTGGAAAACAGCAAAATAAGGCAGAGTTGCTACTCATATTTGTCTGTATAGTTGAGGCAAACATGACAGGTATCCCCTCATTCACGTTGAAAGCTGAAATACTTCTTTGGGACCACTCTTCTGCCAATCCCACCTCCCCCAAATTAAATTTTCCTGCAGGTCTTCTTCAGGGACAGAAGTTCCCCATCATCCCTACCCATCCCAACAGAACCTCTGGCTGGCAGCCAGTATTCCAGCAAATACCGCAGCTCCAGGGAGGGATAGAAATTGTGCTGGAGGATACAAAGGGTGCTGTCAGTGGGAGTTGGGCTATTGTTTTCATGGAAGATAATAGGATTTTTTTTTATTATGGGTTTAAAAGATTCCCAACCCCTTTGCTTGTGTCAAATAGCAAATCAAATGTTGGTGGGAGTGCTAAATTGGATTTTGTAAATGTTTTTCAGGGAGATTACTGTTTGTGCTCATAGGACAAAATTAACATCTCCCAGATGCAGTAAGAGGCCACAACTATTTGAAACATTTCTGGCTTGGTATTAATTTAAAAATATCTTAAGTAGGGAAAATTAGTCACTCCAGAAAGCTTGGCATTTTTCTTCCTTGTAATTCAGAAGGCTTTTCCTCTTTCATTTCTTTTTGCCTGCTTTTACACATTCTTTCACTTTCCTATTTCATTCATTAAGTGCTCTAAGCAAAGGAAAAGATTAGAAGGTACCAACAGTTTTGAAAGATTTCTGTCAGCTGAACTCAAGATAACGTCAAAACAAGTAACAAAACATAGAAACACTTTTGTCTACCCAGTGTTGTTAATATTTTCTCATATATTCCTCTCATGCTTCAGGCAATTAGATTAATAAATCATGCTCCTAAACATACATGCTATCACTGTATGCCCATTACAGATAGCTGTAATACTCCCTGGCAGACCAAAAACCTACAAGAGTTTATTTCTGTGAAGCTTTCTACAAAATTGATATTTTAATTGCTCTATTCCTATAAATCAGATTTATTTATTTTTTAAACAGACTTGCAGGATTGAAAGACCGCTGGTTTTGTACAAGTTTTAGATAAGAAATGATGTAATGCCTTCACTCTGTGTTCATGCTCAATCAAACGTATACATAGAGCTCTAACTTACTTGATTTTGCTATGTAAGTTCTGAAATGCCACAAAACTTAATATTAGACCACAAAACAACACAGATGCTTAGTTACAATGTGTGACAAATCTTAAATGTTCTGAATTATTGCCCTGCACAAACTGACTTGATGAAGAAAGATGATATAAAGAATATACAATAATATGGGATGTTGTAGTATCAGGTGGCAGATTCAGTGGTCTGTCACTGGCAGTGGCAGCCCAATTGGGTTTAGCTGGTCTAAAAAAAAGTGAGGAAGCAAAATAAAACTCATAGGTATTACCCTCAAATTTTGCTAATCTTTAAATTTCAAAGCAACACTTCCTTCTTTAGAAGAATAAACTAATGCCCCCCTCACCCCTTAGAGACTTTTGAAAAACACTAGAGGTTTTGGCATATCCTCCAAGAACCTTTCTATAAAAATTAAAATTATCTTATTGGACTACCAAGTCATCATCCCTACCAACTTATCCTTTTTTCACAACTATATTTAGATTTACTAGGGTTAAGATACCACATGGTAAATTTTCTAATACAGACATATTTTAGCCATTATACAAGATGGGAGAACCTTTGATAATTACTTTCATTGTCAATGTTAATTCCAGTGCATCTGGAGGGTTAGTTTGGAAACCAATTAAATATGACTCTAAATAAAACTGCATAATAAGAACAGTTAAACACTACAATCAAATATAAATTAAAGTAAATGAAAATCAGAAAGCCCATGACTGCAAAAGCATGATTTAATGGACTGGTGAACCTCCTACAAAAATTAATCACATTGTAACACTGAAACATAGACAGGCTTTCTTTGGCTGGCATGCAACCAGCTCCGAAACTTAAGAGACTTGCACTGTCTGTTTTAACTTGAAAGATGAGTAGAATTTTTTTTTTTCATGAGGAGTGTGTTATTTGGCAATGATATGATCAAGCAATTCAGGGATTAATCAATGAATAGACACGGTAGCAAAAATAAAAACCAAAAGCTAATTCACAGATTAAATGTATTGTTTCAAATCTCCACATTTAGCTGGGCTCCCATGGAGTTCTCTAACGTGTTAATGCACTGTGAAGTTATTTTTGTCATTTCTACAGACTGCTGGCTCTCTTTATGTCACTGCCTAATTAGAGAACACCAGATCTGAGCTGGGTCACAGCAGCAAACATTTGGATTTGAAACCACTCATCTTACCATTCAGACTCTTGGTTTCGTTCTGTATTCTCTTGTTCACTTAAGATTACTTAAAGGAAATTCATTTTCTTCTATCAATTAGAAATATCAAGGCCATGAACTCTGAATATTACAAAAAAAGCACACCTGACACGTATCTCAAGAAAACTCTTCAACTTGTCCTTCTACCAGGCAGTCTTCAGAAAGAAAACACTAATCTAGTCACAGAAAAAAACACCTAGAAATAAAAACCACAGCCAGAAGTTAGTACGCCCAGAATAAACTATTCTAATTTGTAAGCTCAAGAAAACCATAGTTTCCTACCCCAGTGACAGAAATCTGAACAATCAAATCCAAACAGACAGAATTGGCCATCAAAATACTAAATGGTCATGTAGTAGGGATGGGAAAACACTGACTCAGATGATCTACTACAGCAACAGGCTGAACAGAGATAGGTGAAAGGCTTAGAACAACAGACTGGTGTAAGGAAGACAAAAATAGGAATTCCTTTTGACACAGAAATGCTCAGGCTCTCAGCAATAAACTGCACATGAAGATGGTTGAAATGCTTCTCTGATGACAAGCATCAAGATTTGCACCGCATTAAACCACAACTGTTACCACTCTGATGACAAAGATGCAAATTGATGTACAAGTATAACATCAGAAATAGGAATCATAGAATCATCGTAGAATGGCTTGGGTTGGAAGGGACCTCAAAGACCATCTGGTTCCAACCCCCCTGCCATGGGCAGGGACACCACCCACTAGATCAGGTTTGCCAGGGCCCCATCCAGCCTGGCCTTGAACACCTCCGGGGATGGGGCACGCACAGCTTCTCTGGGCAACCTATGCCAGTGGCAGTGAAAGCCACTTAGTTTAAAAAGTCACCCCAGTTTCCATACATTATAGGCAGTAAAGAGCTATTTGAGCATGGCTGCAGCCACACACAGTGAAATAACTTACAGGTATTATACAATCCCCTGGGGGTGTGAGCAGAAAGCAGCTAATCCCGGCCTAGCACTGCTGGTCTGAGATGGCAAAAATTTCACAGATGTATGACTGCATCTATTTCTTCTCATGATACAGGTTTGGACTTGAAACCGTGATACCCAACTTGCTTTAGAAGGTGGAAGGAATTTTATAACAGATGAAAATACAAATAGAAGCACATGTGACAAAGACAAGGGCTTTACCAAAGGCTGCCTCATCGTTTCTTCTCACCATTTAAGCAGAGATGCAGTGTTTATAAATAATCATGACAATTATAAAGTTGGGGAGACTGTAAAAGGGCAAAGAAAGATAAAGCTATGTTAAAATATACAATGAATACTATTTATGCAAGTTTCTCCACTTCTCGTTCTCTCTTACATTTCCTCCCTTCCGTGTTAGAAAGAACCTCTTCCCCAAGAGCTATCATCCCGAGGAAAGTCAAGCAGCACACATAACATTTAGCTTAAACCAGAAACAAATTCCAGCACCTCTTCTGTACACAACTACAAGCAGCATTCAGCCCAGCTGACTTGAGCATGCCCTATCATGCATGCGCAAAAAATCCCAGACAGACTCTCTAGATGCTGTGATTCAGAGAAGCTGCAATCCTTTCACCCTGATCAAGTAGTTGATCAAGGTTGACGAACCTGACGTGGGGTGGGCAAGAGGAAGAATAAAAGCACTTGAGCACATACATGCATGCCCTACTGGAAATACCCTCCCCTCTACATGTCTTATCCGAAACATCCCACATGGAACTGAAAGCCTGTACCTCACCAGTGTCACTCGGAGAATTCAAATGAGATGGTGTTGAAGGTCTTATTAAAGGTCTCTCTAATCAACCACAGAAACAACTTTCTTAATAAGCATGCAATAAAATGATATGACAAAGGACCCAGCAAAATGACCTTGTGGTGATCCTACTATTTGTAAAAAGCTACACAGCCGTTACAGAAATGAGCACAAAGAGAAGCTCACGAATAACAGTGTACAAGCTCTTTTGCACTGGAAAGTAGCAGCTCATACCTACACATGCAGACACTGCGTAGTCGTACCTCTAAATGGATATATGCTAGTCATATAGATGCACACATTGCAACCAAATACAAGTCTCCATTTCTGCTGGTTGTGGTTCATCTGCTATGCTATAACTCTCAAATCTTAAATTCTGATGCATTTCTGATTTTAATTCTGATGCATTCTGATTTTATTTCTCATTTTAAGATCTTACCTGTTCATATTCCTTTTTATATGTACCAGATGAATTTAAAAGATGTTGTAAAGCAAAGTATAATACAGTTAGCAGTGGTCATGGATTCACTCTGGATATTTGAGATTTACTTCAGAGGCCTTGATTCTACTCTTCTCTTCCCCAAAGGCTTAATTTTTTAGCTTCATAGATGGTCCTCTCCTGCCAATAATTCTCCTTTCTTTTTTTTTTTTTTTTTCTGGTCTTGTACTTTTTCTCCTTTTTTCCACCTCTAATTTTTCTGCACTTGTCTAAAAGTACAGGAGCCCTGAGATTTTAATTTCAGAAGCTGGTACTTATAATACAGGTGTGGTGTTATCTACAGTGCAGTTTATATATGCTACAATGTAGAAAGTCATACTCTGTTCTATGAGCTTTCGTGCAGAAAGCAATGACAATGGTGATTTAATTAAAATGAGATTTCTTTCTGTGCTTTTTACAACAAAATCTTGTAGTGTAATACCTCATCGGCATTTGAAGCAGTTTTCCTATATCCAGAGACACAGGACAATTTAGATGTAAGGGATCTCCAGAGGTCATTTAGTCCAACACAATAAGCCTTACTGACATCTGTGAAATTTAACCTGGGCTTTAAATCATGAGACTTGCAGGTTTTACCACCTTGTGAATTTAAGTAGAAATAGACATTTGTAAGAATTCACTAATATTCACAGACAGAAAACTCTGTTAGGAAATTGGCATTGTAATTACATTCCGTTAGCATTCAAAAATGATTGCTGCTTCTTTAAACAACACATTTAAAACACTTCCATACTACTGAAAGAAAAAGTGTCTAGAAATCTGTAGACTGGTGCCACACAGGCTGTTTCAGTCACACCTATTTGCCTTAGAGTTGCCCTGTTCTGAAGTGGACAGACGTTACTCAATACTAGATGCAGGTAGTAGTTCACGCTTATTAAATAGAAAAACAAAATATTTCCACTTTACAGTAGAATTAAGGAAAGTTCTCCAAAGCTCATCTTTCCAGTAAGTAAAATAGCTCCATCCTAAAGAGCAACTTGCTTTTTTTTTCAGAATTTGTTTTCTCATTTAAAAATAAGAAGCAGATGATAAGAGATATTACACACATTGTGTGCAAACAGCTTTCATTATTGGAGCCTATTTATACTGCCTTCATATTAGGGAAAATCTAAGGTCTAGTGATACGTGAGCATCTGATGAAGGGTTGGGCTGTTCACTGCCATGTGATTATTTACCCATGTTTTCCTTCTCGTCTCCTTTCATGTCCCTATATCTCCTAGGTCATGCAGGGAATTTCAAAAAATGATCAATCACACAAATTTCTTCCTACAATTAATAATCAATAGGAAAGGGAAGTTAAAGAAACTGGGCAAACTTAAAAAAGCAGATAAATGGAAACTTCAGTCAAGGGTGGTTTGGGGACTGTTTTCTCTCCTGGGCCCCATCAGGCCTTATGGGCCCCAACAGCTTGTTATTTAACCACAGATTGCATTTTAAAGTTCTGTAACAAACTCTGCAGAACCGTGTTTCACTTAACAAGAATGCAAATGCGTTTGCACATGTTGCAGCCAATACACTGATTCTCACCTATATTTCATTCCACTTTTCCACCTCCCATGTACCTGATGTGGTATTGACAAACAGTACACTGCATAATGCCGATCATTCAGATGCTGGATCTCCTGCAGGACCTCAAGCTATTTCCGACTGCAACAGACGATAAGGTGCCTGAATTTTTAAGCTTCTGGTGTGAAGCTTTTGGTTTCCTGTTGGTCCTCTGTAGAGAACTTCATTCAGCAATTCTTCTCCTGTCTTGTTGGGAGATCCCAATGATCAGACATGAAAGAACGGTAGGGAATCTAATACACCTCTGACTGCTCTCATTTAGACAACACTGTATGAAATAAAAGGGATTTGAAATACTTTCACTACACTGTCAGCCTTATCCTTCCTAACTTTTGTTCTTTTAATCTTCAGTGTGCTCCTCAAATCCCCACAGGCAGCACTCCTGTGCAAGCGCCTCCACGGACTTCAGCTGGCATACAAAGAGCCACTGGAGCGACAGAGCGCGAGAGCACTTCAGCGTTAATACTGCCTCCAGCACGTAATGAGCCTTCCCCTCTACCACCAGAAATCTTTTCGTTGCCTTTGTTCCGTCTCCCCAGGGGAAACAAATTCCCAAGTATTACCTAAGCCCTTATGGGAATCCCTTTTCAAGTCCAACTTTCCCACTTAAAACAAAATAGAGCACAGAATGCACAGAATTCTATCGTCTGCAGCAGGAATCATATATAGGAGCATTCAACTTAATTGTTTTGTGTCCTAAATCACTTACATACTTACCTGTATCATGGGAGAGAGGACAAAAGGAGGGTATAAACGTCATACATTACTTTTTTTTTTTCTTTTTAGAGAAACAGCTGAGCAGATAAGAGACAAAATTTTGCAGTCTTGGGAGAGGATAGAGAGAAAGTCTAATACAAAAAATCCAGAATTGGAAAAAGAAATTACAACAGCTTTTCACATGTTATATGGACTATTTCTAACATTTTAATAATACATGCTGAATAAATTTGTTACACTTTTATCTTTCTTGTAATTGACATCATAGAATATATCCCCAAATTTACCTGCATTATGGTCATGTCAACTGGCAATTAAAGTAACAGTAGCTGCTGCTAATAATCAATCTGGAAAAAAAAAAAAAAGACTTCTGGGAATCTTCTAAGAAGAAAATAATGGATTTTACTAGAAAATATGTTCTGGATCACACTGCTCCCTGATCCCCTGCAGCGTCTGCACTGCTCAACACTGCAGTCCACTAAACTGGTCCTTACCTTGCTAATATGATTACGAAGATACTACGCTACTTGGTAAAGCCAAGGTAAGCAACTTCCACTGGTCTCCCAGCATCCACAGAGCCAGCGATCCCATCCCAAAGTTACCAGTTCGTCAGGTATGATTTGCCCATGCATAATCCATCCTGGCTGTTCCCATTCACCTTCTTATTGTCCACTTGCTTGGAAATGGCTTCCAGCAGGCTCTGCTATCTTCCTAGAGACCCATGCCAGGCTCACCAGCTTGGAGTTACTTGAATCTTCCTTCCTGTCATCCCCAAAGATGAGTGTGATGTTTGCTTTTTCCCAGTTGTAAGGAACCACACTCCTGGGCACCTTTTAAAGATGAAAAATAAGCACTCCTGCAGCAATACCAGTTAACATGAGCACCTTTGGATGCATCTCATCCGCTCCCATTATGTCTGGCTTATTTTCCTACGCAGCCCGTAACTTCATCTTTGTCTAGGATGAAGGTAATCCTTTCCTCCTCCAGACTGACACTGGGCTCAGGTAGCCGCGAGTCCCCATAGCTTACCAGTAAAAAAACCTGAGGCACCAAAGTTGTGGAGCACCTTTTCCGTAACCCTCACCACCAGGTCCTCTACCTCAATGAGCAGTGGGGCCCACACCTTTAATCTTAAGCCAAAAATATCTTGCTGTGGTTTTCCTCATGTAAAATGGGAAGTACACATTCAAAAGGGAAAGAGACCCCACAAAACCTGTTTATTTTTTATTTAATCTGTATCAGTGCTTACTATGGTGGATTTCAGCTGTTTGAAATGAATATAATAGAGGAGATTCTGAAAAGGAGGCTTGTCAGTCAAGCAGCTTAATTCTTAGCATTGAAAACACAACAGATAGTAAGTACTACCTTCTTTTACCAAGCTATTTTCATTTAAAATAGGCATTTATATTTTAACTACATTACAGCTTCTGTACAAAACACATTCCCATAGAAACCTCTCCCACACCTACTGTGGTTCTAATGTCCTATGAAGGACAACAACGGTAACAAAAGCTGCTTTGTTGTTTAAAGACGACTCTCCCTAAACAACAACACAGCTACGTCTAAAGGCTAATCATCCTCACTTCAGTAATTTCACTGAGTCCAAAAAATAATTCCAAATGCCCAAATCGCTCCGTTCTATGCTATTTGCATGAATATGAAACATTAGAATCTACATCCCATCTGTATCTGCAGCACAAAGAGAAAGCTTCTTCCATCCAGAGGCTGACAATTAGGACTGGTGATAAACATGAGAATAAATGATATAGCGAGTTTCTTTCATTCCACAAGAAGGAATAAGCTATCAAAAGGTTTCATTAAATATTTTCATTTCAACACAACTTAGAAATTATGCTAATTTATTAGAGAGAGGTTCTGTTGTAATGGCATATTTTCTTTTATAATTCCATCTAAACTAAAAACAAAGCCGATACAGTGTTTTTAAAGATTATTGCACCTTGAGGGCACCAAGAAAAACACAACATGGATTTTAAAGATATTTGGTACTGATTTAAAACATTGAGTCCATATGTTTTAGGATAAATGATAAATGACTACATAAGATGAATAATGACAAAAATAGATTTATGGAAACAGATTTAAGCACAGGGATCTTAATTTCTACACATGCAAGAATTCAAAACAGTCTTTGACAGGACTGATATTTCAGTTCAGCATAACAAAAGTAGGAAATCTCTAGTGCTCATCAGTGTTGAGGAAAGTTGCTTCTCTTTAAAATTACACGTGAGCTTGGACAACTTCACAGTAGTACCTACTTTAATGGTACCAGGTCACACAGCAAGCAGAGCATAGACATGCAGAACCTCCTCAGTATAAGTACAAGTGAGACTGTATTGAAGGAGCCTAAAACCATAACATATAACTTGAATGAAATCAAACTTCATGAGTAAGTAACAAAAGCAGAAGGAAAGGCAAACCCATCCCAAAGAAGCAATTTTTCAACATATAAATACCAGGAAACAAGTGAAGTCAAGTTCACTCAAAAAAGAATACAAAATTAACAAGCAGCATGATACTTGAGAAACACTTGTGGATACCTTACTGAATAATATAAATTTGGAAAGAAACGTGGTTATTATTGTTATATGCCTTTGCCCCTTTCAATGCTACCCGAAATGTCTTCTATCTGATGGTATTGTTAAGACAGCAGTTAAGGTATTCTTAAGACAGCTCCTGTTTTCTAATGACACAGTTGCTATTGGGAAGAAAGGCAGATGGTTGTGCCAAAATCCCTGAAAAACCTTGCTTCCAAATTCATCTTGTGCTTACAGCTCACATTAATCCAGCCTTTATGCTAACCCCTCACTGAGGGAAATATGAAACACTTGACATTCAACTACAAGTTCAAAACACCAATTCATACTTTCTTTCACCTGCCATTAGGAAAAACTGACTCTGCCAAAAAGATGATGCATGTTTCACGTGACTGAATCTGCAATGGGTAGTCCAGAAGACCTACACATGCTGTAAAAATTTACACAGCTTCAAATCACTTAAATTAACAATACCCAAAAGCATAATCTATTTTTACAACACCTAATGAATTATTACGGTCAACGCATTAACTATTTTCCTCTTTGATACTATAGAAATTTTCTACGTAGGACAATCTTCCATACATACACATAATTTATTCAGTATATTATAGAAATGTTGTAAAAAAATAATCAGTAACAGTATAAAAATGTGGCGACAATATTGTAACACTGTAAATCTGTTATAAGCAAGCTTTTACAGTGGTGTGCATCTACAAAACCAGTCTTCTGATTAGCTTTTTTTAAATGAAAAAGCCTTTTTGACCTATTAAGCATGAAGATGAACATTAATTCTGTATTTCAAAGCCCAGGAAATTACTTTAACTTTTAACATAAATATGTCTGACGATAGAGGGTTTGTGTTTAAACTTCAGACATTTTGATGCAACTTTGTGTAAGGTATAACTATCTTAGTCTCTTTCCTAATAGTCTGGACAGATTAGGTAATAAAAAAAACAATTTAACTCTGCAGTTAATAACTTACCCTTACTTGACCAACAAAAGCATTGGCTTCCTCTTCCTGTACAGACAGGTTTTTAGGTAAAAACATATCAAAAATTGGTCCATTGTCATTTACATCCGTCACCACTATATTAACAGTAGCAGTTGAAGTCTGCAGAGAAAGATAAAATTATGAATAATTACCTTTACTTTACAATTTCACAGATGACAACTGACTAGCAACTTTACTGCTGTGTATTAGATCTACCTAGTACAGAAACACAAGTAAACAGATAACCTTTTTTTTTGGCATGTTTTTGTGAAACAGGAAGCATTATTCCCTTGAAGAGTTTATTTTTTGCCTTATAAGAAAAGGAAGGAAAACAGGCTAGAGACTGACTACTGTATTAGAGATGCATAAAATACATCAGATGTGTTTTGTCTAAAGTGATATTTTAAGGGTTTCAGGATCTTTAATTCTGGGGTGGGGAACCTAAAAATACCAAAATTTGCCAGGACCTTGGAAAGAAATTAGTTATTTTACTAATCAATGTATACTACTGTGATGATTAGCTTAGACGAGTAGTCAGCCTCTTAGTTGGCACAGTCATGCTACCACAGCTCCGTGGTGAGTTCATCTGACTGTAGCTCACAGATCTCTATCATCCTTCATCCACATCAGGCTAACATGCTGTAAAGTATTAGCACATCAGCTATAATACAAAGAGAGGTGCCTAATGGAAACAGTGTAATTAACTACATTTTAAACTCATACATTTAAACAAAATGTGTCTGTGCTTCCTACTGAAATTTCCTAAGCAACTTCAAGAAATTGGAGTGTGAAACACTTTGTTGGCAGATCTTCACAGCCTGAGTTAGATCCCTTTTCAGCAGTCCTATACAGTATTTCGGTCACAAAACAACAGTATTTTAAATAAATTCAGGAGCTGCTAAAACCTTTGCTACCAGAGATGCTTTTACTCCACATATTCAGATCTAGCATAGCAGCAAGTTATCATTATGAACTGTAGTTTCAGTTTATCACCAATTTTGGCTGTAATAGTAATTAAGGTAAAAACTAACAATATCTACCTCATGCAGTTGGTTATTTTGGAATATAGCTAAGCATCAAAGTCTCTTTCTTCTCTGTTTCTCAACTTTAACTGTTTTGCATTGAGGCAAAATACCTCAGTTTGAGCTTCATGAATTTATACATTGTGGCAACAACACAACCAAGACTTTGCTTTATACTCTCTAAATACCAAAGAGTTGCAGCTAATAATACACATTTTTGTGACCTGTAACAGAGGCTGTAAAGAGAAGGAATGAACAGCCCTCGTCATCCACCAGGGAAAAGAGAAGCACTACGGCACAAAAAACACGGTAAGGAAATTGGAATTATACACCAGGAAAACCTTTCACTGCAAGAACAGAGAAACGCTGGCACAAGCAGTGCAGGGAGGCTCCGTCCCCAGGAGCAGGACACATCTGTCACGCCCAGCAGCAGTGATGGCTGATGCCGTGGAGGAGCACTGACGGGCAGGCTAACCTGGTGTTGGAACCCCGCGTTGTTAGTCTGACAGGGCTTCTTCCAGTGCTTTATTCAGTTCGCATACAAACAGAATCATTGTATTCGACAAACGCAGCCTGGTAGCCAAGTTTGTAAAGGGAGACAGATGATGGAAACACAGGCATGAAGCCTAACACTGATGTCATACTACTGCGGATTGCTAGTGATGGTTTCCCGGACTGTTATGTACTGTTCCCCCAGTGACAGTAATATTTGTAACAATGTCTATGCTGCAGCCACTGCTACTGTGAATTGCAGTGTAAAATCAAGCAGAGGAGATTAAATCAGCTTTCCTGTGCTGTACGTAGATGCCTACTGATACTGAGCTACCCTCACACCAAGTTACATCGGATGAAATGTGTATGGCATTACCGTTCAGGTAACTTCACGGTGCAGACCTAACTGCTGAGAAGTACCCTCCTTGAGGCACAAGGCTAACCAACCTGTTAAAAACCTCACAGGTTCCATAATCTTAAAGAAAACCCTTAACTGCCCTGCCCCCTTAAAAAGCAAACACAACCACAACAAAAGCCCAAACATAAGTCTAGAAACACTCCTCTCTGCATCTTTTCAATGTACGTGCAGGCAGAGGAAAACACACCTCTGAGAAAAGGAGATGTGATGTTTGTTTGAAAGAACATATCTGTTGGCTGCCCAAGGAATTGAGTTGCTATCATTTCTTCTATCCACCGGGCTGCATCAAAATATGAATAAAATACAATCTAGAAAAACTTACGCCTAATTGTTTTGGAAGTACTTTGTTCCCCTCTCCAAACTTCTATCCTAAATCTGAATATACTGTTTATTTTCAAATCCTCATATTGAGGCTTGTTCCATCTGGAACCTCATGGTTTCAGAGCAAGAGGGGCAGAACCATTTTTTCATCGTTACCTGCATTCTTTTTGCTGTGGCAGGCAAAAGGCAATACAAGAATGCCTACTGCTCCCCCATCTGAAATAAAGATGCCCTTTCATTTCGGTTTGCCACTGACAATACAAGCTGCATTCTGTTTTCCTAATCCAATAATCAGAAATGGGTGTTGAATGAACTTGCAATGAAATATATTTTGAATATGGCATAGTTTCAGATAGCTGCTTAGGAGAGAGAGCCCATTCATAAACCCAAATTGCTAAGACTGATGCTACCATTTTAACATTCTTTCCAGGAACCCTGACAGCTATAGAGCTCATGGCCATCTCTGGAGTCTATCTGTCTATCAGTCTATTCTGAAACATCTTCTGGTGCAGTACCTCCTTCATGCAGACCTACACCTTCGCTGGTCCCTACAAGTAAATGTCCATAATATATACAGAATATCATTATTTTTATAAAGGGCCAGGCTCCTAGTATTTGCCACAGAGGAAAAGCATGCAGATTAGCACTTGCGAAGGACAACTCCTGTACTCAAACCTACTCACTGTCTTAATAGTACCTGGTCATGCTTTCATTGCTGTGTTGCCAGGTCAATCTGATAACTTACTCTCTGCAGGAGTGATCCTGTAACAAGTCAAACTCCTTCACCTTCCAAATCCTCAGATTTGGCAAGCAGCCCAGTCACTGGTATTGGAGTCAGCTGTCTCTCTTCCACGGCAATACACGTGGCTGTTGTTTGCAAAAAGGCCTTTGTACTTCACTGAGGTGCTACCTGTGTGAGCAGGCTTCCTTACCAATCCTGGCTACTGGCACAGCAAAGAGCAGATCCCAAACAAACACAGGTGGCACGAATAGTAACCATGCACAATGCAGCTCTTCCGGAGAGAGCTTCTCTATAGTTTCTTGCACAGAGCCAAATGCAGAAAACAGACCCGTTCCACAATAAACATCATCTAATAACAACTTAATACTTAAATAGTAACTAACAGAGAATATTCTGAAACAGCAAAAGATGCATTCAGGCTGGCTTCTTATATCAGTTTGCATTCAGTTATTTGTTAATTGTTGCTGAAACTGCCATTCCTATATTCAGTGTATATAAGGAAAATGTACTTTGCCATTCGTGCATCATTGTCAACACAAAACACACTCCCGAACATTTGCTCTGATGATGTGGAACGTGCATCGAACATAAATCAATCTTCCTAAGCTAACTTCATTCTACAGAATAGAGGATAATAAAAACTCTTAAGATTTAATAAACTGGGAGAACTATGGCATGGAAAACATTGGCTTAATAAAGTACTTCTCCTTTTGAAAAAGATTTCTTTTCCATTGAAGAGAATTTTAATGGGCTATATCTGATAATCTGTGGTATGTTTACTCCTGACAACGCTGAATCAACCCACAGCAGCTCTCAGAACAGCTGCCAGAACACGCTTTTGCATCTGATAACTTCTGAATCAAGTGCTGAAAGCAAAATTATTGCTGCGATTTACTTACAGGTTTAACTTCTGCACATAAGTGCATGTCAATGGATGTGTGGAGGCTCACATTTATTTCAGATAAACACAGCAACACGTTATGGGGAACTCTTATGAACACCTCTCCCGAAGGACAGCGTTTTTCTAAACCCAAGTTACTCTCTGCTCTGGAAGCATGCTATTATTAATAATACGATCCTGTTGTATTACTTTATATCTTGAACAAAAAAAGGGACTTTTCTTCCCTTCGAGTATTCTTGAAACCCAGTCATAGCATTATCAGAAATGTAGAGCTTACTGAAATGCTGGTATAAATCTAGAAGGGGTCATTTGAGTAAGTGCCAACGGAGACTCGGATTTCCCCTAGGAGAAGGTAGAGAAATAGGAAGGCTAAGCTCTGCTTAACACAACCTTGATTTTAAGATCTTCTTTGACATCTTTATCAAGGACCAAGATGAGATGACGATGATCACTCTGAAGTTTGCAGGTGACACCACACTGAGGGAGTGGCAATACAGAAAACAGTCAAATTGCAAGGAGAGGATCAGACTGAATATAAGGCATACCTTTACCCCATGAGGACAAAAATGACATCTTTTCAGTGTGATAAAGGAAGTGTTTTCTATATGGTATTGCAAGAGCAAAAGCAACTGCTTTGCTCTTGTTTGTCTTCGCAATGTAGACAGGTACTGTTTGTCTTTGCAATGTAGACAGCATTCCCTAAATAAGACCACAAAGGATCTCATTTTTGATGCCTTTATATTATTTGACAGGGTTTACCTGAGAAATGCAAAACCAACTACCACCCTTCATATGCAGAAGTCAGGCTGAAGGGTTCCTTGAGTTATTCTATAAAATATAGTTATTCTGCAATGTAGAATATGGCATTTTACTGGAGAAGAGAGGAGATTCCAGGTCAGACTAAACCCCCAGTGCAAGAAAGGAGTGCAAAGATTAAAGAGTACTTGCTTAGCTTAGTTTTACAAGAAAAACGGAAAGTTTGCAGCATTTTGTAAGAAGGGAGAGAAGTAGACAGTAGAAGAGATGTGAAATTGTTCCCAATGCTTCTGTTATCCAAGGATTTAGTATTTTTCAAATTGATTACAACTCTTTTACTTATCTTAAGAATCCTACCTTACCTGCTTGCCAATGCTGCCATAGAAGACAGCACTCCACCTATTACTGAGCATCAAAGTTAAACTCAAAAAAGTAGTATCATCGCAAAACAGTAATATTTTATTGAGATATCAACTGGGAAAATTATTTTATAATATTTTATGTTCATCCTATGCTTTCAAGAGTATTTGTAGTAAAATGACCATTTCAAACATATTCACATTTTTCTGTTAGTCACAATTTAGCTAATTATCAAACGTGGATCAATTCAGTGGCAGGATCGCCAAGAGAATTATTCATAACAAGCTCCGGGTTAGCAGCAGCAATGCCTCTGTGTTCTCTTCTTTTACTTCATTAACAAGACACTTGGAACTGAGAAAGAATATGGGGAACACTCCAAGACTTTTCTTGATATTTTATCCTAATTCTGGAAACACGCCTTATCCCTCTGATGGAATAAGCCAATCTTTTACATGAAGCAGTAGTCGGTTGACTACCTTTATTTCTTTAAGATGCGTAGAGCAGCAGTTCTGCCATTACCATCAGGAACTGCAATAATCAAAGATATATATAAAAAAAAATCAACAGTTCTGTATCCACGTTAGATGGCTCCACAGTTTTGCTTATGCTCACTGCAAGCTACAGCTTCAGACTGACATGCTGTTTAGCCATTCTTACACAATTTGAAAAAATCATAGTGCCTTATTCGGAACTGCAGCGTGGAGCAGCACTGATAACATCATGATCATCTGCCCTGTGTATAATGTAAAAAGTCAACACCACCTCTGAAATCACATTGACTAAATAATTATTGCTTTAAAGTTATGTTTGTTCAGGGCTAGCCCTAACCTCTTCTCAGTCTGTCACTGGAACCAAAAATAACAAAGCAAGTACACTGCGGGTCACATCCTTCTCGACAGCAGCCAAGGTAACCACTTGGCACATCAGCCAATGCGGGAGGACACCAGGGTACTGAATACATGCTTTGGGGATAAGGAGCATGCTGCAGAGAGGATAAAAGTAAACACGCTGAGAAAGGGTTACTGTACTTCGTATGGAGCTCAGTTGCCTGCATCGTTACAGAAGCTTATCATTTCTTATCAGCATTTTCAACTGCAGGTGGCTGTGGCTGCCTGAGATCGCTCTCATTGCCACGTAAACTGTGCTTCGTTTTCTATGCAAGCAGTGTAACTTCTGCCAAGGCAGCCTAGTGCAGACAGAGATGGGGATGCTTTTGTCACAAGTCATCACATCAAAATCTTAAGGCGGTAACGATGAGCACCAGCAGCTATGAGAGCAATGTATACCTTTGAGTATCAAAGAAGCAAAATTTGTATTGAGAGAAAGACAAGTTCCAATCGGGTGCCCATTTACTTTTGCAAAGCCAGCTTTCTTGTCTTGTTAGTTGGGAAAAAGGACAGCTGTACTACACATCTCAGAGCCTCAACATGTAAGAAAAACATTAATTTCTCTTCATTCACCAGTTCTTATACTTCAAAAGTGCAGCAACATATCTGGAACCTACATCCCAGCTCCCATAACCTACATGTGGCAGACTAAACTGAAGGCAATGCTTGGAATTACCATCAGCAATGAAGATATTTACTTGCAAAGCTTGGGAAAAATTAATAGATGATGTAAATATATTTGAAAAAATCAGTTGCAGCTAGAATCTTTCAAATCGCCCTCACAACGCATTGCTCATTACACTCTTTGTAATGAAAGCAAATAGTAATCAAATTTCTTATGGAATTAGGAAAAGCTGCAGTGTTTTCCAGAGGACCTTAAACGAAACAGTAAGACAGGAGCCTCTCAAGAAACAGAGTTGTTTTGCTAAGCTCTTCAGATATGCTTAATTGCAACTTCAAGTCTTTAAACAAACTTGAGTGGTTCCCCAAAGTAATGACAGAGAGACCTAATTCACAATTGGTTTTGTAGATCGACTGAATGGGGCCTCCTCACACATGTACCAAGTTAATACAGGTAAGGACAAATTTGGCTGTTTTTAAAACTGGCCTTTTCTAAAAAAAATATTTGTCAAGTGTGGTTTGGAAAGCAGTTTTGAATTTAGTACTGGAAATTCATGCATGGCAAAAAGTAGTACAGCTTCATACCAGGCAGCTCCTATTTATTATTGAAGTGAACTGTGTTTACTTCTGTTTTGTAATAAGCCTAAGTCAAACTAAAGACCATCAGCTGATATTTATAGCTGTCTTAGGGCCAATAAAATAGTTCTTACATTGCTTAGCAAAGAATTATATATAAGTGTAACATTTACATAGCCTCCACAAATATCTTATGTCCTAAGTACACCAGGCCCCGATAAATGTTACGGATGATAAATCTGAAGGAAATTTCACTTGTGACTTAGTGTACGCTGCCATTTAAATGGAGATTGGAAATTGATGAGAGCATTCTTTGCCTTGGAGAGGAAACATTCTCAGCTCTGATGTCAAGCAAGTTTATTAATTTAGACAAACTCTAAGACAAATGCTATCATCTCTAGATATAAGTAGTTTGCAAATAATAAGATCTGAGGCAAAGCCCAGGGCCTTATTTGATCAAAAAAAGAAACTGTAAATAATGATTCTGATTTACATATCAGGACTTATCTATATTAAATTCAAGAGAACTGCACTTAAATTATGATATTCAAAATAATAGCCATTCCCTACATGGCAGGAGAAACAGCTGCTCAGATCTTAAGTTACTGGGAGCAATAAGAACCAGAATAAAATATAGAAGAAATGTTTAATAACAGGCAAATTGCTATGGCATCCACGTTCAGTGCTCCACGAGTGTGGCAGCCTGAAGAATGACACTGCTAATAGGACTCCAATAATTATTGGTAATGAAGGATGACAATGGAGTGCCAACGACGAAAAATTGATGGGTAAATAGGACAGGCCAACAACTGACAATGGAGTCAGAGCTCCAGACCTCTGTGCCTTACTGTGGAACAGGAAGAGCACTGACCTGCTGTCCAAGCAGCTGAAAAGCATCTCGATATCACAGCAATGAAATACTTCTGTGCCTATGAGATGAAACAGCAGTGGCTGGTAGCTTATATCACAAGCTATATATGCACAGGGTAAATGACCCAAATTTAGAGCCTACTGTGTGCTGCATCCACAGCACCCGAGATAGATAGAGGTTAATGTACAGATTAGGCTACATTTGTTGTGCAGGCTGGCAGGGACAAAGCTGTGGAAAACCTGGACTACACCTTAACTAAAAGTGCAGGATTCAGCATCTTGATCACAAAAGCGTAAAGCTACAGTACCTCTATCAATACCTTTAGATCATAAAACCAAACCTGACAACTTCTAAACAGGGGAGAAACGTGAGGTGTTGTAGCCTTCAGCTGCAATTCTCCCAGCTTCCTTGCACAAGTTATTTATTTACTTAAAAGCAGACTTCACTGTTGCTGAAACTTGGTGCAGAACTGTTTCTCACCTTAAAATAATGAAAGTCATATTTGAAGACAGAATTACAATCAGCACAAAATCTTTGATGGAAAACTGTCAATCTACTTCATGAGGGTTATTTATATCACCCCTTCCCTGTCAACATTTGAAATGAAAACCTTTATAGGGAATATAATCCACACAATGCAAGGAGAGAAGCTGTACAAACACTGGAAGTTTGGGAGTCTCCTAAAGCTTGCTCAAAGACAGCTGTTACATCATAAAAACATGCTGATGGTCAGGGAGAAACCTTTTCTCCTAGAAGAGGAAATCTGGCCAGGCAAAGTCTTCATTTGTAAACTGAAAATTACAGATCAGAAAAAAAAAATAAGGCTGCCTGATATGAAGCACATAACTTGTCAGGAAAATAGTAACAGGCAGTGTTTTTTTTAGTTACAATATATATTGTTAATATTAAAGCCATTTGAAGGGGAGTTCTTTAGGGGAGGAGATACAGAATTATCTGTTTATTGTTCCTTTTCATGTATTTAAGAAGTATTAATTCCCACTGCTCCAAAAGATCAAAATAAATGTGCTACATCAAGGTAATACTAAAGTTCCACAATACAAATGGATTCCATTGATTTTTTTATTGTTTTGCAATCATGCTTTACTGATTACAGAAATGTCAGTTTAGTAGAAACCTTTTAAAATACTTGCATATACAAGCCTTTGTGTATATAAAATCTCTTCAATGAGTATTTACTGTAAGAGCTGTGCATCCTTTTTTCTTAATAGATAATGGAACTGATATGAAGCAGATACAGCTAATACAGCAGTAACAGAAAATTTACTGTAATTAACTCTCAGTATGCTATTCAAGTAGTAACACTCTACCTAAATTACCTTCATCTAGTGCTACCTGTTGGTTCCAAGCAATGTAATTATTTCAAGCGTCAGGGGAGATGGATGCTCTAAATTATTAGTGATCTTCTCAGATGACTGAAATACCCAAGTATAACCTCCATGATGAAACACACACTGCACTGAAATAAGGCTACTTATGTTTCACTCTGTGACTGAAAGCCCACTTGAAATGTCTGCTCTGATCCAGAAGGAGAAGCAGCGAGGAGGAACATCGCTTGGTGTCTGCACCATCCACACCAACGCGCCGCGGGGTCCTGGCAGAGCACAGCTCTGCCTACGATCTAGGGCACAACAGCTTTTATTCCATTTTCAGTTACAGCCTGTGGCAATGATTTAGCTACATCACGATCTGAACAAACACTAGTTTTCAACGGCTGGTCCTCCTGAGGGCATTGCTGTGGCCAAGAGACTTACTGTGACCATGAACGTCTGACCATGAACACCACCACCCTCGTGCATGCTGCAGCCAGCAGTATGTTTGCCAAGTAGCTCAAATCTAAGTCCCGCTGATTTAAGCTCCTGTACTGACTACAGCTCAAACACACATATATCTTAGCTGGTGCTTTTGTCTCCTCACAAAACATGGCCCCAAAACAGTTTTGTCAACAGCGCTAAAATGATTCCAAATTTTTTGTGAACCATTCACTGCAGAGGAAATGGGCACAGGCTGAGAGTAACAGGCAAAACCTTGGCTTTCAGAGAAACACCCCCAGAGCACGGCCGCCTCTCCTCTTCGCCACCCAGCGCAGCAATGCCTGTTACCTGAATAGCACCACCCGGACAGAGAAGCTTCTGCTAGGCTTCCAAAATGCTTCAGTGACCTGGGGGTTAAGACACACTCTGGGAAAAGAGGGTAAGTGAGGATGCGTCTTCTCTGGCCTACTGGAGAATCTCAACCCTGACCAGTATTTCCTGGGTATCACAGAGCAAGTGTGACACTGGACAGACGTTGATTTGTTGCTAAAAAGGAAGGCTAGGGGTGCCTGGGAGGCTGGGAACACCCTCTGGATGGCTGACAGTTTTTAATACCTGATTACCAGCTCCTAACTGGCTTTGTGAACTAGCCACTGAGCTGTCCTGTTTTGCCAGCATTTGGGCAGTTAAAATCAAGCAAGAAGGGGTTTCTGAAGTGCTGGGTAAATATTTTCATGACTGGACATTTGTATTTGGGGGTTTGAGTTCTGCTTAAATCTCACAATGGACAGTTAAACAATACAGCAGAGCTTCCTGTATTATATATAAATGATCTAACATATACACACTTGTGCAAGCCAAAAATAAATAGCACAGAAGACTTTCTTTCTCCAAACACAAGTCATTCATACGTTTTATTTCTAGCTTCTCCCTCTGAAATGTGAAGACATGAATTCTTGCCTTGAAACCCATCCAAACACACCACAGTTTGTGAAAATGATTTTAGCTTGACATTTTTTTCATTCACCTGTCATTCTTCTACCCTTCAACAACTATGCCTCATTGCTAAGGAAAATAAAAATATTTTCCTGACTACTCAACTAATGCATACTTAATTGTTTGTTGCACTGTATTGTTAACAGCGACAGGTAGTGGGTTGTGTTATTCCAAGGTCAGAGAAAAACCACAATTAACGTTAATGCTCTAGGTCGTAAGTCAGAGCAACAATAACTTAGGAAGCATAGTCGAGCATTTTAAACACTCGAGAGCATTATAAGGCATGCGAAAGTGATGCAATGGTGTCAGCCAGGCCACGTACGGCTAAATGGAAAGTCATATTGCTTTGTGAAGGCATAAGTAGGTCTGCATTAATTCTGATGGAATAAGCAGTCCCCAAAAGTCCAAAGGTGTTAACATGATTGTCAGAACACAACATTAAGCAGCTAAATAAACCTTGAGGCTCAGAATACAGAAACCTCACTACTCAGTGTCGTAAAAACATTGTTATAAGTCTCTTAGACCCTTTATTAATGAGACAGAAAAAGAAGTGAGGGGAGAAAAAAATCACCAAAAAGTTAAGGTGTGTAGAGCACAGAATTTTCATGTGAATAACTGCATTTAACAGACTTCACAATGACGATGGGAAGAGCTCGCTTGGCACAGAGAACATGGGGTACAAAAAGGAGGGCTGATACCATACTGCATACTAGTTCAATACCATATGCGGTTTACACTGCAGACATGAGCTGGCAGGGCACACAGGGCTGGCCTGGCTTGGTTGAAGCTGCAGGAGGAAGAGTTTGAGCCCTGCAAGATCAGGAATCCAATAATCTGCGGGGTTAAAAAGCCAGAAAGCCAGAGGCTGGTACCACTGTGGTGAGAGGAATGGCTGCATGCTGTGACATGGAAAGGCACCTGGAGAAAATGCTGGTCCTCGAGAGAGTGGTGCTGGGGCTGCTGTACCTCAAGGACAATTGTGATCCTTGGTGGAAAGTCTCCTGCTGCCCCCACGTGCTGCCCTCCAAACTATCAGAGACACCAGAAGCAGGAAAAAAAAAAAGATCCATCTCCAAGGAGACACCATGGTTTTCTGATATAAACTAGTTAAAAAGAAAAGGTCCTCCATGACATTTCACTGACATTGAAATCCACGGCCTTAGCAAGAACAGTTTGCCATGATAACAGCTAGGAAATTTAAATGAATCCCTGACCCGGGAGGAACCTTTCTAGCAGTAGAGTACATCCAAAAGAGCTGGAAATCAAAAAACCGTGCAAAGACGCAAGGAAACCTTGCAATTTAGCCAAAAACGCTATTGCCTTGCATAGAAAAAACATGCAGATTTAATTGGCTGAGTTGTCCTGTTTCATCTATTTGTTAAACAAGGTGAGGGATTTTTACATCCTCATTTGTGATAATGACCTGGCAAAAAGCAAACCCAGCCAACTCCTTACCCTTCTGTTTTGTGTAGTGTCACTAGAATATTCGTATGCAGGAGAATTTACGTCAGCTTGCCAAGTGAGCCATACTGCAGGACAATTTTTAGAACAGATGTGCACCACCACCAGCAGAAAGAGTATCATAACAAGAGGAAACGGGTACAGCTAGGTGAGAGAAAGTCTTGAAGACCCCAAACCAAGCAGCAGAAAAGGGAACACACACAAGCTAGACAGTGTGACCACGTTACACTGTGAGAACAATTAACAGACACGTGCCGATATAAAACTAGTTAAAAAAACATATGAGGAAGGAAATCAGATAAAGAGATCTTTTTCAGTGTTATTATTGTAACAACAACATAACTATCCATCAAGAATATTCAGTACCAAAGAGCCAAGTGAGCTGCTGGTGTTTTGCTCATCCTTCTGCTTGTCAGGTGATTGTTGTACTAGTTCAGAACTTCTACACTTACTGAGAAATGATGAGCTTTATCCTTGTGCTGAGAAACCATTAATACCTTTCTCTGGGTTCTAATTATTTGATTTCCTTGTGGGACTTCTCTTGGTATTTTCTCTAAAAAAGAAAAAAAGCACTAAAAAAAAATATTGAAATTTTCATAGTTACAACTGCTTTTCAGAATGCTACTGTTCATATTCCCACACCCATAGGAGCTCTAGCCCTGCCTTCACTGGACTAGATGATGCATGAAGAATAAAAGGAGAGTTCGTTCCTTGAACGCCATGGCCACTACTTGCTTCAGCCTCACCAGGCTTAAGTAGCAATGACTTTGCTGCAACACATAGCTGACCCCGCATCAGCACAGTTCAGATAGAACAGTAATGAAGCCTTCCAGTTCCTTTTACAGAATCTTGTAACAGTTTGGGTTGGAAGGGACCTCAAAGACCATCTGGTTCCTGCCCCCAGCCATGGGCAGGGACACCACCCACTAGATCAGGTTTCCCAGGGCCTCATCCAGCCTGGTCCTGAACACTTCCAGGGATGGGGCCTCCACAGCTTCTCTGGGCAGCCTGTTCAGTGCCTCATCTCCCTGAGTGAAGAATTTCCTCCTGACCTCTAATCTAAATTTCCCCTCTATCAGCTTAAAACCATTCCCCCTTGTCCTGTCATTATCTGCCCAAGCAAAAAGTTGCTCTCCATCTTTTTTATGAGCCTAATCTTTTTTTTATATATTTCTGGTGGTTTTTACATGGTTGAGCCTCAAAAGCCGTATCTCGCCTTACATACACCTATTTTATGTTAAGCAGCAAGCCATGATTAACTGCAGTTCTGTTAAAAATACCAACTGTTCTTCTCTGAGTGTTAAGACAGGTCAGATGTCCAGTTAAGTTCCAAGACAGAGGTAATTAATCTCTAGATGAAAGGAGAAGGAAAATATTTTCAGTAGCCTTTCTATGCCCTAGATAGTATTTCAGCAGTGTAGCACAGTGCAAAACCAAAAGCAAATCTTTTATTTAAATACTCAGATTTCACAACTGGAAGTTTGAGTTGAAAGCAAGTGATCTCACAGCTATGAAGAATGGAGAATAGTTCAGAAGTAATAAAAATACAAATATTAAGATAAATTACTGAAGAGAGCTGTAGCCAGATTTTTAATGGTAAAAAAGGGCAGGTTCTGTTACAGTAATTCCATAGTGCCATGGAAGTGTGTAAAGGATCTAAAACTTTACAAATACTTAGAGGAAAAAAATCTGAATAAATATTGAGCAAGAAGGCAAGTGCCTTCTTCTTGCTGAAGAAGCTAAAATGGGGAGAAAAAGCATACCACAGACATCATACACAATATTTTCCTTCTGCAGCACTAAAGACTGGGTGAGTAAGGGTCCAAAACACAAAGCTTTCATGATATGTCCTTAAACTGCCGTTCTTAAAGCTGAACACTGGCTTCTGAAGTAGCCCAGATAATGTGGATATATTATTTTACATCTGGCCTTACAAAGAGTAATTTTAAGGTCAGATAATTAGAAACTTCTCCTCCATTTATGCTATCATTCCATGGCATGGAGTCCAGAGCAGAATGGGTGCACTCCCATTTATCTTGCACACCGTAACTACAGTACATTCCCTCTGTTGGGACTGCTGCAGGCTTTTAGAAAATGCGATTCCATTGCCTCTGCTTGATAAAGAAATACTTTAAAAAATCCCTGTTTGTTTGTTTTTAATATGGAAACTGAAAATCACAATTTTATTGTGCTAGACAACTGTGAGCAACTGTGTATTCATTTGACTATGGCAGGTCACTAAGTGCATGATCAGTGCAAAAACAGAAGACAGTAGGTGAACTTCAAAATAAAGAAGTTCTGTGGTATTTTTGTTTGTTTTAAAGAGAATTAACAGCCATTTTTCCAGATTTTCCAGAAAGCTTAAAAAATCTGAAGCTGGTGTAGTGGGTTTACATGGCAAGGTTTTGGTAGCAGGGGGCCATAGGGATGGCTTCTGTGAGAAGGATCTAGAAGCTGCCCCATGTTTGGTAAGGGCCCCACTGCTGACCAGATCCGAGCCAATAAGTGATGTTGTTTTGCGCCTCTGTGAGAGCATATTTAAGACAGGGAAAAAAAAAGCTGCGCCACACAGCAGCTGGGAGAGTGAGAGGAGTGGGGAACAGCCTTGCAGGCTCCAAGGTCGGAGAAGAAGGAGGGGGAGAGGTGCTCCAGGCGCCGGAGCAGAAGTCCCCTGCGGCCTGTGGTGAGGGACCATGGTGAAGCAGGCTGTCCCCCTGCAGCCCATGGAGGAGACCACGGTGGAGCAGGGTTCCACCCTGCAGCCCGTGGAGGAGACCACGGTGGAGCAGGTGGACCTGCACCGACGGAGGCTGCGGCCTGTGGAAGACCCCTGCCGGAGCAGATTCCGGGCCGGAGCTGTAGCCCGTGGAGAGGAGACCAGGCAGGAGCAGGTGAGCTGGCAGGAGCTGCTGCCCGTGGGGGATCCAGGTTGGAGCAGTTTGCTCCTGAGGGATGGACCCCGTGGTACGGACCCATATCTGGAGCAGTTCTTGAAGAGCTGCTGCCTGTGGGCAGCCCATGCCGGATCAGTTCAGCAAGGACTGCATCCCGTGGGAGGGACCCCACAGCACAGGGGACGAGAGTGACCGAGAAGGAGCAGCAGAGAAGCAGCGCTACAGACTGACCATAACCCCCATTCCCCTGTTCTCCTGCGCTGCTTGGGGGGAGGAGGTGGAAGAGGGTGGATGGGGGGGAAGGTGCTTTTGGTTTCTTTCCTTTGTTTCTCGTTTCTCTAGCTTGTTAGTAATAAGCAATAAATCTTACTATCTCCCTATGCTGAGTCTGTTTTGCCCGTCACGATAATTAGTGTGCGATCTCCTCGTCCGTATCTCAACTCTTGAGCCCTTTTCATCATATTTTCTCCCTGTTCCTCTTTGAGGAAGGGGAGTGAGAGAGCGGTTGTGGTGGAGCTCAGCCGCCCACCCGAGTAAAACCACCACAGCTGGGCAGTGCTTTCATTTGTAAATTCTGAAAAAACAGTCAATGCAGGTAAAGTACAAATCTACAGGATAGCTGCCCACATAACTCATCTTCAAAAAGGGTAGGAAGGAAGACTGGATATTTAATAGCAAGTAGAAGAAACAGTAAGGGGATGCACATATCTGAATAATGCTAAACTTTGACTGCATTGGTTCTTGTTACAGATTAACAAAAATGCAGAAGTAGCAGCCAAATCATTTTCTTTCAGGACCAAGGAACATAGCAATACACAGCAGTTTGCTACACAAACCCTCTTAGATAAAGGAAAATTGTTGCAGATTAGATATATATTTGCTCAAGATCCATATAAAAGATATACAATTGGACCATTTCAAAGTACCCAGCTACATGTCATAACAGCCTATTTTCTTAAACTTTCAGAGGAAACTCACCCCATCTGGTCTGCCATCCGAGGCTGTAACAATCAGAATATAGCGATCAGTGCTTTCTCTGTCCAAGGGCTTTCCTAAGGCTAGCAGTCCAGAACTAGTGATAAAACAAAAACACAAAATGTTATCACAACAACAGGTTTAAAATTTCCAAGAGCACTTTTGTTCCACTACTTTGCATTACACGAATATTTCCCTTCGAGCAAGTTAATAAGCTTTTAGGCTTTGTTATTACTGAAAGCATGTTTTCTATAGGTACGAACTAATAAAAATGATAAGCCAGTTTCTAATACTTTCCACTTCAGTACACGTATAATTCGGGATTAAAATAACAACTTAGTGCTATACAGGATTATACAAAAGACAGTCCTACACAGGACACTCATTTGTTAGAAAGCTGCTGTGCTATAATAAATGAGAAGAGAGAATCACAAGCAGTCTATTAATCACAGAGGAGTCCTGATAGCCCTGATAGGATTACAGCACTAAACTTTGGGAATATGACGTGGATGGTCTTCAGTACGAACCTCCTTAGAGTTTTACAGGGAAATACTCCTTACTTGCACGTTGCATTACTGCAGTGAAAGTGCTACAGTGAGCTAGTGGCCTTTCAGTACAAGCACAGATACACCATGTTGCATAATAAAAATAATAATAAAAAATTAACATAGACATTAATGTTGTAGAGACCAACATGTAACAAATGTAACCAACAAATAACCATGATATTGTGACAATTGATGTTCATATAAGAAGAGAAAGTGAATGAAAAGCTATTTGGAAGCCATGTGTACAAAGAATAAAATAAACAGAATGAATTAAAGTACTGTTTTGTTAGTGTTGCAAATTCAGACAAATAAAACAACTTGGATTTCATCTCTAGGATTATCTGATTTCCTCATGCAGGAGTCTGAAAGCCGCCTGGAGGTGTGCTGTAGCAAGATATGAACAAGACTGTTGTGTTGTGGACACATAATGATGCTAGGGAACATTAGAAACGTATTGCTGAGTAGATAGGCCTGCAAGCTAACCTCAGCTCAACTTAACTGGCACAACTGATCCTTCTGTGACCAGTGCACAATGCTTGTCATTGCCTAGTTTTGGGCCTCACCAGAACATTGCCAATTAGGTGAACGTACATCTCTGTTGCTACCCAATTCAGTCTGTTTGACAAATATGTACCAACACACAGGGATCCAGGATGGTATTTGTCCTTGTGTTACAGGGATAAGTAGCTTCTCCCATGGAACTCCAGCAAACGTGTCGTGGGCAGCACGACACATTTGCAGAACAGTGTAACACGTGGTTTTGCTGTGCCAAACCACAGGGGCTGGGATGTTGGTATGCAGTGACTTTCCTCATTATTAATGTGTGTACCAGACACAAGCATTTGTTGGCCCTAAGTGCAAGTTTTACTGGTTGAGTTTGGTTAATGTTCATAACCTAACAACCTAAGCAGATACTTACTCAAAAAAAAAAGTTTTATTAAACCAACAAAATAAAGCCAAACCCAAACCAAACAGAAAAGATGAAGATAACCTATGTTGTTTTTTTCCCATTTTAGATCATAAATTTCTGCAAAGTTTCTGCTGTGACTTCTTACTCTCAGAGAAGACTTCAAACTGGTTCCACACCAACTTTTTCCAACATTGTTTTCAGCAAAGACATATACCAGCACTTACAGACAAGCTGTTATTGCAAGCTTTTTTTTTTTTTTCTTCAAATAAATACTGCAGGAACAGGTGAAACAGTCAGTGGGTGAAGGGATGCAAGACACGGACTCCTTATGGCTCTTGAACAGGAGACCTTTATTGCCATTTTTCACCACTACATATACTTTCCCTGTAGCCCCATGTGCTGTCCACGCGCCCGAATCTGTCATACAATTGGTTAGAGATCCTCAGACGTGCCTTGAGCCAGCCAGCAATTGGCCACTGCCCAAAGCTCATCTTTAACACTGTGGCCAATTTACTTTATCTCGACCTTGCTCAAGTTTTTGGTTCTACCGCTGTTATTTCTCTGTTATCTATCCTCTTCATCTCTAACTCAGGGATGTGTGAAACAGCACAAAGCTCCCTGTGAATTCCTTTCCCACAAGTGGGAGCAGAACCATTCCCCAGGGTCAACAGGTTGGCAGGTAAAACACTATCCAAGCCCAGGAATCAAACAAAAGAAAATTCAGGGGATGCTACACTGGATCCCACTCTGGATCCCACTCATTGCTATACAATTAAAATATTATGTAGCTTCCTCAAAAAAAAAAAAAATCCAACTTAATTGTACCTAAATTACTTTCTGGAGGTTGGCAGAAGCCAACAGGAAACATGAATATTGTGTGTAATCTTGTAACCTAGTACATGTGAAGCTGCCACTGCCTGTCCCAAGCCAAGCACATTGTGCCAAGCAGCAGCAGAGGCCTCTGGACCTGTCATGCTTCTTTGCATGCCCTTGCCTTGGCCTGCCTGAGGTTGGTTTTTGCTTTAAACAGCAATTACCTAACAAACAGGGAATTGCTACCGATGTCGTTAGCTTTTGCTTCATTTTCTACAGCTGTGTGGTGAAACGCCTATTTTGTGGAGATGAAACTACCTAGGGAGTGGTACAGGCACGGCCTCTGGAGCGGTACAAGCGCAGGCGCCAGACAACATGAGCAGCCCTGGGCTACAAACAGCTCACCTGTGGCCAACTACCGATGAACAACCTCAGGAGCTGCACAAAATCAGTGAAGGGTCACAATTGGAAAAAGAAAAAAAAAAAAAAAAAGGACAAAGAGAACAATAAACAAATATCCAAATACGTAAAACACGCTTCATATGCTAAGTTCAGATGTAAGCCAGACTTCCTAACAGATGGGAGGAAAAAAAGAAGTGCAGTATAGAGCATGTTAACAAACATAAAAATTACCCCAAAATGAGTCCTAGAGAAAGGAGGAAGAAACCACCAGGATCATCCATCCTCTTCCCTCCCAGGGCAGGCCTTCAGATGCTGAACACTCAGCACAGGCCTTGCTCCAGAAGGAAACTATTGCCCTGAGGACCCAGAGGGGCAGTGGCAGGGTATGTGTAACACCAGAGAAACAGACAGATTCTAGAAAAAGTCTGCATATGCATTTATGTATGTTTTTATATATAATTATAGGAGTATATGTATTTATGTAGCTATAAATCATCAAACACATATAATGTACATTATACATGTGTACTATATATCTGACTATATATGGTTAAAATTACATTTAATATATTTCATATTTATATATGTACATATTTATACATATGTATATATGCAATCTTAGCTGCTTGCCTTAGCATCATAATAATTGGGCTACTAGTAATTGCCTGATTAGACTATGAAGACCTTAATTAGAGTAACAGTAAATTCTTGGCTTTGCATTCACAGAGTGCTCCTCCTACCCATAAGGTAATGAGTGTAACAAACTGATGGGATTTCCAGCAATCTATCCTGTAATTTCTCTGTGACAAATTAATAACACCACATATCTCATCTTGTTTCCACAGTCTCATGTACTGTTTTCTGCTAGGGAATATTCAGCTGGGCTTAATTCATTATTGTTATATCACTAAATACCATTTAAGTTTTAACCTAAAATTTTCATCATTTATAAATAGCAGAAGTTGAAGTAGTAGTGATGTTACTAAGGGAATTGTTAACTTCCTTCGTGGGCCATAGGAACATTGAATGTATTATTCATGCTACACCTATCTCTGTGTTTTAACAATCCTCTTATTTCCAGGTGTTACGCAAATCCATTAGCTATCATAATAAATCTATCACATTTCAGCATTTCATCAAAAACACTGTCATAAAATATGAACAGAAGAAATTTTTAGGAAAGTAACAGTGAATAAAACATGAATCACTAATATGGTAAAATAATAATCTACAAAAAATCAAAGGTGAACCAAGAATAAAATATTGACAGCAAATACTACTTTACTAACACACCTATAACTAAGGTCAGTTTATATAATTCATACAAACTCCTGTGTGGTAATCAAAGATTTGGATGACTTGCATTCATTTAATATCCCAGCTTTATATTACCATTTCCTCTGGTATGGAACATAAGGCACCGAATTACAACAGATTGTACTAAGGTTGCACTACCAAAGAAAAAAAGAACTAAGCCATCTCACATTCCTCCAACTGAGTTCTAGATAAAAGAGATCTAGTAAATAGATGCAAACCTGTCAATATTCACTAGCCATGCTGCCAGTTAGGGAACTATACAGCAATTAACTGAAATGTTAATGACACAAAAAAATAAGCCAGATGAGAAAAAAGAAGAGGAGATAGGTATGTTCGTGGTCTCTGCTTTGGCCTTGAAGTATCTAAAAATGCATCAAATTTTGTGTAAAATAAATTCCTGCAGGAATCACAGTAACTATGCTTTGTTTAACGGTAATCCTACTTTAATATCCCATCCAGACATTTCAGCGTCTAGAAAAAAAACATGTGAATGACTGAAGAAAGCTTTGAACAAACATTTTGCAGGAAAAGACATGCAAGGATAACAGAAAGGAGAAAACACTTCAAAGAGCTCTCTCTTTTTTTAATCAAGAAGCAACAGATTAAAAAGATGAACAAACTGCTGACTGAGTTCGTGCTGAAACCCTTAATGTGCTCTGATGCTCAGACACGTATGGGGGGTGTATGAGGCTGGAGGCTTGAGGGTGTCAGGGCTCAGGGGCTGACATATGCAACACTGCCCATGGACACACAGAAGTGTGCCGTGTCTGTAGCCTTCAGAGAGTGCATCGGCGTCTTCTTGCTGCTCTCAGACTGAACTTACAGCTGTGAATTCACATGCCACCTTCATCATCTTGGCTTCTGGCTATCTCCACACTGCTTACACCCAAAGCTAGACAACACAGGAGCTGCCTAGAGCCCGATATCTAGAGTACCCTCAAAGTAACGGCCTTGGCAGGCCACCCAAAGATGGCCAGAACTTGTGTTTTTAGGTCACACTGCTACAGAGAACTATCAGCATTCTGATGGTGCAAAGCAAACAGCGCTGTGGTAAGCACAAACTATACAAAACAGCTCACTGAGCAACCACCTCTTGGAGCATCTCTCATGCAGCCAGGTGCACTCCTCTTCAATCAACTTCTGAAGGTCACAGCATATGACCAATCAAGTTTCTCTGTGTTAAGCAGAGGATGACCAGGGCATTGCTAGTGCAGAAACACAGCTAGTGCTACAGAGCCCCGCCGTGCCGGAGCACTCCCTCTGTGTAGATGAACAAGGTACACCTTCCCTGGCCTGCACTGAAAACTCCAGCCCTAAGCAATAAATAAAACCAGCAGCCCAACATCATTTCCTGCTCTTACCACCTTGGTGAAACAGCCTTCTCTCAAAGATGTTCATTTTCTTGTCTGACAAGTCTTTATTATTACAGGGCCTATCAATATCCGTGGCTAACGGCATCAGCATCTCTTGGTGTCTTCAAGGCTTTTTTCACATTGTTTCACAAGTGATTTGATTCTCCACATATGGGAGATGCAGCAGTATCTTAAGCAGTAACTTAGAGCTTATTCAGAATATACGAACCTGAACAATCTCTCCCTCACACCAAATTAGGACAGTTTTTGCAATTATACCATAAGCAAGCAAGTCCCGGGTTAGTTTTGCCCCATCATCTACCACGGGACATCACCAGCCTCCCTTCTTCCTGCAACTAAAAAAGATACTCTGGAGTGTAAATAGCAGCTGCTCGGGTAAAATAAAGGAGGAGGTAGGACACAGACAGACCTACATGGTGCTTTTAGTTCACTAACATACCCTCTCTTCCTAACTCTAAGTTGGTATTCGATTTAAGGAAAAGAGGTTTTAAAACAATGATAAAAAGACTTTCCGCTACAGACTAAAATGCTTGAAGGCAGGAATCAAAAGCAAAAATTGTCCCCATCATTAGTCAAGAGCTGCCAAGTAGAAAGGTTTTTAATTAATCCCTGGTCACTCTTTTAAATAGAATATTTCCACCTCTGTGGGCTTTACCTACTAAAGTATTTAAAATAAATAAATAGTCCCCTGTGAAAAATTATAGAGTGCAGTAGCATTCCCAGAGCTCTCATTAATGTCAGAGAGCTAATCTAAGGAAAAGCTGAATACGTCTGATTACAAGTCTTTTCTTTTGCTCTCAGCCCACATACTCATGTGATTGAAAAGTTACAAGTCTATTTTCTAAGGGTTTTCTACTTACCTTTGAGAGAGATTAAAAACTTGTTGAGGATCTCCATTCTGAATGAGGTATCTTATAGGGTCACCCTCTCTATCAAAAGCCTTTAAGAAAAAAAAAAAAGAGGATAAAAAGAAGTTAGAAAGTTTTTATTCTTCCTTTCAATCTCTAACCTGCAAAATTAACCCGTGAGCTTCCATTAAAGTTATCTACAGGAAAGAAGCTAATCTCTCTCTTTCTAAGGCAACATGGATAATTACAGATGAGCTACTTAAGATAAATCTGTAGCACATCAAATTCTTATCCTACAGAGAAATGACAGTATCCTAAATACAGACTTTCATATCACTACTACACATGAACACACAGCAATGCATTATAAAAATGAGGCTTTATTCAGTTACTTTTTATTTTTGTGACAAAACAGGCTGATGAGACTGATCTTGTCATTTATTTTGTTCTCATTTCTTATCCGGTTTCTTCTTTCTGTTAACTTATCAGAATCCAATCCCAAGCCTTTTCACTGATGCTCCACTAAGCAGGGTAGTCCTATCAGTATTCACCCTCCACCATAATTTGCTTTTGGACGGATGGAAATTAGGATGAGAATTTAGAAAAGAGCTATTAACAGCATCAAAGCTGTTATATTCCATCTACTAGATGGCAAAATAGCTTTGCAGAAGTTGAGTAAACTACTTCTGAAGATAAGCTTCAGCTAATCTATTTCCAAAAATGGCCATAAATATGCCATGTAATGGTTATAATTTTTGTCATGTTTACGTACACCTTTTTCCCTAAAAGACTATCAGGTGATTGTCAGAGAAAACACTGTTTACTGAACTGTCTCACAGTTACAAACATTCAGCATTCAAAATCCAAAGTGATTAAGCATGTTATTGCAGAAAAAAAAAATACATAAAAGTACTGCTATGAGAACTGCAAGAAGGTCAAACAAGTTCAAAGAAGGGCAGATAGGAGACAAGTCAAAATGAAAAAGAAGGTAAGGAGAGGAAGCATTTTTGTGTTTTCTATCTCTCAACAACCATCCTCCTTCTTATCTAATTTTCTGTAGGCATTTGTTGTAGACCACAGTCAAGGACTCTGTATCTTTGGGCTAACCATCTGAAAATTAAAATCAGTCCTCACCCAACCTCCCACCACAACATGAAGAAAGAAGCATGGACTGCCAGTGCACAGGCAGGACAGTGAATCTAGTAAAATACCAACTTGTGTCATCCAAATAGAAGCATACAGAAACCACTGGCTAAATTAGATGAAATGTAAAGAAAACACAACTATATGGGGACAGCGTCAGAAACAGTTGATGAAAAACTGTAACAGGAAGAGAAAAGAACGCAAAGGATAGTAAGAAACATTTAAGTTAGAGGAAATCTGAGGAGCAGGGAACCCTGCCACAGAATAAAAGCAGGTCAAAGCACTAACACTCTGCATTTCAGCTGCAATCAAGCAGGTAACAAAACTGTGGCAACAAAGGGGTAAAACCTCAAATTAGAATAGGGGAAGAACAAGGCAGAGAGTATGTAGATGAATAGAGCTTCTTTAAATCATCTGCTGAAATTACAGGCTGATGAAATTCATCCTAGTGTATAAAAACATAGGCTGAAGTAATCTCAAAGCCATTAACTGCCTTTTTTTTTTTTTTTATTTGAAAACTCGCAGAGGACACACATGCTGAAGGACAAACACAAAGTACATCTTTCACAGAGGAAAGAGCCAGGAAATCACATGCTAGACAGGTAGAACTCAATTCCCATAAAACCACAAATAATCAAATTATTTGCAGGTACCTGAGATGACAATATGGAGATGGATAACAGCAAAGCTAATTTCTCAAGAACAAAATATGTCAAAGCAATCTAACTTTCTTCTACAGCCAGACAACAGGTCTTGTAAACAGGGTAAAAGCTGTGGATGTAATAATGCATCTGAGCCATAGTGAGGCATTTCACACTGCTTTATGCGATGTTTTCACCATCAAGTTCAGTAAACATGGTTTCTACATGGAAGATGGGATTAAGCTGGAATTAACCTGATCATAAAACTAAGGTCAGATGGCACCAGGTAGCATTTAGTATGTATGGAGCTCTGTAAAGGCATGCCCACTTGTTCCAATACCGATCAATCTTTCCATTAACAACATCAGCGACAGAACAGAGAACTAGCTTATAAAATCCACGGATGACACCGAGTGACAGGAGGTGCCAGCATGTTAGAGGGTGTGAGCAGAATTCAGGTGACCTTACACTGAAGAGATGAAGGACAGGATTTTACTCAGGAAAGACAAGGGAAAAACTGTTAGCCAACAGTATGAAACTGCACAAATAGCAGATGCAAAAAACCCAACGAGGCAGCACCTCTGAGGACAACAGCAGAACCTGAATCACTGAAACCATGCTGCTGCTTCTGTCTTTAGCGATCCTTTCTGTACATTCCTAAAGCTGTATGCTCCTGATCTTACTTCCAGGGGATCCTGCCCGCACTTCACACATAAGGGTCTCTCAGAGGGTTGTTCATGGTCTATGCTCATTCCTAGGAAGGCTGGAGTTGCTCAGAAAGCCATAAACAAAAGACTGGTTCTAGACCTTTTACTTTTCTCTGTATGTCCAGAGGAAATGTACTTTTCAATTACTGTATTTTAAAAATCATGGGGAAAAGTTTATCACTGTTTTTAAAAAACTTCTGTTCTATATAAAGCAAATTACAGCAAGTTGTTATGTACATAAAAAGATTAAAAACCCGCAAATCAGAAAAAAAGCAACCTATACCTACTGTTTCCAGATCAATTGCATACAGTGACTTCATACACAGCACACAAAGATTTCACGTCACTTCCTTGCACCATCCCTAAGCCACAATAATGGTCCTATTTTTGGTTTGTGGACTCCCAGAAAAAAATTAGATTTGCATATTTTAATTAATAATGGCTGGCAAAGCACAAAGCAATAAATGCCTCCCAGGCATGCAATAAACTCTGAGTTTTATTTACAAATTAATACAGTGCGTTAATATTGCATTATTTAATCTCAACTGCTGTTAATTAAAGCACCAATCACAACCAACTGGGTACATTATAAAATAAATAACAGTATAAGAAATAATTTTAACCTTCCTTCATCAGCATTAAAAACATTTAGCAGAAAAGGAGAAAATCTTTTTTTTCTTTTTAAACACGTACTTTAAAGCCTTATATGCAAAACTAAAACATCAGCATTCACATTGTTATTGACACTGATGTCTGTAGCTCTTTGATCTGCTAGCTCAGGAATATTTATGTAACTTACTTGATATCTCCCTGCTTTTGTAATCCTCATGCTGTATGCAAACACTAAGAAAATAGTGCTAAAAGATGGTAATAAAAACAAAATTTGTTGACCCTAGCACACCAAACAAAACATACCTTAAGTCCAAGACACTCAGTATATCAATAAGACTACTCATGAAAGTAAAATTTACATGACATTATATGTAAAATGTGTGGGAGCTGGTAATATTCCGTATTTTGAGGCACTAGCTTAAACTACTGTTCAAATTCCACAAACACACAAGATGACTGATAGATAACTTTGCCTGGAAAAGACAGCACAAGATTCCATAACCTTAAATACTCAGTTTATGAATGTTTAAAATGTCCTGGACAGTTTTACACAGGGAATTAAGAAGGAGAAAGACAGAAATATACTCCACACAATAAAAGTCCTTTAATACAGACGAGCATATTAATGCAGAATGAGGAAGCTGAACTAGCTCTATAAAGCCACCGCGTCTACATTTCCCATCCAGGACCATCAGCTCTACAAGAGAAACAGTCTTTCACTAATCCCGAAGAGAGAAAGCCACACATATTAGTCATCTAACAATTGAATACTTTATGTAAACAAAAATTGTATAACTGAACTCAAGTTATTCATACCACATTGGTAATTTAAGATAAATCTACACTGCAGTCATGATAATTAGAAGACAACATTTTCTGTGTGTTTTCAAAGCTCATAAAACTGCTTTAACTGCTGTATTTCACTCTTTCCCAAACACGGTAATTGGTCTTTTCTGGGCATTTTGGGCATGTAACAAGAGAACAGCCACTGCTCTATCACTGAAATGCTCCCCAGCACCCTGGCAGGGGGCAGAGCAGCTGGCACAACCAGTTTGCATACCCGGCTTGGCCCTCTTACTTATATACTTAGAAAAGGATCATTTGAAAAGGAAAACACTATCTAGGTAAAAATGTTATGATTTTAGTGATACATTTATTCCAACAACACAGTTTGCTTTCTAACCACATTTAAGTCACACAGAATCCTGAAACACTAAAACCTGCCTAATAGCTTGTCTGCCTTTGGGCATATATTCTAGTACCTGTCACGTAAACACAAGCATTTCTGTTTATCAGTGTGTTCCTGACTCCCATTTTTCTGCAGTGTTTTCAAAATCAAGCACCTCCCCACCAGCGAGGAAGGCTCCTGAGCAGCATGGATCTTCACTTCCGAACTCACTGCAGGCATTAAAGATGTGCCAGCAGTTAATTTTCAGCACTGAGCTAAATGAACCATCGTCCCTCAGTGCAGGTGACGATATCAGTTTAACCATCCATAATAATCTTAATCTTCCACCAGTTTTTCAGCAAGCTGACCTGCATCAGTGACTCAAGGTTTATTTATTTCAAACCCTTTGGCTTCAATCATTTGTTTTCCATGTATTTATTGAATGTGCAAAACACACAGAGACACACTCCTCAGCTGATATGAGCTGACCTAATGTTCATCAGACTTACGTTACCTTAAAGCAGATAAAGACTACTGCTCTGTACGGCTTCTGTTAGCTCACGTATCTCCAGTCTTCCTTTGAGCAGCTTTATATGAAGTCTGAATAATGCTGCAGTGTTTACAGGAAAGACAGAGAAAGCCATGCTCAGGAGAGCATGCTGTACTGAGTTTATTGCTTTAGACTTGAGGCTGTAATTATTTCATAATATTAACTTCCTGATCCCAAAAACACATTGAAAGAATTGTAATATACCTATTTTGCACAGCTGGCTTTCAAGACAGATTGACAGAACACAAAGCAGCAAAAACTTAGGGAAAAGCAAATAAGTGAGGAGAAAGCTGATAATTAACTACGCAGCGCCACGTGGAGAAACAGCGTGGGTCTGCAAAGCATGTTACTCCAGCATTATTTATAAACAATACTGTATTGGTGTGTTTTCACTGCTTCCACCTGCAGAGCTATTTTGGGTGGTCATTCAGTTCAGGGACCTCTGCAGAACCAGGCAATGAAATCTGCTTTCTGTTAGCCTAGAAGAGCAGTTGTTGTTACATGCACTAAGGGGAGCGAGTTCTTCAAAAATGCCAGGCTGAAGAAGTCAGAGTGCCAAAAATCTTTCTGAAATTCAATGGGAATGAAGTGCAGAGATCCCTAAGTTCCTCTGATTTGCTGGCAAACTTACATAGAGAGATTTTAACGTAAGAAAAATATCGGCTTTTTAAGTTTTAAGCTATTCATGAAATCCTTTCATATACCTCAGTCCCCTATGCAGCCCATAGTACCTTTTAGCACATCCTACACAAACAAAGAACTTTCAGAAATCCAAATAATTTTCCTTCATGCTACATGTAAAGGGGTTATTTATTACAAATAAACATACTTCCCAGAAACTGTTCTGCCCGCAATATGCGAGGACTGGATTCTGCGTGGCCTGGACACAAACAGCAGGAAGGTGGTAAAGGCTTACAGGGAAGCATCGTACCTGCAGGTTTAACAAAACTGCTCCAATTCTCATGGCCTCACTGACTTCAAGGCTGTACATCAGCTGGGGAAAGCGGGGAGGGCTCTGGTTGTTGGGCGGGAGGACCTCGATGTAAACAGTAGTAATAGAGCTCCTGAAATGAGACAAAAAATGGAAGTCAAAATCAATAAATCAACAACCAGAAGGCAACCAACAGAGTCTGTTTTATTCACTGTGTGTTTTGTAAGACTAATAATCTCCCTTTGCTCCTTTAAAAGCTTCAGGATGTACTTTCCATTCCACATCAAAAGTAAACCAGGCTGCAATATTAACCGAAGAAAAGCTAAATAATGTCTTTAAAAAGAAGCCCAAGTGTTATTTTAAAAACAAAACTATAAAATACTGCAGCACACACCACGTAAAAAGAAGCCTCATAATCCTCTGGTGACACTGTGTCCTCTAGAAAAGGGCGAGGCATTCTGTGGTGGTAGCTCCTCCTGCTGTGCACAGCATCCACCCCTGGAGCATCCCTGCTGTTGTACAGTTTGCTACCTTTCTTTGGAAGAGGGGGAAGTGAAATCATCCCTGAAGATAACGCTGGGAGAAGACTGATGTACGCAACTCTAAATGGCCGCATCAGTACGGTGGTTCACACCGACAAACCCAAGTTCGCCTCAGGAGGGTAAGCCACGGCAACACAGGAGGCTTCAAAAGCCACCTCGGAGACCTGGCAAAAACTCTGACTGCTCCGAGCCACTGACCCAAACGTAACACAAAAAGCAAATTGAAAGCTCTTCTGGGAGTGCTTACACCCACTGCAGACCCCGTGAAACCATTCTACAGACACGCTTGATATTCAACTGCTCTGAATTTAGAAAGGAAGCCAGAAATCCCCCAGAAGTTGAGAGGAAGATTTAGGGTTTGTCCTAAAGGGAACTTTCTCTTGCATCCTTGCTCAGTAATCCCATCTGCCTTCTCTCCTGAATGTTACCACAGCTCCACTTCCCAAGGCACTCCCCCAGGAAAGCAAGTGCTATGCTGCAGGTGTGACTTACTCTGCATAAGCCATTAGGCAGAGTGGGTAAATCCTGCAGCCCTAGAGCTTCAGAAAGAAACCATTCAGGACAAATGAAGGTGTTCCTAATTTTCAGGGGGGAAAAAAAACACACTAGGTGAACATGCAGCAAGCTCGAGGGCTCTGATAACGAACCACGAATGCCTCTGTGGGTGACTGCGCTGCAGCGGTCCCCAGGGGCACGTCCAGAGGCACAGCCTGGGTCCTGTGCGTGCCCCTCGGCAGGCAGCTGTACGGGGAATGAACTCGTCCCACGGCTCAGCACCAGCTCAGAGCGAGCACCGAGCAGTGCTTTGCTGCTGCCTGTTCACACAGCTGAGCCACAGGCTGCTCCTCTGGGTGTGCTGCCATGTCCACATCCAGCCCTCAGGTCCTCAACCCGCACTGTCCAGGAGCAGGAGTGACAGCACGGCTGGGTGGGCATCTAGCAGAGGGACAAGGTCAGCCTGCCACCTGTACCTTAACTATAGAGACAGGCTGCTCTCCGATGAGCCTTCAAGCTCAAACTGGACCACCACCAACCATGTCCACCGGTGCCCAAAAACCCTGCCTTCTGTTAGTTGGGCACAACCCCGAGCTTCTCGGGGACAGCGATGCAGCAGATGCAGCCCAGCAACAGCCAAGTCGCTCCGGAGCATGTGCCACATTCAGGTCCCTCTACAAGTGCAGGGGATGAGAAATCTCACTGCTTTGGACATAACAGCCAGGTCCTTATTTGATTTAATTACACTTTAAACAAGTACATGACTTCCACTGAAATGCATCAGGCAGTAACAGAGCTTTACCATCCACCATCCCATGCAGGATTTAAGAAGCTGAATTTGCAGATGTCTGTCTCATGGGATATAAACAAACCCAGCATATCCAGGGCAAGATGGACACTTAAAACTACAGCAGACTACTCAGTGTACATTTTTTCCTTATAAACAGTCACTTTCTAAAATTTTCTGCCTTCTTGTCTGCTTTAAAATACTCCATCATATCCCACTAATATTTCTGAATCTATGTTCCACACTTAAATCATTGGAATAAAATAATACCATCACCAAATGATCGAAAACAGACACAATAAACGAGCAGACAAAATATCACTGGAGAACCCAGACTGTGTATTTTCTTGAGATAGCTCTTGACTGTGTTTGATATACACATCCAAATAGTTGAGTTTTAGTGTGCATTTTTCTTCCACTGCTGGATATTTAATAAAAAAATGTTGTTCTTTATCATTTTTTCCTGATCCTGCTACATTGCAATAATGCCCAAGATGATTCATTGTCTATCAGGCTCTTTAAAAAATGCTTTCTGTTCACAACAGTAAACAAATTTTCTTCAAATCTTTAAGATAAGATCACTAAAGTAAAATACTAGCAGACTGCAAACAAAAAGCACTACAGTATTAAATGGCTTTTTTTCATTTTCAATCAATTATTGATTAGTGTTCTGCAATGTTACCCATTCCTTTTCTGTGTTATATGAAGCCTTTTTAAGCAGTTCACAAAATCTACATTGTTATGGGAAAGGAAAGGAGACAGCGCTGAGCCTTCCAACAACTGCAGTGGATGTTTTAACACTGCAAGAACAGGGGAAACATGCTGAAAACAGAACAGAGCTCAGAAGTGAAAAATGCTCTCACAGATGCACAATACAGCTTTTATGCTACTCCAGCTAAATGGTAATACAAAGAAAGCACAGCCAACAAGTCACTGAGATTGTGTCACTGAATCTGCTTTAGCTTCTGCATGCTTCCTACATACAATTGCATTGTATACTGTATAATGAATATACCCGTATATGTGGACCAGCTGATCTTTGGCCACACCATCTCTGCATATGCAAGGCAAAGAGAAATTGCCCTTTTCCACTGGACATTTCAATAATCTCATGATCAAATAGTTCTAGACTGTACTTGATCTGGCGGATCACTGTTATCACTAACTGAAGATTCCACTGAATTCCAAAGATTTTGAGGAAGATGGTGAAAAGGCTAAGGTCTGAACAAAAGTTGTTTGATTTTACAAATGCTTTTCCTGGTTTCTCAACAATAGATACCAGTAATCACTATATGCTTAACTATAACTTTAGTTTCAAAAAGCTAAACTGCATCTTTAAACTTTTACACTTTGAATATATTTACAGTACTTAAGTGTACTTAAATATACTTCAAATTGAATTAGTGACACCTGCTATAGACGGAAATTTTAATAATACTATACATAATATCTTGTTTTATGCACAGTTACCTGCCAAGAATTTAATGTGTCATGCAAGAGCTACACAGAATTCATTTCAATTTAAATTTGTGCTCACGGAGGACACAGAACTACTGCTCTTGAGCCAGCTTTCACTGTTTGGCTTTGCTTTGTGCAGAAGCAAAGGGATAGTTGAAACGACTAGAGTTAACCTGGAATGTCCTGCAGCAAAATGCAGATTTGGGGGGAAAAAAAAAATTGATATTTGAAATTAAATCAAAATCCTCATTTTATTTATTTATTTATCTTACAGGGCACCCATCTTCCCGCCAGCAGAAACATAAAAGGTGCCTAGACCTAGCCCATTCCTAGAGGTCGCAGTTGCCAGTCACTGCCTCCACCGCGCAGCAGCAGGGCACCTAACACAACGTGATGGCTTTGCAGATGAAGCTGCAACTATTTCCTACAACCCCAACCGCGAGATTCTAAGCACATCACAGCCAGAAGGAAGGAACTAAAATTTAAGAGATGCAAAAGGACAGCTTTAAAGACCTCTGAGCTCACGAGCTCTTCCTGGCTCTTCTTTGTGTAAAATCAGAGGAGGCTGCCTCAAGCCCTCCAGCTCACATCTGGTTTTCCAGCCTTACATAAAAACAACAGCAGGAAGGAAGCAAAACCTTTTTATCCAAATGTACCTTACCAAACAACAGTTCTCTGCATAGTTTCTTCTGTCATGCCACCTTCACACTTGGGAAATCTCCAGTGCTTCCCCCCATGATTTTTTAACCTTCACAGATACAGAGAAAAGAGCCCTGGGCCCTGCAAACACCTGAGCAGCCCTGTGCATGGCAGCTATAGGAGTGCTGCTTGGGTGGAGTGGTCTGTGGAACACCCTCTAAAAGCTATGGAACAAATTGTGTGTTGTAATTCCCTAAAATGAGAGACAAGCAGAAGCAGTATTAAATGAGAGGTTTTCCACTTTTGAAGATTATTACATTAAAGACATTTTAAGAGGGTGAAGCACAGCCTCACAACATATATCATCAGAAGTATGTATTTTAGGACTACAAAAAAAATTCCCCAACAAAAAGGAGCTGATAGCAATCAGCATTGTATTATAGCAGCAGCTACCACTGCTGGCTAGGCATGCTGCTGCCTTCTGAAGCGGCATTATTGACTTTGGTCTGCCACTTTAGTACTGTTAGTACTACACAACCACAACTGCATAATCATCCACAATCTTCTCTTCAGCACTGCTAACAGCCCACTATCAGCTACCCTAAGAGATGGCATATCAAGAAAGCAAGCAACAGAGAGAAAGGAAGAGAAAAATTCAGTCAGAAAACCGTGCTACCAGATGTTAGTGTTATGAACAGTCAGAATACTTCAGTGATTGGAAACATAACTGTAAAGTATCTGCAGAACAGAATGAGATGCTTTCTTGAATAATATTGACGGAAGCACCAGGTCCTGAAGAAAAAACGATACACAAAAGTGAACTTTTATGTTGACTTTCCTTTTTACATCTCTCATTTGAGGAGGAGAAAAGTCTGTGGGAGATTAAAATGCTGGAGACTACAGTTCCTCTCTATCACTCTCTTTGGACAACAAGGTTTACACATTATCGATACACTACACCAAACAGAGAACCAGAGCCACTTTTATGCACCTCCCTGCACCCTTGTGAAATGACACCACCTGTGCACTATCGCCACCTGCAAAATACAAACTCAAAAGAAGCAGGTAAGTGGGACTTGATACCTTTGGCTTTTGGAACACGAGAGCATCCTATTGTGCCCACAGTAAACCTACAGACTGCTTTCATCTATCGGCTGGTGGAGAACAGGAATAATTCTGCCAGTTAGAATTAAGGTCTCAGCAGGGGTACCGCTCACCATGGCACAGCTTTCTAGGCACCTCCACAGTACGCTAAGTCTGGGTGCCCTTACACACCCTATGCCTGGACAGGTCTCCAACTCAGCAACCAGACTTGTTGGAAGTCAGACTTCCTGATACTTCTTTCTGCATCGCATCTCACTTCTTTCTTCCTTACATCCCTTCACTTCAATTTCTTATAACAAATGTGCATGCACAACTACAGCATAACATTTGAACTTTATTAAAAAAAAACAAAAAACAAAAAACAAAAACATTACTAGCAAATGAAATAATGAAACCTGTGTACTACATGAAGAATACAAGGAACAAAAAGTGAAAGCATTAAAATGATTTCTAATATGACACTTGTCCAAAATGAGACCCTTAGACACCAAACAGAACACATTGAATCTTATTCCAGTTCCAAGTTACAGACATAAGGGTGTGCTCACACTAATTACGCACTGCTAAGCACTGATTAAAAATTAGTTTCATTATAAGATGTATTACCTTCTCTGCGCAGGAGGAGCACTATCAGATGCTTTGACAGTGAGAGCATAGGATCGCCCCACTGACAGTACAACTCCTGGAGCAATGGTGATAAGGCCTGTTCGGTCATTGATGATGAAGTCTCCCTGATCCCCAGCCAAAATTTCATACACTATCTGTCCATTGGGTCCCTCGTCCGCATCTACAGCAGTGAGCTGCAATTCAAAACCAGAATGTCAGCATGCACGATTCAGTGTTGTATTTTAATAGTTTGTTTTTGTTTTTGTTTTAATAAGGTAACTTGTTAGGGGTAGAAGAAGCAAAGACGAGAGAAAACTTGAACACCCGTAACATATGCTGTGATTTCTAATTACAGTACAAGAAGGATATAGTTTAAGTAAAGGATAATAGGTGGAAGAACATCATGGAGCACAGAAAAACTGCCTACCTAAGATTGCAAGGAAGTTATTTTAAGATATGAATTAAGAAAACTAATTGAGACCAAGTTTACTTTCTGTAGAGTGGAATTCATAACACTTCTTTATAAAGGGGGGGGGAGGGGTTACTTATTGTGTTGAAAATCTAACAAGAGGATCGCATTTTATTACTGAAACTTCCCATCCCTCTCTACACTCTTCAAGGTGGCAGCCCTGTTACTGCCAGGAAGTCTAATATCCAGGTTTTGCATTTCGAGCCCCCACTGGGTGGAATTGGAGAACAACGTTAATGTTACTCCTGGGTGCACGCACCACAGAGGGAGCCAAGCAGAAGGGAAATGGCATTTGTTCCATATGGACACAACCTGGCACCTCATACACATGCAAGGCCCCTCTCCCAGGGCACCACCAATCTGAAAGGCTCTGCTTATAAGGGGCTACCTCAGAGCTGGGTGACAAATGCAATTTAGCATGTACTTCCACTTTGCTGCCTTGACACCATCTCTCTGCTGGGCCTGTACTTACTCTCACATGAAGCATTTCTGCTATAGAATTGTACAATTTTGACTCTCAGGATGAGAAAATTCTAAGGCCCAATGTTTTAGACACAAATTATAACGATGAGCATGCATTTATTACCAGTGAAATGAGGAGGTTTGTATCTTGCCCTTGGGAAATGCAACAGGTTTATCCCACTTCCATAGCACGCAATGTGAAAAACATTTACACACACACACAGCCAGAAAAAAACATCTCTGTATTCCTATTTGTTTGCTTCTAGACAAGTGTCAAGTACCAACAACTCTTACTACCATGTCACAAAGCAAATATATCTAGCAATCAGATTTCAAATTAGACCTCTGCCCTAATGTAGTCAGAAATATGCATCCACACCTCAGTCATGCCAGTTGACAGCCCCATCTCTAAGCTTAGCCCTTTCACCTCCTCTCCTCTTCCTTTCCTAAGGAGTAAATACAATTTATTCTATGTACGACATAATCACACGACAAACTGCACGCATTGCCCATCAGTTGAGTCTTATTACACAGCTCAGCATTGCAACTTAATTAGTGTCTTCAGAAAACAAAAGGGAGCGCCAGCCTTCTGTTAAATTTAGGGTTGAATCTCCAAAGTCAATGCCAAACTATGCCAGAACTTCTGGACTTTCTAAGGTGAGCATCTGCTTCCCATAGGTGTCAGCTTGTTGACAGACACGCTGGTTTCCCAGGTGGCTCTTCATTACCCTGGAAAGCGCAGGGGATGACATAAAGCCACACGACCAGTTCTTGGACCCTGAAGGAGGCCACAGAAGGTGGCGGCAGCACTGCCCGTGCACCCAGCTGGCCCAGCTACCAACAGCAGCGAGTGGAAATGACAGGGAATGACAGCCCAGCATGCTCCTGCTGCTCCCAGCTGCAGCCAGGCAGCTCGAGGTGGGAAATGGCGAGAGGCACCAGCAGGTATGGTGGCAGGGCCCTCCTGGGACGTACAAAACAGTAAGCAATCTCAGCCTCAGAAATGATTCCCTGAAGAGAGGCTCCTGAAGAGAAAATGAAAAAACAGGCATGCAGCTTCTTGAAGGGTCTCTGCTGGCCTGTTTGCTTTGGCTTTCTTGACATGAATGCTCATGCCACTGGGCAGACTTGCACAAGGACTGCAGGTCCAGGATTTAAGGGTAACACACGATGACATGAAACTTTAGCGATGACCATGAAGCTAATGTCAGGATCAACAGACGTTAACTCAGCCAGGGGCAGCCAACACAGCAGGCTAAACGTCCGTCTGTCAGACACCCTTTTCTCATCCTCATGGCACTCTCAAAGCTGACAGGAGTGCAGACAGGTAGAGAAACTTATTCAAGTCTCTACCGCATTAGGATATAATGTAATCTATTAATCAATATAGCATCACACTCAAGCTTCAGCAGGTCGCAGCCTTTCAGAGCACTATCTAAAACTTTCAAAACACCTTTGCCCAAGATAGCAAAGAACTCAGAGCAGGAATTAAACGCTGCAGCTAAAGTAAGCAGGGAAACGAAGAATTAAACCCAAAGCTCTAACATTCAAGTTAATAACACCTGCATATAACACTAAACAGAATAATTTTGATTCTCTATTCAGATATGCTCAGTGACATATAAAATTTCATATGCAAAGTCAAAAACTTGCTCAGAAACAAGAACTAAGCCCAAAATAGCTTGAAAAGATTAATGGGTATGCTGAAAGACAAGTGATTTAGGTGTATTAGCAAAAGTAGGGTTTACCTTCTTTATTAGCAGTGCAAACTTTTACTGCTGTTGGGGACTGAGTTACTATATAGAGGACCAGCCATTTCTAACCTGGAACAGGTTGTACACAGTATTCATCAACTGAAAACTATGTTAAGTTCCTTTTCTGCTGAAGCAATCACTGTTGTACTTCTTTCACACACAGTACAGTGGTCCAAAGCTAAATTCCAAGGAACAGAAATATTTAACTTTAAGCTGATTTTGATTTCTTTGTCAAGGATGTTTCCTTCCAACAATTCGACTATCATTGTTGCACCAGAACTAGCACATTTTAATTCATTGAGGCATGCCATAATACATTGAACACAATATAAATAGTTGAAATATTTCAAAAATCATGAAAGAGATTCCTCGCAGAATTAGTATCCACATGGTATCTTTGCAGAACATCTCATTTTCTATTTTCTTTTGAAATTCTGAAGAAGAAATCCTATGAAGACTGCACTTCTATCACGTGCTATACATTCCATCCATACGATGTCTTGACATATAAAAATGCTGACTTACAATGGTCAGACTGAATCAGCACACCAAAGCTGAGCATATAAAACACACTTTCTGTGCCATCGTGGTTTAGAACTTAAACCCCCCTCTTTAAACTGTTTTCCTTAATCACTCATTCTAGAGTTTCTATACATATCTGCATGCATTCATTAACCTTGCAAAAAGTAGCTTTCAAACTAAGTGACAGAGTTAAGAAGTGTTGTAATAATCTTCTCCACTTCAAGAGTAACATGCACAAAAAGACAAATAAAGGCTTTATCCAAAATACAGGTCCTAAGCTTTAATCACAGGATTTGGAACATGGCCAGTTTCTACTGTGACGACATGAAAAAGGAAATTAATAAACTACACAAATACATAAATTAATAAGGTTAATTAAACTTACAAATACTGAGTGCTTGAAAAGATAAGTGTTTTGAATAACGTTTTAGGGGCAAAAACATGAATAAAAATAGAATTAAAGTTTTACAGCTGCCATAACATATAATTCTATAAATTCATCTCCAGCTGTCCAAGACCGATACAGCTTCATAGTTAACAAGATTTTAGAAACACATCTAAAATATATGTGAAAAAAGTACAAAACGTGATTTTACTTTCCTAGGAAACTTTTTGCATCCAGCAGTATCAGTGTCATTACATTAACACGTAATGCACTGAAAGTTTTGCAAAATGGGTGCATATTCTACTGCAGCAAGAAGTGATTTTCTTGGGTGGAAGAGCAGATACATAGCGACTGCTATCATCAGCCCTAAAGCTTATAAAAACATATTCCTGGTCACCACATAAACTCTGTTCAGACTTACTTTACACATGGAGGAAAATGGGCTTCAACTGTTGACCTGCAACCTTTCTGCAGTAACACTTTCAGTGAACTTGCCCTGAACAGAGTGACTACTAACCTTTCCAGCAATCCTACATTTTTCATGAATTAAATGTTCAGTGAGGTTAATCTGACCTGTGCTGACCTCAAGTGAATCCTGCAGAAAGTGTGCATCATGCCACTTTGACTCCCAACAGCTGTCCTTGAAGTAACTGTTCCAGTCAAGCAAGTGCAAGGTTCCAGAGTTACATTTGTACACACGTATGTTGTAAAAAGGTGGCAAAGAAAAAGTACAGATGCAATCTGGAGCAGCACAGTAGTGAAAAATGCTGGGCTACCAGAACTTAGATGGTAGCTCATACAGTCCTCATTTTTCTTGGGCTTGGGAATACAACTCGGCCATTAGTTTAACTAGGAAAAGCAGTAATGAGCTGCTGTATGTCGGGGGCAAATGGGATGTGCAGATATATGTCAACTTGTGCAAAGAAAATATAATACTAACACAGAGAAGGTCAAAGTTCTTTTTCAATATTGTTCCTTCGGAAATTTCATTAAATCTCTATGCATTACTTGGACACGATCCACCAGCGCCCCGGCAGCCCACAGCTCTGACCGTGCCCGGGGTGCCTCAGGCCCGGCGCCGCTGGCCAGCCGAGGGAAGGGATCGTCCCGCTCTGCTCGGCCTGCTGCGGCCTCGCCTCGAGCACTGCGTGCGGGTTGGGGTGCCGCGGTACCGGAGGGGCATAAAGCTACTAGAGAGCCCCCAGAGGAGGCTGTGAGGACGGTGAAGGGCCCAGAGGGCAAAGTGTGTGAGGAGCAGCTGAGGGCCCTCAGTCTGCTCAGCCCAGAGCAGAGGAGATGAGGGGAGGCCTCATGGTGGCCTGCAGCTCCCTCACGGGGAGCGGAGGGGCAGGCGCTGAGCTCTGCTCTCTGGTGACAGCGACAGGACCCGAGGGAACGGCACGGAGCTGGGACAGGGGAGGTCAGGCTGGGTGTTAGGGAAAGGTTCTGCACCCAGAGGCGGTCGGGCACTGGGACAGGCTGCCCAGGGACTGGGCACATGGCACCGAGCCTGTCAGAGCTCAAGAAGCACTTGGACAATGCTCTCAGACGTAGGGGTTGGGTTTGGGTGGTCCCGTGTGGCACCAGGACCCGGACTGGATCCTTGTGGGTCCCTGCCAACTTGGGATAGTCTGTGATTCTATCATTACACTTACACTCCAGTTTATCAGTGCATTTACCAAGAAATGCAAACATAACCCAGTTTTATTTTCTCTTTCTGTAAATAACGTTTACTTTGTAGCTCAAAATTAATATGCTGATGGACTGAAGGCAAAAGGTTGCAAATAACCACATAAATAAAACCTTAATTGTGATTCAGAGACAACTTGTATAAAGATCTCTAAATTGTTCTGGGGGTTAACAGCAAGATGCATGTTTAAGAGCTGAAAACTATGAGCATCTGCCAAGCTGCAAATACCCAAACACATCTCTAATACATAATTTAGTATGTGTCTCTATGCAAGGATGGCTTGAGTCACATTTGCATACGTGCATGGAATGAAAAGCAACTATTTAAAAGAGAGAAAATGATCTAGCACTGCGAAGTCACATTTAAGGTAAGAGCAGAACAGTCCCAGAGGAGCTATTTATTTAATAGCTCTAAATAAAATTTGTCCCCATGTATAACTGCAACTATTGTTACTGTTCAAGACTAATTCTACTGTGAGCAAAAGATAAGTGACAGAAAATTTACTGCCTGCAGCTTTGCCATGTTTTGTCTTTTTGCTTTCACTTTTGACCTTCAGCACAATGGACATTTATGCTGAGATGTGTGAAGTTAAGTGCCCTGTTTAACCAACACCTGGGGCACTTCCTCTAAATTACTGTACATAGGTGGTATTAGAATTGTTTTGACTCTCACAAGGTGAACTGGTAATGTACTAATCCACTGCAGAGAGTATTATCCATTTCCAGTCATAGTTATTTAAGTGTTCTTGTGAGAGTACCCTTGAAAGCCCTATGAATGTGGAACATACCTCTGCAACATAAAATCAGATAGAAATTAAGATACAGAAAAATTAAAATTGGTTATTTTGGTTCCATAAATTTAAATCAGGGAAAACCAGCATATACTTCTCAAGGGCAGTCCAGGATTTTTTCTGTTGTTTACAGTACGTACAAAATATCCAGTGTAGTTTTCATAGGCCAAGGAAGTCTTCCACCCTCAGGCAAATTTACGCAAAGATCTAGGTAGCTTATTCTTTTTGCTGTCTTCTGTCCCTTCTCAGCTCTCTCATTTTCTTGCTTAATATTCACTCTGCCCTGCACAATTTATGCTGTATACAGAAATGAGACATGCCTAAAGAAAAACCCTAACAGAGTGAATTGAAATGACTTATGTTATTGCATTATGGCTGCATACGCCACTTATCAATAAGTAACTGGCTTAAATGTCTGAATCACCAGGAGCACAAAGCTCTAACAGAAAAATGGAAAACATGATAGAAAAACTGTAACAGTATACAAAGCTAGAATTAAGTATTTCAATAGGTTTAATATTAATCAATATTTCTAGTGATAACAATATTTACCACACATTTAACTGTTTTAAATGACAGATTTCTCAAACAGCTATTGTGCTTCTCACAATAGGGAGCACAATAAAGTACCTATAAAAGCAGAGAGAAAAAAATCAGTTAAGAAATTCTCAAGCTGAAACGGGTAGAATATACAGGAACTTAACCGAGAAGACATTCTCCTCAACCAAGGACTTGAACAGTTTTGCAAGTATTCAGAGCAGAGAACTGACATTAAAAGCTCCCAAACTCTGTTGTCAACGCGCCAACAGTCAAGGAGCAAAGATTTCGTGCTCTGCTCCATAACTAACCTCAGGAAATGGACAGAGGTCACTCCTACTAAGGGGACAAGCTCCTCTGCTGGGACACACTCCAGCTTTTGACAAACACAAAACCTGCACCTCAGCCTTGTAACTGGAACACAAAAGGCAAATTACCCACTCCACCACCATGCTCCCAGATGAAACCGGTGCAACTCAGTGACACAGAACGTCTCTGATTCTATTCTTTTCCTCACTTCCACTAAAGGCAATAAGGGAAAGAAAGAAAATTCCTTGCTCTGACCACCCTTAAAAAATTGTTTAAAAAGCCAACAACAACAACACTGAATTTCACTCATAATGAATTCTTTCCTCTGTTACTTGTGTTTATTTGGTTATTTTCAAGCAGAGCCTAAGGAACTGTTTTTTGTTTGTTTTGTTTTGTTTTAAAAAAAAGAGTGTACCAGACAGGAAATACAGAATCTATTTTTTTTTTTTATTTTTCCAGGAGTAAAATCAAAATTATTTCCCACAAAATGGGACAACAAGCAAGTACCAAACTTGTTTTTTTCTGTACTTTTCCATGCAACTGCACTCAGCAAACAAAAATAAATTTTAATTCCTTATTACACTTAGGATAACAAAATCAAAGTGGCAACTACATGAGAGCAATTACACTGCTATAGTATAAATTAACAATATTTGCTGAAGGATGACATGATTCATAAAGGAAATACGTTCTTGATCAGCCTGAAAATACAGTCTGAGTAGAGAGCTAAGTGCAAGCCAGTGCTTATGTGTAAATGATTATGAGATTATGTTATACTTCCATTTCCTTGAATGAAAGACTCTGTGCCTAATGCCTGGGCACAACAACAAGGCATTCAACTTCCCGAATGCCCCAGCAGAATGAAATCACGATTGCTGGTATTATGAAAGTATTCAGAACTGACACCTTTTATGTCCATTATTTTACAAATTCAGACCATCTGGCAATGGAAGATTATTTGAAAAGCAACCTCCCTCTCAAAACAGCCAGAATTATTTACCCTCCAGCTTAGACCACATTATAAACCCTGTTCATCTGGAAGTAACCACATGTTAGGGTTGCTGACAGAAGTATGGAGAAAAGAAAAAAACTAATTGTCTTTTAGCAAAGGCAAGCTTAAAGCCTGACTTCCCCAGCAAACTCATTTCCAGCTTCAAAATGCCATTCTAGAAAGGACCTGTTCCACATCTACTTCATGCATTAGTGAAGTTCAAACACTTTGTACAGTACTTACAGATAAACTTTTCTTCTCACCATGACTGCCCTTATGCTTTTTTGTCTTTGCAATGCTTCCAATCTGCTTAATTTCATTGATCTGATTGATGCAAGCAGTTACGCAGCATCAGTGTGGGAAGGCAAAGGTAACTGCTGCAAGGGGTGGTGGAGGAGCAGGCACTTAACAGCTGCTGAGGCTGAACCTGCTCACGGAAGTAATTTGTATCTCCTCTAAGCTATTTTTGGTGGCACAAGCTAACGAAATGGACTTGCAAAGCATTCTTCTTGCTTTCTCCCAGAAGGAACAACTTACTAAGGAATTCGTATTTGCGGTCCTCCTGCTCTTTGCACATGTACAGGGTCTGCAAATATTTACAGCTGCTCTAGCAAAGAGCATAAGCCCTAAAAACAGCACATTCCCCTTTAAATGTGTACACACTTTAGCATTACAGTGGTTTTAGTAAAGCACAGTAGCTGTTCTACTTCACCTCGAGCATCACAAAGAGAGCCTGGGTAGGTCAGAGCATCCTTAAGGCCAACCTTGGCCACAGAAACCGTTCCCTGTTCACATGTGCTGAAATCTCATTTAGCAACAACTTCTGCATCATCTTTCCTGGTACATGCACCTCCACCAAGAGGAAGAACCATTTAGACATTCTGACACCTTAAATCCACAGTACACTACTTTACCTAATGCCCTGCACAACAAAGGCTATATAACCACCCAGGGATTAATTTTTGGAGCACTTATTATTTTGGGGGGGGGGGGGGGGGGGGGGGGGGGGGGGATAAAATTTGAGATCCCTGTACCTTAAACAGCAAGTGAATACATAGTAGTCACAAAATTCACATTTTTATAGATGGAGTTAAATGTTGCAAAGGGAGCTCCTGATGTCAAACCCTACATGTAGCTCCCAAGCATTAACTGCCTTTTGCTCATTCAGAACAACAATGTTTATTTATTTATTTTTCTCCATACAGCCACCAGTTCCTGCAAAACTTGAAGGAAGTTAATTTGGTTCAAAACTTTTGTTTTTCTGCCAAACCTTGTTGAAAATATTCTCATGGCTCTTATTGATCCTTTAAGCACGTGTAGCCCAGACTGATGAAAAGGCAAGAATAACACTAACAAAGATCCAAAGGTAACAAATGCAGCAAGCCAATGCAGTTGAAGCAGGGAATATGCCAAAACAGACACTGAACTCTCTCCACATTCCATTAAACTATTGCTGCCTTCAAATGCTAAGTTGCCTATTTATGAAAATAGTATTACTTAAATTGGCTGATGAATTCTTTTCAAATATTCCTATTGCCTTTTCCTTTTCTTGAATGCTGAACTCACTAACATCACCAAACATAAATCAGCGTTTGCAAACATTACTTAAAATGGCTCCCCTCTCTCTCTTCTCTCCTTCTTACTTGGACTAGCACTCAACACGTTATGCACTACCCAAATTGTTCTACAAATAAACTTAAATTTCTGTAGAAACTAAAAGGTTTTATGATACAATAAAACATTTCTGGATATCTACTGGACTGTTTACCTGCTCTCCCAATATGTTTTATTTCAATAGCCCTCTAACAATTTTAATATTTCCTATGAGTTCGGAAGTTCAAGAAAATGGCTATCACTCTGACATATCAAGTCTGATGAGAACCAAAAAGGCACACGGGAACTTTTTTTTTTCTTTTGAGGTTTTTCAGATTAAAAACTTTTGCAAAACTTCTGATGAAATAGCTGAAATGCAGGTATACATTTAAGATAGAGCTACAGTTTAGTACTAGTGATTTTTAATAGCTATTTAATTAACAAGGTGGATAAAGATGCACAACCTTTATTTCTAGCTGTTTTCAGTGCATTTTCAGTGTGTATTAACAAGACTACACACTATTAACAAAGTGATTTAACAAAGCTAATACAAAAATGTAAAAAATTACCTTTATTACGCCTTCCCCAGGCCTCATGTCTGTATAAATCTTGACATTGTATGATATATTGGAGAAGGTTGGGGAATTATCATTTGCATCAATCACCAGGATATTGACTGTCACTGGGGCACTCTCCTGTACGCCATCAGAAGCTGTCATCTTCAGGAAAAACAAACAAAGAAACTAGGAACATATTTTATTGGTGTATTTTTAAGACAATTCCAACTATAAGTATACAGTATGACAAGTAAAAGCCAGTATTTAGTTTTGCATTTTTTTTTATACCTGCAAGTAAATTACAGGAGGCTTCAACTAAGCTTGAGCCAGCAGTGTGCAAGACAGAGCAAAAGCAAAATGAAAAAGCGTCTTGAAAACACCCAATGTCAGAATAGCAGGAGAAACGAGAGTGATTAACTGGGGTTTCACAGGGTTGGGGCAAGTCCCGGGCTAGGATCTGAGCTGCAGCCCACGGCTAGAAGCAGAGTCTGTCCCCAGCTGTGCCAAACACCCTCAAGGGGCAGGACTTGGCCACAGCTCAAAAACCTAATGGTGCAAGTCTCACCTGGGCACCATCACACACACAGAATCTGCTGTCCACGCATGTTAAGCCCCAAGACAGCTTTTTAAGGTGAAACAAAGAGCTGGAGACTTTCTTACTCCACAGGAGACAATCTCAATTCAAGTGCCGAAAGTACAGAAAACAGGGAGGCACTGTTTGGGAACTCCTACAGAAGAACAGCTTTCCCCAACATGGACATTTGTGAGTTGCTTTACGGCTAGGATGTTTACTCACTGACTGCTAACTGCCTAAGGGAATACTAAATCCATTAAGCTGGTTGTGGTTTGTGTTAGCCTACTTCCTATGTTTTATGAAAATAGAAGCAGAAAGGACATGCGGACATCATGTCCTTAGCTCAGGGGCCAAGAAAAGACGAGGGTGACCTCAAGGGCCAGGCATGAAAGAGGTGAGTCAGACTGTGTCATGGGAAGGTGGCAAAGGGCTGGACACAAGCCTGGGGCTGTTGAGATGAAGCTTGTATGGGGATCTATAATGTTGCTAGCAAAATAAACAAATCTATTTTGGAAGAGCACACTACTCCAGTATCAACCCCCCATCATCACCTGGTAGTGCTGCTTCTTACCCTTCATTCTGTTTGTCTTCCTCTGTGCCATTCTAATAATCTAAAATGACGTTAAAACGAATGATTTTTCAATGCTTGATCTTAATAATGCCCAATGTGCATTCAAGAGGATTTAGCTTACCGAAAAGGTGTATATCTGCTGGGCTTCTCTGTCAACAGGCTGCAGCAGGGTGAGGTAGCGGGTGATGCCACTCTGAGTCACAGTGAAAAACGTATTGTAATCGTTCAGGAAGAGATGGAGCTGGGGATCCTTGGTCTTCAATTAAAACAAAACAAACAGAAAACTATTATAAATTCATATATAGCATTAAGTTTCCAATTACTGAATGCAAGTGTTACTTCTAATTAAAACCTAAAAAAGCAGAAAGTAGAATACTCCTACTCCATGAAAGTGTAAAAAAAAGAAAAAACAACACATTGATCCGAAAATCTGACTCTCTTGATGTCAAATGTGTTAAAAATATTCTTTAATATATAGAGTAAATAAACCAAATAGTAAACAAATACCTCTATCTGCTAGTTTGAGATGATTTTTTCTTTAAAAAGATTTTTAAGCCAGCAGTGAGACACCAGATTCAAGTATTTGTTTTCGAGCATATTAAAAACAAAACAAAACCTAACTTGATTAATGTAGCAATAGCTTTATTGCCATGTAGTGGTGCAACGAAAGAAGATAATCATACATGATGAATCATATTGCTAAATTGATGCCATTCAGATATTCCCTTTGTCTGATGCAATATACTGATGCAAAATTATGTATTTCTCAGTTGATCAGATCAAAACCACAGTAAAGCAATCACAGTATAATTTTCAATAGGAAGTAACATTTATAGTAACAAAAAAAAAAAAAGGAAAGGCATTGTATTTTGTTACTCAAGACTTCCCTAGGTAGCTCGCTGGGAACAGGCATTACGTATTGTGCATGGAGGGCTCCGCACGTGGCTGGGCAAGCAGGGAGAGTAGTGCTGCAACCACTCTCCATTATTGTCATTCCTACACAAACAAAGAAAAAAAACAACAGAGCACCTAAAAGTTCACCGATCCCTACAATCTATCAGGCAAAAACACTTGAGCTAACTCTAACATGCACTAGGTGTCATAATAAACAACTATGAGGACAGATGAGGACAACAGAAAGAGAGAGAGATTTATTTTAGCAATCCAAAATATTCCAAAGCACGCATTTTGTGGAGGGCTAAGATTATACTATTTAAATATGAAACCATTTCAGATGCTGAATGCTCCACGGAAGAAATATCAAAGTGTTCCAAATCAATGGTCTCCTATTGCCCAGAGCTTTGCTGTAACTATGCCAGCTTTCAGTAAAATTAAAATTCATTTTACAACTAGCAATGCAAATGGTAATCTCTTTTTTCCATAAGAAATTATGGAAGGTAATTGCCAGTAATTGTTCACTTTGTAGACATTACGAAGTCAGTCAAAAATTTAATCTACAAAAGCCCTGGTTGGTTGTTACAGCTCTTGCTTGTCATGTCATTTAACAGTATTTTTTTTTCCCTAATTTGTTCTTGAGAAAAAACAATGATGGAGATTCCATATGCTCTGAAAGTCATCTACCCTATTCCTTAGCTATTCTTGTATTAAAAATTTTACCCTCATGTGTAAGTTAAATCAATGTTGCTGCAATCAACACCTGTTTTTACTACTTCCATGCATGTTGGACCTACAAAGCAATTTATTTCCTTAATCTTTGTATTGGTATTCTTTTACACTTTTACCAACTCTTATGCTAAAAGAAAACCTGCTTGACTGAACTGTGCACATTCCACCTGGCACTCACAGATACTGTGAGAGAATGTAATTGCGGGAAACAATCCATCCATGGATTGCGGGAAACAATCCATCCATGTCACCAACGCAATTTCCAATACTTTAGGTTTTTAAACTATTATTTTAGATAGGTCTGGACTTAAGCATCCATCCCTAACTATATTACGGGGTGATGTAGACTGGTCTCTGATACATTGTTGAGCATATAATTTTAAGCAGAAATCTTATCAGAATCCAGACAGAGCAAACACGCAACCTGAAAGGACCATTTCAAGCACGCAGTTCAAACCTGGTATGGTTTGCATACTTCATACCTATTAGCAGGTACCTCTAAAAAGAAAAAGAAGTACTTTCTGTAATACTGAAGTGTTGTATAGAGATACATAACTATGTAATGAGCACAAAGCAATCAAAACATAACCATGGTACAACTCCTTTGAGCTACATGGGTTTATACCCCAGATGAACTTTTCCCAGTGTCTATAAAGAGCTCTTTACAGGCTTCAGGAAAGAAGCGATAGTCCAAGTCTCACAGAAACTTGGATGGGGTGGAGAAAGATGAAGGAGGACAGGGGAAAAGAAATACTTAAATAAACAAACCACACAATTCAAACACAAATGTATTTTGCAAATGTAATACCGAATACCTACAGGAATGGCACCTGATGAAAGACATAAAACAAAAACAAATGACATAAAATGAATACAAGTAAAGAAATACAAGCCTGCAAATGATGAAGATCATAAAAGAAGTATATTTTAGGAAAAAAATGGTTACAGACAAAAATATGAGACACAAAAAGTGCTCCAATGCATTATTAATAAAGAAAGCCTGGGTTTGAGTTTGTTCTGCTTGAAAGTCTCTGGAGAAGTCCTTGAAAATTTGAAGGCCTGTGCTGACGTTAATGTTACATTTCTGTTTCTCCTTTCCACTCACTGGAGCTTACAGCTCATTCTAAAGAAAACAGTTTTCTAATTTACTAAGACCACACCAAAATCACATGATACCATCCAGAATGAACAGACATTGATACATGTCCTGTAGTGTTCTAGCTTCCCCAAGGACTCAGCAGAGGCCATACTATTTGGCTGTTAAGATTCTCCAGGGGAGCCAGAAGAAGCCCCAGCTCTACAGAGCAGTTCATACTTTGGGCATCTTTCCCTTCCCAGATTCGTGGAAGGACACCCCCAACTCCAGGAGGGATTTGTGCATCAGAGAGTGGTGCCAGAAAGCAGAAAAGAGTTTGCTTTGGTAACTAAATACTAGTTGTACCCAGGTTAAGCACTGCCTAACCCCTTCAGTGCTGTGAATGCAAAAAATTAAATGCCAGCTGTGGATCAGAACAGGCAAAAGAACTTAAAAATACAACCTTATCATAGTGGGTGGCATCCCTGGCTATGGCGGGGGGCTGGAATGAAATCTTTAAGGTCCCTTCCAACCCAAGCCATTCTATGATTCTATGATATAATCTTCTCATACACTTCCTAGTGTGGATTAAGGACATAAGATGGTTAGATAGCAAAGAACAACAGTGGAAGATGTCTACTTATAAAACATTTTTCAAATATATAGCTCCTTAAAATTTATGTCCAATTTCTGTCCAATTATTGTAATTATTCCAATTTGTCTTTGCCATCACCTAGCGTGGAAAGCAATGAAACATGGGTCAGTATTTGACTTAGTAATGGAAACATCCCAACATCCTGCCTGATAAACCCACAGGCCATAAGGACACCAGGGACCAGACAGCTAAACTTATGAGCCACAATGATACAAGACAAGCAAGCCCATGGTTTAGTTTAGAGGCAACGCAAACTGAATTTTTTTACTAGCTTATCAAAAACCTTCCAGTCTTCTCATCTTAGAAAGGAACACAGCACAGGGTTATCACACGCATAAGTAAACAGACAGCAAGGTCAAGGCTAGTAGAAGTGCTTAGGCTTCCTGATTTCCTAGTGCGGGCTTGTCTCCAAAAAGCTGTAGCAATAAGGCTAGTTAAATGACACATCTTGGTTTTCCAATGTTCTTCTTGTGGAGAACCATCTGCACCAAAATGTCAACGGAAGAGAGTTGTTTGGTTGAGATGTTTCCAGAATTTATCTTATGTCTGGGTGAAAGTACAAAGGCTCTTCCACTTGTGTCTCTCATTGGAAAAATCTGAGATGAACCATCTTGCAGAGCTGAAACAAGTGAGATTCCCAGTGCCATCGACAAGGGGTTTTGCATCCAGACTGATTGCTCTTGTGAGATGAGTTCTGTGAGATGAGTTCATGTGAAATGAGTTCTGCAGGGCCTGATGAAATGGCCCTCCACGCTCCCAGAGGCTTAGATTGCCCAGACAAGATAGGTACTGCATTTGGAGCATTTCTCCTAAATCTTTAACATTGCCATTAGGTAGCCTAAGAACAACCTGAAGCAGCCTCCTGAGAAGTCTTCATGATGACTTCAGCCATACAACTCCTTAGGCCAACAGAACCCAAGGAGAAGAATTAAAATTAAAGAATTAAATTCTGAGCAAATGAAAAACCTGGCAGAGGTCAACCAGTCTGAGGAGACTTTGTGCAAGGCACACAGCGAATATTTTTTTTCTCCTTAAGCATTTTTATTTCTTTAAAGTGAGATCATTTACATGATACTCAATCGTACAACTTAAAACCAACAGCAGCAAAAAAAATCTCTTCGCCATTTGTCATCTCCACTTGGAAGGAATATATGTCACAATCCTAGTAAGAGAACCAGAGCAAGCAGATGCTGAGTAGTGCTTCAATTCCAAATTCTTTCAGTCACCACCAAAACCTCCCTGGTTCCTGTACAAAGGAAGGGCTGAGGCCCATGTGTGACTGTGCAGAGTGCTGCAACGCTTTGTAGACTGCTTCCGAATTGAGGTGCTCTGGGCCATGCTCCTTCCTGAATGAAGAGTCAACCAAAGTTATGAAAAATTGTCTTTTGTTCCTCACACAAGTGAGCCCCTCCTGAGAGAGGGCATGAAGCAAATGCCAGCCTCTTCAGTGCTTCCACTAATTAGCATAGCATTTCTTTAAAATAGGACAGATATACAAAAGACTAATTCCTTGAGGACTCCAAGAAACTCAAAGACAGAAAGAATAGCTCCAGAAGGCAGGAAACATTAGATATTCATCCTACACAAATCAAGAAAAAAAATGATATGGTAAAGTTACAATTTCCATTTTTTTCTTCTTAAGTGGAAAAAAAAATAGATTCAGAAAGGAAAGAAAAAAGAAAACCTGTCTTTATAAATCCCAGAGAAAGAGAAGTAATATTCCTACTTTCTCCTTCTCTTTTGTTTGGTTTAATAGTGAAATAGTGATATTAATGGGCTGTTACGTTTAGGAAGTCTATTTCCTTAATTAATATTTTGTAACGTGACTATTGGAGTGTCGCAGAAGCGCCATACAGGGACAGCAGCATTATGAGAACTCTCCTCTGGGGAGAAAACCGGCTGCAAAACAAGTTCAAACAATAACAGTGGAAGATACAAGCAACCAGGAAAAAATGAGAGAAAAACAGTATTTAAGATGCTTTGGTATTCCTGGCTGATGATACAGATCCATCATTTCTCCTTTTCTGGATATATTATTGAAAATCCATAACCTGAATTTTAAATTACATTTAGAAGTTATGTTGTCCTTTCATCCATCCCTTGTCCTTTCCATTTGTTACGAAGACACTTTCATGTAAATTAACTTTTTCTTTTAAGTTTTCCACAAGTTCTCTAGAAACAAGGGTGCTGAGCAACCACCTACCCAGTTTGACTTCCAACTTCAGAGACAATGGAAGCATAAAAGGAGAAAATGGTCTGGTAGAAGAGGTTCTGGAGAGGAACCTGATGTAGTCGCCGAAGCACAGTGTATTCCACTGCCCCGGGACCCTGCCCTGGGCTGTACTCATCTGCAGAGGCATCACGGTTACTGCACAGCTGCTCTTATGAAGGCACGCTGGCACACATTAATGCTTTTGAACACATGCTGGTACACTTTATAAACATGACATCAATTTCATGTCCTAATGAGTGCTGCACAAATTGCCACACACCCTGACTTTATTCATCAAGACACTGTGTGGTATCAGTAAACACCTTGGCAGTCAAGTAGTAAGCAATGGATGTGAATGCTGATTAGCTTCTTTGGACATGGAAGTTAAAACCTTTCCTTTAGCATTTTTTGTGCTTCTAGAAGAGATTCAACAAAATTCAGCATGCAAGGCAGTAAGGCAGTTACTGAGTAGCACTTTTCCCAACCCAAAAACCCGAAGTATCAGAAGTTAGTACTCTCCCATAGGAAGTAAAAGAGTGAGGAAGCAAGTGGCTCAAGGAGCCTTATGTAAACATCAGTCAGACTGGTTTAAATTCCTCATCTTGGCTTCAGTTTACTTAGGTCTTAAGGTACTCATGTGGTTTAATTTAATTTATGCCATTTAAACAGACTACTTAATTATATCAGCACTTGGCAGTGCTGCTCTAGTTAAAGGTCTGTTTGCAATGTCACTTCTACGAATTAATTTTTTGAAGGTTTATAGCAGGACCGTATTATAACTCCCACAGGGAATTACAGAATCTGAGAATTTAGAATCCAAGTTGTTTTTTTGCCTAAGATATACAGTTAAGATGACCATTTTCTTCATACTTTTAACTGAGGGTAGAGAATTGCTTTAATACAAAATATAATCTCTGCTGATTTGTCAATTAGAAGACTGAATACATTATGTTTAGTCAGTGCCACTACTGGAGAAGAACATGCACAAGCACGCAGAGGATTTTTGTCAACTTCTCATCAGTATTCCCAATTTACTACGTGCATTAATTTACCCCAATACAATGAAGCCATCGGAACACTAAGACCTGCAGAAATTAATAAGCTTTACCTGCACTTACTAACCCACCCTGAGTTACCATCTGATTCCAGTGAGAAGGCACCACTCATTTTAGTTTGCTTGGCTTCTTTATGCATCAGTTCTAGGCAATTGCTTGCCCCAGCCTGACTGCTGGAACAGACCACCATAGGTTACCAACACTCTATGAACGGCTGTTGTATGTGCTAATACGCATGCAGTTGCATCCCCCTCATATCCGTGTTCATTGGCATGATTTAACAGAAGTGGAAATGAGCCAGGTGGTGCCACAGGAACAGGAAATTACAGAGTGGTTCCACCCAAGGACGAGGCTCACCATCATCTTTGCAGCTGCAGGCAGACCTCTGTATGCGCAGAGAAGTCTGTAGCATTCTGGAAAGAAAGGGCATGGATCACCTCTGCCGGAGCTGATGGACCACAGCAGGATGATCTCAAGCTTCAACAAAACATGCAGCTACGACGGAGTGAAGCCTGATGTAGCCATCGAATCTGCACCAGGTTCCCTCAGCAGTTCAGGTTGCTGAGACAGAGCAACCATTCCCTCCCCTCTAATTACCAGGCTTGGTAACGAGCAGTTATGGCCCTGCCACTGACACTTATCCCTTCCTAAGAGAAGTGGCCTTGCAGGTACAGAGCCATCCAACACTGCAGCCCACCTCCTCTGGCACAAGGTATTACATCTCAGCAGGGCCAGAAATCTTCACCATTTTGTCCTCACTTCTGAGGGGCCGGGGGTGGCGGTTTCAAAATTACATTTTGTACACGGTGTTGATCAGTCCTGACTTGAACATGGGAGCGAGCAATCATAAGCTAAAATACACTTCCCTGCTGCATGTCGAGGTGAGCAGGGCTGCGCCTGGCACAAGGAATCCTCACTCCCCAGCCTCGCTGCCACACCACACTGAGCCAAGGCACCAGGACAAGAGCAGCACAGCCCGAGTGCCTGAAAGTGCAGGAGGGGAGCAAAAGAGAAATCCATGATACAAACAAATCAATGTAGGGTGTTGGAAACTGCAGGACTGCTAATTGATGATGGTGAGAGGTATGGATTAGGCTCACCGATCTCCACAACCTGCTGGGATGACAGTTTTACAGACAATTGACTTTTCTTTATTATTACATTCTGCTCTTTAAAGAATGCTGGCAATTTGTCATCATTTAGAAAAGTTTGTTGTTATGATTTAAGATTTCCTCTTTTAAGACTAAGACTGTATTTCAGAAATTCTATCCAAGTAAGCTTTCCTTTCCTGTGATTTACTCCTGTTTTTCCTTGAGATACTTTTTTTTTCTTTTAAAACGAATACAGGAAGGTTGCATTATAATATATTGCAGTACACAATGCATTATTGGTTACCTAACTAACGTTTAGCCTGTGACGTTAAACCTTTCCAGATAATTTCACTGTAACAAAGCAGGCCACAAACTAACCACAGATAACCAAGGAAAGCCTATGAGAAACAAAGTTCACATCATCTTTCAACATTCCTAATTTCTAAGAGGTGAATTTGACAAGCTTTATAAATGTGCTATTATAAACCAGTTGCTTTTTTTTAAAAAAAATGTACTGTATTTTTTAAAACCTTTCTACCCTATGTGTCTTCATTTAAGCAAGCTCTTCCAGTCATCAATCTATCCATCTGTTTACTCACCACCTACAGCCCAGCCAGCCAGCACTGTGAAGAGACACAGCTCCATCGCACACCAAAAACGCGTCAATACACCTTAGTGCCTTGTGACATTTTTCCACTTGTCTGAACAGCTTCTCCCAGTCAGAATCCCTCAAATTCCCCCCACAGAATCTGTTTGGGTTGTTTGTTTACTTCTCTACCACACTAAAAATGAACAATGAAGAAATCTTTATTTCTGGAGAAAACAGAAAACATTGCTATCTGAAAGGGACAAAAGAGGGAACTTAAGCAGCCAAAGAAATAAATGCAAACGATCCAGTGACTTTAAGGACTTGTCCCTCACGTCTGCAAATACCAGTTTTGCCATGCTATGGAGAAGCACATGGGCACTTGAATGCTTGAGCAAAAGACCTTGCTTCCCTTTAAATTTAATTTGTAATTCAATTTGCATTTGAAATATTTTAACAGGTTAGTCTATTTGCAACGAATGAACACAAAAGAGCAGAACCAGGTATTTATTATGCAATACCTTTAGCAAGTTGTCCCAAACTGTCCACCACACAGTAGGAGGCTGCAATAGCACCTTATGCCACACCATTTCATAGTCCAGAAAGCATTGGCAGTTACTCATCATACAACACTGAAATATTAAACTTATTCAATAATTAACAAACACCCTAAGCTAGGATACTTCTGGCTATACTGCATATGGTGTCATGTGCATTAACTAGATTTTCATTAACTTATGGATATTAGGAAAAGGTTCCTCACCAAGAAGATGCTTTTAGTTTGCTTTTAGTTCTCACCGCTCTAGTCTGACACTAGCTATAGGCAATAAATTACATGAATCTCCCTATGCTGCATCTGCTTTGCCTGTGATGGTAACTGGGGGGCGATTGTCCCTGTCCTTATCTCAACCCATAAACTTTCTTTTCATGTTTTCTCCTCCTGTTCTGTTGAACAGTGAGAGAACAACATGCTGGAGCTTAGCTAGCCATCAGTGCAAATCCACCACGTAAGTTCACTATGAAATATGTTTGGGCTCTTGAATGGTCATTTCCTACAGATATGAAGTTTCAGGCCTACTAACACTGAGATATGGGAATATTTAACAACTTCTAATCAACTGCATAAAGCAGCTTGTGTTCAAGAATGATAAACTTGACACAGATTACTTAAGTTCGGTTAGCACTCCCAACTGAAATCTCTGCTCCAGAAAGGATAGATTTTTTTTTTATTATTAATAGCAATACAATTAAAAATATAAATATTTGTGCCACATCCAAGGTGAAATTCATAGTGCACACAAACACAAGTATACTAACGAACCACCCTATTCAACATCCAAATATTGAGGTAACTTCATAGGAGCATGTTGATGTGCTATGGAGAAGGCACAATGATAAAACATGGAGCCCTGTCATCAAACTGTTTGTGAAAAATTTCAGTGAACCCCCGAAAACTCAAGGCATTCAATGTAACTGACATCACCAATAGCAAAAAACACTTTTGGTGGAGAACATAGATAACAGGATTACATTACAAACCCCATTATGTAGTTTAATGAAAGTAAAAAAGCTATTTTCTAACCAGAAGTTTTTGAGATTAAATATTTTCAGTTAGGGAGTATAAAAACAGCATGTGTTACACTAAGAACCTGGTGCTTACAGACCCATTCAAACAGTCAGTCCAAATTCAGCATTTAAAAATTCAAAATCATCTTAATTTTCAATCTCTTGTGTGATGTAGTACACAGGCACATCAAAGAACTTTCGGTCATCAAACCTTCCTTAAACATCTTGTGGTTAGAACCGTGCAACTGCCAGGGTAAAGTCAGGTTAATCAGAGCACTGTTAATTACTAACCTGAAAAAGCTCTGGGGGTTAATGGCATCAAAGTCTTTTTCCCATTCCTGTAGAGTGTAACAACGTCATCTACCAGGAAGTAGAGGAGCATCCAGAACAAACGCAGATGTGCAAAAATGCCAAATAAATCCAAGCGTCTGAACTAGGACACTGAACTCTTTTCAATTAAAACAGTTTTGAATTATTTCAAGCACCACTGATTCAGCCCCTCATCATGCTGTGCCAAATGACTTCACTTACCACCGTGGAATTGTACACACACTGGGATTTTCTTAGGCCACTGCACCTACAAAGCCTTGAGGCAGGTATCTCACAGCTCCGGGACCAGCGGTGGACTTGCTGACAGAGAGCTGCCAGCAGCACACTGTGAGATGAGGAACAGCCAGATTTCTGTACCATTTTCAGCCGTTCCACCTCCCAAACCAGCAGTGAGGCAACCCAGGCAGAATGGATCACAACTAGCTCTCCAGCTTGCCAAAATCCCTACTCTGAGTTTTGGACCATACCCATCTGACGTGCAAATCCATCAGCCCCACAAACAGACTTGCTCTGTTTCAGTCTTCCACCCTTCAGGTAATTAGTAGTCTCTCTTTACATTTTTCAGAAGTTATAATGGCCACAGGCTTGTTATATGGTGGGCATAAATGGTGCCCTAAAATTCCAGATTCCTGTAACAAAGAGCCTTTTAGGGAGACCACCGGAATTGTCTCTACGCCCAGGCATATCTGAACCAAAGGGTTTTTACCAGCATTTTCATGAAGGTGTGGGTTAAGACAAAATAGCAATTTGCTTAGGCAAAAGGCATCTAAAAATGGCCTCATATTTTGTAATGCACATAAAGACCATAGCCTTTAAAAAAGCCTTCAGAGAAAAACTCTCAAATTAGTAGCTTCAAAAAGATTTAGCTGTGGACATTAATTCTTACAATTCGATTTCTTTTGTGTTCAGGGAAACCAGACTTCGTACATTATACAAGTAGACTTTATACAACTATGAATCACACTGAGTGCTGTAAATATAAACATACACCTGATGCTAACACCTTTTTTATCCCCATCTGAAGCAACCTACAAGATACCACATTTTTGGTCAAACAAGAGAACTGCTTTGATTTTAACAAAAGCACTGCTGCAGAAGAGTATTTCACACGCAGCAGCAGTTGTCTGTAATGCCAGCTGTTGATGCCACGTGTGCTTGTTCCAGCCCCTGACAGCCATCTCCAGCAGCTATTTCTGCTTGCCTTCCAAGTGATTTTTGTGACTGCCCATGAATTGACTGAGATATTTTAATGGATAGATAGGAGATATTCTGCATTACTTTGGGCTTTAAAACAGTTTTTTAGGACAGCAAATTACTTGATTGAAGACAAGGATGTAGAAAGCATCTTTCTACACTGCCACTCTACTACTCTGCCACTCAGGAGGACTATAAGGATGTTGCGAGGCTGTGCAGGGACTAAATTAGAAAGGCCAAAGCTCATCTGGAGCTCAATCTGGCTACTGTCATTAAAGATAATAAAATGTTTTTACAAATACATCAACACAAAAAGGAGGACTAAGGAGAATCTCCATCCTTTACTGGATGCAGGGGGGAAACTTAGTTACAAAAGATGAGGAAAAGGCTGAGGTGCTTAATGCCTTCTTTGCCTCAGTCTTTACTGGCAAAAACAGTTCTTCTCTGGATACCCAGTACCCTGAGCTGGTGGAAGGGGATGGGGAGCAGGATGTGGCCCTCACAATCCACGAGGAAATGGTTGGCGACCTGCTACAGCACTTGGATGTACGCAAGTCGATGGGGCCGGATGGGATCCACCCGAGGGTACTGAGAGAACTGGCAGAAGAGCTGGCCAAGCCGCTTTCCATCATTTATCGGCAGTCCTGGCTATCAGGGGAGGTCCCAGTCGACTGGCGGCTAGCAAATGTGACGTCCATCTACAAGAAGGGCCAGAGAGTAGACCCGGGGAACTATAGGCTTGTTAGTTTGACTTCAGTGCCAGGGAAGCTCATGGAGCAGATTATCTTGAGGGTCATCACACGGCACTTGCAGGGCAACCAGGCGATCAGGCCCAGTCAGCATGTGTTTATGAAAGGCAGGTCCTGCTTGACGAGCCTGATCTCCTTCTGTGACAAAGTGACGCACTTAGTGGATGAGGGAAAGGCTGTGGATGTGGTTTACCTTGACCTCAGTAAGGCTTTTGACACTGTTTCCCACAACATTCTCCTCAAGAAACTGGCTGCTTGGGGCTTGGACTGGCGTACGCTTCGCTGGGTTAGAAACTGGCTGGGTAGCCGGGCCCAGAGAGTTGTGGTGAATGGAGTCAAATCCAGTTGGAGGCCGGTCACTAGTGGAGTCCCCCAGGGCTCAGTACTGGGGCCAGTCCTCTTTAATATCTTTATCGATGATCTGGATGAGGGGATTGAGTGCACCCTCAGTAAGTTTGCAGATGACACCAAGTTAGGTGCATGTGTCGATCTGCTCGAGGGAAGGAAGGCTCTGCAGGAGGATCTGGATAGGCTGGACCGATGGGCTGAGGTCAACTGCATGAAGTTCAACAAGGCCAAGTGCCGGGTCCTGCACCTGGGGCGCAACAACCCCAAGCAGAGCTACAGGCTGGGAGATGAGTGGCTGGAAAGCTGCCTGGCGGAGAAGGACCTGGGAGTATTGGTTGATAGCTGGCTGAATATGAGCCAGCAGTGTGCCCAGGTGGCCAAGAAGGCCAACAGAATCCTGGCCTGTATAAGAAGCAGTATGGCCAGCAGGTCTAGGGAAGTGATTGTCCCCCTGTACTCGGCTCTGGTGAGGCCGCACCTCGAGTACTGTGTTCAGTTTTGGGCCCCTCGCTACAAGAAGGACATGGAGGTGCTCGAGCGTGTCCAGAGAAGGGCGACGAAGCTGGTGAGGGGTCTGCAGAACAAGTCTTATGAGGAGCGGCTGAGGGAGCTGGGATTGTTCAGCCTGGAGAAGAAGAGGCTCAGGGGAGGCCTTATCACTCTCTATAGGTACCCTAAAGGAGGCTGTAGCGAGGTAGGGGTTGGTCTATTCTCCCACGTGCCTGGTGACAGGACGAGGGGGAATGGGCTAAAGTTGCGCCAGGGAAGGTTTAGGTTGGATGTTAGGAAGAACTTCTTTACTGAAAGGGTTGTTAGGCATTGGAATGGGCTGCCCAGGGAGGTGGTTGAGTCACCATCCCTGGAGGTCTTTAACAGACGTTTAGATGTAGAGCTTAGTGATCTGGTTTAGTGGAGGACTTGGTAGTGTTAGGTCAGAGGTTGGACTAGGTGATCTTGGAGGTCTCTTCCAACCTAGACGATTCTGTGATTCTGTGATTTCAGTGAAAATGGCCCCTTGCGTTTCTCAAAACTAACAAATTTGCCTGTATCAAACGTGAAACTTCAAGAACAGAAGATGGCTTGCAGACCATCAGGTCAATAGCTCTATTAAAGCGTAGTAGCATATACTATTTTGCTAAAAACCCCATGTGTACAACTTCACTTTTGTTAGGTACCTGAATATAGCAAGAGAACAGAAGAAAAGAAAAAAACAAGAGTAAAGATGACTGCTGCAGAAACAGTATATGGAGGAAAAAGAAATACCAATGGAAAAAGACACAATAGCAGTAACCTTGGTGAGACCAGAAGAAAACTTAGCTATGTAGACTCAGTATGGTTATTACTTGGTTATTGCTTTTTCAAATATGTTCCATTTGTACCATGAGCAATGTTAGTATCAAAATATGGGCACAGAAAAGAACAGAATGAACTTCTGGCCTCCTTTTCTCCTGCTCCTCTCCTTCTGGTTCATCCAAATGATCTATTCCTACCATTTTGAGCTTCTCTCTCGTATTTCCCCATATCCTGTGGCATATCCATTCATCTCACAAAATGTAATTTTTTTTTCCCTACTCACGCTATACACCCACTAATTTTAACAGAACACAATTAAGTAAAGCTGGGCAAAAACAGTTTCTTTTTTTTTTCAGTTCAGAAGCACTTTAAAATCCTTTTGAACTCATAATGAAAAAAACCAAACACAATTAGTGATTTTTTTTTTATCTAGGTCGAAACAGCTTTGTCTCCATAAAAATATGAAAAAAAATAAAACTCTGAAAACAAAAACACCAGTATGAAGGTATATAAGAAAGAGAAACATACCTCCTCCACATCATTGTCCAACACTGTGATTTGTAATGGAGAAGTCAGATTCTGGCTATCAGAGATCGTTGTTCCCACTGGGGAGGATTCAAGGATAAAACCCTCGTACGTAGACTTTGTAAAGTAAGGCTTCTGATTGTTCTCATCAAGGACTTCTATATGCAAATTGGCAAATGCAGGAAGAGGATGACCGTTGTCTTGTTCAGCCTAAAAAACAAACTCATTTGTCTAAGGGTCTCAGCCAAATAAAACTATGAACAGTTACTAATTGGCATTGGCTTACTTTTAAGAATTACAGTCTAGTTACACAAATGAGTAACATCATACACATCACCCCACCATGAAACTTTGTGTCAGGAAAAGAAAGAAATACCAAACACAAATTAGCTGGGCTGTAAGAGCAAGAAGAGTTTCAATCATGCTAAACCTTTAAAGTAGTCAAAATGAAATTCAAAAGCTGTATGATACGTGCAAAATGATCCCTTAAAGTATCAGTATTAGGAGTTTGGGAAAATCTATAAAGCAAGAAAAAAACAGAAACTGATTATTGTACGACATAACCTCCACCTATACCATCAGCATCAAAGTTAAACCAAAGGACAACTCAGTAGCTGTGGACATACAGTACTTGCTACAGACTCCTGGACTAGCACACTGCCCTGGGTACGACACTTTCTCCCCCTCAAACAGCCATCTTTCTAATGACAGGGAAGTGGAATTTTCATTTTATTTGTGGCTATTTCTGAATGTCAAGCAAAATACTTCCTTTCAATTAATAGCTGTGACTTTCCAATAGCCACGTCTCCCCTACCAAGTGTTAGTCACTGATAGCTTCACCTGATCTATTCTTATTTTCATACTTCCTAAACATAAAAGCACTAAATACTCCTTCCAGTGCATGCTAATCCACTATGAATGTATAGTTTTGCTTTTTTTTATTGACTATCAATGACCACTTAAAGTAAACAAACATGGAAAGTAGAATACAACAAGTAATTTGTTCTTCATTTTACCTAATGCAAACCAATCTTAACTATAGTACCGCTCACATTCCTGTAGAAAGGCAACAGTCAGGGACTGTCAGTATTGTATTCCTATGGCTTTATTTCCAACACCTGTAAGTACATAGAGCCCAAGACCGCAACAGGAGTGTGCTGTACCTTTCTGCAGATGTGGGAAGGCCACAATGCAGTAAAATTCTCAGGAGTAAAAGTATTTCCAAAGAGACAGAACAGTACCTCATTTATTGCTAATTCTACTTCTTGTTGCGGAGATTTTATTTTCATTAGCTGAGAACGTCTGTCTTCACACTGCTCTCTCTAAGAATCACACATATACTGGTTCTACTGGCAATTAATTAAGAACATTCTAATTTAACAGGATTTCCTTCAACAGAGCAGCACTCAAACATCCCTGTGGAAATCCTGGTCAAGCAACAGTTAACAGCAACATATTTCAAATCTAACAGTAGCAGCTGGTGATGGCATCGGAGACTGCATAAGTGACTCTTAATGCTGACCATAACTTACCGAACTGAGATATAGTTTGAAACTGATTCTCCACTGAATTAAAATAAACTTCAAATGTAAAAAAATAAAGTCACCAAAATTTCTGGGAAGTACTCTAGTTACTGATGCAGTACACAATGAAACATGAAACATCTTAAAATTGATAGCTTTTGCCTAAGACAATAGCCTGTAAGCAGGAGAAAATCTCAGAAAGACTGCTATAGGAACAAATGCACGTGGATCTGATTCTGTTATTTTATAAGTAGACCTACTGCTGAAGACCACTAAATACTCCGTTCCACTTCATAAAAAAAATAGGGCTCTTCACAGTAAAGTGTTTAACTGCAGCAAGTTTCTTTAAAACAGACCAGTATGTTCTTTGCAACTGCCATGAAGAGAAGCTAAAAAAAGGCAAATGCAAAGAACAGATGGTCCCATTCTTCTTACCAGCTTCAGTTGTTGCAGTAACGGCCTTGCATTAAAGCCTAGGTGAGCACAGACCCCATCCTGGCTTAAGAGGAAATCCCCGCCTGACCACCACACCACCACCCAGTACTGCAGGCCTGTCTGAAGTATGGGATAGGGCTCTGAACACGTGTGGTTAAATACAAAGAAGGATGCAGGCTCCCCGGATTTTAGGGCCTCAATTCCAAAACCACAACTAAAAGGATTCCTTCCTCAGCAGACACTCCAACTGAAAAGCATTTAAGCTTTGCGGGTGCTTTCCTTTTTGTTCACCGGGTTGGGTACACTGGTCAAAGTCATGGGGAAGCCAACGTTCATAGGAGAACTGGGCAGAATTTAGCAGCTAATCCCTTCAGAAAGTCACAGCCCCCTTCCAACTGCTTGAAATCAGCAACAAGCATTACTTGCAGCACCAGCAGGTTGTGGCTTAAACAAAAAAAAGAAGTGATGAATCCCCACTCAACTCGCAGTGTATATTCTTTAATGTTTTCTCAGTAGTTTTGTAATGTTTCTGCAAGCCACCGCTTTTCTAATCAGACATACCTACTTGCTGAACCCTCATTTAGACTCGCTTCTACAGATTAGTGATAACACTTTATATTGGAACTGCTCTGAACCACACAAAGTACATAACACAAACTCCATAGAGAAAAATATCCATTTTCTGATCCTTATCTTAACCATACAGGTTAAAAAATCAGCCCTGATATTCATAAGAGCAGAAGGTCAAATAAAAGTTTCCTCTCTTTGAAAAGATTTAGCTCACTTCTCGAAGGGAAAACAAATGGATGGTTTCCTTACAGGGCCTCTTCCAGAGGCATTCTGTTTCAAGCCACTGGAAAACATGGATAACCAATTGTTTTCCTTTGGGGCTTTACATATAATGGTAGTCCAACAAAGCAAATGAAGAACTGAAAAAGAAGTTTGTAAAATCCTAGTTACAAATATTCAATTTCAAACAACATTTAAAGTAATAATTGTCTCTAATAGTTACTTTTTTTCCCGTTTTCTTTGATACAAATATTTTCATAAAAAATACAACAAAAAAAGATTTGTCTTCGTATGTTACATAAACATATTCCCAGAAGCAATACGTGGCTAGGAACAGCTCTTGCACCTTTGATATATACGTTCATAATTCTCCAAAAATATGTAACAGTTGTAAATTGTAGATTTCTACAGCATTTCCTACTGTAATATTTCTTTCTTTTTTTTAAAAAAAAAGAAAAATTAAATACAAGAAGATGAAATTATGTACAACACAATTCATTCCAGACAGTGCAAGCATTTTTTCTCAGTGCCCTATTAAGGCTCTTGCTTGGTCTGCTGGACACAGGTAGAGCATCTTTCCTTCCTAGCACATATTCTAAAACACAAAGAATAGACAATTTAAATTTCTCTCATGAAGAAAAACACTGATATTTAAGACACAAAGCATCCTAGTTCTAGGCTATTTTACTTTGTATTGTTGCTAGTAACAAAGACTCTTTACTATCCTTAGCTCTCTTCAGCCTGGCCCTACATGAAGATCAACAACATGGTTAAAGTAGAGGTGACCATTAAGACAGTCAGAAGAGCTGTGTTCTTCCCCAAAAGAACATGCATCAATGACAAATTGATGAGTGATGCTTCAAACCAACAAAAAGTTGATATTATGTGAACCTAAAAGGACTCCACAGTTCTGCAGTGAACAGTCTGCAGCGAAGCTGCCTAGACACTTTAGATTGAAGATACACGATCATAAGGAGGCATTAATAGAGAAAAAGAGCAAGTGTACAGTGATGCTTTCTTCACACCAACACACATTGAGATGAAGACTTCAGACTTGCACACAGAAAGCCTATCTGTAAAAGAACAGCAGGTGGCTTCATGCTACACAATTATGTACTCACTACCTCTGCTTCAGATGAACAAAAAAAACGGACGAAATGTGAAAATTGTTAAATAACTCAAGTAAAAAATGTCTATAATAATAAAATATCTAAAAAATAGATACACTTATGTAGTATATATTTGTTAGGTACTATGGGTGTTCTATATAACAAGATTTGCTTATTTAAAGCATTAGATGAAGCAGTTCCCAAGAAGAAAGGGGAAATTAAAGCACTCCTATAGACTCCCTGAAGCTGCAGGAACATCAACAGAGTTGGCTTTCTTGTCAAGGTAGCAGGGATCTGTTTAGATAAACTGCCTCTGGCAACAGAACAACCTCCAGACAGACACTAATGCACTGGCAAGATTTTAGGGTGCTCCTGCTGTACCACCTCTGCTCCCTGTGCTCACTGCCACTGGAGGAACGCCAAGTAGCGGGGGGGTTGGCAGGCGGGGGGCACCCAGACGTGCTGCGGGCACCCAGCTTCAGAGGAACGCAGCAGGGAAAGGCGACTCTGCCAGCTGTCTGCATTCTGCAGGGCTGGAAGTGCCCATCTTCTCCATCCCACGCCACCCAGGGTCAGTGCCATCTCCCAGTACAGCTTTGCCCCAGAGGAGCATCTGACAGAAAACACTGTCACCTTTGCTTAAACTCAGGGTTCCTACTTCTCTGTGGATTCACAGGGATATGACTTTTGCACTGTATCTCTGTATAACCCTCCAAGCATACGCAATCCAGAAAACCTGTCATAAAAGGCATGAATACTAAACAGCCTGCAGTTTATCTAAGATGCTTCCATGTTGCTGCTCCTCCACAGGACCGGGGAACTGATCTGCCCAGTGAATTTTAAAAGCCTAAATATAAATAAGTAAATAGATCTCCTAATAAGCCAGGTGGTTATGGCTCACGTATCCAGCAGAGCAGCCAGACGTACGCTGCCCAGCCGTATTTGATCTGCCATACGGAAGTTATCATTTCTCTTCCAGCTTTGATTCTGTTTTACCTCTCTGGCCCATCTTCCGTGCCCACAGCCACTCCAGCCAGCAGCCCAGGCTTACGCAGCCTCTCCACCTCAACTGTTATTTCTGAGCAGTGCTATTTCACAGCCTTGACCCCCTAGGAAGATGTCTGACAACTCTTCCAACCCAGCTAAAACTTACTTCAGCTTCATCCCTTGCATCCCCTACCAAGACAGAAGTAGCACAGAGGAAATACTGCCCTACCTGCTCAGCCCCAGGCCCTGCCCACCACGCTTTTCAAGGTCTTGCTCAGCAGCCAGCAAAGGTTAACGGGGGGGTGTGCCAAATCCACATCATCTTCATTTAAAACATTCAGCTCAGGATTCTTTAAATTCAAATTGTATCACGCTTTGCCAACTATGACTACCACAACGCTGCGGCCAACAGATACCTGGCATCTGATCAGTGCTGCTTGTAGGACAGTGGTGTCCGCAGTGCAACAGTTAGCTGATGAACTTGTTCTCAAAAAACCTGGTTGCTACACAGATAGCAGCAGAACTTTGCTTTCACATCCATAGTTGACAGTAAGATACGATTACACTCGTTACCTGCCAGTCTTATATAATGAAATTGTTTGGCTTCCTTTTCTGTTCCTTACAACTTCGGTAGTCATAGAGGACCCTTAGCTCCTCTCAGATGGTGAAGGGGAACAGCCATGAGACAGCTCCACAGGAACCTCCTCAGCGTACCAAGCTGCACACAGGTGAAATGCACAGCCCTGAACCCAGCAGTGCAGCTCTCAGCCCCTGCTCAACCGCTGCCCAGCGCAGAGACCCAAACTCCAGGATGCCTGTTTTCTTTCTTCATTTAAGGCCTTTTGGCAGGTTTCTGACCATGCACAGAAGAGCTCCTCCGGGCGAAGCAACCTTTATCCCACAGCCAGGCCTGACCAGAGTCCAGGGAAGGTGCATTACTTCCCCTTTACTGTATTTCTTCAGTAGATGCTTTTTTATGTTAAAAACCTCAGGGCACATAGCTGCAAGCAGCAGTAGCTAGAGCATTCTGGGTGGTATCAGTACCTGCGATGGGCACGTTTTATGCCCAGTCCCCACATGCAGGCTTCTTGCTCTCCACTCTTTGATCCCAATAAGGGGAAGAGCAGCTGGAGCTGAGGCAAAGTGCTGCATGGGGACAGGCATGCACTTAGCATCTTGGCAGCAGCTGGGACATACGGAACATTTCTCTCCCTGGGGTGAGGGGCTACATGTACGAGCAACATGGGAGAATGGAAGCCAGACCTGCAAACTGAAGGCAAAGAAACTCTCAGAGACTTGAGAAAAGCAAAGGCGGGTGGATGTTTCCTCCAGAGAGAACAGATCTGCAGGTCTCGATGAGGACACAGTGTTGATGAATGCTGCTGCAGGTGGCAACGTTCGGGCTAAGCGTGATCCACCCCTGCAGGTAAACTGCAGGAGGGGCTGAGTAAAAGGACTGACACAGGAAGCAGATTTTTTTATTAGCTATTTAACAGCAGCATTTTATATAGTCTATACATATAGCAGCAACTAACCCAAGAAGAAACTGTGAAGGCCTGTCAAGTATTTGAACAGTGTCCATAACGAGATGGGTTATTTCAGTATTCATTCACCGTTTCTCTGCAAAATCTCCTCTGGTCAACAGAAAAGGTTTGCCCATCACCTAACATTTGGACAGAACAGACATAGCTCCTGAAGGGATGAGATTTCTTTGCGGGTGGAGAGGAAAGGTGAATGGGTTCTTCAGGATATCTGGTTAGAATAAAATTTTGGAGGGGTTACCTTGAAGTATCTCTCCTCTACACATTATATAGCAAGAAGAGTTATAAAGGCTTCCATTTAAATACCTATTTGAGAAATTACAGGAACAGTGCTGGGAGCAGACTGGGATCTCGTCTTCGTTGCTCTAAATCCTGCTTCACAAGGATCATTCCTTCCTCAGTGCAAAACTCAACCTTCGTGAAATTCAGAATCAGAATTCTGTCTTCTTCCACTCATATACAACCCTTATCAGGCCTGAACACCTCTCTACAATTTCCCTTTGAAAATACCCACTGTATCACACACAATCTTTAGACCTGGAAAAGAAAAAAACAGTGGCAGCAGGTAACATGAGCACATTCAAAGCAGCAGCACAGGATATTCCCATATTCCTTTGTTGTTCTGTTGTTCTTGATTTGTCATCCGGCACATGCAACCGCAGAAGAGCATGTTTTTCCACAATTAAAAAAAATCACAATTGCCTTTCTGACTCCATTCAAATGGACATGCTCTGTTTGCCACCACGATGATAAGACTGAAAATAGTGTCTAAAATAAGAATATAACACATCGTGGACCTCCTGACCCAAAAAAGGTAGGTTACCACCATCCAACAAGTAACTGGGACAATAACATCTGAAAAATAGAAAAGCGCAAAACTACAAGAAGAAATGATAATAGGGAAACAATCTACTTAACATTAACGTCAGCCCTAAGAATTTTTCTGAAAGCCCACAACAATCTATCCTCTAAAATGAACTTTTTCATATGCTGTATGACCAAAAGCTTCGCTGAAATCAGAGCCACCGGTCTTTTCTTTTTTTTTTTTCCATAAAGCTTTTCTAACTGCAGTCAGGTCCCAAAGTAATTTGTTCCTTACTAGCACAATTCTCTTAATTCCCTGATCAATTTAATATTTTTTATTCAACAAAACCAATTTTAGACATTGTTTCCTTTGTACGTCTGTAGCATAAACCTGTTATATCTACACCAACCAGGTTAGCTTCTAGATATTGTTTCTTCAGAACTGTGATCAAATCATGCTTGCTTTGTTTTTTTCTTGCAGGACACAGCATTGGAAATGCATGAATAATTTAAAATGATGTGCTTCAACTTATTTTTGTTACCACTTATGAAATACACACCAGCAGACGAAAAATTTATTTGATGGATAAATATAACTTAAAATTTTTATCCTATATCTAGAGTGATTTTTTAAAAATATGCAAAAATCATGGCTTACTTGGAAATAATTGCATACAATAACACTATGTCTGTTATTTTTTTCTGATTCAATGATAATGGTATCTATACACCGACATCCAACTTTCGAGGTTAAGACCGAGAATAAACTTACAAAATATCTGCAACATCATGCGTACAATTGTACACTAAAAAAATTGCCACTGCATCCTATTTAAGTGTCCATGTATAGCAAACAAAAAAAATAGAACTATACTTGAAGAAGAATCACAATATATCTGAAAATCGACCTTTGGCTTTTCTGAAAGTAAACAAGCAACGTTCTTTTGTTATTGGAAGGCAATACTGGTTTTAGAATTGACGCATCCATTTAGGCACCCTGAAAATGAACTAAACCATGCTTTACCACTAGACACCACCAACCTGAACAAGAGAGAGAACCCCATCGAGCTACCAGAGACCGCAGTAGAGACCAAGGAAAGCACCACTGCCGGTTTGGCTGCCATCTCTGTGCGTCCTGTAAGCTGGGTCAATTTTTTTGGTCCACGTACCTTCTCACAACAAGAACCACAAACATCAAATTCACTTGCTGTAATCCCTTCCAAATCTTGTGCTCATCTCCTTTCCAAAGACCAACAAAATCCTCTGAGCTTTCCCTGCCGCTGGTTATACCCTAGCATTTCACTAGATACAGCAAAAGAAGGAAAAGCCTCTGGCAAACACATGTGATAGCTTGCTGAAAGAGGTGTAGTACTGGAGAAAAGCAGGCAGGCCACTTTGCAATTTGTATTTAACACAAGAACAAGGAAAGAGCCCAGGAACTTCAGACACTGAAACTTAAACTTAACTTCAAGCTGTGAAGAAGATGGAAATGTTATATGGCATTTAAACCAGTGTAACTGAAAAAGGAGCAGTCAGTACAGATTCAGAGAAGGAAGGTCAGGTCTGGAAAACTTTTTTTTCTTTTAAGTGTATGACTGAATTGGGAAATAAAGGTGAAACTAGGAACATCATTTATATCTATATAGGGTAAGCATTAGGATTGTACATCACATGCTGGGTTAATGTACAAGGTCAGAAAGTACAACATAAGGAAAGAACTACTGAAATGGATTAAAATTGGCTTGAGGACAAGCAGCACCAAGTATCTTCAGAACATAGAATAAATTTGACTTTACTGTCAGTGAAGCTTGTCATGTGGCAGTGAAATGATATTGGCACATAATGTGTCTAGACAGCATGCTTAAAAAAACCCAAAACATACATTTTTATTTCATGTGTCAAGGGTAAGAGACTTCAGTATCAGACTACAATGAACAGACTAAGTGCAATGAACAGTAATACTTACAGCTGACCATCTTTCCACAAAATAAAACCTTCTCCTTCCCTATAATAAAAGAAAATGCCAACTACAAAGTCATTATGCCAAATTGTAAGTGACGGATGGAATAAAAAAAAAAGAAAAAAAGCCTGTTTACTGCAGAGAGGAAATGCAGCTATTTCTGTAAATGAGAACCATTACAGAACTTACCATTTATGGATTTTAACATTTCTGTTGCTCTGTGCATAATGACACATAATTTAAGGGTCAATCTTAATTCACAGTTGCTGGTCTTGTCTAATGTGTATCTGTGATTTAATGCTCTAAATGCAAGGAAAAACATTTACCATGCTGAGATGCTGCCAAACAGGAACAAACACTTATTTTCAATGTGCATGTGCCAATGTTGGGAGAAGACTGCCTTCTCCATGATATGAAGAAGAATTTTATTGATCTATTGGAAAGGTTTTGAAGAAGAATTTTCCTGCAACTTTTTTTTTTTCACCTATCCTTAATCACAATTGCTAACCCTGCACTCAGGTTTTCTTTTCTACAAGAACCCTCATCGCTTTATTGCTCACAAGACTGATAAAAAAGGACACCTTAAACAAAACAGAAATTTCCAGATTTTTTTGGACTAGGTACACTTGTGTAACAGCGATAAGCAACAAGAAGTAATTGAATACTGAGTTCACAAAAGGGATGAACATTTGAAAAGCCAATTTAAAAAGCAGTTATTGTACTTAATACCTACAGGAGATGCACAGCAGTTCAGCCAAACTAATGATTTTGTAGATTTCATCGTTGTCAGGAAGTGGATTGAGCAACTATTTAATGAAAAACCATTTCTTCCATTTTTCTAATCTGTCGCCATGAGTACAAAAACACTCTCATTTGTTCAGTTCATGATCTATTTTGAGGCAGAGCAATCACCCTGTTTCCCATTATAGCTGATGCCTCTCTAACACTGTGTCAGAACCACAGAGGAGACTATCTTCTGTTGCATTTCAAAAGAGAAAGACAAAAACAAAGCAGTTCCAGAACAAGGGCAATATATTTTTGGAAAACCACACTTGTTACGTGGGCTATATTTTATTTTCCACTTTGCACTCAGATAAATTTGAGAGAAAAAAGCGAAAGTCATTATTTAGGAAGACATGGGTTTTCCCCCATATAGGTTACTTTCTATAGATTAGTTCAGCATCAGCCCTCACACGTAGTTCAAACTGAGAAGTCTTCATATTTATATGTATACGCATATAGCTATAATTTATTCATCACACTGATTAAACCAAATAAAGAAGCCTTTAGTCCTCCTGATGAAATTCCTATTTGCTGCCATTGTAAAATTTAGAAAAACAAAGATGAATAAGCATGCATCCTTTTAAGTGCAGGAAAATACATTCTTTACGATGCACTGGAAAAGGGGGACAGTGAGATCCACCCTGAACAAAGATAACAACTAAAGGTCAACAAATACATGGAGTCAAGAGATCAAAATAGGATGAGAAGAGTTGGAGGCTGACATTATTACGAAAACTACCAAACACTGCATATATGAAGTTTTTGAAGAGGTGAAAAAAAGTCAGAATTGTGGACTTCAGTCACAAAACCCATACACTTGGCACAATTTCTTTAACAGCAGTCCAGGACTTTCCTGTGTAGTGAGGCTCGAGGGATGCATGCTGTCTCACTGACTGCTACCATGGCGTTTTCTGAAACTCCTAAATAAAAGAGCATTAGAAGAACAGGCAAACTGGATCAGACCAATAATCCCCGCGGTGCAACATCACACTTGCAAGCAGCAGCCCTTCAAGACAGAGGCCTAGAACAGAACATAAGCAGCTCAGATTTTCTAAACGGGAAGTTCTCTCACTTTCTCCATGGATTTTTCCTCCAAGAAGCTGCCCCGCCTCACCTCCCCTTAAGCCCATGTCTGCCTCCAGCCCCACATCGCTGCCTGTCAAAGCCCTCCACAGACAGACCGCCGGAGATGCACGACCTCCTTCTGCCTGCTTTCAACTTGCAAGCTGCTCGTTTCCTTTGATAACTCCTAGCTTTTGCACTGCACAAGGAGGGAACTATTGATTCCTCTTCGCTCTCAGGACTGTGATGCTGTATTTCATACATTTGTCTTCCTCCCTGTCCTGGTTCGGAACTGCTTCAGTTCTGCTCTGTCCTGTCCATGACAGAGACCAGTTATACACACAGCCTGGATCCATACCGTACCACAGTGATCCTCCTCTGTTCTCTTCTCCATTTTTCGTATTAATTTCTAACATTCAACTTGCTCTTGGTGGACAGCCACAGATCACTGAGCCAACCTTCACACTCAGTTATCATTTACAACGCCAACAGCTCATTCCCAAGTGAGGCCAGAACCCCTCATTTTGTGTATAAGGCCAGAATGGATCTTTTCTGACTTGTTTCACGCTGGTTTTAGCTATGCAGAACTTTATGTGCCTTTTGAGCACACATTTGTCCACTGTTTTGTCCTAAGACCATTGCTGAACCTATGCCTGACCCTTCTCATGTAAAATGCAACACGCCCACAACAGCCTTGACAGCAATGAGAACAGAAATGGGCAGGGAAGCTCCCTAGAAGAGGCTGATATTTGCAGCCAATCTCCACCCGTGGTCATTAAGGTGGAATTCGGTTTGACTTCCAGCGGGGCTCAGCCTCTCCACACCCCCCCTGAGCAAGTACATCTTACTTATCCAAACCTCCTGTGCCTAGCCACAGCCGATAGAAATGCCACCACCCATTTGGGAGAAAAAAAAAAAAAAAAGAAAGCCTTCTAAAAACTGGAAACCAAACTCCATGTGAAGATTTAAGCCCGAAGAGTAAACAGAATGGGTACCACTTCTGGAAAGTTCTACACCACTTCTGGCAGAATAGGACCCCGAACCAATTTTCTTGCAGTGCTGGAATTCCTAACAGTCTGTTCAGCTCTGCCACACCGCGTTGACCTTCTGTTACCAACAAACAACAAGGAAACGCAAACCCACTACAGAATTGTTTCTATGGTATTATCTGCCACGAGGTTAATGCCGGTCTGACTGAAACACCAGCTGGGGAAAACAGATCTTGAGATAGGTACGTAAAATCTGGAAAACGTTCTGCAGGGATATTCTTCAAAACATTCTGCCCAGCTGCTGCACTGTGTCGAAGCTGCTGCATGGTGGCTGTTACCAACAGTGCTGGGAAGGCACCAGAAACCACGCAACTGTGATACAAAACAGTTCTTTTTGTAAGGCCTACTCCCTAAGATCTGTAAAACTCCCAGAACCAAGGAAAAGTCTTACCAAAAAGTCAAGCTACAAATGCGACTTGAGACTGGGAAGCTTATTCCCCACTCCTCCAATTTTATTTTATTTTTAAAATCTAATTGCAGTTTTTACTGAGATGTCTAATTTACACGAATGCTTCCCAGCGACACAAATGCAATCAAGTATGAGACAATGGCTTGAGAGCTGTACAGATGACATGAAAACCTACTCTCAAACTACGTTATAAATTTAATACCTGCAGAACCCAGGTGTCCACATGAGATTAACAAAACATCCCTCTGTCTTCCCATCTCGTGTGATAATACCCACAGTATTTTAGCCATCCGTACAAGCATCTCCAGTGCCATTAAAAATAGAAAATCAATTCTTCCAAGACAAATAAAATTTATATAAATAAAAAAATATACTTCATCAGCCTTTAATTTACTTTTTTGTTGCAGGGGAAACACTCATCTGACATACAGAACTGCCAGGACTCAAAAACACAACTCAAAACTATTTACATAAAAATGCACACATTTTTTGTGTATGGAAAGACATTTACAGTTATTTAAGGTATATTTTTTTTCTGGAACTGTAAAAAATTATTTTCTCATGCTTCAAAAACATAGCCTGTAAAATAAATAAATAAAAGCTAGGACTTTTTGTTTATCCTTGGAATACCTACATGTGTGTTTTAAAAGGCAGCAATGCTTTACAAAACTAAAAGCTAGTGGCAGCCATTCTCTAGTAAGAAATCAAACAACAACAACAGCAAAACACAAACTTCCCTACCTAATTTACTCTGCATTACTATTTTTAGTACTACCTTCTAAGGTTTTAATAAAGTTGCTAAAAATTCAGTAACAGTAATAGATAACTTTGCTTATTTATTTCAAGGATGATGACTTCCTGCTCTACAAGAAGTCATGACATTTTTAATGAATTATTTCATACAGCAAGAACTCTTTATGCTGGTCTGACAGCCCTTGTGGTCTCATTCCTTATCCTCCTCCTACTCTGAAAGCCACACAAGTCCCTAGGAATGAACTGACCCCTCACCATGAGTCATTTTATCAAAATATGCCTGTTACAGGTGTGCTAAATTCCTCTGTAGTGCAGCATTTCTGTTCATTAATATTTTGTGCACTGTATAAGCACATCTAGTCTTCTGCAGTCCACCCACTTTGCAAATTGATTTTAATAGATCTGTAAGGTTAGATTCGTCTGATCGATAAATAATTGGTGGTCAAGTACAAAAAGAACAAAGTGCACCAATTTGATTATTTTCCTGCTTGTTTCGTGATGCCCACACTTCAAAAACCAAACAAACAAAACCAAAACAAACCCTCATTCATATTTTTCTGGCTATTGACAAGAAATATGTAGGCTCACGTGTACAGCTCAGTGGTCACGTTTTTTCCAGAAAGATGATCAAACTTCTCTCCAAGCAGCTACCTCCCCTTCTAAAGGCAAATAGGTGTCAAATGTGAAGTTAACTCTACTTTAGAATAAACCATCAACGTATCTTCTTGTTACAAATTATTGACCTCCAGGAGAATGACAGCAGCTATAGTAACAATGCTAAGGAAATGTAGTTTTGATTGGTTTATTATTTTATTGAGAATCCCAGCAGATGTTTAAGCAAGGCTGCATTCACAGGCTTATGCATTTTGCGGTAAGGGAGTCTCATATATGCTACAATTTTAGTTGCAGTATTAACAACACTGGAAAGCCCTTTAAGTTAAAGGCTCTAAGTTTACATGCTTCTTGTGACAGCATTGCAGTTTCCATATGGAAATTCAAATGGCATACACAAAAAGTACAAATTATTTTGTAAAGTCCTCATTGCTTAGCAATGAATAGAAGCGATGGGAATTTCCCAGAAGGGTCAACATTTTTTTCTACCTTATTCTAAAATGCCTTCTGGAGAAAGCAGGGAGGCTGAAAAAGAACTTTCCTTATTAAAAAGTTTAGCTTTTTCACTTGTCTTCCTATTTGCAGATTAAGCAATCATCAGCAATGCAGTTTTGATGCCACAGATGAGCATACCAATTTCCTGTCCATCTTGCTTCATGCATTCTAATAATCATTTATTGACTTAAATGTCTCTTTCTTTTCACTTTTTTATTTATTATTTTGGAAGAACAAAAATGCTCTGTCAACATCAGAGGGAGTATTATAAAAATTATGTTTAGCGAGCCCTGCAAAAATAGCATCTTTTCAGTTTAAAGAGAAGTATCACATGTGGAACCTCCCCTTCAGCCCCTGCATCCCCTGGCAGGTAAAAGAGAATCAGGTTCAACAACACTGAAAGAAATGTAAACTTCAGAGTATGCAACACAAGAATGTGATGACTGGATTTGGTACAAATCTGAGACATTATACCGGTTCAAAAGGTCCCTGAACAACATAGCACTAAAGCTTTCATTATTTTAGCAGGTGGCACATTATCACTCTTACAGACTGGTAATTTTCCTTATTATCCCCTTGACTGCACATATAACACAGCAATATGACCCTAATAATGACTATAAAAATTTCCATTAACAATGGAGCTTGCTATTTATGCACACAGAATGTGATACCAGACCAGTGTATGTGATTTTTTGACTGATGCATTGTGCTACCGTGTAAGTCTGCAGCATTTTCACACCACCACCACCACACAACAAACTGTTACAGGGTATAAAACCCATAACTTAGCATATTTAGTTTTATAAACCTTACGTTTCCTCATCTGTCCCAGTGACAACAGAACTGCACAACAGGAAGAAAGCACAAAAGCACATTATTATACAAGAATCAAATTGCAAATTATTTCACTCTAAGCATATATGAAGCTTTGTACTTGGATGCACGAGTAAAACAGACATTTAAAAAGGTGCAGAGTTACTCAAAATGCCTGTAAGTTGTGCTGTTGTTTCTCTTCCGTCATTCTGTAATCACGTATGTCCCTCAGAAAAGACAGAAAGGATCTGTCCCTCAATAGATTTATTATTACCATCTTCCCAGAGAAACTGCTGCCCTGAGATGCACAGAAGGTGCCCGCAAATCTCAGTCCCTAACTCTTCTGTGCTTAATAAATGCTCAGAGACAATGCAAAAAAATCCTGCAAGTTGCAAAGGCAGCAGCCAGACACTGCTTTTGCATGGCCACACAAGGGCAGACACAGCAAGGGACCCAGGTCGCTCTGTCACACCATGTTTGTGTATGCTCCTTCATCCCTCCTTATTTCAACAGCAGAAACATGCACCATTGCTCCCCCCAGTTCTCAAATGATTGAAATATTGATTATTGTTTCCTCTCTGAAGGGAAAAAAAAGAACAAATCATACTCTGATTCTTCCTGAAGAATGATGACAAACATTTGGCCTGACGGCGCACAGTCATTAGAAATCATCTTTACTGAACTGATTTTGACAGTTCCTTCAGCAAACCTCATATCTTTGTAAAATTTTGCACTAAGTAAAATAATTAATTTTCTGCATTTAACATGTTTAGCAATTAAACATTCATATCACCACCTCTGATTCTTTTCCTCTTAAATGTCACATCAGCAAAGAAAGCACTGAACACCGAAATTATTCTTTGCTTGCAAAACTGGGGCTCAGTAACCAGATGAAGATTCATTTTGAGACCTTCTATTGAGACACGCTCTTCACAACTAACTGATACGTGCTTTGATCACCTGGATCAGCAAAGAACTGCAGGTGGTTACCAAGTCAGACTGCAAAAATAAGGACAGTGGTGCATACAAAAGACGACGCCAACTTTCCTCATCAATGGCAGGATCTGAAAAGACTTACCCTACTGCAGTGATTTATGCTTTTTTTCAGCAATAGAAGCTGAATGAGATCAGTGCTGGGTGTTTTTCAAAAGCTTCTTTGTTTTAAATTATCCCTAAACCAACAAAAACACATAATTGCTACAAGGTTGTGAGATGATTTCTGTTATCCTTACTCCCATATTCAGTATCAGAAAATTATCTGTATCTATGAGATTCTCCAGCATGGAATGTGAACTGGAGAAAACATGAAATACAGAATTAATGCATTCATAAGACAACTGAGTTAATAAAAAGAGGGATACCACATGTAGGGTTGTTTTTTATTAACTCAGGTGTCTTGAGAATGCATCTAACACGACTCTTTCCCTTTTCAAAAGTACTTCACATCCTTCTCCCCTATGATGGTGCTAACTGATGCCTGATGGTTTAAAAACATAATCCAGGAAAGACAAGCAGGATTCTCACACATTTTGTCTAGTGCTTTTTGTTACTAAACAGTTTTCAAAAGCATATGGAAATAAGAATTCAGTCAAAATTACCTTAATAACCAAGTCAAACTTCTGGTGCAAATCTCTGTTTATTGGTTTCAGGAGCGTGAGTTCAGCTGTTGTGAGATTCATATGGAAATACTGTGGATAATCCTCGGGAGTACCTGCAAAAAAGACACTGAGGTTTGAACAAATCTGAAAGATTTAGTTTAATAATGCATTTTATTCATAAGTCACTAAAAGAACAAAACCCAATCCTGTTACTATAAGGATAAAACATTGCATAATGTGTACATGTAGCCTAATTGTACAACAAACAGTATGCCTTTAATAACATCATTTCCTTACTCCCTCTAATCATGAAGGTTCCTCTCAACTGGGAATACCTAAATAGTTGATAATAACAGCAGGAGCTCCCACACACCTGCAGTTGGTGGAAATTCAGCTTCTCGGGTTCCAGGAGATTAGTACACATGTAATCAGCTAAGAGGATATACAGAGAAATGTTGTTTCACTGCAAATCATCTTCCACTTCCACCCACCACATTTCTGAAACCCAACTTGCTAAACATACAACTGAGATTTCTCTCTTCAGCTTTGAAGTAAAGCTTCCCTTGAGGTATCACATCATGACACTAATCACAAACCAAACAACGCTACGTACCATGTCCTGCATGCAAACATACACACAAAGGAAATACGTGAGGTGTTGCAATATAAAGATTTTACAACTATGCTTGAGATATCCATGTTATCGCTTGAGGACAGTGCCCAGATAGTTGCAATCTAAAATAGGTGCTTTAATACTTTGGCTCTTGTAGCTCTCTCGTACCTATGGACAAACTCCTGTTATTACTTCAGTACCTGTCACCTTACGAATCTAAGAAAAGAAGTTTCTAATCAGAGGAGACACCAGATGAGACCTTATCCACGTCTAAGAGCTTCCACTCATCATCAGCAAGTAGTGCCTTGGTTCAGAGCTCCCAGGATACTCTCTGACCCGGTTAAAGCAGAGGCCATCAGGGCCGGAGTGCAGCTGCGAGCCCACAGAGACCCCGCTGCGCCTGGCCTGTGCCGTGCAGGTATGTCCTCAGGGCTCCATGCTCAGGCCACCAGGCTCTGGCACAGGACCAAGCAGATAGAAGGAGGTAAGAATTAAGCTACAGTGATTTTGAGCCCTGTGGCTCTCAAAGAAAGCAGGCAAAAAGGTAGCAATGGGTGAGCGTTAATTGCCAGGGCTGGATGAAGCCATAACAGTATAGGATACCGTTCAGCAGCAGTCTCTTACCTACCTGACACCACAGCCTATACCACATTTTTTTCTAAAAAAGTAAGGTATGTTCAGTCCTTGTTTGTGTATCAGAAAGCTGTACCCACCTACTGTACTCTCGTGTCTCGTCCCAGTTTATTCTGGTTTCATTGCCTGACTTTCCCTCAGCTGGGGAGCTGAGAGCACAAACCTGAACAGAGCAGGGCTCAGAAAGCCGAAGCTGTTAGCAACAGCATGAACTCTGGCATCTCACAGCTTAGCAGTATTACTAAAAGCATCCGAAGAAACAAAAATACGGATTAAGTGTCTAAGATCTTGAGTCATTTTAGGTCTAGGCATAGTGTGGTGTAGCAGCTGAGAGGCAGAAAGCACTTTGCTGATAGTATGAATGCCTCACTAAGTCCCCAGAGCTCCCGGGTTCCTGTATCTTAAAGCAGCCATGAGAGCAGGACAAATACTGCCAGGCCAAATCCTCAGCACAGAATAACAGGCTATAAGATTCAACACAAAAAAGACCACTTTTCTGATAAATGATGCTATTACTGTTCACCTTTGAAGTAGAATGATTAGAAACCGCTTTTTGAAAGTCAGTAGCTACCCCAGGAGACAGATTACTGCCGAAACCCATGTGCAGTAATTTAATTTGTCCCTCATCATATGACAACTGTTTGCTAAATTGTGTCTCTGTATATATAGGTATCACGGAATCATATATACACATACACACATTAATACACACATACCCCACATACCTTCTGTGAATTTTTCTCTATACATCTATGCCATACACCTCTATGAAATAATTTTTCCTCAACACCACCAACATAAATGCAGAGTTTCTAACTCTAAGACCTTTTTCTCCCTCCTTTAAATTTTGACTCCTAATTAACAAATGTAATTTTTTAAGAGCACCAGGCATCCAGCAGCAGTTCTGAGCACATGGCAGATAACAGATTGCTGTACTCTTAGGAGACTGCACTCACATGGGTTGATGCTGAGAGTTAGGAAAAATCAAGAAATTAGGGATGAAACTCAAAAAGCACCAAGAAAGAATAAAAGAAAGAAGAAAACAGAGTTCCCTGAAGGAGAACAAATACATAAGTGAGGATGTAGATGGCTATAAGAGGCACAAGATGATCTACAGCAGGGAAGATGAAGCTAACATTGTATAAAGACACCAGAAAAGAATCCAGGAAAAAAAAAAAAGAAAAAAAAAAGAAAAGGAGGAAAAGACAGCAAGGAGGACGATCAGGAAAGAACAGATTAGAGTATAACACAGCTGGGATGCCTAAATCCTAACCAATGATGCCTGCTTAGGTGCTGCCTACCACAGGAAGTCTCCAAACGCTGGGATGCCTTACATACTGAAAGCAAAGTTTTCCAGGAACTGCTTCTGCACAAAAACAGTTGCACCCTGACAGAGCAGAGCAACCCTCAGTCTATGTTGCTGCCTGATCTGCTTTAAGAAAGGAGGAATTGCCTACTACAGCTCTAACTAGGATGATTGTGCAGGACAGGACAATGTCGACAATGTGAAGAGTGCTCTTAGGTTTGCTTTTCTTGACACTGAGGAAGGCTTTCACCGTGGGGCCTGCCATGCATCAGGGAGCTAGTAGGGTTAGAGAGAAATCCCTGAACATGTTGCTGCGTTTTTTGTCTCTGTTTAAATATCAAACAAGTAGAACAGTTAGATTTCTGAAGCTGGTAGAAGAAATCACAGACACAGTTCCATGGTCAAATCCAGAAGCTAATGATTTAAAGGAAAAAATGACTTTTCCAAAGGACCAGACCGGAGAAAAGAAAGCCTTAAAAATACCAACAAAGCCAACTCAGGGTAGACTTTCAAACAGGACTGAGTAGTAAATGCAGAACAAGTGCAGCACAGGGTTGTGATGTAGTTAGCACGAAGGAACAAAATGGGGTGAGGCTGCAGATGAGAGTAACTGAGAAGATGGGCTGGTCCTATGCTGTTTCTGATGCACATGCTACATGCAGAGGGATGCCAGGCACTCTGTGTGGGTCTACTGCAATGACTTATGCATATTAAAGTTCCTTAAAGTCAATGCGTGCAAAAATTTGTGCACTAAAAAATTCCAAACATCAGGTTTCCAAGATATCAAGCATAAGAGATGAACTATTACAGTTCAATTTTCTCCTCTGAAGTACTTTCTTCATGTACATTAGCCAATACTTGAAACAGAAGACAATAACCCCAGTAGCACTCTGCTGAAACTAGTGCTCTAATCTTGGAATGAACCTTTAGGAATATTTAAGACTTGAACTTCTATAATTTTATCAGTACGAGTCCATAACTACTTGAACAAGCACTTTCAGACATCTTGATACATCCTTTGAGAGGATTGCACTCAGAGGTCAGAACAAGAGAGCAAGCAGAAAATGATGGGCTTGGGCTATTTCTTCATTTCTGAAGTGCCTTACCCTCAAGTTACTTTTGTCTTCGGCAGTGCTATGCTCGCGTGAATGTGTAGCAACTTTCACAGGCATTTTCCTCATCAAGCAAGTTTCTTAACTCCTTCTCAATGGATTACAGGGGAACCTGTTGTTCTCAGAACTGGAGAGGTTCACTTTTACCCTCCTCACAGGAAAGACATTTGGTGAAAGCAGCACTGAAGCATTTACCTGACACTTGAAAGGCCAGTTACCTTGAAAGCATGATAGGCAGAGATCTTTATGAGCACTTAAGGACGAGGTTAGTAGGCCACAGCAGGTGGAAGTGAGTTATCACTGCAGTGATGCTGGGCTTTGTTAACAGAAAGACTTCTTGACAATATATCCTAAAGGTATCAAGAAAGATGTGCAGAATTCGTATACAACATCCACAGCGCCCAAAGCATATGCTAGGACTTGACTTGTACAGGTGTGCAGCAGAAGGAAGAAAGCAGTGTAAAAGAACCACCGCATTAGAACTCAGTAAAATCAAATAAAATTCAAAATCAATCTCATTTCGGTAAGTAGCTTATTCTCTCATTCTGTATGCACAGTTCAGACCTCCCAGTGTTTAAAAAAAGACATATCTGAGCATATAAAGAACTACATTTAGATCTAAAGCAAGGGAAAATCCATGTGAGAAATATCTGCAAGGCCTAATTTCCTGTGAAACTATTTAAAATTTTCTGCAGTAAAGGCTACAATATAAATAGCACTGTGTACTGGCAAAATGAAGAAGGACTTCAAATCTAAAAAGAAATCCTTCTGAAGACCATGGCTCAAAAACGAGAAAAAAAAGAGTAGCCTTTCCAATGAGCAATCAACAACAAAATCAGACTGCTATAATGCATGTTTCTAAATTATTTCTTCCTGGTCACAACAATCACTCAAACATTAAAAATATCACACGTTAATAAACACAATTTTTATTAAGTTAACCTTCTAATGAACTTTGCAAGTTACTCAAAGAACATCAAACGAATGGGCTAAATGTTGCACTTGGACTTAACTGTCAATAGCTGAACTTATAAATAAACCAAGTCAGTTTCCACATATAGAAGTACTTGGTGCATTTGTTCTACAAATGTTTACAAACCTCCTTAACAAAGTAAGCCACAGGCCAGCTCTGTGGCAGCAATTCATTTGTAGAAAAAGTGTCCAATATGTCAAAATCACCTAAAAATGTGGTGTTACTTGTAATCATTGCGAAGCTTAACATTAACGGTTTCCTATGACCTTAAGCATTGGCCAGCTCTGCATGGTATGGCAGTCATTCTTTTGTACCCTCTGAAGATAGTCCTGAAAATAACACACATACCAATCCATCAAACCTGCTTTTTTTTCCCCTTTAACAACAGACCTATAGTATACAGAAGCCTGTTTGTTTGTTTGTTAAAGACAAGTAAAACTATTCAATATGCTAATAATTAAAATCTAGACTTTCACAGCAAGAAGTCCACATAGCTGCAGTGTAATGCAGCAAACATGAAAATGATGCAGTTACACAAAATACAAATTCTCAACTCCCATGCTAGACACAGGGTACAGAAAATACTACAGTGTTAAGTCTCTGTTTGTGAAGAACAGGGCAGGTGGAGAACTTGAATTGCAAACCACCGCCTTAGGCCTTTCCATTATTAAATCATACAAGCTAAGCAATTTGAAACAGATGCCGAACAGAAGAAAATAGCAGGAGAAAAATAAATAGCAGTATAAAAGATATCCCCCAGCGAAGTATCTATCTCTGAACTCTTGCTACAACTGCACCCCTCTCTGACCAGAAAAGAGCAATGTCAACTAAAAAACAAAAACAACCAACCAACAAAAAAGCCACGAGGGAAAGAAAGCATGCAAGCTCACAGGCACCAAATTAAAGTTGAATGCAGTAAGACCCTTTAAGTTGCTCTGTGACAGGAGACTTTTGGAATGAACCTGCTCTAATTGCCTTTCTGTAGCATCTGTTACACAACTGCCTCTGCACCTGTGAACGAAAAAAATGCATTGCAGCACAGCTATGAGCACAGACAAGTCTCTCTCATTTTGCTTGCTGTGTTGCTCCATTGGCCAAATCAGAAACTTCTGAATCTAATCTGAACAAATAACAACAAATAATGCAGCCATTTGGAATAACTTCTACATTGCAGTTAAACATATATAGGTAGAACAACGATTTCAAACATCCCACTAACCACAAAATTTATTAGGTTTCCACACTCCCAGTCAATCTTTCTCTGGTCATAGCAAAGCGACCGATCATGAGTGATAGCAAGAGTAGCAGACACCAACCAACTAGGATGGAATAGAGGATGCCCGGTCGATCAGAAGGAGGCTGGATGTTTCGGTCTTGATCTATGGCTTGTATGGGTGGAGTGACACTGATAGGGTTCACATGTGCCTGAAATGAAAAATCAGACAGATTTCAAACAAATTAGAAAGCCAGTAGGCAGGTCTTTAGGTTTAATACAAAAACATCCCACTGTAAAGGATATTTGCTGAAGTTCTAGGAGAAAAAGTACTCATGTATTTAAGAGAATACTTACAGCACATGTCCCATTGAAATCGAAAGTATGTAGATAACGTACGTATTTCTACAGCGATCTTCTGCGCTTTTGATACATTTTATATTACAACGGTGTCTTCAAAGAAAGGCTCTAAGCTCATAAATGTTCAAGCAAATGCTTGACTATGCTACTATAAATAGTCCCTTGAATCAGACATTTGAGACATCATCACAGCAGTGAAATACAGCAAATGCTTTAAAGAAAAGAAATAAAAATAAATCCTATTTGAGAATCATTAGGAACAATACAATAATTTATACTACAAAATAAATTCAAGCCAAAGTACCAGACATTTCAGGGATAGGCACATTTGAAAAGTTTGGACAGACACTACAGTCATTCATACTGCAATAATGCACACCAGGATGGAGCAGTAGAGTGATCTCGCATGCTGAACATGGAAACAGAAAGCAAGAAAAATAGGCCTTCTTATCCTATTCAAAGGCTTTCATTTTGTTTATTATTTGTATTCCTGTTTCGTGACCCACCTAATTAAGAGCATTCCTGTATCTACTTGCAGCACGAAGCCTTCATTGTACCTCTGAATGTTTTCTGAAGCTTCCCTATGCCAACACACTCTCCAGGGGTAACACCAGTGCTGACATTCCCAGCTCAAAAAGAACAGTTTCAGTAACCTTGGCTGTTTAGTCAACTAGAAAAGTAGCTACTCCATTAATAAATATGTCCCAATCTTTCCCCTCCCCTTCTTGTAGCTTTTAATTGCATGGCCAAACTGTTCAATAACCTCTATGAAAAGCCAGTCACCTTTTTCTCCACATATGACTAAACCTGGCAGCCTTTGCTTTGGAGAGTTCTAACACTCCACGTTCTGCAAGAGGGAACTTGAAATTTAGCATAAGAATAGGAGTGAGACAAGTCCACGCTTGGTCAAGTTTTGGCACAGCCTTTAGAAACCCCCTCTGCTAAGATCTAGAAGAAATCTGCAAGAGTGTTAAGTGATGCCTTCAATAAATCTATAGGGAAAAGAGATGAGCCAGGAGGAGGAAAACAAGACAAGATGGATGCAAGGGAACCTGTGAGAGGAGAGTTAATACCTCCTGCTTCTGATTTTGGACATGGAGCCACGTGGCTGTCTGCAACAACACACAAGCAACTCTGCCCAGGGTCTGCCCCGCAGAAGTCCCTTCCCTCGGGTTCCCGAGGGCTCCTCTGTGCTCAGCACCCAGGTCTCGCAGCCCTGCGTCCTGCCACAGCTCTCGGCTCGGGGCACAGAGCGTCTGCCTGCCAACATGGGGCCGCTGCATCCTCACTTCTGGCTCTCTGCTTAGGGCTTCTTCCACAGCTCACAATGAGCAGAAGAGGTCCTTTGCTTCCACTTTTGACTCTTTAAAAAATTAAACTCTTAAAAGTGTAATGAGGAAGATGGGCTCAAAATAGGCATAAAGAAAGAGAGAAGAAGATATATTTGACATACGTTTGAATTTTTAAAGTGCTTTAGGACTGCACAGAAGTTACATGCTGAGAGACAAGATTATGCGTAAGTGTCCAAGACAAAAAGATGCTATTTTTAAAGCTATAGATCAGTTGAAGCACTTGCAGGCAAATCTAGATTATGGTTAAAAATATGCCCACAACAAAATAAATCATTTGCTAAGACTAGCTAAATTTTTAAGTCACAATTACAATACTGCAGGTCAAGCTGAAATGTCTCAGTCTATGCTAGAGAAACAGCAATGGATCTAACCTTGTCAATAATGAGCTGTCAGCTGTATCTGGCTGCTGAAAGTACACTAAAATAATACTTTGTGGATGTATAATTCAGATAGCAAGGACATGCACTTGCTTTACTTCCCAATTCAAGGAGAAGCTCAAAAGCAGCATTTAGAAAAAACACATTTGAAATTAAAGAGATTTTACTTGAACAATATATAACACCCCATACTGCCACCATTACACTAACTCCTCCAAACCAAAGCAATCAATTGAACAGAATGAGTTGTATAAGAAAACAAAGAATGAAAGATGAAATCCACTACGTTTTTATTCCATGCACCATGCAAGCTGGTTTTCTAAGTACTGTACACGCTCTGAAGCGGGCTGCTCATAAAACAGAAAATACCACGCAACACGATCAGTCACAACCAGCTGAAATGCCTAGGGATAATTTAAAGCAGCTTTCAATTAAATAAAATGATGTGCCTTGAAGCAAAGCTAAAGGTACTTTCCTATTGTTTTAATAAACTGTGGATAATGCAAGTGTCTTTTTCACTTGAATTAGAACTATGAAAACATAACTGCACCAATGACGCTCCCATTAAGTACATTAATGAACTTGTAAAAGCATATTTATGATCTTTCCAGAAGTTGTACATATACTTTTTATGAAAAATAATTAAAGATTTGTCATCAAAATATGCTTTGATCAACAGAGATAATAACCGTTGTTATTATCTAGGGATATTTCTTTCTTTCATGAGCACTTTGGGATTGAAAAGGCTTTAGCAGGTGCTCACAGCATTACCCCTGTGCTGCCAATGTGGCTGGAGGCAGCAGACACAACGACAACACCCGCTGTCACCAGCACGACACTCCGAGAAATGACCAGGCTTTGTGTGGCCCTTGGAGAGAAAGGCCACAGTCGCATCTCCGCAAAGGTGGCTCTGGACTTGTGCAGAGGGGGTAGAGCCTCCTTGCAGCTCCGCTGAGTGGGCATGACCCCGTTCAGGTATTGCAGAACGAGGTCTGTGCAGCCACCACTGATTCTTAGATCCAACTTCCTTGCAAAGCACATGCACACAAAAGCACTGTCATAGGCAGCCTCAACAGAGCACTCCATAAAATGGTGGAAACTCATTAAAAAGAGGGGAAAAAAGACTGCTGAAGAAGTAAAATGTTTGCAGGGGGCCACGACTGCTTAAGGACACTCAGTCGGAGGCAAACAAAAAGCTTGTGTGGCTTTTATTGAGACAAGCTTGAGAAAGGGCAAGGGGAGTCAGCACGACTAAGCAGCGACGCAGGGGAAACTGCTCAGAATAACCGGGCGTCCTTCAAAACCAGTCACATGCTCGTGAAGAACATAAAAGGGTTCACAACCTCTGGCAGGAACAGGTGCTTTAAAAAAAAAAAAAAAAGGAGATCTGTCAGTTGAAATATGTCAGGTAAAATACGCAGTCATTTATTTACTCTTTCCCCAATAGGGAAGAGATCTCTCAGTTGCTGGGTTCGGTATTAACAGACTTCCTGGCGTTCAATAAAAAAAAAAAATTAGAAATGATATCACAAGCAATAAAATTAAAAAATTCCTTCCTCAAACAGAACTGCAACAGGAAGCCTGCCAGAGTCCGCAGCACCAACAGGTGATCAAGGCAAAAAATAAAGGAGGAAGGGAGAGCTCAGAGAAAATAAGGGAGTAGCTGGAAATCCAATTTCTTTTTTTGACGCCTTGCAGGACTCACTGAAAACCAGAATACTCACAGACACTGCGGACTGAACAATCAAAATGAAGAGTAGCATGTGGCCAAGAACAGAAGGTTTTGTCCAGGAAGGCAAGAGTGGAGCGTATGAATTCGCAGTGCTGTGCAGTTTCCGGCTCGGAGCTGGTCAGTGCCAAAGGAACAGCAGGGGGAAATGCAGCACTGACTCCACAAGGTCCAGAGTGACCCAGGGCAATACCACCACGAAGCCTGATGCTGGTGCCGTGAAATATTAGCAGATGATATACCAGCCTGAGTAAACATGTAAAGAAATATAAGACACAGGGGAAAGGTCAGGTTGTTCCTTTTTTGCTGTTTGTTTCCCAAAAGGAACTCAAGCCTCTCAAACTTGGTGCAGTTCCCCCAAGGGACCTACCTGTGGTACTTGGGTAACAGTGAGCACTTTGATACAGCACCTGCAGACTGCCAGCAAACTTTGACAAGCTCCCACGCAAAATACTTAGGGAAATTTGGCCTCAACAGAGAATGAGCAAAGGTAGTCAGACTTTCTTTGAAATCCACAAGTCAAAACGCAGCATTCCTATACAGAAGAATCTTCTCAGCTTTGTCTGGAGGCTGCTGAGTGCCAGCGACCATCCTTTTCACTGCAATCAGGTAAGACGCGATTGCCTGCAGGCTATGAGGACGGAGCGCTGGGAATCTTTCCCTCAGCTCTTTTCAACAAAAGGTCCCTCGTAAGTTACTGTGAAATGAACAGTGGATACCACCGTGTTTATCCACAAATGTCGTCAAACTGTGCCCATCACTAAATGGTACACACTTCCAGAAGCAGCAGCAGCTACTCTTGTCACAGGGAGGAGGACTGGAAAATGACTTGACGTTACTATTACAAATTCAAAAGGGTTAGAATACTTTCTAGCCCTAGAAAGGGCACAGCAAGCTTTCATTCAAATGCTTTTTTTCCAGCTATACTAAACGCCAAGACAAAGCTTGTATTAATTTCCTAAGCTCTTTTTGTGTCTTGCTCTTTGACCTGCGTGGTTAGCCACAATTTGGCTGCAAATTGTTTCTGTTCATCAGAGAAACCAATAACAGGGCCAGGTCCGCTTGAAACAATCCCGTTTATTCAGAAGAAAAGCTAAAGCCACATTTCACTAGAGAGGAAAGAAAGAGAGCTTGCAGTTCTCCTGCATACATCTGTGAACACACTTAACCACACAAACTCTTGCCGCTTTCATCAGTGAACATACTGCCACCACCTCTGAGGCACTCCTTTCCTTCTCTGCCTGCCACTCAGTTTCGGTGTGCACACCTTCGTAATGCTGTGAAATTCTTTCAGATGATCTCTCTATTTCAGACAGTGACACATGGCTAGATCACAGATGTCTAAGAGAGATAACATGTTAATGAGTATCACAATAAAAAAATAATAATAGATGGCAAAGGTTCCCTGTTTTTTCTTACCTGAAAATTTCACGAAACAATCTGTAGAAAGAGATCTTTAAACCAGCAAGTTATTGATTAGTCCCAAAGCTTGCAAAATAAGCCATAAACCTCCACTTGCAGTCTTCCAACAGGGTTTTAGCCTCTTAGTAAGGATAGCGAGGAAAAGGAACAAACCATTTATTGAATGATTTATTTGTAAATAAAATTATAATTATATTTTAAAATAAATAAAAGGACTGCAGCAGCATTCAATAATCTATGCTGTAGCCAGCAGGCTGCCCACAAGACATCATTTTTGCTGAGAATAATTAAACCCAAGCAAGAGATCAGCAACTTCAGTTGTCATGTACCTTTCTAACACAAAAGCCTTCCACCTTCTCTTGTTCACCTGGAGCTCATCTTCCTGATTTTTAAAGTTGTGCGTTCAGAAATACTCAGCTGTAGTTAATGCAATAGTAACTCTTACAACCTCATACGAGTGAGAGCTGAACTTACTCTGCACACCTGTAGTTTTACCCAGCTGCCTCCCCAGGACATGGTGACTCCATGCAGTATTAAACAACAGCATTTATGTGACTTAAAACCCCTCAGATCAGTAACTCAGTTCTGCCTGTATCTATCACTGTTCTCTCAATACTGTCTGTTACTAAATAATTACCTAGTGGAGTCATGACGTACCAGAACCTAACTGCAAGCCTGCACAACAATTCAGGGTTTCCAATAAGCTACCCATGCTGTACCACATACAGTGATACACAGAATACAAATAGTCAGACTTGTTCAAGGTACTGTTAGTACCAAGGACTATGTACTACATAAGGAAAAACAAAGCACTGACTGGTATTTGCTATGAGTTACAAGTCTAGAGAGTTTCACAGGTAGGTCTGAGGAAAGCTCTACTTTAAAATCCACACTTGCTCTCTTTTCCACAGCCTAGCTGAGATACAAAGCTAAACTTGCCAACTGTGTATGGTCATGGAGGACTTCTTCCTCTAGGGAAGATGAGACAGAAAGGGAAGAAAATGGAAATGACATTTTTAGAGTTTAAGTTCCATGAGATTTACTGTACAGATATATATATGTATATATTTACCTTTTTTTTTTCCACCTTATTGCAACTAAAATGATTGTGTTCTAGGAAACCAAAAAATAATTAACAAATTTGGATATTGCTGGTTTTGAGCAAGTAATATATTAACAAGAAGTGCCTTTACCAACCCTTACTGAGGGCAGGTGAAGACAGCAGACGGTGAGCCAGCCCAGCGGTGCAGGCCCTGAGGTGCTCCTGGGAACAGCACTGAGAGAGACTACGCAGGCAGGAGGAAACATCACCAACTGCTGGAAAGGGACAAACCCACATGAAAAGGAGGAGTTCCCAACCTTTTGAGTTATCCCTCTACAAATCCACTTACAGAAGGTGCAAAAGCTACATCTTTAAATATTAATATACTTTCAACTACAAGGAGGTATTTTCTACACACTAATTCACACAGGAGACTACGTTATCCAGAAGTTATCAAAGACTGCTTAAAAAGAAGAGGAAGAAATATACGGAACATATGCATTGCTCCAAGTTGACCAAAATAAGATAAATCAGTCCCTTGAGCAACAACCTACCAGAGCAGGACTGCTTACTTGCATTAGTATTTCAGTCTGCCACTTTGCCGTGACATTTCTTAGGCAGACACATTTAGCTGACCTTTGCCTAATATATACATTACTAATACAGCTGTGAAAACCTGTCCTAAATCTCAGTCTTACCAAATAAATTGATATTCTTGTAAAATAATTTCTGAAGTTGCAGTAGGCCCTGTGTTACCAATTTGATTGTCCTACAAGCTCTAACTCATATATACATAGACAATCTCCTCCACAGAGGTATCCAGGATGTTTATAAAAAAGACAAATGCTACGCAGTTAAGCATCTTCTGTAAGGAGTTCAATACATTGCCTAATACTGAAGAATATGAAATGTTTCCCTGTGCATTTTTCCCTAGGCAGAACATATATTCAATTGTGAAAAGAGCATGCCTAATTTATTCAGATTTGGCAGATGATAATTATCATTAATACTTGGGGGGATGCTAAAAAAGACATTGATTTTAATAGAAGCAACTAAGTATTTTGATCTGTGCCAGTTCAAACGACAGCACTCCAACAGGAATTGCTTCCAGCTCTGGAAGAGCAACAGCAGAGATGATGTGACTGAACTGGTGACAGATCACTACAAGTCACCTGTTTCCATACATTTCCAAACACGTGTTGTGCTGGCTCTCTGACCAGTGGCACACACTGACCGGTTGACTCCTGGTAAAGCCCAGGGCCTTCAACACACACGATATTCATAGCCAGGCTGATCAATTCAGAGATCAAGCCAGAACTCTCATCCCTGTGCAGGTGAAGCTGAGAAGCTTTTTTGCTGGATAAAAAAAATAAAAAATAAAAAATAAAAAAAAATCTAGTAAGGCAATATGCATCACCCTGTGCTGAAATCCTTAACCCCTTCAAAGGTACCCCTATAGTATTAAAGTTTCTGATGAAATGATTAATTATTATGGTTATACTGGTTCTCCGTGTGCTTTCTTGAAGAACGTGCAAGGCTGGAATACAAGCTGTAAATCAGAAATTAGCAAAGTGATACCCATGCTGTGCGGAAATGCATCCACTATTGCCAACACACAGTACTAAAACAGCAGGAAGAATTGCAAAACCATTCCAACATCGTTTCTTGCTGCTGCTTCAGATGCTTTGCCAGTACAATGAGGGCTCTGACAAAAAGCTAATGCACACAAATCTGTCGGGAAGTACTTTCATATCGTTAAAACGCAGAAAATACTTTATGGAGATAGCCAACCAAAAGTAAATAAATAAATAAAAGACCCTGAAAAAGTATATTCAGCTGAGATACTACCAAAGATCTGTCATCAGTCAGATCGATTATGTCATGTCACGTCACATCTTGGATTTGCAAGGTCTCACCATTCACCCTCTCTTCTTGCCTTCCTGTGTACAGATACTGAGCTGACGCGAGACAAATACATACATAAATACAGAGTGAATACAGAGTGAATACATAAATCCTGAGCCCCTCTGACAGTACACAACACCAAACACCTGTTTTTTCTTTTTAGTTTTGGGTTTTCTTTGGGAAATATCACACTCTTAAGAGTAAGAACTAATTAAAAAAAATCACCTAAGATCTCAAGAGAAAGCCAATGCAAAAAAGAGAATCACCCCCCCCCCCCCAAAAATATATATATATATATATATATAAGTTTAAAACACACTGTGAAGCTGAAGCACAGAACAGAGAACAAATCCCCAGCAGAAAATTGTTGTGATACAACTGTCACAGGAGCTAACGTGCTTATACTCAGTTCTGCACCTGGAAAACCATTCCCCAAGAAAGAGGAAACCCCCGCAAGTGGACTTCCTTCAAAACCTAAGTTCCTCAACCCCAGCATTTGCAGCCAGTTCACCTAACCATACTCCCTGCTCAAAACACCGTGCACCTGAAGGCTTATGTTCTGTAAGTACTTCTTACCACCAGACAATGTTGCAGAGTCCAACCAGACTGTATGAAACATCCATGCTCAATATGAAAACCAGATTTGAGTAGCATTTAGCAGCATTCCCGATAATTCCTGCTTTGCTTTGAAGCGCTTGTGCAAAAGGGCACTTGTCAATACCGCAGGTACACAGGTACTGTGCTAAAACAGTCTACCAATGATTAATCGTTTATACTAAAATTAGTATTATGAAATCATCATTAAAATGTGTCCAGTTCAAACATGTGTAAGCAGAAATTAATAATAACGGGGTTTGATCTGCAAATTGAATGGTTTGAAATAGATCTAATTTTTCTATTTAAGAAGTTTACCTTCATTTCTAAAAACCCTCAATAAGCAACAGCAGGTGGTAAGTTATGGAGTTGACATATCTGAACTCACCTCTCATGTCTTCCCTGGAGGTACAAAAAGTGCTTTATTATCTGACAAGGAAAATTAAGACAGGGGATTGGCTATTAACAAGCAAACCGCTTTCTGAGTTCAGCACCATAATTGTCAAATAGCTTTTAGTGCCTTATTTGGCTGTTCCCATAATCCATGGTAGTTGTGCTTACCTTTCTGTTGTGTCCAATGTTTAGGCAGTTTACTGAAATGAAAACTGTAGAGTGCAAATATCCTGACAGATTGTGTTGTTAACAAAGTATGCTGTCAAAAAAATACAATTCCTTTCATTTATTTGTAAAAACAAGCCACCTTAGAGGGGTAAAATATTTTGAAAGAACAGCAAGATAGTATGATCAATCAAAACAAAGAAGAAAATAGAGACCATTTTTATCAATGATGTCTTCCAGGAACAGCAGGTCCAAAAAAATTGAATTTCATCAGGATCTGATCACAGTGCTTACTAAATTGCTTTTTCTGTATCTGACATGCTTTATAAGAAATGTCTCCAACAGAGAACCCGTGCTGGAGACTAAACGAAATGCATTATGCAGTGGGCCTCCTACCTCAGCATCCACATATAATCTCCTGTGCAATTCAGGCAAAAGCAGAAATTGAATTTGGAGGTTCCGCTTGTTACAATGTGATGATTGTGATTAGAGAACAATAAGCATTTCCTTTGTGATATTTCACTTTTTTCCATGCAAACTATGAAGCCTATTTCCTTGAACATCTTTCAAATTTCTGATGGTAGGTTCATTATCATCATTATTTCCGTTCAGGATTCAGAACAAGGCAAAAGAACAGATGCATAAAACTAAGTTATAAAACCCAAGACAAACACACCTACTTCTGTTAGACAAAGATTCACCAAAAAAAAAAAAAAAAGATAAAGAGATAAAGATCAGTGTAACACTTTAAAATAATGACTTCTGATCTTTTAAAAAATTCTAAAATTCATGACAATAAAAAAGTCTATTAAATATTAACCCCATTTAGTTTTCCTTTAAAGACATCTATCTCAAAGGGGAAAAAAGGATAGTTTTCACCTGTGTCAACAGTTGCTGCTTTCAGTAGGTGCTGGAAGCTCAGCACAGCTCAAGGATCAGACAGGTTCATGGACAAATGAAAAAAACTCTCTAGTACCAATTTTTAAGGCAGTGCTGCTGACAGTGACATAGGAGAACCCTCTGGGGAAGAACTAGCACCATGGGTTGGACCCATCTTGCATTAATCTACACAAAATTAGACTCTACACTAAAGCAAAACAAAACAGCAATTCCCTTAAAATGCAAAAAAGGTGAACATAGAAATGAGTGGGTCAGTATTTGACCCAGATCATCTTTCTTTTGATTTATCTAAGCATATATTCTATTACAATAATATTGCTTTGTGTGTTTACCCATTTAGTATCTTCCTGCTGAGGACTCTGCTTTGGTAGAGCCATTTGTCACCTGGAGGAATTATCAAGCAAGATTAAAAGTCTCTAGAGGGAGGAAATTTCAAAGTGTTCAATCTCCAGCCAAGCAGCATTCCCATCCATCAGGATGATAAAGCAGTCTAAAATTTGGGGTTAAAAAAAACAAAACAAAATAAAACACAATCAAACAAACAACAACAACAACAAAAAACCACTGTGGAACACTACTGTAAGCTTTGTGAAGAAACATGTACATTTCCTTTACTAATTATTTATTCTGTATCTGCAAAGAAACGAGCACTCTCATCCAGGCAGTGGAATGCCAGCTGCAATTACCCAAGACTTGACCCTATGCAAGCTATGCCCACCACAGTCCTTTTCTTACTGAAGTTTGTTGCTCTATTAAGAAATCACTGCAGGCAGGAATTTAGTGCCCAGCTACAGATACAAATTCGATTGTCACCATTATCACGAGCACGTTAGTATGTTTCTTTAGTGGTGACATTTACAGTGGCATTAATGCCACTTTTAGACAGAAGACTATAAAAATAATTTTCCTGGGTATATATCAAATACTTTAATTTTCAGTAAATTCGTGCAGTCGTGTAGATAGATCATGTGCACAAACACATGCAACCAGCAATGCCCAAATACTTGATTTGCACAAGGAAATGTCTATTTTACCAACAAAACATTCTGCTGCAAAGTGAACAGGCGTTTGTATTACCCTTCTATTTTTCCAAATGAGATAAAGTTCATCCTCACACCTTTTTCAAGTGCAGTGGAATTTTACTCTTAGACCTGAACATTTTTTTTTCCTCAAATCCCACTACTCTTCCAGAATGAAGAGAGGAATTGTTTACAAAGCAAGCTCCTGGCTGTCCAGCCACGAGAGCTGCCTTTAAACTCGAGCACTCCGTGCTGCCAGGTGTCGAAGCGGAGCTGAGCGCAGACTCGCCGTGTCGCCTTGTTTCAGAAGAGGGCGTTCCAGCTCGCAAGGAGTTTCCTCCTGTTCTTGAGGCTAGACTGCTAGGATTTCATCCAGTTTTTCTCCACAAGTCTTAGCAGCACAGAGCAGACGCGCACACAGCCCTACCAGTAACGGCAAAGATGGGCTGCCCCCTGCCTACGCTGCGTTGCCTCGTAGCATCACCCAGATCCATCTCCAAGGAGACTCCCAGGGTAGCCTCAGAAGGCCCGTGATAACCCAAAAATCAGGTAAAGCAGCTCGAGGTGCGTTATGTATGGCACACAGCTGTGACAGCAGAGCAGCCACAAGCCTTGGTGGTGGTGGCAAGGGGCAGCAGCACTCGGCGCGCCTCCAGCAGCCTCCAAGCTGGCCTCCGCACCCAGGAGGGAGCGCCTCTGCTCCCATCTCTAGTTTACTCAGGATGCATGCCTGCACCCCTCTGCAGAACCTTAATTGGTGCATTACTGCTTGATTAATTGAACACCCAATATAACCTGCACCCTCTGTATTGTGACAACAAACTGACGAGGAGTATTTTTCACAACCCTTAATGAACAACTAGTTTGCAGTTTAATAGGGTAGGCTAGCTACGGAAATTATAATTATCTCTACAAGAAGAGATGTTACGACACGGATGAGAATTTTTCTGAAGTGAAGTTCACTGATAAGGCATCACTGTAAATGTATTTTGTCTAAATGTCAACATTTAAACCTTTAAATTTTTCTAAACGACATTTAAGGATCAAATAAATTAATATACACGCTTCCTCTTTGACAATAACTCCATGCCATAACAAACGTTGTTTTATGAAACAGAAGACAGAAGTGCATATTGTGAAAGTGTCTTTGTCATGGCAAATATCCAATTCAGCAATTAATTCACACAAGCAATTGACTGTATGTTCAAGATACAGGCCTGAGCTCAGAATGAGACAGAGACGATGCTTTCTGAGGCGCTCTTTCCTCTCCTGAAGCATGAGTTTTTGAGGAGAGAAAGGCTCAGTTACTTCATCTCTGAAATCCCTTCATGGTTTCACAGAGCAAGACTGTTTTAAGTGCCAGGTTGTGGCATATCCAACAGAAGTGAGGAATCACACTTTTTTTTTTTTTTTTTTTTTTTTTTACTGTCCTCACATAATTATTTTTGGAAGCTGCATGAAAATGAATTGCATTATACTAAAGTAGTATTTTAAGGCAGATTTTTTTTTTTCCTAACAAGCTTTATAATGAGAACTGAAGAATGAAAAAGAATACAAAAGGATTAAATAGCAAGATCTGATAACTAAGACTAGGATGTTTAGCAATTTTTCTAATTCATGAATCCCACAGATCTGTGGCATTTGTTCTGCCCTTACAAAGAGAAGAGGATTTATGCTAGTAAACCTGTTCTACTGTGCACATCAAAACCACCCAGGAAACCTGGAGATTTCTTTTCCACATTTATGTATTTGCCTTACTTGGCTGATCAGCCAGACCAAAGCTTGCATCAAAGCACATCATCTTCATTTCTGAAAGGAAATGACTTCTAATTACAGCTCCACAGTTATTTCTTCCAAGCAGAAGTCAAAAGCCTTTTTCTTCATAGTTTCTGACAGATCTGTAAGAATTCAATATTCTCCCAACAGCGTTCCCGTTTATTTATTTACTGAATAAAATGACAAACATCAGGCAATTAATCTCCATAGCTAGAAGAAGAAAATTATGAATATGATCAAATCAGTCCTTTTTACCATTTTATTCCCCTTTTCTCACAATTATTAAAGGAACCAGACTTGAGATCAACTCTATAAAATTTCACTTTACACCTTGATAAATGCCTAGAAAATGTGCCTGTCTTCCCCATCAGCCAAATATCCTGTCCAGACTAGGTCTCTGGTACATCACCATCAGCCCAGGAATCCCACAGCCACTGTGCATCACAGGTCTCTTGATAACCCAAGTTCTGATAAGGAATGTGTTTATCTCAACCCATACAAATACTCAAAGACTATTTGCAATTAAGCCTTTATTTTCCTTTCTATTTCACTTTTGAGTATATATTGTCCAAAACTATTCAGTTTTCAGTCAAACTTGATCCTTTTTCCCTTGAAACCTCCACTTTCTCAATCAGATGATGAGTACAGTGCTTTCGATAACTGAAACATCTGGATTCTTTAAACATTCTTTACATTTGACAAACCTGATTTTGTTTGCTATTGAAGTTCAAAGTAGGCAAGTTTACCTGTCCTCTATGTGAAAATGCATCTATAGGTAAAATCACAAGTTAACCCTAGATACATAATGGTGACTGTCCTGCCTGATCAATATATCAAGCAAGTGAAATGCTTGCCTGCCTGCTCAGAGAGATTACAGTGAGCAGTTCTCAGCTTCACATGTTCCCATCTTCAAGTCACTGTCAATTTTACTGATAACTCTTTCGAATCAGCCATACTGCTTTGGCATAGTCCCATGTACATGAAAATTAATTACCTGTAATGTCACATCTTTATTATTTTAACCTTTTCATACTTCACTACTTTTCAGTGACATTTCCTCAGGGGGAAAAAAAAAGGCTCTACTTATCAAGAGATTGCATATGGAAGATACGCAATCAATCACGAAAACAACACGGAAAAATCATAGCAGAAGACTTAAAACTCCTTTTATGACTCCTTATCATGCACTAGCAGATAATCAATAGCTTGTCAAAGCTGTCCATTTTGACTTAGCTCAAAGACTCATTTACATAGTTAATTCAAAATCACTGGCATCAAGTTATTAAAAAAATCCTTACATTAGTAAATCTACTGTGAACTCTACTGCTTATTTAACATTGTCCTCTACCTTGAACTTATTATCAATCAGATAACCCCTGTATTGCTGTAATTATCGTGAAAAGAGTGAAAAAATGCACATGGAGAGTTTATCCACAAACATCAGACGGTAAACCACCCCCAAGAGAGGATTTTATCATTGGTTTTGAATTGCTTTCCAACTTCCAAAACAATTCAAGATCGCCTATCAGTTCATCATGCATCTATGCTTAAATTTAACTGAAAAATTGCTACCTGCTGCTCAACTATACTGAAAATAACTTGCCTATAACAAACACTTTGCCTTTCTCAATAAAAAAAAAAACATCAACGAATGCATACCTGTCACAGAAATCAATCTTCATTTTCTCGTTCCTAATCTGAGTCTCAGGTTTTACCTAAATTGCTAATGAAAAATTAATAACTGAAAAATGCATCAATTTGCTCTTTTTTTTCAGCCAGCAGCAGCAGCAGGACTATTCAAAGCCTCAGGCACTAGAGGGATTCTTTTCTAATTTACTGAATAAGAAACAACACAAGGACGTTAAGATACAGTCCCTCTTTTCGCTGCATTTCTCTGGTTAGTTCTTGTAGCATGGCTGAAGTGACACCACTACTATCTACCAAATCTTTTTTGGCTATTAAATACATGGGACCTCATTCAACTCACAGCTCAACAGTTGAAAGCACATTATCCTTTCTTAGAGATTTTAGTCTAACACAAGAATTGCCACGCTTTTCTAAATAAATATTCGAGTATATAATATTCAGACTAGAAAGTACATAAGCCTTTCAGGCAGCAAATAAAGATGTGCCAGAGCTATTTGGTCTAACAGTTCCTCAGAAATAGGAGTGTTTATGAAGAAAATTCAAAACAATTATGGTATTACGTATGATGAGTTCATATGGAAATGTGGGCAACGTGCACACGGTTAAAACCAAGAAGTTCACATCCAATCCTGAAACGCTCTAGGGGCCTGATTTTCCATGATGTGGAGCTCTTACATTTATTAGGGAACAGCTGCAGAATTCTGTAACAAAAGGTAGGCTTTCACCTTCAATCATTTGTTGTCATTCTGATTGTGTAGAAACTTTGAAATAATAGCTGTTGAAAGTTGTTCTTCCCCACTAAACATTTATTTAAAACCTAAACATGCTTACTGATCATTCCTATTGAGCCCCGAAACCACAAGGTGCAGAGAATGCAGCATTCATTATTGGTAAATGTAAGAGATCCTCAGGCAATGTGAAGGTATTTAAAGTTACACATGAACATGCATATACATGCATTTAATAAGGAAATTGCTGTTTTCCTATGTATTGAATACTTCAAAATGCACACCGGTATTCAAAGCTAAGGTTAGTTTCTAACATAGGAAGAGATAAAGAAACTGATGGAAGAGAAAAAACAAAACAAAACAAAAAATTTTAAGCAAGAGATAGAGCATAACTACAGCCTGGGCAGCAAGATGCGTCTCTGCAAACAGCCAACACACTTCCAAGAGTGCCCCAACATACTTCCAACCTCAGCATAAGTCTCCGTGCCAGGCATCGTTGCAGAGCTACCTCTGCTAAATGCAAAGCCTCTTTTCCATGCCAGAAATATCAGGAGAAAGAGAAACATGCAACTCTCCTGCAGATGAAGGCCACAAACCCCAGCTACACTCAAAGTCCAGTCTGAAAGTTGCCAGAAGACAACATAGCTCAACCACAGTCTAACTCCAAGATGGAATGCAAATACCACCCCTAGCAGAAGACAGCAACCATGGGGCACTGGGTGGTTTTCCATGAGCTCATCTCTTCAGGTGCACCCAAATGCACCAAGACGGTCAACCTTAGGATCGTGCTAGTGCTTCACAGAGCAAACAACTAACTTTACAGCATTTAGTATCAGTCCCAAACAACTGGAGAGCATCTATTTTGCTGAGGAAGGAATAATTAGAAACAAAATAAGTCTCAAATAATTTCCTGATGCTCCTTGCAGCTAAATCATAAGCACAGCTCATTAGGCTACGCATACAAAGTAAGCCAAAGGCTGGCACGCCTCTTTTACCATGTTGCAATAAAAGATTCCAAATCTTTGTTAAAAATAAAAAAAAAAAAAATCATCACATTGAGATATAAGTAGTTCAGAAACTAACAATTTCCTAAATTAGCCACGAACACTGGCAGTTCTGAATGTGGCATATCTAACAAAGAAAAATTGAATTGACAAGAAAAACTGGCAATCTAACCTGATGTTTAGCTTCCTGGTGGTTTGGCTGCTGGTAGGAGTCAGCTCAACCCCATGCACACACACTGTCTTTCAGCAGGCATGTTTAGAAGAAAACTTAAGAAGAAAATCATCTTCATCAGGGGTAAGCATTCCTGCTTTTCCACCAGATTTTATCCTTCACATAGGAAAAAAAGGCAGCCTCCTTATAGGTTGAAAGGTTTTTATTAAAGTAGATTTAACTGCACACTCTGTTATTACCAGTGACAGGACCCATAGGAACGGTGTTAAGCTGAGGCAGGGGAGGTTTAGGCTGGACATCAGGAAGAGGTTCTTCACTGAGAGGGTGGTCGCACACTGGAACAGGCTCCCCAGGGAAGTAGTCACTGCACCAAGCCTGTCTGAATTTAAGAAGCGATTGGACTGTGCACTTAGTCACATGGTCTAAACTTTTGGGCAGACCTGTGCGGTGCCAGGAGTTGGACTTGATGATCCTTATGGGTCCCTTCCAACTCGGGATATTCTATGATTCTATGACATTTATTTAAGCTCAGACTGATTTTTTACTGTGCCGAACTATGAAGGCTATATGTTATACTGAAACCTCAGGGAAGGTTATTTGCTCATAGTTTGCATGGGTCTTCTGTCAGTAGATGTTTCCCACAGTAAAAAAGAAAAGAAAACAAAAAAAAAGAAAAAAACAGAAATAAAGAAATTTAATAGGATATTTTTATGAACTTTATTCTTTGACAAAGAGCTGCTTTTAAAACTAAAGTTTTAAAACCTTTAGTTTCAGACACCTCTTGATATAGTTAGATATGTTTCACGTTTTCTCTGTTTTGCAGTGAGTTTTATTTTAAAAAATCTCTAAGAGAAAATTTCCAGGACATTTTCTTTGTATCAGGAGTTAAGATTTGTACCATCAGATAGGAAAAAGTTGCACTGAAGTCACTTTAGAAACAATGGTTACACACCCAGAGGTACTGCAAAATACCCCATCACAACCCTTGCAATGCTAATTAGCTATCAGTAATAAGCGTAGAACTGATTTGTACAGACCAATTAAGCCTGGTTACTTACAGAGGTGTCCTGTGTTCCCACCCACTCATGAAATGATTTCTGTTCTCCACACTCCTTTTTTCCTTCTCTGCTGAAATAAAACTAGCCCTTCCCGTACTGCTGTGACCTCAGCTCCCTCTGGCAGCGTTTCCGTTTCTCCCACTCGCAGAATAACCCGATTCCTCCCTGTCTCTTGGTCTCCCAACTGCAATAGGTTATGGGGCCCAGAAGGTACTGTCAAGGGGCAGTCCCAAATTGCCCTAGCAATAAATGCAATTAACTGCCAAATGGCCATGCACCTAAGTTATTTTACTGCAGCTGCTAGTGTATGCCACTGTATGATGCTGGGCTAGAGTGCTGCAGGAGAATGGGAAATGGCCTGGAGAAAAAAATAAGTGATTGGCTCTAGAATTAAAGCAAGAATTGAAAAGATAAAAGGCAAGTTTTAAAAAGCACCTGACATTTTTGACATAACTATTGGTCTGATGCAAAACACGTCCTCAATGCTAACTTGGAACTCCTCAAGTGGTTCATGATCCCGAGTAAGATGTACTTGCGTGTTCTGTCAAAATATGCTTAAGTTTTGATGCATTTACTTCATAGTTACAATTCTGAATGTTAGGAATCAACAGGGCATGCTAATGTTGATGGTTTGTTTTGCTTTCCATATATGAAAGTCAATGAATTTCTTTCCCTTCACATGAAATATTCAAAACCAAACCCACCTAATTTTGCAATGGGGAAAAAAAAAATCCCAAACTCTCCATTTCTGTGACAGTAGAGCAAAACTGTTTGACCTTACCATCAAAAGTCAGTTTCCACAGTTTCAAAACTATGGGTTACAGGACCCCACATGGTGCTGATCAAGCGAGGCTTTACTCAGCAGGATTACAATCCCACTTCCTAAACATTCAGTTTTCTTTCCTGAATACAAACAAATCAAACTGAAGAGGTTCCTCTTGCTAATAAAACCTTGAGGGCTTCTAAGGGCACATCCTGCTCTTCAACATCTATTTTTTCCCCCCTCAAGTGCACTGTTATTTGGAGGATTTTTTTTTTTCAGGCTTTCATCTAGAGGTCCTCTGCTCAGAGGACCACTCCTCAAGCCTCATTGCTCCACAGGGTAGCTGAGCCCACAGACTTTGTGAGGTCCGCTTTCAACGCCTAAGGACTCTGAGCATAATTACTATAAAAATAAATACTTTCTGTAGAGAAAGTTACATCAGTAGTGCATTAATAAGTGATGATCCATAAGGCAGCTAGCTGTTTAAAGTGCTGAATCTTGAATCAGTGCAAAGAAAGCCTCATAGGTGTCATTGAGTACATGAGTTTCACGTGGACTGATAATTATCCTACAGAACCTGATAATGAATCAGTTTGTTGCAAAACCAGCCCAGAAGCTGATTAAATCAACCTAATCTATACTTCACTGCTAATTGGCTTTCCTTCTTTGCATGATGATGGAAAACTTCTTAGCACAGAAACGGACAAAACCTTCACAAAGTAAGCATATCAGGAAAAGACTGAAGGAGGAAGAGGCAGAAGAAAGTATCCCTCCAGTTTCATGAGACACTCTTGAGGTTGTATTTTTTTAACTAAATTTTATGACTTCACTATACTGTTGCTTACTAATGCTTATTTGCTGAAGTCTTCCTGAGACAATGACAGAAAGAATTACTAGATTTGATCACACACACAAAAAAAAAACCAGAGGCAAATATAAAACAACGTAGCAAAACAAAACAGTTTTCTCAGAAACTGATATTTAACTAACAACAGTAAATTCACTCCTGGAGAAAAAGTGGAACAGTAACAATTAGGACAAACAGAGTAGTATTTGGACCAATTAAGCAGGAGGTTCATACCCATATCCATTCATCCACCATAGAGAGATGCTGCTTTACTTTTTGTTATAAGGCAATATACTTGGCTTGTGGAACTTTACTTTTTGAAAGGTTTGTGCTAGCTCATTTTAAAGTCACTGTGTCACTGAAGTTGTAAGTTAGCATTCTCCTGAAGGAAGTTAAGGCAAAGAACTTGCATATGAGTTATGAGACAACTTTAGACAATGACTTTGAATGCTGTCTTATCATGGGCTTTGATGTCTTTTCTGCAAGATAAGCAACCTGCAATGATTTTTATAAGAGTCAAAACTCTTTTCCCTCTCTGGGAACTTCTGACCGAGATGTGACAAGTGGGATGTCACAGGAGTGAGCTGCAGGCTGCTCAGTTAGCTTTGGCTTTGGGCTTCAGCAGCAGCGAAGCAGTTCAGCTCTCACCGCTCACCTACTGCCGGATGAAGCATGAAGAAAGGCTAACGTGCTCTCACTAAGTCAGAAATTCGTTTCTGCCTCCTCTACAAAGCTGCAAGAGCACCTCACAACCACTCCACAACAGCCACTGGTGTTTCTGTTACCTTAGCTGCAGCCACAGCCCTAATGAGGCTATCATGGCAATTAATTACAGCAGATCACTGGTGATGGTGCTGCAGACAGTGACAATCTCAAAACCTGGCACCCAGCAATGACAAAGGTCCCATCCTGTGGCCAAGCTCAGCTGGTTAACAAGCAGCACCCAACTGACTTGGGTATTGCCATAACATGTTAATCTACGCACACACCCAGGGAGGACCATTAGAAAACCTCTGGCTTAGTACATAAGAGCTTTGGGACAACTTGAACAGTCTCGTGCAAATAGCAGAAATGCAAAACAGGTTTTTACAAGTGCATAAACACTAATTATATAGTGCTCCACACAGCTTGGAGCAGGCCTAATAATATTATTAATACTGCCATGAGTCAGACCAACTCTCACAAGGCACAATGTAAACCGTGGTACTGTTTCTAAGGAAAAGCTGTTCCTCTGGTAATGAAGAGACCCAGTAATTTCGCTGTTCTCTTCCATTTCTGCCAGCCAAAGACCATAAACAAAGCACGTGCTGTATGGATTCTTTGCTGCCATGCATCAAACTGCTTTGGAGCTTCTAAAGGGAAGAAGTTTGGAAAGAAAACGCTACATTTACCTCAGTAAAGTCATGGTTAGAGGCCAACTAGAGACAACTGATCTTCTAAAACTGAAAAAAAGTACTTACCAGTTACACTAAATGATTTACTTATAAATGCTTCATTTTAGGGGTCAGCTGAGTAGACATCTTGCAAAGCACAACTTATTTTCAAGCTACTGCTTTTGAATAATTCATACTTTGACCCTCTTTGTTTAAGATTCATTAATATTCCTTCTCGTGTTCATTGTAAAAAATATAAAAAGCAATTAAAAAAATAAATGATGTTGCTGGACAAAAACAGCCCTTTATCCTACATAGTGGCTACTATTAAAAAAGCACAGCGAGCAGAATTCTCTTCTATTTGCTATACTTGCCAAAGACTCAAAACTGACAGTGTAGTAAATTCTCATCTTTTTTAAAAAAGAGCTAGTGCAAATTAACTCCATATAAATCTTTCTGAGAAGTATATGGGCCACTGCCAGCTTTTGTACAACCTGACATTGTAGGTGAAGTCTTGGATCATTATGGACTCATACAGGTCATGTCTACCATGTGCAAGGCAACAATTTCACATCATGCTGAAATCTCCAACCTATTTCTGAATGAGCTCCCCTGCCCAGGCTGCTTCACCACAGCAGAGCACCTCGTCAGTCCACTGCCAGCCGCTAGCTACTGCAGACAGCTCAGGCCTCTCTGCGCCTTATCACACTCTTGCAGGACAAATGCAATACCTGTTTTATTAGCTGAGTATTTTATTTATTGTCTTTATTGTCTAAATGCATTATAATTTACAAGTCAAGTAAATATTTGAGGTACCAAGGTAAAACTTTGAGTACAAACATCCATCTTCCACTTACATTTATCCAAACAGCTGCAGCACTACAAATAGATAAACAGCAAATAGCAGGTATTTTTATCAACAGAACCCAGTTTCTCGTTTCATAGATCAGATTTCTCAAGGTGCAGTTTGACACAAAACAGCCAGAAAGCAAACAAAAAAGCTGACACCTGAACAGATTGTACCTTGTGAAATTAAATGAATGTATTTTGCAACTTGGAAACTAATCACTAGTCAGATTTTTCCTTGCCTCCTTGGCAGGCACTGCTTTGTCTTCTAGCACCCAGCATGTGGCCGACCACAGCAAGAGGAGAACGGAGACGGAGCTGGGTTCCTTCCATCTGTGAGAGCTGTACCAGGAAAATTATCTGACCTGTATTTTACCTTAAGATAACTAGATTTAATAAACAAGCAATAACCAAACACCAGTTATTCACAATTACTGCCTCACCTGCCTCTGTACTGGGAACTCTATCAAATCTGTGCAGATAAAATGGGGTCACTGTCATTCTCTGCATAGGTGGGGTACCCTACTAACCCTGATGAGGCCACATATTGAGCTGGGGAATAACGTGTGGTTGCCCAGCTACCTTAAGATGACACTATGCCCAAGCCACAGTGATGTGGAGTTGAAAGCAAACGCATTCATTCACAAAGTCAAAATCAGTCAATGCAATTAGAAAGGTTTATCAAATATCAAGGTGTAGAAGTGAAAGGAGAAATGTAAATCAGTATAATAAGGTTAAATACGGAATGTTTATCCCCTTCCCTTTCCCAGCTCATTTTCTGCTGTACAAGCTGAGTACCAAGACTCCTGACAAATAAGGATGCAGCTGTGAGGAAGAGTTTCTCCAGCACAGAGAAACAACCACCTGTACAGGTGCACGTGCACTGTAAGACACAATCCAGTTTGCTAAGGGTTCCAGACTGACCTGAAACTATTATCACCTCCCTGAAACTTGTTCGAGCCCTCCCTAATCAAGAAAGCATGCTAATTGCACATCATGATTACAATGAGCCTTGTCTCACCTGCTTCAGACTGCACTGGCAATTAAACCACATCCTGTACCATTAACCTGTACGGGTTACCTGTACTGGAAACAACTGATGAGCTGACATGCATTAGAGCCAATTTCAGCTGGTCCTAAAATGGATTAAAAATCCTGTGAGAGATTTAGAAACTTCCTAAGGGCATCATCTGAGTCAACCAAGCAGGGTGGCTGCAGTGCTTAGTGTCCCTGCTCAAGCACATCTGCAGCAGGACTCGAGGCCAGAGGCAGCAGGAAGCCATAACTCATGGAATGGAAGAAGTCTGCATGGTGCAGGACAGCAAGAGAAGGAAGGCAGAGAAGAACAGGAACCTCAGGACAGCAAGACGAGTAAGGCAGAGAAGAGCAGGGGCCTCCACATTTACAGCCCCAACCTCCCCTGGCTCCTGACCAGAGGAAGGAGGATAGCATCCTGCAATAACCAAGGGCATTCAACAGTTAACGTTATCCTAAGGTCAGTGTTGACTGGGGTGGGGATGAGCCCAGTGATTCTACTGGTTCTTCCTTTCTGTATTCTTAAGCACATGAATCTAAGGACAAAAATAACTATCAGTTAAGAAACTCGCATAAAACAAATTTTCCAACTGAAAAGAATTTCTCGCATCACAAAGATGCACACCTCCATCACACGAAGCATCAGCTCTTCTGTAGCGAGGCGGAATTAGCACCATCTTGCATCAGGATTTGACACAGCTCTCACCTCTTCTTTTTGTGACTCACTGGGAAAGTTTCCAGTGGGAAATTAATGACCTTTATCCTAACCAATGTATTAACTGACATTCTTAGCACAAGCAGATACATGGGATAAACACACATCATTTTTTAGTGTGTCTAGTTTGCAACCAGATATAATGACAAATAATCTTCTCAGGAACAAGTAACTATTGCCTTCTCCCCCCAGAATCTTTCTCCTAAGGTCTGGAACAATCCTGAATAGAGCAGCATGTCGAGTCTCTGCTCAGAAGTGCTTCTTTAGAATATTTCAAGAGCGGAGTATGGACAGATCAGGGAAAGCAGCTTGGTAACTATACCGAGCTTCAGTCAGATTCAGCCCCTGTAGCGAGCGAGCAGTTTGCCACTGTATCAAAGTTAGATTTTCACCATCTATTCCTACATATATTTTACCCCAGTTTTGTCCTCTTTAGCACATAGAACCTGTCATTAAAGCATGCATGACCCTTCCAGATACAGTTCTCAATTGTGTCCGCAGAAAAAGATGACAGCTGCTTACGAAACAAACATTTGAAACTCAAAATAAAAAAGCAAGAGGACTTACAGGATCAGTCAGTTCTGGCAAGCTCGCTTGGTAGGTGAGAGGTCTACAGTCACGGGTATTATTCACCAAGACACAAGGAAGAAACATCGGTCCCAAGTCATCCCCATCGAGCACGTCCACTGTGAGGGTGGTTGTACTTGTCCGTCGCTCATTAAGATTCTGGGCTCGGTCCTGGGGAGCAAATGAGTAACGTTTCACAAGACACTCTGAAATCACAATCTACAGAAGGGTTTCAAGTTAAAGGCAAGGACAAGATGCGTAACCATTCCAGTCATGAAGATTCTACATAATAACTTCCAAAAACTCCTCTTATGCTGCCTTGTATAACAGCCTTTGTATAGGCCAAAAGGATGCTTAGGGTCCAAATATTATGCAGTAGGGTACAAAAGAACAGCAATTAAAAGGAATAAATAAATACAGAAATAAATAAATAAAATAAATAAATAAAAAACCCTTAAGCAGTAACCTTTTCTTTTCTAATTGGCAGTGGATAGCCCCTCCACTCTAATGCCCAATCCACCTTTGTGGACCACCGTTTAATACCGATCTTAGCACCTCCCTACCCTTGCCCCCACAAAAAAACAGCTAGAGCACAGCAATGAGAGGGATCCAAGATCTCCAGACTGGGGAAATGTGTTTCTCATGTCAAAAGCCAACTTGTCTGGAGAATGAGTTACACTGTTCAGGTTTTAAAAGGCTGAAGAATAGTTCTGTCCACAACAAAGATGGTGCAGCTAAAAAGATCTCCATGCTGCATGACATTCTTTACAACACATCATGGTTTGTTGTGGTTTTCTTTTGTTTTTTAATGGATTTGGGAGACAATACTGACTACTGAAAGTTGTCTCCATTTCTTTCTCTCCAGATGTTAAGGAATAAAGTTATACTTCCTTGAAATGTGGGAACGACCCAGATTATTTCTATATGCTGACCAATGTACACACTAGCAATAATTTACCTCTTCTTTCTTCATTTACAACTATAGTGAAGAAACAGCATGACTATCCAGTATTTATTTCAAAACAATATAAAGTGTTTCCATTTTAAAAGACTAATTGTTGTGGTGGCTTTTCTTTATAAAAACAAAATCTCTTGGAAGGAATATGGGTCATCAGTTATGTCTTACCCTCCTATTCTAGGCTATCATTAACAGGAAAGACAAAAGCAATTGTTTTTAAAACAGGTATTTATGCTGTTTAATATCATCCTCCGCATATAGGAAATAGGTCATTCCTCTAAGCCATACTAAATGTATATTTTTTCCTTGTTTGCAATCCACTCAGTTCTTGGAACCTCTTTATGGTATTAGTCATGAAATGTGGGAATTTCTGAATTTAACTTTCTTCATGGCCAATGATGAAAAACAATGCCAACAACAATGAGAAGTGGAACAATCCTCACCATCAACTCATCTGTTTGTTTTTACATCCCCTTTCTGTATGCCTTTGAGTAATACTGGATCAAAGCACAGATACAGGATGATTAATTTCACGTAATGTCTTCAGGATGCAAGAGCAATAAACACTCACTGCTAATGTAATCAGTGGAATACAAGTATGATTGCATGCAATTGAGAGAATTAAGTGCAGCATGCAATATTTTGAAAAACAGAACAAAACAGATGAGTTGGGAGGGACCTACAAAGACCATCAAGTCTCACTGCCTGACCACTTCAGAGCTAACCAGAAGTGAAAGCAAATATTGAGGAGGGCACCGTCCAAAGGCCTCTTGAACACTGGCAGGTGTGGGGCACTGACCACCTCCCCAGGAAGCCCGGGCCAGTACTGGAGCACTCTCACGGTACAGAAACTTCCCCTCCATCTGGTCTGACCCTCCCTGGTGCAGCTCTGAGGTGACCAGGAGTAGAGCCTGGCATCTGCCTCTGCGCTTCCCTCCCCAGGGAAGCGAGGTCTTCCTCTCAGCCTCCTCTTCTCCAGCCTGACAGCCCAGGTGGCCTCAGCCTCTCCTCCCAGGACCTGCCTCCCAGCCCCTTACCAGCTTCTGGCCCTCTTCTGGATGCTTTCCAGGACTTGCCCATCCTTTGTATGCTGGGGAGCACAGAACTGCTCGTACCACTCAAGGCGAGGCCGCACCATCACCAAACAAGAGGCCCCCCTCTTCTGACCGGCCGGCCGCACCACGTGTAACACACCCCCTGAGGCACAGGGCCCTCCTGTGAGCTGCTGCAGCCATGCACCTTCCAGCCTACGCCCGGCCTCTCCACACGCCACCCGGCATTCCCTTGGCTGAGCTTCGTGCTGCTGCTGGTCGCCCGGTGCCCTGACGCACCCAGACCGCTCTGTGAGGCCTCCAGGGATCAGCAGCACCTCCCAGCTTAACATCCCTGCCAAACTTGCCGAGGATGCGTTCTGCTTCTGCATCCAGATTGTTGGGAAATATGTCAAACAGAACTGGCCCAAGAATCGAGCCCCGGCAATGATAAATGAAAGGATGCACAGAGCAAACTCCTAAAGAAGGCTATAAAGGTTAATTAGAACCTTTCTTTGAGATTAGTTACTTTTCAGTGATCACTAAATAACTTCAGTGAACTCAGTTCCCTTGTAAGTATTTCTGAGAGAACAACTGTCCTAGGAAGATGGTTCAATCATGTGAGCTGCCTCATTATAAAAATGTCGAAGCTATCAGCATAGCTCTCATCCCAAGCTGTGTAGCCCAAAGGTGGCCATTTATCGTGTAAGGACATGTACCAGAAGGAGCGAGCAAAGTAACGAGAGATTGCTTTGTGGCACTGCTACTGTGCATCACAAGCTGCACCGTCACCAGCAGGTCACCCTGCACGAGCAATAGGTGTCCCTCCTGATGCGAGGTGTTTGCACTGCTGCACGCCAGGCTCCATGTAAGCCTCCTTTCTCTTGAAAAACACGACCTCCTCAACTACCCGAGCTGCTTCTCTTGGAGAGGACAAACTCACGAAACTTACAGTTCTAACATCAAAGGAAGAGAGCTGTGAATACAGAGTGGTGATCTGCGGAATTAATCACTGATCGAAACAAAAAGCAAAACAAGCATGAAGAGTTTTGTGCCCTCCCATATTTCTGTTCAAGAGATCAGCAAGTTGTTACTCAGGCAAAATGACTTGTTTTAACAGGCACAACTGCATGGGCCAGGAAGTATCTTGAGGTATAGTTAAGTGCAAAAAGCATTGAGACACCCTCAGAGAAAAAATGCTGAACATGCCACAGAATATATGCCCCCAAAAAAATGTATCTGCAATTCTGTATCAGAAAAATGACAGTAATATAAATGAGTGAATTTATGTTACTATAAAGCTATGTTAAGGTTGCTTCAGAGCACCCTCATTTTCCCCACAAATGAAGTAGTATCACAACAGTGGTAAACAGCGGAAAATTTCTCATTTCAGCCATTATCAGAATGGCAAAAAAGGAAAAAGAAAAAAAAAAGAAAAGCTTTCACAGCCCTCAAGGACACCAAAAATTTCTCTTATGACAGATATATTAGATATAGTTTAAACATCACTTTTCTTCTTGGTATGCATTCTCCACTGCTGGCCACTGTGCAAAAAAACCCCTCTATATAACCATGCAATATGACTTGAAAGAAAAATCGCCTCTTTATAGAAAACTGCATTTCAAACCTGAAGGATACAACTAAATTGTATCCATTAAACTCATTTGACATCAAATTAGCATGGCCAGATGTATTAGAAAATGAACACTTAGTGACACCAGAATGCACTTTTCTGCATGGACTGTTCTTCAAATATGCTACTTGTTCCCAGTGCCAAAAAGGTTGTCCTGTTACCCACCCTGAGCAAGCTTTTTTAACCACTAATAATGTCTAAGCTTTCAATGACAGAAAGTACCCAGGTACATCTTAAATAAGGTCTTCAGGAAAAGAGCACATCAGACCTGTTATTTCAGAGATACTTTCCTCTCCTAAAAACTCACCTAAATAAGACTGGTAAGTGGCCATTAAGAGATACACACTTACATTTGCTTGAACAATGACAAAATAACGAGTCTTTTCTTCATAATTTAGTCTCTCTCGTAGAACTACTGCTCCAGACAACGTGAGAGGAATATCAAAGGTCCTGTTGGAAGTCTGCAGAAGTTAAAACAGCAACACAAAATTGAACATGCTTCAAAGGTAAAGCACATTTCAGATAGGCCACAATGAGATAATCTAATGGATGGTATACCAAAATTACTTATGCTTCTCGGATTAGAGCTTTTAAATAGTCTACTGTGTTTTCTCCCCACCCATGAGAACTTCACAATAAATATTCTGTGTGTAACAGGATTCTCGCTGACTCTTTGTACATAACTTATTCCTTCTGACCACGAGCAGGATAGTCAAACTATCCTGTTTCTTACTGACTTGCCATGCTGAATTTACACTCTGATGTTCATAAAACCTCTCCTGATGTGAACACAGGAAATTTAGGTCTGCGGTTTCTGTAGTTTGACTTACCTTCTTCTATTTTTCCTCACCATTAAGAGAGCATCAGGTATCGGAGATTAAGAATTCCTTACCGTTGTACTTTTTATCCTACTCTTTATTCCGGCTTTCATGAGGGTGACAAAGTTTTAAATGTCAACTCTACACAGTTAGGTGCCAATTCACAGTGGCAGTGAGGCACATGTTCATGCACTAAAAAATACAGATTTCTGGGTAGATCAGGTGAAATTCAATTTGTCCCACACATTTGCTTAAACAGATTCATGGCACCAAATGACAGGAAGGTACTGCTAGGGTACACACACTTTTAAAGGATTCACCGTGTTAAATGATCCATTTTGAGGGAAGATTACAGGCAAAGACGCAGGTTTCAGAGGTGAGATCTGGTTCCAGTTCTGTCATCAAACTGATCACATTAAAATCTTTCCATGCTTTAATCTACCAATGTATAATATAATTAACATTGAGGTATGGTGTATGGGGAACAGCTCTAGAGCAGTCCAAAACCTCTCAACAGTCAACACTGCAGAGGTACAAAGTACTTTTCTTCCCTTAGGTGACATAAAAGGGCCTCCTCCCCGTCCACTGCTTTTGCAGGTTCACTGCTATTGTCTCTTTCTTTCTACTAATGGTATTTGATCAAAAAAAAATAATCAAGTGGGATGTGAACTATGCAAGTAACAGTAATATTTTTGACTACTGTATAAGTTGATGCTGTTTGCACTCACACACACACACACACGCACCACTTCTAACTCATGAGGAAGATCCCCATTGCTGCTTTAGCCCGTTTATCTCTGGTTAAAAAGGCAAGAACCAGCTGGAAAAGACTCTGCAGCTCAGGAGCAGCCAGGGCACTTTCAAAACATTGCCTTTCCTTGGCATATCTTGCCATGAGGATGCATTTGAAGTAGGAGACTACAATCTGAACTGTTAATAAGCATCAGTGGAACTTCAGCACAAAAACAAAACCTTTAGCCTCATCCCCAACTGCCTGCATCTGGAGTCCCCTCTCTCTCCAGTACAGCAATGAATGCAGTGGCTCAGGGTGATGTGTAGTGCAGTGTCCAAGTGTGGGCTTGTGCGACAGCTTCTGAAGGTGGCCCATCAGAACCACCCCGTGCACATCCCTGCGATCGTTCTGCAGACTCCATTTATTCCTGCTGCAATCCAAATTGTTAACAAAGCTCCAAGGCAATTAGAAGATGTACACAGCACAGCTCAGCTGCATTTCCATCCAAAACTGAAATGAGCCAGCATATGCAGGAAGTCAGGAATATCAAGAGCTCCTTTATGCTTTCCGGCAGAATGACGCTGCTTTGTCACCTGCCTACTCCAAGAGAACAGAACTGATTCTCCTTGAAAAGCTTCAAAAAATAAATATCAAAATGCTTTTGTACAGAAGTCCTCATAACACAAAATATTCACCTAGCTTAAAATGGTGAAACAGCATTGTTTCTGAAGCCCAGAGGCAGCAGGATGGCAAGGGTCACTTCCTGGGTTCAGACATAAAATTAGCCTTTTGGGAAAATTAAAAAAAAAAAAACAACACTTCCAGGTCATTCAGCTCCATGCTCTAAGCAGCAGAAATATAATGGTTCCACATTATCGTTACCTGACGGACAGCACAAAACCATTTGAAGAATTACACTTTTTAAATTCAAAGAGTTCAAAGCAACTTGCAGTGCTTTCTAGAAAGATGGACTGTGCACAGATGGTAAAACATCTGACAAAAAAAGCAAAATCTCTACTATGTCAGGGCAGGTTTTAGAGTTCTAAAGAATCAGAGGACATGAGGTTGGCAGAGATCACAGAAGCTCACACAGGCTGCTCTGTGCCTTGGCCAGTTGGGGCTGCGTATCTCCCAGGACAGAGATTGTACCACCTCTCTGGGCTCCTGCTCCACTGTTTGATCTCTGTCATGGGGGGAAAAAAGAGCATTTCCTATCTTCTAATTGAAAGAAGTCTGCTTCTGTTTTCTCCATAACGAGCAGTACACATAAGACAAACATAAGTTTTTCCGTGCATCACTGCCTTAGCCTGATTATCCAAAACATGTACATCCTGGATCTCTGTTGAAGCTGCCCACAGCCATTGGCCAGCACTGCTGTAGGACAGTCCCTATACCCAGCCCAAGCCACAATCTTTCCCACCTATCTTAAACCGGATTAAAAGGAAGTGGTGGTGCTGCTATGATCCTAGGTTCTAGTCTAGAATGCAAGCAGCTCAAAGTAAAATAAAAGTATCTCCTGCAATTCTGCTATTCGCTTGTGCAGGTGCACAGGAGAGGAGGCAATTTACCCTTTGTAACAAGGTTGTGTGCTTTGGAGAAGCCACAGTAGGCTACATATCCCCATCACCACCTTTTTTATTTTTTTTCATTAAACTACCATTCAAGATAAAAAGAAAATAAGACCAAGCACTATATACCTAGTACACAAAAGAGAAACATTTTCTCTTCCCCCCAATAAGATCTATTGAAAAAATGTGAACAGCTAAAAACATCATTGATTCATCCGTGGCAATGATGTATACATCCAAAAGGAAAGGATTTTTTGTTTGTTTTTAACTGGAGCTTCAAGCTGCATATACCTGGTTTGTCTGAGTTGTACCTCACGCACTCAGGTACCCAATATACACACTTACTGCACACAGCTGCAGAGTCAACGAAGTGTAACAGAACCAGTGAAGCTGTTGGGAATACTGCTCATCTCTCTGCTACAGCAGACAATGAAATTTCCAACAGAATCCTACTGGCGCAGAAATTATGTTCAACTTGCAACTTTGTAATAAAAGGAAATGTTACCGGGAGCATTATGTCCAATTAAGTTTCTTTCACACAAAAGAAAACAGCTCCAAACAGAGCTGTGATGTCCCAGAACTCCCCCAGTGGGGTAAAAAACACCTAAGGTAACCACCGGCCATATTCCTCTGTATTTTGCGTAGGTCACTTATGGCCTCCATGGAAGCTTTGCAACATAAATCAGGAGCATGATGTGAAACACTGCACAGATAACATTCTAAGTTTCAATGTATGCGTGGCAAAATGCTGCTAGGTAAACTCTGAGAAAGGGAAAGTCACCAGGATACCAATTCAATTTGATCCCCAAACAGGGATATGTTATGTGAAAAATCAACACAGCAAAAGTGTGATGCATATCCCAATCTTCAGAAAAACTCAACAAGTTTCATTTTGCATCCTCACCAAACATAATACAATGAACCTCTGTAAAATTAGCTAATAAGGACGGAGTCTGGAACTTGTTGTAAAGATGCATTTGTCTTAATAACCTTCAGGTATCAACAGAGTCCTCAGAGATCTACAATTAGCTCTGCATTAGAAGACAATCTTTTTGGCAAGTTCATTACCTCACCCTTAGCTTTTCAGAGCCAAGGAAAATTTTATGGCATTCCCCCCCACAACAGCTAAAGAGACCAGAACAACATCAAGCATGTTTTGCTTTCTTTTTTCTACTTGACTTTTATCTATTTTCCAAATTAAACAACAAAATATTTAAGCTAAATTGAATCCCCAAGTAACATCTGTAGTTTTTACAGTTGCTGTGTTTTGATTTGTCTTTTAATGTTGAATTGGTCTAATAAAACTCGTCAGCACTTTTAGCTTTTCCTAAGGCAGCAGAATAAGTCATTGGTGCCAAACAACACTGTGGGGCATCTTCAACATGTGACATGGGAGGATCCTAGAAGTAGAGGGATTTCTCAATAAGCTGTACACATCATTTTCAAGGGTAGTAACCGTATCCCAGGTTAACGAAGAAAGTTTGCTACATTTCTGGAAAGATAACAGCTGCAGTGAAAAAGTTTCCAAATCACCTCTGTCAAGCACAAACTTAAAACACGTTGCTAGGTAAAAGCAGTATTATATGCATGATGGTTACCTACTGAGGAAGGCAGCAATTAATTTAATCTGGAATACAACAGCAGTAAGACAAAGAAGCAACAAAGTAACTAACTACTCTGAATAAGTTGTTCCAAACAGGGAAGTCTCTCGCAATTCCCCACAGTGACTGGGAGAACAAGATCAATTAAGTTTTGCTAGGTAAACAAGAAAAAAAATGCTTTTTAACTCCTCTTCTGGTGAAACAGGATCAAACCACTTGGGCATGCTATAATGCCCTTCGTTAGTGGTTAACTGAACTCTCTCTCTCTGCTGGGCTTGAGGCCACTGTAGTTGTGGGAGATGCTTTAGAATGATGTCCCAGGGTGCCTTTCAGCAGTATAATGCTGTGACATAACAGTAAATTAAACACTAGACAGCTCTTCTTATTTCACTGTGGTACAATATATTTCAAAAGAAGTGTGTAATAATTTAAGGGTTTGGAGTTTGGTTTGTTTTGAGGATACGAAGATCTTTATTGAAAAAGAGGAAATTATTTGAACTGTTCTTGTTAAGTATTATAAGCTAAGAAAAAAAAGAATAGGGAAAAAATATAAAAAATAAAAGCACTAAGTAATTCAGTAGCTCTTTAAACTCTTGTTGACTTAAGTGGATAGGACAGAAGCATTTATGAGTTATATAGCTTAAATCATAAGCAAATTAAATCATAACCTGTATGCCTACCCTTTTAATTCAGAGTGAATATCAGATTGCTGTATTCCTAGAAAATCATTTCTATTTAAATTACCCTTAAGTAACAGTAAAGAATATGAATGAGGTTACTAAATCTATATGCTACATACTGTTTTCCTTCTTTAACATCTATATTATTCTTAGGATTAATTTATTTTCAGGTTAGCATACTTAAATTATCACACCACCTGACCCACAGTAATGGTGCTCTTAGCCCATGGCAAAAAATACCTTGATTTACAAAAAAGAATTGCTAAAATAATTTGAATTTGCCAAGAAAATGCATATGGACACTTCACACGAATCACCCCTGTGCAAAAACACCTAATAATAGAGAAATTCACAAATCTGAACCTAAAAAGCATTTATTTTAATTCTTTATGCTTTTTGTCTCTAAATGATGCATTTGAACAGATAATAGGCAGTGTTCTATATTATTAAAATAAAACAGTAGTAGTATCTTTTTAAAAAGTGTTTGGTTTTGTTGCTTTTGTTTTTAAGGTATAAATGTAATTAATATAATATTTATTTATTTATTATTTATTATAGTTGGAATGTCTCTGTTGAGAGTAGCTTAGCTATGCCTATGAATATTTCTTAGCAATGAATCTATTAGGTGCAAATGTGCAGGAATAAATATAACTACCTATCACACACTGAAAAAGCATGCCAAAAAAAAAAAAGATTAAGTGTGTGAACAACACCAGAGAAGAAGGGATTATTGACTGATGATTAAGAATTATGCTGATAATAGTGTGGCAATGAAAGAAAAGGAAATATAGCTGTGTTTATGGGGCAAGCAAGGGTCATTGGCAGAAAGGATAATCTATGACAGGAAGTTTTCAAGTTTAGAGTTTCTTTATGATGTCCAATAGCAACCTCTTATTCATTTATTGTTTCAAAGTCAATATATATATACACCACAAAAAAAATATATATATATACATACTTTAATTAAGGGAAAAAAATTACAGGGCACATACCTTATCATTAGGATTGTACTGGATGACATATTCTATCTGGCCGTTTGGACCATCATCAATGTCAGTAGCACCGTTGTTTCCAGAAAACCCTGTAAAGATGGTTGTTCCAACTGGAGTTAACTGCAAGAACAGGGAAAGGCAAATGCATATTAAAACCCAAAACATAAAAGAAATAATAGAGGATTCATTATCAAGTGCATTTTTTTTTCCCATTGCTCCAGTCTATAAAACAAGGCCGACATTCTCTCCTCCTCTTTACTCAGCCTGGAAATTCATGAGTGAGCAAATATTTAGACACAACATACTCAGAAACTACATTAACTGATGCCAAGGGTCACATAGAGCGAAACAGAAATTCCAATTTTTATTTCACAGATCGTCTGTGTAGGGTCAGCATCCCATGTGTATTTTGAAAAAGATGAAAAAATATTAATGAAAAAATATAAACGGATAACAATTAACTAAAAACTACTTTTTTTTTTCAGACTAAAGAAGGAAAATGACCTGCAAAGGTAAATAGAACTTCCTCAGCAGTGGCTTTGTAAGAATGTGAGTAGCACCAAATGAACCTTACACACACACACAGAGCTTTATGGCTTTAAATATAGGTGAGATAGAGGTTGTTTCTCCAATACTTTGTTGGCAGCAACTGAATACTCACAAAATTATATTCTGAAAATTAATCAATTTATAACTATCCTCAGATAGATAAACTGCGTGAAATCAAGACCAATTGAGATTAAGGACAGAAATCCAACTCACGTTTTAGGAGTCATCATTTCTGAATTTTAATATTGAGAGAACTTTGCAAGTAATAACCCTGAAAACCAAATGAACAAACAGCTCTGGATTCAACACAAACACTCCTCCTAGCCATGCCTCCTGCTGCTGTTCTCTTAGTACACGAGAATTTTTGGTCCTTGAATTCATTCGCAGACCCACTGACCCCTTTCCTCCCTCCAAATTTCACAATTAAACCTATGGGGTATAAAGAAGTTTGAAGTTTTAAGAGAAGGTGCAAAGGAAAAAGGGTCATTCAGATGTCTGTTGGCTGACAGCGCAACACCAAAGCTGTGTCCCCTCAACTAAAAAGCATACCATAGTGGTAAATGCTACAGCATGCGTGCAGGGGAGAAAGGGCTTTTTATGTTTTGCTAAGGGGATAAAAGAACAAAGCAACCTGAAAACTGCGCTGGGCAATATATGCGTGTTTTCACCCTCCCACAAGTAGAGGGTGGGTTGACCTCAGCCTGCCGCCAGCCCTCTCATCCCCCCAAAAAGGACAAAAGGAAGAGAGGATGAACAGGCTCCTGGGTTAAGTCAAACACAGAGATGTCACTTTACCAGCTATCGTCACAAGGAAAACAGATGCAACTTGGGGAAAATTCGTCTAAATTACCAATTAAAATAGATTCAGATAGTTTAAAAAAAAAAAAAAGAGCAAGCAACACCTTCCCCATCCCTGGAGGTGTTTAAGGAAAGGTTGGATATGGTGCTTAGCGACACGGTTTAGTGGGTGACATTGATAGTAGGGGGATGGATGGACCAGATGATCTTGAAGGCCTTTTCCAGCCTTGATTCTATGATGCAAATTCCCCATGCTTCTGTCAGAAAAAGCTTCAGTGCTTGCAGACAAAACACAGGAGCGTCTCTGAAGACAAGGCCATCGCAGCAGGCTGGCAGTGGCATGGTGTGTGCGGTGTGACGTGCTTGCCAGCTCTGCTGCTCGCCCAGGTTAGCTACGGTAATTGGCAGCCATGCCCCTGCTCCACACCTGTACCACCAGCATGCCCTCAGGAGAAGAAAGAAGCTGCCAGCTGCAAACAAGTGACAGCTCTCCATAAAATAATCCCTTCTGAATGCACGTCTGAGCAGCCATGTCATAGCAGGGGAAGCCCGGGAGCACGGCCGCCTAGCACGGTGGCTGTAGCACTCCGCTAGCTGGACGCTGTGCGCCGAGGGAAAGGGCTGAGCTCCAGCCTGGCACCCCCGATGGCGAGAGCACCCTAACCAGGCTCTGCACAATGCCGGGGTGCTAAGGAGCAACTGGCCCTGTGCGAGTGCTCAGAGCTGAAGGACACGGCGCGGCATGTGCTGCTTCCCAGAGGGGGCTGTGGGCCTGGCTCCCGCTGAGCTCTGCCAGCAGCTCTGCTCAGCAAGACTTGCTCTGTTTCAACCAGAACGGCAGTATCCAGCTCCTGACAGGGTGCAGATAACTGATGGCTAACATAAAAAGGCTCTAGTGCTGTAAACCACATCATTAAGTGATAACAAAGGAGACAGTTGTAAAAATGAAATAGCAGTATACACCAGAATTACAATTGCATGCTCTTCCAGTAAAAGTCAAAAGATAAAGTCTTGGATTTAGTGTGTTGCATCCAAAGTAACTGACTGCGGATGTGCAGACCTTCGTGAACCTGATATGCAGGTTTCTAGTTTATCTACATTATCTTTTATGCAATACAGATTACGTTAGAAATGAGACTGAAAAAATCCCCATCACTCACTATTCCTGAAAAACAGGAAAAAAGTAACACTAACTCAGCTTTACAGGCTGCCCTAGATCTCACGTCAGAGATTAGTGCAGCCTCTGCAAAAATTCAGATGAGATCATTCCTAAACATCTCAAACTCCATATGTAATCATTTGAGAGAGGCACTCCGCCTTCAAAGCTACACAGTATTTTTACACTAAGAACTCCAATTGTGATAATTTTCCACTAGCAGCATTGCTTTTACCCACATTTTTGAGGGTTTTCTGACAGACCTGCCATCATTATATTTTGACCAGTAAGGAGGGAAGGTGCAGAGCCACAGAACAATCTGAATTAAGCTGGAAACTGGAGGCAGCTTGCTCTGCTGTGAAGGAAAGTGGGACCTGGGCATGCAGGAGGGCAGGCTTCATAGGTCTCCTACAAAGGCCCTCAAATGCAGTCAGCAAAACTAACTTTTTTTTTTTTTTTAACCTAATATAAACAGCCCACATGGTAGCCATCCAGATGATAGCATAGACAGCTGAGTTACCTGCTCTTTATCTGTCTTTACCTGCTCTTTATCTGTTGACAGCAAGTTGAATATGAGCCAGCAGTGTGCCCTGGCAGCCAGGAGGGCCAACTGTGTCCTGAGGTGCATCAAGCACGGCATTGCTAGTCAGACAAGTGAAGTGATTGTCTCGCTCTGCTCTGGTGCGGCCTCACCTCCAGTACTGTGTGCAGTTCTGGGCTCCACAGTACAAAAAGGACGTGAAATTACTGGAGAGTGTCCAGAGAAGGGCTACAAAGATGGTGAGGGATGAGGAGCGGCTGAGGTCACTTGGCCTGTTCAGCCTAGAAAAGAGGGGGCTGAGGGGAGACCTCATAGTGGTCTACAGCTTCCTCATGGGGGGGAGCGGAGGGGAAGGCACCGATCTATTCTCTTTAGTGACCAGTGACAGGACCCATGGGAATGGTGTCAAGCTGCAGCAGGGGAGGTTCAGGCTGGATATCAGGAAGAGGTTCTTCACCAAGAGGGTTGTTGTGCACTGGACCAGGCTCCCCAGTGACGTAGTCACAGCACCAGGCCTGTTGGAATTTAAGAAGCATTTGGACTGTGCTCTTTGTCACATGGTCTGAATTTCTGGGTAGACCTGTGTGGAGCCAGGAGTTGAACTCGATGATCCTTATGGGTCCCTTCCAACTCGGGATATTCTATGATTCTAAGTCACACACTTGAGAAATGTTTCTTTGAATCCATCATTATCTTAGTAAGAAGCTCAACAAATAAGACTACAAAATAAATACTAAAATTTAATGCTCCTAATGTGCTGTATCAAAAAGCAGAAAGCCACTGGGTAATACCACGTTGCTAAAAAAAGACATTCAACAGTGTTGGAAAAGGATATATGAAATCCAAACCCAAATATGAACTACTGTAAGAAGCCTCCTAGGGCAGAGCAAAATAAAAGAAATCTGATGAGGTGACAGACAGCTTCATAACAACATACTCTACAGTGCATACATACCTCACCAGGAAAGCTATCAAGAAATCTTCCCTGCAATTCTCAAGCAAGATGAATATTTAACAAACAAATAAATGCATTTTGGACATCAAATGGCAATGAAACAGTAATTATTTCATGCTTTACTGTATAACAGTCAATACATAGCTCATACACAGGAAGATCTTAGATATCCTTCATATAAAATTCCCTCCTACCACCAGTTTTCTTCTACTAGACTCCAGCTTAGCATATGAACTACTGATCTTGTCCTAAATTGGGAGCAAACTATAAACTTGTTCTACATATTTTTTCTGCTTTGGGCCACAGAATGCACAACTGAGAACTCAGTTCATGTTATAAACTGTGACTTTATTAATGACCGTTCTTTATCAACAAGAGTTATCCCACTGTTCTTGTTTAAAGAAGGATTATTTATGTGAACAGCCATTTACAAAGAGCATCCCTGTGAATAAAGACAGATAACATGGGAAGGAAAGGCGTATTTTTCTAATGAATATTATGGAGGTGTTTAAAACACACATATAAAGGCTGAAACCTAGGCGTAGGAAGAACCTAGGCATAGAAAACCTGTTTCTCCATTATTTTAGCAAAAACTTCCATCCAAAATGAAAATCTTTCCAAGGACACCTCTATTAGTGTAAACAAAGTTTGCATTAGCTTCGATGAATAATTGAATTCAATTAGCTACTTTCTTCAGTAAAGACTGCATCTGCCAAAAACAACAGTAATGAATTACAATAGTGAAATCACAGGAAATTAAATGGTACACTGCAAATTTCTCAACTTTAACAGATCTGTAATTCTGTATATATGAATCTGACCCACATCCAAATTAAATGATTCAGCTGTTGATCTAAGCAAGGAGTGAATCCTACCACTGACTCTGCCAGAGAAGCCATGCAAGAGGAAGCAACCAAGACGACATCTTCAACACGGAAGGAAGTTTGTTCCTACACTGAAATGGCAAAATTGAGATTATATTTATATAAAATACAGACAGATGTAACTTTCAGTCACTAGTCAAAGGTTGTGCTTGAATCCCAGGCTTCCTTTGGCAAAGGGAATTTCTTCACAGGTTAAAAACAACATAGAATCATAGAATCATTAAGGTTGCAAAAGACCTCCAAGATCATCTGGTCCATCCATCCCCCTACTATTAATGTCACCCACTAAACCATGTCCCTAAGCACCATATCCAACCTTTCCTTAAACACCTGCAGGGATGGTGACTCCACCGCTTCCCTGGGCAACCTGTTCCAATGCCTGACTAACAGATTGGTTGGAAAAATCCAACACCAACTCAAAGACTGGGGAGGAAGAAATATGTCTAGGGTGGGGTTCCTGGCTCCTTTAGTTTGCTTCTCCTTTTCGGACTGGAGCAGGGTCCAAAAATGGCTCCAAAAAGCGTCCATAGAGCCCCACTTGTCCCACTTCCATTGACATCCCTACCTCACATAATACCTTGGTGAGAATTTTTTTCTCAGTATTAAACTTTAGTATCTCCTACAGAAAGGGACTGAAGATACACAGGAAACCAACAGTCGACCACTGTGAGTTTCTTATTTTATGCACGATGGACTACTGGGAACCATAAAGAAAAACAGGTATCAGCATTAGCAACAGTCTAAGCATCATTTCTGTGGGAATTCATTGTGGTGAAAAAGAACCAAGTGGTGATGACAGAAAACGAGTAAGATTTCAAAAGAATGTAATTATACAAATAGGGAGGAAATGCATATAATAAATCTTACTCTTCCACAGTCAACAACTTTAATGCTTAGAAATTTCCTTCAACATGATTTATGTCTCTTAGAAATCTAGATGCAGACAGGAATGTTCAATACTTCCATAAAACATTCTGAAAATAAATTTTCCTATTATTGCCTATTTACAAAGTTAAAAATGAATAATTTTTCACAGTGGCCCTAAACAGCAGAGCAAAGGAATAATTACAGTTAATCATTCTGAGCTAATATTGTTTTGATCATGTCTACCTGCAGAGATTAATTATTTCAATACCATAAGGAAAAAGATATGAATAATTACACCAGAAGCAATGAAAATTCAGCATAAGTTATAATCCTCAACAGCACAAAGTCAAAGTTGTAAGACAGCTGAAGTTCAAGAAACATTCTTATTTTGCAAAGACTTCCTCTCTCTGCCAACTTAAGGAAAAATAATATTAACCCTAAAATAATGGTTTACAAGGGACAAATTGTTATCGGCTATAAGGGTATGTATGCACTCAGTAACAGTCAGTAATTCAGTAACACTGAATTCAAATATTACTGAAATAGCTCCACTAACATTTCCAAACAAAAACTGTTACTAAACGCCACTGAGATTACCAAAATATTTGAAACACTTGAGTAAGGCCCACATGAAAAATTAGTAATAAAAAAAAGTCTTCTGAAACTCAGGCAATGAAGAATTAGAGCTGTATTTAGATGCTATACAATTTGTAAGGATAAGTTGTGTTTAACACAGAACACAGCCAACCACAACTGTGTCTTAGCTGTACAAGATTTTAGTGTCCAGTCCCCATACAAGGCTACATGTTTTTAAAACCCTTGTGGCCATACTAATATATTTGTCCATGCCGTGATAGTAGAGTTGTAAAATTCTTTTCAATTTCTAACCATAAGCTTTCCGGACTTCCAAAACTTGGTTTAGATATACTGTAATAGCAGATATCTCTGGGTCACTAATACACATGGTTGAATGTAGCCCCAGGCTAAAGTCATCTTGTCAGGTTTTTTTTCTCCTAAATAATGGTGTGACATTTTCATGTAAATATATATAAAAGCAAAGGAAATAACTGTAGAATATTTCTAATATTAGCACTGTTAAGGGCATATCTGAATTATTTCCCAATTCTGTCTCATAACCTAGACAATTATAAATAGTCAATAGCTTAATTACCATCTTTTTGTTTGTTTTACTATAGCTGATGCACAAAATGCCACTTATTTGTGAGCAGATGGATCATCTGTGTCTACATTAGATCCCTACAATGAGTATTAGGACCAGAGAGAACAGATAATTTCATATGTGGATATATACAAATATAGGTATATACATACTCAAATAAATGTAAGTGTATCTAAATATATATATGCACACAAATACATGTAAGGTTACTCCTTTGCTTGCCTTTAAAATGCAAGGTATTTTTTTCTCTTTGTTAACTACCTCAAACTAATTAGATAGTTCATTTATAAATGTTCAGATAATATTTTGTTCAAAAAGCATATTGTTATTTTAGAGAAGGAGATATTCTATTTTATTCTTTAAGGAAGCTGAACTTTAAAACCAGCTTTAATTGTAATTTAATTGGGAACACCAGCACTGCTACTGAAAGCTAACCCATCAAGTCAAGCAAACATTACAGGCTCCATAAACCCTAACAAGAACACAAGAGCAATCGTACAGCAGCTACATACTTTCAGTAGAATAATTAAGATCATCCTGAAAAAGATATTTTCTCAATAAACATGTAATGTTCATTTTCACACTTAGATGCAAAAGATGAGTTTTAAAACCACACATGGAAGGAAACAATTTCTCTACACATTTTAATTCTGGATCACCTTGCCCAAGGGTCTTGTATACAAGAATGTGTGTGAACGACAGAAGAAAACAATTCCCTAAGAATCATTTGACAACAGGCAAAACAGGCCCAAATTATACAGGCACTATGGATAGAGATTTATCAGGATTTTCAGGATCCTAATGAAGATTTCTGAATAAAAGAGAAAATACAGCTTTTCTCATCTCAGTGCCAGACGTCAAGGCATATATATATATATATATATATAGAAATGATATGACAAAAAAAGTCTATAAATAAACACCTTGATAAGGGAAGGAAAGGATTTTTTTATTATTATTTTTTAAATAAGACCGACCACATAGTTATAGAATTAATAAGTACACATATTTTGAAGGATTTTGAAGTTTTTTGTAGGCATGCAGTTTTACTCTTTTCATGTTCACCCACTTTGGGATGAATTTGTAAGTAGAAGGAAGACTGAAGAGAGTATTACCACTTAAATACTGAGGTATCAGAAAATAGGTATTAATGACAAAATTCTCTACCCCTCAAATGAATGATGGCTTTGAAAATCAACTAAATGCTACCATGGCATTTCTGAATTGACACCTATGCAACTCCTAATACTGGCAGATGCCTCTGACAGGATGCAAAATTTTGACACGAATTAGTTGATGTTTCTTGCAGTAAGAATTTTAAGATGTTTGTGTTCAAAAGAAACTGAGAAAGGAAAAACTGGCCAAGAGCCGTTCCTTACACTGGCTTTGGTCTACCAGGTTTTACAGCTACGAGTGGCTGGAGCTCGGCAGAGCTCTAACTCTCTGCATGTTTCCCAGTCCTTACACTCTTCCTTGAGCATCTGCAGGGGCAACTGACAGAGAAAATGCACTGGGCCAGGGGAGCTTTTTGTCTAACTTGCTCCTCTTTTTCTAACCAATCTAGTATAAAAAAATTCAGATAATTTGATATAAACCAAGACAGACGCTACTCTACCAAACCCAACTCCATTTAAGCTTTCTGGAAAAGTATGAGCTTAATTTTGATTCATGTCTTTATGAAAAGACATGTGAAACTCGGATTTATGTTGGCATTAAAGTAGCCCTCAATTTCTTATATACATTAATTTTAATATGTTGTGGGCACTCAAAATAAAGAACATTTGACATAGGAAGCGCTTTCTCCAAAATATGATTTACCTTTTGACATTTCTGATACTAAAAAAAAATCAACCAATAAGTAGAATCTAGTTAGAGTTATGTCTTGCATTACAGTTACCAATAAGTATAAAAATATTTAAGTATTTTGAAAAATCTTTGCCCTAGACTTTACTCCCTAAAAACATTATGGAGTAACTCCAAAGCTGAAATTTTGGCCTGGCTTTCCTTGCAGAAGGATGTGTACGTGGCAAGCCTGATGCTTCTTGGAGACATTATGCCTACAAAGTACATACTGACAAGCTGGCTAGTACAGCAGTCATAAATCCAATGCTAACTGTGTATGCACAAATGGATTAAACAGCACACGTGGAATGTCTACCTGATGTTTTCATACAAGCACTAGTGATGGTAATATCGTTATAAAGCCACAGTGCATGTGCTCTTCAGCCCATGTGGACAGCCAGAGCCAGGGCAGCTGGCAGGAGAAACCACCTTTGCACAGCCATGCAAAGCACCTGAACAAGTCCTCAATTGGATACAGACCAGGTACTTGTTAGAAAAAACAGGTGTTTTTGATGCTCACATGTATGGTAGCTGTAAATCTAATTGTCCTTTGATTTGGTTTACATTATGCATTTAAGAGAAATTTCTGTACTTTTTAGTTTACAAGTAAACTAAACCCAGAAAAATATCAACAATCCAAAACCAAAAACCGCTAAACCCCCTTTCAGTGCTTCCCTGTAGTTAAAATTCACTAGGAGCAGTGCCAATTACTAGCAAAATAAACTATCATTAAAACTGTAATCATTCACTAAAACCTTTGAGAAAGTCTGAGATGCTTTGTGATTTTTTTGTTGTTGTTGTTAATTAATGAGAGCATTAACCCACTGGGTACTGCTGAAGGGCACAGGGGTGCCGTGTCAGGAGCTATAAGCATAACAGCAATGAAATGAAACAAAGAAGCTAATTAAAACAGGACTGCAGCTGGTGGAAAGAGCAAGACTGCATTTTACCCAATAGTAATTTGAATAAATAGTCACAGATATTTGGAACACTGCTAAATTTCTTAATATCAGTTATTTTAAATGGCGCATTTTTCTCTCTGCCTTTTAGACTTCTTTCTAATTATGGAAAATCCTTACCTCTTTAGTGTTACAGCGCTGATATACTATCTGCACTCAGATAGTATATCTGAATACAGATATACTTTTGTGCACATCTTGGAACTGATTACCTGCATCACAGCCAACTTGAAAACAATTTATAAGCCTAAGGAGGACTTGACAAGTACTCATACAGTTTTTTGTGACCCTCCCCCCAGTTCTGGTGGTAAGACATACAGGTGGAGGGACTGCTGAAACTTGTCTGGAGGGAGATCCTGACAATTTAAAAGGTGCTTAAATGATATATAAATGAAGATCAAACAGTGAAGGACAGCTACACGCTCATACAGAGGCATTATGTTTTCCTCTCTGTATTCCCTTAGTACCTGGCTAGAAGCAGTAATACCTCAAAAATGTTTCAATACCAGGGTCACAAACTGCTGGAGCTGCCTGAAACAAGAGAGATTCAACGCTCTTTCACTTTTTGGTATCTCCATACGTGCAAAGCTTCATAGTTAGAAAATACACATGCTTAACTGAGGTTAGTTTTGACTTAAGCTAATCAATTATATTTAAACAAAATATTCTTTTCACAAGCTGAATTCTTTACATAAAACCAAACTTGTTTGGTAAGCCCAGCATGTAGGCAAAAGAAATCTCAGCAGTTTTTCCTCCCAAAAAACCACATGATTTATGTCCCCTAAAATAGTATGGTGAAATGGCATATTTCGTTTTCACAGTGTAACAACCTTCAAAAATAATATTCCTGAAAAAAAAAAAAAAATATATATATATTCTGAAATTAGATTTGGAGAAAAGGGACTTAATGCACAAGCCAGAAAATGTTCACAAATTTATTTATTAAAGTTACCAGTTGTAGCAATTGGTGTCCAGAGCTGAAAATCTTTTCTTGGCAACCCGAAGAAGGAACTGGTCCATTACTCACAGAGGTTCTGCATTACAGTGCTGGAGGGCAGCAGGGCTCTAGTACAAACTTAGCCAGACATTCACTTAATATTCCCCACATCATCACCAGCAAAGAGACCAAAGGTATATATACAGGTACTGTATATACAGAGACCAAAAGGTATATATATACATAAATAATAGATATACACCTGTATAACCTTATCTCATTTTTAGGTCTCTACTCAAAAATAACGTGGGGTTTTCCTTCATTTCTTATCTTTATATTTTGGTCTTAATTAGTCCTGAACTCATCAGCCAGCTTTCCCACCCCTGCATCACTTGCCTACATGCTTGGTCACTTAAAGCAGAAACATCCTAACAGAACATGCTGCTGACACATTGGGAAGCTGCATCTCTCAAACATAAAACTAGGAAAAAAATTTTGAAACAACAACACTACTAAAACCCAACAACATCAAACCATTTGTGCTCTTTCACAAATAAATAAATTAGTGCTCTGGTATTTAACAGATTTATGGTAATTCTTCCCATCTTTACACAGAGAAGACAGATCTGTCTTTCCATTCTCCTCTTAGTTTCACTCTGGACATTTCCACTTTTGCACATACACTCCCCACTTCCACTTCTTATTATAAAAGCCCCCAAATACTGATTTACTGCAAGCACAAATCCTTTGTACTGGTTACTAGCAGATTATTCAATCTTTAATGAGAATAAAAAATGCAGTGTAAATTGTACCATCTCAAGAAAAACAAAACCAAAAACAAATCCTTCAAACAACCTGGATTAGTCCAATCCAAAGACTTCTGTTCCACTAGAAGATAAAGACTTCAATTCACAGGCACCATTTTAAACAGTGATAAATTGCACTTTACCAAGCTTCAATATCCCTAATAAAAACTTCTGAATTATTTGCTCTATATTTCTCTTTCATTAATATATTTGTTTTACTTTCAGGTTTGTTGATAAAGCTGTATAATGCAGTAAAACATTTTGTAATTTAATGTAAATTAGTGCTACTACTCAATAAGCCATAGCTTCAGATTCTAGTTTCTTCCATTATAAGCATCCTGGCGAAAAGTATGTTTATCTTCTTGATTGTCAGGAAATAGGAAGAACAGCCTTCATGCTAAAAACTTAAATATATTGGCCATGGTGTATTTCTCCAAAGTGACACAAATGGAAGGGATTTAAAAGCCACTGAATTTATTGCTTTTTTAAATGAGAAGAGAAAGGACTGAAGTTGCCATCTAGTAATGAACCCACAAAACATAAAAAAGAAAAAGAAATAAAGAAAAAAAATTCTGACCTCATTTACTGCCACGTAGTATTGCTGCTGCTGGAACCGAGGTGAGTTATCGTTCCTGTCTCTCACCACAATCCGCACCTCATGGTTGATAATGGTGCCAACCTTTTTATTAATGCACTGGACTTGCACCACAATGGATTGAATGGACAGTGGCGGCTGTAAGTGAAAATATATTTTATAATACATAGTCAAAATGTGAACTGAAGTAACAGGAGAGTTAAATGCTACACTGATATTAATATTGCTCAGGTTCACTTGTAGCCCATCAGCCTGTGTTATGTTTGATGCTGTACTGTTCCTGTATTTAAACAGCTTCTCCGAGAGCGTCCTGGCTACAACTCGTGCCGGCAGCATTCCAGGTAGACCCACACTTCTCAAAGCTGCACTGTGCAGGCTGAGCTTTGCTGTCTGACTGTGCTAACGCAACAACAAGTGCAGCATCCAAAAATCCTCCGCAAGATTAGCCCTCACATTTTGATTATCGTCCGATTATTGACAGACACCTAGAGAATGGCACAGATTTTAACCTTTGATTGGCTAATATTTGAATGGAAAGGTCGAGTCAGAAATAAATTAAAGATTCTACTGCTTGCATTTATCAAGTAATTTAAAAACAACTTGGTCACTGCTACGTATAGACAATCCAGAGTCTTGGGTTTACTACACTGAACACCATAATATTCAAATAAAAATAACTCCATTTTGATTTATTATCTAACAGTCGGCAGAGAGCAAGCACACATGGGAAGGGACAAAAGAATCCTCTGTATTTATTGACCTCAGTCTTCATGAGACTAAACAACTCAAAAGCATGATTTACAAATGCCTATGAATTCACTGTACTGTAGAGAACAAACAGCTTTTTGCATTGAGATTGTGAGACTTAAAATTATACCATAATTATATATCTGCATAATTATGCTTTCACTCATTCTAAATGCTACAATTTCTCTGAGTGACTGATTTTTTTCCAGTTTTGCTATAATGGATTTTAGAACCATATGGCTTTCTTACCCTTCAGACTGTGGCACTAGTCACTTTTTAAAGAGTCAGCAGACGTGGGAAAAGAAGGTGGTTTTCTGTTGTTGTTGAGATCTTACATGAAATTTTGATTCTTCCTTAAACTCTTTGCACTCAACTTTCTCAGCAATTAGGTACAGCATGAGCCTTTATCTAATAGTGGGTTCTCATTTCTGTAAAAATCTGCAGCCAACTGTGAGGTGCTTCTACTTCTAACACAGGTAGGAATATACCAAATATAATTGCTGACTTAAATTAAAACTTGAATGTTATTATCTCTATTTTGCAAGCTGGCGTTCTTTGCAAGAATCATGGAATTTTTAGACCATCTTTCATAAGTTAAAAATGCAATTGAGATCATCTGCAGTTGTTAGTGATACCTAAGAAAATGATAGCTGTTTGTAGCCGCAGATACATAGATCCGTGATGTTGTGGATTTGCAAGCATCATTTTGTCTTTTTCATAAAAACATGTGAAAAATAGTTTTTCCCTTTTCTTGAGGTATGGCAGCATAAAACTATTTTTATTTCTGCAGCGCTTAGATTTGAAATCAGATCTGTAAATAAACGCTTGTCAATTTTGACATTTACTGACAATAAATGTAAATACATAATGGCACCATTTGTTTATCATACTGGGGACAAGTTATCCTAACACATTTTAGCAGTTTCTTTCCCCTCCGGTTCTGTCTGATCTCTATTCATCCTTCCTAAGTACTTGAAGTTTTGGAAGGGAAGTCGGGAATTTTCTTTTTATCCAATTTTATTTGGAAAAACGTACTGTCATTCTCAGTAAAATCAGTCAATGGATTTTAATTGGATTTTCTTTCAAGAAAAGTAATAAAAGAAAGAATGAGATTGGGTTATCTGAATCAGCAGAGGGTTGACAGGCGGGCATACAAGAGAAAAATGGGAAGAGCATCCAACCATATTGCATGTAATCACATATGCACCATTTGTGAATCAGACTCCAGTTTCTGCTCTGTAATCAAAAACTTCATTTTAAGGTTGGAATTAATAAAAAAAAATCTATTGGTACTACAAGATTTCACATAGTTTTCACTTGAAAGATGAGAAATGCAGCTTTTCTTTGTTAAACAAATAAAGAAACAAAGAAACAAAGAACTGCACACACTCCCAAATGATTTTCTGATTTAGGGGTTTGTATAGTTCTGGTTCTGAAGGTTGGAAACACCTGTTATATGAGAGACGTATTAATCAAGTTCATGGCATAAGTCCCACATTTTCACTTGATCAGCAGGTTGGGTTTTCACAGGTTGCTTTCATTTTTTTCAACTTGCAACTTAAATTGAGATTCACTGAGACCACAGAAGAGAGATACAGCAGGGCTCACATCCAAAATCTGTATTACTACCTTAAATCTCATTTTTTCTTTTCATAACCTTATAAATTTAAGCAAACACAAATAATAATCTTATGCAGCACTAGGGATAAAAATGTATTGAATCTACCTTCTGTAAGTACTAGTTGTTGTTTTTTTCCAAGTGTTTCCTAGCTCATAGTAAAAATGAAGAAATAATCCCATAAAAACTAATGTAAAAACATTATTACCCCTACGTAAATTAAGCAAATTTATACCATTCATTCATTTCCTTGTGACTTGAGTCTACAGCGCTGTTCTTTGCAAGAAGTGCCTATGTATTCATAAGGATGTAAAGCATTTATGATCTTAGACAAACTGTCACTAACACAGCATTCCAACTCCTGCCCATCTCAAAGGCAGCCAGCTGTTGGGCACTGGAGGCGACGCCACCTCTTGGCTGATGCACAGGGATCTCCTTTGTCCACAGGTCTGTTCTGCCGTGTTTTGTGTTGATTACCTTTGTTTTACTTTTTAAAATAGTTTGTGAATTAAAGCTAATTAAGAAAGGCTGAATTCAATTAGCTTTTTTTTTAAAAAAAAGTTTAAAATGTAAATGATACTTTTGCATGTTGTTTTTGATACTAATGAACATACCTCTAAATACACGGAGACGACAAATTACTCGATCAAACCAATATAAAACAAACTTTCATGCATGCCAAGGAGAACTCCTGATCTTTAAATCACGCTTTCCATGTTGCTTACAGTCACTTGTAAGCCAGTTTTTCTTGCAGATTCTGCTGAACTGCAGCAATGTTGTAACATCAAGACAATGTCTGTATTTTTAAAAAGCATTCCTCTTGAATGAAATTACCATAGATGAGAACGTTCTTTTTTTTATAATCTTTCTTTCTACAAAAAAATCGAACTTGCCTGAAAACATTTAATGCTACTAGGAAAAAGCATACCACACAAATTTTGTGTCACCTTATATTAAAAAACGAACAAAAAACTAGCACATTTTCATTTGAGTATGTCAAGCTTTGCAAAGTAAATTGAAATTGAAGTGTGAACTGTAATATGCACTATTCCTTTGCTTTCTCTTACATTTCATAAGCTAATGTACACAGGTAGAGCAGGCTTTGAGTGTCACGGGACATGAGGTGAGCAGGACTTCTCCCAGACAACAGCAACAAAACATAAAAATGCTTTTAATTCAATAAAAAATTTTGGTGCAATAAGTATTTCTGCTAATTCACACAACTATTCTGTCCTTATTATTGTGTTTGCCCACATATAATTGTTATGCACATAGCCAAGTTTGCTCTTTATTATTGTGTTTGCCCACATAATATTGTTATGCACATAGCCAAGTTTGCTCCCAGTAAGTCCTTACAAAGAATCAAATTAACTCTGTTCACATTCATCTGGGGACAAAAGATAGATGCTGCTATTATGTTCTAGCAATTCTTGTGTTTATGATCACTCTTCAAGTATACACTGACTCAGAAAATAAAGTCTGTGGGGAGAAAAGGAAACAAACCACAAACTCCAAACTTACGTCCCTGTCCAGAACTCGGCCAGTGCTGTTTAGGTACAACCTCTGGCTGATGGGATCGAGGATCACCCAGTAATCCACATTGTCCTTTAAGGAGAGTTCAATGGTGGGGTCTGGGCCGCCTGCTGTCCCTTTGATCAGCATATTGTCAACCAGGATAGTGCCTGCAAAAAAACAAAGGGCACACAAGGGAGACATTTATGCATTCATTGACATTTTCATATATTTTCATAATAATGGCAACACTAAAAATACTATTTTCTAACACGGGTTTCTGGCATTTTATGTTTTGAGTGATGTTTAAGAAGTCTGATTATCTTGAGTGAAAAACCGCCTCTGACACTGAAGCTATTTCAGACAATACTAGAAGAAAAGAAAAACAACGTGAAATAACTTGTGTTGAGGATGAGACCCATCAAAGATAACTATTTAACATTATCACTTTTTTTTCCTCTATTGAGTAATCATCCCCCAATCTTACCTCAAAAGAATGCAATCAAGTAACAACCAAAATGGAAATACATTTTCCGTAGCAAGTACAACACAACAAGGTGAGGGGAAAAAAAAAAAAAAAAAACAAGAAAAAAAACCACAACAGCAACAAAAATCAGTTACATAAAGCCCTACAAGGAAAAAAAAAAAAGCCATTGCTCTTCAACAGAAAAGTAGATTGTAGCAAAAAGAAAACGATGTCGAACAAGACAAAAGGGAAACCAATTAGGACCAAACATGTACTCAACACGTATAAGGTGCTTTCCTTTTCTTGTCCCATCTTGTCAGTTAAGCCTTGCCTACACTCCAGCTTCCTTTCCAAATGTCAAGCATTGCTAACTACCATGAATGTCATACTCCAGAGTCTCAGAGATGCATGCACAGTACCTATGAACACTTCCCTAAGATTTCATTTTTTGCTGAAGAATTAACACCACCCAGTTTTCTTCACACAAAGCATTAAAAGAAATAATCTTGGTTTAAATTTGTTGACAGGTAAGAAAAAAATCTGTGAATGTCACTAGCTGTAGAACATTTAAATTGGTGAAAAATACTTATCAGATAACCTCATGTTTTGCAGACCCAAATAATTTGTTTCAAAAAGCAAAGTAAAGTTTCTTTACACCCTCAGTTTACAATGACAGTGACTCTATAAATACATTAATCTGTATGGAGAGGTGCTCTGAGTCAGAATGATACTTTGTTATGGATAAAATGGGAAAACTAATTATTGGTCTCTTTACAGTTTTACAATTGTATTGAGGAAAACCCCACAGTAAGGGTTTTTCAACTGTTTATTTTGAAACTAATGTTTTAGAGATGACAGTAACAAACACTGCCAAGCATCTGTAACTTTAGAGCAAATAAGTTTTTTAAGTTGGAAGAACAATACCCTTTTAGCCACGTGAGAAACACAGTTTTGGGGCTATTGGCACAACCTCTTTTGAGAGGTTCTGTACAGTGTTACCCCAGCCCAGCAGCTCGAAGCTCATACAGCTTTCCAGAGGCCACCACCAGTTTTAGTGGAAGGGTATTTCACCAGTAAAAACAAGCTGACTGCCAACTCTGTGACAGTTTTAAGTGTTTATGTCCAATCACCAATAAAATCCACGAGCTTTTGTACATTGCCCTCATAATTATGCCTCAGTGATGATGCAAAGAAGTTAGCAACCAAAATTTGAGATCATCTGAAATGGTGCCCAAAACCATCCTCCCTGAAAACAACCAAGACAACAAACACCATGACCACCCTAATGGCTTGAATGCTTTTAACTTCTTAGTCTTCTTGTTCAGATCTGAAGGTGAAGTCAAAGTTCTGGCTACATCTTCACCAACTCCATTACCAACAAAAGGCCCTACACCTCTCTTCAAATGACTCCAAAGGGAAATAATAATCTCCAATTTCCACCGGTGAATGTCACCACATCAGGCATTTTAAGCTATCTGAGCTTCAACTAATGGAAAATAACCCATGCACATATTCCTGCTGGGAAAAGGGGTAGCTTAAGGGATGTAAGAGCTGGGGCAATTGCAAGAACCGGATGACATGATTAGGAAACAGGGGAAGGAAAAAGCAGCAACAGCTTCTGTCTGCTTTCCCATGTCGAAGGTTGTGAAGACACCTAATGGCAAAAGGCACCAGGACATGAAGCTCTCACAACTTCAAGCTGATACACTTCGGATGCTTCAGCAATTGTGAAATACAAGAAGTGTTTCTCTGTCTCTAAAAATTTAAGTGTAAAAATAAATAAAAGATCGTCTTATGATGAAAGTTAGTCCCTGTTTTCCACAAAACTCCAGCTTATAAAAAGGTAATAATCCATCATTAGTAGGTCCTGACTGAAAGGACAGTAGTGAGGGGAAATTGCTCTCAAACTTTACAGCCACGTGGCCTATACACATACCCAACATATGTGGCACAAAAAGGGTTAGACCACTAATTGTGGCAGAGCTCTGGCTGCTAATTAAATAAGTCTGCAGGGCTGTGCCCCTGGGAGAAGGTAGCAATCACCTTTCCAAGAAGTGCACGCAAGTGATCAGAGAAAAAACTGTTCCTCAAAGGCATGTATAAATTCCTCATGGCACTGAGTGCATTTGGAAGGGGCAAGACCCGAGGACTTAATAGCAGAAGCCCTTTCTGTACTCTAAGTATGGCACTCTGTTTTCCTTACAGGCAAAAAAACTACAGTAACTTTGGACTGCAACATCTATGCAAGGGGGAAAGCACTGTAAAACAGTAACACACATCGTTTGACTTGTTGCTCTTGGTCTACGGAGGCTTCACCCTCCTTTGCCTAGTTTCCAGAAAATTGGATTCTGCCAAACTCAACCTTAAGCAAGGGCTAAAGAGATTAAATAGTAACTTAATTTTTAATGTAGCTAAAAAAAAGCAACTACAATTACATACTTTTTTTTTAATATTTAATCAACTTAAAATCTTGATGCAATGACGAATTTTGTACAGTCTCTAGTAAAACACTGCTACTTAACTGACCTTACTGCTTTGAATTCTCCATCCAATTTGACTCTTCTCTGTTGCACTCCATAATAGATATTCGCTTGATTTAACAAAGCACTACTTGCTTTGTTTTCAGCAACTCCTTTGTTCTTAAAAACACAATGGTTTTTTTTCAGAAATTCGCAAGGCACTCATACTCTCTAATCAAGAAACAGCAGTACACAAAAAAGCCATTTTTAAAATCATCCTTAAAATATTACTTTCATAAACTACAAAGAAGTTGAAATTGGTTTTTTTTTTTTTTTTTTTTTTTATGTCTATTGTTTTGGTGCTTACATCCTGCCTCTGTCCTTGACCTAAAATGCCAGGGAAGTAATAAATCTGAATACATGCAGGGTCTGATGCAACCAAATAGACATTTTGTCCATAAACTCATCGTACATGCAAAAACAAACACATCCCTTGATATTGGCAATGCACTAATACAATAGCTTTCATAACCTTTCTGTGAAAAGCCCAAGTGACGTTCTCGCTGAAATGAAGTCTTTTACCTTGTTACAGAGGTAACATACCTTCTCCTGGAACTACACTGGAATTTCAATTTTACACTAGTGGGGGGGTGGGGAACTGTTCAAAGTCCACAGAGGACACTTGAGTAAGAATCCTGAATTTCACAGCAAGGAGGGAGGTGGTCCATGCAGATGCCTGTTTCATGTATCTCAGTTACGCTCAACATATCCAAATGCTCGGTAGTGTTTCAGCACAATTCCCTGTGCTTCCATCCTGTGTGCACAGATCATTGAAAAGGACACCTGGGACTATTTTTGACCTGGGATGGTTTTCCTGGCTAATTAAGGAAAGACTAATGGAAAAGTTAGATTTCATACTGACACAAGCAGAGCAATTCTTAAAATAGCTTTTCATCTTGTGTGGAGACCAAGATTTGACTGCTAATCCACCTTCACTGATGCCTGATGATCACTGAGGTGTCATGCGGGAAGATTATACAAATTTAAAAGGAATTAATATGGAACCAGCCTCAAGGAATCAAAGTCAAGCAAGTTAGGTAAAAAAAAAAAAAAACCAGAAATGAACATAAAAAGAGCAATATTATTTTCAGGTGTGATAATATTCTTCTGAAAACAACGACATTTACTCATAAATGCTATCTGAGCTTGTTGGGAATTATTCAACATGTAGCTACAAAAGAAGCCAACAGAAATAAAATTTATAAAGCACTGCTGCTTTATCTGTAAATATTGTAACAATAGTTGTACACCACACTATCCCTTTGAGATGAATCCAGAAGCTGAAAATCTTCATTAGACTGAAATAACAGGGAAGTGTTTGTTTTTACACATTAATCTCAGGAGAAGGTGATCTTTCCATGGGAAGCGCATTACAAGGGACTCAGACACAAAAGTCATGAAATACGGAATTAGCTGTTCATGCTCTGCTAAAGAGAGCAGACCCTTAGTACTCAGTGAGAACTTACTAAATGATTTAGATACATCTAGGGATTATTTTAGTTAAACATTTCAGCAGAGCCCTTTCTTTAAAAAGCCAGTGAATTACACTTGGCCTGGGAGTAACCCTTATGCCAGCACATGAACCAGAGAACAGAATCTAGCTGAACAAAACCTGCAGTGCTCAGCTTTCAGTAGTTACAAGGCATTCACATCAGTTTCCTAAATTCAAAGACTACAAAACAAAAAAGGGGGTTGTTTACTTCCACACACATTATTTCAGATTTAAAAATTAAATTGGAAGCTCTAGAAAAGCATCACACAATCACAGACTATCCCAAGTTGGCAGGGACCCACAAGCCCCATGAGGGAGCTGCAGGCCGCCACGAGGCCTCCCCTCATCTCCTCTGCTCTGGGCTGAACAAACCGAGGGCCCACAGCTGCTCCTCACACACTTTGCCCTCTGGACCCTTCACCATCCTCACAATCTCCTCTGGGGGCTCTCTAGTAGCTTTATGCCCCTCCGGTACTGCGGCACCCCAACCCGCACGCAGTGCTCGAGGCGAGGCCGCAGCAGGCCGAGCAGAGCGGGACGATCCCTTCCCTCGGCCGGCCAGCAGCGCCGGGCCTGAGGCACCCCGGGCACGGTCGGCCCTGTGGGCTGCCGGGGCGCTGGTGGATCGTGTTTGGCTTCTCATCCGCCAGCACCCCCAAATCCCTCTCTGCAGGTCTGATCTCCAGCATCTTGTTCCCAGTCTGAACGCACACACCAGGTTGCCCCTTTCCAGGTGTAGAATCCACCACTTGCTGTTGTTAAACTTCATATTGTTGGTGACTGCCCAGACCTCATCTGTCAAGATCTCTCAGCAAGGCCTCTCCACCCTCAAAGGAGTCAACAGCTTCTCATAATTCAGTATCATATACAAACTTACTTAGTATGCATTTGAGCCCTTCACCAAGATCATTTATAAAAATGCTGAAGAAAACTGGCCCCAAAATGGAGCCCTGAGAAACCCCACTGGTGACTGGCTGCCAGTCTGATGTAACCCCTTTTACTATTTTCACCCTTGAGAGTGAATCATTCAACCCCAATATTACGTACTTGTCTAGCTATATTCTGGACATTTTGTCCAGAAAGGTACTGTGTCAAAAGTTTTACTGAAACACCAAAAGATTACTCTATTGACTTCCCTTGGTCAACTAGGTGGGTAACCTTGTCATAAAAGGAAATTATGTTACTTAAACAGGACTTTCTCCTTGTGAACCTGTGCTGGCTGTGACCAGTGACTGTGCTGTCATTCAACAACTCCCAGAATAACCTTCTCCAGGCAATGAAATTTTCATTGTCTTCTTACTTGAAGTGATGACGAAAAAGATGGAAGAGAGCCAGGAGCAGGATTTCTCCTTCCACAGTTGCTGAGCACAAGGCACATGGAGCACATCCCTACTCCACACTGATACTACCAAAGTGCAGCAGGCAAAGGCTCAACTTCATGCCTGAACACGGGACTAAGGATTTACACATCCCAGATGGTCAGTCTCAGTGACAAAGAGCCATACCTAACTGCAACCAATTAAGCAAGCCATGATTCTGCACAAGTACAAAATACAAATTGGACACATCTTATCCTCATGAGGATGTTGTAGACAACAGTGCATAATGTTCCATATCCTTTGTACTTGATGGGCCTCCAGCTGTGTTCAAGTGTGAAACACAGAAAGACAAAAAGCTACAGGAGTGCTCACAAGCTATGTGGCTAAAGCCCACGCTGAGACGGAAGTACAGCCTAAAGATTTTATCATCCAAATGTATTTATCCTTCCTTCAGGAACTGTCTAAAACTTGTTATTCTTACTTCTAAAGTTGACAAAAAAGATAAAGCCTCTTGCAACAGCATGATTAACCTCTGACATCACCGAATTACATTAGCAACTACTTCAACTGATTGATGTATGAAAAGGTTAAACAGTCAAAAATAGTATTTTGCTGTTCGCACAGAACATATTTTACATTTCAGCATATTAATCAAGTCCATATAACAAGTCCAAGCAACATGTCAGGGAATTTACATTAAACAAACACAGTGTTTCCTACAGCTTGGAACAAAAGTTGTGAATTTTTCGGCCTGTGGTATTTAGCCTGGGAGAATTATGCATGTTATCCATCTGGAAGAAGTGACTTTAAGGAAGAATCAACTATCCTACGCATTGTACCCACAGAGGCACAGTACATTAAATGAGAAATATTACATATTGCTTATTTACTTATGGGAAAGGAGATAAGTTTCCTAAAGAAAAAGGAAAAAAGATGGTAGTTAAAAGGCATAAACACAAACGTGCTCAACTCTTTGAGCTATAGTAAGGGCAAGTACCAAGAACTATCAACAGATGAAAGAAAACACATCACTTCTGCACTCTAAAACAATAGTGTTTTTTCTCCAGGCTTTGTGTATTAAAAAATAAATAAAACCAACCAAGTTAGAATAGTGAGAACTGGGAGCCCTACAAAAATAAGAAACTCCTGAGACAGCTGTTACAGATAGCACCTCTGGAGAGCAGCAAGCCAGCATGCTTATTCTTGGTGGTGGTGAATATGAGCAGCATCTTGGCTGGTGTCCAAGTACGGAGCTGGGAAAGCGAATGTCAGACACTGACAGTGGTGAAGGACACTCTCCTTGGTGCCTACCCTCTTGCATCTTCTGTTGGCTGAGTAGAGACCAGAATAGGCAGAGGGAACTCAGAAATTCAGGAAGGTTTCTGCCTGCAAGTCCCACCTCTGCCTGCCCAGGACCACTAAAAATGTCCTCCAGAACATGAGTTTCACTTGCACACATGCAGTTGCTTCTCCTCCTCTTAGTGACTCCTCAGCAACTTTTACGCAGTGTGCAATATGCCAGGTTTCTTTCAGATAGAACAAATGTGCATTATAAAATACCTCTATCTCTGTACTGCTTTCCTCTGACTGCTGCCACTGACTGTAAAGCAATTTGAAAATGGAGATTAATTTCTTATAGAAAGGCATTAGATGGATCAGTTGAAATGGTAGTTGCTTGCTTTGATATTCTATAGAGTTTTCATAGCAAAACCTGGATCATAAACTTATTTTTCTACATTTGCAGGTGTATGTCTATAGTAAAGGATGGATTAAATAGCAATAAATAAGAAGTCTCCGGAAAATGAAAACCTTACTGCAGAAAGTAAATTCTGAACATTATCCTGAACTTACTTAGAACCACGCTGCAGTTTTATGAACAAAAGAATGGGATGATTCTGCAAAGCTGGCTCTAGGGTTACACATTTCCAATTCTTTCTCCTCACATCACCAGTAGAGATCTTCGAGAAGTTTCCAAGGTTGTTTCAAAATTATTTTCCTGTGCTCCTGCCCTGTCTCCTCTCTTCCAGCTCTGTATGCAGCCACAGTCTCTGAACAATTACAGCTAAAACCAGCCCATTACTTTGGCAAAAAAATAGGAGTTAAGACAAATTCAAATTTTAGGCTTTACCTCCTGGTCATCCCACCTAGACCTTATGACTTCCCACCTGGAGCCACTGTAAGAATCTGAGTACTACGAAGAAAAGGTCTACCCTTCAGACTTTGTACAGTACTGGTCTGAGTCCATGATAACCTAAGGTGAAACACTTTCCTTTTTTTATTTTATTTATTTATTTATTTATTTATTTTACCTCTTCCTAGCCAGCACAAAGACAGAGGTCTAGCACTAACTACTTCTGCCTCAGGCTGAAAGGATGCAGCAAAATGGTGGAAGACGTCTCCTGATGGGGGAAAGACAGCGGCACTGTGATCCCACTTAATTCAGAGCATACATATGCCTGTCCTGTGGGACATCAGGAATCACACTCCTTCCTCCTTGCCTTCCCTCTGCTTCTTTAGTGATATGATCAGAGCCCCATAAAGGCACAGAAGATGTACCTCATTACTTCAAGTGACTCATACGTCACTTTGAGACATCTGACCCACGGTGTTTACATTCTACACAGAAAGATAACAAGGATCAAAAGAAAACAGGAGAAGGAAAGTATGATGGTCCCTATTTTTCCCCTTCCTTCTAAGAGGACAAGCAAAAGATAAACATGTAAAGATTGAGTGTGGGAAGAGAGAGAAAGAACCCTAGGATAAAAACGCAAAAAGTAAAGAGTGAAGCAGAGATTAACACAGCAGCACCAAGAGAAGCAGAGATTAAAGCAAGCCAACACACAGACCAGGGATGCAGGAAAAAATAATTCAGGCTGTAGAGAGTACATTGTCCTGACACAAATGGGGCTGAGGACTGGAGAAGCCAGGGGTTGGGCTGTGGCCTAAATTAACAAGTTGCAACTTTACTTCATGAAGTCCAAGTTGTATACAATTTGCACAAAACCCCATCCTGAAAAATTATGATAACAAAGAAGCATCTCAGACAAAAACAAGTGCCCTATCCTTCGTCACACAGGGAAAAAAAAATGTGAAAACAATGAGTTCTGAATGCTTAAAAAAAAAAACACCACAAAATAAGTTGTTCAGAAATCCCTTCTTAAAAACTTCTTTTTTTCAATGCTTGGAGTTGCAGCAGCAGGATAATTGCTTGGTTCACACAGAAGGGTCCTCCTGTTCCGCCTTTGATGTTTTATGGGGGAAGATCACCGCGAGGCCCTATGCCAAGGCCACTAACGTTGATTTTTCTATTATCTTCTACAAGGGCACCCGACAGAAAGCCTGTACTGAGAAACTTAAATTACGTAGGTAACGCATGCCAGTATCCAAGGACTGACTCAAGCTTGTTGATTTTCAACACACCATTATTTTATTTCTCCATATCTCAACAGAACCCATTACTTCTATCTAAAGACAGGCCATACAAGTTGGTTCTCGGCAGAACCTCCTCCACCGCACAGCCACAGAATCACAGCACAGCTTGGGCTGGAAGGGACCTTAAAGCTCAGCCAGTTCCAGCCCTTGCTACGGGCAGGGACACGTTCCACCAGGATCAGGCTGCCCAGAGCCCCATCCAGCCTGCCCATAGACTACCCAGAGCAAAATCCAGACTCCTGCTCTCAGATACTATAGTAACAACCCAAGGTAAATTGGAGTAAATCGCAGCTTGCCCCCCACAACACCTGAGCAAGCACTGGCTGCTTCCTAGAACCTCCTCCTCCAGTGGCCACACCAGTTTCTAGCATTTCATTTCTCCTTTTTTAACCAGCTCAGGTGATGCGTGGTGCTGCTAAAACCACTTCGTTCTCCTTTTATTTTTTTAATTTAAATCCTCAATAAAACCCAGTTCTTAACGCAATGGTAATAGCCACTTAAAAGTTATTTCAGATATGAAGCTGTGATCAACTTTTTGCCCTATGTGCATGACTTTTCATTTACCTAGATTACATTTCATCTTCCATTCACTCTCCTATTGAGTCAATAATAAAGTTCCCTGCACACATCACCCTCCCCCCCCCCCTTTTTTTTTTTTAATTACTCTGGACATCCTAGCCAGATGACTACTACTGGAAAATTTATAAATACGCTGAATATTGAACAAATGGAGGGGGGATTTAGATGAGATGTGACGTGAGGAAGAAATTCTTCACTCGGAGCACAAAGCGCACATGGGAATTAGGGCTGAAGATGCACCTTGCTTCCGTTCTTTTCCGTAAAGAATAGAATGAAATTGCCTAAAAAACAGTGTCAAAAATAAACCCAGGGCGCAGGATGGGAGGTGCAGGGCAGTCCCCGTGGCTGAGGGGCAGCCTTTCTCTCTGGCAAGCCAAATGGCCCGGGGGAGCCAGCCCCAGAAAAGGGGCCCTCAGCACCCCCAAGCCTCCTCCTTGTCCACGTGAGGGCATCTTCCAGGCCGCTCCCAACACAGCCGCCTTTGGCCACGCGTGGGCCGCTCCATCACAGAGGCTTGCTGAGGTCACAGTGGCCACCACTGCCCCGCCTTTGCTGCGGGCCCTATAAAACAGGCCCCCTGCAGCTGGCCCAGCATTCACTGAGCATCTATAGTCCGGAGCACAGTGCGGGACCCAGTAATGGCCGTAAACCAGAGGGCACCGTCGGACCCATGCATGACAATCAAGCCGACAGTGGCGTGGGACCGAGGCGTGGGACTGGACGACCCCCTGGTTTGGCACCCTGGCCTGAGAACATTCCGGACGGAAGGCATCCCGTTTGGGCAGTCCCGGGCAAGGACTGGCTTAGCCTTCTGCCCAACACCGTGGAGCCCATGGAGCTGGATCCACCAGATGTGGAGGAACGGGTGGAAGTGGATCCACCTCTGCCGGGACAGGCCTGGGACTACTGCGGCATGTCTTTGCGCTCTGCCATCCGAGAGCACCAACAGCATCGCAGGAGTGCCCGGTGAGCCCCCTACTCGTTGCTCAGGCTCCATCGCAAGCATTAGCTTGGAGCCACCAAACACCACGGACATCCCGCAGGCTTGCCTGCAAGATGTCCCGGCAATAAACAGCTCTTGCCGATTCTCAGAGGTTGTGTGAGTGCTTCCTTTTTTTTTTTTTTTTTTTTTGGGGGGGGGGGGGGGGGGGAGGGTGGGGTAGGAATGGGCTAAAGTTGCGCCAGGGGAAGTTTAGGCTGGATATTAGGAAGAACTTCTTTACCGAAAGGGTTGTTAGGTGTTGGAACAGGCTGCCCAGGGAAGCGGTTGAGTCACCATCCCTGGGGGGTCTTGAAAAGACGTTTAGATGTAGAGCTTAGTGATCTGGTTTAGTGGGGGACTTGTTAGTGTTAGGTCAGAGGTTGGACTAGGTGATCTTGGAGGTCTCTTCCAACCTAGGTGATTTTGTGATTCTGTGAATATTCAGGTCTTAGTTGAGAGTTTTGCAGGAACCCACTAGTGACTTCTCTGTACTGTGAGATTCAGCCATGCTGCTCTTTTTTTGTTGCTGCTTATCTATCAGTGCAAACATCCTTCCTCATATTGCATGACACTTTCATTTTTTTAAAGAGGTTTTGCTAAAGGTACTTGCCAAATTACTTTCAAAAATCGAGGTGAATTTTATCTCTTTCATCCTGGGTTCAGATCTCCCTTGTCCAAAGGCTTACTGGGTTAAGAGAGACATTTAAGGCATTTCCAAACCACACAAACTCTTCTCCCAAAGCTTTTAAAAAGCTTACGGCTGCATACATCGAATAGGCGTTGGTCATATTTTGCCCAAGGCACCATTTCCACAAGAGCTAACTGTATCTTGAGCTCAGAACACACTGAAAAACTGGCAGGCTGCCCTCTCCCCGCATCAGCTGAGCAGTCCGAGTTGTTGGAACAGCCGGAGGGGAGCTCAGGGTCATGGCGCAGCCTGGGCCCCCCAGGCCAGGGGCTTTTGGCAGCCTCCTGGGCCCCCAGACCCCCTCATATCTGCTAAGATGGCTGATGAGTCTCTGGCAACTCCACCAGGGTAAAATGTCTGCTGTAATAAAATTTTAAATTGTGGGATTCCTCTTCTGTATTTTATTTTTAGTTTAGCAAATGGGACCAAAGCGATATTTACTAAGGCTAACACACTATTCTCCGTTACCTACACAAAAGCTGCCAACTCAGGAAAAAATATTCCCAGACCCATGAAAGAGATTTACCATTAACAGAAAATGTTACCTTATGAACTTATCCGCACACACAATGGAACAACAATCGAGACAAAAAATACATAGGCAACAATACCTGGGAAAATTAAAGATAAGAATCCAAAAAAAATCTTGTTGGCAGACAGCACAGACATAGTAAAAACGCACATACTACAGTCAGCAGCAAGATGAAAAGTCTTGGGGCTACTCCAGCGAACACCATTACTTGTCTCACTTCCCAGAGGATGCTGGCAATAGCTAGTCTTGGAAGTGATGTAAAAGGTGATGCTGCACAACAGCAAAGAGGATATGTATAAATAGGCACAACACGATCACTTGGAGTCAAACTTCTGAAGGATGACACTATTTGGAACTTGAGCAGGTTGCCTCATCCTTTGATAAGGGAATCTAATTTTTTACCTAAGTTTTTACTGTGGTTCAAAACACTCTTTTGTGAAAAATAAAAAAGCAAAGGGATTACCCCTGCATTTCCTCATTGTCAAATGATGAGGGAAAACTTTCAACATGGCTAAAGCTGATGTAAATAGATAAAACAATACAGTACAGCAGGAACAAGAGCAAACACCACGTCCCAGCCTATAAGAAAAGCAGATGAACGAGGTTGGAGCAAGTCAGACAACAGAGTGTAGATGGCATGAACTCACTGATGTGAAAAAAATCCCGTGCTGCTACAGTCAGAGAGGCCTTCTGGTGTCAGATGCTGCTATCACACCGTATACTGCCACAGCAGTATACAAAAATATGAAATACATTTCCATCTGAAATAGTGTGAACCCTTCAAAAAGTTCTAATTTTTCTGGCTGGTAAAGAAAAGTTTCCCTGCATGGGAGACAACTGTGACAGGAAGGATATTTCGTATACATGAGTCCCATCCCCTCGTGTACCAGAGCACCCCTGTCAGGGATGCTGCTCACAAGTCGACCGTTCCGCCCTCTGCCAGAGGTTACTCAGACTGATGTTAAACAAATACAGAGCCTGTTTTAAGCAGCCTGACTGAAAACAGCAAAGGCGCACAAGGTGGTGTACATTTGCTGTTGCTGCCCCTGCTCTGGAGATGGCAGCCTTGGATTCAGGTGCTGGAAGAAGGGCCAGACATAAGAACCCCTCACCTCCACCCTAGCCTCAGGACAGGTCATAATGCTTCTTGGAAGAAAAGACTTGCAGCACCGGATGTTTGTAGGAATGTCAGACAAACTTTCATCAGGAAAAAAATCCCTACAGTCAGAGCCACAGGAAAGCACAGAGCTCTTTATTCTACAGTCTTGTTATTTGTGAGACACAGCAAAAACCTCAGCAAGTCTTGCTTCCATTCCCACACTGGACCTCTTCCTGAATATGGTCCAGTTTATGAAAGTCACAATTGAAAAGTTATTCTTTGCCTTTCTAAATATTCGGAGATGATGGAGAACCATTACAGGGAAACCTTGGAGCTGAAGGTGCCCACAGGAAAGTGAAACTTCACAGAACTCCAGCAGTGTTCTGCCACGTGTTGTCACACAGAAATTACCACAAAGTAATGAATTTTGGAAGTTTTTTGCCACGGTACCAAATGCAGTAAACTAGCTTTTGCACTGAAAAAGAAAGTTACCACTTCAGTAAGCAAGTAAGCTTATTACACCTTTCCATGTTGAAAACTCCTGGTTTTATTTTGGTATTTTTGGGGAAAAATATGTATATTAGCAAGATTCATATATATCCAAGCTAGAACTGAGCTCCTGGGAATACAAATTCTCTGATTATGTGCATAGATTATTATGTTAGGTACCTGCAAACAAAATGATTTGCATTTAAAAGAGCAGTGATGTTCCCAAGGGTATCCAAGCCTTCACATTTAAATATATTATCACAATACCAATCTCATTTCTATTTCAGACCCATTTTATTTTATTGAGACTATTTTAATAAACATTAGTAAATATTGTATTTACTCTTCACCTGCCAAGTGGGTACCAAGCCAAGACAAAGCAGAACCAAGGCTTAGCTGTGTTACTACAGAGCCATTAGTGGGAGCCCAGGACACACGTATTTTCTAGCACAACACACTTCAGATTTAACCTTACTGTGTCTGTGCTATATGGTTAAGTGCCTCAGAATTAAGACAGACCCATAAGGCCCAGACACAACAAAGTCACCATGTGCACAGAACCAAGTCCCGATTCTGAGCTGTCCCATCTGGGCAGCCCCGCCACAGCACTGACCTGAAAATTGGGGGTAAACAATTCTGGTGATGAAAAACAACCTGCAAAAAATGCTGCTGAATACTGCAAGTATCCCTGCATTAACTTTGTGCCAAATGCTTTTTTTTTTTGGCAACTACAGAACATGTGCGATAATGTTCGTATCTGCAGTCCTTGAGTTTCCTCAAGAGAGGATCAATCATTTTCTGATAACACAACTTTTAAGTTCCTTGATATATTCTCAGTCAACTTTGACAAATGCTGCTGCTATACAAACAGGCTTTCATCAGAGATCTGACTTATTTGTCTTGGTACCTGGGAACACAAGACAAGGCTCTTGGTGCCTACACGCACCAGGAACACAGAAGAGCGTAAGTCGGCACCTGTGGGTTCCTATACCTGTTAATATACACCCTCCTTCTCCCAACACCTCCCCAAAAATATAATAATAATAATAATAATCTGCCTGGGAGTGCACGGGGATATCCTCGAGCTTTGGGGCAGGCAGACGAGCAGGAAGGCCTACAGCTAGGGCCACCTCAGGCTTTTTGGTTCCTCGTACTGAATGGGAGAACCTACAAGTCCCAGACACTCAACTTACACAGAATCAGCCAAGCTGGAACAATTAGGGCTCCCTGGCTCTCTCAGGAAGTAAATGCCTCAAGATCTTAGAAGGTACCCATGAAGCAAAGGTCCTTGGGTTCATCCTCCTCAACCAACGCTTCCCTCCTGGGCATCAGCTCCTTTATACACAAGGTATGTGGAAATCAGAGGGTCTGGCTGTTTCATTTCCATTTCATTTATATTTTTCTAAAATAATTCAATATTTCTATTGCCATTCTGAAGGAAATGTAAAAACATCTATTTTTCATTTTGATTCTAGAAAGAATGCTTCTTTGTAAACACAGATTTTTGTCACTCAGGAAAAGCCAAGCTTTGGCTAGGTTTGCCTCTCAAAATAGAAAGTCATCTTTCAAAATTAACCTAAAACACATCTCTGGGATTGTGCAAATGGGGTGGGACTTGAGCTCTCAGGACAGACAAAAAAGATAGATAAACAGAAGGCAGGTGTACGCTGGGGTCTGTCTTTGGCCAGTGAAATCCAAAAGCAAACTATTCTACCTAAACGAGGGTTTCAGCACGCAACCCGCAGAGACGGAGTGCAGGGCAGCTATCCATTCATCACATTTCCGTGGGCAAACTGCATATGCAGGTAATCTGTTTTAGAGTTCTCAGGGACATTTCACAGTATGTCAGATCACAAATATATATTAAAGACTGATTTTGCAAATCTTGTTTGCTTTTCAATTCCTTTAGCCATTACTCAAGCGAATTAACATTGGGGCTTATTGGTTCTGTTTAGAAAAGTCTCATTTACACTTTAAACACTCAAGAATTTATAAATAATGAAACAGATCAAGCATTCAGTTGGGAGCGCCGTGATCAGGCAATGGCCACTGAAGGTGTAAATTAAATGACTTTGAATGTTTTCAGCTTAATTTGGAGCCATCCTGGGGCCTGTTTACCTACCGTTCAGAGAGGAGCAGCAGGATCCTGTAGCACCATGCTCCAAAGTTGAATTATTAAAATCATAAAAGGCCCACCTAAACATTGCTTATGGCTATTTGCATAATTTATTATTCAGTACTTCCTAGGCATCTACTGTGTGCTGTAATAATCACATGTATCTGTTTTCTCCTTCAAAGAAGAAGAAAAAAGCACAACTTCCTGATGCTTATACATCCTCTCGATCCGCTCCTGCTACCTCCTGCTGAGAAGTATCCAGCAAAAACCACAAAAACTCGGATTTTCTTGGCACACCCCATGCAATAACGAAGGCACAGCATTTAATGTCATGTTCTCCCAAACCTTGCACCAACCTGACTGCCTTGCCTGGCCTTGGCTCTAGCCTCCCAGCTGCAAATGCTGGAAAGTGAGATACATTAATAACCTGGGCTTCGAGGAAGGGGAATAGTGAGGGTGTGTGAGAAATGCAGGGAACAGGCACAACCAAGCACCATCCAGTCAGACAAAAAAAAAAAAAAAAAGAAACAACAAAAACAAAACAAAGAAAACCATCACAGACCTACATTCGTACCTATACCAAGATTCATATAGAATTCTTGCATTCATCTTCATTATCTCAGCTTTCTGTGCACTACTGCCTACCATTCCCTTTCTATGGGATCGACAGAAGAAAATTTGTGACCTACAATTGTGCAAAAACTCCCATGAATTGAGTTAATGTCAACTAATTAGAATTCCAAAAAACTAGCATGAGTGGTTAACAAAACTCCACCAGCAGTTTTGCAATAGCATGCAGAATCAGGCAACTGAGATAGCGAGCAGAAGCAGTGATGGATCATAATGGACAGACTGAAAAAAATATCAGCCTAATGTCTTTCCACACCATTCTATTCCCATTAAAACACAATCTGGCTGATCTATGTCACTGGTATGAACTTTAAGATGCTTGCAGACATATAAAAGCCACAAGTACTTGGTATTATGTCACCTCTCTGCATTTCTACACCATTTTGTTCATTGTCTTTACAACCTCGGGTATTGGCTTCCTTAATACTTCAAATCCAAACTCCTTACCGCACTCAAATGTTCCATTCTGAAAATGATTTTACGCAGCGCAAGTGTGGTCATCAGGAAAAAAAAAGCCAAACCTGCTAAAGCCACACTGTTCCTCAGAGAAAGGTAACTGCTTCAGACATCCCTGAAACCCCAGCAGAAGGTATCCAGCCTACGAGTGTAATAAGAGGTTTTTAACCTGTTCATCACTTACCTTGCAAATAATGTTGTGTTTTTTTTTTTTTTTCCCATCAGGCAGACATAATCTTTTTCCTAAGGGAAATCACACTCACTAAAAGGCTGCCTGGAACAGGTCTTCGCATAAAGAAAAAGTTATCAAGTGGACTGAAACCAAACATTTGGAGGAGGCTTTTCGTGAGCTTACAGCATTTGATTTTGCATGTAATCTGAAAGTCCTCTTAAAGTAGAAAAGCCAGGTTAGAATAAAGTATTAGACTTGAGATTAGCTGTTTCTGCTGTTCTATTTTATGCCCTATGAAAACGAAAACTTTAGGCATTTGCTTTATCAAGCAGTTAAAGCAAATTCTAAAAGGAAAAAAAAAGCCTCAGCGCGTAACAAAGTAAAAATCACTGAAATGATAAAACATATTCATGATTATGTGCACAATTGGTACCACCTGACTTGAGCAGCAGCCAAACGTCTTGCTATTATACCACTCACAATGGTTAACCAGCTGAGCTTACTTCCAAATAAAACTAGGATTGCATCTTAAGACAGTATTTTTTATGAAAAAAAACAGCTGAAAACGGATCTCTCTTTACTCCTATTAACAATCCTTGCACTTTTTAGTAGTTCTAGCCTGTTTTTTATAGCAGGCATTTGAAATGAAGCAAAGCGTTCACTCTCATCAGAAATGTGCCTTTCTTTCTCCCTATGAAAATTTGCCACGTGCAAGCTGCTGACTGAAACATGCTTCACACATGGGCAGAACAGGACCCAGGATCTCAGCAAATACACTGTTAGAGAACTTCATCTCTGAGCACGCCTTGCTCACACGCCAGCCCCAACATGACAGCACATTATCCACTTTCCCACATCACCTGCTCAAGATTGCAGCTGGAACCCTCCAAGGTTAAATCTGGGATTCACAAACTGACCACAAGAACGGAGCTTCTCTAGGAATTAGAAGCAGACAGAAGCAGGACATGGTTTAACTGAGCACGTCCAGGAAGGGGACAAGAAGAAAGTCTGAACCTGCTAACATAGAAAATCCATCTAGTGGGATGCTCAGAGCAGGATTCCCACATTTCACTGCTTCTCTGGTGAGACCCGTGAGCAAAATATTCATCGCATCCCTTCACCGTGGCCGGCCCATGCTCAGGGCGCATCAGTTGTGCAATACCTCCTCCTACACTGCGGATCAATACGTTCCACCTGGTCCAGCACTGCCTGGTGATGCAACTTCTGCTATCATTTCGAGCACAAAATACACATTATGAAAGAGTCACACCTCATGAATTCTTTTCTTGTGTAAATTTTTTTTTTTTTTGATAATTCATATCCAAGGCACTCATGTGCTCTACTGATTCAGCTGACAAGATAGCCGAAGCAATCAGCTTCACTCAGCTCACCTGGGACAATTCAACAAGGCTCAAGGTCATGGTGTTACTCAATTACTGGTGGCAGCTTACCTGTATGATGGTAGTTAAAAACAGATTTTTGAGAATGTTGACTCATTTTTATAATAAAAATAAGCACAAAAGGATTCAGACTTTAACCATCAGAACTTTCAGTGCACCATTTCTGTTCTGATTTCTGGTAGCCTCTAGGTACCATAGGCAATAAGTGCTCAGGGCTGGGAAGCAGAGAGATTTTTGCTGTGTTTTGTTTTGTTTTTTTTCAGTACTTCAAAACACAAGGAAAACTATCAAAGTCCAAACTGTATAATTTTACTTCATTTTTCTACTAATAAAACTGTGAATGGATAATACCTTAAAACAGCTTTGACAGTCTTTTAATTTATTTCCACATTATTTTCACTTTTTCAAAGGTAAACTTACAAGGCAAAATCAGCACCCGAAGCATCTAACTTCCCCAAGGTCTCAGTCCCCTCAGTCCTGCATCCCTGCAGCACAGTGGCCAAGGAAGGCCTTGAGGAACAAGGAGAGGCCCAAAAAACCAGCTTAAACAAGCATGTGATTACAAGTAACCAACTTAATGCATTTTAAAACCATAAACTCTGCCCTCAGCAAGGTGCAATTGCAAAGCACTGGTTCCTGCGTGGCAGCTGAAGGACAGCAATCAAACAGGGAAGGCTAACTTCTCAAAATACATTAACCTGAAAGCTTGCCATCCCGCACACGTGCCCTAATCCTGCATAGAGCCAGTGTGACTGCTGGGTTGGACACTGCCATCAATTTTCTAAATTGCATCTCAGGGCATGTGGAGAGCTCTGTACACCTAAGCCCCCAAGAATCCATTTTGTTAAATTCACATGGGCTGCCTAATCCAGGATTATGTGCTCATTATGATTAAATCTATGGTAACTGCCACACTTGGCCCCACAGATATTGGCTATATTACACTGCAAAAGCCTTACAGTGAGCTACTAACTTCTCTCATGCTGCTCTTTTTACACACCTCTGAGACTGCCTTTGAAACCATCTTCTGGCAATGTCTTACGTCCCTCACCTGAGAAAATAACTGCAGCTCCGTAGCTTCCTGGTTCTACACACGTGGCTCTGCAGAGTTAAGGGACCACCTACCTCTTCCAGAGCCTCTCACTCCATCGCCAGCTCTGTGCTGCAGCTTCCCAGGGGCTCACGTCCTCAAGATATCCACCACTGAAAACCTCACTGATATATTAGCCATAAAAGCCAAGCAGTCATCTTGTAGAAAAGTCTAAGAAAATTTCTAATTGCACAGATATTGAAATACTAAGTGTTCTTGAACACTAAGCAAATCTATAGCCCACAAAGCTAATCGAGTTGGCAGGAAATACAAAGTTAGTGGTTTTAGATGATCTACTTAGACCTCTGCACAAGTGATTTAAACACCTCCTGGCCTCATCCCCAGGAGGCTCCATCTCACTTGTGTCTTACCTGCCAAATTTAGAAGAAAAAAGAATGTCAAAAAGACCTTCTTTAAGGTAAAGCCTTTTCATTATGCCTTAACAGGCATAATGGAGAGATACTTAAGTTGTTAAGATCCCTCTTTCTGGGTGGAGAATATATGGACACACTGAATAAAGGCTCTATTCCAACATTAGCATAAAAAAATACGGTAACTTCTAATTTTCAAACAGAAAAAAGTTCTGAAGTGTAATCACATCCAGCACAGGAGAGAGTATTTTAAGTAATTATTGTATAATGCAAAATTTTAAATTACTGAAGTTTTCATGAATACAAGTCTTATCTTTTATCTTCGTAAAACTAGATTAACTAAAACCTCCACCCAATTTTTAGCTCAGTAAATATTCTGACAAGCCTACAAAAATAGTAAAGTGAAAAAAAGGCAGAAAAATAATTACAAAAAAATATATTCTTTTGTTTGTTTTGGTCAGTGAAGGGGAAAAAGTTGAAAGCCATGGGTACAAAGAGGCAAACTAAACACGATGCATTGCTTTAGCCTGCACAGATAAGGATCTAATAGTATGTTTTCCCTCCTGTTGCAGAATTTCCCATATTTGAATTGTCCAGAATAAGTATTTCTTCTGTTTCGTACAGTTGTACACATTTCAAAGAAAATCACATGAATCTTTGCAAGCATAATTTCACTCTGTCTTTGAACACAAACACTTTATGGCTGTTAGGTTTCTGAGACACTAAAATCAGCTTCACAATACAGGTTTCTGAGACACTAAAATTATACTAAAGTTTAATTCAACTTCTGAGAGATTAATACTGTAGGACTGTAATTATGCTTACACAAATAAGAATAGAGCCAAAGCAGTATTCTGCCCAAACAGTAGAGAAGCGAACAGTTTACTTGGTGTACCCTGCTTATTATTTACCCATATGTTATTGTTAAATGTCCTTCCCCGGGTTCCTGTTCAGACACACATTTCCTAAAGAGTAAATAAAGAAAAAATAAAGGAAAAAAATCATCCCTTTCTGTTCCGTAATCCTCCAAACTTCTCTCTATTGCACTTCTCTCAAACCTGCAGTTTGTTTTTTGGCCAGCTCTTGCATGGAAATGGGAGGCAGGAAATAACCTTTCATCCAACTATCTTATGCCCCCAAGATAATCTGGAACTCCTCGGTCTGTTTCAATCAAACATAAAAAAACAGGTGGAAGGTATTTGGGTGGAGGGGACAGATTCCTCAACAAGGAGGAAGCCCAGGTAGGGCAGCTGGAGCACGTAGATTTGGAGCCCACCTCATGTGTTGCCTTCCAACTGTGGGGCCAAGAGGAGATGGAAGCAGAGCAGGACTGATGACAAAAAGCACGCATGTACAGCCTTTACTGGCAGAAAAGATGATATTTGGAGGCCCAAAGAATGTGGTTAAGTGGGTAACACATTTAATACGACTTTGAAGGAGACCTGCGTAAGAAGAGACAACGGGGACAGAATTAACATCTTCTGAAAGTGAAATCAAAGGGAAATCAAAGTCAGCATCCACCCAGGCTGTCACCCTTGCAGAACACTAACAGTAACAGGCAACCACTACGGATCTTACTTGACTGTTGTTCTGCATCCAATCTAATTATGATTGCTCGCTGTCTATTGTCAGATGTTTGCTGAAGAGTCCTGCCCACTGTTTCAGGGATAAAAGGTGCTTTGGCATCCTTCAAAGTCTGTTAGCACTTTAAACCCAGGAAAATGGGACTCTTGGTGGAATCTCCTCCATACACTCATTTTCTTCATAGCCTCATTATAGTTGTTCTGAATCATGAAGCAAAAGCATTCATGCTTTAGGACAAATAAATAAAGTCACAAGCCAAGATAAGAGCTTCCTATGAAGAAAAGTCTCAGAAGAGTAATGATATTTTCCTGTTGCTTTCTCAAACACAGCGTGCTTTTATCTACACCAAGCAATTCCAGCAACAACACACTGTTTGGAGCAAATTATTTCAGCAGCTGAATATTTCCTTCAGTGGTATTTCTTGGTTTGTGTCTTTTCTGAACGCTTGCTGCAATCTTTCTTTTTTTTTTTTTTTGACAGAAATACTGAACAGCAGCAGTATGTGAGCAGATTTCAAAGCTAATTGAAACAGAGCCTAACAATATTATATCAAAAAACCTGTCAAGTTTAGCAACAGATCATTTGTATCTCCTTTCTTTTGATGCAGAAGTTCTTTGTTTACTTAGAAAAAAAGAATCCAAAATAGATGTCAACTTGCTTAGTAAATGGCTGGTATCCAATAAGGCTGAAAATAAATATCGCAAACGCTCATGAAGTGTCAGCAAAGCTTATGTGCCAAGCAAAGCACTGAAAGGCAGACCAGCTGACCCCAGCCTAAGGGAGGAAAGGCAATAATAAGCCTCGCTCCCCTCTCCAGCCTTCCTACATTGGAGGCTTTGCATCATCTCCCTGTATTAACCAGTGCCACAGCCCAACCAGTGGCCAGTGGTCAGGGCTGGCCAGTGGTCACCTCGGTCTCCAGTGTGCCCTGGCCATCAAGTCCTTGGCTGCCACCACCGAGACTCAGAAGCCATTGGGAGCTCTGGCCGAGGGAGTGCAATGGTACAGATGTGGTCACACCGTGCCAGCTGGCTTTGGAGCCACAGGAAAGGCCCCTTGTGCCACTTCATCACCTATCAGAGATGGGACCACGCAGGACCAAAACTGACATCACTCCAAGTCTAAGCAATTGGTTAAATTTTGGCTTCATCACTCACATTGCTTTCAGGTTTCATCACTTAGTCACTGATAACCAAAGGAGTACCTGGCATCATGTAGTACGATCTTTATCTGTGTAATTCTCTTCCCCCAGCTTTCCCAGCTTTCAAAGGCAAGGCTTGAAGCTACATGGGAGAAATGCTTCACGTTTTAAGCAAAGTTCAGGTTTAGCTTTATTCTCAGACCTGGATCCAAGCCTAATTGCACTAGTATGTAGTCCTCCAACTCATGAGACAGGAAAAGACGGTATCAAATGGACATGGAGCGGGACACCGCAAAAAGCAGCACTTTTATTGCCCAAATAAACCCATAAATCTACTAACTAGTTTAGGACCAACTCCAAAATCCCATCTTGTGAGAGGGAAGCACAGCTGCTCTGCACAAGGAACTGCAAACAGCACCACAGAACCACCAAGCCCTCACTTGCCTACGCTCTTTATATGAGATCGCAACTGTACTCCACCGTCAAGTTTCCTAGTCAAATCCTCTCATAGCCCCTGGTATTTTATGCCTGACGCTGACAAAGTTGTCTTTTCTGGCATTTGGAATTTGTAGCTCAAAGAAGCAGAGAAGGCAATTTAAGAACCATCACAGTTTGCTAGAAGCTGAATTTCAGCCTTGCCAGCTCTGCCCAGTTAATTGCCATTTTATCTTTTTGTTCTGACAGAAGAGTCGAGGTCTGACCAGGAGCTGGTTTCTGGTTTGCTCCCAGCGTGGAGGACAGGAGGCCAAGCCAAATAAATTCCTTCCAGTTGTTCAAAATTAACTCAAGCAAAAGTTATAAATAAGCAGGTGAATTTATCAGTCCATGCAGAGATTTTAGGTAACATTTTGAATTCCCTGCCAGTGTAAAAAAAAATTAAATAAAAAAACCCACACCACAAAGCAGGTCACATGTTGTCAAATAAACTGTTCTTACAGAAAAAATTTGTATCTTAAAGTATACCTCTGCTCATCTACACAGAAAAATCATCTGAACCTATCAAATACCCAGCCTACTAAAGCCAAGCACATATTCACGTACACATCTTTACTACATCCTCATGTGATAAAAACTGTTAATAAATTAAACAAGTGATAGAGAAAATTAACTAAGCAGCTACAAACACATGTGGAATTCTCACTTATTCGTAATCTCAAACATGTACATTTTTCACATGAAGCACATGTGAAGCAATCAAAGGCTGTTTATTACCAATGAAAAGTACCTAAAAAGAGGAGATGTGGTCCATAGTTCCACAATGAGACACTCCTTGATACACATTGCTTCTGAAAAACATGTACAAACCATTGTGGACAAACCACTCTATCTGGCCTCTCAAGTATTAAACCAAAACAGTTATCCTCAGATGCATTTCCAAAAGAAAAGAAACAGGAATGTCCTTTCAGTGCGGAACAAGGCACTGCTTAGCCTCAAACTGCAGAAGGGACCATAGCTCTCATGTCTACATGTTAAGAAACTGATAAATGGGAAACAATACAGTAAGGAAAAAAAAAAAAGCTAGTGCATAAAATAATACCACACAAGAATGCATTGAAAGATCTGAATCACCTTGACTATGGGAAAGAATAACAAGAACTTATTTGATTCCTCTGTATGAGCACTGCCAGTAAGTAGAAGCATCCGGCAAGGTAGCGATAGCAGAGAAAAGGATATAAAGACAACCACGTCCAAACACTAACAACATAATTAGGGAACTGAAAAAGAGAGACTGCACGGAAACATTGAAATTGAGCACTAAGGTTAATTAAATGCAAGTGCAACGTAGTAAACGCAATGTAGTTAAATGTAAACAATGCAGTAACAGCCACTATCCATTAAAATGTTGCACTTCTTTTCAGATGACACACTTATCATATATATATAAAATAATATTACCTCTGCAATACAGAGGTGACAATTTAATTTTACCCCAGAACTCCATGAACTTAAATGGAAAACATATACAGTTTACTACCTAAACATGCAACAGCAATGACAAAGATCTCCTCGGTCATCAGGTCAGTTAAAGTGACTCTGTTCTTCACAGGAGTTGTGAGAAGTCACCGCACACCGTAAGACTGCTACTGCATTTTTGTCTGAGTTACCAGTGCCTTCAACAACAGCACCCACCTTCTACCTATGTAAATCCAGAAACAGCAGATCACTTCAGAATTACAGCATACAATTCACAGAAAAATTGCACCGGTGTCAAAGCCTTTACTGCAGGGGAATGTTCCTGCAATCGTAGGTGAGACTTTACCTCATTTACCTAGGGGCAAGAGGGAAGAACTGGGGTTCATTTTTTGTTTTCAAAAAGCCATTTAATGTAACCTCTTCCCTCGGGTGTCCTCTGATCTGACTATTTTCTCACAGCGACCTGAAAAATTATGGTTTTTGAGCCTGAACCAAGCCAAACCAAACCGAGAAACCCCGTGGAAGAGCAGCACCCGCACGGCACGGCCTTGTGCTGTTTGACACTGGTCAGTTCGACTCTTCCAGGCACACGCACACCAGGCTTTTGGGGGGCCAGCCCCGCATTCCCTGCCCCGTAAGGAGCTGTAAGCCAGCCCCTTGTGCTCCTGGGGCACGGGGTGACATAAGGCACTTGCAGACCGGAGCAGCGCTCGGCAGCAAAGCCGGCCCCAGAGGTGCACAAGGCCTGCGGCACCTGCACCAAGAAAACCCCAGGGAAAGGGCTGGCAGCAACGTGGGCTCACCTCTGTTGAAAACGACATCCTGCTCCAGCACTGCGTGCGTGACATTTACTACAATAACACTGCCATAAATCTATAATCCATTCTCTCAATAAACTACACTGCTGTACAGTATATTAAACTATCTCTTAATAAACTGTACTGCTTCCCCTCTTACCTCCCAAGTACATAAAATAAACATCTACAAGAGAAAATAACTCATAAAATGAAGCACTCAATATTTTTACTCAGAGGAAAAGATAATAAATTTGAGCATAAGTTATAGTCTTACATGACTTCCCCTTAGTCCCCTAATTTTTCATTTCCTGGGGCATCATTATCGTGTCAGCTCAAAGTGCCTATCCCTGAGCAGTCAGCAGACTGTTCAATGCTGGTTCACACTTTGGCATGTTGTTACAAAAGACAGTCTGTTAATTTTTTTTATTTTTTATTTTTATCTTTCAATGTGACTGAAGACCCCAATCCGTTATGGAAAATTAAGACTTGACACCTCAGGGACTGGGCACTTAAACTCAGCAGGAAGGGTTAACTGCTCAGCCTTTCCCGCATGGCTTTTGAAACAACTGCATTTTGCAATCTTTCTTTAATCCCCAAAGTCCCTCTACTCAGTGGTTCAAACCAGAAAGTTAGAGTAACAGCTGAATGGTACATCTGTTCCTAGCGTTTTGCTGCTTTGGTGTCTGTTTCCCTATGGTCTCTATTGGCAACACAGGCAATTCTCTGAGGCTAACCGCAGTTGTGCCTCTTCCATCTCTGCGACGAAGGCACAGTTTATAGGGCTGTGTCTCTTCTTGCTTTGCTACTGTTCACCCTAATTCCAGTCCTTAGTATTTCCTTGCCTACAGATGACGGAGCTCTCTTGACTCTGTTTTAAATTCTCTTCTTCACCATCCCTCAGTCATGGCCAAACCCAGTGGGATTTGTGGGGCTGAGCAGAGAGGGGAAAGGAGGGAGAGGCAAGAAAGAGAGGTCTCCCCAGGAACAGAACTGACCTGTCTGATGTGAGAGGTGGTCCCTGGCTGCGATGTACAGGTCCCCCGACAGGACCCCACACTCCTGGCCTCTTCCTGAGCTCCCACCGTGGCTGTGGGTCCTATGGCACTCATCCTCGTCTTCACGGGCTGCTTCTGATTCGTTGCAGTATTACTTGCAGCCCATACTTTGCTACTGACCTCTGCATTTTTCCATGTAAATGTAACACTGAGAACTGTTTTAGCACAATGGCGAATGAAACCAAAGCAGAACACTCAAGCTGAACATCTAAACGGCCCAAACAATTCACTTGCATGCCTATAACGAAGGCTTAATGATGTATTTCCAGAGCAGGTCACATGTGAACAACTGAATAGATGCTGCTTCAACTAAAAAATGTTTCAGTTCAAACATGCACAAGCCCTGTTGCTCGTGACAGATGCCTGTCATATTCCAAATGAGGGTAGGAACAAACTTTATTCCACATATGATGCATCAACATCTTGACTGCAAAGCATTTCAGTGGTAGAAGAAGGCAAACATGCCTCCAGCTTAGAGACAGACATAAAGACATCATTTGGAACAACACAGCCAATTTGGTTTTCAGAAAATAGCAACAGGGTGTGATAGAAAATTGCCAAAAACACCCAAGCAGAGTTCTCAGTGCAGAATATACTGGATGCAATATTTCATCAGAAAATAGAAATAAACTGAAGTAAACATTGAATAATGGAAAAATCCTGATAGCTGAGTAGAACTCGCCATGTGCCACACAAAGCTATTTACCTATTGGACATTCAGGGAATTGGGCAGAAAAATCAATCCAACAGTCAGATGTCTGTCAGGAAAACTCTGCAAAGCCTTGCTCAAGCTAGAACTGACCTGGGAAGCATGCAGGAACAAGATGAGAATGCTCTACATTTGCACAAACAAGTTTATGTCACCTGGCTTGACCGAATGGCACATGGAGGCAGTACCAATGTAGTTTATTGATGATCATTGCACTGCCTGAGAAGTTTGTTGAAGTAAACCAAAAGAACATATATGCCTGAACGAACACACACAGATTTATATGAATAGAACAACTGATAATGATGTTAATCTCACGGAGGGATAAAAGTCCATCAAAATTGCACCCGTGCAATTAAGGCTGAAGGAGACCCCATCAGATGACTGCAGGCATTTCTTAAGCAGGATGAAAAGAAAGATACAGTAAAGGAAAGAATGAGACGTGGTGGTGTCAGCACACTGAAGCCTGCTGGAGCGGCCAGCTCTGCTGTCTGGGGGAAACAAATACGCCAGGCCTGGCGCTAGATGGTATCTCGACAGTGGCTATTCGGTTTTTCTCATCATTAAGGCAACTTGAAAAGAAAGAAAAAAGCTTGAGACTTTTTCAGTTGTCTACCCAGACTCAAAGGTATCAGCTGCTACTGCCCAGAACAAAGCAAATTGCTATTTCCTGTTTATATGGGAAAAGGTAAGTATTTTAAACCTCCGCACAGGTGCACAACAAATTGATTCAAATTCCAGCATTGAAGACACACAAATCAACCAAAAGCCACTGTACTGAGTCATTCTTCAAGCCCAGAAATGGCTCGATTCACACTCTGAGTCACTGTTGCCTGGCAACTGCTTAAGGGTCATTTGCAGAATGGAGATGAATATCCAGAAGAAAAATGAAAATATCTTTCAATATGAGAAGACTCAAAAATGTATAGTATGGCTAGGTAACATACGATGGTGCAACTGTCACCTGGGCTGCATTTGGTGCATTGGTGCTACAAATCAATCTGACCTTCAAATAGCGTTTACTTATTAACTTCTACATTTTTATTTTTTTTTTTTAGCAAATCAAAGTATATTGGAAATCATGGTTTTGGGAAACAACAATACTAAAAGTAAAAGCTATTGCAAGATAAGCATGTCATAACAGTTGAGTGTATAGAAACAACTTCCTCACAGAAAACCAATGAAATTTTATCTTCTGAAAGATGTTGCAGTAACTCATGATTGTGCTGCCGTTAACTGTCTTGTTTTGCAAAAAAAAAGAATCCCATGAACAATTATATTTTGTATATATATATATATATATATATGGCAGTATTAAAACACTATGCTTGAGAAGACCATAATTATCCTTTACAGAAAGTTTTTTGAAAACTTGGAAGTTTTTAATTTGAAGCCTTTATGGGAAAGTGTTGGATGGCATCAAGCACAAACTGTCCCATGCAGGATCTGATGAGCTGCACCTGTGCTTCATGATGATTATTTGCTGCTAGAGACTATTCTTCCTTGGATCAAAGGGGGGACAGATTTTAGATCTCTCATCAGGTGGTTTTACTGACCATAAAAGAGTTTTTCCCCATCACTGCCATGTGTCAGGGGTGCCATTCAAGAGCATGAACAGTTTCAGTGTTAACTAAGACGTCTATACAAAGTTAAAACTGTAATAGTATTTTTTCCAATTCTATTTTTGTTTTAAATTTCACGGCAGCCAAACCAAACCAACCAAACAAAACCAGCAACTTCCTCAGGTCAGTCTAAAGAACAGAAGGGAAGGAGCCAGGACCTCACGCCTAATGCTTGCTTTAAAGCTCAGAGTAAGAACATTTCATTCTGGGTGTTGAAAGTTTGCTTTGATTTCCGGTTACTCTTTGTTTTCTTACGTGCAAGGGCAAAAGAAACAACAAAGTTAGTTGAAGATTTCACATGAATTTCCATTGAAAAGTTGGAAGAATTTTTCAATAATGTGAAAAGTTTTATTTATTTATTGGACAAAGCTCTGTCAAATTCTACCCACGCATATCAAAACATATTATTATTCACAGGAAAATAACCTAATTCTCCCTGTCACTCCTAATCTCGCTATGTCTGTGAGAGGGCTTGCAAACAGATCCTTGCAACTGTCTGTCTCATGCTCCCAAGGGAAACTTTCCTCCCTTCCACCTGCTTTATGCTGCTCTAGGTCTTACGCTTAGGTAAAAATTCTTACAATGATTTCCAGCGGGAATAATTTATCCTGCCTATTTTTGAAATGTTCTGTCTTATTTGCTGCAGTGTTAACTAACCTATTTACCTGAAGCTGCCAAATCAGAGAGATACAGTCAAAGGGTTAAAGACCTTCCCATCAGCAATTGCCATAGTAGCCACCAAAGTGCTCCACAATAAATTGGAGAGGACATGGCTCCATTCTCAGACGTAGGGAAGTGAAAAGAAAATGTCATCAGAGAGAGCAGCTTTTTCAGTTATGCCTTGATCCAACTCAAAGCAAACAATTCCATCTGCAAGCAAAGTCTGCTTTCTCTGCAGATGGCTTTCTTTAGAGTCACTTTAACTGAGCTATACCAAAAATTCAATACTAAACCTACAAGAATACCCTTTCAGCAATTTTTCCATGAAGTCCATTGGCAGCAGCAGTTTGGCATGTAGACATGGTTATCCATGGTCACGCTACATAGAACAAAACAACCTTACAATGGGAATTACCTGAACACAAGTGAGACACACTACAGCTTGTCAAGTCAGTATTATAAACCACAGCAGTCACAACCTGAAGTCTGTAGATGAACACAAGTACAAGCCAACTATTTTTCTATGCTATTAATAACATTTTACTTTACGGAGAAAGAATATATATATTTTTTCCCTGACTTGCACCTCTCTCCCCAGCTTGCCAGATGCATTTAATACATTTTTCGCAAATTGAAGCTTAAACTTGACAATGCTGTGTTAGAGATTAAAGTGGACACAGGAAACAGGTTCATAGTTAAGGCCCGAGTGAAAAATCTGTGCGCACATCTATAAAGCACTGTACTACTTTCACAACCTTACTTTTGTTCAAGTGCACAGGTATTCATCCTGTAAATGGCAAAATTAGGAATTACTCCAGGACTTGTGTAGTACTAGAACAACACAACCAGTGCTTACTGCATGTGAACACCTGGAAACACGCTGTCAGGTGTACAGAGCTCCTTTTCTGTCCTATTAGTGAACGCACCAGTGCTCCGCAAATGCAGCTATTATATCCACTGCAGAACTCCTGAGATAATAAAGAATATGGAAGTTCATAGTAATGATTTGATTTTACAAAAGTAATTAAGCTAGTAAGTTCAACTAAGCACACTTTGAAGTTAAAATATACTGTACATAGTTACACATTTTATATATTCAACAAGCAACTAACAGCCAATTGCTAATTGTCTATTCAGAGCTTAATTTTAAGTGCCCAGCTGTATCCGTTCACCACATTTTCCATTAGGATAGAAGGGTGGTTGTTTTTATTCAACAAAAAGTTCCCTTTCATCGTAAGTGGAAGGGATCAAGGAAGCTTGCCAGAAGCATGAGTCTCACCACAGTATAAAGAAGCACCTAGCAGGTGGTTGTGGGGCACAAAGAGTGCAGGGGAAGACTTTGGCTGATTATGTAGGACTTACATACTTATCTTGGAACAATCCCGAGTCCTGCCTATGTCAGCTATGATTACTTGGGTTCATCTTGTTACTGCCTGATGCTTTGTGACAAACCCATTTGTGTCCAGCAGAAAATTATCAAGCATGCTTTGATGCAATAAAACCACACCTACCTACTTTTATGTTATTTCAGAACATTTTCATCCTCTGAGTTGGCATTTACGTTCACTCTTGAAAATACATATATAAAAAAGCCATCCCAGCAGTGTTAAAGTTTAGATTTTTTTTTCCAGCTGAGTAGACTTTGTCCCAACAGTTTTTCTTCACCAGCAGTCAGGAATTTAGAACACCTGACTAACTCGTGAGGTGCAGAGGGAACGTGCCTGCTGTACTTTCAAGGCTCCTTCAAACAGCAGCTCTGAAAAAAAACACAGAGCCAGCATCTGTAGCTGGGCCGCTGTATTGAACTGATCTCAAAAAGAGCCCAGACAGACATTTTTCCATTACTGATTCTGTTTTTGTGCTCACTTGTTTTAAACACTTTGTGCCAGTCGTTGTCCCAGTTTGATGAGGCTCTACAATAATGTTCTGCTCGCTTACTCACGCGACCTAGCAATTACAAATATCACCGCCTAGTTCTCCTATCAGGGAAACCTGTTCCAGCTTTTCCTGCTCTTTCTTACCTTACAGATCTCAATTATTGTTTACTTCTATAAGGATACTATACATGAGTATGAACCAGCTGCTAAGGCACTAATATATGCATTTTTTTCCTATTCAGGCACGACAGTGCAATAATCCTATTGTATCTGTTGCCTAATTTACCTTTCAGAAGTTTGTGCTTTTGTTATAGATCCAATTAAAGCAACACACCTTGTAACTCCTGCCATTTGCTCTTGGCTGTGAAAATCCCATCAATTCTCTACCTTCCAGAAAGTTTCTGATGCGTCTGTGACAATAGTATCTACAGGTGTCCAAAGCACACCGTTATCATTAGGCCATGATAGTTTTCAAGACTTTAAACATTAATATAAAAATTTGTGTATTTGGTCTTGGTCTGGTTCGTTTAATCGGAATAAAATCTTGCTTCCTAAGTCACTTCTTCATTGTTTCCCACCTGACGTTAATCAAATTCTGCCCTATCACTGTCTAAGGAAGCAGACTTTCAAGGGTTTCCTTCGCAGAAGATGAATCCCCTCAAACTGCTCATTTGTCAAAACCATTCACTCCTCAAATTCCCTACAGACTTCTGCCTTTAGATGGCACTTTGGCTTAAATTAAATCAGTCTTAAAAGACAACTATTAAAAGGAGCCATGAACCTCCATGAAGAGCTGGAGGCACTGCTAAGCATATTACCCACCTCCATGGCTATGCATCTTGTCCTATTTATGAAAATAAACTTAAATGAGAACCTATGTTCAATCTGTTCCCAATACCAACTCACAAATAATAAACACATTCAATAAATGTTTGTGGCAATTTTATGTGGCTGAAAACGGTGGTTTTTCTAAGTGATATATACCCTGCATCAGCCTAAAATATCTGAAATGTGTGACTGCCAGCCTGCTCAGTTTTATCACCTCCTTTACCCCCTTTTTCCAGTGCATGAGCAACAGTAAGTTGCTCAGACAGGGTGCCCAAAGGAGCATCACCCACATCTTTTCCTTTTTTTTTTTTTTTTTGGATTCTGTCTTTTACTATGCCACAAGTCTAAGCCTCAAAGCCTCATCAGCAAAACCACTTTGGAAACAAGAATCTTCCTACCTGAAGGCCTGACCCCAAATCCTCTGTGCTGCGACCACTTTCTTTAACAGCAGGGGGGTAGTAGAGAAGCATGTAAATCAAAAACTCGTCATGAAATGGAGCCAGCCTTAAGAGCAAATATTAAATGGCAGGCCATGCTTCCATAGTGCATGAAGCCTGAGCCCCCGATGCCCCTTCCCATCCTCGAGCATTTTGGCTAAGCACGAGCCCTTACAGCACAAGCTTGGTCACTGCCCTACGCAGTCCAGTCAGCAATCACAAGTTATTATTCCCACAACGCCAACTTTAAATAGTATTTAAATACTGCTACAGGGAACATTCTCAATCTTCTCTTTCAACATTCCCATGCTCCTAACAAGACAGAAATATTTCATACTGGATCCAATTGAGATGCAATCTATTTTAACTGAATGTGATCTGAGTTGCCATAAATATTTCTCATAAAAGAAGCTGGTAAATATGATTGATCTAGATTAATATGGAGAAAGTGAATTATATTGCTAGCAGCTGCAAAATCAACTTTGTCCTTGCAAGCACAAGATATTAGCAAAGGTCTCTTGGCCTTTGAGTACAAACAAATCATTGAGGAAGAGGAGTTTTCAAATGGGGCAAAAAGATCCACTCAGCACAGCAGGAATTTAAATGCTGGTATAAATGTATGCTATATTTCTGTACTAATGACCTGCCAACTTTGTTTCAAAACACAGCTCTTGATTTAAGTTGAAATGTGTCCTATTCCATATTTATGCTTTTGTTTCTCATTTCAGTCCAAGTTCTCTATCTGGTTGCTTTGTCACATTTTACAGAAGGTACCAAATCTGACCCCTGGTATTGCTTAGTATTTCTGTCCACAGAACAGAGAAGTTGTAAGCACTTATTAAAGGTTTCCCCTTTTTTGTGGAAAAAAAAAAAAGGGATTTAGTCAGTTACAGGATGCTGAAGAAACAGTTATTATTTAAGGAGTAACAGAGGGCAATGGCAAACAAGCTCTGAGTGTTGACATTTTCCTTCTGCAGTCCCAGTGTGTGGAATCCAAGGTGTTTTGGAAGAGCTGCCCGAGTGCTCACATCACTTGGCAATAGTCCTGAAACAGAGGGAAAACAAACGCTGCACCATTCCTTAAAACCAGTAAGTACACCTCAGCTGAACCAGCAAACACATGCTGGTAAAAACAATGAAAGCAAATATGAGACTCCACGCTAATGGGTGTAAAACAACCATGCCCATTAACGTGGGCTTATAGAAAACACCAAATAACAACTTCTTAGTATTTTCAACAAAATTACAAGCCTGGATGACAAAGGTGGTGTAACTTACCATGTTTTCAATACCATGGCCTAGTACCACATTGGTTGATTCTCTCTCTCGATTTCATCAAGCAGCAGTTGAGGAATGACCTGACCAGACGTGCAGTGCCATAGATCACCAGGGCAGGAACTGCTTTCACTGCAGACTTTTGCAGTTCAGCAAGACTGGATTCCCACCAGAGGAGCAGCAAGGAAGTCGTGTGTTTTTAGAAGTGGAACATTTAACTTTCCAAGCACTTCATCTGTGATGTGAAGGGATTGTTCATCAAGAGAAATTTTGTTAAAGGCTGCTTGGAAAAGCAAAACCTACTGTGTGTTAGGAGATGCGCATACCCTGAGAGACTAGGTTACCGCAGCTCTGTAATCTGTTCAGCCAGCTAGAGCACTTTTTGATTCTCCACTTCTCAAACTCATCTTTGCATTCATCTGACAGTACAGTTTATATTTTGTCTTGAGCTGGAAGAGCATTCTCCTTAGCTAATACCCTTGATGCCTTTGACGGGATGAAGCAGGAACGGGAGAGAGGCTTATCTTGACTCTTAGCTTTTTCTTTCTTCCTCTGGGTTTCTGTGGGTTTAACCTAATGGACAGCAATCGCTTACAACAAATTGAACCGACACACAGAATTCACAAAATTCACAAAGCACTTCCACGGCTGTCACACTGCTTGCCCTGCTCAGATGCTCATTAGGACTAACACAAATGGTACAAAATGTTTCAGGGCTTGGCCCAGTGGCCACATGAAGAGCACAGTGCAAGTCAGCACTGAAGTGAGAGCAAAGAGCTGCTTTCAATCCATTTCAATGTTGACCAAGCCAAAGTACGCTAGACAGGAGAAACTTCACATGGGAGAAAACAAAAGAAGCAGCAGCAGCTAAAAGACAGACATGAAATAACCTCTGGGACTGCTTTCACCTCTGTTTAAATTGGCTGTACAGAGAGCCTCCTACCAGGGGATGAACGGATCTTTTATACACCATTTGTCTTTTCTTGGCCAGACAATGATTCCATAAATATGCTGAAGACCTTTTCTTCTTCTTCTTTTTTTTTTTAATAGCAAATTTCATTTAAAAGTTATATATTGGAGAGAATTGTATCAGTTACACCACTGCTAAGTAGCCGGTTTCATTCATACAACTGCGACTTAGAAAGAACACCCATTTCGCTGACTGCACTGTGTCATATACAATCCTGTTCGGAGTAGCCAGTAATTAGGATTTTTACAACCAATTATTTATCACAATTCCTCAACAGTACGTTCCCTTCAACTTTTTTTTTTTTTGAAAGATTCATGTCCTCTAAGAATTAAAATAAATTTCATCTGACTGTTGGTTTACCCTAGTTTAAACACTTAGATCATACCATTTTCTTATTCTTTTTCTACTGGTTGTACAGATACTCCTTGACTACCAGTTCATATACTTCTTTGTCCTGATGGGTCAGAAATGTAACAGGATAGACAGAGATTTTTTTCTCAACTGCTGCTGTTTGGTTTAATACCATTTAATTTTCAAGCTGACAAGTTGTGACCTTAAATAGCTATTTCCTCATGACAAAACCTGACAGCAACAGCTCTTTGAAGAAAGGAAAAGAGTAATTTGTTTCTTAAGATGTGCTGGCAGCGTAAGATAGCCCAAGTCATTATCCTCCTGCAATGCCGGGCACGACTTGTGTTTACCTGGGATGAAACTCAGCCCAGTGGTGGCTTCTGTACAGCTCTGCCCCATTCCTCCCACAGCTCTCACTGCATCATTCAAGATCCTGAATCATGTCAGCTAAATGCTTCTCCACTTCTCAATTATGATGTGGATTTTTTAACTACTTAAAGTGTTTTTAAAAAATAGATTACTGTAACAGGCTACCTCCCAATGCTAGCATATGATACAAATCCACTTGAACGGGATTTCCAAGCTTTTGGAGGGCACGTATGGTCCTCCTTATCAGAACAGTGCAACAGAACTAAGAAACTTCCCTGATTTTATATATATATGTACATGTATATATATGTTATTCACTAGCAGCTCACGCTGGATGGATTTTCAGAAGAAAATTAACATCATAATAGAAAACCACATGCATCTTTGTTAAGTACATCATGCTCCCTTATTCTTTTCTACAAGTTAAGCAGATTCACCTTTGCGAACTGACACAAATGTCAGCATTCTTTTACTGACACAAGACAATGCACCACGATATACTTTTTTTCCCCCTAACTGCAGCAGCTTAGTTGAATGCTATTTATTTTTCTAGTTGACAAAGCATACTATTATCACAGTTCTCATCAAAATATCACACTGGACTCAGACGGAACCCTCCTGTATTTTGCACAAACAGTGTTTAGTAAAATGAAAAAAAAAACCAAACCACCCTCTCAAATTTAAGTATTGCACAACACAAACTTCCTACAGTCTTATACAAGTGGTACTTTGACTGCAAACCTATTGTATTTGCATTCAATTCCCAAATACTGAAAGTACAGTCTTTTTGACTATGCCAAACCATATAGTAAAAAAATAGTAAATAGTAAAAAAAAAAAAAAAGTAAAAAATATTAAATAAAAATAGTAAATAGTCAATAGTAAAAAAAAATAGTCAATAGTAAAAAAATAAAAATAATATTCTATGTATGAACAGTTGGGTGAAATTACTCTTGAAAAAAGGCAACTGTGATTTTCCATCTGTCTACAGAATGAAGAATTAATGAACTAGGAAACCTCTTATTCAAATTTTAAAACAATGAGGCACTGATGTGTAACTGCTTCAGCTGTATTAAACCGAATTAACAGGTGTATAAAGACGTTTTTTTCCCCCTCCATCCCCTTTAAGGTTAATTTTTTTTTCAATACAATTGATACTAAAATCAGTCCAAGGGTAATAAGAGTATAACCACACAATCCCTTGTCCTTCTAAAAACAGCTAAAATACACTAACTTAAGTTCTGCTTAACCTGACTATGCTAATGGAACTTATGGGGGAAGTTCTCTGATGTCTCCGCTCCAAAAAGGCATCAGAATGCAGTAATTCTGATTGAACCTAATGTTAAAACTACTTAAAATCCCAGGTGCTACAGAAAATAAAAAAGCTGTTGTATAAAGGTCCTGGATTTCAAGGAAGCACAGGAGCTGCAGAAGAGGCTGAAAAACCCACAGAAGGCGTCATTAATCTCATCACCTCTTACTGAAAGAGCTACACTTCGTGGAGTTTGAATGAGTACTGTAAAAGACAAGCATGCAGAAGCTCATGCAGTGCTATCAACATAAAGTTTTATCATCTATTTCCTCTCTGTCCCTCCACGTTGCTTGACGTAGGCTCAATAAAGCATATATGTTTTGAATAAACTATGAAAAACATGTCCTGAAAATACACCTCTCATGCTGACATTTACTGGTGCTCAGGAACCGTTTGTAATCCGGTGCTCTAACTGCTATCAATTATCATAAAACAGTTGAAACCATCACCTACTGTTTTATAAATAATGCATGAGAGCTTTCAACGGGCAAGAAATATCCTTTCAAGATCTTCACTGCTTACTGTATAACAAGTAGCGGTCTGTAGGGACCCGAACAAAGCCTGCTCCCCAGCTTGCAGAGCGTGGTGCAGGAAAGGTGCTCTTTAAGCGCCTTTTACAGAGCTGGCAATTATTCGACAGGTGGCTGAAAACCTATGGTTTACCATGAGATGCTATTGATTAAAAAAAATGAATAATTAGTTAGAATTAGCACAATATGATAATCCAGTGAAAAAAAAAATAAATGTCTCAACAAACTGTAAGGTAAGCAAGAATGGTTACTCCATGTGTTGTACGTGTTGTTTAAACTCTTCATACAGACATACATACTGCAGCCCACTGTTGAGAGCATTTTGTGCTTGGTTTTTTTTTTTTTTGTTTTGTTTTGTTACATACCCATAGCAGCATGCCCCAGGCCCACCTTCAAGCAACACCAGCCAAAGAGCACATCCTTCTCTTTCAGCTCCTCTCGGCTGCAGCTGCTTAAAAGCAGGGTGCTCTGTGAAAGGCAGGGGCAGTGAGTGCACACCCCGATGACATCCTGGAGATGAATTTAAGTTCCTCAGCCCCGAGCTGAAGTGCCTGCAGGGTTGTCTCAGAGACCCTGCCGACAGCAGGACTACGTCGGCCTTGTGATGCTCCGACAGGGGCACGATGCTCAGTGAAAGCATGAAACAAACTCCGCACGGCTGCTCTACAAATTTAACTTGTTATTACAAGACAATGATACCGATGTTGCCTGAGCTGTACTTGAAAGGGTTTTAATAACCCGGGGCAGTTGTCCCCCAGCACCTCGTGCAAATAGGCAGGCAACCCCTTCCACAGCCCCCAGCAGGCGTGGAAGTACAGGGAGTCCTGCTGCAAACACAGCCTGCAGCCATCAAGCACAAAGCACACCCAAGATCCGACAGCTTTTGTGAAGGTTTAAAAAAAAAAAAAAAGCTGCAGGTTCCTTTGCATTCAGTCTAGCAAACATTGTGTGTAGTGACAGTAAAGTGTTGTGGGATAGCTGTAAGATTTTCTCCTTAAAGAAGTGTAAGGACTGCTCTGTAAGAGCCCTACATTTACAAGAGAAGTGGCAGAAATGAACTGCAAGGTGCATTCATCGTGGATAAATGGAAGCCACTACGAGAGGGTAATGGCTTCAAGAACTCTTCCCTTTAGGTATTAAGCACCAACATCCTACTGAGGGTGCAAAGTCCTGTTGAGAAATTCTTAATAAACCTTCTATACAGGGCAAGAAAAAAACCTGACAATTCCCTCTCTGAAGCATGAAAAGCAAAACTGCTGACAAACAGACTTATTTACCTGATTAAAAACAACAAAACCCCAAACACTTCTCTTTCAGTTCCCACAGGGAAGAACTGCGAGTAGGAGTGCATAGAAAAATCATATCATAAACACCAATTATATGTCCATTATTTTTCCCCCCCTTCCTTTATGGGCAATTTCTTACAGTTAGCTAAGATGTAATTAACAAAACCTCATTAAGTTCTAACCCTGAAAGACGAGAATTTCAAGTTTTGCCTGAAGCATGTTGCAAAAATATCTGGCAACAGAGTCAGGGCTCTCGGTCCCAGCAGGGAGCTGCAGGAGGTGACACCTGTGATCTGTGGCTCCCACAGAAATGCTCAGCCCTGCGTTACTCGAAGAGCTCTGAGCCAAAACTGAGATGGAGGAAATGCACGTGAGTGTACCCGTTGCACAGTCCAAGCTGCTCAACACCAGCACCAGTGCCAGGTTTGGCCCTCGCAGACCACTCAATCACAGGGTAGCGATGTATTTCAGGACTGGGAGGAAGATGATCATATTCCACTCAATCTCAAAAAATGAAATTGCGTGAAACATCCAATCAAGTGTATAAATATCCGGCAGGGTGCACTGCCAGAAAACAGACCCATTCTCTCGATTGCTCATCCATGTAGATAAAACTTCATATCTATTTCCTTACTGCTGCAAACCGCGCCTGTCATCACCCAAAGAAGCTGCCACGCGGCGTGGACGAAATACACAGCAAGCATAACTGACTGTCTGTGGCGGAAATGTACTGACATGGTGACTATCTGCTTCTGGAGATAAGCAAGCTTCAGCTTTCAAACCTCGGAGCAAACCATTTGGAATTAAGTAAAGCAATGCTGTGAAAGCCTGAGACAGGCTCCCCATCAGCGCCAGCTGTGCACAGGCCCAAATGATGCAGCCTAATTCACCTAGGAGGTAAGGAGGACACATCACAGAGATGCCTCTTCCTTGTCCTGGACGCTGTGAGGTGACACTGGTGACAAGCAGAACCCTTTCGTGCTGTCACAGCAAGCTCAACAGGGAGCTCCACGGAAGGCAGCTGTGCTGCACATCAGCCGCCCTGCAGAAACGCCGTGACTGGGGAGGTGCAAAGATCAATCCAGAGGATGCACAGGAATCTGAGGGTACGTCTTTCATTGGCATTAATTAAGGAAGGCGCTCAGAGCACGTCTCACCTGCTCAAGGTACCAGGCTGATTCCTTTTGCAAAGCATCCAGCAGCAAGGCAGGCAGGGTGGTACCGGCCTCCTTGGAAGGATCAGCAGAGCTTGGCTGTTTGATCTGGTTGTCAAAGCCAGATCATTCTGGCATGGAATTCCCTTAGTTATTTTTTTTATTAAAAGACCACGGAAGGGTAAGTTGTGTCATTTTTGATTGCATCTCTTTAATAAAGCTGTTTCATACTTGCAAAGCAGCGAGCTGAGCTTCTCCATGCTGGTGTAAACCAAATGCTGTTTCAGCCAACGATTTCCTACAGAAACCACCAGAAGCAATTCTGTGCCTCACGCTAAGTGGGAGAACAGACTAGATGCATGGGGTTTTCCTGCAAAGTCGCGGATGCCCAGGAAACAGACGTCTGATGAACAGCTTTGCCTGATCCTTCCCTCCCAAACACCAGCTCGGTGACCCAGCACCACTTGTTGATCCTGCAACAAGTTTCTCACTCGTCCATGCTTGTGCACATAACCGGCTGTTTTTAAAACTCTAACTCCTATCCAACACAGTCATACACAAATATCACGGCTGGTATGGAGCTGTAAATTCCTTTTACCTAGATTGCATTTACTGGCATGCTTTTATGTTTTCTAACATACAATTGAAATCAGGTCTTGGAAAATTTGTGTTCCTTAAAGTAGTATATTATATTTATTACTCTTCAGTCAATACATTTGCAATATATTTTTCAATCATTTATAACTACCATGCTTGGAAGATTTAAAATACTGATCATCTCTGTGATTTCATGCATCACCTCTTTCACTACTGTGGGATGAAAATTATTTGCTTTCCTTCCTGCTCCTCCTAGTCCTCCTGTTTTGAGACATGCTGATTTTCATCCCACCTGAGCACAGCCAGTCCACTGCTTCCACACCTTTACATCAGCTCTGCGGTCCTTGCCCTCATTTTCACCACGGTCCTCCTTAACTTAACCCAAAGTGTTTATTTAGGTTGGGGACAATATCTAGACCATCTTTCACCTCTACTCTTCCTCTAACGCAGCCACACTACTTCACATACCCTTTCTATTCTCTTTGATGAAAAATATTTAATATATTTTTTCCATGTCTGAGTCAATTGGATTTTGATAGTTTTCATGTCCTGTCTGGGACAACGCCATTTTTCTTGATTGACTCCTTTCTCCACTCCCCATCTGTATACCCTGTGTTTTTCAAACTATTTATATTCTAAAACAGCATTACCTAAACTGAAAAAATGAAGAACATCCTATTGATTTAGGAACCTAAATGTAGTGGAAGAGCTATACTGATATTCATAATTTTGAACCCTTTCAGATAGCAGTTCTCCTCCACTGAAGAAAGAACACCCCAGACACTAAACCTTGCTTATCCCATCTCTTTTGATATTGCATGTTATTAAACTAGTATCTAGTTAAAAACAAAAGAAATAAGTATCCTGAATTTACAGTGCTTCTTTGCCTGGAGGCAGCTGACTGCATTTACATATAGAACATATCACACTCATTTTCATATTGATGTGATGCACTGATATAGCAATGGCCCAAATATTTGGAAAAATATGCATATGGGGGCTCAGATTCTAGCCTAATTCCACAGAGTTTTCCTAAGAAGTACTGAATGATTAGATAATAACATGAATAAAATATTACCTTAATAGTTTAAGAGTTAAAAGAGTGAGAGTGCCTTCCTTCCCTTTAGCCACCATTTGCAACTGTGAGTCTCCCAGTCCATCAGAACTGCCTTGAACAAAGCAACATTCTCAATTATGTTTTAAGTGAGAAAACAGCATTTACGTTCAAAGTAGTTTTAGAATAATTGCACATAATTTTTTTGGATTTTCAGCAGTCCTTTTGTGGCAACTTCTGCTCAAAATTCTCATTTCTTGTCTAGCTAAGAATATCAAGCTATAAATCAGAAGTTCAGAGTCACACAAATCACATCACCAGCAACTAATCCAATCCAAGATGCAACGTAAAGCCAACTGCACCTTATTTATTCCCACGTGAAGCATCAAGCTGGCAGTCCAGCAGGCCACCACAGAACATCCCATGAACCGAACAAGAGCTTCACCCCACAGAGCACGCTTCTACCTCCCAGCACCACAGAGGGAGCTGCACGCAGCTTCATCACAGAAGATCTGTCCCAGATCGATCACCTCATTTGGTTTTTTTTCCTTAATGAACAAAATAGGAGATTCTGGAACATAACACCCACCCAAAAACCACACAAGTCAATTAAACTTACATTACGAACAAACCACCCTACCTGCTAGCAGGGCAGTTTTTAGTGTATGCACAGAACAAGCAAGTTGCGAATGCACTGCTGGAGGCCATCTAGTCCAAGCCCATGCTCCAAGCGGAAAGCAAGAGTAACCTTTATTTCACCTTCAGAACTTCACAACTTTTCCAAATGTTCACTTAACTGTCAGTCTAATAAAAATAACTTATGATTAAGTTATTATGGAATAAAAAAAGATCTGATCCTGAAAGCTAATTCCTAGAAACATGTATACACATGGGTTCACATCCTATCCAGAGGCAATAAAAAATTTCCAAATCTCACACTCAAGAAAAGTTCCAACGATAGAAGGATAAAAGATATTCTTCACAAGGTCAAGCATATAAAAAAACAAACAAACAAACAAACAAACCCTTAATTTGATTGCTGTAGCCACCAAATTCCCTAAGAGAAAACAACCTTTTTGGCTGAGCTCTCAACACAGAAGGGCCACTGTAGAAAGCAAGCAGTAAAGGGTCACCACACCACAACCTATAGTCTTTAAATGGTAAATACAAATCAAAAAATTCACCACATCGTAAATCCACAAACATTTTGGTTCCGTCAAGCATGATATTTCTCAGAAAACCTACACAGCTGGGGCACAGCCTTGGTTTGTGCTATCTAGACTTGTTACCAATGCTCTTCAAAGCCTGGAGGCAGCTTACGTAAAATAGCAACTGTCTGCCTGGCTGACGTGCCTTATGCTCTTGAAAAGCTAATGAATCCCAAGCACCCCAGTCTGCAAGGCATCCCTCGTGTGAGTTCAACAGCTCTTCTTTCATGCTTTCAAGAGTCAGGACTATTCCACTATGAAAGGAGACGTGGACACGAGGGATAAACGTAGCATTGCTCTAAGCTGCACTGAACAAATCCATAATTTGGGGGGAAAAAGGCAGGAAAAGTAGTGGAAGAGAAAGACACCAGGGTACTGGCACTTTTTCAGCTTCTTTTTCTTATTGGTATTTTAAAATGAAAATTAAAAATTTTGTAGAAAATGTTTAATGAAGAACAAAAATTCTGAACTTCAAAGAATTAGCAGCTATGTAACAACCGTACCTGAATTATGACATTTCAGGCACCTGACTTCAGCTGTGCTTCTCTGATATTTACCTGTTTTAACACATACACAAACAGCACCTCTGAACCAGCAGGCAAAATTCTGAAGAAGAACACAGCAATGCAAAGTGCTTAGGTAGCTGCAGCATTCTGTGAAAAAGAAAAAAGGAAAGGAAGCAAATCTGAATGGAAGCATTCAGAGCACCAGCTCAGAAAAAGGAAAAGCTGGCAGAGAGTATCAAAGGAAAACAGACCTTTGTGGACTTAGTGGGTTTTTTTAGTTTTGATTTGTGAAAATCAAAATAGCAAATAAGGAGTAAAGTCAGCTGAAACCCACTTAAGGAAAAGGGGCAAATTTAATCTTTAAAATTTCTATCACTTTAAAACAATAGAATTAAACTACAGGGAAAGTAGAAGAAAAGAAAACAAGGTATGAACATTAGAAGGATATTTGGATATTCAACAGTTGCTTGTAATCCATAAAGGGAGCCTGAAAGGGACCTACCTAGTAAGGTTTCTGCTTTTAAAAGGAAACAGACCCAAGAGGCATTAGCAGGAGTGAACAAAAAGGGAAAAATGCTGTGAGGGAGGAAGAGAATAGAATGAGTATAAGCTATGGGAGAAAATGGAAATGTGTCTAGAAAGCGAAGTGAGATCTCGACTAAAGACAATGCAGTGACTGAAAATGGAGATGTCCACAAAACCATAGCACAGAGATGCAGAAAAACAGCTGCAAGAGCCAACGAGAACACAACGCTGGTGTTGCAGCCATTGCCTGAGCCCAGCCCATGTGTTGCTGTCCTGGCTGTTTTGGATACTTCCTACCACAAAACTCTTTCCAGCTTTAGATTCGAGCCCTGACAGTGATGGATCAGCAAGTGACCTACTTCTCCAGGTGGGTGACACTCCAGGAAGAGTGGGATGCATAAACCAGCAGGTGGGAAGCTGTGAAGGATAGCAGCATGAGTAATCGCAAAAGGAATAAAAGAACAAGTCAAGAGAACTATCAAAATACAGACATGCTGGAAAAGTCTGGCGTTCCTCTCAGATGCTGTTTCCTCAGGGATGCCCTTTTCAAAACTATTAATTCCTTGTCTGGAAGATAATTTATCACGGAACTGCTCTTTAAAACTTCACCTTGTTATGACAGTGACAAAATAATAGGCCCAACACAAATGCTTAGTAGTGCATTTCAGAAGCCGCATTTGCCAGATTTTTCATTGGTCTCATAAACCATCCTGAAAAATAAAACTTAATGCCTGGTGGCAGTCACGTATAATTATTCTTCTGTAAAGAACTAATACACATTTGGGCTGATTTAGAACTTGGCATAAAATAATTAAGCAGAGACAAGAATTTATGCCCAGCAAGCCTTGTGCTCAGTGGAAGTTTGGTGTAATATTTATTCTGAACACACTCAGTATCACAGCCATGGCACCTCCTCTACGTACCACAAACAACAATAAAATGCCTGGTTTATACACAAGAGCTGTCTCCTGAGGGGCAGTGAATCAAGCTGGGTCATAAAACAGCGCAGGCTCCTGATAAAAAGCAACAGAAATGCATTTCAGAATTTACCACCAATGGCAGGCTCTCTACAAACACTTAAGCCAAAAACTCTTGCCCCTTCTCACCATGCTGTTGACCACTGCTCCTCAAAACAGCTAGAGAAGAAAGGATAGGAGTACCAAAGGAAAGCGATCAGCAGGAACGCGTTAATGGAATGAACGACAGGCAGATATGCACAAAGTGGAGACTTGATGATTTGTTTCAGTCAGTGCTTTCCCTAAACAGTTCAGTCAGTAGGAGAAAATGTAGAATACCCACAGTAATGATGAAAAATGGTAAATGAATACAGGAAGAAAGGAAAAAAAAAATCAGAGCTGTAGGGGATAACATTTGGCTTGATAACATGACTTTGAAATTCTAGAAGGATACAGGGAGTTTTCACCTGAGACCATGTAAACTAAATAAACCAACAAATGTAATTTATGTTTGAGCCAGTCAAAGCTTTGAAATTCATCAGTTACTGATTTATTATTATACTGTTACAAGCACTCTGCTGTTCAAAATAAGCAGCAACTTAAGTTTCAAAGCTAAAAGAAAGCTTAAACTACTAATGTTTTCTGAGCACCTGCTTAAACACACAAGGAATCTGAGATACAAAAATATACCCTGAATTCTGGTATAATTACCTTTTCAAGATCAGAGGAAAACAAACGTAACTAGAAGAATAAAAGAAGCTGGGACCTAACCATTACAAAGCAATTAAAAAAGAAATAAATAAAAGGTATCAATGCTTATGAAATCATCAAGAACAGCTCATTACTCACCTGGCCCGGTTTCATGCTCTGAGCAGCCCTTTCAGGCATGTCTTGAAGAATGATTGATGCAAAGCCTTATCTTCTTGTTCAAGTGTGAAAAGGTATTGGGACTTCATCATTATTTTAAATGAATTTATCATTTTATCACTGTTTTAAATGAAAGTTTAGTTGATGTTTCCTGGAAGCAAACAAATTTCCAAGAGCGTGCCTAGCTCACAGAACGCCTCTCAGGAAAGTAACAGGATTTTGGTTAGAATCACAGAATGGCTTGGGTTGCAAGGGACCTTAAAGATCATCTCATTCCACCCCCCCTGCCATGATCTGGGGTAACAGACTTTGAAAGGTCCTCATGAGGGCGATGCAGAGGCTCCATTTCGCACACTCTTTTCCATAGATTCTGTATATCCTGTTCTACTCAAGAGTGAGCAGCATAGCAGGAAGCGTATCTTGACCTGCTCCTGGACACTATCCCCTAGATCATGCTGAGCTTTCCGCAGGGTGGGTGCCAAGAAGAAACCACAGAAACTGGGGCTTCTCACAACAAGCTGGAGGAGCAACACCTCATAGCACTCTAACATGAAGCCCTACAATTAAAAAGATCTTCTGCATGGTTCGGAAGGGCCTGGGGGTCCGCTTTTTCTTCGTGTCCCCCCCCCCCCCCAAATCTGGGATGCCAGCCAAAAATGAACACAGTAGGGAAGGAGATACACAGGGGTTGCTGTAATGGCATTTGTCACAAGCCCTTCTGCTTCCTTCTTTCAGTAGCTCCGCAGTCCTTTCACTTGGTTCTCATTTATTAGCTTTTGTGAATTTTAATAAAAAAATATTTCATTTTCTAACAAAGGTAAAGTGAGGAATCCTTTTGGCACAGAAAAAGGAAGGAGACCAATCTAGGATTCTATCACACTGTTAATCATATCAACAGATGTCTAATTAGACTTTGAAAAGAACTAAAGTGGCTCAGACTCCCAACTACAACCTAATCCATGCAGGCTTAGAAACGTAATGCCCTTAATCTTTCAAAAAAGCTTATTAGATACCTATCTGCAAATGCAGGATCTGCTAAATGACATTGTCTCTCCACACCCAAGTACTCTGGGGTGCATCCAAATTATCTACAGAAAAGCGATCCCCAAGCTAAGAGGAAAGCCACTCTACTGAAAATCCACCTGCCTGCTCAAAGTGCTGTGCAGCTCCGCTGCATCAGTCTCAACAGGCAGAGCCAGCTTTGATGCAGGCTTCACCAGGGGCTTTCAGCAGCACCCTGCTGGCCTCGACTGTTTCACATGTGGCAACACCACTTCCAAACCTATGCTGTAGATGGTGTTTCCTTGGGTCAGGCTCCAAAACAGTCCGTGTATAAAATCAGAGAAAAACAGCCTGTACTTTTTGAAGACATACAAGCACTCCTAAAAATCAGAGAGTAAAATAGTTTAAAAGTCACTGACTACTTTACCATCATTACTACCATGGAAACAAGATTTAAAAACAACTGTTCAGATTAAGATTTTGCAAAACAACTTAATCTACGCAACCAAAGTACATCTTTGCATAAATTAGAGAGGATTTTTAACATAGGTCTGCTACAGCCAGCTCATTTCCACATTTATATAGGTTATCTGGGGAAGATGGGGAAAAGTGAGGTTAGAATAAAAATACATTTAAGATGTTATGAATGTCTCTAATTAAACCATGATGGCTGCCTCCTGGCACTCTGCTGCTCATCACACCATTGGCCCTGGGCAGGGCACGCTGGGCAGTTGGTGCAGGCCTGACCCAGGCCTGATCCTTCTTGGTGCACGACCAAGCTCCCAGCCCCACACTCCTGCTGATGCCTCTGTTTCACACCTCTTTTGTAAACTTAGCAAAAAACACTTCTTCCACAGGTCCCTTGCTACCAGATGCTAAAATCTATTCCTGGCTCTGCCTCCCATTTGCCATGACAGCGACGTGCCCTGGGGAGCAGATTTTCCTCCAGATGAGCAGGCCAGATGTATATTTCCTCCTTCCACAGGAGGAAGGGCTTCACAACAGCAGAACTTAGCACGAATTTAACTCATGCACGGCAATAAAAGCAGTATCACTTGGTGAAAACAAGGCAAGTAAGAATTTAGATGCATCATCTGACTTGCTGTGCTGACCTATACATGCTACTCTTGCTTGTAACAGGATTTTCACAGTACCCACTTTCAGTCATGACAAAAGGAAGTGTAATAAACAGTTCTTCCACAACCTGTGTAAACACTTTTCTAAACCTTGCGAGGGAAGAAACTGCTTATATTTGTGAACACCGTGAACAAAGATTTCAATACAAGTTTCCTTCAATGTTCTCCCGTGCTCCTCTTTCCTTCCTTTGGGACAGAAAAATAGAGCTCTGTATGTTAGTTTGCTTTGGGTATCCATGCCAGGTAACAGACTAACTCCAAAAATAAAGCCACACCAAAACACTTACACAGCACGACCCAATACGGTTCTGGAAATCAGTACCGGAGGGCTGACCACAGCAGTCACCTCCCCTTCCCCAGAGCAAAACCGATTTTAAGTAGGCTTAAAATGCATTAAATACTCCCACCCTTGCACAGCTTTGCTGGAACTGTAAAGGAGAACATTGCTAGTAAAATTGCATTCAAGGTTTAAGAATCATACGAAGGAAATAAATTGTTGAAATATGCAGTTCTTCATTTACAAAGGTAAACTGACAACCTGAGAATAGATATGTATTGAATATCACAATTTAGCATGAATAACTTTATCTGAATACTCAAGCTGTCAAAGATGAGCCGTTCAGAAACTTTAAATCATTTTGACGAGGATTTCCACTAAAAATAATATCTCAAGTGCATTTTAAAAATGCCTTGGTATTACACAGCATAGCCATTATTCAAAAAATTACACCTGCTCCAGATGGGGGGTTGAATTCCAAATTTGTCATTTTAAATGTCCAGACTAGGAAAGACCTGTGGTCTTGCCTGATCTGCTGCTTGCTTTTAGTTATTCAATATTCAGTGAGCAAAGCTCAATAGCTCGCAGCTGAGTGAGTGGTGTGTGGGTGCACTGAGACAGCTCCAAGTCATAAACCCGAGAGATTAAAGCAGGTACAACTGGAGTCAAACGTGGCACCTGAACAGAAGACAGGAAGCAAAACAATACAGCTGTAATGACGATGTACAGCTCCTAAGAACCTACACAGGTTCTTAGTTCATTATGAAGATAATGGGAAAAAACACCTCATCCCCAAAGATGATTTAAGGCTTTCTATTTCACCTCCCATGAAGAGTACCAACACCAGGTTAGGATATTTTCTAGACAGCTGGCAGCACAAGAACATTTTAAATAATTCCAACTCTGTCATTTGCTAACTGTATTTTCTATCCTTAAGAATAAGTCAATCAGTTTCTGAAAGGCAACTTCCTTTCTTTCCCACTCCCAACTCAAATTACTTCCTGCTTTTTGACCCTGATTTTTCTTAAAGTGCATCATTTAAGGAAAATTACTGAAAAAAATAGAATTTGTTGAGATTTTTAACAAAAGCTCTGCTTAAATACTGGCCACTATTGACGTCTGTGCTCATGAATAAAAGAGGAGTAAGCAGCTCATTCATTTTACAGCTCCTTCAGTCTTCACACATTTGTCCTCCACGAAAAATATGGAAATGTGATTTAAATCTGTGGTATAAAAATAGCAACAGACACAAAATTGATTCATGACTTTTCAATGAAATTCTTAATACCAAAAGCCTAAGAATATATAATTTCAGAAAGAAAATGAACAGGCTTGAATGAAACAAAAATTATATCCATAAATTTAGGCCTCTTTCCCCACCTCATGCATTTATACACTAAATCAAAGTTGCTGGATGAGATGTGAAACTCTAGTTTACATTTTGATTTCAACAACTCAAGACAGCAGTTTGAGCACCAACACATATGAGCCAGCTGCTAACATGAAGAACGGAAGGAAAAACAAATACAAGTTACAAAAAGCATTCCAAACTCCATCTTGTTGAAATCATTAGATGAGTGCAAGAAACTTCTACAACCTCTAGTTTTTACACTTACCCTTTACCTGTTTTGTTCCAAGTCTTCTACCCTGACAGGAACAGCTACATTTGTCCAGGATGTTTAACCTTTCTTGAAATACAGATTTGTTATGCTCTGTTAAGCTTTCTAATGCTGCGTTTGATAATGATTCTTGGGACAGCTGATTAAAAAAAATAAGCCCTAGTCTTAATTAGATACATCCCCGAAATCCTGTATTTGGCAACCAAGTAAGCAAGCCATGACAGAAAAAGAATATTTTTAAAAGGAGGTCATTAAACTGTAGAATATTAGCCCATTTTCCTCCATTATGAGAATTTTGAGGTCGGCACACTTGGAAAATCCTCAACTCTAAAACAACACTTTGCTAGAAGAATGAACCAAGACACAACTGAGTCTCTCTTGGTGCTCTTGCCCTTGCATCCTGCTGCACACTTCCCACATCAAAGCCAAGGAGCACAGCATGAGCCAGCAAATCCCTTTCTGGTGCTTTTGCCGAAACTTGTCTGGATTGTACACCATTCCCTGTGGATTTCTACGGCCCAAAGCAGCTCCTCTCTGCAAGTCCAACTGACACATTGCTAAAAGGCAAGGGAACACCCAGAATGATCTGGACCCAGCACTGGTCAATGCTGTCCACACCAAGCTGTGGGCTTCCTTTGGGTGGTCTGACCATCGGCCCATACCACCAGAGCCACGGGGGGAAGAAGGGGTCACTCTGCCTAGCACTCTGCAGCACGGTAGATTCAGTCTTCAGTCTGTAGTAGCAGCCCCAACACTGTGCAGCCACGCAGCATAAACAAGTCAAATCCACACATCTTGTTAGGATTTGTTCACAACATTGCAGAAGGGTAACTTCTTCTGACAGGCATTACTTAATCTGGCAGATTGCATTACATTTAATGTATCACCTTTCTTCCTATATAAAAACACAAAGCCAGAATAAACTCCGTACTGCATGTTCGAATTTGACAAAGTGTTATTATGTGCCTGGGCCTGATCCAGCTCAAATTGGTATTGCTAGATAATCTAATACAGACCAAGTATTAATGAACAGCAGCAGCACAGACGAATTCAGCAAAATACTGCTGATGCCCAACACTACAATCTTATTAGCCATCTAGACTGTATCAGCAGCTAAGTGCTACCCCTACACCCTTGGCAGACAAGCATGTAGACTCACCGAGGGATGCAGATTTACCAATGTGATCAGAGAACATTGCACTCACTATCTGTGCAGTAAGAACTATTACTTTTACAACTGAAGACAAGCTGATGGTTTAGAAGCAAAGTTGATTGAGCTCTTCTCTCCCTTGCTCTGCAAGGTAATAATTCATTCAAAGTTCTATTTATTGGCTGCAATAACTTAATTTACCCTTATCGTATGTATAAATGACATACCATGTTTCCAGTGCTATGGAAATCAGATTCGAGCTTGGTGATGATATATTTGAAAATGAATGCTTTCCACAGTTGGAAAAAATGCTCACAAAGACTTTATAAAGCTTTACAGTTGTCTGTAGATTTGAGTAAATATTATGTGTGGACACGTATGCATGTAGACAATTGCAAAATGTAGATTAGAAATCGACTGAAGCAGTTTCTCTCTGGAAACGTTTCACATGAGCAATAACATACGCTCATCACTTGATTTTCATCTATTACAAAAATGTAATTGTTAATTGTTACCAAGAAATAGCTTGCTAACTGAAAGTTGAATGCAAAGAGTCTGCAAATTAACTTTATGGGGTAACTAAGAAAATCAATTAAGAATTACAGTAGATTTCAGCTTGGACCCTTCTCCATTCCCACGCATCCCAGACTTGAGAGACTACCTTTTCTCAAAATCACCTGAAATAGGAAAACAAACACTATTTTTCTTTTCTTCATGATACATAAAGCTCACTCTTAAACAATGGGAAATAGCTGAAAACACCTTGTTTTCAAGTTGAAAATTCAGAGGCTTGCTAAGACAGTAAATTATAACTTACGGGAATATATAACTTGATAGATTCTAACATCTCTACGCAACGTGCTAGCATCTGTACAGCTTAAAAGAAAATCAAGTCTTCCCTCCTGCCGCAAGAAACCCAGAGCTGCAGCTGAAAGCTCTGCCCTATTTCAGTCCTGTTAATCCTCCCGGAATAGCTTTAAGTCTTGCTCAGGTGCTGAGTACACAAGCCTGTCCTCAGCTCACCTTATTTATAACTTCACCCCCCAGCTGAGTGTTAACTGGCTCATCTCACTGCTGGTCAGCACTGCTAGCTGCAGCGGGCAGGCCAGCAGGCTGTGTTTGATGCACGGGGTGCCAGTGGAGGAGAGCACTGCACAGAGAGACTGCAGGCAGAGCAAGAAGTCAAAGGAGCAAGTCTTACGTGTGATATAAAAGACCGGGGGGGCCTACAGACACGTGAGGCTGTGTGCAATAAATGGAAGCCTTCAACAGACAACTCTGTTCACCATGGTTGGACTGTTGCCTTCCCCTGCTGAGGTCTCCAGGATGGTGTACTATGCTACCATGAGATGAGCCGTTCCTTCCTTCCTTCCCACTTTGCTTGTCCTGACAGAAGGAGGAGATCAACTGGGAGACCAAGGTGCACTCTTCTACTTTTTACCTGCAGTGCTGTGTTCAGCTCTGGGGCGCCAGAACCAGAAGGATGTGGAGATATTGAAGAGAGTCCAGAGGAGGCCACAAGGACAAACAGGAGCTGGAGCCCCTCTGCTCTGAAGCCACGCTGAGGGAGCTGGGGGTGTTCGGCATGGAGAAGAGAAGGCCCCAGGAGACCTCACAGCGGCCTGCCCATGGCTGAAGGGGGCTGCAGGAAAGCTGGGGAGGGACTCTGTGTCGGGGGTGTAGGGATAGGACAAGGGGGAATGGCTTTAAACTAAAAGAGGGTAGGGCTAGATTAGATATAAGGAAGAAACTCTCTACTCTGAGGGCGGTGAGAGGCCCTGTCCCAGGCTGCCCCAAGGAGCTGTGGGTGCCCCATCCCTGGCAGTGCCCAAGGCCAGGCTGGATGGGGCTGGGGGCAGCCTGCGCTGGGGGCAGGGGGCGCTTTAAGGGCCCTTCCAACCCAAATTGTGCTGTGATCCTGTGATTCTACTTTTTAGTATGCAAAATAGGTGTGAGCTTTTACTTAGATGCTGCAAAATTTTACAGAACTGTCTTCTATTTTAATGCTGGTTTGTAGATTCACCATACATGTTAAGAGAGTGACGGGAACATACTACAGACACGAGCACATTCAACTCGTCTGTACATCTGGCACATCTCATCTCAGCCTGCTCTCCCTGCTACACCTTTTACAGGGCCAAAAGCTGAGATGAATCTCTGTGTATTTTAGCACCACTAATTCTAACTCAGCAGCTCTTCGGATGTAGCACAACAAAACACCTCTCAAAAATGAATTTGCGTATTTGCTGAAAAAACATGCATGGTTTAAACAACCCAAGCATACGACTCACTTGCAGTGGACTTTCTCATGTTAAAAAAGCAAAATCCCTTTAAATGGTATTTTGATCCAGTTACATAGCCTTGCTGGCATGTTTAGAATTCATCTGCAAAACCAAAAAATTCTCAGGAAAGAAAATTTGAAATAGCAATAATGTCAAAGACATCACTTCTGTAAGAAAGATGTATTGGAAAATACTATGATGCTGAAGAAAGAACCTTCTCATCCTTCAGCTCCTTAATTCATCCTTTTTCTGAAACAGAAGGGAAAGGCAGGAAAAGACCATGAAGTTGTAGCTCTTAAGAAATGTTATTTTCAACACATTTGTGTTTAACCACAGCAACTTTCTAATAAGAAAACTTTATTTCACTAAATCCATTTCTCCCCGTAGCCAAAATGGCTCATGGCAGTCAGAGTGGAATCGACATATGTGGGGATAGGCAGCAGGACCCTTACTCTTTAAGGCTCATTAGTTCAGTTCCAGCCCATACCAGTTGTCACTGAAAATTTCATTAAATAATGGCAGCTTAGAAGCCTTCACACAGTCCATAGGAAATGTATTAGTACAATTGAAGCCTTTCTCAGAAGAGAGGCTAGAGATTTTATGCCTCTAGAAACATTTTCTTCAATCCCTGTCAGTTGTCCCTGAAAAACAAAAATACTTTGCTACAGCATGGAAATTTTCAGACATACTGTCAAAGCGCTTCAGTAATCAAGTCCATTCTTCCAACATTTCATACAATTAAACTGAAAATAAATTGGTCCTACAGTAGCAGAAAAACAAACAAACCAACCATAGCCTGTGTTCCTCTGCACATTTGCGCCCCACTTGCCATTTAGTGCCCCTCTGCAGGGTGTTATTGGGACTTGCATGTAGAGTGATCACACATCCTCCGCCTCCCCAGGAAGCCAGGCTGACAGAAGACCCATACCCAAACAGTGGGAAGATGAAGAGGTACTCAAACACTATCAAACCCTTCATTGCCCGTGAGACTCATTCGTGCCCTTACCTGCGTTTGCACAAATACCAAAATCCCCAATGAGACTGCAGAGACGCAAGTACAGAGAGAAAAGAACACGTAATCTGCAGCAAATGTCCAACATCCATTAACACTCTATATCGTCTCAAGAGTATAAAGGAAGAAAAAGAACAGAACAGAAGAATGTTCACTGAGTTACCTAGGACGGGCAAGAAGACAAACACGATCTTTATGGCTACAGAGGTTTTGTTGTGAATGCATTATCAAGACACCATGTACGTTGCTCTTCACATTTGGGTGAAACTCATCTAAGTTATCCTGATTTCTGTGCTGGCATCTGGCTACGATACTGGCTAGTAGGTAACTTGACTAAACCCACCTTAGGGGAAAAAAGCACACATGGTTCTTTTTGGGGTGCAGTTACAGCAACAAAAATCCAAACACATAAGTCTGAAGTACAAGGAACTCTCAGTTGTTCACCATCACTGTAAGGTAGCCTCCGCTGATGCTTAAGCAACAGTCCCAGAGCCGGAAACAGTATTTGGGTTTTACACAGCTATCGGCCCAAAGAAATAATTCATAAGCTCTAACCTACCCAGGAGCACACCTGGATTGGTGCTTCCTATTTACTACTTTGGATCACCGTTCTGCAGATTGCCTGCCTCCATACACAGCAGCAGCACAATTCCGCTGAAACTCCAGCTACCATTAAGTTGGAAGCTACAAGTGGCAAAAGCCGTCTTAATGCCTTCTTCTGACATAAGCCACAGCTCCTCTGGGCAGCCTGGGGCAGGGCCTCACCACCCTCAGAGTCAAGAGTTTCTTCCTCCTATCTAACCTAACCCTCCCCTCTTTTAGTTTAAAGCCATTCCCCCCTGTCCTATCCCTACACCCCCTGACACAGAGTCCCTCCCCAGCTTTCCTGCAGCCCCCTTTAGGCATGGGCAGGCCGCTGTGAGGTCTCCTGGGGCCTTCTCTTCTCCAGGCTGAAGACCCAGAGCTCCCCCAGTGATGCTCCAGCCCTCTGAACAAAATGCAACAACACATCTTAAATTACTCAGTACAGCTGTCCTCTACAAAGCTGCGTTAACACTTCTGACAATTGCCCATGCAATATTCTCAATTTCTAGAATAAAACCTAAAATGTTTTAAAGTCTCCATTTCAGTAAAGATATTAATTGATGAACATAATTCTCTGACTGAAAGAAACCCCCATACATCTAGAAGCATTTAATTTTGCTTTTAAGACCATCGAGTCATATAACCCATTCATTTAAACAAAGAAAAAGTGGAAAAAAAAATCATTAATACCTCAAGAAATGTGAAGTTCACCACTCCTGGGATTCTTTACCCGTCCCCCAATATACTCCTACTTGTCAAACGCATTAAACTGATGGGATGCCTCAGCCCTCAGCCTGCTGCTTGCACTCATTACCCCATCTGTCACTGTCACACGCTACTGCCCGACAGTCCCTAACTCCTCGATACACACTCGGGTCCAAGCATACCCTTTGTTCGGCGTGGATCCACACAAACTACAGCACTCCCACTGAACCCTAGGACATCTGGAGGGGTGCACTCCGAGCCAGAAAACAACCTGCTGGTAGCAGCATCACATCCTTTGCTGGGCCTGTCCGTTTCAAAATACCTACCGCCAGCTTAAGCAAGACTTACGGAGAAAGAATCATTTAATATGAAGTAAAGAAGTGGTAGCACTGACTTGACAGCTGAGCCTCTACACTGTTATCAGGTATATTCGACCTTCATTAATCTCGGCCACACAGGGCAGTAGGGGAGGACACAACCTACCCCTTCAACAATGACAGCTAAACAATAAGGGCATTTCAATTCAAGAGCTGGCTTCCCAGGAGATTCGTTTATTTAATACATATTGTGGCTTACAGATGAGGTGTGTCGCTTCCATTATCTGCAATGCGAATTGAAGTTTCTACTTCCCATTTGACTTCTTTAATGGGGAATTAATGGCTCATAGGAATTCACAGTGAAATAGATATATTAAATCACTGCAGAGACAAACAAAGCTTTTAGGAAAAACACACCTCTCCACAACGTATCCTATTCAACAATCTGTCTTGTAGGCCAGTTACATTTGAGTAGAAATATTAAATATTTAGGAAGCACTGACTCAAATATTCAAAAGATGAGAAACAAAGTCCAGCTGAGAAACAACTACCAATTAGAGGGACACAAACTTATTTCTCCACATTTTTATTCATACTTCAAGTGACTACACTCAAACTTTAAATTTCCTCTTTTTTTTTCCCACTATTTATCCCACCATTCTTCACATATGCAACTCAAGTGCTGCTAGAACATAAGAAAAAGTGTCAGTGCTACCTTTGTGTAAACAGGAGTACTCGACACCTTCCCAACAAGGTGGCACAGATACAGTTATTTCACAAGCGTCAAATCCCATGACTACTTCTATAGTACAAAACTGGAAAAAAGATGAAAAAGACAATGACTGCTGACCCCTGAACTATTTAGGTAGCGTATGCATCTATTTTCACCATAATTTACTAAAACTGAATTACAGACTTCACACACAAGTTCTACAATTAAATGGTAAGAACAACCATATATGTTGTGATCACACGCCACCTAAATGCTCTAAGACTTTTTTTTTCCATTTTATATAACCATGACACAAACATGATATTGCTTCTACTAAAATTAATACTGCACTACGTAAATTACTTTTATGGCATTCAGATTACATGTGGAAAAAGGAAAAACAAGAATCCCACTCAGTACATGGACACAATTACCAGCGGAATTTCATTTTGCTACGGCCATCATTTCTTATTTTCAGCAGACATGACTGATGACTGCAAGAAAAATCAGCACAGAGGAAGAAGATAGTCTGATGCTAAAAGCCTGTCCAGTAGAAACTGGGTTACTCAGCATACAGGTGTATTAAACACTACTGACATCATTTTTTCTTTGTTTCTGTTACCAGAAAAAAATGCATATTTTTATCTGTTGGAATGCAAGCAACTCCAATACCAAGCAGTTTGCCCAGGGATAACAGCAGAGAAGTTTCACCAGCATGACCCAGACTTGGTTCAGCATTTCATTGCGCCCATGTGTGACAAAGGTTAACCACACATGCTACACTCAACTGTGCCTAACTAACTAAATTAAAAACAATAAAAAGGAGAAAAAAAAAAACACTGAATAAAAATTAGTGAAAATTAGTAATACCAAAGAGTAACAGCCACCTGTACAACGTGACATTAACAGGGAGCAAACACATCATCACGTTACAGTATGCTGCACTACAGGAATGCTGAGACCAAAGATCAAAAATTAAAGAAGTGTATGGTTTGACAAATGAATAAAATAGCTATAATTCATTTTTCTCTCAGAGTTTACATGAGTACCTGTAAACAAGCTCTGCTGCTTCAGAGGTATCCACTACCAAAGCTTAGACTGAAAGAAACAAGGAACCTTCTAAAAGCTGCATGGGAAACCCAGAAGACAACAACATTAATGCTCTTCCCAGGCTTCAGAAAAGCAGCTGGGAGCCTCCACACCCTCACCAGTGACCGTGGGGAACCCAAAGGGGCGTCCCGGAGAACAGAGATGCACTCACCGTTACGACTCTCTTCATCGATAGGAACTATTGTGGCTGGAGGACCTGTTCTGGCCAATTTGCAATCTATAAAGATTAAAAAAAAGAAGTTATTTCTGATTCCAGAGAAAGGACCTTGGGTTTTTGTTTGTTTGCTTGTTTTGTGGGTTGTTTGTTTTTCAAAACAAGTCACGATATTCAGCATACTGAAGACAAGCATCACTGAAGTGTGATGGATCAAAATCTGATCTCTTAATTTATCCATTATTCAGATAAACTTTTTAAGGCAAAGGAGAATCTGATGACGGAGGATTTAAAGTCTCAGATGCTGATCCATATCTAAAACTAACAATTAAGCAGTGTAAGCTTAATATGCTTTGCTGTATTCTCTCTTAGGGGAGCTTTCTTCCCATGTCATGACTACACGCACCAAATTCTTGCCATGTACCCACAACACAGTTTGCTGGCTACACTAGAACATGTCCACGTCTTGCTCTGGAGATGCTACCAGGGAGCACAGTGAAGCAGAGTTCCCTCAGGACAGATATAACAGGACAGTAATTTATCCCAAAGAAAAAAAACAAAGGAATAATTAAAACATATAAATCATAATTAAAGCTTCACAGCAGAAACAAACATAATTTGAATTTAATTGCAACAAAAAGATTTAAAGGAAGTGAACAGAATTTTAATAACATTCAAAGGAAAATAAAAATTAAGAACAGACAAGCAATGTTCAGGAAGTTTCATTGTGCCATCTTACCCTCATATTGCCAGTCTGGAGTCAAAAGTTTAGAGGCATCAATGGAAGCAGAGCAGAATAATGAAAGAAAATAAGTAAGATTTTGTTGCTTTACAGAAACGATAGCTTCAAAGACAAAGCAGTACATGCAGAGCTAGCAAAGGCATAGGTGTAGTCCTACAATATTCAAAAGTATGTATACTACTTGTAATAAGTGGATTTTGCGAACAATTTGGTTTTCTATATTAAACAGAAGAAAAATATTACCTCTTCAACCCCAGTAGGAAAAAATGTTAATTAAGAGGTGCTTCTCATTTTTAAAGGGCCTCACAGTACCACTAGAACAGCATGATAAGGGAAAACATTTCTCCTTGCCCTTTCAGCACAAAGAACTTTGTCCTCCTCGCAGGGGCCAGGCCACAAAGGCAGCTACGCAGAGCTTCGTACCGATCCAGGGAAAGCAGCACTGGATTTTTTGGAGAGGTCTAAACACTTTACACAATATCCCAATAGAAAATCATCTGTAAATTAAATGCAGCAGCAAGACGAGGTAAAACACAATTTCCCAGCCTGCAGGAAAAATGACACACTCGCTGACTTCAACAGAATTGCACAGCTGCTAATTACAGGCTGCGACTGCCCCAGCACAGACCGAACCTATGGAGGAAGATGAAAACAGTGCAGCATTTATCCAGATGTCTCTTCAGGTGAGGCCCCCGAAGGGCATCCCCATGGCACGATGATTTCTTGCACTGACAGCTTTGCTCTTCAGCTGACAAGCGCAGCTGCAAGACCAAACTTCTCAACAGTGAGCGCACCACAACTGACAGCATGCGTCTTTGAGACTCGTAATATTTATGAGCAGCCTGAACACCACCTGAATTATTACCAACAATAACACCGTCACCATGTAATCAGTGTTATTTGGATTTTCCAAAAGCCACAGAGGCAAACCTTTCTGCGAAGATGAAAGGCAGAGAGCTGGTGTGGGTGCGCACACTCCCAGCCGTTCAGCTGTGACACTGCTGGTGGTTTCATGTACACATGTACAGCTTCGTTTGTTATCCTAAGAAATCTACGTATGTTTGTTCACTGAGCAAATGCTCTCTTTGTATTCTTATGTGCTCCACCTTGATACAGAAAAGTTACATATTTATAGTTTTTTTGTTTGTTTGTTTTTTCAAGGCATTAACAGAGGAAACAGAGCACCTCAATGAAATTCACCTTCCATGTCATTATAGCTTTCATTGCTAGGAGCACGTTTGTGCAAAGATAAGTACCATTTGCATATCCACATGAAACACAGAATTTTTCCTGCTTTTATTATTTTTGCTGGATGCTATAAAAATAACAGGACCATAACTGATACAACCCCAACCTTTTCCAGAGATATTTTTTATCTATTTGTTGTAATTTTCAAGAACTTTACCGTTTGGCTAACAGAACAACCCTTCAACAAACTCCGTTAGTGCTAAAAGCCCACCGATACAAACATACCAAGGCTGTTTTCGGGAAGGGTCTGCCATTTGTCACCCAACAGTGACCACTGCGCACATAACCACACAGAAATCCAAAGCAGGGACAATTTTTAACCCTGAATATTACATATTCCTTACCAAAAGAACGATCGTGACTTTTTGTAAAACCAAATGAGCTTTTTCCCCATTGTCTCTATTTCTGCACTGGCGTTTTCCCCTTGCTGGGTTCCTCTGTGAAAATGTCACCCAGATCAGGGTTCACAACCCCCACAGCCTTGAGCTGAATTCTCACTACGCAAAGTATTGAAATTACAGATCAATCGTGCTACAGCAGCCTTTTCATGGGATTGGCGTTCCACCAAATGCATCAGGATTTTCAGAATTGTAAACACACCACACATAATTGCTTTGATTAAAATGAATACTCGGCGCTGAAATCTGGATTAAAAAAATCTCAGAGAAAAGGTACACTGTACAGTGGAGTTTGGTGATTTGCAGAGGAATTACTGCAAGTGTGGGCAGGTGAAGCAATTAAATTTGTCATGAGATAAATTTCAGTCAAAAGAACAGATTAGAGTAATAGCAAAAACTAATTCTACAGCTGGGGAAGGAAAAAAACAGGATGCATAGAAGAAATTCTAGCTGAGGATCACAGTGATGGCACCAATAAAAAAAATCTCAACAAATGCGGCTTTGTTGCACAGATAACAGTTTACAGATGATCATTTTATATTATTTCAGCCACACCAGCACTAACCAAATACCAGACTGCATTTTAGGACGTCTATCACCCCTCCACTTCCTCCAAAGACAGAGCCTAATAACGCCTTAGACTTGCTTAGTTCCGCATTCATCAGCATACACTCAACAGATTAATCTAAAATTGCAGCGTTACATAAATTTCCAATTCCAAGGCAGACAAATTCAACTTCAGCCTTTAAAGATGAGTCCCATGTTTTAAATACATGGGAGGTACATTTATTTTCTTGCCAAACACAGTCAACAAGCTCAGATACTGTGTTTTATCACCACGCACCAGACGGGCCTTGTGGAAAATACCGAGTACACGACAAACATCTTTGGGCTGAAGCCTGGGCCAGCCGTCCTGGCTGTGTCCCCTTCACTCCTGCTGCTCCCTGGGGGCAGAAGTCGTCCTTGGCTCTGAGCAGGTGCAGCAGCTCTGACACGGGGTGTGAGCATAGCGGACCCTGGAACACCCTTCCCGCAGAGACAGTAGAAAAAGAAACAGTTCAACATTTTCAAAACCTACCCTAATTTTCTTAAGAAAGGGATCACATGAAATGGTTCTCAGCAATATTAGGAGTTTCAATTTCTCTTGAATTTTATATAAATGTTCCTCAACAGAAATTGCTTCAACAGTAATAGATTGCTTTATTCAACAGAAACAAGCACAGATAATTGCAGCACCAAAGCTGACTTACAAAGGAAATGTTTACACACCACTTTTTTCTGATTCTTTTTGTTGTTGTTTGCTTTGTTTTAAAGTGCCTTACATTTGATTATGGGCCTCCATATAAAACAGAGATGTTTCCAACTCTTCTGATTCAAGCTGCAGATGATTATAACATAACACTGATGCTTACCTAGCTAACAACAAAAAAATGTTTATAAGACTAGTGCAATAGCTGAGACAGAAGAGTTTCTCTCCATCATGGGATTTCTTCCACAGGAGGCCCTTGCCCATCAGCCCCGTAGAGGCAGAGGCTGTTTCTCAAGGTACCTCCACTCCACCAGAAGCACCTGCAGAAGTGCGATGCTGAAGCACCATCTGTTTGCTCTCCAGGTATTTGTTCTCCGCTCTCAACAAAAAGCCACTTGTCCTTGAAATTCCTGGGCATAATGGAATGGTCACAGAAGTCAAATCATCCTGAATTGAGCTCACTTAAAAACGGCAGAAAAGGCCATATTCTAAATGAGCTTCCCTACCTCCGGTTATCCCAATACAATCATATTTCTTGTTTAAGCAGCAGCACTGGTGAATGTACTCGCGATGCAGCAGCGTCCTCCCACCCAGGCACATCACAGAAAAGGCAGTAGCCATCAGGCAAGTGAAACAACAAGCTAGGAAGGCTTTCCTGAAAGCCTGCAGGAAAGCATTTCTGTTCCTGTCATTAACTTCACTGCTCCCTCTAACTAGTGTTTTTGCTTTACCAGTACATGATCAAGGCAAAGGCAGACAAAGTGCCTGCCTCCTTGGGAGCGAACTCAAAATCCATTTAACAAACGCTTCATGGAACAGTTACGTGGCTTAGATCCATTTGGTTTCTGATAGCTCATTTTCATTATTTTAATTTCTAATTATTTTTAATGAGATGGCTCAGAGGAATCCCTCAATCAAGGCTCTAGGTAAGATGCTCAGCAAGGTCAAACAGCATGAGCCGGCAACCCGAATAATCCCATCCTCTGCCACTGGAGAGCCACCCCATCCACTCCCCATCCGAATACCCAGTGATATGTCGCAGACCTTCAAATTCAAGCTAAATAAAACATTGGAATTAGCTGGGAGCAGTGTCTGAAGTTGGCTGCTGTAATCATTAAATCAAGACTGCAAGGCCTGCCATCACACTGGTTATGTGGAAGTTCAGTGATGAAAACAGCTTGCCCCACAAAAAGCCTTCCTACAAATTTCAGTGACTATAACCAAAATGCAATCTCCCACGGCATTTACTAAAGGGTCTGGGTGTTTCCAGTGACATCGCAAAACTCAAGGAGAACTTCACAAAGGCAGTCTCAAGGCCAGGGGAGTCTCCCTGCCCCGAGGGAGCAGCCTGCAGGGAGAGCAGCACTGGCCTCTGAACGAGCAGCCCGCCCGAGCCTTCCCGGGGAAGTTATTTCCCGAGATAACTCATCTCCTCCCAGGCGCTCCTGAAATTAAAGCTAGAAAAACATCCACTTCAATTTGCTAATCATCAACTCTTCCTCCAGCTGTTTCAAAAATACCCAGTTAGTACTCTACAGTATTTTACATTTTATTCTGTATTCAATTTTGCTTTCAAATATTCAGATGTAACTAGATTTTTTTTTTTAAATAAAAAACAGTCACAGGACATACAACCACAGACAATCTCAGAAGACTGACTCAGTCCTAGCAGATTTGCAGCCTGATTTGAAAGACCGTATTTAATGAAGTTCTACTCAGTAACTGTGGAAGGAAATTATTCTATTTGGTGGCAGAACACAAGACAGTATTTTCATTCTTTGTCACTGGAACAAAAGACCAGACTCTAAATGCCATCAGAGGCTGTAGAAGGCTCTATTACTTTCCAGTATCCATCCAGTACTTGCCTATGTCTTTTACCCGAGCCAGAAAACCTCACCATACAATTACTGCGTGTTCAGCTTTCAGGCACTTCTGCTGCACTAATGACGTCTGGAACATTAAACTGAACAGTTAGCCAATAATTAGCATGTACATTTAATCCACGTGGAAAACATTTTGAAAGGTGATGTGTACCATAAAACAGCTTTCCTATAAAGCGTTGAACTCAAAGAACAGAATTAAGGCCTGATAACTGTGATACACTGAATAAAGTTAGGTTCTTTCAGCAGGAAAATCTTTTAGCCTATCTGCAAGCACAACGTACAAGCAATATTCCAAGAACACAACACTACCTCTTAACGGATTTTTTTTGGTGTGAATTTGTCCAAACTTTCTGAATCCACTCAAGTGCTTTGCATCTGCAACATATTAGAGCAAGCTTACTTTGAACCTAGTCACTACCACTCGCACCCCAAAACGTGCTGCGATCCTAAACCCAAAGGAAACACTCAGCATTCAGCAGCACCCCTCAGTTCAGCGACAGCAGCAAACGTCAGGCAGCAGTCTTGATTTCAAGCATTTCTCCTATTCTGACCATTTCCATCCATGTTGAGAAAGAAAATAGAGGGGTGGTGAAGAGTTTTTAAAAAGTCAAAGTATGCAAAGTCTTTAGTTTCATTTATTCTGTGACTTTTAGGCACATAAAGCCCTTAAGAGATGTACAGCTAGAACCCACTGAAGTCCAGTCCTCAAGCCTGAATCAGTGTCAATACTACAGCCATATTAAATCACAAACTAATGAGACTGGATCAATGAAAAACTAGATATGTGGTATCTGCCTGATCACTGACTGGAAATTACAGGGAGTTCATGCACGTGCCATACAAAAGATGTACTATGGAAGAAAGCTAAAACACTGCACTAATGGATTCATTAAAACCTCGCCAGAACAGAAAGTGCCACGAGGGCTGCTTGGGAACCACTGAGGTGGCTGGAGATGGCAGGGCCTGCTGACCGAGTCTGCTTCAAGAGAGCCAAGTGGTTCACACACCAGAGTATCAATGCATACCCTGAAACCCCAAGCCCATGGGCTTCGCAGAAATCCCCAGCAGAGCTCCGGGGGTTTGTGACATGCAGGGAAAGTCATGGAGTGTTCTCTGTCTTTCATTTGTTTGTTTGTTTTTTTTACATTGGAGATACAGGAAATAAAAGAAATGAAATTCTAAGAGTCTGTGGCACCGGCTGAGGTCACAACACTTCACACTTAAATCTTCTGAACCATGCATTCTGCTTACAGATGTGCTTTATTCTCAGCAATGCCCAAATTGCTCATTAAGCAAACAGTCCGTTGAAAAATCTCACACTTATACCTCCACGTTTTGCACTTCCACTGCTCTTTCAGCAGGGAACGCTCCCAGGAAAAAGCCATGAAAGGGTCTCTCTAAACACCTCGATTTACAGAACACGGCTGCTAATAAAGAGCTACATAGAACCATACATTTAAGCTAACCGAGTAACTAAGCAACCCAATTTAAGGAGAAAATGTCCTGTCTTGTTTCCTGTGTTGCTGAATTCAGAACTACAGCTGTGCAATTTAGGATAAGCTTGGCATAACCTTTACATTAGCAGGCTTGTGCTGCAATTGCTCTGTATTGAAAATAGCATAAGAAGGGCTTTCACAGACTATTTAGAGCTCTTCCTGATAGACATCTCTAATTGTTGGAACTGGGAAGGAACGACAGCAAACTTGAGTTTGATTCAAACGCATTTGTGATACTTCTAAAAATTACACTGAATTTCTGTGCTTTGATTCAGACTGCAAATTAATGGCTCAGCTAAGCACTACTGTAAAATTCATAGCTCAGATTCAAATACTCAGGTGAAAGACGATCCAAATGCTCAAGTCTGACTGTAGACTCATTTGGGTTTGTTTTTTTAACAGAAGAAAAGGCAATGCTGACAGATAATAAAGCACAAAAAGAGACGTAAGTCTGAGTATTATTCTAAGCTCTTGTTCACATAGCCTCAGAAAACATGTTCTCATACAGAATACGCATCCCCAACAGCTGATTTATTTGGAAGCTTTATTTCTCCATTCTTCAAACATTTTCATACAGATATAATACCTATAAAGGGTTTTATATGTGAAAATTGCCCTGCAAGTGCTATGTATTGGTATTTTATTTTTACTGCTTTACAAAAATGCAGTACCATTGATCTTTTGAGCAATATTCTTTCAGATTGAAACAATTTCCATTTTACAAGCAGTTTTGGAGTTGACAGAGCCTTTTAAAAAATCATACTTGTGTCCCCAAACACTGTAAAACACAAAAAACATGATGCTATGCCAAGAAGCACCTAAAACTGCTATTAACCAAAAGTAATTTTTAAGACCATGAAAATGCACTGAATGAATCAAGGAAAGCTGTAACATCTTCAGACATGCTAAAATTTTAAAAGTTGACTCAATCTGCTTCTAACCATGGCTATACACCGAGCACTAAAATTTCACTGTTTTCAGTATTTCTGAAATTCCATTTTCCCTATTACGACTGATGCATTTAAGACAATCTTATACAGGAAAGTGAAAAAATATTTACTATTTAGATTAAACTGAATCCAGATACCACAAGCAAGTTTTAAAGCTGCAGCAGCTTTCGCTACTGTATAAAAGCAGACAAAATACTAGTAGGAGCAAATCAGAAAAAGCAGGTGGAAGCCTGTACTGTCGATGAAACTTCTTTATGTGCAAGTAAAATAGGAAGAGCATTTAATAAACTGAAACATGGGAGAGGGGACAGCTAAGCTCTGCCTATAACTGAGCTAAGAACATCCAGCCGTCCCATTTTCCTAAATGGTTTCTTTGTGATTTTTAGACTTCAGGCTCAGTATCAAGGTCATTGCCACAGAAATCACGTTGAGTTATCAGGTTTCTCATCTTTCCCTGAGCAGTTTCTCCCCCTTTCAGTGCAGTACTCTTTTTGTATGCAACAGACACAGAAATCTCAAGTTTGTATCTTCCACAGAATTTAGCGGGATTAGCTGGGACAAAGGAAAGAAGCGTGAATAGGAAGAGTAAGGTGAAGTTCAGAAAAAAAAACATCGTTAAATGTTTCTATACACCCAGGAATATTCTCATTTTTAAAGATGATGAAATTTTTTTAAGTATTACCATCTGTGAATACCACTGAATTGTGTTATTATGAGATCACGGTCTCAGCAACGCTCTTTAAAAAAGCAACGTGTTATAAAATACGCTAGAAAAAACTGTATTGATGGAAAATCTCAAGCCCCCTTTGTATTTTAAAGATTCAAGGAAAAAAAGACACCTTCACCTCAGACACTGTAAACATCAACATCCACATCCCTTACAGCAAAACACAAGAGCCAAGTTGACAGAGCCCTTACGCAGCCTAACAAGAAGCTGGCTTTGCTGCTCATCAGCCACCTCCCCCTTGCTGAGCTGCAATATTGCTGCCCTGAGTATTGCAGCAGCTCAGGCGAGTCCCACTCACGTCCCAGGCGTGGCACAGCCAGGGCAGGTAACCCACTGCCTACCTCTGCTGAAAGCAGGCTCTGCGAGCCAAGCTGCGCTCCCAGGATTGTTTGTGTTTCGGGCCATTAACAAGCAATTTTGCGAACATTTACATCTTGTGCCTATAAGTATCTTCCTTGTGACATCTGTAACGAACTCCATGTTGATCAACATCTTCCTGCGATGTAATCAAGGCACCACGCAGCAGTGCCAGAAGGAGAGGACGCTGCTGTGCTGCTCGGCAGAGCGATGCCCTGCCGCGGCCTCCTTCCCTGAATGCACCTTCCCCTTCCAGCTCCTTCAGCACTCACCCAGCAGCCAGCCAAAGCAGACTTCAGCAGCTGAATTTGATGAGCAGCACGGTGCCAGTTTCCTCCTTTTGCACTAAATCATGGCAAACGCAGCCCTGTGCTGTGGGGATGAGCTGCTGGGTCCTACGGCCACAGAACTCCCTAGGATCATCTTGCTCATGCCAGAGTGACCCCAAACCCTGCCTGCAAACAACCTGCATGACTGACCTGGAGGGTCTCACATTTAGAGATGGTATGCCTCAACTAAACGACGATTTAATTATCAGTGAACACGGTCTTGAAGACAGACACTGTGCTTTGGTCCCAAAACCGGAAAGCTTCAGATAATTCAAATAGGAGATGATGTATCTAACATTAGTGACAAAAGAAATCAACAGGCCATAAAAAGGATGAAGCCTGAAGGTTTTTTAAGCATATTTCCAAGTATTTGTACTGACAAAACGCAGGAAATAGCATGTAAATCAACTTTTCACTAGTAATCAAGTTCCTGTGGCTTCATGAAGTTACCACACTTTGCACAGACAATGTTGAAACATGTTCACCTGTGCAAAATGCTATTAGCCAACGATCTGGAAAACACTGCCTCCCACCTTGGAGGAAAAGGTAGAGAGCTGACAGCCAAAAGCAGGCTCTCAAGTTGCAGACAAAAGGCCCTGTACTGAAAAAAGGCAAAGGCATCTTTAAGACACCATGCGACTCCTACCTGCCATCTGACTGACAGTCCTGTCCACTTGCATGTTCCTCATCTATGAAAAATACCAAGTAATAAGGCTTCACAGAAAGAGTCATCCTTTGAAGTATCTGTTTAATAAATTATGGTCCAAAGGATTCAGTAATTGAAGTCTGAACTGCTTTCTGCACACCAGTCCCAGCCTGTGTCTAAACAGCCTGAACCCACGTTAATTACAAAAGCAATAAGGGCTTTCACGTTGAATAGCTACAAAATATTATTTGTTTTTCTTCTGGTTAAATGCACACTTTTGATACCAATTTTCTTAAGCAAAAACCAATGCAATCTTAATTTATAATTAAACTTTTTCCATATACAGAGGTAATTGTACCTTTTTCTTACACAGCGTGTCCTCCCAGTCCTGCAGTTTATTATTTATACTTGCCAGTAAATTCACAATACATTTCCCAGGTCAAAACATGATTTGCCTGAAAAATGCAGGGTGGAGGGGATACAAAGTTTGTGAAAAGCTGATCCTTTCTTCAAAATGTGTTTTAGAAACAGCTTTTTCTAATATACAAAACCCACGAAGGTATAACTGAAGCCTCTTACATGAAGCATCTACTTAATGAGCTATGTTATATGTTATGAGCTGAAAGAATTTTTCTGTAGCCTCTCTTCCTTTTGCAAGATTTTCCTCATACTTTGGCATAAAAACACAAACCTTGTTTTGTCTTTAAACTAACGTAAATTTTACTTTAATGAATTTAAGGCTTTAGGCCTCTCTGCTGTAGAAGAGCAGGAACAAAAGAGTAATGGGATGAGACTAAAGGCCTGCATAAGCCCACCCCTCGGCAGACAGTGATCACCAACACCCACCTGCAGAGGATTCCCTGAGCATCCAAGCACCCCCAAGAGACAGCGCCCACAACACCAACGCATGGCATCTCCGAGCTTTGAAAGACTTCTTCCCGAAACTCATGCACTTCAGAAAGTATGGATTTTTGTTTTCTAATAATGCCAGTGAGAATAAAGTCAAAGCATGGTATACCGGCTGTCGAAAACCTTTATCATCAAACAACTGCTAACATGCAAGAAAACAGAGTCAGGATATTTCTGCTATATTGGAAAAGACATTTCATATCGCTTGCAATGTGACTCCAAGCCCTCAAAATATTTACTTCTGAATTTTTACCTATCTAGAAAATATTTTTAAAAAGAAACATCTTATAGGACACACCAATTACCATCAAAATCTCTATCTTCCACTACCCTCTGGGAGAGGTGAGGAGATTGGAAAACATTACCTTTTCCTAAAACAAACATGACGTTGGTACATTTGTGCTTCCTGAGATGTCAAATACCAAAGAAATAACATAACAGTTAACAAATCAACTACTACCGGTGCTAATAATGAGAACAGGTAACAACATAAAATGCAGAAGTTCAACTTCTTACTGCAAAGACTATCAAAATTTGAAATAAAAACTCCAAGAAGATATTTGATAGCAGAAACAAAAATTGATATTCTCGTACGTTCTTCTCAGTGTTTCAGACCCCGTGAAAAACTAGAGGTGCTAAAGGGGTATCAGCATCATCCCATCAGCAATTCCTCTTTCCTCTCCAAATAAATACATAGACACAGATTTTTAAATGGCATTTTACCAAAAAGGACAAGTATTAGTAGGCGGACTTGTTAAGTCAGTCCAACCTAGGTGTGTATTCAGGCAAGTTTTACATCAGCAAGGAAGGGCAGAAAAGAGGGCATGTTTTTTTCTTAAGTTGCAGAAATATAATAATAATTTGAAAACAGACTACATAGAGGCCCATAAGCAGGAGGACAGAAATGATGCCTTCAAGCTGGACTCAGCTTCATTTCTACAGCTAGAAATATAAGAATACAGGGAGCTTTCAAATTCTTCCCGTAAGGTTTCCACCTAAGAGACAGCACTTAAGAGAACCCTGAAGATGATACATCAACTGCACAGATATTTCTGTAGGCTTCAAATGCATTCTTAGCATCCACTAGTGCCAAAGACTATGCCCCTCCCCAGTCCATTTGAGCCCCCCCCCTTTTTTTTTTTGATTTTATCTAGCAAGCAGACGCTGATAGAGTATCAGCACAGTGACACAGAAGTACTCAGCTTCTACTCCATACCCAGGCTGACTGTAATGGAGAGCTTGATTAATTTTGTATTAGCTAGATGCACAGCTGAAAATAAATCCCAAGCCATTGATTGTACTGGAAGAACAAGCAGATAGGACATTTTCTCATACCTCTCGTACTTAATTATAGAAAGGTTGTACCCACAAGGACTGTTAGAAAAACAGCTGAAACACAGCTATGTGCTTTATTACAAAGTATGATTTTTTATGTTAACTAGCAAATGATTTAATATGGGGGGAAGGGGGATTAAGAATCTGCTTCATTGCAAGTCTATTACTGTATAACTAAGAAAACAGTTGATCATCTGAAGCCATTCACTCTGTTTATCTTGCCTTGGCAGTGTACTCGTAACTATTTTAATTGCCAGACAAGCGGTTCAGTGATTCTACGGAACTGTGTGGGGACCATGCCTGTAAGCCTCTGGCTTCATTGGCGGTTTGTGTACTGAGCAATTCGAAGACAAATAAAGTACAGTAGCCTCCATCACCGTTTCTTTGAGCACCCAGGCTGTCATTAGCCAGCAGAGACTCTCATCACCTGTTAATCACTACCTCTTTAGCAGCAGAAAAAGACCAAGTCCTAAAAACAAAACAAAACCTCTAATCCCCCGGAGCTGTGAAATCACCAGCCCGTGCCACTATACCCATTGGTGTTATTAACTGAACAGATAAAACTGGAGATATGAGGAGCAATTGACTTGAGCAGCATCCCGGAGGCAAGCTTCTGTGTCTTCCTGATTAGCTTCATTCAATTATGTTGTCTTAATTGCTCGTGTGCTCAAGCTCATTAAGTGAAAAATAATATTGCTTTCCTGCAGGTTGTGCACTTGAGACTCGAGGAACGGACATACAGTTGTGCCTTTGAGATGCTGCCAGACAGATCTGAAAGAGCAGTTACGGCTGATCAGAAGAGAAGCAGACTGCTATTTCTCGGGGCTTGTAAGATCCTCGATCTTGTTGTGATCTCAGTGACAGTATTTCCCATTTTTTTCTAAATCACTGGTAACTTTTCACTTATAAATCTTTTTTTTTTTCCCCACTCGAAGACAATCAAAATTTTGGAGTTAACACAACAGCTCATAATCTAACAGCACTACAAAAGAGATTACTTTAGGCTTGTCTTTACCTTCATACTGTAAAACTGTAACTAACGCAGCCCAGAAAGAGGACCTGTTCATCCAGAAAGTACTTCAGAACTAAACCTCTCCAGTGCTCCCAAACTACACTGCACGTGTAGAAGCAGTACTATTCTTGCTGAAGATACTACACAGTAATCCAGACAGGCAAAAAGTAGCCACTTTGTTATAGAAAATGTACAAATAACTACTGCCACTAACCCTACCTCTGCAAAATGAAACCGTCTTCTTGTACCGTACCACTATGCTTAATGGGATTTGCAGATGCCCAATTTAATTGAACATAAAACTGATTTCCTAAGGACAAACATACTTTGTGAACTTCTGGTAAGAAATAGAGCATGGCATTTTAGTGAAGAAGCTATAAACAATAAAGACAATTCAAGGCCATAAAATAACCCATCCTTGTCTGATTAATGTCTGCTACTGAAAGACATTTAAGGCTGTAAAATTTGCTACAGTTGCATCTGTTATGAAATATCAGTTAGATGGCATGCTCAGGTACAAGTGATATACAAATGCATTTTTCTTCTCTCAAAACCACAGAAAAAAAACCAAAGGGTCACCGGAACAGATGGCTCACAAGATGTACCTACACGCACAAAAACCTTCAAACCTTCCCCTCTAATGTAGAAAACAATCCTTACCAAATGAGCTAGTACTTGTATCAGGCCATAATACAACTTGGCAACATTTAAAAAAAAAAAAGTTGTTTTTTTCTTTCCTCACTCCTGCACTGTTGCCAAACAGGAAAAAAAAGAAGGCTCAGATAACCCTTAAAATGCTTCTCAGAATGGAATCATCATAAACGATGGGCTTCCTCTCAGAAAATACATGGTCTGCACTGAAAAATATTTGTTCATTTTTTCACATAGCATAAAATACTTTACAAGAACTCTAAATTGTTGTAAAGCTAGCAAAGAAGAGTGCCCACATTTTTCTTTTCCAATGAATTTTGCAATATAAAAATGTAAAGGAAAACTTGGAATGAAAAAAGGCACTGGAGAAAGGGAGCTGAAGTTTCCAAGTTGTGCATCTGTAACTTTGCACACTGAACAAAACAGCTTAAACATTCTGGCTCAAAAAGCCATTTAGCATCTGAGTACGATTTTGAAAAAGAACTTGGAGCATCTTCAAGCTCATGCCATGATTTTCTCCATTTTCATCCTTGTATGTCTAGAAGCCGTGAGATACAACACCAGACACTATAGAACTGCAGCTAACAATAGTGGTACAAACCTTATTCTAAACAGCAAAACCGTGCCATGATGAACATCAGCCACAGCGAGCTTTGTCCGTCTCTGCCTCCTGAGAAGTGGCACTGACCTTGTCACAGAGGCTTGCTCCCATCTGAGACTTACCTGAAGCCCCCTGCCTCACACCAGCTTGTCCCTGTTATTGCTGGATAACCAAATACAGAGAACTGACAGAAACATGTGAAAGGCATCACTTAACTTTACCTAAACACTAGCTATAATCCCAGAAACACATTAAACATTTTACTTATTCACACTGCAGAATCCCAGTGATTTTATGAAAAAAGACGGATGAGTGAAGAATTATTCGCAAATATGAGTAAAATATGGTTTCTATGAAAGACAGTGTGAGAGAATAATATCACTATTAACTCATAAAAATTAAATGCATCAACTGCACTGTCACTGGGTGTCATTATCAGACATACTGTGGGGCAGAAAAATAGCTCACTGATTTACTTTCTTCCCCTGACATTCTTTCAAAATGCAATATGGATAAAAGCAAAAAAAAAAAAATCCCAGCTATTTCTCAGGAAACATGATCAGTCCAAATTGTCCAACTGGTGACAAAAGAACACCACCACACCTTGCATCTCCAGCAACACAAATATAGCATACACAGAACCTGCTTGAAGCTTTAAAAGCAGTTTGCAATACGCTGGATAGAAATCACAACATTTGGATGTTTCCAAAATGAGAAGCGGTAACTCTTATCCCTACCGAAGGCACAACAGAAAACCGAAATGGCAGTGTAGGCAGCCTCACAGCAATAGCACAACACACATCTTTTCATGAATATAAGCCTGTCAGGGTGATATGGCACCACTTCTGTTTAGCCTGCGATTGCAGAGAAACTCCATTTATAAACCCTGTCTGAGAACACACTCACTTCTCTCCCTTGCTCCCTTTTTCACCTCCTCAGCCCTTCGCTCTGCAGTCAGGCTTAAAAAGCGGCACCATGACCATCTGACAGTATTTCAATATTTGATTTCTGCTCGTTGTAGACTACAGATAAAAGCTATTCATCTCTGCACCAATTTAAGGCCTCACATGCCCTAGTATTTAATTTACTACAGTAAAGGATATTTTAATAAAAAAAAAACTCAGTAAGACTTTTTAAAATCCATTACTGCTTTCCTTCAGCTTTCCCCCAAATTTTCCTTTTGCCACATACAAAACATTTCCTGTCTTTCAATAGAGATTCCCTGGAACAGCTAGGAGAGGATATTCATACCTATCTGTGCACAGGTATGAATATATGCAGACAAAATTCTTCAAGACAGAAGGCTTTCTGAGTCCTTTCTCTTTGATCTATTAGTAAGCTCACATTAAATACGTGAAGTCTTACCCATCGGGAAAGTATGTATCTGCCTGATACTGCAGGACACACAATTACAAACAGCAGTCTCTTCAAAAGCAACAGCAATATTAATGGAAAAAAGGGACGTTCCTTTGTGTTTCGTGTGTTTGTTTTTGTTTTAAAAGTTGAAAATCCCAGATATTTCCTGCCCAGCAATTCCTTATAAATCCCCAGCAATTGACTGAGCTTACATGAGCTTTAGTCAGGAAAAGCACTGTCTACGTTTAATGACAGACAACAGATGAACACTAACAATCCCCTAATCTGAAAATGATTACTGTAAAACGCATGCATTAGGATGAGCTGTGAGAGCTCATTCTTTACAATTACTGCCCAAACGCACTGCCCTGCAGACACCACAGCCGATCTGCTGTCTCAGGCTCTGCAGAAGTTCAGGCCTTCTTCAGAAGTGCTGGAAAACACGAACTATTATAAGCCTTCCTCAATACAAGTCCATCCTTACCGAGTAATCAACAACAAAGTCAAGATCTCCTCTGGATAAAGACTTCACACCTAATTTTTTCAGAAAAACTTAGTAACGGTACTACCGATCTTTTCCTATGTTAATTAAAACTTCCTATTTATTGCTACTGTAATTGGAAGCGTCCTTGCAGTGCCCCACTGCTCAGTCGGATGTCCCGCCCTGCCACGTAATAAAGCAGGGAATTACCCCTGTTACCGATGCAGCTCGAAGTGCCATTTCTGATACAGGAGCTAATTGAACTGAAGCAAAAGTGCCTCCCTGCTAATCTGTACCAAAGATTGTAATTCATTTTTCTTTGAGGCTAGTGCAGTGCTTTAGCCAGGAAACAAACAGCAGAACTGCAGAGATCTGAAGGCAATAGATCTTCTGCAAATTAGCAGCAAGTTTGAGCCTATTTTAGAAATAATTGGGGAGTGGGAGGGTGTCCCACTCCACCCACTTGAAAATCCATCCTTGTCGTGGCTCTTTACACAGAGGACCTTAAAATCAGCAGTTTGGCACAAAGCAGGTGAGATGCTCAAGCAGCCATCAACCAGGTGAAGGCATTTCAGTATTTAACAGAGATAAAGACACAAGCCTAAGTCAAACTGAACCCAGCTGTGGTCCTAGAGCATTTCTCTCGTTCAGCACCAGGCTGTAGGTGGGGTAACTATCAAGGCAACAGAAGGCCATCCGGTCACATCCCCAGTGAAGACGGGGAAAACTTCCAAAAAAGCTGCCAGATCCATTTCTTGTTCTGAAGCTCTCACAACAAATGCTGCCTTTAAAGTCAGCCTCGTTGAAGATGAAAGCTGAACACATGCACATGATCTCCACTCCCAATGCAATTTGGGTAACAAACAGATTAATCACTGACAATTACACTTTTTAAGTGCAAAGTGCACATCCCAAGGAAGCAAACCAAGCAAAACACAAGTCTCCATCTTCTTGTATTGTTCTAGAACAACCACTGGATTTCTAAAAATACCAGTTAGGGGTGGTTTATTTAATTTTTAAGCAGTTTTAATACTTACCTATCAAGACATGTAATGGTAAGCATTTAAATGACCTTATTTGTAGTGAGGTTGCTTATAAACATTTTTCCATTCTGCCAGAAGTATGAGATAACCCAACAGGGGTAGGGCAGTGGATATTTTACCCAAACTAGGTTTTGGAAGCGATACAAAGCCAGATCTGTACTTTGTAATGCACATAACTTGTGTATTCTGAAGGACACTAGTATCATTGTGACTCAGCTCTTGTTTTATGAAAATCTGAGTATAATAAAATCAAGTTTTGATCAGGCAGAAGTCCTTGTGCCTTGCTTAAAACAGATACATCTTGTCAAAAAGGGATTAAATTGAAGCATAGTAACAACAGGGAGGCAGTTTCAATCACAGTTTGTCAGCATGTGACAGTCTCATATAAACGTTCAGAAAATAATTCTTATTGCTCTACTGAATGAGATGGGGAAAAATAGGACGAGAGGTTGGAAAGTAATATGACGGGGAGGGACAAGCGACGCTTAGGAGCAGAGGGAATCTGCAGGTTGCCAAGCTAGCAATAAAGCTGAGGGGCAGGACAGGGAACCCCACAGATCTAAGAGATACTAATGCACAAAACTGGGTATTTAGGGAGGACTGTGCTCACAAGAGAACATGCCCCAGAATGTCGAAGAAGGAAGAAGACAAAGTCTGGAGAAAGAGGAAGGAACAAAGGGGTGTTTCTTCCCCCCCTTCCTCCAGCCTCTTTACCTTTAAACAGATGAACATATTAAATTCAGAGAGTCTGGATTCTCATACCTCACCCCATTCCTCACATGTCATGTGCCTGAAATGAAGCCTACAGTAGAGAATTGCAGCTTTGGAGTTTCCTACCTAACAGCTTGGACTCCTCCCCAGACCTACTGCTTCGCCTTAGTATTTTCAGAATGGGTTAGTCTGAAAATGATCTTATTATGAAGGACACTACCAACCTCCCACGCCAACACGACACACCCTGGGATTCTCAGTTCCAAAACCATTGCTACATATACAATAAAAAATACAAACAAAAAGTCATCATCATTATTTCCAATAAAAATCAATTAGGCAATGTAAATGGTGCCTACCCACAAGAAACAGTAACAGGCCAATAAGGGATGGAACCACATTTTATTTCCCGTTATTTGTAGTATAACTCAACTGTTTTTTTGTGTTTTTTTTTTTGAAAGTCAGACCAGTTATTGCTTTAATTTAGTTGTTGTTCTAAAAACAACTTCAAAGTCTCATTTCCTACAAACTAATTTCACTAAGCAGACAAATTAAAATATTTACACTTGTTCTTATTAAGGGTCTCCTATATAAGCAAGCACGTTCAATCAGCATGAGCTGTCTAATTACAAGACCTACTGGTCGACTGAACTGCAAATGTGGTTATGTTTAAGAGAAAACTGGAGTACGATGAAACACACAGGTCTTGCTGATCCAGTTGGAGGAGGTGCATCGATTCGGCAGGTAAGCGAGAGGATTTACTCCAGGAGTGCAGACGGAGCTTAAGTTGCAAAGAACTATGTAAGAACACATGGAACTCTGCAAAAAGTACAGTTTCTTGGAATATTTTCAGTAATTAAACTGGCAGGGTCTCACCTACAGCAAACGGCTTCTGTTGGGAGTGACATTAAGAGTGTTCATGGGTGCAGAGGAGGAACCTTTGCAGATAATTCAAGCCCAGAGAAAAAGATGTCAGTAGAGTTATGGCAAATCCTGTGCAGCAAAGGTGGCTGCCTTAGGTGTCTTCATGGTAATCAGAAGAGAGAAGCCCAAATTTACAAGTTTATGCAAACTTTACATTTTAATGCATGCACATTTACAATTAAGGTCTGAATATTCATGACCGAAGAGCTTTACTACAGAATAAATTCACTGAGCATTTACTTTATAATCTTCTGCACTCAGCAATACAAACAAATCCTGCCTTATCCCCCAAATTAGGGTGAAAGCTACCACATCCAAGAAAGCAATGTCTTATTCACAGTCTCAGTGCACTGCCTCACTTAGATATAAGGGATTAGTTTCAGTGGAATTGGTAAATTTGTTCTGTGAAATCTGGACACGAGATGGAGATCACATATCATAACGTTCTTGAAAACCTGACTTTCCTTACTCTGATTCTGTTTACATATCAAAACACTAATTTATCAAATAAATTCACACAGATGTATCCCCGCTCATCATGACTCCCTCAAAATAACCACTAAAGCACAAGAAGGACCAGTACGGGAGTTGGCTCTGCTCAATATGCCTGCTCTATGGCCACAAACCGACACACAAATGCAGACAGACACAACTGTCCCTGATTTTAAGAGTTCGGCCCAGTATCATTGGAGTTATCTACTCTAGGAAAATCCTGAAGACCAAGTCACTGTCACAGAGGGGATGCCAGCTGTGCCAGTGCCCTTCCACAAGGGCTTGCCTGCCCTTCCCCAGGCCTGCCCTCCCCAGATGTGAGCCTTACACCACCCCTTGGAGGAGTGCACCAGTCAGTGTTCACGTTCAGGTCGGTCAAGTCGTTGCTGCCTCGTAGACCATGCCTGCAATTATACGTTCCAGGCAATACAACAGGAGTCTGACACACAATATCTCGTGGGACAAAGAGTAAGGCTTGAGCAAAAAGAGCCTGGCATGTCCCAAGCTGGGATCTGGGATCTCTTGTCCCAAAAGATGGCTTCCTGCCTCATTCAGCACACGGGCCTTAAAGGAGGATGAAGCTTGCTCCTCATACATTTATTTCAGAAATTTAACTTGCCTCTTCCCAAAGAGAAATAGGTCTTCTGCCGACTCAAAGCACTGCTGGTGGCATGCCAGGATGCCCCGTCAGACGTGTTTTGAAGAACTCCTCAGAGGAAATAATGGCTGAGCTCCTCTTCAAAGACACCAACGACAGCTCCTTTCCCTTTAGGACCACTGCAGAACCTGGCACCAGAGCTCTCAACCAAAAGCATTGACTTTTCATAAAGCAAGCAAACAAATGACTTCTGTTCTGAGGAGCAAAGGGTTTCCCAGGCGGCCCTTAGGCAAGCACCTGTTTGCATTCTTCCTCCTCCACTGCATGTGTGCAGCATAAGGCTCCGGAAATGATAAATGGGCTCCGTGTATTCAAATATGCATTTTCTGCAGTTAATTTACTGCCTGACAGTCATACATCAGGTTCTGAAACCATTTTATTTTTAAAGTAGCCTCTTAAAGTGATTTTTGAGGCCCTCCAGTTACTCAAATTTTTGTAGCAAAGGCCGTGTTAAACTGAATTAAAGACAGTAACTAATAGATGGGTCCTGTGCAGCACAAAAACAGCTGAAAGAACTTGTGTCTGCCCAGTCCTGGTGACAAAGTGAATCGCACAGTTGTGCTTTTCAAAGGAAAATCCATATTTAAAATGTAATCTCCACGCCAGTGTAATGATAAAGACAATTTAAATAGGTAAGGCCGTTCCTTATATCCTGATAGGGAAAAAAAAAAAGTTTTCCCTTATGAAGTGAAACACATAGTTAACAAAATCTTCTTATTAGCCTCATTATTTAATTTCAGCTGCCAGCACCAAGTACTAATGGACTGCCACCACCCTCCGCTGCTGCAGACCCAGCAGTTGTGCAGCTGCAGGTGGGACAGCCCAGCTTACTGAACCAGTGGAAAATACACCCAGCAACTCCAACTGCTCACGTGGGTTTTTGGTTTGATGTGCAAAAGAATTCAGGAGCACAAAGCAAGGAGATGGAAGAGCAGGAGCACCCCAGGACCCTGGCTAGCTAAGTACAGTCTGACGCGGTAGGACTAGGAGCACTCTGTTTAGTTTGCTCAACCAAGATAATATATGCAATTACGTGAGTAACTGCATGAATCCGTTCACATTTTTAAATGTTTTTAAATATTACTTAGAGAGGAAATCTGCATCCCTACTCTGCATCCTGAAACTCAGAATTATTTACATATTTGCAGAGTAAATTTCCACAAACGGCTATATTTCTGACAGCATTAAGGGTTTAGTAAGAGCAGCAATGAAGTCATTCATTTCACCAACTTCACTTTTCAGGTGCAGCAGGAGATGATTCTCCAACACCTTCAGCACAGCCAGGCAGGCCGTCAGGCTCACCTGGCATTCTGCTACTGCGGGCGGCTGCCCACGTGGTCAGTTTTGCATCCTTCTGCATTCAAGGTAATGTATTCAGCAGCCACCGTGCTCTATGTTCAACACAACCCGACTGCAGCGCTCAGCTGTGCTCTTATCAAACACCAGGGTGATGTTTTTGATATCTAGTGAACAGTCCTCAAGCAAGTCAGTTATTTCCTTGATTTCTCCCTACCGTGTACTTTGCTCCAGACAAGCCTATACTTCTACGTATAGAAGTATAGAGGAGGAAACGTTGATACAGCCCTTCAAGGGTCTTCGTTGGCTTAAGGAAGAAAAGCAATACATACTACCTTATATCCAAACCTAAATGGTAATTTCTTCCCCTCCATCTACATGTTAATTTGGACTGCAACAAAAATGCTAACAATACATGTCTCCAAGTTTCCCAAGCATGTCATCTTTGTTCTGCAGAGGCATTCCTGCTAGAGAGTCTCATACTCTAAGAAAAGATCTTGCTGGCAGATTAGAAGTGAACAAAAACCATTGAGCTGTCAGTGACGGTCACATTTGCCACAGAGCAGCTGTCAATGGCACATGTCCTGTTCAGGAGGTTATAGCAGTCAAAATAAAGCAAAAAAGTGGTAACTAGAAGCTTATTAGAACATGACATCATACTGCTTTGGTGCAAAGTTCAAATCCACCCATACTTTTGAAAAAAAAAGCTTTTAAAAAAATCAAAACAGTTCCTTCCTATTGTAACAAATATTAAAATGTAAGTATTGGTTCCATACCAAACGCAAGGGGAATTCAAACGTTGATATTTTGGGAAGTAAATAAGCCAAATAAGTAAATAAGAGATAGGATGGGATAACAGTTACTGGAAGCCCCCCCAGTTCACAACTATGTCCTTTATGACAGATATACACTAAGACTAAACCACTAAAGATTAGCAAGTCTGCTAATTGTCAATTCTTCTGCTGGATTGGTTTGTGGCATCAGAGCACACACAGATAGAGTTTAAATTCAGCAGCCTTCTCCACTGACCAAAAGATTGCTGCTAACTTTTTTTTTGTCTAGTCAAATACACTATGCCTAAAAGAAAAAAAGAGATTGCATCCTGGGCTTCCACCTTCCTCCTCACTGCTTCTTTTAGCCTGAGAGTTTGACTTGGAATTTATCAGAACATCACTAAAAAAAAATAAATAAAAGCCACTGTAGCTGGCCTAATTTTACATATTGCAAGGCTGTAACTGACATTTCTACTTTCATAGAAATTTGTCTTTTTTGTCAGTTTGTAACTGACATTACTACTTTTACTTACCCATATGTATTACTTAAATAAAATGATACATTTTATATTATATATGTGTAAGATAAATAAAATGCATCTTTTGTAAATGTGTGTGTGTATATATATATATATACACACACACACAAACGTAACATACATACACATATAATGCATCGCAACACACAAATACGCAGCATTTCTCCTGCTTGGAAAAGAGCAAACCAGAGGCAGCAGAAACAGAAAACCACATTTCTTTCTTTACAAGGAAAAAATATCCACCACAGTACCCATTCATCCAGTCTTGCATCTATTCTGGCATGCCACACAGCTGAGCAATACAACAACGCAGACAATGAAATCCATGGGAGAAAACACTGCATTTTCCAATGGTATACTGAGACAAATGTGGTAACTCTAACAAGAAAATTTTTCCTTTAATATATTTTTGGTGTTTGTTTTTAATACAAGGGGACTACAGGAGATGTAAAGTATTTGCATTTCATCAACAAAAAAATAATCTCACCATGACCTGCCTGCTACCACAACACACAAAATACGCTTCAGTAGGGGAAGCAACTCGAACAGAGACAGCAAAGCACAATTGGCAGAGCAAGGGGCTGGCAGGAGGCCACTTGGCCACCGAACTCAAATGCCAGCAAGCACACTCGGGAGAGGCATTTCAGCCGAAAGGAGGACGCAGCAGGACTTCCAGGATCAGGAGAGGAAGGAGAACCCAGGTGCAAGGGCAGCTTTCAGAAACACGTTTGTTTAGGTTAGCAAGCAAAAACCGAAACAGGGAATTATTGCTGTCTAACGATCCTTTGGCTGAAGAGTAGAAACACCAGAGATGGAAACACATTACCTGAACTGAAAGATTACGCAGGCACTGCCAGCTAGCCATGAATAAACTCAGGGCAGGAACGAAACAACAGCAAGTGAACAAACGAGATTCTGGGAAAGCTCTCTTGTAAGTGTAGCAAGAAAGAAGTCTAAACATTTCCAAGATAGTCTGGTATAAAGTTTTTAAGGCTTATTTGTAACATTGTCAATTGCTATGGCTGGGAAAAGATTTGATGGCTTAGGATGTCAAGCAAAAACATCCAAAATACAGAAACTGATGGCTAATGGAGCAAAATGCAGTAATATTGGCATGCAACTAACCAAATATGCACTGCTACAACCATGAAAACAGCTCATTTGCATGCTAGATGCAAAGAAATAAGTTATAATTTATGCCATAATTGATTTTCCTGTTTGTATTCATGATTGTTGTGCTGTTAAAATAATTATGCTATTCTTAAATTGCAATTGCTAAAAGAGTGCATCTGTCATATCTGCTATATGTTAGATTACAAATTTTGACAGTGCAAATTCAAGTAACTCTACTGGTATGGTACAAGTCATGCCAAAACACTTTCCTGCAATGAGTTAAGTATGGAACATAGCTTTCTTTTTAGCTTCGAGAAATACATTTCAAAAGATTTTTTAAAATGCATTGCCTACTTAGCTATATGATATTTGTTGAGTAACCAATATCCTACCCTGGCTTAAATTAATTTCCATGTATTTTTTCCTCTATTATATCATTATGGCATTTATACAGAGAACAAAGATAACAGGAACACTTTTAACTAAATTCACTTCCCTGAATACAGGAAGAAAAATAAATTAATTCCTGAGTTTGCATCATAAGTGGTTCAGCTACATATTCCTCAAGCAATGGTATTTGGTATGGCATATATATTTCTGAACCTTTCCCCCAGTGAAGTAATAGTACTCTTGGCTATATTCAAACTGATATTCACTGAAAATCAAGGCACCCTCTGTTCAGGCTGTATAACAAGAGAACTTCAATGATAAAAACCTGTTTGGGTTATGTGCTAAATTCAATGGCACAAGCTAAAACATACAAAAAAAGCAGGAAGAAAATCATTACGTGGCCACCCTAGCAGGGATCACTACAAATCCATCTGAAACATTGGATTAAACACAAAACACCACATTTCAAGAATCTAAGTTAATGCACTAACGGGAAGCCCGTAAAACCCTGGTAGTGTCTGCATACTGCCTTCAAAGAGGTGGACAGCTGGAGTAGACAGATTATTAGCTCTAAGTTGTCCACAATATTTAGACCCGTTTACAATATTCTGTATTTTCAGGTCTTCCCCACTTCCTGGTGACAGGAAGAAAAGTTTTATCGGCAAGTTTTCATGGAATTACTGCAAACATTAAACAGAAGCAGCAGATAAAAAGTCAAAACAGCACACGGAAATTTGAAAAACAAAAATCTAATCAGCTGAGTTTCTGCTGCCATTGCTATCTGTCACTGATGCAAATTTCATTACTCTAGATGACTCTTAAAACAGAGCGAAGAAGCCGCAGGGCTTCTCTCCTACCACGTGATCCCATCAGACAGCGTTACCAACAGATCAATAACTGCTGAGGTACAGGCTTCACAGCCTTTCTAAGTCAGGAAGCCACTATGTGTTACAGGCACATTACCATTAATGAACAATAGCTTCATGTATAACTGTGGACAAGTATCTTTCCCTTCCTCTAAAGCAACTGTAACAAAAAGGTACAAATCTGCAGTTTTTGAAACAGAAGATGGACCAAGGTACCTCCATCTGTAATTCTGTATTACTACAGATAACTGGAGGAACAGATTTCTGGTATTTTTAATTAAATTTAACAGAGATGTGGCACCAATAGCTCATGCTCTTTCTTACAAGATCACTTTAGTATTTTTGAAGTCCTCTTTTTAAGAATTAAAAATTAAGAATTCTCTGAAACCACTGTTTCCAGTGCTGTAACTATCCACTTACAAGTAAAGCAAGGTAAGGTAACTCTTTCAATAAATAAGAAAAAAATTACAATGTTAGCATCCAATGCTAACTCTTTACTGTACCCTATCTTCCCTACCACTTGTTCATTTGATAACTCCTGGGGGACAAAGCAAATCACAGAATCATCCCATCCCTCCCACAGCAAAAGCCTTACCTTCATCGTTCTGGGCCAAGGAACCCGCTAAGACAGTAGCGAGTGCAATCCCTACAGCTAACCACTTCCAGAGACAAAACCGCTGTAGCATTTTTTGTCACACTTCACTCAAGGCAGATCTGAAAAAACAAAGATTTGATACATGCATTAGTCAACCACCCCTACAAAGGTGACTGTAAACTATTCCATAGCTATGGATGCATATAGGGCATATACAATGTTGAACTGTTATGGACCATACCTGTTAAACAAGTAAGCTTAATCCCATTAACATTAAAACATACAAATGTACATTAATTTGATAATCACGTACGCACAGCCTACCAAGCAAGAATCTTGCATTTGCTTTATTAAGTTGTAATTTCCATAAAATTATTATTTTATATTTTTTTACTCTTCCTGCTTCAGCTTTATGCTTCACAGTACTTTGAAGAAGTGACCCTATGGGAGAAGTTCTGCTTATTAAAACTGATGTTTAATTGCAAGAGTCAGCAGAGACCCAGCATCCAAACCCAGTGCCCGGCAGAACATCTCCCAGCAAAAACATGAGTGAACCCAGTAAATGGCCTCCTCCAATAATGCTGTAGGTAAGTGTCCAGCAGGGGAGGAAAAAAAAAAAACACAAACAAAAAAACAGAACAAATCAAAACAAAATCAGAAGAATAAATTGGCCAAGACAGGTCTGGATGAACAAAGACAGGTTTGGATGAATTCCAGAGCATATTTAGAATGAGTAACATTAGAAAGTTATATAAAACTGTTTTATTGCTCCAATAAAGAGAATTAACATATTTCTGTAGCCCAGAACTGAATTATTTAAAAATATTCCTACACATTAAAAAACATTGTGACAAATACAATGAACTTCCTAGCAACAGAAGCATGAAATGGGGAGAGAGTTACAGCATTATAAAAACAAGCTATTGTATAAAAAGGGTTTAAGTGCTGTCAGTTTTCCCAAGCAAAGCACTTGACTCAGATTTCATTGCCAGTTTCCGCTTATAACTTCCCATTGTGGTTACAAAAGCCCTGTATCTCATTCCAAGTCAAACAAACAGACTGCTTCCCCCTCACTTCACAGCTCCAGCACTAACACAGCCCGATCCGCCTGGTGGCACAGTGCTGGGGTTCTGCTGTCATTTCCTTCCACGGACCCAGCTTATAGAAAAACACAAACGTACGGACAGGGTCTAATTCGCACCACAAAACTATGCCACCAACTTAGGGCATACAGACATCCTTTGGGATCACACTCTGCTAATCCACACCAAAAGGATGTAGGGTTTCCACCAACAGAAAAGTTTCATTAGGTATTGTAAAAGACGGGAATTTCTCCAAGATCTGAACTTACTCCAAGTTGTATCAACTTGCAAAACATTTTGGTTAATAAGAAGGAAATAGCGCTACGATCTAAACCTGTTCCTCTTCAAAAAACACCCCAACAAGTGTTAGTGCTCTGCAGGAAGAAGCCAGAATTTTCAAAAAGGATAAAGAAAGCAAGCAGTGAAGTTTAATGAACTAGATTCAGAGGACCGTATTTACTGAAATATTTACCGTCCCTAGTTTTGCCTGCTTCCCAGCACAAGTCACACAGGGTGCAGGGATGCCTTAGGCTCCCTTATACATCGATCAAAGCTCCTTTCTTCTTTCCAAAGGCCAAGGAGATCACCTCTGACTTTTTTGCTTTCCAGGGATTTTAATACTAAAGCTCACTACTAAAAGAGTGCTATGAAAATAAAAATGGAGGGGGGGGGGATGGCAGAGCACATTCACCACTCCACCCCTCACTAAGGCATTAAAGATGATGAGGAGCCTTCCCACTCCTGATCTGGGTTGATGTCTGGCTCCTGCCACCCTGGCCAGTGCAGGCCATCAGCTGCAACGTGCAGCAGCTTCAGGAAGAACATAAATACCACACATCCAGCATGGAGGCTCTAGGTAGCAGTGTGAATCTTGGGGGGACTGTGTGTTTGCATTTCAGCTGCACAAACATCAGTCTGACAGGACAGCTCATGATTATGTGAGTCAGTGAATCCAGGCCAAGCAACAGGATCTACGTACCATGAACATGTGCCCATCTTCCTCCTCCCTCCTCCGCTGCCGGCACTCCTACAACAGTCTCTGTCCCTAGCTCCAGGGGAAACAGCTCAAGTAAGAACTTCAGACTTTTCCTAATGGGGCTATAGTTCCCACCCACAAGAGGACACCAGAATTGTTAGCAGAGATCTCACAATCCGTTTGGCCAACTTTCTGTTATAAGCCTGTTAATGCTGCTAGGAAAAGGAAGCTTCGGGCTCATAAACATGTTACCAATAAATTGGAAAGCATGTAACTGCTAGACGAATAGAGCAGCTAGTCCTCAAGGAAATAGAAAGGAAAAAAAGGAATCCCCCCCCAGAAGCATGCGCAAGACTTTGTGCTGGTCAAAAGTGGCTTTTTCCCCCTTTACTTACCCTAGTAACCAAAAAGCTCACGTGCACTGTCACTTCCATTTAGCCAACTCAGAAGTAATTCTGGATTCTGCAACGGCATCTTCGAAGGACAGAAGCTACTTCCACCATACTATATTCTAGGCTGACTACTTTTAAATCAAGGCTGAGAGCATCTACATTGCCAAGATGGTTATTAAACAAATACAAATGTCAAGATCAAGCTTGCTGGATGCTTTTGAGAATGCAAACATCTCAATACTTCACCAGTTTTTCCTCCCACATTCACAGGAGATCCTAAAAGCATTGGGCCCCATTGCTTTTAAGTTTAAACACATAGCATTATTATTGCACGAGGTGACATTTACTGTCAAGTGCCTCCAACCTCTTAACATCTCAAAAATGGAGACAGGTGGTTGTTCAAGAGACTAATTTAGTTTCTTCAGCTTGGCCTAATAAAGATCACAGGCATATGCAGACTGAGTGTGCTCCAAGTCCTAGAACGAAATGTCCATACACACACTTCAGAGACCTCAAATATTTAAATTTACAACCTCGGGAAAAAAAAAAAAAAGAAAATCCACACCTCCAAATCACGACGTCCTATTTTTGAAAGAGCTATTCAGAGCTCAGCTGACGTTCTTGAGTCAAGTCTACTCTAGAGAGATTTCAGGACAGAATCTTGGCAGGCTTATTTTTGATTTTGATGAAAAGTCAAGTAAAACATGAGAACAGCAGCACTGCTACTCTAAGAATAAGCATCTCTATATACAAGTGCATACAAATTGGCCTCCTTTTCTCCTCCAATTTATAATCGGAAAAAAAGCTGGTATGAAAACGTAGAAAGCAAGGATGCTCCTACCAAAGTTAAGCAGATTCTGCTAACTCACAAATAGCTCACAACCACCCAACAAGTTATTACACAGTTCCAAAAGGTCCACAGTCTATAAGAAATAGTGTTCAGCTGTAAATGCAGTCTGACATGGCAAAGGACAATTGTGAATTGCTAATAAAAGGAATATAGGAATATCTGTAAAGTAACGGCATATAGTAAGTCTTAAAAGATTAGGAAATCTAGGAAAATATACCAACATTGCTGCAGCAAAATTCTGAAGTTTGATATTACCACAGGCAATGAGAAGTTATATATTCACACACGAAAATCCTTAATGAAAAATAAAGAGAGTTGAGGTTTTGGGGAACTCCAATTTTTGGCATGTCTGTATCTTTTTTTTTTTTAAAAAAAAGCTTCAAAAATATTCTTGCAGGAGCATTCCACGTTTGACTGTACGTGTGTACTGAGACACAAAACGAGACAGAGGTCCCGAGAAACACAAGTACACCCGTGTTTCCCCAGAGGGGTGGCAGCACCAGCCGATCACTGGTGGTATTTGCAGCTCGACTGCAGCAGTGCCGTGATGGCACTCCAAGGAGCAATCACCACCTCTCCTCATGTCACTTCTGTTTTATTTTTATTATTATTTTAATCTTTCACCATTGTAGCTATTGAATCGCTCAAACTCCAGCAAGTCATCTATAAGACACATTTCAAAAAGTTTTAAGACAGGATAAAGGTGAATGGGAAAAAAAAAAAAAAGAAAAACAGAAATCAAATGAGTCATGGCATCCAAGCACCTGGAATATATTTAAGACCCAATGCTATTCTTGTAATCTTAAATACCTAAGATCCATTGTTATTGCAGTACTTAAAAACTCTACATTCATTTGAAGCTGACCAGAGAAACATGGACTTAATTAAAATAAATAGCCTTGGTCAGGGTAAAATAAGCAAATAATAAATACCAATGCAAATTTGTTCTTGGTAAGGAAATAATTGAAGTTAGAGAAGCCCTCTGAACTCAGGTATATGCTAATGCCATGCGTTGGAAGGAACTGATTCTTTATAAAATTTAACCTCAGAGAAAGATAGGCAAGGGAGAGGAAAAAAACAAAACTATTATAGATGTGGTTAAGAGGTAACAGAGAAAGAAAAACTGCTGTACAAATACCCAAACCCTGGCTAACATTGTCCCCACTGGTCTCCAGCAAATTTCCAAGCCAAAACTAGCGCTTAAGTTGCACCAGAACATGGTGTTTCTATGTTGTTTTTAATAAAAAAAAAAAAAAAATCTCAGCTTTGGACTGATTTTGCCCCAAGTCAGAGGCAGTTGGGTTATTCAGAGCCTAGCCAAGGCTCCCTACAAAGCGCAGAATGTAACAGCACCACAACATGAACATTGGCATAGCAGCAACTTGAATGCCTTCTTACCGCTAGCAGCAAAGTTGAACCCATCTTTGAGGCAAACACAGTTTATAACTCATTCTAAGAGGAGAAAGTACACACTTACAAATCACTAAGTACACGTAAACAAGCATTTGCCATTTAATATACGTCAAGAACAATAGCTCCTGTGAAATTACCATGGTTGGAAGAACAGTACAGCATGTTTATAAATGTTTAAATACCTATTTACATGAATGCTGTGATTTTACACAACCAACCAGAACTCCTTCAAGGATCAACAGTCACACATTTTGTTTATGGGTGTTGCCTTTTGAATATTACAATTGTGATAAAACATTCAGGTATAAAATAAATGACTTTTAGAAGTCTACGTACAGAATTCTTTAAAAACAGGAAAAATTATAGTGGACAGTTTTATTATGGGCTCATCTGTATTATTACCGATCAGATAAAATGCCTGATGATTGCAGACACAAAAACGGGGTCTCTGAAGTGCAAATGCTTGTGCTGTGATGGAACTGGTGCCATAATATATCAGAAATGTCAGCAGAAATGGTAAAAAAGCGTCTCTTACAGAAGCCAAATAGGAGATGAATTTTCTTTACAGTCTGACAGCGTTTGTGGCTAGGTTAAAGCTATGGTCCATTAACTATATGTCCCAAATGCTTTATTTCTGTTTCCGAAACAATTATGTTGAACTGTCAACAGAAGAAAACACTTCAAAAATACTTAAACATGCGAACAGACAAAAAGCACCTCTGGTTTGCCTCAGTGCTATTCTTAACGAGTGTCATGTCACTGGGTAGGCAGCCACAGCTGGCTTGACACATGCCATACCCCATGCAGGTGCAGCAGAGCGCCCACCCTCTCCTATTGCCGCCCCAACGGCACGGCACTGCTGCATTTACGCCTGCAAGCAGGTGGGACGTGCATGGCAGTGGTCAGTGCTGGGACCCGACACCCACACCGAGCACCTTGCAGGGTTTTCACCTCCCATCAGCAGGGTCACAGGGCTGAACGGCCATTTGCACATCTGGAGCACATCAGCTGGGGAACTACAGGGCTGGGGAACACCTTCAGTTAAGGCTTGACAAAAAAAAAAATTCCAGCTCACAAGCTCAGGGATGTCCTGGGAAATAAAAGATTAGCCTGCCAACTCCCGTGCCCACTCTCTGCACTTCCCAGAGAGCTGCCGAGCCCGCCTCAGCATCGGCGTGTGATCAGAGCCAGTGAAGGCAAAGCTTACCTTGGGGTTAAAGCCACGAGAGCTATTTACAGCTCCACTTCAGCACCCAGTGTGAATAACCGAATAACTCCGTTTACTGAAGTCAAACACCTGTTTATATGCTCTCCTGAAGAAGTTAAGCATATGCAAATATTTGGTTGAACTGGGGTTATATTGAATAGTTTACAGTACAAATACAATCCTTTCTCCAATTTTGCATGATCTAGTTTTAACTAGAACACTATCACAGTTTTTATTTTATGAATACTGCTTGAGCACTCCACATGGAAATATTTCAGCCTATGAACTCTTTGATATACTTAACCCCTCTTACATTAGCTAAGAAGATTTTCACGCTATAGAACTAGGACAAATTGTGTGGATTTTGTTACTGTCCTTTCCTTGATTGGATCCTTTCAATGATGTGAAGATTTTTAAGATTCAGTTTCAATAATCAAACATACTCACAACTCATTCCTTTTTCATGGGTGCTGGATCCATTCTTATGGATGTGTTCACTCTCATTACATTCAAGTAATCCCTGAATTCCTCCTTGCCCATTTTCCTCTAAGGCCTAACAGTTTTAATTATTCCCCTGCCCTACGTTCTTCTTACAAAAATGGCCACTTTCCCAACACAGTCACAGTCACTGCCACAGCAAGGTATTTCCAAGCCAATGGAGAACATCAGTAACAGCAAGTTACTTGCCTCCACGTTAGCAAAAAAAAAAACAATTTAAAACTTTAGTACAACAGTACCTCATCTACGTACAGCTGACCCCGTAGCAAAATTTAATTTTAGTTTTGCATTTAATGCAAAAGATGCACTTCAAAACGTAAAGAGTCACTTTTACTTCAACACTGAAATTCCTAAGTTTATTTCAGTGCTGCGTACCCCAAACCAAAGCGACTGGTATTCCCCTAACTCACCCTCAATAATGAAGATAATATTTTCCCTCCACACACCATTAATTTCCAGAGAAAAGACGGAAGATTACTAAGTATATGCAGGTTTGCTCAGAGAAATGTCAACTGTACCACCAAAAATAGAAAAAAGCTTTGACAGAGTAACTGAGGTAGAGATGGAGAGGGGTTTTTGCTTCCTGCTTCATCATTAGTTGCAATCGCTGGAGTTATTTTCTGTATTTTCTGAGAAGCAATCCAGCCATGAGATGGATTACATCCTCTTAATCGTGGGTGAGTAAACAGGATAGCCAATTCAGTCCTGTCTCCAGACCCTGGTTTTTAATGCAGAGGCACCACATATACATTCAGTACCCCAAAACTCTGCGTGCACTCAGCCTATACAACAACCCCACTCTCACGGGAGGCTGCCACTGCTTAATGCAAAGATGCTCCCAAGTTCAGGCCTGCATTGGGCTGTACATCTAAGACTGCTACCTGCAGGCAGTGGCTCTAGGATGAGGAGAGGGGAAAAATATCCTACAGCTCCTTACATCACTGCCAGAGGACTCTAAGAAGTAACATTAACTGCTTATCACAAAACCCTTAAATACTTCTGACTAATATAGATTATATATATATTTTTAAGTTAGTTCTTCAATAACCTTTGTCTTTACAAAATATGCCCACAAAGCTTAAATTATACATTAAAGTACTGGCTACTTTACTAGTTAATAATGGAAAGACAGCTTGATATAGAAATACAAAGATCAGTTTCACTGCTTCTACTGCAAGACAAGTATAGGACCATATCCCAGAAATCTCTCCATTCCTCCACTCCTGAAGCCTTCTCTCTTTCACTGGGCTCACTTAAGGCAGAGGAGCAAATCAGAGGTTTTCTCTAAGCAAAAACCGAGGAAGAACTTGGTTACCTTGCAGTGAAACAAACGTTGGATTTTTGAAACACCAGGATGGGCAGAAAGTTCAGGTTTCTCCCAGCTCCCACCCGAGCTCTCAAAGAGCAGGATTCTCACAGGGGCAGCCCAGATGAATCATATGTGGGGAAAAGCAAGTTCAGGCACAGGGAGTACAGCATGGTGGCAGAGCTGCAGCTGCAGGGCTGTCCCACAGGCTGCTTTGGTCACCCCAACACCTGGCCCCAGCATTCAGCTGCATCTCATTTGGACTTGAATTACCAAAAAAAAAAAGTCCAGGAATGACTTCTCGAAAGACAGATACTAAAAAGCCAATTGTAAGAGCATAGGTTCTGCACTGCCAGTTGCTTTTTTGTTCTTCAAGATCAGGGTTTGATAGCACCTGCCTCAGTACTGACTGGTCTCACATTTGCTGGGCAAACCCTGGTGAGCAATTACTGCAACGAGGTCAATTTCTGCTATGCAGCTCCCTTCCAAGAAGACCAGACAGTTCAGGGGGCTCATTCTGAGCACCACTACAGGAACCCAATTTCTGGCTGTAGGTATCTCTCCACACTCCCCAGGATGACTTCATCTTTTAGGACGATACAACCTTCAAACACACCCAGGCCGAACCACCCACACCTACAGAGTTCTGCCTGCAGCTCTCCTGTCCCTGCTGGATGGCACAGACCCACCAGAGGCTTATGTCCCTCTCACACCAGGCACGGTTCCCTCAGAGCACCTCTGAACACCCTCGAGGAAACCTGCCAGTTCTCAAGAGCTCAAGGCTTAAACCCCAACTTCCATTATGGCAACGGGCATGTCCACAACTGCGTTACGTGAATTTATTTTATTGGAGAAAATTACATTTTCTCAAGTCGGATTTATATGCTGCAGCTTCACTTCTCTGAACTCAGATGTAAATTTTGTAAAATAAATACATCGAACTTGTCAAAGCAAAGCCTATGTTTCTGTATGAAGTCAGAAGACGACTGATTCTCCTTGCCTGTTAGTCATCGCATGCCAAGAGTACTATTAAACACATCCTGGAGTAATTACAGCTTTTTATTAGCTCTGTTAAAATACTTCAAAAGGCATTTCAGAATTAAAATGCATATACATTTGCACACACTTAGCAGAAATTATATTCAGCTACCTGACTGTCAAGTAGAAGGGTGTGCAGTTATGCATTACTGGGCCAAAAGCTTTAAAAATAGTCCTAGCTTTCGAAGCTGGGACAGCTTACAAGTGCTAAGGCTGATTAAGGCAGATCAGAGTTTTTGTACATCTGCACTCCAACTCACAGACTACGTAAAAGTAAAGTTTAGAAGGTTTGAGATGTCTTCACCTGCACTTAGTTTCTCTGGAAATACAGATTTTCCGCTTACCATTATGAAGCAGTTTGTCCTTACCTACCTGTGATTACCACCTACAGAGAACCCTGGCAAACCAGCCCTCAAGAAGAGATGCCTACGGTCCGACTCGTAATGCTGCTCCCACCAATCCTGTTCCTAGGCAGATTCCTGTGGGGAGGGCACAGCTCAAAGCTCCTTCGCTCTACAAGTTTTGTTTAATTCATCATAGAAAATAAACCCAAAGTCCTCCACTGCTGCTGCTTGTTGCAACTAACTCCACCCTGTTTTGAGACGCTGAGCAGGGCACTCAGCTACACACTTCTCCTGTCCAACCTACGTGCAGTGGGACAAAGGCATCCTACAAAAGCTGATGCACATCCCATTCCTGTACACAAACGATTTGGTTCAGTCCACCCTCCTTGGCACTCTTGGGGCAAAAGGCAATACCTGCCTTTCCTCATTTCTCAGTACTTCTCAGACACTTCTCTCCACAGTGCCCATCATAAATGGATATATTTAATAAAGAATTGATATCTCTTTTCCAGAAATGTAGCAAACTGCACATTTGATGTTTATCAGCTCCTTGCTTCCTGGGTCACTCAACGCATTACCAGTTACATTCAGCTACACGTTTACCAGGCACTTAAATGAATTACTGAAGCCATAAGCCAAGTACTCCAGCAAGCTTTGAGACAATAAAGAGCCTCCTATAATCAATTCCATGAATGTTGTTTATACCTCTCGTGCATCACCACAAATTTGCTGTGAAGCCTCATCAGCCTGGACAGCTGAGCTGGAGCCTGCTAATCAAGCCACACAATAATTGTTACTCAAATTTCAAAAGATGCCGAAGTTATGTAAATAAGACTGCGGAAAGTATTTTCTGTAAGGTTTCATAAAGGCAAACAACAACATTGTTCGTATAAAGACTGTCAGACAACATCCTCACACCCACACAGGGTCACCTCGTGCCACTGTTTTGGCACTGACTGAGGCCAGCTGTGGGAAGGACAGGCAAAAGCCAACAGACATGCCCTGAGAGGCAGACAGCACTCCTAGCATCCTACTTGATATTTTCATTGTTACCGAGCTGACATTTCTGTGAATTTCAAAATACTCGGAGTTTAGAAGGCATTAAAGGCTGAGCTGGTGAAGTTGAATAGAGCGTGCAGGAAGCCAGCAGAGCTTTGACACTTGCTGCCACCCACAGAGCGCACGAATGAGTCAAAACCGTACCTACCAGGAATGATCATAAGTTCAGCAGCGAGATAAGAGAACAGAACAAGTTTCAGAAACCAGGGATTAACATATCTCTTTTACCTGGAGTAATATAACGTGATCCAAAGTTCAGAATCACTGGTCCTGACAAAAAACACTGTTGACCCTCACAAGAAGATTAGTGTCTGCATCGTCCAGGCGGAACAATGTCCTCCGGATGGACAACTAGGTAACAGCTTGCTTTATTCAAGGACGAGTAGTGTCTATCCATTCGGGAAGCTGCTCTGACCATGACACCAAATAAATAGTTTGGCCACCTAGGAATCTGACAGCAGTGAACTAGAAAGCCGCCATGCATCTGTTAGCATTTGCAAGTCACCGATGGCCTGGAAACAATCACACAAAGTCTGAAGTCAGTTTTCTGAAGTCAGAAAATAAGGAACAACACTCTTTAGGAAAAGGGCTGTGGCCAAAGAGACATGGCTCTGTGGCGCTTCACAAGGGGAAGCGGGATCAGCTGTCCAAGAAAAAAATGCTAAATTGCAGAAAACAATTATAATCTGACAATTTTAGTGGCAAATCCAGAAGAAAACTGAAAGCTAACAAACAGAGGAGCTGGTCTGCATGGTTTACCGCTGTACCAGCACTGGTTGAAGGAGCAGCAGGTGCCAGGAGGGAGTCAGCAGAGCAGCATGGAGCACGGGGACCCCACCAGTGAAAGGTCCCAGCAGCGTTTTTAACAGCCCTGGGGGATTGTGAGCAGCTCTGCGAGGATTTAAATGCATTTGGTACCTGAGCAATAGCTGGGGAAATGAATTTCAATTTGGATAAAAATGCACACTGGGACAAATAACATATTCATGAATGCAAATATGGATTCTGAATTTATCAGCTTTTTAGACATTATCCCCTCAGAGGAAGCAGTATAGATAGCTGCTGTAGTGTAATGGGCACTGAGCTAAAGTAAACAAAATGCTTGGGAGCATTAGAAGGGATAGAAATATGACCCAAATTATAATGGCATTATAGAGGACAACAGAAAATCCCAGAGCATTAAACACTGGTGTTTCTACCATAAGTTCCCAAGGAGGCACCAGAGAAGAAGGTCTCAGAAAGGACAGATGAACTGACTTTAAGTCACTGTGGGACATAAACCCTCCCTCATCAACCAAAGCAAGAAATGCCCCCTCCTCACCCCCCAAAAAACCCAACCCTCACCTCTGAGAATACAACAAGCCCAAGCATTACTTTTCACCTGAAAGAGACGTCACAGAGAATTGACAAAGATCTTGGCTACCAGAACTGCTGCAGCAACGTATTTTTCACTTGACTAATGTAGTGCTTCTGTGCTACATGAATACAGACAGGAATACAAAACATGAATAAATACAAAGAAATTAACTGAAAACATGAACTGAACATTTGGACTCGTTCAGGAAGTCGTGGCAGGGATAACAACTGATTCCACTGCCAGCTAAGTTCCCTTTACAAACAATATCATTTTAAACTATGCACATTAAGGCAATGATTTTGTATGCTCAGGGCTTGTGGGAAGCACCTGTAGGAGCCCCAAGAAAAAACTGTGCAGTGCCATATAGCTTAGTTCAGGGGTGCTTTTCAATTCCTCTTCAACATGCAGTAACAGCCAGATGAATACCAGATGAATGCAATGGATTAATGGCTTCTGTTGCAAATTCATGGCTGACTTCTTTTTTCCAGCTGTGTTTTATCAATTTAGTAAAGCACAGAAACCCGTGAGTTTCCTGCCACTTCCCTGCGCTTGTTCCAAGCCAAACTGCCAGCAGTAAGGAATTTTCCTCACCTTGGTTCTTTTGCTTTACTCTTACCACTTAGGCCCTCAGCACACAGCCGAGAAGAGAGAAAGAATCATGCCTGACAAGAGGGTAGACACGTTTGGGAGACTTGGGCTTAAAACCAGCATTTTTAGCAGTGCTCTGGTTCAGACCAGCTATAGTTGGTGACGTGACTACAGGTGGTAGCACCTCCCAGAGGGGCTCTCTGATGCCCCTCTCTCTCTCACATGTTCTTTCCAAGTAACACAGCCTCAAAACACAGCTTTTGTTCCAGAAAATTATTTAATGAAATTATATGACCTAATTGAAAGGAAGAAAAAAACACCAATTACTGGTTTTTATTCTGTTACTGTTGCACAGTGCTGCAAAGGTGGAGGAGAAATGGGTTTCTAGCCTAGGAAAGGAAGAGGTAAAGTCCACTAACAGAAATAAAGCAGAGTAAGTTAAAAGAAATAATCCATACTTATTGTTTTTCAACAAGCAAAGGCAACACTATAAGCAACAAGACTATTTTTTCTTTGAAATGAACGGTTCAATTTTAAGCTGTTTCCCATTGGCAAATTACATGTTTCGCCAACCATACTGACGACAGAAATGCAGTACCTTGAGGTGCTGAAATTAGGGCTTATGTCACGATTCTGCAAGTACAGCTGCTTCTGCTTGAAACCCCTGAACTTGCACAATGCCATTAGCACAGGGAAATGAGAAATTACAGAGACACCAGGTCCCAGGCAGCAGCACTGTAGGAAGCTCCGACTCCACAGCAACCACATCATTTTCTCTCCAAAATAGGTATGGAGAAAGAAAAAGGACATTTTTGTCTTCTCCTGTTCTCCTGAGTGGATTTCCCCCTCCCCCCCCCCCTTTTTTTTTCCAGCACCCAGTCTAGCTCTTCGCAACACTCAAAGAATAAATGTGAAATTAATCTCAAAGGCCCTTCTCGAAGGCTACACACATTAGCCACAGCACCAGTTGCCCAAGACCCAGACTGCCTTCCTGTAAGACGGAGATTTTTGCTTTATTGCCAGTGCTCATTTGATTAGGAAGCAACATGTTTTGTCCAAAACCAGAGACATTACTGCAATGACATCAACCTCTCCCTGAAGCTAGCTCCTAGCTTGCACAACTGTGACAGGAGGTATTTCTCCCTAAGAGAGAAAATTGGAAGCACCCCCTCCTAGACAAAATACCATTAGAATGATGAGGAGTTTTGTCTTAGAGGCAAGCCATCAAATGAAAGGCAAAACCTATATGTACGCAGTACCAGCAGAAACCGTCGAGAAATTACACAAAATAGGATCCATGACAGAAGCACTGCAAATTGTCCCGAGGATACAATCAACCTTAGCTGGCACAACTAAGCAAAAAACATCATATGACATATATCCTGCTGTACAGCCTTACCCCATTTTTGAAGATTAAATTATCAGTGCTCTCTCTTAAACTGCATCTCAAAGGAACCACATGGCTTTAAACTTGCTTAGATGACAGATCTTTAAAGAAATAGCTTCAACACTGTAATGGAATGGATGTTGTTCAATTACTGTGCCACTATACAGCAGGACTCCTCCTTTCGCATCTCCCCCTTGAAAGAGGAAGGGGAAATGAAACAGAAGACCATGACCATCAATGATTTGAACTTAACACTGAGAAAAGGTTACAAAGACCCAGCTTTACCTAACCACCTCACAGGTCAGCTATGTGGGGAACCTACCTGGATCAGAAGGCAGGAACTATTCAAAAGGAGCCACTGATAAGCAGGTTTAGCCTAAAACACCTTGCACACACTTACATATACAGCCCATGTAGGTGGCTACCAGTCACTTTGAAGCTGAACATCTCAGTCACCAATCCATAACATATTACCCTTTCATTGAAGTTAGTCTCTTGGGACATCTTCATAGAGAGCCTTCTATGGTCCTGAAGACCTCAAAATTGTCTTCAAAAACTTTTTGAGTTTCTCCTCAGCTTTATATATATATATATATATATATATACACACACACACACGCACCATTTAACCAAGATTGCTTTAATCATGTCTTCCTTAGAAAATATGCACAGAGCAGAAACTCAAAAAATTACACATTTTTAATTATTACTTAATGTGCCGTTGGAAATACCATGTGTATCTGCAAGCACATCAGACAGGCAGATTGCAAAACGTAGTTCACCAGATGTCCCACCAGGAAAGCTTCAGGGGACTGACACTTTATGCAGTGTACGTTGATTTCCTGAGCTACCATCCTCTTGCAGCATCTTCCAAAAATCCTATCATTTGTGTTTCATGTCCTTCAGCATAAACTTTTTAAATAACCTCCCACGGGGAAAGGTTCTTCCCCGCCTGGAAGATTATTCAACTTTTACTACATTTTAGTATGAAGCAAACTCTTAATCACAAGACATCCTTGTCTCTTGCTATTATACAGAGGTGGTAAACAACAACCCCCCTAAATACACTTAAATTTGTCTCTTTCATCCTGGTTCCCCCCAAAGAGAAGTATTCCTCACAGCCTGCTGAAGAACAGACTTGCCCGTATGAAAAATATTGGCAATAAATTAACCACTATTTGAACAAAAGGTTTTCAGAAGTACTCTGGTGAGATTTTACCAGCATTGATCCAAATTAGAAGTTTAATGAGTTACATAATTTCGGGTCATTTCTTGTTCCTAATGAATACAGCAGTTGACTACTGTACTTCTTAGTGGTTGCTCCATAATTCTCTTTTCAACTCAAACAATTATAAATTCTTATGGGCATGGGGAGGAACAGCAGGCAGGAGTCTGCACTCAAAGAGTAAGCATTATATTTGGGGAGACACCTTGTTTGTTTTCTTTAAAAAAAAATAAAAAAAAAATCAGGATTTCGATCACTTCAAATTCAGAAGTGGCCTCAGCTGAGGAACTACAAACAACACTCCAGAGAAACTTCCACTGTTCTCACCCGAAAGCCTCTCCAGTCCAGGGAGGAGAAAAGGGGATGTGTTTTTGTTTAAAATACCTGCAATAGTAACTCAGCAGGAGTGCCTGAAAGCCCTGCGTTTTAATATACTTGCAAGAAAGCCACCATGCAGAACTGTCACTTCCAGTGGAAACAGCCCTTAGTGAGGCTGAAACTACTTGTGAGTTTTTGTAGTTTCTCCCTCGCAAGTAGAACAGAAACATATCACACATGCAGTGGCATCTTTTACCAAAACAGCCCATGTTGTGGTCTGTTTTAAGGCAGCAAGTACCCCCACTGGCTCCTTGGCACAGGATCAGAAGAGCTTCATCTCCGTTTCATCCTCCTCCCCAGGGCTGTAATCCCACAACATTCAAACACTTTAAATATGCCCATTCATCCTGACCCATGAGGCAGGCAGATACCAGATGTAAACATGCCTATCTTAAAAACACCCAGTGCTTTACCTGCAAATCGTTCACAGATGAGAACGACACATTCCTCTTCTCCCCTACATCTCATCTCCAGCAAGACGTGATGATTGCAAACCCCATTTCTTGCTCTCCCCATTCCCCTTGGGCATGCACTATTTCACAAACATACCTGAAATGGTTCTACCAACTGGATCAAATTTACACCCTTAGTATTACCTAAATTAAAACCCATTTTTTCTAACATGCCTGTCCACAGCAACAAGTAGCTGCCTGTCCCATTTTGCATAGCCTTTGATGGTGGTTCGTCCACCCTGGCATAGTCTCCCCAGTCTGCTTTCCATAAAGTGAGGTTCCAAATGCCGCCCATGTATGGATGAGATGGAGAATGAGCACCCAAAAGCAGCTGAAGAGCTCCTAACATGCTGGCAGTGAGAAGTGAACAACACTCAATGTATTTCTTTTAGCAAGGAAAAGAAAAAGTACAAAAGAAAAAGTGATGCAGCTAGGTATCAGAAAATGAAATATGATCCTAACAAAGATGTGTATATGGTGGGTATACGGTGGCACTTAATTCCGTAACTTTTTACTAAATACACTACTTTGCTGTGAAACTGAAGCCATAATAAACAAACAGCCATAACTTTGAACTACAAGAAGAACATTTACAGGGTACAGACACAAAACTTTGAGAACTAACATACTTAAAATACCAGCAGCGGTTAAAGAGCACAAAAGTTTCCCAACACTATTTGCTGAGCTTATCACATCCTAACTTCCCATTTGTCACTATAAAAACAAGTCCTGGTTCAACCTCTTTGAACTGTAATAATTAATATTCATCTCTCCCAGTGCTTTCTCTTCCCTCACGCTGCATTTCATAGAAATGGGTCTTTTTTAAAAGACTGTTTTTCTCCCGTGGGGATGACTAGCACAGACTGCCTCTGCTACCAACCCAGTTACCAAACATTAGAGAGATCTGCCTCTGTACTAATCAGATGGGTGCAAGTAAGGTCACTCCATAGTTAGGTAAAAAGAAAACAGAGCACAGAAAACCATTTTAAGGCAAAGGACAGAGCAGTTCAGACAAGCTCAGGAACCTGGGCTTGTCACTGGAGTACATTTGTGAGAGATTAAAGGCGACAAACTACACTCCAACCAAATGATCCATTGACAGAATATTTAGGGTATAAATAGAAAACGTCTTCTCCAAATAGATCAGATCTTTAATGCTTTGGAAGTCATTGTCTGCAGGCTCTGCCGCACAATAAATTTATTTAGCAAAATGTCAAGTTGCAAGGAGGAGGCAAAAAACCAGGAGTTGGATTCCTCCCAGAAGTACATAAAACTATATAACTGCACTGAAACAGGCAGCTGAAGGATTTACTGACCTGCTGGAGTATTTAATGAAATTATTCCCATGAGCACAGTCTTTATGAACTGGATCATTACGATCTCTCCCCCAGTAACTTGCTCCCTTTTCAATATGCAAAAAGACTTCACACGCACCTCCATACTCATGATTTCCACCACTTGTGCAACTAGAAGAATGTTGTTCAGAAACCATTTTACACTTTCACTCACCTGGAGTAAACTTTCTAGAAACCAAATCTAAGCATCTCAAAACACAAACTTAGAGAGCAGTTCTGGTTTGTGAGAAAACATCAGGTACACTTACTAAACATGGAAGTTTTGTATGATCTTTAATCAAATATCCAAGCTGACCATAACTTTTGTATCAAATATCAAATCTGGTACCCCATTAACAAACAGAACCATATCAAAAAAATGAACTGTAAAGCACACATTAAAAAGGTGGGATCACTGCAAGACGACTCAAACTCAAGTCTGACTTCAAAAGAAGTGAGGAAAAATATGTATTTTAGCATCAAACGGTTACTACAAATTTCCAGTTACAGGTAAGAGCCTCTTACATTACAGAAGTTTATAATTAAACAAAATTGTTTTGTTGGCTTTATTTCTGGAATTTTTTACATTACTTATGTTTGTATCCTCATTTCAACATGCCCCAAAACACAATCCTACAAGTATTACTACAGATACTTATCTTGCCTAAGTTCACTGAGGTCAGAAGAGACTGGAACAAACAGTAAGCACAGCTCAGACTTGATCAAAAATTCCTGTACTTCGCTATTTACCAAGTGAACTCTCAAAATATCTAATTCCTGAGTTGCTTTTTTTGTTTGTTTGTTGTGTTCTGGTTTTTTGGTTTTTAAAGGTTATTTGGAAGAGCAGGTATCTTGTAACAGACATGCCACCCAGATTTTGGATACCCCAAATCGTGGAGGAAGGGGAGAGGTGGCATGTACCTTGAAAGGAACACAAACAAAGCTTTCCGTGCTGCTGGACGTGGCACACTCCCCATGCCTGACCTGCTGGGTACCAGCTTGTGTTGAGCACCTCCTTACAGCACACCACTTCACCACCTGCCTGCCAGTCTTCACTGCCATTCTGTAAACATGGTTTTAAAGAAAAGGAATTAAGTTTATTCTCAAGATATCGTATCATTATCTCATTTGATATAAGCTCAATAAAAGCCACCAGTGTTGTCATGTAGACAGCCGGTATATCTCAAAGGCTACAGAAGCTCTTTCACACAGCACCTATGTCCACCACTACACTGCACTTGTCCAATATCCAGCGAGTGATACAGTCCCTCTTGAGTTTTCCATCCACTATCTGTGGCCAGAACTTTCTTATGATACTGATTTGTGATGCATGAAAGGCAATGGCAAGCTGCAAGCGAAAGCACGAAAGGTTCACCAGCTATGCAAAGTAAGCCGCAGCAGCGTGAACCTCTGCTAAGTCACTGCTCTGTAGAAACCAAACCAACACGGAGTCAACAGGGGCCTCAGGCAGAGTGTTGAGAGGCTTGAATAAAAGAGGCATAAAACATGGTTATAACAAGCATCCTTTCCCCCGTTTCCACTGAAAAACGCAACACAGAAGGCACACAGTTATTTAATACAGCAAATCCTTACCTACGAATGGTTCAAGGATTACAAACTGAAGAGGCAATGGCTTCATGAGATGATACATGAGAAGAAAGTCAGGCTCATCCAGTATTCAAAATAGTTTGCACTGGAGAAAACTTACTGCCCTCATTATTAAAATGAAGTCCCTCTTATCATCTTTCCTTTTACTGCTTCATTCTTTGCCTAGCTAAATGGTATCAAACAAAGAGAATATTGCTCATACTTTTACTGTTTTAATGCATATAAATTATAATAAAAATACCTAAGTGTGAAGAGCACTTCAGTATGCTATACTTCTTCCACTTCAAAATTAAAAAAGAACAACTGTTTGAGAAGAGAAAATAAAACAACAAAAACAAATAAATTTAGTATTCTTTGCAAAAATTTGTGAAATCAAATTTTGTGATGAAATACACTTTCACTCTATTATTCCACTGGAAACACTTTATATTGCTGGAAAGGAGCTGTCTGGTTTTGTTTGCTGTAGAAAATGGCTACATCTTAAAAGGCATTACAGGTGGAACATACACAAGAGCCTTCTGCAAACACAGAAAATACATATGCCAGTGCACTGCTATAAGCAATCCTGGCCTCAAACACAAGGGAATTAAGTTTAAGCCACAAAGGCAAGATGCAGTCCTTCCTAAGAGAAGGTTTCAAAAGATAACATTGCATTGAGAGAGCTGACAAATGCGCAAGTACAATCCAAGAATCAAGATTTTTGGAGAAGAAATGTGCTTCATGGAAAAGCATTCTATTTCAGTGACAGTAAGGGATTTATTTCACTTATGGTCTTCATGTTAACAGTATATCCATGCATTTCTACTTTAAGACATTTTGATATTAACTCCGCAATTCCGCTTTCTTAGGCAATGTCACAAACCAAAGACTTGGATCAAAACAAACTCCACCCAGGAAGAAGCGATGAGCCTACAGCAAGCTTCTCAAAAATCCAGGAATCTCAAGACCCTTGCAGCCCAATGAATAAACTTACTGATGAGGATGCTCCAGCGCAGCTCCACGCAGCGCTGGAGGGCATCAGAATACTTCTACAGGGGGAATTGCCATTTGTGGATGAGACACAGAACTGACACACTGATCGGCTGTGGCCTTTAAAAGCAGCACAGCACATTCCATGAAAAGAGTCAGTCTCTGTCTAGTTCAGTAGCAGCATCACATTTCAGTTCTCCACCTTTTTCTTTGAGCAATCTGCGTCGCTAAAACTGATTACGTTGTCAGTCAAAACAAGAAAAGGCCTTGACGGCATTCAGTTGTTTCGTTCCTGTTTCAAGAACAAAATCCTTATCGAAGTCACGCTGTACAACCAAAGTATCACTTTCTGAACTAGCTGACACCACTACCAATTACACTGTAAGGTAAGCAGCAATACTCACTTTCTTACATTCATATGAGAACAAATTTTCATACTGCTATGTAAACTTTAACAACAATGAAACCATCTTTAAAGAACTGAAGTACCTACCATTTTTTTTTCCTCCTGTCTACAAAGTCAGAAGTGTATCAGTCTATACAAGTCTTTGGCACGATCAAGCATGGCTGCTTTATCTCCAAAGAAAAAGATCAATAATAGATTAGGAAGGCAAAATAAACATAAAAAACCCAAAAACTTTCATGTCAAGTCTCAGTGCATGCACTGAGTGAGATGGGAGCCATCTCCCTGAGCTCCCCTTCCCCTTTCACCCATGATTACACACCTCCATCACATCCTCCTCCTGCAATTCCTCCTTCATGCCGAGTCCCAGCCTCCTTATTTATTCTTCGCAGAGAAATTATTTGTATGTCTGAAATTAGATCTCTGCTGAATTTGGCCTGGATTTCAGGAAATCTTAACAATGGGGAAACATAGGGGCCTAATTCCAAGGAGCAATGAAGAAAATGTTTTTCTGCCTCCTGTGTTTCAGCAGAGAAACCGACAACCTTTTCTTTCCATAAAAACTGAACATTCAGGAAGAGAACCTGATGATACATCGCCATCCCTGCTTAAGCACTGGGGAAAAGGCACGTTACAGTCATTATGTGAACTGGGGAGGCAGCTGCAGGTCACAACCAAAACTAGTCTCTTACCTTCCACTTCTGTGACCACGCTGTGCCTTGGGACCGGGGGGGGGGGGCGATATGATTTCCATGAGTTGTTTGCTCTCAGCTGAACGTTCACAGTTTAATTATATCAACTGTACAGTCTTTACCACTATACTGATGTATCACACCATAAGCAGGGAAAAAAAGGACTGTAACAAATATTGAAGATCTCTACCTAGCTACTGGAAAAAGCACCTGCATTTTTGGCTTGTGGTAGCTTTTCTGCGATCATATGTGTGACCTTACCTCAAGTCAAGAGTCAGTTATTACTTCTGTGTCTGCTCCCTGACCCATCTCCGCTCAAACACCAGCTCATTTCTCCTGCCTGCACCCCTTCACCACTCCCATTAACTCACCTTCCTAACCCCCTCCCTGAAAAGTCAGTCTTGATTTACTCCGATCTTCAAGTAGCACTGACAGAACCCTGGCTTACAGAGATGGGACAAAACACTCTTATTTTCCCTACCCACTAAGAAAAGTCATTAATAGCAATGAAAATGCAGAGGGAAGGGGAAAAAAAATACAAGTGTCTTAGTCTAATAGTTTCAAATGGGTGTTTAGTTAAAATTTCAGTATCAGGCTTGCACATTCAATACAGGAATGTAGAGACAGAAAAAGGGATTTCTGTAGAAAGGAACAAGATCTGTAAGTCACCTTGTAACAGGGAAAGACTGTCAGGATGTTTGTTATTCAGTAAATACCAACACCAACTCAGCAGAGGAGCAGCCACAGCGCCCATGTTCCTCAATAAGAGCAGGGAGGGCCCCCTGGACACTCAGCTTACAGGAAGCGTGTGGTCAGGGCTGCGCGCAAATCCATCGAGACTGGCTGTCATAGAATAAAACCTTAAGAGAAGATGGGCAGAAAGCAGAAAAAGAAGAAATGCAATGTCAGGTCTGTGCATGGTCTGCAAAAGCAGCTCCTGGTTATACCTTATACATATGCCAGCCTGAAGGCAGGCAATTAGTAAACACCTTTACAACCACTCTGAAGCTGCATCACCACCATTATTCTTCTCTGGGACTGACTTTAAAAGAAAAAATAATAACAACAACACTTGCCCTTAAGAAGCAGTACACAAAACCAAAGCAGCCAGCCTCTTTTACCTTCAGAACTAAGTTGCTTTAACAAAAGACTATGAATACAAAAGCCATGCCAAAGGTCAGATGAGAGAGTAATGGTCTCAGGAGGCAAAGAAGTGTATTTACATACACTGGTGGTGAAAAAAGGTACTTCTAAAATCAACATTTAGCAAAGCTGAAGAAGTGCATTTCATAAAGCAAGTCTAAAATTCTGCTGCATGAACTTATGGCACAAAATGGAAATGGCCAGAGCTGATGAAATATCATAGCATAAATGAAATTGTTTTCTAACAGAATAGTTAGCAACTGGGAATATTTCCTGCCTTTGTATACCAATTATTGCTCAATTACTGTCAGGCCACCACACTTCCCAAAGTAGCACCAGAAGGTCATTTATAACACTGGTAAATGAAACGTCTGCTACGTCAGTAAGCAGCAGCATAGCTGTTTGTTAGAACCAGGCCTTTAATTCAATAGATAACAACCAGGAAAACAATGTGATTGATATCGTTAGTTACTAAATTAATCATCTGGCATAATCGAATAATATTTAATAACAAAGATGATTTCATTCTTATGGATGAGCAAAGCACTGGAAGAAAGATTCTTCTCCTTGATTACAGCTCTGGAAGAGCACTGCATTACTGCATTAGTAGCTGCTTCATTAATTACCTATTTGCTGCTGGCCAGATCAACAGCCAGCTGAGAGGGACGGGCATCTGCTCGCTTTGAAAGCGCAGGCATCCCAAGTATTTTTGGGAAACCATTTAACTGCCATCACACGCAAACACCCATGCAGAAGAAACAGAATCAGTGTTTCCACAATCCAGTGGTTTCCAATGGTTTGGATCCCCCTTCCTGACAGCCTGAAGTCTGCATAAATCAGGGTTCCTAAAAATTTGTTTCACCATAATTCTGCAACGTGAAAGTAATTCATCCCCTAGGGATAGTAAAAGATAACAGAAATTAAGAATTCTAGCACTTCTGTGAGCAAACTCAAAACCAGTATTTGCACAACTTAAGAAGCTTATTGAATTGATCCTCAAATGCTTTTCAGGACTAACCTCCTCCAGTTCTGGTACTCTTCCACCTCAAAGTAGGACACTTCCATTTCCTAACAGAAAACTAAAATTTGCTGAAAGACAGAGCAGAAATCAAGAAAAACTCCTTCCATTTCTACTCAGAGAGCAAGGCATCTGCAGATAAGCCCCAGGCTTCAAGGACAGTTTAACATTTGAGGAAAAATATCTTGCATTTTGTTCCTCAGAGGATTTTAAGCACACAGGATGTATCTGGAGAACAGCCTGGCACCATTATATTGTAAGGAGGAAGAAAAGCATGATGTGAGAGAAAAACTTTAGTAAAGAAATAAATTATCTTAAAATTAGGGATTCTGAAATGAGTCAAAAGGGGCAGCTTCCTCTCTGTATGGACCGAACCACTGCAAACTGGCCCCATGATCCATAAAGCCCAGCCTTGTCAGAGCAACCTGACATGAAACACTTGATCTGCTAGTGTTTTACCCCAAGCTTTTACTAAGATAGAATAAGGCCCAAAGTAAGTAATAATAATACACAAGTCTGCAGCTGTCAGCAGAACACATTCAGTGTACTTCTGGCCACCTGTGCACTACTTTTTGCACATGTACAACTCCCCATGAAAACACGTGTTGTCAGCACGTGCCGCAGAACCTGTCAATGTGCGTTTTCAAGTCCTCCCAGCATCTACAAAAATGCTTAGGCAGTAAGGCAGACAACCAAGTATGACAGCAATTTGGGAACTCTGGTTCTCAAAGACCAAGAACAAGCATTTCCAAGGCAGTTTTCCCCATATAATTCTATTGCTTTAGTCAGAGTTCCTTCAAGTTCTTCATACAAGATGCTTCATTCTTACTCAAGAAGATTTTAAAATAACTCTCATGCTAGTGAGAAACAGAGGCTATTTATCTTAACCTGTATTTCTTGTAATTCTAATCGACCAGTACCTAAACTTCACTATTTAATTCTCATTGTTCATGTACAACTGTGTTCAGCTGAAAGAGCTTAAGCTTGGCAATTTCAGCTGATCATACAGGAAGGCAATGAAGTATCAAAAGTAGAAGGTGTTATAGGCAATTTACCTTTTAATTAATCTAAACTGGGAACTAAAATTATGATATGCAATTTAATTTTATGTTTTAATCACTCTCAATACGGCATTTTAACCTCCACAAGCACTCACGTTTGGAGGGGTGCAATGCAGGGCTCATCTAAGCTCTCCACATCACTTTAAAAGAGTTCCCAGATTTTAATTAACCCAAGAGCAACAGGGTTGTTCAAACTGATCTCTGCACTAACGAGAATTGAGTCAAGATCCCTAATTTTTGCCTCAACGCTGAAAAAAAAAAAGGTCACATGAGAACGCTAGAAACGGAAAGACTGCCATAGGTGGCACTTTTCCAAGCTAAGAGGAAGAGGGGAAAAAGAGCTGAAACCTGCTTGGAAATCTGTTTTCAGTGGGAAGGTTTATGTCAGATGTTCCTCCTGGGGAGCAATCTGTGGTGAGCTATTCTGCCATAGGTCAGTGTGCAATCTAAACAGGAAAAATGGCTGAAAACACACAAATAGACATAAAGGGCACAAATAGCCAGACTAGGGAAGTTTAATACCCTGGCCTTGCTATTGGGCAACCAATTCATTACCTGCAAGTAACACGTGAGACACCTGCCGCCGATATTTTAACTCCTCACATCTGCTCAGGTTTGGTGATGGAACATTAACACAACGGGAGTGAGAAGACAAGTTAATGGAGAAGACATTGGACAAGTCTTTCCTGAGAATTGTTGGAAAAGCAGAAGCTGACTTGCTTGCATCCCCACTCACCCACAAGAACCCACCTCCTCCATGCCACAGGTGGTCTTTTGTCTCTCATTTTAGCACATACATATGCTGAGAATTTTGCTTCGTGGGATCAAGTACACATCTCCATCCCAGGAGGAATTTTAGATATAGAGAAAAAAAATAACCTTCCACATAGTTTTATCCACAGTTACAAGACTATATACCAGAACAAACAAAAAATTAAAGCTGGAACATTTGGAATACTGTATGCATCCAATATGCATCGTGTTTTTCATTGAGATGAATACCAGCAAAGAAAAAACTCTGAGGTTTGTGATCAATATGCTTAAAAAGGTTTTAGTTCAGAGTCGATTTGCGTAGGTTCACAGCTGATGTACACCAAGCAACACAAACAGAGTCTGCAACACATTACAGCCCCAAAACATGCCGAAGCTCCTCTCCCTGAAACAAGTCAAGATAAATTCAGATGAGAATGTTTGTTAATAACGAGCTTCCAGGGGAACAGACGCACCCACAGCATCTTTCCAGTTAGCAAATCCAGAAGCAAACAGCCCATCCACACACACTGTAATACAAAGCATGTGTCAACTAGGTGCTGCCTTCAGGCTTTTGACAGGATGCCAAAGTGGTCCTTGGTAGCAGACACTTTGGGACCACAGTAAATAAAACTGTCAGAACAAGAAAAATGAATAGTATGAGTGTGAAAAAAAAATTAATTGAACTTGATCTGTACATCAATTTAGCCTCTGGGGCAAACTAAAATTACTTGGCTCTTAAGTACCCTAGAAACAGCCAAATCACTGTCCAGTGTGATTCATGTTCCAGGCTGAATCATCTGAACCAATTAAGAAAATTTAACTCGCTTTGTTCTAAAGAACAACCACTCTGGTCCATTTGATACAGTGAAGTTGCTTTGAATCTCTGTGGATGCAATGCATGAGGACAAGAGAAACGTTTAGGCAGACTGCTCAACAACTTTGTGGCTCTTTGTTCATGTTGTGAGCAACACAGAGATAAAGGATATGACCTTGCCCTGATACCCCATGCAGCTATAACACTGCAAACCTGCAACTGCAGAATCGCTCCGTTCAACAAAGCAGAAACAACGCAGAATTTTACTGATTCTGCAATCTATTTACGAGGGGAAGAAACCCACCAGCAGCAATAAACATCTCAGAGTACTGAGCTACTACTCAATCTGATTTGGAAACACTTTTTTCTACAGTTTGAAATGGCTAGGAATGTAAAAGGTGACTTTCAGGCTCAAGCAGCAACACGAGAACTACCATTCAGGCACTCCCTAAGCAGTGTGTACAGCTGGCAAGTCAAGACTGCTTAATTTCTTCCTTGCAAACCTATCTCAGAGGTAAATAGACACTCAATACAGAACTGAGAGGAGAAAATGTGAAACTAATATCCCTCTTCTGCATTCACAATTGTTTCCCACTAAATATTTACAAATAATTTATCCAAATCAGTCATAAGCAGTAATGGCACCTTGCCTTACTCAGCAGTGATTGATCACAGCACATTAACAGCCAGTAGTTAATGACTGATCTTGCCCTTACACAAGTATTACTTTCAATCCAGTCTTTCTCAAGATCAGGTTCCTGTCACCTTCCCCATGCAAAGGTTCTTCCCTAACCAAAGTCAATGCTCTACCTTTCTAACCATATGAAATTTTGCCAGTTTTGATCCTCCTTCCCTATTTATCTACCCCCCACCAGTAACTGCAGAACCAAACAGTGAAACACAATCTGTGATGGAGTGAACTTCACTTGTCTTCCTATCTAGCTCACAGATAGCACATTAAACAAAATTCAGAGTTTAAAAAAAATAAAATAAAAAAACAGTTGTTCACCCCACAAGTCAGGAACTCAACGTTACTTCAGTAACTAACCAATATAGTCTTATGGGACAAGCACAAACACGTTTATAAAATTTTAACCAGTGACCACCTCGGAGAGATGCAGAGACTGGACGTATGGATTTCCTTAGCGCAGCTATTGAGTATCATGTTGGGCAGTGCAGAAGATCCATTAATGAATGCCATGAGAAAGAGTCTAATTATAAAAAGGTTTCACTGATCAAGCTAGTGAAAGTTAGTTCAAGTTAGATCAAGTTAGTGAAAAGGTGGCAGGCTCTCCTCTCAGTGAGGTACAAGAGTGTGTGGAGGAACCACCTTTAAATGATTCTTCAACCAGCTGAATCCCAAGAAGCAACAGCTGGGTCCAGTTCCATGGCACAGGTTGCTCTGACATCTTCCCAAGGAGCAATCTACTGGCCAAAGGCCAGAAAGCTATCTAAAATAACATCACTCACCCAAAAATTATTCATAAAACTGCTTCTTACCGACCCCTCTGAATTCTGGTCATGAACTCATTCCAAGAGTAGTGGAAAAGCCATCAGTTCAGGTGCACCTCTAGCCAGCCTCTAAGATAAAGCAATAGAAATGACAACTGCCACATTTGGAGACGATAATCCATGAAAGCTAGATCTTTGCACATTTTTATTGCTCTTTTCAGAAGTTGATGATTCAGAAAGGACTGGCAGGAAAGGGTGGATACTCAGCAAATGTGGCTTTGCTTATTTTCATCACCAAGATTAGTGGTAATCATATCTGTAATAGTGCCCTTCCCAGCAGCAGATCGCATTGCTCCTTCCTGGCTATGCTCTGTAACGTTCAGTACGCACATACCCATCCTGTGCTGACAAAACCTGCAGAAAAGGGCTTCATGAGACAGCCACATCCATCCACTTCCATTGTGATTCTGGTGGTACTCCATGCACGAGGGAGAACGGCCAAGGTAAGCTCAAAGGTGAAGCATAAGCAACAGAGAATAATCGAGATGCTTCATGTGAGATACTGTTTGCCCTCTGTGCTCTCAGGGAACTGCCCTCTGCCTGCCAGCAGCAGTGACCTTAGGGACACAACCTTTATCCAGTCTCGTACAGGTCTGGGCACGGCGATCTACCTGGCCTTCACACTTGATTCCTGTAGCAAACTGCAGCTGTGAATTGCAATGAAAACCATGAAGCCCAGCAAGCCCCAGGTGAGTTTCTAACCAACACTGGTTCTGAAAAGCATGTCACTCAGCTGCTCGGTGCAGGACAACTGCCTAATTCCATGCTCATGGAACGACTGTCACAGCCTTCAGCCACCAGAACAGGTGGCACACAGCCTCTCCCTCAGACCTCCAACCACCAGAAAACAGCACTAGAAGTGCTGAAATGAAGAGACTGTGCCCGTTAGTGGCTGCATTTGATTGTCATGGAAGGTTTCGTGAGGGACATTGCTTTGGTGGAGAGAAAGAATTTAAGACTTAAAGCCATCAAGAGAAGACTGCAGGTCTCCTCTTCATCCTCCACCAGAAGGACTAACATGCACCAGCTAAAAACCTTTCCTTACACAAAACTGCCACGGGGCCAAACAAGCCCTGTGCTCTCCCCTGCCCCGAAAGCTTACTCTGTACGTCCTGCTGCAATTCAGAGATGTGCAGGGCTGAATGCTGGCAGTGGGACATACGACAGGCCGAAGTCTTCTCTTTCGGTTTGTTGGCGTTGTAAAGAGAGGCTGCTACTGCAACGTCTTACGCTCACTGGTAACCTCCTGAGTACTACGGAAGTTTCCGTTAAAATTCCCTGTTTTGTAACTTATGTTTTACCTGCAGATGCCAAAGTGAGAGACAACTCCTGTGGCTTTGCATTAGGATATTAATACAGAAAGGCTGGGATTGCTTTGGGCTTTCCACCACCTTTCAGAAGTCCTGCAACTACACTGTGTAAACTTCCCAAGGCAAACAACATTCCACACTGCTTTCTCCTGCAAGCTTTCAAGTTGTGACCCACGTATACCAAAGCAATCTGAATCTTTTATTAAGGAGTCTGATGAATATTTCTCTTAATTAAGCCAACATGTAAGAGGAAATAACTACTTGTAGCTAATGACTATATCACTTTAAATAAGATACTTGCAGTAACATATTTCAATAGTATGACAAACGGCCTCTAGGAATTCAGTCAAATTTCTTCAAGTTAATATCCCTTCTGAGAAGTTATGAAACAAATACTAAGCTGATGTTAGCAAGCTATTCTTTCTTATTCTTAAACATATTTGCAACAATTTAAGAAAGTGCTTAACTAAATCATCATTTGTAAGTTAAGGCACTGCTTGGGACATGTATTTTCATCCCAACTGTATGTTATTTTACCATTTAAAGCAGGGCAGTGGGACTGGCGTGCCATTAAACGCTACCACGTCAGCTCCCGTGTCCCTCGCGCCCAGGCACGCCAACACAAGCAGCCTTGTGGTGAGCTCCCCGAGCCCACCACCACTGCCCTGGGCCCACGCCCCCAGCTCACACATTTTAACAGCGCCCAGGGCATTTCACTCCCAACACACGCAAGGCAGACAATTTAATTTAACTAAGCAGTGCCCACAGCAAGTCCAAGAGGCTGTGGCTTAAGCGTGAGATCGATGTTTTAGAAGACTTCCAGTTATGAGTAAAGTTCCAAAGAACCCAGGAAATTTATTACATCCCTTGCTAATTTATTTCAATGGTTAATTACCTTCAGTAAAATATTTACAGCTTGTTTACAATGTGAACTTTAATAATTTTGACTTCCAGTCATGATATTTTGTTACACATTAGACTGCAATAATAAAGGCCCTCCAGCAATGAAAACTGTTGCCACATAAAAAAAATAACATTTTTTTTTAGGAGAACTGCCTTGATTATGAGTCTTGGCCTCAGAAGGGAACTTTACGCAGTCTGGGAAGCACATCTGCATTTCTTAGCTTGGAATTCTGGTTCATGTTCAGCAGTACAAGCTGGCTCCCCCCACAAACACCACGTCTCCACAGACGGGGACAACATCATGGTAAGAATGCAGCCTGGCCCAAAACCAGCTCACAAGGCAATGGGCACAGGGCACTTGGATGCACGGTGGCTGAGCTGATTCCTACCGAGGGCAGCAAGGAGGGACAGTATCACAGTATACTTCACCTGAAAACATTAAAAACCTTGAAATAGTTCAGACACTGCCATGAGCGTTGCTTGAAACCAGGCCTGAGCAGATCTTTTATAGGCAATCAGCCATTATAACCACGTGCTTCGCAGTCCCAGAAACAAAAGCTAGGTTCCCTGTGACTTCCGTTAGAGGTTACCAAAAGCTAGGTTCCCTGTGACTTCCATTAGAGGTTACCAAGTGAGACTACAACAGCCAGGAGAATTCAGCTCTTCAGTAATTACAGCTCAGGAGGTAACAGAAACAATATGGCTAAGGTTAATATGGAAGAGAGGGGAGGAGCAGAAAAACAAACTCTACTTTTCAGCAATATCTTCCTTACTAATAGGAATTAAAAATACATTCCAGGCTCTGTTGCAAATTAATACAGGGACCCATGATGAAGCCACAATGAAGATGTTACTATCTCCTAAGGCATCACAGCTACCCATCTTTAGATCATCAGAATGAACTATTAGCTCATTTGTTTCCCTCCAGTGCTTTGCAGGAACATGAGATTTTTGCCCATTAGGAAATGGAGAACTTATTTATGTTGCAAGAAACTAAAGGAAACCGGAGCAGAGCACAGTGTACAGACCAAGAGACACACACAGGTTACTCCTCCTTCATTTGGGGGGCAGCAGGAACAGGACTGAAATTGCATCCAGACACCTCTACCCTGCCTCAGAAGAGCCACCAGGGTGCAGCAGAAGATGGAGCTTGCCAGCGCAGGGCATGCAATGACCACTGCAGGAAGGCAGGAGTGGCAGGGAAACACAACACACAAAAAACACTTGGATGCAGAGAAAGAGAAAAGATGGGAGGAAAAGGAACTGCCCCAGCCTCTCAGCAGCTCCAATGCACTGTTGAAGACACCTGTTTTTTTTTACGCTCTGTATTAAACCTAATACACTGTTAATGTGTATTTAGTAATTATTGACATGAGTATACATCGGGCTACAGGTATAGATATATCATTAAACATTTGTGTCCAGAAGTATTTTCACTGAAACAGGCTCAGTCTGTTATTATACAAAAGTTATAGGTGCCTCCCGGTATGATCCAGTTTGGCCCAAGTATACACAGAATAACAAAATGCGTATAAAGAAGCTCTCAAGATAAGGAAAGCATCATGTGTGTTTTAGTTCTGGATCTCAAGGCACAATACTTAAGAAAAATACCAGGAACACTCAACTCGCAGTCATATTCAGTATAAATTCAAAAGTTGAATGTTAAAATATGCTTTGATACTTAGTTGATAGCCTGTATTTGAAGAGCTCTTTAACTAAATAATTATAGCTCTGGAACATTCTTCTTTAGGTCAGATGAGTTTCCCCATCTGCAAAAAGAAGGGCTTCAAAAGCTTGAGTTCCTCCTCACTTTATCTGCAAGTATCACTGCATTCCGTACATCACATTAACTGAAACAAAACAGCTGATGTTTTGGGTCATCTAATTAAATGTAAAGTACACACTTGTATCTCCTTCACAGACTCGCAACAAGCCAAGAACAGAGATACAACAGAGGAACCAGTTCCTACCCTTCTCCACATGCAGCAGGCCATTTCATACACAAACTACTGACCTCCTGGAAGAGACATGCTTTTGACAAACAGAAAAAGACAATTATTGCTCTCTCCAACTACCCCAAGGAGGATGCAGTGGGGTGGGGTTCGGCCTCTTCTCCCAAGCAACAAGCGATAGGACAAGAGTCAAGTTGTGCCAGGGGAGATTTAGGTTGCATATAAGGAAAAGTTTTGTCACTGAAAGGGTTGTGAGACGTTGGAACAGGCTGCCCAGGGAAGTGGTTGAGTCACCGTCCCTGGAGGTCTTAGGAAACATGTAGATGTGGTGCTTAGGGACATGGTTTGGTGGTGCTAGGCTAACGGTTGGACCTGATGACCATAGAGGCCTTTTTCAAGCTGAATGATTCTATGAAATCAGGTGTGCTCAAAAAATACAGTTGGTCCTCGTCACAAAGATGTAACATGGTAAGCGAACATGGATTCACCTGAGGTTAATGCATGTCCTTCTGCAGTGCTGGACAGCTACTCCTCCAAGGGAAGCTGTGTTGCTAAAAATCAGCCCCCTGCATTTTCTTCCTCTGCTCCTTTTTTACTCTTCCCCAGTAAGGCGATTTTTGAGAAGTTCAGAAGAGCCAGAAGCCTTAAAGCAAGACAGTCATACGCCTTTTAGGTCAGGGAATAAAGATCCCTGTCACCCAGGACAGAATCAAGATGAGAGCTGTGTGATACCTTCAGCCCAAGATCTGAACCAGGAAGCCCACAGGGCTGCGAGCTCACAGAAGCACAAGAACCTCGCTAAGAGGCAGAGCGACAAATTCATACTTTGGCAGATTCTCTTCAGAAGGAAATTAGGATTAGAATTCTAGCAGAGATGGAAGTCAAGGAAAATAAGACATTTATGGTAAAATTAAAATAGCTAGGAAAAAAATACTCTAAGAAAAAAGCAGCTGGCTGTAACAGGAAAAAAGCTCTGCAACTGGATGGCGCATTCACGCCAAGATGGAAAATTCATACTGCTGTACTAAAAACACCAACAGTTAATGCTGTAGAAGCATAGCAAAAAATCCTGAAAAACAGCCAAATAAATCCATGATGGGGAGAAAGCATTATGCTCATTTGTACAGGTAGAGGAAATAACCATTTAAAACAATTCCAAAATACTACAGATTTAGGAAATAGCGATCTGTACCTTCCATAACCCCACTTAAATGTCCCTACCCATGTAACCTACTTAAAACCAGGTAAGTGTAGATGCTACTTTTAAGGAGCATTATACTTTCCGTCGTACTAACAAGGTGGCACTTTAAATAGTGCTGTTAAAAATGTGACAAATACAATTTAAATTGTATTATAAAAAAATGCAACTTGAGAAAAAGTGTTGGCTTAGTTCTGCCTTTCCTAGAGCCGTACTTTATTTACACAGGAAAAAAAGATGCAAACAACAAATCCTAGCTGTACAGTTAACAGCATGCCTATTATTACTTTGGCATAGTTACATCATATTTAAGTTAGCAGATCCAATTAGGTCTGTGCGACATAAAATCGAAGACAACTACCATATGGGTATTTCCTTTTTATAATGTGTTGTTCTCAGTAAAACAAAATAAACCCAACGCACTAATTAAAGTAAAAGGCCATTTAAAGATTTTTAAGGCCAATCATGTTATTTCTCAAAGAAACAAACTAGTATCCTGTGAGAATGCTGGGGGGGGGGGGGGGGGGGGCGGGGGGAAGGGTGAACACAATGTGTGCACCCAGTCCACGCACTCCTAATTTTCACATTTTGTTTACAGGCTCATGAAAGTCCCAATTAATCTCATCAGAAAACAGTCTTTCAATGCACATTTTCTATCATAAATCTAAAGCAGGCACATTTGACATTACATTTCCAAATCAATGGGAATTATTTGGTGAGGAAAACAGAGAAATCTTAAATTGCAGAGATACCCATGAGAGCAGCAAGGATAACAAGGAAAGCAAAATGCATAAAACCACTTGTCTGATGCGCTAGTGACCAACAATGTGCTGCTGCAGATGTAGTGGCACTGAAGCAGAAGGCTCAGGAACTGCTGGCTTGAATATGCCCGTATGGGCCACAGTCCCAGCTCTTAAGGATGGGTACAACTCACCCAACTAAGACTCAAATCCCTGGAGTAAAGCATGTCACAGCACATACGATGCAAGCAGACATCTGCAACTTCTTGTGATCAGAAGCACCATGGAAACAGCCAGCATCTCATGCTTTCCTGCTCCAATTTATTAGCAGCTTCCCCAAAACTATGCTGGATGCACACACTCATATTCCCAAGCTTGTTTAAGTTTCCAAATTTCAACAGCTCAGCCTGACCTGTGCAGCCTACAGGCTCTGCCAGAAGAGAGCAGAGACCAGCAAAGCCTCCAAAAAAAAATCTGCAATTTTAGGCAGTGAGAAAGGTCACTGAAGAAACAGAAGAGCGATGTCTCCACACATTGCTGAGGCAGTGATCGGAACAGCAGCTTTTAAGCCACAGATGCCTTGTTACCGCCACTGTAAGGCAGCACTTGAGTTCCAGTGATTTCTGCAGCCACGAACTGCACTCCTGTCTCATGGGTGGGATGAAAGATGACCTCGAGGTCATCAAAGAATACGTTGTTATTCATCTCGCTCAACCCAGCTACTGCATTTAAATAAGCTGTTAAAATGCTCAGAATTAAAGGACTATCAGTGATTTGGTATCTTTACATAACAGTATACAAAGAAGCTCACGTGGTGAACGCCTCAACTGGTTGACGGCAAGGTTTACCTGCACCAAACTGCCCATTTACTGGCTCTGACAGTATTGAGAGTAATGTGAAAATATTAAATATAAGGTAAATGAGTAAGTAACTGGAAGATGATACCTCACAATAAATCTAAAGGAACTGGAAAAACAAATCAGGTCAATGACTTTAATGTCCTTCTCAAAACGGTTTTCTTACCAATATGACTAATAAAGATTACCCGGAACAAAAAATAATTTGTGCGTGAAAATAAAGGCAAACATACATACTTACAAAGCTAATAAGAGCCACATAAATCTCTGTTCACAACAAGTATGTATTTTTTAAATATGCCCGGCAGCTTTAGGCTAACACTTATGATACCTGAAGACAAAACCACGTGTTTCAACTATTCAAGACTGTTCATTCAGAGTTTGCTCGGAGCACAAATTAGCCCTTGGATGAACAGTGACAAACCAGCAGATGGTGCAACGTGTTAATAGTGTTTTCTCATTTCCAAAGCAAGGAGCCACGCACAAATCCAGCCCAACTTCAGCCTCCTGCTACCTCCCCAGACAAGGCACCCCCAGGGTTGTCAGAGCGGGCTGGGAACAACCACTGCCATCACCTGCTCCACTCACATCAGTGGCCCTGGGCTTTACCACAGCATTATGAGGAGTTCAATAAACACACAGATGCAAGTGTTTTAACGAAGACCACCCTTCCTTCAGAACACAGTGCAATACTTTAGACATACTAAGAATGCATACATATGTGTGTATATATATATATATACACACACACAGCTTTCTACTATCACCTTGTCATCTCTTGCTGGCCATACTGACAAGGTGCATGTTTGAAAACTACTTACAGAAAACATTCTGATAGAAGTTCATGCATATACTATCCAAAACTCAGCTAGCTACCTTGAGAAAATTTGCAACTCTCCCCTTCAATAAACCTGTGCTTCTGACAGCCTCCTCCTAAAAAACACTTCACAACTATATTGCTAGATTACATGACCGTAATTTTGAGTTATTTATGCATTTGCAGGTTGCACATACATGTAACCACTATGTCATTTCAGAAGAGTTGGGCATTTCTTAAGTTCACGTCACATTCAGCTAACGTAATGCAGATGTTAAAAACAAGCCTAGGAAGGCTTTAATGCAGAAACTAGTTAGCTTACTGCATCTTGCATAGGTATCAGTGTATCTAATTAACAAGAATTAACTCTCAGCTTTTGTGCCTCCCCAGTTCCTGGGTGCAGCGCCTGGATGGGCACTGTGGGGGCTCCACATGAGGCTCCCTCAGAGTACAACACAAAGTTTAGAAACCATCTCGTTTTGCTCATTAAAAGTTGAATCCATCTTGCTGTGAAGTCTGTGCTATGCTATTTTGGGGGGGGTGGAGGATTGGAATTTTTAAAAAAGTGTTCCATTTCCTTTTTTTTCTTTTAACAGTTTCATAAGCATCATTTATAAATTACAAACATAAATGAAGTTACATCATCTTTACGTTTCTATACAGAAGTCTGACTACTCAAGGCTAAAAAAAACCAGTGCAGCAGATCTCCAGAAAGAAGTCCTTCAGACCTCCCCTCTGAGTAGGCTGCAGCCAGAAATGTTACTTTTCTCTGCCAAAACCACCTGAGCAATCCCTATACAGCTTAACATACAAGTATTCAAAACATCACTTAAAGGAAAAATAAAAAATAATAATAATCAACATTCCCTGCTTTTCACACACACAAAATCAAGAACCAGAATCTCACTCTAAAGGATCCCACTGCTTTATTCCCCTGGCTGTTACATTACCAAAGCCCCCCCCCTCACATCACCTGAAACCAGATCTTCCAGAGTTTTAAAAATCTTCAGATTTCCTCCTAGCAGCAGGAATTCAAGTCTCCTACTTCCTAGCTCCAGCTTTAACATGTTTTCTTGCAATGCCAAACGAGTCAGCCCTTTTTCACTGATAAATAGGCAGCATTAATGAGCCCTACACACTGCACATGAGGGGGTTTGCTGGTGTGGTTTTGGTTTTATTTTTTAGGGATGGGGTGGCTTACTTAACTCCTTGCTTGCTTTAAGCATTGATCAGTCTTTTCCTAAGAACAGCCTGAGAACCACTACCACATTTGCTGTGAGATAATCGTAACATTTCTGCACACATTCAAATGACTCTAGGTTTAAAGACAGCGAGAAGAAACTATGTTTGTAGAAAGAAGTAAGGATTTTTGATAAATAATATAAGTTTTAAAATATTTAAACCTAAAGAAACTGAGCAAGACAGTTTAATTAGGAACCACAAGATTCAGCCATCAGCAGACAAAATCAGACAGACCAATAGCCTGTAAAAAACAGAGGGATGTCTGTGAAACACAAACCAGGAGAGTGCGGCTGGAAGAAACAAAACTGCTTTGGCAGCATGAACAGGCATGGAGGGCAACCTAGCCTCCACTATCCACCCTCTGGCCTGTCCCCAGAGTCTTTTGAGCCAACTTGTTGGGTTTGTGTCAAGGAGCTGAAAGACTCTTATAGCAATATTTAAACTTTTGAGATTCACTTCAGTTCTGCATAAAGTCCAAGACCCTAATATGCCTAAAAATAAGAGTAGTCTTTTGCACTTTTGTACATTGCTCCTATTTCACTCTCAAAGATTCCATGGCACAAGGTTAAAGGAGTAATTTTCACCTTTCCCTCAGCAACACTTACTGTATAGAAATGCACAAGAATTGCCTGTTTGGCTGTGCTGTGTAATTCAGGCCTAATCCACGCGAGAAAGCACTACAGGAGTTCAACAGGTGAGTTCTGCCAGCAGAGCTGACAAAGTTACCCTAGTGGAAAGCACATGAAAAGCAAGGCTATCTGGATTTCCAAAACATACCTGTATATCACCTATGCATCAGTTTCCAGTCTTCTTTGCTACTTTTAACAGAGGTTTCCATGTGAATCAGGCCCATCCTCAAAAAACAGCAAGTTGTGGAATTTAAGACACTTGTACAAATGCTGCTACTTGCTTTATTGGTATTTCTGAGCAACCAACCATTTAGAAACACTTAAAAGCAGCTGGTGGACCTGGAAGAACTCAGAAACCAAGGAACAGCAGCAAGAGCCCTTACCAGAACCCCAGGTAATTTGAGTTTTATTTTGAATTTGTCAGTGTATGATTTAAAATTGTTGGGTTCCCAGAGGTTAAGCATTCTGCAAAAAATACAAGAATACACAGCAGGATTTGCACAGACTGTAAATGCCAAAACTATAAATCTTAAAAACCCATAATTTGTTTCTTCTCAGCCTTTGAGAATTAATGGGATTATTAAATGCAGTATATCAGGAACGAGAAGAGTTTAAGCCTTCATTAATTTATGAAACATCTGATTAAGCAGCATTGCCTGTGTCACTCCATGCAATGAAACTGCCTGTGCAGTCTTCCTAGAAATAGTTTTAACTCGAGGTTACTCTCATTCATGCAACATTGCTGCTTTTTAGGACATGTTTTTAACATCAATGTATAAAACCAAGACAACAGCAGCCTAATAAGTCACTGTAGTTTGAAACAAACAAATAAACAAAAACCCTCAAGAAATGGGGAAGTTTTCCAACCTTACCATTAACGAAGAAAAGAATCCAAAGCCAAATGCAACTGCATCACCACCTACTGGGCAATGATCAATATGGTCTTAATGCTGGATCAGTCAAAAAAAAGTTGAAGGTGACATTCTGTGATGAAGACTATGACAGCCTCTAAGATGACGGATTATGATGTGCAATTTGAATCAGCATCAACCAGTCATGACACAGGAATGCAGTCCAAAAAGGCATGGTATTTTGAAATGGCAATATCAGGAGTGAAATTAACGGCACTACCATGACTTGGCTCGCCCTCAACTCCAAAGCGCTTTGCAGGAACTGACTCCAATAATCAAAATGGAAGCAGCTGAGTAGCACCTGAAGCTGAGCACTGCACCATCAGCCCAAATGCAATGCATCTGGTGAAGCTTCAAGACTTGCCTATCCTCAGGAACTGTGCCAGGGCTTTGCAAACTTGTTTTCACAAGAACAGACAAAAGGAACATACACAGATATAAACCAAAATAGCCCTAGGCAAAGAAAACACAGAGTTATCTCATGGAGGCTTCCGAGGGCACTCTCTATAGCTACAAATGACTGAAAAAGGAAGGGAACTAATTTCCATTATCTGCTCTTTCCACTCTTCTATTAATGACAGATCTCTGAAGGGGGCCCTGTGGACAAGAGAATTTAAAAATTTCCTAAGCACCTATTGTAAGCGCTGTGGGGAACACGCAGCCATCCCTCACAGTACCTTCACCCGTCATGAAAAGACAGAGATCTTGAGCATCTTTGAAAATACTGAGTTCAAAACCAGCGTGTTCTTAACTGAAGTGGTATCGGAAATGCAAAAATAACCACATGCTTCAGTGTCCTGGATCTTCAGTGGAAATCACCGACTGACAGAACAACCTTTATTGAAATACCTGTGACATATGAGGCGTTAGCACTTGACTGAAAAAATACCCCCAAAACATAAAAACAAAATCCCCAAATCCAGTAACAGAAGCACAATGGAAAAAAATAAAGTTTTGTTTGTTGCCAGATTTCTCATTTTAAAAAGAAAAAAAAAAAAAGGCAAGAGCATTCATTTGGGGGGCTTACTTCATGCGAGTTTTCTCCTTTTAAATGAAAACCCCGCTGCCTGAGAAACATGGAAGGAGAAGTGAGCTTGCTTTTGTGACCTGCGTGGGCAGAGCAGAGGGAAAGATGGCTTCTTGCAGTACTGTTTGAATACTAATCACAATTAGGGGAAGATGAGTGCATCTTCACCCAGTGGGAAGATTCACAACAACTGCATACATGGTATGCGATTAGCAACTGTGAAATGCTGCATTTACTACAGTGCTCATTTTGGGAAATAAGAAAAAAAAGAACTATGTTAAATGTAAATGTGAATTAAAGTAACCGACAGAAGGAACTGCTTAGCTGGAATTTAAACATTACATTACTTTGAATGTAGCTTGCTGTATCCAAATCACATGTAGAAATTCAGAGGTGGGACTGTCAGTAACAGACTACTGAGAGCAGATTTGAGAGAGGCAGGATGGGGAGCACAGGTAGATGGTACATAAGACCTATACTGCTTAATTGGAAGTGGAATTTGCACTCAGAGTGAGCCATGAAAAATGGCTTTGCTATAAATAGGAGTCTACTGTATATTGCATGAACCGCACACCGCACTGAAATCCTGAAAGGAAGCAATTGCTGCTTTTTGAGCTTAAAACCATCTCAGGGAGAGACCCTAGGCTGTGCAGAGCTAAGGCAAGAGAGGGGAAAGAAAGATTAAGGGGCACGTAGCATCAGCGATGCTGGTACTTGCTATACCCTTCTTATTCCCACTTTGGAAAGAGGCAGGGAGAGGCCATCTAAGCTCACGGAAAAAATTCTCAGGAGGGGAGGACATGCAGAAGCAGAAACCACAAGGAACAGGAAACAATAAAGATAGTACTGAAGAAAAGAAGCATTTCCAAATGAGCTTCTCACAGATTGCTGCTTAAATGTGATGTGTATAACAAGGATTTAACAATCTACTCCTTTCATCATAAGTCACTCAGCAATGTCCATATGAAAGATTTAATCAGTGCATTCACGTATATACAGAACATACTGGACTGAATGACACATATTACATTAAAAATACGTATCAAAGTTTCTCAGATGCTACAGGGCATGAAAATGCAATGGAGGTATCTGAAAGCAGGAAGTGAGACTACAGAACACCTCATTTTTCTAGGCAGGAAAACAAAACGATATTTGAAAGGAATCAAAGCTGTAGGAACAAAATGATTTCTGATCTAATTTAAAGGATTATCTAAAAACTTAATAATCTCTGCTTGTAATTAGATAAATGGCATACTCAGATTGATTAAGCTTGTCATTTACAGTAGGAGTACACATTCTTCTTCTATATAAAAACAAAGAAACAAGAATGCTCAACTGAAATATTCTTAAATTGCGAAATACCAGCAGGTCAAAGCTGAATGACCAATGGGTACATTGTTAACATATGGATACCATCAAAGTATTTTGGATTGGCCTGAAAAGTTGGTTTTGCACAGTACTGATTTATCTTTCTTAAATTTAAAAACAAACAAAGGAAGAAACAAAAAGCCCGTCCTTTTCCTGCCCCCATTTCTAGGTAGCTGTCTGCCTTTGTCATCCCAGAGAGGCACGTACAGCCAGGCTGGAAGCATGACTTGCCGTTACAGGTTGCTGCTTCAAGAAGATATTGCCATGCTGATCTCATTCATCAGTGTGCCTCGCTAATTTTGGTAAAGAGCAAGCAAGCAACTGTGGGAACAACAACAAATGAAGACCATCCATTTAGCTGTCACCTTGACCGATTTCAGTTTCCACTTAACTGTTACCACCTCGAGTATTCTCATCTTCCCCAGGCACTTCCCCAGAAATGCAAATGCCGGATCCCTTGAGCTGCCTACAGGAGCCTGCCCATCCTCAGCAGCTTTGGAAGTGGTGAAAGAAGAAACACAGCCGGCACATCGTGCCAGGTACAGATGCTGTTGTATACACAAATTATTATAAGCCATCAGGAAAGTATGTGTTATTTTCCTCAGATTGTGAGAATAACCAGTAATATACTACAACAACTTTCAGGCTGGGCAGTTCACAGATTTGGTGCAGATGTACCCTTCTATCTCTTCCAACCATTCCATTCACACATGACCCTAGACTGTTTCTTTAACCACCACTAAAAAGTCTCTAACAAAATCACCATGCAAACTTTGCAGATGTGTAAAAAGCATTATCCTTCTAGTTGAAAGTTCATACACACAGATCTAGCCCCAGAAATGATAGGTAACAAAGTGTTTCCCCTCCTTTGGGAAGAATTTTGTGAGTATTTTGTTGCATCTCAAAAGCCTTAAATAATAATAATAATAAAAAAAACACCCTAATGCATTGAAAATGCTGAAACTAAGAAAAAAAATCATGAGTTATATCAACACTACTCAGTTGGAATGAGACAAGACAGTACATTAGGACACTGAAGACATTAACATAAGCCTAATGCCATTAAAGGCTAAGAAAACCTGAGTTTTCAAAGTGAAGGATTGCTACTTCTATTAATAGGCAAGAGGCTGCATAAAACTTTAGGATCAGCAACCTGTACTGACTCACTCCTCTGCAAATTTTTAATTTATTGACAAAGAAAACAATTGCACAGGACTCCATACAAAGTAAAAGACATTTCCACTCACATCTGCTCTGGATGAGCACGATTCTTCAGCTTACTTGCCTGTGTTAGACAAAATGTCAATAGCTGCAATAATAAAAAGTTACTTTGGGAGCAATGCCTTATCTCTTGAGTACAGCAAGAGGAGTGATTCACGAGAGTGTAATAGCTTTGAAACAGTCACGAGGCCAGCCACTTATCCCAGACCTATCCCTTCAAAAACAACAACAAAAACTCCAAACCTCTTCCCCCTCCCCTTGCCAAAAATTCTAAAAATCATAAGCATAATATAGGCATTAAACAGTCTTGGAAGAATTAGAGTACATACCACAGAAAAAAAATAGAGTTGAAGGTAAATGTTATAAGGTTCCATTTGATTGGCTTTATATCATCAACACTGAAGTATGTTAATAATTTATGTTAATGTAAGGCATCAGAGCAAAATATTCTGCACCCCTTCTCTAAAAATACTTATGAAACATTATTACTATCCTTGCTATGAGAAGAAAACTGGGGTTTTGCTCATAAATTTAGTTGGCCTCCTAAAACATACTAAAGCAGCAGCTTTTCTACATTTATTTTATAAAATACTGGTCACTGAATGTGACTGATTAACTGTGAACAGAAAATTTGTATCAAGTGCATTGCAGATAAGAAAAAAAGCCATGTTATGTGCTTTTCCTTTCCCATAATGTCATACTTACTCCTAGATATTCTCAAGTGCTCAAAATCATTACAAATCATTGCATTTTCTTTCAAGGAATTTATGTATATTTAATGACATTTCAGTGCTAATAAATGAGCAGATGAGGAATCATGTTTTTAAGAAATAGCTGGAACTGCTCCAAAATCCTCTTCTGGAGACCACTAGACATTATGCTACTTCCTGTAACCTGCACTTTGCAAGAACTAATTTTCCTGGAATTTTATACAGCTTATTATTACATGTAGCACTCAAGACTCCTTTTTCCCCAACTCTTATGAGAAAATATGTCCAAATTCTTGCTTGCAATTGTGATAGAAACCCAGTAGGGATAATAAAGTTCTTTCTCCACTCCCACAAAGAACATTCCAGTTCCAAAATTCTTCAGAAGAGGGGAAGTAGGAGAAATGGACCAAGCACCAGCCGAAGAAACTGTTGGAAGGGCCAAGTATAAAGCAGTGATTGCACAGCACTCCTCAGTCAAAAACCAACAACGGGCACATCACACTTTTCAACAGGGAGATGGGTACAACAATGAATGGTTTATTCTCTGAGCAAACCCACACAATTTGCGTAGCTCCGTGTTTTGGCCAGGTTATATAAAAAGGAAAATGTATTTATGCTTCTCCATGATTTTGAAAACTCTTGCCATTTCTGAAAAATTATGTATCTGATATTTTAACTTTAATATTCTAAGTCTAATACCTAGAAGTCACTAGAGTACTCTTCAGTCAGCTGATCTGGGTCATAGCATAGACGTAAAAAAAACAAAACTCTTCCAGCCATGCACAAACAGGAGTACACACAGAAGCATGTATTATACATATGAGACAATAAACACTGAATTTCCTTTCCACTTCTCATATTAACACAGTCAGAGGATTCAAAGAAATGGCATTAGAAGGAGAATGTATTGCTCTATAACAAAGTGTGAACTCCACCACTTTCTCGTCATTTTCAAAACAAATTATGGAACAAAATCATTCAAATTAAGGGCAATTACCATCCTAGCTTCCAGCAGCTAAACAGAGCCAAATGCCAGGCAGCTCTCCTCACGATATTCCTGTGGAGCGATAAAATGCATTCATCTGGACCAGCCTGCTTTTGGGTTTATTCACAAATTTTATTTCTTTCTCCCCCTCATCGTCCTCTGTATCCTCCTCCTCCAACATGATTCATCTTTGCATATTCTTCCCATTCCTACTGCCCTTCCCTTCTCTTCAAATCCTCACACAGCTCTCTTCAAGAAAATGAGAAAAAAATAAAGTATCGGATCCTTTTCTCAAGTTGCAGCTTCCTGACAAGGGCTTGAGGTCACAGCTAATAGAAACTAAGGACCTTCTTAAAAGCAAGTACACCAAGTCCGAATAAAACTCGGGACGTATGGCCAGTTCTAAAGACCTAAGTGATCTTCACCAATCCACTGTTTCAATATCCAATCTGATCAAAACTATGAAAAACCACTGCGGTAAAATGTCATACCACCCAATGATCCTAGCCCAAGACACCGAGGAGCTGTGCTGGTCTCTGCAGAGAGCAGTTCCAGGAGCATGAGGCAGGCACCGATGGGATTTCTGTGTCCATACTGCCCGAGGTGCCAACAGAACAATGGCAACTCCCTGCATATCCCCTGCTGTAGAGCTAACCGAAGTATCAGTGCGTTCCCCTATTCCAGGAAGAAAAGTATGAGAACACAATTGGGGAAAATTCTAATTAGTAACAGTGATTTCCTTTTTATGTGGAGACATAAGAGTCTACCAGGTTTTTGGCAAAACAGTATTGAATGTGAAAGTTTTAACTAGCTGGTTACAGCCTATAATTCAGAAACTCCTCCTTCTATACAAATCAATACTTTCAAACAACGTTACTGGAGTTGGTGCTATAGTGCTCTGAAAACATGTTCAGTGGATTTCTGCAGAATTCATATATTATACTGTTAGTAAAGACACTTTTTTTTTTCCAACTGATGATATCTCAGAGGACATACCCTTAGCAAGCTTTGAATACATGGGTATTCTGAATAAATCTCTCAGAAATCTGACTGTAAAGTATAGGATACTAAATAAACCTTCCTTCCAAATATTAACATAAAGAGAAGCTTTTCTCAAACACATAATTTGCACTTCCATACGGATTCAGTGATCCAGAATCAGAAAAACGTCACTCGGCCACCTCTGTAAAATAACAGGAAAGCATTCATTAACTGGACTTACTATTAGCATGACACAGTTCATTAAGTATGCTACTGTCTTCATTGGTACAGGAAACTGTTTATAATTCTGCTGGACGTGCTCAAGCTTCCCTTTCACTAGGGCTGGAAATGAAAGAAACTTCCAGATAATGCAAGCCAAACATCTGGCACATTCAGAGAACACTTGCATGCTAATGATGGTGGGAGAAGTAATATCTCTCATCAGTTCATTTCATAACAATCATGTAGGTTGTGTGGCGAGATAGGAAGTACAGAAACCTTTTTTCTTTTATTTTTCCCCTCCCCATCGGGTGCTCAGATTTGTCTCACTGTCTGTGCATATCTACTGACACCCCAGATGTCTGTGAACTAGAAAGACTACATCAGCACTGCCACTACTTACTAATTTTACATTCCCGCAGGTCTGCTGAAGGTAAGTTCCATTTCTCAGGGGTTATAGGTAAACTTTTGCCCCTGGAGTATGACGCCAATCCAAGACCATTTCCAATTGCACAAAGCAAGAGTTCAGCACTTGCTTGTGCTACCAACACTGCTTGGGCTTTGCACACAAGTGCACAGCTGTGGCAGAGACCCCAGCACCACCTGCCCCTCTGAAAGCCCTCAGCACTCTCCACAGTGCAACTGGTAATGGTGTGAAACCTGCTCAACCACCAGCACCCGGTGGGAGAGGTGTAACGGACCCTGGGACAGGACCTGGAGCTGGAGCTGTCCCAGGCAGTGCCCAGAACACACTACATCCCTGCTCCCTTCAGCGAGCTGGAGGCACAGAGGCAGCTCAAGAGGGTGCAGAGGGAGGCTGATGACACTGCTGGGAAGCACTGCCCATCAGGACAGGACCTAGCGGGGTTCACCTGACAGCGAGTATGACCTACTGCAGCCTCAGTACCGCCTTATTGCATTTAGGCTTGCAGCAATTGCTGCTGGGAATTCTGACCAGCTCCTCTTGTAGCACAAGATGACCCAGGACAGCCTCTAGCTCCTCTGGTGGCCTGGGGCAGGACACAGGCCTCGGGGCAGGACACAGGCCTCGCAGTGCCTGTGGCAACTGCCCAAGGTGCAGGCTGCAGAGCCATTTGCAGCAAGTCTCAGACTCCGCTGTGCCCGCCTCACCCAAGGGTGTTCACACAACAGCAGAAATACCAGCTAGGGTCAGGTTAATGCAATGCTACTCTCTGGCTTTATTTAACAGTGGGCCTAAAAATCACTTGCCAGTGAACAGTTTCATGTCATGCAGGGGGGCAAAGCTGGCTTTAGTTGTAAGTAGAGGTATCTGAAAAGTGACACCGCTGCGCTATACGCCACATGGCAGTGTTTTTGCACTGAGCTAAGTCAATGTGAGCAGGTACAAATAAGAGTTATGCCAGAATATCAGCTACAGGTCCATGCGCAGGATGGTTCGTGTTGTGTTCTCAAGTCCCTGATGTTGGTCCAAGGCCAAAACAGCAGTAGGCCTTGGATCAATCAATCATCTTTCCTCTGGAGAGCTCTGTAAACACTAGTGCCAGCCTTGAGCTATGTCTAGTGTGCAACTCATCAGCTGAAACAAGTGTAGTAATAACCATGGTCTACCACGGCTCATAAATTGCTATGTGGACTCCACTTTCCCGCTGATGCTGGGAAATCTGGGAGAGTCTAAGCTATTACATTTTAAATCACAGGGCCGTAATTTCTTATCCCGCTCCCTGCCTCTAAGGGAATTGTTGCCTATGGTGTGTTCAACATTCAGCTAAGGCAGAATCATACCACAACAAAGACCAGGAGGCAAGGTTAAGAGAAAAGCACATATTCTCTTGTTTGCAGGTATGCTCGGGACAAGTGAGTACAATAGATCTTTGGCTGCATCTCAAGCAGTATGTGTAGCATGAAGATTCATTTACAGAGGCAAAACCAAATCTCACCCTAGGCTCTTTAGAAAGCAAATTGGACACTGCATGGGTCTGATGTGGTCACAACAGTACAAATTAAACAAGCATCCAAGGGTACAGAAGCAGACTGAGGCATTCACGTCTCACTTCCACTGAGACCCACAGGCCACTTTGAATCAAGCCAGCCCAAAGTCCACTGTATCTGAAAAACAGAGGGCTGTCAATCCAACCACATCACTTCACCAGCATACTGTCATCCTTGTACCCCCTCACGCATACGTTTGGTGTGAAGTACACTGCACAGAGCACCTCACCTGTCCAGGCCACACAACACTAACCACTTGGGCAAGTAGCAGCTCTTATGTTTTGTTCAGGACAGATAAATCTTTCACAGCCATGCACAGATGGCCAGGCAAGGATGAATAAATTCAACATGGCACTGGATGTCTGCTAGCTGTACTCCAGACCCACCTTAGGAAGAGTCGACACCACCACAACTGATAGCTTGGTGGCCGCTTCACCTTGCATTTGGTTCTTCAGTACAGAAACAGAGAGATGATTTTGTCTGGTGTATTTCCTGTGAGGTTCATGACTTCAGCTAGACTGTAATTTGCCCGGTTTTGTGACTGTAGACCAGAAATGATAAGCTATCCAACATGCTGGTTACTCAGAAAGAGCAGCCCTGAACAGTTTTCTAATCTATTTACAAATAATCTGGGCCAAGCTGGTGTGGTGAGCTTATCAGGCAGCAGTGATTTCAAAGGTGCAGCACTACATTCTCTGATCAGGATGCTCCAAAGCATGCAGAAAATTGAACGTAAGACACAGAAGCAGTGGTGAATACAGAGTTATTCTCAATACACAATATTACTAAAGTAGCAGCTGCTTGGTAGGCAGGGAGGCCGAGCAGGGAACTTCTAAAACAGTCACCAAAGGATCAAGTGTGCTAGAAAGTCATTACGAAACTGTTAAAGGGAGGATACAGTGTGAAAGTACATCACCAAATTAAAATCAAGTGTCACTTATTTATGAACCAAGTATGTAAATTTATGGACCAAGAACAGCTCTGTATCCCATCATCAGCTTCTGACCCATTGTATCAAACAGCAGCTGTTTTACTTGGCTGTTCCTGCTCTGTGAGTGCTGTGATTATGACCATATTCAAGGTGGGACTTCTCCAATTTTTTACCATCTGCTAACTTGTAATCAAAGCCTGCTTTCCCAGGACCAGCAGTGTAACAGGTCCAGAATGCATCGTCACAGCTCAAAAACATGGAAGCACTTTGCAGTGACATTAGAAGAGCAGTAAAAACAACAGCAACAATCCTCCCTGCAATGTTCCAAGCTCTTCTTCCGCAAGCCCAAAGAAATCCAACAGCTGGGACTGTCAGGTGTGCACAGCTTATAGACTGTGTCTAGACCAGGAACTTTAACTTCAGCTACCCAAATTCTCCTTCTGAAACCTAGAAGCATCCTGACCCGCAGATGCAAATTGTAACAGAACAAATTTGTGAAAATGAATCATCGAAAATCAGATCTCCAAATAATCGTGTACAATTTGTCACAATCCTGGTCTACTCCTTGCTCACTCCTTTGGTCTAATACAGGGTAAATGCTTAAAAAAAATGCAAAATTAATCTCATTTATAATTTTATCTGTGTTGGTATGCTGGGATGGAGAAGAGTACTACCAAGCAATAGTAGTTTTGTGGAAATGCAAAAAGAGTCTTACCATCTCAAATGTCACATGGAAAGTAGATTGAACTTACAGAATCACAGAATCATCTAGGTTGGAAGAGACCTCCAAGATCACCTAGTCCAACCTCTGACCTAACACTAACAAATCCTACACTAAACCAGATCACTAAGCTCTACATCTAAACATATTTTAAAGACCTCCAGGGATGGTGACTCAGCCACTTCCCTGGGCAGCCCATTCCAATGCCTAACAACCCTTTCAGTAAAGAAGTTCTTCCTAATATCCAGCCTAAACCTCCCCTGGTGCAACTTTAGCCCATTCCACCTCACCCTGTCACCAGGCACGTGGGAGAATAGACCAACCCCTACCTCGCTACAGCCTCCTTTAGGGTACCTATAGAGAGCGATAAGGTCACCCCTGAGCCTCCTCTTCTCCAGGCTGAACAATCCCAGCTCCCTCAGCCGCTCCTCCTAAGACTTGTTCTCCAGACCCCTCACCAGCTTCGTCGCCCTTCTCTGGACTCTCTCGAGCACGTCCATGTCCTTCTTGTAGCAAGGGGCCCAAAACTGAACACAGTACTCGAGGTGCGGCCTCACCAGAGCCGAGTACAGGGGCACAATCACTTCCCTAGACCTGCTGGCCACACTGCTTCTTATACAAGCCAGGATGCTGTTGGCCTTCTTGGCCACCTGAGCACACTGCTGGCTCATATTCAGCCAGCTATCAACCAGTACTCCCAGGTCCTTCTCTGCCAGGCAGCTTTCCAACCACTCATCTCCCAGCCTGTAGCGCTGCTTGGGGTTGTTGCGCCCCAGGTGCAGGACCCGGCACTTGGCCTTGTTGAACTTCATAGAGTTGGCCTCAGCCCATCGGTCCAGCCTATCCAGATCCTCCTGCAGAGCCTTCCTTCCCTCAAGCAGATCGACACACGCACCTAACTTGGTGTCATCTGCAAACTTACTGAGGGTGCACTCAATCCCCTCATCCAGATCATCGATAAAGATATTAAAGAGGACCGGCCCCAGTACTGAGCCCTGGGGGACTCCACTAGTGACCGGCCTCCAACTGGATTTGACTCCATTCACCACAACTCTTTGGGCCCGGCCATCCAGCCAGTTTCTACCCCAACGAAGCGTACACCAGTCCAAGCCAAGAGCAGCCAGTTTCTTCAGGAGAATGCTGTGGGAAATGGTGTCAAAAGTCTTACTGAAGTCAAGGTAGATCACATCCACAGCCTTCCCCTCATCCACCAAGCGCGTCACTTTGTCATAGAAGGAGATCAGGCTCGTCAAGCAGGACCTGCCTTTCATAAGCCCATGCTGACTGGGCCTGATCGCCTGCTTGCCCTGCAAGTGCCGCGTGATGACACTCAAGATAATCTGCTCCATCACCACAGTTCCACAGCCAAACCACCAGTGGTATTCAAAAAGTAAACAATTTCAGGAAAGAAAGAAAAAAAAAAAGATAGCTGAATTTTACTTCAAAAAAAAGGTGTAAGACATTAAACTGCTATAAAAGTTCAGGAGACATTAAGTGCTTTTTAATAGAGCTTGCAATTCTTTCTGTATTTCGTGATACTAAGGTTTTCTTCCTGAAAGCTTGGAATTCGTTCTAGATTTTTGCACTGAAACCTTGCAGATATTTCTCTGTGAAACCAACAGTTAATGTCTACTCTGCAAGAACTTGCTGGCAATTTAGCTGATGGTCTACTCAGCTAAGTGGAACTTGCATTAAATCAAGCGGGGCACCACCAAAACAAGGACTGGAGTGCAGACATACAGACTGCACTGAACGGCTGGAGATTGTACAGTAGCTAACATAAATATATGCATGTTATATATGTGTATATATATATATATGGAGAGAATATACACTCAGGTACAAGCACAACAATAACATGGTTCTAAAACTGTGCAGTCTGAAAGGACTAAAGCAGGATCTGAAGCTTAGAAATACTTAGAAATACAGGCCTTCAGACCCGACTGTGAATTATTTCAAACAACAAGCTCCAGGCTCAATTACACCTGCAAAACAGAGGAAGCCCTGGTGCAACCACCTAGCTTGATCTTATTATTTCTCCAGACATGAGCATAGTGGATATTCTCTAAAGGCTTTCCAATTTGAGAAAGAGATACAAAGCCAGAAGTGCCCCATATGGCAACTTCAATATTAGTTTTGGTCACAGTCACTCTGGGAAGAGACGATCCAGTCAAATAGTATTTGACTGCAGTAATGCCATAAACCTTGAAGCACCACGTAGATCGCTGTAGCGTTCTTAGAGAAGTAGGGACTATCAGAAAGTGTGCCACCATTGGAGATTTCAATTTTCCAGATACAAAGAGCAAAGAATACTGTCGGCAGTGTAATTTGTGTACTCTCACACGCAATTGATTCAGTGGATAACCTTTATATCTGTAAGAAATAAGGTTAATTCATACTCGATTTTCAGAGAATTCACTCACAGTAAACTGCATTTGAATGGTAATAAACTGATTAAATAAAATGGAAGAACAAAAGAAAACAGATTTGTAATTAAGGCTTATCAGCATTTGTTCTGAAAAAAAATAAAAAAGAAAGAAATTAAGAGAACTAACTTGAAAAATCAACTGAATTGAGGAGCTCAGCTATCAGAATATGAAGAATATGTCCAAACACAATGTTTTCCTGCTTTTGATAGCTTTATAAAATTTCTTCAGTATTACAGGTATGGAAAGATCAGGAAAATAACACCTTAGGCTCCCATGCAGGACATTTTTGACCTTATTGTTAGTAAGGGTTTTAATTAATATTTTTACTATGGCATGGAAGGAAGGAGATAAACAGTGTAAGAAAAAAAAGTAAGATACACAAGGGGAAAAAAGAGGAAATCATCATAAAGTGGAATTAAAAACTTTAGGAGCCACTAAAGAGTTGAACCCCAGGTTTTGAAATAAATGGCACACAAAATTGAACACCGCTAAGACATTTCTTTTAACTGGGATACTGCATACAATTAAAGAGTAGGAAATAAATTATTCATGTTTTAAGTAAAAGAAGATTTTTCTACAACCCTATAAAACTCACTTCAGTGGCACAGAGACCAAGTATTCTTCCCTTCCAATCTCCTTCCAGAGACTTGAAAGCATTGCAAAATGTGACCAAATTTAATATGGGTTTAACAAAAGGTAGCTTGTGACAGACTAACCTAAGAGATTACTTCATCAGATAACATTCTCCAAAAGCTGTAGATCTCATTAATTGGGATTTTAGCAGAGCATTCAGCAGTGTCACATGGGAAACTGTTAGCTAAGCTGCAACCAGCACAGCAATTTTGAGATGGGCGAGCATCTGGCTCAAGGGGACACAACAGCAGAAGTCCCTAAAACTTAAGTGATTATTAGAGAGTCATAAGAATCACTCTTGGAACTGATCTTATTAAACATTTCCCCTAATAGCTCTGTCGCTAGCATTAGGAATAGGCTGATAACACAATACAACAGGGATACAGATATTGGAAGAGAGGACATGGGTATTACACAGAAATAACTAGAAGCTCTGAAGAAATGAAGCAGTAACAGGACAAAGTTCAGTAAAGCACAGCACAAGGTCACGTACCCAAGGGCTACAAGAGGTTTCCTGGTATGCTGTGTGCTTCCCGGTGAAAACTGCAAAGGAGGACAACTAGCAAGTTATAGTTAATTGCAACATCATTATAACAAATAATAAATGCGATCTAGGTGTAAAAAAGCAAATGTGACCCTTGGACCCAGAATGTATTTCCAACATAAACGAGAAAGCAACAGTATCACAGAACAAAACACCAATGATGTGTCCAAATGAATGTAATGCACAATTTTCTTCATTATATAGAAGAAAGCAGAGTTTGAGATGAAAGACATCCCCAAAAATAAAAAAAAAGATAGGCAAGACACCGGCAAAAAAAGATTTTTGGCACAACAAATGGTCAAGACTGTGTTTGCCCTGGAAATGAGCAGAAGGGTCTGAGTGCCAGGAGCTCCAGGATTCTAAGGGAGCACCAGGGACAGAAGAACAAAAAAACAGCCACCCTTTGTTTTTAAGAGGGGGCTGAATATGTATTCCGGTGATGGTATGACGCTGTGGCTACAGTAGCAAGAACCACAGCTGAAGATATGGATGGCCCTTTCCATTCTTAAGCTCCTATTACGTATTTGAAATAATGAACTTACATCCAATTTGTAGCCAAAACCGGTCATCACATCTCAGCCTTTAAAGTTTAATATCAGTATTAAACTACAAAATGTCCTTCACAAGCCCACTCTTAATGAAAGTTTGTTCTCTCTTTTTGTTTTCTTTTTCTTGAAGATACTTCTTGCAGATAATGGACTTTCATAGAAGACAAAGTTACAAAGTAGCTTAAAAAGCAGAAATGAAGTTTAACATTGGACATCTCAAACCAAAGGCTGCAGCACACAAGGAGTTAATTCTCACTTAATACCTTTAACCCTTACAACAATTTAGCTACGGAGTAAGTAAAGACTAGAATCCAGCCCGGCCACTTCATCTTACTTTTAAGCCTAACAGCTGTAATTGGTTTTGTCTTGTTATTTACAAGTATTCAAGAGCAAGTGTTTCTTTAGCATAAAGACCTGTCTGCTATTCCCAACACAAAGATGTTATCAGACAATCCCACACACCAGTAAATCAGTGAACTCATACACAAAAAAAAAAGAAAAAGAAAAACAAAGCAAAACAGAACAAAAATGCCTTTAACAGCCCTCCCCACCTTTCCAAAGAACATTAAAACCTTCGCACCACAATTTTACAGTCGACTGCTTTTCTGGCAAAGCTATTACACCTGAGCAAATATGACACAAGGTGACAATACAATTATTCCACCAGTGATTTAACACAAGCAGGTAACTATAAAGAAGCGATCAAGCCCCAAACTTCTTTACAGTCTGTGTATTCACTGTCCAAGTGTAAGGTGTGAAACACAGCATCTGGGGCTAACTTTCTTGCCTCAGCAGCTCATTACAACAGCTGAGAGAGGAGCACTTCATCGTTAAGCAGAGCAGCACTCTCATTAAATTGCACTCTTATTTCATAGGGTTGTAACTGCAAAGCCATGTGGATTATGTTCCTGCAACCTGAGTACTCACACCATAGATAAAATGCATCAAATAACCCCTTGCTAGCCTAAGCCCCTCCAGGACAAGAATACCTAAAGCGATAGCTACGTTCAGGTAAGAGTAACTGGGAATTCATATACACAGTCTCAAACTCCCTAAAGCAAGACTCAGTCCTGTAAAAGCCCACAGTGCATTAATATTAATATCATTAATTATTTACTCTATCCCCTACACTATTAGCTTACCAGCTCCACCAATTAGAGGACTTTATAAGAAGGAATGAAATGTGGACCTAGAGTTAACCTTACACAGTAACATGCTATCCTCTTGTAACAACAGAGCACTTCAAATAAAGGCTTTCTTCTTGCATATGAAATATGTGTGTGCACATATGCACTCAAATCCATTTTGTCCTCAAGAAGTGACATCAGAAGTATAATAAAGTTAAATTATTCATATTAAATGGGATGCAATAATCATTAGAAATTACCTTTTTTTTTTTTTTTTTTAATTAAAGCACATCCTTAGATTGATAGCACTATTGCAGTGAGCACCATGCAAGGAAAATGCAGAAATCCAAGAAGAATAATTAGCAAAATAATACTAAGCAGTCCACGTAAGCAACACACCAGGAGTCAGGAAAAGAATTGCTATGCAGCAAGAAAAGTTAAATATGAAGGGTACTCAAGTTATAATTGAATAACTTCGTTGTAAAGATACACATGGAAGGTTAACTCTGGTATCAGAAAGAGGAGACGGAGGGGAGAAAGGGTAATGGACAGTACCAGCAGCACTGTTGCTGTTTTACCAAGTTTAGAGGCATATCAACAAACTAGCCATGTACAAGGCTGGGAGTTTACTAAGCCCTAATTCTACAAACCGCAAAATTTTGCCAAAATGCTACTTGGTATGTTAGGCTGTTAGACAAGAGGTTCCCTCAAAATAAATTCCTCAGAGGACAAAAAGAAGAGTTGTGCAAGCTATACGTTGCAGCAAGCGTTAAACACCAGCACAAATAATTGAAAAACAAATGTTGAAACCTTTTCTATTTCACTGTGGGGAACCACGCTGATGTGAGAGAGGGACTGAAGTTTCACAGAGGACATTCTGCCTAAACCAAAAAGGCTGCTTTTGGCACTGATTCTGGCACTACAATCAAATGAGGAGTTCATGGTGACAGGTTTCCTAAAAATGTTGATTCGGGGTAAATTTGCTACTGACAACTCCAAGGGAAAGGCAAAGCAGGGAAAAATGCAGTTTTCCTGACTTGATGCTACAAAGTTTGCCTGGCTGGGCTATGCAGCAAGTTTCCCTGCCCAGTCTATACGCAGGCACCTTGCACACAACCTCCCCTCGCCGCTGCCTGCCCCCAAAACAAACCCGAGACAGCACGGAGCGACGCCGATCCCTGCTCAACACGCGCCAAAGGAACAGCACGGAGAAAAATACCTTTGCATGTCAGACCAAGGGGCACGCCGCTGCCGCTCCGCATCCCTGCGTCCATCCCAGGCTCTCAGACAGCAGCTGCAAGGGATGCGCCTGCCCCTCTGCCTGCTGCTCCGCTCGGCGCTTGTCCTGCGGAGAGTGGGGCTGGGGGCTCCTGGGGATGCTCCAGCCCCCAAGGCCGGATCTGGATCCCCGCGAGTAGCGGTGCCAGGTGCTTTCTGCTCCACGTCCAAGCTGCCTGTGCTGGCGGCGCTCTGCCGGCGCCTTCTCTCAGCACAGCGGCGTACGCTTGTTTATGATACCAGCTGACGGGAGAGGAGTAATCTCCTTAAAGCCCTTCTCAGCACAGTAGTGCTGCTCGTTGAGTCCACAGCACCTGAAATAAGGGTGCTCGATGCGAGACGGGAGCGTCGCCTGACAAATCTCTCAGACGTTTAGTTACCTTTATTGTATTTGAAAAGCATTCACTGAAACTCCCATTTCAAAAAGCCTGTGCAGAATCACAATGTGAATGAAGTGAGACTGCACAGGAATCTCATCAAGTTTATTAAAAGTTGAATGATTAATAAGAACAGGTGGGATTTCACACTGAGCACCACCCTCTCCAGGGCTTATATCTGTAGCAAGTCCAGTAAGCCCTGCCTGAGTTTGGGTTTAGCTTTAAACATCTATGCTTCAGCCTGAGCAAGGGAGGTGTAATTAGCAACCCTGCTGTGAGATGGAGAAAAACCTGCAATGACAGCAGGATGGGCACCACAGAAATGGGACCTGTCTGGGAATGAAAGCTAGTGGTTGTCCTCTCAGAGGTTTTCGGGGCCAAATTGAATTAACTTCAGAGGTCCTGGAACCATTTCCTACTCTAACACTGTCCCTGTTATGAACATTTATTTTTTAAAAAATATGAAAAAAATCCCATAGCACTTTGGTTATTTGAAAGCCTATGCTGGGACTAAAATCATTCATTAGCTCTTTTTAAAAAATATACAGAACCCTCTTGCACAACTGCCTAAAAATTTTGCTTCTTACACACAAACACAGTAAGTATCACTCAGTAAGACTTAAGTGATTTTAATTTCCTTCAAAAGAAACCCACAAAACTTTATAAATGAGACAAATTAGAAAAAAAATAAAACACAACTATTTTCTTTGTCCTGTAAGACCAAGATTATCACTGATACCTGTGCACTGAAAATTTCTAAAATTTTAAGATATACATAAATAAAAAACAGAATTGAGAAACACTTTATGTAGTAAAATATGGGGCAGTTACTCTTTTCCAGTAAGGGTGTGTGCATTTACCTTGCTCTGCTACCTATTTGCTTTCCTTTTCCCCGTGAGGCACACCTGTCTGTAGTACAAGCCACAAGCACCTCATTCTCCAAGCACTAAGCACAGCTCCTGTTAGAGCACAGGGTCTTCGGGCCAGCTTTCTGCTTTCCCCTCACCATAAGAATTCCTACAGGTGGAAAGGATGATCCAGGAGAAACTGCCACAGAGAAAGAGAAAAGACTTCCTGCTCAGCGTGGACGTATACAATAAATATTTAATATGCTACAACAATATTATTGTTGTTAGTTTCATATTTTCTTGGAATATGATCAGAAGGAACTAATTCACCTTACGGTCTGGAATACTTGAGAGCTTTACATAAGCAAAATATTTTGGAAGTGTGAAAATCAGGCATAAGTAATGATGGTTGGCTTATTAAAAGGTACTCATTAATTTCTTTACCTTCTGAGAGGATCCTACACATCACCAATGATGCTGGCGTTCAAATGTTCTAAAGAGGCCCAAGGTCACCATTTCGCAGAGGATATTCCCTGCAATAAACTGATGAGAATGCCCAGTGCCTTCTTGAAATGTATTTACCCAGTTACAGTCCAACATAGAGAAGATAAAAACACATTATTGCAGACCCAGAAGGGTAGTTTTTGCACTCAGGGACAGGCTGCCTGTGAAATAAAGTCTGCTTTGCTAAAAAGGAAGAGCTCTAGTCCCATTAAAGAGCCGTGTTTGTTCCCCACCAACCTCCTCCCCACCTATGGCTTCCGAGAGGGTGTACCTGTACACCCAACTCACCGCTGGCCCAGACAGACAGACCTTCTGACCTGCTGCAACACTGCTGCTCAGCTCTGATTCTGCCCGGTTACACACAGGTACAGCAAGGTCTTCCATCAGTCTTTTAAAATATATATTCGTATAAAGTTACTTTCCATCTTCTAGCTATTTTAAACACCTCGTATGACATGAAGATCATTGGAAATAATGGAGTGAGTCCTCCCAAATCACAGTTCTGGGCATATGAAGGAGAGGCAGGTGATTGGGATCAGTCAGCCTGGATTTACCAAAGCTCAGTCATGCCTGACTGACCTGACTGCCTTCTGTGATAAAATGTCTGGCTTTGCGGATGAGGGGACAGCAGCTGTCATTTCCCTTGACTTTCACAAAGTTTTCAGTGCTGTCTTCCACCACACTTGTGTCCAAGTCAGGATGGCATGGTCTGAGTGGGTGAACAACTGAAAAAATGGATGGCTTAAACAACTGGTTGAATGGTGGGGCTCCGACTTGGCAGGAGAGACAACGGGCCTCAGCTGAGACCAGCCAGGTTTGGACAAGACTTACGGACTGCCTTCTCCTCAGAAGGCCAGGAGGGTTGTGCAGCAGGCTGCCAGCAAGGCCATGCAGCTCCTCTTCTCTGAGGGCTTTGGGCCTGGCTGGACAAAGCCCCAGGCAACCTGTTCTGAGCATGAAGATAGGCCAGAGACCCCTGGAAGTCCCTCCCGATGTAAAATTTCCATCATTCTTGGTATTGTCTAGAATTTACATACTTGCACAAACAGGCAGTGGTTTCTTTTGTTACTTGGCAGCTGCTAAATACAGTTGGGAGCTAGTAATCTGGAAAGAAAGAAATGTTGGTAGATCAAGTCCGAAAGTTACCAACATAGATATTTCCAGCTAAAAGCAAGGCCACAGCCACACAAAGCACTTTAAAATACTCATGGATTTAAGATTTTGAGTAGATTAGTTGAGGCAAAGGAAACCACTTACAGCCTTCAACTGTATAGGTGTCCATAGGTCTTGGAAGACAGCAGTATAGGGAAAGTGTTGTAATTACACCGGGCAAAATACAGAATCATTTTGGCTATAACCTGCTGCAACATCTCTACTATCTTCCCGAGAAGAGGAAAGTTTGCAGTTCTGGAAGGCAGAAAATATTGCTGGACACTCAGTAACTGATCTGGGGGAGGGGAAGGCCAATGAAAAATTGTTCCTGGCTTCATTCTTCTATTTTCTATTTAGTTGGTTTGGGCCCCAAGTAAAATATTTGCCTATATTATAAATTCCTGGAAAAAGGAGTTTATAATAAAATGCTGACAGACTCTTAACTACAGTAATCCAGTAGCAGGACCATTATAACGCGCCAGCGGGCGTTCAGACAAGGCCATCCTTCTTTGTGACCAGCTCCGGGAGAAGAGGTTTTAAGGAATGGGTGGTGAGAAAACTGAACACCATTTGCACAGCTGCACATCACAAAAGCACTGACTGATTCTGCTCCTGCCTTTTTCAGTACTTTTGTCACCAAGAGGCAAGGTGTAAAGAAACACAATCACAGCATAGGGGAAGGCTGGAGCGTGTTCTGCAGAGACCTGTAATCTGCCCATCTGTTCACAGGGAGGGATTACACCAAATCCCACTGAGCTTTCATATTCACAAACACAGGAGGAGCAGTAATTGGTTTACTAAAGTTTGTTAGTCATAATTTCATCACAAAATCCTCTCAAGGCAAGTTCATTTACAGTATTAATTTTTTCTCTCTTTTCAACGGCTCATTTGTTCCATAGCACTATAAATATTATGTGAATGAAAATCACAGGAAATGGCTATTCTGCACTTCAGTGCTTTATTATAAGATATGCTTCGCAAAAAAAATAAATAAATCATGAAGCTAACGGTATCCACATTTACATAGCTCCTTTCAGAAGGCATATCTAGGACTCTTTCTAGAGCACCAAATTACCAACCTGCAGAACTGACTATATGCAAACAATCCGATATATTCCATATGCAGCTGTGAAGACTGCCATAAACATTTATATTCGTGCTGGTTCATCTGTGCTGGGATTAACTGAGTGAGAAAAGCTGGCCAAGGACACCTATTTAAAGACCCGGCAGGTTTAAGTAGATGGAACCAGCGCGGTAACTTCTCATCTAAAGTACAGTGCGGCTAATGACTGCACAACCTGCAATGCCTTCTGCAAAGGTAACATCCTGCACACATGGCATGCCAGGGAAGCTGTGTTTGATGTGCAAGGAGCCCTTTTGGTGCAGGTCCTCAGCACAATTTCAGAAAGCTATCAGGACTCTGCTAAAACATGTCGGGGCTGTGCACAGGCAGGGTACGCATGCTTGCGGCCTGGTAGGGACAAGGCCCTGCTGTGAACTGCTGCGGCAGAGCGGGAGGAGGAGTCCCATGTGTGACATGGCAGCACCTGAAGGGAAACAAGATTTCAGGGAAATACGTGGGATTTGCAATGCCTAAAGCAACAGTGCAGACTTGAAAATCTCCTCGTGTGCTCGGTAGCTGGTGAAAGAGCACAGGTGATACTGCACTTTGATCTTAAAATCACCCTGCTGTCTGAAGCTCCATCTCGATGCAGACCAAGAACTTAGTCCCACCAAGGCTGACAAACTCAATACTTTCCAGCTTAAGCCAAGCGAAATCCAGACAATGAGGCCCTGGAGGTAACAGTTTCCTTAAAAATCACCTCCCACGGCCTTCACAAGGTGGCAGTTATGGCTTTCTAGAAACACCCTGAGCCAGGATGGAGAGGCCTTTCATTCTCCTCATGGGAAATGAGACCCAACACATCCTCCAGGGCCAGAAGAAAACAAGAATGTACCACTCCTGTTTTGCAGGAAAATGCTTTAAGCACCAGGATATTTACAATTCTTGTAGACATCCCTCACCTTTGCTGCTGAATCTCTGCCAGCAAAGCAGGTTTTACCAGGCTCTCACCTCGCTCTCCTGGTGATCAGGCTGTTTAATGTAAAACACAGAAAAAGTCCCAGGACCGAAACTCCTTCCGCTGGCATAGTTCACACAGAAAATGTGAGCTCTGCTAAACACTTGGAAGAAAGAGGATAAAAATCTGTTCCCAAAGCAGCAACCCAGCGGTGGGCTCAAAGCTCTCCTCGCAACACCCCTGAGGATGCTCGTCCTGCCTGGTGTTGCTGTGCTGTGATGCCCTGACAGCGTAGCAAAGAGACCCAGGGTGGAGGTTTGGAAGGTGAGGCACGGTGCCACACTAGCATGTGCCTACAAGCCTCATGCAGGATTCAGGCTGGGATCCAGGGATCTCAGAAAAAGAGAAGGTTTTCTTAAAATTCACGTCATATTCCAAAGGGGCAGAGGAACGTAGACAATATCACAAAAACACACACACACGTACATAAATGCACACCTATAAAAACAACTATGGGTGTATATATATATATATATATAAATTGCCTAGTAAATGCACACGTTTTAGGTGTAAGAGTTTTGCACCCCTTTTGTCCCCTTTAAGCCTACCCAAGTTCAGAGCACCAAGGAATGCCAAGCACTGAAAACACGACAGAGCCAAACTGCTGAAGTCGCAGTCAAACCATAACTAGGAATTATGATTATAATTCTCCCTCTTCTTTCTCTCCAAATGGCTGTATAAGGTGTGCCCGAAAAGCTCTCCTTGGTAACACAGCAGCGACAATCCACTGCAACATCCAAATCCCATGGTCTTGCCCTAGAAGCCTCTCTGCAGTTCCGATGGCTTTGCACTTCTATTACTTTGTCAACAAGAAGGCAAAAAATACCAGCTGCTAGGGCAGTATTGTCCTGTAAACACCGAAGCATGAAATCAACAGCTTCGCAAGCACACGCTGCCACTACCACAACAATTAGGATGTGAGCAGCTAACCACAGATAAGGACTGGTTTACTGCTGTCCTGCTCAAACCCCACTCGTTTGGGATTGTGTTCTGCTTCCTTCTCGCCAGGAGAGCAGCAGGCAGCAGAGGAAACAAGATTTGCCCATCCTTGAGCAGTAACAGGACAGACAACTGCATCAAAATGAAATGCCCTTTGTAGAAAAGCACTATCTTATATTCAAACACCAATTTTTGTGAAAGATCCTACATCTCCTCAGCTAGTAATTTTAGAAAAGCTGTAATCTTTCTGGGATATTTCCCTAATAGCACCAGCAATAACCCCAAAATTGAAGTAGGACTTTACGCACATTTGTTTCTCTGTTTGGTATCTTCTCCCATACTCTGCTCACTGTTTCCAACTGCCACGCTCACTGCATTCAATTGATTGTCTGCTTTTCACTACCTGAAAATTTATTCTTCAAGTAGTTATTCTTAATACACCACTCATGCAACTAAGTTATTTCAAAAGGTGAAAGGGTATCTTTGGAGAGATCGCTTTATTGTCGTGCTTTAATGTCAGAATGCAACACAGCACATTATACGGTACAGTACTATACAGTAAAATACCCAGTGAATTTACTTTTACTAAAGTACCACAAAAAAATTTAGTTATTATTTTCAAAGCTCACCACATACACAGCCCTGATCAGTAACTGCTACATACTGAAGACTAAAACCAAAACTGTACTTTTTGGTATCCAACCTGGGTTAACTTTTCCCGAGGAAACAACAGCAACCTCAGTTTGGGCATTGACATGTCTGGTGGGATCCTCATAGGAATTCCACTTCAAGCGAGAACCGCTTTGTTTTGGCAGTCCAATATACCGTATAGATGCATGTTAACGGAGGTCTGCAAATCAACTGCATGCCAGCTCTTTGTCAGGCAAGGCTAATCCCCACAGATTAGAGAAGGAAATCCTCATATTCCCCTGGGTCCTAAACCCCTGACATTACAGAAAAGCATTTTGCTTCCTCTTAAATAAACTTCTGAGTGAAAAAACAGAGTTGTCCGTTCATTATTACAACCTGCACTACAAATATCAGAGGAGGTGACCTAAGGCCACCAACCTCTGTGCATTAATTCCCAGACCACCAACTACCAACACCTTGATTAATGCAAGGATCACATGGTTCCTTGTTGTCCGTAAGGAACCTGCAAACTCAGCCCCGATCCCTGTTTTTCTGGTGTCACTATGCAACTGCTCTGCAATGAATGCTGAGCACTGGAGCTCCTAGTACTGGTTCTGAAACTCTGAGATGGAAGATCTAGATAACTCTTTGTTCTGCACCACAAAATGAAGATCTTCCCTAAGAAGAGTAGTATTTGCCATCAGATTCCTATAACGGACTGTCCCCAAAGTCTGCGGGCACCACTTGGCAGGGGTATCCAACCCCATGCTTGAACAGAACCCTTTACACTCTCCATAGCTTCTCCGCTCCCTCACCTGCTTCAATTTTTCCTTTTCACCCAGTCCCTTTCTCCCTCTGAACACGCAGAATTATTAAATTCCCACTGTGAGCTTCCAAGAGAAAGATGCCACAAAAAAGTGCCCCTCTGGCCACCTCAGGTACACACACCCAAACTGCAAACAGCCCAGCAAACACAGCCAGAAAAGAATTACCTACCCACTTTGCTCCAAACCTCTCTTTCTCAAAAAAAAGCTCTGAATCAAGACTGAGTTTCAGGGCATTTTTAGCAACCTTTCCAGAGGCACAGACAGTGGTGTAACTCTGAGAGGCTGCTGGTTTGGTTCCACCTTTGAGTCACTGTGTTTTGATTCACTTTTCTCAGAGTAAGCACGCATATTAAAGACGGGGTCTGAAAATATAGCCAGGAGTTAAATGTTCGGCTAGACTTCTACAACTCTGAATATATGCTAGTGTTATTCTTGAAGGATTAAAAATGAAAACAGAAGAGGAGACTTTGCCAGCAATCTGACACAACTGAAGAATTGCCACTTTTTGCCACAATGTGGGACACACAGTAAGTGAGCAGAGAGCAAGTAATAACCTTCCTAGTGCCAATGAGCTTATTGTGCACGTGGCTAGAGAGGATTGACTTGAGCTAGGATGAGCAGAAAGGATGCTGGCATTCTGGCTCATCCACATTGCCCATGGCAAATCACAGAGCACTCAATTCCCATTTTTTCCCAATTCTTTTATAATGTTGGCAGTATGTGCTTCTTAAAATACTCTGCAGAGCTGACATTTATTTGCTGTTGAAAATTCTTGATTGTTTGGATACATTTTGTGCAGTAGAAAAAACGTGTCTATAAAATATTTCTCTTCACATTTCTTACCCAGCTGAGGAAGGAAGATTATAAGTACTTGCTGCCTTAAACTTCACCTATTGGAATCATTTCTATGTTAATGCATTATTATGTGATAGACTCTGAGCAAGGGTCAAGTAGCTCTCCAAAGAAGGAACATTGTGCAGTATTGTGAAAGTTAATGGGTACATCTTTAAATTATATTGAAAAGAACAAAGAGTGGATTAAGAACACTTTTAGGTATTCCCCAAATTCATTTTATGTTCATTCAGGTCTTGCAGGAAGTAAGATAAAAGATTTCAAATGGCATTGAGTTTTTTTTTCATGTGTTATACAGAAAAGACAGAGGTAATTCCCACTCCGGTTTAAAATCTTTCCTACATAACCCTCTCAGTCCCTTTTCATCTCCATGTGTTGCTCTCTGTCGCATTCCTAATTTCTATGCTGAAGTACTGCAGAGCTGGATGGACCAGCCCAGAGAAAAGTGCAGCAGTAAGCGCTGTCAGTGTTGGGCTACAACAAACGACTTAGGAACAACCACTTTTACAGAGTTAAGAATTTCTTTTTCACAATGAGCCTAGTGAAAGAGGAAGAGGAAGGAATATTATCTTTTAGTGGTTTTCTGACTGAAACCCCTGTAACTGCAACCATTACACAGGTTGTGCTAACAGAAAATAACTTTTTAGAAACCTCCTTGCTAGGTCCTCTGAGATGAGACAACACAAGGAACGACACCCTACCACCAGCAGAAGTTTTCATCATTCATGTGCCCATACTCTTGCTGTCTCATGGCACTGTATAGGAAGATACTTTACAAATATACTTGCAGAACCACTGTGCTGTCCTCTTCAAATCTCTCCTTCTTGTTCTTGCTATAATTGCCAAATGCAAGTGGATAGACAAAGAACACAGTTTTTAACACATTTTTGTCATATTTATATTTTTCAATGAGCATATAATTCAAAACATGGTCCAGATCTTGACAAGGCCTATTCTTTCTCCCTTCTAAATGCTAATTATGTTCACATAATTTGTCTTAATCAAGAAAGCTCCCTTGGTTTAAGCCTAATCCTTTCACATTCTCACAGAAAAAAATAAATATGAAAATGAGGAGAGGACCACAATGAAAGAAAAACAACCCAGCAGTGAACAATCTTGGGTACATCCTTTACTACCTGGTGCTGTCCTGACTCCTTGCTGCCTAAGACCTGATTTGCCCCTTGAAAAGCACAAATAAAGGAGCCACTTGGATGCTGGACACCAGGTTCAAACACATAGTTGACTCCTGATGTCTCCTATTCCACTTTCTTTCTTTCCAAATAAAAAGTAATAACGGAGGGTATAAGGAACAAACCGTGAATAGGCCAAGCCCTGAGCACAACTTGACTCAACGCTGAAAGCAGCCCACAGAAACCTGGGGTTTGATGTGCTAGGGGATACATCCAGGAAGATGCAGGTGTTGGGAGGCTTATGGTCCCTAGTACTTCTCACAACACCAGTCTAAGCATATGCCCCAGATAAAGCTAGTTAAAATCTTGGAACTTAGGGAGCCAAGAGCACGATGGTAATCATTTTAATGCCCTCAATATGCAGTTCAAAACAGAGGAATATATCTAAATAACGTACTTGCTAGGCTTGGTTTTATCTATAATGTCCATGACATCGGAAGGTCAACAGGAAACACGAAATAGCAAAATCAGCTCAGCTACAACAGAATACAGACTGTCCCACAAATTTCTCTGCTGTTCTGCTCATCTGTTACACGTTGCATCTAATAGCAGATGAAGAATAATGACAAATCATATTTAATAAATTCAAAATGTGAAACAGTTGAACTAATTTGCATTCTTGCTGATAATTATAACTGATCTTCAATATCAGATTGTTACCAATCTTCATCTAATGAGACAGCAGCTTATTGATGAAGAAAAATTGAGATTTTGTTTGCATTGTACCAAATTATAATTACCTAGAAATAAATACTCTATTGTCATACATTCAGAAGCAAACTTAATTTCAATGCAAAGTAAGCATCTTAAAACCCCATTTCTCAGCCTTTTGGCTAAAACGTTGCGTCTGCCTTTTTGACTCACAGAGGTACGTGCAACTGTCAAACAGAAGCACCAGCACCCAAGTGAATTTTCTCATTTGAGATCATCCTGTGATCTATACCTGATTATTATACTCAAGACGAGAGCACTTCATTTTATGATCGATACAAGCTGGACATCCAATGTGTACATTCAGTATAAGTAAATGTTAACATTTTTAAAACATAATAATATCAGGAAGTTAAGATGCTGCTGAGAATAAATCAATACAAATGAGCAGTGATACCTATGTAAAGTATGAACATACATCTGTTCATGATAGGAGCCCTCATTTCTAAACACCCGCACAATTTTTCTATGGGAGAATTTTTCATTTCTTTAAAAACAATAAAAAACCTATCACAACACTGAGAGGTGATATATGAGTCTTTCATTGCAAAAAGCAACGTTAGAGTTCAGCTGGTTTTGCCTAGGGACATTTAGTTATATGGGAGAGATGAACTATTTTCGTAATCCAGAAAAAAAAAACAGCAGTCTCTCCACCCAAATTTACTTTTAGGCTAGGATTAGTAATGAAAAATCTCAATCGATAAATGAATTTAAGGGTTGCAAGCACTGAGGTAGTACACTGCGCTGAAGACCTGCTTATAATTTTGACTATGGCAGAACTGTATTATGTTGTGTTCTCCCACCCCTCTGCTATATGGACCACACAGTTTCACAAATCAAAAACAGTCATAGTGAGGAATGAAAGCTGACTTTTTTCCCCCCTTAGACAATAACAAGTTCTCTTTGGGAGGATTCAAAACCTCCTTCTTCAGAACATAAATTAATGGTGATTAAACAGATAGAAACACTGTAAAGGGGGAAAAAAAAATCAAAACCAAGAGGCAAAGGGCTTGCCACGGCTGGAAACAAGCAAGTCACTGTCAGTATCCCCTCCGACTGACTAGACTCTTGCACCGACTCTGCTTTAAGGACCAGCTGGATAGCTGCAGAAATGGGTTGTCCCTTCTTTGCCAGTGTCTGTCCAGATTTGCTATTTTTTAGGCCCTAATATGCAATGGACATGTGTATATGATATCTCCATTCCCCACTGCCACCCCCTCCAAAAGAAAAACGATAACCCTAAGAAACCCTTCCTTGTGTTTGCAAAGACAGAAAAGCGATACCCCAGGATAAGGATCCCAAAACAGCCGTTTTCATGACTTTCAATCTGTATCTTTTGATTTGGACCAAAAATAGCACCTCTAAATCAGTGCACTGGGTAAAAATAGTAGCAGCAATAATAATAACAACCCTAATAATGAGGATGGAGCTCTTTTTAAACGACAGAGTTTGATTTTAATCCAAAATTAATTTGTGAAGAATTACAGTATTTTGTAATACTTATGATCATTGTTTCCTCCTTCCATTCAGCTTTCAGGATGCTATTTATAAGAAGAAGGAGTCACTGCCTTTTCTTGGAACGAGCCCTCAGCATGGCTATATGTAACAAGCCTGACCACGCACCAACTTGGGGGCAGGTGCTTTTGGGGAGACCGACAGCAACCTCCACCAAGTAACAATGAAACCTCTGTTCTGGGATTAACTGTGACATGAGAAAGAAACATGCTCAAGAACAGGAAAGGCAGCGGCAGTCTTGATAAGAAAATGTTGCCCCAAGACAGAAGCACCCTGATAACCCTCTCAAGGGCTTGAGAAAGGACCGCAAGTGGCTGCTGAAAGTTTGCTAAGACAGCACTTTAACTGGGGAACGTTATATCCCTGCAGCCACTGAAAGCTCACTCTTTTTGAGAAAACCTGTATGGCCTAGTGGAAACTAATGCCCGTGGCTGAAAACTTCCCATAAAGAGCCTTCATTTCAGAGCTCATTTAGCTTTATCTCCTGTGAGGTCATGAGATAAGCAAGCGTGCCTCAGCGTTTGGGACACTCTCTGCATCGAGTGAGTCTGGAGCCTCAGTGCAGGGCAAGATGTGGCCAGGATGGGTTCGGTGCGGGTTATTCAGGGAAGCTTAAATAAATAAAAGACTACTTCTGACCTTGCCTTGCCTTTCAGGGCATCACTCTCCATACAAATCCTGCCTCTGCAGCTGGAATTTCAGGGCTCTTGCAGCATCCCCAGCAGCTCACACCGCCATCACCTGATGCAGCTTAGGGTCACTTATAATTAATTATTGGCATCTGTGAAGGAGACACTGTTAGGTCATAACAGACATTTCTGCAGACAGCACGAAGATAACAGATTTTTTCTTAAATGTGAACAGTGCTCTGGAAGATTGTGGAGGTATTTAGTACTCTGTGTTTTCAGGGACCAGTTAAAAAGGATCAGCAGAATTGATTATGTACGCTGGAAGTGCAGAATGAGAAGTTCATTTTCTCACTTCTTCTCATACCCACGCCAGCAAGCATTAATATCCCACACAGGCACAGGGATTACAGACACCAGCAGCGCAGATTTCTTCCTATGCTTTTACGCTCCATATAAAAGACTTAAGAAGCTTCTTGCACTGATTCAAAAACATACTGAAAAAAAAACGTGTATGTAGCACAGATTACTGAAGGGTTCCTTGTACAAAGAAGCTTTACCTGCATTTTAGGGAATCTTTCCTTGCAAAATACAATCTTCAAGTTGCTGCAGAACATCACAGCTGCAAAAAGCTTTTACAGAGACCTTCTGCACCAACTCATTTGCTAATGTCTCCTGTTGACTGATCTAAGCCTGGCCTCAATCTTCTTTTAATGAAAGAGGAAGGAAGAGGATACTTTAACAGCTATTATTAGCTCTTAGTACCTGTCCAAAGAAAACAAAACAAAACAGCACCTTCAATTCCCAAGGCTTTCGGCTTTCTCACATGCCCAATGGGACATTTTTCAAGAAAATCAATATATGTAAAAAATAAAAATAATAATAATAAAAAAATTAACTCCTCTAGCTTGCTCTGAGGCTATTGGGGTGGCTACCTGCTTTTTGGCCACTGCAAGTTTTTTGCACCACCTTGAAGATCTGTATGTGACACAAGCACTTTTTTTTCCCCCCAGAATCTCACCTGATTCAATTAATGCTGCCACCTTCCTACAGACTAAAACACTGCATTTCCTTCCAGAGTTTGACAGCCACCACTTCCTGTAGGGCAGATGAGATGTAAGCTGTGCCGGCAGATGCGCTGTTGCATTCAGAACAGCATTGGTTTGGGAGCACAAAGTCGATTTCCTGCAGTTCAAGGACAAATAAAGTGGGAGGCAGGGGCAGGGAGCAGACTAAGGACCACCAATGCAGTGCTTTCCTCCTCCTGCAGCAGGAACGAATGAATGCTGTGAATCCTGAGGAATGAAGAAGCTCAGCTTCCACTTCCAAAAATGAACGCTTGTTTCCTTAGGTCTATTTTTGTATGCAAGGAATCTGTGGGTTTTTTGTTTTGTTTTTTTTAGTTTGTGAAAATAAGCTTTTGGATGAAATATTTACTAAATGATGGGCCAAAATATTTGATGACTGAATAAAAACAGTAGTGTGGCTGCTTCCCTAACTGCATAACTCGATAATTATCTCTTATAGGGTAACTGATACATACATAAATAGATTACATACTTAAAGTTCAGATTGTGTTGGTTAGATAAAGTAGTTACATGTCCTCCAACAACAGCACAGATTGTGCTTTCAGCTTGATTTTATTTGCATTATGCAGCCTGAATAATTTAGAGAAAGAATGATTCACAGCAAACTTCACAAAGAATTTTGAACTGTCGGAATGCATGTATATAAAGACCCAGAAAGATAGAGAGACTGCAACAATTTTGTGCAATGCTCATTTAAGTTTACTTTTCCCTACTTTGTTTGTGATGAGCTACAAAAACCCTACTTTTACATTTGCCTGTTTAAAGGCAAATGAGAAAATAAGGAACTTTTCCACAAGCAATCCTTCAGTCTCAGCAGAGGGGCATTATTTTTACATAAAAATATTCTTGGCAGAAAAACAAGATTTCTAAATATATTAATGCCTGCTGCTTATAATTTGCACTGTAAATTATAATCATCAACAATTTTCACCTACCTGTCTCTTGGTAAAACACTAATTAAATCCAGAGTCTGAAATGGGGCGGGTTGAACCTTACTGTCTTCGAGTTTTCACTGTCTTTTACATTCAATTACACCTGATTCACTGAAAGCTTCTGAGGGGGAGGATTGCTCCCATTTCCCATGAAATGCTTTCTGAAGGAACCCTCCACCCTCAGCCCAAAAGCAGATTTATGTAAGAACAAGTATCAAAACCTTAGTGTATCCAAGTTGTCTAAACTGTTCTCATTTCCGTGTCCAAATTCATATAGGTGGTGACACGCACAGATGAAGGCCTTAGGATTTCTGTACCACTTTTGTCCTCCAAACTCTTCTTCTGATGCAGCACTATACACACATCTATCTGCATTTCTCAATAATGCAGTTCAAATGCCTGGAGTCTGTCGTTATTGTAAAGTGAAGATGTATCGTGAATAGAAGAACCTTTCACTTTTTTACTAACACAGTCATTTTTGCCTCAGTGCTTCCTGAAATAACAACGCAGCATTTTGATTAATAAACATGCTGCCCTATGGCTGGTAGAGGTAGCACATGCATGATGGGTAAACTGATTTCATCGCCCTGGATATTTAACAGCATTTGTTGTGGTTACTGGTATTCAGACTATTTTTGTAACTAAAGTTGCTTACCAGTTATTCAAACTGCAAAAACTTGGAACAATGCAAGACAAACTACAAAACCGGGCTTGTGTCACGCGTATTTCTCTGTGACACAAAGTTCACTTTTGAAGGAAGTCTCCACCTACATACTCTGATTTGCAAGGAACTTTTCCCTTTGGTATCTGTGAAAAATGATGAACTTTGGAGTGTGGCAAGAAAATTAACATATCAGATCCACTTTGTGACAGAAATACTTCTGTAATTTAAGAAATATCACAAAATACAATTTCTGTAGCCCTTCCCATCTATGGTAAATGAACTTTTGCTTGATTATCTCAAGAAACTGCTAGAAAAACATCAGTCATGTATGCTTTGTTCCTCTAACCCACTGGTCTCATGCTGTGGAGAAGGGATCCCTCCTGGAAGCAGCATGCAGGCCGCAGAGGCCCTGCCCCAGGCATCAGGCTCGGGGGCTGCAGCTGAAGCAATTCCGTCTGAAGCAGCCCTCTAATCAAATATGCTGTAGTATCCTGGTGCTGAGCTGCCACGGGTGATACCTCTGGAAAGGCAGGTTTGAGACAGAAATAAATAAATAAACAAGGGGAAAGAAAAAAAAAGCTGCATCTCTGTAGCTCAGAGCTGAAGCTCCAGGCAGGCGACCGCCACAATTCCCTTACCGAAAGCTGCTCTACAACTAATAACACTTCCTCCCTTTAAAATAGCTCTGTGATTCTTCAACAACAGTGAAGAAGACCTGAACGCTTCCTGGGCTATCTCTGGTCCCAGTAAATGCTTGCTGCAGCTGTTGGAGCTTTTCTGACACTGAGTGCTCTATGGGATCTCCCCTGCACTAAGGCTGTTCGTAGCCCTACTTCCATGCTACTTTAATATTAAACCACCAAAGGTTTTCTCCTTTTTCACAAGCCAGAAAAGCTACCAGGCTGAGATGCTGTATGCTGGGATGAAAAGCAAAATACCAAGAAACATGTTATTTATTCCTGCTTTTACTTCTTTCATGAGCTTGCTGACAGAGTACCACTTACAATTTCACTCCTTGGGAAAAAATGATCACAAAAGCCTGTTTGTTTTTTATAATGGAGAACAAAATCTAAGGGTCAATTTTCTGTAGCTTATGTGTTTTTTTTTTCTGAAACGGTGTAGGAACTGCCATGACAAGGCGTGCTGCAATAGCAGCTCAGGAAAGAAACTTGCTGTGCAAAGACTGACTCCAGTGCTCAGCGGAGGAGAGCAGCATAGACTGGGAGCAGGCTGTGCCCCACACCTTTCCCCTCCTCCTGCTCCTTTCTCCCCCAGATGCCTCCAGCCACATGGGACACCCCCAGTCCAAGCCCCCGCTCAGGGCAGGGTCCCCCCAGCCATTCCAGGAGTAAGTCAGTGTGGGAAAACCGCCTTTGGAAATCATCTGGGAAATGAGAGTAGACACAACAACTACTAAACATCTGTGCATTAGCCTACAACACCACAATGATAACCAAAAGTTAAGATACAAACACCGAAAGGACTGCGCTCTTCGTAAACCACGCTGCTTCCAGACCCATTTCCCCACACACCACCAGCCACCCTCCCACGGCAAATGCAGTGAGTTGCGTTTATAAAACACATTAACAGACATTTATAAATGCAAATTGCAGGTCCACATGGCATGTGCTGGTCATAAAAGACTACTGAGCCTTTGTAATGAACTGAACTGAAAATTTCTATGCCACATATCACTTATTTACAGGAGATGATGTCTGCTGCCAGGGGTTAAACCCAGAGTGTTTGTTATCTGCATTTTTTGCTCCCTGCAAAACTGAAAGAAGTGACAAGTAACGCTCATAAAGCAAGTAAATGAGAGAAAGCAAATACATAAAGGAAATGTTGTTAGATTAGGCAATACAATAAACCCAAGGTAACAGACAACAAATCAAACCGAACACTTGTTTGTTCCATCCCAACTGAGGCTGTCTCTCGTCTGTTTAAACACATCGTACCTGCAGTACTCTGCCCCTGAGAAACACTTCCATGGGGGTACACCTAAAACCATCGATCTATGTAACACATGTCCTTCCTCGTCTGTGCATCCTCTGGTTTCATACCCTCGAGGGAAAGTTACACAAGGAGCGTCACCTGCCAGGTGACAGCGTGCTGGTGAAAATCACCGAGACACACGGCGTTCAGTCCTGTATCGTGTGCTAGCAGAGGAGGCTAAAAATTGAGTCCACCGAACGCTGTCAGACCCCCGGGTCAAAGCATTACCATGCCCACTGGAATGGCAGATCTGGAGCTGAATGCTAAGTACTACGTTTATTATGATAAAATGTGTTTACTGTGATTTATGGCATGCATGACAAAGGCTGGCTCTTGATGCTAAGCTTTCACACTGCATGTCCTAGAGCTGACAAATGTTTCCAAGCCACGCAGAGGGATTAAGGACAGAGTAGAGATCTAACTGTCTTCACAGAAATGCACATAAAAAAAGCTATGCAAAAACTAGTATAAAGTGTAATTTCATTAAAAAAAATCCTCCAAATATTCACATTGCTTTAAAACTTAGATAATCTGTTACACATTATTGCATACTGACTATTCTGCTTTTCAAACACCTCCTAATAATGTATCCTAAAGCAGACTGCACAGTGTAACTAAATAAAGAGTTTTGCATTTTTTCTGGACCTGCAGCAGCTGACACACAATTTTACTTACATTTGGAAGTATTCACGAATCAACGGTGGCAGAGTAATAATACGAGTGATTAGAAAGCAGGTGGTCCAGTGCTACATTACTGATATATTCACGTGCACTACAATAACCCAATATTTCTGAATTTCCTAGCAATTTGCCAGAAACCCACTGGTAGGGATGTAAACCCAAACGAGGAGAGACAACTGAGGACCAGCATTCTGTAGAGGGCAAAGAGGACCGATTCAGCTCGAAGGCAGTTTGGAGGCGAAAGCCAGCGACCTGTAGCGCCCAGCAGTTCTTCCAAGCAGAGCCACCAACATGTACCTGGACAAGGAGATCAGACCGAATTTACAAATGGCCTTTGAGAAAGATGACAGCTGCCTAATTTCTTCATTTATCAATCATTTATCCATGTGAAGGTCTTCCCTTTTATTTCACAGCAGCTCAGTTTCTCTTAAGAGGCTTGATTAGGAACCATGCCAAGTGCTGGCTGAAATGCAGACACATTTCTTTGTGCACAGACTCGATGACAGCTCCAAAGAACTGCAGTATAGTTGCAGTTTAAACCTGCAAAAAATGAGGGTAGCAACCTGTGCAAACAGCTCCAAAGTGATACAGATGCAAAATACTCATTGTACTCATTCCTGTCCTGGCCTTATTTTCTCTGATAATTTCTTTTATGCCTCTAGTACTGCTCCTATAAGCTTCTTCCATCTGGAGTATTTGCTAAACAATTCATTAGTTCTCATAATTGCTCTTCCTATTCTTTTTTTTGGCATGCCTTACTGTTTAATCTGCCAGGTATAGATCTTCTTCATTTTCTTTACCTGGACACAACCTCAGCTTTCCGAAAAACTCCTGTACTTCTAGCAGCTATCCTTTCCCAGCTTTTGGCCAGGAAAGACTCCATTTGGATTTTCTCCTATCTCTTTTGATAGTTGTCATGCTCAGAATATATCACATGATGCCTTCAATCATCTCCATGCCATCTGCAAGAATTTCAATTCAGGGTTGATTTCAAAAAGTTTCCATGTCAAGTTGTTGCCTTTCATTAAATGAAGCATAACAGTAGCATACGTATATTTTTGGCCTTGGTTCTTTCTGTAAACAAGTTTCCTGGTTTCATTTATGGATGTACCCTTTGTATTATTCTGTATCTGTTTCTACACACACCTAAGTGGAGTTCTTACGTCCTTTCAGAAATAAAGATCTTAGTTTTCATTTCTTCTAAACATGTCTTATAGAAACAATCTTCCACCCCAACACCATTACATTTACATGCAGATGGATGGCTTAGAAAAAACATGGGTAGTAGATGTGCAATGCAGGAAAGAAAAAGGGCAGTCAGAGTATACAGAACATTTTCAGTGAACCATAGTAGCACTCTGAAAAGAACTCCGAAAGAGAAGCCCAGACCCTGTAGTCTAGCATTACTGTTAGTGAATATTAGAGAGACAGTAAAAATAATGCTTTTAGGCCAATAACGTTGTAAATTAGAGATCATAAGAAACCTGTGCGCTTGCAGTATGCTCCCTCTTAGCAATGAATTCATGGCTTTTGACTTTGGTTCTTCTGATGGACAATGTATGAGGAAAAACAAGACAGAAGTACAGACAAAAAGCTTCCTTTCAGCCTGCTGTCAGCAGCTGAAGTTTCAATAACCAAATTAAAAATCTCTACCAACCAGCAGGTTTTGCGGAGAAGATAGTTCTATTCTTGGGATTTCCCATTACCGATGTAGCCTAGACTCAGAATGTGCTTCCATTTCTATTTATCCACAGTACTCCTACTTGTGTGCATAGCAACTGGGTAAGAGGAACAACTGCACGCCATTTTAAAAAATGCAGCAAATACCGTATTACACAGCACAACACATTTGTTAACTCACAACAGTCTAGAAGCTTTGAAGTTGCTGATGAGTTCAAATTCATGGATTAAAGTTAAGTTTTAAATTTATAAATGCATCACCATTCCTTGCACTGTCAGTCTGCTGCCTCACTTCAGCACAGCCATTTATTTCCACCCTAAACCGATCGTTTCGGTCCGTATGTCACCAGTGACACCTCGCAGGGCAGAGAAGCCACTGAACTCTGTAACGAAGTCAGAAGGGGATGCCCCTTTATGCTCATTACTGTGTGAACAGAGTGAATGCTATTTCATGGCTCTTCAAATCTTACAGTAAAAAAACAAGACTTAAAGGAAGCATGTGATAAAGAGTAACTTGCTTTCTCTTGCCAAGTGCTCCCCAATTTTAATAAAAAATGTGGTCTATATACTACATATATATATCATATATAAAAACAACATCTATGATATTCTAACCATGGAAGTTCTAACTGAATTCTACTAAGGTCTGACGTTTCCAGTCTCAATTTGCCACGTCCTCTCAAGGTGCCAATTCAGACCAGCTCAACAGGAGTTTGCTCCCATGGCTGTTGAATCCTTGGCCTCCAACCTCTTTCCATCAGCACTGTGACCACCAGCTGCGGCACTGGCAGAGTCCCCATTAGGAACAAGGGAACACCCATCACATCTCATTTTTCCTAATTACCTGATCTGCTTTACAAGAATAACAAGCTCTTCCCAGTATGAAGATCTCCATGAGTAAAACTGGTAAGTTAGAAACTCCAGTATTCAATTGTTTTCAATAAACCAAAATTAACATTACAAAACTACTTAGACACAGAGGTTTCATAAATAAACCGTGTTTTTAAATGAAAGTTATGCAATTGAAGTCAAATTACAACACAAAGGCAATTAAGGGAAACAGCTAACAGAACATCAGATTGTCATTGACTGAGAGTTCAAAAGAAGCATTAGTCAAAGATAATATTAAGAGCCATCTCATACCTTATTTAAAATGATCAGTACCATCCATTAGAGCCAAATCTCATCAGCAGCCAATAATTCCTTAGAAATTAATTAAAATACTTGAAATAGCCGCAAAGGCAAAGAATTCTGTCTTTGCAGTATCACTGAACTTACAAAAAGACGAGGGCTGAGTGACAAGAGATGGCTTTGCAGCTATTGATACAGACATTTCTGTAAGAAATTATTCTGCTCATACTTCCACAGAATAGATGTTCTGCATGTTACTGAACAGTGTGTGAATAGATCCAGTCTCCACCCCAACTCCTTTTTCCCTCGTTCCATTCAGTGAAATGATGCCTTATTCTCTCTAAATGCTGTTTAACAGTCCTGCCAAGTGGATGGCTGTTATTTCAATCTCATAAAATTTACATTTTGCCAGGTGGCTCAGTGCTGTGACCGCTGCCCTGGGGAGCCTGTCCCAGTGCCCAAACACCCTCTTGGTGTATGCAAATGTTTGTTTGTTTTTTTTTCCATTCAGAAAGTTTTTGGGGTCTAGGTATTTTAAGGTTACTTTAAAAACAGGATGTAGTTACACTGTAAACATAAAAGCTAATTCATTCAGAGAAAACAAGGGGCACAAGTGCTCTTGGATATTTTTGGAAAAATATATCTTCTTGTTCTGTACTCTCCCATGACAGCTTATGAAACCAAACTAACCCTCTTCCATCTCTAAGTGGCTAGTTTTAATTAAACGTGGAGCTGGGTAAGCGGTTATTTCAGTGCCTGGATTTGTCACGTTCCCTGTTGTCAGTCCAGCTCCTAACTCATATTTGGGAGGTCTATAGCCAAATATCCCAATGAGGTAGCAATTAAGGCTATGTGTAAGTTGATGAAAAGGGAATTTTCCTGGTCTATATACTCATCGTGTACATACCACGCTCCCCTCGAGCTAGTATAGGTTGTTTTGCAATCACGGGAAGTGCCAAAAGGGCCAAGGATCAGAAGCGTGATACAGGCACGTTCAAAATGACAAGCTCAGAAAATTTCATAAAGTCGGTAAAGACATGTCCTTAAACAGTCAAGCAATACAAATCGCCTACCACACAGCACATTAATCCCCATCTTCTACTACAGTCTTTCGTTTCATGCTTGAAGATTTTTCAATACTAAATTTTCCTCTCCCAAGTCAATTACGTGTTACTTCTTTCATTCGCTGTCTCCGGCGGATCTCCCCCACTGCAGAACTGGTTTTCATGCCCAAAACACGCGCTGAGTTTCTTCTCCTCATCTCAGCCCAGTACTCATCACCTCCACATGGCTTCCTCTGAGCAGTGAGGCAATAACTCACATAAATCCACTGCTTGCTTCTTGGTAGATGCTTTTCTGGGGCTATGCTTGACCCCACTGCAATGTGCTTTAGCGAGATTTCAGACAGCTGTGGCTGATTTCCCAGTATTGGGTATTTTGGGGAATAATCACTGTCCCCTCCCATACTGGAATCACTGTGTTTGTTCTCTGCTGCACTGCTACAGTACCGGTAATGCTGCTCTGAAACACACCGACCCCATCTGTAGGAATCCCACTGTGGTCTTAGTGTGCTTTACGCTGCCAGGGCAATGCTCCACCATTTATTGCCTTATCTTGTTGTACACGCCCCAAAGGTGCTGTTTGTTTTATCACTGCTGGTGTAACACGCACAGCACAGATAGCTTTAGCTGTGGTTTTCAGTTATTATCCCAAGTGGAGTTTTTGCTTTTGATCTACAGCATTCTCTTTTGTATTTACCAGATTTTTGACGATTAAGTCTCCAGACACAGACCAGCAGAAACTTGGCCCAGAAATTCAGGTTATCTGATTCCTTTTAAACACGCTCTCACTGTTACTTTCTATTTGTACCTCTGTCAATTAAGTATCATCAGAAAATCTGTTGCTTTGAAACTAGGCATTATATCCAGTCATTCCAACAGTGAAGCAGCCGGGGGTGTCCCTAGTGAGATGGTGTTCTACCACTGCTAAGTATGTCCCAGTTTAATCAAAAGAAGTCCTTCATCACTTCATTACTACACTTTTTATCTTGCACTGTTTCACTATGTTCAGACTTTGATACTTTCCCAAATGGATTTGTAATCACTGTAACAGCTTTCCCACCTATCACACTGTACAGTAGTCAAGCTTTGAGTTATTGTATTGAACCATTCCTTGCTTTAATCCCAATCTTCTACTGAATAAATCCTCTCATTTCAATTACAACTATCTTATAAATTCTACCGCTCACAACATGTGCATCGCCCTCCATGACAAAAGATAAATTTAAGCCATAGGTTGAAGATGCTTGGCAAAGATTGGGAACTTGCACAGACCACATTTATTTGCATCAGTCGCTTTATTAAGAGCTAAGTGTGGGACAGGTGCGGGAGCCCAGGGGAGAGCCCTGCCGAGCCGTGCCCTGTCTCTGCCTGGCACCAGGACAAGCCCAGGAAGGGACCAGGGACGGGACAGCAGTAGTGGCTCTTCCTAGCAACAGTATCCAGCATCTTGCTGCTAAGACCTCGATGAGCTGAGGTTATATCCTCATGGGGCACAGCCTGTGATGTATTTTCCCTTCCCACCCCAGCCCTTCCAAAACCCCATCAGTAGAGCACTCCCCAGGGCACAAGCTCTGCCCACAGGGTGACTACACCTAGGGGAAGAATGGCTTCTCTGCTTGACCTCGTCCCTGGTGTCAGCTAGATTCACCATGTGCTTCCTAATTCAGGTATTCAGGATTTCACGCTACTCTATTGTAAATATAAGCCATTTAGTTTTCACTTTCCCAAACTGAAGTGTGCCAATCTCTGCTGTCATTCCACATAAGCCCTTCCACATTTTGGATCGCCCTTACTGTCTTGCCCTCTATTTTAAACAGGTCTCCAATAACTCCCTCTGAGTGACCCAAACTGCACCATGCACAGCTTATTACCATAATGCTTTCTGGGTTTGCTGTTGGTTCTTCTTCCAGTAAGTCCAATATTAGATTTTTCATTCATGACTGTCAAAGGACACTCAGACAAACTACCCATCTTAATCCTAACTTCAGCATTACTTCAGAGCACCAGCAGTTCACTGTTCCACCTGCACTGGATAACAAGAAATTCACTGTTTCCTCACCCAGGTGCTCAGGACCAAAAAATCCCTTCTGCATCCACCATCCTAAAAGGCTCAGCACCAACAGGAAAATTCAGAAGAGCGTAAGATGCTTTGGGAATCCACTGGTAACCATCCTCTGCACTGAAAACTGTTATTCCTGCTCTCCAGTTCTGTCTCGTAGCAACCCATTTGTGTTCTCCAGAAGCTCCCCGTGTCCCACGGCAACTTGCAACCCCTCTGGGATTCCCAAATTCAGGGGAATTCCTTTCTCCACTGCCTGTGGCCACTGCTTCCTGAGGTGCTTGCCTTTACAGTGGAAACAGCTTGTTATCCTTAATGTCTAATTTTGTTCTCCCTTCATAATTAAAGTATGCATACAGCTAACATGCAACTACATATGGATTTTGCAATAAGAGCACTGGTGTGCTACCATATATTACTGCCAGGCTGCATTCCCCGTTATTGCCCTTCTTCTCCAGCAATGTTTTCTCCCAGAACTTGAACATTTGTCTGTTCTCTGTCAAATACTTCTGTCACCCTTCAAAATACTATGTTTTCCTTTCAGACTGCAAAAATGCTTTTCATGTAAAGTCCTGCTTTGTTTCCTATCCAGCCCTCCTGCCTCAGTTTCACAGATCACTATGACATGCAGGAAGGACACTACTTTCACGCTAAGGGCCAGGACCATTGCTTGGAGATCAGAGGACAGAGCTCTTTGAGTAAGTAGTAATGGGTTGAGATTCCTCTGCTCAGCATCACAATCTTCATGAGCTACCACCATTGCCTTTTTACTGTCTTCTAGCTAGATTTTCATTAACTGTTTCAAAATATGTTTTCTTCTTATACTAAGTTTCCCATTTCCCTTGCTAAACTTTTTCCATTTGTGTAGACATCTGACTGCCCCTCATTTGTCTTTTTGTCTTCCTTAAAAATTAATATTCATAAATCAGAAATCAAACCTGTAGTAACTCATTTCCATTACAATGAATACAGACCTTTTATATTTGTCCTTCTCATCCACATGCCTGTATTTCTTACTTGCTCTTCCGTGTACTTGATTTTGTCCCTTGAAACATAGTTTTAAAACTCCCTTGGAACACTGCCTACTCTTTCATATGTTCTGTTATTTGAGATGTAAGCCGTCTTTTTGTTGAATTAGTATAGTTTCCAAATCTAGCCCAGGCTCCAACAAAATCAGCACCCCTCCCATGAGAGTCATGCACTGCCTCTCCCATGTACAGTAGGGTTTGCAGCCTGTTCACACCTCTCCCTGCTCCCTTGTCCCTAGGAGGAGCTCTCCTAGTACCACTTCGCCTCCTCCTGCTCTGAAATGAGCTGGTAGTGAAATCCCCTCCTGCAAATTTAAGCTTGTGTGCATGTTGAGAGCACCAAGCTGCCAAACAAGGCTAGTAAGCAGATGACACACACTTCTTACACCTGAGGGTGAGCTCTGGTTTCTTTTTTTCATTGTGTATTGTCTGCATCCTCATGACATTGATTTTTCTTTTTCCCCCAGTGAAGATGGAAACGTGTCCCATTTGTAAAACTATAGAACAAAACTACTGTGTAGCCCACTTAAAATTGCAGGAAACTTTAGTCATTGGGCAAATAGATTTAAAAAAAAGTATAAATCAGATAAAAAAAATGCTTTAAAAATTATGACCACTTGCCTCAAAATAGAAACTAACCATCCTTAACAGGCATGGAGCTTCTATAGCTATTTTTTTAGTGCTTAGTATTTGTTACAAGACATCCTCTCCAAAGGAAAAGAGCCTCCTCCAAAGCAGCAAGGAAAGAATAAACACACTCAAAAAGACAAAACAAAGGTCCTAAGCTGACTGGAGTACTCCATTAGTCCCTCCACCTTCTTCCAAAGTGTAAGCTGTACAAGGACTATTTGTACAAGGACAGGACTGAGGACTATCTCTACCTACCCACATACTACTAACAGCATGGCCAAAATGGAAGCATATATAGCTCTAATGGGCCTACCACCAGCGTGCCGCAAAGGTCTTAAAAAGCATTCCTAAGTTTTTATTTTTACCAGGTAATGGAAATTGAGTACAGAAGAAATTAGATGCTTTACTTACGAAATAGAAATTAGGCCCCCTTCATATAGCAACAGGGTAAAATTTTGTCAGTAAATATCTTTCTATAACCCAAGTAGAAAAGTATACCCTAGTCTCAACATAATTGCAGCACTGCTATCAAACCATGATGCGCTGGAGTGGTGCATTTCCCTTTAATTAAAACAGAATTACATAAATGAACCCTTCCATCTGATACGCCAACCCACTTAATCATCTGAAAAAAGAAACCTGAACACTCTAATTATTTGCTTTCCGAAGGGTCAGAAGTCCAAAAACACACATGGAAGCGATGCAAAACCTCTGAGAGCAGAGCTGTCAGATCTGAAGCCGCGGCTGTCGGGCTTTGTTACCTGCAGTGCAGAGCAACGAACCCAGGGCTGGGCGAGTGACCGCTCCGCAGCCACAGGGAGGAGGCACGCAATACATGAGCACGTCTGTGCTTCTCCTGCTTATCTCGGCCTGCCTGCCTGATACAGCACTCAGCTGCTGTTAATAAACCCGTCTTTTGCCATGGTAAACTTGTACAAATGTGGACGTTTGTCTACCAGCTGTCACCAGGCTGTCCTGGACGCATGTCGGCAATGGCAGTGCTCACAACTTTCCTTCAGCTCTGAAGCTGGAGGCTGAGCCTCCTCCGGGTCTGCTCTCAGACACAAGGAAGAAGAAGGGCAGGAGGAAGAAGCCTGCATTGTGCATGTCCTGCACTAAGCAACACGAGAACCGTGCCAACAACAAGGCCACAAGAGGCCAGTGCAACCTCCAGGCTAACAGGTAACTGAAAAAAGCCCCCCCCCAAAAAAACAAAAACCACCAAGCTTCATCCAATACTTTTAAAACAATATACTAAGTGGGCCAGGTGCTTTCCACAACCATTCCTGCAGTAAAACTTCACTTCAGATATTACGTAAGGCCAGCACAAAAGTACCAGTCATCGAACAGTAAAGAAAATAAGATTTTCCTGATGTGTTATCTTCTTTGGTGTACTACGGAAAGCTTCTAGATTCTAGATTCAGAACTTTTCAACATATTTTCAGAAGTCTTAAGCTCTGTTATTTCCATTTTTTTCCTTTGCATGTTAAAGATGATGCTTTAAGAAAGGATACTACCCATTCTCAATCTACTTAGATTTCCTTTGTATCATACACTAAGAAATCCATTAGCTGAAGACCCTGACTGGCTGGAGTAAATACAACTGGTTTACATCAAATGAAAATCACAACAAATGAAAATGCAAGTATTTAAAAAAAAAAAAAAAAAAGAGGTACGTATCTGTCAATGCCAAACAGCTCAGATTTGACTTTCATGAAGGATACCTGTCTTTCCTATTGCTCAAATCAATTGCAGAGTCCCTAGCTTTGATTACAGTTTCAAAGAGAAATTTGGTAATTTACTCTATTAGGGAGAAAAGCTCTGAACCCTGCTTTCCCTGCCTTTTTTTTAATGTCTTGTTACATAACTCAATAACCCCAAATTTATGGGGGTAAAATTAAAACCTGTCACCAGCACCAACGTCCTTTACCAAAAGAAAGGAGTTTATTAACAGTGAGAAGTGTCTGAGCTGGAAGGAGTACAAAAGCAGGTAAGCCCGGGTAAATTCAATGTACCAGAGGATGCAGTTAGGATTTTTTTTGTTTTGTTTTTTGAGAAACAGTTGAGTAGAAATGCCTTTCTTGCAATATCGTTCATCAATACTGAACTCTGCAAGTCAAATCTTACTTATTGTAGGCCCAAATGTTTGTCTCAGTGAGACAGATGGCTGTTCTGGCTGCTGAAGGAGACCGATGGACGAGTTAGACATACGTAAGATCGAGCAGTGACGTTAAGTGTTGTTTTAGCGTGGTAGAACATGAAATAAAGCACCAAATAGTGAGCTCTCCTGATGCACTGCCAAAGTTGTGAAATTAACTGACCGCAGCTTATGCCTAATCATGTATTTTAAAACACTGTAAACAAGGTCAACTAAGGAACAAAAAGGCAGCTAAAGGTCTGCCCACTTTGTAAAATAAAGTAAGTGCAAGTCTCAGACTGAAACCTTGGCTTTTACTGAACTGCAGCAAAGAGGAGAAGTAAATCTATCTTTTGCCTGAGCACACCGCTTACTGCACAGTCTCTCTTGAATCTGAAAGGTTCATACTCAAGCTCTTACTTAAGGGTAGTACCCACGATCCCTGAGCATCAATATTAAATGTCAAAATTATAAGCAGTGATTAGGGATGGAATCCCCACATTTATATCTAAAAAGAAGAGACATTAAACAGCATCTTTGAAAAGATGCAAAGCATCAAGTTCAACCCAGTTCATCACAGGTTCTCCTGCCTGTTTAATTTTTTTACTGATTTGACTCAAATGGCCAGGCTCTCACTCCTAGTGGTTTTCGAGAAACCTCAGGGTGGGGGCATTGGAAAGAGGTTGCTGAGTATCTTAAGGGAAGAGCACCTCGGTCAGGTGCTTTGTCCGGCCTGCCTGGGGTGGCTTCATTTGTCTTTTCAACCTGAAAACTATCCCATTTGTCCCTTAATTTCCCCCAAAATGCTAACTGTGAACATTTGGACAGATTCAGTCAGAATGAAGGGGGAACACAGAGACAGAGCGCTTCTGTAATGTAATACTTATTCCAAAACATTCTCAGGTGTTCAACATGAAAAATGAAAATAAAATAGTCACTAACAGTAATAAATTAGAGAAGTTAACACTAGCCTACAGGAAATTGTTCCTTGTAGTTTCTAGTAAAGAATTACCAAGCTCACTAAATGTCAACATCAAGAAACAATTTTCTTGATTTACTGAAACTATAAAGGTGGCTATACGTAGTTCAAGAAAGTATGTTTTTTCCCCCCCCCTCCTTAACCTTCATAAAATAATTGCCATTAGTAGGACTTCATGGATTACACTGGAAAATAATGGGTCTGAAATTGTTTATGAATTAAAGCTCAGCTTTCTGCTTGAGGTTTAAAATTTCCATTGCATCTTGGAGTTGCTAGATAGGTTGATATACAATGGATTTGGACAATACTGGGGCAACAGAACACAGACTGGGAAGGGGAAGCAGTTAGAGGAAAAAGGAGAAGAAGGGCTGAAATAATCCAGTCCTCTTTTTGCATGAACGAGCCTGGGGACTAAACTAAATATTTATCTGCAGGACAGGAATTCTTTATACACTGTCCTTGTGTCTTTAGCTGCAGAGCAAGAAAAAGAAAAAAGAAGGTCATTTTCATCTCGTTTAGATACTGGCCCTACTGCTAAAACTTACAACAAAGGTACTATTAGTAATGGGAAAATATGCTAAATAGACCACATACCATTAAAAGCCTAAAACATTTGGGTCATAGTGAGCTGTCAAAACATAATAAATAGCTGTTTGTATTGCTCTGAATTAAGGTTAGTGATTTATTTATTTTTTAATAGGAATGTAATTTCTGAGGTGCAGAGTACTGCAGTGATGTGCTGAGTCTCTGCAGTAGGCCAGTGCTGGCGGAGCCGGCCACTGAAACCCATCCAAAGCTCTGCCTAGCTGCTCTCACTGCCCCATCCATTAATGATCACCTGAAATAATTCACTCTTTTGGCACTTCGCAGAGCTTCGTGGTCAGAAAAACAATGGCTATGCAATTCAAGATGCAACTTGATACGAGAGAGGTTTTTGCGAACTCGCAAAATAAATATTCCACTTCAAGAAAACCTATTCAAAACAACACAGGTCCTGAACTCTATTTTGTGCTAGAGACAGACGTGCTATGATAAAAATTTTCAGCCAAAATATCATAGCCACAAAATATTTTTTTAACATCTCCCAAGGGTGTTTGTGCAGCATTCCACTTCTTTAATTTAAATAAAACAATGCAAAACAACAACAAAAAATAAAGAAAAACCATGAAATTTGCCCTCTAGAAACGTGTCCTTGTTGACTGCCTCCCAGTAATTACTGAAAGGAATGCTCTGCTGCAGAGAAATACAGAGGTTCTTTACTGTCTGTCACAAACAACATACTTTGTGGTTCACAGGTGCAAAACCAAACAGACTGAACGCACATTAAATTCTAATGCCAATGAGTTGTGCAGTACAAAACTACAGTCACCGTTTTTTGAGTGATTAAACTGAGGGAGTAAGAAGTTTCAGTCCAAGGACTATGCTGAAAGTATTTGCCATTTGTTGGTTCTCCCTCCTCTACTTTTTTTTTTTCTTGGCCTAGGCAACTACATACATGCACAAAATACGCTATTCAACTTATTTAGCTGTTTAAATTTAACTATTTTAATTTAATTTAATTATTTAGCTGGTTTATTTAAAACCCTTACTCTGCTCAAAAATTAGATTTCTTTTCTTTGCTTCGTGGCAGGACACCTACCCATGTGAAGGTACTACTGGCCCAAACGAAAGGCTCCAGCAAACCAACCAAAACAGAAGGGTGCTGGGGGTCAGGCTGACATAACAGCATCCCCTGGAGGTTATTAGGATTTGTTGTAGCAGCCAGAGAAAACCAGACTCCCTGATACCTCCTGCCTCATCCTGTGCAGATTTTCTTCAAATGGTTAGCAGCCTATTTGCGATGTCACTGCCTCATTACATTAAAAGATCTGACAAAGACTGTTCCTTAATCAACATCTAAGGATGCTATCATTATCCCATGAATTTGTTTATACTGGTAATTAAACAAGCTGAACACATTCAACAGACTAAATCCAGAAATATGCAGGGAACTGATATACAAATTTCCCTGCTCATGCTTTTATCTCCCTTGCAGGCCTCCTGCCTTCCAGCAACAGCTTTTCCTTTTTTTTTTTTTAAGAACATTTTCAAGACTTTGATTTGATAAAGTTCATTATACAGACTAAGCTGATGAAACTTCAGATTCTTTCAGACACTTCTGCCTGCAAAATCAGAATGCTTCAGACTTCTCAGATTCATCCCAAAGCATGTTTCAATTCTTTCTGATTTTGCTGAAGGAATCTAAGCAAATATAATCTATGGTTATAACCTCGTACACCAAGCCATAAAAACAGATCCATAAAACAAGAGGTGACAAATGGTATGTGGAAAAGCAAGCTACTTCAGTTTGTGCATTTCTGTACCTCACACAATTCTTCCATAGGTCTTATGTCTGTAGTGTCTCTCCGGGGCATATATATTTGCTGAGAAGGAATTCTAAGCAAATAATCTCATCCCAGTCTTCTCTGTACCCTACCAAGACTCAAACTGTTCATGTGACACCACCAAGCACGTCACTGAGCGTCTGTGCAGACACAATGACATCACTCAATTTCAGTGCAATACTGAAGGCTTTTAAGTAATGGCTGTTCAGCACTGCACACATTTTTCACAGTGAACGATGATATAACTGCTTTATACCTTGAAACTGCATGCTTTCACAAACTCCTGAAGGCTCCATGCTGTTTCTGTAACAGGGTTGCTTACACACAGCTCCTAACAAAGAACACCAACACCTGAACCAGTTTCCACCAGATTGTGCTAGCAAAATGCACTATGTGGTTATAGCGTATTTTGTACTTATATGTTGCCACTTGTGGACAACCTGGAGTTGCTACTGTTTATTGCAGCTAATGTTTTTGTTGCAAGACACCCTACCACTTCTAAGAGAAGGGACGAAAACAGAGCAGCTGATGGCTGTATCCCTTTGAAGCTACCTTCCTCACACAGCAGCCATTGAGGGTGAGAAGTAACTATGAGGAGTTAAATACACACTCAGCCCCAAACTATTAGATCATGGAAACAAAATCCATCCACCATTATTTGGTACACTAAAGATGAGAATATGTGCAGAAAGGAGATCAGAAAATAGGGTTTCTAAAACAATGAACATCCGCAGCTCAGCGCAGCCTGGCATTTCTGCATGCTGTCAGGTTTGTGGTGTGCCTGAACATCTGTACTTTGCAGCACCTGCAAAGTTGCAGAAGGAATTATCCAAGTAAATTGTGTAACTCTGTATTTTCATCCTCGAACTACTTACTAAGTCTGCCTTATTCAGAATCTAAGACAACTTGCAAAATTCCTACAGTGTTATAAATGAAAGCCCTTCCCAAATATACCCTAGGCACTTTGGACTGCTGCTGGGGCTACTGAGAGCAGGTAGGGCATGTCACCAGGCTGGCCCTCCTGGAGCAGGGACCATTTCAAGACTGCCAAGTTACAGGAAACACCTCCTTCTAGTTAGGTAATCTCTGCCAAGTTGATAATGACCACAGAAGTCACCAATGTTGCAAGTACTAAGTGGCAATTTCATTAGCAATTGCAGCCAAGGTATTGAACAGCAAATGGGGAGAGAAATCAGCGAATGCTGCATTGAATACATTGGTCCTATACACACAAGAGGGTTGAAATCAGGGAGCAGAAAAGCTGACTTGCGAAAAAATAAAATAAAAATAAATAAACCAACCTCACTAGAATTCGTCTCCCATTTGGATTTAAAAAAGGAAAAACCCTCTCTTTGATTCCAGACAAATCAATGCAGCCAATACTCTGCTCTGAGAAATTGCTCCAAATACTCAAGTCATTCAAGTAGTCTAGGGATTATCTCAGTCTCCATCAAGGTAAACAATCCAGTACCATTTTTAAATACCAATCAAAGAGAACCGATAGAAAAGCAGACACTTAAAATGGTAATGAAAGAGAAACAGCTTATCCAGATATAATCCCATTTCAGACCCAGTATTGGGAGCTTTTTATTTCTGTCTCTACAGCAGCTGAGAATAAATGAGAGCCCTCGCGAATGTACTAATACCTGCAGTCACTCTGCATCCACGGCACTGAAAGCTCATCGGGCAGGTCAACTTTTTACGCTGCTGGCTAGCCTGCCAAGTTGTTATTTCTGTCTACACTGGGGGCACCACCCCTCCCCTTGCCTACAGGTTCCCTGCTGAGCATCCTGGATAACCTGCAACAGTGATGTGACAAGTTGTGTATTTAGGTATTAACTGAAGCATTACCTAGTGAAAATGGAACAAAACAAAAAAGCATCAATGGCTGAGTGAGACAGGCAATACTGGCACTAGTTAGCACTCTGTTTTGATATTAAACAAAGATTCACTAAGGAGGTATCAGTTCCCAGAGGTTAGGGATTTAGGAGTATTTTCCTGATGTATTCTATTTCACTGCATAAAGAAATAGATATGAAACTACAAAGCTTTCTTTTTTAAATCCTAGATCAGCATATATTAAGAAACATGTAAGCAAAGGCAGGGGTACTGTACATCATTCCAGGGCACCCAGTGTGTTCCAACAAGTGCACAGCAATGCCCTTCTCTCTCCTACAGGCACTTGTATGCTCAGTACCTCTGCGAGCATAACACATCCAAACACAGAGTGCTGGGATGATACTGCCAAGGCATCAGCTTGTTGCCACTACAGCGATGGCTTTGTAATGGCCCTACTTACAGAAAATGGGCCACAATCGCCAGTTTACTACTTCGCAGTTGCATGGCGAGGTTCTTCATGAGTTCGCTGTTCAGCACAGGTAACTGCTTTCAGGCTGCCTCTGTTGTGTCTCTTAATGAAAGCATTAGGAGTTATACTACCCTGCCATTACACTCAGGCTCGCAGAGAAGGAGCTATAAAGGAAAGGCATCGCAGGTGTAATTAATGGTGAGAGCACTGCAGCTGAGAGAGGGTACCTCTACTGAGAATCACCCAGGGAAACCAAAGACAAAGTTAGTCCTTAAACTGCTGACTACAGAAATAAGTTCTGATCCAAAAATCAAATTGACTGCAATTAACAGGTACTACCTGTTTTGTCCTGCTCTGCCTTAAAGTTGCTGTGTTATTGGAAGACCCTTTCAGGCTAACGCTAACACACAGCAAAATTACCACCTCCCAGCATTTACCCTCAGCGAGCTAGACCACATTTGTGCAGTAATAAAAGCAGGATGCTTCCCGCCAGATATCGCAATGATCATCATTTGGAGCATGGCAGTGGGCTCCTCACTGACAACAGGAAGGCTGGGCATGCACAAACAGCTTCCAGGAGGCAACAGAAAGCAGCGGCAGCATTTGGGAGCTGATCTCCCCTGGCACTGACAGTGCACAGGGTCAGACAGAGGAGCATCGAGAGGCTGGAAGGAGAGAACAGCAGGCAGGCACCTTCCAACAGCAGCTGCTGACGGGAAGGCCTGGTATGTGGGAAAACACTGAAGAAAGAACAGAAGATTATTTTCCTCTTCTCCCAAAGGGTCTACAACTCACGACCGCTAATCTCCTTCCCTATTTTTGCCTACATCCTAAATGTACCCATCTGACCTCTTTATCTTTTCATACTCTTATTACCTATAGTTCTCTTGAGGAATTCTCTCTGGATATTTTACACTTTTCTTATACTCATTACTGTGACCGAAAGCTCCTATAAGAAGGCAAATGCTTCAGAGCTCCTTCCTTGTTAAATCTCAAAAATCTCATCAATAATAAAACATTTTGCTGTAAGTGACAATTTGCAATGGCTTATTTGCGCTCCAAGACTCTGACACCAAGGAAGAGAAATCCTTCTGTGATGCACCAAATCCCCAATCAACCGGAAAATTAGGAAGAATAATGCAAAGCTGCAGATCTGTGTAAATTCATTTTCCATATTCATCTTCCACAACTAAGTTTCAAAAAGTGCTGACTAATTCTGGGTGCCCACACAGGCAGCAGGCACCGGTGTAGAGCCAGGCCGACTTATCTCCGTGGCTTTTCTTGTGCCTCTGTACACTTGCAATAGCTGACAAGATTTCTCTCTGTTTGGGAGTATAATTTAGGAACAAATTCTCTTTGGGGAGGAATTGCCCAGTGCTGGGATACAATTCAACTGAAGTTCAAACTTCAGAGTCTATAAAACTACCTATAACTGTATCTTGAACAGGGAAAATAAATTTAGGGATGTACACAGGAGAGACAAATCACAGAGATAAGTATCATACATAAATCTACAGAAGCTATGTAATTACTGCATCAGAGATCCATGAATAATCTCATTCCTGTTTAGGACAGAGATGCTGATATATTAAGGATGTCCCTGCAGGAGTGCTGCAGTTCAGGCCAGACGCCCACTTCTGAAGTGACCATCATCATCGTTCCCACCTCACTGCATGGTGGTTTGCACTGCAGCAAGGTCTAGGAGCACAAAAACTGGATTCCTGGAGAATAAAACTCTGAAATCCAGGAGAGTCCTTGTCTTTCTGCAGCCGCAGTCCAGCCACCTAAGGGGACCAAGCTCGAGTCAGTCTGCACAAACTCTCCTGTACCTGTCAGTGGATGTCAGGGCCCAGCACCAACTGTGTCACCCTATGATGCACCAAGTCCATGCAACAAAACTTGTACTGAAGTCTTGCCATACTTTAAAGATGGCATTTCCACTTTCAGCTGGGTTTCTCCAAGAAGCGAGGCTTTCTTAACCACCCCATGCTACTGCCCGTGTGTCCTTCCCCAAAGATTTTGGGTGGCGGTGTCAAAGCTTTGGAGACGCAAACCATTCCTGAGAGCAGGCAGCCAGGCAGAGGAGAGCTGTTCCCCAACATCCCTCCAAGGCTGTGGGTTACACTTAGTGTTCGTTAGATGACATCTGCTAACGAGGTAGTTGTTCTGACTCCCCGGGAGAGGGAACGGCCCCAAGCTGGTGCCTTGTGAGGGAACCCAGGGCCCAGGCAGGAGACACAGAGCTGCCGGGACACCAGGCCTCACCGTGCTCTTGCTGAGAGCACGAGCAACAGGTTCAGAAGCATTTCTGCACCTCATATATATAAAAATGATCTCTCCCCTGAAAACTGCTTTTAACACGAACATGTTAAAAGGGATAAATGGTCAAACATCTGATGCACTGCTCACATTTTGCCATTTTACCAGCTGTAGCAAAGCAGGCATGCTCTTACGTGAAACATCATGCAATACCTTTTGTAGTCACATGAGCTGGCATTGCCAGTCGCTGTGTTAAAACCTGAATTCCTCCTTCTGTAAATATTTTTTTCCTTCCTAGTGAATGTGGAAAAACATCATTCAGCTCTAGGAGCACCTCTGCAATTATCTTAAAAGATTGTACAAGCCAGTGCACAGCAGCACCAGCCAGAGACGGTCATTGCTGCAATATTATTTTCCCTTCATCTAATTCCATTTGCAAGACCTCTAGAGGGCAGTGAATAAAAGAAAATAAAGTACCAGAAATAGCCAGAAATGTTAAATACAATATTAAAAACTGGGATCTCCTCTAATTATTCCCTTGCATTGAAAGCCTTCTAGGTAATTCTATGGATTTATGGATTAACGCAATGGGATTTCCCCAGCCCCAAATCCTACGCTCTGCTGCAGTTTGCACTGACAGACCTTACAGCAATGCATTTCCCCAGTCATTTACTTCATTAAGCAGAAATCACTTTCTTGCAACTAAGCTAGAAAATGCAGCAGGCCATCTTTTTTCCATGGTGCTCACAGGCAAACAAAGTACTTCTTTTCCTTCAGAAAGTCACACTAAGCCAAAACAAAAGGAAAACACAGTCTAGTAAACAAGAACTACAGCATAATGTAGTCTCATATAACTCCTCTTTGATTTTCATGCATGTACTGGACACAGATTCAGGCATGCTGCTAATAGCTTCATTATTCATTTCATGGTAGGATATACAATTAACCCATTACCCAAGGAAAATGTAAATTCTAGGATAAAACTTGATTTAGGCACAACAGAAAAAAACTGGAGAATAGATACAATATACTTTACCTTATATGGCCCAGTAAGAATAGCAATCAATACAGCACCAGCCCACCATTACATTATTTCAGCTATGCTTTAGTAACTTTTTATGGCTTTACCAACCTTTGTGTGACTCAGAAGTTAGCTATGCAATTACCACAGGCAGAGCTGTCCTCATGGTGAGTTAATGCCCTGCTTATTTTTGGAATGCAGAACAGGTGTTAATGCATCTACAAACACAAATAGCTGAGAGTGCAACAAAATAATGCCTGAAAATGTGTATGTTAACAGGTGATGTCAGGGCCCCATGGGCACTAACGCACCTTGCAGGCCCCCTGGCTTGCCCTCACTGGGGTGGTGGGACAGCACACTGCGCTGGTCCCCAGCAAGGCCCCATCGTTGCTGTGCTCTGACACTTGCTGAGTGCAAAAAGGAAAAAAACAACTCCCCCCAAAAAAACAAAGAAACCATGAACAGGAAGTCAGTGGTGTATTAGAGCTCTATCTAGACTCCTGGGTGATGCAAGTTGTCACTGCTCCCCAAAAGTCAAAGACACTGACAAGTAATTCTTACCTGTCACATTATTTTTAACCTTGTTCATTAATGTTAGTGCCTCCTGTCTCCACAGTCTTGTCATTCCCTTTCTATCAGTGGTTTCTGTTGTATGAGTTCTCTTACACTGAAAAGAGCTAGCGAGGTAACAGATGCTTTTGTCATTTGCATTTGTGAAGATACAGACTTACGTGAACTTCTGAGCCTTCTTCATGCTCCATCGAAGTTTGCTGCAATGTCTTTGAGTGATGTCCTAAAGGGACAAAAAATTGGGAAAAAGTTATTCTTTCTCATTTAACAGAATGCAACTAAACAATTTTGCTAATATTTACACTTTCTGTCCCATCCTGAAAGAACAAATAATGCATGCAAGTGGCAAAGGAGTGAGGAGACTGCAAAAAGCCATTTGACTTCTTGCCAAACTCCACGCACCAGATATGTTTTTGAAGGTCCCTTATTCCCCTCCTAATCTTTTTTCTAAAATTCTCAGACAAAACTGAGCAGCAACTCAAGCTATTTTCTCTTATCACAAAGCTTCTTATATTTAGTAAGTTCTGATGTGTAGAGCAAAGACACTTGTATAGAAACATCATTACTGTTGTGAAGTGGAACTGACATTGAAAGAAAAGGACTATCTAGGCACAGACAGCCATGCTAGTGAGAGGACCACTTTGGCTGGTAACGTGAACTTACAAAACACCTGGTTTAAAAGCCAGAAAGGAAAACAGATTTGACTGAATTAGTTTCAAAGCCAACTAAACTGCAGTTTACTCACAAAGCCCACATCTGCACACATCCACTAAAGCAGATAGAAATATGCAACCCCCTTTAGCAAATGCCTGGAAAAAAATTAAGGCCCGAAGCTACATGTCAGTCTGAAGTAATTGAAAAAATGGTGAGAAAATAACACATTATATAGCTCTACAGCCAGAAAATAACTATATTCCAACTACAGAAATAAAATCAAGTGCTCTGGGACATATCCTCACTGATACTTTTCACTAATGCTCCCCTAAAAGTCTGCAAAACATTAACCACGTTACTATGGAGTCAAATGTCAGCGTGAAAGGAAGAAGTTATGTGTTGCCTTACTGAGGTAGCCTGGAGGAATTTCCTTTCTCTCGGGAAATATCACTCTCCTGCAGATAGTGCTCTACCTCTGGACTTCCTTTTGTAGAAGGAAACAGGTAGTGCAATGCACAAAAGCAAAAAGTCAAAAATGAAAATAATTGACAGAAGCAAACAAAAAAGGAAAGGAAGAATCTATCATGAATTTAAAAAAAAAAAAAACTAGCTCAAAAAGGGTCAACAAGAAGAAAGAGATGCGTGGCAAGGCTTTGGAGCAGCAGCTTTGGGTCATGACAGCCCTGGGCAAATCATAGATACTGTTACAACTTCGTCAGCGAGTAAAGATGCCTACTGCTGCACACACCAGCAGAATGACATGGTACACAGAAATTAAGGAGGATAGAAGTGCTGCTAGTTCAGGATGTTTTGGAAGTGGAATTTTTCTTCTTTAAAGTTAAAATAGGTTGCATGGCATTCTTCACAAGATCTTCCATTCGGCACGAGGTCGCTCCTATTTTGCTATGCAGTTTTTATACTTTCTCAAGTTACCCATAAGAGCTCTTCAAAAAGATTAAACAGAAATCCAGATGGCTTGAGAAATTATTTCCTGATGACCACAAAGAACAAAGAAGGGATGAGAGGATGAATCCACAATTTAAGCATGAGGGGCGGGGCAGTCCTGACTAGTGCATGCCAGGAGGGTCGCTCATTCCATCTCGGAGGTAATCTACATCACGTCCAGGCTGTGCTCCTAAAACAAGTGGCAGCACTGCTTCTGAGGTGAAAGAGCACACCTCAGGCTGGAAACCACAAGGGACGCTGGGCATCACCTTCCCCACAGCACGCAGAAACGCGCTGTTCTGCAAAGTGGACAAGGAGAGGGACGTACAGGAGGCACAATTAAGAATGCTTCTGCTGGTCTGTAATCTCAGTTATATACAGCCCTGCTTACAAAAATCGTTTGTTTGAGTGGGAGCCAGCAACTCCCCACCCCAGGCATACAGGCCTCTGCAAACTAAACAAACTGCCTGGGTAGAATTAAAGCGCCCTCCACAAGCAGATTAAAGAAAGTGGCCATAAAAGTAGCACAGACAACTATCCTCTCTTTCACCCTGGAAAACAACCATGTAATTGAATATAAACTAAGAGAAGCTGGATTCTTTGAAACGACTTGCTTATGGTTTGCTCCTCCGGGAGTAATCCAAATGCTGTAATGCATTCCAGCATTAATGCAACAGAAACTTTCATTTCAACTGAACAAGTAAATACAAAAGGTTACGTCTCAAACAAAGACTTTGCACAAAACCACAAACCTAGACTCGCTCTGGCTCATTACAAAACATTATTAGTGTGAGGGCTTGCAGCTGAAGGCACTGTGAGGACCTGTTCTTCAGGCTAGGAAGATGAGGCCTACAGCAGATGAGACTTTCCTGATGCAGACCCTTTGGGCCCTTCCCATCCTAAGGCAGCACTTTTCAGACCATGTCTCAAGAAATGAAACCCATCCTGACCAGTTGCTTTTGCACAGGTTGGTATTTCTGGCTGCTGTCACTGCTGTTTGTAACACACTTTTTACACCTGGAGTCGTTTGCTTAGGCAGCTGCAGAAAGATGTTTCAATGCCCAAGGCACAAGCTCCTGCCTTCTCCTTTCTTCCTCTTCCTTCTCCATCACGCCAGGGACTTCTTCCAGCCACTGCTGCAACCCTGCTCGTACAGGGAAAAACGCACCAGCTGGCAATACTCAGGCATATTTGCTCCATTTCATGGTCTTTTGCCTCAGATTTCTTGCACATCTGGTTATGCAGAAAATTAGGTAAAATAATACTATAGCAATAAAGCTGAATTACTGCAGAAAGCAATCTGGCTACGCAGGTCACTGGCAAATCAGAAAGGCTCCTGTGAACCTACTACTAGCGTAGTGAGGAGGGGGTAAATCACTAAAACACTGAAACATTTAATCCAGAACTTTGAAATAATCCCAAATCTATTTTCTGACTTTATCTCGTTAGCAAGTACATTGAGAAGCTCCTGGTAAGCACAGTCATTATGCTAATTAAAAACCAAAAATAAAAACTGGAAAATAAGAGTTAGCTTAATTGGAACAGGTAAGGCTTCATGTTCCCTCTCCACCATCAGTGCTATTGCCCTGAATCTTTAATTAGAGCAAAATGGACTTCTGCCTTCAGGCACTATGATTTACAGTTGAAATCAAAATGCGTGTTGTATTCAGAAATTACCTGGGCACCTGTACATGCTACTGAGCAACCTGGCGAGAGCCTCTACATCAGGACTGGGGGAATGCACTGAGAAAATCTCAGCTTACCCAACCTGCAGACTACCGGCGTCCTGCTGCCAGCCCCAGGAGGAAAGCGAGGTAACCTGGTCACTGCCTGACTCTGTATTCACCCCTGCTTTCAGACACAGCTGGAATTCCCCCCCTCTGCACTGGCCCTACCTCTTCACAAAGCTGGTTGTGCTGTGAAGTGGAGCCTAGGAGCTTGGACAGTGCTGAGGTGTATTTGAAGCAATTTGCTCAATGAGGTTGTCCTTTCTTTCAATTTTATTTTATTTTTTTTAGAATGAGCTCTCACTGTCACTATTTTACTTCAACTAGAAAACAGTGGATAATTAAGAGAAAACTTTATCGAAAATCAACAGAAATAAAAAAGAACAACTCTGGCATCCAAATGAAGGCATTTCACAATTCAAGTCTACAAGAACTTAGTTCATTCACATTCAGGTTTCTGTTGTGGTTTTTGGCTTAATTTAGATATGGTTCCCTAACCAGAAAACCACATGGGAGACCCCATGCATCAGCTGGCAAGCAAAGATGGACAAGCATCCAGTCCTCCACACAAGAAGAAGAAACCACCTGCGTATGGCACAGGTACAGCACGGGGATGGAGCTGCTCGGCAATGAGCAGAAATACTGGGGAGACCACAGAGCATCACAGCAATACTGGAATGACAAACCAGAACTCGGCTGGAGCGGCATCCACCCAGTGCAGGAAGAAAATTCAGACTCTGCTCTGGAGTGGTGTTCCCCAGCGAGGCAAGGCGCCCAGTCCTGGGCACTGAGCTTACAGACAGAGGGAGAGCACTCTAACAGCACTCAGCAACAACAGGAGTATTAAGGGATTTGCAAAATGCATCCTGTGAATAAAGACTGCAAGAATAACAACAATCACATTCATTAAAGTGTTATAAAGAGGAATTATTTACAAAGGAAAGTAACTGTGAATGGCAGAAAAATACCAGACTTCTGAGCTTAATACAACAGAACCTGCAAGGGTGATAAAAGCAAACAGAGATGGCTTTACCTACCCGAATTACCAAAAACCCTGCCTGCCCACAGCCTGAAAAAAGCTGCAATACCACTTCAGATGCAATTCGAAACATTTCTATCAATGTAAGTAAATAGAACGACCATCCTATCTTGCCCAAACTGAGATTATTTATACATAACTTGAGTTTAGCCCCCGATTAAATTCTGCTCGTGTTTCATTTTTCAGTCTGTCCATAAAGACCTTGCAGCTGCTGGCAGACCTCTCCGAGGAAGCAGGACATGCACTTGGAGCAAACTGGCCAAGGCCAAGAAAGCACAAAATTGCTGTTGCAGCTTAATAAATAAAACAATGGCCAGGTAAATCCTACCAAGATTTACATCTGTGTGTGAGAAAGGGAGGAGGAAACGTACATTGCACTCATACTGCAAGTACAGTTAACTCACCTCTGTCCTTTTGGTTCTACTCGATACATATGGTATACCTTGACTTAGGTGAAACAGAAAATGTGAACACGTAATAGGAAATTGATATAACTCTATTCTAAGAAGACAAAATTTCTTTCCTTTTCAATGTCTCTCCCTTTCAACAGTCAGCATCTGAAGCACCTGGCCCTACTTGCTCTCCTCAGAGGTGCTGCTGAAGCTGATGGCAGGCAAGCAAGGGACAAAGGAACACGGCAGAAGCAAGAAGCCTGCAAAAGGGTTAAGATGATGGCAGCAGTGCTGCTGGCTCCGAAAAAAATATGTTACAAAGCAGCAATCTAAATCTGAAAGAGTCTGATGTGTAAGGTAGCTTTTAGGCATATGAGTTCGTATCCTGCTTTACTGATGAGTCACAGTTGTGCCTTTCTTTATCCCATGTCTGTAAGAAAACAAAAAATTGCAATTGTTGCAGAAGTTCTATCTGTTCAGAAAAAGTTACGTTTTGTCCTAAAAGCAGTGCTATCTATCATGGCAGAACCTTCCAACAGGGCTAGCGGAAGCATGGAAAATATCATTTTCCAGTTGCACTTTGTCACCTTCAATGACAATGATGCCTTTACCCATTTTATTTTTCAAGTGTTTTCTGTTCATGTTTTATTTGGGTCTATTTTGCCTTTTAGCATTTCAAACACTCCTGAGAAATCAGAAAGGAAAAAAAGGACAGCGGGACATGTTGAATGAGATGTTAAATTAACTACCTGCATATTCAATTTGTCTTTGTGTTGCAATGGTTGCTACTACGTGTTCCTTCAGGAAAATAAATGAGGTTGAGAGATGGGAGATTTTTCTTCTCGCATAAAATTCTTGCAATAACTTATTTCTCTTTAAAACTAATAGCCTAGCTGGATCCCAATGCCAATCCTAGTGGCAGCCACACAACACAGTCTCAGCAAGCTGCTTCCAGCCATCAGCACTTACACATTTTATGGAGGTGGCTGAAGCGCTCAGGTTCTTTGGTGTCACTGCTTCTTGTTGACAGTCACTAATCTAGGATGTGGAAATTCTCTTACAACAATTAAATGCTTTGGGAGAAACCCTGAAATCATGAATATATGGTGCACTTTTTGTTCACGGACAACTAGACTGAGTGTTTTCACAGCCTCAGCAGTTTTTATCTCGCATCATGTCAGGAAGAAGCTGTGTGTGTGCAGTGGGGTACTCCATGGGTTTATAACCAGCGGTATTATCTGACCCTCAGAAACCTCGAGGTCTGTTGAATTAATTTTGTAGGACTAGCACTTGATACCTGATGGGGCCATAACCTCGTAATGCAGCTAAAAGGAGGAATGTGGCAATCTAAGGTGAAGGGAGCAAGCCTTGCGATTTGCAGATGTTCGGTATCATTATAGCAAGAACTTTCATCTAAGCAGAAATATACCAATGATAAAAATATTTTACCATTTTTGGTAGAGTAAAAAGAAAAAAAAAAGGAAAAAAAAGTCTATGGAAATCATCATCAGAGCAAGCCAAGTCCTGACAGTCTCTCTCATACATTTGCAGCTCCGTGATTTCTGTATCCTCTGACTGGGTCATAATAAAGATGTACTGTTGAAAGTGCTTTAGTTAGGAAGCCTGTTCACTAGAGGCTGATCTGAGGTTAAAATTCAAAGGTAACTCAGTCACAGGTATACTAGCTTCTGCTTGAAAAGTAATAAATCAGTAGAGTAAAAGTACTCATACGCAGAAAGTAAAGCACCAGCAACTTCAGGGGGGTTGATGTAGATTATACAGCAAAACCAAAATTAAGATATATTTTATTTCAGCCCACTGAATTTCAGTGTCTGAAGCAGAACTTCATGGTTTCTTCCTCTAACCTCAGTGCAATTGTCTGAGCTTGGCTTGCTTTTAAAGCACAGCACAGACGGAGATAACTCTTACTCCACAGCACTGTTTTCAGCATAAAGGATGAAGGAGGTTTCACCAAATCGCTGCATCCTGGAAGGACGGTGCTTTTAGCACAGGAGGAGGAGGAAGCAGGGATGCCCCGTACATCAGGCAGGGCAAGGGAGGGGGCCTGGCCATGTTTTAAGGCAATTCATCACCGCATATGCTGAAGACTTCCTTCCTAAATCAAGCTGGAGCAGAAGTGTTTAGGGCACCAACTCTTAAAACTACAGAGAAGGAATGTCATAAATTAGATTGTTTCAAGGCTAGTTTTCCCACAGGAAAACAACAACAACCACCAAAAAAAACCCACAAACAAAAACAAAACAAAAACCCCACCAGGGATAAAAGGAATTTTAAGATCAGTTTTTTCTCTTTGCTGTGAAGGCACCTTATCAGGAAAGTACTTATCCATGTACTGTGGGGATAGCACAGATGTGACCTCTCCGGTTCCTAAGCCATATTGCTTTAGCCCTGGAAATCGAAACAAACTGGTGGACACTGCCACTGCTACCCTGAAAAACTAGTGACCTCCAAGGAAGTACCTCTTTCTTTGAGATGCAGCAATATGGACCTCACTGTCGAGGTCATGTTTCCCTGGAGGACAATCAAGGCAATTCAGACAAGGCATTCAGTCCATTACTCAAACAAGAGCTGAGCTACTGCTCTCCCAAACTTGGCATCTGACCTGGCTGTTATGCCAAGTGCACACTGTCTAATAAAAGCCAGTGGGCTGCTTCACTCTGCTGACTTGCAGGTCCCGGGGACAGAAGGAGATGGTGTTGGCTTTGCCTTGGTACTCGGGATGGAGGCTTGCCAAGAATTTTAAAGCAGATTAATATATATGCACTCTACATGCTCTTTTTCTAAGAGTTCCAGTGTTGGGTATGGGGACAGCCTGGATTTATCAAAGTGTGGGAATGTCCCAAAAGACCTATCACATAACTAGCAAATGTATTCAGTTCCTTCTTTTCTGTCCTTAATAGCAGCTTTAAGACAAGGGCAAGTAAAGTATGTCCCAATTCTGGTAAACGTTCAGGGCTACCTTTGGAATGAATCTGAGGCAGGATTTCCCCAACACCTGTCAGTGGGGAGGCACACGAGGTGGCCTTGCCAGAGCTTGGCATCGCTCACTTTGCAAGGGGACAGAGCCCAGTACACGTACCATCACGAGCAATGCCAACATGGTCCAAAAGGAGGCTCCAGAGCACCCGAGGAGGGAGCTGAGTCTGCACGAAGGAAGCATCCTTGAGAAGTTTCAGTGTTGCAGGCCAAGTCATTACTGCTAACTCCTGCAGATGGGCAGGCAGTGATGTCTCCTCGTGTGGATGACAGCATTTGAACTTGGCAGAGATAGCCAAAGGCAATGTTCTCAAACACACAACCCATGAGCAGGGCACAGGGAAAGAGTTATCCATCTCAGCTCCACGCCTGCTGCCTTGTTCAAGCACCACAAGAAAAGATGAAAGGCTGGCACTCCAACCTTTCCATACACACAATTTCAGAAATATCACATTTAAAGTTTTGTGGGATGCAAGAAAAATGGTATGCTCTGTCTCAGCTCTAGCTTGATTTGGAACAGTTTCTTGTACAGACAGGGCTGCATGTGTTTAGAAACGTGAAACAGCAGAACACCAACAAATATTTTCTGATCTCTACCCATGTAAGGATTAAAAGTTTGTCAGCTCAATGAAGGCAAACCGTGGTTGCAAAAACAGGGTTTGCAGTGACCATAAAGTCAGAAGCAATGGGTCTTGCAGTCAGTGTGATTTTATAAGCACTCACATTTAATAAAACGCCCACTCTGAATTAGTCACTGGTCCCTGAGTGTCAGAAGTATAGGATAAGCTGGGAAGCCTCTAAATAAACAGTTTAATCTGCCCGGAAAAGCAACAGTGGGCGTAACAACGTGTCCAGATCTCCAAAAATGAAATCTGCTAATGGAAAGATGGAGAAGAAGAGGGTACGAGATTGTTCAGAGGGGCCACGCTGCCACAGCACATGAACCTTGTGAGCTGAATCCAGGCAGACTTGTCATTCTCCTAATGGCATTTGTGTGCTCTTCAGCGACTGTAAAGTTTTTAAGTGTCACTCTGAAGCAATTACATTTATAGTAGCAAAGCCTACACTAGCACTGCTGAACTTCTCAACCAAAATGATGGATCCATCCTAACCTCAGGGAACCAGCAGCATCAGGAAGGTCACGGTCTTGTGCTCCTCTCCCTCGCTCCATGTCGTACAAGACTTTGTAACTGTCCTCTAGGTTTCTGCTGTGCCTGCATGCAAAAAAGGATACAGACCTCCCTGCAGACTTCTCCAGACCCCCAGCAGCCGTACCCTTGGGTTAAAACACACCAGGGTTGGTGTGCACCAGTGATTCTGACTATGCCAATAATAAATTTCCAAGCATTTGTGGAAGATCTGAAAGAAGCCTAGGCTAAAGTAAAGAACAAGGAGTGCGGGCGGTTTGCCTGCTGCTATGGCTGGTTGGAGGGAACTGCTGACCCTTCTGGTTATCAGAAAAGCATATGAAAAGATGCAGGTTCTTCAAAGGGCAATGCTAATAAAGAAAAAAGAAATAAATCTGTATCATATGCTAGCACATCTTGATTAGAATTCATGATGACTCATATTCAAAGGCCTGCTTCTAATCCCTAGATACGATACTGACTTATCAACACAGACAGTTGGTTGCAAAGATGCTTTAAAGCATAATTGGCAAAGTCACTGATTGGCATTTTTCTCCTCATCAAATGTATCAAATCTTTCATTATTTTCACTGTCTTCACACCTCACCTCTATACTGATACTTAACAGCAGCCATCATTTAAACTATGCACTGATGGTGACACGTATAACTGATGGTTATATATTATCTATCACTTAATGAAAAAGTGGACTGCTATCATAACCGTTGAGACTGTTTTTCCTTCTGTATTGACTTACATCCAAATAACCAACTTATTAACCTTGCAAATGCCAGTCTGCACTGAGGCAAGCAGCTGTAAAGTTCTTAAGCAGACACTTTCCTTGGGACTGAAAGGTCAGTGTTTCTGTTATTTATTTTTATTATAGAAATATTTTACTCTTCAATACAGGCAGTCCTTCTCACTGTCCATGTAAATAATCATTGGAGAATTAAACCAAGAAACGCCAGGGCCTCAGACTAAATTATATTAAATCAAAGTAATCAATCTTGTTGAAGCGTGGACAGAAATATATACAGATAATGGACTCAATAATACAACAGCATCATACTCAAAGAGGAGTGCCCATTTCTTCATGAAGGCAGTGTCTCAGGCAGCAAGCCCAGATCTGACTGCCAGCTCTCTTTTGGAAGCCAAACCTGCAAAATCCACTCAGGCTGACTCTAGCTTCCATGCAGGAATTCCTTTAATGGCACCTGTATTCTACCAATTTACAATACCCACAAAAACATACTTTCCTTCCTCTTCCTTTGTCTTGCACCTCTTCTTGGAAACCCCAATAACTACTTCCCCAAGGCATGCTGTATAAATAGGTGACATTACAGCAAAGGAAACCTTGGAAGCAGGGGCTTCCATAAAACTACAGAGCAAAAGCAGGAGGAACAATCTGGGTTATTAGAGGGGCCTTATATTAGTTCAGGATCTGCAGATAATCTGAGCAATACTGATGAAATGCTAGTGAAAGCATGGGGCTTCCAGTCAGACTATTCAGATTAGACCTGCAGTTTCTTAACGGAGAATATCTGTAAACTGGATTACCTCCAGACGATGATCCTATTTATGTGCAAAAGCACGTGTTTGCAGCATAACTATCAGTGTGCATGAATGCGAAATGCTCAAGTAAGATATGTGGCCTATCAGCAAACTCGTACTATCACTTGTAAGAATACAAACTGTTTAGGAAGAGAAATCTAAGAAACTCTGCTGGTGCTGCTACTTGATCAACAATGCACCGATGTTTTATTCCTTATGGCATTGGTTTAGAGGAGAAAATATAGGAGATCACTGTCGAAATAGGGTTAATTTGGGGCTGGAGAAGTCAAGCCCCATGGTTAGCAGGAGGAACAGACGGACAGCACCAAGTCAGGCCTTGATCCCCTGCTATGCTCATACAAGCAAGCTTATGGATGGCAAATTTGCCATTAGGAACAGTGAAATCTCATGGTGAGAGGCATTGTGTTAAAAATGAAACCAGAAAAACCCTAGAAAGTTACCTGGTACTCTTAATTTCCCCCTTGCCATCTCAAAAGAGGACATGAATGCATTTGGGTGCACCACAGGGTGCTAAAACCACTTCCCAGACAAGCCATGCTGCCCGTCAGCAGAGAAGGCGGCATATCCTCTTCTTTAAATCGGGTTAGTTCAATTATGTACTGCTATTCTTTTCAGAGTCCGATGAAAACCTTCTTTGAAAACATCAGACAAATTCACCAGACACCACGTTTCACAAATGAGCAGCAGGTTTTAAATAATTTCTTAATTTCACACTGGTTTTTAGCATCTGAAAACACAAAGTCTGCTCCCTTTCTCTTGGTTAATATCACTTCTTTGGTTTATGGCATACTTTTGCCAGCAAGTCCACTTGTACATCAAAAGCTTCAGAATGATTATAAGTAAATGTTTATTTAATAACAAGGATTTCTAGGTCAGTTTCTCTAATTTCAGTGCTTTGCCCCACAGCATATGAGAGCTGAAAATTAACATACAAGTACCTTCTTGGTACTGCCTAACTGCACAGCAGGGATGCAGAAAGCACAGAAAGCATTAAGGGAATGGAGAAGAGTACAGAAATACCATAGTGCTACTACAAAAGTCACTTCCATGCCTACCTACAGGACTAGATTTATAGCTAATGGGGACAACAGGCATGTCCCAGCCTAAGACTGACAGATTTGAAGATAACGTGATTGGAGACCATTTTTCTGCTCCTGAATTATTCTATCATTTTGCTATGAAAACCGTTTGAAAAACACCTTTTTGTGGAAAAATACCAGAGAAAAAATGGGAAATCTCATTCGTATTCAAAAGCTGGGACATCATTTTTGATGGGGAAAACACTTTTTTTTCTGTCCTCACACAAGGCTTTTGGTCCTTGCTGTCCAAATACTAAATTCTCTTCATAGAGCAGAACAGCAGGCAATTTTGACACACTAAGCTTCTGCTAATGAGTTTACAGTTTTCTATTTCATAATCAGCACAATTAAATCAACTCTAGCTGCTAGCGTGTGTTTTCTTTCTAAGGGAAAACTCTATCAGTTGCTGATTTGACATTAATATTCTCCCGAGTTTTGCTGTTTGTTTCTTAAAAAGAACAACCCTCCAAAACTATTTTGATGTGTGACTTCTCTTGGCAGAGCATTCGCCCTGTTCTCTGCTGCTGCCACCAGCCGTCTGATGTGGGGTCACTCCTGAAGGAGAGCCTCTGCCTTTGTTCGTGTGTCTCAGCCAGGGAAACCTCCCTGGGGTGGGGAATGACCTCCTCAGCTGGAAGCAGCCTGCTGCTCTACGTGCCCAGCAAACCGGGCAGCACACCGTACAGAAAGCGTGCATCGTCAGGGTGACTCTGCCAAAAGCTTAAAGCTAGTGCCACCCCATCATTGAGGCCATTCTGGGATGACTCCCTCTGCTTTAACCCGCCTTTTACCATTTTGTTCATGCATGCAAGTGTTTTTCCAGATCCCCTCCCTCTCCTTTTTCCTGTATTTATCTTCAATAGGTTAAAGGATTCATCTAGGATGAAGCGTCCCAAAGTTAGTTCTTGTTACAGAAAATGAGAGGCATAAAACACTCTTCAACAAAAGAATTGTGCAAATGGCAGTCTGTGCTATTTCCAGGAGCCCTGACATTACTTTTGCAAACTCCCAGGAGGCTGGCTGGCTCTAATTCCCTTTTAGCAAACCTCACTGCAAAGCTACTCCACCAGTTAGCTTGCTCTGAATGCAGCAGCAGCATGTTTGCTTGCTGCTTTGAGCAATGGAGGACATATTATGCATCCCCTGCATAATTTACTGTGGTTACTTTTAAGTTGATATTTATTTATTTATTTCAAGTTTCCATCTGTAGGTTCTGGCTGCGGTTCAAGATCTTCTCTTCCAACCATTTCTAATGGATATCTGCTCTCCCAGACTATTTGTCCTTTAGGGTCCTAATATGATATGCAAACTAATAGTGACAGTGTTTTTGTGGTACTTCCATTTCCAACAGCTTTTCATCTTACTATATACGTGTATAGTTTTTGGTTGGTATTCAAAATCCCCAGAATCAACTCATATTACAACTTTCTTTCATTCTTCACTATTTTCACGTCCTCGTGACTTTTTCAGCCCTGACAAAGGTGTTAGCACTGTATTTGCAGCAACAAGCCACAGGACAGGGCAATGTTTTCTACTGTTCTAAATCTTTAAAAAAAAAAACCCTATGAAAACGTGCTAGTTCAGATGACTAGTGCATGTTACATTCCTTGAACTTCTTTTAATTTGCCTTTTCATTTTTACAGCTGACATTCTCACTCCAGATCCCTCCCTTGGGTTTCTACAAGTACAAGCCCGAAGATTTTTTGCCCAACGTTGAATATTTTTATTATACCCTTTCGATTACTATAGTATATTTTTACTATTATTGTTAGTTATAAGAAACAAAAGAAAGTGCACGGACCATCCAAGCAGATCTTACACTCCGTGTATTTTAATTTCTGTTTTAACAGTAGCTCTGAAGAGTCGCTGTAACTGTATGCCTATGCAAGGAATTACGCAGAGACCTGCATATATTATTGTTTCTGCTGTCCTTGCTGAGGTAGCCCCAGATTTAGTGCTGCATTACAATTCAGCTCCTGCACCTCCGTCTCACGTAGCATGTGCCTGTGTGCTCCAAAGCCAGTTGTGTGTTTCCTGAGTTGGCAGGAGTGCAAGTGCAGATGCAAGAGATTTATTCTCTGAGGGAAGACAGCTTTTCAACTACTTTCAGATAAATGCAAAGTGTGTAGGCTTTGAATCCAGCTAATGAATTCAGTGTGTGCACCAGAACAGAGGCCGGAAAGGACCACCTGGGTCACCAATCCCCAATAACTGCAGGCAAACATAGAATTAATGTTCAGAGCAAAATGTCCTGCAGGAGATCATAGTCTGCCTTCTCCATTCACTGCACACCATAAAGTAACATTCTTCAAAAACACACACACTTACCAAACGATGATCTCCTTAAGGGGATGAGCTCAAAAGCCTCAAAAAGTACAGTGCAGGACATGGGAAGTGGCGGAGGATACAAGTGATGTGCTAGCACTCAGAGGTGGCTGGATGCGTTACACAAAAACATCCATAATAGCCTATGGGATCGGTCCAACGTAAACAAATACTGTTTTCATGTCCTAGATGCGTTCGGAAAGCCCCTCAAGAATTTCACTCATCTCTTTGGTTACGTGCCTTCTAATTTCCAGTCAAAGCATACTCAAGACATACTTAAATCCACTTGATTTTGCATCGGTATTACGTTCGATCCCCTCACTTATACTTCAACCCTAAATATGTATTTAAAAGGCGAACAGATCTTTATTTTGTTACAAAAGCACTTAATGCCACTCAGTCCTCTAACAGGGAGGGATGGAGGCACACCACGCTGGTACTCATCCCCAGGTGGAAACGTATCATCCTCTAATGACAAGAAACCAAAGCCTAGGCCATGTGTAAATGAGCCCTGTAGAAGTGTGCAGACACTTCCCTGGTCCTGCTGGCCGGGCACAGCCTGCAGTCACTTCCAGAAGTTTTGCTGTTGTTCCTACGCACTCTTGGCAGCCCCCAGGGAGTTCCCAGGCCTTCGGTGCTTTTCCATCCCAAGGAACGCACTACTCTAATTAATCCTGCCTTGGAAAATGTGTGCCATCCTTTTCATCCTCCAAACCTTCCTTGCTGTACTTGTTTGAGACAGAGGAACAGAGCTGCATGCCACTCAAGAAGCAAAAGAAACATATGCTTACAGGGTAGCCATGTGGTATTTTCAGTATATTTTGGTTCCTTTTGGTTCCTGATAGAGTATTTGCTTTTATAACCACTGTTGAAACTAAAATTAATATTTTTCATAGAAGAACCTTTTTCTACTTCACAGCTCTGTCCATGCCCCAGATTTTCCCAGGTCAGTGGATGGCACTGGTCACTCAGCACTCGTCACCTCATGTGTGGGATTTTTGTCTCCTTCCCTTCGCACCCTCCTACGCTGAATTTCACCTGCCAGTGCCTTGCCCAGCCACTAAGTTTTGCAGGATCCTCCTGCAGTTTTTCACAGTCAGCAGTCATCTTTACTGCTCTGAATAAAAGCATCATCAGCACACTGTCATCTTTTCCAGTTCGTTCATCAGTGGAGTATCACAGGTTTCAGCACAGATTCTTCCGAGACCCCACTAGTGTCATCCTCTCACTCAGAAAACTGATCATTTAGTCCTACCTTCTGTTTCCTATCTTCAGACCAATTTTTTGTTCATCTGAACAGCTTTCCTTTTATCTGACGGAAGCGCAGCTCCTAAGCATATGATAATAAAGTAGAGCTTTCTCATCCTTTTGGCTTTAATCACGGGGTTAGTCACAGAGCAGGGCTGAGCCCTATTTCCCTGGGGAGGGCCCGGCGTTGGGTTCATTTGCTCCCTTTTACCAGCACGACACCAGTTTGCCACAAATCTGGGGCTGTTAATCAGGATGGGATTCTCCAAAAGGCTCTTTTCTCCTTTTTCTCAGTGGCTTCAGGGTTATTCAACTCTTCTCGTGTAATGTGTTCCACTGCACTGTTCCCTCCCACAACCAAAACCACACACCTTTATCAGGCAGACCCTTGGAACATGAAGTTTAAAATCCAAGAACTTCTCTTATTAGAATGTAGAGAATGTAAGTACCTAGGATCTAAATTATTTAGAATAAATTGGGACTCACTGGTGAGCTGATGTTAAAGAAAACTTTTTAGATTATAAAAGATTCGGCTAAGAGATGTCGTTTTTGTAAAAACAAACAAAAAAAGGTGAGTTTACATATGCTGAATCCCTTGTTTGCAGCAAAAAAAATAACCTGTTACTAGTCCCTAAAAGAACGGCAGTGTGCTTATTATTATTAGATTTTACTGTCTTTGTTACACTAATCCACAGAGTCCACAGAAGGTTCCCATACAATATTTGTGTCCTCCACAATATCAGAAGAGTATGAAAAAATCATATCAAAACGTTGTGCCAAGGTTACTAAAGGAAATACTGCATAGGGCTAGTCACAAGACCTTATCCCTCAGTAATACTTCTAATAAGTCTCTCGCAACCTGGTAACTCACCTCCCAGCACATCCCACCCTAGTCCCCTCTTTACCCAGTTTCTTATCTGCCTGAGCCAGCTTCTTATAATTCCTGTATTAATCTGCACCATCTCCACTTTAAATAATAATTTCCTCTGGGAACTGTACTGAATGAATGCTTCCTTGATATCTAGGCAGCTTAAGCTCACCGCATTACTGTAGTCTGAGACGTTCACCTCCTCAGCAAAAAGAAACATTAAGTCAGCCTGACAAATTGTCCTTCTAATCACAATTTTGCATTTTATCCCACTTTTCACTTTGATGATATTCTTGATTACTCTGTGTTCAAAACTTGTCCTAAGACATTACACAATGTTGCAATAACCTAATTTGCACATACTTGGGGGATTTTTTTTTTAATTCTTTTTGCACGTACGTTAGTATGCACCGGTCAAAGGCATCATCCCCATATTGCAACATACATTAAGAGTTTTTGCTACTAGACTCCTGTGGCCAGAGGTAAAATCTGAAAAGTAATTCATTCAGTTCCTACAACAGAGGTAACTAATAAAAATGACAGTTTTCCTATCCCTTACCCATCCGCACATAAATCACACAGACCCAGCAAAAACAACAACTCTCCTCTTGGTAGGAAGAAACAACTCAACTGGTCGTTTGGTATTCCAGCGTGGTTTTGCATTTTACTCCTTCAAGGGCAGTGTTATACCAATAGCAGAGCATTTAGAAGTGGAATGGAAGTACTGACAAGAGAAATGCACTGGGAAGAATTAGTTGATGTCATTTTTAGAACAACTGCTTAACATTGCTCATCAGGTTTTTAATTTGGTAATAGTTCAGACTTCATTTGTGTTTTCCATAGCAAATAATATTTTTCCACTGAAGTTCACATCACCAGCAGAGTTCACTGCAACATGTCAAGGAAGAAGGAATCTGAAATAATTCCACCTTCTCCTACCTTGCTGCTCTTTGTCTGAAATCCCGGACAAAAATTTACAAGTGAAAACACGACTTGAGGAGAGAGAACTCAGGTCATGGTACATATTTCCAACAAAAAGAACCACCTTTTCCCTGTGGTACAACAGAGTTGCTGAGCTGATTCCCATCTTGTGATTCAAATCAACACTTTAATTCTTGGTGAAATGGGGCGTACAGCAGACACCATTCCAAGAGCTTCCTATGGACAGATTTTCAATCACTTCCCCACAACATTTTCTAAGTTAATCTTTGAAGGACATGACTTATAGACACAAGTACATCACAGAAACATTATTCCCATCATACAACTCTATATGGACATTTCAACATATTCCTACTAAACTTAAAAAAAAACAACACTAGAAGTTAAGAAATGTAAGTTAAAAAAAAAAAAGTAGTTTTCAGGAAACAGCAGTAGAAAAAGTGGGAAATAAAAGCAACAACCTTTCTAGAGGGGGACTGAGCTTCCAGGAATGCAGGTAATTAAATGGATTATTGGAGAGTGTATTTTGGAAAACGCTTTTACCGAAAGCACGTCCATATTAAAAGCAAAATTATGGTACCTTAATTGCACTTCTCAGCTGTTGTTGTTGAGATCATGTGTTGATTTCCTGGAAAACAGAAAATACAGAATTAATCATGCTCATTATTTAAATTACTGATTAATAACAACATCTAGTATCACACATTTTTCTTTACTAAAACGGGTTTAAGCCTACAAAAGATACAGAAAAGAGCAGAATAGTTTTTGATATCTGCTATTTTATTCCTGATAAAGGCAGCTTCGAATAAGAAAAATAACAAGAAAATAATGCCTGAGGTTTTCACTGAAGTAGTTTACACATTTCCATGAAGGCTGCCAAGAAGAAACCAAGGAAAAATTCACAATAACTTTCTTTTATAGTATCTACCGTAAATTATATCTATCGGGCGTTTATCTGTAATTTCTTTAGACTTATATATGTTCTCTGTCATTCCCCAACCTAAAACATTTAACAATAAAACCTGTAGGGCACCTGTTTTTCCCTCTGGAGGAATCTCTCGGGCCTCCCCCTGGTAGCCTCTGGTGCCAAACTTTCAGAAGTGTGCCTGCTTACTACCCACCTGTCACCATGGTGGTATGTGAACGGAGCTGTTTGGAGAGTTTACTGAGTCGTTCAGAAAATTTGATGGCAAGTTCCCCATATTTAACATAATTCAGCCCTGAACATTTCCTGATGTAAAGCCCAGAATTGAAATCTGAAGCTACAGAATTGCACATGGTCTCCTTTGCAGACTGGGCACGCAGAGTGCACCTAAACCAAGCCTCTTTCAGACAGCTCCAGAATTAAGGAGTCACAGTGCACGTGGCACAACTGTCTTCTACACGGTGGGCCAAGCTCCACTTGATCCACTCCACCAAAATCACAGGGATGAAATTGAGTCAAGGCATCTGAACAGGACCTTCAGTTTGGTTGGATGTTTTAAACTCTTAGTGGTTGGCTTTGAAACTGAATTGTATAGTTGCTGGGATCATTTCACCTTTCTCAGCAAAATCCAGATCTTCACTAAGAGAGCATCTGTCAGCATTATTTTCAGGCAATTTCACGTGAAGCAAAGACATTTTGCAGGTTGCTGTTTTCTCTCTCATTTAAACATTCGTTAGTTATCTATGTAATAGGACTCAATTGGTTGGAATATTCAAAGAGCTATGACTCGAGCATAAAACAACAAAACTTATTCTCAGGCTGTTAATTGACAGCACAGAAGCTATTCATTACATTTGAGTTTGCCAGTTTGCCATGCTCTTAAAGCAGAAAAGAGGCAAATTTCGGTACAGTCGGTTTGCTTTGCATTAACTGAAACTGTTGTTCTGTTCTGAAGTGGAACAAATGCACGGTAGGTTGGGTAGTAAGGATTTGTAAAATAACTCAAGGCTTTTTAAGATTGATGGAAGTTTGTGGACGCTCGTGGATATTGTACTGACTCCAAACAAAATGTCACATAAAGGCAAACAAATTGGCATTTTATTAGCCTTCAAAAAAAGTATTTAAGTAAAAATGGGTAAACTTCACTAAGAGGGCACTGTGTGTGAGTGTAGGAATATATAAATTTTTCCCAGAATAGGTCAGACTGACCCATTCTCTCCATATCTTCCCATTTCTCTCCCTCTAATATATAAAATGTATACACAAAAAGAAGAAAAAAGAAAAAAAAAAGGAAAAAAAAAAGAAAAAAAAAAAAACAGAACAAACCCAAGGAATAAACCATCTGCAGCTGATTACATCAAAAGTCTGCTTATATTTCTGAAGCAAGCAAACAGTTCTACTTAAATATATATAAATACTGCTTCCAGCAGGTAAACGTACTATTCAAACTTACTCCTAAAAAACACATATTCCCTCCTTGGTACAAAACTGGGGATGGGAGGGCAGCTGCTCATGGAGCCTGTGCACTGCTTAGTATGAGATACCGGATGGCTCTGGATGGTTAGCAATAATTCAGCATTCCACCAAAATAATTACATATTTCACCCCCAAAACCCTGCAGCATTAAGGCTGCAATTAGTTTGTCCGGAGAATGCCCAGCCTTCCTGTGTGCAGAGGAACACCACGAATTGCATCACCATGGGAACGAGGCTCACCACTTTCTTTACCAACAACCTAATGCCTGTTGCCAGCAGATTTTAAGATAAACGATCGTCGTTTTACATCTGTGTAATGAAGATGCATCATGCCCTGTGCTGTTCACGCGCTGCACAACACCATTCCTCATGCTCATCACGGGCTTTTAGCTCTGCATGTTATCTTCCAGAAACATAAGCTGTTCAGACTGTGGTCATTTTGAATTTTAACACGAAAAAGAGTGATGCTTCATCCCCAAGTTTTCTACAGTGTTTGAAGGTACCAGCACCGTACAGGCTGTGCCCTGACATCAGCTTGGGAGGGGATCAGCAGATGACAGCAGGCACCTGTAGCCATCTCATCGTCATGCTAGGAAATCTGGGCTTCTGGGCTGCACTTCACATCCCCACCATACCTGTGGCTCAAAGCTGGCAGCAGGTGGGCATTCACACCCTATGAGGGAGAGCCACTGGAACCAGGCTTCTCCCTTCAATTCCTCCAAAGGGAATTTCCTTCACATTCAAGAAAACTACTCTGAACTGACCCAAAATGCACTAAACTAAGAATTGAAGGATTCCTTCCCTTCAAAGCCAGGATGTTGCTCCAAAACAAATGCTAACTATTTACTCCCAGAAGGAAATGATGGGATATATGAAACTGCTAAAACAACTCCAGTATGGCAGAGTCAGGCAGGGATGTGCTTTTATACAGCTTAGTGCTCTCTCTTACCCTTGTCTGAAAGGATCATGTATGGAAGTCATACATGATACATACATACTTCCATCATATGGAAGTCATCCCGGGAGACAAGAACTGGGGATCCCTCAGTTAGCAGGGATGACACGGTTATGCAGCACGCAGCCATTCAGCCCCCAAACCAACGTCCTAGCAAAGACTGGACAGACATTTGGCCTCTTATTTCTTCACTGTCCTTGCAGTGATGCAGGAATCAACGAAAGGCGTTCTGAAATCCTGCTGCCATCTTCCCTTGCCATCCTTGCCAGCAGATGTATACATTGCTATTAAATTACAGAGGAAGCACAAATTGCATGTTTGTGTAATCATTTCAAAATATTTTGCTGACTAAATACATTTTCCAGGCTGTAATTCAAGACTTGCTTAATTTCTACCATTGATAACTGCCTGAAAAACAAATCTTGTCATTAAATCTGAAACAATTTTTCAGTAAATTTCAAACATCCTAGTGTGGTTTTTTTTTGAGAAAAGCTTTCCACTTCTTTCTTTGTAACACAATAAAATATTTCACCTGTAGGGGAAGAAAAGGACAAGTTTGAGAAGAGGAAAGGTTCAGACAACTCTGCTCTTGAGAACACCCACGAGTAATGTCAAAGCCCGAAAGGACAGGTTCAAACTGCAGTTCTGCCCAGATGCTTACAATTTTTCGTTTTCTGAAGACTGATGAAATTGATGGGTAAGTACAAATGCCTCTAGTATATAAGAGATTCACTTCTCAGGCTTCCTGAAATAGGTTCCTGACCTGTTTCAATAGACATCTGCTGACTCTTCTGGCAAGTTGGTGTTACAAGCTTTCAACGTCCAGGACTTGGGTCTTTGATCCAGTGAAGTTGGTTCTATTTTCCTTTGTGCTGAAGGACTCACTGCCTCTGTGCATGTCTGTGTTCATTCAGTTTTAATAGCAAGATCTAGGCACTGCTTAGGTATGTCCTGCTGAAGACTGGTAGTATTTTTCCCAACTTCGCTTTACTGAACACACCTAATTGCAGACAGTGGTAGCCACAGGCAGGAATAAGGTGCAACCAGGTTTGGGGATGGGAAGCAGGTACCCGAGTAGAGGCAGCAGCAACAGGGATAAACTCAAGGGCACACCAAACTGAGGTGGAGTAGAACTGACTTTAAAATTCAGAGAATGAAAAATTCTTTGCTGTGAGGTCATTGTTTCAAACAAGGAGCCATGTGGGCAGATCAGGAAAACAAGAGCAGGAATCTGGACTGGGCAAGTAGGTGCCAGAGGAGGACCAAGGCCAGAGAGCAGGAGACAGGTGCAGGAGCCAAGGGCTAGAATGCAGGATCCCTGAGCACCGCGGCGCTAACAGCCTGAGAAAAGGGACCTGGCACAGGGTAGAAAAAGCTGACAAAGCACCACAGTGGCCAAGTTGTCTCTTTCCCAGTTTTGTTGGGCTTCCTGATCCCTAGTCCCCTAGGAGGACGTTCACAGGAGGACTGCAACCCTAGAGCTCATAGGCCAGGCAAGGCTGCCTCACAGCGAGGTGTTCAGAGATGGCAAGGTGATGATTTCCACCCTACCTTCTGGTCGATATGGCACTCTTTATCTCTTCCCTCCTGATGCTGCTGTGAGGCACCTGGCTGAGCTGCGCCAGGATCCATTGCTATATAACAGAACACAAAACAAATCTGTATCACATATCATACTGCAAAGCGAGGGAAACACCGCTCACCTCCAGTCTGGGTTAGTTTCCAGTTTGGGGTGATGCTGAACATCCGCCTACATGCTACAGGTACCTGGTCAGGGTTTCTGATTTGGGCTTGGTGTTCAGTTTAGTGGGCTCAATTCACCTGCTAGGACTAGGGTTAGAGGCAGAACAAGAAGGTGAGGGTCTGTGCCTAAGGTTTCTGGTTAGCAGGGAGTGTATGATGGGCTGAGTCTTAGCTAGGCCTTGGATTAGTTGAAGAGATCAGCGCTAGGCTTAGGGCTAGCGTTTCAAGCCTAGGGATCAGGGCTTGTACTTAGGCTAAGGCTGGGTTCAGCTGTGAAGGTCTGACATTTAGAATTAAGATCAAGGGACTGGCGTAAGGGAGAGAGGTAAGATTCAAGCTAAGGGCTGGGGCTTCCATCTGGTGGTTACACGTCAGGTAAGGGCCTATCTGAAGGCCCCACAAGCACCCTCCCAGCCACATCACCTCCACCTGGGCCCCTCTGACCTCCTCCAAAGCTCCCGGCCCCAGATGCCCTTCACACCCTCACCTGCTGGAGGACCTCGTGGGACAGCAGAGCCCTCACCACCAGCACCTCACAATGCTCCCCGCCAACCAGCTCCCCAGCCCACCACGTCACCTTCCCCTGCAGCTCTTCTCTTCTCCTCACCTCTTCCCTTTCACTAAAATAAGTGACTCAGAAGTACTTTTAAAAGCTATCTTAAAAAATCAGCATGAAGAGCAGTGTTACCAAAACTAGCTAAAGAATGTGAATTCACATCTGCATGAGGTCAGAATCCTAAACCTCTCAGATATCTTTGAAAATTACCACCTTGAAGTAGGAAAACGTTGCCTACAATGACCCTTACAATACATATGTTTTCACACGTAACATCTGAGCAACCTCCATCTCCACACTTCTTTCAACTTCCAATATCAACTTTCTGTGCAGCTAGGATATATTCAGTATGTCAAAAAAATTGAGGAATATTTAACGTGTCTTTAAATACTCACAAAATCTGCTTTCTGCAGAGGCTAACCACTTTTTTTTCCCCTGCTCACAAGGAAAATCCAAGAACCAACACCACTAAGTAGCTTTGGGGTGCAGGGAGCTGATTTGCTTTGCAAATATTTTTCTCCTCTCCTGTAGAAGAAATGCTTGATTCTGCCTACAGAATATGCGTAAATGGAAGTTTTTAATCAAGAAAAATACTAATAAAGCAATATTCTTTACAACAACTAAAACTTTTCTATTCTATTTGTAAGTCAATATCCTCACCCGTTAGTAAGCAAAACTTACAGGTGCTGTTCCTAAAAAACTCTTAGGAAACCACCATCATCTAAAAGTCTCCATCATCTATTAATAAAATGTAATGAATATTACTCTGGCATTTTTATTACAACTTTGTTAAGTTCGAGGAATGAAAACTTGATTTACTGCAATCCTTTTCTGGAAAATCAGATGAGTCATGTTTCTTTTGGCATTGGAAAGTAAACTCGAGTCAAAGTAAGTGATTTGTTTTACCATTACTTCTTGCTTCCTATCTAAAATTTCATATATATTTATGTCAGCCTCTTTATAATGCATGTAAATGTTGGTTTCACATAACTGGTGAAACCTGGTTGACTGAACACAGGAGCAGCAATAAAATTCCAAAACTATAATCCCAGTTTTAATTTTTTTTTCAGTTTCCTGTCCTCTGTGCAACACAAACTCAATATATAACTCAACTGCATCTGAAGTACATGTCGATAATATATTATTTATAAACACCCCCCTCCCAGTAATTTTTAAAAAGCCTTTCTGATTTTTTTTCCTAAAGGCAGATAACTCAAAATTTCAGTGCCTTGGAAAAGGTTTACTTTTGGGGAGGATTTAATTTTTCTGCAAGGGATAGCATGTTTATTGCCTCTATAGAAGAAATCGATAAAACAGCTCTGTGTTTGTTCTGTATCCCTCAAAAGCCACTGTACCAGTTTACACTGCCTCACACCTCATCTCTTCAGGCACTGCTTTCTTTGACCAGATGTCTCATTGTATAATACAGTGCATTTTACAAAGTCATATAAATAATCTCAACAATCAACAGCCATGTTCCATCACACCCACAGCTTGCTGCAGAAACGGTTAGGCATAGCACTACAAGGGACACCAGATGAGAAGACATACCTAGCAATAGATCCAGTTAGGTACAATGGAAGCTGAAGAGAGCAAGAAGCATGATTTTGAAAATTTGAGAATGAGACCTCAGCTCTGCAAAAACCTTGCTCTTCCACAATATCTATGAGGAGGTGTGTGTTTGGGAGATGGGATTTTCCCCAACCACAGCCTGAGCAGACCTTCCACATTCCTGTACGGACATTAGCTAGTACCATGTTCAAAATATATATTTATTTTATTTACGAAATACTTCAGTAAGTCAGCTCTCCTTACAGAAACATTCTCCAAAAACGGTGAATTGCTGCAAGTTTTAAGAGGCTGTCAGACAGCTCCTCTTTCCCTACAACTCTCCCCACTTTAGAAAGACAAGTCACCTCCAGACAGACTTCCCTAAAACCAGGCAATGTTAGAAAGCTGGCCCTGGGACAAGCTAATCACTGTGACATCTCTGAGTCCAGTGTCCTTCTATTATATCAGACACTTAAGGAAAATGCAGTAAAAACCAGACATCAAACTTGTCAGATTTTTTGAAACCCAAAGTGGGGTTCGTAATCCAAGCTACAGGTTACACTGATTCACCGTGGCAATCTGTAGTCTGTGAAAGCCCTGTCGTGGGATGATTTAATTGGTTTAGAAATATCACAAGAGAGAAGACAATAAAATGTTCTCAGGAGACATAAGAAAAAGTGGGCAGAATTTCATGATGTTCGGGATGCTTCTCAGAAATGTAAAGGACAAACAATTAAAATATATGCATATGCACATGCAATCTATCAGTAGTGCCTCTTCCCTTTGGTTTCTCTCAGCTCGTCGTCTCTCATTCTTGCAGAAAAATCTGCCACTCTCCTGGTTTCTCCTGTTCTGCTCATAGGACCTTTCTCTGACAGACACTTTCTGTTCTTTACTACCCCAGTTGCAGAGCTGGTTTACAAGTCAGTACTGATTACATACACTGATCACTTCCCTCTAAAGACCCAATCTATGAGCTGTGAGTATGAACATAACTCTCATGCTTTTTTAAAGCATACCAAAAAACAAAACAAACAAAAAAAACCCTTCACTTTCAGCAGCCAAGGCTTGGAGTACAGATTCTCCAAATATGCCCCCGGATGAATCCATCCTCAAGTGACAGAGGGGAATTCCTCTCCTCTGCTCTCTGCCCACACTGTACCAGGATTCAGCCAAAAAGCATCGTGCACTCACCCAGCAGCCTACCACATCCTTCCTCGTGGTGTAATATATCTGCAGCGTGTTGTTGAAGAAATCGGCTGTAACCTTGCTGGGAGAACAGCACCAAGTGCCACTGCAGACCAGCAGCAGAGAAGTACCAATATCCCATCTATCTTTTCTTTTGTCCTCATCTCCCTCATAAGGGAAGCTATGTGCTTTCGGAGTATGTTCTTTGCTGAGCATTACAGGAGATGGCATTTAGCTAATACAACACAGAATGCTGCCTTCCTCCGTCAGCGCCATCAGGGCCCCGAAAACCCTTGTTCCATTCAGAGGATGTCTTACTGCACAGAACAGATGGATCCTTCAAAACACAGGACAGCCCCAATGCTTTAACATAAGGAGAAATGCAGGCAGTATCTTCTACTATTCTTTTGCTTACTCGAGCTGGAAAGGCTTTGGCTCGATTACTACTGACTCCTTTACAAAAGCATAAAACGCGGTGCCAGCCCCTTCCAACAAAACGCTCTGAATTCATGGGGAGAGCAGTTGGAGAGAAACCCAGGGAGAGGACGAGACAGCAAACCCATCTGCACCCAGCTCCGGCAGCGAGGAGCTGCCCGTGCCCACGCGTCTCCCTGCCGCGGTCCTGCCGGGCACAGGGCCACCAGCATGCTCTGCTGTCTGCTTCCACCACAGGGAAACACATTTAACTGGTGGGTTGGGATCACTAGGCAAAAGAGAGGTTTCACGGGCTCTGGTGATCAACTCCATTGTGAGCTTTGCAGAAGTGATCAAAAGCATGGTGATGTCCTCGGCAAACACCGAGGAGAAACTGGGTAACAGCCTTTCTGCTACTACAGATGGGGTCCCCTCCTTACCTGCCTTTAAAAATCCTAGTCCAAAAGATTAGTCCAAAAGTCCAAAATCAGATTTGACCCCAAGTCTGAAAAAGTTCAAAAACATGCTGCCACCAGCCCTGTAGTCTTGCATGTTGATAGCATATATTTTGTATGTTCTCTATGTAATGCACACTGGTAAGTGAGTATCTGGGGCATCTCCGCAATTCGTAAACCATCCCATCCAACAAATCATTTATTTAAGCACGCAAAATGTTTCTTGCATTGCCTGACATTCCTGAAAACTAGAACAGAATCTAGGCTCTAGCATTAATACATCATGGCCAAATTAAAGCTTAGCAATGCATGAGCTGTTCAGATTTGTATTGAAATATGACAAATGTCAAAAACAGAGGAGGTCTCAAGATGACATTAAGTTTTACTTTTTAGATTTTCTCCCTGAAGACTACAGGACTGGGCAGTCAAGGGCTTTGCTTCACCACTCAGTTAAGAATATCTGGCTATAAATTTATGTTTCTCATCAAAGGAATTTCAGAATTGAAAAGTCATAAGGAATGCTCTTCTTGTCCCATTTCCACTTCTGGAATTACCTTATGTAAATATTAATTTGCAGTCAAACTAATTTTTAAAAATGGTTTACATAAGCAGCTTTTCAGTCAATAAATTAATGCTGTCGTTTTACAACATTTACATGCCTTGTTTATGTTACTTTGTTAATTTTATTGTAATTTAGTATTGATTAATAGCTCCATGGCTACAAAGTGTTTAAAGAGTTATAACTCTTAATTATGCCATAGCATTGCTTAATAAAACAATACACTATTGGGACTAAATCAAATTAATTAAATTAATCTGTTACCCTCTTTTATGGGTAATTCAGTGCACAGATAAAAGCGGTCATGGAGTTGTTTTCATGGCAAGTAGCCTAAAAAGAACCTGCATACATTGGGGCTGGGAGCCCAAATCTACCCAGCATCTCCCCACCCATGGCCACCCTACAAAGGCGCCCTTCTTTAGCCCTATTAGCTATACAGAGCCACTTTATGTTTGGCATCGCTTTGCACTTGTCACGACTAAATTAGCGTTTAATTATTTCACGTCATTTCTTCATGTGCCAACACCATTTAACATCATAACCCTGTCCTTGTCAAGATGCTTCCAAACCTTTCTGAAGCTGGTCCCGTCCACACCTTTGAAACTCTAGTCAGTATTACGCCACACAAGTCAATGAAGAAAAAGAATTAAACTTGACAGCCTCACACTTAATACTTGTCACAAGCCCACGACAAACTTGCAAACACTCCTGAGTCACGGCACACACGTAAGGCAATAGGTCTGCATCCAGCCATGACCACGCTAGGGGTTCCTACCCTACCTCAGATCTGCCATGTTTGCTTCTGAGAATAGCAGAGAGAGAACTTTTAAAAGAAAAAAAAAAACATATATATATATATATACACACAGTAATTTTACTACTGAATATATATCAGCTGTGTGCTTTAAAGCTAGGTGTTTAGAACAGATGCCAAGGGTCCCCTGTCAGACTTCTGCCACCTCTCCATCCCTAGTATGGGTCATGGTTCTGCTGATGCTTTAGGGGTAGTTTCATTGGTCTGGTGCCTTGAATATGAATCATGGCTCATTATTTTAGCTTTATGTATTCCTCCCTGCACCCTTGAATTATCCTCCTTAAAGTAGTGGAAAAACTCTGATTATATTTCCACTGCTTCTCTTGATGAGAAAAAGCATTTAATTAAACGTTTGTATAATGTTATTCAACACCTTTTTTTTTTTCCAAAATGAGTACAATGCATTTTACACCTACCTAGGAACTAAACTCAATTTAAAAATACCTTAAGACATATATTTTACCCCACGGAGTGTCAAAACATTCATACCCGAAACCCCAAAGGCTGGCTCGTCTCTTCTGCCTCCGCTCCTTTTACGTTAGAAGGATGGGTGTCTTGGTGCATCACAGCCCTCTGACAGCCTGGCAGAGATGGAGCACAACTGCCCCACTTTTTGGAAAAAAAAAAAAGTTAGAAAAAGGAGCAGTTTGGCTATAAAGGATTTTGAGATGGCTAAACTGATATGACTTTCCAGCATTTTCTCACATATTTAATATTTGATAGGTGACACCTTTGTCCTAATCTTAATTTTAGATTTTTCTACCTCCACAAGATATTTGCAGAGAGAAAGTTTTATGCCTAAACATAACCACCTCTGTAGAATTTGTCCCTTCACTAACTATTTACTTTTGCTGCCTGTCTACAGGGCTTTACTGCAGTGATTCTTTAAGAGAACTCAAAAACACGAATTCTGGAAAATGAAAGGCTGAAAACCACTAAACAGAAACACGTATGGGGCTGGCATTACCTGGAGGTCTCAAATGTTGTGCAACTTCTTTACCTCAGCAATTACAGCACTTTTTATACCCGAGATGTTCGTGAACGAACTATTTTTTTTAGGACTCTTCCTCCTCCTAAACTTATTCTGTCTGTTTATTTCTGTCTACTTGCTTGCTTGTTTTCTGTAGAACGAGGAATCAGTGAGGTTTTGGTTCTGTCTGTGCAGTAAGCTGTCACATAAGCAGCCAGGAAGGGTGGTGCTGAAGACAACCAAGTGCTGCAATCATAAAAAAACCTACACCACTTTTCCTGGGGGTTTTGTGTTCATGTGTTTCACACCCATCTTCTGTAACACGGGAGAAGATCTGTGCTGAGTGCCAGGGAGCTGCCCGCTCCACCCTGAGCCTCGCTGCCGCTTGGTTCAGGTTGAGTTTCCTCCCAGCTCCTCCAGCCCTGCCCGCAGGACCCCCCAAAATGTACTTGCCAGCCCTTTTTGGTGGTGAGCATGCCCCAGCCACCTCCCCGCCTCCCACATCGCAGAGATAAATTAGGAATCAACGCCTCTCCTGGAGAATGGTGTGGATGTGATTAGGAGGCCTTGTGATTGCTAATTAAGAGGGAGGAACGCAGCTGGGATCTGGGCTGGTTCACCCTGCATTTGAAGCACAAGTGGAGGAGTGCCTAATGCTGCGGAAAAGCAAAGAGAGCAGACTTGAGTCTAAGAGGGGACCTCCCTGGCGACTCTCAGCAGTGCAGAAAGAAGCTCCCTAAATGACTCAGGCAAACACAAACGCTTGAGAAAAAAGAGCTCTCCAAACAGAAGTGCTGCCTGGTGCCTGCAGGGGCAGTTCAGAGGAGCTGCGCAGCCACTTGTGCAGCTCAGCTGCAAGCTGGCGCCTTGCTCCAGGACACCTAACGGGGCTGTAAGCACAGACCTCGCTATTACAGACCCCTAGGACCAAAGCAAACAGCTAATTACTAATTTAAGAAAGCCACTGCCCACAAATGAACGCACTGTTGTGACATTTTAATTTACTGACTAAATACCAAGACTATTATAAGCACTTCATCAAAAATCTTTTCTCTCCTTGGGAACTTTATTGCTACAGTGATTTCTCATTTAGCAGGCAATGCTAGGCTGAGACAGCAGTAGGATCTTCTAGTCCATATGTGCCTTCCAGCCCGGTTTTACCCTTCTCCTCAGCAGGCATTATGCATTGCAGTTCTTTCCTGATGGGTATGCATCAGCTACAGGTTCAAGAGAGAACAGCTGGGGCACAAAGAGATTCTCTTAATGTTACTCTATCCTTAACTATTTTTCCTTCATATTCAGCAGTTAGAAATGCTTTATTTGTCACAGAGGAACACAGCCTGCTGCATTCAGTGATACGTGCAGATACTGGACGTCTGCTGCTGAAGCCACCGGGTCCAAGCCCTCCTGGTACGGCAGCGGTGCCATCTTCAGTGTGTGCACGGAGCTGGGCTCAAACTGCTCCCCTGCCCCCTGCTCCCTCCCTGCCAGGTCCGCTTCTGCTCTGCACCCTTCTCAGCACAGGTTTAAAGGCAGGTGAGTCCCAAGACCAGAAGACTATAAGGAGATAGCATGGCTCTATGTCTGCAACAAGGTGTAGAGAGAGAAAGATGACAAAAGGAACCAAAGGAGAATAAGGAGAAAAGAAAAAAAATGAAGAACGCACCACAAAGCATATGGTTTGCAAAGAACAGCCTGACATTACGCTCAGATAGGACCAGCCATTAATCATTTATCTCTATCATCGTAATTATTCAAAATCATTTCAGAGCTTGCCATCATCACAAGCAACTATTTAAATTTGGGAAGTGTGCAAGGTGTTGTACCTGCCTTGTCCTGCATTTGGTACAAAAGTAGTCATTTTTCCTCTGAAAATTCCTACATAAAAGCAAATCTTAAATAGTAGCCTGAAAGTGTTTTAAGCTTCAGAGATCTGTTTTAGTAGCAGCCGAACGATGGTCCTGCCATTACGCTGGCTGCCAGGAGGTGACCTCATGCAACTGAAAAGCAAGCGAGAAACAGAAGGAAAAAAAAAAAAAAGAGAAGAAAAAAATAAAAAGAGAAAAAATAAAGCAGAGTTCCTCAGTGTTTGCTTTCTACAACTGCGTTGTTATGCTAAAGCATTTAGACCTATCAAAGAAACACAAGCACCCACACATACTCCAGCACTCACCATTTACCACACTGCCTTCCAGTGACAGCTAAATGCAGTCTGCCAGGACAGAGAAAGCTCTCCTTCACTCCTTCCTTTCAAGGATAACTTCCAGAACACCACATCCAGGCAGCTTACACCAAAAAGGAGGCCCCAAGAGTTTGTGAAACACCCCCCAGACGTGTTCAGGTACAACACACCTCGCAGTGTGTCCACCTAGGGACAGGATGGACTTTGTCCAGCTGCACACAGAGACGATGGCTTTCTCTGTTAACCCCAGGTCAAGGACTGAAAACTCAGCACGTAAGACATTTCTGCTCTGGATCTCTGACCATGGCAGTACACGCTAACAAGCCATTTTACAACTTCTAAGTTTCATGCACTTGTACTTTCCTCTCAGTTTCTAGCAGGTCAGCAGCCACCTTTGTCTGTAATGCATCCATATAAGCTGCCACCCAATTAGCTCAACAATTGGGGTAAAAAATAAATAAATAATGATAATAATATCTCTTGCATTCCAACCTCACCCAAAGAGCTTTTTCTTTATCCATTTTGTTTTAAACATGGCTAATAAAGAAGGCGACATCTCAGAGAGCCCCGCACAGGACAGAATTACTGACAGCATCAGAAGAGAGCCAACATCCACCAGGCAGTGTTTAGAAAAAGAGTGAATTGATCTTGTTATATCAACTTTGAAACTGCCTTCTGTAGCACCCAGAGAGAGCTTGCCCTTCAGGCAGGTTTTTACGGGCTTTCACAGCTTTACTTTGATTGCTGTTGTAGCTGAAATATATAGCTTTAGTACGAGGGGATTATCTGTTATCCTACCCTTCGGGAGAACCTCATACTGTGACAAAGACTTTTCTCTGCTGCATCTCTTAAGTTTCAAAAAACTAACAAAAGTGCAGCACTTCTTGCTTTTGGTTTTTTTTTCTTTTCTGATGTCCCTTCAGCCCCTTGAGGGCTCGGCAATCACTGAATGGTATTTAAAAATCACCGTATCTGAATCTTAATTTACTGATAAACTGGAATATGATGACATTTTGGGGTTTGTCTAGTGTCACACTGCTTGATATGGCCTTTATACTGTACCTTAGGGGAAAGAGCAGAGTCAGAAAGAACTAGCTCATGGCCCTGGAAATAAACAGCATTCTGCACTTCAGGTTCAATTGATTTCGGTATCCTCTGTCAAGCCTTACCCACAAGCATCACCCCTTGGTATCAACAAACCCATTTAATCCCTTGCTGCGGTTTTGTGTATTCTCTCCTGCCTCCGAAAAAAATCTTCACCAACAGCAACTTCTCCCTGAGAGATGTAGCATCCTGCTAGTGAAATCACATCAGGCTGTCTGAACGCAGATCGCACAAATCAGGGCTCATTACAGAAGAGACACAGCAGGCAAACCCCGAGGGTTTGTGCCAAGCTTCATGGGCAGTCCCCAGGCTACCAACACCTCCAAATGCACAAATGAGCAATCAGGGCATTTCTACTCTGAGCCCAGTTCAGATAACCTGGGTGGCATCTTGGGAACACTTAAGCTTGTTCAGAGTTCAGCTGGAAAATGGGGGTCACTCATCTTGATGGAGGGGAGCAAGAGCAAGCGAGCAGCAAGCACAGGTCCTGGACCCTCCAGGGGGATGTAGGTTTGTGGGACTTGTTTCTGCAGCTTAGAACAGCATTCATAAAGGACAACTGAAGATCTCAAGGTCATAATAGTGCACAATTAATTAGGGCTATATTAAATAATTTTCTAATACTAAAAGCAACCAGAACTTTTCTCGTCCCACCTCAATTCACTGGCTCTTGGATTCAGATATGAATACAGATACAGGAGGCAATATACCATTCATGCTGCCTGCCTACAGGAATACACTGAGATGCATGAGAGTTTGAGCAGCCTCCACCACTTCTCCCCTTCTACCAGCAGCTTCTCCAGGGGCAAAAAGCATGTATTCATCCATGGAAGGTGACTTCTGTCTGCAAGTGCAAAGCTGATGAGGGGACAGAAAAATCTGCTTGAATGTTAAAGTAGGGAGGTGGAGAGAAAGAGACAAAACAGAAGTACATAATGCAGTACCTGTAAGAATACTCTTATGACAAACAGGCAAACAGGTTTACTGGGTTACATATCTGTTTGTTTTTTGGTTTTTTTTTTACCCACTGACTTTACAAGACAAGGAGCTTTTCTAAGATACATGCTATGTGTCTTCTGCCTGTTTTCTTGTATTCTACAGAGCCAGCATTCCAAAAGAAGTGCTTTTGTTTCAAGGCACTTTTGTATTTTTAATTAATTTCCTGTATTTCAATGCCATGCAGAGAAGCAATATAAACTGGAAGGCAAAAGAAGTCTGGCGGCTAATCGCCCCTACACGAGAGAAAAAGACAGATGCACCCAGCCAGATCATAGGTCTGCTACAGCACTTCACCATAACTTAAGCTTGAGGATTCAGAGTACCTGCATGAATGTTATGGACGTTACATTTTTAAAAACAGATCATTTCTTCCCATTGTTATAATTTTGGTGGGATGTCATCTGAGTGTTTCATTCTCTCATCTTCCTTTTCAACAGAATGCTAAAAGGTAAGATTTTTGCGCTTCTACTAAATAATCAGAAGGAGAAAAACACTTTTCCATTGATTGTGGTGGGCATCCTATTAATGTTTCTGAATGCCCAGTTTTGACCTTCTTGCTCATGCTAACATCATCCTCAACATATGAATGCATGTGTAGATGTCAGTCTTGCAAGTCATCCCTAAGAGAAACCTGCCTCAATGTATGGCAAATAACAAGAGAAGTACACAAGAAAATCACTCGACGCATTGCCTGTCGCTTCTTGTTCACCATTCACTACAGAATTTCACTCAGAAAAAGTAGCTCCATTCATTGCTAATACACCTGCAACGGCAACTCCCGGTGGATAAAAAGGTGAACCAGAGGAATTTTATTGAGAAAACTATATGAGATATTTTTATTATTTTTTTTAATCAGAATGAATATAAATTTGAAGCATAATAAAAACCAAATGCTTGTTTGAGTAAGAAGGAAAAACAATCAAAGAAACCAGTCATGTAGAAAACAATCCTTTCCAGTGGTAATTATGCCACTGTTCGAAACAGGTAGGCAAAAGATGGAACTTTGTGCAAGCCAGATTTTTGTCTTAACCTTATCATTTGCTCTCATCCAAAAATAAAACCCCTGCTCCAATCAAACCATAAAAATGTTCGTGTATCTGCCTTGGAAATGCAGTTGTACCTGCAGATAGGAGTTATTTCTAGAAAAGGATACTGGAGAAAGTATGAACGTGTGTGAAAAACCCAAGAGTTAGTGGAGGGAATGAATATGGAGGTTGCAGCTTTTCCCTTCCTAATATGTTTGCCTGCATCTGGATTCAGAACATGTTCAAAAGGAATACTCTGGTTTTGTTTCTTTTTTTTTTTCCTTTTCTATGTAGCAATTGGATGTTTAGTAAAGCACGTTTTTACACTAATCCCATTCCTTTCAGGCACCCTCCTTTAATTGATCTCATTTCTGTGCAGTGCAACTTGTTTACTATCTACGAGAAATATAATTTCTTCTCATGCCACGCTGGGGGAACTGGTTTATGACCCAACTGTGCTAAATATGCTCTTACAATGAATTCTTTATTGTTAGCAAACATGATGCTCATGGTACTTTACAGTTAAATAATATCTAGTTTAAATAGAATATTTTACCATATTTACCCTTGAAAAGATCCTATGATACCACCCCTATCTAAATTTAAAAAGTGAATGCTATGACCCTTTTGTAGAACTTTCACTGAGCAAAATTAATAATGAAATTAAATGCAGAGAAAAATATTTCATTAGCTGAATCAGAGGTTATTTCTAGGAAAAAAACGCTCAATGCTGGCAATACAACATGCTAAAATTCCCCTTGTTAAATTGCTCATTAAGCCTGTTTCAGAACTCATTTCCCCTCGGAGGAGAAGCAGCAGCAGTAACACAAATTCAAAGCGCACACCTCTCACCAGCCGCACGTGGGTGCAGACGTGCCTGCCTTAGCCACAGGCAAGGAATGAAGAAAGCCCTAAAACCCAAACCTTCGAGCACAGCTACACGTCAGATTGCCAAGAATGTCCTCCTCAGAGCAACCAGTGCTTTAACGCTTCTATACTCGTGGTTTTTCTTAGCACGGCACTAGCGATGGACTACCAGCTGTCCTGAGGGCTGAGAGGCAGCAGTTTACGGACACTGACCACAGCATAGCCAACGACCCAAGAAGAAGGACAATTTTCTATCAAGTTTCTTCTTTTTTTTTTTTTTCTTTTAAACTGAATCACAGCCCGACTCTGTGCCTCTGGTGCTTGCAGGGAATAATTATTTTAAAGCTCCTGAGGTTCGTGATACCATTACTCTGCATGGAAATCTGAGTCTCACTTTCAATTGCAGAAATCAAAAATAAAATTACTTAAAATTTATGTGGATGATTTTGGTGCTCTCATTCCAGTCACCACTTGTTCATGCCAGTCACTTTTCCCCATCCTCCTGGTGTCTGTGATGGCCTGCGAGGACTTCAGCCCCTGGCCCTGCAACTCCTGCCCCATTGGTGTCCCCCAGGCCCTGCCCTCCCACCCGCTGCCCCCAAAGCTCCCCCCTGCCCCAGCACCAGCAGGCTGATGGATTTCTTCCCTCGTTAGTTAACGAGGAAATCACCACAGACTGAAACTGGAAACAAAGCACACGCTGGGGGGACCTCTGGGATTTCCATCCTGCCTGTTTGGTTTGTAACTAATGAATGCGTTATAGACCTGAAGTAATGTAGGCTGCCTCCCCTTGCTAATTCAGAAAGAAAAATGCTCATTATATTTTTCCGTGGCATGGAAAACCCATCGCCCACAGAGCATACAAAAGTGATTTTAGGAAATGCCCAGAACTGGTGTTACAGAGTGACACATACTGGCTTCCCGGCATTCTCAGCAGACAGTGATTTGAACTAACAATCTGAAATCACGTTAATTAATAGTTTTAATTAAACCGTGAAAAATACAACCACATTAATGTGCCTGATAAACCAAGCTGCAAAGAGAGATGGGCTCATAAATAAAATGCTGCAAGGTATGATTGCATACTATGATTATTAGAACTTACAAATCAGTTCCAACTATAAAACCATCGCTGAGAATAATTACAAGCCCAAAACAAACAAGTCATTTCAGTCTCATATCATGAAAGCTGTTATATTCATCTTTTTTTTTTTCTTTTTTTTTAATTAAGAAGTTACCTTAGAGGCCAAACTAGGAAAATCACACCCCAAAAATCTAACTATACAGTTGTTTTAACACAAACCTAAAAAGACCATTAAAATCTGCTATAAAACTGTACCCATACGTCTTTTCCCCATAACCAGTAATGTTACATAGAAAACATGCAATTGTGAAAAGCCTTCAGAACCATAAAAAGTATGAAAAATGCCACACAACTGAAAATACCTCTGAGATCACAAGGCTGGGGGAACAAATCCAAACCATCCACAGGAAATAGTGCAAAGATCACCAAGGGAAAACCAGTAGCCCCTGACACTGCAAAATACGTCTGTATTTCTTTTACCATGGACACATGCAAGTACTAAACTCTAACAGGCTCACGTGGGTTTTCTCAGCAGACATTGGGTATCACAAGCTCAAGTAGCCTTCATGGTGGGGATTCTGCTTCCACCCCTTTGAAGACCAATGAAAATAAACCAAATTCCTCCTTTCTGCTCTCACTACTCACCCTTACAAGCTTTCCGCACGGCACACGCAGCCCATATACATCTCTTTCAGCTGACCACTCCAATGCAGGGCAGAGTAAAATGACCGGCTTCTCGAGGGGAACACCAATCTCTGCAGATCATCATCCTAACAGTGGTATAGGAACAAGCACGTACCAAATCACAACTTGAAAGTACCCTCCTGCAGGAACAGCATCAGCCCTGAAATAGGAAAAATTACCATGCAAATTATAGCAGCTAGCAAGATGTGTTCTTTACAAAGGTGTAACACTCTGATACATAAATACTCTGACTTCCTGGGAAAAGAAAGAAATTCATTATTCTACAGCAGTGTGAGCCTGGCAATTTAAATTAGATTTCAGTCTTAAAACATTTGACATTGGTATAACAGAAACAACAGTGTTGCAAACATACAGATGCAATTTCATACTCTTCCTCTGCACAATCAGACAGCATCAGGTTTGATGCTGCTGACTTGCACCAACGCAGGGGCAGGTTATGTGCACCTTACAAACAAATTCGGGAAGCAGCACTTTGGGTGCAGACCTTACAGCACCCCAAACCATTTCCCAATAAACATAACATGGTTTGTGGGCAAACAAGTTTCACCTCTCCTCCAGAAATATCACTTCAATGGTAATAACGAAAGCTATACTTAAATAATTCCTACATGAAGAAAAGGAGCGTATTTTATATGATATAAATAATCATTTTCCAGGGAAAGGACCTACAATGGGCATATACATTATGAAAACCAGAAACTGTGAAGTGCTCTTTTGCCATTGTGCTCCACAGCTAGAATGCCTATCGCCTATTTTGTAAAATACACGAGAATAATACACCGACAAAGGTGCCTGCAAATAGTAAGAAGGATGTGAAAGAGGTCGTAAGTGTATGGATACAGCTTAGCACCAACATCGTGGTGTATTTTAATGAACAATACTGGTGAAAGAGCTTTACGAGAGGATACTATTTGGGTGAATGAGCCAATACCAGGATGACCATGAACCAGCAGCTACTGTGACACAGAGGAAGGCAGAGACAATCCTAGGGGACACCAGGAAAAGACAGAGAGAGAGGTGCCACCACAGTACAGGCCACAGAGAGTCAAAACACCGCAATCGTGTTGCAAGAGGCACGCAGGAGGCTATTGAGAAGATGGGGAAAGCTCGCTGCGGTGCGTGCATCGCAGGCTGGGGACTGCTGCTGGTAGGAATGTTCCTGCATTAAATAGCGGGGAAGAGGAGGTGCTGCTCGAGCTCACCTCTTCTGCTTGTTTCACACAAAGCAAATAGCTATAAAGCGGGAATGATTCCACTGAGGCTGGAAATGAGAAAGATAACCACTTAGGGCTAGATTTACAGCCATCAGAGAGAAAGATTTCAGGAAAATGCCCCACTAGGAGCTAAAGGCGAAAACAAACAACTTGGAGATATACCACGAAAATGTTATGAATGACAGACCAAGCAGCCTCCTGCTGCCCCATCTGCATGGTTTGCAGGCATCCTTGGAAACTGCTTTCCTCACCCTCTGGTGCTGGAGCAGCTTTCGCTGCCGAACCTGCAAAGATAATGCTATCTGCTCTGCTGCTTGGAAACAGACCGAGGTCAGACGCTAACTGTATATATTCTTAACACCAACAACATCAAATACATCTTTGTGCCCAGGGGCTGACCTCAATCTAGTTCTCATCAAAAGCCTATGAGGGAAAATAAATAATATCTGCACGTATCTAGCCCCAGGTTCCCTGGAATTCCTTATTCACTTTTTCTACACTCAACTTCCCCTGCGTATGCAAGAGTCTTTACCAATCAGAACCAGAACAGTATATAAAAGCTGGGGTAAAAATAGGAAGAAGATAAAAGGTGAAGACACCAGGATCCAAAATAAGTATAGCAGCTACTTCTTAAGGCCTTAAAAGCCAGATAAATTTACAGACATTTATTGTCTCCAAGGTACATTACAAAACTCCATTTCAATGGAGTCTCATCTGCTTCAAAGCTGCGTACAGAAGAAACTTCAAAAGGTAAGGATACATCATCATTCTGGAAATGAAGCTGCTATCCCAAGTCACATTAGTGCTGTTCATTCTCTGCAGAAATGAACCCCTAACTCACTCTCACTGGCTGACTCCTGCAGAGGAAACACCGTAAAATTTTCAGTATCCCGCAGGGCAAATGTCTGCGTGGCAAGATGCTGGGGAGTCATGGGAGACGTGAACCTTTAGCAACCTTCCCAGTGATGGTGTTTTATTACTGCCCTGCACCTGTGGCAGCCCAAACCACAGGCGTGTACTCATCGGCTGAACTTCAGGCGGACAGAGGTCAGCCAGGATCTTTGCAAAGATGTGAAGGGCATGCCTCCTTACACAGCCAATGTTTTAGAGCCTGGAAAAAACATTAAATATATGTATTATAACTTAATAGCTATCACGCAGTGGGATTCCAACCAGTTGATATATTCAATCATTCCTTCTTTGACAATTTCAAGTTTGGACAGTTGCTATTATTCGGTGTTATTTCAGGGAAGATGGATGCATATGCACAAAAATCTTAACACTAAACCAGTATCTCACAGCTGACTCCAAAAACTGTGGAGTTGGGAGGTAATTACTTTCAGAAGATGATGCCTTAGATAATATTTTCATTCATTCATTTTCAACCCTACTACTTTATAGCAGTGCTCTAACTCATTCCAGTACAAGAGCTCTCAACCCAGGCCCAGGTGCCAGAAAGGATCTGAGGTGCTGACACTGGGCATCCTTCGCCCCTTGGGATGAGCAGGTGGCACAGGTTTAAAAATGAGAAGAAAAAATGACCACACCATTATTGCATAATATGCAATATCCATACTGCAAATAAGAAAGGAATTTCTGGAGGTCAAACAGCATTAAAGGAAAAGCAACCTTAATTTTAAGATGCTATCTGTTCAGCAGACTTGAAATGCCAGGAAGCCAAAGAATACCCCCATACTGCCACAGAAGAACCAGAAGGATGCATGCTACCCTACACTTCTTCCCACTTTGTTCGCAGTCCCGGGTAGTCACAACCAGCTTTACAAAGGTCTTCCTATTTCCATGGACAAACTTTCTAACTTTTTTTTTCCCCATTTTTATAAGGGTTGAGGATTTTTCTCCACAACTGAAAAAGTGCTGGAAGAGTGAGTTCCTCTGTTTTCTTTTGCATGTTTCAATTAAGACAATGAAAATATAGATGATTAGAACTAAAAGCATACACTCATGGGGCATTTTCATTAATAGATGTTGGTGACTTCACACAAGATGTTTGCACTGGATTGAGAGGTACCCAACAGTACTGTGTTAGTCAGTACTTGCACTGCAAGTTTTGAATTTGTATTTATATCTGGGCAATACAGAACAAGATTACATGATCGTGAAAATGACATTTTTTCTCACAGCACTCAATTTCCACAGTGTTGCCATTAACATAAATAATACGTAAAGCTAATGTTAAATAATTCTGGGTTTTCAAAGCCCTTGGGAACAATTATGTTAAATATACAGTGACTTAAATGACTGGATTTCTTCAAATTTATATTCACAACTCTTTTCCGATCATGGCCTGAAGTCTTCTGCTAGTGTCCTTGATCACACACAAAACCTTGCTTGTTCTGGCAACCAAAAGCCTCCCCACATTACCTGCAGGGAGATATTGCTGACTGCCGGATGCTATTATGATTTCTCTATTAAAGAACTCTGAAAATAACTAGCAGTGAGCAGAAGGCAGGGTACCTGCCAGCTAATGCAATGCTGTCAAACATATTTTTTTTTTTTTGGCCTGGCTGTAAGAAAGCCATTGGTACACAGCATTATGTCCTAAAGTGCTTCCTCTGCCATGTCTTTCACTGCAGCAGCACATTGATTTACCTTAGGATTGGAAGAGGGAGAGCAGAGCATTCATTCCTACCCTTGCCGTGGCATGAAATCATTTTCTGTGACCTCAGGAGGGGACTGAAGGAAGTTCTGAATCAAGGACCAATAAAGGTAAGTTATCTTTGTGTTCCTTCTCAATTCGTGACAATTAATCTGTATCTAAAGCTATGTGTGTGTGTGGTTTTTTTCCCCCTTTTGTCTTGAATCTTCAGCAGACACAGAGCAAAGGAACAGGTTGAAATTCCCACACCACCTCCACCTGCACAGCCTTGGAAGAGGGACTGGGGCCATCGCTGCTTCTCTGCTGCAAGACAGAGCAATTCCTTTGGTGCCAGTGGTTCAGCAAGGCAGGCTTTTCACAGGAGAACAAAACGTACATCGTTACACCTTGCCAGCACTGATGGCACTCACCCCAGGGGAATGGAAGAATGATGGAGCCAGTTAACTTTAGCATGTGGTTCGAAAGCCAGCAGTAAATTGCTTCCACCTTTAAATTGACCTGGATTAGGGGAGCTTAGGGAAGCACAGGAATTTGGCACTGTTTTTTCCCCAAAGTAGGATTTGCTAGTAATCTGCTATCTGCATCTAGAAAGAGCCTGAAATTTTTAACATGTCCTCTGGGAGAAAAAGAACCACCTTCTCTGATTCCCCTTGCTCTCCAGCTCATTTTCCCTTCTGAAGCACGATAAGCTCGGATCTCCACAGTAAGCCCATCTAGGCAGCAGGGGGTTTCTGGGGGTAGCATCAGTATTGAACGTGGCTGACAAAGCCGCTGGTTTACTACGACTAATCAATCCGTAACGCATCCTAAACCATGCTACTCCACCAGCTTTCCCTAACCCATTTCAGCCCATTAAGTCCTGGGGATTTTTGACCAGACACTGCAATTTGAATCTTTCCCACCTTGTGTTACAGGCCCTAGATCACTGCTAAGTGTGCTCAGGCAGCCCCAGCAGCATGGTGCTTCCAGGAGGTCTGCGAGGGCAGCTCGCTGCCAGGTCCTCCACTTGCTCTGCACGGTTACATGGCAGCCTAACAAGAATGAGCAATGAGATGTCAGCCAGGAGCCTCGGGGGTTTGTCTGCAAAGAGAGCAGATAGCTCATGTATTTTAGACTGCTCACTGAATAGGCTGATAAGCAGACAATAGCCATCAAGCAGATGGGAAATTAGACAAATGTAATTTAGAAGAAATATTTTGAAATGAAGATGCTCTCTGTAAGTTTAAGAAATGTAGGTGTCTGGCCAGGTGATGAGGAACATTTGTATGTGTACAGTTACTTTCCAGGACTACTGTTCAGGAGAGGACAGGTGGAGGAGTTCTGGGCAGCAATGCAGATTTGCACCCAGACTGATCAACAGCTGGCGTTCAGTGCTGCATGCTCAGCACAGCTCAGATGCAGGTGGATAGGCATCACCCCAAGCTACTTCATTTACATACTATACCTCAGCAGCAGCAAAATATTAAAAAACACAACTTTAATAAATGATTATATACTGACCTAGAACTACACCTGTGAAAAATAACCAAATGAACAGTATTCTTGATTGATTTTTTTCCTACCTTTGGAACTGAACTCCCATTCAACCTTCAGCATAGCAAGTATTGACAACACCGAGAGAAGCCAAATGAAGCATTCCAGGTGATCACAGCACATGCAATTGTTAGATAAGACAGATACACATAGGTAAGATTCAACCAGTAATATTCAATTCAATAAGTTTCAACCAGTAATAGTTTCTAAGTCTCTTTTAGTACAGAGAAATTATCACCCACAACAAATAAAAGAAATTAGTCTCTCGCCGCCATTAATCCTGGTCCTATTTAACAGTATTAATATTGCACATTAAAACAACTGACGAGGCCATCCTGAAAGAAATGGCAAATACGCACTAATGTTGCCAGCTCACCTGCACTGTTCCAGGGTCATGGTTTCGATGTAATTCAACATGCATTAATGGCAAATGCCATTAACTTGGGGATGGCCTAGTCATAGTGAACACAATTCAATTGCAACTTTTAACTCTTCGCATTTAATTTTACTGAAAAATATATGGCACAGAACTATTTACTGAATGCTGTAATAGAAGCGGTACAGTACTAAGTAAATGTACATATTCTAAAAGACTATATGATCCTTCTTTTGTACGGTCTGTGTAGGTGGATGTTGTTCTCCAGCTCTTCTTCTGAAGGGCCAGCTAGATAATCTCCTTTCCTGCCTGGCCCAACACACCACCCACAGGAGCAGAGAAACTCCAACCCATCCTGCTGGAGATTGGAGTCACTGAGCCTCCGAGTAATTGAGTTTGGATGAGAGCTGGAGACCATCACCACCTCTTAGAAAGCAGACCAACATCAGAAGACACTTCTCGCCCATCTGCTTTTTTACCCTTATGCATATGATACCTCTGCAATAGCAGAAGTTAAAACCAGTGACCATAGCTCTCATTTCTGCACATGCATCTATATTCTAACAATGGAGCCTGTAAAGTGAGACAATGTCTTTTAAATGAACACTTCAGCAGGTGACAATCTTCCTCTGAATGATCATAATTTCACGGTGCCAAAGAGCTTTCTGAATTTGACTGTTTGGCTTTTGAATTCTGACATTTTCCACACATCCATTAGATTGCAACTACCCTGGCTGCTATATAATGTGCTTAAAATTATACTCCTCAGCAAAACTCATACCAAACCATCTTATTATGTATCATTACTATAGTCAGTGTGTCATTCCGAGCTATATAGATGTTCTCTGTGAGATCACATGTAAATTGGTCACGTTCCTCAGAAAAATTATTTCTGGATAGCTGGAATAAGAACCAAGAAACCGTATTTAACTTTTTGTAGCATACGCAAATCTACAAGCACAGGCTGATCCTCTGCCATCGCTCAATTTTTCACCTTAGAGAGTTTGTTTGGCAGTCTCAATTTCACATTTCCTTCAGCAAGTACAACGTTAAACATGGCCATTGCTTTGGTTTCATCAGCTCCTGTCTTTCCGAAATATTTCTTTTCTCAAGGGCTAAGTCTGGGGGGGGGCAAGGGCTCTTCCCCCCTTGCTGCCAGGTGTGCAGCCTGGCTGTACTCTGGCTTCACAGCTGGATTCAGTTCCCTTCCCAACCTAGTCCCCTTTAGAAGGAAAGCCAAGAGCATGCAGGGAGCTACAGGACGCTCAGAGAGGCTCTCCAGGCTACACGATCAAGGGATCAGGAGCATGGGGCACACCATGAGGTTTAGGACAGCATGTCCTACCATAAACGAGCACTCCGTATCTAAACGAAGTCTCACTAGTGGCTTACTCTTGCTCAGTAACTGCAATATAAATTCACTTTTGAATTTGGTCCTTCTTGCCAGCCCCAACTACCTTTCCAAAGAGAAAATATTCTCATCTACAGCCTTCTGAACACTTGTCTCTCCACGCATTTCTGGAGTGCTCTGGTGTAGAGATGTTTCCTGCACCGCTCGTCTTTCTGCAGTCAAGCAGAAACTGGTACACACGGTGGCACAAGGCCCTACAGAAGGCAAAAACTGGTTCAAATAGTGCACAGTGACAGTTGGCATGTAATTTTGAGTGTGACTGTGTCAAACTGAACTTCTGGACTCTCAAGCATAAGCCTGCTACTTGCTATCTGCATCAGTAATCCTCCGAGCAATAAAGAGAGGTGAGAGTGAACCAAAAATTAAGAAGCTGATCATACGTACTTCTGCAGATAGATTATTTAAGGTTGGGAAAACCAAGGGAGAGGAAAAAGATAAAATAAAATAAATGGCAACTGATGTCCTGGGCAGTTTTGGTCACCGCATCCCTAACTAACAGAGCACATGCCATCAGGGACGTGCTGTATGGGGACACCTTTTGTTTCATCCAGGCTTTTCTAGCAAAAAGTATCTGCCTCCCTCCCTATTTAACATGTTTAGCCAAAAGCCCCATGTGCTGATACTTACACTTTAAACTTAAAGTGCTAACAAATACCATCACAATAAAAAAAATCCACGTTAAATTGCTGGACATCAACCCAGTATTATTATAGGTGAGATCCCCCTAATGTACACAAAGCATTCCTAATGCTCAAGTCCAGCCCTGCCTGTTGTTAGGATGTTAAGCATAGCTGTTGCTCTCCTTCAGTCTTTGTCTACCTTTATATTTTCATTATTTTTTTCCCTACAACACTGGAATGAGACTGTAGCGAAGCCTGCATGGGGATGCTGCAGGTCAGGGTTGCTCACTCTATCAGCTGCACAGCAACATGGAAAAAAAAGTCAGCACCTGAAATACTTAGCTAGTATTTATACAGATATATGCACACACAAGGTATTGTGTAAGTGAAAAAAGAGGGCAACGCTGGGAAACCAATCAACAATGCAGATCATGGCTGTAGTTTGTAGTTTCATAGAACTTTCAAACTAATAATTATAACTGGAAGGAGAAAAATTGAGAGAACATTCTTAAGAAGCTGAAAACGGGGGGGGGGGGGGAATTGCACAAATGACCAAAGAATTATTTGCCGTTGGTTCAGCACTAGAGAAATCCAAACAACATTATTTATATCTATAAACAAATGGTTTGGCTAAGCAAAGCTATATTTGATGCAGCAAATTATTATAGCCTCTCAAACTGTAATTTTAACCCTTGTTTCTGCGTATACTATAACAAGAAATAACTATGCTATGAGGATAATGCTCATGTAGCTTTTAAAAAAAACAGTGTAACAGCCCACAGAAACACTTGAGTTTAATTCAAAGTTAGCTGTTTCAACTTTTAACAAGACTTACCACCATCATCATGTCTTTTCGAATTAATGGCATGCAATAATCGAGTTTATGAGATTAAAAAAAAAAAAACAAAAAACACTGTCAATGACCATTTCAGCATGAGGATGGAAAAAATCTAAGCTAAAGTGGCAGAAACTATCAAACAACAAATTCAACTGACAGCCATTTCAGCTTTATTACTTATTTAGAGAATATTCATCTTCAGGAAGCCATACCAGACAGACACAATTTCCCATTCCACTCCAAACTAATTCTCACATCTTATCTTCCCCTGGATGTACTGGGATAGAAAAATGTGACTGTAGAAGAGGCTGATTTATGAGCATCTACATCTACTAAGTTTAGTGCTTGCTATTAGTTTCAGAAATTGCATCTCTGTAGAAAATACTAGCCACAGGAAAGATAAAATGTTTCTAGAAACTGTAGGCTACTACTACTACATCCACCTTTAGTTTGGGCTACTTTAGTTACGGATTGTGCTTCTCCATAATCCATTGGCAGGCTGTGGTGTTCTTGTTGCTTCTTGAGTTTGGGAAGACTGAGGAAGGTAAGAGACTTTTTTTGCAAAAACAGATTTTAAAACCAAAGTACAAGCATGCTAATGAAATTAATGCAGTCTATAATAGAAAGAGTAAAAGTATTAGCACACAAAATCCAACTTAAATGGAAAGTTAACCTTCTCTGAAAGAGGCCGTATATGTTAAAAGGCAGTATTAAGGCTAGGCACTACATGCCTACTTTCTTACTTCTGTAGATTTTGCTATTCAAATCTAGACTTCCTTGAAAATAATGTCACCTTGCTGACTCAAAGGTGCTTACTGCAATCTCACATTTCTTTTCATTCCAATTCCTCATTTCTAAAAAAAACCTAAATTGTTCTAACAGTAACATATACTGACAAATAAAATAAACTGAATAAATTGGCAACATCTTTAATGCATGATGCAAGCACGAGATTCACTTTTTTCTCCACTCACACAGCCACAAGAAATTTGACTTCTACATCTAAACCAAACAGAAAATCTATTATAAAGTTTCTGGTACAGAATCACATTCAAACTTTAAGCAGAATCAACCCTTCTTTTATGTCTGCAGGTAAAATCAAGGCAGAAAAAGAGCCTGGGGTGACAGCGTCCACGTCTCACACACCTTCCTTACTTGGGGCACTTCAGAAATCTCTCCTCTCTCCTTGGAGCTGCAGCTCATTACCAAGTTAATATAAAAACATTTCTTAGGCCAGCTGTTGTTCCACACAGGATGAGCCCTTGGACCTCCCCATCTTTTCCCCCCGAAGGGTGCCCGTGACCTCTCTCACGTGCAGACGGGGCGGTGGGCTGCTGCTGTCAGGATGAGCGATGTGCTCCTGGCAGGACGTGGAGGCGTGCTGAGGACAGGTCAGAAGAGAAACCCAGCCTCACGCTTACCACCAGCTGCTGTCTGAGGGAAGGTCACAAGTATCTGCTGTCCTTGCAGCCCACAGGAACAGCAAATACATCTCCTCAGCATCACATTAGTCCAGGTAAGGAGGTAGCCTCTAATTGCATGCAGCTATTTGCTGAGGAACCACCTTTAAGCAGCAGCAGCCATCTGATGAGAACACTGCAAATTACACACGGTGTGTCTGGATTTATAAAGATTAACTCCAAAATTATCTTTCCTCCAAAACAAAAAAGGAAACTGTACTGGATCCAAGTGGTGTCCCACTTAGAGGGGGAAAAAGAAAAAAAAAAAAAAAAAGAAAAAGCTTTGAAACAAACAGGATTGCACGGGTATGGATTTCCAGAACCATCTGACAGTCTCCTTCCTTGCCATCCGTCACAGTGGTAAAGGCAGCAGGGAGCAAATTAAGCAAAGGCTAGAATAGCACCCGCATCTAACTGAGGAAATATGGGCAGAAAGGACCTGGCACTGTGAGAACACTTACAAAAACAGCAACACGATTTAATTTTATATAGCCTTTAAAACTAACGATACAGCTATCTTGTAACTCCAATCCACGTTTCAGAACTGATACAGATATTTGCAGAAAAGACAGATCCCTATGCCTGAATGCACTCAGAAGAAATTAAAGCTCAGACCCCACCTAAACTGCACTACGTGGCTGCTCCTGGAGCCAGGAGCCAGGTTCAGCAGTCCCATGTGCCCTACCTTAGTCTCTGTAGCTGCCATCACGTTACACCATAATGAACAGGAAAATCACATCACAAGCGGGGAGTGGGATGGGACAAACAGATATCCAAGCCTTCGCAGCAGGAGATGCTTTGGGCACTGTGTGCTCCCTAAAACATGCACACTCTGCAGGTCCATGGCTCTGTCAGCTTGCCATGTTTGGTGTATAGGCTGGAGGACAAGTGAACACGACCTGGCACATGCAATTAGGAAGGAAGACAGAATGAAAAAAGCTTTATATTCCTGAAACTGATAATCCTGTTTTCTAGAAAAAGACTCAAGATTTGCAAAATTCTTCCCCTTTACACACAAGCTAGGAATCCCTGAAAGGACCTCACTGGAGGCAATGAAGCCAGCTTTGAGTAAATCACCATCCTGCTGAACGTGTTACAAACTGTTCTTAACATGAGACATCATAAAGCACTAAGAGTTACAGCATTCTACAAAAAAAAAGCGACAGGAAAAGTAGTGGCAAAGTTTGCTTCTCTACCTGTTTGCAGGAAGAGCACGAGCAGTTCATAATGCGCAGCGTGGGGGCTGGCAATTTAATACATTTGTAACACTGCACCTTTTAAAGTAATCTATAAGTACTGCCATGCCAAACCACATAAAGGGCATTTTGTTGTTGTTGGTGGTGTTTTAACAGTGATTCTAGGATTAAAACATGGACATCTACCTTTGAAGAAGGAAGCTTTTTTTCTGGAACAAGTCTCTTTTTAATTTCTCCTTGGAAGGTACCTTCTGGGCCTTCCTACTGTCACTGTCAGTATAAAACACTAATTGCACATGGGTAAACATCCACAGAGACTGATACTCTGCTTCCCAGGCACTATGTTAGCCGAGAGCTGTGTCTGTCTTAGGCACAACTGCACAAAATCATCACATGTGCTTCTACAGAGAGATGAGTATTGGACAAGGCACCAAGTAATTTTTTTTTTTCCAAGCCACATTTGTAAATTCTGGATTCCCGAAGCAGGTTATCCTCAGGACGAAACAAGGCTGCTAAAGATCCAGCAACCTTCTCATTCCCATTGTAAGAAATTATGTGATATGCATACTTAGTATCCCATAAACGCATTGAAAATATTTAAATAACTGGATCCCTTCTGTGTAGCAAACATTTTCTGTTTATAATAAAAATAAAAAATTGTATTTACTTGTCACACCAGGTTATTTTTAGCAATAACAAAGTAGCATATGGCATTGTTACCAGCATCGCACAACCAGTTAATTCTTATATGTGAAAAGAGGTGAGATGAAAACCATGGAAAAATAAACAACCTAAAAGCAATCCAAGTGAGACTCAGTCATAGGGGACTCAATCATAGTGTGCTAAATATGGGTGCTCCGTTCCACCAGCTAAGGAAAACAGATGGAACCAAGTGCTGTCACTTACAGCCTTAAAATACCTACACCAGGATGCACCAGCAAATCCTTCAAATGGTATTTCAGATCCATTATTTTTATGCAGCCTTTTCAAAGCTTCATTATAAATTTCTTCTTAAACACAAAAATATGTTAGTTACAGGATAAAATCTACCGCACAAATAATTTCTGCTATAAGGAAGCAACAAAAGGTCAATCAAAACTAAATCGGGTTCTTCTAATAAAAAAGAAAAAGATCTGAGGCATCAAGTTTTTTTTCCAAAAAAAAAAAAACACACCATACAATCTAATGCTATATATATATATGGTGCAATCTAGCCAGGGACTATTCTATTCCTACCTTCTGCTATAAATTCTGAAGGCCATTCAACAAATCTGCTAGAAAATTCTCTGAAATTCCAGAAATGGGTTTTGTTAGTACTTCTGTAAAAGTAGTAAATATATATTAAAAGATTGTATTATGTGACACCTCTCGCAAAATAAATCTTCAGAATAGGATGGGGAAAATAATTATTACAAGAATTGTGGAAAGGATATAACAGATTTGTAAGTGTTCAGTGTGGTTTAAAGCAACCCAACCCAGTAATTATTGTTCTTTTTCAGCCAGTAACACCTGAGAAGAACAATGGCTTAGCCGTAACTGGATTTTTTCCACACTATTTATTCAAATTGTCATTTTGGAAGAACGTTGACTATATCAATACACAACCTGATTTACAGACACCTTCCACAGCCTGTCCACTTAAAGTCAAGGACTGTTCAGGTAGGTCAACCATCCCTGCAAAGTGAACATGATCTTTCACAATCAGCAACCTCAAGCAAGAAAAATCATTGTCCTGCATCCGATGACCATTCAGAGAAGATTAATTTCCCACATGGAAAGAACCTGGAGAACCGTGTGACAGTCCTGCACAGGATCAGGAGGATGCATCGCTCGTGCCAGCTTTCCATGAAACCGCCCATTACAGATGAGGATTTTATTTAGAGGGTTCTATCTCCCAAGCTAAACAAAAGCTTTCTTTTTAAAAGACTATGATGTTGCACCCTTCCCACGTGCTAGTCAAAATATTCTTCCCCAGCTACTACCACAGCAAGAGTTTTAACAGGCCCATTACTATTTTAAGCCTTACAATTCTGCTCAACGCCTTTTGCCACACAAGAGAAACAACCCAGCAATTCCCATGTATCTAAAGATAAATAGGTAATTACCAATTAGAGAAAAAGCATGAGTTTCCCCACACTACCTATGACAGGAAACTGCTTTGGGAAGATACGTTTTTTAGACTATACTAGTAATTTTTGATGAGTGTGAAGGCAGAACAGAAGAGAAACTGAAGTGACTGAAATAGGAACACTACTTCTCTTCCCTTCCCCCTAGCATCTCAAAACCAGTAAGGCAATATGCCCATAGGGCAAACTATATCTAATAAACATGAAAAGTAAATTTTAGATTAGCAACTCTGTAAACCTCCTTGGAGTAGCTATGACAGCTAGTTAGTTCAATCAGCCTGGTTTTCAATAAACAGTCTTAGTTTCAGATAATGTAATAGCTCAGCTCTGGCCAGAATTAACAGGAACAGGCTGTGCCATAGACTTCAGCTGTCCGTCTGATTTGACTAATTTCCTAGGAGACAAAATAGCTGAGAGAACCTGCAAAAGAAAGAAAAGCAATGACAGGAAACAAAGTGACCCTGTGTTGTCAAAATGCTCCTCTGTATTTTCAAACACATCACATATAAATCAAGTAAGGAAAGCTTCGCTTCCAGTTACTTTATATTTGAAGAAAGCAGACACCAATAGGAGGGTCAGGGTGCAGCACAACTTAGTGCAGAGTGGGTACAGGGAACCAAAATTCGTTTGCCTGCTATCAGATTACCGTTTTGCTTGTGCTGATACCAAAGTCTCTGTTGCAGGCTTGAAATCTCGCAACCTTTTCCCTTTTTTGCTGTAAATCTTCCTTTGCTTTCCAGGGGAATGCTCACACAGAGAGACCTCTGCCCTTTCCAATATTTCTCGTGCAGCATTCATTTCAGTGCTGCAAACAGGAGATGTTAAGAAGAAAAAGCAGAGCCTCCCAGCAAGAAGGATGGGGAAGGACACCCCAACAAAACCTGAATTGTATTACAGCTTTGAGTTATTCACTTGAAGAAGCTGGAACTTAACTAAGCAACAAACACTGCTAAGAAACAATAAAGCTGCAATGTCTGGACACACATGAAAGGCAGTATGATTTCTGGTTTTGGTTGCTGGGTCTTCCATGAACTAACCACAGTTTGTACCCTACTACAAAGGGCATGTCTGTATTTCTCACTTCTTACACCAGGAAACAGACAGCTAAAGCCACTAAGCCAAACAAAACCATGGTACATCAATATGTCACTAAAGCCCCAAAAAGGCTGAGCAAGAACAAGAATTGTGTCAAACGTTTAAAATCCCTCTGCTTCAACTTTGAATTTCTCTCTCAAGTCAAGAGGAATACAGCCAGAAAACGCCAGAGAAAGCCAACAACACTATTAGACCATGCTTCTCTTTGAAAACACGCCTATTTTGCACCAGACAGATAGAAGAACACGTGTCTGTTCACGTCTCAAACTGGTTATATGTAAAGCCCTGCTGACAGAATCCTGAGAAATTTATTACTATTAACAGCAAAGCTTTAATCCTGACCTATCAGTGAACCACACAGCAACAAAATGTGTGTTTTGAAGCGAGGGGACACCAGTACTGCAGCTTTTCCCATGAGGAACAAAATGCAACGCGAAGGAAGAAATTGGCACATTACCTAAGTCCATCCTCTCTTCCTCAGCCAGGTGAACAATGTCACTGTTCTGTGGACAACAGATAATACAGAGCTTAAGCTGCTGCACCCCAAAGCCACACAGGACTATCTCACAGCAAACTTTAAAATTCGGGTAACTACTTCTAGTCATGCACCTGCAGCCATTTGGCTGAGCTGCTCCCAGTCCTTCCACCTCCAAGCAATTTATGGGACTTCACCTGCTAATTTGGCATGAGAAAGGACTCTTGTTCTTAAAAGAGTAGTGAGCTCTTCTCCAAGTTTTCTTCAGATAAAGCCAATCCTTTGCAGTCCTTTGTATCTTCACTTTGAAAAAGAACAGCAGTACCTGCAACTAGCATTGTCACATTGATACTCCCTTCTTTAATACGAATACACATTATACACAGAAATAAAAATAAATGCTAGTAACCATAATACAATTACTTGGCGACGCAGCTCTACCATTAACCTAAAAATACAATGAAAAACCGAGCAAACATGATTAATTTTACATAATAAATCATTTTACTACAGAAATGTAAGTATATATACATGCTGTAATTAAAACATTAAAACCCTTACACCAAGCTAAGCACTAAATATGCTATGAAATCAATGAAATAGCATTTACTCCTGGCAAATTCTCCAACATATCTAATGAGGTGAGAACTTGAAATACAATTAAATCCCCCATATTTTAGTAAAGGCTCTTAGCTCAGCATATCACCATTCTGTAGCTGTTAAATTCAGAACTTGCTAAAACCAAGAACTGAGTTTATTGGCACTTAGCAAGGCCTCTGGCAAAGTGTACTCACAAGGAAGGGAAGATAAAACGAGTCTCATCTCATTAGCAAACAGAAAATGCTTTAAATTTAATTTCATGATCAGAAAATACATTTGTTTTAAAAAATGGCATGGGAAAAATCCTTTGAAAGCATGGACTATGTATCAGGGAAACTAAATGTGTAGAAAAAGCTGCAAGACATTGCATCGCTAATATGCATATACGTAATTGTACTACATATACATATATATACATATATATACATATACATAATTGTACTACTAATTGTAGTGTATATGCATATCCTTGAAATCCTGTAAACAAAAATGAATCCATTTTTTATGTTAAATACATGCCAATTAGAGAAGAAAAGGCAGTCCGCCCATTAGAGAAAATAGTGAGTCAACTTGCTGAAAGTGTGTCTGTTATTTAAAAACTTATATATTTAAACAAGAAAAGAAGGATTCTGGGATTTCTTGCAGTCATCCTGTGTCAAGCTAACCCCAAACTCACTTTATTATAGCTTATTGCAGAATATGGCAGTAAGGTGATGGGTATCACTCCTCGACACATCCTGGGTATGTGCAGGTGGGCTCTGGAAGCAGGTCTGAACTCCCTGCGGTTGATACCAAGGCCAGCACAGCTGTAGCAGCACTCCTTGAGCTCAGCCTGCCCAAACTTTCCACTGTTGCAGGTTATTCTGTGACTGCCGTAAATGCATGCCAGTGCCGCCTGTAATCACAGCCCTCTGCAGGATGATACAGATGTATGCTCAGCAAGGGTCAGGAATGATTTCGTGAGATTATAGCATTGGAAAGCCACTTTAATAAACTTTAGAACTGTGTACGATCATACGGACAACTCCTTGCTGCTCTTTCAAACAAGGGTATTTCCTTGGCAACAAGGAAGTCATATAGGAAAATAACTTTTAGACATCAGTAATTTATTTACTTCCTAGAAAAGCTCAAGCTAATAAAGCATGCAGGTCTGACACGCCCCCCAAAATGCCCATTTTCTTCTGTTGAAATGTAGCATGGCATGGTCACTGAGTGACTGTGAACGAAACGAAATACCCTTTATTGGAATTCAAGCCTCTGAGGAAATCACAGAAGGAGGGGAAAAAAAAAAAAAAAAAAGAACTTGACTGAGACTAACAAAAATCTAGGGCAATGTTTACACATTGCACAAACCTATTCAGTCTTGGGGTCGAGTTCTTCCCAAAGCTGTGCAGTTCTGCCGTGGCTCCCATCGCTCAAGGTCCCTGCGGATGGCACATTTGTTTTGCTGCCACTGTTTGTGAGATTGACTTCGCACTGAGGTTCTGCTGAATTAAGTGGTATGATGTATTTCTGCAGAGACATAAATATTGAAAATACTACCCCTACTGAAAATTAATATAGTCTCCGAGAAGCTAAAAGTTATTCTCCTAGCTGCCTCTCTGTCTAGCATGTGCAGGCCATAAGTCAAATTATGGTAACTAAAGACCTTTATCATGTAGTGCATGAATACTGACTTTATAGAACTGAATTATAAACTATAGATTGGAAATGACCTCAAGCTTTATGAAAGCTTCTGCCAAACCTAAAAACATCTTACCAGTAATTCAATCTGTTATGAACAATTCTGTAATAAAAGCTTCCTCACAGTGGTACTTGGTATGGAGTCTGAGAGACCAAAACCTTCCTAAATATCTCTATATAGATGGAATTGGAAAGGTAATCTAATGTAACATCAACAAAGCAGGAACAAGGTGAGGAATTTAAAATCCAACTCCTTGCTCTTGATTTGGCATTAGAAGTGCTAAAGAATGTAACTTAGAAACAACTGATATTTTATCTCTATGGTATATTTAGTTAATGCTACAGCAGGCATTTATGAAAAATTAGTTCTTTATTCCTTCATGAAATCTTGACGCTAACCACCTAAACCACATCTACTATTTAGACGTGGTTACTTGTGAAAATGCCATTGCAGGAGTCACACTCAAATCAAGAGGTCAGAAAGGGTAAGTATATAGGGGCTTGAGGTGGGAAGACTTTCTCACCATCACTAACCACGTTCCATGGAAAGTCATGGAGAAATGGGCAATCACATTTGTAAGGTCTGCATGGTAAATCACTTTGTTTTCCTGTATGCTCTATAACCCTATAAACTAATCAAATACTAATGGGCAAAAGCTTATTTTCTTCACCACAACTGAAGGAAATAAGATCTAAAAATCATCATTGGAATTCTAGAAAAATACAAATAAATGAAACAATACAGAATATGCATTAAAAAACTTTTGAAGAGCACTTCTGGAATTTTAATAAAACATGCAAATCTAGTAGATCATTCTCAATAATTCAACTGCTTTAGTAAAACCTAGTGCCAATTAACTTAAAAAGCTGCAGCAAGTCTCCATGGTGAAAAATGCTTTACTGTGATCCAGCACTCAGTTAGGTTACTGGCCAGGAATTGTCATGCACCCCTCTGGCTGAGGTCACATACTTCCAGCACGACTGACTGACTCCTTGACTTGTCTAAATACGAGCATCCTGCACCTGCCTCCTCCTCTGTCCTTGAACTTTGAACTTGGTGTGGCTTCGAGTTTGCTCCTTTGTTAAGGCCAGCGGGAAATGGATAGCAACAGACTGCTTTATCTGATAGTGGGTAATATCTTATTTCTCTTGTCTAAAGCCATCTTATTTGCTGTTCCTAGAGTGGAATTTTGCCAGAGCTCTGCCCGTGTCTTACTAACTTTTTCTTCCTAACTGTGGAGGCCTCTGGATCATAAGTTCCTTCTTAGCTTTGTACTGATACCGAGACACAATATTCAGTCACAGCACTGCACCTCTACCACTTCCAGGAATTTTAATTTTCTCTGATTGCTGGACAACGGAGTATTTCTGTATTACCAATTTCATGAGAAACTTCATATGTGTTTGATTATCAGTACATTTCCTCTGTAAGCACAGCCAGCTGACCAGATGACTGGTATTTTGATCACCTGCCGGCATTCATGCTCCAATCTATCATACATATTGTACAGATATTTTCAGTTATTTGATATAAATTTATAATTAGAGGTCTGGGATAACAGTTACTGGCTAAAAGTTTCTCTCTTAGGGAACAGCTATAGATCACAATTCTGATATTACAGCCATGCATGTACAGATGTAATAAAATAATAAAACATGTGAAAGCGTTAACTGTAACTAATGAAAATGTAACGAGGTACAAGAAATGCAAATGTTGCAGCAATTTGCAAGTTTGCCTTCTGCAGAATTCAGTATCAGCAGTACCATTATTGTCAAACCTCAAAGAAACTTTACTATTAGAAATCTGAATTTCTGATGGAATGCACACCTTAACTTCTAGTGGAATTTACAGCTCATACAGATTGCCTTTCTACATTTCTAATCCAAATCTTTTCAACTTTTCCTTTTGTCTTTAGCAACATCCAACTACTAAGAGAAAAACGTGGGACTGAACACAGGTCGGGGCACCTGAATTACTGCTTGCTCTGGGAAAGTAACTTCTCAGTGTATTACTGACCGCAGATGGCTTGAGACACCTGTGGCTAGGTTACAAAAACCTCATTTCTAACTTTGGCATTAAAATGTGTAGGAGGGAAAGGGATGCTCCTAATGAATGCACTTTTTTCATTAACTGTTGCAATTAGGCAGCAATCAGCACTCAGCTGACCGCAGGGCATTCCTTTGATGGAGCACTGCCACTTAACAGGAATGTATTATGCATAAAGCATGTTTTACCTAATGTACCTAATGTAAGCGAGCCTTCGGACAGCCATAAAACAGTTAAATGCATGTAGCTGGCTCCCTCTCCAGTGCTCTCACCTACGAAATGAGGCTCAGGTCTCATCTTTTTAGCCAGACAGACCATTAATTTTCCTAGGTGTTTATTACCCGCATGAAATGTCCTATTCCTCTGGTATCAAGTGTTTTATATCTGTGGCTTTGCCTGTGTGAAATCGGTGAGATGACCGAAGACCTTGATATTATCCTGATGTTATTACTCAATATGACATCTCTGTGCCTTGGTCTCTTGAGCATAGTGAAAGGAGTTTTATAGTCAATTTTGTTGCCAAATAAATCAAGCCATAATCCCCTCACCACTCCAAAATCCATGATTTTTTTCCCCAGGTAGTCTCGGCACCAAAAGACATGCTATATGACTACCTACTAAACTTCAGACTTCCAAAGTAGATGATGAATTATCACAGTTTATTAGACAACTCAACTTGCTATATATGCCAAATCACATAATATCTTGAGATCTTATTCTTAGATTGTCTGCAATTTCTGAGAGTATGCTCTTTTCCTAAAGACCATGTTTCTAATGTTAAAAGCTAAGTGTGACAGTTTTATCCGTTAACTAAAGCATAAATTTTCTGAGAAGCGACAGGTGGCCATATGTCATATTAAATTGGTAGTAAATCTTTTCTCCTGGTGCACTCAGTAAGCTTTGTTATATATGTATAACTTCAGAAGAGCAAGCGTAACAGCACAGCAGCAAATACTTCATCTATACAGTGTAAGTTGCTTTTCCTATTTTTTTCCACCTTTTTTTTTTTTTTTTTTTCCTTTTTAATACATACTCATAAGCACTTCTTTCCCTGCAGTGGGAGGTCAGTCTCTGAACGCTGTCACTTCAAATAGCTTAGCTCACAGCTGCAGCTTAATTTCACACTCTTCCTTCATATTACTCCCAGTCTAACTGGGACCGTCTTTGTTAGCATCTTACTTTTAGCCTTCTATCAACTGCAATAATGTCAAGGACAATTACGCCTTTCATGCCATACAGCACATTCACACTTTGTTTCCTTCTCCCCCTTTTATTTGCATCAGCTATAAAATCGCTTTTCATCTGGAGGCACTGTTCAAAGAGACGTAAATGAAAGTATCCAGATAATTTTGGAACACAATTTGGAGCAAAACTTTGCTAACGTTATTCTTGATCTCTTGTCTGTGATCCTTTTGAATGGAGCGACATTGCAAGGAGGTTTTTGCTCTGCATCTAACATGAGGACTGAGAACAAGGCTGTGTTTATGAACATGACTCACTCATTTGCTGGTTTCTTCTCCCAGAATATAGCATTTGCTATGCATTTGGGAAGCAAATACTATATTAACTTGGTATGGTAATGGCTTATGCTCTACAATCAGACATACATTTAGCGCTCAGCATTTGTGAGGCACAACAGTATTTTTACTCCTTACTGAGCCTCTGCACCTGTTTCATCTCCTCTGGGAACATGTCTCCGTCCATCCCTTTAGACTTCTTACTGTGCCCAACCTTCTCTGCACTGCAGGATACACAAAAGCTGATCTGTAACCTTCTTCCTGCACCCAAGGCAGGATTTGCACTGATTTCAAAGAAAAAATCCCTTTTCCTCTTGGAGGCCAGAAATAAATACAGCAAGTATATGTGTTTTGAGTAAACTAGCTAATGATAGAAAGAATGAAGAACTAGTAAATAGGAATTGCAAAGCCAGCAGCAGTGGTTTGACTATGCTAGAAATGCTCTGATCTGAAAGGGAGCTGGTTTGCAGGCACAGAAAAGGGCTGGGCACTTGGCCACTCAAGAGCCCAGAGGACTTGCACTCTCAGGCTCCCCATGGACAGCAGATTGAAGGCACAGCCAGTCTGCACACCTGAGCAGTCATCCCCAGCTGCATACAGCATAATAAGCTGTGGAGGAGGAGGAGGAGCAGTAAGCCAGAACTGCAAGCTGCAGAGAAATGCACCCCACCGCAAGGAACGGTGCTCTGGTGGCAAACGGAAGCAGCCAGGCTCAGCCAGTCACATCACTACTGAAAACCATCACTGTAAATGCAACTGCTTGAACAGAGAAGTCCACCCCTCAAACAGCCTTTCTGCTTCTTTGGAAATACTCTGAAAACCTACTGGCAAGCAACTTAGCTGATACAAAAGTAGGGCTGCACTTGTCCGCAAAAGGAACTTTTGGATACATGGAAACCGAAATGAAAGAAATATGCAAATCGAGCCTTATCTCTACACCCATATGCTTACAATGCACACACTCATTTGCCTTAGTATTATCTACAAATGTCCTCCAGTAAAGCTCAAAGCTGATGCCACACAATTAAAATCACATCCGTTAAATTGTATGAACCCTTTGTCCTTGATAACATCAACCTTGCAACACTCTGCTTTTATTTAAGGACACGATTTTTAAGCCCACAAATAAACCCATCTGCCACTTAGCTGTCATCAGTCAGAAGGTGATCAGCCCAGTTTGCCCTATGAGGAGCTCAAGACAGACGTACAGACTGCCTCTTGACCACAGCACCAAGAGTAAGGCAGAGCAGCACTCAGTTTACCCATCTCTTAGAGTCTCCCAATCTCCTCCAAATACAAAAGCTCTGCCTCTGTCAGTATATCATAGCTAATCCCAGGGTTACTCAACCCACCAAATACCATGTCAGCAGTGGGAAGATCCAAAGGGAACACGCTCACGCTGTCCAGTCGACACTATGCGAAGCACAACTTGAATCTTCCTCTGAGAACACAGAATGGAGTCGGAAAAGGCAATAGCCTAAATTAAAAAGTGCTGGAACATGGGAAAATACAAAACTGCGTGAGATAAGCTGAGAATGAGGCAACAAGTAAGCCTGCTCACAGATCTGGTATGAATGACAATTACTTGGCAGTACTGTATCCTCGTCATGCCATCTGAAAAGCAACTCTCTCTGAAAACAGTGAACGTACTTGATTGCATTTAATTCTTGCATCATGTAGCAGAGAGACTACAAAGTAGGGAAGAAATGATGATAAAAATTATTGTCATCATCTTAATGATAGCGATTAAAGTGACAGCTACCTAAGTACAGAATGCAACAGATTTCTTCGCAGAGAACTTGCTTTCTGTGAAGACTGTCTTCTGAAACCAACCTAAACATTTTTTCCTCGATTTATTATATAACTTTGCATGAATACTAGCACACAAGAGACCCCCAAAAGGATTCAGAAGCTTCTGAATCAACAGCTATGAAACATGTGCTTCCATGTCGTTTAGGCTTATGCTAATGAGCCAGCTGAACTACCCTGTCTGTAATAAATTTCCTACCAATTGTGTTTCTCTCTTCTCTAACAGTGAATCACAGCACTAGAAATTGGCTGTTTGCTTTCCTTCTCTTACAAAGTAAAATCTCAAACACATCTTAGCTTCCTCTCCCATGCTATATGAAAACGTTAGTTCCAGAAAATAAGAGGGGACGACTTTGATCTAACCATTTCCCAACAGCATTCTCTATGGGACCAGTCACCAGGGGTGCATGAAGCAAGGCTGCGTATGCAGGCAGGGCAAACTTCTCTGTCTAACCAGCTCTGAAAATGCCAAGCACATGGCTAAGAGAAAAGTCCTGAGAGGAAACAAAGGCTAAACAGCAGTTAAGTTTATTTTTCTTTAGTCATTTTCTCAGCTCTGTTTTTTAAATAAGTACATTTCATAACCTTTATAAACTTCAGACATAGGAGTTTAAGTAAACCTAGCTCACCGCTGGGACATATGTCACCATGAACTGGAAAATTCAGTTATGTGAAATCCCCCTAATGTTTAATAACCTCGACAGCAGTTACTGTCCAACTGAAAACATAGTGAACCCAGGGGAGATGGTTCATTCATCTGACCTGCAAACACAGCTCTCAGCTGTCCATTTTGGTTTTATTTGCAGACAGTCAACAAGAAAAAGACAAGGTAATTTCCATGGCTGAGTGGACTTTTTTATAACTACTACCTTCAAAGGACAGTCAGTCCAAGAAGTGATTTTTCACCACTCTAAAATGTTTGTGATTAATGGAAACACAATTTTAAAAAAGAGAGACTGAAAGGGAGTTAACTAAACTGATCCCTACCATAAATAAAAGGCACACCGCAAAACCTGAATTCACAATCTTTATAAAATACTTTGACCAAATACTTTCTACCTCTAGGTAAAAGACATCCATTGCTCATGAAAATAACGAAAAAATGTAACACACGATAACACATACCACGTCTTTTCCCTTTAGAAAAGATCACTTATAAGTGATCATCACATATTACATCACATCAGTATTATTATATTGACAGGACAAGGGGGAAGGGTTTTAAACTAAAACAGGGGAGACTTAGATTAGAAGAAAATTCTTCCCTCGGAGGGTGGTGAGGCACTGGCACAGGTTGTCCAGAGAGGTTGTGGAGGCCCCATCCCTGGAAGTGTTCAGGACCGGGCTGGATGAGGCCCTGGGCAACCTGATCTAGCGGGTGGCATCCCTGCCCATGGCTGGGGGTTGGAACTAGATGGTCTTTGGGGTCCCTTCCAACCCAAGCCATTCCATGATTCTATGATATTAGAGAGCCTCCCCAATACCTATAACCCCAGCAACTTTAAAAGGTATGAAAATACTTACACCTTAAATATATTCTTTATGTAACCCACTTTGAAGTATGTAGTGTGAAACTTAGCTAACGTCCCAGGCAAGCTAGTAGCTCTATAGAGCTGACCTTACTTGAGTAAATTCTACACCTTACAGAATATACATTTGCCATACATCATACAAAAATCATCCCAAAGCCTGGTGTCATAATGAAAGAACATCAAAAGCTTCAATAAATCTAAAGCAACAGCAGGTCGCACACGGTAACTTGCAGAAATTATTTCTCGTAAGAAATCTACCGGAGAGCAAAACTACTTAACCCTTGAATTGCAGACACGAGTAAAGGTTAGGACCATGTAAAAAGACAACTTGCACTGATCTATGTCTATACAACCTGCTGAAACAGTAAAAGTAAGTGATCCTTGCAGGGAGTTGGATAAAGACCACAAGAAAGACCAAATAAAAGATACAAAATAGAAAACCATGGCAGTAATAACATAAAGGTGTGAATGAGAACAACTGTGCAAGGGAAGGCTTCCCTTTACATCTTCTCAGAGCTGTTAAGACATGAAAGGTGAGAGAAAATTCTTCCCCTATTTAGCTGTACAGCTGTTAAACAGAAGAAGCAGGGGAAAAAAAAAAAAAGCACATTGCATTACAAATGTAGTGTCAAGTAGCTAAGATAAATGAAGACCAAATAGAGTCTCACTTTGTATACCTAATTGGATTCACTGCTTTCCCAAATAACTGGCACACTGGACTTTTCACAGCAGGAGAACACAAGTCAATAACATAGTTTAGTCACCTAAAAATTACGATGATCAGAAGACCATTACAAAGACTTTATAACTGCAGCAAAAGACAAGCAAAATTATTCTCAGCTCTGTAGACTGAGTCATGTAACAAAAGATTAGGAGCTGGCTCCTGGCAAGACAAAAATGGGAGATGAGGTGGAAATTGTATTGTTGAGAACGAAATCCTAGAGGTGAGGGGTCAGATGAGTGTGAATGCTTTTAGAAAAAGCAACTGACTGAAAAACAAGAGGTCATGTACTGAGGTTTTTAAATGAACTAACCTACAAGCAAGTGCATAATTTTCTCAGAATGGGTGGATGGCAAACAAACCCCAGCAGCAGCAGATAGCCATGCCCAGCCTGTCTGTGAGTGCTTCACAACCCCACAGAGAGCACCATCAGAAGGGGCAGTCTGTAGCTCAACAATTCTGGTTTGGAGGACAAAAAAAAAAATAACAAAGGTTCATAATATTCTCTATACTAGGCTCCATCTCTCGCCTCTGTACATGAAGAACAACCTTTTCATAGGAAGAGGTACCAGCATGTGGCCAATACTGAGGGGAAAATGTAATATTGAGGGAAAACATACATCCTATTTGATACATATCTATTGCACACTGAGCATGCAATATAATTCTTTCACTGCAGCCTGAAAAAAAAAATGCTTCACTATGTACCCAAAATATTTGAATACATCACTTTTCTATTTTCTGTATTCATAGAAAGGAAAAAACTGATCTATGATCCACTTACCTTGAAACAGAATACTTGCACATTTTCTGAACTATGCGCACAGCTGCACAATGCTCAAGCTCTTCTCTAGTAGCCCAACATCTGCTTTATATTTGACTACTACATGTGACACCAAGTAAGCACATTCAGTGCATTTCATAAAACCAATATAGATTGAAAATGAGTACCTTATCTTTACAGACATGGTGATCTTTCTCCAGTGGGATTATTGAATTACCCTATTTTACCTTATCATTTTCACTTTTCTAGTACTTCACAAAATATTCCGAGATTTTTTTCCATTATCTTCCATGGAAATAGAGTTCTGTATTGTCTTTATGTATTTGGAAGATAGGTGTTCTCTGAATCAAACTGTGCCTGAAGTGAATAAAAGCCTATTTGGATTTTTATTCTATTTGGATATTGTAAGGTACCTTTTTTAAATAAATAAATAAATAAACAAATAAAAAAAGAAAAAAGAAAACTTGTCACTTTTAAAAAATATATTCCAGTTCAGCATAACGAGAATATCATCATTGCTCCTACTATGCCTTAGCACTGAACTAATTAGTAGACTCCCAATATCCAAATCTAATTATCATCAGAGATAAGGCACATTTCTCCCATTTTTTCCTACTGTCTTCAGGCTACAGCACTGCATGGGGCAGTGAAAAGACCGCCAAGGGCCTGCACAAAGCCACAGCCAATGCAGCATCCCCGAGGGGACAGGCAGGGGACAGAGGAGTGGAACAGACCTCCCCGGGCCACCAGGACAGGACCCTGCCACTACTCACCATTCAGAAGATAAATATTTCCTAAATTTACAAAGCTATACATACACACACATATATATACACACATACAGAAAAGAACATTTTCTGTTCCTATGCCTTGCCCCAATTCCTCCTAAAACGGTGTTTGCAAAGCTGATTTTGATGATGACCTGCACATAGTTTCCACCATAAATGGACTATTTTCACTCATCAGTTACCACACCAGCCTTGGATCCCAGATCAAATCATCTCTTTCACCTCTAGAAGTTTACAGTTTATCACACCACTGCTCCAGTCAGTTTCATACTCCCTGAAAAATACTCAGTCATTATCTTTTGTTGGTTTATGAATAATTCCTCATCGGGGAAAGTATCTAACACTTCACCGAAGTCCAAATGGAGTAGACCTACAGAAATGTGTACGAAATGTGTTGAGCTTCAGGCATTTCCAGTTATGTTTACCTCCACCCAGCTCTGAATTCCCCATTGCTCCCTTGCTCTCCCTGACATTACAGGGCTGAAGTTTGTTTCTTTCATTTGCTTTGGAGACCAACTCCCCCAAAACCACCTCTTTAAAATAAAAAGCACTGCTAAGTATTTTAATTCCTTGAATTAAATCTGAATATGATTCTGAGGCAACAGTCCACACAGATGCTTGCAAACTTTCCTGCCTGTACTTAGACTGCAAGTTAGAAGCAGATTTTCATCTCTGGCCTGAAGAAATTCCTGTTCCTTCCACTTTCAATTTCATCTGATCCCTTCAGCTGATGTCTGAATTAACCAACGCTCCCAGTTTCTATGAACACAACCCACAGATAAGGAGGGCACTTCTATTTTTAGGTGAAAGTAATACAAAACAAAGCAAGACGAAACACAAAATCCAGTAATATTTTGTTCTTTATGTTCAGTCTTTCTGCTTTGCTTTCTCTAGTCTAACAGAAGCAGAGGAATAGCAAATAGGAGTTACTGGAGACTCAAGATACTGTTCCCAAGTCCCAAAGAGGTTTGTTCTAAAGAATTTGCCATTTCCAGTATTTCTTTTTAACTCAAGCAAAGTGACTAGGTGTAAAAGCATACTCTGTCAAGGAAATTCATGCCAAATAATGCTCTCAGCACGGGAAAAAGGAAACATGTCAATAATGATCTAAACAGAAAGCATGAACGGAAAGTATAAACAGCAATGGCAAGCACCTGAACAGCAAATCATTTCTATCACAGATTTTGTTCAGGACCAAAACCCTTAGAGAAAAATGCGTGAACATTGGAGAACGAAACTTGGCAAAGTTTGCTGACCGGAAAAAAGGCAGCCGGCTCTCAAACACAGTGAAGAGTGTTCAAAGGTACTCACTACGAGAAGACAAAATCCTACAAGGGAAGTGACTGATGAAGAGAGATCACAGCAGCAGTTCCCCTGCGGCCTGTGGAGAGGCCCCTGGTGGAGCAGGCTGTCCCCCTGCAGCCCACGGGTCCCACACGGAGCAGATCTCCACGCTGCAGCCCGTGGAGGAGCCCCCGGTGGAGCAGGTGGATGTGGCCTGGAGGAGGCTGCGGCCCATGGAGAGCCCCCGCAGGAGCAGGCCCCGGGCCGGAGCTGCAGCCCGTGGAGAGGAGCCCACGCAGCAGCAGGGGGTCTGGGGGGAGCTGCCGCCCGTGGGGGACCCGTGCTGGAGCACTTTGCTCCTGATGGATGGACCCATGGTACAGAGCCATGTGGGAGCAGTTCTTGAAGAGCTGCTGCCTGTGGGAAGCCCTCGCAGGATAATCTGAAGAGGGGGAGCAGGAAAGTGGTGTGGTATTCCTGAGTTACCCACCGGTATTAAAAGCCCCAGCTACACAGAGATTAGCATACACCAACAACTACACCCAACAGCTGGTATTTGGTATGTTTCCAGAAATGTTAAAGATTTATGGATTCATTTACAGATAGTTGATTTTCATAGGAACTACTCATACACCATTTGCTGTCACTGGCCCATGCCCACCTTGGGAGTACAAATAGTTTCCTCTGCTAAAGATAATGCAAACCCAAGAAATAGCAGATGTTCTGGATACACTCTGCAAAACATCAGCTAGAATAAGTGTACAAGTATATTCCATCACACAGTAGATGTACAAAAAACTGATTAGGGATTGAAAAAAAAATTAAGCAAGGTAGATGAGAGGCCCCCAGAACAGCTGCAGGAAGGCTGCATTGCCAGCGGACAGCATTCCTCCGCTAAATGGAACTGTAGACTGGACGCACATTTTAGGAAATAAGCAGCATTTTCTAAAAATCCCCTAAGAGAGAGAAGACCTGCACGGATTTGGGCAACTCACTTGAAAAGGTCTGAGACGAGCTGAGTCCCCAGCACACTACACTGCCTAGGCCCCGTGACAGAACACACCATGAAACACGATTTTATCAGCAACAGCATACCTTAAATGAAATGCACAGGTCATCACAGCAGCTCATTGTACCTCAGAAACTAACCAAACACTGCTAATCATCAGGGCATCTATTTGACATTTATATTCTTTTTTGTGTTAGACATGCAAGATATGTAAGGATTTGAGGGCATTAAATATAAGTCAATGTTCTTGTTAGCTCATTCTTCCACAAAGTCAGAATAAATGTATGCAAGGGATGTTATCAGCATCAATATCTGGCTCACTGCCACAGTCTGTTTTATTATAATAAACAAGTGGATTATTCAGAGTAGCCTGTTTGGAGCCTTTGGAGCCTACAGATAACAAAATGTGGAAACACCTGCGGGGTAAGGTCCCCCAAGTAGAGCACCCACTGAGGGTGACGTGACGGGTGACCTATGCAAGCAACTCACTGAGAAGTCCGGCCCGTGAGAGCAGATCCGTATTTTACCCTCCTGACTGCAGTGCTGAGGTGTCGGGGGCATTTCTCAAGAATCATATGATAAAGACGCTATGCTCAACGTGTTTTTAATGAACCCCCCAAATAGAAGGACAGTTTATAATGACTTTCATAAGAATCACTGTGCTCATTACCACTGATGGTACATTTCTCACTGCCATGTGTTTCCTCAAATTACTTCAATGTATTTCTCCTGGTTTCCAGTTTTCTCCCATTTCCTGATGTTATGCCTGTTGTTTCAGTACGCATATTGCTAGCTTCTTCATATGAAAAGGTTATCAAGTTATTCATAAACACTTATTTCTCCAAAGTTGTTCAATATCTTGCACGAGATGCAGATGGAGTGTTTATGCATTTTACCAATAATAAACGAAAAAACGACAGCAAATAAGAAATAAAACTTTTTGCCGAGTGCCCAGTGCTTATGTACATTCACATGAAAATTACAGATAGCTTTAGTTCTCAAAACTTGTGTATCCAAAATATGAGATCTTGACTTTTATTTCACTTAACTACAGTTAGTACCATTATTAATTGTGAGCAAGCTTAACATGATTAATTAGATGTAAAATGTTTACTGAGTAGGATTTGAAACAATAAATTTACTTCATTAATTTGTAGTATATTTTATTTTTGAGTTATTATAATTCAAAGTATTTCTATCTACTCATTATGAGTGGAAAAAAAAAGACAACATACTGTGCCAAATGCAGGTTCTGGATCACTGAAGGTATTTCTTGATATAAACCATTTAGTTTCCTCTCCTTAGTTTCTCACATGTAAAATTAAGTAAAACACTCTTTTAAAACTTTAATTACTAGTCTGATTTTAATACACATCTTTTCTGGTACTCCAAAACACTTTTTGTCACTCACCCATCTTCTGCTAAGCATGTTTGTGAGAAATTTTGAAACACTGATACTGTTTAACAAGAAAAATAAAGGTGTACATTCATCTAGTGACTTGTTTCCCAATCCTAGCTTTTTCAGAGCTCTCCTTAACAAATAGTATGCTTGGGTGTTCATCATATTTCAGTAAAATATTTGATTTTAAATCATTTTGCTGCAAGAGCAACGCACAAACATAATTATCTTTGCATATTTGAAGGACAGACCTGGATATTAGGACGGTAAACAGTGGAGGAACACACTATATCAATTCTACAGCAGAGTTGTAAGTGCACTAAAAAGCAAATTTCATAATTAAATCAACATTTTTACTATGATTAAAAGGATTTTTTTTATCCATCCATTCACTGGACTATACAAGTCCAGGAGTATAAAGGAGGTCCTGTCACCAGTTTCTTTTTCAAAGTATGTCCATCATTGTGTGAATATTTCATAGGGAAGAGGATTGCACAATCCTTGGACCTCTGAATCTGAAAACAACTCTAGATTTCTTCCACTTATGGCAGGGAGAGTACTTTCCTTAACCCCCCAGAGATGCATTTCCAGAGTTGCACTATCTAGGTAATCAAATGAGAGGTCTCCATACACATTCATTGCAATGAATTGCAGTAGCCAAAGCCTTTGGAGGAGATTCAAAAAACTATCTTTGAAAAGAATCCAGAAGAAGTAATCCCCTTTTCCCTGATTCAGTTGATTCAGTGTGAATCAGTTTGTGTTTTTTTTTTTATACCTCCTGCGACTTTTCCTCGTTCAAAAATTTCCATGCAGCCTGTCCCTGTACCACTCTCCAAACACCCAAGCAAATAGAAGTCTAAACTAAATCCATACCTATTTTCAAACCAGTATGCTGTTCCCTATGCCATGCTTGACTGAAAACCCTGCCACCTGTTGTTAAGAGTACCCTGGCTTTTGTTTTAGTGCTCTTGATCCTAAATGAGAGCTCTACAAACAGCAATGGTAAAGTCAAGAAGACATTGAATGCATAAGCTTTTTTAGGCATCTGGAACAAGAGCAGGCTACACACTTTTTCTGCAATAGCTTGAATTCAGAGATTTTACTTATTTATCGCTTTCTGCACCACACAAGTTTATTCATGCAATTTTGATCACTTCAATCTGACTCCAGTTTCCTCCTATCATGCTAAAAACTGCCTTAACTACAGACAATGCAGATTTTGGATACCTTTCTCCTTGCATCAGGCTAACAAAGCTCTCCCATCTCATATCATGCACACAAATACCCATTCCAGGCATGCTCCTTTAGAGTTGTTCTCCATATACCGCCATGATAAATTGTGCATTTGGATATGATTTAACTCTACTGATGCTTCCTTTCATCTTTATCTTTGCTTTTGGTAGTGAAATACCTCTCTTATTTCCAATAGGACACTTCCCTCATCACTGTACAACACAGAGTGAGCTGTCACAAGATAACATTAACACTTGATTCAACCTTTGTCACAGAATGAGGCATCAATACCACTGTAGGATCATTAGCTTGGATTTTTTATCCTCCTACTACGAAGGCCATCCTTCTCTGAAACACAAGTGACATTTGACCAGGCTAAGGCTGGCAAAATTTATCTCTTTTGTGACTCTTTAAATGACCTATTAGTAAAAAAAAAAAAAAAAAAGAAAAAAAACCAAAAAAAAAACAAAAACCAAAAACCAAAACACTCCACAACAGAGAGGATCCTGAAACAAAGGCTCAATACAAAAAGAAGCAGCATTACTATCAGAGATATCATTAACAGCTCTGGCTGAGCACTTTCTGACCAAACTCACCACAAGAAATAAATTAACAGAAGGCAAGAACGTAAAAAACTTTCCTGTTTTCTTCCCCAATTTTTCTTTTCTTCAACAATCCAATGCCAATCCAATTCTTACGATTCTTCTTTAACTTCTTCTTCAAGGACAAAATATTATCAGATGAGATGAAATCCCCATATGCATGGACACACGCACACATCTATGCAGCGCCTTCAAGAACTTCCCAGTTACTGAACAAAATGAAAACAGTTATGCTCCAATCTTTCTAATAAGGATTGTGGGATCTACTCCCCCTGTAGCTTCTCAGAGCCTTAAGGAATGAGATTTTCTCTTAATTTTTTTTAAACAATTTTCTATTTATTTCCAACCTCAAGCTTAGAAACTCCTACTGTGAAACAGGGGGTACAAAAGCAGTGGGTTATGAAACACCAGCGTGACAAAAAACTTTCATCAAGAGCTGCCTGGCTTCCTGATAAACTCTGTCTTGTGTAACCCAAATACTGGCATCTCCCCGTAGTCACTCAGCTCTGCTGACCCAGAGAGCTCCTTCTGCTCTCAGCATCCCTCGTACAAGCTCTGCACTTCCCACGGGCGATGGAGTCTGGGGCACGCGTAAGCGGAGAGCAAAAGCTTACACTGGCTACAGTGGAATAATACAGAAAACAGCACTGTTCTGATTTTCACTAGTAATCGTATATGGTAATCACTGGTGCCCATATTTAATAAATACGTTCAATCTTCTGAAGATGAAGGGCTGTGAAGGACAGGTTTTCCTTGCCACATTATGAGGCATATGTATTGCTTCATTGAGTGCACCTTTCCAATCTGGAATCTCCTGATTTTCCAAAGAAAACAAGGAAGAAATTAAAAGAATGAAACCTGATTTGGTATTAATCAAATTTTGGAAATCGGTCATAAGGGTTTCTAAATGTTTTTCATTTGCAAGTGTAAGAGAGGCAGCAAATGGAACTAACTATGCAGCGAACCCATGAGACACAAACATCTAGCAAGCCTACAAAATCTTGAGAACTTTCTCACTACAAAGCAGCTGTCTAATTTAGAAACTTATTCACAGAATTAAGATAGAGAATTAACAGTCCCACTAAACAATATCATGATCACAAACATTATGATACGCTTAACTTTCAAAAATAGCTGTATCTAATTCTAAAGCCCCCGTTCCCTGTCATTTAGTTTTTGGAGCTTGGTTGTAATTATGTATACTCTTTTTTTTTTTTAAGTTCTCATACTTTTAGTGGTTTAGCTTTGCCATGTGGGATTTCAACACTGAACTGCTGGGCTGTAAAATTATGAAGCCAGGAAGTCTGCTCTTAATGGCAGCTGCTCATGTGAGCGATGCTGTGATCTAGAACATCAGCTCCGTTTTGTCACCTTAACAGAATAACGTTGCAGGAGCTCTTTCAGGCAGGGTCAATTTAACACCTGGTTCCAGCTCTGCTTCCAAATCATCAATAAAATCTAAATGGAAACCTGCCAGTGCAGAAAGCCATAATTGTACACGTTTGGGGAAAATGTTTCATTTTGTGGCCTATTTGTCCTTAAAAAAATACACTCATTAACATATAACGAAAATCTGAATGACTATCACTGAATGTAGACAGGGAACTCGTTAGGAAAAGCTAAATAATGTAACTCTGAAAACTCCCCTTCAAGTTTTCAGACATCACTTACTAGTTTGTTCCCTCTGTATTTAACATTTGTATTTAACAAGCAATTAAACTTACAATGACCTCCTCTACACTGCTTATGAATACAAGTGTTTCTTCCAGTCATCAAAAACTATTCTGTTTAACTAATTCAGCGTCCATTTACTCCTAGATGTGGCATTGTGACAGCTTATTTAAGGTAACACACATTATTTCTTGGAGCGTGTTTTTGTGGCAAGTCAAAATTGCTTGATTTTGTATTTGTTTTGTAGTAATAGTAAGGAGTGTGTCACTTGTCAAGTTGACATCACCTGCAGATATATGGCTTCATGCATATACAGCAAGACAAACAAAACACAGCTTTTTTGCTATGCCTGTTGATTATGGGTATAAGGACTGCCACTGGACAACAGGGTTGGAAAGAAAGAATTGGCGCAAGAAAGGAAATGCAAAATGACTGGCATCAGCCACATAGAATGCGTACTCTTCCCCCCCTGATTTTATAACATTTCCTATTCTACTCCTGAAGCTTGATACTGTAGGTAAACAAAGCTATAAAATATTAACTAAAGCCATTAGCGCACAAGAAAGAAAGTTACATATGGCAGGCCAACAAAGCAAACGGGACTGAAGTTTCACCTTTAAAATGCAACAGATGCTGTGTGCTGCTGAAATAGATCCACAAGAAAATCTCACACAGGGAACCAGCTGGCAAGAAACTCCACGCTTGTCATATTTTGTGTAAAAGTTTGCCTCAACCAGCAGATGAGAAATGTTCTGAAAGCTCTGTGTGCTCTGTTAATTGTTTACATGCAACTTAAGGAGTTTCAAGTGGATGCACCCAGCTGAACAAAGATACATAGAAACCAATACTCAGTATTATCATTTAAAATGCCTCTCACCGTTTTAAATCAAACAAAATTAAGCCATGCAAATCATGTCAAAAAATAATCTTGCAGGTAAGCAGGCAGAACAGGGGTGCAGCGCTGAGTCTTGATGCTATGACCCACATTAAGGCCAGGGAGCATGCACTGGTCAATATTTTCACAGAGCAGATTACCCATCTACAACCAACACGACCTAGTGTTTAACGAAGTTATTTACAAAACAGTGTAACAATAAACCAATATAAGAATAAAAATAAACCAATGGGGCGGCCACAGCTCCTTGGGGCAGCCTGATGACTGAAACACTAAAAGCAAGGATTTTTTATCTGCCGAAGTATGAGTGCTATCATGCCCAGCAAAGCCATCTGAAGGCCTGGCAGAAAGGTTATCAGAGTTTCCCACAGATTCAAAACACCACTACTTGCCAGGAGTGAAGAATAAAAATATTAAGACAAGTAGGGCACTAGTAAAACACCTCATTAAAGGCCTGATTCCTTAAAACTGATTTCCTGAAAATTCTCAGTGAGTGCTAGGTGGCAGCCGTGCAAAAAACAAGCACTTTTTTATTTCAAAATCCTTTTGTTGCCTACAGCTAAACCACTTCCCATGCCTTGGGACAGGTCAGTTGTGAGCAGCTCAACAGCTCTGTACTTATGTGCTGAGCCCTTGGGGAAGTAAAAACTGAGATATGTGAGTGTGCGTCTCATTGAGATGATCAAGCTTTTCTTTAGCAAATTTACTGTGCAGGAGTATCAACAAGCTCTACAGAAAATGCACCAGTACTTGACATTCTCTTTTGGAACGCCTTGAACGTTTCCAGTTGATGACGTCCTTGCAACTGTAATGTGAAATGAGCTGCTTAAAAAAAAAAAAAAAGGAAATGGAAGGAGGAACCCAGGTTTAAAGTGAATATACAAACCCACCACCTCCTCTACCTCCGTTTTGGATGGAAGCAGGTTTCAGGATGGGAAATACTTGATTGACGTAGCTTTCAATTAATAGTGAACCTTTCTGTATCCCTGTATGTGAAAACACATTGAAAAATAGGGAAGTATTCTGCCTAAAAACACAGGCCAGAACCTAGTTGATTCAAATGGGTTAACAGTCAAAGCTGAATTGTCCTTTGGATGTCTGCTCAAAATTTTCCCAACCAATTCCATTCACTCAGAATATTAAAAATGAAAGAAATGAGGCCAATTGTTCTTACACTGACAGGTAAGGACAATACAAACTACCCACTTAACAATAAAGTGTGTGTGACAACCTTTCCACCCCCTGATATTTTCCACTTTTTCTTGCACTGTAGCTGCATTCTTTCTTCCAGTCAGGCTTCTTTCTTGGCTAGATAAACATTTTTTGTTAGACATGACTGAAATAAACACAAGAATAGAAAGAAATATCACACCACAGTCTATGTATCCTAGGCTAAACACATGAATTTGTAAGCTCCAAGGTGAAAACTACAGGTTTTATGGATATTTCAGCTTTCCAAACACAAAGATCCTAATAAAAATACACGTATCTCAAAGAGAATCAAGCAAGAAGGATGGCTGTAACATGTCATTAGCTGACAAGAAACTAAAAGTTTCCAACGTAATTTTTGCAATCACTTCATTTTAAGCAGCTGGGATCTATTTTTGCAGAAGGAATTTAAAAAAAATCCACAGAAATACTAACATTTTACAAGTCCTATTAAAATAGCTTTTTAGTAACATACTTCAACACCATTTTTATTGGCTACATCCTTTAAAAAAATATTTCTCCAAACCACACTCCAACTCTGAGGAAGTAATTGTATAAATGTACAGGTAAAAAAAAAGGAGTCATGAATACGGCATGACTTTATCTAACTGTCAGTTTTTATCTGATTACAATTTGGAAGAATCCTGTTACTATTAACCTACTCAATTATTTTTAAACAACAGAAATGGTAAAAATGAAATAACCTGTGGGCTTCAAATTAGTATCAGATTTTAGCACCGGAGTGGGTGCTCCTTAGTTCAAGAACTGCACTGATTGATTGCAAATACATGAAGAACCAGAGTGACACCACCGATACAGTTGTTATTCAGAAAACTCTATTCAGGATCTCCCTTACATCCCTGTACATTGTACAAATACACCTGCAAGGCAACTCTTTAGTTTACTCTTTTGTCTACAGAATAATCGATACAAGATTCCTGGAGGGAAACACTGCAGAGAAAGGGCATACTTGTACAAAGCCTCGTTAAAGCCAGATGCGTTAATACAGGAGGTGTCTGATGAAGGAAAGGGAAAGAGTTATTATTGCTCCCCAACTATGAATGCAAAGTTTAAGCCTCAGAGGGTAGGTAACACGAGAAATGACACAGACCCTTTGAATTTGACCTGTTAATACCAGGCATTTAAACCACCTTTCAGGTAATTTTTCTCACTTCTTCCAAATGCAGAAGCACTCCCCAAATCCCACATATTTTCAACACAGCATTTAAGGTATATTCAGTGATGCTTTTAAACCAAAGTCTAAGGCCCACAGACACAGAGGACAGCAGAACACCTTGCCCACTTGTGCCGATCCCACTGAGTGATCATTAATTACCTTTCTGGGTCTACACTATAAATAATAGCAGCTAAAAATGATGAATACCGTAGTGCTGAGAGCTCCCTCACCACGCAGCCCAAACTGGGCTGTCTCCAATACATCCGTCCACTCACCCAGAGAAAAGTAGGCTCACTAAGCAGGACACCTTCAATAAGAAGCCCAACTTTTACAGCCTATAGGTAGCTTCTGCCACGCTGTTCTGTAGCACAAGTGCTGGTAGATTTTTCTTCATTTTCTCCTTCAATTACAAAGTCCCTCTTCTGATCCTTTGGGGATGCAGCTCTGCTAGTACATTTTCATTTACTGAGCCCAGGTCAAGGGCTGCCAAGACAAATGTGTTTTACAAGAAAGCATTACTCTATTTGCCACCGCTAAAAGGTCAAGCACTCAAGATACACGCACATTGAGCTTTTGAAGGGACCCCACTTTTTCCAACATCAATATTACTGCCTTACAATGCCGCCCCTCCACCAATTCCAAGAGCCACAACTGAAAAAATCAGCAGAAATGACATTTTCCCCTCACCTGTCCACGTTTCAGCTCCAAATCAATGTCGCTGGGTTGCCAACAACACAGGATAGGACGGGCGTTAGTGATGGAGGCTGAGTCATCAGGACACGTCTCCCTCCTACCCAGTGCTAATTAACAAGATTGGGCTGGCCTCGTGTGTGTGCTGCTCCTGTCCCTAAGAGTGCACGACCATAAACCTTACATTTGTACAGCTCTCACTTCTGCTGGCCACGAATTCAGAAAACAGAACTCTGCCAAATTAATTGTACAACACCAAGACGGCGTGTCAAAACAAACAGACTAGCAAACAAAAACACAGACCCAATTAAAAACAAAGCAGAATACTTCAAAATCACATGGACCACATCCAAGCTGTGTGAAGAAAATGCCTATTAGATACATGCAGAAAGTAGAAAATGAAGCTAATTTTACCTAAGCACTATTAAGGGCACTTGAGTTCAACTTTATTAGCACAGTGTCTCAATGAACATACAATAATTTACTTACAATCTACATTACTGTCAAAAGTCCTACTTATACCCTCTTTAACACAAACCTCTTGTAAGCTGTTTCCCTTTATCAAGAAGTTTATAATTGAACAGCAGAAAAGATTACTGCAAGTTGAAAACTTTTTTACCATATTTATGTTATAACAACAGTGCATGAAAAAAATACAGGACAGAAAAATCTGAAATCTCCAAGGACAGTCAGCAAGGTTGGAAAAGGAAAAGACAATGTTACGGGTCATAGCGTTGTCATTACTTATGGGGGTCAGCACTGAACGAAGACCAGCTCTCACACCTCCGAGCAGCATTATTCCCCAAAACTGGCTGAATAGCTACATAGCCATGGCTCCAAAGCCCTGCAATAGATCAGATCCTTTAAATTCATTAAAAACACGGTGACAAGATGCTGGGTAAGAATGCACCTCACATGGTGAAAAATTAATATTAAAAATAATATATGCATTGTTTCTTGACATCATCTGCAGTTGTGTCTTTCAAAACTCATCAGAGATGTCAGAGCAGAAGATGCTTCAAATATCCTTGACTACCTTCTGGAAAGTAATTAGGCTGATGTCTTATGAGAGCAACATATTGTGAGATGATGCTAAATGTACAGCTCCACAATGGTGAGCAGTCTACAATGTCTTTCAGTTCTGTCCTGTTTAGTATGAATTATTTTCTTTGCCTTAAAGAAAAAAAACAAATGGTGTGGGCCTTCCCACTCATTAGCAAATCGGATTTCTATAAACACTTCTTAATTGTCAGCATTTCTGTATTCCCTTTGTGTTTCAGTATTTTGTCACGATTCAACTGCATTTGTCAATCCTACACACACAATAGTACACACATCAAAAATGTCTGATTATGTTATAGGCAGTGTACCAGCACAGCTCTGATGATGCAGCCACATTTGCTAAAAGGTTATGCTGATGGGGGTGGAGGGGGGGGTGGGGGGGAGGGGTGGAGTCCACAAGCACAAAAAACCAAAAAGCACTAAAACAATAATGGCAAACCAACCTCAGAAAACAGGTCCTTACAAGTGAAAAAGGACAAAAAACTGTATTCCTAGTTACTTGTTTCAACTACACAAAAGAGGAGAGAGCACATGAAATCTTGGAGTAGCAGGAAGCTCCAAATACCAAAATGATCAAAATTACACCGGTGCCAGTTGTTTTGCCTGTTCATTTTAGCCAACAAATTCTTCTCAAAATGCTAGGAGGTGATGACCCTGATGGTGATATACACAGGGCATACCAGGGAAGCACAATTTACTTGTCTAATAAGGAGGGCTGGTAGAAAACAGAGTACTATGAAGGATTTTGCACAGGCTGCAAGAACAAGTAGGATGTGGGAATTCAAGCCTTGCACCCTCTGATAGCCTGAAATAAAACCCTCCAGCCAGCTACACTTTGTTTCCATAGAAAAACAGACTTGGAACTGTCACTTCAGGATGGACACACAGAAGGAAGAAGAACTCCTGCTGAGGAAAAGCTCCTTTCCATTTCAGACCTAAATACTGCACCATTCTCTTCCCCAAGGAGCAAGATTGGGATTCCCTGGGACCTCACAGCTAGGGGATGGCACGGATACTTCACAGCAGATCTGTCATCTTACCTAGTAGAACAGGCAGGGCAAAAGAGGGTGAGCCACCTTTGAAACCACAGACACTTCATGGGGCTGGAGGGAGCAAATGCAGGTTGTTTCATTGGCATCAGTGAAAACCTGCTGCAAATCTGCATCCCTCTCTCATACAAAGAACAAAGGAGGGAAGCAATTTGAAGAGACAAGTATAAAAATATTTCTGAATTGCATGTGACATACTTCGAGGCTCAGTCAAATCTCTTTTCACTTAGGTATAAGAAACCATGGAGAAATTCTCATCATCTCAAAATGAAAAATTCAGTGTTATCATGTTCTTGATCATCAGTGACATTCTAAAAACGCTGCCTGTTTGAGATCCCATCAAAAGTTGCTTTAACCGACATTCTCTCCAAAGAGCACCGTAACATTTAGTGGTGGTTTTCTGTACCTGAAAGCTTCGTTTTGCCAAGCCAGCCATTTCCACAGTCCAGAATGAATGTGCTGAGAAAAAGTACAGGAGGAAAGGCCATCACTCAGCACCTCCTCGGGGCTGGCTCTCACACGGCGCCGCTGTAAATCACGGCTCTTCAGCACAGCCTTTGCCACCTGGCTATGATTCGCCTCTGAGAAGAACTGGAACAGGGTCATATTTTCATGGAAATGGAAGTGCAATGGTATGCAAAGGCAAACAGAAACATTTCACAGTCACGCCTGAATGTGAAAGGCTAAAATTTACACCACCTACTCATCTGACAGCGTTTGGATCATTTCTCCCCAAAGGCCGGCTCCAAATAAACCAATCTGGTTACGATGGCTTGAAGTGTGAACTGTAAATTTTGTTTTCTTGAAACTGTAATTCAACAAAACCATGATTTTTTACTGCACCCTTATTATTTCTGAAAGATTTTTCTTCCCAAAACAGTCACTTTTTGAAGGACAGGAAACATAAAACGTACACTAAAAGATATGCTTTCTCCAGGAAAAAAACAAAACACTGTGTTCTCCTAATGGTAGATAGACCTAAGAAAATCTAGAGAAACTTAAAAATGTTCAACCAGAAATAAATGATATATAATAATGTGGTACCTCTGCAAGATACACATGCAAAGGTTATTATATATGGACTTTTAAAGTGAAATACGTTACCCAATTGCAGCAAACATCCTTAACAGCATTATGGTTCCAAAAAAAATGCCCAGCACATTGCAGTAACAGCCCCAGCTTAACAGAGTGTACATGAGCCAGACAAACCAAACCATCCCTTCTATAAGCCCACAGTATCTTGCCCTGAATGCAGAGGATGTATCAGGCTGTTGAAGAATGTAACGAAAAGGCTGTTAAGGAGAAAAGGGATTCGAAAGCAGAGGAGGAGTGCACATCTTAGGTTTCAGAGTGTATATCTCAGACCTCATTCAAAGGAGGTCTCTGCGTTTTATCAGTGCTTTATAAGCAGTGCTTAACTTTCCTGGCAAAGAAAACCCTATCAGTCTGGTAGTAAATGCACTGCAGGCTTTGAAGTCTTTTTGCAAGTTTGTTCGAGTGATATCTTCAGGAATGAAAGGCTGCAGTAAAAGCTCAGCGGCTTTAAAAGAGCACTGTCGTTACGTTGCATGTGCAAGACCTCACGTGATGTATGAGGATTTACCCCCAAATCCTACCAACTTCAGCTGGTTTCAGTACTCCCTACAAGAAAAAGTACTCTGCTCCCTCCCAAAGTAGTAAAGGTACAAACCCTGTGCTAAACTTGCAAAGATATTTACTAAAACATAACACTTTAAAGGTAATAGCTCAGCTATTGTAGCTGCTACTGCTTCTCACAGCTTTGATACAATCACTCTCCAAAACAACGGCGGCACTGATACGCACCAGAATGCAGCAGCACAGCTTCGTGCTTCCACAGCCACAAGCAACACACTGAAAATTCAAGCACCAAACAAGCCACGATACACCAAAGAAATCCCTCTGAATTTAAACATAAAGAAGACTTCTGTACACACACGTAAGGAACACACGTTGTCTACTGAGCTAAGCACCTGCTTGAAAATGCTCCATTAATAAAAAAGACAATTTTAAACAAGACACTACCACTATTCTTCATGTAGCCGTGAACTGCTAGTGTCTTCAGCAAGCTGCTGTGACACAACTGTTTCCCCATCTTTCTAAAAATTCCTGTGCAAACCAAGCTTTACACTTTGCTCTTCTAGGAAATGACTGCAGGTCCCAAGAGGACCTGGAACCCTGCTACCACCCCTAATGGGAACAGTCTTAGGTCCCAGAGACCCAGGGGCTAAGGAGAGCACTCGCTGCTTTACAAGACCAGACCTCTGCTGCCTCCAAAACAGCAGCAGGCAGCGCCTCAATGAACGTTATTAAAAGAATAACTGAAACGAGTAACTTCAAAACAGTGCTCCTTTTAAAATCTACCTGGCTTCAGAAGAATTGCAGGCATTTCTGATTAAATGGCAAAGCTATTTTTTACCTTCAGCAGTGTGAGTTTGCCCCAGCTCCCATTTGAAAGCAGTTTTACATTTCCCATAGACTTCAGCAAGAATGGAATTAGATCCTTACATATTTGCATGTCAAATCTCCTTTCTTGCAGTTACAGTGCTTTCATCCATGACATCTGCAATTTAATGGTACATTTTCTATGAAAAAGCAGTGCCACGTTTCTTCAAAAAGGCAGCAGCAACATGGTAACATTGGTCAAAACAGATTAATACTAATAAAAAAAGAACATGCTTGCAGTAGTGAAACTCTACAAAGCTTCCACTGATACCGAGAAGAGGTCACACAGGTGCTTCTTGCACAAATTCACACATGGAACTAGACAGCATTTCCCAGTATTTCCACAGAACCGGCTTTGTTGTCAAAAACCTGGTCTGATCATTTTAATTCATACATCTTGTGCAGGCAGCCCTTGAGGCATGAACAAAGGTGGATAAAAACAACAGATCAAATGAGAGCAGGGAGAGCAACGGGTCACCAGCACTGACAACGCGTAGAGTCACACCTGTAATCCATTCACTCCAAGGTGCTTAAGCTATGAAGAAAAAATGTGTATGTTGCCTGTTATGTCTCTAACAAAAATGATTTTAAAAGCTGTGCTCATTTATTAAGTACCTACACTTTCATTACTAGAAATCAAACCTTTGCATGGCTTCTGTTTCACTTAATTCTCCAGGCTCCGGCATTTAGGCCAACATCAAACTGAATTACACTCATTCCTATCTCAAAATCCATCATCTTGTCTACTAATATATTTTGTAGGTTCATTTTCGTCACCCATTGAACAAGTGCAACTGATTTGTCTAATTTTTTTTTTTCCCCAATTACCTACCCAACTAACTCCAATCTTCGTACTCATATCACAGGGGTACGTCACAGAACGTCTCCTGAAGCAATCCTGCTGAATCCATATGAACCATTTTCAAGACTAAAATAAAATATAAGACATTTCTGGATCTGACGTTGATTGTTTCATTATTTTCTATTTTTAATGCATGGTGTTTTTGGCAGAGAATATTTATGTTGGCCGTACACCATAATTAATCTTCTAAAATATGTGTATGTCAAAAGCCAATTAATTATTCAAGTGACAGCATTAATGTTTAGATTCTTTGTTAACCATGATTAACTTTTAGGCTTCTGATTTGAAAAGACGTCCGGGAGCAATATAGGCTTAGTCACTGAAGCTATTTTCATCCTACTGTCTGAAGGTTGTGTTTTGAACCACTTCAGAGTAATAAATGATCATTACTATGCTGTTTATGAAGTTATAATATAAACTGAAGAAATTTTCACATTATTAGTGCTGACACCCAGTGTACTTTAAAAGCTTTCTCCCCCTCCGTTACTAATATCACTCTTTATGTTTCTCTCTCACAACCTTGCTGTATGGATGAGGGAGTCACACAGGCATTTAACACATCACTCTGGGCAATTCTCATTTCTCCACGATTTACAGCTTTGCAGTGAAACCTGAGACAAATGATCTATTTCAAGCTTGTTTTCTTTGACAAAATTCCTTCAAATTAAGCTGTACATGATGGGGAGGCAATTACCCAATTTTTACGTACCCATTGTCTGTTACCTAAACTATGCTACCTTTCCTCTACAGCTGTGGAAGTTTATTACACTGTTTAATAATTCCTTCCATTTCAGTCTATCCATGCCACTTTGTTTGCTCCACAATTATGATATTAAAAAGTCTCCATACACCACGTGAGTGAGCTGAAATAAATTATAATTACTATTGCAGACAGAGCAAGCTTCTATACCTGATCCACGTGTTTTGCATGACACTGATAGCACAAAGCAGGTGGAAAGTTAGCTTATTCAGCTGGCAAGCGTGCGAGCAGATGGCATGCAAGGCACAACAGGAGAAAAGGATCCTGCTCCAGTGGTACTGAACTCCAAGAGCCACCAGATCTCTGACAGCTGGCACATGATGCCGCCGCTAGGAAAAACTTACAGAGCTCTTCCAAGACACTACTAACTCCCAACCAGCCTCAGGTAAAGCAAACCACTAGTATTTCATAGCAGCATCTCTGCTGAACACCTCCTCCAGTTCTCACGCTCAGCATTGTGCAGTGAGACCGTGAGGCTCTTTATGTTCAGGCTGGAACATCCCTGCACGTACAAAAACATAGCCTTGCGCAGCATAAATGAAAACCAGCACAAATTATAAAGCTTAGGGAAGTTTTGAGAACTGAAGGGTGTGATAAACGAAGAAATGGTGAATTAGCGTTGAGAAATAGCATCTTTACTAAAATGTTCAGTTTTCTTCAGAAAATTAAAGGATGGGTTAACAACAAAAATAAAGAAGGGAAGGGAGGAATATTCACTACCTGAACATGAAACCTTAAGAAATGAGTTTGAGAATAAAGCAAAATGTCCCATTAGATTCTCCGTTCTCTGGTATCTAGGCTCCCACCCCGTCGTTTTCAACTGGATTATCTCAGTGTTCTTCAGCTGGCCAAATCTGTAATGTTCATACAGACTCTGACCTCTGGCAGCTCTCTAACTGTGATGAAAACACGTTCATTATTCATAAGGAATTAGAAAACATATACATCAAACCAACAGTGTGCATGGTTTGCTTTGTTTATTTCATTATGGCTTAAAATATTTTGTGGCACTACAACTAATTAACATGTTTTCTTAGCAGAGCTAATAGATGTTCAGAAAACTCATAAATCAGACTAGCTGTGTTTGTAAGCAACATTTCCCTATCAGACACTTTATATTATTAGCACAGAAAATCAAACTGTTGAGATACCCAAACTACAATTGCACTCATCCTCACTTGCATGTGACTGTTCAGACAAAAAAAAATACTGTCTGTTTCTTATAGGATTTATGCAGTCACTTAATACTCTGTTCATCTGTTTTTTCCCAGGTAACTATCAGAACATTTTCTTTATTTCACACAATTATTTTAATTTTGAGCTTTTCAATGAAGCTTACGAACAACTAAGCATTCATCGGTGTAAAGTCCAAATATGTGTTCATTACGGATATATATTATCCAAGTTAACCACTGGGCTGTGCCTAGATATATGGAAGAGCAGGCTCCCATATAGAACAAGCTCCCATAGTAGCCAGTAAGAGCATCAGGACAGAACAGGCAAATTTTCTGTAAGACTGGACTGCAGACAAAGCAAAAGAAAAAAAAAAAAAAAAGAAAAAAGAAAGATGAAAGCAGAAGAAGAACAGAAGAACATCTTTTGATTTGAATTCCTCTGAAGGTACAGATATGGCAGAGAAAGCTACAAGATGCTGGAGGCAAAATGTGCCTCAGCCCTCAACCAACAGATAGGAACACAGTGTGCCCAGATGTTGTCCATGGGTACCTCATGTCAGAGGACCAGGCATCTCCAGCCTCTCACAACTCTCGGCCTCAGAGTTCATCCTCACCTTAAAATGTCTCCATTTCCCACAGAAATACAGTGAACCTTGACCAAACCTAATTCCAGCCCCCAGGAGCTGTCCCCATCCCAATGCCAACGCAAAATTTTCCAATCCAAAAGCCAGCCTCTGGGGAAGGTGCTCCAAACTGAGCTACAGGCACAGGCACTGAGCACACATCTCTCCTCTGGAGTTGCCTGCCACTTCTCCCAACTCCCCCTCAACTAAATTTTGTATTTCAGTAACTTTCAAAACTGCTTAGAGAATTACTGCTGGTGAAATACTATTTTCTGGTGTTTTACGACAAATATGTAGCTATCCAGCAACTACTCTCCCATTTAGCATTTAGCCCACAATGTTATTACAGAAGGTCAGCTTCTCAATACAATTCTGATGACAACTTAATATTTAAGTTTCATTAATTCAATTATCCATACCCACAATGGGTACTACCTAGGAAAAAAACTAATGTATGAGGCCACACCTGGAAATGCCAGGTTATACCCATGCTCCCCACGTTCGACTGGGCATGAGTGTTCCTATATGCAAGCAGAATGGCAGCTGACTTCTGCACTTGCAAGACTCTGCCCACACAGAGCCAGCCACGGCTGACAATCTGGCCTTCACAATGCTCTGCCTAGGTCCTGCAACCCCAATGTACTGCATTTATCACAAATTTTCCATTTATCAGGCAAGAAAAATAGTACTGAAGAACTGTGCTGTAGTGGGCAAAGAAACAGCTAGACACAATAGTGAAAATTAAGACAAAAGTCAATTCTGATTTACTGTTTTTTTACATAAATCTAAGTGGGGACAGAATTCAATACCAGCTTTACATTTGATCAGAAGCTGTTTACATTTGCAGAATACTCATATCTGGAGTGCTTGTTGAATCCTTTCCTCATAATTCTAGCTTTGAAAAATACAGTGCCATTGAAAAGATTAAAAAAAAAAAAACACATTAATTTCAATTAAACACACTCTCCAAAGTAAAAGAATCATTGCGCCATTGAAAAATCTGCATTTTATTTTCTTACCGTTCTTTAAAAAGCTAGTGTTCCTCAGAATCTGGATTAACTGAATTCTGCTATTAATTGTTCAAAACAGCAATCCTTTCTTGAAATGGCCATTGATACATTGGTACTGCGAATCAGTTCATATTCCTTAATTTGGAGAGATGAAGCCAGGCTTGCATTAAAATAGAAAGCACATGAGATTTTGAGACCTAATGCTGAGCTCTACAGGTCAAGGGCACTTGGAAGTAAGTCTCTGGCTTGCAGTTCTCTCTAGCACACACGGGGGGAAAAAAATGAGTCTTCATTCCCATTTAATAGATTAATAGCTTTTACCACCAAAAGGTTATACTTTGATCATTTAATGCTTAACTATGTAATAATTTTGCCAGTAATCCTTGGCTTCAATCTCAAAGGTTAAAATCAAATGTAGAAGTAAATACAGTCACTTGCTTTAGACAAAAGACATGATTCGTGGGATTCATACACCTTAATGAAGACTCCCAGCTTCCAGTGCATATTCACATTTGAGGCAATGACCAGCTGTAACACCTGTTAAATGCTACTTCACAGGATCAAGCTCTCAGCTTTTCACCCAATCAATTTCAATACATATATGTTTATTTTTTTTGAGGGACATAACTATGAAGTTACAGTGAAGTCTTCCAGATAGGTCATACATGTAGAATACATACAAAGAACAAATAATGTTACATTAAATTTCTTTCAGTAACTTGTCCCTCCCTTGCGTAGCAGTCCTCAGGCTACTCCAAGGGCACTTTCTACTAACTACATTCAAGATATTCCAGTGTGCAGAAAAAACAAACAAAATTCTGACTTGGAAGACCACTGAGAGCAACAAAAAGGGAGAGAGAGAGATTACACAGCCCAGTGGCTGCCCCACATACTGGGGAGGGTAAGAAGTAAAGGGCTGGAAGGCTACTGCCAGGGCTTCTTTCAGTTCTAATAACCGAGGGACTCTGTGAATTTCCATGCCATAGTGTCACTGCAAACTGATTATGAATGTGTTGTGAAATCATGTATTATACTAAACCTCCTGTAGATTACAAGAACACGTTGTCTATTTAAAAAGGGAAACATCCTTCTATCCATTTCTGCATGTGAAGTGTTGCACGTTTTTAGGTAGAATAACCACGTCCTAGTAATTACAGTACTCCTAGATGCACACCATCTGCACTAATCTTTAAGATATCCATACTAAAACATTCTATAAATCATTATTAATGATGACAGTAAAGCCCTCTTCTTTGCAGGTATGCCAGAATTCCTTCAAATGGGGGGGGGGGCGGGGGCGGAGTGGCGAAGACAAAAAGAGGAAAAGCTCTAAATGTATGCGTGAGAAGCATCTCGCCACTAGGGGACACTGTCACATCATTTCAAAAGTACGAAGAAACAGATTTTTTTCCTCTAAACCCACTAATTTAAATTTAGATGGATAAATGAACCCTTAATACACTAGTTGCATGCTTCCTTACAGCTGAACCAGTAATAAAAAATGAGAAACATGCCCAAAATAACACAGTATCTCATAATCGTGAGTCTATACGTTATACATTCATATGCAACAACCCAAGTAACAACACCAGTACAGATACCTCCGTCTTCCTCAGTAAAATGTCGCTACAGCATCTCCAGTGCTGCCTCCATCAGCTAGGAGTGCTGCGGCGCTGCTGCTGACAAAACACCGGGCCATGTGAAATCCCAACTACCTCAGGCATACCCCTTACTGAACAAACACATCAAGACAATAAATATGCCTTTAACAGACTATAAGAAAATTAATGCAAAAATGCAACATAAACACAGATAGCTTTCAACTGTCCCTAGGATATTAAGATATATTTAAATCTCTTGCAGTCAAGATAGCGAAAGAAAAATCTATTTACACAGTTTTTCTCCGTTGATGCTGGTAGTTTAAAAAAAAATATACGGAGTGAGATTTGTTAAATTCTTATGTTTAGATTAATTTATACCTGATCTATGGTTGCCAAAAGCAAGCAAAGAGACATTAGATGAAAACTGCCTATCCATAAATGCTGTAATGAGACCGTACCCTGTGTAAAGCAGGAGGTAGTGTCTCCCACATTGATGTCAAACAGAAAAACAGCAGATAGAAGGATGAAAACATAAGCATGGAAAACAGGGAGATGGATTTATGAGTTTTTCTGTTTCAGTTGAATAATTTAGCTTCATAAATTAACACTTTGTGATGTTTCTGTATATGCTAGGAAGTGCAAACAGATGTCCCTAAACTCTTGGAAGTCTTGAAGGTCATACACTAGAACCACGCCTAAAATGTTGACATCTGTATATACAGTAAGATGTAAGTATCTCTGACAAGTATAGAGTTACATTTTAAATCAATGATTTAGCTCAATGCAACTTTTTTTTTTTTGTTTTTTTGGAAGGTGTAGGCTTCATCCTTCTTTTGCAACTGTGATCTGCAGTACCTGCTTCAACAGACTGATCGCATACACTAAACGATGAAGGAAGGGCATTCATACGCAAATGAACGCTCTAAGTGGTATTTTACTTACCGTGTGTGGCCGAAGACTCAAAATTTCACTTCTGTGAAGCTTAAGACTGTACTTGTACAAGCTTGTATTGTCAAGTACAGAGTAAATTGTACTTAGGTCAACTACAAACCTAAGATGGTGCTGTCTAGAGCTCAGTATTCTATATTAGAGATACGTAATTAAAAATAAGCATGTTATCTCTATTTTGTCCAACTTAAATACCTGAGCTAGCAATACAGACCAAATCTCACCAGTTAGAGCCCCTTTCTGTGCCTACTTTATATCGAAGTCAGATGAGAGAACCCAATATTCCTTAACTGCATCAGCTACCACGGCACTTACTGTGCCTTTTTCAGTTGTCAATCTCAACGGGAAAAGCGAACAGACATTTTAAAATGAAGTAATTGTTCCAAAAATTTAGATAAAGATTAAGAGTGAAGTCTTTGGAAGATTGGGAAAACAGATTTCTACATCAAATTGTCATCAGATAGTCATGCAGAAAGGTATCGGTCAATAGATGTTACACGAAAACGCAAAGGAAACCAAGAAACACTTGACACGACTTCCAGCAAAGCTGAGATACTACATTCACCAAAAAGTTAACAGCTTACACAGAATTTTCCGTGACATCTGATCTTGAGCCATGATAACTTCCTGGCTTGAACTGTATTTGCCTGGTCTGAGCCAAAGCAGCAGGTGTGCGGGCCCTGAAGTCCTTCCAAGAGTAATTAAGCATGTCCTCTCGGGGTGCAGCTGTGGTGGGGCAACCCAGTGCTGTCCCCTGGCACTCCTCATCACTAGTCAGCTCTGAGCTAGAACTCCCACACTTCTGCCAGGAGAAGTTTCAGCACTCCTGGATTTGCTTCCAGAAACACCAGGTTTGTTCAAGCTGTTTTAGAGCTGCCCAAGATTTTTTTGGAGAAGTCCCTGGGCAACCTGATGTAACCAGACTCGCTTTGGGCAAGGGCTGGACTCAGTCCCCTACAGAGCTCCCTTCCAAAACAAGCTACTCTACAACTCTGTGATCCTTCTCTAATTGCTTAAATTAACTCAAGGTGTGATCATGCCATTTGCATCATGCGTTCAACTAAAACTCTCCACTTAATTTGAACATGGAGGAAAAAAATGAAAATACATTAAGGCATTACCAAGCAGATGAGAACAATACTGTTATCACAGATGTGTCATGTGCCTTGGGAAATCTGAACACCCAGATGAATTATGTTATTTACACTACAGCTGTGCTTTACTAAAAATCCATACTGTTAATATGTGGTGGCGTTAACTGGTAAGATTCAGTCCGTGTGGAAATGGAAAACAAGACAAGCATTTCCTGTAAGATCTGAAAGCAATTTTGCTTTATTAGTGTTCAGATATTAGAGGGTTATTGTACCCTCTTGAAGAGCAGGTTTTTTAATATTTTTAGATTCTTAAAACTCGAGGAGAGAAAACTTTGATGGATTTCTGACCCTTGCCTTTTCTTTCTGCAGGCAGCAAGTACCAAAAATTGGGACTCCTGGTGCGCAGCCCTGATGCTAACAAAAATTTTCAGTTCTGACATTTCGGTGACACTTTATGCAACTGTCAGTGGGCCTTATTCAACATAACAGATACCCACGCAAGCTTATGTCTCTCAGAGATAACACTCAACTGTTCCAAACTTCTTTTCACATACATCAGTAAAAGCATCCTTTTCTGGCACCTTTTTGCCATGCATTTTACTGAAAGGGGTTGATTAAGTGTTAAACGCTGATTAGCCTGTTTTGCAATTATAAAGAATTGCACTTGACAAGACATGACAGTATCTCAAGCTAATCTCAGGCTTACACAATATTTGTGAAGCTGATTTTTTTATATATATATAAAACTCATTAAAATTAACAACTTTGTTAAAAACAGAAGGAGCAGAAGCTGAAATCCAGGCTCACATCAGTCACTGCTTAATGACTTAACACATCTCACCTGGGTGGACCAGTGCCCAACATCCTTCAGTCTGCTCAGGGATGCTCCTTTACTGCTCATACCACAGGACCATCGGTCATGATGTTATGACTCATATCTGTGACAGAGATGTAGGCCAGGATGATGAAGGCTGATGTAGAACTGGCAACAACTGGGAATGCCTAATGCCTGCATTAGAAGTAGGGGGGAAAAATCTGTAACGTCCATGTGATAGTGAATTACGTTCACAGAGGAGAAAAACGCTCCTTGCTCCTACACATCGTCAGCTGTGTACAAAAACAATCAAGATATAGCACTCACCTTAAAAATATGTACACAGTAAATGGTTGAAAAGTAGAAATTGTCCTTGCATTTGTTAATTACCTCATCATTTAAGAAATTAATGCCTTTATCACACTCTGTATAGCACTGACAAGTTTAAATGCAGGCTGGGGTAGAGAATACCAGAGAGAACAAAACTGCACTCTCAGATATTGCCATCTGAAGCCACAAATAGACTTAATGCATTAAACAGGCTAAAAGAGCCTGCCTATTATAAGCAGCACAATATTACCTCCAAGTTGTTCTCCCTACAATTTGAAACAGTTTGAATTACAATGCTACTTACAAAGAAAAATAAATCCTGTATCCTCACTACGATTTAGAGTTGAAAGCATTTCAAATTCCTGTGCACAGCTTACATGGTTGTTTTTACATATATTTATTTCATAAACATCCATCGTGTAAGGACAAGAGGCAACGGGCATAAACTGAAATACTTGCAAATTCTTTTTAACAGAAGAATAAAAATGAGAAGGGTGACTGAACACTGGAACAGGCTGTCCTTTTAAGGTGATAAAGGACATCACAGAGGTGTTTTTTTTTTCTCCTCCTCATTCTCATATAAAATCTCCCCTTTACAATGTCAGTAGGACTGGTTAGTAGGTAACTGGAGCACTGTGTGCCTTGTCAGCACAACTACGTGGAAAAAAAAGCACCAGCTCCACAAAGGAGGCACACTCCAAATTTAGAAACAAGAACAGTGGCTACTGACTTCACTGACAGCGTTTTAGCCTGATAAAACTGGGCCTGGTTTGAGAGATGTGCTTTCTTTACACAAGTGTGGAATTTAACCCCATATCTGATGCATTCAGAGCCATGTACCCTATTTAATAAATATTTACATGCCCTTCTTTCTCGTTATGCTACTTAACACACTGTGTCTGCTCTAGACGGTATCCTTTCAAAGCTTGCTAAAACACTTTTTGGGTGTAAATAATCGAACGCCTTCATACCATTGCCTTGCACAATGTACTCTGATCTAAAAGCAGGCCAAGACGAAACATCAAAATGTTACCAGTTTCAGCATGCAGGCAGTCCCAAAGGACCACGAAAATCCTTATGAGCTGGAACACTGCTAAGCTTTCCATTGATTCACAGCCTCAGATGACTTTCAGCAGAGTACCTTCTATAGAATACGGAATACTTCAAGGATTTAATATCACACACAGTGATGTCTACTAATCACAATATTATTAACTTTTCATGTAACAATTTATAGGTTTGTGGCATGACACTATAATTCATTATTTTTCTAGAATGGCTAGTATAGCCCTGACATACTCCGTTTCTATTCATTGAATTTTGCATCAACTAAATCAAAATCAACACGAAGCCCAAAATTCAATCTCTCACCTGAAGTAAGAAGAAATGCCTGAGATGGTCTGGACTTCTTATATGAATCCATGTAAGACAGAAAAAAACACATAGAAATTACCATCCACACAAAATCCTGACTTCTTCATGTATTAAGTTATTAAAATGAAAACTGACAGAACTCATTTGTCAGCTTCATTTAATCCGATGACACCTGACAATTTCCACACCGAACTGGGGAACTGTGTCTCAAAAAGGATGTACAACCACAAAAAATGAGGAAGAACTTGTCAAGTCAGGGGACACAGATACAGCCCTCATAAAGGAAAAATGGGTAAATTTATTAAATCAGCTATAACTGGCAAAATAACTAAGGCAATCACTGTAGCCTCTTCCCCATCATTTTGACAACGGTGACATGTCTGCATGGGAAAATATGCTTCAGTCTTTTTGAAATACCTAGAAATGCTGGGCTCTGTAAAAAAGTAAAATAAAATAAAATAAAAAACTCTCTTAAAAACCTTGTCTTTCCACTTAGTTTTAACGTTAAGAAAAGGAAATACCTTTTAAAACCATGAAAGAAGAAATCAATAATTTCCTTTCAGGTATATCCCTCCTTCAGCCTCTTGGAATGTTGCCAATGTAAACTTGGAGCAAAGATTGTGACTATTAATAATTTCTCAAAAGTCTGAGAGGAAGAAATAGGTAGAGCTTCAACAGGAATAACTTTAAGTAATTATTTATTTATATATGAAATAGTGGCTGGGCAATTTTAGTTCTTTTTTAAACACCTGATGCTCAAGAGTACGAGTACCGCTCCTTTCATTCTGCAGAGCCTGTAAGAATTTTCAGCTTCAGAGATTTTCCTGATTTCAGCTGAGATACAGTTAATTGTCTTCCTAGTAGCTGGTATGGGGCTGTTCTGGATTTAGGATGAGAACATCCCTGATAGCACACCGATGTTTTAGTTGCTGTAGAGCAGTGCTTACCCTAAGACAAGGGCTGTTCAGCTCCTCACACAGCCCTGCCAGGGAGGAGGCTGGGGGTGCATGGGAAGCTGGGAGGGGGCACAGCCAGGACAGCTGGCCCAGGCTGGCCAACGGGATGGATTTTTACTTTTGCTTGTTCCCTTTACTTCCTATGCTTACTTCCCATGCCCAGGAAGCCTCCTAGGACTTAATCCGAAGGAGATGAGCATTTAAAACCTGCTTAATCCACAGGAATTTTCTCTTTCTGCACACGATGAGTCATCTGCACAGTGCAACGCTGAGTGTGCTGCAGTTCGGATCAGGAGCACATCCACTCACGGTGCTCCCTCTCATGGCATGCACAAACCAGACTGCTTTCAGGTGAAGCTAAATTAAAAGGTCCTCTGCAGGACTAAGGGAACTAAATGCTCCAGCCACTGCAGGCCACCAGAACACCCCAAAACCCACACCAAGTATCCAAGTTGGGTAATCCTCATTAACTGTTTACTCAACGGATGCTCTCATCCCGTACTACACCATCGGCCATCCCAGACAAAGCCAGGGGCTCAGATAATCTGCTCCGTATTATTAACCAGCAGAGAAACACGCCACGTCTGTGGCTGCCTAGCAGTAGGAATACAACAACTACCTTCGACATTAAGAGACCCTTCGTGTTGGGAAGGGTGGCAGTAACCAGGGGAAAGCTTGCTGGAAAATCACGTCTCAATCTAAGTTTTGAATCTCACTGCTTACAATGCTGCAGGTACTTAGGGCTGTAGCTGAACAAGTTGCATTGTAGAAAGTCTGAAGCCGGTATTCTCTGGCCACCTCTTACATGCCAATTACAGGGACAATCAAACGTGTAAGAGACAATCCTCTGAGTCACCAGCAAGAAAACAAAGATACTGAAGATAGGAATTACTCTTTTTTCAAACTTAATAGCAAAAAAATCCTAGCTATGTACCAGATCTTCATAAAAAGCTAGAGAATATTTTAAGCCATAGGCAGGAGAAATTAGTAGTTTTTAAAAAAATAAATGTTAACCATCAAGGAAATTACAGGAAAAGAAAGCTGAAAGATAAGAATCCTCTTTTCTTTTTGTCCAAATCTCAGAAGGTATTCATAACCACTGAAAGACAGGTAAAGCTTGCTTGTTTACTTGTAGAAAATACAAGGGAGAGAGCTGCTACGAGCACATCACAACTTGAAAAATGAACACGCAGTTTATCAAGACTTTGTTTTGCAATTTAGTGGGGAAAAGACTCCCTTAAATAATTAGAATACTTTATCAAGTAGCATGTAAGTAAACGTAAATAAATTTAACAATTTCATAGTATGCAACTAAAATGCACCATCACAAACATCTGCCTCGCCGCCGGACCAGGAGGGCAGGCAGGAGATCCAGCTGCTCCGTGCCCCACAGGCCTGCCACCCCTGTGGGGAGGGAAGCCATGGACAGGGACAACAAATGTGCCAAGCCACAGAGACACGGGGCCCCATGGCTTGTACTAAGCACACGAACACCTGACAACCTACATCTAACTCGCTGCAGCACTTCCAGGGGCATGAGGAGCACCAGCCAGCCAGCCCCTGAGGCTCAAGGGTGCTCAGCTTACTGCATCAAGAGCCAGCTGCAGGGCTAACGAGGTGTTCTCCATTTAGCTACTCCTGCTGCAGGGACGTGAATAAACACTGAGTACTCAGTGAGAGGACAAAACCCACAGCCTTCCCCTGTGACGTCTGGTGCATGAACACATGCCAGAAACTCTCAGGAAGGAGATGCCAGCTGCTGAGGAAACAAGCAATGAGGAGTCCTTCTGCAGAGCATGCACACAACAAGGCAGGATCCTGGGCACATCGCCAGAGGAGATTCTTGCTCTATGACCTGAGTGGAAATAAGGCAAACACTCGAGCCAGAACTGGGCACAGAACTGTAGGCATTTTTCTTATTGTGAATGACGACCACATGATCTCAGACGTGCAGTGGTATGGGAATTCCCTTGGTAGAACACGGCGGGCATGCCCTTTCTCCAGTGACCTTTCCTCTCCCCTGAACCAGAAAATTCACTCCGTGAGAGAAACAGAGTGTACTAGTCCTGCTAAAACGTATCACTAGCTCACAGAATCATAGAACCACTTAGGTTGGAGAAGACTCTCCGGATCATCAAGTCAACCCATCAACTTGTGAGACACTAATACGTCTAAGTATAAGATGATCAGAGGGCTGGAGCACCTGTCCTATGAAGAAACGTTGAGGGAACTGGGCTTGTTTAGCTTGGAGAAGAGAAGGCTCCGGGGACACCTAATTGCGGCCTTCCAGTACTTGAAGGGAGCGTATAAACAGGCGGGGGAATGCCTGTTTACATGTGTTGATAGTGATAAGACAAGGGGGAATGGTTTTAAACTCGTTAACGGGTTGCCCAGGGAGGTGGTGAAGTCACCATCCCTGGGGGGTGTTAAAAAAAAGGTTGGACCTGGTGCTCAGGGCCATGGTTTAGTGGGTGGTATTGGTGGTAGGGGGATGGTTGGACCAGGTGATCTTGAAGGTCTTTTCCCAACCTTAATGATTCTGTGATTCTGTCCTATATTTGGGATACTGGTATGTCCTGTCTCCTGTCCCTCCTCCCCAGATTCTCTCTGATCAATGCACAGAATTTACATACTTGTACCCAAAGCATATGCAATAAACATTGCCAATCCATCTGAAGAGCCATTATGCAGTTAGTTAGCGCACTGGACCCAGCAGCACACATACCGATACCTGCGGTGTCACAGCAGGCATCTCCAATGTCTCCAATGCCTGCGCAGCCGATGAATCACAAAGGTTTTCCTCAGCTCCTCATAATGTGACCTTTCTCTGCTAAACTTCAACTGGCTCCATGCAGAGGCAGCACACAGAGAAACCAGGGAAAGCTTCCTATTAACGCAAACTTTCCCCACATGTTCAAAGCTTGCTGCTGAGCACACCCAGAGGTAATTCTTTTGTATGTGCCCAGACTGCTCCCAACACATAAAACACATATGCACTGCTTTTCTCTGAATTAAACTAAAAAAGTAAGAGAAAAAAAAAATTACTGCAGTACTAATATATGTATTACAATGGATGCTACTAATGGTATCTGGCACCCACCACTTATGGTAAGCCTTGTGGTTTTCCAGCTACTTAACTTTTCCCATCACCTTTGGCAATTGAGCGCTGCTGGAGTAACTGCTGCATTCCAGTGCTCCACAAATTGATCCTATCGTACTTTCCAAAGCACCTTTTGAGAAAACAGCCCAAAAATTCTTACGACCCTCATGTCTAGGGGAGTTTTCTGTGTACTTGAAGCATAGGTGCCAATTTGATTCACACACACACACAAAAAAAAAAAAAAAGATAGAGGGAAAGTTATTTTGTACTTTAAATTCATATAATGTACCGAAAGAGGACAGAGTTGAAAAATCAAAGCCCAGTCTTCCCTTTAGTACATTTTAGCATCCTACAAACTGCAAACCCCATGAATGCTTATCCAGTGTTGTCTGCTTACCCGCTGCTACCTTGACATAGTATTTTCTAAGGACAGAACAAGACAACAGAAAGAATCCATATTCAAACTCTACTCTTTTACAAACTCCTATTCACATGCAAGTAGGTCCAAGAAAGCAAGAGTTTAACATGAATAATATTCTCAGACTTACAAACTTGATCCAATATGAGGAAATTCCATAAATATTAGATATCTTCCTCCTTTTATTTCATCAGATATTAAGAATAAATCCTAAAGTAAAAGGAAGCATATTGGTATTCATCTGCTTGTGGAACCAGTTGTCACACATTTTTGCCATGAAACTAAATGTGCAATCTGTATCATCCTGTCAGTTAAGTCAAACAACTGCCTAAAATGAACCTTCTTGTATTAATAGCCCACGATCTTATTTTACTTCACCAGTTAGGATCTGATGCTCTTGGGTAATTCTGGATATACGTAGTTATCAAAATGTTAAGGTAGTCTATGTTTGCTGCTTTAAAAAAGAAAATAAATTCTAGTTTTTTAGTTGTCTTTCTCAGATATATGCAAGAAACTACTCACAGACTGACTCAGATATCTACCAGTCTCTGCCCCTGAAACTGACTTCTTCCCTTCTACTATTTTTATTAAAAATAAACATAGTGCAAATCCCAACACTCCACATTTTACTGGGTAGATGCATAAGGTCTGTGCTTCTGTAGCACCATTTACCAACCACTTTCATGGCCTCCATAATTATTTTAAAACTCCGTTTCACATAACTGAATCCTAATACACTTTTTGTTTTTTAAATAGTACTGTTTTCAAAATGTCAAATTGAATGTTTAACAGTCTTGTTTACACCTGAAAGCTTTTGAGACAGATCAGATAAAATGAAGCTATTTTAGCCCAGCATCAATCTCAAAATGTTGTTAGCTATACTTTGTATTTTGTTTTGACATCCCAAATAATTGCGTGCGCAGGCCAAGCAATTAAAACTGCCTTTTGATGTTCAAAGGCTTATGACGCAGGGGTCTGTAACAATCCCCAGGTATCAAAGTCAGAGTGGTATCTGATCTTGCATTACTCATCAAAGACCAACTTCCACTGATTTCATGATATCTTCTGCATTAAATACATCTGGACTTTTACCATGCAATCAGCATGAAAGACAACTGTAAAATCTATTTTTCTCCCCACACTGGAGTTCTGAATATTCCACAGCCTATATAATATTTAAAATAATCAAATCCTTTCATCAGTACATGAAGTCATGCAAAATAATTCAAAGGCACAATTGTCATCCAATACTGAAATTTTCCAAGGGAAAGTCCCTCTTTCAGGTTGATTCTTTACTTAAACAAGATCTGTTGAAGGCTGGGTGATCAGTATTAACATATGGTAACACGTTTCAGGTGCAAAAATGGGTGCTTTTTGGCTCCAGAAGTTGAGCTAATCACTTCAGTACACAAATTTGATTTGTTGTTTACTGAAACTCTCCCAAGTTTTTCTCATATCTGATCACAGAAAATTTAGAACATCATAACCGACTGAAAATAATACCATACTCTACTACACTGCATGTAGACACAAATCACTTCGTATTGGTAGTATTGTACAAATATTCCTGCATACGAAATTGCTTTTTTGCTAACCTCCTTTGGGCAAATGGTTTAAATCCAATATCCAAGGACCAAATAGCCCTACCTACACACAAAACACCCGCTAAATTAAAGTGAAATGCACAATGAGCATATACAAGCCTTTTATAGCTGTACGGTCTATGCTGAGTCTGGATAATACAGCTAAGGATAGAACAAGCATAGTTTTATAATTTCATTGCCCACATGCCATGGGAACATGTGGGCTCCATTAAAGATGATTACTCTGAATGAATCTAAAATGAAAATTAAAAATAGATTTTTACTCATCAGAGTAATGTGTTTCTGGAGCAGTCTCCCAAAAGCAACAGGTAGATAAAAATACCAACCGTTACTCAGATGGAGCTTGATTTTTCTGCAAGAAAATTCATGGTGTGATTACTTATAGCATAGGCGAATGGAAATTCACGGTCCTGGAGATTCCTGAGGTTCTCACATTCTTTTCAAAGAAAGAATACACAATTGGTAATAATTATTCAAGTACTTCTGAATGCCACATATATTTCAGAGAACTGCCATTGAAATGTATATTTCCATATTATAATGAGAACTTCAGCAGGAAGAAAAAAACACACTGGGAATGATAAACTCTGCAGAAGATGAAGAATAGTACAATAGTTGAAAAAAGTAATATAAAGACATTAATTTCATTAAAAAGCAAAATATAGGATTTTGTATAGCCTTAAAAACTCTTGATTATTCACCAACATACAGAGAATACTCACAATTCGTATTTGAACTACAGACAACTCTTAGGTGGTTGCACAGTTGTGCTACTATACTGTTCCTTCCCCAGTTACCACATTACCCTTTCAAGTCTCACAAAGTCCCTGCCTCGTAAACCAGCAATATGCTTCCAATATATTACACCTGTCGTGATCTGATTATAGACCTTTATGATTCATGCTCATTTAAAAACAGTTTTCCTACTAACTTACACTGGGAAGACACAAATTTTGACGCAGTGCCTTTCACCGTAGGCTGCCTCAGAACTTGGTCTCAATGGAGACTCCCAGGTACTGCCCTAAAAGATAAGATCCTTAATAATGAATGTTTGACTTTAAGGAGTCTCTGATCCATTTAAGTGTAAAAAATACAGGGACTGCCTTTCGTGTATGTGTGGTAGTATAACTGTAGAAGCCTGCAGACAAAACTGACCTCAGAGAGTACCTGAAACATAAACTTATTTTTATCTTATTACAGGCAAAACATTAATTTCTCTCAACAGAACATTGTCTAACAATTGATTCAGTTTTCTCTCCAACTGACATTACATGGTAGTGTTCTTGAACTTCTCTTTCTACATATAACCACCTATCTACAAACACAGAAGTACCAGCATTACATGGTGAATAAATATCTAGTGTTATCACTGAAAAAGATTACAGGAATAGATTTTCTTCTCCTGTCCACCCCTTGCTTGTATGTAACAAATATAAGACATTATTTGCCCGTCTCTCGATATTTCATGATTCACTTGAATGAGTTGGTTTTGGATGACAGAGCTAGAGAAACTGCCATTCAAAGAACAAAGAAATTAATTGATAATGGAAATGAACAGACAAAAATGGTTTCATAAAATTCAGATCAGATTTAGCAGTAGCTTTAAAAGCCTTGTACTTTTTAAAAATGAAGTAATCAAATTCATTACTTTTTCATATTTGCTAAAGGAAATCTGAGATGATTTTCAATTAACATTAAATGAAAATTACTGATACAGAAAGTATTGATTTTCATTTCAAAACTGACCTATGCATTTAAAACAATTTGGACAAGTCTCAAAGAATCTGAAACAATATTGGAATAAAACATAACATGACGGTTGAGTCAAACAAACTTTTCCAGAGTATCTCGTTTTGTGGAACCACTGTCAGAATTAAGCTCAAGATGCAAAGTTTCCTTTTTTTTTTTTTTGTACTGCCATGTAAAAAATAAAGTATTTTAATCTTTAGACTGCCATAGAAAAATAGAAAACAACACTTTGCCTTCCTTGAAATATATGTTGATAGAGAACATTTTACCCTTTGCTGTGTACGTGATCTTGTTAATATCTAATGGGCATCATATGGCCAAGCACACCCACAAGTAGGCACAACCCAAAGAGGAGGCTCTAACCTTTTACCTGCTCCCAAAATGGAGGGCAGCATGAGCTCGGCATGCCACAGTAAGATGAGGGAAAGGACAGCCTTGCTGTGTGATCCATCCAGGCTTTCCTCCCTGTGGGAAAAGCCCTTTGTAGGTAAACCAGAGAACTGACAATCTAAAAAGAGAAAAAGACCGCTCAGCCAAAACAGTATTAGAAACTGTTGCCCTTCAGAACAGAATGTAATGGCAATACATTTTGCCAATGGTCACAGAGAGTGCAACTATTATGTAAGGAATCAGGTATCATGAAGATAGATACCACTGACATTAAGGGCAAAAATTTGTCCAGAAGGTGCTGTGAGGGATGGTACCAAAGGTCTTCCTGTAATCCAGAAAGGTTACATAAACCACCTTCCCTTATCCGACCTTACCACAGGAAGAGCTCAAATTACTAAGGCAACACTCTCCTTTGACGAACCCATGTTGACTATGCCTGATAAAATCTCCAAATGCCTTTCAGCACACCCCAGGACAACCTTCTCCTTAACTTTCCAGGGGCTGAGCTTAGACTGATAGGTCTCTAGTTTCCTGGGCCTCCTCTCGTGCCCTTTTTGTAGATGTGTACAATGTCAGCTAGCTTCTAGTCAGCAGGGACTTCCTCCAACTCCCATGACCTTTGGTGAAGTGTTAACAGGGGTTCAGCTCTAACAACTGCTAATTGCATCAGTACTCTGAGGTGAATCCCATGGACTTAGGAACATTGAGCTCATACAGCTGTTCCCTTACAGTTTCTGTGACCACAGACGGAAAAGTCACTGCTTCCCCAGTCACAGTCCTCCAGCTCTGAGATCCAGGCTGCCCAAGATCTGTCATTACTGTTAAATACTGAGGCAAAAAAAGGCATAAAATACCTCTGCCTTTTCCTCCTCAATACTTGTTAGGATGCCATCTGCTCCAAGGATCAATCCAATGTTTTCCTTTGACCTCCTCTTACTGTTGGCATTCTTGAAAAAGCCTTTTTTTGTCTGACACCACTGTGGCCAGTGTCAGCTCAAGCTGGGCTTTGGCTTTTCTTGTTTTCTCCCTGCAGAAGTGAACTGCAGCTCCGTCTTCTCCCTGGGAAGCAAGACCTTGCTTACAGAAGATGTTTGTTTGTTTTTTTCCTGCCCCATTTCCAGGCAGAGGTCACTGTTCAGCCCCACTTGTTTGGCTAGCAGCACACTGGGGTTACCTGTATTGGGATTGTCACAGGTGCATTTTAGAAAGCAAGCAGCTCTCACCGACCCCTAAGCCCTGTAAAGCCAATTCCCAGGGGGCACTAACTACTCCCCTGAGCGGCTTAGCGCCTGTTCTCTTAAAGCTGCCAGGGTGGCAACTCAGCTGACCTTTCTTCTCATGACACCAGCAGTTTTGAACTCAACTAATTTATGATCACTGTGGCCAAGATAGCCACAGAACAGACAACAGCTGTCTGTTCTGTGATAGCACTCATCTTAAACGTTCTTTAAACAAAGGAAAATTGTTACAGCGGATGGCAGAACACAGCTGAAGAGGTGGAGAATGCTATTTTCACTTGTTTATGCTATTATCAAAAACATGAACAAATGTCTCAACAGAAAAACGACAAAAAATAATTAAGATAATTACAAAAACACATTAATCTGCAGCACATGAACTACTTACTTCCTTTTGCTAACTTTCACACCTCTGTTTCAAACATTCCACTACAGCATTTTCTGTTATTGTGCACAGTAATAAAATTGATTTGTTGTTCTGCAGGCTAAGAGCAGCTTGGGGACTGAGAGCCACCCATCTCTGGAGAGCCATTAGATGAGGAGGGGAGGTGCCAACCGGGAGGATTCCAATGACAGAACAATTTCCACAGTGCCTTCACCAACTAGAAAAGCTACGTCCAGCAACCCCAACCCTCTCCAAGAACCTGCAAGCATTTAATTAAATGCTAACATCTTTAGACTTGCAAAATAAAGTAATTGTGAATATTGCTGCAATACACAACTATTTGAATGTGTCTAAAGGAGGGCTATGAAGATGGGGAAGGGTCTAGAGGGGAAGATGTGTGAGTTGTGGCTGAGGTCCCTTGGTTTGTCCCTTGTAAATCAGGAACTAGAGCAGATTTCCTGGAGGAACTCAGAAGTAACAAAAAGGTTTCAAATTTTTGTTTATTCCCCCAGTATTAATAAAAACCAAAGTATTAATCCAAAAGCTGTCAAAGAAAAAAAAAAAAACCTTAAAACTTAACCCTGTTTTTCAGACAGCAGTATTCATTGCCTTTTTCTGTTTCACTTTGTTTTAATTACAGATGACCAATAACTTCCATGGGAGTTTTTACTTCCCTTGACCACTGCATGGACCCAGCTGCAATTCTGCCACTTTTGCAACGAATTCCAACAACACAACTTGTGTCCTGGGAGGGACCAATGGTCCCACTTATTACTTATATATCATATACACTATCTTTAAGCTTCTTGAAGCTTATATACTACCTTTAAGTATGTTTCTCACAAATGCTCCTATACTGCCTCAGTTCTGGAACATGCAGTAGAGGAATAATGATTTTTCAATACAACTTAAACTGTCAAGCACTATGAAACTTAATCGTACCAGTGAGCAGAACGTAACAGAAGCTGGTAAGAATTAACCATGGAGAGGGCCTACAGGATGGATCTGATAACAATGCAATGCAGCAGGGAGTAGGTATCAAGTACAAGTACGAGAAAAGGAAACAGGAAATTGCACTGAAATCAACAGAAATGGACAAATAGTCAAAAAAGAATGGTAAAAAATCCAGCTGTTTAAACTTGGACACAAAAGGAAAATGATTACATGCAAAGAAGAAAAGACAGATGATTTTGTAAACCTTGCCATCTGTCTCTAGAGGAAAACATGTACATATAGACTTTCTTTTTTTCACAACAAAAAGGATACAAACACTCCCCAAGAACATGATCTTTCCAGTTCAATGAAATGTCTCACACATCAGATGAGTATGTGAAAAGTGTTAACAAACTACTGTTTTAATGTACCACACCAAATTATTCTGCTATTACACTCAGCAGCATGCAGCTAACTACAAGGTCAAATTGCAACTTGGCAGAAACGACCACGATATTACTGCAGAACTGCCCTTACAAAACAGGCAGACGACCCAGAGTTGAAGACACCTGGAGATACTGTGTCATGCTGCACTGACCTGAATCGGGGTGACAGGAATCAACCTTTTGGCTCTGAACAGAGGTGCCTTCCTTCTCCAGAAGCTCTTATTTACAGACCTGCATGGGAATATAGTGCATGTCCCTCTGGTGTGCCCACGTTCTCTTGCCCACTCCCAGACTATGGCAAAGGGCCTCATTCTCCTTCAGATCATTTCTTTGGGAAGGAGGAAAGCAAAGTCATCTGCATCCATTCATTGACTCAGGCTTGAGAATAACTGGCAGGTTTCCTAGAAAGGGTCATCCACCACAATCCTTTAGGAATACAGGCCGCTAGTACAGACAAGGGGAGGGCTCCACTGCAGCAATTAAACCTTTCCAAGGACCAGTAACAAGAAGACACTCTGAGAAATATATGGCTGTGATACACTGATGGAATAATTTATATTCCAGGGGTGTGAGGGACGCCTGGTGCTAAGGGAGTCAGAGGTGCTTTGTGTTCTTGCTAAGTCTTGACAGCCAGACTCTCTTCTGGTTAGGAAATGACAAATGTTGAGCATAAGGAGACGGCACAGATCAGAAATACATCCAGTTACCTGAGTTCATTTTACCACAGAGAGATATAATTTCATATTTATCTTTTATTTATACTACTTAACTAGTAGGGAGAATTAATGAACACTGTACGACTTCTCATTTCTTATTCTGGGCTAAAATGATCATCTTTGTTCTCTGAGGAAAAAAGGGAAGCAACTACTCTTCATACCTGAACAGGTCTTCCCTGGTATTCCCAAACACCCACAGAAGTCATGGAGTAAGGCAACAGCAGCTGAAATACTGAAGACCATAACCACAAAATTTATAACTGAAATCTATTTCCACATTGATGTGAAATTCAGCATGTTGGCACAACTGTTAAATATTTCAGTATTTCCACATTAGCTAGCAGAGCTGACGTTCAGAAGCTGCTCTTCTCTCCTTACTTGTGGGTAATTATTTTGAAGAAGCGAATACCCTGCTGGCAAGGTGTGCTTGTAACAGTAATGCCAGACCACAAATTGAATAGCAGTCTCTCCACAGAAGTGGCATTTCCTACACCCATAGCAACAAGAAAATGCACTCTTGGACGGTATTAGCTGAGGATCGGGAAACCTCAGCATCAGAAATCAAGTCACTTATCTGCACTCTCTTGTACAAGTGATAGAATACAATCCACCCTCCAGTCTCTTCAAGAATAACAGCTCAGGACACTTCCAAATCACAGAATACTGAAGGCTGGAAGGGACCTGCAGGAAGCACTGGCCCCGTGCCCAACACTCCTGAATGGGGGCGACCTTCAACCCCAAACTGGGCTGCTCAGGGTGTCCAGCTGAGGTCTAGATCCCAAGGCAGAGATCCCTCAACCCCTCTGACTAACCTTTCACTGTTTCACCACTTGAATTGCAAATTTCTTGGACAGTATCTCATCAGAATTTCCCTCAATGAAACTTTGTATTTCTACAGCTCCCTTGGACCTTGGTAAAGGATTAGTAAGAATTTAGGCTATTCCTCCCTCATTTCATTCACTAAGGAAAACCAAAATGTCTTCCAGCTGTATTGTTGGATGCCATCAGTCTTTAAAATAACTTCTAACTCATGCAACCCCACAGTAACCCTACTTGCAAAGAATCTAACTATAGTCAGACTGAATACATAATTGGTTATGACTCAACGTGTTCCAAGGTAATATGAGTTTAAATTCTGTGTGACTAGCTCTGCATTTTTACTTGAAGTTTAATAATACTTATTAGAAATTACGGAGGAAAAAAGCCAAAGCCTGAAAACTGAAAAAAGAAACTCAGTGCTCATAGGAGAAAAATAGGAAGGCTCGTGAGCTCCTGTGGGTTACTAACAAAAACAGAATTAAAGGGCAATTAAAAGTTATGGAACTGTGTTTGCAGAAAAGCTTAGTTAATCTTTGTTCAAACACATCATGAGCAAAAAAAGCTTGCCAAGGAGCTTGTAGAGCTAACAATCAAACCATAGAAAAGAAATTCATAGAATGATGTTTTCCAAGAAGCAAGAATCCTTTATGGGTGACTTCTCAAAGTATCTATCACAATTACTGGCAGAAGAGGCAATGTGATAAACAAAAAATATTTAGTTGATGACAAATCATCAGAACTTGGCAATATGCAGTATTTCTAGAAGACCTCACCAGTGAAACAATGAATTACATTTTGTAATTCCTTACTTTAAGATGCTCATGTGTCAAAGAACTGAAAGGTAGCAACTATGATATTAATTAAGTTGTAAAGGCTTTGCAGAGATCAAGAGAGCTACAGATCATTATGCCTGCTGTCTGTACCAGGTAAATTGGCAGGAATAACAGCAAAGAACACACTCAGTGTACAAAGAGACAGAGATTCAGGGAAGGATGGCAGATGCTGATCAAGTAAATGAAGCAGCTCCCAGAGAAAGATCAGTATCAGGGACCTGCACTTGTACAGCTGGGAAAGGAACAACCTGGGGAAAAAACAGAACAGGCCTGGAAACAGGGAAGTCACCCCAAGAAAGAACAGGGCACAACGGTTCCTTGCCTTTTCTGATTGATAATGACTAGTACACAACATTAACCTTTTCTTTTGTTTGGCAGACATACTCAGAACACAAATGTCTTTCTGCTACATTAAGATTTTCTGTTATTAAAAAAAAATCCAAGTAGAATTGAATGAAATTACTTGGTGATAGGTTCAAAAGGAACAAAACCTGATGGTTCCTCACTCATCATGGCATTAAGGTGTAGCACCTTTTGAGGAAGGATGTTGTGGATTCTAGAAGCTTACACAGGCTCAAAAAGCAACTGGGCCAATTTATGGGAAAAAATTATCCATACAATGAGTCAAAACATTTTTGAGTCAAAACCTGCGAAAAGCCTGGAGAATGTTCTGGGAAAGGATGGCACTGTGCCTGCATGGTGCTACTACTCTTCTCAAACGGGTACTGGCTGCTGCTGGAGAGGGAATACTGGTAGTACCTGGTTCTCTCATCTGACCTGGTAGTTTGTGTGTCCAGGTTACCGATGGTTTGGTTTGTCTTCCCTAGTAACTGCAATTATAACCAAGACAATGGTGCAGAAATTCTAGATTAGATATATTTATATTTTTTAATTGGTTTCTCTATTAATTATGAAGGCATTAAGTCTGTTGATTTAAAAATTTTAGATGGATAATGAGCTGATACAAAATATCAAAGACAGTAATCTCCCCAGGTTTTAAGTCTGACTGAAATTGGTGTTATTTTTACTGGAATAAAGGGTAAAATTAGAGACTTTAGAGAGTTTCTTGACCTTGGAATTTGTGGATGAGCAGTAACAGAAATTACACTTTATGAAAAGTTTTTTAAATGGAATTAAAACCTACTGTCTAGATGTACCTTTAATACCTACTTGTAACCCTAATTCCTAGTTCAAAATTAAGGCTGGACACTATACAATGAGAATTTCTTCCAGTGTTTGCATTAAGCTTTTTCTTAGTAATCCTTCAATTGTTTTGAAAACACCCAGAACAAACACGTTCCTGTAGTATTGTGGGATTTCACTTTTGGGAATCCAAGGCCTATATGGATTAAAAACAGAATTAAAAAAAAAAAAAAGAGAAAGGTTGCGAGTTACACTTCTAATTTATTCTTCCACTGGTTCTTTAAATATGTATTTTAAAAAATTAATACGTAATTTTCATGAATCTTTTAAGAAAGACATTTAAACACAGTGAGGGGGCAGGAAAGTGCAAGACAATGGGCACAACTGTAACACAGTCCAACAAAATAAAAAGACCTTTTGACATAATCAAAAGATCATGAGAAAAAGTGTTATTATGAGAAAACAAAGAAGAGTTGTCAAAGTAAAAGACTAAGCACATGCCTCCTCCTTGCAGCTTTCAAAAAGGAGAGTTAGCAGTTCATAAGAATAATAGAAACCTGGCCAAGAGCCCAGGTCTCTGCTGCTACAGGTCACGACAGTTACCTAATGCTACAGAAAACCACAGCAGGAATTATAGATTAGGTGACTTCAGAGACTGACTGGTTATGACCCCAAACACAAAAGAGACACAAGGAAACAGCTGAGAAATAGCTGCAGCACTACCAAAGATGAAAATCATGCTAGTTCGGTGAGATCCCAGCAGAGTAAGCCCACACAAAGAGTGTTCTCCCCAGCTGTTTTTCAGATGGCTGAAACAAGGGATAAAAACATGAAATGGCTGGCAAACAACACAGCAGCTATAGCAGTGCAGCACTTTCAATACGTCTCTTCTTTTTTCAGGATTTTAAATAGTTTACATGTCTGTATTATCTCAAATTATCAACCTTACCTCAAAATCATGGCTATATCTTTCCTGTTGCTAATAGAAAAGAGAACTCTAGCTAGATATGCATTATGGATCAATGCGATACAAAAGAAGCACTGAATTAGCTACTTACTGGATGAGCTAATATTTCTGTTCACCATTATGCTCTTATAAACAGAACCGCCACAAAGAAAATCAGCACCAATTTTGGCACAAGCAGATTTCTGGTAATCCAGCACAAATGACAGCACGATGCGCTAGAAAACAACGTGTTCCAAATCTCTGCAAGACTCAGCTACAAAGTTAATGTGAACACAGGGCAGGGAGTAGGAATGCAAAGGAGATAATATGCAAAAGCAAAGTAGCACACAACCTATCAATATAGAACAAAGCAATTGAATTTGGTATGCAGAATCATATGGAATTACTGAGGCTTCCTCAGAAATGGTAAGTACAAAGGCTGCCTGTTCTGAAAGAACCAAGAAATTCTTCAAGCAGATTATCATTGAAAGAATAAGGAAAGAAAGAAAACCAGGCATAAGGCATCAACAAAGCTGGGGAAGATCATATCGGTTAGGAGAGAGCGGATAGAAAAACTCAGATAACACAACCTTAGAGTAATTAATATCCTTTCTATTGTAAGTGGATAGAGCTGGAATTCCACGCCAGAGTGCACACCCATTGTAGTATTGTATCAACACCTGAGGAAACCATCACAGCTTTACAAAAAGGTACAGTATGTATAATTCCCATTGCTGTGAAGAAAAAGAAAAGCAAGAGCTTCTCAGGCACCAGGACTCAAAACTGGCACCAGAAAGGCTTAAAGCTCTTGTAGCTCTTGTCCAGCCTGGGCTGGCCAGACCAGCACTGCACAGTGATTTGGATAACTTGCTGTCACTATACATCTGCCCAGCAGATTTCCTGTGTGGCTGGGAAGCTGCTCAACCCTTAGGTGAAGACCACGGTCATGATTCAGTCTCCCCCCACTATTTTTTTGGTCATGTGTTTAACAATTACAAGACAACCGCTGCTATAAAATAATTCAGTAGGAGTCTTACTTGAGAAATTCCCTTAACATGAAGTCCCCCTTAGCATCAAGATGCTCCTTGGACACATACATCAAAACAAGACCGCTTCCCTCTGAGCGCAGCTGCTTGTTGGAGCCTCCTGTTTCGAATCAGCGTGACTTTGATAATTTCCTGGAGAGCCAAATGGATGAGGATTACTCTCCATTTGGAAGCAATCCTGTTTGCGCACCCCTGAGGGTAATGGGAGGGAAAGGCATTCTAACCGTACGGGTCCAGTTATGGCAAGGAGATGACTGCTGACAGCAGAGAAGTGGCATGGGGCGACTCGACTGTCACGCACACTGCGGGGCTGAGGCTTGGCACAGAGAGCTGGCTCGCTCACCCCCAGCCTTGGGGACCGGAGTGTTTCTGGATCCAATTTAGGGAGTGATGCAGTCTGAGCCCCAAGCGTTTAAAATGGAGAATTCAGAACAAGTAAGACACAGGTTACGTATATAGGTTTAGCCCCAAACCTAATATACAATAGACAGAACAGCGGACAAAGCAGCAGTTCCCTCTATCAAAACCAGATATTCTGGACAGGTCTGTTGGTTAGTTTTTTGACATTTGGGGGGGAAGATAAAATATTTTAATTTACAGGCATACATAAACATGTCATCTTCAGCACCGTGTGTCATTTTTGTGCTGCATCTATTCCCCTTGTCTGTGTTGCCTTTAACTGGCCAAGTAGGAAAACACACAACGAGGAGCAAACTAGCTGCTCTGTCTAAGCAAGACTTCCTAACAGAAGGCGACCAAGCCTAGCAGTGAATTCAACACTCTTAGAAACACTTTCGGAGGATGCTTTTTCTGCTTTCTCAGTTTCTGCACTGATTAAGGAGTGACTTGTGTGACTTCTCTTCATTTGCACATCATTGTCCATCATACAAATAAATTGAGCTCACGCCCTTGACCTCTCGAGAAAGCTGCTTTGGGTTTTAGTAAAAATAAAACCGCTCTCTGTGGTAACAGAAGTCTCGATGTGGCTCTCTAACCCATGCCATGTGAATGGCAGGCACATCTAAAGGTTAGTTCTCATATTATGAAATTACTACAGAGTATTATGGAAGTTTAACATTTGGGGTTAACATTTATCTGTAATTTGTAAAGTGGTTCATACTATCAAGTTTTATTGACTTTATTGGAGCAAGGACTTGATTAAGATGAGAGAGTCTCTTAGGATGAGACAGGGAAGTGTTAAAATGCTGACCTCTGCATTCTAATTGAATTTTAGGTACCATATGCATTACTGGATTCATTGAATGGAAGGTAGTCATTGCCTGATACATCAGCTCTAGGGAGCAGCAAACAAACAGAGGTTACAAAAGGATACATGTGATTTGTAGTTCTACATTACTACCGTTTAAATAATAAAGTGACTAAAGATTTTTAAACATATTTTTAGCTCTTGTATTTCATGTATGTGTGATAGCTCTTCGAGACTACTCCATTTTAATTTTGGCAAAAGCCCTAACTGACAATTCCAACAAATACCAGAATAAAAGCATGATGTTTATCAAGACAATTAGTTGACTGGAGGAAATGATGCCACTGTTAATTCTTCCCTACCACCATCTTATTACGAAGGCACCAGGAAACAGAATTAATGAATCTTTAAACGACCTCTCTCCCAGAGATCATATTAACAGTGTGGTCACTGTTGCAAAAAAATAACCACTAAGGAGTGCTGTCAGAGCTATTGACAGTTTTACCAGCATCATGCTGGTGTGTGTTCTGAAAAGAGGAAGTGTGAATCTTGTTAGAGGTCATTAATGCAGAAGATCACGAAAGCAAATTTCTGCTGAAAGACAAATTGACAACCCTTCATTCACTTCTGGGCAGGGGACAGGGGAAGGAATAAAAAGTTTCACAAAAAAGTTTCACAATTTAACTGAGGAGAATTGAAAGCCAGATAGACGCATTGTTGTTTTGTTTGTTTGTTTGTTTTTAAATTATGATTATCACAATGGAAGTTTCCTGGCAAAAGGAGACTGTTCCAAACATGAGACTGGATGGATGTAAACTATTCCTCCTTAGCCAGCTAACACAGTATTTACCCATTCTGTGGCCCCAAACACTTTGGGACATCAAACAGCATGGTGCTACGCACACACCAAAAAAAAAACAACATTTTTATCTTCGCAGTCAGGACAGAGCCTAAACCTCGGTCTAACTGACCCCAGGGTGAGTGCCCCAGTCAGTGCTGCTGGATAAAAAACAAGGAGGGAGAAAAGGAGGAAGAATCGATGATTTTGGGACTGTAACTGAAACTTGTTGGAGATCGCTCCTGTCCAGCCCTGACGCATCCAAAGGTAATATATCCAAATTATATACAACTTCCCAGTTGTATCACAGCACAGGTTTAGGTGCACAGCCTACAGTTGAAGTAGGTTTTCTCAAGGCAAGATTTCTTTACTAAGGTTTTGAACAAGCAAGAAAATAAAATGAAATAGCTTGCTTAATAGTATATACCCACTCTAACTGTTTTAACTAAAAACTACTGATTTTTTTCCTCTCACTTTGCTTTTATAGAACCCACAGAATACAAAAATATACAAAAATAATAACAGAATATATCAATATTTGAATAACATGTTGACAATAATTTTAATTTATATACCTATGAAATTAACATAACGTTTAGAACATGCAATCTGGGTTGCTGTAATGTTTTAAGGCATTCACCTGTCAGATTCATAACTTTTTTGGAAGAGCAATAAAACCAAACTGTATCGAAATCTGAAAAAAAATACTAATGTGTATTTTAGTAATTACGTATTCCTGTCAACATTTCTACTAACTTCCTATTATTCACACACAATGGGCAGTGTATCTTCATAACGCGTGACCGAGTAATCTCATCTGCAATACAATAATACTGACATCAACAAAGCAAATTCAGCGTCAGCAAATTTAGTACCTTGTACCATGTGCTGAAGTAGCACAGTCTGCGTGAATTTGGGTTTAAACTGGTATGCTCACAAATTGTTTCCCTGAATAAAAAAAAACAAAAACAATAAAACCATGATGCTAGGAAGCAAGGCTGTGAGATGATTCTAAAAGAAACAAAAAATTCTGAGTATGGTTCATACACCAGCTGATCCTCAATAAATCAGCAAAGCTTTGAGGCAACCATTTGAATTTACATTAGCTGAAAATGTCGGCCCTTAAGCCTAAACTCCAGCAAGCAAAACAAGAGAGCAAGTATCTAACTTGTGAATATTCGTCAGTTTTGAAGCTTCATTTCCCATCATATCCACAGGACAGAATCTTAATATTATTGCAACTACAGCTCTTTACATAAATCACTAAAATACTTCTAAAGCATACCAGCATACACATACAGCCCATCTCCGAAGCAGGAAGTTCAAACCCCGAGTACTGATCTGTATGAGAAATACTTTTCAGCATACACTCCACAGTGCCTCTCCAAGCAAGAGGCAGTTTTCTGCTGCTGCAACATCAATCTCACGTGCTTCTTTCACCCAGAGAAGCCTGCCCTACTCTGAAGATACTTGTGCCTAATTTTGTTGTCTACCACTGACAACTTGCGCCTAGAAGTTGAAGAGAGCTCCACCAAATCAAGTAGTAACCTCAAGAGTTCTCTGAAATGCTCTCCTGCCTTCTCTTCTCATGCATTTGTATAGAATGCATAGAAACTTCTGGGTGTTTATATGCTTGGATTGTGTGTTCACACCATCACAACTGCATGCATTAATGCTTCAGTGGGTATGCAGTCAGCACTTGGAAGTATTTGAACAGTCCACCTGTGTTTTGTTTTGTTTTACTGGTATTGGCATCATCACTTACAATACCTGCAAGCGGACCCCAGATGGTCTGTGGGACCTGAGGCTCCGTGGGCTGCACAACCCCTTCAAGCAAGGCTGTGCAACTATGAAAATAAATTACTTTATCTGTTAAAAGTCCCCTGCCTTACCCACCAGGGCTATATAAAGCTATTCATACACTTTGAGATGCTTACTACTTTGAACTGTGTGGCTCAAAATCTACTGATATTTTTTACTACTTTTTCTTTGTATTTCCCACTGCTTAGCTGCCTCAATGCTAGAGACTGAGTTTTGTAGCCAAGTCCTTCCCTAACGGATCAAGTTTCAAGTTAAATAAAAAAGTGGGGGGGTGGGGGGAGGGGGAAAGCTTTTCACTATTTGATTTATCAGATCAGTAACTGCAAGGTGGAACTCAGAAAGGAAAAATTACATCCTCAGTTTGTCTGAGACTTTTACTGGAGTTACAGAAACTTTTTTTTTTTAACAGGGAAATACATTGCCAGGCAAGACCAACAGAGGTCTCCCTGGAGTTGCTACATCTCTGTTTCACACCTTGGGTATTCAGCAGTTGCTGCTGTCCAGTCCTGAGTGCAAATCCTCCCTCTAGTCCCCAAATTTGACAAAGAGGGGGGTGCCCTGGCATTTTGGCATTACAGCCACATAGTGGACTTCAACAAGGCAGCATCCACACTAGCCACATTTTACCGCTTTGCATCTCATTTAGAAACAGATGACGTTCTGAGGCAGGCAAGGCAATGTAGATACTTTAACAAGGATTCCTACTTTAACCATGGGTTCAAGTGTTACAGTCATGTAACACAAATTTTGTTGTTGTTTGGTTTTGTTATTCATCTGTTTTTATTATTATTATTATTATTATTTGTTTTCTATTTAATCTAATGCTGTTTTATTTACTCATTTGTTAAGCTTCCCCTAAGCAATCCCTACAAAAAGGGTTAGGCCCATTTTTCACTTAGTTCTCTCCTCTCATCTCAATGATTTCGATTCTGACCACAGCCTCTAAGGCATGAATTCCTTCATGAAAAAACTTTTGTTAGACAATTCTTTGTTTCACCTAAACAAGCTCCCAGCTTCCAACAGTTTGCTGCTAGTGGCCAGAGACAGCTTCTAGGCATTTAACTTTTAATGAATTTTTATTCCATAATCACATCCAATTTCCCCTTACACCTCCACGAACACCAGCCAGCAATGCTGCAACTCACTGCCTCCAGAACCACCTGCTTCTGGTTGCTTTCAATCTGCAAGTCTTTTAAGACACAGCCAGCAACAACTCCCTACATATCCTCTTTGGGGTAGTCATAATTTATTACCTGCTTTCATGCACGCATCAAATGGTCACTTCTCCAGCATGAAGAGCCAGAGCCTTATTCGCTCCATGGCGCTGGTTATCCCCACTGCTCTGAGCCTCCCTTAATCCCATTCAGTCTGGTAACAAACACTCTTACCAGAGATGCACTCTGGTTAATTTTTCATCCTTCCAAAACCCCTTGACATTATATTTTCCCCCAAATTATATTTTTGATAGGTAACCAACACCGAACTGGCATTTTTGTCGAACCACCTAAAATAATCACAAGCTGTTTAATTTCATTCTAACTTCACTCTCATGAAGCTTTAACCTACTGAAAGTGCATGCCTCTACTTCTATTATTAAAGTGCATGCCCCACTTCTATTACTCTCTTGCATACAAAGATATATTTTAACGTTTTTTCTCCCAGAAGCAACTTAGGCCACTGGATAAGACCAATGATGACATCCATTACAGTTGCAAACTCAATGCAAACAACTTTAAATTAGAAGACTCTGTCTGAAAAACTACCTTATTGCCTCCCTTTTCCTGTTTGTTAACACAGGAAAATACACTTCTCACATTTTTTAATTTTCTTAACACAAAAGAAAAATAACATCCTTTTATCTCCTCAAAACTTTCTTCCAGTCTTTGCCAACTTCTCAAAACAATGACTCATTTGCAGCCTGTGATTCAAAAAAAAATGAGGTATGATCTATAATTGCAGGGGTTTTGTTCATTTTTCATGCTGCAAACTTGTACATTTAAATTTTTGCATGAAGCTTCTCAAGCTCTGCTTTTTAAGTGTTTTTTGTTTGTTTGCGTGTGTGTGCTTTTTTTAAGGACTGTGAAGCTTTAAGGTCTGTGAAGCTGTACAGGTTGGTTGCACATCAACTGTATATATTTTATCTTCTCCCTAACTGTAGTCAGTGGAACCTTCATCATATATTCTGATTAAAGCTGTTTTTTTTCTTTTCCCCCTTGTATATTGAGTCTTCCTCCACTACCTTAGTACAATAAACTCCATGTGTTCAAATCTCATGCAACAGACCACCAGAAGAAATAAAAAAGTGAAAATCCTCAGCTACATAAAAGTAAATTGTGATTTTTTATTGTCATTCTGCTAAGCCTTTTAAGTTTAGATTTTTTAAGCTTTCTTATGCTTTTCTTTGCAACTACGATACTTGCAGGCTTGCTTTTAATGAAAGCTGTGGTTCACACCTAACTATATGAAACAAGTGATAAGATGAGAGGAAATGGCCTCAAGTTGTGCCAGGGGAGGTTTAGGTTGGATATCAGGAGAAATTTCTTTACTGACAGAGCTGTGTGGCATTGGAACAGGCTGCCCAGGGAAGAAGTTCAGTCCCCATCCCTGGAGGTCTTCAAGAAACATGTAAATGTAGAACTTGGTAGCATGGTTTAGTGGTGGACTGTAGTACCAAGTTAAAGGTTGGACTAGATGACCGTAGAGGTCTTTTCCAATCTGTATGATTCTATAAGGAGACACCAAGAAAAAATATTTTAAGACCCTCTACAATACAATTTAATGAACACTAGAATTGTATTATTAATACTTTCTACTTTAAGAATGCACAAAAAATAATACAGTCCAGATCCTGTGGTTATCTGACTGCTCACTTTTCTCTGGAAAAGGCTCAGTATCAACAAAGGAGGACAGCTTTGAACTCCTTCAAGAAGCTGCATCTCCAGAAGACCACAGCAATAAGAGTCTGACAGCCTATGTGCCTGCTTAGGTACCTGAGAATACTCTGAGAAAAGCGGAGGCTACTCCTAAAGCTCTTTCAAAAGAAAGCAGTACTTCCCTATTCATAAAGTGGTTATTGGAGAATATTCATTTTTAGAAGGCCTGAAATAGACTTGATCTAGTCACCAAAGCTATCCCCCCATCTGCCTACTGGGTATTTCTCATAGTTCATGATGCCCCAATGCCTTTCAGAATAAAAAACACCTGTCCCTTATGAACAATATTACACGGACCTTAAAGATCATCACATAACTGAGCATGCATTATCAAAATACCAGTAATTTGGATGAAGTTACGGACACAATCTTTTCTTTAACATACTACTCATCCAGTACGGTCACTGCTAAGCACTAATTATTTTGTTATCGAACGAAGTACAGAAGTGACATTTAAAGGTATTAGAAGGCTTTCAGAATAATAATCACCTACTTTCTCCTGATCACTATGTTCTGAACATTTTATTCATGCCAGGAATTTCCCATTCTTTCTTCATGTTCTGTATAAGCTTAAAAATCTCAAAATTCTTCCTGTTCACAACACAAATCTCGTATATCAGAAACAACTTTGCAGACTAAGGTAATCTTACAGCATATAAACTCATAGATGGATTGTTAGTTTATGACTAAAGATTTTTAAATTATTCTGATGATATTAATGTGCAAATCAGCAGCACCTTTGATGGATTACAACAAGCATTCATGACATCCTAAAACTATTAGAAATCTCTCCCAGCACAGCAATGGATTTTGCATTTCCCTAGCCTATGCCACTGGATACTGTGCTTTTATAGCTTCCCAAACACTCCACTAACAGTTCATGAGTCTTGGGCAATGCCTTGCATGACACAGCAGTCACATCTTGACCTCATTTATCTGACCCTGAGACAAGCAAGAAAAGGCCACTGCATACCAAACCTGCCCCATTGCCATGATTGCACTATAAAGCACAGCAGTGCTGAGACTGGTCATCGGTCATCGGAGGAGAAAGGATGTTTTCTGTAGACTTAAGGGTTTAGGATAGTTTAGAATATGGTATCTTTCGCAAGCTTAATTTCTGAATTTACATTAGATTCCTGTTGTAAAAATGTTATGTCTTTTAGAGGCAATTTTGGTTTACCCATATATATACACAAGCCTTAACACATTGTTTTCTATGTATGTATGTATCACTTTTGTGAGATTTAATAAAATACAGACCTTGTTAATAGTGGAGAAATATTAAAATTATGGCTGTGTTTCTCTCCAGAACATTTTCCATCAGTAAGGTACACTTGATGCTCAGAAGTCGGCTCTGTGCAAGGTAAAACTAATCAAAAAAAAGTCACAAACTGTCAATCTGTGGTCACAAGACAATCAGGTAGAAATATTAAATAGGGACAAAAGCTAAAATCCAAGTAAAAGAAATGTAAGAATATTATACACTCAGAAAAAGGTATTGGAATTAAATGTCAGATTAAGTAGTGAAGAAAGTAAGTCATACTAAGTAGCCAGCTAATAAAAATTAACGCAAGTTGTTCGCATGATGCAGGTACTTATTACCCCCAAGTTCTGATGCTGTAATACTAAATAACATTTGTAAAACAAGAGTCAGGTCACCAAAATCATAAACCCCAGCAAATACAGTCATTTTAATGGGTTTCTGACTTTTTGAACTATTTTGAGTCATTTTCAAGCTTTATCACAAAAGACTGGATACTTGTCATTTTCACTTCTTTGGATCCTCGCAGACTCCTGTTATCATTTTTATTTACTTTAAAACTGAGCTCTTTAATAACCCAAATACTCTCAGATATCCAAAATTTTCTGACTTAATAACAGAGTCACACTAATGTCTACACCCACCCACAGATAATTAGTTATATGCCATGAGATGATAAAGGGAAATGAGCACAGATTGTATAAAATAATTTTTCCAGATAAAGAGTAAAAAAAAAAAAAAAAACCACTAAACTATAGACAAAGAAAGAAGGTGAGAGAGATAATGCATGCATGAGCATAAGCAGGACTTATTAGAATAGTAATTTTATACTACTAAACTAACTTCTTTCTTATTCATGTCTTTAATGGCTACTGAAAGATTCACATGCTTTTATGCTGATGTTTTACTACATTTAAATAGATTTAAGATCCCTAAAGGCATAAGTGAAACATAGTGTAAGGTCAAAATACAAAACTGTTTGTACAGCCACACTTGATACTGTAAAATTTAAGGAGAATTAACATTCCTCAGTTCCCCATTCCTCTATTTCTATAAAATGAGGTGTCAGGGGGCGTGGGTCGGAACTGGGAAGGAAGACCAGGCACACACACGGCTGGGAGGCAGCACAAGCAGGGGCAATGGGTATGCCTGAGCTTAAAATCCATCCCCCAAGAAACTGACTTGTTCCTTGTTACTAACTGTGTTAAAGCTACCTAATATCTTCTTTGGATCAAGCTATTTTACTCCTAAATCTCTGTTGTATTACCAGTCATTTAACAATTTCCTATCCTACTACTACAGACTGATACAACAGATTATCATCTACTATTTCAGTAGACTTTACTGAACACAAAACACATGAGATGGTATCAGTTACAGTTTCCACCTAAATAAACTTTCTGCCTAAAGGCCCATAGTTTTCTCTTTAAAAATTACTCATGTATACAATCCTTTAATCTATATAACTTGAAAGGTGATATAAGCAAGCATAGGCTAACTTTATTTATATGCACACACACAAAACTAATGTGTACATATGCATGAGTGTAATTCACATAGACAAAACTGCAAATAGTTGATTTTATATGATATACACAGCAGATGGGTTGTGTAAACCTAGTTGGGTACCAGGTATTTCTCCTCCTAATTATTTCTAGATACTTAAGGGTTGGAGTTGTATGTTTCATCCATGTACAACTCCATGAGCCAGAGAAAGCTCTCATCAACCACATTTTCATCGCTGCTAGCTTTTGGGGATGATTCTTGTCCATTTTTGTTGTTTTCATTACTTGATAATTGCGCCAGTCCATGTTTGTATGCCAACACCACAAGCTTGTATACACAGTATGGTACACTACTCATTTTTCCTGAATGATTTTTTTTTTTTTTTTTGGCTTGGAAAGTATACACTTGTCCTTATCTGTAAGTCAAGCTGTTGTCAGGTTTAACATGATGAAAATAAACATTTACTTTGCTATTGCTGAATAGCTCTTTTTTTGAATAATCTTATTTACAATCCTTATCTTATTTTCTGGTAAGTTGCTTGCTTACACAGAAAAATAAACTGTAGTTTGATTAAAGATAGCTGTTTTCCTACACAGGAAAAATAAATAATACACTTTGAAAATATTTTAAGACTTTACAATTTATTGTGTATTTATTATTCAAACTAGTGAATCTCCCGCATGTGGATTGGCTGAATGAAGTTCTCAACACACCACAAAACTAGGTTCTCTACGTACACAAACTGTGTCCTGTTACACTTTGTGGTAAAGATCAGAGATTAACAGCACTGCTGATGTGCCACCTAAAGGACTCATTAAAAAATGTTGGGAGAAAAAATGCAAGGCCCAAGTAGATCTAAAAATATATCAAATTTTATACTAGGAATGAAAAGAACAATTTAACTGAAGTATACCTAAAGCAGCAGCAAATTTGAATGAAAGGAAATTATTACTGAAGTAAATGCTTGTTCACAAAAGGAGCATTTCCAGTAGCCTGATCACTAAGATCACTTGGGTATCATGCAGATTCAGTACTGGTAAAGATTTAACCTTCTCTTTATTACCTCTTGCTTGTTAGGCTAGGAAAATTGGTCTACACTGGAGAAAATCAGAAGGTGGGTTGGCTACCCTAGCGCACACGTTGTGAACACTCAGTTTCACACACAGTGGCACATCAGATAGCCAAAAAGGAGAATTCAGTCAAATGCACAGTTTATGTCCAGACATAAGATGCAACTCAAACGTCAGGGATGGGGTGCCTTCCTCCACCTCTGATACCATGGATGTGAAAGTATGCAGGCCGAGGCCAAGAAGATGCAGGAAATTTCACATCACATCACAGACACTGAAAAAAGTTTTTCTTCTTGTTTGTAATTTATAAAACCTAGGACAAAAATTAGTTTTTAAGCCCTTTTCTAAGATATTAGGACAGGGAATCTGAGAGTTTATACTCTTGGGACAAGTTCTGACTATCTATTGCAAGTCAGTGTAATGAGAAATCTAAGTTTCACCCAAAGCTCAACTACCTTAGGGGTTAGGTTTCTTTTTTCTTTTGTTTCTTCTTCTTCTTTTCACTGGATTTGTCTGCAAATTCACCTCAGGTACACTATACGTCTGCAAGAGTTAAGACATTTTATTCAGAGAATTCTGACTTTCAAATACAAGTTTCTTATATCTATTTCCTCACAGGAGAAACAATTTATTTTCCTGTAAATCCTGTAGCTGCTGGGTAACAACGGAGTGTGTTGGACTAGCCCAGCCTGCAGCAGTCTTCCACGTGCTTGTAGAACCTGTACCATTAATATTGCTCAAAATTGAGCACAAACACAGCACTCTACCTATTGTCTGTCTGCTCAGAAATACACAATGGGACACAGCTGAGAGAATGTTTTTAAATGAAATCATCTTGATACTGACCTATAGCTGTTACAGTAAAATATTGGGACTAAGTCCAAGTTGCACATTCCTCACTTGCATTAAAATGGCCATGCTTCTGCAAAATAGATTTTAGGCAAATAACAGCAAAATACTGCTATAGTATACTGAGGGTGGCTTCTGCCAAGGTTGGAGGATCAAGCTTCCAGTTTATAAGTAAGCAACTAATTTTAAGAGTAAGCAACTAATTACAGGAAGGAATATTTTGCAATGTATATGCATCATCTGAACTGATGTTGGGTGTGATTAGAGATCACATTCCATTAATAGAATAGCACGTAGCTAACAAAGCAGGGAAAGGTAAATACATATGTGTTAAATGGTAAACGTGAATGTTAAAAATATATTTGTCAAACTGAGATATTATAACACAACAAATGTTGACAAGTTTTGTGGTTTTTTTAATAGTAAATGCCAATCTCTACCCATTGTAAAATAAATCTTGAAATATGAAGCACTTGCCCACTTTATCTAATCAAAAATAACCAAAATTCAATTGTTCTTTGAATTGCCTAAAATACAAAGATTGCATAAAAATTTCAAGCAGACTAGAAGGAGACAGACTTAGGCTTTCATGCCAGGTTCTTGTAATCTTGAAAGAATCACAGATTCACAGATTCACAGATTTCTCTAGGTTGGAAGAGACCTCAAGATCATCGAGTCCAACCTCCGACCTAACACTAAGTACTCCACTAAACCATATCCCTAAGCTCTACATCTAAACGTCTTTTAAAGACCTCCAGGGATGGTGACTCCACCACCTCCCTGGGCAGCCCGTTCCAATGCTTAATAACCCTTTCGGTAAAGAAGTACTTCCTAACATCCAACCTAAAACTCCCCTGTCGCAACTTTAGCCCATTCCCCCTCGTCCTGTCACTAGGCACGTGGGAGAATAGACCAACCCCCACCTCTCTACAGCCTCCTTTCAGGTAACTGTAGAGAGCGATGAGGTCGCCCCTGAGCCTCCTCTTCTCCAGGCTGAACAAGCCCAGCTCCCTCAGCCGCTCCTCGTAAGACTTGTTCTCCAGACCCCTCACAAGCTTGGTCGCCCTTCTCTGGACTCGCTCGAGCACATCCATGTCCTTCCTGTAGCGAGGGGCCCAAAACTGAACACAGTACTCGAGGTGCGGCCTCACCAGAGCCGAGTACAGGGGCACAATCACTTCCCTCGACCTGCTGGCCACACTGCTTCTTATACAGGCCAGGATGCCGTTGGCCTTCTTGGCCACCTGAGCACACTGCTGGCTCATATTCAGCCGACTATCCACCAATACTCCCAGGTCCTTCTCGGCCAGGCAGCTTTCCAGCCACTCATCTCCCAGCCTGTAGCTCTGCTTGGGGTTGTTGCAGCCCAGGTGCAGGACCCGGCACTTGGCCTTGTTGAACTTCATGCAGTTGACCTCAGCCCATCGCTCCAGCCTATCCAGATCCTCCTGCAGAGCCTTCCTGCCCTCGAGCAGATCGACACACGCACTTAGCTTGGTGTCGTCTGCAAACTTACTGAGGGTGCACTGGACGCCCTCATCCAGATCATCAATAAAGATATTAAAGAGGACCGGCCCCAGTACCGAGCCCTGGGGGACTCCACTAGTGACCGGCCTCCAACCAGATTTGACTCCATTCACCACAACTCTCTGGGCCCGGCCATCCAGCCAGTTTCTAACCCAGCGAAGCGTACGCCAGTCCAAGCCCCGAGCAGCCAGTTTCTTGAGGAGAATGTTGTGGGGAACGGTGTCAAAAGCCTTACTGAGGTCAAGGTAGACCACGTCCACAGCCTTTCCCTCATCCACCAAGCGCGTCACTTGGTCATAGAAGGAGATCAGGTTCGTCAAGCAGGACCTGCCTTTCATAAACCCATGCTGACTGGGCCTGATCGCCTGCTTGCCCTGCAAGTGCCGCGTGATGACCCTCAAGATAATCTGCTCCATGAGCTTCCCCGGCACTGAGGTCAAACTGACAGGCCTATAGTTCCCCGGGTCTGCCCTCCGGCCCTTCTTATAGATGGGCGTCACATTGGCTAGCCGCCAGTCAACCGGGACCTCCCCCGATAGCCAGGACTGCCGATAAATGATGGAAAGCGGCTCGGCCAGCTCCTCCGCCAGTTCCCTCAGTACCCTCAGAAACACTTACTATAGCTGTTCTATAGAAGGTTGATTTTTTTTTTTAAATAAGTTTGATAAATGCAAGTCCACTGCGATAGAAAAGGAGATGGGTACCTACTACTCCATGAAACCTGTCAGTAAGTAATTATACAGACAATACCTTTCATGCAGGATATGTGCAATAAGCCCTGAAAAGCAAATGAACAACATGCCCTGCTCATATAACTGAGGACACGTAAAAATAAAAATAAAGAGGTACTTTTGCAGAGAGATGGAGCTGTGAGGACCTAAAAAAGAGACAGTTATACAGTTTGTTTTAAGGGCAGGCTATTGCAGCGTGCCATACCGAATGTTTGCCAATGTGTAAATCCTACCTTTGTTTCACCTTCTTTCCCTTGGCAAAATTGAACTCTACATTACAAAATTGAACTCTAGATTAAAGAAAACTCAGACAAAACGAAGAGGTGATTGAGATGTAAAACTGACAATACCCCGAGAGATGGGACGTGAAAAAACATGAACATTCTTATTAGGATTTTACTATTAATTTCACTTCTGAAACTGTTTTCAGGAAAACAACAGTTTTCTGTTCTGAATACCAAACTCATCATTACCACAGAACACTGCTATGGATGCACACAGTTTCCCTATTACAATCCTACTCAAATGTTCACCAAAAACAGGCTAATATTCAACAAAGCTCTGGGATGTTCACAATGATCCACTTCTGTTCTGAAACATCACTAAGGGAAACAGAAAACAGTTCTTTTTCCATAGCATGGTATTTCCATAGTATTTTCCCTAAGATAATACTGTTGCAGAAACTTTCTTCTGAGAAAGCAAATGCAAGAAAAAGCATAGCAGGCTGGGAACAGCTAGGGAGAACACTCCAGTCTGATTGCACCCAATATCAAATGCCCTGGCAGGGCAGCATGGGGGCCGTGCCGGCCAACACATCCATGGCAGCACTCCCCCAACTGAACATGAAGTGACGTTGTAGACCAAATGGTTGGTCTACGCTACAGATCTCTGCCAACAAGTCAGTACAGGATGTAAAAACCTGTACTGTTTCATTACTGAAGCGGATAAACATGAGTACTTAACGTAATACATGGATATGAGTAATTCATGTAATTTTATCTAAGATGATACCAAAACAAAGTGTTTTGGTTATACTCAGCGATGAAAGGCATGTCTGGAGGGGGTTATCATTTTGGAGAGAAAAGCTGCATAGTATCATCTTTAGTTTATGTCCTGAATAAAACAAACACGACTGATAAACTAGGCAAAATCGAATGCACAGTGATGGCATTCAACCAGAAGGCTTATTTTATCCCACAAAACCAATTCAACTAGAAAGCTTAACTTGAAGGTAAGTGCTCCTCTAACTAATCTGATGCCTGTCCCTAGATACACAAGGAAAAAAAAATCACGATAAACATCTATCTCTAATACCAGCCTACTTATAGCCCGTGAAGCCTCACAAATGATGATGGACTGGAGGGAAAAAAAAAAAGTCATCAACTTCCTTAAAATTTCCAAGGCTGTTTCCTCAACAAGGTACTTGAGAACGCTCACGGAGTTCTGCCAACCTCACCATTTCTTTGACAGATTCTTCCTCGTCTTGTATTTCTGGTTACCGTCTCAAAACTGTAATCGAAGTCCTACACCCCACCGGCAATCAAGCCTCGGAGGAAAGCGGTGTTACTATTAACACAGAAGTTGCTCTTCTCAAATGACCGTGTTGCAGGTTCTGTTACTCAGCCAGCTAACCAGCTGAACCGTTCTGTTCTCCTCTTCACCGAGCAGGAACCCATGGCATGCCACACCACTTGGCATGGAGGTCTGCCCTGACATCAAAGTGTTCTCACTTGGAGCTCTTAGTACCTTCCAGTTTAACTTAATTATACCCTACTAGTTTACTTAAAAAAAATGTGCAGGAGAAGGAAGGCAGTCCTGAAACCTTAACATTTTGTGCTCAATTGCATAAATTCAACTGACTAACACTAACAATTAAACATTCAAATCCCCCTAACTAAGCAATGCAAATAAAACTGAACAGACAAAACAACTGCCTGTTCTGAGGTTTTCTTCTTCTTATCCCAGGTTAGGGCTTGGGGACCACAGCTTCAGCACGCAGGCACAAGTACCTACTACTGACAGACAGTCTACATGATGCAACCACTACTAGCTCCCGGTTTGGGACTAGCATCTCTTTTTCATCTCTGCCACAGACATATTGGGAAATGAAGAGCTCTGATGACAACAACAAAATGTGGAAAACATTAATTTCCACATCACAAAAAAGATCTCAAACAATCCATAAATGTCAGAAGAAAATTAAGAAGAAATTACGGTTAACTATGTTCAGAATATTCCAATTAGCTTACTAATGCAAAAGCTGAGATCAATTTTCAACATAATCATTTTACTTTTGGTATCAAAATGAACCACAGATGTGGAATAGGCTTGTGCATTTATTTATCTACAAATTAAACGTATCACCTTAATGGTAATCTCTTCTGAGCCTGCTAATTATGAACGTGTCTCTTCTGACAGACTCAGTCAGGGACCTTTACTTTTCCTTACTCTACAAATGATTCAACTGATTGGTGTGGGATGCAAGTACAAGGAGAAAAAAAAAGCCACTGTTTCTAAACTACAGTTGACTTCTACTGTATTCTTACATTCCAGTGTCTAATATCATTACAAATGTATGTCATATTAGCTGTGCTCAGGACCAACTACTTACTGCACTTAAAAACAACAGCAGCTCACCATGCACCAAGGTGAAACAAAGCTGGAATGGCATTTAGTCACTTGCAAGAGACTTTTGTGGAATTAGGAGTAAGGTGCTTACACGGGGGGGATGTTCAGGAGGAACTGGGGCTAGGGGGCAAATGTTGGCCAGAAAATTAGAGTAGGAAATTCTGAAGAGCACTTCTGCAGTCAGCCCCAACACTTGCTTTTTAACGATGTAGTCTCTGGACATGTCAATATGTCAACCTTCAGTTTTACTCTTTATCCTCTTTTCCATCTTCCATGGGCAGTACCAGGAATTTTGCTGTTGTTTCACTTTATTGTTCATACTCGTGCAAAGTTCCTTTATAAACACTGGGGAAAGCTGAGGAAGGCAAGCTTCCCAAGGCAAGGTGTGGCAAGCAGCACAAGGAGCTGAGCCCCTGCTGCTCAGGAAGAACAGGAGAGTGCTGAGCCAAGCAGGTTGCAGACAGTCTGGCTTTGTAGGCGATGGAAAGAAACCCCAAAGGAAAATGCAGGGACTAAGCAATGCTTGCTCAGCAACTTCATGCACCAACCAAAATCAAAGGACTGATCATAGGAAGAAAGGTGCTTAGAAGCCCCCTGTACTTCTGTTGTTTCACTTGGATTTTTCTCTATCTAAACAACTAAGCATTTGAGCTACTTTCTACCCAAATCTGCTTTTATTTAATGTTTAAAAGCATTCCGTCATCTTAAAAAAAAAATCACCATAATGGGAAGGACTAGACAGATCCCCCTCAAAGCTCTGAGTCTGGGATTTAACTATGACACTAGACAGCATCTCAAGTGCATTACTTACACAAGCAACGAAAGCATCAATATTTACCTTCTTGAGCATTAAGCAAAGTTGAAGCACCACATGGCACACAAAACACAACAATATTGATGTCACTTTTGCAACATGATGGCTAGCACCGTAAAATGATTTCAGCAGCCACCAACCTGTATGATTTCAACAGGCAGCATTTCGGCTCAAAGCACGAGCCTACAGGTGCAACAGGCAGCTATCTCAAGCTTAAAGTCTCATTTCATGCCTTAATTCAAAGACTATCTGTGTGCTGAATGTGACTCCTTCTCCCAGCCTGACTTGTGGTGGAACCAGCCAGTGACTGCAAAACAGCAGAAGATCCCCTCCTAGCCTGCAATCCCATAAAAACACCCCTCACGCTGACAGCGCCAAGGCCTCACTTGAAAATGTCACTTGATATCGATCAAATGACAATAAGGAAATCAGCCATTTTAATGACCTCATCTTCATCCAGTCTTGCCACTATCACTATACATGCACAACAGTTAAATGATGTTTGGGATCATTCTCGCCCAAAACAGTTATCAAACTTGCAAGCTGTGATATTAGAGAAGAAAGGCCATTCCAAATTAAACCCAACAATGACACATTGCAGTTTGAGAAACTCAGTAACGAATTGCCATCTGAGCACATATGCATCTTGACAAGAGCAACCACCATTTAACTACATAAAAATGAGAAATATGTTCGCATGATAGTATTTTTATGCAAGGTGGTATCAGTTGTACTTTAAAAACAAGTAATTCATTTATAAACTAATTTGAGCAATATAGCCTGCCAAATTGAGCCTGAAGCTTGAAAAACCAAAGTTGTGCAGTAAGAAACTAGTCCCCTAATTTCCTGCATGAACGGAGACACAAAATTAAGACAAAGTATCATTTTATTAAGGCTCAGAAAACATGCTTTTAAAACTAAGGTGGCTTTTAATTCTTTAGTTTCCACAGTCTTTAGAAACAAACACTTGTTTAAAACCTCTCAGTGATGAGGCTTAATGGGCTGGAGGCAATCTGTGTTAATGGTGTCTACTCTGGAATGGATTTTTTTTTTTCTGTCAATGCCTTTAGCTCGGAAATAGCCAATAATTATTTTTCCCTAGCTTCTTTTTATTATTAACTATCGGAACAAGAAATTATCAGCTGAACTCGGACATCATCATGCTTAAACCTAAGATTATATAAGTGCTGTAGGGAGTTTTGCTGTTGTTCTAAAAAGAACAATTAACTGTTAGGAACTTAAAGGTACCAAACCATTCTTCCTCTAATTACACATCTCAGGCATTGCTAAACTCATTAACAAAACAAAGCCACTATTCTGTGGCTGACAAATTATCAAAAATAGTGTGTATTCCAGTGACTAAAAATACTACCATGCTGGAAACTTCTGATTTAAATAGGTACTGTTACAGCAATAATACAAAATAATGTACCACAAAGGCTTCCTAAAGTTTCTGAAAACTAAATCAAAAAACAAACAAACAAAACTCTATTACTTTCCATGTGTATCTTTCTGAATGGCCAATTATCTTGAATTGATTTTTAGAGATATATAAACAAAACTTCTGTAGCTCTGTAAGCAATGCAGGTAGGTAAAAGCATGTTTTTTAATGTAAAACCAGTACAACTATATAGCAACAGGCCTAGACGGGTCTTGGCATTTTAGGTGAAAAAAAAAAAAAAAGCATTTTACAAATGACTTCCTTTGATCAGAGTGGAATAAAAAACATAAAATTTAGAATATTGTATCACATTTGTGCTCATCTCTTCAAAAAACATCCATTTTGGATACTCATGTTAAAGTTTTTATCTGAATTTAAATACCCCTTAATTTTAACTGACATTTTCAATAGCATTCAACATTCATATAGACTTTTTCTATTTACAAATGAAGAACATTCACTCAATTCATGCCTGTAACTATGACTTATTACAGTAAATCTGAGCTCTGCCTTTAACAGTTACGTTCTATTACTTTCTGCATCATTCTTTTCCTTAAAGGTAGTTGACCATCTTAATATTCTTTTAATTATAGCGTGTGTCTGTACCAAAGGTACAATTCTACTAAAAATCAAGAGAGCAGAAAATCTTCAATACATACACATACATATGGAGGCGGTTCTTCATCCCACATAGTTCAGAGTCTAGAACAACAATAGCTACTACTAGGCAATCTCCTTGGTTGTGTCTACTGGAAGGGAAATAATAAGAATCAAAACATTTACTTACAGATTTTGATGACTATTCCCTGAATGGGACTAATAACAGAGCAAGACCACTGCTTCATTAATTATTTCCAAGCATTCCAGTAACTCACATAGCACCTTACTATTGGTGCGTGATGGTTTGTGGCTACTTGCTGATTTTCTTCTCGAATTTCTGTTGTCTAAAAATGCATGTATTGACAACTATTGTCTTTATTTGTGGTCAGTCTATCTCTAGTTGACTGCATTCCATATAAGAAGCAGCCCAAACATTCACCAAACTGACAATTAACTGTGTTGGCACATGGTTCTTCTTCTTGTAAGTTCTTTTATTACTGAATAAAGCATTTGAACTGCTTTTGCCATTGATTTTCGAGAGGAATGTCCATCAGTTTCAGAAATGCTTCATCTAGCCTCCCCTCCTATAAATTCAGGATGTGCAATTGTTTATGCAATTTTTAGCAATTGATTTTAACAGTTCTGCCCTCTTTTCTGTCTTTCTACATACAATAAACTTGTTTGCAACAGGCTGCATTTAAATTTCAACTTTTTAGTCCCTAACTTCAAAACAAAAGGTAAGCCCGAATGTTTAGGTTCATCTTCATGACAACAGCAGATCAAAGTTTGATTTGCCATCTGCCTTGGGCGCATCTCTTAAATCTTTGTTTCTGTAATTTATATTTACTACAGAGTAAGCCAAAGCCATTACCCATATTATCTGGTGCCTGTGGTGTACCTCCAAACATGTTAAACCATTACTTATGTAATCAAAGCATAAGTTTTGTTTGAGAAACGCTGCATAAAAGAAGCTGGATTTTCATCTTGAAAATGTCAAACTACTGCCTATAGTGCTCAGCTACATTTTTCTGAAACAGCAAAGTTCAAAAAAAGCCATCGACCTGACAGATCTCTGACACATCATGATAGATGTGACAGCTCTACTGCTTTATTGCCAGAAATGTCCTCCAACAGAATGAGGCAATCAATGAAAAATAATAAATTTAGTCCAGATTGTGGAACTATTTTTTGTACATGCACAAGATATGATACGACACATTTTTTACATCTCTGGAGACTCCTATTTTAAACTGTTACACTAACTTTATTTATTTATTATACCATACTAGTTACACTACCTAATCAGTTTGCCTGTTTTATCTGTCCAACTGTTAACAATGTAAAATCGATGCGAATCTTTGCTTCATCAAGCTAGAGAAAGAAAAAAACATCTAATTGAAAACATGCTTTCCCATGAAAAGAGCAATTTTTTCTTACCTTTTTTCCAGTGCCTCTGTCCAACAGCTGAACAACAGCTGCTCCAAATATAACTGCTGAATTACATTCCCATCTTCCTACAAAATATTGTTGATTACTACCACATCAAGATTTTACCTTGACTGCACAGTGTGAATACATTTCTTTATTTTTTTAATTCACATATATGAGATAGATTACGGCAATTTTTTCAAGTTATTTTGACATACATAAATCAAAGCTTTCTAGATGAAAAATCAGTTTGATTTATAACTAATGCTTTTGAACATATTCTACCCTCTACTTCCCAAGTTACAGCCTTGATATCACCATTAGGGAAAAAACTCCAAAAATGAATTTTCTGAAATCATTTGACCACAACACTAACAAAACAAGCACGGCTAAGTGATAAAAACCTTGATAAAAATACACTTTTTTAAAAAAATAGTACCATGACTACATTTAACATTTTCAGTAAGTAGGCTCAATAAATCTAAAAACTGATGCCTGAATAGATTGATGGTTACTTATGTTTGTGTATGATTTCAAAAATACATCAATGTATCACTGTCATAGCTCGGTTTCTTCCATTTTTCATACATTCATAAACACAGACAATACTTAAAAGTTGTAGTTACCAAGATTGAATTAAACAGTATTACACATGCAATAGTAAATACATGACTCCAGTTCACACAATTTTGAAACTAGGACCTTAATATGAGGATTTCAATAGCATGATACAAAAAAAAAAAAAAAAACCACCCTATTTATTCATAGTCCTTTTTTTCCTTGAGACTGTGGTTCAAAAATAAGAAATGCTATGACAGGGTAGGAATGTTATGGTACTCTTACAGTCTTATCCCCTGAAATGTGATGGCTGCATGCAGAAAGGCTGAGTACCATCTGTGTAAGAAACAAGAAAAAGAGTTTGTTTTGCTCTTGTATAAACAATAAATAACATGAGGAAATAATTACAGGCAGCAAGGTAGGCGAAGTGCATTGCTGGCTCCTGACGCGTTGAGATGCACCTGGCCGCCATTTTGTCCCCAGGCCTTGCCAAGGGGGGGGCTTACTGCTGCCTGAGTAGTATTTAATAGCCTGCTACAGACAAAAGGGGATTTTGAACTTGAAATGTCAAATGCAGAACGTAAGAACAAAAAATCAGATTTCATAATTGGGTGCATGTTACCAAAAGGTAATCTTTTAGTTACATGCGTGGCCTCTCTTTTCCTAACAACCTTTGGTTACACATGGCTTCACTCTCATGACTCCTGTGAAAGGCAGGAAAGTAACATATTTGTCATTCAGATAAGCAAACCTGAAGTACAGCAAGATTGTGATAAACTTTCAAAGAATCATATAATGTTCCCATGACAGTCATTTTAATGTGTGCATCCCATAGCTATTTTTGGCAAGCACAGTTTGGGGTGTTTTTTGTTGTTATTGTTTTGTTTTGTTTTTGTGTTTTTTTAAGTGAAAATATACAGTATCTGAGGAAAACAAAATCAGTCTGAGCTGTGCCATCACTGCTTTGTGGTCATTTTATACAATTATTTTAAAATAGTCATATTAAGTCCAGAAAGCAACAGACACTGTATAACAAAGAAACTGGTATTTCCCTTCAAGCCTCGTGATATTTTTGTGCTATATTTTTGCTGACATCAGACAAAAGCTCTGAAAATGCACATCCATTTTCCTTTCAAAAATATTAAAAGCTAGCTCTAAAAAAGTAACATTTTTTTTCTGTGAGTTTAAATGTTTTGAATTTACTTTTATTTTTAGCAATATCAAAATATTTTACATTAATATAATGGAATTGTTTGCTACATCTGAGTCTATTTTTTGATTTTTCATAACTGGCACAGCAGTTCACCTCATCATATTTAATTTTGCTGTCATCTTATTACCTTCTGATTCAAATGTAAGTTTAAAAATAATGTTACAGAGGACAAATCTGGAACTGGTAAAAATGCGTTTCTTAATGTATGATCAATGCAAGTCACACAAGGAGAAGAATATCTATTAACATCAATTAATACCTATTAACATCTATTAATATCTATTAACAACTGACCTGGCATCTCAAGCTAACTTTGTTACTGAAATTCAGTACTATCGGTTGCTGATAAAGGTGTAACAAAATCTAAAAACGACATTGATGCAGTAACAAGGACAAGTTGTATTTGGTGCATATATATTCATAATAAAAATATATGATCAGAGCAAGGTATGATCGTATATAACAAACTACATGAAAACCTAAACTCCTGGAGAACTTCAATTTTTCTCCATTCTGATGCCAAAGCTAGCTTCCTTCCTGTAAAAGGATCACGAGATCTAGCTATCAGTAACAACACACTTACCTACAATTATCCCGGACATTATCTCTAACCCTGAACCAGGGACCTAAAACACTAAGAAATGGATTTATTGTTTCGTATAGAATGAGTCTGACATCTGAAGAGAATTCAGTGCTGTAAGGCCACTTCTATTTTCCGCATATACCACCATCTAAAACCGAGTCACCACAGCTTGTTGCATAACGGATCCCTGTTTGGCTTCCTTGGTCTTCTCTGGGTACTCTTTAGTTCATCTATTCACCTCCACAAAATACAGGGGCAGGAGTTTCCTGCCCTTCAGTGGGTCTCAAATCACTGTCCACTTACAGAGCAGTTGCTTCAAACGCTCTGTAACACATAACACTCGTGCTCTGCCAGTTGATTTTACTGATCAACAGCTCCCTAGGTGAAAGGAGAGTCTGCCTTGGCACAACTGAGATTCACAGATTTTACACATTCATCCTCACTGCATTTCATAAAAATTCAAGTACCTTAGTTTATGCTATTTTTAGCCCTTAAAGCATAACAGAAACATGAGCTATACTATCTTCACTTACCTACTGAGCTACGGACCTTATTTTTAAGCTTATTACATATACCACTGTGCATAAGCTGTAGCAATTTAATTTCAAAACCAAAGCAACAGAAAACAAACTTGTTCTTCATGCACTGAGACAACACTTATGACATGCTAATAGAGGTAGCACGGTTCCCCTACGCTACAGCTGAGTAATTTTTGATTTCTCTCTTTAAACGTCAGTGTGGTGATGACTAACATGAGTTTATGGGAGTAGATTTTGTCCCACCCAGGCTAACAGCTGTCTTTGAATGAACAGTCAAAGTCTCATTTTGTACAGTTTGTACTCCATTGTACAAAAATGTACAATGGACTACACACCTCCCCTTTAACATCTGAAAAATAATGCAGTCTTGGGTTGCCCAGATATGACTATCATCATAAAAGAATCAGACATAAGTAAGTTAAATCTCCTCCTTAGTATTACTGCCTTTGAAACGTTGCATTCTTAGTCTGACATATTTTAATGTACTGAGATTTAAACCTTAAAAAAAAAAAAAAGACTAAAGCTAATATAAAGGAAATGCTCACTTATGTTGTCAAGTTATTCACTTTCCTCATAGCATATTGACTTAGCTCCTCTCAGTATATTTTTCCTATTGTGAGTCTAAATGCTGGTAACATTCAGCTCTTAAATATATGTCATAACTCCTGCAGAATTGACACTCTGACCTTCAACTCTAATTTGTTTTCTACAGACATGGCTGTGCTTTGATGAATTCAGAAGAAATCTGAGTGCACTGCGGCTTTCCAAAACAAATCAAAAGGTAAAGACTTTCGTCCTAATGAATATACAAAATGAGATTCAACTGGAAGCAACTGTATTAGAATGGCTCCTCCTTGAGATACTTTAACACAGAGGTTTCTTTCATGATACAAAAACAGTACTGAACAAACAAATGATAAATCAGTTCAACACTGATTCCAGAATAGATGCCACCATTTCAGTACGGGGTTTGCTGAAAAGCAAAAAACAGTTTCAAACTAAAAAGATTTCTTATTAAACTAGAGCCAAAAAGATCCGAGAAAGTTTGGCAAAATTTTTTGAATTTCTGTTGATTTTAGCTGCAAAATTAAATAAACATTTTCATGCACGTGGAACCTGAGAACCTCCACTACAGGTAGTACAGGGATCTTGAATCTTCTTTCCTTCCTTAGGCTACTGCCATTTCTCTCCAATATAAAGTCACTTAAGTCCTGGAATGTATTTTACATATCGGTACTTAAAAGTAAACTAATCAAAATAATTCAAGAGCGTAAATATTTAAACGTTTTTGCCTGATGAGATTAAAACGTAGCATATTCTCTGTCAACTATGGTCTAGATAAAAATATATTTCTTTTATAGCTGCAAATGAGGATTTCAAAGGCTTGTAAGAAATAAAGCAATATAGATGTTTATATTAACAGCACTCTCCCTAGATCAATATCACTTAACAGAGATTAGTTCAGAATGCTGTTTGGTGGCTTTTTTATGTTAAAGTATCTGTCGAAGTACTGCGATTCTAAAGCATTATACAAATATAAACACTAAGATGACTGCAGCTAAAACTCAACAAAATTCTTGTTCCTTCTGAGATATGTGAAGAACACGTTATTTTTATTCAGGATGGCCAAAAAAGTGATATTAAAAGAGGGGATGAGGAAGTGCAACATCTTACGCTAAAAAAAAAAAAATCACTACATTAGAAAAATCTGAACATAAATTACCTTTTACATCCTTTAAGCATACCTTATGTAGCCTCCCCTTCATCACTAGATAACCTATTGCTTGGCTAGAAGAAACAAATGTTGGTAGAGCAGGGGTAGTGACTGCGCAAGTCTTTCTCAGAACTCCATGAATATATCTATCCACACATGGAGTAACCAGCTCTTGAGGCAGTAAATAAAATTCATCCCTTCACTGGGTATGAAATACAGAGTACTAAGTAACTCAGCCCCTGAACAGTAGCTGCACAGTGTGGAAAGCAGGGCCTGTCCAGACCTGAGAGTGTGGAGATGACCCCGGCAGGCTGATGCTTTTGCCTGATGCACTGCACAGGGGAGCAGCAGCCGGTAATTTGAAGATCCTGTGATGTGTCTGCCTGATGCACGGCGGCTTTCTGTATGATTTCCAGTATCCGAAGGCCTGGCTGGGAGCCAAGATGCTTCCCAGAGCATACCAGAATCACCTGAGGAAATTGTTGCAGTTCTGGTTGCCCTGCTCAGACTAGCATCAGTTCTGTTGCTGCTTGCCCATCAGAATCACCCCGAAGAGGGATTCCCAAACTGCATTAAGCAGTACAATACTAGACAAACAAGCACTGGATCTACATTACACAGGCCACCAAAAGATCAGGAATTGGTAAAATAAATAACGGCAGCTTCTGCCACTGTCACTACTGATGCTGGTACGTAGCAAGAACGCTTGGTAACACACTGCTATTGAGTTAATAAACACAGGAGACGGGATTTGCAAAAAGAGCACAGCACAGTGATTTACAGCACCTTCATGCCCCACCAGGCAAGATTCCTGTGCCTGAATTCCTGCATTTCTTCTGATCCTTCCATCACCCTTACACATCACTGCAGTAGTAACAGATACAGGATACAGTAAGCACCCAGGGATTGCTTTCTTGTGTTCTCTTTTCTAGCATTGTATGTCCAAATAATCAGGGAGGTTTCTCATTAGGACAAGATTCAGTCACAGAGAACAATGCTGACCTTGGGAGCCTGTAAACCACCTAAGTATGGGGTGAGCCCTTCAGTGGACTTCTATCCAAAACCCCCTGGGAGGCAGGCCGCATCCACAGGTCAGATGGCCAAAAGGCCACTCGAATCTTGGATGCTCTGCCCTTGACAGTGTTGGTGGTGTGTTCCAGGAAGGGAATGTCTCCACAGCAATTCTATGTCTCATTAGCTCCCTTTAAGTACTGGATCTAGCAGCATCTTAAAATTGGTCACTACCATCTCTCTTCTTTGATCTTCTTATGAGCCTCTATTTATCTTTCTGTATTCAGACAGAATACAATCAGAAAGTAAACCATGATATACATAAGAGTCATAAACAGTAAGTACAGCCATCACTCTTGTTTACTCTATCAATAAATAAATAAATAAATTTTGGGGAAAAAATGCATACATAAAAACAGGGCTAGTAGCGTGTCTGTGTTACCAGAACACCTTAAGAATGTTACAGAATAAGTCTGTTGTAAGGTTGATTTGGAGGTATTTGCAAAACACACTGTTCTATGTACTGATTTCACAAAACATACCGTACTGCAAGCTCAGGCAGCTAATCAAGCCTTTCCAAAGGCAGCATCTTTCCTTCAGAGATTTTCATATCTAGTCTATATAAACTATATATATTCCTTTACGTGGCAGTGATTTTCTGAATGATACATTTCCAACTGATTTATGTTCTAAGCAGTGTATAAAAACTTGACAGGAAGCTCTAAACTGATGAGGATTCCTACCTTGCTCTTGCAGTGCTTTTAGAAGAAAAAACAACCCTAAAAAGTTCACTATGTGTTTGAGTTCCTAAAACAGAGTCCAAATTTTAAGAGATTGCAAGGACCGAAGAATGCCATTGCTGTGGTAATAGAACATTTGGTATAAAGCAAACAAGATTATTAGGAAGCCTGTACTGAAATAAAAGAACTTAACAGGCTGCGCTCAATGGCCAACACTGTATCTGAAAGCAGCATGTTCCATTGTTAATGATCAAGTAATAGGCATAACTAGGACATCTATTCTGAGAACAGATAAACACAAGTCAGTCTAGCCATCAGTGCTAAAAGAGGCAATTTTGACGTTCAAATGTGTATTAAGACACATAAATATTAACATCATAAAATACTTGAATTAGGGAACTAATTTATTCTTAAGGAAATTACTTCCTGAAGATTTTCCACAACAATTTTTTTCCCACACTAGTGGCACCTGCAGCCAAAGACAAATAGTAGTAAAGGTAAGTACCTTGCAGTAACTCAGATGCACCAACTTATCTTCTCCAACTAATTAAAGGGTTTTTCCTCTGTGCCTGAAGCTATCTAATCATGCAAGAAGTATTCCTCTATCATTAGAGATGACTCTCTGGAATTAATTTTCGGCGCGATGCAGACAGAATATAGTAGCTGAAGCTTTAATTATACAAGTTAGATGCAAATCTTGCTAAGTTTTACGCATAAACATAAAAAAATTGCTATGAAAGGAAGAGGATAACACAATTATAGGTAAGGACCTAAAATCAAGTACTTAGACACAAACACCCAAGGATCTCTGAAGGTCCAGATAATACATGAGGCATACCTATAAATCTCTGCAAATGATAAATATAAATTTAGTCATAAAGTTATAGATCTAAATGGAAATTTTTTTTAGTGCCTTACAACAGATCAGTTCAGCAGGCTACGTGGATAATGAACCCTAAGTACAGCTACAGAAGTAAAGGCTCACCCTACTGCTCCCAACAAATTTAGCTGCTACCCACTGTAAAAAGTTTCTGACTCATGTAAGCACTTGCAGAAGTAATTTCTTACTGTTGCCACTACTAAGTGGGACTAAGTTAAACTAGTTGCAACAAGGGTGGTAATTCATAGACAGACAAGCCAAAAAGACAAAGTGTAGGGAGGATCATGGGAAGAGATTACACTAGCCAAAACCAATCTGAACTCAGTTTTTCTGGGTACATAGCCACATAACCTGTAACACATCAAGTAAATGAATAATGGAAGAATTGCAGATCAATGGTAAAGATGACAGGATTTTTTTTTTAAGGCTACATGAGACTTCTGGTATGATTTTTAGTTACTCCTTTTACCTTATTGTTCTGAGCTACTGAAATAACATATTTCCTCCCAGTTCTGGCCTCAGGCTTAGCCTCGCAAGATTTTGAAAGCCTTCTGTGAGTCCCAAGTCAGCTTCAAACCTGCCTCTGTTGTAAATTGTAGAGAGTACCAGCATGAACATGGACAGGGATAAAATCAAAGACTAGCATTTTAATATCCTGTAGAGTCAGACAGACACACAAAAAATCTAACACCATGGAGGAGCTGTTGGAGATGCACATTCCAAGAAATGCAGCTTGCTGTATTTCTTTGCTAAGCTATTAAAGAATCATGCTATGTGCTGGAAAACAAAGCCCTAAATCACCGAGGAAAACATTTCCTTTGCGTTGCACACCATTTGCACTCACTGTATTATACATTAGCCACCAGTCAAACAAGTTAGCTGATAAGACTCTTGTAAGTCATCATTCCACATCCTCAGTTGCCAAATTCCTTCTATGTAATGTCCTTCTGTGTAATCCAGAGGATGTTCAGTAACACATCCTCTGGTTAATGCCATTATGCTCTTCTCCTTAAGCTCTGCTTTCCTTTGCAAAGTAATCAAACCATTCACATGGCCATACTGTCTTGTAAATAAAGATCTATGAAAGCACGAAATACTATTTTGCAGTGTACTTCACTGTTTTGTTGTCTGTAGAATTATTCTGAAGCTAACAGAAGAATGTTATTCCAACAAGTGCTGCAGGCTTCTTAAAAAGGACTGAGATTTCTCACTCTTTTGTTATTTATAAATGGACTTCAACTGAGCAATTTTGTTTTCACAAAAGACAAGCATAGCCCAAATGATTAAACACCTAAAAGTCAATACATATCTAACATTGCTTACCAAAGAGACTTTGTAAGCAAATAGACTTTCTAACAGTCATGCCTGATCTGTGTATCATTTAGACAGTTTTATCCTTAGTTTTTCTTGTATTAGAAGAAGAAAGGAGCAATTGCAAGAGGCAAAAAAAAAAATAGAGATCTATTTTCCTTTTTATTCTTCATAATAAATAGGATGCCTTATTTTATTAAGCTGAATTACACAAAAATGTTTTAAAACATAATGTTGACTGATATAAGTATGAAGATAGCAGCACATCCTCTATCACTTTCAAAGTTCTTTACATGTTTTTCCAGAGACTGATTTCTGGAAATGTCAGCTATTCCAGGAAATAAAATTTGCCTGTAGTCAATGCTTAGGTTGCAGCGCACATTCCACTCTAAAACTCACTATTTTCTTCTTTGTTGTTCTGAATATCTAAATGAGCCTGTCATTTCCTCCATGCCTCTGAGAATCAAAAGGGCCTAGTCTATAGGAGATGAAATACAAGATTTAGCTGGAATCCGCCATCCAGCTGTGAAAAGCCACCTTTTTCTGTCTGTTCAGTGTGCCACTAGGGCACTTCTTCATTCTAAATAAACCCAAAGAGATCACTCTCGTCTGATCTTACACCACTGCCCCCAGCAGCATTGCATGGGGTTGCTCGCAACACGGAGGACCTTCCAGCCCAAGCAGAGAAAGCCAAGATCTCCCATTACCCCATCCACATTCCCAGACCTGGGCAATGGCCTCAGAGGGCCTCCTGCATGAGAAGCACAAAGGTGTGTTCTGTCTTGATGCTCTTCAAGAAAAGAGAAAAGAGACCAAGTGAGTCTCTCAGGCTGAATTTGTTTCCCATCTCTCTTTAGAAATGACAGCAATCAGCAGGCTGTTCCCAGCCGTTTCTGTGCCTCGTGTCTCACAGCTGTTCTCTCTGCAGCAGCAGCGTTCCCGTGCCACCAGCTGAATAACCTCCCGATGAAATACAGACGCAGCACGGGAGAGTTCAAGGCTTTAGCTCTGACAATGACTGTAACGCTCCTTTTTACCTGGTGCCACGACTAAACAAATACACAGTGCTGTGTACACAGCAAGCCTTTTAGTGAATCTGCATTGTCTCAGCAAACAGCAGAGTGCTGGCTGGAGGAGTGCACTGCATTTTCCACTGCTGGAAACCATTTGCTATGTGAGGTCAGGAGGAGAGGACACGAGAGAAAATACCTTATCTGCTGTGCCCATCAGAGCTCCTGTGGACCTCTGTCAGCAGGTCGCTAGCAGGGCGCTGAAAATAGAGAATTTATGTAAATGCTAAGTTACTGAACAGTAGGAAAAAAAAACAACAAAAAAAAAACAACACTGAAAGTATAGTGATTTGGGAACTTTGATGGAAATTGCAGAGGTCAGAGCAGCCTGTGCTTTAACTGTCATCAGCTGCATGGTGAAATATACAAAAGCTTTTACCAGCAAAGGGGACGGCAGCAACAAAAGTAGATGCTCAAAAGGCACTGTTGTAACTTTGAATTTTGTTCAAATAAACTCTTTATCTGACAGGCAAAAAAGGGAGGCCAATACAGACTTTAGTATTAAGAAATGATTAGAATAAATTAGTTTAAGCAACTCGTGTAGGTGTAATAGGAAACTGATTTTTGAAACTGCATCCATAAAGCTTAGAAAATACAGAAGCTATCTGGTTCATGTTTCTGTTCATACTCCACCTGAGTTCTGAGCAATTTTAGGCGTGAAACCTTTCCCATATGTTCACAGGACTGTTCTCTTGACAGATCACCAGACCACAAAACCTTGCAGACTGCCCTAAAACAAGAAGTGGACAGGTCAAGCAAGAAATAGGGGGGTCTAATGCAGCAACAAAACTCAGGGGTACAAAAGTGGTCCTATAACAAGCATCAGGAATTTAATAAACTCTGGGATTGTATTTCACTCGAAGGTGTTCCCTACAGTTTACTGGTGAAAAACAGAGAGCATGTTAAGGGACGTCACCCATTTATGCTAAAGACAACCCTGGTTTCACAGCCCAACCTAAGTTTGGGGACAATTGCAGCAGGAAAAGTGAAGTTCTCACAAAACCTGTCCCACGGACTTCATTCTCCCACACTGCCTGACCACTCTCCTGCATTGATACCTGGATGAGGATTTTCTAATTCTTACACCAGCAGAACATCACTTCAGCTATGTCCAACATCAGTAGATTCCACCACACACACAATGTCTTTCTCAGATACCTTTAAGGGCACCTGAATGTTCACATCAGCAATATTGCCTTGGCTAAAGTAGTTTACATTTAATTCTGTCTCTTAGGCTAGATGTGTCAGTGTATGAAAGTCGGAATGCACATCCTTTCTCAAAGAAGAGGCGGCTTACTTCACCCTTCAGTAAAGTGCTCCTTTGCTGAAGGCTTTACTGAAGTGACCCTTCAGGACAGAGGAAAGCTGATGTTCAAAATGCTGGTCAAGAGAAGATCAAGGCGAATCATTTGCTGAAGAGTAACAAAAATGAACAAAAACAATTGAAGGACGCTAATGGGAACATTTTTCATTAAAACACTATCTAGACTGTAATGTGTGCGTTTGTTAAAATAACTTGGAACATGAATTAATGCAGTATGAGAATTATTTAGTGAAACTCTTTTAGCAAAAGTTTTTGTAGTAGTAACTTCACTGATAATCAGCAATATGCATGAAAAGTTTCTACATTAGATAACCATATGAGATACGAAAACTTGTATTATAGATAATGTCATGGACTAGGTTTTAGTTTAATCCTGATAAAAATCCAACAAATAAAAATAAATGTATTTTATCGGATTACTCTTCTGTACCAGTTTAGATTAAGGAATAATTGGCCAGGCAGGAGTTTTGTAAAATAGGATCTATATTTTATAAAAGTTCCATGTTCCAGCACATTTATTTAAAGAGTATTCTTTCCCAGCGTTGGGATCATACTTTCAATACCAACCCACTACTCAGAATTGAAAGGAAATCAAGACAAATACCACCTATAAAGCCTGAGAAATAAAAACTGCTTGAGCAACCACGTTTCAGCATTAAAGTCAGACACCAAGGGTTTGGAATTTTAGCATAAAAACCCTTGAATAAGACTGTCAGTTTTTAATTTAATCATCATAATGTGCTACAGAATTTAAACAAAAAAATTCTTCACTGGGATTACTGTCATCACAGCTGCTAAATCTAGCATACTTTTATCATGTAATTCCAAAACAGTAAGTAAAATGGAATTAAGCAATGAAACTGAACTAAGATTACTAATCCACTTACTCTGCACTTTTACAAAGTACAAAAAGACATTTGCGAGTTTTCTAGGTGCATTTAGCAATGACTATTAAAGCAGTCAAGTTGATTCTTAGTTAAATACATGACATTACAAAAGCACAAATAAGGGTAAAATGTCAACCCCCGAGAAGTATTGCCACAGCACGGCCATTTCTGCAACCTTTTTTTGTCCCATTTGGGTATGTTTCCTGTGATATTGTGAGTGGCTTCATAGTGCTGTTTCCATGGGACCTCTTCCTCAACAATTTTACAGGCTGTACAAAGCTAGGTTAGTAACGAAGCTAATCTGTTTTCTTCTTTAGAGTGCGATTATAGATTTTGTTCACTGCACAACACCGAGAGACTACCACATAGAAGTGCACACTCCCTCAAGTGTTGCTGAGATGCTCACCACCAATACAGCAGTAGGGTAGCACAGTACCCAAGTCTTTCCACAAACTGACCTTCCCAAGACATGGGGAGCAGCTTTTCCCACTAGACAGACTGAGACAGAGCACAGATGAACAGGAGGAAAGGTATAGAAAGAGCAATAAAGATTTCACTGGTTTCAACATTCAATTTGAAGTGTTCCAGTTTTCAAAGTAGTAGCTGTAGCATGCTAAGTTTACTTGCATTTCTGAGTGTTTTTACAACTCAACAACCACGGAATAGAAAATAACTGCATAGTCTAGGTCAGGCAAGCCGCCCACCCTCTGTAGACTGACTTTGCAGTGCTGGAGGAGGGAGAGAACCCATTTTATTAGTGTGGTGCTCAGGAGTGATGACAGACGTGGTCTTCTAGTCCTGTTTCATGCACGCCATGTTTTGCAATTTCTAGTTAAAATGGACAACAGTCCTACGCAACAGCATAATCTGAATTTGGTCTCAGCGCATCGAAGCCCCTCATACTGAGTGAAATGGATGTTATCTTTAAAATAGCATCCTATATGTAAGAGCAACCTGTTAAAACTTTTGAGGGCTATTCTATTCCACCTCCAAAAAATATTTCAGGACATATTCGGGGGCACTACACGTAACACTGGCATTGGAGAAGGGTTAGGTATATGACAAAACCTCTCAGTTTCAGTTTGGTTGCACCAAATGCCTGTAAAAATACACAAAATAACCACACAGTACGTTAGTAAGATGAGCTGTGTCATGCATCTGGTATTTTTTTAATCATTTGAGTCATTTGTTTCATGAAAATTCACTTAATTTCATAAAAATATTTATCCTCTTCACAATATATATGTATACACGCAGCCCCCCCCCATTACTCATATCACAAAACACACCAAACAGAGCACCAGTTCAGAGCAGTGCACTCAACTGCACCAAAATGATGAGGGCCTAATGGCAAGCTTAATTCCCTCCCAGGGATATGCATGAGGAGTGCTTTGGTTCATCAGGATGTTGGAGCCGTGCCTGTGAGCAGCAGTAGCAATCCTCCTGGCATGGCCAAGGACAGGCTGCTGTAGTGAGTCTGCAAGCAAGCTGCTTGCTCTCTGCACTGCCAGCAGCGACAGGCAGGTCTCCACAGAGGGAAGAATGTGGTCTGCAGAAGCATCCAAAGTGTCAGATGTAAATATTTTTGAAGTATATTTGAATGCTTATTATGCCAGAGGAAAGCTGAAAACTTTGTGACATCAGGAGTTTATGAAAGTGTCTTGTCTTGACACATTTCAAATCTGTGATAAAAAATAGAGAGATTATTATAGTGTGCTGAAAACTAACTTTGGCTGTTATTTCATGATTCTGAGTTTCACAAACAGATGACTAGCTAGCCTAGAAATGTCTCGTTAGCTCTACAGAGTGCTGTTTTCAGCTAATGACAAGCCATGTAGAAAGACAAACATTGTGAGAATGAAAAAAGTTAACTTTCTGAGTAAAGTCAGCTGAGGATCAATCTAACATACTCTGCAGTAAATTCAAGCATCAAGTCAGAAAGTACTTCTTGTATCACAGACCAAGTGCTCTCACCAACAATTCCTTAAATTCATTATTTATCAGTGGAGAGCAAGGGATCAGTCCAGGGGAGAAGAGGAAAACACTTCTGAACAACCATGTGTGCCTGCTGCCTAAGATGAGCAGCAACTTTTGGTTAAGTAAAAGTAGTTCACAGAAAAATTAACCTACATTTGCACTGAATGAAAAAAAACAACTCTGTATTACCCTAATATCTTGATTGATAAAGAAAAGCCTGTGCAGAACAGCTTCATCTGTTCCTATGTCTTCTACAACACAATTAAATAAACCGTGTCTGCCTTTTGTTCATGAAAAACAAAATTGCAACTCAAATGTACTTGCCTTGTCCAGCTATGTTTCCCTATTATTTAAACATTTTTTTAAAGACCAAAACCGAGATAGATGGATTAAAAGTGAGGACTTCCTCCTAAAAATAAAGGTTTCTAATCTATCATAAGAGGAGTCCCACCTGCCAATGACCTGCAAAACAACAGCCTGTTCAAGTTTTCTTGTATTTATATATATAAACAAAACCAGAAATTTGGATTCTCATTCAGTCATTCTGTTTGATACAGACCTGCAATCTTAAAGAGGTCATCTGGTTTTATCTTCATTATTTCTGCAAAATTATGTTGTTATTCCTGGCATCTAAGTTAGACATTCATGGTCAAACTGTCAAACTTTATATTCTTGGAATCGAGAGTTATAAAATGTCAGACAAAAGAGGATAAATCTGTCTCTGCTCCCCCACACGACACCTTCACTCTAGGATAAACCTGAAGAAATTTCTCAGGTGTACCTAAACAGATGGACAAACGCAAAACACTTCATTATACAGGAAATACAAGGTGCTAGCCCCAAAAGCTCTTCTCCACTGCAGAGCACAATTCAGATAAGATGACAACTAAAAAGGCAGAGCAGGTTTATTGCCGGAAATCGGAAGAAAGCACTCACATTTACACTGGAGTTGCATCAGCCCCAATGAGCTCCATACGGCTCATCAGCCCTGAGGTTTGCTTCCCAATGGCACTGTGCTCGAGGAAGAATTTAGAAGGAAAAAAAAAAAAAGAGACAGCACATCCGCTAGAGGGAATATGCAGATATTTACTGCCTCTGAGAAAAGTACATCGAAAGCAGATCACAAAGAGCTAGAGACTCATTTTGTTAAGATGTGCAAGCCTAAAATCCCTTCGGTGACTCCACTACTATCAGAGCAACTGCATTATGTTGCATGATGACCTCAGAGCGACTCATAGGTCTCACCCTGTTGTGATCCAGCACCTGCAGAATCTGGCCTAATGATCACAGCATTGTGAAGAGGAGACAATGAACATTAGAGACACTAATTGGGAGTGAAGCAGGAAAACAAAATCCAACCCATGTCTAGACCACACCTTGGTACAGGGGAAGCTTAGTCAGGATCCTAGTGCTAGAAAACAGTGCCTTATCCCTATAATAATTTACATCCCGGCAGCAACTTTAGCATTTTTTATTTATTTGTTTTTGTAAAGATGCAGAATAGTCTTACCTTTTCCTCTTTTTGGGGGGTCGAGGCAAGGGAGTATGGATGTCTTCTTGCTTTACTGGAAAATTTATTCTAAGGAGCTCCTTCAGGATACAGTTCAAGCAAAAAAGCAAGTAAGTATTGACTCAGCTTCTGACTTAGAGTTACTGTAACCAATTTTAAGAGGCAGCACAGGGGGAGGTAGCATTTGTTTCCAGCCTTCTCAGGAAGTCTTGTAAGCACAGAATCAACTAATTACTGTTAACATCCATTCCCATGCCAAAGCAGCAATAGCTTCCATTCATATATGCACTGACAGAATTTCAGTATCAGAAAATACCATCAGTATACAGTAAAAATTGCTGTATACAGAACTTTAATGACCCCTTTAAATATTCGATAGAGCAAAAGGAGGCAACCAAGTTTACTCAAGGTAGCTGTAGCTCTTATGCCCCATGCCATTTTCAAAGAACAGGAATGTTACACCTCCAGACCATTTCAGAGCAGGGGGAAAATTGAGTAATATAGTGCATTCAAATCCAAAACATACAAAGTTTGGGGTGTTTTGTTTTATATTGGGGGTGGAGGTGGGGCAGCTAGTTTTATCTTTGTTTCTAAATAATGAATTTAACTTTATTTAGGGAAAAACGCTCTTACAAGATCAAGCAGTTTGACAATACAATAGCAAGACTGCAGGTTAAGGAGCACCACCAACTGCACGCTGTTATAAAGCCTAGAAAACAATTGTTAATTGGTGCTTCTCTTTAAGAGTTTTCAGAGTCTGTAATATCTCACTGAAAATGTTTACTAAAAAGACATAAAATATCTGGCAAGAGCGATTTGCTGCCAGCCCCAATGCCAGGATGCTGTTTTGGGGAAACTTGCTGGCACGCCTTACAGCGTTTACTGCCTAGCAGACCTTCATTTCTGCCTAGTTCCTTGGCAGAAGTTCTTGAGTAACATTTTATTTACTTTTTGTTAATAAATAGTTATTGCTTTCAGAACAATTATACTACTCTAGGCGGCATAATATTGTAACAACTATTTTCTACAGTTGTCTGAAAATGCATGGGGATTTGTGGCTGCTTGTAAAGGGTATGTGAAAAATGACTACTGAAAGCACATACACAGCAGTCAACATGTGTGAACAGAAAATACAGATTTGCACTTCACTAGAAAATATTTCCATGTCCACAGGCAGTGATCTACTTTATCCATTTTGTTGTATTACAGGAATTAAGTACTGTATTGTTGATGCCAGCTCTTTAATATTTACACTTCCATTGTTAAGTTAACGAATACTAAGCTTAAAATTTAGAACTTCTATTCTGAACTCTGAACTGAAAAATAAGTCTATCACATATCCTACATGGATATTAAACCCTGCTCAAGTTTAATTCTAAAAATCAAACTGAAGAGTCAAAGCAGGCATCTCTGGGGTGACTGCACCGAAACAGACCTAGAGTTAAAATGAGCCTATTGCACATAAGAGGAGCTGTAGTGAACCACACACAAGGTGCCTCTTGCTGAGGGTCATACCTTTAACCACAGCTAGTCAAGGGCCATTATGAAAAAAATTAAGGTCAGGGAATGTATAGAGTTATTTTCTTAATCCACCTTCTAAGCATCTGAGAAGCTTAATATAAAACCTCTAAGTTTGTTCCAAGTAAAAGACTCTTTACAAGCTGTATTTGCTTGTGGCCTTTTAACCTATATACAACTGTATTTAATAACACTTGGAAAGTACAAAGGGATCTTAAATTTAGTAGGATTTCTTTTTTTTTTTTTCTATTCCTGCATCATCCTTGATGCATTTCTCTATGGCCAGAACTGCAGAAACAAGCAGTTTCTGCATTCCCCCAGAACAGCACTGGAATTTAAAACTAAATCATACTGGTGAGCCTGTGTCATTTTAAGAAATATACTGTTATTCTTCATGGAATGGTGTAATTTCTCTTAAAAATCAAAACAACAACAAAACAGTTAAAAATGTTCAACTACTAAAAAGCCGATTTCCAGCCTTCATACAGCACAGCTTGGTCAGGGCAGGAGGCAGATGCAGAAGACTGGAATGCTCTTTTCTTGCAGACGTTTCTGGGTCTTTCCTGATCTCAGCAACCTCCCTGCTTTGGCAACGTGTTGATCAACTGGGGAGCCTAATGGAGAATCAGTTTTATTGCCTGGAATTCTTGTTTCACAATAAGAAATGCTTTTCTGTACAACAACAATGCTTTGTGGTATTTTTCTAAATTTTTCTCCAACAGCAGTATGAGTCTTAAAATAATTTTAACAACACAATTTAAAACTAATAATGTGTATTTCATACATATATATACAACTTCTAAGGCAAAGACGTGAAACCTAACTGAATCGACCAGTCTTGAAAAGCAGGGTAAAAACTAAATCACAGTTGTAAAGCATGAATCCTGTGTTCTAGAATTAGAATATAGGAGTTGACTCCATGAGATCTCACCTTGTGAATATGCTACAAGTAGATCATTGCTTGCATGTTTTCATGGTTGTCCGGTTTAGTCAAGAGGGTTATAAACCACACAGTCTTTATGTCCTAATATTTAGAAATCTAATTCAATAACTTCTGCAAGTTCTCCCTTTTATTTCAGAACAAACAAAGCTTTCTTCAGGGCAGGCATAATGCTTTTCAGCAGAAGAGACAAAAATTGAATTTTACTGCCCCAAGGATATTAACAAAATAACATTTATCTTTTTTTCTTAGCCCCAGAGCTACAGCATGTAGTTTTAAGATGACTGTAGACTTCCAGGCTCCAGCCTTCAAACAGTTCAGGGTTAAAACGTCTTGCACAGGTTTAGACTAGAGTTTTTCATGGCAAACATACCCTCCTTGGTCCTGTTTTGCAGCCTCTCCTACCTTCTCAGTCCCACAGTGCTGCCCTGTTTGAGGTTCAGCTGCTCCAATCAACAGCTAGCCTAGCATTTTTCAGTAAGCCTGTATTTCTTCAACACAGCAGTGTTTTCTTCGGAAAAAGCACCCCTAAGAAGTCATGGAAAACTACCCCTAAGTTATTTGCTGCAACGCCTCCAGCACAAACTATACTCTTGCATCTTGGAAATCAAGAGAATGACATAAATTGCATGTAGAAGCACAACTCAGCCTTCCTAACATGAAACAATGAAGAAATGCCCACTTGAGCAGTTACGAAAAATGGTACGATGAAGTATTTGTATAAGGCAGTGGAGCAGAAAGTCCTAGAAGTCCACTGAAAATTTTTGAGCTGCAGGGAGAACCACCGTTAGACCCAGACTTAGTACAATACATTGTCATTCTGGGAGTCCAGAAAACATAGAATATTTATAATTTTACAGAAAACAGTGTCAAAGAAAGCCTCTCTCCTCTTAGCACTACAGTGCCCATTTCCCATTGAACTTTCCTATCTTTACATCCTGAGATTGTTCAGGATGCCTGCAACACGCAAGTCACCTGACATTTACTGAGTGAAACGAAAGATACTTTATAGATAATTAACACATTCAAACTTCCTACTGTCTGGCATTCACATGGGATTAATTATGTACAATATCTAGAGTGCTCAAATTTAAATTCTGCACAGTGTTTGATTTTCACACTTGAGAGCACTAATGAATCATACTTTTATCCTGTCTGGCTTCTAAGCCAGAGTTAAAAAATTATGCAAGAATGAAAATGACCCGCAATACTAAACCACCAACAGCAAAAAGTAGGGAAGAGGTTTTAGTTACCACGACATACTTAGCTCTAGAAAACAGAAGCAGCTCCAGCAATGCCATGAAGCTTGTTCTAAAGGTCAGGAATATCAAACTTTCCTCTTTTACACCTATTGCATATTTATACATTCAAGTGTAACATTATACATTTAAAGTTCTTTACCTTTTCCAGTTAAAATAACCTTCCGAACACTTCCAAGCAATCTATTACTTCCAGAAGTCTGTGAAAGTCTTCAGACCGTCCCGAACTCCTCAGTCTGAACATGCAAGAGATTCTCCCTAAATAGCACCTGCAACTGCTAAGCATAGGCACAGCTCATCTGTTTTGGTGGCTACAAAAATCAGAATGACAGGATGTATTTGTTCTTGTATTTATAAATCCAAGTATGTGACATTAACCCATAACAAATGGTTGGCCCTAGTGATATACACAAAGCAGAGAGTTAGTCAGAAAATGATTTTATAAGAAAAGACATAGAATGCCAGCTTTTATTTCCACATCCTTATGGTCGAGCCTCTTTACTATCAAAAAAGCTATTTTCAGGATACTTCCTTCAAGTGCTCTATCCTCTCCACAAAATAATTTCCAGCACAAGTAGACTTAAAAGAAAATCAAGTTAGGTACGTACTTCTGCATCTCTGAAGCAGTAATTCCTGCAGCGTCCTTAGAATTGACACAGACAGTTCTCTCGTCAAGCACACTTCATATTCTCACATTAAAACAAATCAGTAAAAAGTAGGGTCCTTGTTGTACAGAAATAGAAGTCTTAACCTGCTACTTGCCCCACAAATTATTTCTCTGAATTAGCAAGTACATCTCAAAGCAACTGTATGTTTGTGCAAAGATAAGGGAAATACGTGCAAGGAAGATTCGGAGACAAAAAGGATGAACGTGGTATATATAGACACTTTTCTTTAAGAAACACTTAAAAAGTCTCCAACTCCAGTCTGGGTGCATTCCTTCCTCCCTGTAAGGTATAAGGCAAGTACAAACAAGGAAAAACTGGGGAAGAAAAGCAATGTGCAGTAGACCTAATGTAAACTAATGAATAATTATTCCTATCTTGTTTGTATTGGTCCCTTCAGTCATCTTTCAATTTACATGACCAAAAAAAAAAAAAACAATACAGAAGGAACATTTGGAACACAGTAAGGAAAAATGTTATTCACAGAACTCTAATTTATAAATTTCATGGACAGTTAATCCAAGTTAGAAACTACTTTCAAAATGAAAGATTTTCTGTTTACAGTTGAGTGCAATGTCAGCATAAACATAAAAGAAAAGAGAAAAATAAATTGAAAGATCTCCACTTAAACCTTGTCAACATTTGCACAGGCCTGCTTATCTGCACACAGTATTTTATATTAATAAATCTGTGTCAAGTAACAAAAAACCTTTAACTAAAAATCACAGTAAAAATGCTTTTTTTTTCATCTTTAAAGCAAAATTTAACCCACAGATCTGGTATCAAGCTGCTGACCCAACAATATTCACACGCCAGGACAAAGGAATCAATTTAATCTTGAAGTAGTTCTTCCATTACAATTATCTTTCTGTTATAAAAACTGTGAAGCATAGCACCCTACATAAAGGGATTCTGGATCCCAGTAGAAAATACAATGCGCAGAAAAATATTTTGTTCCACTGCTGATGACACTTAACTCAAGTACAAATTGCTTACTTCTAGATCTTCATGGTTACTTGTGAAATGTTTAAAATAAATTAAAAGTATATATATATATCCTAAATATTGCATTCATGGCTGCTTCAGGATTAGCTATGGAATTGCACATCATGACACTCCTTGCATGCAAGTAACCTTTATATCTTCAAAGACCAAACACTCAGCATCACTCATGTACTGGTACTCACCAGTTATACGTGAATGCTACACCAAAACGACAACCGATCAGTTATTTGGGGCAGATAAACCCTATGTATGGACAGCAACAGCAGTACTTTAATTGCTGTGCCATACACACAATATTTACCTTCAATGATAGGCTGTACAGAACTGTGGTGACTAACTTTAGATTACAGGAACTGGTAGCAGAGAGGTCATTTCAGATATCCAGAAAAGGGAATCATACAAATTATTTTGTTTCTCAGTCATGCCAGAGCTTCAGGAAGCTTTTATGATATACTGTGGTTAAAAGCACTCTTTCAATGTTATATGTATAAACACTATATCACTCCCACTAAAGTTTAAGCAAAAGTCCTATTTTACTCTATCATACACATTTTCCCTCCAAAAAGGTATGTGTAAAAAGCCCACATGTTTATCCAGTGCTCCGTAATCCACTCTCATGAGAGAAACCTGGGAACTGGATCAGGTTTGCCAGCGCCCTGGCCAGATAGACTTGAAAATCTCCAAAAAGGGAGTTTCCACATCCCCTCTGGTGTCTTACCACCTTCATGATGGAAAAAAAATAAAATCCTTCCATACAACTGGAATTTCTCAAATTCTAACTTGTGTCTTTTCTCAAGTGAAAAGAGCCTGGACCATCTTGTCTATACCCACCATCCATTGTTTGAAGACTTTGTTCAGTGTTGCATGTATAAAGCACTCACTTTCCCAACTTGCTTGAAGAAGTGAATATATTTCACTGATGATCATAAAAAAATAAATAAATAAAAACTGGAATACCTGGAATGCACCAGTGGAACTTTCTGAGTGCCATTCACATTCCAACACCATTCCATGTTTTCCGTAGTCTCTTTTTCTTTTCTTTTTTTGCCTTGAGGAGCAGTGCTCCTGCTTGACAGTGAAGAACTAAGAATCATTTATCTAAAATGACTACATCAATGAAAGAGGAAAAATAAATAAAATGAAAGAGGGATTACAAAAATCAATCCACATTAAATAACTCATTTACTGAAATGTCACGAAGTTTGCATCTCACAACTTAATTCACCTGGGTAACAGAATCTAAATATGGCATCATACTTCTTTACAGGCTTTTGAGACATGTAGCCCCTGAATCTTAGATTGCAGCCACATTTCCTTTCGTATATTCCTCATTTTATAAAGCTTAAAAACAACTGTAGATAAATAATATAAGTCGCTGAAACAAAAGGCATAGTATGAACATCATACTGATGTTCAATCTTTTCACTGATCTATTTCAACACTATATAGACAACTGTCATTATCACAAAAGAAGTAACGTCTGCTCTTTACCAAAAGGGAATGGCAAGGAACATTTTATAGATTATCTAGAAAGTTAATAAGTCTAAAGTGATTAACTGTGAAAGGACCTGGGATGTTTGTGGAAATAACTTTTAGATTTTGCTGCTCGAGTCCCAGTCCATCTGCCTGCTTGTGGCAAATCAGATCACATCACAGAGAAAGAGGGACAGACTTTTAGATTAAATGCCAATATGTATTAGTGAGGATATAAAATAGATTGCAAATAAAAGCATAGAGCTCACTATCTTCAAATATTCTGCCTAAAGCAATATGGGACCTCCTGGAAAGAATACTTTTCAGATCAAATACACAAAAGCAATTTTCAGGACCAGTAGAGAAAGACAATTTGAAGGCTGAGACTCCTCATGGAGAATAAACTATCCTTTTATTTTTAACAAGGCAATTCTGCTTCAGTATGTCTTTTTTTCCACAGTCGCCACTGTAAGGCACAGACTACTGCTCAGATAGGCCCCTGACCACTTCAAGCATCAGAGTTCAACTTCCAAAATCACAGAGCAACAATCTAACACGCCTACCATAAAACTTCTCCCATTAACATAGGAGATACTCCATTTTCAACATCTTTAGCTTTCAGCTGAGCCAAGGATAACCTGTAAAAGTTCAACGAAGTAACTTGAATTCAAGGTAACAAAGTCTTCCAAAGATTTCTTTTACACTGGTTTCTTTAAACCAGTTTGGTGCAGCAAAAGACAGGAACAATTCTATACTTGTGCTGAGACAGAGGGAACAGGGAAGGGAGGACACTAGCTCATCCCACCCAGCTGGGTACCGTCACGATGAGAGTGGATGCTGTGAACATTGCAAGCAGACCAGAAGGTCAACGTACGCAACTTCCAATTTTCTTTTCCTCATTGTGGTGCAGCAGGCATCACGATGCCTCTCTGATTCTTCCACCTGTAAGTAATGTAGTAAAACCTACAGCCAAATGTTTACACCTGGGCTAGAACTTCACAGCCAGCCAGTAAGCTACTTGGATCCTGGTGAAGCACATATCCAAAAAGAAGCACTCTAAACTGATGGCATTACAGCACAAGTCATCAAGAGATGGATCTATTAGAAAACCCCTTCTGATCATATTACCTGAAGAACTGGCATACACACACACCAAAAAAAAAACAAACAAACAAAAAAAAAAGGAAAGAAAAATATCTGAGTCCCTGAAAAATGGAGAATTAAGGGAGTGCATTTGCAATTACTCCAAAAATGACCTCTGCTGCAAGCTTATTTCCACTTCTGTTCAGCGTGACCTGTTACCACAGTACGAAATGCAGTGCTCCTTCAGCACAAATTAGCAGTGCTCGACTCCTCAGGCATATCTCTCTCCTTCTCCACATAACTGGCGGTTGAAAGCAAGAGATTAAGTCTCAGAGAGATGCAGTTGATTAATTTACCCATATTACGACATTTATTATTTCAAGTATGTCCTATGGTCACCCTTGTCATTTGTGATAGGTTTAGCTGTAGTGGATGCAGGACATGCTTTTCACTCATGGGGGTGTCTACAAAACAGTCAATGTCTGATCTTAACTGCAAGACTAAACTAAAAAATGACAAAAAGGGTCTCATGTCCATGAAAATACTTTACATACCCACATGCTCTGGGTTTCTGTCAAATCGAGATTCTATTAAAATTACATGGAAAAGGGTCGAAACCAGAAAGCAGTAAAAGACAATTAAAAAGTATTTCCAAGTCCTATAGACCTGAGACACTATTTTATATGAGTTTGGTTTACTCATCCTTATTCAGAGAGGAGTAAAGTCAGCCTGTTCTTCCTAAGCATTACATAAAACATAATACCATCAGGTACTGAAAGGAAACTCATCTCGTTTGGCAGACAAATTAGGGTAGATTCAATTTCACTTCTTCCATTAGCGTAGCACAAAGACAGAGAAATTTTGTCTCAAATCCACTGAGACAGGAAACAGACAGCCAAATTGGGATTGGGAGGTTCTGAATGGCATCTATGCTGCAGTAACTCCTGAAATTTATTTCCTAAGTGAAGCAATTAGCGAGCAAAAAGATAAACACAGTCATTTGGGTCCAAGTGACTATTCTGCAGTTATTTTCAATTGTATACTGATGTTGTATCAAGTTTCTGATTCCACAGGGATATGATATCACTAGGAGATGCATCAAACCTGTAAACATAAATCTCCACATGCACAACGTGCAGATTTTCTTTGTGTGTTATTTAAAATGACCCTGATAAAATACTGCTCCTTCTCCAAGATCTAGTCTTGACAGGATATTTACATCTGTAATTGTATTTCCAATGCATCTCACATCAGTTACTGTTCTAACATTCATATTTTTATGTTAGAAAGTTGGATGCCTGCTAAATATTATAATGATTTTAAACAAACTTCTCCCAAAGATTATAGTCTCAAGCCCATGCTCTCCTTTTGCTAGAATGGGGCTAAATTTTACATTTCACAAAGCAAGGAATATCAACACTTCAAATGCTGGCAAGGAGCAGTAAGCTTATTGCAGTAGCAGTAAGCTTCATACAACACCACGTGCTTTGTCTTTACCAACTGCATCTGCAAAGACAGATGCACACACACACGTTTGGACTGGCACTGTACTGAGCTCCACCAAACACTGAGTTGAGCAAAACAAGGGTGAACAAATTAAAAGTGTGATTTTCCATATAAATGTGACTTTCCATATATTTTCCCACTTTCATGCTAACAGCACAACTCGTGCTTGGATAACACCTGTGTTGTGCCTTCTATTTCAGCCTTTAAAAAACAGAAGTAAAAACACCCTGAAAAAAGTTTTGAAATTAAATTTCGCGTATGATTAGAAGGTGTTCTTCCTAAGCCTAATATGTCTGTGTGCCACACAATGTTTTCAGCCAATTTTGCAAGGCTCTCCAAAAGGCCTTGATAAAGGAAAAAAAAAAAAAAAAAAAAGGCAACCAAAAGTCTTCCTTATATTAAGTTTGTCATCTGCAGGGTAAAACAACACTGCATAAGTGCTCTCCACACATATGGCATAATAAATATAAAATACAGAGTACTGGGTAATATACATTCACTTTATAACAACATTGTCCTTTATAATCCTGCTTTCACCTTCCAGCTACTTGCAATATGAAGATTTGGACTAATAGATCTGTACTCATATTTACAAAAGTTCAAATTTCAATGATTCTTTTCTAAAATTTTGCAAAAACACCATCTTAGGGATGAGCACCACAATTAGACTGGTCTGTTCAGATCCAGAACCTTGACCTGGTGCAAGGAGAGCAAGGTCCTGACGAGAGCAAGGTGCAAACATCTTGGTATTTGAGACAGTCAGATATTACGTTACCATGCATTTTTAATTTGAGGAAAGGTACCAAAAAATCAACTCTTTTACTTTTAGCTAGGAGATTGTCCTTCTATCAAGTAAAATAATATAAAAGCCGACATTATTCAGATCACTCCCATACTATGCAATATAACCAACCCACTGGGGCTGTTGCTTTTTGACAGCTCAAGTTTATGACTACAATCAGTCCATAAGACTACCAGAAGATCAGACGGATCTGTCTTATTGAAGTAAGACTTAATAGTATAACAGATAAAAGCTATAAGACTAATTGCAAATTAGTCAATATTTGGATAGCTCGCTTGTAAACACCAAGATGGTGTTTCACAAAATGATGGTTGATCAACCACAATGATGACAATGACAAACCCATACTGAAGTTGCACATCACACTAGCAATTTTGGTAGTAATTTTCTGATCAAATTTGGTGCTGGACCAATGTACCTCTCTAGAACTCTTCCATGCAATGCTTTAGGGCAGACACAGGATTTTCAGCGTGCCACAGTGAGAAGATTAAGAAATCCGTAAGGACTTGCTCAATGCACAACAAGTCATGTGCTTGCAGCCTTTATACATACCGTAAAAAACTTCATTTAGACAGTTTTAAACGGAAATCTGTGACATTTCATAGAACAGGTCCAGACCAAGTCAGCACATTCACACAGAGGCTACAGTTTCAGTGACCTATTTAGTTTATCATTTTGTGCACCAAGAAGAAACTGTTCCCCCACACACTTGCAGCTGGTATTAAAAACAAGAGGCAATACTTAGGCTAGAATGATGCACAGTTACAATTATGAAAGGCATTAAGTGAACAGAATTGAATTCAGGAGCCCATTTGTCTGTGACAGGATGATCTACAGTAATGGGGAGAGCAGAATTAGACTATTCAGATCAATTAATCCAGACTTCTTGAATAGGCTGCTAAATAAAGAGCTGTTTGACCAACTGCCTGGTAGGCCTACCAGACACATCAGCTACAATACAGAAGACTTCTCTTTCACTCTTTTGGATCCTTTGAGTTCTTACTCAATATACAAGTTTTCGTCCTAGCCCTAGAAAACTTAGGCCACAGTGTTCATTCTTCTGTGAGTGACCTTCAACATGCACCTCTGCTGATGTTTAATTAACTGCAGGTGGCAGATTTTAGTGCCACCACATCCTTCTTGCCTGTTCATGCCAGTGCTGAAGACATTTCTCTATGGACCACAGTGTGAGTGTATATGAGATATGAAGTAATAAGATACCAAAAAAAAAAACACCATAGACTTTGCTGTTACATGAACTATCAGGCTAAAACATTCTCCTCATGTTTTATGGGAATTTCATCACTGTACATGGCAATGGAAGCAGTTTGCAAAAGTGGATCAAACGATAGCCAGTCATTTCAAAAGAAAATCCACCATATATCTGGGGACTGGTAGGGAGTAGAAGCAGAAGCTGAGTTGAAATTATTCAAGAAAAGTGGCTCATGCAGGATTCTTCAATTATTCCAGTCCTTCAAAACACCCGATCAAACTGAAGAACGATTAAGTATACAATCACCACCTTTGTGTGGATTACTTTCAAATACTTCTGTCACTTTGAAATCTTTTCTCTTCGATCTCTTTCATTTTTTGTCCAGCAGTTCCTTCAGGTTTTCTGCAGCTACTTAGGGCCATTCACGAAACAATGTAGAAAGAAAAAGAGCTGAGCTGAAGTTAGTTAATTGAAGAGCTACTGTAAGTCATTCAGAGGTTGCTACCTAAATATGAGTCAACTTCTATAGGGATGTTGAAGGGAAGAGGTACAAAGTTTTGTGCTTCATTTATGTTACCGCTTTACTAAAATCATTTCTACCACTGAGATGTTTCTAAGTAACCCTGATCATTCTGCATATCAAATGGCAAACGGGTGGAACTGAAAAGTGGTATAACAGTGTCACACACACAGATTTAATACCGACAGTAATCCTCCAGCTATAAAAAAAGAAGATGGAGATATCTGCATCATTAAAGGACGCTCGCAGAGGGCTTTTACCTCCTCCCTTAGTCTGAGTAATCCCTGTCCTAAAATACTGTTCTAACCTTCCAGACGCTGAACTGTTCAAAAGGCTGACGCTGAAATAAATATGACACTGAAATAAATATCATTAGCTCCAGAAATAGTTATATACCCTCAATGCAAATATTTTATGTACAAAAATAATGTGGCCTGAGCCAGAGCCTCCCTGCTCTGAGCAGGAGGGTGGACCTGAGCCTTCCTGCCTGAATTATTTGTACTCCCCGTCCTTGGTTCCTCACTACTACAGCACTCATCCTAGAAGCCAAAGGGATGATGAATGCTGCCCTGAGAACGTGTTCCTTAGAATTGCTTTCTGCAGAGTCCTTCCAACTTTCAGTCACAATGGTGATAAGTGAAGAATATAGTTGTACAGGAAGAGAAGCTGGGAATTGCCCAAGTGGTGATTAAAAAAAATGCCTAAATTGCTTGCAAGAAAGGACAGCAGAAGATGTAACAGTAGACTGTGCAATGAGAGTGCCCAATTTTCCTTTGCAGTAAAGACACATGAATTTGTCAGTGGCAACGAAATTATATTCTGTTTTACCAGCATGAGCATATCATAGCACATTATTATGATCCAAAACTAAGGTAAATCTAAACAAGGAGTAATGTAGCAACTCTAGCTGGGTCTCTGAAGTAAAGTCTCAACCAACTGCATACTTATCATTACAGCATTACAATGCAAAGAAAAGTAGGAAAATAATTCAGAACTTCATCAATTTGATACATCTCACAAATTTTCTGACTAAGCACAAAAATAGGCACATTTTATCACAGCACCTTGATCGTAAATGAACTATGATATTCTTACTTATACAAGATAACGTGCTAATCACTGAGGATCATGAATTCAGCATGAATATCATTTATGATATGAAAAGGGAAGTCAGATCTAACTTGTTACTCTTACACTTAGGAAAAATAAAACCACCATAGCGCAGAGTGGACAAGCTTGCCTACAGAATCTCTAAGAGCTAAGATTGTAATTGTAAAAAGCCATCTTAAACTGTAAAAATGAATATATTAAAGACACAATAGAGTTATATAGACATAGAAATCATCCATTTTGAGCTCCAATTTAAAAAGATGCACGGAAAGGTACTAGTCATTTTTTTGGCCACACTCTTGCTTTCTGCAGCAAGAGATAAAAGACATACATGAGAATACAGTTGCATGTTACCTATCAAACCTCTTCTATTTATGTACTAACATTTATGATATAGCAACCATCTAATTATTATTATTTTATATATTAATATTTTATATATCTTGTGCAGGATTTCATATTTTTCAAAAACAGCACTGTAATACAACATTTACCTTGGCAGTTATAAAGCATGGCTTACTCTTAATTATTATATCAAAACTGCATTCATGTCAGTAAAAAATACAATTATTATACTACAGTGTTAGCCAGAACTGTGGGTTAATGAAATCTAAGTTTTTATTTGAGTCTGAGTAAAATTTGTCAAACATTAAACAGCATACTGACTGAATTAAGCCTTTTAAAATGTCAAAGGCAGCACAGCAGTAAATCCTTAAAGCATGACTATCAGGACAGTTTGCAGTTAAATCCCATAACATTTAAACTGACTCTGCTAAGGTATATAGCTTAGCCAGCAATGCAGATTAAACAAAACTACTAAAGCTTGCAGATTGATCAACAACATTTTTACTTACACCTGCAAAGTCCAGAAAGAAAAAAAAAAATCCTAGCAGAGCACACAGTTCAGGAATTTTAGCACATAAAAACTTAACAGCATATTACAAGGCTGACGGAAGTATGCAAAAATGCAGTCAGCCAACTGTGAAAAGACGCGACAATAGTGATCAGCTAATTGTGTTAGGAAGGTGAAATTAAACTTTTTTTTTTTTCTAAATTTATATACTTTGCTGTCACACAGGCTTGCTTAATAAATACATGTGGTCAGTAACTAATGTGCAAAAAGAAAGGAACTGTTAAGTAATCCTTAAGAAACACTAAAGTATAATGAATAAATTAGTATTTATGATAAGTCTTTAAATGAAGCTAACATCACTAGGGTACCTGCTGTTCAGCACAATAGTACAAGCTGAGGAAAAAAAATGCAGAAACCTACTCAGTTCAAGAAAATCCTGTATTTCATATTAGATATACACACTACACAAGTAAAATTCAAACTTCTCACATTCTCCTTAAATCTGTTGTAACATCAGTATCTTTTATATATCAATTTATCCTTTTTCTAATAATGAATTAATATTAATAAAATAATAATAAAATCCAATAAAGTGTTTGTACAATAAAGGAAAACAAGAGAACCAAAAGCCAAAATGTCTGTTACTGTGAACATGTATTGCACGTACGCTGTATCCTAGAAAGAAAGTCCTAACAACTGAGGTAGGCAAAAACTAGCAAAAGAACTGAAAACTGTCATAGTCTGGCTCAAGGAAAAAAATGAATATCTCATTGCAAAGACCAGAACCTGTAACATTTGTTGTTCTCTCTTATAGAATCATAGAGTCATTCCGGTTAGAAAAGACCTCTAAGATCATCAAGTCCAACTGATAACCTAGCACTGCCAAGTCTACCACTAAACTACGTCCCTAAGCACCACATCTACATGTTTTCTGAAGACCTCCAGGGATGGTGACTCAACCACTTCCCTGGGCAGCCTGTTCCAACGCCTCACAACCCTTCCAATGAAGAAAGTTTTCGTAATATCCAACCTAAACCTCCCCTGGCACAACTTGAGGCCATTTCTTCTTGTCCTACCGCTTGTTGCTTGGGAGAAGAGGCCGACCCCCACCCCACTGCAGCCTCATTGGGGTACCTGTAGAGAGTGATAAGGTCTTCCCTGAGCCTCCTCTGCTCCAGACTAAACAACCCCAGTGCCCTCAGCTGCTCCTCTCAGGCCTTGTGTGCCAGGCCCTGCACCAGCTTCGTAGCCCTTCTCTGGACACGCTCCAGGGCCTTGATGTCCTTCTTGTACTGAGGGCCCAAAACTGAACACAGTACTCGAGGTGCGGCCTCACCAGAGCCAAGTAAAGGGGGACAATCACTTCCCTAGTCCTGCTGACCACACTATTCCTGATACAAGCCAGGATGCTGTTGGCCTTCTTGGCCACCTGAGCACACTGCTGGCTCATATTCAGCCAACTATCCACCAATACTCCCAGATCCCTTTCCACCGGGCAGCTTTCCAGCCACTCTGCCCCCAGCCCATAGTGTTAACATGGGGTTGTTGTGCCCCAAGTGCAGGACCCAGCAGTTGGCCTTGCTGAACCTCACACAGTTGGCCTCAGCCCATCGGTCCAGCCTACCCAGATAACTCTGCAGAGCCCTCCTACCCTCAAGCAGATCAACACTCTTGCCTTTAAACCACAGCGTTATCTGTTTCTGTTGCTTTAGTACTAAATCTACATAGAAGCAACATATTCAGCCAACTCCATAGTCAAATACCATTCTTGGTGTTGGAAGTACTGTTTGGTAGCTCAACCACAGGGAAAGGAAGGAAGAGAAATACTGTGAAGATTAGATTTTATTTGTTAAATTCATCATTTAAAGTTATAAAATTCTTTTAAGCCTCGGTATTTTCTTCTTTCTTCCTCCACCAAGAATTCAAAAATATTTCAGGCATTTAAAATCTTATCAAAAGTTGCATTCTTCACAGATATGAATACAAATAGACTGGTTAATGCTCATCTTGTGGCTACATCGATAAAAGAAATGTGCTGTGGGCAGACAAGAGCTTGTTCTGAATTGTTCTGTGAGCCCATCAAAAACTGCACAAATGATCAGCACAGCTCCATGATTTTGGTGATAATTCACCATTCTGCAGAGTTTTAGCTCAGGTGCACAGCCACAGAAACTGTTTTTAGTACTCTGGAGCACAAAGAGAAACTGTGCCTTTCCAAAATAAATAAACACACACAACACACACACACTTTAGCCACATCCAGACTACCTTTCCTATCTATAAAAACAACTTATGTGTATCACACACATATATGGTTTATATTGTTGTCAACTATTTCTGTTTCTCCTTTTTAAACACTTCGTATTGAAAATATTTCCCTAGTTGCCTACATATTTATTTTTTAGAGTGAATACAAATAGCTGTGATGCTCTCAGCACAGCAGGAACTCTGCTTCAAATATTTCCATTAAAAAGTACTAAGAAAGATAACTTGACCCAGAAAATCAGGATAAATACAAGACAGGTCCAAAACCACTGTTGTGTTATAGCTCTTTGACTTAAAATAAGATCCTATACTAATTATACTTACTACAGTTGTAAATAAATTCAAAGGTGCAGAGAGTAAAAGCTTAGTGGGTTGCATTGCATAGGAACTGACAAAACCATGAATCTCTAACGCATGTTTATTGGGTGGGGTAAGGGAAACTAAGGCAGCACCTGACTTTCATCAAAATATGGCAAACTCCAGAGGTCTCTGATTGTCTTCTGCTGCTCCTCTTGGTAGTTTTGCTACTTTTCTGTACTTGCTTGCCCTTGTGCTAGTAACAAAGCAGGGCAGCTCTGAATTTCATCTTTCAACTCGGATAGTCATGTTGTCTTAGATTCAAAGACAGAGGAGCAATGATCAAAAATACCTCCATTTCTGTGACTTTCTTTCTATGACTGATCTTTTTCTCACATCAGTTCAGACAGAATTTGTTACATGTCTGAGTGTCAAACACTGCTCTGTGCAAAATAAATAAAAAACCATGACCTCTGCCCTCCAGCTGATACTGATATCCCATGAAGAGGCATCCTCTAACTTTCTGTTTCAGTCACCTGTGCCTCGCATGTGATAACTTGGAAATGCAGGAAAATTCACTTTCTTCACATCTTTTCTGGAATAAGATCTTCCTACCACCTTCAAGCTAGAGAATTTCTTTGACAAAATTCATTTATGCTGGAAAGATTCTTATAGAACTTCCAATCGAAATCATTTCACACAAAACTGAGCATTTTTTCACATTCATTTTCCTCATTTCTCCAGAGCTCTTCTGCCCTATCTTTTGCACACCACACAAAATGTACAAAGAAGATCAAATGAGGAAAGACCTAATGAAAGTAAATGATGGAAACTTGAATTATGAGCACTTCAGCATCTCTGTTGCAATCTGCCTGGGTCATTGCACATTGCACTCGTGGGTTGACGTGACACTCAAGCAGCCCCTCTGACTGCACCGAACTCTCCCTACACCATATCCATTAGATGTTTTTGTGTTAATGTATTGACATGCCATGATCCAAGTTTTTCAGAGTAATCTGAATCTTCACTGAATTGACAGCAGAATCTTATACCTGCTTGGGTTTGCTTTCAGGTCTTCCCTACTTAGACTCACATACAAATTTAATGAAGAAAAAAAAAAGACCAAAAGAAAAACCCACACAAGATGAATAAAACACCCCAAACTCACCAGCATGACTATTCTCAACTCCATTTAGCAACTTGCATTACAAAACCTTCTTCCAAGTTTATCGCAGGGATCTTGTCCAGCTTGGCAAAACTACACCTCATCTCTTAGAGTCACCCAATCTATCACCAGAATTAATGCAATCAGTAATTCAGGATTTAAGTTTATGGCATTCAAGCGTATAAAAACAATAAAAGATGGAGCAAAACACACTATACAGTGCTCTGCAAGAAAGTGAGGCACTGTTTTACTTGTGGAGCACCCTATCAAACTCTAATGACCTAATCCACCATATTTCTTACAGAATGTATATAACATCATATATGTGAATTGAATACTTTTAATGTGACACCTTCTGACCTATACACACTTAGGTGCTAAACGGCTTTCCAATATAAGCTGTATCTATACTGGCACCAGCATAAAAGTCCTAAAATACCACCAACATTTCAATTACTAAACAAAGCCCACAGAACAACCCAGGAGAAGGATGCATCTGATTTTAATTACATATTGCATGTACATATCCTAAACACAGAGAGATAATCTATTTTTATATATCATTCTAAACCGACCATTTTAACTGTGCACCAGTTCAGATAATTTAATTTCACATTCTATCAAGAACATACCATTGGAGCTCTATTTAAAAGATTATTATTATTTTGGAGAATATGTAAGGGAGGTTGATAGAGTTTGTAGAAATTATTTTCCCAGGTGGGATTTCTTAGGAATTTTTTAGAAAGCAAATCAATAAGTGTTTGCAGATTGAAAATCTGATCACACTCGTGATGGTCCCAATAGTGAGCTGTGAAATTGTCATTTCAGTGAAAGGATCTCAGCAGAATTAGTTATCTGTCCCTGAAAATTGCTAAAGGATAGGGCACAGCAGTGGGTGTAGCAAAGGCAGACAGAATCAATATAGGAGCACTCTTTGTTATTTATACTAGCAAGCCTTTACCTTGTGATCTCTATAATAGGAAAGGTTAAAATTTCTTTTATGCTTCAATAAAATATTTGATCAAGACCGTATGACTATTTGGGGAGGGTCTAAGGAGGAGCTATGGATAGGTATGATACCGTGATATGAAGAGTTTTATTTCCAGTTCATTAAATCAGATCGGACTTTAGAGAACCAATACTGTCTGAAAGCTCTTGGATTTATATGTGGTCTCATCCTTACCAAGACTGACAACATCTTAGACTTGTTTCTTTTTTGTTTCCAATAAAATAACAATATCTGAGAGCATGCTACAATGGAGCCATATCCCATGCATACAAGAAAATCAGGAATGCACAAAACATTTGGTTATTTACCAAAGTAAACACATACAACTTTCTGTGTGCCTTCCTCACCTCAATGGAGCTAAGAGGAGACAAGGGAATGAGCCTTCTCCAGCTCCATTGTTGTAATTCATGGAAGTCTTCATGGAGTATTGAATGGTTTTGCATTTTAATCCTCCATGAGAAGCTGACAGTCTTTTTGGCTTTACACCAACCTGTTACAAAACTGGATTAGAATCAATTCAAACAACAAAAACGGAATTTCCACGTCTGGCTTCAATAGGTAGCAACGCTATCAAAGAGGGTATAGGAGCTTTTTTATTACCTTTTTTCTCCTTTCTTTCTCTCTTTCTCTTGAACACTTCCCCATCCACCCTCCTTTCACTCCTAATATGTGAGCATGTTCCATGTATAATGCAGCAAAATACCACCTAGAACTGAAACTGTAATGCAAGGACTGACTTAAAGCTGAGTCTCTCCGTGGGCTCAGGACGACAGCACAAAGAAAAGAACTGGACAGAGTACTAACATTATTTTCACAATAAGCAAAAGTAGAAGACATTAAGGTCGTGTAGTGGATGGCCTCTTTATTCTTTTATTCATGTTGCTTTTTCACATTGGGATGCTAAGAAATTAGATGATGTTATATACAAAAATAAAAGTACCAAACTTAAGTAAGAGTAGCCAAGCTCTAATCAGGCTAACAGGATACAGTAACATGAAGAACATAAGGGACAAGGAGAATAAATTAAACCTTTTACTTGCAGAGATCTGTAAGTCAATCTGACTGCAGACAGATACATCTGTTATCTCATGTAGAATAAATTTGTCTTACACACATTTTACCTTACACAGACACACACACTAAGATGGATTTGAACTAGTGATCGTAACAGCTCTGCTATAAGGTGGTCTTCCCCAGCTCTGACTCAGACTTCATGATGTGCCAATTTGCAAATGCTTTTAAAACTTTTCTGAAATTTATCCTATGAACTTAGAGGAATTAGGTATCAATTGTCTGGTATGTTTATAGCCTGTCAGTGTTCTCTCTAAAGAACACCCCTAGAATCCATTAATTTAACAACCACATAACTTGGTTTATCCCAGTTTACCTGCTTGTTTATTTATTGAAACTGACTCCTGTGTCTGAAAACTTGTCAAGGACAACCCCTATAGATACAAAACTGAACAAGGTGAAGTCATTGAATGCCAGCCTTTTTTTTTTTTCTTGAAATTGTTTGCTAGTGTCTGCACAGGAAAAAGAGAGATGCCACCATGCAAGGATGCTGGTCCCTTAAGTCACAGAGCTGCTCACAAATAGCTGAATATGGCTACTGTGAAATATTAGTCACTTCACAGCTCCAAACACACACCTGAAATACTACCCAAAAAAAAAAAATGGGGGGGGGGGGGGGGGGGGGGGGGTGCGGTCCCTGAGGCTACATCCTCTGTTCAACAGGGAAACAAACCACTTTCAATACTATAAAAAGGTCCCCACGTCTTTTCTCACCCAAATCAATATACAAATTTTCCACTAGACTGGAAAGACTTTTTCTCCCTGTAAGAACCTCGTAAAACATGCTGTGTTCGTAATATGTTTAAAGGTTAAAAAAAAAAAAAAAAAGAAATAAAAAGTCTTTAAAGTGTGTTAAGGAGGTTATGGAGGATCACTTTTAAATGAATTTCCTATCTGAGAAGAAATAATGGAAATGATCCAAACTCCTCTTCGTACTTCTCAGAGCCCCAAAAATCTCTCATTGCCTTGGAAATCCTGCTATAAACCCACCTCAATCCTGCTCAGCCTCACACTTTGTTTAATCTGACTACTTTCACACTTCCCTTTAAACTTTCACTCTGCAAATCTGATTTTAGCCTGTAGTGGGATTTGCAGGAGTTGAATGCAAGAGATGTGCCTCCGATGTGGAGCTTTGTGTAACCGCATTCAGCGATAAATCCTTGTGAAACCACCGAGCCTGACCAATAGAAACGAAATTAATTATAGCGCTGTTTAACATGAGTATGTAGGTTTCACATCTCCAAAGAATATCTCAGTAACTATTTTAATGGGGGGGGGTCATCATTATTCAGCGAGGTATGTGACAGCATGCTCTATGTGGTTTAATCATTTAAAAAGAAAGGTTTCATCAACTGCAAAGGCAATTTTCATGTTTTCTATAGAAAATGTTTCTTTGCTACCATGAAATAAAGAGGACAACAGAAAACATCAGAAAGAAAAAGGAAAGCTCTTTTCATCACCTTTAAGTTCCTGCTGTGTATTGGGCATTTAAGTAGAAATGTCCTCTTTTCCCAAAGAGAATTTTAAATGCTCTTCTTAACTGAGCATGCATTAGGCTTAATCAATAGGCAGCCAGGGATCAAACCTTCAAAACCTAGCAGCACCCAGCAGCTCTCATTATGACCTGAACACCCACTTTATCAGATGTTCAAGCAACCAGAACAATTTTGGGACTTGAGATTGACCCTTTTAATAGGCAAAAGACAATGTTTTGTAGAAGCATAATTTTGTACCCCCTACCATTCTGCTGTGGAGACAAAGCTGTCTTCAATCCTGGACCCTAAAAAGAGGTTCACAAAACTTAAAATAGATCAAATTTCTTTTGTGGTGTTGTTCCCAATCCCCAGCAGTTGTAAGCTATCACATTTCACTTTCAGAATGGCAAGAAACACTGAGAGCTTCTTCTATTCCCACTCTTCAATGTACAATCATTTTTTTGATCAAAAATGTGCTTTACGTTTCCCACCTCATGAAAATGTGATTGTGACAAGTCATACATCTTCTTACACAAAAAAAAAAAAAAGAAAAAAAAACCAGCATACAGACACTAATAAAAGTCATCACAAAACCTGGCTAAAATCTACAAAGATTAGGACAATGCTGATATATTTAATTATAAGTTTTGTCAGGACTTCCCCACAAGTTTCATAGCAGACCACAACTAGAAATGAAAATAAAGACATCATCTCTCCTCAGTGACAACTCCTTCACTGGATTCCACAGCAGCTAGTAAAGGAGGGTATCTGAAAAGCTGTATCTTACAAGGAAATAGTTTGAAACAAATTGACGCAGTAACTTTTGCACTGGATGAGAAGAGAAGGAGAGTTAGAGCCAACTGAGACAGAAGACATACAGACATGGCTGGATGTTGGCAAGCAAAGCACTAGAGGAACAGGGTGACAATGGCAAGGCAGAAGGCAAAAACAGCCTGAGAAGTGACATGACATTCAGTACTCCTAACTATCACATCTTAAGAGTCTCATATTGGGCTATAAGCTGAGAATGTTATTTTCTTTATTTACAAGGATGTTAACAACAACCACAAATCAGTCTCTCTGAAATATCAGATAACAGAGATAATCAATACAGGAAAGTCCTTAAGGAAGTAAATAATGTAATCTCACAAGTCATATTTGAGTAGCATACAGCAAACAAGGCACAATCCAAATACTCATTAAAAAGGGTTGCCAAATAGTGAGATAAAAATGATCTGTTCTGTGCTAGGAGAGGCACGGGTGCTCCAAAAAGGAAAAAAACAAGGAGTACAGGACAGATTGTGGAACACTAACACACACGTTAAAAAATAAACAAACTCAGACTGTGTAAGAAACAATGCTTCTTCTGGCATCACCATAGCATCTCCTGGCTTGATACAAACCCTAGTTCATTCTTTTGAAGTGTGCTAACTCATTAAAAGCAGGACTGAAACTTGCCTCCTCAATCCATTGTCTCTATGCACTTGTAAATGTGTTGTTTTGTGTGGGGGTCATTCCAAAGCAGCACCAGATGAGAATATTCTCCATTAATAGCATTAGTCAAAGATAACAGCACTGAGGCAGCTCTTGGGCCCTTCCGGAGCGCCAAGATCAGCACATTTCAAACTTCTGAAACAAGGTGCACATAGTTGGCACCAAGTTGCTCACTGCCCTCTTTGCACATACATTCACGTTTGGTATTTGCAGGAAGGACAGGTCACCCCTGGAGTCAGTACTTGCAGAGACCAGCTCTGTTTTGTACTATCTACTTCTACTTGCCATAGTACACTTCCTTCTACAAAGAAAGAACTGTTTCCCAGCCCCCTCTCCTCCCTTTGTACTACTCTCACCTACAAATTAGTTAACAACAAATCCCACTTGCCTTGCGTGCTGTTGTAACCATCTACAGAAATACCTTCTCTCAAATGGCATCTACAGTTTTTGAGAAAGACTGGTCAAACATGGGCATACTCAAACTAGGAGACTGACAGTGGTCCGGAAAACCCTTTCATCATAAGAAAAGGAAATTAACCAAAAGAAACCAAAACTAGGCTGCTTTATTCTTCTAAACTGAAAAAGATAGTTAACAGGATTGCTTGTAACTATGACAAGCACATCAGTCCATTTTCTTTTTAAGAGGAATGAAATCAATTAACAAATGGGATTTTATGGTAGTTTACAGAGACAATCAAACTCAGTGGTCTCCTCCAATAATATTTCTAAGCTGTCCTGGCTGCTGTGTTTGTGTGTTAAATATGTCTATCTGTTAATATTAATTAAAAAAAAAAAATCTCTTAAGTGTAAAACCTTATATATATATGGGAATGGAAACACAGTCTTACTGGACTTCCAATTATCATAATTACTGTAATTGGTTCAAGGAACCTTATTATGGCCTCAGTGACACATAGTGGTAGCTCCGCTGACCTTTCCAGGCAAAGGGAGGGGATGCCCCATCCCTGCAGGTGTTCAGGACCAGGTTGGACGAGTCCGTGGACAACCTCATCTAGTGGGTGGCATCCCTGCCCATGGCAGGGGGTTGGAACCCGATGGTCTTCAAGGTCCCTTCCAACCCAAGCTGTTCCATGATTCTACGCGGGAGCTAGAAAGCAGGTTACAAAGCGGGGTGCCAGAACAGAGATTTTGGCAGGAAGAAATTATCCTGTCTTCAGAAATAAATTCTGTATCAGACTCTGACATTCAACACTTCAGTTGCTGAAGACTACAGACTTATGCTTAGAAACGTGGAAAACACAACAACTTTATGAGTGCTCTGGAATGTTGTCAGCTTCATGTTTTAGACGAAGTGTGTGATTCTAGTGTTATTCTGAACAATAAGCAAAAGTATCTGTGATACATTACTTCCCTTATTTGCCATTTCAATTCAAGTACTAAAAGCTATGTCAAGTTGAACAAGTAATCAAACATTAACTCCTGTAAAAAGTACTTCTACGGCTCTAGTCTTGAGAGATGAGCATAAACACTGCGCACTTAAAAATTTAATCTGTATATGCAGCAGAAAGCTAAACAGCAGAGCTTTCAACAGGTATTTCCTATAAGTGCAAATGCTTCAATAAGCATAACCAGGACTGTCTTAGATTGCCAGCGCATAACCAAAAGAGGGAATTAGAGCTATCCATTCCAGGTCATTACTCATGGAAGCCAGGGAAACTTCCTATTGCTAGAAAGAAACTGGTTAATGAAGAACCACCTTTTTGCCCTAGGAAGCATATATTCCAGCTGTTTCTCCTGCATTGTCAAAGAAAACTTTTTAGAACTGGAAGAAAAAAAAACACTGATACATCAACATATCTTCTCTGGACTGCACAATGCATATTTATAATATTACTTGATCTCATTTGAATGTTCAGGAAATCCAGTTTCCCCAGGCTTCAAATCTGTTCCCCCTTCATTGTGCTGAACAGAAGCACAGAACTGTTTGTTCATCGGCCTGTTTATTATTAGAATGTCTGCTGTAGAAGGGGAAAACATCCAGAAGTCCTCCCAGCTACAATTTTGTTCTGAAGTCACAGCAATAGCAGGCAGTATTTAACACATTTGAATGTCATCAAGATAATTTGCCATAGAATAAAGAAACTAAGCAAGTAAGAGACAGGTACTGAGACATGGTTCTCCAGGCTTCTCTCCTGCACAAACAAAGGACAATTTGTTCATACTAATGTAAATCCTGTGTTGCGCCCAAAGACATTATTCAACTGTGAAATTTTTTCATCATGTTTCAACTCTGTCTTCATAAATGTTAAAATAACAAACTGAATGAGGTCTTTACTTAGTGAGAACAGGAATTATATTTCAACAGCCACATGTGAAGCAGTGACATACCTGAATCCTGTTGCTTCTGCTCAGTAAGCTCATTACATTAGCCACAGCACACCCTTAACCTCAGGGCTTGCTAAAATGTCTTTTAAATTTTTTTTTAGAACATTTTTCTTCTTATTTTGTCATTTTTCTAAAATCATCAAAGGGAACACTTCTCCAAAAAAGAAAGTTTGTGCGCCATTTTTTGGCTTCCCTCCTCTGTACAGAGCAACTTAGATCTCAAAAGCCTACATAAAAGATAAGCTTCAAGTTTCAATTCTCTGTAAAGGAATAGAGTAGGTGACCTCAAGAAACCACAGGTTTTCCTCTTTCTGTTGAAAAGAGGAAACAAATTCATTTCTGTAGCTACCATCAAATTAAAACAAATACAAAACAAAACAAAAAACAACCAAACAAACAAACAAAAAAAAACACAAAGCCTTGTGAACTGAAACATCAGAAGTTCAGAGATGAGAAATACCATTTGCCCTGTACATCTACCAACAATAGCCCCACTTCAGCAGATTACAAAAATACATCAGTCATTTATTCTGAGTGAATAACGCTCACAGGATGATGACTAACAAAATAAGTGAGGGCAATGAGCGAACTAAATTAGATCAATTATGTGCCAAGAATTGCCAAGCTTAAAGGACTGATAATCAACAACTGCAGGCAGAATTGGTGGGAACACAAGTGCTAGGTGTTCAACACAACTTAAGAAGATCAAGCGTTACTTTCCATATTGGTTGAAGTCAAGAATCTCAACAAGAAAAAAGTATAGGTAGTTCCGAGAAGAGTCATGAACAATACAGTCAGGCAACAATGGTGCTCCATCTACTGTGGAGGTCCTATTTTGGAGAAAAAATGATAACAAAAAACCCAGCATGACATCACATGTTATAAAGCTGCTCAAGTGATGCTTTGTTCTTAATTAATAGCTTCATTACAGAACACAAGCTAGTAGAAAAAAATAATAGCACACATATCCCTTGAGGGATGGCTTGAAAAAAATGAGGAGAAGGCTCCAGGAGACTTCAGCGGCCTGCCCGTGCCTAAAAGGGGCTGCAGGAAAGCTGGGGAGGGACTCTGTGTCAGGGGGTGTAGGGATAGGAAAAGGGGTGATGGTTATAAACTATAACAGGGGAGATTTACATTAGATATGAGGAAGATATCCTTCCCTCTGAGGGCGGTAAGGCCCTGTCCCAGGCTGCCCCGAGGAGCTGTGGGTGCCCCATCCCTGGCAGTGCCCAAGGCCAGGCTGGATGGGGCTGGGGGCAGCGGGCCCTGCCCATTCCATGGCAATGATCCCAGCTGAAGCACCTAAACATGAACACATACGCAGATTTTATTTTTTTTTTTTTGAAGTAACACTTTTACTGAAGTTTTAATACTTTCTTTCTTTGTTTAGGTTAATTCAGATTTAACTGAGTCATAAATGATTGTTTAAGCACACATGCCCATGCACCATACGCAAAAATGCTTGCATACTAAATTCTACCTTTAAAGCTGAAGCCATCCCAGCCTGTAATGCACTAAAATTATGCTCAAGCACGTTACATTCATTAGAAGATTAAAACATGTCTTATTTATTCCTTTTATATTGAAACTTTCAAAACAAACAAGTAAGGTAAATTGAAAGAAACAGAAAATTCTAATGGCTAGCCATGAAAATAACCAGGAATTTGAATGCTACAAATACCAAGTGATTGTGACCTTAAATAAAGGTAAGGCTGCCAACTGCTGATGATTTATATCATCATAATTGAAATAAATTGAAATTTATATCATCTGCACTGACAGAAATAAAAGACAGTCAGAAGGACAGAAAGAAGCAACCAGGCTAAGACTAGAAAAATCTGGTTTGGGCAGAAGTTTCTCATGGGAGAAAGGACAAACCCAATGCTCAGCCCAACGTTATGTTTTACATGTAAACACACTTGCAAGTTCCTGTTCTGTGTATTTCCAGGGTTTGAAACAGTCTGCCTTAGGAGTCATGCAGGCTAGAAACATATACCCCCTGAGAATACAGGCCTGTGTATTTTAAGTAATTTTCAGTGAATCAGTGCAGGCTAGAGAATGAATCAAATCTGTATGCCTTATCTGTAATGTGCAAACTCTGGTTGAGTATTTTTATAAATTGGGTATTCCAGTTCATTTCATTAACCAAGGATTTCATTTGTAACAGCACGTCAACGTAAAGGAATGCAAGCAGAATTGGTTGGGTACCAGAAGAAATCTGGCATGGTTGCATGCTCTCACTTCATCTTTTTGGACTGTTCACTGAAAAATTAATGTGCCCATAACCACCTTTGATGATTATAAAGATGTCATTTACTTGGTCTAAAATAGATGTCAGAATATACATTGTCTTGATGACAGCAATAAAGAAATCAAAAAAAAAATCACTTCAGTAAAAAAAAAAGTGATGAAAATTGCTATGAAATTCCCATTACTTCTGGACTTCTGATAAAAATCATGACCTTGGCAATCAGCACATCTGACCCAGAAGCAACTGAAGTATTAACTAGGCCAATAGTAAAAAGAAATTGGCACTAATATCAACAGGAAATCATCAGGGAAAGTACTGCAGACTGGACTGTATTTACCGATTAACCCCACAGAACTGGCATGTGATGCAACCTAGACTTCTAAAACCCTAAAGAAATTTGGCAGGGACAATCTAAGGTTTGTTCTTTTCATAGCAATACCTCCATACTCAGTGCTGTATGCTGCGTGGTGTGTTACAGTTTTAAGGAAGGAAACTTCTGAACAGCATATTAGAGAGCCACAGTGTCCCCTTTTATTAACAGGGGTATGAACCAGGGTCAAAGTTAATCCCCTGCCCCGCTTTAGCTATGGTGATGGTTTCATCCCACCTGTGGATGTGCCTTAGTGCTACAGGGCATGACAATGTACACGTTTGTGTTCTCTCTGACCTCTCCACTGCTTTATTTTCCAATTTAAACATGAAATTGTGTAGTCTCTAAAACCATCCATCTCTAAAAGATACTACAGAATGCTAAGTACTTGCAGATTCTCCTATGTGTAGCAGTTCATGACTAGTCCCAACAACGCAAATCATATGTTTCCACTTTTTTTCCCCGCACCACTATTACTATTTTCCCTCTTCTTACCACAATATCCTCCTCTAAAAATAGGTCCAAACCTACAGGTTCTTGCCTTCAAGGTACTTTGTCTGTGTATATGAAAGGTCACCTTTTCTCATAAAATACAAGCTTTGCATCTATCGCCTCATGGAGCAGAGCCTAGTGTGAGCAAAGCACAAAAGGGTCTCACTACCACAGCACTGTCCACAAAACTTTCCAAATGTGACAGCCACATTTGTGACAGACAAAATGAGACTTCTCTTGGACACGGACTCAACACAGAAGGAAAAAGAAACAGAAGCAGTAAGTTACTGCAAAACCTCTTTTAAATTCAAGCCTATAGTTACGAACTGTACATCACAAAGTTCCTCCTGTACCTGAATCTTTTTGCCTGTATACTGTGAAGCTGTGCACAACCACAGATATCACAATAAAGTGACAATTCTGGTATAAATACAAAGGTAACAAACCACAAAAGATTTCTGAGGTTGTTATTACCTGTTTATTTATTACTCCTAACTGTATTCTACTTTTTGTAGGATACCGGGAATCATTGTCGTTGGCACTAGCGTATATTTTTCTTGCATGGACAGAGGTAATAGAAAGGATTTTGTGTACTGCTTTCTTGCCGACAGCATCAGACCTGAATATGCTAGAGAAATATGCTTAAAGAAATCAACTGTAGAAATGCAAAAAAGATTGACAAGACGTAAGCCCTATCTAATGCGAAACATGTATATACACATACACATGAATACTAACTAATGGCTCTTCACAAACTGGAATTCAGGCTCAAAACATAAGAAAGGAGGCATCCACCACCTTGTACTGCTCCTGCACTGCCAGAATCTAACACATTCATTAAATAACATTTTCTTCTTCAATTCTTATCATTAAAAGAAAAGAATGTACCACAGAATTGTATAACTTCTATCTACATCGACAGCAATACCATTAAATAAAAACCTGTTCTTCCCATTTTACAGAAGACTGAGACACCACGGATATCTGAGAAAACTGTTCATTAGAAAACAAAGTTTACGGCTGAGCTGGGAACAGGAAGCAGCGGTCTAACCTCAATTCAAGCACATCCGATGTTGAGGAGGCATGGACTGGGAAATAAGAAATCTGTGTTTGTACTTGTGATCAATTATGGACGAGTAATATAATAATGCTTTGTGATAACACACTAACAAGTTGAATTGCTAAGTTTACCCACTTACCAGCCTTTCACACCCTTGTCCAGCTCTCCAACAACTAAGCAGAAGTTATCAATGGACATACAATAGGCATTACAGCTGGCCCACAAGAAACCAGTCAATCACCTGCACGTATTTTACACATATAAAAGCAATTTAGGACCGTTTCATTTTCCTTCCTCATCCTTTTATGCAATGCTTCTCATTTCCAAATTTGATCCCATGGGGAGGCATGCATATGTGACTCCTGGACTACTGAGCCAACTCCAAGGCTCAAGAAGATGGCAACTGTCCCTCAGTCTGCAGGTGACCCAGCATGTTTCTTGGCTTGGTTAGGAACTCTGACCTCTCCGCCACAGGCCTATTGAAGTCCTAGAATTTTGTAAGTAACAAGAAATTCAAGACAAATTAAAAAAAAAAAAAAAAGATTTCTCAAATATGAGTGACCTATTGTCTCACTTTTAAAGGAGCAGCCTTCGGTGGGGGGGCTGTCTTTTAAAACACACAGACTGACAGCCTGTAACTAAAGCTATGTCTGGGTACAAGCTTTTTATCAGACAATGAAGGTTACATGCAGCAAACTCGGCTCCCTCACCTTCTTTTCTCCCCAAAGTGAAGTGACAAAGAGATTTAGGTTGATGTTCTCAAAGTCAGAGGTTTGTACAAGATCAGGGAACAAACACTTGCTGTATATGAATGAAGAGACATCAAACATATAGTCCTTATCCAGTCAGACAAGGAATCTTATAAAGGCCTCAAAGGTTTTTCAGAACGAAGGCTTTCCATTTCACCCTGCTTGTGAAATAGAGCTTTGCTAAACAAACAGAACCACGTACAGGAGTGTTCTTATTCAGAATGATTTTAATGGCTAATTTGTCTTTGGAAAGTTGTAACACAATATTTACTGATACAGGCCCTTTGGAAATAAAAGCCCTTTTTTCACGGCACAACACTACACCAACTGACTGATACACAGCATTCAGAATCGGCACTGCTGCACATTTCTGAAGCATTTGATACCATCCCTCGGTTAAATATTCCCATGCAAGAAATGTATCTGTTCTTGGCAATACAGCAGGAAAGCTGTAAGGACAGCAACGGGATTTATGCCCTTATTGCACATTCTAGATATTTCTAATGCTGACATTCTGCTTCCATTGAAATGCAGGGGAAAAAATGTCCCACCTTAAGCAGGCATTGAACCATCTTTCTGGTACACTACGAGAGCTCTGAGGTATACAGTTAAATTTCCTTATTTACAGAATTAAGTATATTTTAAATGTTTTCTATTCCTTTTATTTCCTTAAGGAAACGAAAGTGGTGATACGGGTGTGCCAATGCTAAACTGGGCCAAGAGTATGCCCTGGCACAAAGATTTCATCCCAAATTGCCCCGAAACATTTACTGTGAGGCTTCCCACCCCTCAGGCTGGGAAGGAAAGACTGGCTCTGAAACTAAACCAATTTGAAACGCATCCGCTTCCTTCTAAATATAATGAACGGCTCAAAAACTTCTGACGAGATGATACTTAGGCCCATCAGCACCACAGAATTTGAAGGTTAAGAAAAAGCAAAAACCTTCCCAGTGCACCTGCATGAAGCCTCGCTGTGCCGCGCATCCCTCCATGGATGCGGTGCCCTCCGTGGCAGCCGTAACCATGGCTTGGCACCCTTCCTCCTAGGCACCATGCACCCAGCAGCTTGAAGGGAACACAGTCCTTGATATAAGCCCCTAGAAAAAGATTCAGATTCTCAGCACCTGCAACAATGTACAGAATTCACAATTTCTGGGATGAGTTGGAAAAACAATCTGATGCAGGTCGTTTCAATCAATTTACAAAAAAAATGATCAATTTACAATAAATCAATTTACCAAATAGATTTGAAATGCCTTCTCAACATTTTCCATTGGAAAAAAAAAATGTTTTCTATACTAAAAAAAGTTTCTGTAAGAAAAGGGCTGGAAAGACAAGATTTAGCAACCTACCTAGAAGCAAAAATCATGGATGGCAACATCTAAAAATGCCTGTAATAAGGGATGTTTTCTCTCCGGAAACTTTGCCATGCAAACCTGTCCTTTCTACATTTGTGGGCAGTGTATGTGGCCAGCCAGCCCCCTGCCAAAACTCTCAAAGAACAGACTGCTCAGTTCACAGAAGGGAGCAGAGCAGAGAATGAAGGGTTTGTTTCCTCCAACACACAGCACTTCCAAACACCACCACCCAAAAGGCAATTTGCAAACAGCTGACACTAACACCAGTGAAGGGTTTATTGTTTCACTTAACCACAATGTCATATCAGTAATGTGGTATGAAGTTATCAACAAGATTAATTCATCCAGCAATGCAGAAGTTTAACCTCTAAGGAGTAAGCAATCCTGGTTTTTGGGGTTGGTGGTGGTGGTAGTTTTGTGTTGTATGGGTTTTTTTTGTTTGGTTGGTTTTTTTAATGTCAAACAACAGAGCATAATCCTGATTCTACAAGTCTAAATGAGATAAATGACATTTTCTAAATGAGAGCGACTTCCCTGTTGTTCAGGAGAATCAATCTACCTCTGTAAGCTTCAGATTACCTTCAGGTATATGTCAAACTGCAAACACCAGCCTGACATTTAGGATAAACACAAGGAAGGCAGCAAGCACTCCTCTTCAGACATATGGCTATAGTGAATATGCACAGAGGTAAGAATCCACATCAATCAAAACTATTTTTTTTAATAAACTGCAAAATAGGTAGAAAAGATAATTGTATCTTAAGCCTTCATCCATGGATCTTGAATCATCTAGTTAGCTCATCCTATTTAAGCTGTCACACCAAAAAAATATTACATGCCAATCCATCTTTAAAGGAATTTATTTAAAAAAACATACACATGTACTTCCTGCTGAGATTCCTAACGGGCTTCAAGAAATGTTTGCCCTCCTGCTACTCAGGCAGAACCTACGGCAATAGCCAGCATAATACCAAAAATGAAAAGGGCCGTGCTGGACCCGTGTGAAGAGCTGGGCCAGTACCTCACCTCTGGCCTTGTGGAAAGCACAAGCCAGGGGAGAGGAACACCATCAAAGAAAATCCCCTTGAAGATTTCTCTGTGTTCAACCATTTCCTCATCAGGCATGCCTCAAGCTATTTCCCACTCAGTTACTCACCAACTTCGAATGGATTTCTGCTCAAAACCACCCCTACTCGTTCCTTCAGTCTGTGTGAACTTCCAGCACCCACAGTATCCCCAAAACTCCAGTGGGGTGAAGATCCACCTCTCCTGTTTGCATTGAGCCCTGTCTCCTGCAAGCTTCACCTGAGGTCACCCAGTTCTTAATCTCTAAGCAGCCATCAGTAACTGATTCCTACCAACCCTCCTCATGAAGCTTGTAAAATTTATTGATTGACTTTTAACACATTACTAGCAAATCACCGTTGTGTTTCCCAGCCCAAAGTGTCCCACCCTGCTGACACATCTCTCAGACAAAAGATCTTGCACACTTCTGGTTGGCTTATTGCCGTTCTCCGGGCTGTTTCCACCCACACACACTGCACGACAGTGGACAAGCATGGCACACAGCATTCAATGAAAGGGTGACATCGGTATATCAACTGGCAGCGATGCTCTGTCCTGCTCTCAACTCCCCTTGAATAATTCCTAACATTTAAGTTGATGTTTCGCTGCTGATAAATACTGACTGGATATTTTTTATGGAACTATCCACTGTAACTTCAAACTCTTGTTCCCAAATGGTAACAATCAATTCAGAGATGAAGGCAGAATTATTTTTCTCCCCATGGACATCCTTTCCATTTATTTATACAATTTAATCTGTCATTTCAATGACAGTCACTTTCATAAGGTCTTCTCCAGCTCCTCCTTGCCAGCTCGTATCTTTAGTACCCCCTAAACAACTCACTAGCATCAGTAAATTTTCTGATCCCATACGCAAATGTTTTTTCTAGGTCATTTAATATTCCTATAATGAACATCAGAGATCCTGGTGGTATGCCAGTGGTGAATTCCTTCATCTCCAAGAACTGACCGTATACTCTCAATCCTTGTCCTTGTAACTAATCAATTATTTGTCTGCACAAGGATTTCCCCTTTGAAGTCCCAGCTGCCTAGTTTCTTTAAAACACACTGGTGAGGATTTTGGCCAAAGGGTCTTGATACACAAGACCCTTCTCAACAACTACCACCACCTGCTGCCCATCAGCCATCTCAAACAAGAGGATCCATACAGCCAGTAGTCCTCAAGGGACAAATACACTAAACGACACCTGGTAAAGCTGTATGACTGTGCTCTACAACATTAAAATATTGTGTTTAGTCTCTGAAAGTCTTCCGAAGCAAGATTTTTTGTACATTTTACCCTAAATCAGCGCAGAAGCGAGTGACTCATTTTCTCAGGAAGTTCGCTAATGGATATCCTCGCAGAACGCTTTGATTACTTCTGAGAGCCATCACATACAGTTCAAAGCTTACATGTAAAATGTTTCACAAATTACAAAACATGTCACTCCATAAGCTTAGGGCACGTTGCTTTTGAGGGATTTTTTTTAACCTAATTTTTATCACTTAACACCTACTGACTTTGAATTAGAAAAAAACACACCACTATGGATGACCTGTAGTGTCTGCAAAAGGTGTACGCTACTACATCTGTTAGCCTTTTACAGGCCATAAGGGACCAAGAAGAAATGTTTTCTAATCTGTTTGGGCAACTTCAGAAAGATTTATAAATCTTCATGATATATTGACTTCCACAAAAACTTCTCTGCCTTGAAATAAGCCAAAACTAAGCAAACAAAATCAAGGGCCATCAGGTTGCCCTCCCCTTCCTGCCAGTGCCTAAAGGGGGCTGCAGGACAGCTGGGGAGGGACTCTTTGTCAGAGGGTGTAGGGACAGGAAAAGGGGGAATGGCTTTAAACTAAAGGAGGGGAGGGTTAGATTAGACATTAGGAAGAAATTCTTCCCTCTGAGGGCGGTGAGGCCCTGTCCCAGGCTGCCCGAGGAGCTGTGGATGCCCCATCCCTGGCAGTGCCCAAGGCCAGGCTGGATGGGGCTGGGGGAGCTTTAAGGGCCCTTCCAACCCAAACTGTGCTGTGACCCTGTGATTGTATCATATATGTATCTATGCACACAGACAGCACATGCATGTAAGTGTGTGTGATTACACCAACATAAATTGACAGGCAATAAACACTGAACCTCAGATTACTTTCAAGTCGAAAAATATACTTGGACTACCCGGTTTATTGAACAGCGGTTATAAACCAACACTACACAGGCAGTTTTGTCATTGCATATTCCATCACAATCCAACTTTTTGATTACCAAACCTCTTGAGCTGTTTTCAGTTCCACGTTTTAACTTTCATGCCTCACATGATAAGAAGTGCCATTCAAAGGAAAACAAGGAAATCCCTTCATGGCAGGCCAGGTCACAGCGCGCACGATTACCATCAGTTAATACAGTCAGCCTCTTTCCGTAACAGTTTTCTTGTGCTAAATGCAACATTTCTTCTGTTGATAAAAATGTGTAAATCATTGTCTCTCCTCCAGAAAGAGCCTTATTCCAAGACAACAGAACAAACATTTGGTTTTGATATTTTAGATATCATACAGGAGACTGGAAACTTCACAGCAATCAGCATCTAATCTCTTTTCATGCAGAATAACATGCTAAATCCATTATTTAAACATTACATCTGCTTAAATAAAAGCAGGATGTAACGTTTCCTGCTGCCCATTAATTTTACATATGCAAAAGGACCATATCGTCAAAACAACTCATCCGCGTGTACACTTGTGAGCATGGATGCACGTATACATATATATATATATGTATGTATGTATATCACCTCAGAAAGACCTACTTTTCTCACCTTTCACAGTACAACTCATGAAAAACCAGTGGACTTAAAAATTACCACCATAAAGACTGAGTTGCTGAGACTCTGTCAACACTGGCTGTTTCAGACTGGATAACAGTTGCTAATTTTCAGCTGTCTGCAACACAAAACAATCTTTCAAATAGCTGAAAGATGAAGTCTCTATCTGTTTTTATAATGCTGTCTTATCTGGTTATACCTTACTACATTTTTTTTTAAATGTGCCATACAGCAAGCTTCCTTAGAGAAAAGGTAACGCCTTTTCCTCCATACACAAAATGACCAAAATATACTTTCCCTCCCCTAACGTGACTTCATTAAATGAATGTTCCCTTTCTCAATGAAGCAAATTATAATCAATCCACACCTGGCAGTGTTTAGTTAATCGTATAATTTTGAGTTGAGTGGCTCTGGTCACCAGCTCTTTCACCACCCCTCCCTTTTTCTGAAGCAGATTTTTATTATATTCTTATATTATCTAAGGGAGCAATAAATAGGATCCATTAAATAAATTTGCTTGAGACATTTATATGAAATTTGAAAGTTTAATGTAACTGCCAAAAGCTTCTGGAGTGCTGGCAGAATTAATCTTAATACTCATTACATTTATAGATTCAAATCAAGCCTGCGGACGTCAGCATAGGTGCCGCTGCTAAGAAATAAGAAGTTTCCAGGAAATCTGTAAGTAAATTTAAAGTGGTTGCCAGCTTTGGAGAGGGAAGATTTAAAAAATGATGTGATGGATGTGATCTATATGCCAGGAGATGCAGCACTAAACACACTTATCGCTATAATTCTGGGGATGCTTTCTCCAATACAGGTTTTTATAACACAACAGAATTAGAGATTAAGCTACATACTTCAAGCCTAGATTTTTATTTATTATTTTTAATTAGAGGTTGCAATTCATTGGACAGCCATCTCCAGCTGTGAGATCATTCCACGCCTGATAAGCAGGAAAAATCTAATTCTGCTGCAGTTTCTGCCTCCGAGTGTAAGCAGTGGCTTTAGTTTGGGGGATGGAGGAACAAGAGAGTGAGTTTTGGAGTACATTTATTACATTTGGTAGAGTGCACCTGAGCTTAAAAAGTATGTGGAAACTAATGAAAAATAATGAAAGTAACATTAAACAACATAACCACAGAACTATCCACTTTGCTACCCACCCCACAGCTGAGCCAGACTGGTGGACAGGAGAGGCACTTCTTGGAGCACACATCTTGTGGAAGTGTTACCTGAGGACAAAGCCAGACACTTGAGCGTCCAGCTGGAGCCTGCTCCACAATGTCGTCTTTATCTATAAATACCGTAACAGGAAATATTTGCCAACTGTAGCTTGCAATTAGAGCCAGGAAGAGAGCAAGAGAGCTCTCAGTATCCATCAACACAACGGAGGTATAAAATCAAACAAAAAGCAACCGTAGGTCAAACATTTTGTTACATTTGAGTTTCAGTATTTCTGCCATCACTACAATGACAATTTATCCAAGTCACTCTAGAAATGACAGGCCTGTAATGCACCAAGTCAGCACCAAGTTTTCCCACCAATGAAACACGAGCTTCATTTATCCATGACAGATGCTAACTTGAAACTGTTGTTGAACTACAATATAAACGCAAACATAAAGAGCAGGTGAAAGAACTTCAAGTTATGAGAAGGGTGAAAATGGAATTTGCTGCGTATAATTCCACCTAGAAACCTCCCTTGCAGCACAAGTACTAACTACAGATAATGCAACACTGCGATCCATCTGGAATTTGAAAACAATAAGGTTAAGCATGGCACAATAAAAAAGTTTTTTTCTGACTGAAAATACAACTGGCTGAAATGAGTTAAAATTCACAGAAAATCTCCTGCATAGCTGGGTAGGAAGTTGGGGTGACATGGGGTGACAAATGACAAATCAGGCTTTTTTCCTTTTTTTTTTTTTTTCATAGCTAGAACAAGAAGTTAATTTTAAATGGTAAGAGCAAAAGATTGATAAAGTATTTTTGACTAAAAAAAATACAGAACGTAAAGGGGGTCACCACCCTTCGCACACCCACATAATAACGACAGAAAGGACCTGAAAAAAAAAAAAAAAAAAAACGTAATTTATAGAGGAAGATACAACTGCTAAGACATGATTTCTGTAATCTTATCTCTTTGCTCTCAGTTGCCAGCTATGGACTAAGACCTCCTCTCTCAATAAAGCATTCAGAGTGGTATCAGTTATGGACATGCTGCCTACAAATGCAAATTCTGGGAAGTTGAGTCCCAGCTCCTAAAACACATTTCTGAAAACTCGAGCACTCTCCCTTGACTCCCTGGTTTTGATTGCCTGAACAGATCTGCTATTTATTATCTACAAATAAAGACAGCAGAATACCAAACTGAGCAACTGGTGACAAAATAATTCTGATAAAGTTCTTGTTGTTGTGTTTTGTTTGTTGTTTGTTTTTTACAGAAGCTTGTGAGAATGGCCGCCTCTTTGTAAAAGAATACAGAACAACCTGTTAAATTGACTGAGATGGTTCATATTTTAGAAATTGTTGATACTTAATGTCTAACAAAACATATATATATATGTATATATATTCAGAAATGGCTAACTTTTATATATATATATATATACATATATATGTTTGCCATTTCTGAATGTTCTGCCTTAAATTTCAGCTTATAAAAGGAAATTATAAATTTCAACTTATAATAGGAAAAATGGAATTAAAAAAAAACCTTAATACCTTCTCAGAATTCTGTGAGGTTTGAAATTTTGCCCAAGAGATTATAATTTAGATTTATTCTAGACAGTCTTTGCAGAATTATCTTAAATGCAAAATATTAATTGTGTTTCATCCAAAAAGTAAAGGAATTTATTGCCCAAGTAATACTTAGAATGTTAACCTGGCAGACAACCGGATCAACTTGTTAAATTTTATATACAAGCTCTCACTAATTCATGATGCTGAAGTGTTCCTGCTCTACACCTGCCACAAATCAGTCACGGTTTTCCACTAACATGTTGTTTTACTACCCTTTGTAACTGAAAGCACAAAGTACAATCATAAAATATGCACGGTGTTTCTCTTGCCTATAAGCAAGACTGAACATGTTCATTGGACAAAACTCGGAATAATACTTGTGAGTGTGCTAAAAGATTACTTTTCATTAAAAAAGAGTCTGCCTTCACGTTATCAATTGTTTCTAAAAAAAAAACCTGTCAACCTCAGATATATTTATATATCCCAGACAGAATCAAAAGCATTGAAGTTAATTAAGCACATTGATCAGCAAGGGAAATAGATATGACTATAGCGATCTTGTGCACTGGAATTAATTACATCAAGTTTTTGACCATACCACAAACAAAGCTCAGGATGTACTAATGAGATTATCAAGAACACAAACTGTAAATCTCGTATAACATTCAATAACACACATTCCCCACAGAGCAGCATTAGCAGCCTTTCAGGCAGCCACCTTACAAGCACATATTTAGATGTCACATTCAGAAAATTACATTATCCTTAAACATGAAACACCTACCTTTTCTCAGTGGTTCCAGAACAAGTTTATTTTACCAGTGAAACACAGAAATAGGTTCAGATTTCTGAATGGTACCATTCCTAACACTTTGTTTTTATCTGGTATGCTTCTCTGCCCTTTTCTCTCTCCCCTTCAGCAGGCTGTGCTCTCCACCACCAGGTATTTCCCCATTTAAAACACAACAGAGAACACCCTAATGCACATATGACAATCCACACACTCTTTGTTTCTGTCTGAATCATTTCCTTAATAGGTCTTTTCTCACCTCTGATTACCAGGAGTACTATGATTTTATTCACCAAAATTTAAATCATAATTTTTTCAAGAATATTTAAAATCAAAAATTTTTACTCCTTGTTTCTATTCTGTGTTTGATTTCAGCCTCCTACCATGGATCCTGCTATGCTCCTTTCTATGTTACTCAAGTCTGCCTTCTATTTTCCAGCATTTTGTTCAGTCTACACACTTCTTCGGTTCCTGTCACTGTAGTGTCAGGTAAGAGTCATCTCCACGGACATTTTTAGTCCAAAGACATCCAATCACTGGGATGGCCCTAAAATCAAATTCTAAGCGAACTGGTCAAACTACAGCCAATTAGCGTGAGTGCTTCTCCTGACAACTTTTGTAAAGATAGATATTAAAGACAAATAATCAATCTTTTAAAAAAGTGTCTTCCCTGAGAATCTGTAACAGTTAAAAAAATAGATCAAAGAACGCAGGAAAGCTTACCTTTCGATCCTGGATGGATACAGTCTCTTAAAAACCTCCAGCTTAACGTACTACATCCTTTCTGCTTTTCTGAGCAATCTTTTTCTTCTGTAACTTCCTGTCTTCTGCCTTGCTAGCTGCACTTTATTCTATGTATGTGCAAAGGAACCCAAGATGTTATCCAGAGCTGCTCGCTTCTACTCTGTCTCCACAGTATTCACGTCACTTGTAGCACCGAAGCTGCTGAGAAGCCAATGCATCAGCTCTGTGAAAGAGAAAGTCAAAATAAACCAGGGCACGCAGACCCAGCACAGGGTGATCAGCTTCATAGATCTTGATCGTGATGCCAGAGTGAGAATAAAACACACAAAGCTGCAATGATCAAGCACAGCAGTTTGGAGGTGCTAATGAAGAAATAACACAGCCTGTGAATACAGGTCACTTCTGAAAAACTGTTACACAAGCATGAAAACCTTCAGAAAAGAAAAGGGAAAAAAAAAAGAAAAAACAGAAGAGAAAGCAGGATCTGATACCAGATAAGCAATCGCAGAGGGTAAGCCGGATACAGAGCGCAGAACTTGTTAGCCTGAATGATACCAAGGGACGTGCCTTGTAAAACGATCAATACTCAAAGGCTCAAATAAAGGACTTGGTTGTCTTCCCTGCCCCCACAACCTGAAACAAATCTCCTCTGCTTCTAAACATTTCACACTGCCTGCTACAAAACCGCTCACATTTCTTTCTAGAATTAAAGTTCTGCTCAGCACACTGTTTTTCAGATGTGAACAAAAAAAAAGCACACAGTAATTACAGCTTAAAACCCTGTGTTTCTTCAATAAACCCCAACTGATATTAAACAGATGTCCAACAGCATACATCAAAATACAGAAAACACAACTGGAAAATTTCAGAGCTGCACCATGCAGTGGACACGGCAGCCTCAAGCTGAGCAACAGAGAGCTGCTGTACGAACAGGGAGAGAGGCTGGGGAGGAATTACACCAATATATATATGTACTTATTTTTTTCTTACAGTCATTTTTTCTTAATGAAAAACAAATCGATTTGCAACACTCTTTTCATAGATAAATGAGAAAAAGCCTTGGTCTAAACAGAGAGAGAAAAAGAGATCTACACAATTCTGTGACTGAAACATCATTACATGCCTTAGGAACACAAACTACAAGGAGTTTTGCTGGTAGAGGCGCAGGGCAGAGCAGTAGAGCTTCCTTAACAACACAGGATATTTCCCTTAAACAAGTATTCAACTTCCAAGATGTTTTACATCACAAATGTGCTAAAACTGCTATAAACCTTCAGTTGACACTCAGGAATATGACTTTACTTCTTTGTCACAGAAATGAGTAAATACTCTTTGAAAAAAAATAAATAAATAATGGTACATCCAGCAATCTGAGTATTTGAATCCCTAACTTTGAAAAATTCTTTGATACACGTGTTGTTTTTTTTAATTCTTTGTACAGAATGTGTGCGTACATATACAGGCATGTATCACCTCCGTGTCAAGCGTTTTACAACTCAAAGAGAAAGATGCTCTCCCCAAAAAGCTGCCTCTCCAAGACTCACTTCCCAGCAAGAAGAAATTCACCAATTCCTCTTCCTGTTATCAGTGCTATGAAAAAGGAAAGCCACCACAAATTGCACAGGCCCTTTCCCCCAGACGAGCACCACTTAGCCCACAGTTCCTACACCTCACCGGCAATCTTCCACTGCTCGTGTGCTAACATTAGTAAAATAGTTCAAGGTGAACACGAACTCTTAAAAATATGTCAAGGACTGGGGAGAAAAGGAGTATTAGAGAGGGAAAGCCATTATAGAAATGAAGAATAAAATCAAGTCAATTATGATTCTCAAATCGCAGGTCTACCAAACTGCCTTATTAAATTGGCCTGTAAGAAGAAAAACAAGCAGGGAAACAATTAGGAGAAATAGACTTTCCAGTAATTCTCCCTGAGAAAAAGGACTTGAAAGTCTCCTTTAATTCAGCAAAGATGAGAAAGCAAGCGACTTTTTCAATGCGCACTGGGTTCTGCACACGTTTGCTACTTATATTAATAGGCAGACAAAATTTCCTTCTGTTTTCCCAGCAAGCGTGTATGCATGTGTATGAGAGAGGAGAGACTGCAGCACTGAAGCTTTTGCTTGACATTTTTTTCATCTTCCCTATATTCACCCACCAAATCTCCCCCTCCAATCCATTTTTTCTTCTGCACCATTTTAAAGTAACTTTTAGCTAGTGCTCACATTACACCACTGCTACATATCTCAAAAATCATCCGAAAACAAACTAAAACTCAAAAATTTAAGGATGGGAGTTGCCAAGGCCTTCAAACAGCATGTTTCCCAGCACCTAACTTAAAGCGTACAAAATAAAATGTAGTTCAAAAATTAAAAGTTATCACTCTTACATGAAGTGAGGTACTTTAATGAGAATGTTTCCTGTGGGAAGAAGTATTCTAATATGAGCAATTATTATGTAAAAGATACATGAATATACAGTACAAGGAACAACCTTATCCTGGTAGAGACAATTCATCCCATTAAAGCCTCGTGGCACTGGCAGGGTCCCCTGCCCCCGGCCCAGGCTGCCCTCAGCCCCATCCAGCCTGGCCTTGGATACTGCCAGGGATGGGGCACCCCCAGCTCCTCGGGGCAGCCTGTAACAATGGAGCAAAGTTATATAGAGAGGAGCACAGGATCGAAAAGAGAACCTGGGGGACGGCATCCAAATCCCCCAAAAGAATAACAGCTACGCAAGAAGTAACATTCCCAAGGAGTGGAATTTTCTGGCTCATTTCTTCTGTCTCCCATTCATTCTCCACCTCAAGTGTATGTTCTGGCAGGAAACCCTCCCAGAAAGCTACTTGCATCTTGTTACTAATACATCTCCTGCACGCCAAGTCTTTTTTCTTTTTAATGAAGAATTCTTCATTAACAGAAAAACGCCAAATGATCTATTTTCCTTTAGAGGTGAGCCAAATCTGCATACTTGACTTCTTACCTAACGCGGTCCATTTATACCAACTACAGCTTCCAATTTCTCCCCACCATGACACAGGTTTCTTCTTCAGCGTTGCGCCACTGCCATTTAAGTTCCCAAAGAATATAAAAAGAATATATTTGATTAATATCTGACTCACAGTAGCATTCAGTGCAACTACAGCAATGTTTTTGCAATTCACCGAAGATTTATATTTTTTAATCAATATAGCTCACATAGTCAGAGAGGGCTAGTATACTCTGGAACAATCTAATCAATAATTGCCAAGACAATAATGCTGCTGGACTGGGGGGTTCCAGAAAGGGAGAACACGGAAAGCAGCAGCCAGCAACAGCAGAGACTGAGCAGATCCATTATGCTATTTCTTCCACTTTCTCTCCAGGCAGAATACTGTTCAGAGGCCTGTTACATGTGAAAGTAGTCTTCATAACATAACTTCCAAACTCTTGTGAAAATAAATTGTTCTGAGCGTTCCTCAAAGCACATTGTATAACCTTTGAAGCTATGTATGTGATGCAAGGGTTTAAATTCTGGCCCTCACACAGCCTGGAAAGCCTGGCCTATACTGTAAGCTTTTAAAGATATCCCTTGAAAGTAATTATTTTCTTAATTGCAAACCCAAAAGATATCATAAGACAAAACACAAACACTACAAAGGCAAACCAGAGGGACAGAGAAAATAGCACAGCAGACATCAGCATGACATTGACAGAGCTCTGTTGCATCAGTCTGACCGTTTGGCTTGAAATAAGGATGCAAATAAGTGGTAGGCTGCCACTTAATTCCAGTCCTTATCGTCAATCTCTCCCTGTGCCACTAAGGCATACATCACTGTGTGCTGTACTGAAATACATACATCTACAGATCTGTAGCAGTACTGAAAAAATATTGTGGTTTTATGTTGCCTTGATGGAGGTATTAAATCAGACAATAATAATCCCATGAGCTGATGCATTTAGAAGTCATTACACAGAACTTTCTACAGTCCACTGTCTTCGGGATCTGCAGTCCTCATGCTGTTCCTCTGGGTGCAATGGGAATGCTTATAAAAAAGTTAAATGCTCCCATGTCTGCTCAAGTGGTCTATGCCACAGACATATCCTCCAGATAGAACAAATAATGCCCATATCTTCTGTTCCATGATCTAGGTCTTCATGGTCTTTAAATGCCTAAGGAAAGAGGTTTTGCTCTGGACCAAAAACAACTGTCAGCGTAGTAAGATATTTAAAGCAGGAGCAAAATACTTTCAGGACTAGCCATTTTTCAACACAGACTACAACTGAAATACACACTCCTGTTTTAATCTAATTCAACCGTGCATCATGTTTTACATTCTAAGATTTATTTGAAGAACACTGAAATGCCTTGCAGAATAAGCTTTGATACCCTAATGAGGAAAATTGACTGTGACTACATCCATTTTACAGCTGAACTCGCATCAAGAGTAGTGCTGCCACAAACCTCCACCAAGCAGCACAACCAGTGCTCTTCCCTTTGTGCCACCCAATGCAAAAGCTTTCTGCAAATCTCGCCTCACAAGCCCCACGTTTTCTGCCCTGCAAACAGCAGCAAACCAAAGTTTAGCAAAAAGCACGATTAGAGACACAGGATGGCTTTTATACATTTGTACAATTGTTAGTTATGTGACCTGACCTTCTGAAAAACATCACGACAAGCGCAAATTAAGTTTTCAAGGACACCATGAAATGTACCATAAGTACATTCAGCCTTCTCTCTTGTTTCCTTGTTACATGTATTGCCTGACGGATTTGTGTTTCAGGTATAATACAAAACACCAAAGTTACATCAGGTAAAGTTTTGGTGGAAATCCAGAAGTCAAACTCCCCAGTTTTTACCATATTCTACTTGAAATAGAACTTTAACATTATCACTATGCTTTATACTCCGAATATAGTTCAGAAAACAGTTTAACCTTGAGCAAAGATTAAAGAAATCTGAGTTGAAAAGAATGCAAAACCCAAAATACTGCATCTCTTCCAAGCCAAAATAATGCATAATGTTGTCTATAACATCCTGCAGCACTGAAAGTTTTCCTCCAAGCTGCAGTGAAACAAAAATAAATATTGGAATTCCCTGAGAGAACGAACACGCACACACATGTGCCATTTACCTCTACACCACTTACATATCAAGGACTTGTGAGCAAACTTTGAAGGCTCCAAGTCTCGCTGTCAGTGCTAACAAGTACAGAAAACACTGAAGATTAAGAAATAGCTTCCTGTGGTTATTCCAAGGGATAAACTGGTCCCATGCAGCCTCCCATTGCTCAGCTGAACTGGTAAACCGAGCAGAGGTACCACAGATGCCAGGCAGGGAAAAGTGAGGATGCTATGGTTCTTTATGAGGTTGTTCTCCTTCAGTGGCAGCTCTGACTTCCACGCTTCTTACTCAGAGCAACAACAGAGGGGTGAGCTGTTTAAAGAACTGAGCATTTCTAATTCTCTAAGTACCACATTTATCATATGTATTTTTGTTAATACTTTTGTTTAGTCAGATCATGGATACTTCAAAGTCAACTGGCTAAAAAAAAAAAAAAAAAAACATTTTACCTCTGGCATGATATTTGAGTTTTACTGAAAAACAATAATCAAAATAATGATTATTGAAATAGCTCTTAATCATGGGTATAAACACACAGTTTCTCAACAGTTCTGACTGTACGATTAATTGATATATTCTGAGTCTGTTCACCAGGTTGAGCAAATCTAAAAATATGCTAGTGCTAAGAATGATGATTTCTCTGTTTGCTCTGCAGACAGCTTTCCTGCTCGCTGTCTTCAGGGAATCCTCTGCCTGGTGCCTCCACATTTCAGATTCAAAAAGAGATTTCAAATAATTTTCTGGCAGTTCTCCAGTATTAACTATGACAATATCAATTCAGCAGAGAAATGCCAGATTTCATATCACATCTGAGTGGGTGGGATTGACAGTACTTTGTTAATGCCCGTCCCCCTCCCCGCTTTTATTACAAATAATTTTTATATCTATTTTCCTAACAAAATTTGATTTTGTCAACATATCCAGTGGGTTTACAATACAGCTATTGTTGCTGGAAATGTCAGTACTTCAAATGTGATTCTTGATGTAGCTCTTATAGGATATGGAGAAATAGCCAAGTAAATTTATTCTTTGTATCTAAATGTCACTTTAGGTACAAAATATATTAAATATCATGAATAGAAGAAGTATGTGCACTGTATATCTAATGTGATGACTTGGATAGGAAACAAAATTAAATCTTTCATACAGACTACAGTACCTAAGTGGAGGATACCAATGGCCCCTCTATAAGTGGAAACGTACAGTACAGATGCAAGTAATTTTACAAGATCCTTATTGTAATCATAAAACGTAGAAACATGATGAAATCAAGATGTTATAGTTTAAAATACAATACACTGAAAGCCATTATATGCCTAGTGTAATGAGTATTTTAGACAGAGACATAATCACAAAGTAAAACTTTATCTTACATCACTAATATAAAACCTGTATTCTCATGAGACAGTTTTCAGCAAGCCTCCATCCGAGTCCCTCCACAAAAGACAGCAACGCCTCCATTAATGGAAGCTGAGAAAATATTAGGGGAAATAAAGTCTCTTTGCATGTGTAAATGATTGGCTAAAAGACAGGAGAAAGAAAGTTGGAGTAAACAGTCCACGTTTTCACAGCGGAGCATTGCAGATAGACGAGGCAGGAGCTGTGCTGTCCACCAGGTTCCTAATTAAGCTGTGAAAAGAGGAAGGTGACACTCTGTATACGATGCTAAGGTATGTAAGGCAAGTAGAGATGAGGACCACCTGCAGAGATCTGCAGATGGACCTTCCATGTCTCAGTGACTGGGCAATCAAAGTGATAGATGGAACGCACCAGAAAGAAGTAATGTACCTAGGGGGTGAAGGTCCTGGCTTTACATACAGAACGATGGGCTCTGAGCTGAATATCAACATGCAGGAGTAATAACGTGGGGCTGCAACTATTACTTCTGTGACAAAATCGGCTCAGACTCCTTGACAGTCACATATAAATGGAAATAATTAGAAGAGGAATACAAAACAGAGAAAATTAATTTGTCACTATAAAACATACAGTGCACATTTCTCAGACATAATTCTCATGTCCCTAATCTCAAAAAAGATATCATAGGCTTATAAAAGGTTCGAGGAAGTTTCAGCTGATTCTAACTGCAGATTACTGATCTTCTCCAGGCGTCCACGTTTTCATCTTCGGCTAAAAATATCCACTTACACAGACCAGCAAAGAACCAGTTCAGGGTGCCCAAACTTTAATAAATCAGAGACATCGATTCAATCTCATGTAAATGAAGCTTCCCACTGTCCTTTCTAAACAAACAAGGAGGACACAGAGGCCTGCACATAATCACTAAATTACAAAGAACAGATGCGAGACATTAACAAGGAAACGCTCATGCTGGCAAGGAGAAAACACTATAAAACAGCACGCACTGTACCAAGCCAGATTGGCTTTTAAATGACTCATACTTAAGAGATTACAAACAACAAGGAACAAAAATAAAATACTTCATTTGACTGGGCCTAATACACTTTAGTTACTTTAAATTAACTGCTAATTGTGCCATTTCTTTCCCTTGCACTTTTCCTTCTGACATCCTGGTTGAAGTGTCTTGATGGAAGGGAACGTACTACAAAAAGTATGTCCTAAGCCTAGGAATTTACCAGTTGCAAATTTATTAGTGCTCCCTTCAAAACATGCATTTGTTTCCCCAAAAAGAAAGCATCTCTCCTGACTGCTGGCCCAAGGAATCACTACATCAAGTGGGCGCATTATGCATTTCTTTCTCAGTTTTTCAAATGTGCTGTCTGAAGTTTTATTCCATTCATCCCATGCGTTGTAAGCCCATTTCTCACCTCCCACTGAACACGAGGAACAGAGGAACAGGAGCCGGTCACTTCTTGCAGCAATCAGCAGCGCACCTCTGCAGACCTCTGTGCAAAGCTGCCCAGCGTTCCCCTGCATGGCCAAGTCACGTCCCAGGACCCAGGGGAGCAGAGAAAGGGCTGCCACTAGGTGCAGAACCACAGAGGCAAAATTCCAAAGGCAACTGAAATTCCGTGCACTTTAATTAAGATCTTAAGGTGGTTACGACAATTGTTTGCAATCAGGCTTTTTAAATATAAAATTGGTGTGGACGCTGCCTGCCTCTCACACACACACATTTTCTATTCCTCTGCCTGCCCTACAAGCTTTCTTTCCTGTCTGAAGGAACTTTATGGCTTATTGTCCAAGGACAATTTAATCAGCTCACCCAATAGCATATACTGAAAAATGCAATCTCGGCTTGCAACACTAATGCATGCAAATTCCCCAGGCCCACATGTACTCCAGCAATTATGTCCTATATTCATATGTGAGCTGTGTCAAGGAAATTCAGTCTTTTCCTTTTCTCCTTGAACAAGGATCTAATTCAGTCTCATCCTTCCAAAAGCCAAAGTTACCAGCCACTGCTGCTCTATCAGGTGACAGAGAACCAGACAATTAAGGTGTTGCGGCCACACCCAAGGGCTCAAGCACTTTCCATTTGCCTTACTTAATAAACCAAAAAAATTACAATGTTCTTGTAACATTCTGCCAAAACCTTGTCTTACAGGACTACTGACAACCAGAAATTTCCGCTATTCCAAATGAAATGGCAAAAGCATCCCAAATCAAATGCTGCTGGTGGCTCCGTCCTTTAGCTGCCATTCTCCCACTCGGACCCAAACGATGACAGTATTTGCAACACCAACTGCAGAGAAAGTTGCTTCCTTATCTTGTTTGTGCCTAAGAACAACAGCTCAGAGATGAGATGCCCCAAGCACAGGGCAGATGGGCAGAAAACACTCACTGCGCTCAAGTACCAACCTGGCAGCAGGTCCCAGCCTCACACTACCAAAGCAGCAGCTCTGGCTCCTGTTGGCATCTTGGTGGCTCTGAAATACTGCTTGAGTAACAAAGACTTGAAAACAGCATGTAGTCATGCAAAAAGGAGGAAATCTGAATAAACATGATGACTTCAGATTTAGCAAGCTCACATGAACAATCCAGAGGACAAGGCAAGCCGCACTCATTGTTCCCTTCCTGCATGGAAATCGTGCAGTGGGGGATTGAGAAAAACACGTAAAGGCTGCTCAACAGCAACTACAGACAGCACACAACCCAGGTTTTGCACCATCTTTACCCAGGTTAACTGTGAAATTATAACCCTGAGCAGATTTTCAGCCTTCTTTTGGAATAACTTCAGTCCTGAGTGAGTCAAGAAAGCCCAAAACCCAGTTGGAACAAAGAAAGGAAAGTTAAGAAGGGCCTTGCACATCACTGTTTGGACACAGATCTACAATCCCACGTGCAAGTAGGCTGTACAGATCCAACTTACAATTGCTGCTACGGCTCACTCCAACACTCCACAGGAATTATTTCAAAGAAATTAGTATGTTGGTGGAGACAACACACTGCACCTTACAGGTGGGAATGTCACCCTTTCTAAAGATTTCCACTGATGGAGAAAGCAACATCCTTCTGTAAACTGTCTCAGAGCTATTTTAAGCTGTTACAAATCTGGGCTTTGCCATCTGAATTTTATTGAATCCTTTTGCCAGGCTTTCTTATGTCTTCATCTACTAGATTAAAGAGCACTTTAGTATAGCATGATGTATAGATACTTAGCCAGACAGAAGTTGTATTAAAACACCACTGCATTAAATAAAGAGTGTTAAAACAGTTTTTGTTTGAACAAAATGGACAATTCATTCTTCTCTGAAGATCATCGGTTTCTGCAGCTCTTTCCTGTACTAACTCTGATAATGTAGATATTCAGAGCAGATTCTCCAACGCAGGAATGAACTCAACAGTACTTCATATGGAATAACACCCCTTTGGAGTCCAGGCTGATATTGCTCTATATTTATTATTACACACATCTACGTAAGTCTGTTCTCAAGAACACTAGAGAAAATACAGATGAATTTAATTGGCTGTAAGCATTTAGCTTCATTATCCAAAATGTATTAGTGTGTGAGGAGAGTTGTTTTTCTTGGTCTTTATAAAGAAGAGGGCTAATCTTGCGGCAGGCAGCTGGGAAGTGGAGAAGTACACCCTTTGTGAACCTGAGAAAGCAATACATGGAAGGGACAGTCTTCAGAGGTGATCAAAAGAAAAGAGCAGCTGGAAACAAAGCTGAAGTTAAGTAAAGAAACTGTTTCATTCAATGTTTTCATCACATTTCTATTGAAGAATAAGAACTGACATCTCAGAGCCCAATTACAGCATTTGCGATAAAGTCCATTGACATAAACTGCAGAAGTGCATACTTTCTCTTCCTAAACCAAATACTTATGTTCATAATCCAGCTTTAACAGATTTATTCAAATCCATTATTCCTGTTCAAATTTCTGAGAAATTTTAAAGTAAAAAGGCAGGAAAGAATACAAGAAGAAGGTAGCCTCGCAGCTGTGGAGAACTGTAAATCTCAATTTTAGTGCCAACATTGTCATTGTGTTCGAGGCGAAAGAAACCTGAGCACGTCGCCTACCAGTGCTTCTCCCTCTACTTTCACAACTAACTTGTGAAAAGCAAAGGACTGTGCTAGCACCTGTGATATTCAAGGCACATTTTCACTAACTGCAGCAATGCACGGTGGCATTAAAAAATAAAGACTTCAAACCAAGATAGAACATTTCGAAAATCACTACTTCTCCTGCCCACTACAAAGGAAAACAAACACAACCCTATTAGAATAATAGTAACGGAAGATTCTACCTTTTAAGGGAGAAAAATGAACGGACAAGGACCAGAAAGCAATAGAAAACATTTAAAATGTATTTTGCACTTCATTTTTCTATGAAAAGGTCTATAGGGTTATAGTTTGAAGGGATCCGAATATTTATTTTCCAAAAAAAGCAGAACAACTATTTAATATAAAGTCACTAGGATTCTCAGCACGTTTCATTCATTACACATGCAACAAAGCACCACGAGGCAGGAACAAGTAGGTACTGCATTCACCAAGGCCATGCAAGTCCCTCAGACTGCATTAGAAATGCAGTGGTTGAGACCCCAAGCTGTTAGGAAATACCCCTTTTTATTATTAGACATCAGGAAGAATTACCACTCATGAGATTACCTCCACACCAGCCCTAAAGGTCTCCATTTGAGTATTTCTGAAGGATAAAATAGATGCAAGCTCAGTTCTGCTGGAGCACACTGTGATGTCTGAAAGTCAAGGCTCACAAGCCAGATGATAACAGAGTAAATGTACGCATCATCTACTTGGAAACCATCCACCGTTAAGGGACCTTTACCTTCAGGCAGACTAGAAACCAGGCAAAGAACTGGACAATCAGTCAAACTGGCTCAGTTCTGTTAACTTCACAGAAGAAAATGCCGTGTGTGTCTACTTAATCCGTATTTTCCTCCTCTAGGGTCTAGAATTGCTTGAGAAAGATGATGAGTGATGTAGCTTATCCTGCGTACTTTGAAACAACCACTAATGCCATACCCGACAAGCACGTGATGCAGGTCCTTCACTAGCGGCCCATTTAACATCTGGGAATTGAGAGCAATCTCTGCAAGTATTACTCCACCAACAAACAACGTCCATCTCACCAAACACGGAGCCTAAGCCCCAAATCTGACTTTGTTTTAAGGATACAATTTCCAGAGAGGCTCAGGAGTGTCGGATGCAAATCCTGTACAGGCACACAGCACAGCTGATGGACAACACTCCTTTAGGCATTAAGAAAAGCACTTTCTTATCCCTTCCAGACATTTTCAAAGCAGTGAAGGACAGGACCCTCGAGAGAGCCAAGAAGGAAGGACATGCATCTATCAGCCTAAGGTCAGGCCTCCCTGGCTCAGAAATCCACGTACAACTCTCAGTTACCAGCTACAAGGCCTAAGTTAAAAACATTTCAGTGACTATACTTCCTTTGCCACGACAGCTTATTTTTTAGAAGTGAACAGTGAGTTTCTTGCTATTGTTGGAATGTGTAATAATCACGGCTACCCTTTGCCGAGGGCAATTTCCATAGTCAGAAACACAGCCTTCCTGTGAATTAGGTGGTAATTGGATCCTTCTTTGCTTATTTATGTTCTTTGCTATTTATTTATGTTAGAACATTACCAGCACGAGTAATTCATCAGGGTGTGAACTGTGGAACACATAGGAATGTCGGGTAGAACAGACTGACATATTTCAGCTCCAGGACAGAGCTAATCTTAGCTCAAGTCGTGCATTTCCAAACGAAACACCAGCACAGCATCTGGAACCAGCCTCGTGCTGGGGGGCAAGGAAGGGAGCGCGGAGCTTTTTATGTTTGCACTTGAGCAATCATAGCCTGAGCTCTTTTATAAGCAGGGGCGGCAGCAGAAGCCATGTACTCATGCAGAGCCTGTGCCAGGGGGGTCACAGACAGGTGGCCGTAGCGCAGCAGAAATGAGCTGCCCTCCTCACTGTGTCTGTGTTGTCAAATGGTAACTGAAGACACCAAAACCTCCCATTGCCCAAGCAGGCTTTGCCTAGGAATAAGGCAGAATTTCCATAGTCTGTTGCGTGAAAATGATACAAATTGGTATTATCCTTCCTGCATGAGGAGAAAAATGGAAAAGGATGTAAGCTACCTTCTGCTTGGCCTTGCCTCTGATCTCCCGGGCATCTAGACGCAGAAATGGATTCCCCATGTCCTTTGATCTGCTCTATCACTCCCTTGCAATTTTGTGGCTGGTTTCAGCACTATGAAGTTTCTGAAATTACAAGGTTTTTAAATTATCTCCTCTAGGATAGGTCTTAGAAGACAGACAGAATATGCAAATTAAAAAACAGAACTTGAACTGCAACACTGAGCAAATATTTATAATATTCCAGTAATCAATGCTGCAGTAAATTCTTCTGAGCAAAACACCACGTGTCTATTTGCCAAACCAAATGTGCATCCCAATTACAGCATTGATCTCCTTTACATGTTACAGAGAGAGAGAGAGAGATTAAGAAGAAAAATGTTTGATATTCTTTATGTCCTGGTTGTTTCTGTTCCAGTATGAAGGAGGCTCATGTTAGCCATCAAAACAGGTTCAAGCTTCCTGACAAAATTAAAAAGGTGATTAAAACATTTAACCTAAAGTAAGAAATAAATGACCTAAAGCAGAAATAACACATAGGAAGAGAAGAGTAAAGCATGTTGCCTATTATTTTGACAAGTCAGAGCACAAAGAAGCACATAGCTTGTGGTATCTGCAACTAAAAATACTTATTCTCAGCTACAGTCCTGCACTCCTGCAGCAAAATGCTACATACCCAAAGCAGAGCAATTAGTGCCTAATCATTAATACTCTTCAAAACTGAGGAACACGTCCCTGGTAGCTATAAGGCAATAGCTGAGGATCTGTTCTGCACCTCACCCCAGGTTTAGATGGGATGAAGGTCACTAGACCTTCTGGCTACATGGGCCACCTCAGATTTATAAAGAACAAATTATAGTTTCATAGATCAGAAGTACTCTTAAGGTATGAGGCAGACAGCACAGCTTCTAGTCTCCTAGGTGTTTCCTCCCAGAAAAGGCCTTCCAAATAGCATGCCTTGACATCACCAAGCTTCTCAGACGCTGTTGTGCATCCTCTTTCTTTAGTGGAGATGGTAACACCCTTGCCCCAGCAGGGGTTGGTTGTTTGGAAGGCCTTCTCTCTAATACCACTAAAAGCTATTTTAAATACATTCATAGCATGGTGTCTCCTTTACTTCAATTATAAAGTTTATTTGGGGAGCTATTCACAGGCCCCATTACACCCGGGCTGATTCCCACATTTCAGAACAAAGCCTTCAAACTGCCCTTCATGGCTCAGGCGAGGCTAAAAATAATAAATAAATAAATGATATTTTATCATAAGTACTACAAACCAATGATGCAGTAATCAAACAGCACATAATGCTTTGCAGTATCATCTGTTAACAAAAATTTGCAACAGAAAATCATCAACAGGTAGTAAAATGTTCTAAAAGTACACATGCAGATCCTACATACTTTCAGCACAAGACATCGTAATTTTATATATATATATATAAAGCTTTAAATGGGCACATACATCTACCTTTATGGAGAGCAATCCATCTGACAAATTCTGTAATTCTAAGGATGCTAGAAACTCTTCAAAATGAACAACAGACTGACCCTAGTTAGTAAAACAATTACATAAATTATACATATTAGAATGGTGAAATTATATATATTATAAAGGTGAACCCATGACCCATCTTCAAGAAAGAACTACGATATATATCAATTTTGTGACTCATAAATATATCTATATACGCTTTTCATTCTTGCCTAAAATTATTCTCCAATACTCAAGTGAACAAGTATTTGAAAATTAAAACACACACAAACACAAAGGCTAGCATCAAAAACAATCATTAGTGTTCATTCTCATCTCACAAAACATTGCAAGACTTTCTATTTGTGAGTAGCTTCTGGAAAAAGGTCTTTACCCTCACGATCTTTCTAATCAGCAACTTAAAATACAATTTTATGATGTATTCCTGTTTCTAGGAGGGTCTGATTTCTCCAGACGCACTGGATTGATCTCAGCAGTGTAAGGTGAATAAAGTCTTCATGATTGTACGGGTTGATAGCGACAGGACAATTCAGACACGAGTATACTTAAAGTTACCTCTACTCTTTTAATCCTCTTCACACTACAGTGATGGCAAATCTGAGACTGAGGAGCTGAAAGCCAGCATCCCCCTGGTGCTGTAACTTAGGGCAAGGAGCAGGGGAACTGCACCAGCAGACAAGTCTGCTGCAAGTTTGGGGTCAGGATTACCTGGGGCTGACTCCAGCCCTGATCCATGCTCCTGGTGCACCAGCCTTGCAGCAGCACCCTGTACGGATGGGGTCACCTTCAACTGCTTCACTGCACAAATTAGTCCTAAATATGTACCTGCAGTCCTCCCAGGGCACGCTGCTGCATTTAGCACTGTGTTTATGGAGCAGTTCCTCCCCACCACGCTGATGAAGCGGGGCCTCTCCTGACATCTGAAAGATGCGTGGCTTTAAGACAGGCTACGTCGCTTCATCGCTGAAGCTGCAGACAGCTTTTGGTTGAAGAACCACCTGAATTGTGTCAAGTCTAAACAGCCTGGCTCCTGCATGCAACAGCGAAACTACTTTGCAGCAGCTCCAGATTAAGTTTTGCATGCATTTCTTAATAGCAAGCAATGCTGACAGTTACTCATTGTAGCCTCTGGGGAAAATTTCTCTTGGGCAGCAGTTCAAGACATTGCTGAAAAAACTGAAACACAGAGCACGGCACGAAAATATTGAACTGGCCTCTCTTTCTGCAAACAGAGTGAATGGAATTATCAAGGACTCCACCGGTGAGAAACAACAGGTTGCCATATACAGTGCCACGGGATACCAGGCAGCAACAACAGAAGAAAAAGAAATCTGCTGCTCACTTTCATTGCTTGAAGACTTGGAAGTCACTGAAGAAGAGAAAAAGCAATGAGAATTTCAGCACTGGGCTTCTTCGCAGTAGAACTTCTCATTACAATAAATGAAAAACAAAAATAGAAAATGAGGAAGCCAATATTTCCATCACCAAAACATGCTCCTTCAACAGCAAGCAGCAGGAAAGATAACAAGATGAGAGTAACAATATAGACATTAAAGAAAAAAAAATTAAGAAAAGATGCTGTGGGCTTTCAACTTGATCAAGACTGGATTCAAGTAGTAGGAAAGCACAGAGCAACACCATCTAAATTTCCTGTAGAACTGCATTGTATTTTCTGAATTTAACAGTGGGGCATTAATTATGGTATGAAAGCATAACCCAACATGACTGCTTAAATACATAAAAAAATAAATAAAAGAGAAAAAAAGAAAAAAGAAAAAAAAGAAAGAAATAAGAAAGAAAAACATTAAAGGATGCTCCAGAACAGACCTGTCATTTACCGCATGCTCCTCTCTGACATTATTCCTAGCTGAAGATTCCTAAAAAAAAAAAGATATATTTTTTTTGGCACTTACAAGACAATAACTTCATTTTTCAGATATGTTCGAAAAATTTTTCTCTTCATTGCAGCATTCACAGACTCAGTAAATGGTTTTTTTTAACGGCATGCACTCAGCATAAAAACCAAAAGCATCCAATAAAAGAAGACAAATAATGATGAAAATTGAGTATTATTAATTCCTCTGGGCAGAGGTGTGTAAAAGAGTTTTGCCAATAAAAATGGCTACAACTGTACATCCAGCAATCAAAATTTTGTGGACTAACAGATGTTTAACAGATCATAAAAACCAGAGACAATCTTTATTTCCATTGAAACGGTTGCAGCTTGAAAAGAAACAGTGCCTTCGCGAGAAGAAATCCTTCCAAAATGGACTTTGGAAAAGCCTGTTTAGATAACAGCGGAGATTAAAAGCACACCTCCCTGAGCGCAATCCATGCCCACCCTGCTCGAGACATGGGCAAGCAGCTCAGGACCACCACCACATCACCTCCTGGCGGCGATTACCTCGGGTATGGCTACGGAGGCACTGAAGGCTTCCACAGTTGCACATTTATGACCTGTGAAGTTGGAATTAACTTGATGTCCTACGGAAACATTTATACGAACCTCCCTGGTTTAACACAGCAGTTAAAATAGAGAACTTGCACTGGCCAGGAGAATAAATTACACTTGTTAACTTCTCGCCTGGGATGCATCACGTCAGGCATGCATTTGGAGCCTGATTCCTGCACAGGGAAGAAGAGTTGCTGCAGCACCAAAGCGAGGGAGAGATCTACAATCCAGCGCTATGTTAATTAAGCTTGAGACCCACAGGCAGAGGGAAAAATGAGTGTAAATATCTTATTTCATTGTTTGTACTTAGGAGCTAAGATTACTCTAGCAACTGCCCACACAGAAAGGGGAGCGATGTAAACCACCATGGTACCAGGTTTCCTTCTGTACATGCGGCGTGCTCAGAAAGGGGATTTTGAACTGTTCCACCAGGGCGATTTCCCCTCTCCCTCCAAGCAACTACCAGGCACTGTGTTGCTTGTGCTAAGGACTCTTCCCAGTGCCCCAAGCCTCATGCTTCCCCCATCAGGGAGAGTATGCAGCTGTACCCAGAGATGACTGAGGAAGGAACTTGGACCTACAAAGAAACCACGCTTTCACATACAAACAGGTAGTATTAAATAGCAAGGATGAGACAAAGACTTCTCTTTTCCCTAGCTCTCTGAAGCCTTCAGGACATCATCAACTGGAAACAACTCAGAAGGAGCCAGAAAGATAAAGGGATGATTTCTTAAAGTGGGGACAGTTACACAGCATCGAAACATCCCTCAAAGAGCTAACCAAGAACAGCCCGCTGTCTGGATGCCCAAGCACTTCTGTGTTTACCCCAGTGTACACCTCTGGCCTGATACTCTGCTTTCTATAAAGGGAGACTGATTTCCCTTGTAAAATACAGATTTTGTGGAAAGAAAAACACATTAAACTTCTGTCTGCAACCTAACAGAACCCGGAAGGTGTACCCTAATAAATAATGTCTTCACCATTACTGGCACAAACCATTAATTATCATGGTCCTGTCAGTGCAGGCCTTCAGGACTTGTCAAAATAAGGGAGCAGTATTTGCGCTGAGAAAAAATAATTCCAAAATAATTCCAAGCATTTAAAAAGTAATTTGACAGAGATTTACAGGGCAATAAGCTGACTGTTTGTGCAAAAGTGAAACAGCCAAGGGTTCAAAGTTAAACTCAGCTGGGACTCATCATCCTTTACTCGGATGCCTTCTCTCCAAAATTTTTTTTAAAATATCTACCACTGGGTCAAATTTGGTTGGAACTGTCCAATATTTTCACAACCTATTAACGTGAGGGAGAGAAATGAAAACGGGTAAGTGTACAAAAGAGGCTGTATGACCCTATAAGCCTAATTTCCACAGATAAACCAAACTAAGGATGCACAAGGGAGGAAAAGCAGAAGGACCTCAGGGAAAAAAAAATAGAAACAGTCTATTGTATCACTTTTGTTATGAACACAAGTGAGCAGGACTCCTGTGGAAACCTGAGACATATGTTATATATTTACCTGCAACTGAGTCTTCAAGAGGGTGTTTGAATGATGTGTCCCACAACAGTGCACTCTAAAAAACAACTTACTTCTGGGTCCAATTCCCCATGAGCCTACACAATGCTGCCAACTGTCAAGTTACATCAACAACAGGGTGAAAAAAAAAAAGTTTGATGAAATTAGATCAAATTTTGTACTTCAAGAATTACCTGAATATTCAATTGAAGGTTTTTCTGCAGTTTTATTGTCCAAATTTTCACATCAAATCACCTGTGACAGGAAACCAAGTACTCAAGAGAAAACAGAAAACTAAAGTAATTGCATAAGAGTATAAGGCCAAGCACACCAACACAGCTGCAACAAGCAGCAGCCAGACTTTTCCTCTCCAGTCAGAGCAAATTACCTCTTCTTTCAGCTCTCAAACAGAAGACAAACTCCTCTTTCTGAAGCAAAACAAATATGTTGCTGCAGCACATGAACCACTGGATCGCCTTGAGCCTGCTACAGCTTCCAGGCGTGCTGGAAGCCACAGAGGCAGGAGCACCTGGAGAGGAGAGCTTTGACCATCAGCCCCTTGCTGGGACAGGGGGCCACAGGCAGAACCTACATAAGGATATATCAGATTTTGTTTTAACACACAATTTGTTACTTAAGGGTGCCAAATCTCAGCTAGGAAACACTGGGCTATGCAAGAAGTATCCGCAGAGCCAGAGGAGCTTTGCCCTTCAAGAATTTCATCACCTTCTCTTATCTGGAGCATTCCCCTCTTGCAGAGAGTGAAAAGAAATATTAAGTACTGGAAAACTATTTTTTAAAGAGAAAAAAAGCTAACAATGTGTTATGAAGTACTGAAATTAATAACTGTTCGCTTTCTTTTAATTGAGAAAAATGTTCCCCTTTTCTTCCCTCCACAGAAAAAAAACAAACACCTCAAAATGTTCAGATTGTTCAGATCAAGGCACTGTATATTAGAAAAAAATAAAACAACATCCCTGAATTTCTTAATCATGGTCTTTTCAATTATCCTCAGAAGAAACGACAGAAAAAGTAACAATGTTTTTGGATGTTGCTTCATTTTCCCTCTTCTTCATGCTTCACTAAGTACATATACACATTCTGTTTTATTAAAAAAAAAAAAAACAACAATAAAGCCTGCTGAGTTTCGAAGAGCATTTTACAGTACAGCATTATTGGTTTCTGCAATGCTTCATATAAAAAAGGGACATATGAAAAAGGCCCTTAGGGCTTACCACTGTGACTAATACCATCTACTCCTTAAAAATAATAAGTTTTAACCATCTCTGTCTATAAATAATGAAGAAAGTCTACCTGTCCTCCTTCCAGAGCAAGTAGTAGGCACGTCAGGTGGAAAAATGACGCTCAAAAGAGAGCAAAGATACTTCCCACAGTTTCCTTTTGATAGGCAAGATATAAATTTAACAAACACGTTGTGAAATCTACATTAAAAAATATTGCACCAAAATATAAAATAAAAATAAATGATTGCAGCTGTCTAAATATAGATGTCCTATTAATATATTTAATTAGCAGCAAGCAAAAAACAGGACGCACCTGTTTTTCCATCCAGAAAACACAGAACAACATTTACAGTGATAAAAATCACAGAAGGCTGTGTGTTCATGCAGGCGTTAACCCTAATGCCCACTGAAGACTGAATGTTGTAGACTGTCAATCAAAACGCCACAGTACCCCAAATTCCTTTGAAGTCTCTCAAAATGCCAGCATCAGCCAGGTAAATCCAGCAAAGGCATCTGCAAGAACGACCCTTCTTCTGATGGTCAGCCCTTTAAAGTCACCAGCACTTTACAAGGACAGAAGGGATTGTATTTCGGTTTCTGCAGAGAGGGAGTGATGAACACCTAACCCAGTTTCGTGTCCTTTTCGACTCTCTAGACCTTCCTGGCCTCTCCCTTTGACTTGCTGCATTGATAAAACCTGGATAATAACAGACTCTTCCAAAATATAGGCAGATGTGAAATATCACAAACAGGGATGTATTGTGAGAAAAAAAATACATCCAGGTGCTTCAGCAGCTTAAGCTACAGTACTCCAAAATTAATATACGCATCCAATGTGGAGAACTGCCAAGCAGCCTTTAAGCCCAATTAAAGAAACACCAGCGTGCCAAGAGGTTTATGTCTCTCCCAAGACTAAAATACCAGCTAGTCCTCTAAGCAACCTCACCAGTGTTTTATTATGCTGTATTCTGTGAGGGAACCAAGGCCTCTTGCTCACAGTGGCCACCACCATTCCCCTCTGTTAGCCCTGCAGGACAATGCCCAGGGCAGTGGTACTGTGGGTCTCTCATGCTAGTTTGCCCTCAGAAAAATATTTCTTTGTCAGGCTAAACAGCAAAGGTAGCATAGTGGACAGAAAATACATTATTAATAATCATTTCTACAATCCGGAAAACAGTCTAAGATACTCATAACGAAGTGAAAGCTAGCACATGAGATTTCTGTCTAGAGGAATGGGACAACAGTTTTCCTAATATGAACAGAAAGTAAGTTTTTAGGAGTAGTTTAAGCCCTTCAGATAGCAAAGGTTATCTGGAAAAGAAAAAAAAAAAACGGGGGGGGGGCGGGGGGGCGGATTCCTTTGTCTCCTAATTACAATCTCCTATTTCATTTTTCAAAAGCATCTTTCAACAGTCCTTTACAAAACTGTGCTGTCAGATCTTCGGTGCTGCACATCCTCCCCCTTAAAGAATATGGCTCTTCTTTGGCTCTGAACTTGTTGATTCTCTGAAGGACAACATTTTTCTTCCCTATTCTGCCATTTAGTGGTTTTTGGTGTTGTTTTTAATGGAAAGAGGGTAGATGTAAATACATGATAACTATAGGAACAATTTTGTGTAGGACACTTTTCCAAGATACAAATTTTCATTTTATGTATTCACTGTTTATTTCAACATGACATACAATCTGAACGAGAGTAAAGTATACCAGGACAGCACTCAAAAAGCCATTTTGAAGTAAATAACAGAGCCTGCCATTTTCACATTCAGCCAGAACCTGACCTGGAAAGAGCGTAAGCTGGAAAAGCACTTGCTCCCTCTGAGCTAGCTCCGGTAATCCAAAGACTCTCAGTCCATGCCATCCTAAGAAACCTTAACTGCATTGCAACCCAGTAATCAATTATAATTTGCAATAATTACCCCATGAGCACGCTTCAGTCATCATTAAACATAATTTTGAACAGCAATATGCACAGAGACATTCTTCTCTATCCATCTCCACTCACAGACAATATATTGCAAAGAACCGCTGAAATTTAGCAGGGTGAAAGGAGAATGGCAATTACAAACACAGCAGACTCATCTGGTGATGTCTAGTGCTAAAATTAGGCCTCGGTGTACTGTCAGGTGCTGACAAAATGATCTGAACACAAATAAGACAGACTAGATAGAGCAGGGAGATGTCCCCAGCCACGGCTCAACCCACACTGCGTACACAAGGGAACGAGGGTCTTCAAGAGCCAGGGAACAGCAGCTCACCCTATTCCTCCTGCAGCACTATGCTCCCTGCTGCTAGAGAACCGCCCCTTCCCTCCTTTCACCATCAAGTGCCGAAAAGGAGGAAAAATCAAATGATATTCTGCTGATCTTCAGAGTTTTCTCTCCTCTGCACAGGGCAGCTCTTGCTCCCTAGCTTAGGTTTATGGGAAGAGGGGGAAAATAAAATGAAGAAAGCTGCCTGTAGGAGAGCCCAGGGCTCTTGAAAGAGAAAAATCCCTCATGGTGCCCTCCAGCAAAACCGGAAGAGCTCCAGCTCCCCTTGTGCCTTGGCCAAGGCGAGGCTGCTGAGTGGAAGAAGGTAGGAGAAGGATCGCGCCCTCAGGCCAGGCCTGTGGAGAAGGCTCTGGAAACCCCAAGGGAGAGAAAATCACGTGTGCTGCTGCAATATGGAGGAACCTTTCCAAATCAGCAGAGAAGAAAAGAGAAATGAAACCATGCTGGGCAAGTTCTGCCTTGGCCATAACAGAAGCATAAGCAGAAGAATGACCAATGCTTACCCTCTTTGGGCCTGGTGAAGAAACCCTTCTTGCCTCACGAAGGAGTTGAGGACCCCCACTGTTGCCCACCCACACTAATTCCCTCAACCAAAATTCCTGTCAGTATTTTGGAAAAGCTAACCAGGGTGCAGTATGCAGAGAAGACTGCCACAAACACCGCAGTGCACGTAGTGTCACGACTTTGAGAAGCACCATGATTCTCCTCAAGTCCAGAGCTTCCAATATTTGACAGCTTCTTTCAAACACTCCTGCTGAAAAAATGTTTGCAGACTCTACCACCTCCCTCCCTTTCCCCCCCGCCCCCATAACTCTAAAGATTCATTTCACCAGCAACCCAAGGGGCCCAATTGTAATTCTTGCTTACAAAATGTGTTTTCCCGGTCCTGCTTCTGCACAAGCTGTTTGCAATTCAACCCTGAACACCTCCTGCCCTTCCCTCGAAGCTCATGCTCTCTCTAACCTTGTGGAGACAGGTTTTTGGTCCTGTTCAGAGCTAGTAAGATTCATTTGCTCTCCCTGGGCGTCAGGAAAAGCTTTCTGGTACAAGCCCATAAAACTTCTTCCTTGACACGTACTGCATCCTGGTCCTAACATGCATTACATCCTGGTTTCCCCCCACCTCCCCTCAATCTGAAATAAATTACAAGCCACGCAGAATGAGGACATCCTTTACTATTACAGTGCGGAAAAACCCTGCTTTTTTTCTTTTAATTTAAGGGAATGTTTCCTTTCTGCTGGCACTTTTTAGGACTCCAGGGATGCATATAACTTATTTCTAATTTCAGTGATGGTAAATGGCTGGCAGGATAGTGCGCTCATTCAGTGCACGGTTACAACTTGCTTTTCCTGCTGTTCTTTCTTCCCCTAAAGTTAATTAGGAAGCTTTCTGTGGTCATTTGACAGACTAAATTTGTATTAAGGTTTGGAATTATTTTTTGTTAGTTTCCTTTTTGAACCTACAATGAAGCCTCTGCTATCACAACACCTTCTTACTCCTTTTCAGGTCACATTTCCTTTCAAAATCACCAGCATGTACATACAGCTGAAAGTGCCATGCCAAGATTTCTAACACCATTAAAGAATGAGGGTGGGGAGGAAAGAATGAATAATTTTTACATTATTACAGTGAAGGAACTTTAGTATATGAACCCTTGCCGTAAACTAAGCATTTCTTTCCTCAGTAACACGGCCTTGTAGAGCGCTATATTTTTGTTGTCAAAGATGAGAAAGACTAGGGAACCCAACAGACTTTACTCTTTAGATCAGGAACAGTTGTTAAGCTCTGGTTTTCATGACAACACATATTACATCAACCTTAAAACAAATAAAAATTTTGTCATAAGATTTTCCAAACCAATGGCCAATGTGATCCAATCACTATTTTCCTCAAATCCACCCCTTCATGGTTCCCCAATTCTGCACAGACAAAAAAAAATAATTAGCCCATAAGTAAAGCAAGTAGTAAATAAAAAGGCATTGTGAAAGACATCTCTGTATTTCAGCACTGCTGTGACAGTGTAAATAGCTAAAGGATCAGATTGCAGATAACATCTCTGTGTTTAAATAATTTATTTTCTTGCCATGTACTCTTTTAAGTCAATGTCAAACACATAAAAATGCAAAAGAAACCGGAGAAACACTCAAGCAAAAATGTCACTGTTAAATGAACCTTATATTATCAGATGCATTATTAGGGTTAGCAATTACAGCTCTTTAGAACATGGCCCAAACATTTTTATCTGGACCAATGTCTATCAGTAAACTTAATTAGTGCTGAAGACGTTTTTCTACAAACATCCAACATGTGCTGCTCCCCCTGAATTCCATTTCTTTCCTCTCCGACATTTTTTCCACTGTTTTTCTTGCATAGCCGAAAAAGAGATGCAGATGTCTTACTCTTGTATCTAAATCTAAAGTGTTTTACACTTTCAATATATGCATAGTCAGGAGCCATTATTGTTCTTTTAATAATTAATTCAAAGGGTTCCAAATGAGATACACCCTTATAATTATTCTCTCAGAAAACACTGGTAAGACCCATTACATATTCTTAATTATGATCTTGAATGCCTTTGACAGCTTTTCCCCCCAACACAGGTAACTCTACCCAGGGTTCAAAAAGGCTGCCAATTGAATCTCTCTAGGGTCAGGCAGGGGGAAGACAGCAGTAGATGTGATAACTGGTCCCCAAAATAAATAAACCCACTTCAGATTAAACTTTCAGTGTTGGAAAGCCTAGGTGAGCAAGTCTGATCTTGGTCAGGCATGCTAGCAGGAACAGTTGCAAAGAGCAGAAATAGCCTGCAGATCAATAACCACAACATGTGGGGAAGAGTCAGCCCAGCTTTCATAAGGTGAAGGTACTTCTCCTAAATCTAGTAGAGTTTCCTGAATATAGTCAAGTATATGAGCAGGGGTGCAGTGGTCAACATAGCCTACTTACATTTTCTAAAGGCTCCAGCATAGTCTTCCAGCAAAGACTGCCACAAAAAATGTACTGACGTAACAAGTGAGGAAAGGCTCCTGCCTGTCTCACCAAGCAGCTCATTGGAAAATGAAGGGGAAAAAAAAAGGTTGGAACAAATGGCCATTGGAGTATCTCAGGTTTGGGGCTATGCAACATGTTCCTAAAATAACAGGGAACAGAGGTAGGAGGGTGAGATGTCAAACTTTGCACCAAAACAAAGTTTCAGCTTACACGTGCTTGGAGCTGAACTGCAGAAAAAAAAATTTCTAGCTCCTACCAAAGCCCTCAAAGATGCATGGGAAACAGTAAGAAGTATGAGAACTGGAGAAAACTGTCCAATGGCTATGGCAGATTGCCAGTGCCAATGGCACATGATGGGAGGGGAGAGAAGATTCTAAATTGCAATTATTTTTCTCAGCTTCGTACCTTTCTTAGCTTTCACTTCATACCTCCACACAGGAAAGAAAACCTATGAAGTTAATACAAGCTCTTGGGTTCCCTACTATTCCTGGAATGCAAAAATCCTTACTTTTAAGCTACAAGGTCGGTATCGTACCATGCTGAAACCTAGCCTAAGGAATCGGGCCCCAAGATGCAACACCATTTGTTGTGCGTCTTCCCGATTTAGGTTCTAAGCTAACAGCAGGTTGACAAGGCTTCCAATACATCATACAAATGAAATAAATTTTTCTATTCTCCTCCTAAAATGAAATCAAAGCAGAAGTCTTACTTCAAGATAAGACTGTTCATTGCACCTCTGGAATACTGCATTTTTGCTGCTAAAATTAAAGACCTAGCATCAGAATAAAACCCATGTATACTAATAGCACTAACCATGTATACTAATGGAAGCCAATGCTCCAGGTTTTAAATCGGAAAGAAACCCATGCTGAAGCATTCTTAATGCCAAGCATTTCCTGGCTGAAAGGTAACATGAACTGAATACACTGCACAATGTCGATCATAGTACAGGATGCTACACCTAACCAGAATAATGTTCGTATATTTTAGAAATATATATATATAGACACATCTTAAAACTGTTATAAAATTAAAAAAAAAGAGACTTTCTTAAACCTTTACTAAACACCCAAACTCCGTCAGAAAGAGGCCAGTATGATTTTTTCATTTACAATAAATTAGCATGGCAAAGATAACAAAGAGGCAGGATATTAGCAGAGCAACAACAATACGCAGATAACAACTCTCCCAGATTCTAGCATGAATTCGTTCGCTGGTCTGTCCTGCTGACAAGCAGTGGCACAGAGGACAAACAGCCCAACCTCACAGGATACCTAAGGGAAAAATGCTCTTTAAGAATAATCAAACCTTCAACAAAGGTACTCTAAATGAACAACTATCAATATAACCTGCAGACACATAGTTTTGATGTCCATCCTTTCCTATATATTTTTGAAACTATGCTTTGGGGTTTTAAATCCATGCCCAATCCTACCGCATACAAGAAAAAAGGATGGGCAAGTTGTGCAGCCTGGTTCCACAGTCACATGAAATTGTGTAAGAGTCAAAATGTGAATCCCAGTATTAATCACCCAAGAACCTGCTACAAGCAAGCACTTTAGCACTGGAGACCCTCATTAGAAAATACCTTGAAAAGCAGAGAAATGCATTTCCATTTTAGCAACTGGATGAAAGCTGACACACAAAATCTGATACTTAACTCAATGCTCCTGCCTGTAGCAGGCGTACCATTTAGCTTTCATTCCTAACCTATACTTTGATCTTAAACAAAATTTTTTACTGTCATGAACGTTTAACAGACAAAGAAACAGCAGGAGGAAAAAGGTGCACACTTGCAAAGCTGTAAAACACTGAATAATGGTATTTTCATGTTAGTCTTCATCTCAACCAGGAAGTAAATATACCTGCTGCAGCTTATCTTAATCTTACAAGCCCCAATGCATGATTTAGCTATTTTAAAGCAAACCCAAATATTCAGCAAATAAAAGCTTTTCATATCAACAGAAATCATGCTGCTGTTTCAGATACAGATGCATTCTCATTTAATCCATTACAGGCAGTTTAGAGGCAATGAACCCAAACACACCTTTCAGACCTGGCTCAAGAAATCATTAAGATCAGAGAGATAAATTCTCCCACATGCCTTTGACCACAGGACTGAGATGCAGACACTTGTTCCATTGTTTTTGTTTTCCTTTAGGAGTGACGCAAGCTTGGTGTGCCTGCGATAGGAAGCACGATCCCCATCAAAGTCAGCCTACTGTGCCACTCACCGTCATGTTATAAATGATGCAATTACAAGAAAATAAACTCAATGAGCTTATATTTGGGGGGTTAGGCCTTCCAGTAATACAGGCACTTAACCCATCGTGTTCTGCAGAAGTGTTTTTTGTTAAAGAATATATTAGTATCTCACCTAATAGCTTTTCTAATAAGTTGAGACTCCTTTGTACACAAAAATTGATTGTTGCTACTAGCTAGTGTGGGCTAATTGGAAAATTAGAAAATAAGAGTTACTATGCAGGTGAAACATGACAATACGAACAAAATTTAAGAGCTACAATTTAATTTCATCACATGGTACTCACCATGCAAAACTCCAGCTATCCTTTCCTTTTCAGTGACTTCTGGATTATGTGCCATTAGAGGTGTAAAACACTTGTGTTCAACACAATCGGGATGTACTCAGAGAACGTTCCAGTGCATCTAATTCCTGTTTCAGCCATTATCAGACAATAAATAAATCCAAGAGGCAATTACATTTTTCATAACAAATCATGATGACACCAGCTTGCCACATTCCCATTTCTCTGCATTTTTTCCTTTACTCCTTCCAATTTTGCCTCTATAATACAGTGCTACAAAAATACAGTGTTTAATTTTGTTTTACTGCTGTATAAATATATGGAAGAGCAATCTGAATGGATTTATTTTACATATTATGATTCTAAATTTGCACTGGAAGCCTATCTGCAAATGAAATAAACAGTAGCCCAAAAGGATGTTATCCAAAAGTATGGGAAAAGGGAAGAAAGAACAAGAAAATTTATTGAAGAAGAGACAAATGAAAACCACTGTCAATCACAAATAAATAGCTATACAGTGTATCCCCTGACTTTTCAACACATAAATGACAATACTGCCAAGAAATAATGAGAACAGGACACGGGAGCAGAACTTACTCCAGGTAGGCACAGCTTATTCTGAAAGCAAAGGCAGCAAAACGTGCTGCCAGGCGTCACAAGGCACATCTGTTTATAGCAGGGAAGCACAGCGGAATTATCCTCTAGGCAGAACCTGACAGTAATTACAGTTTTAAACACCTATCTTTCTTTCAAAGAAGGTATAAAAAAGGCTGAGGACAAAGCACTGATTCTCGGAGCACAGTGGGGACCTTACCAGGGGAGCCACTTGTTCGGGTTTGATTTTACCTACGGAGGAATGAACAGAACTTTAAGAGCAGTGACTTGTATGAAAGCGATTCTGAATCAGCAGAGGCTTGCCAAAAACTAAAGGGAAAATTAAGAGCAACAGAATAAGAACAGAAGAACTGCAGGGCTGAGAGGTACCTACAGGTATTTCTTTCTTGCTTATAAGGTTAAGCTGGATCCAATAAAACACTCCTGAGCAACAGCTGCCCAACCTACTGCAAACACCTACACCAGAGACCCGCAGCCCCGGTAACTTCAATGCTTAGCTCTGACTTCTGTTAGAACACTGTTTTCTTTCCCCTGCGTTGTAATTAACACCTGCTCACCGCACCACACACACCACCTTTCTTTCTTTGCCAAGTAACACAGAGATCTACCTTCCAGGGCATCTCTACATAATTACCATTTTTTCCCCTCATTACAACATAAACCCAAATCTTACAGATTTGCAGGACTTCTAATATCTTTTTCTGGCGTTTTCTTCTGGTTTTGGCAACAGCTTGGCTGTTGACTCACATTCAGTTTTCATGTACTGCATCTCCAAATGTTTTTCTCTGAAACTGATACCTAGCAGCCGTTCGCCAAGCATATTTATGTGCATTATGTTTGCCCAAGTTCCATATACTGCATATATCCCTTCGTAATTGCATGCTATTTATTTCAGGCTAGTCTTAAACAGTGAAAGCCCTCCTGAAGCACAAACCATGCTTTCAAAGTGCTTCTCTCTCTTTCTTCCTCAATGCTCAATATTCGAAAATGTAGCAAGAGTATTCCACTAGAAAAGGCATTAATGGAAAAGCTGAATAGGACTGGACCAAAAGAGGCACTATTCAGTACATCACTGCTGAACATCAGCTGTGAACTACTGGTAACTGCTCTGAATATCTTTTCCAAAAAGTTGCAGACTGTGAAAAAAGCTGACAATAGTTCCATATTCCCCGGTATTTTTTCACTGTGTGCCTCCTTGCCAGAAGGCAAGATCCACTCTGTCCTCATTATCTTACTACACTGGAAGTGTATAGGAGGGGGAATTAGACCTCAATTATAAAGCCTCAGTGGTTGGAAAGCCCTGATTGAACAGACATTGGAAACCTCTGGGGACACTGGAAAGAAGCAGAGGAATGAAGGGAGGCACAAAGGCTCGCTGTTCCTGAAGCAGAAGCAGAGCGATTCCCATCCAAGGAAGGACTCCCAGTATTAACATTGCAGTAGCTTCATACAGACCTGAAAATAATTTCATTTTCAGGAAACCAAAACCACAGCACAACAGCAAATGACTCAATGCGGTTTCACAGCACATTTGATCTAAGCGGGGCTGCCACCAAACAGAGCCATCTGTTCTCCCCTTCACCGCGCTCCGTGAATTCCCGTTCCCTTCCTGTGCTGGAACTATTGATCACTCAGCTGCCGGATGAATAATCAGCTTATCAATGGGATGGAAAAATCATCTGCTAAAAAAAAAAAAAAAAAAATTAACCAAACTGGTTAGCTGTGTTCTACGAGCCGGACAGTCAACCTAGACAAGGGGGTGGGATGTGCAGCAGGGCAGGAGAAATAGGGCCGCTGCCTCTGCTCATGTGAAATGCAGCCCTGATTGCCTCCTGCCAACCAGCCTCGCAGAACTGCAGTGGCACAAAGGCACACAGATCAAAGTCTCAGGCACAGAATGAATTACTGGTGGCATGGGACATAACATTCAGAATGACAGCATCCTAAGTGCTTTAGAAGTAGAGACAAAAGAAGGCACTTATGACTCCTTAATGGGGAAGATAAAAAAAATCCTGTATGCCAGTCTGAAATGCTAGTACCTTTTTAGTGTCGTTCTTCACAAATAATAGACATTACCAGATCTTTAGGCCAAATAACCAGGGTTTAAGAAGCTCTAGCCCCAAAAGTTGGGGAAAAAGTAGCTAAAGGATATTAAATTTATTAAAGATTATTCAAATCACTAGGACTAAGTAAAAATTAATTTTAATTATCTTAGAAATTAGTGGAAAAACACCAAAGTGACAGAGTCCCTGAGAAGGGCAAATATAGGACTTGCTTAAAAATGGGAAGAAGAAGGCCTTGAGGAATTGGAGATCCATCAGCTTAACTTTGCTACCCAGAAAGATACCAGAACATATTAGTAATCAATTTACAGGCACCTGGGGGATAATAAACTGAAAGCAAACAGCCAGCATGAATTTGTCAAGTACAAATCATGTCAAACCAACCAATTTCCATTGCTGACACAGTAACTAGATTAGTGCATAAATACGAAATCTCTTCACTCAGACTCCTACCAGTGATGTATATATTTTCTTCTTTAAGAAAAGGTGAGCTAAGTTTCACAATTAGTTAAAAAGGCACAAGAGTTGTTTTTAAAATGTTCTCTTTCAACCTGAAGGACGTCTCAAGTACAGTTCTGAAGAGATACGTCCTGTGTTCTTTAATATCTTCACTAATGATTTAGAAGATGAATTATGGAGTAGACGTACAAAAATATGCAGAACAAGATAAAAAGGGCAAAAATAACTCTGGAGAACAAGATCAAAATTTGAAGCAAACGTGAGAAACTTGAAGATGTGTCCAAAATGAAATGAACAAAAAAAATCCACACCAAAGTTATATCTGAGGCAAAAATACATAGAAGGGACCGCATGGCCAGGGGGCAATGCTGCACAAAGAGAATAAGGACTTTTTATATGCAGCATATTCAACGTGTACATGACAAAGCAATGTTGCTGCTAGAAGTAAATAATTCACTCTGGGCACGTACCAACAGGGGTGCCGGATGCAGCAAGCAGAAGTGCAATCCCTGCTTTGTACTCCAAACGCCGTACCTACAACATGTGCCCAGATCTTTTCACCATACTGTAAATACGACATGGATTAACTGGAAAAGTCCAGAGGAAAACAAGAAGAATAATTAACGAGCATATTAAAAATTGTTGAAAGAACTGAATTTCCTCTTTAATAAATAAAATAAAATACAGTAACTGGCACACAAGACTTCAGCCATATAATGGTCATTATGAAGAAGAGAAAAATCAGCCCCTCCTCGGCTCCCGTGGGAAGGCAGAGCCAGGAGCAGGCTCCGATTTCAGCAGGGACCGTGCCGGTTGCTGCTCAGGAAAAGCTTGCTGGGCACGAGGCCAGCACAGCCCCAAGTCAAGGCACCTAGGGAGCCTGCGAATCTCTTCCATAAGAGCAGATTTAGGCAAACATCTGTTAGCGTGCTCGTTCCTGCATCCGGACAGGGAGACCAGCTAAGGTGAACTCCCAAAGAGCCTCCCAGTCTAAAGCTGAGCTAACTCCCTGTCTTAAAAGAGTGCAAAGTTTCAAGAAAGAGAATTTATCAGAATAATATTTTCAGGTGACTCGTTTGGCTTCTACAGGATAAACCAGCTAAGCCCCAGGTTGCCAAACACAGCTATTTGTGACTTGACAGACCAAGTAAACATGAAGACACAGATGCAACTCCTTCATTTGAAATGTCTGCATTGACTAAAACTTTCCGTTCCATTTCAGCTTAATAGCTATAAAAACATATAGCCACCTTGCATTGTAAATGTTCGTAAGAAACTCAAAGAGATAAAAGTAGCTGCAAGGTTTTTGTTTCCTTCTAATTCTGAAACAATGCTAAAATCCAAGTTGCTGAGAGGGTCTGAAGTTCCTGTTTTCAGCTGGAGTATGTTCGAGGGTTCAGATCACCAGTTGTTTGAATTCACCTGGCTTGCTGCTGTTCTTAACGATTTTTTCTCCCTTTTTCTCTGAAAACAGATGGAAGGCAGTAATCAAACAAATTATCATGGTGGCTTGTATTTTGATGTATCATTATTTTTTAAAAAGGATGGAAAATACTGCTTTTGTCAAAAATTAACACCACCTTGAGGAGCTGACCTATCAAAAAAAAAACTATTAACCACCTCCCTCCTCAGCTTCAAACAGTTCGATAAAGCAGGATTTCTAGGGCACTTATTAGTACCCATGCACAGTCTGGCTGACTGCTATTTTTATTTCCAGACGAGAACACAGATGTTTCAATTTGATTTGGATCAGAGCAGGAGCTTTCAACCCCCCCAGTTTTTATTCATGGGTGTTTATTGAGTATTCTTTTTTCCTCTCTGACTATAGGAAGCGTTATTGATTTGGGTATATGCAAATACAGCCTGGCAGAGTAACTTTCTCTAGGCTATCTTCACAGCTTCCTCATTAAACTCTATCGTTTCGCTCAGTTATTGAAGAATGAAGAATTGTAGCTGCAGCATGACTTCCTTACAGAGTATTTAAAAAAAACTCAGACCCTTGCTAATTTTGAGTTTTTTTGGTTTTGCATTTTTGTCATTTTATGTTTAACCTTTCAATACAGAAGTTGCTTCTTAAGGATTTCAAGAACATCTAAGAGAAATGGATTTTTATTTTTTTAAAATGCTTGGCGACTCAAGGCAGCAGCAGTTAATCAGGTGGAGTCCTAAGTTTATTCAGTCAGATTACTCCTACTAATGTAACCGCTGGAAATTTCACTTCTCTTGCCATCCCTAATTCAGCTCCCCTGCATTGTTGAAATAGCTGGACTTGCATCGACTTTACCTTTTGGAGAACTTAAGGAGCTCTTCAGTTCTGCGTCATAAAATCAGAAACAGAGGGTTTCCTTGAACCACAGCAATGACTCCAGAGTGGTGGGGTTTTTACCCCGAGTATTCACAGTGACAGGGGTCCTTCCATGCCTGCCTGCTGTCCAAGGGCTGGACCCACCCATGATGAACAGGAGACATGGTGCAGTGAGGTTCATTCATGGGCTCGTGCAACGTGGAGGCAGCTTACCTCAAGCTGGGGGCACTTTGCGAAATGTTAAAAACGCACAGCCCTCGCACCCAGCATTTCACCAACTGGATCTGAGCCACTGGGCTCTGCAGTCTCACCCCAACGAGCTAATTGCCTGCACCAGGAGGACACAGAAGATGACCTGGCAGTAAGCAAAGAGGACAGGAGGCTCCTGATCCTGCTGGCGGTGAGGCACCGTCTCCACGCAGAAAGGTTCACACACAACGGCAATGAAGAACGCTCAGAAATTTGCCAGCTGGAAGGAAAGATTTTGGATCAGATAAAGGGATGAAGTTTCAGACTGCTTCACACATCCCCAAAACCCTTTGATCATCCTGGTATGTTAAAAAAAAAAAAAAAAAGGCAAGAAAATAGTGCTTCAGTCCGAATACACAAAAGCTGAAGAAATGAAATACATGTGTAATTCTGTGAAACTTCAGACAAAATCCTTTACTCACCCAACATGGTACTGGCCAGATAAATGAATGCTCAAAGGCAAAAAAGCGTATTCCTGAACTCTTGTCAAGAAATATCAAGTTTTTTCAACATACACAAGGGGATTTGTTTTTCTTATCATCAAAAATCAACCTCAGAGAAAAAAGAAATTCACAAAAAAGCCACTCCAAACATTTTTTTTTTCCAGCACTGATCACAAGTTTTTTGATGAAGGTATTTTTCAAAGAAAACCTGTATTTTGCACAGAGGAAAAAAGGAAGGTGTCAAATTCTCCAGTTGTGCCATGCTCTCTTCCACATCCCTCTGTCACACGTCTGGTTTCTGGGACAAGTTTAGGAAATCAAACCTCCTGCAACTGCGGCATTCTGTGATCCTTCATCTCCGACAGCATTACCAGCCTGTGATGCTTCACCTCCAAAACCATCCTGTCCTTACGGAGAGATCTCCTTACATCTACTGGGTGAGTATGAAGTGTGATTTAAAGAGAACAAGAACAAAAATACCAGTTTAAAGCTTCAAGAGAACAAGATAATGTATTCTATTTAATTTAGCATGCTAATTACCAAATTACAAGCAGATGCAAAGTTAGGGGACTACATTTAAAGAAGATAAACTATTTGTTCTGATGTGGTGATAACACAATGATTTTCATCTACCCATTCATTAGTAGTCACGGATTTAATTTATTTGCTTTATGTTTAAGTTTTTAGCTCAGCTAGTTGTTGTTCCATTCCCTTGTCTGCTTCAAACAGGAGGAATTTTAACCTTCAGAGTGATGAATGCAACACAGAACAGAGCCTTGGTTTTAATTCCCACCTGAGAATGTTTGAAACTACACTTTTGGTTTAAATTGGTGAAAGCTTTCTGCCTGCAGTTGTTAAGAGGTATAAGGAGGTACAGGCTGAGGAGCACAACGTGATCCCATTTTTAAATACAACCAATGCAGTAATTGGTAGAAAACCACAACCTAGAGTATCATTTACATGAAGGAGCTTAAGATTTCAGAGTGTAACTTTTCTGACAACCTTTACAACTGTCCACCTGCTCTTGCAAAAACCCAAGCAGTTTGGTCCATCCTCTCTCCCAGGAGGTGACCAACTCAGAGCCGAGCACAAATTCCACCCTGAATTTGGGGTCTTGCAGGTCGCCTTCCAGTTCAGTGAGTGATGCGTTCTTCAGGGGTTAACTCAAGACAGCTACCACCGTGTTTCCTAAATGCATGTATAGATTGTCAATCACAAACATTAAAATAAATATAAAGAAAGAAGAAAAATTAAAAACAAACAAACAAACAAATCACCACAAGCTCCAAATATCAAGAGGCAAAGCTGCTAGAGAAATGCACTCCAGGCAGAATGATGTAAACCAGGTGGCCTTGCTGGAGTGAGCCCTTTCTTGCTTTCTATTTAGGGAACAGAAGAGATCGCTCACTTCTCCCTTCCCTTGATTCCTGTCTGGCTCTGGGAGTTGCACCACATAAATAAAGCATCAGTTAGCCAGTATCATAGGAAGCTGAGGTTACAGAAACGCCAGCTCCAAAAACCAAGACTGTGCTCACAGCTTCACTTCAAAGAGGATCTGCACTCCCTAATTCACACATTAATGACTTCACCCAGTCCGTGAGTGTAACTGGAGGTGACAAGTATGTGGGCAGAGGAGAACATTTACTCGTTTGTACAGAGAAAGGGCAATAAAGAGAGCAAACCAGAAGATGCCCTGAGGGGAGGAAAATAAAAGTTGTCTTACAGTTTTGCACCATGCAGTCGAAAATACTAAGCCGTAACACAGTAATTAACTCCAACATCCATCTCCCACTCCGCACCAGGAAGCCAGGAGATGTCTGCAACCATGCACCCATCGCCCAGGTGTGGCAGGAGAGCTGTCAGCAAAGCAAAGCTTGTCACCAGAGCACACCTTTGGATACCAAATGAGACACAGGGTCACGTATGAAGCTTAAAACACGTCCACTATTTCCTAAAAAACATCCAAGATCACAGGCTCAGTAAGTGAAAGCTCAAGATGTTACACTAACTTTGATGACATCTGCAGAAATTTAGGGTTTTGGGGGGTGTTTTTTTTGTTTTTGTTTTTTTTTTTTTAAATCAGCATCAAACCTTTGCACACACTTTCTGTAATGCTTCTCTTCAGACGCTGGGCAAGTGACAAGAAAATCACTTTATCGCCTGCAGTCTATTCCAGATAAAAATTCAAATCCAAGACATAAAGAAGAAAACCATCCACCTTGGACAGGTGACGTTTTAAAGCAGCAAAGCAACATAACATCACTGAATACAAATAAGCTGATAAACACATCTTAAAGCCCATCAGCACTCCCCAACTCCAAAATCAAAACAGGTGTTGAAAAATACCTGCCAAGGTCTATCAACAGCCTAATCAAATGTATTTGTGTAGAGGTGACAACACAAACGGTGATTCTGGCAAGTGGAAGTATGAAGGCAAAAAAGTTGCTGGTTTTCTTCATTCTGCTTTAGCACGGTATCAGATGGTGGCTGGGAGAAACGTGTAGCAAATCTCCAGGAGGTACAAAAGAAGCAAATAATTTTCCAAAGGGCGTAATCAATGTTTATTTAAGAAGAAAATATACAGACAACATCCTGATGGTATTGCAACAGAAAGTTTACAGAAGACTACCAGACTTTTTGGCAGAAATCAGGCTGAGTATTGAAAATAAAGAATAAACTGTAAAGACAAATACATTCCTCTTACTTCTCATGAGAATAAGCAAGAACAGAGAAATAAGCATTGATATGGCAACTGCTTTTTTGAATGCAATCTTCACAAAACAATTAGAGAAGAGCTGCCAAAGTATGAGAGCTGTGGGCTTTACCCAAGTGTCGTAAGAAGACAAACAACATCTGCAGAGGTTGGGTTTTACTCCTACAGCAAGCTAACTAAACAATGGCAAAAGGGTGCAACAGTGACGCTCCATCCCATGCTGAAACACAACTTAGTCCTATCACCACAAAATGAGACCTGGCATTTTTGTCCTTGTTGGAAAGGCAACACAATACATCGTGTATGCGCTGCCTTGGAGCTCAGAGCCTCACCCCTTCGACCAAGGCACCAGACCCTCATGTCCTCCAGGTTCAACTTCATCTTACATCCCACTATCTCCTAGAGACCTCTGCCATATCCTACTGATTCTTCAGGCTCCTCCTCATTCGTGTCCTTACTTTTTACATTTTTTAATCTTTAAACTGAAAAAGAAAGTAGACTGTGATGACCAAATTAGTCCTGTTTTAAGTAACCTGTTGATATACATAGCAAGGCAACTTATTACTACCAGCTGCCCCATCACAACTTACCTCCTTAGGTCAGATTTTGTGGAAATAACTGCACCCGTATTTGTTCAACTTCTAGTTTACTAGAGCATATTTCTAGTGTGCATAGCTTCCATTTTCCACAGCAAATTCAAAGGGAGAAAGGTATAGCTAATGTGCAGAGCATATATAATGCATATGCAGAACACTGAGCAGAGGCATTAGTTATCAATCCAAAGACATTTAGCAGGCTACCTTGGCATCTTATTTTCCAGCAGGACGACATTAGTGGCAATGGACAGATGTGTGGCTGCTACACAACCTTCCTCAAAGAGTTATCTGGCTGTCACTTGATAAATTAATGTTGTTATGAATATGCATGGCACCATGCTGTTCCACTGCCAGGGAAGCGAGTGGTATTGAAGGGACAGCATAAATCAGTGACTGTGGAAGACCAGTGAGATCAGTGCTCCTGCTTGGGAATCCACAAAGCATAACTGAAATCCATCTGAGATATGAGTGGCACCTTGGGTTTGTCATCCAGTCTCTGCCACCAAGAGGTGTCCCAAGCACAGCACCCACTCCCCAGTGCTGTGTGCTTACCGGAGATGACTTCTGTTAAAGGACTGAGCTGGAGCTTCTCCCCTCAAGGTTTTGTTCTTCCCACTGGAACTCCTTTGGCAGATGCTCTCTTTGGGGCTAGAAAAAATTCCACCTGACCCACTGCACCGCATATTTTCAAACTCTACCAGCAAAATTGTTGTTGTTGGGTTCCTGTGCACACAACACACAGCTTGTCCTTTTAAAGAGCAAAATATTTACTCCCCATGCTTGCAGCATAAAAGCAGTTGACAAACAGTCACAGCCCTTCCATGCTCCAGCATGAGCCCTACATCCAATGTACTGTGCTTGCAAAGGTGTAACCCTACCTCTCCATACCACCTGGAGCAGCGACCTCAGCACTTCCCGCACAAAGCCAACTCCTTACTGCCTCAGGGCTTCTTGTTTATCAAGTAAACACAAGATTTCTTTTGCTGAAGTGTCTGACAGTCTAAGACTAAAAGAGCTCACCTCACCTTCAGCTGATAGGTTTAACTGAGCTACAGCTTAAGCACCTTTATCAATTAGCTGGAGATGCCTTAGCTCATGAATGCCGTTTTTGTCAACTCCCGTAAAGCACTGACCACTTTTAATCAGCTCCCCAAATGCCTGGAATTACAAAGAAAAATGTCAGATGCTATACCATTTTACCTACAGAGTTGATGGAAAAATCATCTTTTTAACTCAAATCCAAGAAGATTCATCAGGAAGTCAGTTTTGTTTTTCCTTTTCTTAAAAAAGAAAAAACTGATTACATCTTGCTTATAGCTGCAGTTTTTTCTACTGCATAATGCTACAATTGTACACATGAGCTCGATAATATGTTATCTGTCTCATCTGCCTCCATTCTCAGAGTTTCCTACGCATATTTGCAAAAAAAAATACCCATATTAATGATGGGTCTGGTATCAAAAGAGACTCTCATCTCTTCATTTAAAACAGAGTTGTTGATTTGACTGTTGAAGTCAGTAGGAAAAAAAAGGCATATATTTTTTGTTTTTTTCATCGTTTCTGGCACACCTCCTCCCAGCTGTCTTTCTGGAGCACACAGTTTAGTGGCTTCATGGCCATCGCCTCCGTTACCTGTTCACAAACTGACCGTGCTTCTGAGAGTCCCCCGGCAACACGCTCCAGTTCCAGGACAATGGATCCACAGCTCTTTAATGAAACATCACAACACTGCCAGAAAGAATGGGCCCCTTGTTGCCAAATGACTAATTTCTTTGCAAAGGCGTTCTGCTACATGAAAAACTATGAATGGCCAAGAGAAAGGATGTTTAGTGGATTTTGGGGGTTTTAATTAAGGCTGTATCCACATAGAGAACTGTTACTGTGCTGCTCCAAACACTGTACTTCAAATCATTTGATTGCAACTCCATAGACTATTAGAAAAATGCAGAATTTTCCCGATTAACTCAGTTATTTCTTTGACAGATTCTGTCATCATTTCTCATTAAAAAGCATTCTATTCCATAGCTGTCCTATTGACTGATAAAGTACTATAGGATGTAAGAAGCTGGCACAGTATGGCTTTTCCAGGCAAAAATACAATTGCAGGAATTCAATCATTTAATTTTAAAGTCTTTTAGTAGGCTAAGTGTATTATCTATCAAAAAGATAATACCAGAAATAGTATACTATGACCACTGGAGACAGAAAATGACAGTGACATCAATCACACTCAGGTTAGCAGCCATTAGAAACCATCTCAGGCAGCGCAGCTTTTGCTGGGCTCCCAGGGAACAAGATGAGGGGGAAATGTTAGAGGGGCACTCTGCAGACAGAAACGAGGCCTTACCTAGCAAAAGGTTAGAGCAGCAGCATAACTGTAACCCAGGTGACAGATGCTACTTTTACCTGATTTGAATTCTGTTTGTTTACATATAATGGTAATTTTACTTTGGCCATAAAGAATGCCTAGTGAAAGAAGGATTTGGCATCAAAATGGTGAAATACACAAAATATTCTCTCCTAGAACATAAATTCACCATTAATGTTCTTTAAAGTAATGTTTCACTCTAAAAATACAGATTCTTTCTTCCAAAGTTCATTTTTATTCTGATCTAGAACCAGCATAATCTATAACCACATAAAATGGATTTTCCCACTCAAATTTCCTATGTGATATCTGTGTTGCATTGCTGGGGGGGGTTGTTTGTTTGTTTCATAGACTGAGCCATGCACTTAAAATGCACAGAGTTGTAATTTACTACTAAAAGAGGTACTCTTTAGCGCTGGTTCCCTGAAGATTTTTAAATCCCATCACTTAAATCCCATCTGGAGGTCAAACCTGATCAGAATGTTGTATTCCAACCAGAGCAAAATGAACACACACTGCAAGATGCTGTGAATGGCTTTTTGGCAGCGGGTCACAACAACTTCATCCCGAAGCATCCCACTAAACATGACAGGTCCGGCTGGACAGCGTTTCTACCAAGCTGCAGAACTTGTCTTGTGCTCTTCAGCTTCTGGAGAGGGAACTGTGAAGCTCTGCCCTGAGACAGTGCTTTCCTCCTCCTAAGGAGACATCCCAAGAATCCCAACATAAGAAAGCACAAATTCAATGCCTGCAGTGAAGTAAAGGAAGGTAATGGTGACCTACAATTTGGTTTTCAGCAGAGGATCTCAGCAGGCATGCACCAAACTGCAAAGCAAGAAGCATGACCAGGCTGGGACGGAACTACCAAAGCAATAGTTTAGATCCAGGAATACAGGATCTCGGTCTTCAATTCAACTTCTATATTCCTACAAGAGTTTCCAGGACAAGTTTCAAGCAAGACAGTAACAACAGGTTGTATACAGAAAACATCACCTTTGGAAAGAGAATTTCACTGAAAAAAGAGCAAGGCTGTGCCCAGCAAGGTCGAGAAGTCAGGTACAACTGGTGGCACATTAAGTCTTTGTGAACTGCAGCAAACCAAACCAGGCATCTTTCTACAAGAGTGAAGAAACAAGAAAGGCAATTTCATCATTCATGCCTAATCTTAGAGCACTTGCACCTTCATTAATCAGCATTATATCCTCACCAGAAGGCATAGACCATTTCAGGCTATTCACACCCCTCTGAAAATCCAGCCAGTTCATGCTTCCTTGTCCAAAAATTGGCATTTTGCTGGCAGTGACCTGTGAAAGAAGGGAAGCTACCCCTCTCTCAAGAAATACTTTCCAAAGAGAAATCCTACATAAAAATTGACATGATTTTATAAAAGCTGATGTTAAATTTACTATCAAGCAAATTTTAAGTAAATAAATCCTTTCCATAGATGACAATTGTGTGCTGCTGGACACAGCTGCCTTTGTGTTTTCTTTGGCAGACTTCTTATGAAATTTATTTAAAATGTATTTGGCAGTTCAAAACTAAAAGAATAATAAAATTTATATTGGTTATGTGCTTCAAAGTGACATTCACACACTGTCCCTATCAGAGGCATCTGGCATGCCAGCAAAAGCAGCCTGATGCACGCTGGCAGCCAAAGCACACTGCTTATGCCCACACTAGCATTGTTGGTTTTATGTATGTGTGATTTCTTCTCTTCTCTTTTTTATTCTTTAATTAAGCAGAAGGATTTGTGCCCCATTTAGGAAGTGGTTGGCAGAAAGTCATTCACACCATCCCATATATCCTGCTATAACCCCAGTTCTTGCCATGCCCCACCACACACATCTGTTCAGAGGGGCATAATAACAAAGAAATTCACCCATTTTAGCCACCGCTCAGGTTTTTATGGAATGAAACGCCCTATGTGGACATACTGCTCATATAAAATTCAGTATCACTTTCCCTGAATGTGGGCTGAAAACAAACACAGATAGGTTATTCAGGTAGTTTATCAAGTACCCTTCTGGGAAACACCTGTACTCCGCTTACTGAAAAGCTGACTTGATTTTTCAAAACAAGAATAGAAAAAAAAAAGCTGAAAATTAATTAGTTACAGCAAAGTCACTTTAGAGCACATTAAAAGCTTCCTTTGTATATTTTTTTCTATTTTAAAATCCTGAAGAGAGCTCAGTACAGATTTTGGAAGTTAAATATTCATATGAACTAAGCAGCTCCAACAAACTGCTGCAGAACAATTATATCTTTCCTTAGTAAATAGGTAACTACTGGCAACGTTCAGGTTGCCCTATGTGTGATAACAACATTCTATATGTTTTAACATACAACAGTGCAGATTTGCCTAAATGTATATGTTGTGTTAGAGTTAAAATTCATCGTTTATGAGTCTACTTCCATGAAAGCTCCTGGGATCATGCATAGATCAAGGTCAACAAGAACAACACAAAAATTTACATCCGCCAAAGCACACTGCAGCTTGCGTTCTTTTGTAATTTAGAGTCAAAACCTTCTATCCTAACATTCCCTCTAGAGCTAAGGTCATGGAGTTTTTCCTTAAACATCCTGGTAGTTTCCCAAAAGGAAGACTGCAAACAAGCAGAAATCCCCCAACACTCAGAAGGCCACCTAAAGATGCCACAGACACCATTACAGCTGAGCAGCAAGATCTCGGCATTTACCAACATTTTAGTTCTGAATACTGCACAGGATGAAGCATGGTTTACTTGTATCAATTCTTTTCTTTAATGAAGCCGTGCATTTGGTTTTCCCTACCATAGTATTTGTACTATCAGTCTGAACCAACAGGACTCCAACCCCATTGGCCCCAAAACAGCAAAACGTCTTGGCATGTGCAGTGCTACCCAACTAATAGGATCTGAATGGAAGTTATACACTTAAAAATTAAGCTGTCACTGCTAAAATGCTTGAGTGGATCGGAGCCAAAATATCCAGCAGTATAAAGCAAGCTTACTTTTTATTTAACACTTTCACATAAACAATTGTGAGTAGCTTTCAGAAGTTACCTATATTTCATACAGAGATACAGCTATTTTCCATTATACCCTCTTTCTGGAGATACATTTACAGACTAAAACTCTCTACAAGGTAATGAAATTCTAGTACTTGGACTTCATCTTGGAAAATCTGGATTAGAGAAGTAATTGATGATTTATGTCAGGAGCATGGAGTTTTAGGGGGAATTTCTTTGGCCTCTGAAGTGCAATAACAACAGGAAATTTCGGTCATTTACACTCAAAAAGTCTTCCTCCAAATGGAGCTGCCATTAGCTAATTACCACACACAATTCTGAGTTAACCCACTCTCTCCAAATGCGCCCCTTGGCTCAAGCAGCATGATGCTACGCTGGGAGAACACTTCAAGGACAGGTCACAAGGAAAACAGACTGCCCAACCCAAACTTCTGGGAGAGGAGAGCCCTGGTGCTTCAGGGATGCGGAGGACGCTCCGAGGTGCTTACCCAGGTAAATCATCTCACGTTGGGCCCACACATCCACCTGCATATATGCTCACGTGCCACATTAACCGTGTATATACAACGCTGGGCTCTCAGCAGGTGAAAACCAGCATTCAGGAGGCGTTTCAACACCACCATCTCTCTGTCAATCCAATCAAACAGTTAATAAACTGCTTTTCTTCCTGAGAGAAAGGACATCGTGGTCTCATTACCTCCTCATTACTGATGGTAACGCACGCATGGAGGCAGGCCTGCACAGACAGCACACGATCCAGCAGCTGTCCTGCTCAAGTTCACGAGTCACCACAGAAAATTGAGGTTTCAAGATTAAAAACCATGCAAGGCTATTAGGAGATATTATAAACACATAAGTATAGCAGTAAGTATTATGCTTCCCTGTTCTTTTTAATTTTATCATCGTTCTTAAAAATGGTTAGACACAGAAAGCGACATAAATAATCCACTACGACAATCATTTAAAAAAGCCATTAACCACCGTGCCACATTGTTCTTAGGAAAGCTACGACAGGGTATTTAAGTGTGTGTTGTTTTCCCTAGCTTTTCCCCCAGCTGGCAGCTCGTGTCACTGCCGCAGCCCCTCGCTCCTCCACTCCCAGCCAGCACCGTTCACTTCCCCCCAGGAACACAAGGCTGATCTTCCTGGCCGGATGGCACTTAAGGCACGTTTGCCTCCTGCAGTTTTTATTGTATGGCCTTTTCGTGGGACTTAATCCAGGGCTAAATAACGAGAGCTGGCAGCTGCTCTTTTTTTTATGCTCTGGACAAGAGCATAAATTTCATTTCATATTGACTTGATCTGTTACTTAATATTATGGCAATGCTATTTGGCAAATACTCAAGACTGAATTGTCACTGTACTTTCCTTCTTACAACTGAATTGATCCAGAATCATTAAACAAATACCAAGAGATTTTTTTACTAGCATTTTTTAAGACTACGTACTCACTAATCACCGTTTTTTTGTTACAATGGATTCATAATTAAGCATTTTGCCCCCTCAGAAAATGCCAATACTTTTACAAGCTGCTTCTCAGTGTGAATCAAAGGAAGGATGGGATCTGTTCGTTTCCATCTCCATGAAGTAACCTGTCTCATTTTTCCTCTGACACCGAAATAGGCAGGAGCCATGAGCTCCTCAGTACTCATTCAAGAACCAGATCCCAGCAGCGCACAACAGCCCTGGATAGATTTCACAGAGCACACGCTACCTGACTACTCATTAAGCAACCAGTTGCTTTCGCCACTCGAGCCATGATCTCTGAAGTAACCAGAGATCTGTGTTTTCCAGTCTTCCTGCCATTGCCATCAGACAGAGCCAGGAGCCTCACAGCTCCTGAAATCCTAACAAAGATTATTTTTTCCTCTCAGACACTAGGAGGAGACAGCAGAGCCAAGAGAGAACCTCAAATCCCACATCTTCCCCTGTGTCACTGTATGACAAAGCAACAACTCGCGTCAGTAACCTGCAGAGTGACAAGTCACATCAGGCTCTCTCTTCGCATCAGGACTCCCGTGGGGACTGATGATGCATGCTGGCAGCTTGTGGGACTGCCTTCTGCTTACTGGGAGAGTTATTGCGTCTGACGCTGGCTGACAAAGTAACACTCACTTCTTTCCCACCTGAAATGAGTTATCTGCATCCGCTTCATCTGGCTACCTCCCATGGCTCCCAAGGCTCCTGACGAGGGATTTGGCACCAAGCAGACTCCATACACACGCTGTGCAGGACCACTTCCAGCGTCACAGCACCACAGGGATGACGCCACTAAGACTATTAACAGCCCACGTTAGGAACTGAGGTTAATTGCAGCTCTCCCTAAATGTAGCACCTAGGGTTTACCTAAAGGATCAAAATACCACTGAAACCACTGCAGCCCTCACTCTGCTAGAGCCCAGGTGAGGACGACCTCTCCCCTGACCCAAGAAATACACTGGAGGTCCTTTTCCTCAGGTATCAGCCTCGAAGTTGACTCCACGATGGCATTCCTCACCTCCTCTAGAGACGCTCCCAAGCTCCGGTGCAAATGCAAGCACAGACTCACACCCTCCAGCAGAGCGTGGCTGATGGTGTAGGGATGAGGGCAGGTCGCCACCATGAGTCCGAGACTCCTGGGGAAGCCACCAAATCAGGCAGTGCAAGGCTCTGGGAAGCACAGGGGAGAAACAGAAGGCAAGAGGCAGACGGGAAAACAGCCCTGCTACCAGCGGCCATGAACCACACGTGGTCCAATGAACAGAAGGGAGCAGCACACTGCTCCTAACACGCATGGAGGAGGAAAGGCAATGCAGGATGTAGCACTCTTACCCAACAAAACCAGGGCCAACTGCTGGAATTTTCTCCTCTTTTCCAGCTTTTACAACTAAGAGAAAGAAAATGCATCAGATTCATCTGCATGCTCTGAGTACACTACGACTGCATCAATACCAAACCACCATAAATCTGAAATAACCCTCTGGCTAAATGTATTCACCTACTGTCTCAATATAGCAATGAATTTGGCCATTGTGCTTTGTGATGATGCATATTTTTTTCCAAAAATATTCAACCTTGCTTTAAAGAAATCAATTAGAAATATTATTTGGCACATCAGTAAAACTGAGAAAAACAACACTCCCTTAATATTCATAAAGGGATCTTCTGCAGATAACATGGGGGAACACTATTTTCACCGTGTAAGAATAATTCTACTTCACTGAGCTAGGCATCTCAGAACACATGCAATTATCATCAGTTTTTACATAATGACAGTACAACTATCTGACACTTTATGAGCTTCAGACTCACTCCAGGAGAATACGTAAACATTTCTTGTGAAATTTTTGACTCCATCAACTTTACTGAGCTCAAAAAAATCCCAAACACACCACATAACACCTGTGGGACATGTTCATTAACACCAAAAGCAGCCAAAACCAGAATGAAAACGTAGATGTGCTTTTCCTTGTGCAGAGAATCTGTAAGGGTCCAAAGCAGCTAATCTAGAAAGAGAAGATTAGAAGACTTATCTCCTTCCTTCAGTTGAGGTCTAGAATCACCCCCTATCCACTTCCATATGCTACATAAATTGAGTGGATAGTGAAGAGTATTCCAAAACGCCTTACTGACAAATGCTTCCTAAATCATCACGCAAGACCTGTACCACATCTTGTGCCAATGGAGAAAATGCACTGGCTGCTGGTGTGACACGACTGGCAGAGGAACAGCAGCACCTGTAGACACTACAGGGCCTTCAAGATTTGGAGCTCTGATTGAGAAAGTACTCACTGGGCTGCACCTCTGCCCCTGAAATGCCCGCTCCTCACAGGCTCCTCAAACGCTGCTCTGACTTCTGCACTTCTCCAGCTGTCCTCAGATGCTCCCGCCTGGTGCCGGCACGCTGAAATACACCAACGTCCACGGAAAATTTCCCTGCAGGATTTGGCAGCAGCGTAACTACTAAATGAGCAGCAATCAAGTAGTTCACCCAATCAGTTTTCTAATTCACCACAACTGCTATAAATACCACCCATTATTACTGACTGTAGCTTTTAGGGGAAAAATAGATGCAAACTTCCCGCAGTATCTAATCTATGTGAAAATTATACAGAACATTACATTAAAATCTAAGTAAACACTTTGGCATACTCCTAATGTATGTGCATAGATTACTTGGGCGTACTTCTGGGATAAGCACCATTTGATGTTCAGATTATTGGCGGATATTTAAAGTTGATTACCCTAGAGGTAAGATATAATTGGTAAACAAGGAACATATAGAGAACAACAACAACACAAGTTGTATTTATTTCACAATTTATTCTTACACTCGGGACTAGAGTTCAGTAGAGATGCTAATTTTTTTTTCTCCTTTTATCTAGTGAAATGAAGTTCACTGAGCAACACGGTGCAATTGTAGTCTCCTCTGCCCCCTTCTCCTTCCAGGCTCCTGCCTCCCATCACTGCAAGGAGCTGACAAATTGCTGTTGATTGGGTTTCACACCCATGACCTGCACTAACACATCAAGCAGCGCTGGGCTGTCAGCCCTTGGCTGCCTCTCCCCATGGACAGCAGCTCCATTTTGCCTGGGTATTATCACATGGGTAATAATGAAAGCTACATAAATGCAAATAAATCACAGTGGGAACCTTCCAGATCCGCCAGAAGGTGTTGGAGCAGCAGCCTGAGCCCTCCTCCCATAAAGACAGAGGGACTCCAGAACTCAGACCGAGGAGGCAATGAGGCACGCAGGGAGAAGAAACAGCTCCACTTAAATCCTACACACGGCAGCCGTAGAGGAGAGCCTGGCTAAAGACCACTTCAGCACTAATGCAAGCTGTGGAAAGGTCCAGACGCAGCTGTGAAGTACAAAACTTCATTCAGTTAGGCCATCACATTAGCAAGCAAGCAGGAAAAAGCACCATAAACCAGAGGAGCATGGAAAAAAAAAATACAGCGCTGAGATCCAGAAAGCACGGTTCAAGGACACAGCAGCGAGAACAAAGCAGTTTGCAACCCTACATACATTGCTTTCTTAATGTTAACACACTCAGCACTTGAATTGCTTTTAAAGACCTGGCACATCTCCAAGAACACCCCAGGCTGCAGCACTCCTGCCTCAGGGGCCAGCTGCCTGCTCCCAAATCCCCCCACCCAATTTCCTTGCACAATGACTGCTCTCCCCTGGGAGCAGCTTCCACTGCAGGAAAATACTGTCCATGTAGTTTGTCAAGTGCTTTTAGCACAAAGTCACTATAAAAACTCCTGTCTGAGGCAGTGGGCAGGGCAAGGTTTCCCACCACAAGTTCAGGACACCGACCTTGAAGATGAAAAACACCTCTGGAGGCAGGGGCAGTGCAGCTTGCCATGCAGAGCCCGGTTATGGAAACAAAGCACACAAACTTTGCAGTTTTATATGCAAAGCAAGGAATATGAATGCAACACCAATGAGAAAGAAGAGGCTAGCTAGGCGGAGAAAGAAAATAGAAAAGATGTTTTCAATCACTTTACATAAGATAGGATGTAAAACAGGAACAAGTGTATTCTACTTGGGACCTAAATACGAGATTTCACAACTTTGAGAATCTCACGCATGCTTTTGTCTCCTCATTATTTTGATTTCACAAGGTGTATCATAAAATCGTTACGTGCTTCACTACCAGGAAAGTAAAAATGGAAAACTGCTTTTAGTAAGCATTCATTCATTCCTTGCGTTTTACTGGTAACAAGCACGTCTGCCATCTGTCTTAAAATAATAGAATTTAATAGTGCTATTTTAATACAGCATTAGAAACACAGGCACAACGTTTCCGGTGTTACTTGCTTTTCAAGGCAGTACTAGGAGCTGTCCTCAAGGCAACAAGTATTCCTAAAAAAACAGCAAACATTTCAGTGAGAGGGATTTGGCATTGAGACATGAAAATCCTAAAAACACTTAGTGCCGCTGCGGCTTAACTTGGCCAGGTGCGATTTCTAAATTGTCCATGGAAGAGGCATAAAAAATCCTACTGTAACACAGCTTTGCCAGTAGCTCATAATTTCAAATAATTTGAAATATACAGAGGGCTTTTGAGAAATACGGAGAGCTTCTCCAATATTCTCTGATAAGTATGTGGCACAGATAATGGAAAGCAATGTAATCCAAAAAACCCTGTTATGCTACCAGAGCGTAAGGAGAGTTATCTGCCTGGAAAGATTAGGAAAAAAAAGCTGAAAAAAAAAAGGGGGGAAAAATGTCTGTATCATGAAAGAACAATTTGCTGATGCATTGCAAGTACTGAAAAACGTAGGATCTACTTAACTTTGTTGGCAGATCTCAGGGTTGCTGGACTCGAAGAGATTACATCAAGTGGTGTGATGTTACAGACAAGTAAAGGCAGGATTTGTAAATGACCACCCAACACGAAGTATCACACAGGTTTGTAAATAATACCCAGGATTTGTAAGTGACCACCCAACATGAAGTACCAGACAGAAATGTGCAGCCCTGCTCATAACCCTTCATACAAACCCAGGGCTACAAAGCAAAGGAAAGCGGTGCTCTGCCTACATAGAAAGAGTGCCCTAAGGAAGGAACCAAAAGCCTTCCTAAATGATGTTACAGTCACTGCTTCTTGCTCTCCCACTTAGGAATGGGTCCGTCTGTCTCTGCCGCTGCCCTACTGAAAGGGATTTCTGTTGTTACAGTGGGGGATCAATGAGCATTGCTCATTCACAGTCTCACACTCAGTTAAGCACTAGTTATATAAAGCCGTTTTTTTCTCCCGAAGAACAAGCTTTAGGGGATATAAGCCGTTATTGCCTATTCTCGTGGGCTCTTATAAACAAAGCATCTTTCCTTTTAGAGAAAAGAACCCTCGTGTTGGGAGCAGTAAAAAACAGGCACTGGTTACATCATCGTTCCTACAATAATGCAATCATAATGGCATTTTGCTTGACACTTTAGAACATAAAAATTTTACTGGTAGATGGGAGAGAGGTTTTCATAGAATAATAAGTGCTACAATCCTAAAATAATCACTCCACTTGAATACATCTTCAAAACACATACCACTTTGTTATTACTGGTATAAAGGAATTTTTTTTTCCCTGTGCTAGATGAAAACATCAGGTGTTCAGAGACACGGGGCTTTTTAGTTTTCTCCATTCAGGCCCACTTTCAACCCAGCCATAACATACTCCATTATCTGTTCCACGCTAATTGGCAACAAAAGAAAAACAGCTATTTTAAGACAAAGCCTCTTTTTATGTAAAACAATATGAACTGTCATGGGCAACATAAATTACTCAAAGGACGAAAATTAAAAGGAAGGAAGACCACAAGTTGAGAAAAAAATACCTTATATTCTGAGTATTGGAGCAGAGGCAAATTTCCACAGCATGCAAAAAGAGGTATATTGGCGATCACTGCCCTTCGTCTAGTTCCCTGCAACAAATGGTCCCCCACACAGATGAAGATTGATTATATTACTAGGATATTTTTTTGAACTTTGTGTTTCACCGAAGCATTAAATGGAGAACAAACCAGATCTGCCAAGCGGTGCCAAACTGGAATATGTTCATCTTTAGTGGAGCAAATGTTAACTAATATTTTCAATTAACTTGCTAAACCCCAGCAGTTTGGGAGTGCTGGCTCTTCCCTGGGCTTGGCTGCTCTGTGGCAGCAAACAGAAGGCTGGGCTGGCAGGAGGAAAAAAAGCATCCATCTCTTCTGTTAGGATCCAGCACACCGCTTCAGGAGCGGTGCTCTGGATAGCTGGAAGATGGAGAGCCTCGGTGCTAGGTGAGACACCAACAAATAACTGTTCCAATTACAGGGGAAAAAAAGGTCCTGTTAATGTGAATTTAACCTAGGGCAACGTATGGAAATACAGGAAACTGGGTGTCCCAGCACAGCAGACTGCAGTCCTCAGTAAGGAGTACAGACCTGAGGCAGGGCAACGAGGCTGACAGCCCGAAATCACAGGGTAATTACTAACTCATGCGTGCACCAAGGAGAAGCGCACAGTCCTGCCCCTGGGGAGGAACAGCCCCAGGCACCAGGAGAGGCTGGAAAGCAGCTGGGCAGCACAGGTCCTGGGGTCTCGGTGGGCACCGAGTGAAGCACAAGCCAGCAACATGCCCTGGCTGCCAAGAAGGCAACAAGAGAAGAAGAGGCACAGGGGGATCTCATCAATGTCCACGAACACCTGAGGGCGCAAGGAGGATGGAACCAGGCTCTTGGTGGTGGTGCCCAGTGTCAGGACAAGAAGCAGGGGGCACAAACTGGCTCCCAGGAGGTTCTGTACAAACATCAGGTGTGTGTCACAGCACTTCTGTGCTGTGCAGGTGACAGAGCGCTGGCATGGGCTGCACAGGGAGGTTGCGGAGTCTCCTCCTTGGAGATCTTCAAAACCCATCTGGACAGGATGCTCCATGATGACATCCAGAGGTGCCTTCCAACCTCAGCCATTCTGTGATAATTCACTGTTGCTGCTCAGTTCGGGGTTTTCTGTTCACTGGGTCTCAACTCCACACTTCCAAGACACAGCAGCATAAGAATTAATTTCAAAGTGAAGAACCTAACATTTTCCAAATTCTTACAGACCACATTTCTAGTGACAGATAAAATATTTCAAGTAACAGGAAAAAAAAATAGCTATACAAACCCATTCAATAATTCCTTAAATGCTGTTCTGTTCACATTAGCAACCAAAAGCAGAGGGGCCAGGCTGTTTAGCACACACAGGAATATCAGAAGCACTCACCCATGCACTATTATCAATCAATATCCACTGGCATTCATGATGCCAAAGAGGCTGCTTAAGTGACCATTCATCAAAAATAATTCAGAAAATGAGGAGAAGAGAAAAGTGCCATTTAAAAGATAAATACTATTTATTGCTTCGGTTTAAAGGTTGTGTTATTTTGGTAATGCTGCTTGTGAAGGTAGCTTTACGTGCTACAGCACAAAGTTAATAGCTATGAAAACAGACAGGCAGTTCAATCAAGAGTCAATTTCCCTTCACATTCATTAACTGAAAGAAGCAGTTAATGTTCTACAAGTGATGAAAAATAAGGATACCAGACTTCAGAGACCTGCTCCAACCTTCCTCTGCAATAACCCCGACTACTCCTCTGACCCTCAGGAACTTAGCACACACTTAACTTTCCCTACACATTTCCTAAACTCCCTCCATGCAACCAGTTTTCTCGACTTTCTCTAACATCCAGAAATGATTACTGTTTAGGAGGTGGCATAAAATGTGGCTGGTTCACATATGGAATGGTCAGACCCAAGTCAAATAGAGCAGGTTAACTCTTGAGCCCACACGGCAGTTCCTCTCACTGGAGATAATCATTTGAGTATGTTTTCTACAGCCAGCTATGATTTTCCTTTGCAGTATGTAAATGGGCTTTGAGACTCTATGTCCCTGGGTCAAAACGTATCAGAAATGGATGACAGGGTCAAGAATTACTGAAGAGATGCTGACAAACAGTAAGGAAAAAAGGCAGTTAAGCCTGCAGGAAGAAACCTGGCTGAAAATGCTGTAAGTGCCATGGCCAACAACTTGGTTTGTGCCACAGCACAGCAGGGAAGTACAAGCTGGGAAGTGCATTGACCAACCTCAGACAGGTGTTTTTCATGTTCCTTCCTTTTACGTTATGCACTGACATCGATAAGCTGAGTGCCCCGGGAACGCAGGAAGGAGGTATTGCACAGTCCTGTGCTCTCTGCCAAAGAGCAATAATCGGAAACTGGAAGATGCCAGTGATGTCTTTACTTGCTACTGCAGAAAAGAATCAAGAACATAAATTTAAGTATTCATAGCTTTTGAACTACCAGCATACCATACAGATACATAACGCAAAGGCTTTGTTCCTCAGGAGCTGAGGAGGCTGTTCCAACAAACACGAACAGGTTTTCAGATGTGCTTCGAGCACACACGCTCCCCTTGTTCCACTACGCTGCGGCACGACAGCAACAGCCGGGTGCCTTTGTAAGGCTCTCGAACTGGAAGAGCAGGGGAGGGCTGTGTTAGACGAAATCAGCCTTCCGCACATCAGCTTTTCTGGCACGCTGTGTACCTGACGTGTCAGCAAACTGTTTACAAAAATATCATTAACGCTGTGAAGGCAACAAGAGCACTCGCTCCTCCTCGGGGCTCTACAGACAGCTGACATGTTCCAAAGCCAAGCTCGTTGTATGAGCTGCATCCACACCACAACACAGCACATTCATCACTAGGTCATCAAGAAACAAGGTTAGTGACCACATTGATCTACACTCTTTATAGTGTTCAAACGGGGATGGACAGGAAACACCTACTGCCTGAAGTGCCGAGAGGAGCTCGGATGGGTTCAGTTAGCATCGACTTCTGCGGCCAACACACACCACACGAGAAGATGCAACCTCAACACGCCGATTGTTCTTTCTCTTGGTGAATGAATTATGTATCAAATGAGCCTCGCAGTTGGCACTTACCAACAGCTGCTTTTCTTTCCTGAGCAGCTGGCAGACAAAGCATACCCTGCCGTAATTCACATCCCTGTTAAAGCCACCAGTGCTGCTGCATGATGAAAGCTCAATCTGGGTTCATCAGTAGCTGTTTTAGCAGCTCCCGTGCCACAAGCACTGCCCTCTCCGCCACCCTTTTAAGACCAATTAGCATGGCAGGTGACCTAGTTGTACAGAAAATAAAGCTCAGCAGCAACTAGCACTTGAAGCTGTCTGTCCCTGCGGCACCGCTGCTGGTCGGACCTCTAGGTCACCGCAGCCGCGCAGGTCACCCCTCTGAATCCAGAGCTCGAGTTTGCTCTGTGCCCCGAGCACATCAGTCACCCTTCCCATCCTTCCCTTCATTTACAAAGAGGGGATAAGAGCCCCAGCTATACCAACTGCACAGCAGTGTTGAAAGGATTAATTAGCTAATATCTGCACAGTCTTAAGCATGCAGAACATCACAGATGCACAGTGTAATTACTGTTATTAGGGGAGTCATTTCTTTGACTCATTGGGACAACACACATTTTATCTGTCATTTTTTTCATGGCACAGAAGTCTACCATCAAATAACCTCAGTTAAAAAGAAACTTCAGTAACATGGCATAAGCAATCCAGCGCAAGGATTACGTTTTGCTAGCATTTATTATTTCAAATTAGTGGGCTGCTGATACCCATGAAGCCTTAAAGCTAGCCAAAAATGAGACAAAAAAAATACTGACGTACTTGGTAAGCAGACTGCCCTCCTACAAGCCATGCTCAAAACTAAACTACGTTTGGTCAGCTTTCCCTGGCTGCTAGCAATGTCAGTAATGGCTTCAACTGCTAACAAAGCTGTGGAACAGAGAACAGCTCTAGACCTACTCACCTGACAGCCTCCCCTTCTCCTTAGGGCATACTGACATGGCTGGGGTCAGCAGGGTACTTGAGCATCAGCTGCAGTACACTCATCAAATGTTTTGCAGAATGCCATAAAACATACTATTTCTCTTCTTCTGGTACATAATGTCTATAGCCTAACAGCTTACAGACCTCCTGTAATGCTCAACTGCTTTCCTAAAACAAACCAGTGGTTAGAAGAAAGTCACCACGGACAAATGGAGATCGTAATTACTGCAGGCTCAGAAGTACGATAACCTAAACTGGAAGAAAAGGATGAGGGTTGGGCTTTGGTGCAACATCTGGAGGAAAACCAACCTCAGAGGAGCACCATAAGGCTGCAAACTGTACTTGCGTGTGTCTGCCCAGTACAGCGCTACCTCATGGTCTGTATTCCACAGCGAGAATAAGAGGCGAGTCCAGGATGTTGGTATTCTTTCTCTACAGCAGAACTCAATGTTTCCCATTGAAATTTAGGTCATCACACACACATCACAGATGCAAGCCTCCTGAACACCCTGTAAGTAGCAATCACAGTTTAAAGCAGTGCTAACCCTAGGAAATACAGCACCTACAGACGTCAAAGGTCACGGTACGCTCCTTCTCTCATAGATTTGCCATTGGATTTACCTTGCCTTTTTTTTTTTCTTCAATTCCTTAAGAAAAGGATAGTAACAGAAATACTCAAAAATAACACTGCCATACTAGGCACGTACCTGCCTAAGTGGGGCATGGCTGCTGAAGCCAATTATCATTCAACTGCATAGAAGCCTATCAGGTTGGTGGAGTGACAGGGATTACATGGGAATCTCCAAGGCATGGAGATTCACAAAACTTCACTTCCCCAGGACACGTGCAGCACACCAAGTAATGCTGCACTCTCAGCAATTCTAGCTGAAAGCCCACCGGCTCTGGGGACGGCCAGCTGGGATCACTGAAGCCAGCTCTAACAGGAACACTGCGGAGCCGGGTGGGAAAGCACAGAGTTGTTCTCGCAGATTCTTGCTTTCACCACTCTGTCACCCACAGAAAGCTGTTCCCGCAGTCAGTCACAGCTGAAAGTCTAACCTTCGTGATTAGCTAGCATTAGCAAACCCAAATCAATGGCCTGATTGCAGACTTGCCAAGCAAAAATGCAATGTGCATGCATTATAGTGATTAGACAGTTTCCAACTTCATTATCTCTTCTGGAGGTAAAGCATTACCTTAGAAGTGGCATGTATATTTCAAATAGTTTGGAAACTTGTATCTCATTCCAATCCCCCCCAAGGAAGACTAGAAGACGATTACCAGAAGACACGGCGAGGCAAAGCCTGTCATCACAGCCCCTGTAGCAGCACTGACCATGCCATCACAAGCCCACTTTCAGAGCCAGAATTCAGAGGATTTCTGAGCCCTCTTTAAATCGCACCCTCAAAGCCGGTTTTATTAGCACTTCATTTGCACCTCCTGGGAACAGCAGCGAGGCAATTACTGCTTGACACATTATCATTCTTGCTAGGCAGGATGGCAGCAGGAAGGGATGGCCAGACCTGGCATGCCAACAGAGCCCACCCGGCCCCTGTGGGCAAACGCCCGAAGGAGACAGATGCCAAAGCACGTCGTATCGCGCACCTCATCTGCAGAGAGATGCTGAACGGCCACGTGGGAACGCACAGCACAGCTACAGCACAAGCAGTATTTGCAGCGAAAGCGCCGAAGATTTTTGGAGCTAAAAGCAGTTTTCGCAGACAGAAAATTGTTATTCTTACTCACCACTTGTGAGGTGAAAATTAGCAGTTAGACACAACTCCTACCACTGCTCGGTTGTTTAGGCGAAACCTCTGGCTTTTACTTTATGTAAAACCCATGTCAGAACCCAGACACAAACTGCTGAATCTCTGCAGTCTGAACGTTAACCTGCATTTTACTAAACCACTATACTTACATTTTTAATGACAGTCTTTCCGTGTGTCCTCCTTAAACTGATGTTCCACAAAAGCCAGGGAGGTCCCATACATACCCTACAGCAGGCATTCCATCATACAACCAGCCCCTTGCCTACGTGCAACCCTAAAACTCCTATGGAGTTGTATCTTTAGTAGCTAAAACTACAGCTGCAAAGCTTAAATAATTTAAACTACATGAATGGCTTTGTATTTAAGAAGGAGAAAACCAAGCACTCTCCCATATCTTAAACAGCAATAGCCACAGCAGGCAAACAGGGAACTACAAGCTTGCTGTATGGTCTGTTATAGGCAATAAAGGAGACCAGTGCAGGGAACACCCTGTACTTACACACCTACACATGTGTTGCTGAACAACATTTTTTTAAACAGAATCCAGAAGCCTGAGCTGTACTCCCACTATTCATTTATGCCTACCTGTAAATAAAAGATTGAAATGTAGTTGGTTCCAATTAGGCGTCATTATGCTGCTGTATATTATGATTTTATTCATTACTGTTAATGAACTAAAGTGATATCAGGTATCAATAATTACAGTGCCTGAAAAATGGTAACAAAAAACTTCCATGGGAAGACGACAATTCAAGCTAATAAATCCCGACCAAATTCCCCTTCTCGAACAAAGTACCAATTAAGTGCTGCTTGGAAGATTTAAGTCACGAGCCTTAGGAAATCTTTCTTAATATTTACAAGCAAAGACGCAGGAGAGAGCATACAGCAATGTATACAGCTCCTGTCCTACTGAGAGGCTCTGGCAGGCAGACCCAGTAGCTGACACCATATAACGCTGCCATAGGTTACCAGCCTAGCTAAAAAGCACCTTTGTACAAACCAAACCTACCTGTGCAATCATATGCAATTAGGTTAATGCAGTTAGACTGAAGAAACTGTGAAATCCTGGCAATAAGCATGCCTGTGCTCTTATGACTTTGCAGGTTTTTTTGTACCAAAAAAAAACAAAAATCTATTCAGAAAGCTTTTTTAAGAAGTGGCTTATTTTACTTTTTCCTTGTAGAATAAGACATTTCTACAAACTTTGTAAATGTTTTCATTTTATAGATTCATAGTATTATCAGTGTAAAGGGACATCTCTACACCAACCTCCACCTCTGCCAACACCAAACCAGGTCATCTGTGACTTGTTTAGAAAAAAATGTTGAAACCTCCACAAACAGAGATGCCATCACCTCTCTGAGCAACTTGCTCCAGTGCCGCACCACCCTCTGGGTGAAATCTTCTCCGATCACATTCAATCTGATTGTCTCAAGTTGAAACCTATGGCCAACACCGATTTTGTCTGACCCAACCCAAACTGATTTGCTTCCATCATCTAACTGCCCCACACGCAATCCAATACCTACAATGAAGCCCAGTACACAACTAACACATCGCCTCCCTTATCCTCTGTCACAACTAGAAAGCTTTGGACTGGGAGAGTCTCTCGTTTCACATCACCTGGCACACAGACACAGAGCAAAGCACTGAACACAAATCTATGTTTTTCTACCTCACTATGTGAAAAATTTTGAAAAAACTGCAACTGTTGCTTGTTAGAACTGACAAAGTGCCTCCCTCCAAAAATATCTTTTGTATAGTAGTTGAGGTTGCCTTTGTAGTAAACTCAACAAGTAAGGGGCTGTTTCATTTTTTTCCATGGTTTTGAGTAAAACTTACTGTATATGCAGATGAGCCTTCAGTACTTCTATGGAAACAGATTGCTTATTTATTTTTTTAAATAACTGAAGACACTTGTATTGAATTTACTGTAGCTGAACATTTCAATTTGTTAGAGGTCAAAATACCTACATTAACATAGGAACATTTCTGATAAATTTTTCAAACATACAAATAGGAACTTAAGGATGGTGTTATCAGTACAGATCCCTCAAAGTCCAAAACAAAGTAAAAAGCAATTTTTCTACCTCTTCCTATGTCTGTATACGAAAAATAGTATACGCTGCTGGACAAAAAAGACACGCATACTCTTGTTTTTCAAATAAAAGCTTTTTCACATTTACTACAAAGTGTATTCAAAAAGCACTCACACAACACGTACTTTATATCAACCAGAAAACTCTTAAAATCACTCTCTCTTTAGGAAGTGGTAGTCAATGGCTGATTAAAGAAACAGATCCATCTAGTGGTAACATTAGCTTTATGCTAATGCCTGTGTCAAGCAGGAGCAGGGAGGCCTGGCGGCTCGACAAAGAGGCTCTATTATTCCACCAAAGACCAGTGGTAATGAAATTTTTGCTTTAAGTCAAGTAGGGAGAACTTTTCCTCTAATGAGGGTGTTGAACGAGCGTTTTGAAGTAATTTGATTTATTAAATATTAGTACTTAACAGTCTTTACAAATGACAGAGCCTTCCTACCCAAACTTACCAGTCAATACCAGATCAGTGCTGAAAAGGTTCAAATACCTGGGGAAAGGAACTGCTGGCATACTCTTCAGAAACTGTAATGTGAATTCAAAATATCCTTAACCACTTCAAAAGTTAGATTTGTTTATTATAATGACTTATATTACCTTGACAATTTTCATTTCTGAGCAACTGTATGCTTTGCTCCGTTGGTCTAGAGCTGTTGGATACGACATTGCTGAGCAAGAATGGTCCCAGGGAATTCAAACAAAAAAAAAAACCAACAATGTGCCAAAAAATTAAACCCACGCAATTTTAGGCCTGTCAGAACATTCCTGGTAAATAGTGTAGAAAAGCTAATAGGGGCTCATCTAAAAATGAATTGAAAATGACAGCAGAATTAGCATCACTGGTCATAATTTCATGGTAAATAGATCACGTCAAAATAAATAGTTATGCAGGTTTTCAGAAGCAAAACCTCAGACTAGGTTGGTTACTTGGCACCTCAGGCCACCTCCACTGGAAAACAAAAGCAAGGTGAGGACATACCAAAGAGATTAAGCACCGTGAGAGGCGCCAGCACCCTGCTGTAAAGGAGGACTGCGATGCATGCATTGTTCCAGGGAACCTGTTTCCCACCTAGACCTACCCAATCTCTCCTCCATCCCAACTCAGCCAAGGCAGGGAAGAAAACACAACATTATCGATGAGGAGGTTTACAGATAACACATAAACAGACTATGGGAAAACACTAAGGAGCTAAGTAAACAGAGTGGCCTACTGCTTCTGCTGGGCTCAGGTGAATGCAAAGTATGTTGGTGAGCAGCCAGCTAAGCAGAGCTCTACCCTGATCTTTAGATGTATTACAAACATTTACATTTTATATTACAAATATATATATATATATATATATATATATATATATATATATATATATATGAAAGGTAAAAAAAAATGGAGAGGCCAGTTGAGCAGCAGCAGCCAGCTCCCAAAGGTAACTAACTCAGTTCTGAAATGCCCCACAGACCCAGGAACCAGAGAGCAAAAAGGAACTGGGAAGACGTGGAAAGGAAGGCAACAGAAGGGGAGCAGGGCAGCAAAGAAAGCAGCCAGCAGTGGCTTTGATCCAGGGGAAGAACCAGAGGCAAGACCTTGCTGCAAATCCTTACCCCCACGCACAACCCTTTCTCCCCAGTCTCCATCCTCGTGCGCTGCCCAGAACCCTTCTTCCTCGCAAAGGAAATGAGCACGTGTGGTCATTCCTCAGAGAGCAGAAGCAGAGGAACAATGCCCTCACGACCCTAAGGCCTGTTCATGAAGTCCACTGTCACCGAAAACGCACACACACCCACACCCCCTTCTTCCATTGTGCAGTACGAAATTTGTTATTTAATGGTTTGCTGTGAATTCCAACTCTGACGTTATCTGGCACTGTCAAAACCAACAAAAAGCGCCCATATCCTCACCTGATGACATCGGTGGTCAGCAGCAGAAGCTGCATCCTGGAGGAGCAGCATTCCCACTCCCACCCCAGCCTCTGGAGCTTTTTGGAGCTTTGGCTCCTGGAGCTCAAGCCCAGAGCCCCAGCAGCAGGGAAGCGCTGTGGCAGGGCTGCACAGCCTGCAGCTCGTCACAACCAAACACAGGGGCACTTATTTAGGAGCCCAGGCCTGGCTGCAGCAATAGTTCGGATCTCCCCAGTCTCCCCAGCTCCCAGCAGATTTTGCTTCTTTGCTCTCAGGTACCATCCATGCATTCAGCAAATTCCTCTGATTTGATGCAATGAATATGCCTGACATGCATAAGATATATGAACTCAAGTCACAAATTAGTATCCAGTTCAAGAAGTCCTCTTTTTATATCTCTTTGGATGCTGTGAAGTTACAAATACAGTGTCTGCTGGATGAACCCTCGCACAACAGGGAGCTTGCTTGAAAAGATTCAGCCGCCCCTTGACAGCTCGTCCCCAGGCAAAGGCAGCAGTAAGGAACCCAGTCCGGACCCCAGAGCGCTCTTTCAGTCCCTGGAATTTCCTAGAAATGTAAAAAGCCTACAGGGAAGTCATCTGGGAGTGCTGAGAGAAAGGCTCCCATCAAAAGCTGTCCGATGGATGATTTGTCTGCTACAGAAATTGTCCAGTGGAGTCCTGGAGATAAATTAACTACTCAAATGGTGCCCAAAGGAAAATAGAAATGGAATTGAGCAACTGAAGTTGGAAGAAGGATCACGACCACGCTTTTTATTGAAGATGGATACTCCTAACATCTGCTAGTGAAACCTAATGCCCAAATGGCCATTTCTGTCCTTTTTTTCTCTCAATTAAACTGGTGCAAGGCACCAACAAGGGGGTTAGCAAAGCAGCATTTATTTATATGCAGCTAACGCTCACCATGCAAAACAAATTGGAACCTCACTGCTGGACCAGTTCTTTAAAGAAATTAGAAACTGAAGCTACTAACCTATGCTACAGTAGCTGTGGTATCGAACCTGGATTTGATTTCTTCATTACCAGTTTTTCTAAGCATGGCTCCCCATCTAATTTATAAGCGCAGTTTATAACAACAGCAGTGGATGAGTGGCATCTATTATTATATTTACATGTGGCACGTGTAAATATAATTCATGTATTCTCTTCTGTGCTAAAGGATGCACAACCATGGAGAGGGGCATTGGGCCATTATGCAGACAAATAAGCACTTAGCATTCAAATTACAGCTATCAAGGACTGAACTAAAATCAGTTTAATTAGAATATGACTATTACAATTTCTCTGAAAGGACAACTTTTTCATGCAGACCTTTAATAGATAAGAGGAAAAAAATTTAAAAAAAAAACAAACACGTTACTCCCCCCCAGTATTTCACAAGATGCAATCTATGGAAGTACTAGATGAATGCTGTAGCAGGAAAAAAGTAAGAAAAACTCATGTAGCATGATAACAAAAATATGACGTTAGTATGTGACGTCAATACAAACTTTATCATACCTACAATTACGTAAGAGTTAAATGAAAACTGGATTTAACATCCCTGTGAGGCTCCATTGGGACTCCTGCACAGCTGTGGAACTAAGATGCTGGGCCTAATTCAAATCAAAAGCCAAAGAACATAAATGACAATAAAGAATAACCTCATAATTCAGCATGAGAACAGCAGAGCTGCAAAAAGGAAAGTGTTGAGCTGCAAACTGATTAACACAAGCTGGTGAAAAGCACTTCTGGGTCACTCGCCTCCTGCTTCAGGAGTTTTGAAGTACGCTTGCCATCTGACTGCAACCATTCACGTATGCGGCCTCTAAGTGGCTCCAGTGCTAATTATGCAGCACCAGCTGAAGTGCCTGTAACACAAGGTTGTGAAAACTGAATGCATAAAACCAGCAACAGGGGGATGATGAAGGTCATCTTCTGCACCTGAGGGATGGCTGCAGACTGGGGCGGGCACAACCCACCAGCACTGTCACCCTGGGTCAGGGCTTCCAGGCACCATCCAACCTCCAGAGCTCGAGCACAGTGCACGGCGTAAGGCAGGGGGCAAAGCAAGCTGCTCTGGAAGCTACGCTGCTACTATATACATTTTATATGCATTTATACGTACTATTATGCTTACATCTTTCCACACTCACAGGTGTTAAGTCAGGTGGAGTGTGGGCACAGGGAAGAGCTGCTTTCAGTCATTCCTTCTGTCATCCTCTTGCCTATACAGCAACCTCTGCTGTGCTTATGTATTCAATAAACAGACTTTGATTCATTCTCATGGGTATGGAAGATTGCTTTGTAAAGGCTGAGAACTCTAGTCACAAGGGTGAAAGCATAGCAGATGAAAAGATTATTTTTTAATATACTGATCAATTATTATACAGCATTTTCTGATTTATAGTAACTTAAAATACTGTATTTGATATCTTGATAAGCTGCATAAGCAGGTTCAAGCAGAAACCGGGCAATGTGTTTTTTCTTCAGATGAGCAGTGGGATCACTTCTATTATCCTCTGTGTTTAAGCACAGCAAGATGATAAAGAGATGGTACTGATGTGCAGAGACTGTCTTTCCTCTGGTACTGAGCTGACATCCACATTTAATGTGAAACCTGGAGATGTAAACCAGCATGCAGCAAGGTGATGTTATTTGTAAAGAATCTGGATGTGAAAGCAAACGTTGCCCTTTCAGAAATAGGCCAAGAGTAAGCGTAGCATCTTTGTGATTTTGCCCTTGAGCCTGCAGCACCTGCCCCTGTTGGGCACCACGGTAGGTAAGCCCAGCCACGTGGAAGCACTAGCTGCAGAGGGCAGAACCAAGAACCCTTTATTAAAGCATTTTTGCCATCCCTTACGTTGGTGCAGCACAAGCTCTGCCAGGTCTATTATATTAGTACTTATTCATTGCCACTTGATCTCTTAAAAAATGATTAAATGGGGTGATATTTAATCACCGTCCTAAGGATTTAACGACACTCAGAAGTACAGCTAACCTGAAAAGGTGCTGGGGAATGTAGAGGAAAAAAATGCTTTATCTAATTCTGGCATTTCTTTTCTTCCTACTTAGCCATAGCACAATATGGGATCCTACTTTTTCAGAGTCAAAAGCACACAGAGCCTCTCAACACATTGCTTCATGATTCTGAATTTTTTAAGCGATTTCCACACAGCTTCTTTGAGAGCATATTGTTTATATGCCCAGAGAACAGTCTAAGTACCACACCTTGTGGTAAAGGGAGCCTGTTAGATCAGCAATGACTTCTAAGGAAAAATTCTGTGCTCCCCCCTCACCCAGAGGAAGGTTGCTGGGGCTTTGTTTTGCCCTCTCCTTTCTGTTGCTGTTGTCGTGTAGGTGAAAAAAGCTCCCATTTGTTTTTGCCTCTGGTCTCTTCCTGACAGACAGCAGCGCAGGTCGGGGCCATTCAGCTAACTCTGCTCCCAGGGCTGGGTAGCCCCTTCAGGTGCAAATTACTTCTCTTCCAGCTCTCCTCCAGGCTTAGACATCTGCATCGCAATGGGATCAAGCTTTATCCTAATAAAGGAAGATGTCATTTTAAGTAAAGCTGCAAGAGTAATCCCCTGCATCAAAAAGAAAGCTACAACTGGCACACTGTCATCCTCCACTGATAAGCCAGCATAACCACAAAGGTGTTTTTAACTCATCTCTTTGCACCCCTCCCAAAACCTTGCACTGCTTTGCGCAGCTGTGCGAGGTAAGGAAGCTGCAAAAAAGAGGTAACAACCGTGGCAGTCTAGCCACCAGTTATGGAAATAGAGAAAAAAGATCTCCAAAACAGTAATTTTACATCTCCCATTATTACCACATCCTGGTTTCAGAAGTTTCTATGCCGCTTCTCGATCAGTTGACTTACTCAGCTCTATGCACAGGGATGTACAGTGCACCTGCTGAATGCATGCTGTTTTCCCTGAGTTCTTTCTGCCTCTTTTTTTGGCCAAAAAAAGGACAATGCTGCAATATAAAACATGGGCTGCAAGGATATGGAAGAACAAAAAGAATACCATAGTGCTTTTTTTTTCTTTCTATAAGTTTAAAACCCTTCAGGAAAAAAAAATAAAAAATGCTCATTCACTATGAAAAATCGTATTTCATCTCCAAACTGAAAGACTGAAGCAGTCCTTCCCCTAACAGCTCACAAACAGTGAACTTGCTCTCTCCATCACATGGTACTGACAACTTCACTAAAATCCTTCTTTTGCAATCCAGCAGGATAAGAATTTACTTTTCACAGAAATTAGAATTCATACATAGAGACAATCATCCATCTCATCTTTGCCAATACACATCATTTATTCTGCTTTGCAATGTTGGGTTAGATTTCATATTGATAGCACATTCAACACTGTTTTTATACCTCTTATTCACTACTGTGTTGATGTTTTTATAGTGGCTTTTACACTTGTCACTTATCTTTTTATTCAAGTATTACTTCCTAATTTACTCTCATCTACAGAAACAAAAATATTGTAAGGGTGTTTTTCATTACGTAAAGGCGTGTGGTGGTGATGTTTGTTTTATAAATGGACTCCCAGTGCTTTGTTTTTCCACCTTTGTAAAGCTGTCTTGTGTAGGAAGAAAATTAAATCAAAATCATTACACGGGGTTAGACTGGTCATGAAGAAAGTCACCAGGCAGACACCAGGTAACTTAATCGGCTGCAGCAAGTCCTACCTCGGCGTACTTGATGTGAGCTTCTCGGTACTTGTTCAGATGAGACATTTGCTCTACAAAAAGCAGTTAGGAAAGAAAAAACAAAGCACTAAATCAAGCATTTTGTTCTAAATTTGCCACTTACAGATCTAAACATTCAGCATCCTAGAATTGCTAAGCAATACAGCCACTGATCTCTGATACATTTAGACAAAAGTAGCAAGGATCAACCCATACTGTCCCTATATCTTCAAGTTATAAAAACCAAAGTATTCGTATTTGAACTTACACAAGTAATATATTCTTATCCAGTATCTTCCTCTAAGCAAAACTACTGCTTGACATGTTTTGTGTAGTTATAACATGGATCTTCTTCTACACTAAGTAAGAACAAACTTCGAGGATCTGCTCAAGCATACTTCAAACTCCAGCACCAGCCATAACACTACAAATGATCAAAGTTCTTTTAGGAAATACCAGAGTGTCAAAGAAAACTTGAAGAAAACAAAGAAAAAATGACCACTCTTCCTTTTGTGATTCCCTATCAAGAAATTTGTGCTGCGTGAGACTACATACAAAGAAAGACAAGAACCCACAGATAGAAAATGTGAAACACTCAGGAAGTCATGGGTAGTAAACTCGCAGCAGCCATGAGTATCACTCTTTCTTCTCAGAAAGAGCGGTCAGGCATTGGAACGGGTTGCCCAGGGAAGTGGTGGCATCACCATCCATGGGGGTGTTCAAGAAAAGGCTGGGCCTGGCGTGTAGGGATGTGGGTTAGAGGGTGACATTGGTAGCAGGGGGATGGTTGGACCAGATGATCTTGGAGGTCTTTTCCAACCTTAATGATTCTGTGTTACACTGATGAGAGGCTAGAGCCTGAGCTAGAAAATGTCATGTGGAACGTGTGGAATAAGGTAGATAAGGCTGCAATTTGCTAGGTCCTGCATTTTGGCCACCTAACCTTACCCATAAAAGTGGCCTAGAAGAAAGCTGGAAAGGGACTCTCTCAGGGAGTGTGGCCATGGAACCAGGAATAATGGCTTTGAGCAAATGGAGGGGAGATTTAGATGAGATGTGACGTGAGGAAGAAATTCTTCACTCGGAGCACAAAGCGCACATGGGAATTAGGGCTGAAGATGCACCTTGCTTCTGTTCTTGTCCGTAAAGAATAGAATGAAATTGCCTAAAAAGCAGTGTTAAAAATAAACCCAGGGCGCAGGATGGGAGGTGCAGGGCAGTCCCCGTGGCCGAGGGGCAGCCTTTCTCTCTGGCAAGCCAAATGGCCCGGGGGAGCCAGCCTCAGAAAAGGGGCCCTCAGCCCCCCAACCCTCCTCCTTGTCCACGTGAGGGCATCTTCCAGGCCGCTCCCAACACAGCCGCCTTTGGCCACGCGTGGGCCACTCCATCACAGAGGCTTGCTGAGGTCACAGTGGCCACCACTGCCCCGCCTTTGCTGCGGGCCCTATAAAACAGGCCCCCTGCAGCTGGCCCAGCATTCGCTGAGCATCTGGGCCCTCTGACTGCCAGCTTGTGCGGCAGGAGGAAGACTAGAAGAGCAAGGCGAGCAGCAGGCCTCCTTGGTGTGCGAGGACAGCGATGCCGTCCGGTGAAGCACCAAGAAGGGATGCACCTGAGCAGAAGGAGATGTGTCGTGGGCGGAGGGATAGCGCCGGCGGCACAAGAGACACCAGTGCCCAAGGGACCTCTGGCGCCCAGCCCACAGACACATCCAGGCGGTACCATTGGCACCGCAACGATGCGGGGAACAGGCCGGCCCCTCACACACCCAGCGACAGGGGGCCTGGGCCTTACCATAGGAGCAACGGTGACGTGGGGCGAAGGCGGGAGCATCGGGCAGACAGCCACGGGGAGCAGAGGCGTGCCCATAGTCCCGAGCACAGTGCGGGATCCAGTAATGGCCGTAAACCAGAGGGCAGCGTCGGACCCATGCATGAAAATCAAGCCGACAGTGGTTTGGGACCGAGGCGTGGGACTGGACAACCCCCTGGTTCGGCACCCTGGCCTGAGAACATTCCGGACAGAAGGCATCCCGTTTGGGCAGTCCCGGGCAAGGACTGGCTTAGCCTTCTGCCCAGCACCGTGGAGCCCATGGAGCTGGATCCACCAGATGTGGAGGAACGGGTGGAAGTGGATCCACCTCTGCCGGGACAGGCCTGGGACTACTGCGGCATGTCTTTGTGCTCTGCCATCCGAGAGCACCACCAGCATCGCAGGAGTGCCCGGCGAGCCCCCTACTCGTTGCTCAGGCTCCATCGCAAGCATTAGCTTGGAGCCACCAAACACCACGGACACACCGCAGGCTTGTCTACAAGATGTCCCGGCAATAAACAGCTCTTGCTGATTCTCAGGGGTTGTGTGAGTGCTTCTTTTTGGGGGTGGAATGGGCTAAAGTTGCGCCAGGGGAGGTTTAGGTTGGATATTAGGAAGAACTTCTTTACCGAAAGGGCTGTTAGGCATTGGAATGGGCTGCCCAGGGAAGTGGTTGAGTCACCATCCCTGGAGGTCTTGAAAAGACGTTTAGATGTAGAGCTTAGTGATCTGGTTTAGTGGAGGACTTGGTAGCGTTAGGTCAGAGGTTGGGCTAGGTGATCTTCCAACCTAGATGATTCTGTGATTCTGTGAAGTACTTTTGGAAGCATCTAAATATTTTCAGGGTTGCTCTCTTTGCTGAGCACCCTGTGGGCCACTGCTACAGCTCATGCCCTTCGCTGGCCCCTGCCTTCTGCTAAGAAGCACTGACCAAATAGAAAAACTGACACAGTGGGAATGCCTTGCTATAATTAATCCCGATGAGCTCTTCTTTATGAAACTTGAAATCCGTATGTTAAAGACACCACTAAAAAGGTGTCATTTTATAGCCCCTCCAATAAGAAATACAGTTCTCATCCTGCAATCTTCCAGAGCATGCTGTAGTACAGCACTGCATGTATAGATAAGCAATTCAAGAAACCAAGAGCACAAATGACAAAATCAAAATTCATCTTCACTCTCTTCTCTTTGAGTTCCTCTCCCCAGAAGGTCGAGACTCTTCCAAAACAGTGACACAAAGCAGCCGAGGAATTGCCCCCTTCAGCCAGCGTGCAAAGAACACCCCAAAAGCAAACACCTTGGACAGAACAGCCAACAACCTCTCCTAGTGCTCTCAGCGATGACAGATGGGGGGGGGGGGGGATGGCTCTTAAGGCATAGGACTTCATCAAACAAATCCCTAAAAGGAGGTCAAGACTAAACCTACCCTGATTGTTTTCTCCACAAGACCTCGAGAGAAAAACATTTATGGACAGGAAAGCCTGCAAATTTCTACTCAGCAGACAGAAAAAGAGCGGACCACCAATGTCAACAAGCATCAACACCCTGTCAGGGATTATTTGTTTATCACCTTGGACTCGGCTGAGAGCATCAGTCAGTCTCTGAGCAGCCTCAATCCATCATCCCGGGAAGATCTCATCCCCACAGCAGAAAGTTATAACTGTGTTCTTGCTCTGTCATCGCTTCTGAGCTCCTGCTGCCTTTCCTCCAAAAATTTAAATGCATGGAGAAACCTTGAAAGCCACAATGCAGTACCAGCCTTAAAGCCTGATGCTAGACCAGAGCTATGAATTGCTCAGACAATGCAGAGTGGAACTTCCCTGTCCCAAAAGGTCCTCCTCATCTGCTGGGAAGATTACAAATTTTACCTACTTTGACAAGGAAGCTTAGACAAGGAAGTTACTAGCTGTTATTATATTCATAGAATAATACCACTGAAAACAGATGGGATAATGTGTCTTTCACTTAAGCATCAGAAGACAGAAAATGACAAATATTATATCTGCTAATCTAGGAAGGGGGTTTCAAAACGTTGTCCTTTTCTTTAAAATAATATTAAAAATAACAAAAAATTAAACCATCCAGGTTTTGCTTTTTTCCCAAAAAGGGACACAGCTTATAGTCCATCCTGCCTGCTCTGAGGCGATACAAAATTCCTTACTCCAAGACGACAAGAAAGCAAATCCCCTACTGTGTATGACAGCCAACCACCTGTCGGGGAGGTCGGGTGGTTTGCTGGTTGACCCTGGGCTCCTAAGATCCCTTTGATTTAGGTTTTTTCATTCTCTGCAGACCATAACACAGACCACCCATAAAAGCCTAGAGAGGGATTTACTGGATGGATTTCTAGAGTTGGTTGTTCAGGCAACTACTGGGTAGTACCTTTTTTTAAATTCGTGAAGTTTTCTGAGAAAAACTGCAGGATCTGCTCTGCCTGATGTCTTTCGCTGGGGATCCCCGTGAATGAACATACCATTCTGTTAAGAAATTAACATGGGAAATGCAGGCAACTGCCATGAAAAAGAAAATAAAATGAAACAGGAATAAAGCTTACCAGATATTATAAAAAGGCAGAGCTGGCGATGCTCCTTTACTTTGCTTGTTTGTCCTGATTGTAGGCCATTTTAATCTATCCTAAACTACCGCAATTTGTTTAATTTATCCCAGGAGTAAATGGAAGATATAATGAATATCAAACACTTAAGCTTTTAAGAGGCCAAATGTTCTTCCTTTTTTTTTTTTTTTTTTAAAAGTGACATTTTCAGGAGAGACTATAAACACAATATGGTCATTTTCATATGGGTGTCCACAGCAATTACATGGAAGAAAATGGTACTTAAATGAACTAGCAAAATGTAAAGCACTTCATTTTTTTTTCCCATTTCCTTCCTATAATAGTACTTTAAAACAAGAAGCATTGTGCTTCGTTATCAGTCTTTGTCTTCAGATAGAGCGCCGTTATTGTGGCAACAGCACAAAATCTAAGCAGCGCATGACAGAGGCCACACTAACACAAAAAAACATCATTTGTATCTTCTATCTTCATTCAAGCTGTAATTTGATTGATTTCCTCACTGAATTTGTAAGATCAAAAACAAATGCAGTTAGCCGAGTTCAACATTGTCTACTGCAATGAATTACTGCAATAAGATTAACTTACATTCGAAAAAAAAAAGACATTAACCTCAAAGAAAAACACTCATTTCAAAAGTACGGAAAGGGACAGCTCTTCTACACTCTCCTGACATTTGTCAGTCTTTCAAGATGTTAAAGATTCCATTAAAATAGCTTTTTTAAAGTAAAAACACTTAACAGAGGAGCAGAAAGCATCTCTCAAGCTAGTTCATCGAACTATGACTACAGGCAAAAAACCTACCAACAAGTGAGGAATGCACTAATCTGATTATTCACTTGACAAACCTCTAATGGCATTATTAGAGGAGTTTTTTTTTCAGACAATTTTTCAAAAACGAAGACATGAACACTTTTAACCTGACGTTCTTAACTCTGTACTGATTTTTAAGGCCCCAAACCCTCACCAGAGGACAGGTTTAGATTTGCGTTTCAACCAATAGTTAATTCTAGGTCTCGGGATCTGGTTTCAATTCCAAGAAGTTGCAGACTATTTTTTTCCCCAACTTAGTTTCAAATGGCTACAGGTAAGAAGAGTAGGTGCCACCCACAGTTGTACTTCAGACAGAAAATGCCTAAAACATTTCAGATTCCATACGGGTCAAATATAAAATAGTTCTCAAACCCTGCCTTAAGGATTCTTTTCCTGCTGTAAGGCACATGCATGCACAACAAAACAGACCTTATAAATATGTGAAATACATACAGCAACAGGTTTTGTAGTGTCAAAGGAAAAAATCACGTTTAGAGAAATGAGAGGAACAAGCAGAATTAAACAGCATAAATGATAATCTGAATGAAAGCCCCTTGTTTTGAAGGTAACAAACTAATATCATAAAAATGCACGCACAATAAATGTAGAACAAGAGACCTCTCACGGACATTTACGGGGAGGTCTTTCCAGGGTCTGCGGGACACGGGTGGCTCTGACAGGGGATGAAGAGCAGCCCATGAGCCACCAAGAGGCGGTCTGGTCTCCCCGTGCTGCACAAGACCTTACTAATTAGGAAGGGTCTTGAAAAAAGCCCTTTATTCCCTTCATGCCATTAGAGCTCTGATGGAATTAACACATTATTAGTTAATGCATAGCAAAGTGTTTCCAGTGGGTGCCTCAAAAAAAAAATTTAAAGCAGTCACAATCTTTAGATGTTAAGGGATGCTACTGCTAAGTACTCCATAAAGGAACTGGTTCTTGTTCAGTAAGCACATATTAAAAACAACAACAACAAAAAGTGTGATTCATTACAGCAAAGGAGAAATGACAAAGACCAACAGTTGAGTTCCTCAGACCTTCATTACGCCCAAAATGTTTGCAGGGACGTGTTCTTTCTCCAGTTCTACAAAAGGGATTATTATATTATGTATTTGTGGACTTTCCATGTAAACAGCCTTCTGAAAGATACAGCAGGAACACCCAACCCACTCGCTCAAATTTACAGTGTCTCAATCCTGTGATAAAAGGAGCAGCAGAGAGCCCATTCTCTCAGAGGAAGCCAATTTCTTCCCTCTAACCATTAACATCTTTCATATTCTGCAGCTTTGATAAGATCAATGGTTGCAGCTAAATTAACAGAAAGTTGATTTTCAGTATGAAGCCCTTTAAATACTCTCCACTCTGTAAATAAGCATCCTCTATGGCCTTTGGAAATTCAGAATACACTACATCTCAGTATCTGCAAGGCAGAATTATCCCTGACATGTTCATTTTGATTGAACTGCTACAAATAAGTCCAAAGATCTAATGTTTCAAGACAATTCGCTGTGTACGCAAACAATGAGAGTACTGAGAAAAATGTCCTAAATTACAGTAGAGATTTGGGGTCTTTGAATATCCTAGCAAAACCCAGAAAAACATGAATTAAATGGGGGGGGGGGGGGGGGGTGGTGGCAAATGCAGTGACAGAACTTGTAAGAAGGACACGTGTTTAGGGAAGTCCAGAGCCATGGAGATGTTCATGCCATCATTACAGAGGCATTCAGTTCTCTACCACTAAATATTCCTCAGATTTCAGTGCCACCCCCCCCCCCCCCCCCCAAAAAAAAAGAAAAAGAAAATTCTCACCATATTGATCAATTAAAACAAGTTATTTGGGAAATAAGCAGCTAACCCTGTGACTTGCCATTTGCTCCCAAAATCTGGAAGGAGGATATCGTCTGGAAACATTAAAAGGTCATAAATCACCATACACAGAGAGATTGAAAAGTTAGTAAAGGTTAATGACAGTTAAGATAAAGCCATTCTGTATCAAAACAGAGCCTTTGGGCAGAATAAGGGTTACAGCTGCTGCTGCAAAGAAAAAAAGAAATGCACTTCCAGCACTAAGCATTTGTGAGAACAAACTCTCTTACTTAATTTCACACAACTACTTTTTTACCTTGTTCCAGCTGTAACTTCACTGTAGTGATTGCACTGTCCAGTTCTAGTTTGGATGCAGTTAAAGGTTTCAGATGTTATTTTAATGGAATCAGTTGTGTTAACTGGTAGCATAACCCTACAAAATAACTTGTTTTTTCTTGAACCAATGTTTCCTGATCTACAAAAGATCCAAAGTAATCTCAATCTATAAATCGTTAAACTGTGTGGGCCTGCCAACAAGTGCTAATTATTCATAGTACCTTCAGACTCAAAGCTTGTTAAAATTCTAGATACAATAATACAGTGCAAAAATAGAGAAATGCCGATGCGTGGAAAAAGAATTTGAAAGGGCACATAAGACCAGAAAGGGGAACGCTCCCCGAGCTGATCAGAACAGAGGTCTGATGGATAAAAACACTTGTCAATGAGAATCTATAAAGCTATCTGTGGCTTCACCCAGCCACAGGGTTATTTCTGAAATAAACAAATCTCACTGAAACACCACGAAAGGTTCAGACCCTTGGAGCAGGTGATACACAGCATTCTCCTGAGGGAAGCCATGAGCCTCGGTATCTAAAGATGGCTTGAGAAGATGCCAAATCTCAGACTGACACAACAGGGACCACTTGTGAAGGTCAGCTAAGAGATCCCCCAAGGTCAAGGAATGCCGGGACCACAAAGGAGATGGCTTCGTTAACCCAGCTGAGCCCTGCCACAGCCTTGGCAGGGGAACCACCTGCGTGTCTCATCCTGTCCTTATCTACAAGGTGTTTTATTTTGTTCCTGGCACCACATGGGAAAGGAAACAGCTATGATCAGGTCATCTTAATGTCTTTTACTACTGTAGCTAATAAACAGCTTGAGAAAGGGTGATCCACCAGCATGTTTTGGTCTTGAGACATGTCCTGTTGTTGAATCAACGTTACCATGTTACTTCACAAGCAAACAGCGTTCAGACCAAGGGCTAAATTTTGTTCCAGCCTCTGACTGCATCCACCCATAAAGTTATTTCACCCGACTTTCACCTAAGTGACCTCTAAAAAGTGAAACAAAGAGATGGAGCAGTGCATACCCTTAACAGATGCCTCGACTCTTCGACATTTAAGGAAAAGCCTTGAGCTGTCCACACGCCACCCGCCATACATGGCAGAAGATACAGAAGATACCAAGGACTGCAGGTTCATCCCTACCAACATGAAGCGTTTCATAAATACCTTCAGTGTTATGAAGAGGCCAAATGAGGGCAACATGCATTTGCAGCTAGAAGCTCTCGCGGTGTACTTGGAATACCTTCTACATGAAGCAAGACTCCCCAAGATAGTAGCCATGTAACAGCAGCACGGATCCATGGTTTGACTTATCCAGGCCACATCTACCTCAGCTTTTTCTTGTAAATGAAAATATTCGACTGATTCAGTTAGATGCAACAAAACCCCTCACTTTATTTTTGAAACAAATTATTTCTGCAGTATTCCGATTCCTGCACTGTTCTCATTTTTGAAACAAAGCGCAGAGAACAGACCCTGAAAGAGCGTGGAGAAACGGAGTATATGCCCCTTTGGTGTTTTCCCGGCCCAGGACACAGATGAAGTCCTCCCAGGTCTTCCACTAGACCTCCTGTAAAATTGATAACGAGACTTATCAGACAAAGGCAAACTCCTCCTTTGAAATTTTTGGCTCCTTTATGTGATTCAAACTTCCTCCCATGAAAAATATCCTGATCATCTTGCCTGTCCTCAGACTTTGAAACCAATGCTGCTTTGAAGCTGCAGTACAGCACTCCTAAAGGTCCTCGCTAGAAACAGTTGCATGGGGAATCTGAAGCAGAGCAATGTTTCCAGTTGTTCCTCCTGTGGTAGCACTTACATCTGCTCTGATGCCGAGCAGATCTCCTTGTAGCTCATGAGCCCCGCGCCACATCTTCAGCACGAGGGCTTATTCAGAAGCCTAAATTTAGACAATGCGAAGTTACTAAATTTACCTTTGGCAGTGAAGACTAATTTGGTCCTTATTTTGGGGAAAGCTCTCTTTAAATTCAGATTTAGAATTTCAATGGAAATAATTGTTCTTTGTTTAGAAGTTCCAGTAATTGCCAATTCTCTTTTGCAAGCTGATACTGAAAATCTCTTCCAATCAGTCTTCTTTCTTAACTTGTCATTCGATGTCCTTTTGCTGACTTTCTTGGACTGTCCTTCACTGCACTGACAATTGACGACCATAGGGCAAAATACATACAGACCTGCTTGAAGTCCGCAGAACGCGGTTGGTAGCCATTATCTGCTGTTTCTGATGTGGATGCCAAAAAAAAAAAAAAAAAAGACACCAACAAGCTGTCCTTCCCCAGGGGCACAGTCACCGCATCTCTGTGGGCTTGGGGAACAGCCAGCGATCCAAGCACCGGGGCAGTTACTGCCCGGAGCAGGAGGAAAGCAGCGAGGAGGAGGCAGGGGAGAGGCACAGGCTGCGGGAAGCCGAACACATCCAGAAGTACTCTGAAGTGCTGCTGGGATTTGCTGTAAGCAAGCAAGCACAGCTGGTGGGATAAGCCATCTGACTTCCCAGAGGTGGATTCCACTCAACATGCATGCACTGCAGGACACGTGCAATTGCATTCTCCTTATCTGGGTCCTCAAGCAGGAACGAATAACCCTGATCATGAACTCCCTCACCTTATTTTCCTCAGAGCAACACGTTAAAAAATAACAATTCTAGATTATGCTGTGCAATGTATGGAGACAAGCACTCAACTCTGCTGTCATCGACAATGGAACAATCTAGGGTTCCCGTACTTACTGACGAATAATATTGGATTTTGTTTCTAATCTGAAGATACGCTTTCAGGATTACATATTGCAATGGAAAAATCTGTCGAGTCTCTTTCCTGCAGCCTGGGAAACAGCAGGCACTTAATGCAGTTTCACTGCAGCTGCCTGGCTGCCTTGTGGGGACCGAGCAGTGCCACCACCAGCAGGGCTGGAGAAGACACACTTTGGGGTTTTCATCCTCTCCATGCTGTGTGTTCAACCACTTACACTGGCGTAGAGCAGCAGGCAAGGAACCACTTCTCTGAAGACAACTCAGCTTCTACTCAAGCAGCACGATTTCAAACAGTTCCCAACACCTGAGTTATTTTTCCTTAAGTGAAATACTTTTCTTCATTCTACAGTGAGAGAGCAGCTTTCATTTAAGAGAAATTGTTGTCCATTAGCAGAAGCATCATTCGGGCTGTGCTGACTCCATCCTGTGGCAATGCGATGGACCCTGCTGACAGATGTGCTGGGCATACACTCGGACAGCGCAAGCAAGCCAAGGTACAGAATATCAGCTGCTCTGCATTGCCCCGTGTTACCTTATTTCCCTTTCCACCCACCCCCTTTCTTTTTTAAAGCTGGAGATTCTCATGCTTACTGCTGGGTACCCTGAAGGCAGATGATGCACAAGATATTTGCCACGTGGCAGATGATTGATGTACCCCTTCACCTCACCCGGTCATAATTTTCTTATTATTTCCAGGGACTATTAGCTGTTCTTTTTGCTATTACAAACAAAAATAACTACAACTTCAACCTGTAAAAATATGCATAATCTGAAATTCATGAGGCAGTCAAGATTTCCATCAAGTCTAATATATTAGTGTCCCACGAATACAAAACCAGGTTGCACGATTCCACCATGATTCAAACCAGGTATCTGTTTCCATTCACTCAGCAATGCCACCTCACATCATTCCACGCTTTGGCCCTAAGATGGTCTACGCTAACCAGTTTTGCTGACCTTTTCCATTTTTCTTACAAGAATTTTCCTTCCAGTACTACAAAGGAAGGAAAAACTTTAAGTACTCCTGCATCCCTTCTTCCAACAAGTTTTCTGATTATTAGATTAAATCTTTTGCCACACATTACTCCACGTCTGTGCTCCAGCAATGGCAGAGCCAAGCTTCCATCCAAACACCATTTTCTAGGGGATGCTGCTCATATAGCACAGAGTGCTCTTCATTGTGCATAGCTCAACAGCTTCAACAACTCTGCTGCTATCATGCTTTACTTCCCTTTCTCACACTGTTCCACACATGCTATTTATATATACACACATATATATACACACATATATATTTTAAATGAAGCAATATTCTTTCCTTCTGCTTGGGAACATGGTCCTGATTTCAAAACCTAAGAGAACAACTGAACAATTCTTGTTTTGTTGGTTAACATAAGGTATTATAACTTCATCCCTGCTCCATCCATAGTGTGACTTTTGACAAAATTATTATTGAGCTTGCATCTCCTAATTATGTTTTTCTTCTCATACAAGCAGCTTTGGCCTGGTTTTTTACTGTGAAAATTAGGGATTTGCTTAGGCTTTATACCGAAGATGCAGGCATTCACTTGCCTTTTTAGCTTTTACTTTTTTTGAAAGCATTTGAAATCTAAGCCCTTTAGTGCTGACAAATACACACCAGGAAAATGAAATAAAATACAATTCCAAGGCATTTTAAAAATCCAAGTCTTCCATCCTCTACTACTTTCCATCCTAGCCATTCATCTGATGTCCCAGCCTGTGTTTCTGTTGTGTCTGTGAGCTGTCAGTCCAAAGACCAAGAAACATTAAAAACAGAAAGCAGACTCCTTCTAAGCAGGTAGCTGAAGAAAAACAACGGTATTTCTGTTGGTTTCATTGTATTCAGTTATAAAATGGTCCCAGTCCTTTGCATCAACTGGAAAACTCTAGGCTATCACAGAGAGCAAGAAGGAAGGAAGCAGATGGTGATGGCTTTCACACCCTTCATGCCCCTGTATGGGAGCCCAAAGAGAATTTCATACAAGCACTTCTTTGGCAAGCAATGCTAGCTGAACACATTAAATCCAGTGAACATGTAAACACATGTTCACCAGCTTGACATCAGCAGAAATGTCATGACTTGAAATCTCTTTGCAGCAGGAGAGAGACCAATGGCAAGAAATGCTACCAGATAAATGGTTCCTCATTTACACACACAAGGTTTCCTTCACTCCACAGACAAATTCTTGCTTCCTCACACCTGATATTGTGAAAGCAAAAGACTACTTACTGCCTTTAGTTGTGCAAGACTTCACACCATCTTTTAGAGGTACCTTGTAGAAAATGTGTCCTACAGAGCTGGTGCTGCTGACTTAAAAGCCTTTGGATGACAACAAATGCCTACTGCCCCCGGCAGTTCAGAGACAGACACGGAGTTAAGCCAAAGTCTCACCCACCAGGTACGCACTTGTTCTCAACATGCCTCCCATCTCCACACCAGTCTCTCCAGATTGCTCCATTCTGCATATAGTAGACAACACCTGGTCCCACTGCAAAAAGTCTCAAGTTAGCAAGCTTCTTCTACAAACCCTCAATTCTTTTTAGTTTTTTTCCAGGAAGGGAGACAGCTGTTTTACTCCAGATTAGCACAAAACATGTTTGACGTGCAAAACAGAATTTTGCCTCCTGGAAAAATACATGTTTCATTTTACCTTTTACACCATGCAAAGAACACACAAAAATCCATTATATACAAAAGGCAGCAAACATATAAATTGCTTTTCCTACACCTTACCAGAATTTGCTCTCACTGCAAACGTGACAATACTAAACTGTAACAGAGAATGAGACCAAGATCCCAGCCAGCCTCACTAATTTAGCCAGGAGCAGCCTCATCCATCCAGAACTCAGAAATCATTTTTACTCAGGGGGTACGCCTCCCTCTGGCAGCTGAGATTGTGCGATTTTACATTTTCGAGATTCCACAGTGGTACAGTGCCTCCAGCACTGTCACTGCATCTGTGCCAGCAGGGGAGAAAACACACGATGGCTGAGCAAGGAAGAGACAATAGCTTTTAGAAGTATCCTCTGAAAAAAAAAAAGTAATATATAGAAGAGGACAGAGAAAAACAACACTAGAAGTGTTTCTGTTTGAACATAGGAGGGAAAAGGTTCATTCCCTCTGGATGTTCAGAGCCAGACGGGAGGAGAGCTCAAGGTTCCTTATCCATCCTGTCCTTCATTTCTTCATCTGCCTCATCCAATTTGGCTCTCATGCAAGTTCTGGGTTGTTGTTGGTTTTGTGTTTGTTTTTTTAAGAGAGGAGAAAGATGCTTAAAAATAGTAAATCTTGTGAAGTTTTTAAACCTTCAGGAAAAGATTTTGGCCTTCTAAATATATATGTATGCCCAAGAAAAAAAAAATACTGACTGATGTCACAAAACCCCAGATAACTGGCCTTTACTTTCATCTCTGAAGAGCAGCTTCATATGGAAGATCTCTAGAAATGTCTGGTTTAAAGGAAAGGGTATTTTTGTTTTGTCTCTTTATAATAATTTTAAATATCTGCATAACAATTCAAAGGAGAAAAGCATTTCTGGCCTCAGAAGGACTTGAGAATAAAATTCATTTCTATTGAACTTGAAGGAACTAAAATGTGTAAAGTGCTTCTCTGAATGTCAGCCAAAACCTGCAAAAACAGTTGAGTGGGAGAGAAAAAAAAAAAATGGAAGAAAGGTTTCACTCCATACATACCCTTAAAAATGCCTTTGGCTTTTCCATTTAACATATCTGTTATCTGTTCAGATTTTGGTGTATTCCAATATGGTCAGAAAATTGTCTGCCCTACTGGAAAGAAACCCAAGAAATATCTATCAATCCTGCAGAGCAATTACTCAAAATAAACAAATAAGTGGGAAACGTCATGAAAACTAAATATATCCAGATCAATAACTTCACCCAGACACACAGTCACGTGCCATTGTGTACAACAGCTTCCTCTAAAAGGTACAGCTGGGCTTCAGCAGGTGAAAATGGTTTCTCAAGAGGAATACGCTTGCCTAGCTCCTTACAGCAGCATCAGTAAGGGAACAAATTACCAAACTTTCCTGTGCTGCAAGGTGAAGACAGGAATTAGAAAACAAAGCACTCCAGAGCAAAAAGCCCTCCCGTGCGATGATGCACAGGAAGAACATCGAATGACATGACCTCCGCGAGGTCTTCAGGAATGAGGATCACGCCCCAGCCAGTTGAAGGCTTTGCCAGGATGCTGCAGGACGGTACGCTGGTCTTCCATACATGCTGCAAGGCTACGGCTAAATATGAATCAACTGAGTAGGGAAGCTGTCCAGAGTCCAAGACTGAGGTCACCACACTGCTCTAAATTACTACAACTTTATATGCATAAATGTCCCTTTACTGATCTCTGTCCGAGTGAATAGTTTAGGACCATTATCTCAATTTGGGATAAAAAAGCAGATAACTAAATGGGAGGGAGTTCCAGTCAGCCAGAAGAAAACAGGCATACAGAGAGAGAACAACCACAACTCTAAACCTAACTCTGCTCAGTCTTGCCCACATTTTTAAGGATCAAGCCAACTCCAAAAATACACACACACACATAAATTTCAAGGGGAAAGAAGTGTCTAATTATAATCGTGTCATAATGAAAGTGGCCTTTTGATAGCCTTCACCTAACTTGTCTTCTGGAGGCTGATTCTACAAAGGTAAGCGTACAGTGTACACATGTTCTGTCCCCATCACATGCCAGTAAATCAGTTACAGAAATGTTATTACAGCTCCTTGTTTCAGCCTCTAAGTGCTATATCAGAAAGTCCTCAAGCCAGAACTCTAACAGGAAAGGGTTTTTATGCAGTGAAATCTTTTTCCTGCCAAGCTGTAGGCAGCTGAAACTCTTCTCCAAAACCAGGTCATAAATGATAAACAGTTTCAGCTGAAGAATGCAAGAGATTCTGCTTCACATATCAAAACTGAAGCACTTCTTGTTTTTAGGGACATCATTCATCAGGTTGCACGACACCCTTCCACTTCATCTTCCAAGATGGGAACAGCAACATGGACTGAGGGCACAAGAAAAAGCTTAAATCTTTTCCACCTACACGGAAGGAAAAAAAAAAAAAAACCCTTAATGGGATCTCACTACCAGCACTAAAGATATCGGAGCATGTTTTTCATAAAGTAATCTTCTCCACCTATGTTCTTCCCCCTTAAGTGTTTCCTTTTAGGTTTTTACACCCTGGCTTTTAAGTTCTTTCACAATTAGCCCATCTTCTTCCATACAAATCTTCCTTCCTCATGTGATTCCTGAGCACTTCCTCACCCTCAGAACCATACCTAAGTTTGTGTTTACCCATGCATTTTGTCAGGGGAGGATCTGCAACACAAACTGGAGCTGGCTGAGAACGACCAAGCTCCTCCTGTCCAGCTGGTCCTCCACTAGGCAGCACCGGAGACTTGGGGGAACCCGAGGAGGAGGAACGTGCCCACGCAGTTGATGTTTGCCTGGCAGCAGACACAGAGTTTTATTTCCAGAGCCATGTGACTTGCTACAGGGAAATGAGCAGCAGCAGAGTAAGAGGGTAAATCAGGAACAGAGAGCATCACTTAATTGTACTGCTCCTTCCCAACAGTAAGAAAGTATTTAGTGCACCGCCTTGATTTTTTTTTTTGAGACATGCAAAATAGAGGGTAATTTACAAGAACATTTTTTTTTAAATTTTCATGAGACCTCCTGCTGTTTTAATTAGGAGAGCTTGAGAAAATATTACTGAACCTGATACTGTTACTATGGAGTTAACTATCCCTGGAGGAGCTCCCAAAGGCATTTCCTTAAATTAGCCAAGCCAATAATAATTCTGTATTTCAAGGGTCTTCCGGAAGCAAACCTCCTGTTTCCTACCATTTCGAGCCATCTTTCCTTGCATGAGCTTATTGACGTGAATTACACCAAACAGGAACCCTATGAAACTCACCCAAAGGGACAGTTTTCCCTCAAGAAAATACTTTGAAACATTATTGCTAATTACTCGAGTTACATACTCATGGTGCCTCCCTTGTTTTTAAACATTCCTCATTTGCATTTAAGAATTGCTTACTTAACAATAATTACCTGGGCAAAACCGCACATTGTGTTGCATCGAGCAAGTCCTTTCTTTAAGCAGAAGTCTTTCTGCAACTTTACAGCACTTCAGTCCAAAACCTGAAGCATGTGCGAAGTCAAAACTCACATACAAGCCTTTTCTCATGAAGGCAGGTAATGTGATTTTTTTTTCATTTATTATTTTACATGCTAAACACTTCCAAACAGCCAAGTGCTAGTTTCATAACAGGGTGCTTCTGACCCCAGAAAAACTACAGTCAAATGGCCATACAACACATACAAAATATCCTTAAACAACAGCAGACTGATGGCATGAGATCTCTACTTAAGATTCTGCATTACCAAACTCTTGTTTCAAAGTGAAACCACTCTTCAGCATCATACAATAAAGCTGAGAAATGCACAAATAGATAGATTTCACTGTCTTCATAAAACAGCTACAGTGTAAAAGAAAAATTTCAGGAGACTGTGTTTTATGGCCAACCCTCCCAGCCATTAATTCACATTTCCAGCTTGTTTTTAGGCTCAGTTTTAAATTTATACTACAAAAGGGAGACTGCAGCAGCCTGCTGAGGGCCAGTGCAACCACAATACACCAGCCTCATGCGGGAAGCTCTCTACTTCCGCAGCTAGAGCGCCTACCATCACTGAAAAAAATCATTTCAGCCTGCTTGGTCTAAAGAAATGTTTATTTATTTATTTTTAAATAGCCTGAAAAGACTAGAAGCTTATTTTGAATTGACAGCTGAAGATTACTCCATCTCTTGTTTAGGCAAGTTAAAGCAGTGCATGCCCACTGCAGCAGAGAATACAAACCTGAGCTGTTCTCAGGGCGCAATCAACGTGCAAAATGCTTCTCGGACTGGCTTTGTGTTACTGTCCCAAAATACTCACTGCAGCTTTGAAACAAAAGCAGTCTATCTAGGATGGCAGAAAACTAACCTCCTGCAGGAGATCCAGATGTAGAATTCCAGAGGAGAAAGCTACTGCACCCAAACAAAGAAATCTATATGAATAAAATGCTTCATCTTCCACTGAATCTAGCTTAAGCTGACATGCAAAATGCCTGTTGATATACAGATATGGATTAAGATCCTCCTTCAGAGCAGCATTCCTCATTCCCGCCCACTTCATTAGTTGGAAAAATATCAAAGGGCAAAATTATTAACCAAATCTAGCAAAGAGCACTAAGGCAAACAGCATTGTGTTAACAAATTAATTCTGGTACAGCAGATTTTTTTAAAAAATATATGCATTTCTGAGTCACCAAAATGAATATACAACTAGGATGGCTTGAAAGGCAGACTGCGCTTGCCTTGTTGCCAGTATCAGATGGTAGCTACATATGTCTTTGCCTACTGCGCATCTCTAATTATCCTGGGAACATGGTGATGATGCCAATCAGCACTGGCTGGCCGGTGGAGAACCGGTGAAGCCTACGCTTCCAGCAGCAATTCCCTCAAGACCACTTGTGTGCTTTCTCTCAACAGGAAAAATTCATGAACCAATTCACTTCGACAGAAGGATTTCTGAAAATCAGAGCTGATACAAAACCACTAAAGGAGAAATTACTGCAGTGACTGAACCAGCTACTGCATAATTTCTCACTTATGAGAATAAAAAACTTCCAACTTCTGCTATTTAGGTCATTGATTCTAAGGGGGGGGCGGGGGAGGGAGATGAAATCTTGACGCCATATAAATCCAGCTAATGTGACGCGATGCAAGGAGACCTGAGCAAAGTTTTCCTGGCACCTACTTCCATTGTCATAACTCTGAAGACTGAAATTCATAATTTTTAATTCTCATTCACCTCTGCTCTATCGTCTTCCTAAAATCTGTATGACATCTTCCTAGTGCAAGTACATAATCCATCTCCCTGTTTATTTTATTAATTTACATGGTTTCTATCACAGCATTCCCCATGCTCAATTCTTTTTTCCCTAATTTCACATAATGTAAATAATTCCCAGTATGCTCAACTCAGAAGTCAAGAGCTCTTCTTTCTGTCCAGCACTATCAGCTCTCCCATTTTAGCCCAAGTAAGGGCTCATGGGTTGGGTTCTTCCCTCGTAACAAAGGCTGCTGTAACACCCCTAGTTTCATCTTGCCAACAGCTAAACATAGTCCCCTTCAAGTAAGATTTAAGATCAAGCACCAAAAGGAGAAAACAAGTAAGGGAAGCTGTGAAAAGCAAGTGGGGAAAGTAGGGCAAATTTTTCCTTTTAAGGGTTTTGAGGGTTTTTATTATATCTTCAAATGATTCCTACTGTGTAGGGCTGTTTTTTCATTGGGGGTGGGGTTTTTGGGGAGTGATTTCAGTATTTTGAGTTGTATTTTTTTCTTTTAAGACAATAATCCTAAATTTGGGGTCCTTGTACTCAGCGACAAGATGATGCCCTTTGTTACTATCTTTGATGTTTTCTAAGCTCCAACCTTAACAACAAGCAACACTAGACACATTTGCACCACAATTACAATCACATGCCACTTTCCAATGCTATACATAATACCAACACCCAAGTAATTTCCAAGATGGATCATTTGATTAGAATTGATTCAAGTCTGGAAGCTTGCAGTGCTATCAGATCAAACCAGAGGTCTCTCTGGCCTTCCTTGGAAGTCGCCAAGGGTGACCAAGAGCAGGTGCCTCAGGAGGTTGGTAAGATGAGGCAAGCATATATTACTCCTCTCCAGTAGTCCACAGGCTTCAAAAAACTGCAGCCCACACCCTTTGAACAAGGGGTGGTATCTCTGTGTTTAACCAGCGCAAAGAGTTTCCAATTTCTCCATTTGCTTTCAGGTGCATGTAGAAGTACAACTTAGCACCACCACCTGCATGTGGTGCAGGTGAAGAATCAGCTCCTTTTGCACCCTTCTGAACCTGTTAGTTTCACGAGGCACCCTCCACAGCCTCTCTGAAAAGAAGCTGTTTCTCTGCTCACCTTCCCCATATCACTTGTAGCATCACAGGCCTCTACCACTCCTCTCCCCTATCTTTCTTTGGCAGACTGACAGGTATCGCCTAGCTAGCCGTGCTGCACAGACACCATTCTGTGCACAGGTGATGCCTCTCATCCATCTCTGAATTGCTGCCATTGCCACTGCTACTCTCCTCGAGATTGGAAGGATGATAGCTGTGGAAAGATACAGGAGACGCATGGATTTATGCAGTCATATAATGTTCCCCTCTGTTTTCTACTCTTTTTATAATAATTCCCAACACTTGAGCTGGCTTTTTGTCAGCTGCCAAGTGCTGCTCTGATACGTTCATAGAATTCCCTATTTTAACACAAAGATCTCACTCCTGAGTGATAACAGCCAGTTCAGAGCCCAGATTTCATATGATAATCAGGTTTCCTACGTACAACACTCAACATTTATCTATACTGCATTTCATCTGCCTTTTTATTAGGCAGCCACCCAACGCTTTCAGGCCCTCTTCTAGCTCTTCACCATTAGCTCTCATCTTTCTTACCTGAATAGTGATCATCAGTGTATTGCTGCTGCTTTCTTCCAAGGCAACAAGGAACAGCAGAACAGCACAGGCCTGTCAGTGACTTCCTTGCACTGTGGAAGTCGGCTCATTATTTCTAAGTTTAATTTCTTACCTTTTAATCACCTTGTATCAGAGCAAGAACCTTTGTTCTTATTCCCCTTGGTACTTTAACAGCCCTAGTTGAGCCCTTCAAAGGCCCCAATAATTACATTAGGATCAGCTTCCCCCTACAAAGGCCACACTAATTCTTCCACACCTTACTCTGCTTCTGTGCGCCCATTAATTGAAGCCTTTACTAAAGGTTTGATCAACTTGCCTAGCACCGATGCAAGACCTGTAACCTCACCCAATACCCCTGGAGCTCCTGCAGGAAGAGCCATCACATTTGTGACTTTTTGTCTCAGCAGCCTCTGGTCTCATATTCCTCTCACTCTCCTTTCTGATACGCAGCCCAGCTGCTGAACTCCTGGTGCCAGCTCCTGGAAATAAGCACGTTCTGGCCACTACCTGAAGGGCTCTTGCAGCAACATCACAAACCACATCCTCTGAGCTGCTCAGGGCAGGTAAAGAGCCGGTTCTCCTTGAGGGGCTCCCCAGGTAGCTACTCCTTACGACAGCTGTACCACCTTCACCTCCTCACCATTTCTTGGCCAAAGACATCTGAGAGCCCATGTCATCATACCCACTGAAACTGGGCTCTGTTCAACCTTCACTATTTCCTATTTGCATTTCATATCTGCCTCGTTTTTTTCTTCTGACGAAGAAAGTTTTTAACATACACCACTCTTGGACAATGCTTCATCCCAAAAGATGTGCGTTTCCACCCCTTGTGTTTGTCTGGAAGTTACCCCTCAGTCTCAACGCCTTCCTTAAGCACCAAGGGTTCATTTTGAGCCTCTAAACCTGCTGGGCTGTTTCAGACATTTCGTCAGCTCCTAACAGAGGTAAACTGACTCTCTTTAGAGCATTTCAGGTTACCGTGTCATCTCAGGCACCACAAATTCAAGTAGACGTACAGCTGACAACCAAAACCCTGCGCTGTCATCCCATCCCCTCCTCCTTGCTGGAAGCCGTCACCAAAGGGGGGTTCTCATTGCAGATGAGCACGCAGCCATCACCACGTTATGGGGAGACCCTATTTACAGGACCATTTCTGCCTTTATTGCACTGATGATCTCTTGCACAGTTTTCCCCCTTCTCAGCAGGTCTGTGGCTGCTGGCCTAGAGATGAGATTGCTCCAGGACTCTTGTATTAGACAAAGTTAACAGTGCATGGCAGCAGCAAGATTGAAGTTCTGAATCAATTTCCTGCATGTCAAGTTGGTCAGTTATTTTAACTAAAGCTTGCAATTACTGAATAAAGCATCAGAAAGCAATGAAATGAACAGACTTAAGATCTTTATACTGTTAATTTCCGTATCTATTAAACTATAATTTAAAATTAGCAACTATATCACAAAGATACAGCTGCAGCTTTCAATTTATCCTTGAGAGAACACAGATGGAGAAGGATCACCCCCTCAAAACATGCTCAAACCAGCAAACCGTGAGCCCCTCTGAATACAGCCGCAAACACCCCCCCGGTTGACTTGCTAGGAAAGGCTCCTGCATTTACCCCTACCTGCGCCCTGCTAAAGCAGACACAACAGCCTCACCATGTCGGCCACCCCTGTCAAAGGTGGCATTGCTCCCCAGAGCCAAAGGACTCTTTTAGAGCACAGTACACACATCTCTCAAATCCCAAAATATCATTGAGAGCTTTCCTAACAATATTTTAGAATGGAAGAGTTTTATTTATCAAGACAGTGAAGGAAAAAAAGTGGTTACAAGACCAACAAAAATGCCAAGAGAGGGAGTTTTAAAGTGCAGTTCTTGCTAATTGATTGTAGATGGCTACAGGAATACCTGGACTCAAGCACACAAGCAATTGATAACACAAGTGATAATTTTGCCTCTGGAATATTAGCATACATAAGAATAAAATTTTGATGGGAAAAGCTTTTTAAAATTGAGAAAAAACAATCACCAAGGTCACATGAAGTTCCAACTTACCAGCTCTGGAATGATGTTTGCTACGTAAGTGCTGATTACCTGAAGCAAAGGTGCTCCAGACCAAAAGTCTGGAGCTACTATCTGTGAAAAAAAAAAACAACTGGTTGTAAAGGTCCTATTTAATACTTGCTGAGATGATGGTGCCGTAATTGAAGTTCCCTTGCTTCAGCATCAGTAAGGTTAACTGGAGAATTGAAAAACCTCCTCAAGGACGAAAAATGTGAAAGTTTCCAAGTGGCAAGGTAGTATATTATACATACATTGTTATACTACAACTGCTTATACGTAAATACGCAGACACCCCTCAAATTCTTGCAGGAGTTGATAGCAGCTTTTGAGAAGAGGTTTCTGAGGAATTAAATTTAAAGAAGGACAAAATGGAGTAAGAAGAGAACAGACACTCATCCTGGGAGGAGAGAGCAGATGAAGTGGTAGCGGAGAGCAATCCAAATGCTGTACAGAATTACAGTATGTGATGTCCCTAGACTCTCTAGCTTGGCAGAGTTTATTTTATTGTCTCTGCCGACTCATTCCTTCGCACACACAATACACCGTGCCTTTCAACTCAGCAAACAACTACACAGTGCAGCCAGATGATTCTCCTTCCAATTGTCTGTAAAGGTGCCTTTCTTTGTTTTGTTTTTTAATATTGTGTTTCCTCTAGAGAGGCTCTTCACTAATGCTGCCCTGGAACATATTTCACAAGCTAACACACTGTAGATAAAAGCCAGTGATGGGTATTTTGTGCTGCAACCAACTGGTCTCCCACAAAGCATTCAGGATACTGGTACACACAACAGCAGATGTAGTATCGCTTACAATCTTGTGCAGATTTGCACATACAGGTATCTGAAATATTTAGTATCTTAAATGCTCAACTAGTTTCTAAGACAACTTTGCAACCCTCTCCTACCTCTTGGGCCAAATGATTAGTTGGCACGTGATAATACCGTAAGCCAGATAGACAGGAAAACACTTACCCTTTCAGAAAGGAGCTACCCTGTTAGCAAGAGGCCATCGAAAACCAGTTATATATGCTATAAAGCTATCCTCCCCTGGGACAGAACTTTTTCCAGGGCATTTCCAAATAGACAATTAACCTCTTGAGCTAAATACACCTTAAAAAAATATTTCATAAGTTATCCCATCTTTGTATAAGTGATGTTGCAAGGGAAAAGGATGTGAAATGATAGGGAGGGCTGTACCTTGGACTAGAATAGCAGAGCTTCATATATAAATCACGCAGTTACACCACCAAGTCTCCAAAGCACAGATAAGGCTGTTCAGATGTGCTGCCGTACACATGCAATTACTATGAAAGACCTTTAAAGCTAACTATTGCTATCCTGTCTCCATCCTGATTTTAGCTATTACTTAAAGTGTGCAGCCAGGGCTATCTACCAGCAGGTTTAACTGCTTGAACAGGGCTTCCCTATCCTAAGTAGCAAGAAGTTCTAAGGAATGTTAGTGCTACACAGTGGCTTCATCCACAGCTATATTTGACTACTGTTGTGGTTTTTTTCCTCCCACTAATTTGCACAGAATACTCAAAGCAAAGCACAAAGTGAAACAACAACATGGCCTTTCAAGACATGCCAAGAACTACTTTTCACAGAGGTTTTACCCTACAGAAAGGGAAGCTGCCCGCAATGGAAGCGCTGCCCAGGTGCTGCTGGTCTGTACAGAGGGAGCAGCCACCAACCGCGCCTGGCGGTACAGACGCTGCAGTGCTTTGGGCAGCTATTCCCTCCAAATGCTGGCCAACAAACCCCATATGTCAGACACCCATACTGGTTTTCCATGGCCTCTTGCTAACAGCCACTCACCAATGCTAGGTGAAATTGCCTAGGCACTGTGTCCCCCGAAGCACAAGGACCTTGACATTACTCTCAGTATTTTTCAGAAGTTTCCAGCCTACAGCACTACTGGAAGAAACACGTACTGGGAGAAGGGAACAGACTCTGGTATCTTTATTAACACAGCTGTTGACTTATTCTGACCTCAAAAATCAAGGACTTTGCCTCGGGGAACACAGAGGACCACACAAACACATCTTTGCTCTTTCTGCTTAGCGGCTGTACCACTTGTAGGCACCCAGGGACAGCAACACACCCCAGGGTTGCAGCTTGTATGGGCAGCAGTGAGCAACAGTAATTTAAAGAATAAGAGAACTGCCAACATGCTAATCATTATACTGAATGGATCAACCATTTAGCAAGAATTATATCCCAGATTTATTTGTAGAACTGAATCAATTCAGAATTTATTCTGCCTCACTCTACCATAACATCGCAGACATTCAAATCAATCCACGTTAAAGAACTTACCCTGTGTAGATAAGCACTATTCCCACAGCAAACAGCTAAACCATTTGCTGGTGTTAACAATTTACATATTTCTTGATAGCAACACTGCAACTTCTCGCATCGCATCACCAAAGAACATATTCCTCATCCCAAAAGCAGAGGGTCAACTCTCTTTAATCACATACTGCACAACACTAGCACACATTTCCCAATATGTGCCACGTTTGCAAGCTAAATATCTTTCCTATTTGGTGGGCTATTTCTGTGTTGTGTTTTTTCCTCTACAGTTCAATCTGAGTAGCTCCACAGAACTCAAGTTCAGCGTTTCAATTAAGAAAGTCCAAATATCCACTTCATAAACTGCACTAGTCTATTACATCAGAGCATTGCCAACAACTTCATTTACTTGATCTATTTTAAGATATCATTCAGCATGTTCTTTAAAGAGAAGTTTATGCCAAAGAAAATAGCTTTCTGATATTTTACAACACTTTTATCCACAAACAAATGCTGGAAGACTATGAAAACATGCACCTGCTCGTTTGACATCACGAATAGTCTTCGCCCTCCCTCCCTAATGGGAGGAAAACAATGAATAAAGCACAATTACTATGCCCTCCACACCCAAAAACAAACAAACAAACAAACAAACACGCAGATAACAAGGACTGACCACTGCAGCTGGAAAAAGAAAAGAGAAACTAAATCCCAAACACCCATAAGCCTGAAACTTCTGCCCTGGAGAGGAGCTAGCCCCACTCACATTGCACAAGCTGATCGTACTGAAACCTACAGCATCAGGCTCTTCCAATACCCAACTTCTTATCTTGTTCTACAAAGTAAAACTAGAAAAAAATCCTTTCAACTCCCCCTATGGTAAAGCATAAAGGAGCAAGTTACCATTTCCTGTAATTAGAGCACGTCAATAACACATGTCCCAGTCTCGTTGCTATCTGTGATGTACAGCCCTGTTACCTTCTATTCAGCCATAACGCGCTCGCTGCAACATAAGCAGGTTCTTTTCACAGCAAATGAATGCTTCCAGTCATCAGCAGATTTGTATCATTAACTGATAAGTACAAGAAAACATACACTTTTCTGTGGGTCTTGCAATAAAACAAGTTTTCTTATAATCTGTTCACTACAGGATAATGATGTATAGGGCCGTAGCACGCAATTTAGCATATGCTCTAAATCCTTTTGCAGTTGACTTCAGCAATCTGTTCCATTCACTCAGGCTTCTTTTCCAGCCCAGACAATGCTACAAGTCAAGTCTCACTTCTGCAGACCATGCAGATATTCCACTTACACAGAACACACAGCAGCAGCAGGGTCCAAAGATCCTCAAAACTGTCTAGCTGCCCTCCTCCGGCACAAAGCACTTTGTTACCGAGCTAGCATTCACACAGAGGTAAGCTGCAACATGGAGGTTATCAAAGAGCAAAAACGTGCAGCTAGGGCTCACCACGACAGTGGGAAACAGCAGTCACTTTTCAGGGTTTTCTTCTGGTTTCTACTTAGAGCAGCGCTGGTCACATCTCTCAGATGCAGTGGTTTCATTACAAGAAGCTGCAGCGTGGAAGGAAGAGAAGAGTGCTGTGTAACATCCCAGATTCAACTTCCTCAGTGCTCCAAACTGAACGTTTCTCACCCCAAGACCTTTGCCATAAAGCTTAGTTGAGACTTTTCTACTAATGAAAATGGAAGAAACAGTGTGGTTTACTCTTGTGTGGCACAACAACACTGCTGCTGGGGCCAGGGAACACTGTGGATCCTATTAGCTGATAAATGTATTTTACTGCTTGGTGAAAGTCCCTGAACAGCCTGCAGGTGCCTGATCCACCACTGGCGAAGCAAATGCCCACGGGGCAGGCAAGGATCACCTCCAGGAACAGCTGTACATGGGCAGAGGAGCGTGACATGGGCTTTTCCAGGCAACACGTAGGCACAGAGCCTGCAGAAGTGCCCATCCTTGCGAGGTGCCAATGCACTGCCAGGAGAGCCAGGCACAGAGCAGCGAGGGACATCCAGCACAGCAAGCACCCTTGGCTGCTGGGTGCAGGCCTAGGAATTTGTCTGCATCTCTGCTGTGGCCATGTACTCCGGTTTCCCAGAGATGGAACTATTTCTCAAAATAGAATACTCGATACCACCACCCTCAAAAGCGCTCATTGATTTCTGCACAGACTTAACAAGATATTTGACTTTCTGAAGCTGTACTTAATTTCTTTGTCACTATATTGCCTTTCCCTGATCTGTAGTCCCTTCTGACTTTTCTGATTAGAAGCATCATTTTTCTCCTTATCTTAACAGTGTGAGAAGGGGGAAGCGTTCTGCATCTATCCAGCCCTTTCTGGGGAAGCGTGACTCTTTCCAATTTTTTCAAAAAAGAAACACTGAAATATAGGCAAACATAGGGAGGTCGCTCACCAATACTAAACTAATAGTTTAAAAAATAACTAGCATGCTGCCTTAAGCAACTTGAGCTAGTTCACAGTTGTGTCACATTCAAGAAAGATGGAAACAAGTCAAAGAAAAAAATTAACGCTCTGAGATTAGAAGTGCAGCCTACCTACTTCCTTGGAAGTTTACAAAACACTGCAATCTGCCAGCACCCACACATCTTTATGCGAGCTAAGGGAGCACAACGTGGAAAACAAGAAATGCAAACATCAGAATTAGTTTAACTAAAAAAAAAGGAAGACATTAAGCCTGCATTTAAGCAATGCCTTGAAATGTGAAACTCCATAGAAATTGACACTGGAGTCAGTAGAAAGTGCCCTGATAGTTTTATTTTATTCTCCTATGGCAAATAAATATGGTCTCATCAGGTCGGTCACCTGGGGAAACGAGGAACCTGACCTAAGGGCATGGAGCTGGCCGTGGCACAAAGGGAGCTGCTTCCAAAGCCAGGGCTCCTCCACGGAGCGCTGCCTCTGCTAAAAGCAGCGGCACGGGCACCCGAAGGCCAAGGCGGGCTCCAAAAGCTCCCAATGCAGCAGCAGCCAGGAACGAGCCTAAGGTTATTTCATGTGTGTGTTTTCATTCATTTCTCTAAAACAGTATTTTAGTCACAGGAGACTTTACAGGGTGAAGTTATATTCTGCAAGAATAAATGAATCTGAAATTGCTTTCAAGGAATGTACATTCGTCTGAGCTCAAAAAATGCATTATTTCAAAACACAGAATGTATGCAGCATTATTTCAGGGTATTTACTGATGGTTTATCATCTTCCAATTTATTCTTCAATTTAGGCAGTATTATTCACTGTTATTGTTAATTTATATACTTTTTTTCATAATACCAAACAAAAGCATGCGGAAAAAGTGAAGGTCAGAACAAATGCAGGGCTGGTTTAACATCAAAAACTCTGGACGGAGTCCCTACATAAAACTGCTTTATCAAGAAATAAAAAGAATTGCTTCCTGTTACACAAAAGGGACAAATTCTGACGGCTTTCTCATCTCAGAAGCATAACAGACCAGAAAGGTAACGCAATAAATAGGCGAGACAACATCACTGTTGGAACTTCTCTTTCCACGACCTTCACAGATGAAGGAAAAGAAAGATGTTTCCATGAAAAGAAGGGGACTTCCTGCAGTCACAGAACACAGAGGTGAAGACGTCTGTGTAACAATGCCCGAGCAGCAGCATTTATAAAAGAAAAAAAAGAAAGTTACTGCGAAGAAGGGAGAGTGTCAAGAATAGCAGCAGCAGCCTCACAAGCACTGCTTAACTCAATTTCACTAGCTTCGCCTCAACCTCACTTGGGTGGGTGGTGAGAAAACAGCCACCACAGCTAAGGGAAGAAGGCAAAAAGAATTTAAGGGGAGAAATACAGCTGCAACTGAGCAAATCGATATCTCTAGCACAGAAGTTGTGTTCCTCATTAGTCCATAGCTGAGGTGTTAATGGTCCTTCTGATTGTTGCTTCTTGAGGGTTTTAAAAATACATAGAAAATTAAAAAACTGTAAAACACTTGGCTCTTCGAGGCAATAAATGAAGAAGAGCTGAGAATTGCTGAGGTAACCCTGCTGTTAACCAGTAATATCATTTAACAGGAAGGTTCTGCACGTCGTGTGTTCCTCGCCTGTCCTATTTGCCAGACTGTAATTGCCATCCTGGAGCACTAATAAGCCAGAGGAAAGCACACATCTGGTTACGGCTGTCAAGGAAGAGCTTCTTAAATTCAGATTATCACCAAAATTGTTGGGTAAACAGCAGTGTTCTCCACAAATGGCTACTAGTGCTGTGGGTGAATCCAAAGCCACTTTTACTGTACACTGCCTTTTAAATTTCAATTATCTCTTCTTTTATTTGACTTAATTTTCTAAACCAAAATTAAAATTCCTTATAATAGCTTTATAATAGTCTAGTTGGATGAATGTGTACCAAGACACTCCCACACTTCTGTGGTGTATCACTTTCGGACGCTTGCTCACTTTTTCCTCCCTTCCTCCTTGTTTGAGGCGAAACGCGTCACAGTTGTGCATGGCAAAACCTGGCGCTGGAGGAAAAGGAGCTCCCACACCTGAGGCAGGAGGAACAGCAAAGAGTTGAGGTACCCTTCAGCTTGTTGCAGAGTTCCAGCTGAAACAATACAATGGCAATGTATGTAAATACATGATGCAAAATACCTACTGCACTTTTGGGTACTGAACCAGCTAGGACTTGACAAAGGGCGCTGGAGTCGCTTGTTCGTGACCTATGGCTCAGCACGCTGCCATACAGCTCACTACCCAAATTCCTTCTCTTATTCCTGGGATAAATGAAGACCAGTGACAGAAGTTCAGTAAGGGAGCAGCTCTCACCAAAAGCACTGGATCTAGAGCCAGGCATCGCCTCCAGAACCTCCCAGTAACTTGAGGAGAGGCAGGTACAATGAATTGAAGGCAGTCTTTACTGAGAAAGCACAGCAATGAAGTGAAAACTGCCAACAGCCAAGACAAACTAGGCATTAGGCAGAGCAGTATGACAAGCAGCAAGTGTCTTCTGCCACTTTTTATAACTGGGGAAGGAACAGAGCCATGTGATGGAAAGGGTGGAAAAAAATAAAAGGTAATAGAAGCAAAGAGCTACCAAAAACTGGTGGAAAGATTTCTTATGAAGGACGCAGAGCTACAACAGAAATCAAGTACCCAGGCGCGCAGATGGCAATCTGTACTGTTCAGTGAAAGGGAAACTCCAGAAGTTCAGTGTGTTTGAAGCTGAGACAGCCTGTCTGTCTGGCCCTGCTGGCTTCAGAAAACTCCACGACACGAATTGCACGTCACGCTGCTGCAGTAGTTTCAAATGTTTCCAGACAAGCATGATATCACTGACTACAGAATAAGAAAAACATGTTTTTAATTAAGAAAGTTTAAAAAATAGAATAGATCTGAGCAACAAAGTCTGAAATCCCATACCAAGTATGTACAGAGCTTTGTACAGGAAGACTACGGTAGAAGATAAACAGGTCAAGGAAGGGTAGCTAAACAAAACGCGAGCTCACTCCTCAAAGCCTGCGAGCACCAAGCTAACACAACAAGCCTTTTGGAACACTTTCTTCTAAGGCAGCAACAAATGAAGCTGGTGTGATGGGTTCAGCAAAGAAACTAAGCCATACCTGAGGTTATGCCTCGGGAGCTGGTAAGCAATGCCTGTCCTGATGCATTCTGGATTTTAGGAGGGCTAATCACCTGGAGGCATGCACCTTAAGCTGGCTCAGTAGTCAATCAAAGCTAACAGGACCTGGACGGGCTTAAAGGGCACCAGCAAGAAAGGCACAACACAAGTTCTACCTCCACAAGGCTGATTCAGGCACGGTCACGAGTCCAGAGATGGATCCGTACCCCCATCAGCAATTGGTACTGCAACGAGACACACGTGCTGGTTTTGCTTGGCACTGCACTGGACACAGCAGTGGTTTGTTGGTAACAAGAACATTTACACGACTCAGAGGCTGACCTAGAAAAGCCTGCCCTGTGCCTAGCTCCATCTCTTTTGTACAAGGAGGGAAAGCAAGAGAATGGGTTGGATGGGGACAGGATTGTTGCTCGGTTTTGGCATGGAGTCCCTACACCTTGCAGGCAGACTGGGGACGGGAGAAGAGGATATTAGCGCTTCACAGCATTTCCCTAACCCCCATGGTCCTCTCACAACGCTCCCACAACCCTTACAAGACATGCTTTTTCCACTCAAGTGCTAAAATAAAAGGCTGGGGCTTTTTTCATCTTTGCAAGTGGCAGAACTGCATACTGCCTACATCCTTGAGCACACGGTAAGAGTTTTTCATGAGTTTAACATGTACTTGCAGAAAACCCCAAAGAAAAAAAAATAAATTTGCATCTTTTAAGATGTTAAAAATGAAGCAGATCTCACAAGAGGAGAGTGGCTCGCTTCTTCTGTGAAACCACAGGTAAAAAGCAGGAGAGTTGCTCTCTACAAAATGTGTTGTGGAAGGGGGGGATATGGAGGAGAGCAGCAAAGTATGGAAGCACAATGACAATACAGGCACAAGAATAAATATGAGTACACTGGCCTTAAATAAGCGCAGATTATGAGTGAGAAAGGCGCAATGATTTGAGCAATCAGCCTTACACTGAAAGGAGGAGAGGGAATATTACACATGACATGCTTTGTTTTGTGAAAGGGACTTTTCAGCGTGGCAGCTGCAGGAGCAGGCAAACAGATTCAATGACCCAAAAGGTCCCTTAAAGCATTATATTCCTATGAGAATTTTAACAGCAAATCCACTTGCTTATTTGAGCACTTGGATGAAACAGTTTTCAAAATGACCACTCAGGAGCTGGAGGAAAGCAGAGCTTAATGAGGAGCGCTGCACAGGTGAAGGGAGCAGAGCTATCAGCAATACAGCTATGTGAGCCCAGGGCAGGAGGCTGCTGAGCAAAAAGCAATCTCTTGCACGGCCCCTGCCAAGGGCTTGTTTCATATTTTAAAGGCCAGTCCGTGTCCAGCATTCCCCACCTACTTTTTCATAATCTCACTGCAAACATAGCAGGCATTTTTGTTTTAAAAAAAGATCAAGAACAAATTCAGCTCCAGGTGCTTCGAAGGAAATAAAGTGAAAAACAAACTTGCATTATTTTAAAGACCAGTGAAACCCTTACATCTAAAAACTTGATACAACGTGAGGTTTTCAAGTAGAAACAGCAAAGAATGTGAGGAAGGAGACTATGGCCTACTAGCTAATGAACAACACGTTTGGAGAGAGGAGATCTGATGTTCCCAAGAGGTTTTTTCCCTCTTCCCCCTCAAATCCTACTCATCTCAAAAGGAGACAGGGTGCACAGGGATCTCAGAGCAGATTTTAACCTAATGAACAATCTTTTGCCATTCGACATGCCTGCCTAACTTCAGAGTCAACATTGAGCTTCACAGCTGTGAAGTGCTATTTGTGTTTCCAACAACTTTCAAAAACAATTTTCCAGATTTGGGGTTCCTTATTATAAACGATTTCAGAGCCCAAAATGCATTAGTTGTGCTTCTCCAGCTCCCACCTGACAGCGCTGCATAACACCACCACTTCCTTACCTCTCAGACACTTCAGTACAGAAAGTAAAAAACAAACAAACAAACAAAAAACAACACAGCACTCTCCTCTTTTCTGATTAATATGGCACCCGTGGAAGGATGAACCAGCTACTGGATGCAACAGAGTTGAAATGGGGAGGGAAAACCTCAAGATTTATGGGATCGCCATATCTGAAAAGCTTACATCCAGTTACTAACAAAAGCTCAAATACGCGATCCAGCTGAAGTTGTACAGAGGACAGACAGACTGGGACACCTCCTTTAATCCAAAATACCCACATTGCAGTTCATGTTTTTGTCACAGTCCATTACCGGCACGATGATTTCTAACATGGCACATCATTTCAACAACATTAAACACACTGGTACTGCACAGCTGTTTAAAACTTCTTTCCAGCAGGTTATTACAGTGTGTAGCTGATGGAGCAGCAAATCAAGGTGTTTTTACAGGGCTCTCCCCACCCTAACCCCGCATTCCTATAGGAACGCATCACTTAACCACCACTGCAGGCTGTCCCATATGCAGGGACCCCTATCCCAGACTTACAGCACAGTACCCTCTACCATAAGAAATCTCCAGATTGTAAAAATGGGTCTACAAAATCTTTTGTGTTCACAGCGCTGCCCTTTCAGACTGTTTACTCTGTGTAACAGTCAAGGAGAACAGCAAGCACAGATGTTCAAATGATGAAATACAAACGCGTTATAAAAACATGCCAAAAGGAATTCAGAACTTGCACTGGAACCGAAATGGAAGGGAACCACCTGAATGGTTCCACGCTACCACAAGAGAACAAGCCAGTGCCAGAAATTCCCTGATGTGGGAAATGTACAGGCTTCATCTGTATTAACCAGATGTGTGCAGATACAGGTTTTTGAAGTAGATAGGTTTTGTTTTAGTGGGCCTCTAGATGTACTCCAGAGCCATGATACAATGAGGATGAAGTTTGGAGCTAGATTAAACATAAATGTAGGTGTTTTTAAATGCACAGCAGGCTAAGAGCAGCAGACAGCTCTGTGGAAGAGGCGGTGGCAATCAGACTGGCGAACCACTAACGTTTGAAAACAAATCTTTACACACACACAATAGATTAAACCTTCATACCATGGGACTGGTAACACTTCAGACAGCAACACTCCCTTGGTCCCTATGTCAGATCTCCTGCAAAGCCTCCATACCAAGGCAGCCCTTCCCATGGGAATCCCAGCCTGCAGAGCTCCCGAGCCCACGGACACCAGCCCTCAGTAGCTCCCTTCTAAAATTTCCCTCCCACAAAGCCTAATGCTTTGAGGCATAACTGTATTTCAAAGGAAACTGAGCAATGGGGAAAAGGAAACAGTGTTTCTGCAGACGTGAATGTCATGTAAATGTCAAACTTAAATGTTAAAATTTGATTAGGAGACTGAATGAAAGGAAAACAGCGCTGCCATAAGTAAATCGGTACGCTAACAACGCTCCCAGCCTGGTCGCTTTCAACACAACCTTGCGATGGTTTTCATTAATCATAATTTCCTATGTAATATTAAGCTGTAATTGATTCTTGCTAAAAGACTGTACATAGCACCACAACAACTGCAAACAAACGTTTGTTAATGAGATGGATCTAAACAGGCAGTCTTACTGCTAAACACCTCGTGCGCTGTGCCTACAACCTCATTTGGTCAACTCAACAAAATTTTGGTTTCACGTGACAAATAAATGCTATCCTACATGGAAAGCCCGGAGCATACACACCCATCCATCTGCCTGTACCCGTCTCAGGGAAGCAGAAGGTGGTTTCACATTGAAGCCCCAAGAAGGAGAGTTCCAGAAGACATCAAGCAGATTTAGATGAACATTTAGAGCCCGATCCTTTTCAATTTTGCATCAGAGAGACACCGCTTTTTCAAGACTGCCAGCCCTACTTACCATGTTCCTTGGTGCAGCACCCTAAGTTATACCTGCTCTCATCTCAGGAACTTTCTTCCTTCTCAGCAACCTCAGCTCTGCTGGCTTCAGGAGGCTGGACACCCAGACCAGCTGAAGGATCCCGACAGCCCCAGTAACACGAAGACGCTACTGGCACAGGGGTAGAGACTTAGCTTCATACAGAGGCAGGAAAAGGTTTAGATGAACCCGAGCTGGTGGCTTTAACTACAAGCTTAATACTTGGTTCACTAAAATACCAGATACAGAGAAATTCTACAGTAGCACTGGTATTAGCAAACAAAGTTAGATGAAGAATTTCCAGCCACACGACAGCTCTTCCATCAGCTTTACACACCCCCTCTGAAATACCACCAGTCAGCACAGAAGGAACTAAATACAGCACAACACATGCCAGCCCCAATGCAGATCAGAATTAATCTCAAAAAGCCCAGCACTTGCCCCAAGCTGATTGCTTCCTACCCAAAATGCAAATTCCTAACCCCAGCTTGCCTTAGCACGCCCCCCAAAGTCAGAGGATTGACTTGATTTTGCACTGACCTTGATGTTTTAGTCACCTGTTATGTCATCAAAATAATTTGCTAATTTCTTACGCAGAAGTTGAACAAGGGCAGCTTCAAAAAGTACTTTGAATTTCATGCCCCCAGTGACATCCTCTGTGGGTGACAGTCCAAGCCATAAACTTGTCACTACCTTGATAATTGGTGGGAGGGCGAGAGGACATAACATCCATATCGCTGATGGATGGCTCCCTTCAGTTTGAGGCTCCCTGAAGAGATTTTTTTTTGTAAGCTGTGTTCAAAGGTAATAGAATAAGAACATTATGAAAAACTCAAAGGGAAAACACTGTCCCCCCAAAAAGATAGGCTTGTTAAGGGATTTCAATAATCTCGTCCTTTACCTTCAGTGAGGCAAACCCAGGCACTACCCTCCATTGCTTTTTGAACTTACAATCAGGAAGAAATAAAGCAAAAAAGGGAAGCAGGTTGCAGTGTCGGTGGATGAAGCATCAGTCTGCTACGAGTTTCATGAAGTCTGATTCATCTATTCAGCAGTTTCAGTCCCACCAGTTGACTTCAGACTACCTTGCTAGATGAAAAAAGACCACCATAACTGTAGGTCAGGTTTTCTGACCCTCCTGTAGCTGCTGTATCATTACGCTTCCCTTATCTAGATGAACCCCTACAGACATCTAGATGAACTGCCACGAAAAGGCAAACCACCACTCCCCCGCCAGCCTTTCACATCCCCCTCTCTGCTTTGCTTCCAGACTTGGCTGCCAAACACAAAAACACCATGTTGTGATAGAGGCTGCAGCAGAATTCCTGGAGGCTGTGTGTTCTGCCTCTGCTCCCAAGCACAGAGGCATTTTCTACAGGAGCTAATAGCATCTTATCCTCTTGAGTTTTGTCAAAAGACAGATATTTGCATGAACTCAAGTTCTGTCCCGTGGTTCACCTGTCATAAATTGCATTTTATTAAAGAGTTTATGGTAAAAAAATAAAAATAATAAAAAAGAACTACCATCTGAAATTAACCACTTGCATTTATCCAAATCTTATCCAGTTGCAAACACTTACGTAAATAACCTTGTTTCACATTATAAGTTGTTTTTTTTTTTAAAAAAAAAGTTTGTCCAACTACCCTTCTATCATAAAGTGCATTGTTGTCAAATGCTGGTAGGCAAAAATAAAATAAATACAAATGAAAAAGGGAAGCAAAGGAAGACTGCTGAAAATCACTGTCTGCTGTCCTATCCTTTGTGTGATATCCTTGATTATCAGAACTGCAGCAATTTTGCTATTATGAAGAAATTTATGCTAGTGGATGTGTGAGTAACAGATAGCTCAGATTGTTTCTGAGAGATTTAAAGATTCTGTTTGGTAATGGTAAGTACCTTAAAGCTCCTATAAGCAAAAGGGACTCAGAAACCAGTGGGTGCTTCCTCAAAGGCAGCAGGTGCTGTGCATGGTCCTTCACTAGCAGACAGAGAGCTGAACAGGGCATGCACGTGGGGCCGTACAGCTCCAGGAGCGTGGGATGCTCCTAGCCCCACAAACTCTTTAAGGCCTGACAAACCAGGCTAGTTTCTTTCAATACAACTCGGAGAGTTTGCATGCTACTTCCAGGTATTTCGGGAAGAAGCCCTGTGATTGTTTGCTGGACCCCACCTGCAGGCTCCTATCACAGGTTGCTTTGTAACCACACGTAATTAAAGGCAGGACTTCTGTTCATGTCATGCAAGTGGCCTGTAGATAAACCTGAGCCAAATCCCAATATTTGCTTGGGGTTCATCATGACCATCTCGCAGCAGCTCCTCTTCAGTACAGAGGTTCTCTTAGCAGATCTGCCCCCTCCGAAAAAAGAAAGCACAGGCCTGAAAGAACAGGCACAGGAAAGGAAGAAACAATTACTGCCTTAATAGACTGCACAATGTCAACATTTAGCAATTACAGGAACACATACGAATATTTAAGCACTACATAAACAAGGCCTTTACACCACAAAAAGACTAAAACCAGACTTCCCTGTTTCTACATGTCAATCAAAAATATTTCTTTATCAATGCTATAAAGGCTTGTACTTACTGCACTTGACTTCTGCTCACCCATCTAACAGATTTTTTAGAAATCGAAAATAAAACAATTCAAAGGCCATGTTGTATTTCTGCCTAAGGTTGTTCATTTTTCCTTGTCATCTACATGGCACTTAAGTTGTCAATATATAATTCCATTAGTGTGGGTCTCGTTTCTAGTTTTTGTTTACCCTCATTTCAGATGTAACAGAAATAAAACATCCCATATTCTAATTACTGTAATTGTGCTGTCTCACATTCTTTCCTTAGGCTTTCGATCTCTGTTTGCAGACAACAGCAGAGAAGATACAAGCTATGTCAAGCGGTCAGACATTTTTAAGTCTTTGGCATCTAGTGATGCAAGTTATTTCAAGTTTCAGTATTACCAAGGGATAAAAACTGAAAGAAAGACAATAAAGAAGGTATTCATAAGCTGTAAGATCTAGATGCTAGCTTGTTGGATGAACCACAGGTCTGATGACTCTTGGGGATAAGTGTCTGACATATTCAAGAGCTGAAACACCATTATACATATCTACGCATGCTTAGCTAACTGGCTTGGATATTTCCAAGTGAGGTTTCCATTAACATACAGCTGAAATGGAGTGGCTTTACTGCCATTCAGAAAAAAAGATCGGAAAGGCACGTGTTGTGCCAGCAGTTGGGCTGAAAAGGTCCCCAGCTTGTCCCCGTTCTCTCATTACTCACCTCTCCCAAAGGTCTATTTCCCAATCAGCTTCCCTGCTACTGCACTTCAGTAAAACATAGTCAAGTTCACATAAACAGCTACTCTGGGAGATCTTAGCTTGTGGTAACCCAGAGAAAACAGCCTCCGAACCTGTCCCAGATGAGCCCAGGGGTGCCTGTGAGATTGGGTGTATTGGTCACCATTAATTAGTACCTTGTACAGAACGACCACTGTCACAAGTTAGGCAATCACATACATGTTGCTTTCAGAAAATGCACAAAGAGCAGCAAAAAGAGAGCTGAATCCAAACCAGATCGTTGGAATACTCAAGATTATTTTTCTTTAAAGCATCCATCTCCTACTTCTGACAGGGCATATTTAATTCTGCTGTTTAGAAGAGATTTATTTTGTCCACAAGAGTCATAAAGAACATACTTCACAAAAACGTTCTGCACATTACTTGAAAACACAGCTATGAAATTGTACTAGCTCTTGCAGCAAACAACATGCAATGACCTGCACTGATTACACTCGCTTGACTAGGGTAATCCCCCTACCTGTGGCTTGACCCTACTCACTGCAAGGTGCCAGTTGCTCATTCCCCAGCATCCCTTTCAGAAACCGCAAATAAAAAACGTAATACCAAGATCCACAAAAAGAGATTTGCCTGTTATCATCGCCTATTTTACTTCTTACCAGCCAGCAATATTTGGTGCTGCTGGTCCAAGCACTGTCCTTGTATTTAAAAACAGCTGTTAGCTTGGAAATAGGGTGGTTCCCCCATCCCTACTGTACAGGATGGGCAAGAGCTTGGCTGAACCTGCCAGAAACACCTGGAATCATGCCGTCACCTGCTGGCATGCAAGTGCTATGAGACTGCATGGAGCTGCCGAGCCATGCGTGTACCCTGAGCTGCTGCAGGCAAGGCAGGCAACCCGCAGCTCAGCACCACTCACGGGGCATTTCTTGCCCTCAAAAAGGCAAGAAAATGTGTGGGAAAGGCACCCAAGCCTTCCCTATGACTATCTCCCTCTTACCAAAGGCAGCTGGGAGCCATATGGAAGACAGCAACCACTGAGATACGAGCACCACGTCCTGAAGTACACTGAGGGTGAACTGTAGGTAAACGGAAAATACTGTAATTAACTATTCAAATTACACTGGCATGTTGGGATTCATGGTTTTATTCCCATAAAAAGCACTGCATGAAATCTAATGACAGAGCAATAAAGACTGCAGTTCTGTATCTCATCCAAAAGAATAAATTACTGAAACCACTCCTACGATTGTGCCCTGAACCGTAATTAGAATGGAAACCCGAAAGGAATATCTTTCTTGTATTTAAAGTATGAGAAGAGGAACCACATGAAGTGAGACGACCGATATACTGATTTGGCAGGAAGACCCTTGAGTTAACATGGTAATAAGTCTGTAAAATGGACATACTAACATAACAACCCCCCTCACAGAGCTCTCCCAGATCCATACACAATGCCTGTTACGGGTTCAGCCTTACCACTGGGGTCTTTGGCCACCTTCTATAGAAAATAACATCTTAAGCAGCAGAATTACGTGCAAATGTTTATTTCCAGAAAAACAAAGAGAGTTCATCCCCGAATTCATATCAGAATCTGACTGCCTAACCAGAATACTAACTAAAGCATCAATAAAAGCAGCGGGCTGTAAGTTTCTCTCCCACTAATTAAATCATTTCAGCAAAAGCAGTGGTTAAGTGCTTAAACACAATCTTCACATTAGAAAGGACTCGCTCCTGTTCCACTAAAGCCACTCCTGAAGCTGCTGTATTGGGAATCTTTTTCCCCGCGTTCTTCACAAGCGCCTCTGAAATCTTTCTGCCAGCTGCTCTAAGCCAGCTTTGTCTTAGGACTTGGTTTCTTCTCCCAGTAGTACAAGTGGTTTTTCCAGGTCAGAAAACGAAACAAGAATGAAATACATGAAGTAAATAAAAAAATAAGCTAGTAGTTCAACAGCGACAGAAAATAATTGCAGGCTTTGTGGCAGTTTACTTTGAAACTTCCTCTGTTTCCCTGCCCTTTAGACTGCACTATTTCAGGGAATTCATTAGAACTAAGGCCGTGTGTTTCTGTGTTGCAGGGCATTCTCTTGATGCTAGACAAAATAGGCTGGAGAAATGTCTGCAGCCCTTCCTCAGGCAAACATCCACTACAGCAAGATTTGCTTGTTTGAAGTTCTAAGCAAATTTAGGAAAAATCCCAAGATTCCTCTGTTCATCTTTAGGCTAAGATTCCAATCTCGAGGCTACTAATGTAAACTCCTAATAACGGCATTGCTTCAGGGCTGTTATTCCCAGTATGAGCCAGCACAGCTGAGATAAGAATTGCGTATACAGGATAAGAGAGCCTGACTGGCACTTGGCTCCTCGCTGCTCTGTGCTGTCACCTCAGCTGCAGTGTCCTAATTGAGAGACACCACCAGCCTGCTTGGTCCTTGTTTGCCCTCAACACCCGCTCAGCAGAGACAGAGTTCCTGAAAAACCAACAGACAAAAAAACAACAGATACCTGAGCATTCATCTGCAATTTCCGATGCTGGCTACAGAGCAGGGAGGGCTGGCTCCTCTGCTCCCCCCTTCCCAGTGCGGGGGTTTTGCTGCATCCTGGCACTCCCGGCAAAGAACGTTAATGTCAGCTGAGGGATCCTGCCCACTGCACCCAGCAGGACGAGTCTCCAGCACCAGGGGAACCTACACAGGTCCAAGGCAAATGCAGGCAGTCCACAGCTACAGGTGACCTCTCTCAAATGCTGTTAATGCCTTTTCCCTTTCTTAAGTGAATGCTCTCTCTATCCCCAACATCCAAAGCTATGTTTCATAGCTCTGATACAGGTGTTACCATCACCTTTGATAAAGGTCATATATATTATTTTTATGCATGCTTATATAAGACTTTAAAAAGACAGTATTGTAAATGACTTGAGCTCTTACTCAGAGAGTTGTGTCGCCAGCTATTAAAAGTATTTGAGCTAACATCTTTTCTTTTACGGCTTGAAAAGAGTAATCAGCCAGGTACGCAGTCAGAGAAAAGCACGTGAACCTAACCGATGGAGAACAAACCCGCTGCCGACAGATTATACCGACTGCCGGAACTGCCACAACACAAATCAAATCCAATTACTCCTGAGTTAGCACTTATTGCAAAGTCTGACAATAAACCAACTAAACCCATGAAGTTGCTGGAGCATCACCTTCCGGAAGCGTCCTCTGTTGCACTCTTAGAAGCTTTTTAGGCACTCAACCTTTCCTTCCCCAAAAGCTTTCCTACCAACAAATGCTAAGATAAAATGCTTTGGTAACAGCAGCCATAACAATATAGACCCGCGAGACACATTTTGCCTTCATCAATCAGTTGATTAATTATTTTTAATTAAAAGAGGAAACTCTGATTGCAGGATTTTGAGCAACAATCCTTTCTACTTTAGCTACTGCTTTCTCTGGCTTGCATACTGAGTGCATACACTATTTATAGGAGCGACTAGCAAATCTGTTGTTAAAGCATCAAGCAGCCTTTTGGCTAGATTCACATCTCAAGCTTGAACTAGTCAGAGTTACCCATCTGCATGCTTCAAGTACCGAGAAGAGCGCATTAATGGGCTATCAGTTCAGTTTTCAGCCATGCTAGAAGAAAACTAACTGCCTTGCAAAAAAGCTTGCCTTGTTTTGCCACATATATGCAAAGTTTAATTGGAGTTTAGAGGAAGTTCCAAAAAACTATCTTTGTGGCATAAAAGGGTCTGGTTTGTCAAGGCAGCAAAGTTTACCCCACTTATTGATACAGCTGTACTAACAACAGAATCTACCTTCTTATTTTCATACTTCGATGCATCAGAGCCTCTGTCGAGATTTTAGGCAAACACAAGCATGAAAAAAAAAAAAAGAAATCAGCACTTGCGCTATTTTCCAGCTTAAGAATATTTTAACTAAGGCCGCGAAGGTAGCCAGACTGTTTCCAAAAACATATTAAAACAATGTAAAGTGCAAAGTTGCTAATGAGCAGAGTTTTAAAAACAATGTATACGCACCTTTTTTTAAGTTTTTCATATATTACTTAATAACAGAGTTTTTAAGTAGATCTCCATGCATATGTAGCTGCTAAGGCACAGGAAGAGGGAAAGGAGCACTACCTGAAGACCTTTTAAGAATGTGTCCCACCGAACCACAAACTTAGCTCCTGAATTTCCAAGTGTACAGATCCCAGTAAAAGTACCCAAGAAGCTCACTAAACAGCTACCGACGCAAGTGAGGAGAGGAAAAACAACTTGGACCAACTTCCAGCTTTTGGTGAAAAATTCATGCTTTTAATCAACCTCAGTAAAAGCATACAGCCAGCCTACTGAGCCCTGAATCACTTCAGGAAACCAGCTGGGTTCTAGGTTTCCTCATTGATTCCTGTACCTGCTCCAAAACACAGCATTTAACTGCCCAGTGCCCTTCCCACCCACCCACCCAGCATTGTGGTACAGCTGTCCCCGCAAACCTCAAGATGCCCACAACCCCAAGCTATCCTACAAGGTAAAAAATGCAGAGGTATTACAGATACACAAAGCAGCAATGGAACAGACTTGTTGCAGCAGACTTCCACAGGGGCACAGAAACCTGTGACTGAAGAGAGGGTTTTAAGAAACCTGTTTGCATGACTGGTGCAATGCTTAGCTGGCGGACGGTGGCCTATAAACCACAGTTACATTCGCAGAAATCTGACTGAAATTATTTATCGGCAAAATGCACGTAGAATTAGTACTCATCTACAAAGTTATTTCAGAGGTTGCTTTACTATTTCTATTTTAGCAAAGGAATTATACTCATACCTTCCTAAGTACGTGTTCTTACTCTAATTTTAAAGTCAAAGAAAGTACTTACTGTAGCCAAACATGCAAAGCTGCACCAACCAAATCTTGAACTATAATTAAAGCAAGCCTGGTCTAAGCATCTGCTCACCGGTCTGCGGTCTTTCTCTTGAAAATTAGTACGTGTCAAGTACAGTCGCCGTACCTTCCAGAGGGTGGCATATGTGGGCTTGCCAGATGAACAGCAGCTAAACCAAGAGGGCAGAGGCAGCAGTCCCCGATTTATTTGCAAGCAACCTGCCTCAACGCTTTCCAAGCTCTCCGGCACACCAAAAAGTTTAAGGCAGAATGGATTTGCACGCCGGTGCTGCACACGCTGGGTGATGCATGTGACCAGACTGTCACTCCTGCTGCAGTACCAACACATTCCCACAGCCACTGCGAGGCTGAGAAAAAGCACCTCATTTGCATGAGGTGATTGACTAGCCATGCAGATCGGGCTTCGCTGGGAAGCAGGGAGAGAGAACATCTTTCAGGGAGAACTGAATTTGGAAGAGGCACAGAACAGGAACAGTTTGCATTCATCTCCAGCTTGCTACGTGGGATCCTGAGAACATTTCCTTTACCACTTCAAATATACAGTCTGATTTTATTTTTAAATATCCCTTTTCCCCTGGTTTCCAACCATCAGAAAGCAAAACAGCTCTCAGTCAAAAGGGGAAGAAAAAAACAACTCACGCACACACACACACACACAAAAAAAAAACCATACTTCACTTAACCTAGCAGACCCCAAAGAACACCACAAGGATTTCACATGTCACAAACCTCCTCCCACCTTGGGGGGGGACACCACACAAGGAGACATTTCCACCTTAACTTTTGATGATGGAAGGTGGGCGCAACCTGCTTTACAAAGACAGGTGCGTTATTTTTCTCCTCACTGTAGCCCAGATGAACTGACTTTTGGCTACCCACCCCTCCCAGCCACGCACACCTCACCCCAGACTGACATCCACAAAATCCTCATTACTGCTAAAAGACGAGAAGGGGATGGGAAGCAGGCGTCCGCCTCTCGCGGCCAGTGCCCCCAGATGACAGCACCCACAAGCCTACCTTCTCCCGGAGGGAATCCTGGATTCCTCCTCGGGCTCCAGCCCCTGAGGCTGACTTCTCTGTGTGTATCTCGAGTTAGTCTTCAAAGACAGAGTGCTGACCAGGCTCTGGGAAAAAAATTCACCAGTGGGGCGTGCAAGAGGGAGGCATCAGTCGCATCACCTACCGCGAGTCCGGGAAGCGGGGTCACCCTGCTGCTGCCAAGCTCGGTCCGCCGCCGCAGTCGTGCTCCGAAAGCTTTCAGGGGGCTTCCCGTGCCCCAGAGGGTTTCTCCCCGTGGCTTTACGATGCTGCAGCCAGGAGCTCCCCGTCTCCCCGCTGCCTGAAGGGCTGAGGCGCTCGGGAACAGCAGCAGATAAGGCACCCAGCATCACTCCGCTCCTCCAAATGAGCTCGGAAATGAGATGTAACAGCCGCCTCTCTCCCGCGCCAAGTATCACAGGAGCAGAATACTAACCGCTTCATTTATTTCACTCATTACCAGACGCAGATATCGAAGCCTACACATCGCATCTCCTCTACCAGCCCCTTGACATAACCCTACCTTTTAAAACAGCCATACCCGCGGGCACCCCTTCTCACTGCCCAGCGGTGGGGGGCACCGCTGGGGGTACGAGGGGGGGAGATGAGAGCCCACCAACGGCTTCCCCGGCCCTAGCAGAGCGAGGGGCTCGGGGCAGCCTCGCCGGGAAACTTTCCGCCGGCGAAACTTGGATGTGGGCAGGGGGAGTGGGCGGCGAGGGGCTCCCGGTTCCTCAGGGCGGCGCGGACCCCGGGGCTGTGCAGACCCCAGGGACGAGGCTGCTGACCCCCGTGGAGAGCCCCAGTGACCGAGCCCAGCTCCCGGGTCTGGGGCTGCGTTTCTGGAGCCACGGGCATTTCAAACACCCCGCAGCCCGCCGGAGGAACGAGGAGTTCGGGGCGAGCCTCCCCCAGGACACGGGCCCCCCCTCGGCGCTACTCCCCCGGAGGGCGCCATTTGAGGACCGCTCGCTCACCCCACACACACCCCCAGCCAAAACCTACACACGGGAAGGGCCGAAGGGCAGCGCTCCCCGCGGCCCCTCCGGCTCCCCCCGGTCCCTCAATGTCCCCCTTATCCCCCCCAGTGGCCGCTCCCGTCCCGCCTCGCCCCTCACCTCAGCACCGGGCCGCCGAAGGCCGAGCCGTGGCGGCCGGGCAGGGAGCGGAGCGGAGCGGAGCGGAGCGGCGCGGCGCTGCCGAAGGCGGGCGGATTGTGCCCCCCTCGCGGCTCGGAGGGACGCTGAACTGCAGCCGCCGCCCGCCCCCGGCCCCGCAACGCTACCCCCGCCCGAGGAGCCGGGCCGGGGGCGGCTTTCGGCACCCCCGCGGGCGAGGAAACGGCCACGGGGGCGAGGGCACCGACGGGGGGGTTCGTGAAGTGACTGTCGGCTACAGCAGCCGAGGGAGGAGTACAGCACCAACTCATTAACAGAAGCATAATTTAGGTTTTTACCAACCCCACTTGCGTACTTGCTCTTAGGAAGGTCTCGGTAAAGAAAGCCCCTCACGCACGCTGACACAGGCCGGTGATGTCTTCTGGAGTGGTTTACTTGCTTCAAATATGAGCGCTTCCATAAAGCGTGAGCTTTGCAGGCTTAAATGGGAGATTTTGGGCAAACTGCTTTAAAATCTCAAACAGGCCAGACCAACATCTGTGTCTCTACCTCTATTCACCTCATAGTCCCATAATTAGGGCCTAAAGCCCAGCAATCTGCCCCCACCCGGGGAAACAGCAGCTAGAGACCATCAGCAATGCTGTAGGCCACTGCAGACTCCACTTTCTGGGGGAGAATCCTATAACAATAAAATTCCTCCAAAAAATGGGTTGGCCAGAGAGTCCAGAGACCCCAGTGCTGCTTCTGTTCCCACTATGCTCGCTCACATGAAAACTATGCTCAGAAAACCTACTTCCAGCAATTAACTTTCTTCAGTGGCATAAACAGCCGAGGCTCCCATGCCACCAGGGGGAACCGACTCCTATTCAAGATATCTGTCCTTTTATTTTTGTGGATTAAGTTTATCAGGAATCAATTCCCAATCTCGTTCCTTGCAGTGGCCCCACAGACTGACTCCAGCAGCGGTTCGATCATGAGAGTCACAGATAGGAACTGGGGCTGGCTGCTGTCTGAAGTGGCTTTGCTAGAAAAAGTTCCCCAAGCCACATTCCTGCTTTTTTTCTGTGCACTAACTTTGGTTGACCCTACAGCACAGCAGTTTAGCTCATTATATCAGCAGAAAGCCACCCTGGCAGAGAGAAGCAGAGTTTCCTTCACCCTTTGGCAAGCTGAGCAGGCTCACGGAGGAGATGGATAAGCAGCAAAGCCTTTGCTGAGCAGGTCAGAAGGAGCAGGCCATGCAGGTGGTGCAGGCCCAGCTGCCAGCAGTGGCTAAATTAGCTCAGCCACCCCCTGACCCCTTCTCAGTTTCACCTCTGTAAATCCGGACTAAACCCTCCACCTGCAGTTGGGCCCCAAATTTCATCCTTCATGGTCTCTGAAGTTAAAAGCAGAACTGTTATTGATTGAGATGGCCCTTTTTGTGCTCTTCTCCCCTCTGGTGGTGATGAGAGCATGAATCTTGACCCCGTCCTGGTGCTACACAGGAATGCTCTAAGTATTTACCTATACATATGGGAATGTGCACTACAGAAGGGAGCTCACAGGTCATCCCTCAGCTAGCACGATTCGTAACCCAACAACTGAACGAAAACCTTCGATGACTTTTCATTCTCCCTGCCTCCGTGCCATACTTCCTTTCCCCCAGGCTTCTTAAGCACCCAACTGGTAACTTCTACAAATTAACTGTTACAGAAAGAAAAGGAAGCACAGGAAAGCTGTTGACAGCAAGGAAAACGTATAGCAACGTTTGAGCTGGTTGTTGCACTAGCCAGATATTTCTCCCCAGCATTATTAGATGAGTCACAGAGATGGTAGCAGAGAATCTTGTTTGCTTACATAGGAGATCTACAAATTTGAGAGCTCGGGAGCTTCTGTACTAATTCAGAATTTAGAACTACCTGTCACAGTACACAATCTTATTTGAAAAGTAATGCTTTTAATTAGAGAAAGATTTAATTTTTACTTCAAAATTTGGTGGATTATTTTAATAAGAAATCAGGAATTACAAGCTAGAGTGTCAAGACCCCATTAATTAAATATTTGCATGTGCTTACATATAATTTAAAGACTACCATTTATTTAATCTTAAAATTCAGAGTGAAGGAGTAAATTCGCTACTGTTTGTTTAAATATGGCTACATTTACTGAGCTCGTACCTTAAGCCTCTGCTTAATCTGTTTTACAACTCAAAATAATTGCAAGCAGGGCAATATCTACTACCACATCCCTACGTTCTCTTTCAACAAACCGTTAATCATATGAAGAATGTGCCCATGCATTTGCAACATTTCTGTTTTTTTTCAATGGCCGGCTGTACTGAGAGTTTGTTCAAGGATCAATGTGCATTTTATATAAATACAATTACAATTGTGAATATAATTCCCCAAAGCCCCAAATTAAATTCTCCTAATCCATCATCTCTTAGCGCTATTGAAATGAATGGAAATTTTGATATTGATTTCACTGAAAGCAGGTGCAATTCCTTTATGTACTAGTGCATTTCAGGCCATTTTCTTGTCTGACATTTACAGGTATAAATCCAGAGTTACTCTACTGACACAATTTAATTTTCCACCAGAAAGATACATTATCTTCTAAGACTCCAACCCTCACCCTTAATTATGCATTCCTAAAACTATTTATTTTTCTTTAATACCGTCTGAGTCCCATCCTGCCTTCCTGAAGTTAATTAAAACCATTTGAAAATACTCCCAGTTGTAATCCGAGGAGTGGCGCCACTACTTAGTTTGATAGCTTCACACAGAGATGGACAAGGGGCAATGCATCTACCTCTACCATAACATACATACTCTGCCTTAACCCTTGAATTAGGAATAGTATCTATTCAGGAAAAAAAAAAAAAAAAAAAAGTATTATCCAATTCCTAGCTGGGAATCAAATTTAAAAATACACTGATAATTATGTAAAAATGAAAACATTAAGCACTGTATTCAGTTGATGATTGGGAGCCATCAACTCTGCTAAAGAAGATGTCTAGTAAAGAGAATTAGTAACACCCTGTTTTGGGGGCTTGTAAAGGCAATCCAAGTAGTTGCGATTCCAAGCTGTTCTAACATGTATGTAAACATACCTTTAAATACACGTATATATTTTTAAATGTACACATGTATAGTCATCTAGGGATGTCTTGTGTGTGTATATATACGCATGGGTGGCGTAGTTTTGTACATGTGCAGCAATACTCTATCCTCAACACTATCCCAAACCTGCTATACGCATAAAAGGCAGAGATTCCACACGGTGTTATTTGGGGTGCTTTTCACCGGGAGTGCCTCACAGACATTAAGCAATTTACATTTACTGCAAGATGTACCATCTCCATGACAGAGACACTGAGACAAAGAAGTATGCCAGAGGCCACGCTGCAGATGGTTTGGAGAGAAAGGGCTTACTCCCAGAAATTACTGTCCTTCTCCCCATGTCCAGATATCCAATCTGCTCTGCCTTAATTCCCAAAACGCTGAATGACCATGCTTCCTATTGATTTCATTTGCACCTGTGAGTGCTCAGCACTTCTGCACATTAGGCCTGAGGGGTCCAGAAGATGAGACAAACACAGACAGTAGCCACAGAAAGGTATTTTGGTTGAAGCAGCTTGCTCAGCAGTATACACAAAACAGGGATAAAAGCAGCTGAACTGGGATAAAAGAGAATTCTTCTCATTCACCTGCCTTAACCACAGGATGTTCTCTTCCAGCAATCCTCTTCTGCTGTTCTCTTCTACATGTGCCTTCAGGTATCTACAAAGGAACTGGAAACCCTACTAAAACACACAAATACATACTTATATCTATCTACTAATATAAGAAAGATCTGGAAAGAGATTCAAGTGCTGTAATTAAGTATTACATCGTAATGAATATGCAGGAAGAGGTTGCATTAAGAGGTTACACTGATGACCATCATTCTGGCTTTTCCTAACTCGAGTGCTTGACTCCACAACTGAAGCAGCTTTTAACACAAGAAAACTGTCATAAAAAGAGAGGAATGATTTTTTTTTCCTGTTTTCTTTTTTTTTCCTCTCTCTCTTCAAGTGAGAACACGGGAAAACAGTTCCCCATTATCTATCATCACCTCACAACATGAGTAACTACATCACCTGCCCAAGAGAAGAGATTTTTGTCCTAACTGGAAGCGGGGCATTGATGTTATTTGTTGGTCTGATCACTGGAGCGGGTGAGACTACTTCCCTGAGAAATCCAGTCTAACCAAGACTCTTTCTCCCTCTTCCCTGCAGAGATCGTGTCCCTGCCAGTATGAGACACCGTAACTCCTGGCAGCACGCTGCGCCAGGTTACGCCGTTTATGCTTTGACAAACTGCCAGCATTTTGCTAAGAAATCAAGTGCTAAAAGGGAAATTACGAAGTCTAGATCTCAGCCAGAACTGAACAGAATTTCACAAAATAATAATAATACGTGCTTTTCTCTGGTTCTGGAGGTTTTCCTCCCTGTCAAGGTCCAAGGGATCGTGGCAAACAACACAGATGCTTCAGCCTCTAAAAGTAACATTGTCCAAGTCTCTTACAAGGGTAAATTCTAATAATGTGAAATAAATATGCTGTGATCAGAAATCTTCTGATTTTCAACCAGAAAAATGACTGAAGAGTATCAAATGTAAAGTCTTTTGTACAAGGAAGAACACAGTTATCAATCTTTACAAGTACAGCACATAGTCCTACTTTTCCAAAATGTGGTAGTGCACAGGGGGAGGTTTTGGAAAGCTCATCTCACATGGGATGCACTTCACTCAAAGCTTCTGATCCCTCTCCCAGGAAAAGGGCTGATTTGCATCAGTGACCATTAATTCCCTACTTCTCTGAAATGCCACGGGACAGCTGTCAAAATCAGGTGCACTTTTTTGAAACTCAACACTAATAAGGTTTCTGAATTCTTATGCATGGGAAATAATGAGTGTTAAGAGTTGAGTATCTCTGACTGGTACTGAAACTAGTATCAGCTGAATAGAATTAGCAGCTTCCAGAACTAAGCAGGGTTTTTTTTAGGGCTTGGTTGTTAACGCATCTATTGAGTGATTAAATGTTAATGGTAACTGAATCAGTTAAAACAGAAATGCAGGATGCATGCAGTAACAACAGCACCAAAGAATGCTACATACTAATTAAAGTCAATAGACATCCAGTGACATTTTAATAGCAGCTGGGAACTTTTTCTGTATCTGTGCACCTTTGCATTACCTGCTTGCAAACAGAATACAACAAATTTTTAAAATATTAACCCTTGCTCATGTAGTATTTTGAAAACTTGAAAATTGTATTCAGTATCTTAAAACAATGCCTAGAGGCACTCCCAATCACCCATTGAAGTATGGATCGCCATCACTGTCTAACCATCTCATCGGTTCTGCCAAACCTCCTGGGAAGCCCAGACATGCTGCTAATCTTCCAGATCTAACAACAGAGAGGTAAACATGTTCATATCCATCACACACTGAACGGGGGGCTCACTGATCACTGTAACAGCTCTGTCTGGTCATTTAGAGAACTGTGATTCATTACATATTTCAGTATATAAGGCCCTTATCTGCCTTCCAGGTTGTTCTTACATTTCAGAGTGGCTTTCAATTATTTCAGGATTATTTACAGGATGTGTAAATTTTTATCTTCTCTCTCTTTCAGAAGCCATCTTTATGCATCTATTCAGTGTTTGACCTTTGCAGCTTCCTGCATACATTATATCTAGACTTTGTCTTGTTAAATGTTCCATGCATTAGTTTTTGTATATAGGCTGAATGTTTTCCCTATCTTCCATACACAGCCTTGACAGGCTGCTAGGACGTCTCGAATAGTCTATTCTTTCAGTGGCTAGAAAAGATTTTTTCACTTCCACTGTCTGAGGCATATGGACACATCCCTGAGTTAAGCAGAAGGAAACTGAGCAGTCCTAGGAGGAAAAACAAGCACAGCCATGGCTGAAATTTCAACATAAGCATTACTGCATTTCTGTTGCTTCATCTGTTAGCAAAACCAAAGCCGTAGGAAAGGTCAACTTGACTGTGCTCATAGGCAGATTAAAGTTGCGGAAGAAATCTGCATGCAGGTCTCCCCTACCTTTAAATCCAGCAAAACCTCTCTAAGTTCTGACACATGAGCAATAATGAATCCAAATTTAAAAAGCATTTTTCCACTCACCAAAGGAATTTGCTCCATCGTAACCTGAATATCATTCGTTCTAGTAGTCCAAAGAGTACAGTCTGACCTACACAAATGGGAAAAAGGGAATTTAGCACATTAGAATCTCCTCCAAAATATTCATAAATCTTGGTAAGAGGTTCAGGACAGTATTTGGAAGTGATCAGCTATCACGAGAATGCCAGTAATTTCAATTTCAGAAAGTAGAAGTACAAACTTTAATACGTATGATTTAAAAAGTTATATTTATATTCTCTTCTTTCTCTCATGTTTGCAATAACGGGAGCTGTTTAAGCGCCTTATGGCACGATTACTCTTATTGCAGAATTCCTTCTAATGTGACTGGTCTTCCCCCCAGCCACACATAACCAAGAGCCCTTGAGATCCCTGTAAGGGATGGACGCACTGTAGCACATGTCCAGTACACGCCTCATTTTAACACTGTGTTTAGTAGAAATTCTTCCCAGGAAGGGATTTTTGACCTACCTTAGAAAAACAACAGCAGCATCAGTGGTGTTAAGTGAGTCATGAGACTGAAGCCATCTCACCAGGGGCGCAGAGAAATGCATTTTCATCTCACTTGTACACAGCAATGTGTCTCAAAGGATGCTGGATGCAGTTATACAGGCTGGGGACTCAGAGGTGCTAGGACATGAGCACCTCTCCTGTGCCACCAACAGTAAGAAATGGCATCTCAACAACAGTGACTGAAAGATGCAGCTAGGTAAGGCTGCCTTTTCAAACCTTCTGTAATGCACTTGTCAACATTTCACACCGTTTATTCACCTTTTGGTTTAAGTCACTTTTAAATTCCCCACTCTGGCCCAAGCCAAGGCAAGAGCTGAATAAGCTTTGCAAATGTGATGCTTCAGTACAGCTCTGCATTTTGAGATTAATAAATGCATCAGACGAGTCAACACCTGCTCTTAAATTTTTCCATTCTGAAAATTAACCAAAAAAGTACCTTCTTACTTTTCATCTCCTGTGCAGTTTCTGGACCAAGAAAGTGAGCCTTGCACTGTAATCATCTGGTTTCTCAATAGGGTCCCAGAGGCCATATGAAGGACCCTATGTCTATTTACTTTAATTAAGTCAGGTGTCGCTTCCAGATCTGCTACTTGCATGGCTAGAGAGAGGGGTGGCACAGTTATATTTGTGTGAAAGACATCCTGGTTAGAATTTTCTTACGACTATTAGCTGTTCTGAGTTAACATTTTGTCAGCTTGCCAGGTCCAGATGTAAATCTTACAGGTCTTAAAAAAAAAAAAAAAAAAGTTGTAAGTGATCTGGGAATTTAAGCACACATTTGTTCCTTTTCAATCACCTAGAACAGTTCATTTTTTAATGGACATCTCCCCCCATAATTTCTTTGTTTGTTTAAGTAGCTTGCCTACTTTGGAATTCAGCTCCCAGAACTGGAACAACCTCTTGCATTTTCAAAATAGCAAATTTTGACTACTGTCTCCTTATTTTGCACCTCTGTTTCTAGATATCAGCCAGGATCAAGTAGGAACTTCCACTCATACCAGCAGCAGAGACTGATGATCCAAACTACTTAGCTGCTCAACAGTGTTATCAAGTGTTTCCTCTGCATTTCACATTTTTTTTCATTGTGATCTTGTAAGCATTTGCACCTCAAATTCCACTTTTGGTCCTCCTAATTTATTTCTGTGTGCTCTAAATTTGGCACAGTACTGCCAATTCTGAATAATTTGGAAGGATCTCTTTATGTATGTTGCAAACTGTACTTCTTTTATACGCCCCACTTGATTTTTTCTTGTGGAATAGCGTGAAATTGTAGATGCCTGTTCAACATGATTGTTTCCCTCAACTCCTTTTCCGTTTGGCCAGTTATCACCCATCCTCTCTGCGTGCAGATAGTTATTCCCACAGGAGCGCTACACTACATCCTGTTTAATTTCATCCTATTTTTCATTAAACCATGTGATTTTTTATTCTAATTTCTCTCACAAGGTACTTGTAGTTCCTCATAGAAGACAAATTAAGAATCCCACTCCTTATGCCATAATCCAGGTCTGTAATGAAAACACTGAACAGAACTGGTTCCTGCACAAAGTTCTGCAGACTTCATGCATTGCACCTTTCTCCTTTGATAGGGAACAGGGGTAACTCCTCTTAGGTATAAGCTTTCTAACTCGGTTTGTATCTGTTATTTGGTTATGTGGGGCATATTTCCCCATGAGACAGAAAGAATCATCTACTATGTCCTATCCACAATAATCATTTCCCAGTTTCAGGGGGGAAATTACATTAGCTAGATGTGATTTTTTTCTGTTTCCTCAAGACGAATCCCTTCTGGATGTTTTAATTCTAGGAGCTTACAAGGTAGGATAACTTGCTCCAGCATTTTTCCAATTTTTGAAATAAAGCTTAATAATCTTGAAAAACCGAGGCAAGCATTTTGTAAGAGGAAAGACAAAACCATAAACAGCTGTACTAGGCATGTTTTGTGGTCCCACTCCCTCATTCCTATCAAGACACACAGAAACAACTGTGCTATAGGTGCTTTCCAGTTATTCCAGAGAAGAGACACCTGCAGGTTTGGTAATGGCCTTCTCCTGTCTTAAACGTAATCTCATTGCTGTATCACTTCATGGAAAACTGAAGGCAGTCTCAATACAGAGTCACATTACATAAAGTCATTCTGGCACTCATGGGAAGTTTTTAGGGTATGTAGTCTACCTTTTCCTCCCAGGATCAAAACATGTGAATGGTTCAATACCCTGTGGCTGGACAAGGCTGCTCTTCTATGCCACTGAAGGAAGTTAGAAAAAGGTGCACATGCAACAAGCCATGACTACAGTGCCATGGCACCAAATCAGGGCCAGGGCTTCCTAAAAAGTACAGCATAATCTCCGTTTCTTGATGTTTTGATGTATTATGAATCTATAAAGGAAAACAACATTCGTTTATGATCTTTGTATTTCCACATTGTAGGGCTGGAATACAGCCATGCACATACAAGAGCGAGCTGACTCACTACTGCCCAGCTTCAGATGAAGTCATCTATACTCAGTGCCAGGTAACGTATGAAATTGCTAATAAAAATCATACTACAGTATCAGGCTGGTAGCAATCTGCATTCACTTCATTCTTAAGGACGCTTTTGTACAACGTGCAATGACTTGTGCTAGAGAAACCTGGAAGAATATCAGATTCTCTGGCCGCCCTAAAGCCTTCAGCTTTGAAATCTCCATTTGCTTCAAGCTGCCGAACAAGCTGTGAGAAGAAATCCCTTCATCCTACAGCTCCCTGCTGTGGAGCACACAGCCAGCACAGTTTAGCACAGGGACCTCAGCAGCAGACAAGAGAGAAAGCACGGTTGTGAATAAATTCAGGTTTTTACCTTGCTGTAATGATTTAGTCTAATAGAGGGGCAAAAGTTAGATGAGTAGCTTTCACAAATAAGAAATACGTGTTGCTTGTCTATACAAGGTCCAACAGACACAGGACAAATTCTTTTAGATGGATCACTGTGCATCCCATTAAAGCCAAAATGGTTTCCAAAAATATTCAATTGAACACCTTGTCAAAGCCAATTATTCACTGGTAGCAAGAGTCACAGAATAGCTTCCACCTAGCAGTTTAGGACAGGAAGTGGAGACCCCCTTATCCACCTACAGAGGCAGCAGCTAGAAAACTGTTATGCAAAATGGATTTCAGCCAGGACCACGAACGAATAACCTTTACTCTAAGATAAGTGCAATGTTTAATGGTCAATGAGGTGGGTGGGTGTGGTTCCTCTGGTGGCTTCTTCACAGCAGCCTGAGGGAGAAGAGCAGTCTTTGGTATTTATCATGTCAGTCCCAATCATGCTATCTCTGCCCTACTCCAGCCATTTTTTAATAGTGCTCACTTACTGTCTTCTTCCAGAATTATTTCTCTACTATTAAATGCTGAACACCCTTGATATAAACCTTTGAAACATAACCCGTGGCATTTTCCTGTTATAGACTGATGGCCAGATTAGTCCTAATCTTTGTTTACATCAGTATAATCTATAATTGTCACACTGGGGCTACCCTTGATTTATATGGGCACAACACAGATAAGATCCCAACCAAAAACCTAAAGAAGCAATTTATTTTTCTTAATCAGGACAAAACAGAAATAAGATTTTAGGTGGCTAAAGCAATTTAAACAATGAATACATACTTGAAGATGCTTTTTTTTTTTTTGCAACCTTCAAGAATCTTTTATCACTACCATTGACAATCGACTGTGTCCCTGAAGAACCTGTATCAGAAGAATCTTCCCAAACTACATCATTGTCCCTGGGGCCTACTGGGCTTGCATGTGTATTTGAGTCACTTGTGTAGTTGCAACATGAGAGGGAAGATTTTCAATGTCATCAGGTTGACCTCTGAAGACTTACATTAAATATTGATGAATTACAAAGCTGGATGTCTCGAATTGGCAAAATCACCTCTAAGTGAAGCATCCAGTGTCTCAGCAATGCAGTAAGTATTTGGACAAGCTCAGTTTGAATAATCAGCTCGTACTGACTTAGGTAAGTCTAGACTTGCACAAGTTATTAGGAAGTGACTATCTGCCTGCAGTATTAGTGTCAGAAATAGTTGTTCCAATCTAGGAATAAACTAGACAAGATTTACACATTTGCACATGCAAGTGTAAGCAAAACTCAAAGAGAAATTTGAGGTTAAGAGAAAAGCATTACATTACATTAGCTGTGTTTCTTTTGCAGATGAATTAGATGGAAGATCACTCACTGTTCAGCATGGATAGCAAACGACATGGCAAGCTTTCTTTGCCTTATAGTGCCCGGAAGCCTTCTTGAACTGCAATGCAAGTTCTCTCAGAGAGATTGCTGACTCCTTTCTTAGCAGAAGGCACCACACACCTCCTAAACCCTGAGAACAGCACGTAAATGTAGAGGACAGCATGCAGGTGTGGGCACTATAATGGTTCTGTTTCTTAACTGAACATTTGCTCTCCTTCACTGTCCTTGGGCTTTCATGCCTCAGTCCTCACTATTACTGTCAGCATTATCAGCTCATCTGAGAAAAACAGTTATGTAGTCTCTGAACACTGCACTTGTATCACCAGCAAGGCACCCACTCCTATCTCTGACTCTTCACTAACCTTTTCTAGACAAACAGAATAAATTTTGCATTTGTAGTTAACTCCACTTAAAAAATGAAACAAGATGCTAGTTCCAAGAGAGTGAAAGGAGAGTTTTCATAGATTATCATATGGGTCGAGTTCAAGGTGTTTGGTATTACATATTTTGATTACTGATGTTGAGCATATCCAGAACTGCCTACTAAGAAGTTCAGTGTCATACCATACAACTGAATGTTGTATTCTGGACCTGTTCAGAAAGTTCAATGCTTACAGGACAGGGTTTGCATTATGTTTCACCTGCAGCCGCTTTCATCTAAATATATACATGAAAGTATTTGTGGTGATGGTAACCTCTTTTTTATTAAACAGGCCAGTGAGAGAAAGTATCTCTGTCCACCTTCTGAAAGGTTCCTGACCTCTTCCACCTCCTCTAAACAGAGGCTACACAACCATCCTGGGGAAGACAAGTAGCTGGAAGATACTTCATGATTAAGTCATGCCAATTTCCACAAGGCTAGAAAAAGAAAAAAAAAAAACTTACATGAAGTAAAAGGGGAATTCAAGATTGACTGATCCACAGAGAAGAGCAACATGTAAGGACATACAAGGCTTGCTACACCAGGGAAGAGCCATGCAATGTAGTCCCTGACCCATGAACAGTTACTATAATTCCTGTTCAATGTGAAGTAATAAAAATTGATCAACAGAAGAGCTACCTAGAAAGCCTAACTTCCTAAGCTGCTTCCTTACCGCTCATAAGTGTGTCCTCTGAGGGCTTTGGTTAGCTTGTGTGAAATGAAAGAAGGCTGAGCACCTCCAAGTATTCCAGCCCCGGTAAGACACTACATCACTGGTTAAACTCATCCAGATGGCTTTAGCTATTGTCATCATTGCTGTTCATGTCCTATTAAAAAAGAAATAGTGGGAAATGATAAACGCACAAAAGCTTTTATCATTTTTTTAAAAGACATAATGAAGCAACAATGACAGATTAGAAATAATTAGCTAAAAGAGATAAATAACAGGGAAATAAACACATGTAAGCTAATGAAGGAAATGAAAACTTGGTCATGGTAAGATACTGTTCTCATGACAGAAGAGCAAGGGATCACTGGAAACAATTAGTTTAAAAGTGGTATAAGGCAACAATTTCATATTACATAAAGTGAAACTGAAGATTTCACAGCTGAAAGACATTCTTGAAAACAAGTTAGGCCTTTTTTTTTTTTTTTTTAATTGCAGCCATTTATGTGAAAATGAAGTTATATCAGATCATAATAAAATAGAAAACATGAGGATATAAATCCTCATGCTCCAGGAAGTAAACCAAGCACCACCGAGTAGAGGCTAGAATAAATTTCTCAGCTGGACAAATCATACGCTTTCCGCATCTCTTTCAAATGCATCTTGTTCATGAGACTGCCTGAGACAGGATTCTGGGCTAGATGGACCGTTAGTCAGAGGTAATATGACAGTTCCTAGATTCCTATGCTTATTAATTTGAGCCCAAAACCAGAAGAACAATAACTGCTAAATACCAGTAGGAATATTCATTTTTTTACATTTTTTCCTCCACATTATTATACCTGATGGACAAAGCATGCAATTCTATTTTTTCTTAAATTAAGCAAGAAATTTCCAGTATGCCAATGAAATCATTCTTACCGCAATGCTAACCTGCTGAAGAATGAGTGCAGCGGTAGTCCAAAACTAAGTAGGACATGTGATGAAGCCCAGAAGTTGGATAATTGGGACGAACCACTCAAAATGAGGAAATTCAATTGAAAAGTCAATTTAGATCAAAACCACAACATAATGGGGATTCAAAATGTACAGCAACACATTTTCATAAAAACCTTTGCTCTAATAGGGTGGTAAGCTCTTTGCTAATTGACTGTTTTGTTAAGGTTCATTAAAGACTTGGGTTGTAGCCATTAAATCTGGCCCGACAGCTAGGAAGTTATGCTTGCCTCTGAAGAGGAGGATGTTTCAGCCCCAAATGTACGGCTTCCTTTCAGGCTGCGATGCTTGAAGTGGTATTTATTGCTTATAGTCATCATTTATGTTTGGCTTTACTATTTTAGCTATATTAATCACTGAAAGCCACAGTCATACCATACACACTTGAAATAACCATTACTACTTTCCCATACCATGTTGGGGCCACTAATCACAGATTATAGCTACATTTCATCTATTTTGATCATTTAACTCACCTTAATGTAATTTAACATTGTATTTTTTCATGTTTTCATTCACACTTAGTAGCTATGCCTCTAGAGCATCAAATAGTTTTTGAGACTCTATGTTTCAATCTACGTGGAAACGTGAAGTTCCAATCCATATAGAAATGTGATACTCTGTTATCTGGGAGGAATAAACCCTGTTAACTTTTAAGAAAATAGTCTCACAGGCTGCAGTTAAATTAGGCACATAAATATTGTAAGGACGTAGATGGTAAGTAATTTCTCCGTGACTACGTGTAAGCATTAAATAAATACTCATAATGCCGCAGAGAAACTAGAAAGTTAGCTTTAAACGGTGTGAAGAAAAGAAAACTTAAAAAGAAGAGCCAATAACAGGATATTTTAAGAAAGATTTACATAGCAAAAAATACTTCCCCACCCTAATATTCTAACAAAGTTGTCTTTGCTTATTTAATTCATTATTACTTGACTATTTTGAAGATATTTCCACCAGTAATATAGCTTTCCTTTCAGCACACATAGGGATGGGTATTGAATTTTATAAAGAGGCGTGAGTCCAATGCTTCCCCCCAGTCCATTAGCCCCATCTCACATCAGGGAAATGTTTACAGCTCTCTTTACTTATAGTATCCCACCTTTTCATAGTGTTAATTAATTTAATGGTAATTTCTAACTCAGATGCAACTGGCCCGGCTACAAAGGAAGCTTTCAGCAGTATCAGCACTCATGGAAACTTCTAGCAAGGCAGTCCTGTTTGTTTGTCTTGCTCTTGTTGCAAAGAACTTAACATTTTGTTCCCTGACAGCATCTGTAAGCTCAGTCTGATACGTTGATCAAAATCTGATTTACTGAGTGTGGTAACTCAGTAGAGGCATTATCCACTAAAAACATACATAGAAAATTCTGAGTAAAGATAAAAAATAAAATATATTTAAATATAAAATGAGATAAAATAATCAGTTCTCTAAAGTCCACAGATGTGGGGGGGAAGAAAAACAACACCTTGGGCTGGAAATACATTCCAAATTGCCAAGTCCTTTTTATCCCATTTTAAAGCTGTCCATCACAGGTTTGGTCCTTCTGCCTCTAAGATGCTTCACTCATCCTCACAGAAGGACGTGCAACTGCTGGGCAAGTATCGATAGATCAACTCTTTGCTTATAGCATACCTAAGCTGTTGCCCTGACACATTAAGTCCGCTAAGGTACAATTAATAATTGATTTTGAACTTGAGACCTTTTGTAACATCTTAATTGAAAAAAACACAACTTTTTTTGTATAGCAATAGACACAGACATTTGGACAGGAGACAGTACTTCCCAATATTCCAGGCCACTCTCCAGTGCTCTGATTAACTCCCTCCCCATTTGGCCAAAGAGGGATTTAATGACCGTTTGCATTCTTCTTGGTCTGAACACCAACATACTTCAGTGATAAATTTTTACCAAAGAGTCTGTGTGTGTGGGGGGTGAAACACATTTTTGCTTACCATGTAACCTGGAACGCCAACTGAATGATCAGATTCTAATGCATCACGTCACAGTCGCTGGACTGATTAGTATCTTGGGCCAAATGCTTCTACTTATTATCTTTATTGAACCTCAGTGGGTGAAGTGGGGTTGAATGTTAGCAAAGGAGCACAACTGACTTGCTGAACCCAATCTATAAGTATTTAAATCAATTTCTTTGTAATAATTTCTGTTTTTCTGTAACCCTAACAAATTACTTTTCTACCAGACCCATTTATTCTCCTCATTGCAGCTGTTCACTACAATGTGTTTGTGTTCCCCAACTGGTAGGAGAACAAGCGATATCCTTGTTCTACAGGGCTTCCTGAGAGACAGCCCGCCGGCTGGGTGTAAAGGTTAATTTTAGCCCTCTTAATCCTAAATGCTGTTGTGCCTTCATGGGGCTGTCATCAGGTCTGTGAGAAGTTAGAATTAAACCTGCACACATCCTGAGCGCTGCTGCAGAGCATCTAAAAAGCACAGCTAGGCGGGAGAGCCTCTGTCAGCATCAGCTCGACTCAGCTGCTGTGGGTCAGGACAGCTCAGGCTATGGCCAAGGCTGATCCAAATAAACAAGGAATTATTTCCTTGGTTGTGCTGAGGGCTTGGGAGAGGAAATTCTTCTACATACTTCTTCATGCCCCAGGTCCCTTCTGACATGCCAGATGTAGCGCAGGCTCCCTGCAGCGAGGGAGGATGAAGGAATGGTCACCAAGTTTTCAGCTATGCCGACAGAAACAGAAGGTCACTTTAAAAAATGAAAAGGAACCCCTGAGTTCTGACAGTCTGATAGCTGCCCTAAGAGGCAAAATATCCCCATTTCAGAAAATGCTGTCATCATTCAAATGTCAGCACAGAAGACTCCTACTTCAGCCCACAGTGCTCTGGCTTATTACAGAGATTACAGTAGCCTTTCTCTTTTCATTAATTCAATGGTATTCTGCGATCTCCTTTTGCTTCTGGATGCAAATTGTTCCACTAATTTCTGTGTTTGGCAGGAGGGAGATTAAGGGTAGTTCTCATTCTGTGTGGAAACTTCACTGAAGGGAAAGTTAGGGAAAATATTCCTTTTCCCCTAAGGAAAGGAAGCTATAGCATGTTCTGAATAAACTCTGTAGTTTCAAACTAGCCAGTTCAATCATCAATCCAGTATTAAGCAACGATATTCAAGAGCAATCTAGCATGTCTCAGACACGCAGACAGGTTGTCATCTATACTCACATATGTATTAAAAGGCAGTGTTGGAAATCCTACAGCCTAGAAATACTAAACTCACCTACTTTTCATTTAGAACAGAGCTGGGATATACACTGAGCTGTATGGTCACATCTGCTCTGCAGCTGGATACCTATAGAGACAACTACAGGCAATTAAAGGGTTTTTCTTAAATAACACAAGCAGTGTCACCAATCCTTAAGAGTAATTTCCATCTGTTACCAATACCGCATTGAATTAACAAATGCCTACTTGAAAATTCAGGCTAATTTCTGCACCTTGTTTAGGCAAGTAACCTTACAGCTGATTGCAGCAGGACTAACTCAAGGTGAGCTGAAGCTCTTTGCAGTGCAGCAACCAGGTGGGCTGAGCATTTTTTTAGTTCAACAAAGTGACTCATGTAGGTATAAAGCAAGGTAAGTCCTGGAGCTGCTGAGGCCACCAAGGATTTGGAGCTCTACAATGGTTAGTACAGAGGTACAGAACTACTACAAAGGTCTCTAATCAAACGAAGAAAGAGATGCAATGCCAGTCCTGTAAGGCACAGGGTCCCTTTCCCTGGGTACCTGCCCAGCAGGGTTCTTCACATTGAGGCTTGCTATAAGCCAGCAGCGGCCTGCAGGAGAAATTTCTCTGCCAACACATTAATTGATGAGAATGAAACAAATTGAGCATCAAGGTAAGCAAGTTTTAGATCAGCTCCTGCAGGATTAATTGCACGCTGCCTCATGAACAGTTGTATGCTGAAGGGGCAACTTGATTTATAAGTGAAAAGCATGCCATTGTTTATTTAACATTCACATCCATAGGAAAGGCCCATGTGCAACAGAAAATAGAAACAAGAAGTAGAGTTCATAACAGGGAGAGAGAGAAAACAGGAAAAAAGAAGAAAAAGACTAAGCCTATGAACATGAAAAATAAGAAATAAGATCTATCTTTTGTTCACACTGGACTTTTTTTTTTTAAACAGACTAAAGCTCTAGAAGACAATTACTCAGCACGTTTTAACATTTGTCCATATAAACAGGTATTTCAGTAAATTTATGTGTAATTTATGCACCTTTCTATCTGACTATTCTTAAAATCTTGTATTCAAACCTGAAATTAATTTAGCAAACTTTAATAGGCTATAAGTATGGGTATTTTTTAATTTATAAATTACTTAGCTCAAATTATATTTCTTAAAAATGATTCAAGATAGACACTATGGTGTAGCAGTATTTAAAAACAGTAATGCTAAAACAATGCATTTCTGGCAAAATACAGTATTTATGTATATACAGGAAAATAAAACAATTATATTTTCTATTGGTACTCTCCCATAGACATTGAACATCAATCATCAAGGAAGGTGTTAGCATCATTCAAGAAAGGATATGTTGTGGGAAAATCATGATAATCCATTCAATTATCTATTTTTCTATGAATATATGAAAATAACAGACACCAAACCAAATTTATTTTTTTCCTACGACAGGAAACTTCACAAATTATTTCCAAGGAAGGGAACCTATACTGCATAGGAAAAGTGTAACTAAATTCTCCCTGAATGAATAATCTCCTCTTTATATGGTAGCCCCCAATACATTCACAAGCTCTTCAAATGCACTTTACAAATGGATTTGCTAAGTACACAGCTTACAGGAATCATTTTCAGCCCCTCATGGGAGAAAAATAGCTACAGTTTACTATACACAACAATGGCATGCAGAAGTTATTAAGAAGTGAGAGAAAGATGAATCATTTGGAACTGCCAAGGGAGTTTTAAGAGTACAGCATAACTAAAAACTAGAAATCGACCAAAATAATGAAGTTAATATTCTTCAAGTTCTTAGCTTGGGTAACCCCAGTACAGCACAGACACATACATCTTTTTCCCATCTTTTATTTGCAATACGTGTAAGTGAATAAGAGCGAGTACCTGAAGCAGAGGAACCACCCGTGGAAAACCAGAAAGCAATAGCCATATTGGCTCCAAATTGCTATCCCAAAAATCCTTGTAATGCTAAATCACCACCCACTTTTACCTGTTTTGGGAAGATTTTTAGAACAAAGTGGCTTGCTAGGTGACCACAGGAAATCTACCACTCAGGAGGAGTTTGGTGAGATGATCAGGTCAATAATAAAGCTTTGGGTCTGACACATGAGCTTTCTTACTGTTTGTAACCAGTTTTCTAGAAAATTTGCAACAAAGAGGCATTTAGTGTTCCATACTATATATATGTATAAAAGCTAAGATATGAATCATCTGAGCCAACACTACAAAATATGAAATATTAATGGCTCCTTTGATGCTAGAGAACTAAGGACTGCCTGCTCCTTGGCCTCGAATCAGCTGTTAGGAAGAGGAAGAAATGTGCTCACAAGTGAGGAATTCCTTTATAGTCTTAATGGGCATGTCTACTTCAGTATTTAACCAAGTAACAGATCTCAGCTCTAAAATCCTCTCAGGTTTATATGATGCTTAGAGAAGACTATTCCTTTCAGATTCACATCCCTTGTGACACTTTACCTCAAGTGAGGGACTCCCAATAGGCATTTGAAACCACCAGAGGAAAAGATGTCCCTCAACAGCACAGACGCTAGAAGAGAACCAAGACTAAGTATGGCTGGCAGCCCCGGGGATTAATTCTTTCTGAGAGCTGTCAAACATATTCCTGGCAAGATATTGGTTATAATTGCACATGGAGAAGGAAAAAAATTCCTTTCCCAAAACGTTATGGACAAGCAGGTCGTGCCACCCACTATGACACATTTTTAGGAACACCTGTTACTTGGAACTCTGCTTGTGTTTGGTGTAGGGTCAATGCCCTCCAAAAGAGAAAGTCTTTACACAGCCTTGTGCTTTCCACCTCGCTTGGAGGCTGTACCACACAGATGTAGTTTAAATCTGTGCAGGCAGAGGAGAACATCGGTGTAACTCCATCCGAGGCCTGGGGCATGCTACCAAGAGCCCCCATCCCAGCATACTCCCACCGTCCCTTGGTGGGACCCTGAAGGCCATCTCAACTTTTAAACACAAAGGATTTAAACACTTTAATTACTTCTCCCTGCTCTCTCCACAGCTGTTTGCTTTCCTCCCTCCAGCTGATAGACTAGCAGGGCTGTGTCGGGGAGCTGAAGAGGCGGACGTGCTCGCTGCATGGCTGCCAAGGGAGCGGTTTCCTTGGCAACATCCATCACGTGAAGCCCGATGGATATCCGGATACTACCCCGACATTCCCTATTTCACCTACCTGGATGGCCGAACGGGGTACCGAGTACCCAAATCAAATCACTTGCAGCAGAAAGAGCAGGGCTGAACGAAAAAAATACCATTGACGTTACGGTTCTTTTATTTGATCCTCAGTTTTGCAGAGACGTAGTATTTTAGAGGTGTTTTTTTTCCCCAGTCTTACTGAAATATTATTTTTCTTCAACTGAGCACGATTTGTGTTTCTTCTATAAACAGAGTTTTCCAGAAAGCTTTATTTTGAATGCAGTTTTAAAACGTATAAAGTTTTATGTAGAACTTTACATATTTTTTTCCCTCTCCCAGAGGTAATTTTTTTAATTTTTTTTAGACAATTAATTTTAACAAGGATTTTAAAAGGAACAATTTTAAATGTTGTTATTTTTTCCCTAGTGGGTTTTGCTAATACAAAGCAGCTGATACTGTTTTAATATGTAGACCCTATTTTACAATCTGATATCAAATGTGAAAAAAAAATATGAAATTCAAATATTGCATTAATCTAATGAAAGCTCTGCTGATATTTGCTAGATATTTTACTGGTATTTGCCTGAAAAATGATCTTCACTCTCATTAGTGCAATAGTGATCCTACTGAAATGTATACTAGTAAGTCTCCTCACACCCTTTGGGTGGTTTATAACAGAAAAGTGGTATATTGAAAGTAATACGATGAAAATTGTCTATCACATATCCACTGTATGTAAAACATCTGCATCTGTGTTACATTCTCTGTCTACAAAAACTGAATGTTTTTAAACATATAACTCGGTTTTAACTTTGGTCAAATGAAAAAAAGATAGATGACCAGCTGATCGATCTTCATCAGGTAAAGAGCTGGCCTATCAAGTTTTTGATCTGGTCAGCCATACAGCTGTGAACGTCGATACGCTCATTTAACTCAAAGATCACATGCATAGAAGAAAAACATAAGCAATAAGCATGCCCATGGGCATATGGGAAAACAAATCGTGCTTTAAAGCACAGATCTCATCACAGCAACAAAGAAAAGGAAAACAGCAGAAAAAAAGGTCTGTATTTCGCTTTGTCCACACCTACGAAAGGGTGCCATGTCTGTTCATTTTGTAAAATTATTGCTTAACATAACATGTTCTGGCCAGCAAAGTTCCTTACATACTTACAGAACTGTTGCTCATACCCAGGACTGCCTGAATCCCAGTTCAGTTGTTGCAAAGTTTTCACCAAAATTCATTTGCAACGCACAGCCTAGGTGTTCCTACAGATAAATCCTGATGACCAAGACTTTTAGGCAGGAAATCTGCCTAAAATAAGGTGCACAATCCATGGTAGTTTTCAAGAACTGGTCCCACTCTTGTTAAACTACCCAACAGTGTAGAAATTAACCACTCACCATGGCATAAAGCAGTTGAAGCCTATCTAGGGATATTCTGATTACCTCTCTGCTTTCAGCTGAGTGCCCCTTATGGTACTACTTCAGGGTAAGTGTAGTCAAACCAGCCAGCCACTGCAGGTCTACTGAAGTTCAATTACTGTGCAAAAGAGAAAGAAAAAGTCAAATAGTTGGGTTAACAAAACGTTTAGATGCTTTTTTTTTTTTTTTGGAAGGGGTCAGGGGTCGGGTTCTTCCATTGCACCTGTAGGAGAGGCAAAGCAATTAAGCCAGATTTGTGGGCATACCAACAAATGCAGTAAGCGGGATCTTACCTACTAAAGAATTAACCTGCACGAAAATGCTGACTTTGCTCTTAAAATAACATTATTTTGAAATTTGTCTGTTTGTCAAAGATCTTGTCAGTTGTCACTAGTGTCTGAACGTTATCATTGCCACCTTCATCACAGCTTCCCTGTGCACAGAGCAGTCATTTTTGAGCAAAACAGAGAGAACTTTTCCCCAAAGCAGCTCAGCACTGCTTTTGTAGTTGCCATCCAGGACCGCAGTGCAGGATACCTCCCAGAGCCTTATTTATTGCGCAGCCAGTGCAATAAATACTATTAGTACCACATGGGTTGCATTTCACTTTACACTTTAAAAGAATACACCATAGTGGTAGATATTAAAATCTCGCCTTTAATGTAAAGATTTTCATTAGCCTTAAAAACCTCACTGTAGAGTAAAAGTAGGAAAAAAAACAAAAACATTGCTATTACAGGTCAAGAGACTCTGTGAATCAGCATCACCACAGCCTGTCTCAGTCTGTCACAGATACAAAGTCATTTTTACTAACGAAATACAGACTCCCAGACAAACCTGTGGAATTGAACCTGTACTATTCCACATTATAAGAAAGATCTCTTACCAGCTGCATTAGCTGACAAAACATAAATGAATTAGTGTTCAGACACCGGACAAACAAACAGACTTCCTTTATTTCTCATTAAACTCTTAGACTATATAAATTTATAAAATGCATTTACAGAATATTATATTCATCATATTTCCCCTATACCTATATATAAATATATCCCCTATATATAAAGGAATCTATTCCTTTATGTGAAACATTTTTAGAGGAAAAGAAAAAAATGTGGATCAGTTCCATGTATCACTTTACTAAGATCAAGTATTTGTACTTTTTCACTCCTAAAGCAAACGTGTTCAGTTTGCCTAAGAAATGGGAGCACTCTTAGCATTGGGCTTATAATTGCAGTTTTTCAGGAGTATACAAATGTATCATTACTATGAAAAAAACAAATATTGATTGTAATACAGTATAAAACCCAAAGAGTTCGATAAAGTCTTTTTCAGTATCAGTAATAAGCCATTTCCAATACAAAATCATGATTTTTAAGGACATTTGCTAAATATACACTTGCTTATTTGAGGTCAGGTTTGCAATTTGTTTCCCAAGCAATGAAATTAGACAAAGCTGATTTATATTAGCATAATGTAAATCAGTATTAAAAAACTTAGTTCAAACAGGTTTTTGGCTGTCAAAACCCTCTTGAGAAATTATAAAGAACAAATGTATTTTGGCAGTTGGGATTACATCATCTCACGCAGGTGGAATTTGGGTACTTTTTTTGTGATGTTAAACATTTAGAGCTTCAATGAAGATTGCTTCAACGCATGAACCTAGCCATGCTGGCATAGAAAGGGAGGGTTTTTTTCTTTATTTGAACGCACGTCCCTTTTGCCTGCCACCCACCCACACACTTCGCTATAAACAGCAGGAACACGCAGAGGTGGTGGTGTGGAGATAGCTGCGTGCCTTTTCTACTTTTTTTTTTTTTCTTTCTTTTTTTCCACTTTTCTTTCGACTTGCATTTCCAGTAGAAGTCAGCTGGGAAGCCCTGGCTGGCTATGAAGTAGCAGAGGACACTCCTGTGCAGGAGGAGAAGAAGGAGGAGGATAGAAGGGCAGGAAGGGGTACCTAGGAAGAGGGAATGTCGTGGTACTTGGCAGGAACGGATCAACAAGATGAGCCACACAGCTCTGAGAGCAGGGAGTGAGCCCCAGAGAGGGGCAGCTGAGGAGCATGCGATGCTCCAGAGTCTGGCGTGTTACTCCAAAATAAATCCTAGAAGACAATTACAGCTGTATTAAAAATATCAAGCCCTTGCCAGCCATACATGCCATTTTCCATTGACAAAACATTAGTATTGTGTTCCTTATAATTCTTTTTAGTTTGTAAGTGTACCTCCCTAGTATTCGACTTTGGGGGCTCATAGGCACACACCAGGAAAATTTTGAAGGTATTTCATTGCACTTTAGCATGTGCCTGAGTACATGCAAGCATAAAATGCACATGTTTCTCCTCTAATTACAGTACATCACAACATACAGACTGCATCACAACACTTTCAGAGACAGAAGCTGTCAAACAGGCACTTCCTTTAAGAATGCACAGGATTAAACAAGTGGAGAAACAAAGTCAAATACTGGACACTTTCTCCAACAAACCCAGCTAAGGTTAACTAAAATTTTTACACCTACTACAAATAAATACCTTCCAATGAAAATCTACAAGCATCCTAACATCCTAATGCTTAAAGGAAATTTCAATGTTCACTTTACAGAGTTTTGTAGTTCTGACTGCACTTCCACAAAATCATACAGCAACTGCAACATAATTCTTCTGGAAGTAATCACCACATGTTTGTATTACATGAGAGTTATAAAGAAATGTAACATTGTCAGTATGGAAAATTCATTTAAGTCAAGGGGAAACGTGTTCCTGAATTCAGAACAGTTTCTGTCTTTTAGTATGAACTGTCCACAACTGTGTTATCTACTTCGGATGAGGTAATTCAGGGTTACAGCTCTTCTAGTAAAGTGGGAATATGAACTTCCAAAATACAACCTAAAACAAGCAAAAAAATCCCTCCCACGAAAGAGGTGAAATATCTTACTAGGAACAGCAGAAAACCTCTCATCCAACTGCCCTTGATGGTAAACCATTCTAAATGAGCAAACTATTTCCAGGAAACACAAGAAGAGTCAAGGAGCCTGTCCTTTTTGGATGGCTCCAGTGATCACCGTTGTCTCAGTGTGTTATGATTTATAGTTTAATCATTTAGGACTGGCAGCTCCTGGAAGGTAATAACATTAAAGGGCACAGGTTAACTTGTATACCGTTGCCAAACACTTTTTACACCGCTAAAACTTCTGTTAAAAGTTTAAATCATTTTGAGCTTGTAAATGTCAAGGCTTCAGTGTTCCTCTTCTGCGGCCGTGGGAGCAGTTGGTAGCATTATCAGCTGCACCCCCAATGGCAAAGCCAATGCTCCATATTTCAATAGGCTCTGAAGAAAACACACCAAATATGAAAGTTACGATATGCAACACCTCAGACTGATAGTTTATTTGTCTTAAAAGCTGAATGCAGGCCATTTTAGAACATTAAGTCTGAGCAGAGAGTGTTCAAGGATCAGTCTGTAACTTCCTAAAGTTGCTTCAGCAAGCTGGAAGCAGTTAGAAACACATACAAAGCCTTGGAAGTTACCTTCCTGAAGATTAAGGTCATACTTAAAATTTAAAGAGAACTATGGTAGTGAGCTAATGAAAGATAGAGTCAATTTAAAAAAATATTTTTAATGCAAAATCAGTCACAGTGCAGAGGTACAGCTAAAAGCATGGGCACTGCCATATCAGACACACTGAGTTCTAACCCCCAGTCACCGTACTGGAAATGAGCTCTGACCAAAGGAATAACTTCTCCTTAATGCACCAAGTCAGCAGGGAAAGGCAGAGCGAACACGTTGTCATTGCTAAGGCCCTCCTGTAAAACTTCTGTTTATCACAAGATGAGTGGATAACAAAGAGTTTTGTGTTTTCCTGTATAAACAAGCCAGCCCAAACTGCCTATTTACCTCCCAAACTGAGAATATCCTTCTGCATCACAGTTTCAATATGATTCCTCAACTGTTCCCATGACACGACACGTACACTCGATAATACTGTGTTTCTGTTGATCTAGTTTTGATCTCACCAAAATACTGTGACTCATGAGCAAGCCAGCGAAAGCTTTCACTTTGGGCTAGCTCAGAAAGGGGTGGAAGCAGAGCTTCAGCCATAGCACAAAAAGCACAAAAATAGATGAGCAATCGGCATGCGTTCAAAGGCAGCTGTCTGATTAACCAGTTGACAATAACTGGCGAAGACATTTAGACATCTTAACCTTTCGGAAGCAACGTCTGAGGATTAAAGTCTTACTCTCATATTCACCAACTCAGAACCGATGACATCAATGAATTTAATATGCGTGGGCTTCACTAAAGGACTCTAAACTCCCTCCCCACAGCAGGAACCACAAGGAACTTGATCCAGAAGAGAGATTCTAGATGGTGTTTTGCTTACATAAGAACACCACAGTCACTTAAGTTTAAATGCAAAATAAACAGCAGCCTGTTTCATATTGGCGTAATCCATGACCTTGCATTTCATACCACGTCATCACATTTTTCACCTCTGTTGATCTGGCCACCACGTTCACCCAGTGCTGCCTGCACTGCTCTCAGGATGCCACACATTCTCCCCCACCCCTTACAGTGAAGCTTACAATTGCTACATAAAAGTTGCAGTGGTCCCTACACCCAGACACAAATACTCCCTGCAGATACAGCCTTCTATTCACGTGCAATCATATATTTCAAGCAAGAAAACAGACACATTTACCTTGCATTCCTAATTTCCTAGCTGATCATTAACAATGACTTGTAAAAAAAAAAAAAAAAAAGAAAGAAAAGAGAGAGAATTGAAATCGAAGTATCTGAGGTCATAGCAGAGAGACCAAAAAGATCACCGAATTCATATCTTTTCTTGCTTTTGCTAGAGGTTAACTCCATATCAGCAGGCACATATTCTGTGTTCACAGAAATCTTTTAAAGATGCAAATAATGGTTCTTATACATTTTTTGGATTCTTTTTCCCCCCACAGCATAGTTTGTATTTAGATGTGTGTTATCTATAACAATCAATACATAGCAAGAGTCAGTAATTTTGATGGCACATGCAGTGAATTAGTGTTTGAGAATATGAAAGGTAGTAATTAAAAGCTGAGGAAGCAAACTTGAATGGAAAACTGGGACATATGTTCTTTTCCTTTCCAGCCTGCTTTTTTCTGTCTATTTTTGTAGCATTTTTTCTGCTCAGTCTACTGAGTTCCAGGTTTTCTTCCCTGTAACAATTTCAGTTTGGCTACTGCCTGCCTTCTTGTCTCAGACCATGTTTTCATTTTGCTTTCCTATTAAATGACAAGATGACACTTCAGCATTGTCTTTTTCTTGTTCACAAATATGCTTTTTTTCTTTTTTCTCTCTCTCTTTTTTTTTTTTTTTCCTTTCAATAAAGAGATTCTTCATGTTTGGTATCGAAGAAAAGAGGTGTTCCCTAGATCAGGGTAACTGACTTGCAGGAGGGTAATTACGCTGCTAGAATCTACAACACACGTGAGGACATCAAGGAAATTGATGTAAGTGTAACTGACCCTTAAATAATTTGAAATGTTACACTCCCTCAAATATCCTGGCACGGACTAGTTGGCTGGGGGAAACATTCAAGTTCTCAGTATGTTAGAGCCACAAGAGAGCCCCAGCATCTTCCTTTTCTTTACAAGCTATTTCTTCCAGCAGAAGTTGTTCTACCTGTTTTGCAATTCAAGACTCTGCATCCCAGCATTATGAAGTCTGATTCAGGCCTCCCAGTAATAACCAGCAACAAATGCAACAAAAGGTGCTGTAAAAACAAATAAATAGACTTGGAGCTTTTGGTATCAAAATCCATAATTATGACAAGTATATATATAAATTAGGGTAGATGAGGATGGGGTATGTAGCAAAGAAGCAATAAGCATGAATATTTTTAGTACTGACTATGCTCAAAGTGGCCCCATCTTGCTACTGGCCCAGTATCAAGGCTGGATAACAGTAAATTACAGCCATCAAGAAGACGTTTTTTTCAAGGGGGACTACGAAATAGAGAGGCAATGATAGCTGCATACACAAGCAAACCACAGAAGTGATGGCTTGAAGATCTCGTGTGGGGATCACTCAATTAGGACAAACACACTGAGCACAGCACTACTCACAGCAACGATCACGGGGTGGGACACAGCAGAATTCCTCATCCATGCCAAAGGCACGTAAAATGCAGACAAAAAGATGATATTTTTGCATGGGAAGGAAGTCAGAAAGCAGATTTAAAACAGGTGAGGGGTTGAAGAGAATCACAGGTGATACTGGTAAATCTAACTGGAATACGACTGACAATCTAGTACCTACAATTTCCATTTCTAAGGTAATTTATTTCTGTGAGAACAAAATGTTCCATAAGCAGGATAAATGTCGTGTGCCACTCATTAACAGAAGACTCAAACAGATGTCTTATTTCTAATTAATGCATACCTCCTAAAATTATTCACACGTACCTCTTCTTGGGATTGTTTTCAAAGAAGAACAGGTGAATGATGTCTCAGATTAAAACAGTTTCACATAACATCATCTCAGTTTCATGTAACATCACCTTAGTTTTTACATAACTTCCTCCATACTCTCAGGCCTACTCACCAGCCCCTCTTAGTTGTGCTCCTCTTTATGCTGGCAGATCAATCAAAACCAATGAAATTGCTTATAAAATCTTAATACTGTCTCAAAACTACAGAAGAGCCTTCACTAGATTTTTTTACATAACTTTAATAATGAAATAAGTTAATATCGACATAGAACTATCCAATACAAGAAGAAAAACTTGCAATTACAGCTGCTGAAGAATTTTCACTGTTATAGCATTTAATCAACGCCACACACCGTTATAAAGCAATGCCTAAATCCGACAAGTTTTACTAAGTACCTAAAAGTTAATTTAATGGCAATATTTTAGGACAGCTCTCATTATTAAACTATGAAATGGAACTCAAGATTCTCTACCTAGACCATAAATCAAGGCAGCCAATTAAAAAGATGTGTACTGAATGTCTGATACAGTTTAAATTTTGGTGTGCTTAAAATACTATATGCTCTGTTAATTGACTAGATGCTGCGTGGATAAGAAGCTTTGTTATGAGCCTCAGATCAATACATTTATTTTAGCTCTCTTTACAGACATGCCTAATGCAGCGATCACTCTGAGATCTGACAAGAAGTATTTTGTTATGGGGGCAGAAGGAAAAATCCATTCCAGTTGTCCATTTTCCCAATTAAAGTTATTTCTCTTTTGAGCACTGCCTGGTCACGTGAAAACGGGCTCTACTCACATGTGCAGAAGGTGAAAGAAAGCCTACTCTCCCTGGGGCTGGTAGGAGCCGGAGCTGTAAGCAGAGCAAGCGGGGTGACCTGAGGCTTAGTGCACAAGACAGGGTAGGCACAAGGCTGGAGCAGTGCAGGATCTGGCACTTTGCGGGTCCAAGCTGTGTGCTTGGGAGCATAACTGAGTGCTTAGCCTGGTGTGAGATGACAAAGGCACATTCAAGAGCTCTCTCAGCATCCCACGCAGCGAGGTTATGGCTGACAGGCATCCCTTCTCATGGCGCTGGCAGCAAGCACCAGGATTTCCTGCTCTTTGCACTGTTCTGCTACGCAGAACCAGGTGGCAGTGGGGCTGGAAAGCCTCTGGCTGGCATGTCTGCACCATGCAGTAAGCCTAAACACGGGGATTTAGCCCTAACCTGGCTGCATTTTAATAGTTCAGGTCCTAAGAGGAGGTGTAGGATCTCCTGCCTTTGAATTTCAAAGCCTGCTACTTCCACTGGAAATGTAGCACCTCCTGGCAAGGTTTTTCCTGCTTTACTTTGTTCTGTTGGACTGGGTTAGTCTACGGCTACTATATTAAAAGCACCTTCCTTGGGTTTATTCATGCTGCCCTAGCTGTCAATTTTCTTCCTTCCTATTTATAAATAATGCTTCCTATTTATCCTAAACAGCAACTCATTCTGCTCTCCAACTTCACAAGCTGTCAATTGCAAACACTAATATAAAGCCCAGTCTCTTAAGAGCTTTAAAATAAGCATAAGAGATAGCTGCAAATTAGCCATAATGCACCTAACAACAGCTCTGCAAAACACTCGAGGGAAAATTAACACTTGAGTTGCTACGAAAGTTTGACTGAAAACCTTGGCAGTTGTTCCCCCTCTGCAGCCACTGCCTCACCACAGACCCCACAAATTCAGTCACCCTGTTAATCCAGAGAGAAGAAAAGTGAGAATAATGAGTATCTGTGCACTGCTTCTCGTGCAGAGGCAGCATCACCTTCCCACAACAGCGACTACTTGGAAACTCAGCGTGCATTAGGTTGCTGCATGAGATTGCCAACACCTCTGATTTTTTGGATACCTCTCTGTTATTTCTCCAGATACAATCTATGTACAATTAGCTGCATACACGTCCAAGCTGTGCTACTATCAATGCCTGATAGCCCAGCTTCTAGCCAAACACCCAAAACAAGTCTCACAAGCACCAAAAGAGCAGATGCAGGTGGATCAAAAGCATCTGTGAATATTTGAGTTCTGATAAACAATTCTTGCAAGAAATCTAAAATAAGCAAAAATTTTGCATTTTTTAGTTTCAAGCTTCTTGTCTCCAAAACTAGTTTCATTAAATCTTTGAAGGCTGAATGAAACAAAAGAAAACCCACTCAAAAGAATTCTTCTGGTGGTTTTTTTTTTTTTTTTTTTTGGGGGGGGGGGAGGGTTAAGGTGGAAGAGAAGAGAAACAACCGTGGGGGAAAAGAACATAAAACTTCAGTTATAAATTTGAAAAAAAACAGCTCAATTTACACTTCTATTTTTGATCACAGGCTCTGAAAGTAGAATTCAGATAGTTAGTTGCAGAATAAAACTTGTAAATCAGTGGTAGGTAATATTTTGTCAGTTAAAATAAGCACATGAAAAATCTGAAAACAATTACAGGAACAGATTGATTATTTATTTCCCTCCTCTGTCCCACTTGTAATATTTGCCATTAGGAGGGATTGTTTTCCTTCCCTGTTTCAGGTCTTGCTCTAGGGGAAAGCATGAGAATGTTAATACCTGTACCAGGCACTGAATCACAGGGCTGTATAGAATTGTTTTGACCTTTTCAATATTCTACAATTTGAAGGACTCACCCTCTCAGCAATGCACCAGCTTCCCCCTTTACAATCTCTCCCAGCTGTGGAGGAAGAGATGTAATGTCCAGTTAGAACTGGAAGTGCCCAGCAAGACAGTAAAAACACACTCCAAGAAAAAAATCTACTGAAGAAATATTCAATCTATACCTGTGACAAAGATGGAAAAAGAATGGAAGATGGCATAAAACTAATGCATAAAACTCTTGACAAAGTCAATAAGGAAAAAACATGTCTTGTTAGACTCCTGTGCTTGTAATCTCCTAGACCTGGTTTGTGCGCTGCAATAAAACCACCAGAATTTACATCCTTATGAAAAATTGACTTGTAAATCAGCCCAGACTTATGATAGCTTTCAAGATTTTTAAGTTACTGCCAAAGAAAAATGAAGTATGACAAAGAACCCTCAAATAATCTTGATTTGCACTGTTTTTAACAGGGTGTGCTTAAGGTAGGCCTCGAGGAGGCAGAGCAATGCAAAGCAAGGCAGGGTTCTCTATGTACTTGTGCATTGGTAGCCACACGGGAATCACAACCTGTTATTTGCTGTGCCTGTTAGAGTTTCCCATTGTTAAAAGGTCTTGTGATCCCAGTGTCACTGCACTATGGAAGTGTAGGAAATAGAGATGTGCGCTTACTTCATTTCATTACTTTTTGTATGCTCTTCTGAGCTTGTTGCTCAAGTATTTCTCCTCCAAGTAATATTTTCTATCCAGATACAACACAGCCTTAAAGGTTTTTCAAATCTCAGGCTGAGATCTTTTCAGACTGCCCAAGTTAAACCAAGTCTCTTGGTTACTATTGCATCAGAGCAACATGACTTAGAGCTGTCAAGGACCGAGGATGTTCCTCCCAAAGCCAACATGCAAGCTGTCTCTCCAGAGCAGGTCTTTGGGCAGCGTGCGGCAGCGCTCAGGGAGGGAAAAGTCCCTGTGTGTGGGGGGGGGAGGACAGGTATAGTCTGTACAGCTCAGGCTGAACAAGCCAGCCAAGTAGGTGCCACAATCTGGCAGGCAGATAATGAATGAATCTCTATGCTTTGCATGTTACATTAATAAAAGTGAGGTTTAAACTATTAGTCTGTTACCACTTGTGATAACCCCTATGTCATGGTTTCCTCTTCCTTGTAACTTTTTGAGACAAGGCGGTGAGTAGTCCCTTGTCCACCCATCTCCTCAAAACACATGCACGCTCACTGCCTACATCCTACTACCAGCTCTCCCCACATACTCCCTGTTTCAGTGTTAGGGACCAGAGCTAAATTAAGGATCTAGAGGGACTTACTGTTTTTTCATTGTTGTTGTAGGGATGTTTCCATATCCAGGCCCGAGAGAGGCTAACTAGGGACTGGGATCATTATTCACACACCTAGGAGCTCCCTTGTGCCTGCTGTTGCACCTCTTAATAGTCAAACTCAGCATGACAGCCAAACTGTTCAGCTCATCCCAATGAATCACATCCGCAAGATGCCCTTAACATTGCTCTGGAAGGAGCTGTATTTCATTATACAGCCTGATGATCTAGCATTTTTAATAGTTAAAGCCCAGGCTTCAGTATATAGCAGAGCAATGTGTCTAGCTAGAGCATTTTCATCACAAATTGACAAACTGTCCAAAAAGTCCACTCCCATCAACGAGAGATCTCCTGTTCTCAGCTGTTAATTTACACATTTATAAAGTCACTTTTAGAAAATACTGCCATTCTCACCATTCACTTCACAATCTGTTCCAGGAACCTTTCTTCTTTCTGTTAACATTGATCATGACTATTTACATCTCAACTGCAGTCAATTTTCTGTTACAAAAGTTCCCTGTAACCTCCACTGCACTCTTTTTTTTTTTTGCTATCCTGTAGTCCTATGCAACTGTCCACCTAGTTTAATCTTTTATTTTATCCTGTCTTAAATTCTTACCCTCCATAGCTTGACAAACAAGACTCTCAAATTACATTTTTCAGAAATCAGAAACACTTAGTTTTCTTCCTACCCAGATATTTGCAACAGCAAGAGCTGTACGTCCTAATGAAAGGTTCTAACTGCAGCAATTCAGAATGAAAAGGGGAAAAAAAAAAAAAAAACCACAACCCACACCTCAGGATCATCTATTCCCCAACCCTCTTTCTGCTTTCTGACAGAGAGGATTTCAATTGCTCTCCTCTCCCTTTGCATAGCACTGCTTGTCTCTTCGCAGTCCTTTCAAAATGCCCAGCTGAGACCCTGTTTATGGATTAAGTTCTCTTCAGCTGGGCCTGTGACTTTTTCCTGCTGAGGTAGTCATTTTAATTATCTGCTTTTTCTCACTTATTTGCTCAGTCTGTGACCATCACAGAGTGATTAATTAATGCACATATGCACAGGTAACTGTCCAAAGGGATACTCTGTTTCACAGCATACATTTTCCCTGTGGGTATTTTCTGTTCTGAAAGAGTATTTGGCTCTATTATCAGCACACTGTCTGCATTATGATGATGCAACTCAGATTGTTCTCCTTTTCAGGCGGTCAATACTAAAATCGATACAAATGTGACACTATGGCAGAAAGAGCCAAATGTTATGTGAAAATGGACTGAATGTCAGATTTGTCTTGTTCCTGAGCTTTGTGATTTATAAAATATGTAATGAATGCAACACCAAGTTATAAAAGGGAACATATTTTGGTATCTCATAACATTTCATGCCATTCCGGTACACTTTGTGGCTCCAGCCTGCTAAATACAAAAAAAAAAAACTTTAAAAAATTGAGTGTTAATGCAGCACCTGCCTGCTGTGCTGCAGCCAACTGTAGGTGGCTGTGGCCCCACAGCCGAGACAGGGACAAGGTGGCAGGAGGTGTGGGGACAGCCAGGGTAGGGACACTGCTGGCACCTCGGGGACACTGCAGCCTGCAGGCAGCCCCCTTCTTCAAATCTGGGCCTAACATGGTGAAAATGAGGGGGGTTGGAATGGGAACAGGAAAAGAAGTATCCAGAATGAGGCTGAGCCCAGAGAAGGGGGCAATATTTTTGTTTTCCCCTAAGTGTTTGTTCAACTGCTTCTTTTCTTTGTTTCTCAATATACTAATCAGTAATTAAAACTATGTTAACTTGCAATAAACTGAATTAATTGCAATTTAGAGATCATTTCATCTGCAATGCATCACCAGGTGAAAAGATCTGGCATTGACCTCCTTGGGGCTGACCTGTGGGGTGAAGGAACAGCTCAACCCAAGGCCATGAAATATATTTGGAGAATTTCTCCATTCTTTGAATCCTCTCTCCCACTTCCTCCATAAGCACAACCAAAACACTTTTTATACATTCCCACCTCTGGTAAATCATCATTCCCTCAGCTTTCACTTACAACCAAAATTTCAGCTGCAATTGATTCTCTTCATTTTTTCATACCATTGGGAAACAAAGTCCCAAAGCAGATGCAGCAATCCTGATTGAAGAAGAAATCTGGTTAGTGTGAATATGGGAGCTTCAAAGGGCATTGATTTAAAAAGAAGACGAAAAAGTCTGTCTAAATAACTTTTTTCCTCATATTGAAATCAATTTATTAATGCAAGTACTCTAAAGGTGCATTAATCTTTTCCTGTTGCAAAATAATAATTTTCTAATTCAAACAAGGAATAACAAATCACTGCAGCCTCGTGCAGTTCACCTCTGTATGCAGACAGAAAGATCTGAAGACTTGATGCTTCTTGGCTAGCATTAGTCACATTTATTCTCTGCCCCAATGGACAGAAAGCAGAAAATTCTAACAAAGACCTGGTGATTTTAACTTTTCAAGAATTCAGATTCAGAAAAGTTTTTACACCATAGCAAATGGAATTGTTGTTGTCATCCCACATAAAGAAAACTGTCAAGGTATAAACAAGAGACTGTAAAGACACACTGAAATTTTCAGATAAGTGCAATTTTCACTAATTCAACAAGCATAATTGACTTTTCCATATCACTCTAATCTTTACCATAAATTTCATAATATGCTAGGTATGACAGTTTGTTCAAAAAGATAAGTTGAGATACCAGTGTGTTTTCCAACTTTGAGAGAGTAAATTGTAAATATTTGAAGAGCAGATTTAGAAACGTGAATTCTATATCTGTTTATTTGCTAATGTCCTTAGGTTTTCCCTATACTTTATATTAATGTACTGAACACTCCCTCTCCCTCATCCTTTCTTCTTCCCAAATTAGTGCAACAAGCCAGGGCTAGGACACCTCATCTGTAAAGTCTTAGGTCATGGTCAAGGAAACTAGTACCTCCTCTCAAGAAAAGTAGAGTATACTTCAGTAAATTAGATTTGCAGAGTATCCATAGCAATCTTGGAAGCAAATCTCCCTTAGATTTTTTTTTTTCCAGGGGGTTCTATAGAGTTCTTTTTTACTTCTTGGGCTGGTCTGGACATTGCTTTATAATGTAAGTGAACACTCTTGATGTATCATTTTTCTGAAAAATTCCAGTGACTAGTTTTCAAACTTGAGGATGTGCATTCTTAAAGCTGCTACATTACATTTGCAGCAATTTGCAAAGAGCCAGAAAGTGATGTTGTCATTTAAGTTAATCGCAAAATGTAGGGCCAACACAGCAAAGTGACTACATCGCGGTTCGTTTGCTGTATTACGGCACTATGGTCTTCGTGTAAGGTGTGGCTTCTGTCTTACCATTCAGTGCCTGCTTTGTGTGACTAGCCAGCAGGGCCACAACGAGATGCCAAAGGTTCATTTTAATCTTTGCAGACTAAAGTATGACTTGGGATGAGTTGGAGTACCACAGCTGTGATGTGCACAGCTGTAATAACCCACAAATTACCAAATGTTCTCATTTTTCTCCCAGCATTAGCACAAAAAAATTAAACCTTTTTCAAGGGTAGATTACTAGCTCAATACCAAATCTTCCTGGCTTACCTTACAGAAGCTTCATGTATAATAAAATAAAACGGGTATGTTAAGAATTTAGGTTATGCATATTTTTAACAGTTGGAACGACTGGAAATAGGATGCCTGTTTCATATTCTAATCAGTTTGTTAATGGAAACTATCTGTTCACAATGTATTTGCTTAGCTACACAAAATATTAAACTATTTAGTTGCTTGCAACGTGTGCTGACGAAATGACACAATATCCTTTTGAACTATAAAACAAAATGAAAGCTACTGAAGCAAGCTCACCTTCAATTACTGGCTCAAAATGTCTTCAGAAAGAATTTCTTCTAATCTTCAGCAGTATATTTTACATAATCTTCTTTGTAAAACTGTAAATATTTTTTAAGTAGCACATCAGTAACACCTGCTTCCAATAGCTCAACTCATCTGATAGGCAAACACCTTTTTGTGGCATACTGAAAGCTGAACATTTAAAGCATTTTGCTAATTTGGAATGTATACATAAGGAAAACACTTCAATGGGATATATATTCTCTTAATAAACAACAGGGCACAAATTAACACATATCCTAGAGCACAAAGCAAGGCAGTTCAGTGAAAAACACTGCTGGTGCAAAGCACGTTGTTTGCCCTACCTATCAGCACTGAGGAGAGATTCTAGGCACACAGGATTTTGACAGAAATGATCCTAGAAGTCATTACTCAAGTCTTTACATCCATTCTAAGATTCAATTTAATTCTTTGAGTGAAATCCTAATGCTGAAAGGTCAATGGAACAACTTCCCTTGGCTTCAGTAGTACCCAGACTTCACCCAACATCACTAATCTGGAATGTCATTCATTATCATTATAATTCAGAATAACCTGCGAGGAAGTAGGGACAAATCTTGCAAACAGTTTTCATAAACTGTGTGTTATTTGCACCCTCTTCATTGCAGCAACAGATGAAGGATCCATGTTATGAGAGGACAGTGTAAACAAACTAAATAAAGAAGAGAGAAAAGGACAGGGGAGAAGCTTTGCAGTTAATATTTTACAGTACTATGCAAGTGCTGAGACAGTAAATGGTTAGAAATTTTCAGCAAGCAGTTATCTGTCACATTTATTTAATTGCACAGGGACAAGAAATGTCAGAAAAGGCCCTCACCAATATTTAGACATGTGGTTTATTTTTTCTGAAGTGATTAACTAAGAATATAAAGAACAGTCCAATATGTACAGGCAGCATTTTAAAGATCTCTAGTGTAACACAGTGCAGAATCCTACCCCAAATGGGCAATTACATGACATGAGAGGGACTGGGACTCATCAAAAACTGAAAGATCATCACCCACATCAAACAGATGGTTCTGACCACCATTAGGTTATTACCATCAACAGGAATCACCATGATGCTTCACATAGTTTGGATGTTGTCTCTGTTATTTTTGGTGACTTCGGGGTAAAACCAAAAAAATTAGTGACCTAGTTTGAGTTTGATACAAACACTGGTGGAATACCAAATATCAGTAAAGTTGTCCTGGATGATTTAGTAAGCTGAGGACAAGCACATAACAGGATTTATAACGTAGCCAAATACTAAGTCAAAGGAAGATAACAAAAAGATGCCCAGCTTCCAAAATGGAGGATTCCATCTGGAGAAGCAATACCTTCAAAAACAGCTTGGGAAAAGTGCTGAGAGAGGATGGGATTTCTGTATTTGAATTCAGATGACAGCCAATCCAAAATTTAAAATTAATTCGGCTCAGATGAACTTAACAATATTAGCTTAAAACCAAATATTTTGCCTTTAGATTCCTCAGCTTTTCATGTTTGTTTTGTCCCTGTTCTAATGTAAAGTCAATCTCAAAATGCAAATTAACTCTTAAAAAAAAATCCCCACCCACCTGCCTCATCCTGTCACTTCTTTTTCATCGGAACTATTCACTAGATTTATCCTGGATTTGCAAATAGTTTTGATACTCTAAACTTTCTCTCTTCAATAATAAACTCTTCAGATGGAAAATACTGCTGTGCACTATTCACTCACTCACTTTACTGAAGAGAAGGTGAGCATATGGGGACCAAAATACGGGCCTAAGATGGGGAAAGAGCATTGAGAATTGTCTCTTCAGTCTAGAGAAGCAGCTGATGTTCTCCCATAAAAATGTCAGGGAAGAGCAGACAACAACATTAATGTAATAGAATTGCAGAAAATGGCTTTCTTTCCTCTGCAGCACACATCTGCTTAAGAACACACAGCAATCACTTCACTTGTATTTGAATTCACCAACACAAAATCTGTGGGTGACTTGAGATTTCTCTCTGCTCGTTCCTTTGTTTCGTTCTTTGCTGTACTCTTCTATTTTTTGTGTCCCCTGTTTCCTATATGAACAGAAGCATTCTTTTCTTCTCATTCCCTATTGCTTTCATACTCTATTGAGTCTATTACTTGATCATTATACTTTTTGTTCCCCTGTAACAGTCCCTCGTATTGCTAGCATCTTCCCTTAGGATCCTCCACACTGCTCCTCCTTTCTTGCAAAGTTAATTTCCTTCTCTCTCCACTCCTGAAACTTCTTCATTCAGCTTTTGTTCTTCCCTGCTCATCTCCATATCCTTTTTAAGGGCTCTTGCTCTATGTAGGAAGTATGGATCCAAGCGCCCAGACCTGATGAGTTTCTTTCTTTTCACCTGTTTTTCTGGCTTGCCTGCCCTTTGGTTGCTGCCAGCCATACTCCATCTTCACCTTTCCTATGTGCTCCCCAAGAGCGAAAGAGCAAAACTGACAAGATATTCTTTGAATTTTGATTGCCTTCATACTCAACCAACTGTTTTGAAATACCTGAGATTCATTTCAGAGATGCTGAGAGCCCTTTTATTCCTCTAAGTAAGGATGTACTCAAGTTCTTACTCAAAGAATGGAAAATGAAGAAAATGATGATTTGGTTTTATGACTGAAAGAGAATTACTTGCATATGAATTATAGCTGCAGTAGTATGTTTTTTCTCATACTTCTATGAACTGACACTTGATCCTGGCTAGGGAAATAAGTTGTTTAGACCAAAAGATGAGGATTTCTCAGCATCGGTCCCAACTTTTTTTTTCACAGGTTGCCAGCAAAACAGGAGCAGAGGACACAATCCTTCTATAGACAAGGGGGTCAATTCCTTCTTCATAGCCACTTCACCTAGTCAGCAGACAAAATGTGTTTTCACAGCAAGCTCCTTCAGCTCCCTTCAGATCTTTCCTTGAGCATGATTGCCACTAGGCTAGATGTTGCCCAGGGCAAAGTAAAAGCAAGGCAGTGCTTTAAACAGCAAAGCTGTCATGGAGGACTCACTACAGAAGACACAGGTAAATCATATTAGAATCCAAAACAATTTAAGAAAGCCAATCCTTTATGAAGAGTGGTATTAATGTAGAGGTGGCTTTCACAGAATGTAATTGCAGTAGAACATGAAAAAGAAACTGAGTTTTGAAATCTAGAACAAGTATAAGGAAAATCCTTTCTGTCTCTTCTCCACTCCAGCTCTGCCGCAGAAGAAAGGCGCAGAGGCATTTTTTCGTCACACCTATGGCAAATAAAATGTTGCTGTCCCAAGCCATATGCATGACAATCTGTATCAAAATAAATGCATTTTAACGTTATTTCTGCTTGGTGATTGTTGCCTGCTGTGTTTGAGTGTGCAGACACTCTGAGATGGCATCCAGCTGTATGAGACATGCATAAACGCACAGAGAATGTCTAGTCCATAGCATGTAGGAAGGCAGAAACACCCACATGGCTGGAAACAAAGATAATATGATCTATGTGGTGGGTTTGCTGTTTGCAGGATAGAAACCACAGGACAGACAGACAAAACCTGTTAATTATGACTCCACGTTTCCCAACAGCACATTTACACGTACTTGAAGACATCTGAATCTGTTTTGTGAGATGTTGATAGAACCATGTACAAGGACACCAAAGCTCTCTGCTCACACTGGACCTAATTTCAACCCTAACTACTAGGCCGTGTTTGGAAACCCCAAGTTTGGCTGTGGTATTAACCCCCCTCTTACACAGAGGCCCACAAACAAATAAACCTGGCTTAAAAGCAGCAAATCTCCGAGAAAGCACACCAAACCACTGCACTGGAAAAACCAACTAAGAACAACCTCCACTTCTCATGGGAAATGGTTGTTCAGCTTAATAGGCTTTATTAATGATTTCTTTAGGAATTTAGAATTATGCTTTAAATTTTTAATTACAAGAAATACTGAGACCTCAGATCTGCAGGTAATAGGAATTCACAGCGAGAAAATATCAATTTTTCAATTCATTTAGTAGTTTGTCCCAAATCTCTTCAAGCTATATATGACCTTCCCATTGCTGACACACAGTTCTGGGACCAAAATGTGCTATTTTCATTTGAAAATCCTGCTGATAGCACAAGATGTCCAGTGAAAGACAGTCAATACGAAATCTGCAAGAGAAGTTTTGGGCATTTTCCACACATCATAAATATGTTTGAAATGCTTCCCTCAAGGATTGCCTTATCAATCATTACACTGTAAGGGCTCTGATCTGAAACATTATAAGAGAGCAAATTAGGTGCATTTGTGATTTAAAAAAAAAAAAAAAAACACAACAATTTAGGTGTTGGAGAATTTGTGGCTTCACAGAGTAGCAGGATTTGGAGTGACTTTGCTGCACTATCTATTTTTTTCCACCCAGGATCTGCTATTCTGCATCATTTTTCTGACCAATGTTCTGAAAGGTCATTAGCATCCCTGGAGAATCTACCCCTTGACAAATCACTGCAGTATTTAATTTTTCTCACCACTAAAATACTGCATTTGTTTCAGGACTTCAATTTCTAGACAGAAAGGGTTGCTGGTTTTTTTTTTTTTTTTTCACAGCTATATTAGAGAGCCAGCTAACATCAAGTTTCTTCTGCATTTTCAGATTTTCAGTGACCCAACACAGCTTGTGACTTGCTATTTGCAGCTTAAAAAGACATAGTTCCTTCCCTTTTACTGTATGGCAGAGGTTAGTCTTGCAATTTTTCTCATGTTTAGCCAGCACCCTTAGGTAACAAGAACTGGATACCCAAAGTAACTTTTCAGGTATACGGATAATACTATCACCTACAGGTAACTGCACAAACCAGAACCAGCTCCACAAACTTATCTGGAAGGCCTCCAATTTCTGTCATCTGTGTATTTATCATGAACACTGTCGTGATTAAAAAAAAAGAAGGAAAGAATACAGACAGTATGTGGCATTAAGAACAGATTTCTTAATGGGATATCAAGCATCATTCAGTCATATACTTTATAACAGCCTAAATTTTTTGTGTCAGCGCCATTACTTTTATCGTCTAAACTTGTAATCGCATGAAAAATTATGCCAAGCTTCTAAGACAATATTTTTTTTCATAAAACTTTTGACTGGCATTAATTATGCTCTCCTGCTGTTTCAAAGGAGAATTTCAATATTAAAATATCGGTACTTTCTATTTTGGAAGTATGTTTCAACCAGTTTCACAGCAGTGATCTGAAGCCCCACTATGCCACCGAAACTCTGGAAGCAAAACCAACTTTCACTGTGTATAAATCGCAATATCCACTGAGATTTAACAGTGGGGACCAAGTGCTTATGATGACACATTATCTGAACACATTCTGTAGACTCATTCTTGCACAGAAGTTTTTTAAAATATATTTATTTAACAAAAGGTGCTGTTAAATTCCCTGCAACACCAGCTCTTCTGTAGGCAAAACAAAAGGTATTTGCCACTCCTGTTCTTCAATGAGGTGAATCTTAATGGTTAGAGAAGAGGTCTCTGACAGATATTGCTGCTGTAACATCACTGCAGGTCAGCTTTTTGCCATTAACCACCACGAGTCTATTTCCTTTATGACACAGCTGCTGCAAACACTTGGAAATGCTAAAAGGCACCAATTTGGCTTTCATCTGACATTGGCCTGGGGCAGAGTTCTGTAACTTTTCCTCTAAAAAAGACCACCAAAATATCAAAAGTCACCTAACCTAACTGAGTCACCTAATCTATTTTAAAGACAATCAGTGAAGCTTTCAGAAACAATTCAAGTTCTGAAAATTATATATATATATAACTGTAACATTTGATAACCAATCATTTGAAAGTATGTATTTGCTGAGGTCAGGGCAGTGGAGGGTGGGCGATGGAAGAATGGAGGAAGAACAGGGCCCAGGGAGCTGTAGCTCTTCTCTGATCACTGCCTTTGCAGGTACACAGATGCAGAGAGCAGAACAGCCACACCACTCAATGCCCACCCCACCACATATCCAGTGTAGATTCCCAACACACTGGCCATCAGGCTGACCCTCCTGAAAATGGAAAAATCAAATATCCCTGAGGCTGCCCAGAGAGGAATTTGGATCAGGCCTCAAATGTATCAAGAAAAACTCTATTTAAAAAATAATAATAACAATAAAGAAAAACAAACAGTCTGAATGCACAATTAATCCCTTGTGACATCTATTTAAACAAGAAAAGCACATGAGGAAGACCACAAATTTTGGACTAGTATGTTGAGTACTGCATATACACTTACATTTTTAAAAAAGTAAACATCTTTAAAGGGGAAAAAAAGTCTACCTTTCCAAAGGAAAATACTTGTGTGTTATTTCTGATAGTGTTGTCTTCTTTTCCTTAGGAAAACAACTTATGTTTATGGGTTTGGGAGTTTTGCAATACTTGAATTATGTGGGAAAAAAATCTTACCCTCCTGATCACTAAAAGCATTATTTTTCTCTTGATAGAACAACTTTCATGATTGCTCCTAAAAAATTCTGGTCTTCTATCCATGGTTTCTTAAAGAAGTCAGATATTTTTAAGTGCATGCATCTAACAGCCTCTTCCTCCAGTTGTACACCTCCTTGCTTACATTCATTCCATCCCTGTTATTCTTTCCACAGTCATCACATTTTCTTCTTGTGCTTAGGGAAAAAGAAAAAACAAAAAACTACCCCACAACATACTGTCCTTTCTCTTCCTAAACATGCATAAAAACTCTTTCTTTCTTTTTTTCATAGCCTTGTCAAAAGACACACCATCACAGTGGTCAATGGCTACTTGACTTTTGTTAATCCCATCATCTAATAAGACTCCACTGTAGTACAAAAGACCAGAATTTATTCATTAATCTCACCATTCCCTGGATGAGTGAATAATCTGAAATTGATACTAATAGTGGAAAAGCTTTGTGTAGAATACTAAAAATATTAGTGCATGCCAATATTTTTAATCTACCCATACAAATTAGAGGAAAAAAGGTGTCTATACCCAATATTCACGTGTGACCAGGCAGTTTGTATTTAAGTAAGAAATTTCCTCCTCCTAGTTCTTCAGCTACTGTATTAAAATGCAGACATTAAACACTTTGCTGTAGCAAAGACTAGAATCTTAAGAGTCTTTGTTATAATCTGTTTCCAACATATATATATATATATACATGTATGATGATATCTACAAATGGCTATGTGATTAGAGGTCATATAAATAACTTGTCTAGAGTTAGCTGTGTTTGGGATGCATTAGGTTCAGAAGATCAAACTGAAGAAAAACATCTCTAATAACATTTTCCATGCAAGTCTGAAAAATATTAGCTGGATAAGTCAATGGCAGGGTGAGCGTGTGGAGTAACCGTACCTACAGTCAGTTATCAATGATTCCTATCATAACGAAAACTACGTAAGGCATGGTTTTAGTAACCAGAAAGACCAGCAGATTTGATTACAATAAGGAATGGGATTAGAATTCAAAATTTTGAGTAGTCCATAAGGTAGGTTGAACTGAGAAATTCTACACGTAGGAAAGACTAATCATCTGATAACATAGGCACCAAGGAGTAACTGGCAAGGAACAGATTTGCAGAAAAGAACCTGTCGCTAGACTTAACACTGAAGTGAAAAGGATTCAAAAGCTTCAGTTTTTTTTTTTTAAATATATATATGTAAAATATATTCAGATGAAAGTAACTTGTACTGCATGTTAGTTAATCCTTCCACCGTATTTAGGATTGATAAACCCTCAGAAAGCATGTTATATCTGGCTTTACATTCTGCATGTCCAAAAAATTGTGAAGCAACTGAACAGAGTCAAAATAAACCAAAGAGAAAGAACAAAAATCTAGATATCTAGGTCTGGCATGGAGGTGACTTCAAAGACCTCTTACTTGGAAACTGCTGTTCTACAGCTGCATGAGTCTCTACATCGAAAGGGGTGTAAGGGAAAGGTGCTCATAGGACAAGAAACTAGCCAAATATCTGTGCTTCTAGAATCCACAGCAATGTAAGAGTATTTCATTTTCATAGTTTCCTTAATATTTTCTACCTTTACAGGGCAACTTTTCAAGGCTCAGTCTATAAATTGCACAAGACCAAAGTCATTTCATGTTAGTGTCTATGCTTTTATAATATTCTCTCCATAGTTCTGGTTCCCAACTATGTAGTAAATTATCAGAGAAATACTTAAAAAGATGGTATTCACTAATAAGATTTAGTGGCAAAGAAGCATTCTTCCCTTGTTTATACACTAAATCATTAAAAAGACAGCTACATATGGCATCTAAGAGAACTGAATAAATTAAGTTTCTTGTTTTGACATATTGTTGGTGGGAAAAGAAGGAACCACTATCTTTACAAGAAATAATTTGAAGTCAAGAGCTACCCACCATTAAGAACTCCACCCTGCTGCCATTGTATTCCCAGTGCCTCCTTTGAAGCTTCTATTCACCTCTGAAATTACTCTATCAAAGCAAAGTTTGCATCTGAAAAAGACCTCCTTCAATTATTCTGAAACTTAGTAAACAGACTTACCCCACTCCTTTCATCAGCTCAGCACAGAGACTGGCAATACAGTGGCACAGCAGGAGTTTAAGGGTTGCTGAAACAAAATTACTATTCTAATGATGATTACTTCACTGTTATGTCTGTTAACAAAATGAACTTTCGGAGGGGCCAATGATCCTTGAAATTTGTTGTTTTACTGTTATCAGAGTTACCAGAATGCTTTCTGAGTGTGTGGTCATTTTTCACTATTACTCATACACAAAGCATATGCCTGAAGTTAAATTTACAGGAAAAAAAGCCATTCGATACACTATGACATCTTGGTTGAGAGAAGAGTGGAGACAGAGACACATGGATATTCAGAATCAAGTGCTTCTCAAAACTCTCACCTTCTAGCCAAAAACAACCTTAGAGTAGTTCTCCAAGACTTTTGAGTATTGGGAGTGAGTTTCAAGGCAAAATGTTACGTGCCCTACCACACAGCAATGTGGTAACACATACGTTGTCAACTAGGGCCACTGTCAACCCCTGGGACAGAGCTTGACCTGTCCTGGCTGCCCAGTACACTCCCCCCCACATCCCCATGGTGCCTACTTCCCCCCATTATTCTTCTGCTATAGCACTGATGCTCTCAACTACACATCTGTACATTCAAAGCCATGCTACACTCTTTGGTAGTGATGGGACGGCCTAAATGTGGCACTCACAACCACTGTTCATTGTGGCCAGCTCCCTGCCTGATTCTGCTCATGCTCTGACTTTTTTTTTTTTTTTAAATGACCAAGGTGGTTTTCTCCTCTTCCTAAGCCCCAGGAGAAGTCTGACATGGAGTGATTACAGTGCCACAGCATATGTCAACATGGCTATGGTAACCTCAGCACTCCCAGCCTCAGAAACGAATTACTGATTAATTAAACAAGACAAACACCAATCTTGGTGGTATAATAAACAGAGACACCTTCTAATACTTTGCCCATAGACCTGACAGTTCCCATGGTACTTCATATACTGACAGGCCACAGGCTTATTATGTTTTTGCACTGCAAATGTCAATGCAGATTATCACCTACCCAGAGCTTTCATGCACCAATCCTAGATACAACACACCCATTTCTGGCCCCAGTCAGAAACAAACCTTGAAAACTGTTATCTAGCTGAAGTTTTAAGAACAGATACAAACTAAAAGTATACACACATCTGATAATGACAAATATGAAAGAATATTGATGCTGAAAAATGTCAATACTGACCTGAATAAAGGCACAACAGAACACTGTGATGATGGGAAAATAATATTTAAATGTAAAGGCAGAGGAAATAAATGTGATTCTTGAATCTTGAAGCATATCTCATGGCAAGAACATTTCAAATTAACTTAAAATTGTACATGCGATGGAAGCAGATAAAGGGAATTGTCCAGAATGCAATGGAAGCATTTGCCTGTAAAACAATGTGTCCGCAGTGAAATACTTTTACTTTGTTATTGTTGTCTTTTTTTTTCCTCCCCTGAAACTTAAAAGGGGATTAATACACTGCTATGTAAGATATAAGGTGCACTTCAAAAACAGCCCTCTTCTCAACGTCTGCATCAGCTCACTGCCTGGAGTGCTCCATTTGTCTTTAAGCGTATTCCTAGAGAATCCTGCTGAAGACATAAAGAGCCCTCAGTACCATCTTTTCGTCTTCTTACCTTGCTGCCTGGCTTCTGCAGTATACTCACATGCTTGAATTAAATTGTCATCTTTCTGCTCTTCCTGCTTTACAGGCTTTACTCTTCTCAACATTCAGGCATCTATTCATTTCTCATGTACTACATCACCTCAGACTTGCGTCACTTAGAATCTAAGTGCTTTTTATTATTATTATTTCTAGAATTACATAATACAGCAAACAAATAAAACAAGACAAGAATTAAGATCATAAATGAAGCACAAAACATGAAAACCTGCAACTACCTAGCCCCAAACACCTAGTGGGTGACCCCAAAGCTTGGGACATTAAGCCATAACATGGTGGAAACGTCAAGCACATGGATTGTCCTGCCCACTCTCTGACTTACATCCCATATGCACATTCTCCCACTGCTGTGCCCTTTTTATTTCCTCTCTTCTATCTGTGCCATTTAAGCTTTCTTCTAATTCCTTTCAGACACATGTAGAACTTGCTCCTCCCCTTTCCTCCCCTCCAACGTGCAGCAAAATGATGAGTGGAAGAAAAGTACCTGGTTCCTCCTGCCTTGATGTAGTAACAGCACCAGAAGCAAGTTTAGGAAGAGGCTTCCCAGGCTCGCTTCTATTGCTCTGCTTGAAGACCGCCAGCCCTGCAGAAGAGAGCACAACAGCAGCACCTCAGCTACAGGAGGCCCTGTATTTTCACTGCCTATTTAGAAGATTATTTATTGCTCTGGCCTAAAAGTACCATTACGCTATCTGATCCCTGATTGCAGAAACATCCATAGGTGCTCAAGGCAAAGCAGGGCTGTATGAAGGTCGACTTTATATAGAATGGCATGCAATTTTTTTCAGGCTTTGACTGTTACACTTACAGTGCTGATTGGCTATTAATCTTAAAACCAATTCATCTTTCTCATGCTTATTGATTAGAAGATGTAGAGTACCAGCTGGTGACATTGTTATTGACCTTGGGAATTTTGTTGTGGTTGCCAAAAAGGCAGAATACGTCACACTTGCCTCTGCCTGTTTTGTCAGAAAGCCTTACTTGACTCTCATGTTTCCTTTCAAGATTTAGATTTTCCATGATAACATGAAATAAGTATTAGTGTGGCTGGCACAGCACCACCAGAGCAGCACACACAGCTAGAATTCCCTTGCTGCATTTCCAGGTGAGTATTCCTGTGAACTTACACTGCCTTGAAATAAATGGAATTGCCTGCTGTGTCAGAGATCTTTATCTCTAAGGTATGTTGCTTTTATTGGAAGAGTTGAGTGAAAAGAGCACTCTCATGAGTCTGAAAGTAGAGATTAGACTTGTTGCCTTTAGATTAAACCTTTCCTAATTAACCTTCCAATTAACCTCACATCACTCCTTTGAACAAGACCATAAATACAAATGATACTACCTATGCTTTCACCAAAGAACAGCTTTCGCAAGATAGAATTATGATATACAACCATAATCTACAGAGAATTATATTAGCAAGAGTTCTACAGCCTGTCATTAGTCACCAGGATGAACAGTAAGGCACAGCTGCTATGAGAAGCACATGAGGCAAAGCATGCAATTACATAAACAAATGTTTTTTTTGGCTAAGAAGTGAACTCTGAGACAGAGGACCACTTGAAAACACTGGTTGTGTTTACCCAGCCTCAGAGAAATCCTCAGTTGAAAACTATGCCATTGAGAAATTAAGGAAACGAAACAAAACCTAACCAACCAAGGATCCATAAGACAAGAATCAATGGATCAGCAACACCCAGGCAATGCTCCAAACAAAATCTTCCTCTCACTGGTGTGGATAGTTCCACTCCAGAGGATTTTTGCATGATGCCTATTATACTGAAATACCATAAATACCATCTCCTGTCACTTCCTTCCTCACCCAGAACAGCACCTACCTTTTTGCCTTCTCAGTTATTGTCTTTTCATGTGTTAACAAAGTTCTTCCAGTTAAAGACATTGCTCTGCTGAACATGTAAGCTGTGAAAGCTGAAATAGTTTAAAACTGGATAAAACTTCATATGAAATTTTTGCTTAGGAACAACTTTATCAGCACTAATTTTGGCTGTATTATCAGTGCCTTTTTATTTTAAGGATTTCACTGTTATATGATCTTGTTCAGCCATAGAAATCTACCTCATGCAACTGGCTTCCCCTGGGCAATGTGAGTTGCTGGAAATGCAAGACCAACTGGGGTAGCTTAATGAGGCAGTAGTGGACCCATCCTCTGTTAATCACACTTAGCCAGCTACCAGGGGGTCTGCCCAGCTCTACATTCCCCCGATGGACAACCAGGATGTGGGCAAAGCAGTCTGCTCCACCTTCCTAAACAAGCCACAAACACCTGGTCACACCTTCAGTGATACTGACCCACCTCATCCATTGAGAATTTGTAGTCCTCCATTAAAATGCATGATGGAAACACAGGAAAAAAATCTTTTATGGCAGAAAAAAAAAACATCTTTCATGTTAAGGCAACACACCTTGCTGAATTTTATTAGACCAAGCCAAAATCATCCACCCCAGTTCAGGCTCTCTCTTCTAAACCTCCTTCCTTCCCTATTTCTGGTGACTGTATCTGTTCCTCAGGCTGTAGCCAGCTGAAAGCCATTCTTCTCTAGCTTACATCTTGGAGACATCCCTTCTCTCTCAGGTATAAATCTCTCCTTGATGAGCTGCCTTTCTCCAGCCACAACCTTACCAATTCCATTTATATCCTTCCCTTAAGTTCCAGTGAACTGGAAAGTGCCCGTTTCATTTAACTGCTACTAGCAAATCTGTCTCTCATGTGTCATGGCAGCTTTTTCTCCCAAGATTTAGGTTTGGTGTTCTTTTTTAAACACGTATTAGTACGTATGTGTTTCACTTCCAGAACTAGAATAAGGAATGCCAAACCGTTACCAAGTAAGAGACATACCTCACTAAAATCCACCTCCTTGAAACGTTCAGCCTTTCTACAGCAAGAGGAATAGCAGTACATGTAAGTCTACAGAAGAATTTAAATACTGCTCAAGCACCAGGAAAAGGTAACAATTGTTAGGTATTAATCGTACTGATATTTGTGTATTTGCACTCTAGCAGCAAGTAGCGCATTTCATTTTTAGACCCAGTAACTCAATCAAAATATGAGGTCTGTATCAGTTCAGATCATGAAGCGATGCACATCACCTGGGTTTGGTTTTGCCCTTGAATTCGCATTTCTGTGAGCTGACCTGGTGGGTGTGAATAGCACCCTCACACAGCTGGCACGCATCGCGCTTGCTTACAGGAGATGCTTGAAAAGGTTGAGGTATTTGTAATCCTCATTAGTAGGCAGAATAATGGAATAATTATGACTGAAAGGGACTTCTGGGGAGCAAAGCAGGGCCACCTTGAGCTGGGGCTGTATCCAGTCTCCAAGAAAGGAGGCTCCACAACCTTTCTGGGCAACTTGTTCCCATGTTTGACCACCCCTGTACAGGCTCTGTGGCTTCTGAGTTTTACAGTGAAGTTGAGAATGTTAAGCAAAGAAAGAAGAGTAAGAAAATATCTAGTTTATTATGAAATGTGATCTTCCTGTTTTCTTTTCAGTAGAAGCAAAGCTCTTTACCCACAGCAGTCTCATGTTCTCTGATAAATTTGTGTCTCTGGACTGAATTCCTAACAATAGGGCTACATGTAACAACAACATGGCACTATTAAAACTGTCCTAACAGCTTGAAATTCAGACTTTTCTAAGAACACGTGCAGTTCATCTGACAAAAGATAGCTATCGTGGGAGAGCTAAAATACTTAAGAAATGAAAGAATAATATCTGCAGTTACAAGCGTCCTTAGTCCTGTGCTCAGCACTAGAGCTGAATGCAGAAAGCTGTTCCTGTCCTGTACCATGGACCTAGTCAGCAGGGACACTCCTCCTCCTCTCTGCCTTGTCAGCCACTGCTTAAAAGCAAATGCCCCAATAAAAACACCACGAGGGAATAAATAAGCGTGAGGGTGAACACAGGAATTTCTGTATTTGTAGCTGTCAGGGCGGCATGTTTATTTGGAGTCAAATATTCTAGTAGCAAATTTTATCTGTACTGATAAACTTTACATAACAAATTGTCTTATAGCATAAAAAAGCACGGGTCTTTTCGTCCAGCCACGCCTGCAGGCCTGGGTGTGCTGCTAACAGGCAGAGCAATGGACCTGTCAAAGAGGGACTCTGCAAGGTGTTCAGCAGGAAGTGCTAGTGACAGGGAATAAAATGGAACTCAAGAACATAATTTCAAAGCATGTCCATAAATATTTACATACGCTCATTCAAGTTCTGACAATTAGAATTCCCAGAAGTAGAAGAAATTTTGCATTTGTGTATTTTTGGATATTCTACTTCCCAGAATCAGAGCTTTGCAAGGAGCTCCAAAGATACCTACCTAGTCACAATGCAGACAAGCATCCTATCAGGTTTAACATTTGCAGAGTACCAAGCAAGAGGGCTGAATGTTCTCTGTTATCAGAAGAAAAAGCAGTGCTTTCAGCAAAAGGAAAAAAAGCAGCATTATTTATTGTCAGAAGAGAAACTGAGCAATCATTTAAGCCCATGCATCTAATTAGTTAGCAAACTTTCCACAGGGATGATTTTTGTCGTTCAATAGAATTCAGTTAACTAACGGTATTTTTAAAAATTCAGGAAAAACAAACAGAAGAAAAAACTAGGATTGAATGGCAGATATGTCCTTCAGGATGTCTCTGTAAGGAGCTTCAGAAATCTGTGTATCCTGAAGAACAGACTCCAAGCCCTGGCTTCTTGCTTCTCAGAATCACAGATTATCCAAAAGTAAGATGATCACAGATTATCAAATATTGAAGGTCATGTCTGCATGCAGACAAAAACATGCATCCAAGCTGTGCAAGACTGTACACAATGTCACCTCCCTGCAATACTTCAGCTAAGCCCTTATCTGAGACTTGGACGTCCTCTTACTAGGCTACTTTCTGTGTTGAATTCTTTCACTCTTCCTTACTACTCTCAGTGATTCCCGATTCCTCTGTAACGACAGCTCTCTTTCACTTCTGAAGACACATCCAATTTGACAGGCATATAAACGTTAGTTCACCTCTATTACACTTTTCCATGAATTTCACATTCTCACTGAGAATGTTGTACTTTTTAACAATAATCAGCATGTCAAATTTTTGCATTTCTTTGCAGTTTCTCTCTAATCTCAGTCTAACTTTTGAGCAGAAAGTGTTGTCTCATTACACAGATTAATGCACTACTTGTACTTAACAGATAAATGATGATCACAGACAGATACTACCCAAACTATGGGAGCTCTAACACAAAAAATTGAATGCAAATTTTTGATTGGATTAAGGACTTCACAATTAAAACAGTTTTCCTACACTTTCATGGCTACTCACAGCCTGGTCTTAGTTTTGCATTTTACTTAATGTTCGTACAGAGTAAGATCACTAAGACTACTGTTAAAAAGAGAAGTCCTATGTTCAAGATCAAAAAGAAATGCAAATATATAGAGAAAAAAAAAGGAAAACTGCAATAATGTGATACTCAAGGAAGAAGGCAAATGAATTTGCCTCAGTTCTCAGTTTTGTACAAGTAAGACGAATGAGAAATCTCACTTAGCTTTCTACATAATCAAAAGGGAAAAAAGAGAAGGTGGTTAACATCTTCTGAGCTTTTATTTCCACACCACAACATTGGTCAGTCCTTAGACCATGTAATTTTTAACATTCCCCTTTAAACCTTTTAATGACTTCCCATTTAACCATGGATTCTGAACTAAGATTTTCTATAAGAATATTATTATCTCAAAATTTGCAAAGACACTAACCACAAGAAAAAAGTTATGCTCTGGTATCCAAAGCTAAAATACATTAGAAATTGATATATATAGAAATACGTATATATATACATCTATAAGGGAAGTATGCTGTGTTCTTATGAATCTTCTGCAAGATCTACTAACTTGTTGAGTTTAGGAGGATACAAATAAACACTTTTTTATTAAATGAAATTTGGGTTGACTTACAGTTTTCCACCTTTGATCTCCTTTTAAGATTTTATCATTGACTCTCATATTCTTCCATTGTGAGGTTCAAATCAACATTCATTTTGCAAAGCAACTACTGAGCTATTTCCAAGTCAGTCAGGGTTTATCACCTCTTCTCATTAATAGCAATGCCTACATCTCTAATAAATAAAACAACATTTATTTAGGTGTCTTTATTTTTAACCACACTAACAGCTACCAAATACAAAGAAGGAAATATGAAATGTGTGACATAGGCCAGACTGAACCGGCACAGCTACAAATGCAAAAGCCCAGAAGAGAGGACTTAAGTAATGAATAAAGGAATATCCACTGTCCCTGCAGGCAACGTGATTGTCTACTGCCAATGGGACATCCTGGAGGAGAAAAGGGGGAGTTACTCTGTTATTAACTCCCACCGGGAAAATCACATCTTGCCAGTTTACAATAAAATTCATTCAAGCAAATGATTGCATTCAAACGAAGCTTGATTACTCTCAAATAACTTCTGCAAGTTCACAAGTTTTCCTATTTTATCCGTAAGCCTTTTGGCACAGGGGTTTGTTTTCTGCTGTTCATGATCCTCTTACCATAGCTTGGGTTGGTGGAAAACATAAAATCAAACCAAAACTCAACAGTGTGTTCTCAATGGGAGGGGCCATCCAGGTCAGTACATCCAATAGCATTGCGAAGTGTTCCTTTGTCACCAGAAGAACAGGAAAATAAGCAAAATCAAGCCATGGGAACATCTGAGGGAGAACCTGAGGGAATAAGGCTGGATGATTATTTCATGAACACACACAACATGAAATTCCTCCACCCCCCTGAGGCTATTACCTTGCTATTATCTGTCATATCCAACCATTTAATGTCTTGACAATGCTGTACTGAATATTCATGATGTATGTCTCTACTAGAGAATGAGAGTGTCTGCCTAGAAAGGACCAACTCTGTTTGCTTAAGAACCTAAAGGCTGAATAGGAGTCAACCCAACCCATGGCCCTGCATGGCTCCTGCCACGTAAGGAAGTGAGCTTACTGTAAAAAGGTCTGAGGATAGTACCCAGAGGAAGATCTGTAACTTCTGCATCTCACTACAGGCTATTACTTGTGTGGAGCAATTCAAGATGGATAACGGCACAGCCAGAAGAGAAAGGACAGCATGTAATGGGGCAGCACGCAGCTGTGTGCACCATGTGGGTGTAGGCAACCCTAGAGGAGAAAGGAAACTGCACTCCTGTGAGCAGATGAGGACTCGGCTTACGTTTCAGATGTGAGGAGCACCTACTGCCCAGACCGCATCCACTCAGCCCATGTGAACTCCAGGACTTACATAGTGTACCCAGCTCTGTACAAATTTATTAATATTTCATCCTGATATGTATTTTTAATCAAAAGTTCTTAAAGGCCAGTAGAACATCCAGTATATATATTCCAGTCCTTAGATGCCTTCATTATTAAATAGTTTATAGGATACAGACCTTACACACACACACACACACACAAATCATGATTTTAATGATTTACATGGATTCCTAGGATAATAAAAATGCACAAAGATAAGTTGTGTATCTTGTAACTTAGTACCAAAATACAGCTCACCATTTTAGAGAGTCAGTTTCAAGTGAAAAACTTTCCATAAAGAGAAGGCATAGCAACATGTTAATAATGGTTATAATTACCAGAGTATTCCAGTGTATTCAGAGTATTCCTTTATATTCAAATACAGACTGGAATGAAGAATTAATCTGAAGAAAATAAATTTTTATATATATATATATATGTATATACATATATATACAGAGGCCCTATATATTTAGGTTCTCTGTGATACACAGATACTTTCAGAGGGATATTTTCCAGGCTGTAAACAGACAGCCTTGACTTTCAGATCACCAGCCTCCCCAAAAGAATCTCTACAGATTGACTTTGGAGACAGAAGTCACAGCATCAGCTTGGCACACAAGCACTGGAAACAAACTTAGCTCTTCCTGATGTATTTCACTAGAGTATCAAACAAATTAATAGAGTACCACATGATTACTGACAAATTAATAGAGAGTACCACATGATTATTGACTGCTCTGTTAGTCCTAAAAAAGAGAGAAAGAGAGAAAGAGAGAAAGAGAGAGAGAAAGAGAGAAAGAAAAAGAAAGAAAGAAAGAAAGAAAGAAAGAAAGAAAGAAAGAAAGAAAGAAAGAAAGAAAGAAAGAAAGAAAGAAAGAAAGAAAGAAAGAAAGAAAGAAAGAAAGAAAGAAGAAAGAAAGAAAGAAAAAGAAAGAAAGAAAGAAGGAAGGAAGGAAGGAAGGAAGGAAGGAAGGAAGGAAGGAAGGAAGGAAGGAAGGAAGGAAGGAAGGAAGGAAGGAAGGAAGGAAGGAAGGAAGGAAGGAAGGAAGGAAGGAAGGAAGGAAAGAATGAAAGAAGGAAAGAAAAACCTATTTTAAGGCAAATCAAATTAAATTCTAATATGGAAAGAAGAAAAGATTCCAAAGTGAAAAATTAAATGCTGAACCATTGATCACTGATAAAGATTAAGAAAGATTTTTAGCTTGGCCTTTTTTCCTTCCCTTTGTATTTTACTAGCTGTATTTGGAAAAGGCTCAGGTGATCAATTTTTATGGCAATCATAGAATCATAGAATAAATCACAGAATCATTAAGGTTGGAAAAGACCTCCAAGATCATCTGGTCCAACCATCACCCTACCACCAATGTCACCCACTAAATCATGTCCAACCTTTCCTTAGACACCCCCAGGGACGGTGACTCCACCACCTCCCTGGGCACCCCGTCCCAATGCCTGACCACTCTTTCTGAGAGGAAATGTCTCCTCATTTCCAGCCTTAACCTCCCCTGGCGCAACTTGAGGCCATTCCCTCTAGTCCTATCACTAGTTATCTGTGAGAAGAGACCGACCCCCAGCTCCCCACACCTCCCTTTCAGGTAGTTGTAGAGAGCAACAAGGTCTCCCCTGAGCCTCCTCTTCCCCAGACCAAACACCCCCAGTGCCCTCAGCCGCTCCTCACAGGACTTGTGTGCCAGGCCCTGCACCAGCTTCGTAGCCCTTCTCTGGACACATTCCAGGGCCTCGATATCCCTTGCCATACTGGGAATCAGAGTATAAATCCCCTGACTTAGTCATTTTTGCTGTATAACTATCATACTTTAAATGACAAACATCTACAGCAGATTAAAATAGCTGGAAAATTACTCTGGAAGAAAAACAATGTATATTTTACACTTCCTAAAGGTTCTTTCGGCATTTTCATATGTGCCCTTTCTTTGACTAAAAAATACATTATTTAAATTAATTGCAAATGCAGAGACAATTCTGGAATCTTGTGGTTAAGGGCTTAGGAAAAGTGAAAATATATGGTTTAAGGAGCATAACACACCCCTTTTTTGTGTTTTGTAACACAGGTGAGAGGCTCTCAGCAAAGCTTATGAAAGCTCTGCCACCTCTCTTGGAGCTAAACACGTCTTCATTGAAGGCAAAGGCTTTCATGCATTACACTTGAAAATATGTATATTTTGAAATCCCCCAAAGTAGATTCTTTCACAGAATCACAGAATCACCTATGTTGGAAGAGACCTCCAAGATCACCTAGTCCATCCTCTGACCTAACACTGTCAAGTTCCCCACTAAACCATATCACTAAGCTCTACATCTAAACGTCTTTTCAAGACCTCCAGGGATGGTGACTCAACCACTTCCCTGGGCAGCCCATTCCAATGCCTAACAACCCTTTCGGTAAAGAAGTTCTTCCTAATATCCAACCTAAACCTCCCCTGGCGCAACTTTAGCCCATTCCTACCACCTCACCCCCCCCCAAAAAAAAAAAAAAAAAGAAGCACTCACACAACCCCTGAGAATCGGCAAGAGCTGTTTATTGCCGGGACATCTTGCAGGCAGGCCTGCGGGATGTCCGTGGTGTTTGGTGGCTCCAAGCTAATGCTTGCGATGGAGCCTGAGCAACAAGTAGGGGGCTCGCCGGGCACTCCTGCGATGCTGGTGGTGCTCTCGGATGGCAGAGCACAAAGACATGCCGCAGTAGTCCCAGGCCTGTCCCGGCAGAGGTGGATCCACTTCCACCCGTTCCTCCACATCTGGTGGATCCAGCTCCATGGGCTCCACGGTGTTGGGCAGAAGGCTAAGCCAGTCCTTGCCCGGGACTGCCCAAACGGGATGCCTTCCGTCCGGAATGTTCTCAGGCCAGGGTGCCGAACCAGGGGGTCGTCCAGTCCCACACCTCGGTCCCATGCCACTGTCAGCTTGATTTTCATACGTGGGTCCGACGGTGCCATCTGGTTTACAGCCATTACTGGGTCCCGCACTGTGCTCCGGACTATGGGCATGCCTCTGCTCCCCGCGGCTGTCTGCCCGATGCTCCCGCCTTCACCCCACGTCACCGTTGCTCCTATGGTAAGGCCCAGGCCCCCTGTCGCTGGGTGTGTGAGGGGCCGGCCTGTTCTCCGCATCGTTGCGGTGCCAATGGTACCGCCTGGATGTGTCTGTGGGCTGGGCGCCAGAGGTCCCTTGGGCACTGGTGTCTCTTGTGCCGCCGGCGCTATCCCTCCGCCCACGACACATCTCCTTCTGCTCAGGTGCATTCCTTCTTGGTGCTTCACCGGACGGCATCGCTGTCCTCGCACACCAAGGAGGCCTGCTGCTCGCCTTGCTCTTCTAGTCTTCCTCCTGCCGCACAAGCTGGCAGTCAGAGGGCCCAGATGCTCAGCGAATGCTGGGCCAGCTGCAGGGGGCCTGTTTTATAGGGCCCGCAGCAAAGGCGGGGCAGTGGTGGCCACTGTGACCTCAGCAAGCCTCTGTGATGGAGCGGCCCACGCGTGGCCAAAGGCGGCTGTGTTGGGAGCGGCCTGGAAGATGCCCTCACGTGGACAAGGAGGAGGGTTGGGGGGCTGAGGGACCCTTTTCTGGGGCTGGCTCCCCCGGGCCATTTGGCTTGCCAGAGAGAAAGGCTGCCCCTCGGCCACGGGGACTGCCCTGCACCTCCCATCCTGTGCCCTGGGTTTATTTTTAACACTGCTTTTTAGGCAATTTCATTCTATTCTTTACGGAAAAGAACACAAGCAAGGTGCATCTTCAGCCCTAATTCCCATGTGCGCTTTGTGCTCCGAGTGAAGAATTTCTTCCTCACGTCAGATCTAACCTAAATCTCCCCTCCATTTGTTCAAAGCCGTTATTCCTGGTTCCATGGCTACACTCCCTGAGAGAGTCCCTCTCCAGCTTTCTTCTAGGCCACTTTTATGGGTAAGGTTAGGTGGCCAAAATGCAGGACCTAGCAAATTGCAGCCTTATCTACCTGGTACCACACGTTCCACATGACGTTTTCCAGCTCAGGCTCTAGCCTCTCATCAGTGTAACATGGAATCATTAAGGTTGGAAAAGACTTTCAAACTATTTGAGTTACTATACTCAAACTATCTGGATTAAATATTTCAATGAATAATATTCACACTGAAAATTAAATTGGGCCATAGCAGCCTATGGACGCATGACTAACCAACATACTGGTTGCTAATTATCCCAGACAGAATATGACAGCTGTTTCCATTCAGTGTACCAATTTCTACTACATTTATGAAAGATAGTAATTAATTCCATTGTATTTAAAGTATTCATATAACCATGAGAACTCAGCTTTAGAAGTATTCTGCAACTTGACGTATCAGGTTACCTGTTTTCTTTTTTTTTAATCATGCCTGAAAATACTGGGCAGTTCATTGTAAAATGCAATTCTTAACTTAATAGCCATGTATTGCATGCTGTGAAAAAAGAGGTAAGGCAATTTTTGTCCTAAAAAATAAAAATTAAAACAACAACAACAACAACAAAACAACTTCAAAATCCCTACCAAGTTGCTTTAAGGTACTTAAGGGCTGAGAGAAACAGCTGTGCAGAAGATCTATTCACTGGCTTGCAAGACATATCCAAAAATTAACCTAGAACAATCAATTCCAAAGGAAACTGTTATGTCAAAGCTGAGAGCAAAGTAAAAACAGACATTTGTGGAGTTGGACACTGGACTTTGAATAGGAACAAGACAGAATTTCCAAGTTTGGACTTCTGCAAATACACATGTGCTCAGCAGACAGAAATACAAACAACTCAAAGTAATCTCTGAAGCACACTATCAAATACTGAACAAGTATTTTCTTTTTAATAAGCACATGTCTTCCAATAGCATCTCTGAAGCCTATCTGGACTGTCAGAGGCGAGGACACACCACTGGAGTATCAAACTGCTGCTTGCTACCAATCCCCTTCCTGGGAGCGCTGTGGCTGGCAAAGCCAGATTTACCCTCCATTATTCTACCTACCACACTAGTACTGAAGAAAAAAGCAAATGTATTGTCTTCTTTACCTGAACAAAAAGTATTTTCCTTCCTTTAGTAACCCTGTCTTGTGGGAGAAATGCTACCTGTCTTCACAGTATGTTTTCTCTCAACTAATTAAGTTAGTAACTATTTTTGACTACATGCATGGTATGTTTGTTTGGCACATGAAAGACAAATATTCGAGTTCCTGCATCATCCCCTTCAATATCACACATCCCAAGGAAGTGGTTCTTGTGGCACTTGCCCCTAACAAGTGGGCTCAAGGCTATTTCTCTCATACATGGATTCTTCCTTTTCAGAAATTGTTTCAGAGGGTTTTCCCATAAAAAGACAAACTATTCAGAGATCCAATTAACGTTGCCTAAAAAAAGAACATGACTCAACAGACTGACTGCTTGAGCACAGACACCCAGAACTATTCTAAAAGAACACAGATTTTAATCCACAAATACGGGTATCAGTATGTATTTTACTGATGATTTGGATAATTTGCATGGCAGGCATTGCTCCTGCTCTCCTCTGCAGGTGTTACTGCCTCATCTCAGAGGCACAGAGGCTCTGTTTTGCTACCTATAAATTTCAAATGTCTTCATCTCAGCACATTTTCTTGCCAGCTTTTCCTACCTCATTTCCCAGAAAGCATACAGGTGACAATAAACTACCAGGCAGAGCCAGAGGGAATCCCTGTTGTCTGAAGACACAACTCCCCCATACCAGCTGCAGAACATTTTCAGAGTTCCTAACTCTGCTCCCTCAGACCTCATCTTTGAAGCAGACCGATGAAACACCTTCAGAAGCCTAGGAATTACAGCTGCATTAAAAAAATAATAATAATAAATCACAAAATCAATACTGAGCTTTATAATATTAAAGACTTCATTTTTTAACCCCTCACAACTCTCTACTATTCCACATATAATAATTAAAGAGACAACTCATCACTTCTTCCTCCGTTATCTGCTTGTTTTGCAGGAACTAGCTATTTTTCCTATCAAATTTGTCTCAGTCACACTTGGCTTGAAGTTTGCTGCTATTTGTTTCAATGAGGAGACAGCGTGACCCAAAGCTCATCCACTTTTTCCAGATATAATCAGCTGGTCTAATAAAAGATAATCAGTATCTCTTCCTATAAATCCTGCATCTTTTCAGATCTCTGGACAAACATGCTTGCAAGTTCACTTTCTTACTTCTCTGTCAGTATCAAATGGATTTTTTTTCAGTCTTTTTTGGGGGTTTGCTGCAGTAATCTGGATGAAAAGTTCAAAGAGTTCATTAGCAATTGGTCAGATTTAGTACCCATGTTGTATTTTCTACTTTTACCTCACTTGCTGAGCAATGTCTCAATGTCTAGACAATGCATATATCATATGTAAGAGTCACCACAGCAAATGGATGCTGGAAAGCTGTTCTGATGTAGGGTGGTTTGTGGTTATTTGATCTGATGCACACTTTTATAAACCTCTATACAGAGTTTTCCTAAGGTTCCTTGCAAAATCCAGAAAGGTTGGCATACAGTTTGCTCCACGCAGGAGTCTTGTGGCCTGGGAAGAGATTTCTGTCTCTGAGACCGGCATCCTATTCACACACAAATTTTCTCTTTGCTGTATATGTGGTGCAGTGACTGCTTTTCATGCAGAGATCTGGGATTAAAAATAAATAGATAAATCTAAACCCAGGTAAGCCAGGAATGAACAACTGCCAAACACGGTAAGCAAATGTGCTACTTCAAAGATAGGAGCAGCCATTTAGAAATCATTTGAACGAAATACCAGTCCTCATGTTTAGATGCAAACAATATACACGTGTTGCTCTTCTGGAGTTCATGTTGTTTCTATGCTCTCCAAATCTTTTTTCACATTTTTCCTGACACATCAGGTGTGTGAGGCTGATCAGCTGACTACAGTACTGCACTGCTATGGTATAGGACTGCTGAACAGAGTCTGCACTCATTCCAGTAGATAAACTCCATCACTCTCACCTCAACAATTCAGAATCATCTTTCTCTGACCTTCCCTTTGTGAGTATTTCAGCATCCTCTGAAATGTATCCATCTACTGATACTTCCTTATATCCTTATGCTGAACCAGGGCACAGAAAGCTATGTAGAGGATCTGACCTGCCAGTGACTAACATAGAAATGCTTACTGTAATTGAGCAAAAGTAACTCCCAAATTCAGCACAGAAGAGTTTCCTTCTGACCCCTGGACTTCCAGATGCCTTTGCTTACCTCTCAAAGAAGTAAAGACCATTAATGGGAAAAATCACACACCCAGTAAAAGTTCTTTTTCTATGGAGATAATTTAACCTTACAAATCTTTTTCTTCTGCTGCTTCAGCATCTTCTTGTTCACTACATCTTCCTTCTGTAACTTTTAGCATAGCCTTATACAGTACCAAAAAACTTAAAGTAGGTAATGAAGGTCTGAAATACTACTAGAAGTAGTGCTGAAGACTCCCAAACAACGCAAGGCTGACAAATTATCTTACCATTCTTTACGTATCTTGAGAAGCTTTCTTCTTGGATAACTAAGAGCAGGAAGTCTAAAATCCAAGACAACTTCTCTAGAGGCAGAATTCCAACTACCTGATGAAACAGAGTCGCTGGGAAGACAGAAGTAACAAGACAGGAGATAGAGTGGTACTGGATGACTTCCAAAGCTTCTGGTAAACTGTTACACTAGGAGAGATGAAATCTTCTGACTCTTATTACTGACTTCAAGGATTCCTTCAAGGAATCTTTCAAAGATTCTTTGGTTAGAAGACCCTAGAGGAGACCCCCTAAGTGAAAAGTACTTAGCAGTTAGGAAAGTAAGTCAGGTTTCCTGGGCTTGTTGAATCACGGCTACTATGGGAGGCAGGTTACAGGGCTAAATGGCTTGTTGGTCTATACTGTATGGTGGTTTTTATGTTTCTATGAGTATATTTAATACAATGGCTCTAAGAATTGGATACACAATATTGCAACACTCAGGCAGGCAAATTCTGCTGCTGAGAAGATTCTTTGTCAACGTAGTGGTGCTCTTGTGGCATAGATGGAGCCAAGAGTGAATGGAGAGTTCTTCCCAAGACACCGTTGCAGCATGGTGCAAGAAACAGAGAACTTGCTAAAGAAGAGCCACTTGAGCAAATTGTCTGCATACACTGAGGATTGTTTAAGTTCAGGGCAGGAAAAAATACTTAGTGATTTACTGAGGGGGACTTGGGTAGTTCTGCAGCGTGAACGTAAGTATCATGTCCTGTCTGTATCTGATGAGTAACCAGTGCAGTAATTTGTTTCTGCATTCCTCTGTAGAGGACTTGCTCTGTCAAGTCCCTCAAATGTTAACCTTAATTACAAATTAGTTATCATTACCACCACATAAAGTAGAATGGATCAACTTACTGTGCTGCTTACCAATACTCAGTGGAATACTTAATGTCAACACTGGGACATGTACTGGATTCACCTACCCTCAGTCTCTTCTTTTATTTTGAAGAAGAAAGTATGCACTTTTCTCCTGTCTGCCAACCATGTCATGTTTTTACCTGCCCATCTATTTTGAACACAGTTTTATATTACTTCTGTGATTAGGTTGGCATTTATACACAGGGAAGAAAAGCAGCCAAGGAGATCTCATTGCATCACACCCTTTCAAGATATTCTGCATCTCAGAAAATATTTTAAAAATGTTCCATCTAGAAGCAGAAACAAAAGATAAACACCTCACCAGTCAGCAACAAGTAAATAAAAAATAATAAAAAAAATCAACACCAAAAATGAGGTACTTTGTATGACAAATCTGGATTAGCAAGATCTTCAAAATACATGAATAAGATTAACTAAGAGACCAGATGGTGCCAGCATCATAACATGCATTTTGTGTGGTAGAAACATTATCTCTAGCATTCTCCAAAGAATATCTATAATCTACACAAATTTTCCCTGAATAAATTCTGTTAAGATTCCCTTTTTTAGAAAATATGTGACATGGATGCAAGCCATCTAAACACAAATACAGTCAAAGATCCTCTTAGTATACTTTACAGCAGTTCAAACTGCAACGGAAAGCCTGGGTTATATATGTAATTTTTTGCTGCACTGAACACGATTGCCTTCTTGAGTGGCAATCACAGATTATTATCAAAGGGCAACATAAATGGCATTCAGATTTCAATGACTGAGCTCATTATGACATTTAGAGCACTTACCGCTTTTTGTGAGTTTTGCTGATTGCTGCTTATCCACAGATTACAAATATTGCAGAGTACCTTAGACAACCATGTCCAGTTTCTTCCAGTTCTACCTATCTCTGCTGTCAACTCTCTGTCAGCTTGTAGGTAGTTCAGTTGTAGTCTGCAGATCTACTTAGGAAAGCCAGGAGAAAACTGGAAGTCAGCTTCTTGTAGATGTGACACTATGTGCCCCACTGCCTATGAAAGTTGAGGTCAACGTGAAAGTCGATCCTGAAATGCTACAGGCTTCTTGAAAGTCTAAATATGTCACTTTTTGTCACAACTGGAATCCAGAAAGCCATTTCGAACCTTCTCAGCACATGAGAAGTACCAGAGAGAATTCAACTGAACTACATTTCCCTGTGGTAACAGAAGTGGAAGAGGGATGGGCTGGAGGTGAGGCCTTGCTGCAGAGCTGTGTCTCTATTCCAGAGAAATTCTGAAAATGTCGATCCTTTCTGTTTCAAAGTAGCAATTTGATCTTCAAAATATCATCTTAAGGAAGTAGAATTATGAAGAAATTAGTCTTTTCAGACTAAAACCTAACCTGTTAATGTCCTTCCATTTGGATGGTCAAAAAATACAGGCAAGTCAGCTGGGTGTGGGCTGGCACTGTGGAAAGCCACGAACTCCTTGCTGACTGAGGCTGAGGTGAGACCTGCTCAGTCCTGCACAGCTTTGGGCAGGCCTTGGAGCTCCTGGGAGCAGGAAGAGTCCACAGGCGTGCAGAAGCCAGACATCACTTGTACACTAGGACTTGGCATGACAGTATCATAAACCATGTCACTTGTCAGACATTTTTCTGTAACACAAACCACTTCACTTCCTTAACCCATGTGCAATTTTTCCTAACAGTCTTATCCAATGGTAAGAGTGCTCTGAATATTTTGTATTGTTTGTATGTGTCCTTCTTACTCCAGCATTAATGTCCCTGTACTGACAGCTAGAAAACACTTCACAGTGTCAGCAATCATCTCTCGGTGATAAGGCTTCCCAGATTAAAAAAAAACACTACCTGTGTTTAATGTTTCAGTGCAAATGGTCAGCAGTTTTCCACGCTAGAAAGGAGGTTAAAATCATGTTTATGTCTCGCGGACTACTGTATTTTGAAAACACAGTAATATACAAATGAAACGTTTGAAGTAGCTTTGCCTTTGATCTAAATATTTCTTCTTTCTTCCTTACCTTACTTAGAACTCTTTAATGAACTCTTTTCAATAAACTCTTTTGTTCACTGCCCAGATGCTGCTCAAAAATATGAGGATATATTCCAAGACAAGTTCAGCAGTTACCTGCCCTGGGTGGTTTGCTGTATCCTTTCCTTCTTCTAAAATGTCACAGCATTTGTTTGTCAGAGGAAACAGGGTGGTCTGTGGCTTTAGTTCCTCCTGAAGTTACTGGTATTTGCAGAGAAGACCTGGTTAAAAACTGTTCTTACCACGTTGCCTGCTCCTCTATCATGTGATGCAATGATTTACATTAATAACAGTAGAGTGCAAAGAAGACCTGCTGAGCTTTTAATAAACTTCCTTTTTCCAATCACTTAAAATGTTCTTTAAAGTTGCAACTGAAGTAATACAAAGCCTGCATAACAGTATACTTGACATTTATGATCTTGGCAATAAATCTGATTTTCATTTTTACAATGTCTGCTTTTGATTAATTGTTAAAAAATACCATAAATACTTTTAGAGAAACAGTGGAATGGTTAATAAACTACATTCTGCATGTTAACACCTTAAATAATAATGGAGTAAATGCCTTTAACCATGTACATTAAATGCAAAGTAAAAGTAAATTCAAAAAGCCAACTGCTCACAAGTTCAGCTTTCATTACTGTTCTCATTAGGGAGTAATTGTGAGGCACCCTGAATTTCTTCTAGCCTTGGCGCCTATTAACCTAGTGGATAATTCCATACAGGTTTCAAGTTAAAAGCTCCACTGTTTAAAAGCAAGCAACATTTGTAATGCATCATAAAAATCTTTATTTTTCATAGTATAATATGATTAAGTTAGAATAGCAAAAGATAGCAATCTAGACTTGTAATTCTATGAAAAAATGCCATTACTGTTATTATTTTTTAGCATGACACAAGCAGAACCCAATAAATGTAATTATGCCAGAATTCTGCAGCACAAAAGACCTGGCAGCAAGCTGTGTGGGGTGCATTTTTATCATTTCAGGAAACTGTCTAACCTACTACACATGGGTCCTTTTCTGGGAGGGTGCCAAAGCTGAAGGGTAATAGAACTATAATGAACAGCTCCAAATTAAATTATGCTGTTGTAATGTGGCATTAGTTGGCATAAATGATTTCATTGCAATTAAGAAAACAGATACATAGCCCACAGCAGGTGGCTGGTGATGTACTAGCACCAGATAAGTTGGCCTGCCAACAGAAAAAACAGCAAGAGAAAAGATTCTGCATACAGAAGCAAGTCCGCTATCCAGTGTAATAAACGTAAAGCTGCATTATTAAAGGAGCAACAGATATCTCAGAGAATTAAACCGACTACTGTATAAATGTTTTTGAAGTGTGTGCCTGACTTGATACAGAGGCCAAGCAGACCTGTGCAGTGCTTAATATCTCACAAAACGTGCTTAGTGCTTAATACCTCACCAAATAGCTGTGAAATGACAGATGTGCCATGATTTGTTATCTGCCCAAGAGTTCACTGAACAAGAACAGCAACCAAAAACCATGTTTCCAACACTTCCCTTTCTCTCTGGTGATTTGTGACAATGAAAAAGTCACATTACTGACATGTCTTTGCCCTAATTGCTTGTGACCTTGCAACATTTTAAAATCAGCTACTATCATCAGCATGAGACAGGTGCAGTGCTCAACACAAGAAGAATCAGAGAATTGTTCATTACAGCTAAATATTAAGTAAATAAAGCAGGAATGTTCTGTAATAGCCTGGTCCTGACTATTTCACCTATGCATGAACGCACAACACCAATGCACTTCACAGCTCTCCCAAGCTGCAACCTAAAGCTCCCTACAGACAAGGCGCTTCGTTTGTACAAGCACATGCCCCGTCCCCTCGCCCTGAGGGCCATGCGGACCTGGCACAGCACAGGACAGTGCCAAAGAGCCTGTGAAGAGAGCGAGTCCTCCAGGTGATATAAAAGTCTATGCAGCCACAGGGAGCAACATGTTTGCGTACACCAAGAGCCAAGCAAACAGGTAAGGATTGACATGGCTGTCAAGGAGTGCATTCAATGCAAGTTCTCCAAGAACAAAACAAAGAGAAATTTTAAGTTCATATATATGGGCTCAAAGTACTTATGGTAACTCAAGACAAAGCTGAAAACCAACTTGCCCAAGCCATGAAATGTTTTCCTGTTCTCTATTTTCCCTAAGGATTCTGAATTATATGAGCAGCTTATTTTTTAATATTGTTGATATACACTGAGGTATGTTGATCTTTTCCCCAAGTAACACAAAATTATACTTACCTTCTTTTTTCTTCCCTTCATCACATTTCTACAGGCACAATGCTTAACGTCAACTATCCACAACTATCCACAAGCTTTCTGTTTTTATTATTATTTTGGTTTGTCTAATAATTCATCCTTTACTTCAGAGTGGAAGTAAACAGCCTCCAAATAGATGTTTTTTCCAGAAACATGCATGAGAGATTTTTCCCAGTATTTCTCTGCAGAGCCTGCTATCAGTGACCACTTGAGATATCTTACAGCAACTCTGTTGCCTTGTCCAGTTTGCAATTCCTATGTCTTAGGAAGAACCCACTGAGAACAGTAAAATAAAAACCTGACAAACGTCAGGGATTTACCTAAGCTGAAGTTCAGAGACAAAGGGGGGTTTGTTTACTGTTCAAAACTGACACAGTGCAACTCTTCTGTGGCTTTGAGAAATGTTTGTTCATGAAGTATTTTAAAAAGAAACTAGCAACTGAGACCTTGATACTGTTTTATCTCAGTTACCACCACAATTATCACCAGACAGCACCGTCACCATTCAGTTATCAATACCAGAAAACATCAAAGATGTTGAACAAAAACAAGAATGGCAGAGACCGCAAGATAAGTTTAAATAGCCTAAGACAGGACCTTAATTATAAAAACTCATTAAAAAAAGGCCAAAGACACTATCAAACTAAAGAACAGAATCACAGACCGTCACAGGCTTCACACTCGGCAGTTTCCCATTTCTCGGGTTGGTATGCTGAGCCTGCTTCTCACTCCTCCGGCTGCCTCCCTCCTGCCTTTTCTCAGACCCTGTGTGTGAAACCCTCAAGAGCAAGGCTGCAATAATTTTCTCTAAACCTCTTCACATTCTTGTACCATGCTCCAGCGTTTGGGGACACTGTGTGCATCAGAAACACCGCTACAGACCCCGGAGGGATGGAAGCAAAAACTTCACTACGAAAAGCTCATGACTGTGGAAACACAACCCTGGACAAAATAAGCATCACAATTTTAGCCATGCCAGCTTCAGCAGAGACTGCAAAACCTACTTGTCAAGGACCAAGAAAGGATATTGCAGCTCCAGCCAGTCTCCTGGGGAGCATACCTTGCTGAAAGTTGTGCTTTGGCTTTCCATGTTAGACAAGTAAAGCATTTCAGTACTGCTGCTTTACAACTTAACTCTCGACTTCAGCACAACAGGTCACCTTGATGCAGTTCAGTGTCTTACAAGAGCACCAAGCCACAGGAAGACATGGAGTTATGTAGTGGTACCAAACAGACATTTTAAAAAGGCAGGAGCACTGCACCTACAGACACAGGCTCTTAGGGCATTTCAGGCTGGAAAGCACCCGAGGAGGTCTCTGGTCCTACCTTCAGCTCTGGGGCTGGACCGGGCTGCTCAGGGAGTTCTCCAGTCAGGTCGTGAGAACCTCCAAGGACAGAAATCAAACCCCAGTTCCCACTCTGGATTTGTTGTTCCTCAGAAATGTGATGGGAGTGAACTCCCTCACCTCCTCCAGGCCTCTGGTAAAGACATTAAACAATGGGTCCCAATGCAGACCTCTATAGAGCACTCATCACTGGCACCCATTCAGCTAAAACATCCAGTTAGAAAAGGAGAAAAAGGCCCAAAGCAGCCAGAAATAGGTGCAGCATAACTCACTGATAGTGTCCCAGGGTTGCGGCTTCACCTGTTCTGCTGTGACATATCAAGCCAGCTCAACTACAACCTTTTTTCCTTTCAAGATCCAATCAAGCTGCAGTCAAGTTTCCTCCCCACCTTGGCCAGCATTCAGCAGAAGTCTGTAATGATTACCTGTCAGTCCTTCGCTGCTCCTCCATAGCAGCCTGTTTCACATACAGCAGCTCATGACAGGTCATGCCTAACCTTCTATTTCCTCCAGCAAAGATGGGATTAACCTTTTCAAAGTTACTGAAGAGATATCATGTACATATACATGAAGAGATGTCATGTACATCACACATACAAACATATGTGTTATTTATATATGCAGGTTTCATTAAAATGCATCATTTTTCATCTTCTCTGCTACACAGAACCATGTTCAGTCATGAGAATCCCACCAAGACAAGTAGGGAGAATCAGAAGGAGTATGGTTCTCACTCCATATTCCATCCCAGTGGAACCACAAATTCTTCCAGCAACAGTGCTAGCCATCAGCAGGCTGTGTTAAAACTAACCTTAAAAAGGAGGAATTCTTCCTGGTTCTCTGCGTGGTTTCTCCAGTCGCCCTGCGAACAGCTGTCTTGGTGCACCTTTAGGAGTGGCACTGGGGACAGGGGCACATGAGCTTTCCCAGCTGGCATTGGTGTCTGTGGGAACTGAAGCACGTGGGATCACAGTTAGTTTACAACAAGAACCATTAAATCGATGATTCTATAGCAGAAAGCAATAACTATTTTGCATAAGCAGCAACAAGGCAATCGGCTCCAGGGTAGACGCGTTGTGTAGCAGAGCAGGGGATCAAGGTGGGCAGGGCTTTTTTTCTGCCATTGGGGCCACTCAAGGCAGACAAGGGAGCCACCAGGCCCTGGCAGCCCTCGTGAGGGAGGCTGAGGAGGCATGGGTGGAGCCAGCAGCGCCCCCTCCCTGGCCATTCAAAGGCAGCCCCCAGGGAGCATGGCGACCAGGACATGGCACCTCAGTTTGCCAGCTGTCTATCTGTAGCTAAATCAGCCATGGTCTGCACTAGGCAGAAAGCTCTTTCTAGAAAGTGTGGCGACCCAGACTGAGTGCCCGCGCAAAAATGCAGCAGTTCAGGTCTCTGGAGGCAGGGAGTGCCTGAGCCTGTTGCTGCCGTCTGAGGGTGGCAGAGACACCGTGTGTGTGAGGCACGAGTAGGTGGATGACCTGGTCAGGCTGGTGGCAGAGCTCAAGGAGGAGGTGGAGAGATTAAGGGCTATCAGGGAGTGTGAGCGGGAGATAGACTGGTGGAGCAACTCTCCGCAAGGCCTGAAGGAAAGGCACCGGGGTGAGACGCCCCTAACAGTGGTGGACCCTCTGCCCTGTTGCTGTCAGGCAGAGGGAGGGGATCTAGGAGACGAGGAGGAATGGAAATAGGTCCCTGCTCAGCGTCACAGGGAACCCCCCGTCCCTACTGGACTCGCCTTCCCAGGTGCCCTTACACAACAGGTTTGAGGCCTTGGAGCTTGAGAGTGAGGTGAGTGAGGATGAGGTTGAAAGTCCACCCAGGAGGTTGCCTAGGGCGAGGAAGTCGACTCCATGCCTCAAGACTGCCTCCACTATGAAAGAAAGAAGGGTGATCGTTGTAGGCGACGCCCTTCTCAGGGGAACAGAGGGCCCTATTTGTCGACCTGACCCTACCCATAGGGAAGTCTGCTGCCTCCCTGGGGCCGGGGTCAGGGACATTGCCAGAAAGCTTCCCAACCTGGTTCACCCCTCTGATTACTATCCGCTATTGATAGTCCAGGCTGGCAGCAATTAAATTGCTTCCTGAATTGCCTGAAGGCTATCAAACGGGACTTTAGGGGACTGGGACGACTAGTAGAGAGAGCAGAAGTACAGGTGGTGTTTTCCTCCATCCCTACAGTGGTAGGGAGGGGTACAGAGAGGACACGGAAAGCCCACCTGATAAACACATGGATCAGAGGCTGGTGCCAACACAGAAATTTTGTGGTTTTTTGACCACACAGTGCTTTACTCGGCACCCTGCCTGATAGCTACAGATGGGTCCCACCTATCTCTAAGTGGGAAAACGGATACTAGCCCAGGAGCTGGCAGGGCTCATTGAGAGGGCTTTAAACTAGGTAAAAAGAGGAATGGGGATGAAATAAGGCTCGTTAGAGGTGAGCCATGGGGACCAATGTCAGGGCTGGGGGAGAAGGCAATGGCCCAACTGAAGTGCACTGAATCTACACTAATGCATGCAGCATGGGCAACAAACAGGAGGCGCTGAAAGCCGTTGTGCAGCAGGCAAGCTATGACTTGGTTGCCATCACTGAAACGTGGTGGGACCATTCCCATGACTGGATTGCTGCAATGACTGGCTATAGGCTCTTCAGAAGGGACAGGCAGCACAGAAGGGGTGGTGGTGTGGCTCTCTATATTAGAGAGTGTTTTGATGTTGTGGAACTCGAGGCAGGGAATGATAAGGTTGAGTTCCTATGGGTCAGGATCAGTGGGAAGGCCAGCAAGGCAAGCATCCTGGTGGGGGTCTGTTATAGACTGCTAAAACAGGATGAGGAGACAGATGAGGCATTCTACAAGCAGCTGGCAAAAGTTGCACAATCACCAGCACTTGTTCTCGTAGGTGAGAACTTCCCAGACATATCCTGGAAATACAATACAGCTCATAGGAAGCAGTCTAGGTTTCTGGAGAGCGTGGAAGATAGCTTCCTGACGCAGCTGGCTAGCCAGCCTACCAGGGGAGGTGCCCCGCTAGATCTTCTGTTCACAAACAGAGAATGACTGGTGGGAGATGTGGTGGTCGGGAGCTGTCTTGGGTGGAGTGACCACAAAATGGTAGAGTTCTCTGTTCTTGGCAAAGTCAGGAAGGGGATCAGTAAAACTGCTGTCTTGGACTTCTGGAGGGCAGACTTTGAGCTGTTCAGGACACTGGTTGGCAGAGTCCCTTGGGAGGCAGTTCTGAAGGGCAGAGGAGTCCAGGAAGGCTGGGCACTCCTCAAGAAGGAAATCTTAAAGGCTCAGGAGCAGACCGTCCCCACGTGCCCAAAGATGAATCAGTGTGGAAGAAGACCCATCTGGCTGAACAGATCGCTGTGGCTAGAGCTCAGGAAAAAAAGAGGGTTTATGACCTTTGGAAAAGAGGGCGGGCCACTCAGGAGGACTATAAGGATGTTGTAAGGCTGTGCCAAAGCTCACCTGGAGCTCAATCTGGCTACTGCTGTTAAGACAACAGAAAATGTTTTTATAAATACATAAACACAAAAAGGAGGACTAAGGACAATCTCCATCCTTTACTGGATGCAGGGGAAGACAATGACAAGAGATGAGGAAAAGGCTGAGGTGCTTAATGCCTTCTTTGCCTCAGTCTTTACCGGCAAAACCAGTTTTCTCTAGATACCCAGTACCCTGAGCTGGTGGAAGGGGATGGGGAGCAGGATGTGGCCCTCACAATCCACGAGGAAATGGTTGGCGACCTGCTACGGCACTTAGATGTACACGAGTCGATGGGGCTGGATGGGATCCACCCGAGGGTACTGAGAGAACTGGCAGAAGAGCTGGCCAAGCCACTTTCTATCGTTTATCAGCAGTCCTGGCTATCAGGGGAGGTCCCGGTCAACTGGCGGCTAGCAAATGTGACACCCATCTACAAGAAGGGCTGGAGGGTAGACCCCGGGAAACTACAGGCCTGTTAGTTTGACTTCAGTGCCAGGGAAGCTCATGGAGCAGATTATCCTGGGTGTCACCACGTGGCACTTGCAGGGCAAGCAGGCGATCAGGCCCAGTCAGCATGGGCTTATGAAAGGCAGGTCCTGCTTGATGAACCTGATCTTCGTCTATGACAAAGTGACGCACTTAGTGGATGAGGGAAAGGCTGTGGATGTGGTCTATCTTGACTTCAGTGAGGCTTTTGATACCATTTCCCACAGCATTCTCCTGAAGAAACTGGCTGCTCGTGGCTTGGACTGGTGTATGCTTCACTGGGTTAAAAACTGGCTGGGTAGCCGGGCCCAAAGAGTCGTGGTGATATTGGATTGGTTGGATGTTAGGAAGAACTTCTTTACCGAAAGGGTTGTTAGGCGTTGGAATGGGCTGCCCAGGGAAGTGGTTGAGTCACCATCCCTGGGGGGTCTTGAAAAGACATTCAGATGTAGAGCTTAGTGATATGATTTAGTGGAGGACTTGTAAGTGTTAGGTCAGAGGTTGGACTAGGTGATCTTGGAGGTCTCTTCCAACCTAGGTGATTCGGTGATTCTGTGATAATCTCCTTAAATGTTAATGAGGTAAACTTTTATTGAGCCTGTATTCCAACTACAAACTTAGTTTTAGCAAATAATATCATGATTACATGTAAGTACATATGTGTAAGTATATACGCAGCACAGCTGCTCCTTGAAAGACAACATAATGAGGAGACAAGGCTGTGCATCCTTGACATATCCTCTGTGGCTGTGGGCTGGTTAACCAGCATGAAGAATTTCATTTTCCTCATGGAGTCAGAATCCTGCTGGGTCATGAAATAAGATATAGAAGAAAGGCAGAGACAACTTTTGCTGCATTTTAAAACAACTCTTTCCAGACAAAGGGAAATGAACAGCATTGGATATGGGAGAAAAACCTTACTACTGATAGTTTTAAGGGCTTCCAGCTCTTCTGCTAGGACATTACTGAAAAGGTAATCATTTTTCATCTCCATTTGATTTCCCCTCATTTTTTACTGTATCTTTCCACTTCCATGTGTTCCTAATAAAGATGAACCAGGGAACTAGACACTGGGGAAAGAGACAACCAGCCTGGTGTTACATGCATATATTACAGAGGTTGCTAATATCCTTTCACTAGTGCCATTACCCACTTACAGTCACTCCTGTGACTAAAATCTGATATATTTCCAACTCAGTTTGATCTGAACACCTTCTGCTTCTTGTTCCTATTGCGAAGTCCTAGGATTAGAAGTCCCCAAGGACAGCTCCTTGGGGGTCTACAGAGCAAGCAAAGTCATGCTAAAAGCTTTGCAAAAGGAGTTTCCAGACAGAACTGTGCACAAAGCCTGTGTATTTTTGGCATGTTTGGTAAAGTAACAATAACCTTCTCATTCTGCCCTCTGTGACACCCTGACCATAGTTGCTGTCTTACATCCTATCTGTGATCCCAGTAAGTCAGGACAGTACTGGAGAAGCATCTGAAGAGCAAGTAGTTTAAAGACAATTTCTCAGTCTGTCTATATTGTAATTCATAAACATTCATTTTGCCCTCAAGTGGTATCACTTTGAGGCACCAGAGGTCTGTGGTTACATCCCTGGCATTTGCTGGTACAGCGAGACCTCTGTGACACCCCTAAATTCAGCAAATGTCAATGGTATTAAGCTGGCAAAACACAAGCAGCAGCAATTTCTTGACAACCCAAGTGCCTTTCATCCAGTTACATCCTCAGGTTTGTAATTCCTGAAGCTTATCCAGCTTCAGACACCATTTAAGATTTTGCAATGATTATGATTACTAAAGCAAGAGAATAAGCAAACATACCTCTTCCCTCTACTTATAAGCAAACTGACTTTTGCTGCTCTCTTTGCAATGTTCCTGGCATATGCTTCATAAATAGCCACAGTCAACAGAAAGAGCAGCTTGCTGGAGAGAAAGGTGGCTTGGTCCCAAAAGCACTGTCACATCCCAACTTCCTTCTCTCAGAAAGTGTTATTCATTAAGAAAGCTTACACTTGAGAAGAAAGAAACATTTTACAGCGCTGTTTTCTCAAGCTCAGGAAACTCAGTTTGTCCAAGTTTTTACAGAATGTTTGCATCTCTCCATCTGCTGCAGCTAGCACTGGCGTCACCAAATACTAACACAGGGATCTGCCAATTGCTGTGACTTGCTATTTCGTTGGTGGTGTTTTTGTGTGTGTGTTTTTTTTAAATTAAAAAAAAAAAAAACTGAGAACACATTGTTTTCTTACGATGATGTCACAACATCTAAAAAAAGAAAGTTTGCTTGCACTGTGGTCTTTCACATTACCTTTGTAAAAATCTCCCTCATCTTCTCACCTTACAGAAGAGGAGTTGACAAAGAGAATAAAACCCCACCCTTTGATGGTTAATTAGAGCACCGGGCTGTGTTGCCGTAGGTCTCACCCAAGTGCTAATCCTGCAAAGCTTCGCTCCAGCTAGCTGTGACCCCAGCACTTGCCTGGACAGCCTGTGGGGATGGGGTGCCCACCTTCCACCTCTTTCCCCTTGGTGCAGAGCCATCCAGAGCACCTGCAGCAACCAGCTCAGGGGCAGTAATGTCATGCCTGATGGGGAAAGCCCTCAGAGCTAGGGTAAATCAAGCAAATATTACATTATTTGCTTTAAACATGCAGTTTGTAACACTTCCTAGTCTACCTTGGGTCTGCCTCTGCAGCCCTGGCACAGTGTGTTGCCTCTTTAGATGAACCACTTTGCAAAAGCCCCTGGAGTTACTGATGTAAAACTGTTTTCTCTGTGCAGGTTACAAAGGCTGGGGCAGCAGGGCTGTTCACTGAACAAAGTCAAGACAAAAAATGCTGTCTGCCCCCAGCTGCAGCCTGTCTTCTCATCCTGGTCAACCTGTGCCCTACAGCTGACTTCACTACCTCAATATTTTTTCTTATTCCGATTTCCTGTCTCTTCCCTCTCCTCAGTTACTGACCTTGCTCCTTCTCTCTGACCTTCTCAGAGACCACAACAGTAATAACTCCTTCCTAAATGAGGAGGGAAAAGTGCTTTGCAGAACCTGTTGTGACTGCAATGGGCAAGGCATGATGCCAGTTGCATCCTTCTGTATGATCTGAGCTCACTGCCACCAGAGCCCCCTCTTCTCAGCTGGGTTAACTCCGATCCTCACCTTTACTGTACACTGCAAATGCATGTCTAGTAACAGCAATGACCGTCTGCACATCATTTCAACAAAGAATTATATATCCATTAAAACAATAGGATCTGCTTTTAACAATTTACATGAGAAAAATTACATGAAGTAAACTTTAAATGTGATAAGAAGCCAAATTACGTTCAGGTATTCCAAGTGTTAAAATAAAACTTATCTTGTGTTTTCAAAAATTGCTCAATCCCAAACAGGAAAATTGCTCTACATTTTGTCTTCATTGAAAACAATCTGAACAGCAATCTAATTTCAGGACGGATAGATGAGCTATCACACACTGGATATGTGTACACAAGACTTTTTCTCACATAAATAAATACTTAACATTTAGTGGATAAAAACAACCGCCACTGTGTATAGAAACTGAAAAGTTTTTTCTGGCATCATTACGCTGAATTGAGGTAGCTAAATATCTAGTTGTCAAAAACCAAAACTAAACTAAGGAGGTCTGGTCTTAGGTTCAAGGTTCTGGAACCTTTTTCTCCTAACAGCAGTGAGATGTAACAGCTACTGAGCGAGACTAAGGGAGTGGTATCCTCTTCTGAGCTGCAAAATGTCTCGCTCACAATAGCCCAGCAAGAACTCAAGCTGCAACACAAAAAAGAATGCCACCAAATGTATTAAACAGCGAGCCTGCTTCGGGTAAACAAATGGGAAGACAAATGAATGTTAACATGTGCAAAATTTAACTGAAGTATCACAAATGAGAGGGAGAACAATTTTTAACTGAATAAGAGAGGAAGAGACACACTTTTCCAGAGTTAAGAATTCTGTATTACCACAGACATCTTCTTGGTAATAGCAATTTTCCTTCACTATCCTACTGAGCCATACTTGCCCCTGTTGCTACTATACTGATTTCAACAGGGTGTCATAAGGAAAGAATCTGATAATAAAGAGCCATTTTGTCATTAGGCTTCCCTCAGCAACAAACGGAAGCATGCTGTGTTGCGAGTGAATGTGGAGAAACACTAAAAGACTGCAATTAGGGGAATGGTAAATATCACATCTCTTCCCATTCTAAAAACTGCTTTTGTAAATCCAGATTTTATGCTATCTGATCACTGAGCAACTCAGCTCCTGTCTCAATTATTTACTCTAATATCCAAACAAGTGTGGTTTTTTTAAGTACCGTCTCCTCAAACTTGAATGAAAAAGTCAGTAACTCAGATGCTATTTTGAATGCAGAGTACAGATAAATTGGACAGATGAAGGCTGTTGTTTTCCATGTTTTAAGGCAAGCTAAGGAAGAAATATGGTAATCAACTTTTGACACTGTTTCAAAGTTTGTAACCTCTCCAAAAGAGTAAATACTTTATTTCTAAACATTTGGGTACTTAGAAAACGCTGAGAAAAGGAACATAAAACAGAGGTTATCTAGTTGGTCTGAATTAAATTTTACTACTAAAAAATAAAATAAAATAAAATACAGAAGAATGAATGGAAGGCAAATTGCTTTGAAAATCCAAAGGAATATTATGGCTCTCTCTTTGTTATTCTCTGTGAAATAAATTAAACCACATCTGTTTACTATAATATATAATGAGCACTGCATATCTACAGTAATCCCAGCTCGGGTATTTGCACAAAACTCTCCATCTTACTGCAGTTCTTGTTTCTTGATAGGTCAGCCCAGAGACGTGAAAATGTGGGAAACCCATCACATGCAGCACTCTGTAGCTCCTGTGGCCACTTCCTTGCAGATGGAGGTTTGCGGAGGTTTTGTACAATGTACTATCACAGGAAATAAGCAAAGAGCAAAGGAAAAGGCTGGAGTGAAGATGCTGGTCTAAGGAAACTAATGACTGGGTCGTAACATGGGAAAGGGACAGGACAGAGAACATAAAGGCAGCCAGAAGGGCAATCAAAGCCTTTCTAAGCTAACACGAGTTATGATGGAGTTCCTCATAGCATGAATAGACATTTTATCTTCCTGTAAGAAAAGGAAAACTAACCTAGGACAGTAATCTACGTAATTATGCAATGACTGTATAGGAACTGCCTAAACAGAAATACTTTTTCTTTGGGTTGCTTCCTCTGCATTTGCTGCCTGTTTGCTCTTGTAAGAGCATTCCAAAATCTTCTCTTGGACTACATTGTGTTGAAGTGACAGAGAATAATTATGTAATGATACTATAATCTCAGTGAAAAAAAGGAGATTTCCTGCTGTGGGCCTAAAATGTCTTACTTCTCTACCATGCCTCAATTAATGGCTAAGGCACCACGGGACTGGATCAGAGAAACTCTGCCTAGCAGTACCAGGAATGCCACCACTGTCCAATTCAACCTTTCCCTCATCAGCACACAAGCAAGGAGTCTAACTGCTGTCATGAAAACGAGCTCTGGGTTGCACCTCTTCAAAGCAGCACAGAAAATAACTTCCCTCTGTAAGAGCCAACCGCTTTCTTAGACAGCTCCACTGACTGCTTCAGGGCTCACATGAGCGAAGTAACTTTCTTCCATGGACAGTTTTAGACTCCCATAGCCTGAGTTATATTTATCACCACACATATCATCTTCTGCTCGGCTTTATTGTTCGGACACCATTCTCCTGGGACTTGGGACAACAACTGATTTCAAACAGTCCACTAAATCACTTCAAGTACATTCACCATTTTCTTGACATCGGCTTTGTCTCTCTTTAGATTAGTCATCTCAATTGCAATCTGCATGACTAACCTGGTAGGAATCTCCACGGACAGCTGCCAGTCACTAAATCCAGAAACATAAACTAGAATAGAAATATTATTACGTGCCTTGCAAGTATGAAACATGAGAGAAGGGCCACAACAAAGGACACTTCTTATAACAGAAAAATGGACGAGTGACAGAGAAGACCGCTGGCTTTCCAGAGCAAACACAAGTTTGAGAATGGCTACAGTTTAATTAGTTTAGGAGTGGAACTAGCTGACTGTGTCAGATGGAGTGATACCAGAAAGAAAAGAAAAAAAAAAGTTACTTGCTGTGTCAAGTAAGAAAAGCCACATTCTGACCCTTCTAGAAAGTGGATGCAGAAAGTTCTAATGAGGGAGGACTGAAGTCAATAGGGTTATAAGGCTGTTAATCAGGTCATCATTCAAATCAATGAACACACATGGGACTGCAGACAAGAAAGGCAATCCTAATCTTCAGGGGTAACAAATAGCTATATTAGAGCCTCAAACAATAGCCTGAGAAGTGAAAATTTAACATCTCCTACTACCACCACCCTGTATTAAGCACTTCTTCTGCGTACTCTTTCTTCATCTGTGATCTGTACTACATCTATCTGATAATGAATCAGAAATGGCATATAATTACACTTCAAAGAGGCTAGTGTAATTGATGATCATTGAAAGCTGGCTTTCCTGTACTTTGCTAGAAGAAATGAAGCTCCTTGTGTGCATTTGGGGGCACCACTACAGCAGAGATGTCTAATCAACAGACAGTTCAGTTCAACAGACATTGACATATCAGCTCTAATAGCTATTTCACAAGGACAAAGACCTAACACATACTAAAGAAGCTCTTCTGAAGTTGTAAAATTTCACTCTTCCAGTTTCCCTAACATTCAGTAAGAGCCACTAAAATTGTCAAAGACCTAATTCCAGCTGTAGCTTCAGCAGCATTCAACAGGGGCTCAATGATGCTTCAGCCAAAGTAATACCAATCTCAAGCTAGAGGGGTAGGAGAGCAAGGCCAAATGGTTTGTTCATGTGAAATGTCTTGGCAAAAAGGTGTACTGAGAGAAAGAGGAGAAGGAAAGCTGGGATATCCTCAAGGCATTGTTATCGTTGTAGTTCTGACATGGAAAAGCAACCGTAAGGCTCAGGAATTTGTCACACTGAAGAAGCCAGTCTCTGATGCAGTGAAGAGAATTGAAGAGAAAGAGATGTTTTGGTGATGACCAGCCAACTGCTCTCTTACAGGTGATGTCTTTGGTGAAGGAAGTAGTTTTTGCACTATTTTTCTTTCTGCCCACAGCTCTAATAAAACTGCTGATGACTACTTCACCAAACTCTCTGACCTTTCCACAATGGAGAAGCAACACACAGCAATAGGTGGAACCCTGCACAATTTCACACTTCTTCTGCTTTAACTTATTACAGTCATAAATGATTAACAATCAGATCGGACAGCACACACCCTAATCTGACAGTCCTTGTTGAACCCACCCCAAAAAAGCCTATGCATGGGCTACTTCTACTGCACAGAGCAAAAGCATGACTGTCCATACACCTTCTACATAGAAACCTATCAGCACCACTTCTAGTTATTACCCATTTTTTTCTCTCTTGCTTGAAAAAGCTGTTATGAGTCAGAAGGAAACTGTGCATACGGAAAGTAGAAGGTAACAGTATATACAGGAAATTGTGTTAGATGGTAGATAGAGGGGAAACAAGACTTGTGCCTGTGCTATTAGAGTCACTGTACTCTAAAGGTAGAAGAAAAGCAAACGTGAGCTGTGAAGCAAAGTGTGCGTCTCACTGGTATTTGTTTTTGTGCCCTGGTGCACAATGCAGAGTTTTTTTCAGCCAGCATCACGTTGAAGTTCAACTAAATTAAGAGCAGGGCTTAGTGAGTTTCCTGAAGAAGTGAGCAGTCATCAGGGTTTCGAGACGCTCTTTCTTTCCTCTGGGCCTAGAAAGAAATCATTATGACACTTACCCAGTCAGACCTATCAGTTCTGAGCGCTCTACCATATGCAGAAGCCCTGCACCTATCTTGTATTAAGATAAACAAAGATATGTTCCTGTTTTCACATCATAAGATTTTTAATTTAGGAGACACATATTGTTCCAGTGCAGAAACATGCCCTTCATTAACATTCCTCTGCCTTATTTTTGAACTAGGACAAGATGATGAGGAATATGTATCATTGCATATGGCAACAGTGTCTGATGGGGGGTCACTGAAATGAGCTGGGACGTTGCATAAGGTAGCATCTGGACCTTTTTGTTATTATTATTATTTTTAATTTATATCCCAGTTTTATCTGTTTTCTAATAGGGAGATAATACGGTATATTTTAAAAGTATCCAGTGGATATTCATACATTATTGACAAGCTGGGTGTTAAAGATTAAAGGCAACAAGAGTTGCAGAGAAGCTGATTATAATTTCTCATTTCTCTCTCTCTGTTCTCCTCATCACTTACCCCCTGCCACACACAAACATATTTCTCTGCTAGCCACTTGTTGTTTTCAGACAGATCACGTAAAAAAATCTTTTTGTTTCTGTTTATTTCCTCGGCAATTCTCTGTTCACTGACAGTTTATGCTTTTTTTATCTGTTTATTACACTCTTCCAGCTTTATTTCCTAATCCTCTTTTGTTCTTCCTAGCTTCGTCATTTTTAAACTGGGAAAGCTGCTTCTTTTTTCCCGTAAGCTTTACATGAGTTCTTTAATCATACTAGTAAAAACACATACTCCTGCACCCATCTTCTAAGGAGCCTTCCTTGACAATTCACTTCCTTCTGACCTCTTTCCAGTCTTACTGAGTACCAAAATCTTAAAAAGCAGCTAATGGGAAGAATGAACAATATTAAACCCCATACGTTCACATAGATAAAGAATCGTGCCCACTCATGCATGCAGTCTTTGAGCAATTACACAGAGCAGTTAAAGAGTCTACTCCAAGCCGCGAGACCCAAGCCACACCGCCAGGAGCATGCCGCCTATGCCCCCCCAGAGCCTGGCACTCAGTGAAGCCACCCACTTGCTCTTTAAGCATCCTCGCAGGCCACAGCCCTTCTCCTGTCCCACCATCCTACCTCCCTTCTTAGTGTTAGCCTCATGCATCTTCCCTTTTAAATTGCAAAGGTATGTCAGTAATGCTCATCACGTATCAACAAGAGTTCACAAATAAGGCCTGATACGATAACGTTTTATTCTCACTTGGCAGAAGTGAAAAATGGCTACGCAAGCCATGGAAATTTTGCCTTATGTACCTCAGGAAATATAGTATCTTAATGACTTTTTATAATACAGTTTTCCTTTAATTTAATGGTTTGTGAATCTGGTACTGAAGTCTCACAGACTTTACTCAAACGACATCAACCCTGTAATAATACAAGTCTAAATGACTGCAGACAGCAATGAATGTTGAGTTAAAGTAATTTCAGAGATGAACCAAATGACAATATTACTTATTCTCAAGACCAGCCTGCATCGATATAACATTTTTATATGTCGATTGTGCCAGATTTACAGGATATAGGACAATACCATTCTTGCTTTCCTTCTCAAGTTAATAAATACAATGGTGAAGAAATGGGGGTGGTTTCTTTGTGCAGTAAAATCCTGCCACACCAATGGCCAGAAATAATCAAGTGATATTAATCAGTCTCCTTTTCATCTCCATAGAGATTAAAAATATTACAGACAGAAACACAGATTTAATTAGTCTGGTCACACAAAAAGAAAAATACATGACCACTCTTGCAGATAAATCACAGTAAAGATACAAACCACATCTCAGAAGGTGAATAGTAATTTTCTCCTGGATCTCAAACTAGGTAAAAACCATTACACTTCTTAAACCCTATAGAAGAATAGCTACATGCCTGTGATTAACACTTTAAGAATATTTCTAAAATACATGTACTGATTTCTCGGTTTGGTGAACATCAATATATGTAAGCCAAATAGTTACTGAGGCAAACTTCAGGCTGTTATTTACTGTGAAGGACAATCAATCTTCAAATTTAGTTTAATGCAGTAAACATCACATGGTTCCTAAATTATTAAAATATGCCCCAAGCAATAGACATCTCTCTAACTCCAAGTTAGCTCAAGTGCTCAGTGCTCTTAAAGACCTTGGACTGCGCCTGAAGTCTCACTTGCATGACTCTCTTTCACCTATACATTTGTTCAGTGGAGCTAAACTTTACAAGTAGGTATTTCAGAAACCACTTTTCTGGAAGAGACACTTCAACCTCTTCTTTGTGGCCCAGCATTTGAAACAGATACACTGGTGCTGCTTTCTAATGCAAATCCGAAGTCTCCTAGGTGGAATGTGATTAGCCTGGGGTAGTCTCACCGGTCAGAAAACCTTCAGCCTGAAACGTTGCCGAGATCATTACAGATGGCATTTGACAGTGAAGATCAGGATGGATTTGCTCATACGGAAAGTAAAGCGTAACCAGGGATGGGATTCAAAATAGCCAGAGCGAGGATACAGAAAGGTCCCGAAAAAGTCAAAACTGTACCCAAATTCATGTTGAGCCACACTGGTGCGGGGGCGGGGGGGGCTGGCATTAAGTGCCTTCGCTTCCACACAAGCAGCTCTGCAGAGCAGCTCCATCTCCAGAATGCACTTGGCACAGTGCAAAGCTACATCTGCAGGATACACATCGACATCCTCCTGGGGGTTAGGAGCGCTGGAAGCACCGTGTGCTTCGCTCATCAGCTTGGTAGCAGATCTGCTTCGAGCAAAGAAGTTACCAGAAGCAGTTAGCCAGCAGAAGAGCCCCTTGCTCTGCAGCTGCCCGGCACTGGCAGGAGGCTCCCCACGCCAGCGATACAGCTGGCTAGAGTGCTGCACCAGCATTGTGCTTGAAGGGTTGCATTTGTCCCCTAATTACCTTGCGGAGTGTAAGCCTACGGAGACCTGAGCATTCAACGTAAAACTACGACAGCTATAAAGCCCTGAAATGCGATCATACGATGTGCTGCAAAACTGACAGAACAGCCCCAATTAAAAAGTTGCATACGAATGGCATTTTGTGTCATGAAACTGGTCCTCAGCTGTGCCACAGCATCTGCCAGAATGGTTTGAAGATACGGGGAGCATTTTTAATCCAAACCAAAGTAACTTTATTCACTACACACATACATTTACAATAAGCATGGCTCCACCAGGGCTCACAGGAGAGCGAATGGCTCTCTCGAAAGGTTCCATTAAAACTACATTATGGAAACAGAGGAGCACAAAGGGAACCAAATGCACATGGCATACTAACGAACGTTAATAAAACAGCATTATTAAGACTGCAAATCCAAGCCCTGAAAAAGTTAGGAAATGCCAGAATTCAGGCTGTTTGTGAGAGGACAACTTGCCCCTGCCTCCTGTGTATATGTGGTCCAGGACAGCCTTCATGACATGAATATTTGTTTTATCCTCCAGGATCCCTCTGTCAGCTCTCTGAATGGACAATGCTCCCTGAATAAGCAGCAATTCATTTTTTTTGCCTTCTCCTAGAAATTCTGTGTGCTGCTTTATGCCTTATTTACTGCTCTGAAAGCAGAATTATTCATTTTTTCAAAGAGTTTTCTCTGGAACTCACTATGTAGTACCAGAGAGCTTCTCAAATATTAATGACAGCTGTTTGCACAACATGCCTGTGAGATGATACGATGTGCACAAAGGTAGCTTGTTTTGGCCTGGGCAGCCTTCAGCTCTTTAACAACTTCACCAGCTCCAGCCAGGAAACCCTGAGTTGTTCTCCAGAAAGGGTGAGAGTGTGCATGCAACAGCACTGATGAGGAGAGGGAGAGAAGTTGATGCTCAATAGTCCACTGTATTAGGGATTTGATAGGTTTTAACAGGATGGATTTAGGCTCTGCTTCCTTACACAGATCAACAGACCGAGAATATGCCAAAGGAAAGGTATTAATGAGAAGAGCAAGAGTTCACAGCAGTCACAGCATCCCATGCTTTTCTCCATCTCCCTGTCATAGACAAAGACAGTTTCATACCTCCCAACAGCAACACGCTCCTGCCTGGGTCCTGCTCTTCTCCCACCATGCTGGGAAGGCATGTAAGGGTAACGCAGCCAGTCTCATCACCTATTCACATCATATCTTCACTGAAATTTGGAAAATAGACACAGTGTAAGGACAATATAATTAATTAGAAGATCGTGTACATCAGAGTAAGGAGTACATTTTTTTTGAAAGGAACAATGCAGGTATCAAGGGCTTTAATAGTCAACTTTCTATAGTTATAGGGTGCTTTAAAAAAAAAAAAAGATTTTTGACTGGTTACAAAAGCTGATTATACAACTCTTCTCACATGAAGAAAACCAACTATGAGTAGTAATGGCTGAGTGACCACCACTCAATTAATGATTTTTAATTTTTTTTTACTGTACAAAGTAATTTTTCAACATGAATTTCAATGCAAGGAATGGAAATTAGATGAATGAAATCATTTATGGTATAATGCTGTTTTCATCTTTTTTAATTAAATTTTCCTTCGGGGTCAGCTTGGTTGTATTTCCTTTAAATACAGGGACCAGAGTATTTATGTACTCTAGTCCTCACAGCCTGGTAGGTTGCTCACTAGCAGATGTGCATTTATGTAGTTTTATATAACATACACATATATACACACGATATATAGATTGTATATACAATGTATATAGTGTTATATATATGTATAGTGGTAAGTCCTGCATAGAAGAAGAGATGAACTGTCACTTGGAAAAATCTGAAACTTAGTGAAGAAAACAAAATATAAGCAAAAATAAACTTCGTTGCTATAAAGACTTTGTCTGCTGAAGAGCTTATTTGCACAATGTTGAAGTGACTCCCTGTAAGATTTTATACTGGATGAATGAGGACCAACAAAAAAGTTGCTGAGCCAAGTTTAAGCAAGACATCACTGTTAATCTGTCTAGTTGAACAAACTACCTATCCTGAAAGCCTTCAGCTTCATTGACAAAAATACTAAGGAGAAACTAAAGAGAAACTAAAGCCCACCCAGCTGGAATAATCAGCCAAGAGGACCCGGAGGAGACCAAAGGCAGATAAGCTGGATGAACAGATGCCTTGGAAAATTACATGCAAAAAAATAGTTAAGTGAAGGTGAAAAGCAGTGGTGCAGTGTGCATTACAGAAACTCATCTGAACACCTTCATAAATTGCAGGTTTTAAAGGTTTGCTTCTGCTTTTCTTTCCCCTCTTCTCATTTGTGTATAGAAGTGCAACGGCTGGGTGACTCATTAAGTAGCAATGGATGAGAACAGTGATCTTTTCTCCTCCAAAATGCAAAGCTGGAGGAGTCACTTAAGTGCACTGGAAGAGTAGTGTTGTTACAGACTTAACCATCAGATATCAGCTCTCTGTTCCTTAAAAATGTTTAACTTTACTTGTCAAGTAAACAATCAGGGCAAAACAGAAGTAACCTCCACACCCCCAAATCCTCCAAAGGTTAGATGTAGTGGTAAAAAATGGTAATAATCTCACAGAAAACATTTATTTTGCTTTTTTGTTGTTGTTGTTGAAATTAAAAGAAAATACTGTAAGTAAAAGCTGGCCTTTTTTCTTTTTTTTTTTTTTCCCCCTACACTTAAATGCATGATTATTATGTACACAGGTAACAAATTTAAAGAACCTGTTGTTCACAAGAAAGCTATTAATAAAGATTTTTTTTCTTCCTCTGGGAAGACAAGAGAAATAAAAGGTTTACTATTTTCTAGCCCCCAGACATCTGGAGAGGAATGCACACATTGTTGAAAGTACCCAAGGCAGCTGGCTGTGTGCACAGTTCTTTTTTACAATGTTAGGTCCAGCAGGATGAGAGAGAGCTATTTGTCCTGAGCATATGCCTTGTGTTTTGATATATTTTCAAAAGGAAACACAGCAGGAAGCACATACCTTTTTATACTTGAAATGGTGGCATTGAACCCAAAGCACTCGTGGTTCCAGGGCTTTATGGGTACATAATGTAGTGGTGAGAAGGTTGTTATATGACAGGAATTATTGCTTAGGCTTTAAGTAAAAAGCAACATTCTATGCGGCATTTTTTTTACAATGTGAATGGATGAAGAAGAGTTTCCAGTTTTCTCTGTTCATCAAAATATTTTGTTTCCTCTTGTAGAAGAGAGTGTCTTTAGGTGTGGAATTATGAACAGTCCCCGAGGAAGCAGCATTCAGTTGAAGAGCTAAGACAGCCTTTCCTCACATGTAATTCCCTCTTCGAGATGCAATGCAGGACAGAGAGCACTTTTGAAGTAATGTCTATTTACAAGTTCTAATAGCTTTGTACACAATGATTTCCTTCATGAGACATCTCAACCACTTACAATGTATTCTTACATTTTCAAATATCAAGCAAACGTAGTGACAGGTGCTTCAAAGCAGCCAAGGAGATAGCTCTCTCCCTGTGATTGAGTTATTATGTATTCCATTAGATAGTGCTGCTCAGCTGAGCTTTTGAAGGTGGAAGGTAAGATTAACAGAGGAGGAAAGGCTTCTTGTTAATTAAAGTGATGCACTGCCAATTGTAAGGGCGATCAAATATTGGTTCAGCCTTACCACTGCTGCTTACTTTTAATAGGCAGGAGTATATTTGATGATGGATGATGGAACTGCCCAGCAGAGCAGAGGCTGTATGCAAAGCCGCAGCCTCACTGCTCACCTCTTTCAAGATCAGAAATGTGCAGACTGACAAGACGAATACTTGGGAGACAAATTGTTCAACAGTGCAAAGAGACCATGGCAGTGAACCTGGAAAAAAAATTGTTCATTACTCGACTAAAAGTGTAACAGGGCAGTTTATATGCAGCGTGCTTATTTATTGTAAACGCTGCAGCAAAGCTAATGATTTTTGTTTTAGTTGGAGTTCAGATTCTCACTTTCATCAGCATTATCTTGCGAAATACATTCCCAAGATTATTTTAATTTAGGATTTGACACCAGCGATTGCCTTTTTTCCCCTCAAAGGATAAATTAGTTCACAATAAAAGATGCATATTAGGCAATTTATTATGCTAATGACTTGCAGAAAAAAGCCAAATTACCTTGATGGTGGATTATATTGAACAATAAAGAAACACACTCCTTGCAATTCTCAGTAAATGTATAGTTTAGATGTGGTTAGCTACAAGAAGCCTCCCGGTAGTAGTATCCACATGAAAGACAAACAGACATGCATTATCAGTAACCACAGTCACAGTGAAACAATGCAGACAGATCTCAGATTTGTAATCAGATCTCATTACCCTACACTAGTCATTTTTAGCTCAGCTTGGAAGCAAAGCTTGTGTGAGCATGGCATATGGTGCATGTGCTGGCATTTCCCTACCTGATGATTTTAAGATCTATGATCAGACTTCAAACAATTTGAAAGAAAAGTTGAGACTCAAAGAAATTAAACTTTGTACAAATTGTATGCAAATAGAGAGCCAGGTAGAGAGAAAAAAAAAAAAAAAAGACATTAATGATCCTCATTGATACAGAAGCTTGGTGTGAACGTATGAATTCATAGGAAACAGCTGCTCCCAGAAAGGTTACTTGCTTCGAGGTGTGAAACATCTCTCCCAGGCTATGTGCCCTGCCACTTCTGCTGACGTCCCTGAGGACTGAGGACAGACACATTCCTGGGTACGGGGTATTAGGCACATGGGAAAGTAGGAGAGAGCTGCTGCAGGGTACTGTCTGTGGATCGTAAAGCTTGCACAGGGATAAGGATACAGGTGGAGAGAGGCATTTCGCAATTCAACCTTGAAATGACAAATGGACCAACATCCCTAACTTCAATAAAAGCAAGATTATACAGAAAAATTCAGATGAGTATCAAAATTATATTTTCAAGTGGGATCTATAACAAGATTCAATCAGACACACACAAAAAAACGATGTTCCATGAAAATGGAAAGAGAAAAGTACAGTCTTATGTGAGCAATAAAATACAGAAAGCAATGTAATTGAAGGAAAAATAGAAAGTGGCCTGGACGCTAACCCTGAACCAGTTCTATCAACCAACATCTGAACAACCTAAAGAAGGGTGGAAGCAGCTCAGACTCTTCTAGAGTCTCTGGCAGTAAGAAAAAACAGCAGTAATTTTAAAATGCTACGTTGTAATGAGTTTTGACAACAGCTGCTTAGAATGAAAACGAGTCCTTTTTAGTAGATGATTAGAGGGATTATAACCTAAAAGATTAAAGGAAATGCCTCTTCAGAATCTGCTCGGTTGAGATTTCTCCATTCACCTAATTATGGAGTTTTTTCTCCAGTCACTGCTACTGTTACAGAGCACCTCTGAATTAATGGTCCTGGCATACCCATTCTGCTTATTTTAAAGTGACTAATTACAACTAAATTTGTCCTTGCAATTATGTAATCTGCACTGATGAAATTAAGCTTTTATGTGTTTAATTGGTGTTCATTTCCCTGTTTGGGAAAAAGAAAGCCGAAACCATTTGGCTAAACCCTGCATCTCCCCCATCAGTCACCGAGCACAGAGACCTTACTGCTCCGACACGGAGAGGCAGTGGCACTGCTCAGAAAGCAAGGACAGAGCTCTGGAGCTGGGTAAGTGAAAGTTCAGCATCGCTGTGATAACATCAGAAGATGGAGCTGCAACTCACTTGTTCTGAACTATCATCACATTATGAAAATGAGCATTTTCAGTGTGTTCTGTAGCAGGAAATATTTTATCTGCTATAAAAACCAACAGTTTTTTTTAAAAATAATTAAACTCTCAAGCTTCTTTTCAGAATGTAACAAGCTGTGAAAGTCGTTTACAGTGTTGGATGTACAGCGCCATCACTTTCATCCTCCAATGTAGTGACAAAAACACAACATAAATGAAGCTCCATTTTCTTTTCCTTTGTAGATCTGTTCTGCACTGTGTTAAAGTACACCAGTTTAAAACCTCAGTTACATAAATAATTAACTAGGACCAACTGAAAGTTAAATGCCAGTTTGTACGAAGAACTACCTACTTCTTTCCTGACTACCATTAGTAGAAAAGCTGAAAACACTTAGAATAGTGGCTGCCACATCAAAGTGAGTAGGATTTGGGGAAAGCTCTTCCAAAATGTGGTCTCTGAGTAAAGTTTATGCCTGGTCTCCAGAGGGTACCTTTTCCAACTCAGAGCTTGAATTAGAGGGGTGACCTTTTTGCTGCCTGAAGGCAAGTACAGACTCTTGGTGCAGCCACACCAGGAGGGACCTGCCCAGCTATTATATTTACTGTACACCAGCAATGTCCTTTTTGAGCACGTGAGATGTTTGCACTAGGAGATTTTGCCATTAGGGACAGAACATATCCAGTTTGGGTACACCAGGAAATATTTTCCAATGTAGACAGGACCTCAGTTTTGACAAAATTCATTTTCTGTTACATAAAAAAAGACAGTAACTGACAATTTCCTGATTTCCCTAAATCCCATTCCATCCCCCTGTGACCATACAGGATCTAGGTACTTGTGAAATGACAAGTAATTTTGTTATTCATAGGTGTATGAATATTATTCACATGAAAAACCAAAACACAGGCTGAAGCATATACTGCAAGGAAAAAAAAAAAACAAAAAAAAAACCACGAACGTTTAAAATATTCAATCAAACCCACAAAAATAGCAAAAAGAAGCTGTGTCTCAAGACAACAGGCACAGATTCAAACCCTCAGCTTTCTACTCTCAATACCGCATGACACCAAGCGTGTCATTGGAGCATGCTGTGCCTGATTTCCCATTGCTAAAACAAACACAATAGGTACTAAGATGCTACAAGTGCATGTGGAGAGAGGATTTTGAAACCTGCTTCCTTTGCCACTGGTTTCCATGGAAAATTAGCATCTCCCTCGTTTTAGTAAGACAGCCAAGCTCACTAAAAAACACAAGAAAGTTTAGGCAACTGTCATTTTCCTGTGTACAAAAAATAAGAGTGCACGTGTACGAAGAAGAAAAGCAGCAGCAAGTCTGACTGGCCAGGCTGGGGCAAAGGCATCTGGCTCTGGCCATCCCCTGCCCAAGTGCCTCTCTCACCCTTCCCCACCGATCTGCACTTACCTCTATGCTGTCTGGCAGTCACCTGGGGGACCTGCTCCCAGTCCTCAGCTCCTGCCACCCCCCTACAGCCCTTGTCTCCAGCAGTGGAGCAGGATGTGAGTTCCCTGCTCCTAATCATGGGTCATCGCTTCCCCAGAAAGAGGCGTACGATGGTCCCACTGCATAGTTTGAGGTAGGGATTTCACTTCTGTCCACAGGCAGATCCATTCTGCCTTACTTTGGCCATCTGTAGAGTAAATATCCGATCAAAACTACCCACTCAGAGCTGCTCAGTGCTGAATGGAGAGGGCAACTCAGCTCCTCTGTCTTAGAGATAGCAATTTCAACATGGGCTGAATGGTCCTTTGGAAGTTACTCTTCCACTAGTGAGGGAGGCTACCCTGAGACTAATTTCCACGGTTTAATGCAGGTGATGTGGAATACAACACAATTTTCTGGAGCTGTATTTATTGCCCTTTTGTATCAGAGGTACAGCTTATTTACTCTCAGGCAACTAGGGAATAGATTATTCAATTAAATGTACAAAAGCGGGTAATTTAGAAAGTTAAATTATGATGACACACCATGGCAGCAGCATTGCACTATTGGAAATAAACATCCTGAGTTTGGAAAAAGCATACTGAAGCTGTGCTTCAATGTATGCATAAGGAAGAAGGGGCAGAAGTACAAGTGCTATGCTAAATACAGCAGCTGCTAAGAACACAAGAATGACTTTACTTAGTGAGGCTACAGGCCACGTAACCCAGTACGCTGAGCTGCACATTCATAGAGACGTCGGGAGGTCTTTATATTTTGAGGAAACATGTCAGTCTTACCTGTCCATCTGTGCTGCCGCTCAGATTCTGCTTCACTCTCCTTTCACAGAGCTGTTCATTGTATTTAGGAACCAGCCAGCTGGACAGGGGCTGCTTTCCCCACTGCCCACCCGTTCACAGGTCTGTAGAGGTAGAGCTGTGTGAAGAAGCTCTAAGGATAGCTAAGGCCAGCCGTACTACGTGCCACACTCTTCATTCCTTCACACAAGCCCTTTGGTTCACACACACAGCCAGACCTGCTCGGGGCATCACGCAGAGGCTCTGTACAGGAGCAAGCATTTCAGAAGCCAAAGGCCTCAAAGACAGCCAAACATCCAAGCACTCTGCTGGCAATTTAGATCAGGAAAACAAATACTGATGGTTGGAATTCCTTGAGCTTTTCCTCTGTCACTGCTAGGACAAGGAAAACTGGGAGCTTCCAGCTCCAGGGAGACTTTGTAAAGCGTCCCCTTTGGTATCACTGATCAGTGACATATCCTCCTGTGGCATGACGCATCCCCATGGCTGCACAGCACACATCCCCTCCCCAGCATGTAATTCAGAGTGGTACCCACCTCAACCAGACTGGTCCTTTTGCTTAAAATGAGAGTTGACATTTTCACGAAACCAAATAAATCCAGGAATGGCAGATGGTGTGTATGTGCAGAGAGGGGGGTGGAGGGAGGAGAGCGTGGTTTTAAAAAAATACCTGCCCCAAATACAGCTCAAGCTACAATCAAATTGCAAGTGTTGGCAAAGTGAAGGGAAGAGAAGGGAAGGAAATAATCCTCTGGCAAAGGGGTAGGGAAAAGGCTGGTGCATCGATCAGTGTGATCAGGGTGTAACTGTGGATCCAGCAACCAAAAAAGAATCACATTGCCAGGTAAAATGGTGTACCCAGCATCTCCGTAGGAACAGGCAGACGATGCCTGGTGCAGGAGGAGGAAGCCCTGATCTCAGTTTGGAAGCGATGCTGATGTGAGGGGCCAAGCACAAGGCCTCTGTCCCTCCGCACCAGCACGAGGGGCTCCTGGGCCGAGCTCGCTCCCAGCCTTTTAGGGCAGCTGCAGGATCTGCTGGGGGGGCTTCCTACACCACACAGCACCAGGAGATAGTGAATCACCGTCTAATAGTCTAGGACATTGAGGTTCTAGTAGAGATCATGGAACAAAAGCCGCTTAATGACATTTATGTAGGGAAGTGACTGCCTGAACTGTAAAGCAGTGGGGTTCCTCTGCACGTGAAGGTGCAGTGCAGAGGTAAAACGCTGTCTGCTCTGCTATGGTTGCTGCTTTTACTTTATTTTTGCTGCCTGGCATGTCTTTCCAATGACCTGGGACACAAGAATGGAGAAAAATTACACAACCAAGAAGGCCTCAGGCTAGAATTAATCTGCTGGAGGAAAAAAAAAAAGAGGGGTGGGAGAAGGCAAAAGAGGGGCACAGCATTATCCCAAGAGGACATCTACCTACTAGAAACCTCTGAGAGTCCCCTCCCTCTTTTTATTTTTTATTTTTTTATTTTTTGGCATCAGACTATAAAAGTCTGTATAGTCTTTGTTCTTTGCTGAAGTGTCTTCCTGGACAAATACCCACTTCTCAGTAGCCTTCACATTGTGTGAAGCAAGAAATGCGTGCGCTTGCACACCATTCTTCAAAGTAATACACAACAAATTATTTGATTGAATTAATAATCCATAAACACTATGGATTAATAATACTTATTAATTATAATACTTATTAATAATAATTAATATGGATTAATAAACACTATGGATTAATAATCCATAAACACTAATTGTACTTGACACGAGAAGCATTCTACCTTTCTCCTACTTATTGAAATTAAAATACATTCTTTGGCTTAAAGTATTTCTCTACATTTTGATTTGATGACAGCAAATCTTTTAATCACTCTGTCATAATCTTATGACTTCACCTTCAAACCATTCCAATTCTTGAAAAAGAATTGATGTTTAGTCAAAAAAAATGATGCATTTGCTTGCACTGCCATAAGCACTCATATGCTCCATTTATCTCAAGCATAAAGATTCGTTAGCCAAAGTTTGTCTCCACGTGAATTCTGTTTAAGTACATATTTACACAGTAATTATGGCTCAGTATGATTTAAACTCTAGTGAAATACACAAAAACATCAATGGGTGGTAACACAATACAATTTTTTCATGTTTTTTTTACATGTTTCAATGGGCAGTCATGAGATTAGTTTAATTAAATTTCACACTGCTATCCTTGAAATGTTTATTTTCTGTGGATTTAGTTTTGCAGTCCCAAATTTAGAAATGTTTTAGAATAGTTACTAGTCCATGATGGGAAGCAACTATGGCAGGGGTCCACGGAATTCTTCAGCTTTTATTTCACATCATTCTATCATAACACAATTATCTTTATGGTGTGGCAATAATATATTAGTGTTATAATACCAACACCGTGGGTTATTCAGTTTAAATATTTTACTATGTTTTATGTCTATTAGTGAATTAAAACCATTCGGGAAGGCATGCGGTGGCCTAGAGTTGAAAAATCTTGTTCCTGCAGAGATATTTACTTAAACCAAATCTAAGGAGATGACTTTCAGTATTTATGCAATAATTCATCACTATAAAATAAGAACTCCAGTCTTGATGAGGAGCACCCATGCACACCTGGTAAGTCACTGGGGCATCTTCTGTGTCCTGTGATGTAGCCAGATGCAACAGGAGATTTAGGCAGCTTGGCCTAATGAAGGGCAATCCTTCCCTGATGTGAGCTAAACTATCCTCAGTTGTATGACTGAACGCTCAGCTTGCAACTGGCAATGAACAATCAGGTGACATGAAAAACTGAAGCTTTGGAGGATCAAAAAAGGATAAAAACAGGAAAAGGGGGGAGAGTTCGGCTTATGTTCCATATACAGAGAGATGGAAAACAAAGTATTTGCTGATACTCATGGCAAGCAGCTCATAACCTGCTACATTCAGTTTGATTTTCCGTATGTCTTAATAGACATGACTATGAATAGTCATAAAAATTAAACTAGTCTTACTCTAAATACAGCAGTAATATTCAGCTCTCACCCTATTAGGCTCTGAAATTAACAGGCTGACTGTAAAGAAACACTTAGCAATTTCTCTTAATTTACCTGTCATCAATTACATTGAATTATGACTGATTCTTTTAAAATAGTTTTTTTTCTTTTTTTCTGTTTATTGCAAGACTTGCAAGGAGTATTCACAAGTAACTCAAAACATGACATTAGCTTTTCTATGCCCTGGATCTTCTCAGAATCATTTCTGTATTTTTTTAACAAAGAATTCACTTTACAAATAAAGACTCATGACTATCAATGACCAAAATCTTAGTTTTCTCTTTATTGCTTTCCATTTCTCAAATGAATCTTTTTTCTTTTTTTTTTTTTTTTTTCCCTACTGCTGACATATTTTGGAGAGATTTCTAGTTTGCTAGTGTAACAGTGACACTGAGAATTTCTTTTTGTCAAAGGAACGGGAAAGTTTAAAGCTCAGCAGCATGAGAGGTTTGGATTGTTTTTGCCAGTACACATTACCTTTAAATTTATGCAAGTAGAATCTCATATGCCAAGTTTTAAAAATTAATCTAGAGTCTCTCACAATCCCCTACAGTTTTCACAAACTGAAAAGTATATAGGTCAAACTGTTGAAACATGCCTCTGGATTCATTTTCCCGCTTTGGCACATGCAAAAAGCACCTGTGGATATACCAACCTTTTCTTTTTTTTCCCCCAAATTCCACATGCCCACCTTCCTTTCTGAGTGATAACCACCAGCAGCCACGCAGCCGCAACAGAGCCAAGGTGCTCAAACACAGGGACGCTGTAATCCACCCTCACACATCACCGCTCTGCAAAGCAGAAGTACCCTGCATCAGTCAGGAAGGGGTAATAACATGAGAGCTTCAAGCACACAGGGAGAGCCAGGGTGAAATCCTGTGCAGCGTGGACATGGCCAGTCTGCTCCGCAGATTTGTTCCCCAGCACAGCTCAGACACTAACCAGATCCCATAAGACAGCTCCTGGTCCAGGAATCAGTTGCTCATCTGTTCAAATTTGACATAATTAGTACCTGCACAGGAACTTTTTTAAGTTAAAAAAGTCTTCCATTTGAGAAATCCTTCTAAAAAAATGAATTGTTTTAGCTACTATAAAGGAATAATCCCAATAGTTCCTGTAGAAATTATTTTCATTTAAGACTGAAACTAGAATTTGACAGTGACTCAAGAAACTGTATTTTGACAGTTATGAAAATTTTGAGCTTTTTTCTCTCTATATATTCTAGGGATATTAGCATTCTCCTAAACAAAGATAAAAGTCGGCAATTTAAACACATGAATGTCTTTTATATATGGAACATTGCCGTTCTTTCTAAATTGTGTTCCAATTTCTAGATTAGAAGAATAAAAAAAAATGTTTAAGTGACTCAAAACATTATGAAAGTCAAGTAGCATTGCCAGTTTAGGATGAAGATTCAGATTCAAACAATTGAGGACTGCAAAATATAAGGGAAGATGTGGGGCAGCAGTGAAAGGGTTATCTTTGGCTAAGTTATTCATGCAAAGGTGGCAATTTTCCGTACTAAGAAGCATTGTGATCGGTTGTTTATAATCTGACATAAAACCTGAATAAAAGAGTCATGGTTATCGTTTTCTCTCATACGTTATGGGTTTCTGATTCGTTTCCTTTCACTAGTTTCTTGTAATGCTGTTTACAGTTCACATCAGAAAGCTGTGCTTTTGCTCGGTGTTGACTTGACTGGTATTTTACTCTAATTGTGCCCATTTTTCTGCCCAATTTGGATTCTGAAATTGAGTTCAGAGAGAATGGTGTTGGGTAAGGCAGGCTGGCTGTGCTGCTTGACATTCATTGCTCATGGGCTGCAATTCTCAGGCTTGCTACAAGTCTCAGGCCCTCAAGAGACCTCTCTACATGATTTTGCTTCACCTATGCATTTGCTGTGATCTCTGTTGCATTAGATGATGGAGATAATTTCTTAGAGAAACCTAACGGTGAATTCATAATTTGAATAATGTAAGACTAACATGCTCTGCAGGGTAGGATTTGCATAGGTTTTTTATGCAAATATCTGTAAGCATTTAAGCCTTCAAAACACACGCACATTTTGGGTTACAGTTTTTTCACTTAATGAATATTCTCTGCTGGACTATTTAAGGATCAACTACAAGCATCTTTGTTTACAGAGTAAGCTAATTAATACAGTTAATACAGCAGGGCACAGGGGTGAAACGTGCTCCAAACATATACAAGAGTCTGCTGGTGCCACATGGTGTGACACGGATGAAAACCAAGGCAAGTTTGTTGACAAAGCAGCTAAGGCTCGTGTGCCTTTCAGATGAACCTCCAGCAGATTTCCAGTGAACTTGGGCTGATAAAATATTTCCCTTTAAGCAATGCAAAAAGCAGGCGCTTTGAGTCCCTTCAAATTCTAATTATGTGAATAAATGATTTTTAAAGTTCATGGGTAGTTAACATTCTTGGTTAACATAAAAAATATATATATTAGAAAGAGCAGATTGGACCAAAACAACAACCCAAAACCCCAAGCCCTTTCATGTTTCATTTTCATGCATTTGAATAACAGCAATAAAAATCAGGAAAGAAAAGATCTGATCAACACGGGGACTTCGACGCCCTGCGTAGGACTACTGGCATGGTTCAAATGCCCTCTGAAGGAAGCGGAGCAAAGACTTCAACACTGCTCTGCTGCTTCCCAGCCAAGTGCTCCGACTCCTGGCTACAGCTTACACTGGAGAAGGACTCTCGACGTGTCTCATCCAAGTTGCTCTAAGATTAATCTAGGATTAATAGGTGTAGTAATGACTGCTCTGTATGACAGTCAGCAAACCACATTAGGAGAGTGATATCTTGATTACAGCCTCTGTTCCAGTGACTAATCCTTTACAGAAAATTAGAGCAATTGCTAAACAAGGAAACAAAGTAATGATACTAGGGGAATTCACACTGAGTATTTATAGCCCAGTCTGATATACCTGCCAGAATTAGAAAAAACTGTATTGATCACTGGTTCATTCAGGGCCTCGCTCCATATACCAAACAAAAAAACAAGGTTAGGCCCCACAAACTCACTAATGGTGATTTTCTAAAAGCTCTCTGCTGCAGCGTAGGTTATTGTAGCGTGGGGGTAACACATACCTGATACACACTTAGTGAATTAGTTGGTATCTGCTAAGACTGGAGAGTAATCTATGGAGAATATGGGGATGAAGTGCAGATAAATGCTCTGCTCTGGGGAAAATGACTGTGTGAGCACCCTTCACTGGCAGCACCACTACTTGACAGGCCAGCAACACCCCTTGCAATTTCAATCTAAACAATCTCATTAGCTTCTCTGACAGAAATCATCAGAGGTAACATTTGTCTTGGCCTCACAACACAACGAAGGTGGAAGAAGACCTCCAGAGCGGTCTGAGGAGCGTCCTCTTTAGGCAGGCACAGGCAAGGACCCCGTGGGAGTAATGCTGGCTGTGAAAGCTCCCTTAGTATGCAAGAGAGGAGAAATATTTCCATAATGCTGCAGGGCATACCAGTGTCTGTGGTTAAGTGAAATTCACTTTGAAGAATATGGATTGTAGGCAGGCATCCAAAGCCACATATAGAAGCATTTGATATAAGACTGGGCTGCGAGATCCAGTATGTTTAGACTAAGAAAGCTCAACATTGCTTTAGAGGAGTGTGTAGAAAAAACAAGACAAATTAGTGCTGTTACTGAAAACTCGGTAAAAAAACTCGGTAAAAAACTCATATTTATTTACTTTTAAAACACGATGGCATCTAAGAGACAACTCCATTATCATTTGCTGAGGATGTGGAGGTGTTTTTTCCCATGTGAACAAAGCTTTACCTGCCTCTGTCCTTATCTATTTATTATAAAGGGCTTTCATCTGCAGTGTGGGCAACACAAGGAATTGCTCGCTTGCAGCTTGCGGTATCTGCTATCACTGAAACCTCTCAGGAGAGTCTTTTATAAACCTGGAAAGTGAGCCAAGGGAGCGCATAATAAATATAGAATAGCAATGCCCTCATAAATGAATGAATGAATGAATAAGCGAATGACTTGTTCTGGTAAATACAAAATATTTGAATATTGAATGCTTACCCTGAAAGCACTTCCAACAAAAATGTTTTCTTTTACTGCAACAGTTCGTAGTTAACTCAAAGAAATCCAACAGAGGCTAGCATTGTTGGAAAGTGGAACCACTTTTTACAGATCCTCACAGATGTCTAAATATGTTGCCTTATGGCACTGCAAAATGAAGATTTTTTATTTTTTTTTGGACTGATAGCTTTTCAAGTTTTTGACTGGGCATATCTTAATTAATCCCAGAACAATTTCTGAGATAGGGATGCAGCACTTACAATCCTGCCCACCTAATGCCTCTGGTTTCACGGCACTAAAATGATGGATGTTTGGCCTGATGACTTCTAATTGCACAGGGAAGCACCTGGTGTACCCCCATAGTATCCAATTTATCGAATTCTATTTATGTAGAAAGAATCAGTATGGATTCAGACTTGAATATTTTATTGTCCTGTCACTAGTAAAAACAAACAAACAACCAAAAAAAACCTAAGCAACATGCATGCCTTTGAACTTGAAGCCTTGTATATCGAATACTACCTGTGATGCCCACTCAGTGGGCAGTGGTAGTCTTGTTTTTTCTCCGCACTCCTCTAAAGCAATGTTGAGCTTGCTTAGTCTAAAAGAGTGCTGGATCTTGCAGCCCAGTCTTAAATCAGATGTTTCCATATGTGGCTTTGGATGCTTCCCTACTCAGCAGTGGTCCAGAGACAGGAGAGCACACACAGATACACCCCAAGCAAACAAGAGTTACATATCCCACATGAGCATCTTTAACCCTGACTTTTCAAAACAGGAGAATATTTTGTATCCTTTACTTAATTGCCAGCATTAGAATGCTTTAGGTGAAACACAGATGCTTGAAGCCATCCAAAATCCACATAGTGCTGCTGCAGCCAGGACACCTGAACCAGCTTGAGTGCCTCTGAGGCTCCGGAGGGTAAGAAGCCCTAAAGGCTAGCAGCACCTAAGGCTAATTTTATTGGTATTAGACCCTGAAAGCAGTTAGCTTTCCCAGGGAAATAATATGACTTTTCTTAGGTTTAATATTTAGAATGTGATTTAAGTGTTAATAATTAATGTTATCCTACATTTATTTTCTATCAGTGAAAGCAGTCTATTCCATTTCCAGTGGAAAGAAAACTGTGGGCTCTCTAGTGTTTTATTAACACATTACAGTAGCAGTGTGAGCCTGTACAAATGTTAATTTGTTATAATTTTATTTCAGAATAATATTTACAGTATTTCAGAGCGGATGTATGTGATCAGCATTTTGTACCCGCTTGGCAAGTGTATCTGAACATCTGCTTTGATGGTTTCTGTTCACAACGAACCGATTCCTCCGGTGCTGCAGCACTCTGCTAGTATCAGGGACCTGTCCTGTGTGCTGCTCACAGCCACTTCCACAGTGTATGCTCTTTCTGACAGATACATCATCACTGTTCAGCATATGAGAAAGCCTTTGGGCAAACAGAGTGCCAAGGTCTTTAATTAATGATGGTCAATGCTTTTTATAAAAGCGCTTGTAGAGGTATCACAGCAATAACCAAGAAAAGTAGTACATTGTGGGAAAGGAGGTGAAAGAAGAGAAACTATTAAAGCTGCGAAGAGTCAAGGGCAAATGGCTATACTACACCACACATTGGTTTCCCTCTGCTTCCTCCCTTTTCTTCCAATGGAGCTGAAAACAGTATGCATATTCCCTGGAAGAACAGAAAAGTTGACATAGGGCATGAAATAAAATTAAATTAAAATTAAAAAAAATCAAAACACATAAATAGAGTTTCCAGGAAAAAAACAATAATAATAAACAACAGCAACAAACACGCACACAAAAAACAACTGCTTTAAAACAGCAGTTTTAATATAGCACAAAAGAAACTGGAAAAAAAAACACATTTCAAAGAGCATAAAAGAAAAAAAGAACAACTCATCTAGCACTATCATAAAAAGTGAAACAAAAACGTTCACTCTAAAAGCAAAATTTATATTTTCACAAAAGAGAGATGAAAGGAAACAATCGCATGGATTTTAGAATAACCGTGCATATATAATGCACCTGAAAATGAGTGCCTCTGTGCAGCTCAAAGGGATGTAACATAGGAGATGCCTGAAAAGCCACTTGGCCTATTTCCCTGCTTTGAGACCGGACCAAATGTCATCAAAATAATTCCCGGGGAACGTTTGCCTAACCTGCTCTTAAAAACTTTCATGAAGATGCTTTTCTCAGCAAAGTAGTAATGAAGATCTCCCCACCTCCTTTGCAAGCCTACTCCCTGCCACTTTTGTCTTTGCCTCTCAAAGTTTTTCCTCACGCCAAGCTTGTAGCTCTTTTTCTGCATTTGACCCCTGATTACTAGTCCAACTGCTGTGGGCACTGAGCACAGATTATTTCATGGCAAGTAAGCTTTTGCAGCCTTTATGGCTTATAATAGCTTCTGCTTGCCCCCTCCTGACAAAAGAGGTCAGCCTTCCAAACTTTTTCCATGCACCCCAAATCCCCTGGTATGCAGTGCCCCAAACTCAGTGCTGCACTCCTGCCGATGTCTCACAACCACCGCGAGCAGCAAGAAAAGATTACGTTGCCTGTCTTGCAGATGAAGCTGTCCTGTCTCAGCATTTTGTCGGGATGTTTGGCTCCTTGGCAAAAGGCTGGCATTGCTCGGCTCTGGATTCATTACACCCTCCACGTTCTTTCCTGAATCCACCTGAACTTGAGTAGGTGATTACTCCAGTCCAAGTGCTTACAGTTCTCGCTGAATTCTGTTCTCACTGAAAGAAATCGCATTGCTGTGATGCAGTTTGCTTTTGGCAAAACTATGCTGCCTCCTACAGACTATCTATCAGAGGTTAGTGGCCTCAGAGGTGCTCACAAGCAGTTTATTCATGCCAGCATTTTTTCAGGAATTGAAGTTAAGATAACCAGCCTGAATTTTCTCTTGCTCATCCATTCCCCCCTTTTATGGTGGTCATGACACCACCAATAATTTTCTTGAGTGGATCCCACTCATTGTGCTTAAGACCTCAAATTTCTGAAGATCTCAAAGAAACTCACTAATGAACAGCTTTAGTTGCTGTCTTTATCTAAGAAATGCCCTCTGGTAAAATCCATCAGGCCCAATTCACTTGGGAGCGTTCAGCTCAGCAACACTTTTCTTTCCTGGTAGCTCAGCTCTGACAGTCAGCCATTGGCCCTTTTGCAGCGGAGCCCATAGGTGTTTTTCTTTTTGAAGCAAAGACCTACATGCAGAGAGAAAATCAGTGCTGCCTTCCTTCCATGCCCTGCTCTGAACAGACTTGGAGCAGGCTTCACACTACAGAGCCCCCAAATACAACAACCTAGCAGAAGGCAAGGACATCAGCGTACTCTTTAGAAAAACCTTTAGTTTAATAGAACAGTAGGCTACATGTGCTCCAGACAAGCAATTACTGAATAATTTTTAAACTTGGAAGCAAATAAACTTCTGAACTTGCCTTCAAAATATTTGAGTTTACCCAAACACATTCAGCTGTCGGAAATTTGTACGCAAGAAAACCTGTCCAAGAGGTGCTCTAAGAAAATAATAACATTTGAATATTTGCTTAACAGAAAACTCTTATGCTGTCTGGAAAACTTCACCTTTACCAGTGGCAAGAAAATACCAGAATATATGCAAACTTTCCAAGTTGCTCTGACTCTGAAATAGCCTGGGAAATTTACTCAGAGGAGGATTTATACAAACGTGAAAATTGAGTATGAGGAATGGAAGGATTTCCTTACACCAGCACACTGCTGAGACCATAAAATGAAGATTTTGGAAAAGAATTGCAGGAAGCAGCAGCAGGCACCCTGCTCGGGCTGCAGGTAACTGCCGACATGCATTCCTGACTCTGAATTACACAGGTGAGGCAATGCTTGACAGCACGAGTCAGAGCAAAACCCTAACCAGCTTCCCCAAGCTTGGATGAGAGAGACGATAGAGTTGCTGGGAACCCAGCTCGCAGGCAGCGTGTGAAGTCAGTGAAGTAAGAGAATTTGTTAGCTGGCAGGTGGGAAATGAAGGGCCCACCCCCAGGTCCTGCAAACCTTTCTCATGCTGCATCGTGGATCCACTGCCAGCAAAGCATCAGACACGAACCTGGTTCTGGCTAACTGATTATCCTTGTGCTAGAAGTGACGTGCAGGCTGATTGCTGGTTTATCTCCTGTCATTTGTATTTCATAGCATGAGCCTTTAAACAAATCACCTGCCTCACGCATGCAGGAGGACAGAGGGAATACCAAAACGAGGTGTGGGAGAGCAGTTTTACTCTATTATAACACAGATCATGTACCTCTTTGAGACTGCTTTATATGCAACAGCATCACACGCCATAAAACAAATCAGTAATTCCCATCTCTAATGCATCTCTAATCCAACATTTACCTCAATAAAGGATAATACTGCAACCTACACAACTGTGAAGCCAACGTGCCATAAATCACTACTAGATCTTTCATTTTCAAAGAGAAAAAACATTTTTTTTTCTTTGAATTAACTTTAGAGAAGCACAGACTTAATGGGTGAAACATATTTATCTGTTAACTTAAAATACTTTCAAGTATGCCAGGGATGCCTGAATACCTACAGTAAGGTAAAATTTGACATCATATGCTGTAAAAGAGCCACCTAATACTGACAGAAGGTTTAAAACACTTCTGTCTGAATAAAAGGTGAGAAGATTGTTTGAATTATCTGAAGTCAGACATAACACTCAACCTTGTTAAAAGTTACACGTTTTGAAGTTCTCTGTGTGTTGAAGAACACACTTTTCTACACAGTCTCTTGCTCAGCTGAAATACCAGGAAGAAACTTAAAAGAATTACCAGAGGTGAGCCAGGTTCTCTGCTCTGGGAATTATGTCATGTCATTTCTACCGCTGCTTTTATGTTTCAGGACAGATGCCAGTGAGATGTGTGTTGGAATCTCTGCCTTTGGGTGATGGACTGTCAAACAGGGACACTTGCACTTCTGTATTGCTGGGGTTAAGAGGAAAAAGCTTTCCCAAATAATAGCAGTAGCCTTCTATTGAACACAATTTACCTGCAAAATCCACAAGGCATATCCATGCAGTCTAATGTGAAAATTCAGTATATAAATAGCTATAAAATGCCACTTGCTTCCTGCTTGTCAAACCAATACAAACTTGTAGACTGGAGAGAAAAAATAAAGTCATGGCCAGGTTCATCTCTGGTAGAAGTTTCCTGAAACCTATCGTGGCACTTGATGGAGCAGCCTGGCTGCTTTTTAGCTCTGCTCGGAGCCTACACCACCAAACCTGAGACGCGTAGAGACAATACAGGAGGGAAACGCCAGGACAAACAAAATATCCATTCTCTGCTTTGGAAAGAAAGCCACTGTCATGAGGAATGCAGGTATAAGGGTGACTTTCCTTCTACAGTAACAATTTACAGAGCATGACACTGAGAGGAATAACAAAGAACCGTTTCTGCTTTATACAGCTCCAATTCAATGCAGCTTGGAGCATGATAATAGACTTCATTCTTGTGACAATTACAAAGCATTAAACCTGTATATCAGAGTCAGGCCAGTTTCAGCACTAAAACATTGCCTTGGGCAACTTGCAAGGTGAGGGAAGAGCTGATCCACCACTGTCCTTTATAGGTAGTGAAATGAAACAATAAACGGGGGCAGGAGAAAAAGAAGAAACTTTCACATTGTGCTGTTGAAGGACTCTGCACATCAAAAGTGCCACGAAGAATTGTTCTGTGCTCCCAGATGAGTTCTCCCCAAAGATACAGGTAAGAATTAGCTGTACAACGGTGGGGAGGGGAATTCAGTGAGAAATACACTCTCTGAAGCATTAGTAAATATGCCACCCTAGATATTTCACATTTCTACAATAATGTCATTATGACATTAAAAAGAAATGCATCAGAATACCTTAGAAAAGTCCTGTTTGCAGAGGACCAAAGACTCAATGCAAAGAATGATCCAGAGAGGACTCATAGTAGGAAATAAATGCCAAGTAAGTACAAATATCTTGTGTTTTGGTGATGGATTCTTGGGTAAAATTCCATGTTGGTGACTCAGCCTACTCTTTGTAGAGGAAAATATTTGTTTAGAGGACATAGGACAGACAAAACCAGAATCATCCTCTTGGCTCAGCAGGTTCTGCACGTTGGCACAGGCACCCTGCACTGCCTCAGACAGAGCATCCCAGCTCTCAAGGCCCTTTGGCCCTTGCCTTTGCATGGTAAGAGTTACTGCTTGGAAATTTTTCTGTACAACAATCCTTGGTGTTTGCATAGTAAATGTCTCCTTCCTCCCTCTGATACGACCTGGTAGCAACAATCCATGCCTCCACTTTTTGCCATTTTATTCTCTTTTTTCATATTTCCTCCTTTGACACAGTCATCACTATGCAGTAGTAATATCAACAAAATGAGCCCAACTTAGTGGCATCCACAAAATCAACAGACATTTAACAGAACTATTTAACATGTATCATGGTGCATGGAACTAATTGGTAATATATGATAATCACATATATCTTGTGTGATAAACAGTTTCTGATCTCCTACCCAATTCTGTTGTCATGTTTTGACAGAATACAATAAACATACCTGCCGCTTATTTCCTTGCTGGCGTATCCATCACAAGCAACAATTTCACCACACATATTCAAGTTACCTGACCTGAAATGCAATATTTTTGTATGCTGCCATGATCACAACACCTGAGAACCTCAGGAAAATTAATGAACAGTCTCTGAAGCACACCCTTTATCTTACAGACATAGAGCTCAGTTAAAGAGAGCTTAAGGGCTTATTTAATTTCACTGAACACTGCCATGTAAGAGCTAGGCATCTACTCCAAGCTAATCATCAAAGCTCCCTCAAAAGATAATGAAGGGAATACACTTCCAAAGGTCACTTAATTACATTCCAAAATGCCTAAGAGAAGTAGGATGAACTACCCACTGGAAGTCAATTGGTCTCTCCCTTTTAAGATTACCAAGGCAGTCTAAGTGCTAAGGCTGCACGCCTTACTTCTGCATACTGAAAGCTAGACTACAATCCCCTACCTGTGTGAGGACATCTGAGCAGTTGTTTCCACACCTGCAGCACAAGATCATTCCTCCTGCCTCCCGAGAAGCCTTCAGTTAGTTGTATGTGGGGTTCCTCAAAGGAAGAGGGCCTCTGCTGATCACAGTCCAGGCTATAAAGTTGCTTATTAAAGCACTTACGATGAAAAACTGTAGGCAAGAAAGAAAATTATAGGGTGTAGCATGACTTACAATTTTAAATAATTCTAAATAATTTAAAATAATTTTAAATAATTCCAATTTTTCTACTGGATAAATGGAGGACTTGGCTACTTGGCAAACATGGAGATGTCAGCCTGACTACTACCCAGATATTTTGTGTTGTATCAGCAGCGTGCCTGCATGCTTACCGTTGACATTATCTATGTGTGACAGCTTCAGCAAGGAGATAATAGGCACCACGGACATCTGTTCATCAGCCCCACTGAACAGTAGGAAGCCTGAGGAATCGTGATGCAATTCAGGAATAACCTGAGAGCACAACACAGATCCATTCTGGATTTCCAAACTCTATTCAGGCCTGCAAGATTCAGCACAAGGTCCATTAGAAAAGAATGGAAAGTACAGAAGAACTCATGCACAGGTGTACAGGCACAAGTTGGAGCTTTTTCTGACACCTTCCACTTTAGCAGTACAGCATCATCCTTGGCTGAAGTCTGTCCATGGGTGGCCCATTAAAAAGTTGAATGGAGCTATTCTCTTCCTATTAAATCAGATTACTCCCTGCCCCTCTCCTTTGACCATTTTTGTTCCCGATCCTGTTTTCAGTGTTTGAACACCCCAAATTTGGATTATAAATTTTATTTCACTCATACTCTTTCTCTAGTAACCTTCTGCCCTCATTAATATCACATAACAATGAACAACGACATGCCTCAACCTTTGGAAAGAGAATTGAAAGCATTCTGTACGACTCATAAAATTTACCTTGCTTGTGCACCTAAAAGCCTGAAAAACCTGAACTTAGATATTCCTCTGCATGAAAGGAAGACTTCTGTTAAATGTTTTTTCCAGCAACTGTAAGCTTAGTTATACATATCATCTAACCAGACTAAGGGGAAGGGAGAAGATGTTTGAGGAGCAAGGCACCTGTCCATTTGTGTACATCCAAAAGGAAAGTGGGGGATCTGAATCATCTGCTAGCTGCAAACATTCTGAATAAAAAAGAATATATCCCGCTGCCGTATTTACCTGCCACACCTTTCTATTGCCTTTTTCTGAATGAGGAAGCAGCAGTAAGGATAAATTTGGCATGATTTCCAGACAAGTTTTCAGAGGCTCTGATCTATTTTTGCAGCATACTTGAAAACTTTGTCTGAATTCCAAAGGAAACCCAATCTCCTGATCTTCAAAGTGCCTTCCCTAAAGATTTTGGCTTCATCACTACAACGTAACTCAGGAGCTGTGGGGAAGGGAGGAAGAAGGACCAGAGACCTGTTCATACTTCACAGGGCTGTGGAGTTCAGTGGTACCTAACACAAGGGGGTTGAACACATGCATTAAGTAACTGGAGAGAGCTACCCAAAATTCATGCTGCAGTTCCCGATTACTGCACCTCTCATACAAGTGCAGAGCCAAAAAGAAAGGTCTCTTAAAAATGGGTGAAGAGGGTGCTGGTAAATCAAAAGGGAGATTGTGTTCATACTTGCTGTGGTATGGAGTCATGTAAAGCATGACTCAAGTCACCGAATCTTGTTTTGTAGAAGTCAGAAATCCATGGGTTGGTAATTAAATAACGTTATTAACAATTAACTTCTGTAAAAGAACTATTTTTTAAAAAAACTTTCTCTCCTCCCTTAGTGTGAATAAGAATTAGCATGCTGCTTATGAAGAAAACCTAACCTGAAACAGCTTTTCTTAGAGCTTATGCAATGTCCTGACATTAATTGATTTAAATACACATTCACAAGCTCCTGGACTGATTCCTTATGTCTCCATCTACACTGCACAACTACAGACATCTGCACACACTCTGGCATTTGCTTAAATCCCAATGGCAAAAAGCATGCTCCACAATGAGACAACTGCAATGCCAGCACTGCTCTTTCATCCCACATACTCTTAAACACGACGTAAAGTGAAAAAAAATCAGAATCTGCAGCACTTCAAAAGCTCAGGTCTGTGCTTTTGCCTGAGCCCTGGGAGACACTGGATCCCAGAGACACACACCCTCCACAGAGATGGCTCTGTCACTATGCCCAGTATTAAAAAGGAAATTTTGAACTTACCACCCGGTTTCAGCTATTCTAGCAGGGCACCAGGACAGAAACAGTATCTGAAGTATCCAGACCAAAGGTATGCAGAGCTTTAAAAAGCAAGGACACATTAACCTGCATCCTCAAGTGGTTAGGAAAGGAAGGTGTCCTGTGGCTGGGACAGAAGGCACTTTTACATTACTTACAATAGATTTCCCCAGGAGGTCTGAGACATACCTGTATTAAATAAACCACATTCAGGAGGCAAACAATTAACTCTTCATAGCTGGCTGTCACACGACTGCAGCCATAACTAGATGGAGATCCATTTAGTAAATGTGGGATGTGATAGAAAGGATATAAACTTTGATAATACACGTTTCAAGGGTGACACTGGCATACTGGTAGGTTCACAGTCCTAGAGGTGTATCAACAGTATTCGCCAAAACAGAATCCTACACATACAGTTGTTGTTTGTTTTTTTTCTCTCTTTTATAGTGATGTAGGAAGCAGCAAAGTCAAACTCCTTACAATACTTAATGCACCTCAGTACAGAAAGCTGTCCAGAAAGACGATAAAGTGATAAACAAGGAGCAAAACTTTCTGCAGAAAGATTGTGCACCAAACTGAAGGAGGATGGGTTTACTGGCAACTGTTACACCTAGCACTGAATTCAACTGCCAGCTCCAGAGACCTACACATTTCTGAAGCTGGGAAAGGATCACTCTGTACTCGTCCCATCTCTTACATTATTTAAGGCTCTTCAGAGGAGACAGATTCAATTAAAGCCAATACACCCAACCCTACAGAACTTGGAAGAAATGAAAACTTCACTCTCTACTCATTTGTTCCCTTTAATTTATATTGCATTTACTTTATAATTGTGAAAAGACAAAAAATAAAAATAAAATCACAAGGGTGGGTGATATTATTTCAATCCCTTTGTAAGTTTAATTCATTTTCAGATCAGTGCTCCACGCACATACACTGGAAAGGCACACTGGGACATCAGCAAATTTTCCAGTAGTATTTTTTTCTGATATATAATTATAGTTAAAATAAATCAAAATACATTGCAAGGCCCCTAAGTAATATAAAACCCTAGTCCTGTGCAGCAGCCACAGCTTTTCAAAGCATTTTTAAGCTTTTTGCACAAACTGATTCTTACCCTTTTCCAGTGTTGGCACAGAGCACGAGGGAAGCAGATACTCTTTTGCGTCTAATCTGAAGAGCAATTTGTATGTAGGCTTTTTTGTTTGTTTCCCCCACAGATAGCATCTATGAAATCTATATAGGTTGGGGGGGTTATTTTTTATATTTTGGCCTTAAACAGCCAAGATAAGCTGTATTCTTTCACAGCTGGTATCCGAGTTCCAGCAGATCTCTATCTGCATGCAGTGTGACTATTTTCAAGCCAACAATGAATCACCAGCAGGAGGATGAGGCAGAGCGCTGGAGTACACATTCTAGGTAGTTGAACTATAGAACAATCTCTATACAGTAATTTGGTTATTTCTGGAAGAAATGAACCATATGAGCAGCAGGTGTGTATGCTAATAGAATGACTTTGTGTTTTAATTAAGCAGTATTTCCCTACAGAGTAATTACATATGTTGTTTACTCAACTTTTTTTTCCTAAATAGAAAAAAATTAAAAAAAAAAAACAACACGTAATCTCTTTCTTTCCCAGGCTACAAATGAAAGATCTTAAGAACCTTTAAAAAAAGTACAGAACAAACTTGGTAGACCCTATACATACATGAAAAACACTTGCTAGGTACAATTTCAAAAAGGAATTTATATAACAGATGGTGTTATCTGAACTCCCATCAAAAACTGTTTCAGCTCAGATAATACCACTGATTCTACTGAGTGAGAAATTTTACATTGATTGCCATGACTGTAAGAACACCAATCTACCCCAGTAGATATTGTGAAGTACCATTTGAAATAGAGACTACAGAGTCTAAGGAAGAGAAGATAGGTTTAATGAGGCATCCACTTCCTAAGCTTCAGCAACAAATGGAGCATTTTCCTCGAAGAGTTTTCATCTCCAGAACCTCCAACTACCACGTATCACTCCAAAGTTGGTCTAATGGCAGACGTTATCTCCTGCTGCACAACTGGCCTCACTTCTGGCCTGCGGCTACCACAGCTATTGCTATTATTCAGTGATTCAGCAATTATTCCGTATGATTCAGTGAACGAGAAAAAAAAAAAGCAAACAAAAAGAAAAACACACAAAACGAAGCCTTCCTCTATACCTGTTTCTGCTGTGAAAAAGCACTACTATGTAGGCAATATTAAGTTAACATTACAGAACTGAAAATAACAATGCAGCCAGAAGTTACCTGCTATTTCTTTAAGTATGTTCACGGAATTTACCACTGGGCTTTGCCTGTTCATACTAGGTGATGAGGGAAAATAGCATGGGATGCAAGGCAATTCACGGGGTGCAGAAACGGTCAGACCTGGAGGTGATCTAGCCAAACCTAACAATGGCATCTAGAAACACAGACACAGGAACAAATAGCCAAATTCAGAAACACTGTGTGCGGATGCACCCCCATTGACACTTCTTATCCAAACTGTGTTCAGACCACTTCCGAGCTTCCTACAAACAACACATATTGCTCTGTCTCCATCAGAGCTGCTGTGAAGTCCACCCATGGGAAAAGAAACCTGCTGCATGCTTAAAGAGAATAATGCACAATGAGCAATATTTAATAGAAGGGATTTCGTAGGGCTTTTTTTCATTCCTTCTTTGTATAGAATTACACAGATTTAGATACCTTTGCATTTGTCTTAAATATAATTTCACTAGAGACACTGCTCTGGGTGTCCCTGCTGGAGGAGGGAGACAGGATCAGAAGACCTCCAGAGGTCCCTGACAACCTCAACCATTCTATGATTTCCCAGAAAATAAAGATGGGAGATCATCCTATATTCCGGGAGAGATGTGTCAACTACATGTCATACAGCTATTAAACTGAAAAATGGAAGTCAAAAGAAAATCAGAGGGTGTTTCTAAGAGCTAAAAGCCTCATTTTACCATGCCTCTCTTGTGCAGGCATATCTTTCTTGTAATATTTCAATAAGAATTTTATTTTTTCCGGATTTTTTTTCTGTTCATTGTCCATGTGAGATTTGTGATTTTCTGTCAATGTAGCACTTCTCTGCATCCTGGAACAGCTATTTCAGCAACTTTCTTGAAATGAGGAGTACGTATAAATCAAGGTTTGTTAACAGCTAGCAAATCCAGCTTACAGTCACGATGATGCTCTCTGTAAATTTAAGACTAAATAAATATATACATGATATATTCAAAGCACTTGGTTTGTCTTGAAAAAGACAGAGATTGGGAAAGCAAACCAGGAAGGTTTTTTGTTTCTGTTTTTGTTCTTGTTCTTGTGTGTGTTTTGTTTTGTGTTTTTTCCCAAAATGAAAGATTTTATTTTAGAAGCACACTTTCAAATGCCATCAAGCTTGAATCTAACTTACCCAATGACTTTCCAATTTCCTCAAACTAGCAGAATAGCCAATAAAAAACTTATCTCAAGAGGGAATAGTTATTATATTGGCAGGAATTGGCAATTGGGTAATTTTGCTATAATTAATCAGAGCCAGGATGGAGTCTTCCCATATCTACTCAAATATCAACACACTTCAACACAACAAACAAAGTGTGTTTTTTCTTTACAGCTTTATAACATGTATTTACTATTGCTTGTGGTTAACTTGCTCTGTGTATTTGGATCTTAACCCTGAACACACAAATGCTGGTTATTTTAATACCAAACCTATTGAAATCACAATGATCTTCACAGGAGGATTTCAGTACAAGGAGTCCATAAATGAACAGCAGGGAGGAAAAATTGGCCAATTTTGATAATCACATTTTTTAGAAAGGCCCTAAGAATCACAATATACTACTCAAAATGTTAGCTAAACAGAAGATACACTACCCAGAGACAGTAACCACTACCAAATATCTGTAGTCCAACTGTGTAAGAGATGGAAAATGAGCTGATCAGAAGTATACTACTTTTAGGTTTATCACATTTTACCAGTAAACCTCAAGCAAAATTGCTAACATTATCTCATGTCTCTCATTTTTCCTCTTCATTTGCTACTTAACATTTATGCATTTTTATAGCTAATTCTATAGCTAATCACTGCTCCTCAAAATCTCAGATTTGGACTCAACAACTATTCATTTGGAACTTTATAAGTTAAGTGATCCTCACATTCTGACTCCATGGTCGACACTGGGAATAATTAGCTAGTGCCAAAAAAGATGCAGAATATTAATCAAGAAGCCAGGCACAGTTTACTACCTCTGACAACACAGAATTCCTCATGAGACACCCTCAACGAATAATGAATTGTACCTAGCTTCAGTTACGGCTTTGCCTGGGTATCCTTTCTGCCACCAATTTCTGTGTTTCCAAAGACTAAAAAAAGATGCAAGATCACTCAGCAGAGATGCCAGAAATACTGCACTACTAAGGAATTTCTTCATCTCTCAGTGGAACTTCTCCATTTTATAAAGAAACTAGTTTTTGCTGTAGGATACACATCAGTATTTTTCAAATCTCATCTTTAAAAAGAAAATAGGAATTTAGTCTTTTCAGTTAAGGTGTCTGCGTCACAAAAACCATCTACAGCACTTGAAAACCCCATCACAGAGGGAGCTGGATGGAGCAGGGAATAATACTATAATTTTACGGTACCTAATTAACACACAGATATTGTTCTCGGTGTTCTGAGGTTATCACTTCTGTGGTGGAGGCACAGACAATAGAAGAAATGTAAAACAAAACAGACTTCAAATGGTATAATTAATAAACTAGTCTTTTGTTTTGGATTTCTTCCCTTTACTAAGGGAAAACAATACACAACAAAAGAAATGCATATGATTGTCTCACACAGTATTAAACAATTGCTTCCTTTGGCTCTCTGCTTATTGCAAAAAGCATAGCAGTCTGGTCTCATCCATTCAGGTGAATTAAGACACTGATCCTGAGTAAGTGAAAGGGAGATACGGAAATTCAAGCATTATGGATAGAAGAAAGAAGTGACAAGTCTCAAATTCCTCAAAGGCAGATGCTACACTGCAGTCATCATCTCCAACAGCCTACCTGCTCCTGTCCTCCTCCTGGCTGTGTGGAGGAGCAGGACCAGCTGCTTTACTACATCTGTAGCGTGAAGATGTGGCTCCACACCACCTGAATGTAACAGGAAAATCAGCCATCCTGATCAATTGGAATTGCCATATAAGCCTGGTGCAGCCCATATTGTGCATGCCAATCTGTGAAAAATAATAATTAAAAATAAATAACTTGGAAGCCCTAAAAGGTGGTTGGTTGACCATAACTCTCCAATGCAACAGTTTTCCAAAGGGATGACCGTGGTCCTTTAAGAACAGAACAGAGATTACGGTAAGATTATATTGCTACTTACTTGGTTAGGCAGTGGTTGAAACACCAGACCGATGTTCTGTTTTCTCAGTGTAACCCAGGCATCCAGAAACCAAGAAATTGAGGGAAAAAAAAATCAATTAAAGGGCTAGAAGATATACTGTAACATTACAAGTTACAGTAGACCCTAATTGAAAAATTTACATGTAAATTGGATGTTCTTCCAAACAAGACACTCTAGTTTCAATGGGAATTAGTTTGGGATAACTCCACAGTCTAGAAAATATAACCAAATTATGACAAGAACTCCTTTACAACATCCAACTGAGGACATTTTCATGGCTAAATTACCCATCCTGGGCACAGCCTAATTTTGCACTGAGAGTTGATAAGTGAAAAAGAAAACAACACAGGACCTTCATTTCTAGCTTAAATTAGTTTTCTCTCAACAGAAAAGTTACTTCTGTTTAAATATGAAATATGCAAACAAGTATTATGCAATTTTGGTTGTTTCTTTCATACTTAGCATCCCAGAACACTGGCATCAATTCTCAAGAAGATTTAGTTAGCTGAAATGTGAGGAGATTATATGGCTCTCTGACTTTTTTTCTTCCTATATTGAGACAAAATTAGTTTTTATCTGTAAGATTTTACAAGTAAGATTTTTAACAAATTGTATTTAAGAATTTGCAGAAATATTTGCCTCAAAAAAAAAAGTTTCACATAATCAGACTGTTGAAGAACATTCGAGTAGAAGGCAATTTTAGCCTCTGCAATGGGAGAATTCTCAATTTATAACAGTCTTAATATACTCGCATACACATGATGAGCCATGTGGAATAAATGTAAATCGACTTCCACACAATATTCAGTGAAAAAGAACCAGAACAGTGAAGTATGTCACTGAACGTGCACACAAAGTGCAAACTACTCAGAAAATGCTTCCGTGTGCAACTTACTTAATATCCTACCTTTATATGATTAACAGTTTTGCTTTGATATTACAAAAGAAAGTTGTAAATCTGATAGAACTCACTATGCAGCTGCTGAGGAAAAATACCAATGCAATCTTTATTTCTCCTCTCCTGGTATTTACTTGGAACATATTTCTGACAAGTTTAGTAGCTAGTCCTCCTCCTCAGATTTCTTACCAAGTCACTTAAACATTACAAACTGATATATTATTACACATACTGATGAGACTATTCAGAATTCAAATGCTGCTCTGTTCTCTAGAAAATTCACAGTACACAGATAGGGGTTTTATGATCCCCCAAGTCCAAATTTACAATGCCCAATGATGCCACTAAGAAATAGACGAGCTTGCTGATGGTAGATTTTCACTTGATGAAACACAATTCCTTCCTCTTGCCATTTGGATGACATGCACTATGCTGTGCATTTGTTCTTGCTGAAAAAAAAATAATTTCATGAAGTACACAGGGTTTGTCATACTAGTCTTATGGATTTCCTTGCAATCATATTTCAAGAGTATTATCTTATCTGTGCTAAAATAATAAAGTCAGAATTTATGGGGGGAAGAGGACTTGAAAAACCTTTCTAACAGAAATATATTTATTTCAGCTGAAGGCCTTTAGTATTACTTAGATTTTCAGAATCAGACAGGTGTAATTTCATTTATTGAGTGTTTTCTCTATATTTTGCAGCAGGATAACATCAAGAATAAAATGAAACTGATTTATAATGTAATGCACATGGAAACAGAATGCATTTAGAAATCTATGATTTCAGTCCAGGTAAATTCAGAAACATTAATATACACTAGTAAGAACAGACTGCTGTGGTACATGGTAATATTTGATGATAAAAATATACCACAGGGACTGCGTGACTGACTTTTATGTGCATGTCCAGCTTTTAAAATCTGCAAGAAAACCCAGAATGAGAAAAACTCATTTGAGAGTATTTGATTCCTCATCTGAGTTGAAAATTACCTGAACAAACCATGGAAATATGGTCTAGCAGATATACAACTGGTGTTCACCTTTGGCAGTGCTGCTTTGGGCCACTACATTTACAGTAGGTCATTGAGGGCAATTAATGATATTCTACTGGACAATCTACTGTGGACAGAAAAAATACCCTTCCAACATAATTCTCATGAATAGTGAAATGTGAAAACTGAGCTCTTACGCAGGTTTTTTAGGAACTGCACTGAAGAGAACAGAAAGCATAAGATACAGGGAACAAAAGTTCTTTCCATACCACTTCCTTACTACCCTCCAGTACACTTATGTGTACTCTTACCGTTTAAGCCATTAAGCCTCTTACCATCTTGGCCATTTAAGAAGCATTCAGCCAAAACACAGGTTTGCCCTACAGGTGATTGGCTGATGTGCCCAGCAGGTAAGACTATGACTTAGACAAGTTGAATGTCCTCTGGTGATACATCTGCTGATTATCAGGGAATGCTGGTTTAGAATGAGCAACTAACTTTTGCACGGCTACAATTAAAAGTGATACATTCACCTACAGTATTTGGGAAGAAGGTCAGTTTGATCCAAAAGCTACACTAGGAAAGGACTCCCACGTACAACTCATGGGAAGGGAAAGAGAGTCCAAGAGGAGGGGTACAGAAGCAAATCAGATCACCAGAAGCAGTGGAGGAGTGGCTGAGTGAAGATGTGAAGTTATGCTCTAACTTACTGCCATGCGAAATAATGTTTATTATAGCGTTTGGGACTAATACGGGGAGCAGATGCAACTGTGGAGCCCTGTGGTGTTACTTATTTTCCATCCCTACCTTAGGCATGTAAGGATTGGAGCTGGAACATTGTGTCCTCCTTTTTCACCACCCCTGAATGTCTGGGAGCAGCTGCAATGACACTGGGCACTGATTGCAGGGCTCCAGTGGATGCCAACTCACAGCGAGCTGGAAGGACTGAGCAGAAATTGGCAGTACCCAGAGCTGGGACTGGAGGACTGCATCTGAAAAAGGCTTATAGGAAAGGCCACTGTTACCCATTGCTGAGCTACAGGAAAGCTGATTTTCCACAAGGCTGGGAAATTAGACACTATAGGAAACAGACCTCTTGTAACATCACCTGAGAGCAGGATTCATCTCTTTAATCACCAGTTTAAGCCAGTCATCTGGACTCTTGCTGTATTTGATGGAAAGGGATAAATATCACCAGAGGTGATTCAGCCCACCAATTTTAGCTCATTACCTTAGGATGATATAAGCCATCCTCTGGAGGAGTCTCTTCTTTTCTATTGATTATTGAACAGGCCTGAGGTACTTGCCAAGGCCAGCTGTTAGATGATAATTAGGTTAGGTGAGACCAAACAATCACAGAAAACAAACTGGACACTTGTCAAGTTTAGGAATTGGTCCCATAGCCTTTCCATAATTGTAGGAGGTATCAACAAAAATATCCCTCACAGAGATTTCTTCTCGCTGAAGTAACTTCCATATTTTCTTTTTCCTTGCAGAAGGCATATGTGATGTCATTGGAAAGACATGCCTACGTACTTCAAACGATACAGAAACCAAAATCAATGGGAGAGGAAACATGGAACATGTTTATGCATCAACCACATGACTCCATGATATCTCTGAAACACATCTGTGGGGCCTTCCACATTGCTGTGCCTGTTCTCATGACACATTTGAGCTACATACATATGCGAATAGTCTCCAAACCTTAACCCAGCAGCATTTCTAAAGCTTCATGTATCACTGAAGTTATGGTAGAAGCTTTTTGTTGTTGAGAGAGGGGTCTTCTGGGGGAGAAGGGTAGACTCCTCTACTTAATGTAACTATAAACACAAGTAAATAGTAGAAACATGAAATAAGTCCATAAACTTAATACTATGAAACAAATAAATGCAATTTCGTTTCTAAAACTCAGCTCTATCCCACCTATGCTTACATTCATACACGTGTGCACGTACTTGCATGCTCTCTGCATAGGCCCTGCAGCAGTTCTGACCCGAGGAATTCCGTCCCAGAGCTGTCACGAGAAGGACAGAAAGCTGGTCTTGAGACCACCTCATCTAGGTCCCTGCCTGAAGACACTCCATCCCCTCTGCTGTCTCTAATCAGCCCACACATGTGCGTTACTATCCCCATCGTTTGAATTTCCCTAAAGCCAAGCTCTCCTGTTGCAATTTCAATCCACCACTTCCTCTCCTGTCTGCAGGGAACATGCAGAATAGTTTGTTATCTATGCTCTGCAGCACTGCTTCACTTACTGTCTCCCCTCTATCCTCTCTCCTTTGCGGGGGCAGGTGCCTAGCCACGGAATTTCCATCTGTTCATTAGTATAAGAGCAATATGCTTTTATACAGATCTCGGGTAGATAATGTCCTAAATAATTTTAAAAGAACAGATAAATTCGTTTAAACAGCTAAATTCAGAACAGATAAATTTATTCTAGCGTTGGTTAAACCTGTTTTGTCTGTGTAGTTGATGTACAGTCTGTAAATAAAGCCCTGTTTAATGCTTTTACATTGCTTCATCTTCTAATCCAAATTTTAATTAATTGTATTCTCTCTTGCTCTGCCACACAGCAGCAACAACTTGCAGTGAAGTTGATGGCACTTTGAGACAGACATTTTTACATTCAGATTAAAGCCATCTCAGCTACAGACAATGGCCCAAACAAGTGAATTACATGTCAGACTTATCACTCAACAGCAATGGGGTCTTCCTATATTCTCCAGTCACAATTTGCATTAGAATTATGGATATGTCTGTCTGTATGTGTGTTGGGCTTGTTTAATAAACCTGTGATTTTCTGCTACCAAAGCTAGCTTGTGCAGTGACTTATTCTAAAGTGTCATCCAGAAATATCACTTGGAGCCATTAAAAGCAATCCATTCGCTCTCTCATGCCTCTTCACTTTGTAATCAAACAAACGTAATCACTTATTGTTCTTGGTGAGACAGCTGTGCCCTGAAATTCTCACCTTTACCTGCGTCTGTAAATCCATCTTCCACATGCCTTTATCTACCACATGAGCAATGTGAAATGCTTTTAAAATTTTGTTAGACCCTGTTATGAACATAGGGGCATGACACTCGGGAAGCAATAAATAAATAAAAATTGCAAGCAGATTTATTACACAGAGACAATAGAAAGAAAAGCAATGAAAACCCCACAACAAAGCAGCAGTTCATTTATCAAAGATCTATTCATCCAAATACGGCACCACTCCAGCAAGACACACTAGCTTGAGCAGAACTTTAAAGATGTGACTTGTCAAACAGAAGTCAACAGCTTAAGTGATCTGCTGGACAGGGAACTAAATAAAACGGATGTATTATTTCATTTAAAAACAGATTTGTTCCATAAGGCCTTCCTGTGAAATATTCTACAGCACTTGAGGCCTCAGAAGTCAGCGCTGATTTTCCTATCAGAGAAAACCTAGTGAGAAAATATATAGAGAAATGAGAGGGATCATCGAAACGATGCATGAGTTATGCAGTGATTTCAGTTATTTATAAACTAATTCACTATTTTTCTGGAACCACTTTGTCCAAAGTATTTCCTCACTGCAAGCCACCCGACTGGTATGAATGTAATGAAAAATAATTTCAGCCTACATCACTGCTAAACTGGCAGAAGTCATGCCTGAGAACAGAAAGCACCATCGCTTCATCAGCAAACTTGCTGCCATACCTAAATGATATCCTTCTTTAATTTTCTACCCTGTTTCCGCAGAGCATGTACTGCTTATTCCTCTATGCAGAGCGGAGCCGACAATGGGCTGACAGTGCTCACCCTCTGAAAACTCCATTAAAAAAGCATTAAGATGGTGATACAGAACAACAAAAGCAATGGAGAGCTCTGCTCCTGGAGACAAGTACCATATGCCCTCTCATACTTTTCCCAACACTACGCATTACGTGATCGGGTTGCTTAATTATGCTGAGGTGTTGAAAATGTACATGTGTAAGGATAGACTGGGAAGCCCTGAGGTTAAAATATATTCATGTATTTGCCATTAATACATGTTGGATGCATGAATAAAGCAGGATATCCTGCGATCTATTTAAAGTAAAAAAGCTTGTTTTTTTATGATATTTAAATTACATGTATAGTGAAACAATGCTTTACCCTGTTATTTCGCCGAGGAATAGGATTTTTTGCTATTTTCCCTTTCCTCTCTTCTTCCCTGCCTTCCCTGTGTCCATTTGTCTAACTAGGTTATATATACAAAAAGTCTACAACTGCCAGCAGAGGCTTTAGTGATGCTGAGAGGAACTTTAGCTGACACTGACTCTTCAGATGCTGACTGACCTCTTTGAAGAGCTGCATCACTCTGGAAAATGCAAACACCACAGCCGTTAGCAACCTACATCTCTCATCAAAATTCTGCCTTCTCATGGCCTGCTCACTGAGGCCAGCTGCTTCAGTCTGTGTTTACAACAAGCTTCTGAGAACAACTCATCAGAAGTTTGGGCTCTAATGGTCACAGTCTGAATACTCCTCCTGCTAGCACAATAGATAACAAACCTGGAAAAACAGGTATTGTAAATAAATTCCGTGATAAAGACAGCCCTCACTTTGGCCTGAGACGGTTTTAATCTACTTTTTCATCCTAAGAAATCTCTGCAGATGTCAGAAGCAAAATGTCAGGGCTACTTATTTGCCTGCTCTGTGCAAGGATTGCTCAATTCCAAATGAAACAAATGTGCCAGAGCTGATTTACTGAATTAGCAATGGATGGGGCTCAAAAGCCTCACTGAAATGCATTGCCACTGCCCTCCATGAGCTTGCAACAGGTCATTATAAAACCTGAGCTCCATAGACAGCTAAAGAGAGGTCCTCAAGTCTCAACAAAGAGCCCAGGAGGAAAAGCCACAAACCGAAACTGTGCTATTAAAACAATCAGCCTCACCATGTCAAGGTCCTACTTAAACAGACTTGACCTACCACACGTTTTCATGTGGCAGAATCAGAGGCTAGGACTGGCACTGTCTAACTGCCTACATTTTGTCCTAGTAAATGGATTTAAAATATGCCCTAGCTATATAAAATAATAAAACGGGAACATTTTAAAAATATATGCTGTGTGGATTGATTTGTACTTGTCACATTAAATGATGTAAATTACAGACCTATAGTTTTGTAAGAGAAAAACTCCAACAATTCTCAGAGTACCTTTCATCTATAATATCGAAATGCTCCAAGAAAGCTGGCAAGTGGCTCTGCAAAGGGAAATGCGGCGTAGAGGCATGGATCTGCAGAGACCGTGTGGGCGCCCCAGCTCAGCACGGGGCTGTAGCAATCCCCACCCCATGCACAGCGCCAGGCGAGGACGGCCACGACGACTCGAAGTTCTTCAGAGCGGGCCAGTGTCATCAGGGAGAGGAGCCAGGTCATTCAGAGAGCACCACGAGGAAAATCAGCAAGCATGAAAGCATGAACTGCAAGAAAAGAATGGAGAATCTGGGATTTATTTATTTATTTATTTTTAATTATAAAATGATGTGAACCCTCTGTGATTGCAGTTTTTGATTGTGCAAAAGGTTGCTGTCAAGGAGAAGGAACAAAACTATTCTTCACAGGATAGGACAAGAAGGGTTAAACTGCAGCAAGGGAAATTCAGTTTAGACATTAGGGAAATCTTTCTAGCTGTCAAGATAGTTCAGCATCGAAATCAATCGCCAAGGGAGAGTGGAATCTCAATCACAAGAGGGCTTAAGAACAGGCTTGCTAATTAACTGTCAGGCATGGTTTAGATATAATTGCTCCAGCTGGGGCAGGGGGCTGAACTACCTGACCTCCTAAGGCTCCATCTAGCTCTATCTGCATTGATCATAAGATCTCCAGAGCCTCAGAATAATCTATGTACCTCATAAATTATATAAAGAGGGAATATATATATATATATAAAAGCAAGTCTAAAAGCTAATTACTGATGCTATGTCTGTACTATGTTGCTGCTGTCTTAATAATTTTAGAATTAAATCTATAATGTTACCTCTAATAATAACATATAATCAAAAATTTTAATGTATACCAGTATGGATATTTTAGTCTGATTTTAATGTGCGGCACAGACTTCTATTTTATTACATTTATTTTTGGTATTTAAACCCTTCATTGATGACAGACTGTGATCACATTTTTGTAGAGGCCCTAGCAGGACCTGAGGCCTGTATATGTGTAATATACACGTATGTATATGTAACAGCAGGAGTACACAGGGAACAGAGATAATGAAAGACAGTTCTTTCTAATCCTCCATTCGGTTAATCACATATTAAAACCACCTAGCAATATTGCAGTACCACTGAGAGATTAGTCCCGACCCAAGCACTCCTGAAGAGCTTCAGCTTTGTTTCCAAGTGGCAGATGGAAACAAATATTCTTGCAGGACTCCTCTCCCAGCATTATACTATTCTACAGAAATGAAAAATTAAAATTCATGCAACTGAGACTAATTTGACAAGACCCCTTTTCCTACCCTATCTGTAATTAGCATTGCTGTCATGATGCAGCAGTCCATCATTCTTTTTTACTTACAGAAAACTGGTCAAACTCTTATTCCTTTCAGTCTGCATAGCTAAATGGCTAAGAGGCAAAAAGAAATTGGATCCTTTACTTTAGGAATCCCCATTCTCTTTGTTAATTGGAACTGCAGAGGAAAAAACAATGTAATAAAAAGTAATAAAACTAGCTTTGAAAATCTGATTAAAATATGAAGGGGAAAAAAAAAGTTATATCTTTCTTTGAGAACCCCCCAAATATTGCAAAGGATACACAGGTGGTACCTTAATTTGAGAAAGGCCAAGTGTGATCGTGGCAGAGAGATGCACTTCAGCATTTTCACAGTGGTACTTGGTGGGCTGCTGGACCCCACGCCTGCAGGCGCACACATGCAGATTTATTTCCCTGGTGGCAGCCAGTTTTGTTGACTGTCCCCACGGGAGAAGCTTCTGGCCAGCATCACTGTTTAGTCAGGGGAGCCAGACCTCTCCAGGAGGTTATCCAGAGATCCAGGGCAAGAATTTGCTAAGCTGCTCATTGCTTTTTTGAAATCATCCTCTGGCAGTGCCTCTTCCCATACATTAGGCAGGCTCCACAGACAATGCAGACCCATAATTTAGAGATTCTCTGGGCAGAAAGACACCCTTGCTTCATAACTTTGTTTAGCCTAAGGGTATCAAGAAGTTTGGCAAATCTCGCTCGACTCAAAATACATGCATTTTGCAATACCACTGCTTCTTCGCAGTCACCTTTTTAATTTCTCACATTATATGCTATATTGGGTATTGGAAATTCATATTTGTGTTTACACTTTCCATTTAGCCCTTTAATATTGCAGTCATAGTGCTGGCTCCATTTTTCTTTTTTCATTTTTTTAATTGGGAAATACTGACAGCAGAATAAATTAGTCATTTGAATCAAGTAATCTTTTTTTTGTTCTGCTCTCTAAAATAAAATCTTGCAAAGAGTAATACATAGGCACATACACATCATAAAATATTGGGCCTAGATACTGAAACTTGTAGGAAAAAAATACTGACAGTATTAACTGGAACAACTTATTATTCCAATAAAGAACAAGCCCAAGAATTCAAGAAAAAGGGAGAACCGAAATAAAATTTAGCAAAATCCCAAATCACCATAATCTTTACTACACGCATTGCTAACCAGTGGCTGGCTCTCTTTTGTGTGCTCTTTTCCATGTGAGACTCTGGGTAGCAAAGCAGAATATGTGACAAGATCGGCGTGCTGCTTTACTTTTTATTACACCACTTTGTTCTATATTTTTAATTTGTTAAAAACAATTCTATCCTTGCATTACAAGAGCAATTCTTCTGAAGGCTGCTGATCCCTTGGTGAATACCAAACATGAAAGAGGCAATGCAACATTTGTCAGTGACATCCCTACAGCCCGTCATTTACCTGAGAAAGCTTTTTGGTAAATATTTCAAAGAAAAATATTTCAATAGATGAAGACATCTTAAATGTGGACTTCTTATGCCACAAACAACACATTTTTAGTATAAAGCAAATATTTGTCATATGAATTAAATGCAATTCCCTCAAAGTTGCTTTTTTCCCTTGTCTGTTCTAATAAAATTTATAATTCCTTAATAATCTCTACCATTTCACATAAAAGTTGTTGCAAAAATATCAGTATCAATCAAATACATAGCTAGTAGCTTCCATATCTGCATTTAGAAGTACAGTAAGCGCCTGTTAAATATATGATTATTTTAGAACTGCTGCAGCATTACAAATGAGGAAGATAAGAAGCCATTTATTTAGAGTTGCAGGTTTCCAAGAACTCCACTGAAATGTTTCATATTGCACACCACTACCCCGGAACACATGATAAAAGGAACAAGAGTGTTTACCGCCTTCTTAATGAAGAAAAAATATCTGGCCAGTTGTTCAACATAAGATAGACTTTATTAGATTGTCTGCTTCTGTAGTAAACAGATCGGTACTTTGTACGCAGGTTATTTTATCTAAGGCTATGTTATATTATCCTCTGTGGGTGCTGTCCATGATAGATGTTTGTTTGCTTACGGGTGAGAGACCATAAAAAAAAAAAAAGAGTAAGAGAAGGAGTTTTTAAGCTTCAAGTATATTTATCTGTGGGCTACAAAGTCAAGTCACTAGAAAACACAAATTCCATACAGAAGAAATACAGGTTATATTGGTTCTTTAGGGACCAGGACGATGGATACAATGACCTGGGTTAAGTAACAATCATTGCCTTCATGAAGATGCTGAAACGAACTGCATCAGAATCTATCTGGACTTTTACTACTTCACTTAGACATAGCTGGGTAAAACGGAGAAACAAAACACCCTCGGGAAAGGCCACGGCAGTAGCTTCCCTTTGCCACGAACCACCATAAGTACCCTCCTTACACCACAGCACATGCAGTCTCACACTGTATCACATTTACCCAAAGCTACTGAATAATTTCTAAAAGTTCTTAAATGCAGTGTTTTAGTTTTGCTAGCTACACAGAACATATTTGGTCTATGTTAATGAAAGGCACCCAGACAAATAAAATGGTATGTCTCTAAATGCTATAATTTATGACCTTTTAAACAATTGCCACAATTTAGATAATCCATCAATCCATTTGCTTTCCTGTGAAGGTACACTATTAAATTTACTAACATTAAATGTCTTTTACTTAAGGTATATTAGAGAAAAACAAACTAAAATTATTGGGTGCGTTATTTTAACAGGCAATTTTCAGAGTCCAACATCTGACATGAGTATATTCAACCCTGAGGATTAAATAAAGAAAAAAGAATTGTAGAATCAGCAAAGGTTAAGTATCCTAAACTCACATCAGTTTCTTTATAAACCTAGAATTGAAAGCATATCTGGTAATGATTTAAAGAACTAGCAAGAGAGATATCTCCACCACAAACTGCCAAACTGCTGAGCTGATACCTATGAGATAGAAAGGAACATGAAGCCTCTTGTTCCACCACCCTTGTTTGACTAAATCCTATCCTTTTTATCCCAAAGGTCCCTTGCTCAAAAAAAGATTTTTTCTTTTTTTTCTTTTTTCTTTTTGGTTTATTTATTTTCTGTAATTGATCAACTTTGACAATCATCAGGCTATGCTTCCCATCATCAACCTATGGCACTATGTCACGAAAAGGAATCCGAGTGTCCCCACTGCTGAGTGCCCCCCTATAAAACAGGCCTTGAGTAAGTCCACAGCTGTGCTTCCTATTGAGTTCTCAACAACCCTACACAACTATGCTCTTTTTGCTCATACTCTCTGAATTGCTTTTTTTGGTCATTCTTTGCATTCCAAGTTTCTGAGCTAATCTTGAGTTCCTCCTGGATTTGTCACCTTTGAAGCCTTGTCATATAGTTAGGGGCTATGTGCTGGCATGATTACCTGTGTTCTGTACTTAGCTCTACAAATATTTATCTCCCCTCTCTTACTGTGCCACCAAGCCTATTAGAGTTTCCTTCAAGAGGAAACACAAAGCTGTCTAGTTTGTTAATCCGGATTAAGCACTAAGTAAACACACACGGAAGAGCAGTACTTCACCAGTGGCTAAAATAACTCACCCCACAGGAAGAAAAATGCAGAATGGGGCTGCAGAACATTCACTGCCTCTGCCCTACCCCTCATCCACATCTGAAGTCAAAGGCTGAGGACTTATATCAAACAAAATTAGTTTTGTATGAAGCTTGCAATGAAGAAAATACTAAAATTAACAAAAATAACCTATCTATGCACTTGAGTTAGACAAGATGAGACAGTCTTTGACCTAACTTGCTTCAAAATAGTTCATAGACTACCGGTTGCTGTAGTTGCAAGATGTTTATTTAAAATACAGAACACGGATTAATTACATAAAATCAGCAGAGTTAAAAGAGGTATGTTATGAGGTTATCAAGGAGGCTGTTGTTGTGTTATAGAATCAAAACCAAAAAAGAGTTTTGATTCCATAAAGATAGTTTACTAAGTCCCTGCCTTCCTTCCTCATTCCAGCTCTTGATCTTCAGTTCACTGCACCCCAACTGTGTTGAGGCAGTTTTTACAATTTTATACACTATAAATCAGATAAAGAATAACTACATTCATGGAAGCTGATGCCATATTATTGACAGGGAGTTGGTAAGGGGGGGAAGTCTAAACTGAAGACATTAGGATAGCTATCTCAGAGTTGGTCAGTACAAACCATTGCATCTCATGTTGTCTAACACTGTCAATCAGACAAGGTAAAAAGAAACTGTAGGTATCAGTCAAACCATGAACATCCCTGGGCTCCAAACCGTGAACCTTACTAGTGAGATATGTAAAGAAAGCAACATGTGGGCAGGATCTTACATTGCTTTTTGTCTCTGCTCAACTCAAAATAATCTGCAGATTAAGTAAATTATCATTCTTAGCACATATTAACTGCATAATGGCTTCTCCATATAATGAAAACTCTGAAAAGTTTATAAATCAATATTTACTTCATTTATGTACATCACATCTGTGGGCATATTAATACAAGTAAAATAAACTGAAAGTTTATGACTGCAGATGGTTGTAAGAATGTTTTCTTTCTGTGACAGAAGAGAACAACAGTTTTGGTTTGTTCTAGATTTTTAAATTATTTTTATTTTTTTGCCAAGATATTGATATGAATATTTATGTTTTGTTAAGTCTCATTCTGAATGCTCCTCAAAGTTTAGGAAAGCAGGGCTGGTTGGGACTCTCTGGGCTATCAGTCACAGGATCCACTTGAAACCTTTTAACAGACATTCAATCCAGAATGGTTTGTAGGATGTGCCTTTAACCTAACTATAAAGGGTCAAAAATGCTCTGCAAATCATTGTGGGGAGAGATACCTGAGGCCCACAAAAAGACCAAGAGCTACAAAAGCTGTCATGCTACAGAAAACCAGGAGATCAAAGGCATTGTCAGGTCCCAAGGCCCTGACATAAAGAGTTTTTCAGATGAAATTTCCAGATGCTCCAAGGAAACAAACCATTCCCCAGACTCCAGTGCAAGGGAAAACCCCAAGTGGTCCTTGCCAAAGATGATGTGAGAGAAACAGCATTGACTGTAAAAAGCAGTTATTGTGTGGAGACAGACCTATGGGGAATTTTGTACCAGCAAGGCTACTACACATTACAATATTGTTTCACATGTAGCTGAAATCAGAAATGCCCCAAAGTTACTGCTGACTACTGTCTGCAGCTGTGTAAAGTTACTAATTGCACTCCATTTCCCATGAAGCAGCAATCTACATCCTGCCAGTTAAAGAGTGGCTATCAAACCAGTTTCAAATTCACATCAATAAGATTTTTAAACAAGACCAGCTTTTTTAACATCACTTCTTATAGTTGAGCAAGCACATAAAAATCATCCTCTTTTCTAAACATTTCATGTGACATCTTCCCTACCTTTGCCAAAGAAGTTATTTTTTCCCTTCTCCTACTCTCGCATCAGCCTTCTACTTCTGCTTTGCTGCATCATCCACTCTCACTGTAACTGAGGAAATAGTATTTTTGTCACTGACACTAATTGATTGCCATACGCTGCATTCATATTTAATTCCATAGCCCTATTATGACAAGTACCGCTCTCCAATTTTATCCCAAGACCATTTGAAATCTTAGACCATTTAGTCTGGCACATAACCTGTCAAATCTTTTGCACCCTGACCTGTGTAAGACTGTTGCAAAGGAACACAGCACTAGTGATGTTTGTTTCCCAGACCAGTTTGTTGCATTTCTCTGACCACCTTCGATTTCAGTGTGCACAACCAAACTGAAAAGTCCACATTCAGGCCCTTGCATTCAGTATGGATGTGCTCTTATTGCTCATCTATAGGGTTATTTCACAGCATTAGACACCAAACTACTTAATGCTAACTCCATAAACATCAGAATTACTTTAGTCAGGCTTTGAAAGCACTGATATGATGTGTTAACAATATCCACCCTACTTCTGGAAAACTGTAGGCTTTTTTTATTATTTTCTTTTATTATTTTTTATTTTTTGCTCTCAGCAACACACGTTCTATAAGCTGGATGTGCTCCACAAACACTACTCAACCATGGTGAGCTGAGCTTGGCTGGCAGGTCAGCTGTCAGCAGGACAGAGGGATAAAATAAGCTGTGGGTTGAGATAAAGACAAGGAAATCACTTACCAGTTACTGTCTCAGGCAAAACAGACTCGACATGACCAAAACTAATGTATGTCCAGCTGAAATAGAGCTGGATAGTGAGAAATAAGAGCAAATTATAAAATAATTACAAATTCTACATATATTACACATCTCTAGAAAGCATATAAAATATGAGATGTGGAGAAAATATAAACAGAACACGCACAATTGAATGAAGCACTCAGTAACTCAGCGTCTCCTGTACAGGACTGAGATCATAGAATCAAGGAATGGTTTGGGTTGGAAGGGACCTCAAAGACCATGGGGTTCCAACCCCCTGTCATGGGCAGAGATGCCACCCACTAGAACAGGTTGCTCAGGGCCTCATCTAACCTCGTCCTGAACACCTCCAGGGATGGGGGCATCCACAGCCTCTCTGGGCAGCCTGTTCCAGTGAATGTTGCTTCCATCCAAGTCCTGTGTAGTCACAGGATAATCAGAAAAGCCACAGAGCAGATATTCAAAGGTTACCTTACCATAGAGATCTCTTCAAAGACCTGCACGTAGGACCTTCTTGTTGTGTGCTTTGTGAGACCATGCCAGTAAAGCCTTGGTAATGTCCAGAAATCCCGCGGGGACACGAAGAGCCTGCTGTGGCAGGCAAACCAGTGCTTAGCTGGTGACAGTGACTTCTCTTCAGGTTAACTTAATTTCCCTCCTGTCCATGTGCTCTTGGGGCAGTTCCTCTTCACAGGAGAAAGCACCAAGCCACCAGCTGTGACAGGTGGGGAAAAAGTCATACATTTGGGTGATATTGTCCCTTCCTGCTCACACTACTCTTTACATGCTTAAGAGCCACCATAGCTTTTAACTTGTAATTAACTGTCGCTGATTATGACAGTTATTGATTTCTGTCTTACATCAGAAGATCAATTTTAATCCCCAGATTTACCACCACTGTTAGCATCCAATGTGCCCGGTTCTCAGTTCAGCCAACGACAGAGCTCTTGCTTTACTCCAAACGCGTTCAATCCTTGAAAATAAGCACACACATACGGCATAGAAAGGTTAGCTGCTTTCTGTGTTCCCAAGCAGCTTTTAAGTAGTGTCACTGGGCACTTGTTCTGTACCAGGGTGTATGTGACACAAGACCCTGTGATTTATTAATAACTAGCTGCTGCTTGCTTAACTTTTTTTTTCCCCTAAATTGTATTACCAGTGATATAGCGTATGCAATAATTAAAGAATTACTTGTTCTAATATGATTTTATGCTTAAATGAGCAGACATTATATATAACAGTGTTCTGTGTTTTGCTGATATGTGGACAAATAAATCTAGAAGAAAAAAAACATCTTAAAAACAACAAGACATAATTAGTACCATCTGTATGGAACTTGTAGCCTCATAAAGGGTTTTATTGAAATAGAATAGTAATGAAATGTTATTCAAAGGGGTTGATTTTTTGCAGACTGATTCAGCTGGCCATTGACCCCAGTGAGTGTTGCTCCACAGACATCAGTGGAAAGATTTTTGCTGTATTTTAAAATGTAAGAAATTATGATTTCAAGAACCTGCTAAAGTTTTTATTTGAAGTGAATGCCAGCTTTTCTATTGATTGCATAGAATGCCTTTAAAACAGAAATCAAATTTAAAGGGATTATAATACACATTTCAGGGTTTGTTAAGAAAATTTCACAAACAGGATTAGTGATACAGACAGCTTGTATTCAGTTTTCTATTTTGTTAAATTAAATTAGATTGGTGCTTAGAATGAATTCTGGAAAGGTTTCATATGTTTTCTAAACTGGTTCTTCCAGATGTATTTTATAAATACTTAAAGCCACTTGGTTTAAAAAAAACACTGTAAGAAAATCAGATTGGTGTTTATCATCTTTAAATATAATTAACTTCCTCCAAAAGGAAAGATAGAAAGTGTCATGGAAAATTTTATTTCATAGCTAATGACACGGTACGTGTCAAATTAGTTGCAGTCTAGGTAACCCTTCCTTTTCTTATATCCATTTCATTCTAAACAATCATTCTGAAGTTACTACATTCCTAGATCATATAAACAGAAAGAGAAATCTAAAAGCACATTTCTTTGTTCCTAACCAAATTAATCACAAAAAAAAAAAAAAATGTGCCGTGTTCTCCCAAAATATCACCCTGAGTTAAGTTCTAAATAAAAACTTCCTTATATATGCTTTTCACAGGTTATTCTATCTACCTTGCCTGTTCAGTTTGCAGCCATTTCTTAACCTCCCTGGCTATGATGCTAAGGAATAACTTTCCGTGCTGTATCACCTTGGTTATATTATAATAACTACAAATTAACCTGCCATACCAGGAAAGCCACATGTTCCAGTTCAGCAAAACTACCTTGTCTTTACTCTTACCTTTTAATCAACAAACAGGATGAGTTCAACCTTCAGTGCTAACAAAAAAAAACACCAATCCACAATGCAATTCACTTGTATCAAGCAATATTAAGTTTAAATTTTTCCTTTCTGCAAATCTACAACTTCTTGGCAGGGTCACTGAGTTGATTACTGTACTCAGTGCAACACATGTAACAGGTGGCAGTTTTATAGTTGGTTTTGTTTTCAGTAACCTCATTCCAATATTAAATGAAATGCCCATGTTGTTTCCTAGAGCAGGTGATACAACCGTGTGTGACATTATAAGTTTCTGCTGGATTACGGGTCTATTTTTTCTTCCTGTGTGTGAGGGGTGAGGCGTGGGATAATTTTGCTGCTTGCTTCAATCAGCATGAAGCACTTACTCCACATCATCAAGCAATGGGTCCTGGATAAGAATAAAAACAGATATTTTTGAACATGTTCGGCATCATTGTTTTACCATCAAACAGAAGGATTACATGCTTCTCTAAATCTCTCTCTCTTTTTTTTTTTTTTTTTGTAGAATGCTAATATTTTTCAGCCTTCACATGCAAATGGAGGTGATGCCATTGAAAAGGCAGGCATGTGAGTGCAGCAAGAAAGACAAATTGTCTTTACTTTAAAAAAAGAAAAATAGACCTAAGGCATAAAATGTGTAAAATCAAAGTTATTCAAGGCAAAATTTTTGAAGATTGGAACCATAATTGTTGACATACTTCAAGCAATATTTTAAAATCATAATACAGTACTCTTTAAAACTTAGGCACAATAATATATCTTAAACATGAAAGGCGTAGAAATGGCTATATACACAGTGACATGGGTATCTACATATTTCTAAGCCTTGGTTTTACCAGCATAATTGTTTGTGTGCTGCAGGTCAACCTTTTGTAGAGCTCAGGATGAGTCCTAGGCTTTCGAGAGAATAGATAACAAAGGGAAAGAGCATCACTGTCCCTGCAGAATAACTGGGCAGGTCTTTAAGGCACACAGAGGAAACAGGGGATATGTCCCCACACAGGGGATGTGTTTCTCCAATACAAAACCCAGCTCCAGGCATTAGGGATTGGAACTGAGCAGGACTCCTTCCTGGCTCGTTAGGCTTACTGCAAGATCACATCAGATAATTGCTTCTATAGACTGAGCTACTCACCCAGCAACGTAATTATTCGTTTTGCTCTCCTTTTTCTGATTAGAAGGTTGTTCTGGGATCCCAGTGCCCTAGGGTACAGAAAGCTTACTCTGACGTCTAGCTTTAATGTAGCCATAACCAATGTTAAACCTTTTGTTCTTTCACCAGCCCAAGTTTTCAGTTTAAAAGGCTCTTTCCTCACCCTGCATCCATATCACTTCTCAAGCTAATGAGGTCTAACTGCACATTATTACATCTTTGGTCATGTTTGACAGAGCTCCTAAGATTCATTTACCTTTTTTAGCCTTGTATCTCATTAGTGACTCACAGTCATCATGCAATACCACTTGTGCACTTGAACTCCGCTCCTCCTTCTCCATCCCTTCTAAATTCCACCTGAAATTATTTTTACTCCCCAAATGAACGACCTTGAATTGCTTCCTACTGAACTTCTTCCTGTTTCACAGAATCACAGCATGGTTTGGGTTGGAAGGGCCCTTAAAGCCCCCCTCCATGGACTGGGCCCCCTGCCCCCAGCCCAGGCTTCTAGGCCCACAGCCTTCTCCTCTCCAGGCCGAACACACCCAGCTCCCTCAGCCTGGCTCCATAGCAGAGGTTCTCCAGCCCTTTGATCATCTTCTTGGCCCTCCTCTGGACTCATTCTAATACTTCCACATCTGTCTTGTGCTGGGGCCCCAGAGCTGAATGCAGGCTCCAGGTGGGGTCTCACATGAGTGGAACAGAGGGGGACAGTCCCCTCCCTCACGCTGCTGCCCACGCTGCTGTTGGTGCAGCCCAGGGTATGGGTGGCTTTCTGGGCTGCAAGCACATGTTGCTGGCTCTTGTCGAGCTTCTCACGCACCAACTCCCCCAGGTCCTTCTCCTCAGGGCTGCTCTCAGTCCATTCTCCGCCCAGCCTGGATTTGGGCTTGGGATTGCCCCATCCCAGGTGCAGGACCTTGCACTTGGCTTTGTTGAGCCTCACAAGACTTACACAGGCCCAACTCTGGAGCCTGCCCAGGTCCCTCTGGATGGCATCCCTTCCCTTCTCTGTGGTGTGTCAACCACACCACAGAGCTCAGCGTCATCGACAAACTTGCTGAGGGTGCACTCGGTCCCACTGTGTCCACCAATTCCTTCAAGACCCACAGGTGTATCTCTTCAGGTCCCATGGACTTGTGAACCTTCAGGTTCCTTAGATGGTCTCAAACCTGATCTTCTCCTACAGTGTGTTTTTCTTCATTCTCCCTGGTCCTTCCTTTGCCATCTGGAGCCCAGGCTATGTGGCTGGAGTTCTTGCTGGTGAAGGCTGAGGCAAAAAAGTCATTGAGTACTTCAGCCTTGTCCATATTCCAGGTGACCAGATCTCGCATTTCCTTCCAGGGAGGGCCCACAATTTTGCCATTCTTCCTATTTTTACAGATGTACCTACAGAAGCCTTTCTTGTTGCCTTTTATGTCCCTGGCCAAAAGTAATTCTAAAAGGGCTTTGTCTTTCCTAATCTGATTCCTGTTTGTACTTGTTTCCACTCTCTGTAGGCCTCCTTTTTCTGTTTGAGTTTGGCCAGGAGCTCCTTGTTCATCCATGTAGGCCTCTTGCTGTTATTGCCTTCTTTCCTCTCTGTTGGGATGCATCACTTCTCAGCACCTGAGGAGGTGATCCTTGAATATCAAGTGGCTTTTTTGGGCCCCTCTTCCCTCTAGGGCTTTGCCCCATGGTACTCTACCAAGCAGATTCATTAAAGTATGAGAAAAGACTGGTCAACCAGAAGTTGAATTCTGTTGAATTGTCTCAGTTTGTGCTTACCTCCGAGTTTCTAAGTCCTACCCTCAAGCTTACCCCAAGTGAGCATTGTTAAGATGTGACAGTTTCGGTTTTGTACATTCACACACCACCGTTGTAATCTTTGATGTCTCTGGACCATTCCTCAAAACAACAACAAAACAAAACAAAACAAACAAACAAAAAAACTATTCTGGTGATCTAAGTCAAATATCATTGTAATTCCTGGCAGATCAGAAATGTTTTTTATTGACATTTGAACATGGCAGAACAATGTGAGAAATTTTAAACCTGACAGAAGCTTTTGGAAGAATGGTATCAGCAATGAAAAAATACTTGTTCAAAGTTGAAGTTCCACCCCTGCCTTAATTACAACACTCTTATTGTAACGCCACAGTTGGCTGAGTACTGTCGCACAGCTGTGTTTCAATTCTTGGGAGCTGCAATACTAGACTCCAACCGTTACACAGGGCAGTTTTACACCTGAAGCACCACAGAGGTTATATGACTTCTGTTGTGCATTTTGTACTTGATCAAAAATTCAAAGGTGGTCTTTTCACCTTCTCTGGGAAAATGCTGATCACATTAGGAGTTGGAATATCCTTGCACAAATAAAGTCTATAAATGAAAGTGCTAATAGTAAAGGTGATTGCTTATTGAGTCGTCTTTTTTCTTTTTTTTTTTTTTTTAAGCCACTGCCAGGATGCATTTGGTTCATAACCAGTGACAGTAAAGAACATAAATGCCAACAGAAATGTCCATTTTTAGCTGTGAAAAATATGGAGTTAGATCACTTAGGGATTTGAAAACAGCATTTCTTCCTTGGCTGTTGTGTTTGGACAGAAAACAATGTACCCTTGCCAAGTTCATTACAAAAGCCACGTTGTACTAGTCTTATGATTGACATCACTGATGGATTCAATCCATCAATGCCAAACAATTTTGTGATTTGAAGTTACTTGGTTAACTCCTGATCACTTCTCTGCTTGATTTGCTCTGCAATATGAAGTATCATTATTCCAGGGTCATGTAAGAAGAATGATGTTTCTTAAAACATAAGATACCAGCATTTTCTACAGAAGTAGCTGGATGTATTCCTAATGAGATTCATGACCATAATATCTAGTTATTTATTACTGATTAAAAAAAAAAAAAAGCAAAACCAATACATTAAAATAATATGAAATCATAATATACATTCCCAGGTAACAACAATTGCTTTTTGTCTTTAGAGTATGTATAAAATATCTCTAAATCTTTAAATAAAATCTTTATTAATATTTAGAGATCTTTAAAATTATAAGTAAAACAGCATTTATCTTTTAAATTATACTTCTTTCTCATTTCTGATGCATATACGAGTTCGTTTGCAAAATGAATGTCTGTCACAAACAAGATAAATACTAAGCAGACTTGGAACTACCCAAAGAGAGCCTGTATTGCTAAAGAAAAAAAAATCTATTCAATTGGCAAGTTAGACTTTCTAAAGAAACTGGAATATCGAGCTGTCTGGCTAGCAGAAAGGAAGATGGATGACTCTTCTTGAATTAGGTGCTTGAAACTTAGTTCTGCTCAAAAGAGAATATAATCAATTTGGGAAGGAGTTGAGTCTAACACTGGGAATGCTTTATTGTAAATAGTAGATTGCATTTAAACTTTACTCAAGTGTTTTAAAGGTATTATTTTAGCTTAACCTTCAAAATGAATAACAGTTTATTTGTGCAGTTATTCACTGAAATGGGTTGAGATATCCAGTTTAGGAAATAGTCTACCCTGTCCTTTATACCCTACGTTTTATATTTATTATGAGCTCATCTTATTATTAGTTTCATTTGTTCTCCTTAGGTTCATAGACAGCAGATTTATTACCTTGCACTAGTACCTAAAGGGTATATAAGTAAACATGAGTTCATACTGTCCACACCAGGTCAGAAGCTACAAGTGGACTCTCCCAAGCAAGCACTTGGTTTATCTTCTGACCTTACTCTCTTCCTTATACAACCTAGAAGTAAGTGCAAGCATCTTTAAAGGTCATACTCTGGGAGAAAGTACTACATACTATAACAGGGTAATTAATTCTAACTCTCCAGGTGACGTCTCCTGAATGCTCAGAACCACTTTCACTCTTTGTAAATTAAATTAATTAAAATCTGGCAGTAAGCCTTTCCAGCAAGAAACCTGCATCCAGGAAATGACAGATATAAGGAGAGGTTTCCACAATAAAGTTGTAAGTAGCCCATCACACAGTACAGATATGTGTAACTATTTTTTCTTCTTAAACTAAGGTCTTAACATTGGTAGAGCACATGACACACGAATCAAATACTTTTGTTACTCTTACAGTGTTCTCTGGAAGAACTCACTTTTTTACTGCACGCATACAATCTGAAGAATTCTATGCAGTTTATATCTAATATTCTACAAGTCTACGCTGGATTTGTTGTCATCATTTGTTGGAAATAAATGTGGATAGTTGTTCTTACCAGAAATACAGACTCTTTCATTTCGAATCAGGCATCCATGCATCTCCCTGCTTCAAAAAAACCTTGTGCCTCAGTTCTTTGTCTCAGAAACAGGTATCTAGATTAGAAGCACCAAGTTTATTACGGATACTGTTACAATGCTGTGAAACAAATACTTAAGTTGCTAAAAAGTAGAATTGTTTTTTAAATTTCCCATGTTTAAGTATCTCTATACTTAGTACAAGGCATAACTAAATTAAATTATTTTAAATACATTTATGTTTCATACTTATAAAACTAGCATTGCTGTTGAACAAACACATACATGACTAAGGAATATAAATCATCTGGGAGAAAAATGAAGAGAGAAGTTAAGCCAGACAAGTTTTCAAGGACTGTTTTTGTTCACTAAATGCACTAATATACTTCGTTAAATAATGCAGTGCTGATTTATGAATTTCTGTAATAGTAAAATATCTGAATGTCTAGGACTTTGAAAAGTTAAAGCACTATTTTTTATTTAAAATATAATCAATTTGCACTGAAATGCTATGCAAAAATAATGCTTTAATTTAGCTGTAGACATTTAGCTATAGATTCATTAGAACTCAAGTGAAGGAGACAAAAATAAACAAATATCCAAGTCTGGGATATGCTTCTCATGAAATGTATATTCACGGATGAAGCAGATCCATACCCCTCGAGGCCAAGACTTCCACCCTGTGATCTGCAAGGGATCTGCTCCCTTTGTCTTTACCTATGGAGACCAAAGGCCCAAGGAAGGTCTCCAGTACTTTATTGCCCTTTATTTTCACTTAATCTACGTCCTACTGTAAAATACTATTGTGAATTTGACGGTATTGTCAGTAACAGGTGATATTACTGTGACTATTTTAAAGGAACACAAGGAAGAAAAAATTAATAATAAAGAACTGTAGGAATTACCCCTCATAATACCAAATAATAATGTAATATACTTTCTTATGATATCTACACTACTAACCTTAGAATTTCAATTTGAGCCTGTATACTGTACTAAGTAGCCTTGTTTTAATTTCTGCCTTTAATAATTCCATTCATTTTACACATTATTTACCCTAGTCATAAGTTAAGTTAAGCATTATGCAGTACCTTCATTTCCATGGTGATTTTCATGTAACTTGCCAAAAACATGGTGAGTGACTATGGACTGAGACAACATTTCAAGGTTTCAGCAAACTATTTATTTTTGCATATCATGGCAGCAGCCAACTTTGCAAATGCAGTGCCTTGCCTTGTGTTTCATATCTGGAAATAGCTGAGGATGAGCTCTCTTACAAATTACTGCCTTACTGCAGTGGCCTGCAGACTATACATGAGGCACAGAACTTAAAACCACTTAAAATGTACTGGAGCCTATTGATATATACAGAACTGATGCAGTTTTTTAAGGTACGGTGCTGTGAAACAAAGATTACTGAATACACTTCTTATTATTCCATCTTCACTTAATTGCGTGTTGTTTTTTTTTTTCTAAAAAAAAAATAACCCACAGAACCTCAAGACATTCAGCAGGGTAAATAATAAGAGTACAGGTAGAAACGACTTGTACTGAAAAATTAACAGTTTATTTCTTTTTTTTTTTTCCTCCCCTTCAATGTAAACCTTTAAAATCTCACAGAATGTTCTCTCTGCCTCTTTGAACACGTTCTCCTAACTTTTATTTAATCATGCAGCCACCAACTAAGTTGTTCAGGTGGAGCTGCAGAAGGACACATGAGGGACTACTTTCCCAATATTACCCTGCATGAACTGGTAGGCAGGAGGAAAATGGAGAATAGGAATGACAGGAATCGCTCTGCTACACGTTTCCCAGCTAGCCTGAATTGCTGGTGGGCATAAAAGCTCCCTATCTCTGTAGGGCATTACAATCTGTAGGGCGCTGCACAGAATTGCCACAGTCCCAGGCAGGATCGCCTGTCTTTTAATAGTTTGCAGGTGACAGCATTTGGAAGGCCAAGTGTTTAAACCCCACCCCCACCCCCTTTATTTTTTCACCTTTTTTTGTTGTTTTTGTTAAAATTGTCAAATATTGGAGAGAGCTGAGCACAATAAAAACCAATGACAAAAGTATGTGGTCTTCTTAGAGAACTCCTGGGAGATGGATGGAGTGCCAGGATGCCAGGAGGCTGAAAACAGGCACACACAAAACCAATAATCACTCTAAAAATGGAAAGTTGCACGAACACGTGCACACGGGAGTTCATTATCAAGGGTTCCCTTTAAAAGTGGACAGGTGACTCCAGCAGAGCTCTGCAGGTCCTTCCATGGCCAGCACTATTCAGTACTTATTAACTTGGAGGTTAGGAAGCTGGATGACAACTTTTAGCAAACAGACAGCAGGAAAGCAGAATTACAGAGCTCAGTGGATAGGCAGCTGTTCCTGACTTCACCAGCTCAGGCTGAGGAATAATTAGTCAGGGTGCTGTTCTCAAGAACTAATGCAGGTCGCAAAACGAGCAAGATTCAGCAGTGCCCTACTGAAGCAGAAAAGCCCCGTACTGATATACACAAACAGGAGCACGGACTGCTGTACACGTGTAATTATGTTCTGTTCCACTCAGCAAGGAGATCTCTGCTGGAGCCTTCGAGAAAGATGTAAAGTAACCAAAGCCTAGAAAATGTGACAGGCAAGAAAAGATGGAAAGAAACGGGACTCCTAAGCTACGAACGTTATTGCTGGTTGCAATATAGTACTCTAACATGTAATGTATGCTTTCTGAAACATATTTTGGAAACAGTCATAAAAAATATCATGTTAAAAGTTAAAATAAAGCATAAAAAAATGTATGGAAAATGAGACTGTGTGAAAGCAGTTTCTGGTGAGTGATTAGAATTTTACTGATATGAAAAAACTGTAATATCCAAAAATTTGGATCCAGACTAACTACAGCTGATTTAGGTTTTGATTAGGTTTTAGGTTTAGGCTTTCCTATTGTTTAGGTTTTGTTGTTTAGGTTTTATTGTTTTGTTTTCCTATTGTTTAAGCTTTCTGCTTTTGAGACTGTCATTTTGATTTTTAAAATATTTTCTAATGCTATGTCATTTTTTCTGGTTTTCCTGAACAGTGGAGCTTCTTCTACCTTACTCCTAAAAATCATAAACTCTATTGAGATTTATTCTCAATATTGAATATTCTCAACAATGCTTTGTTGGGGGGGAGGTTAGGTAGAATTAAACAGAAGAGGATTAACTGACTGCAGTGAGCACACAGCATTCACCATTCATACAGCAACTGTAGGATCCTTCCCCTGTGCATAACTGACGGTGTTAGTAAGATGCTGATACCAGGGCTGCAGAATCTCTTTTCATCTCAATGACTACGTCAGGTATTATTTGTGGAAAAGGACCTCTGGACAGCAATGCCATTACATCTCTGACTTGCTTTGAGTGCTGGTGAGATGGAGCTATCCATCACGGGTGCATCGCACCGTCTGAAGGTAGCGCTGAAACTGTTACTACACACACTACGTGCTTAGGTCTTGCCTCGAAAGGATCAAGGTGAGAACAACTCACCGAGGAGAATTCTCTGAAAGTTTCAGAGGCAAAAAAAAAGCCTTTCTCACATCTTTTTTAAAACTGCATGGATAGTGCTAGAGGTAATTATGTAATATCTGTAATCCATTCTTTAAAGATGACAGTCTGAACCTGGGTGACTGCAGAGCCCATTCACACCAGTACTCTCAGAGACAAAAAGTCGGGCCCTTTACATATTTAATATGACTATTTCAAGTGAGCCACACAGCGAGCGTGGGCTGATTGGAGTGGAGATGGAGGTGATAGCATTCATCATTACCAAAGTGTAACAGTGGGGTGAGTGGGGAAAGAGAAGTGGGAAGTCGAAACAAGATGTGAAAATCCTGCTGGGGTTGTATGGCAGTGACATTAGTGTATTAAAAAAAAATACCTAAAATGAGTTATGAAACTAATTAAGGAAATATAAAAGCCATGGATAAAAAGTTCCTTGTTAAGTATAATTGATAGTACAAATCTAATTTGAAAGGTTAACAAGCTCTTGAAAATTGTTGAATCAAGTACAGACTGATGTTTTTAATATAATTATATACAGCTAGCAGATGGTATAGTCCTTTTTATTATATCGCCAGCTATTAGACTTTCATTTTTAAAGCAAATACTGAATTATACTAAAGATATGTTGAGCTTATTTTAAAAGATCAATCAGTTTTCTAAGTTCTGTGCATGCTGATCAAATACATACTATCTGCTACCTAGTCTGAAAAACAGGATTTAGATAAGAAATTTGGAGTATTCCACTATCCCTTTCCAAAACAACTGTATTTTAAATCTTAATTCAAAGCTTGATGGTCTTAATGAATGAGAGTGTATTAGATATGTGAATACCCTTACAAAACAACTGAGAATTAGACGTAGTTTAAGAAAATAAAGCAGCAGGAAAAAAGCTATCCTTAATTTAAAATTTATAGTTCCAAAAAGATGTTGAAAGTTTAAATTTACTAAGTGGAATGAATGAGGGGAGACAAACTGAAAGCCAAAAAAAAAAATAATAATTGCTATGTATGCACACAGCTGAAGTTCTCTCATCCCTTAGTCAGCATCAGAAGGCCAGTTGTTGCCACCAGCTGGCTTACAATTCCTCCATCACCCACTTGTCACATCTTGAAGCAAAGACTTTGACTTCCCTTAGTGCTCTGTTGGGCAGAAGAAGAGCTCCACATGAGTGAGCTCTGACAAAGCCAAGCTTCTTCTCCTCCTCCTCCTCCATGACTGTTCCTAAACCCACCTGTTATTCGGCATTCACAACACAAAAATCTCACAGGATAACAGTTAAGCAGTTTGACTATTGCCTGTTACACTGACCAGGTTTCTCATTACACACTCCAGTCTGCCTCTCTGTACCTGATTGTTACTTCATAATGATCTGATGCTCTGTAGGATAAATAGCAGTATTTAATTCAGTGGTTTTAAAACAGAATCTTTGTCTAAGACTCAGACTTCTGACTCCTACTATGCTATTTCTAGTACTGAAAAACAGTCTACAGTCTGTTGTGATATATCAAACAAAAATTATAGAGAGTTTAGGACTCACAGATAGAGGATTACAATAGCAGCATCTTTTTTCCATCATGGACAATGAAATTTACTAAAAAGAGGGGCACTCCAATTCATTCCCAAAGGTACCAGACAGAATGAATTTAGTTTGAACTGAACACGGAATTTATAACATGTAATGTCCAATCCAAGTTCTTACTAAGTTACAAAGTAGGACGTGAATTGCATCCTCTGTATTGATGCTCCTCTCACCTAAATGTAGCCATCTAAAAGACTAGCATCTACAGTGTGAGATTCCTGAATAATCACATGGGCTACGCACCAGATACCTGCAGTGCCCATTAGGAGGTGTCTCTTTGCCTTCATCAGCCACAGAAGGAATCCAGAGAATATATTTAAGACAATGTAGGTGGAAGAAGGTGGATCCTATACAAACTTAAGCAGCCTTGCTGAGTTACAGCAAATGTCCATGTTCTCCATGCCTTAGGAAGAGCATCGAGGACAGCAGATAACATTTCCCCAAATGCCCTCCGAGCTGTGCTTTTATTTCACATTCTGCAGTCTAATGCTCATCCATAACAATAACCAAAAGCTCTGCTGGCATAGCATATGAAGAACCCAGAGATGGCTGTACTCGAGGCCATAAAAATAGATAGCCAGAGCCTGATGGCTCTTGAAATAATCATGCTGCATCATCGCTTCAGTTAGTATAAGAAATGAAGTATGGGAAATGCTCCTTCTGTGAGCTAAGAGTAAATAACTGATCAGGACAAGTTCAGACATCCTTCAGTTTCAACGTAATAAATTCACCAGACTTTTGACCACAGTAAAATAAATAAAATATTATACTTTCGCACTTGAAAGTTGCCTTGAAATAGTCATAAAACAACTGTCAGTTCACTTGAAGGAAACTAAAAGTCATCTAAAACTTCATGGCTCTTAACCAGCTGATTACAATCTAAAAGCTGTAACAAGAATGGATTAAATTGTACTATTTCCTACTCTCATTGTCACTGTCAAAAGACTAAATTTATGCAGGTCTTTCTGTCCTTGTTACAATCTTTGTCACAAGAATGAGGCATTGCAATTTTATAGTCCCATGTTCTCTGAAAGATAACAGTAAACAGTATTCCTGTGACCTTTTCAATGTTCTATAATTTCACTGAACAGTCACTCTTACTCTCCTTTTAATATTCTCAGCACTGATCAAAAAGTGATGAAATTGACACCAAAATAAAATACAGAATTGCGAGGTTAAAGCAGTGAGCCTGACTACCGTCTCTCCCACAGCAGACAGGGCATAAAGATTTTTGTTTCATTTCTGCTCATAGCTTTCTTGCACAGTAATGTAACACTGCACAGTGAGCTCCCACAGAAAGTACAAAACATATCCAACATCACTACCTTCCAGCCTAAGTAGGGGGGACGTTTGATTTGATTCCGTGTCCTTTAACAAATGCTCAGTGAGGCATGTGTGCTCCTGTCTGCCTGCACACGGATATGTGTAGGTACAGATCAAGATAAATCCAAAACAAACCGCTCCTTTGCGAACAGTCCTCCTGCGGGGAAGATGAAAGAGCCAACATGTGACAGATGTTCATCATGCTGCTTAGTACAGCACTGGAAGGGACATGAGCCTGCAGTAACGGGAACAGTGTAAGGCACTACGCTGCAGAGCATTCGTGGTGCTTTAATACGAACTGAAGATGGAATAACACAGTAAGCTCTCAGTGGGGAAAACAAGATGCAGCACAGTTATCCTCGCATGCTAAATTCTTGAGCAAACTCTCCATCTGATCTACCATGTGTTCCTCTGTTATCTCAAACTGGAGGCAACACGATCACAGGCAAATGATCAGCACAGACAGAATACAGAATAAGGAAGAAGAGAAAGTACTGTGCCACTAACTGTAGGATAATTTCCTGAACCCTGAAAGCTCCATCTCCATTTTCATTTCTGTCCTATGCACTATACCTGCATACACAGTGCTTTTTTAATGAGAAACATACATTAGCTATTGTAATCCGAGGAAAGGAAATGATATCATTAAGGATTTCTGGTATTTGAATTAGTTCTTTAAATCAATATTAATTTTAATGCTTTGTTGTAAATGCAAACATTTTGGGCCAGACTTTCAAGTGGTTTATGTCAGCTGCAGCTCCAAAGGCTCATCTTTAAATCTAGACTGTTGACACCTAAAGATGTGAACCTGAAGAAGGTCACCTCACAGCACTGCAGAGTCCCGCTGTGGCTGTTTCCTCATTTCTTTGCTAGTTGTCCACAACCTCTCATCACTCTTCTCTTCCTCCTCACGCCCTTCTGGGTGTACTGCATCCTTGCTGCAGCCTGAGAGACCAGAAACTTGTCCTCTCCGTCTTCACCTTACAGGAATACTCTGAACCATACAGTGGCAGAAGCACATTTCTGTTCTGTTTGCAATTCTTCTCCTGAAAATGCTGCATGTGCCAAGACTTGGGGCTTCTGGTATTTGATGCAGAGCCTGAGGTGGCACCTAAAAAGAAGTCAACAAGGAATTTTCTTGAGGGCATGCATCTTGCAATCTCATTTCTGTTGCTAGTTGCGGAGGCATAATCTGCTCCACAGCACTAAGCTGTGGGGCTGCAGCTAAGTAAAGAATAGAAACATGTCCCTCAAGGACTTGGTCCAGTGATGTATTTAAGCACATGCTTCAAAGGTTGAAAATGAAATGTTTTGCTGAGTAATCACCTGAAATGGCACAGCCTAATAAGAAGTAAACTAAGTCAGAGGGTACTGAAATACGTATCCTGTAAAACCCTACTTTATTACTTTGTGGAAGTATGATCTTTCCAACTATAAAATAGACACAGTTACAAATAGCTGAAAAATATCTACAAGTAGTTACCATGGAGGTTTACTTCTTTTTTAATCAACTATTCTCCACCTTCTCATTCCTTTGCCACGCTCAAAAATGCTGGATTTTATAAGGTGATACAAAGAAATGTAGGCGTAACGCTTTCAAATAACTACATGAAGACTAATATTAAGTATTTTTTAAATACCATCCCTTCAATATTATTCTTTTATAAAAGTTCAAGAGATGTGGTTATATATTACTGTGTGAAATGTGGCCTGACAGTGCTCACAGAAGAAAGGATCAGAGGAGTTTGGATGCAGCTGGAGGCAAAAGATGAATTCAAGATAAAATAAAGGAACATGGAAGACAGCAGACAAAAGAGAAACACCTTTTGACCAAGAAAAAGTGGAGGGAAAATACGAACCAATCGTCAGAAAAAAGGATTCAGGGAATCTTCAGTGGTCCTATGAAGAGGAACAAATACGGCCAACCAAAAGGTAGCTTCACGGTTGTTTCTGCCAAGAACCTTCCATGGTGCCCAGGCAGGAAAGAGGGCTCTGGCTGGCACGACAGACAGTCTCTCACCCCTCTGAAAGCAAAGCTGGCAGAGTCGGAAAGAAGAGCTTTAAAACTATGAATGACGTGGGTGATTTTTTTAGAATTCTTTTTATAGGAAGAAGAAACTTTGGCAATGCAAGAATATACAGAATATGAACTCCCAAAGACAAGGGAAAAGAGGGAGAAAGCATTAACACAGATCAAAGTAAAAGGGGGAAGGACAAGGAGATTACTCCAGGGTCTGTATTCATGTTACTGCATCGGGTGAGGCTGGAGGAAACTAATTTTTGTAAACCAACATAGTGCATGTCAAGAACAGAACAGAGGAACGGAAAAGAACATATAGGATATGAAAATAGGTAACAGAAAGATAACAGCTATCGTGATGGGGATGTAAGAGCAGAAACACATGTATTTTGCAGGAAAGAGTACCAGTAAAGGTGCCAGTGGGGTGTAGATTTTTAGGTATATCACTGGGCAAATTGTGAAGAAACAAATAAGAAAACAGAGCAACACTGGCTGGGAAGAGAAGCTCTCCTGGAAGACCACTATAAATCTCATGGTTCAGACAGAGATCTCCAATGTTACTGAAGAGACACGTTGCGAAACAAGAGACTAAAGCAGCAAGAGATCAGCAAGAGATCAGTGCCCTGCTGCTGTGCTACTCCTGAGTGCCTGTTGTTTTACCAAGTGGGTAATACAGCATATTGCAGACATATTGCTCCAGGACAGAAGCAACTATTGCTCTTATAAGGTGTTATTGCAAACCTGCAATGGACTCTTGCACTGTTACAGGACCAGCAGCTTCCTTTGTTACACTGGAGAAACATGTCACTAGTAACAGTAGGGTCTGGTTATTTCCTGGGTTAATGGTAGGGCCTCGTTATTTCCTTCAATAATTCACAGACGTTGATACAATGAAGTATATATTATACAACATAAACACACACGAAATACTATGCAAAATAATTACCTACAACATACAGACAGATTGAAATCTATATTAAGCCAATAATCATCAATATTAACTTAGCTAAATTTTTAGTAATTACTGTCACTACCCACCACGGAAAATATCTGATGAGATCACAAATTGCTTCTGTTCATGATCAGTAAAAGATAAACAAAACTATACTGTAAACAAAGGTATTAAATTTTCAAAAAATAAACTGAAAAGCTAAGAGAACTAGTACATGAAATGAACCAAAAGTCCTTGAGACTTAAAAAAACCAGACTGGTATTTCTATAGCACAGAAATTCCAAACCATCAAAAACATTTTTCTAAAGGAAAGGAAGAACTTCAGAAGGCCTCCAGCCCTATCTGGATGATAATCATCCCCAAAGTGATATTAGAAACAGACTAGAAGAAAAATGGGCAGCACAACACAGCTACATCTTACAAATAAAAGTATAAGTTGAGAACTGTCCTAAATCAGTCTTTTATATAGTAACAAGTGCCTTCGGTCCTAAAACAAGGAACATTAAAAAGGAGAAAATATGTTAAGATGCTATGAGGATGGATTTGAAAATGTTGTTGTCATTATTATTATTATTATTATTTAGAATTAATATATTTATTTGGTTTTCAGTAAGGAAAAAAAATGTCTAAGGAAAAACCACACTGTCTAATGAGAATAAAGGACTGAAATGGAGGTTGCCACTGTCAAAAAGAAAGACAGATCAAAGGATTTAATGTGCTTACACTGTAAGGACAAGATAGTCTCCTGTCCTGGTTCCAGTTAGGACAGAGTTAAGTCGCTCATAGTAGCTGGTAGGGTGCTATGTTTTGGATTAGGATGAGAAGAGCGCTGATAACATGCTGATGTTTTAATTGTTGCAGAGCAGTGTTTACACCAGGCCAAGGACTTTTCGGCTTCTTGCTCTGTCCTGCCAGCGAGCAGGCTGGGGGTGCAGCAGGAGCTGGGAGGGGACAGACCCAGGACAGCTGACCCAAACTGGCCAAAGGGGTATTCCATACCATCTGACGTCATGCTAAACAATATATAGGGGTGGCTGGCCGGGGTGGGGGGGCCGGCTGCTCGGGGATAGGCTGGGCATCGGTCAGCGGGTGGTGAGCAATTGCATTGTGCATCACTTGTTTTCTTACACATTATTATTGTTAATACTATTACCATTATCACTATTATTATTATTATTGTTATTATTATTTTCCTGTCTTAATAAACTGTCTTTATCTCAACTCACAGGCTTCACTTTCCCGTTTCTCTCCCCCATCCCAGAGAGGGAGGGGGGAGGGTGAGCGAACGGCTGTGTGGTGTTTAGCTGCCAGCCGGGTTAAACCACAACATCTCCATTCCAGAATATATGAAAGCAAACAGAGATAAGTGCAAGTGAAATAGGACAGGCCTCTGTCAAATGGAGGTGAGGTGCTACCTGACCAAAAAGGACCTGAAATCATACTCACACTTCTGAAAAAGGGCAAAACGCGAGCCAGGCAACAACAGATCCATTAGTTTTATCTCAATGATACTCAAGGCTCTGGAACACAATCTGCAGGAAAGCATAATTGAAAACATGGAGGTAAACAGAGCTGTGAGATGCAGCATGATAGACCAAACTGAGCAGGCAGCTGACTGTGGTAAGGCAAATCTTTTCTTGAACAAAGCTGGACTTCCATGAAGCATTCAGAAGAACACCGTGGTGAAAAAAATAGCTAAAGCAGATAAGGTCATCAGTAAATCTGGAAGACATGTAAGGAACTAGCCAGGAGGAAAGAGAGAGTAACAAAAAATGGAAAATTCAGGAATTTATTGACTAATCCCAGGAACTCTTATGAAATATGCTGGGAGCTTAGCACCTGGAAACAATAAGAAAACACAGTGCTAAGACCTTCTGTAGAATATAGCTACAAAGCTGCTTCCCAGATCTCCATCAGGACCAGACACAGGGGAAGCAGGAGGGCAACTGGAGTCTGTCCCCCAAGACAACATGAAAAAAAGACTAAAAGAACTCATTTAGCACAATGAAATGCCAGCTGCAAAGAAATACAGCTGCGAAATACAGTGGAAAGGTGAAAGAAGTTCAAGCACACTGCTGTCAAAGGACAGGTGGGTTTAACCTGTCACAAAACGAGGCTTGTGGCTGACAGGTAAGCCCCTCCGGACTTATGTTTTCTTTTCATAAGCACTTAACAATAATTTCATCCAAAATGCCTCTCTTAATCTTGCATATACTGAAATTTGTCTTGCACTGAAGACATTATGTGTGAATTTGGTAACCAGAGCAGATTTCTTACAGTATAGGTTGGGGAGTGGCGGGGTTCTTTCATTTCTATCATCAGAGGGAGAAAAAAAGTCCTCTCAGCTGATAATTTCAGTAAGAGTCATATGCACATAGGTCAGAAAAAAATTCAGATCAATCAGAAAAAATTCAGGTCAGAAGGGACCTCAGGTTTCCAGTCCACCCTCCTGCCCATGACAATATCAGCTACATGAGATTAAACCTTGTTACTGAGGGCTTTGTCCACTCTGGTCTTAGAGAACTCTCGAGGATGAAGGCTGTACCATCTCTCTTTTGGCACCACGTCCCACTGATTAGAAGATCTCACTGGGATAAATTTTTTATTTCTATCCAGCTGAAACAAGAGCCTGTGAAAGTGAAGTTAGCAAAAAAGAATTACAAGTAGTAACACAACTGCTTTGCCCAGACCTTTCTGTTTTATAAAATATCAATTTAAATATGAAGTAGATCTAAAAGCGTTGAGTAGAAGAGTTAAGGTAAAACACTCTACACCTACAGCCCTGCTGCTAGTCACCACTTTCAAACCTAAGTGCAGACTAGGAAAAGGATCAGAGCTTTAGCAGCCAGTTCTACATACATGCTAAACTACACAAGCCAGCAACCAAAGCTAGGTGTATCCTTTGAAAAAAGAAAGCAGACCAGCAGTCCCAACCTGCACACACCCCACAGCACAGAGCACGCAAGGAGAGCTCCTCTGGCCTCACCCCGGGGGGTCAGTCAGTAGGGACTGCACGGCAGCACTGCTGTCTTTCTGGAGAGCAGACCTTGCTTCTATTGGGATCACAATTCCCTGCTCTGTTCTTACGAACACAACAGAAGGAACATTTGTGATTCATCCACAGTGCACACAAAGCACAACAAGCAGCCCTGGAGTGCTTACTGCAATTTTCTTCTGCGTTTGTGATAAACCATGCCATGGTGGAAGGGAAGGAACAGACACCACGTGCCTCGAGACAGCGAGACAATGATCTGACACACTGAGCAGAGCGCCTCACTTTATTAGATCCTTGACACCTGTTTAGGAATTGGTCAAACATAAACTCACTCATTTAATTCCTCTGCACACCCTTCATCCCACATGCCTTCCAGAAGTCTCAAGGACAATCCCTGTTTCAAGATGCTTAAAAATCTGAAAGCAACAGAGAATGAGATATCAGTTAAGGGAAGGAGAACAGAGGCAGGATGTAAGTTAATTCAATTCACTGTAGACAGCATGACAGAAATGGGTCTTTAAGATGGACATCTATGTGCACAGTCCTTGGAGAAAAGTTCGAGGAGGTTATACCATGCTTGAGAGCCAGCAGAGAGGCTGAATGAACAAAGTGACATTACCTTTCCCTTGTGGATTTCCTGAAGAACAAATTTAATCTGGCCCAGAATAAGAATCTTTTTAAATATATATATATAGATTTAAGCAAACAGGATAGCAGAGATTTTTTTTTTCTTGGCCTGGAAATGCGTACTGAAAAAGAAACCATTTAGTACCTGCTCTTTATAGAATATGAAGCTCAATAGGGCAGGCCATTTTTGTGGGTGCATACCAGTGTTCACAGGCTCATGTAAATGTTCATAAGGAAGTTAACAGGACTGTACCTCCAAGAAGAAATACGTTGTATTTGAATCATCTGCATATTTGTTGACACTTCAAATAACTTTAGGTTTTTATAAACTAGTTCTAATCACTGCTAACAAGATGTAAAACATACTTAAAATCCTTATAAATATTAATCTTTAAAAAGACTAAACATTTATTTAGCTCAATTTCCCAGCTACCTATAGTTTTTCTAGATGGATTTCCTGAAGGAAAATAAATGTCACGGAAGATTCTCTTTCCAGAGTATCTTTTTCTTACAGAATTGCTTCATTTCCATTAAAACACAGGATGTTGACCTGAATTAATCTGAAGGCAATCACTTCTGTTTGTGGCATATATATTACATAAACATACCATTACAGCAAGACATACTTCAACAAGATGAAATTAAGTTTAACTTACAAGCATCACTATTAGAATTACTGTTCACTCCTTTAGCATCAGTATAATACTCCCACAGAAACAGGTCAATGTATTTTAGCTTTAATGGAGCCCCCTTAGATATTCTTTGATCCTAAAATGGATCAAACATTTCTCAGATGAGTACTGAAGTTGCTACATTTTTTATTGTATTCTCTTATTTTCGTGTTCATCTTACTGGTGCTTTAAAGGAGCCACTGCTTCTGTTTATCCTCAATTTAGCTTTTTGTTTGTTCGTTTAATTACCTCATCTGAAATTCTGTTTTGTAAATCAATTTCTTCTTTCAAGTGCTGATGAAAAACAAACACTCAAACAAGGATAAACACAACAACAGAAGTTTCCCATCGTGATGCCCAGAAGCTGTACCTCCTTTTTCTCTGACTGAATTTTGATGTTTTCAGGTACTGAAAGCATCACTAGTTTTAACAGATGCGGATTTTGTCTTGGTTTAGCATGTTTTATCAGAGTCTGCTCTACGATGAAGAGTGCATGGAGATGTGGTGATCCTCTAAAGGAATGGTATCTCCAAAGACCAGACCGTACCTTCCAGTCATAGTGACTATAGCATAGGGACTACCAAGAGCCTTGAGGCTTCTGACAAGCACAAGCAGCCCTTGTGATGTACAGTGCTGGAATTGCAACTCTGGCAACTGCACTTTGTCTCTCCCAAAATAATTGTTTCTTAATAACCTAATTGCTGCTGACACCAGTAGGGCTGACCAAGAGTCTTCACCATAAACCTAAAATGCATGTGTATTGCTGGAGGGCACTTATTCTCTTTTATTATTCAGTAGCAATTGCTCCCATTGCTTGACATATTCTGTTACTGAATTTATGCTAAGTAAAGGTAACTGAATTGCAGATGATGGACAATATTAGTTTCAAGACAATGAGGCTTCAAGTTCTTGTTAAAATTCTCTGACTCTCTAATCCTTAAGAGTCTACAATTATTTCCTCTTTACGTTCCATCCCTTGAGAAGGGAAAAAAAAAATTAAACTGGCAAATCAAGGTAAACAAAAGTCAAATAATGTACAGAAACAGCTATAAGTGGGACTTACGTGACAATCACACAACTAAACCTAAGTCACTTCCTGATTATAGGCCCAAAGCTCTCCATTGTAAATAATTCTTGCCCAGGACAGAATTTTCAGAACCAGGTTAGGCTAACAAATAATGCTTCTTTAAATCAGTGTGGAAGTTTCTCGGTAGAAGTTCTGTGGAGGTATGGAAAAGACAGACCAACAAAAGATGATCTTGAAATAGCACTGTTTTCTTCAAAAGAAAGTTTCTGGCTCACAGCAAGATCTATGATTCTTTACTGCTGTCATATGCTATTGTGGCACAGGATAAATCATTTTAAACTAGTGCAAAGAAAACACCAAAAAAGACAAACCTTAACTATATTTTCAGTGTAACAAACCCATGGAACAGTCCCAGTAAAGTCCAGTCATTAAATTAAACAGAAGAAAATGAAGAAGCTGGGCATATTTGATATATGCTTGATACACTGTACAATCATGCATACAATAATGTATCAGAAAACGAATGAGAGCTTAATTCCACATTAAACAAACCAAAGGATATGCAGGAGTTGTATCTTTAATTGCTGGAACTCTACACAAACATCCTCCACAAGTGGGCAGAGACAGGAAATTAGGTATGAGCTAAAACTGTTTCAGAAACTGGAGAGTGAAACTTTGATCAAATTTTGCAACAGGCAAGAACACTGCCTTCTCAAGTCATCCAGGAAAAAGTCCTGTTGGAGAGAGAAGTGACTACAGATACTATCGCATAAGATCAATTGTCCAAGTTTAAGAGAGAGAAGTACTCAGATCAAGAAACCCATGTAGGAGTCCAGCTTTAAAGGTGCTGTAAGTAGTGAAAACTTGAAAAAATACTTGAGTATTGAGCTTTTATATTTTTTGCTTATTCTTTCAAAAAAGGGAAGAAAAACAAAACAAAACACATTTGAAATAAAAAATTAGCTCAAAAGGTATTTCAGTGGATTAAATGTAATAGTATCATAGCTTCCAGGCTTCTTCTTCCGTTATGAACAACTCAGCAAATACAACAAAATATTGGGAAGTGCTTATAACCCAGAAATCTGCCATTTTTTCCCTCCAAAAATTGTTTTAAATTAAGAATGCTACCTGTGTATACTTTCCAAATATGAAACACATTAGCAATCAATTAGTTACATATAATGTTCACCTCTCTGGGTCTCCTGCTCCTCATGTCCTCACTGAATTTATTGCCATACTTCCTTTCACTTCCATAGTGCCTAGAACAATTTGATTCTAATGAAATCTTTTCCCACTGTGTCTTTCATCAATGTTGCTGCTACTGTGGCTGCTTTTTTTCCTCACTTCACTTTATCTTGAATGCATTAGTGTAACCTTTGGCCCAGGGGTGCAACCATCTGTGACTGAAGGTCTGGTTTGGTACATCACAGCTGTCTGACCTTGGCTCGGTTCTGCTAAGAAAATTGCTGCTCAGACATGAGGAAGTATATGAGCTAAAGTCGTGTAAGATAAGAAAGGTAATCGTGCCAACAGCAGAGCAATAATTGCAACAGCAATAGTTGCCAGATCAAGAAATCAAAGGGAAAACATACCGACACAAGGCTGTACACAATTTGAAGAAAAAGAAAGGGATAGCAGGCAGCATCTCAGCCACATCAAGGGCCAGCCCCTTCCAAGAAGCAACAGAGACCAACATGTCTCCAGCTGTCTGACAGCTGCCTCGTCAGTGGAAACTCATTAAGTTTTGTGAACATATTAATGCTTAGCACATTAGTCCCAGCTAACTATTGCAGGTGGTAGCCAGCGAAGGATGCCCTTCTACTCTTGCACGTATCCTTCTTACTGAGTCTCTGTGAGCTATAAAGATGCCTTAAAAAGTGCCCCACTGTGCGATGGTCACATTCAAAATACCCTTACAGCTGGAGGAATCTGGCTTCCTCGCTAGCCTTTAAGCATGAAAAACCCCCAAGGATTGATGGATATTTTTTTTTGTAGTGCACCTACTGTGCACAGGTTTCCTTTGTTATGCTTGGTTTCCTTTCTTATGGAGAAATTCATTTCTGACCCATGAAAAACATAAGGAAAAGTAAATCAAAAAATCCTTTCCAGGTTAGTGAGGCTAGGATTTTGTGATTTCAAGTGCTCCAGAAATGGAGATAGAAAATTATAGCACATAAGTTATTTCCTATCTTTCTCTCTGGAACAAACAAGTGTTGGTGAAATTATGTCAAACAGAACCTCTGCTTCTCCTGCTTGATTCATTCTGCTTCTTGAGTGAAATAATGCACAAGTGAGAAGTGAGTGCAAAAGAACAAAAATAGAACATGAGCAGAGAAAATACCTGAGAGAGAGTTTTGTATGAAGTACTTTCACAGAGCATTACTTTTATTCAATACGGATTTCACTACATCACAGGCTATCCATTCAATTAAGTCATCCTGATCTGTCTTTATTCTTCCTGAATCTGTTTCTTACTTCACTCTTGCCTTCTTCCCTACCAACCAGGCAGGAACAAAGCGCTTACATGAAATGAGAAAATTAATGGCTAGCGTTTCTTCTCCCAGCAGCTGCAAGATCATCAAAAGGTTTGAAACCAAGCAAGAACAAATTACAAACTTCTAGTATCTTTAATGTATTTGATTGCACAATATAGCCAACGTTACAGGGGTCTATAAAGAGCCCTCACCCCACTGCTGGCCAGAGAAGGAAAAGAGATTAAATGAGATCACAAGGCAGGGCAAAGAAGCCCAGCAGAAGACAGGAAAAGATACCTCCATGACTTCTAATTGAGAGGAAGCCAGAAAAGCCATATTGTCTTAGTTTAGATGCATAGATGGGATGGATCACTCTGTGGAGGTGGCTCACTGTCTCCGTTAAGAGCCCACGGAGAGCTGAAGATTAGCCTAGCGCAACTCATAGACAACTGGAAGGGCAGAAGGTGCTGAATTTTGCTCATCTTCTTGAGAGAGGAAAACAATTATATTGATAAGTTCTCCCCCATTTCAAGCCAACTATATAATTTGTTCTGTGTACATTATTCAGAAAAACACTGAATCTCAGATAAGAAAAGGCCACAGCTGAGATGTTGACAAGCTGTAAGAAAGAATGAATTGCAGTCAGGGGACGTATCTTCAGAATTCAACAGTTTGTTCTCTTAATCATCTTTATTCAGCTGGCAATAGGAAGATGAATACGTGGTTTCTCTTAATGCTCTCCTCCTGAGAATACCGGCACTCTGTAGACTGCCAGCCAAAATAATACATTTGTAACTCGAGAAGGCCTGAAGAGCCCAGGAAGACAACAACCAGCAACAAATTCCGAGGAACAGCTGGCTGAAAAAAAAAAAAAGCAACGCAGACAACCTCAATGGCAGCCATAAAAAACCAAATAAACCTGGATTCACCTTGCTATAAATGTCTGAGAAGGGCACACACCAGGCCTGTCATTTGGACTTTTGTTTCCCACGTTATGCTTCTATTTGCCCACAGTTCTACACATTTCTGTCTTTGAAACCACATTCTGGAGGGGAGCAGGTGTTGAGATCAGTATTCAAAACCAGTGTATGGCTTTGGAGCGCTATATATGCATACACACTGTATGTACACACACACAGACCAGCACCCTGTTAATCAGCTGTACATCGTTACAGATACGCATTGAAGAAAATAACCGGTTCTTACCCATCTGCCTATCAATGCAGGATCTCACGCTCACAAAATTAAAAGCCTTTCTGACCAGGACCAAAGTAAAATTAGGAAAGCCATTTCACTGCCAATCACGTCATTTCTCTGCAGTGGGGACTCTTCAGATCTCCAGCTGGTTCTGTGCTTGACCGGACCTTAAAAAGAGCTTAAATCCAGAGCACAGCACAAAACCCACAGTCAGTATGCTCAAGAAATCTCCTCAGTTGATTTTTTTCCTCCACACACACAAGCTCCCACCGGTCAGCATCACAACACTGCCCGAAGGAGCTGTGCAGGAGTTGAGCCCATGCCAACACTCCAGCTCTACTCTCATTTATGTTACGTGAGCAACCCTGATCTTTTATCCGGTGGTCAGCTCCAACCTACTGGCTGTCATCACTCTGGTTTTAGTTCTCTTAATATTTCTTTTTGGCCTATTTAAGTGAAAAACCTTACTGACAAAGCAGAGTATTTCCAATGCACCTTAAAGCCTTCCAAAAGATCTATGTAGGTCTATTAACATTGCTACATTCCCTCTAGCTTTCTTTAAATATACTTTCAATTTGGTCTCCTCTGGACTTTTTGACGCTCTGTGTTTAGAGCACACAGCACGAACAGCCTGCAGTCCATGGCTGGGGCGTTGAAGACATTTGTACTTCTCTTGGGTACAGATACGCCCTTTCCTGTGCATTATGGATGCGCTGCCTAATTCAGCAACAGTCAGAAAGTACTGAGCACCGAAACACACAAGTACCTTTGAGACTCTGGCCCCAGCTAACTACAGCCTACATGTATGAGAGAATTGGAAACTACATAAAAATGCTTTCTTTAAAAGGCAAATTTCCTTAAGTATAAAATTTTAAATTGTCACTTAAAAGCCTTACAAAAATAGAAGCATTTAGAGGTAGCTTATTATTTCTTAACTTCTTCTGGTAAGAATAGAAGTAATACCTTAACCAGTCTTTCACAGAAATTTCTTTTATCCTAGGACTATCCTTCAGCCCGACACTTCCCTCAGTCCAGTCTCAGAATACAACACCTAGCCTTGCAAGAAGTGGTATTTTGATATAACAAAGAAAGTCACCAAAAATGACAATCAATCTGGAGGTGCCAGAGGAAAAAAGAAAAAAAAAAAAGAACATTGAATGAACACTACAATGAACATTGTACTGGTTTGCCTTCCAAACACTGGGGTGGAGAGCCTGTCAGAAAAGGTCCTCACGCAGAGCAGTTAACCAGCTACAGACATTTTTACCTCCACCCATTCCCAACACTAACCAACCAAGGAAGTTTTTAGTTGTTTGCCTGGCCTCACACCCAAATTCCCTCTGCTTTCGACCAGCTTCAAGGAAAAATCTGGGAGCTGCACATACTTCATATGAAGACATGCTGCTGCTTCTCCTCTCAGAAGCCACGAAGATACGAGAAGTGATAATGAGGTCATTTCAGGGTGCAGGGCACAACTCGGTGATGTGAGATATTTATGTTAGACCACTCAAGTGCAGCAGCTTAGGAGCTGGAGCACGTAATATTAAGTTCATCTTGTTTGAAAAGACCCTTCTGTACTGCCTAAACAATATGGACATGGGAATCCATACCTAAGTGACTACACACAGGCCTGTTTTGCATGCACAACTGGGAATTCATTGAGCTTCTTTGATCCCATGTGAAAACACGGGTCAATAGTTGGACTGTTCATTCAGTTCCTCTATGAAATGTTTAAAAAATAAATTAACCGTAACTTGGTAGCAGAGCCAGAATCAATCGAATATTCCAAATGCTTGCTCCCACCTCTTTATCATTAGTAAAATGCTTTTCCCCATAATTGTTATCATTAGCAGAGAAAAAAGCAAGACTGTAAACAGTACTGAGGTTGGTGCGCAAGGCATAGCATATTCGTGGCTGTAATAAGTATGCATCTGCACACTTGTTCTCAAAAATTGAGTCAACAGTTATTCCACAGATGGGAAAGAATGAAGCTGAAATGAAGACAAGGATGTGATAACCTGCCAAGTGGTGTGTAAATGTGATGACAGCCTGAATAGCCTTAATGTGAGTAAAGGATTCTTAAAGATATTCTTCTGCAAACATTACGGGTTCAAAGCACATTTTTTCTCTTTAAAAGATGCAGTATTGTACTTCCTCGGTCAAAATGACTCATTAGGAACAATTTACATTATGTATAATTTTTCCCTTCAAATAGTGAAAATATGCCTTTAATTATTTATCATTCTTGCTAAGAAGTAGCTTTCATGACTATACTTGATGTTAGTCTCTTCATGGTTTGAAGGTCTTTTCCAACCTAGATGATTCTATGGCTGCAAAGGATCCAATACTGGCGTTCACTCTTTTCACAAATTGCAGTATGTCAACCTAGAAAATCAGCTCCTGTTCCTCACCGACTGTTCTGAACAAGAGTCGTTCCTGGAAAAAACGATCTGCTGCACACTGATATCTTGATTTGAAAAAGGACATTTTAGATCTTTTTAGTCATCATTTGAATTTTAAAATTGTATTTTTGAAATTGTTTTCCATCTTGTAATTCATTCCCTCCTTGTGTCCTGAATAAGTGAGAAAGATCAAAGTCAGATTTGCTGGCTCACTAGCAAATGTTATGTTCAATTTTCTTCTGTCACATTCACATAAGTAACAGCAGATGTTGCTAGAACATTCATGAGTTTAGTTCTGAAGTGTGCAGCCAGACATTTGTCAGGCTAATTTCATTTCCTGAAGACTGCAAGGAGAGTTCTGCTGGATAGTTCCCCATCTGTGACACTGAGCCACTCTTGCCAAATTCACTTGAAGCCTCCAATGAAGATGTTCTCCTTTGGATTTTTGCTTAAGGCTACCTTTTTTTTTTTTAATAGTTTTCTTTCAGAAGTCTATCTCCTCTTTGTTTTCTGCTAACACTGCTATAAAGATGGGGAAGAGCAGGTTTAGGAGAATAATGAAAAGGCTCATACTCCCACGAGACGGTCATAATCCTTGCTATAATCAACGCTATCCTAGATTTTACCAAGTACCTACTGAAGTAAGTAGGAAGGACACATTGATTTAGGTGAAAGAATTTTAAATTCTTTGAATATAAATTCCATTCAGCCGAAGGAACGCAACACTTCAAATAATTACATACACATCAGATGCGAACTTTCTTGTAGAACTAACAGCCTGCAAACCATTTTCTGAGAGACTTCTGAAAGAAAGTCGCTTTGTGTATATTTGTACATAAAGGATTATCGCACATTTTGCAGTGCCTTAGAAAACCTCCCATTTTCACAGAGACATAATTTGCGTCTATTCATTCTGTAATTTGATTTGTAAACAAAACAAAGTTCATGTGAAGTATTATTGCAGAATAATACCTTTGAAGTAAATACGTTTTGCGTGATTGGAAATGTTTCCAGGTTTCGGGAAGTTGTGGTAAATGGGCTTAACATATTAGCACAAACCTAAAAGTTTCCTAATGATGGTGAGAGTGAATTTTGTTTACATGGGCGGACTTAGGAAGCGATTTTCTGTGGCAAGTTAAAAAAAGGGGGGGGGGGGAATAACATGGCAGTAACCCGCAAAAGCTGTTTCCCCGCTCATTTCAGCCGCGCGCGGTATGTCCGCCGTACACCCGTGGCTCAGCCCCAGGGACCGGCGGAGCGGCGCAAAGCCCGCCTCGGCCAGGCCCTAGGTCCCTCCGGGGCCAGGCTGATTGGCACGGGGCGGCTCTGCCCCTGCACGAGCCTGGCCCCGGCGACGAGGCCGCGGCCGAGCGGCGGCGGCTGACGCGGAGCGGGAGCGCCCCCTGCTGCCAACGCCGCCGCCGCTTCCCCGCCAGCCCCGCCGCGGCCCCGGGCCCCGGGCCCCGGCCCGTCCCGACGCCTGAGGCCTGCCCCGAGGTCTTCTCGACGGCCGAGGTCGAGCCCCTCGTCGCAGGGCCGAGCAGAAAGCGGGGAACGCGGCCTAAAGCTCGTTGCCGAAGCAGCGACGCCTGTTCTGAGCGTGCAAACCCCAGCCCTAAAGTTCTCTCTTTTCACTCCATGGACAAGAAAGCATGACCGCTGTGTATGAGGGAAAGGCAACGGACGAGGGAAGGGCAACTCGTCTTCACAAATCGCTCTCCAAAGGCCGTTCAGCTCAGTCAGCAAACTAGAGAAATGAGCTACCTAGCATAATTTACTGACCAACTTTCCATTACAACGTTGAATAATGGCTTAAAAAAGAAAAACAAAGCGGCTTTGAACTTCTTCCTAACCTTCAGCTCTGCTAAACATGAAAACTAACTGCTGAGTTTTGGGGAAGTGACCTATTTCTCAGCACATCACAAAGCTCACAACTGTGTGCAAACGACACGGACAAAATGACCCCCTGTTTTCTAACCTTCCTTTAGACAACATGGCAAACACCAAACAGAACATCGACCTAAAAGTAGAAAAGACTGAAAGAATGAAATACCTAAACGAAATGCACCTCTGCATTTTTCCTTGATTTTATTTCTTCTTTTACAGCATCTCCACAAACTGGATTATGAACTAAGAACTCATCCTTGCTTAGTCAAAATATGTCCATTGGAGGAAGTGTCCGGTTATTTTTTTAATTATTTTTTTTCTAATCTTCAATAATCTCAATAATTTTTACCATTATCTATAATGGTACCACCATTAGAAAAAGTATTTTGGCTACAAATTGAAGGACAATATACTCGAGATTTTACAAGATCTTCTGTAAACATAGCTTTCCTGACTTGAGTAAAAAACATTATGTAGTACTCATCAAAGCATTCATGTTATCTAGTGCTTTCCTAAAACACTCCCAAATATTTAGACTTTTTAGAAGCTATTCAGAAACTAAGCCAAACAAAGTTTTAAACTACTGCTCTGTTTTTTTAGGAATGCTTTGTCAAAATCAACAGGGAGAAATGATGGAAATGGATAGAATTAAAGGACTGTCAATTAAAAACTGCTTATTTTAATAAATGAATAGCTATTTTTCCTCACGGTAAATAACAAGTCCTTCTCTAGTCTAGGTTTAGTACTGGACATGATCTCTAACAGCTTCAGATTTCTAAAGATGTCCAAAGGTATTTTTTTTCTTTTTAAGATAAATAGCAAATACAACCTTCTTGCCCTAATTTCCATTGCGTTCTTTGTTCCCACCTCAAGTACTGACAAAGAAAAATACAGAAGCTGCCTTCTTATTCGAAACACAACTTGCTAGCCAAAAATGTCTGAAAGGCAGCAGCAACCAAGGCAAGCTCACAGTCATCGCTTAGAGCTGGCCAGGGTTTCTACAAACACAGCGGGTTACAAGCAGAGGCTGACAGTTTTGTGCGAGTCCTCTTTTCCTGAATCAGGAGGCAGGTCTCTGCAGAAGCTAGGGGAGTTCAGGCTGTCCTGATACAGCAAAGGGACCTACAGCAAGAGACAAGCCAAACTCCTTTCTCCTCGCTGGTGTTTTCCTCAGGTGTAATTTCCCTGCTATCCTTAAAAGCTAATATAGAAATCATCAAACTGACCTTCCCAAAGCTGGGCCTACACACCCTCACAGGAGTGGGAAAAAGCTGTAGTGTGTAATGAAAGAACAGTCAGTAGTAAAACCTGAGAAAAAAATCTTTTTTCCTGTTGTAAAAATGTTATATGCTTAGGACAGTTGATGATCAGACATTCTTGATGTGCTGAGGAGACTTGCTATCAGGCAGGCAGAGGCATTCACCTGTAAACAAATGCTTGAATTTCACTGAAAGTTTATATTCTCTATCCTGGAGAAGCCATCTTTTAACAAGAAAAATCTGAATTTTCTTTCTTTTCCTTTTATTACAACTCTATGTCCTATTACAATTTTCCTAACCAACTATGAAAGATTTTGTTAAAGTTTCTGTAAAATATCAAATCAGAGTGGTTTGGGCTGGAAGGGCCCTTAAAGCCCCCCCAGACCTCCTGCCATGGACAGGGCCCCCTGCCCCCCGCCCAGGCTGCCCCCAGCCCCATCCAGCCTGGCCTTGGGCACTGCCAGGGATGGGGCACCCACAGCTCCTTGGGGCAGCCTGGGACAGGGCCTCACCGCCCTCAGAGTAAAGAATTTCTTCCTAATGTCTAACCTAAATCTTCCCTATTTTATCTTAAAGCCATTCCCCCTTGTCGTATCCCTACCACCCCGACAAAGAGTCCCATTAACAAGACAAGGAAGCTGACAGCGGATGCAAATCAAGACCCTATGACCCAAGGACATTGCCTGTGACACATCTCCCTGTCTGCCCTAAAAGGTCAGCCACTTCTGCTGGGACTGTCTTTAGTGGGGATTCTCAGGGCTGAATGAACAGTACCATGAAAATGAGCTTTCCCTCACTGTTCAAACCACAGTAGTAATGTAGCACCGTAGGTGGTATTTTGCTGACTTCTTCATAAAACCTTAGTGAGTTCCCAGACCTCTGAGAAAATTAATGACGTCTGGGCTTCATTTAGAATGACAGGATCTCCAGGAGATCCTGGGTTCTGCTCAAATGCCAGAGGGACTTACAATCTCTCCCTTGAACCCCCCTGGGAACACAGAGGTATTCCTTCTCTTCTATGCCTCTGTGAGGCCAGTGCCAACAGGACATGATCGCTGTTACTGGAGCTGTCAGAAGAAGAGTTTGCTGAGAAATGTGGCCTTCATCAGAAACAGTGCTCGCTGCTGCTCACAGCCATTCCTTGCCTTCCCCTAGAAAGATATCTGATAGCAGAAACCCATTAGGTCTTCCAAATTTGTTTGGGTTTTATCTGAGTGCTTGCTGCTAATGGGACTTCTCCTAGCAGTACAGTCAAACTGCTTCCACAGCCTCAAGCATTGTAAGTTTCCATGTAATGATGATATTACCATGATACTGAGACAGGGGGAGTTAAAAAAAAAAAAAAAAAAAAAAAGCTATTTTTTATTTGCAACTGAAAGAGTGATGCACATTTGTAAAGGGCAGTGGTTTGCACCAGGAATAGAGTGTCACTCAATAGGGATTGATTCAGTAATGGCACCACTGATGTACACGTACACCTGAATGGAAAAGCATGTTCCTCTCCGCTGCATTGATGCCCTTCAACTCTACACTGGCTTCCCATGGAAAACAAGGCTCTTGGCTCATTTTTCCCTGCAGTAATTTCTTAGCATACTGATGAGTTCCCATCAGATTGGCCAGACTGTCATCTCAAACACAGTTACATCCATGGAGAATTCATGCTAATCACAGGCAGGTAAAGGACAGACCCCCTGAGCAGCCATACTAAGGAAGTGCTGCAGTACAGATCCTCTACAACCAGGTATTAGAAAATCTTCGTAGGAGGCAGATGCCTTAAATATCCCAGTCCAAAAGCAAATTTCAGCTGCAGCCTGTACCTTCGTGGACGAGACATCCACATGGGACAGCTATCATCAGAATACGCTGACCTTCAGTGCTGTCGGTCTGTTTGCCACCCTGCCAGTTTGCTATAGCCCTTCCTAAAAGAAGAGGAAAGACTCCACATCATCTCTGCTAGCAACAACCGATGAGTCCAGCCTTGACTTTTCTTATTTTCCCTAACAGTTAGAATATTTATAAAACAATTATATTTCATAACACAAGACTTCAGTAGCCCCTCTTACACCTCTCCTATCAATAGCAGCATTTCACATGCACACAAATCATTTGATAGCAACAGAAGGCAAAATATTGCAGGGTCTCACAGCAGGAAAACAGCATGTACATCTATCAAAGTTCTTACTGAACTTTTAAATCAAAGTCTGAAAGAAGACAAATGGGGACTGTATCCTTCTGCACCTCCTCATGTGCTCACGAAGTGTTGGATCCAGTTTGCTTTGTTTCTCATGCGTAGGCTTAAAAGCATGATCTCGCTTCAATAACACACAGAAAATGAGAGAAGTTGCAGAGGTTGTAAACTGACTACAGAAGAGTTAACAAAGGCAATTATGAACAATAGGAAGTAGGGAAAACAGTTTGGTTCCTGCATGGAACTTAAGTACTTACTTTTTCTTATAACTACACAAAATTCAGTATTTAATCTTTTAATGAAAAGCACAACTTTGTTGTACGTTCAACATGCTGGTCACCCCAATTAAACTATGAAGTGTAATGCACACCTTCTGAGAACCTCAGCAGGCTTTCAGAAAAGTGAGGAAAATAAGATCTGACATTACTGATATTTGTAGGATAGAAAACAAGAAAGAAGTTAAAAGTAACGCTCTTTGAAAACAAACACTTCTGTAACCCCTTTTTAAAACAGAGCATCAAGAAACTGTATAACTTTTTAGTTTGTTTTGCAAAATTCCTTTCAGGTCACTTTTCATATATATCTACTACAACATGTTCTGGTTTTGTTTGCATATAAACTTGGTTGCAGATTGAAATGATAAACAGTAAACATTGGTTATAAAGAAGAATGCCACAAATGCTTCAGTTGCTGAGGAAGTTAAATATATGAAAAACCAAACTAAAGCAATCCCCCAGCCCCACCTGACAAACCTTTGGTTGCTTCTCCCCTGCCACTGTACACAGCAAGAGCAAATAATCAGTTATCCTTTGAAACACAGTGGATATGATAACTTTTTAAAGCCAGACATTGGACAAGAATTTTTATGGCAGTAAAAGCCATAAAAGATTAAAGTTCCAAGGTACAGAGAGACTTCAAAAGCCAGAAGCAGTGTATGAAAATAAGTGAATATTATGAATTTAAAACCCCTCCTTAAGAATGTGTAGAGAAAACACATTTCTTGAAAGGACTGGGGTTTTGTAGTTTTCATCTTAAAAAGCTTTCAAGGCTTTGAATTCTTAGTCTGTCTCAGGAAGGTAGTGGGTTTTGACCATCTTCTTGGAGGATGGAAAAATATGCCTCCATCACACTGGAAATGAGACCATTCACATGTTAACAACAAAATCCACATGTGATGCTACAAGACAGGCGTTTGCCACATTCTCATCAATGGCAGTGAAGATTACCATAGTGATGTTTTATCTTGATCTATTTGCAAGCACAGTTCTATTCATCGCATACTACTTGAGCAGAAATGCTGAAATTCACATGAACTGGCATTTTTATGTGATTAGGTAGTTTTGCCCAGAAAGCTGTATTTAAATCTATTTTACCTGCAATTTATCCTCGAGAATTTCTTACAAACTACTATTCTTCCATTCACCCTGTTTACACACCACAAAGCAGCTTAGAAATCCTCCCATTCCAGTTTTAGCTGAAGCCTGTCCTGACTCTACGAATAACTGATAGAAGCAATATTGACAGCAAGCCTGCAAATTCACTCTCTCCTGCAGGAACAGCCAGTCCATTACCCCTGCACACAAAGACAAGTACTGCTTCACCGCCAGGATTTTCACATTCATTGTCTTCCTGATAATGAAGACAACTGCTTAATATATGATGGATCAAGGCGTGTGTTAAAGACACGTGCTGTTGATGAGCAGTGCATTACTTGGCACCGTATGGGACCATGGGGAGGATTTCCAGATGTTTATCTTGCACTAGTTCCTAGAGCAGTAAAAACTGCAGCAAGAGTTACAAAGCTTTAAAGGACTGTAGAGCTCTCCCCTCTCCATCTCCAGTGCCTTCCTATACCCACGCCTACATGCCCCTGTAGGGAAGAAAAAAAAAAACAAACAGGAGCTTTGGCTCTCTTATTTAACCATTTTCTCTAGCAGAGGAAGGACGCTTTCTTGATAAGAGAATGTTTAAACAACCACTAGAGGCTTCGTAATTAGCTTCCAATCGCAATGGGAAATGGGAGTTTTTCCTTGTTTTGTTACTAATACACTGTCATGGGTTTTATGACATTAAACAGGATCTTTTCCACCAAACCTATGTGTAACTGAAATCAGAATGATCTGCTCCATTCTTGTTATTTGTCCTCATAGTCATATCAGTCTGTGCTGCAATGGCTTGAACTGGAAAGATGTAGCTGTATTTTTTTCTGATTTCTAGGTATAAATTTCTGAAGACAGAGCAAGGAGTGGGTCCAGCATAGAAAATATAGCCATTTTGGCAAAGAACATGTTTTAAAAATTGGAATTTTATTCATACTGACGTTCTGGAAGAGGCAGCATGCACTAGTATATAAATTAAATCATTCTTCAGTTTTACCATCGGTATTTGCCAGGACCACAAAAGCTTGGAGGACACTGCAGAATTCTGTTTCAAAACTTGAAGCTTGATAAGCTGTTTTCCAAAATAGGCAGATTCTGTTAATTTAAAATTTAAGACAGTGAATCACTCATTTTGGCAGTTGTTCGGCATGTGCTGGAAAAACAAATTACATTCTTCATTTCTGTCGATAGCTGGCTTTCATAGCCACCTCAAAAGCCTTAATTTCCCAGCTGAGCGCTTGCTGGATTATTCTCAATATCCATCACTATTCATCCTCCAAATGCCTGACTGTGTTTCAAGCAAAATGAGGGCAACCTGACCTAAGCAGGACAACTTAGGTGAATCCAAATTTTTGGGAATCCCCTCCAGAGTGTGGGGAATTCAGTAAACATCCTTGTGTTGACTTGAATAGGCATTAGATCAGGCTTTGAATACCTTCATTCCTGCAGATAAAGTTTCAGCTATGATTCTTGGCTTTATAAACCATACCTTTTCCAAACTTGCCCCACTCTAGAGAAAACTATTTTGCAATACTTTTTTTTCCCTCCTTTTACCTTGATTACAAATGCCAGAACATTTTCTGTTCTTTAAGTTCACAAAAAGAATATCATGCACACCACAGAGCACCCCACGGCAGATCATTCATTACCACCTGCAGAACATTTTCTTTTTCTTTTTTATTTCTTTTTTAATAACTGCCAAGCATTGTTTAGGCCGCTTTAAAAGCTTTCTTTCATTTCTGATATTCCCCTGTCATCTCCAATTATATTTTACACATCATAATCCATCAGTAGCAAGACAAATTTTCTCCTCTCTCCATTTACTGTAGCTTTTCTGCTGCAATTTTGCTGGCTTTAGATTGAATTAAAGAAGCAGCATTGAATCTTCCTTTGCATTTGTTTTTTTGACATGTGTGGGAAATATATATTCTATTTTTACAGTCTATTTGAATTTAAAATTTCACCTTTAGGTTCTTGCTCAAGCATAACATTTGCCAAATAAATTATTTCCCTTATATCTTCTATAAAACCATGGACAAAGGAAATTCCATTTACTCCTGTGAATTATACAGAGATAAACTGCAAGTAGTTGTTAAAATATTATGAGGTATAGAACCATACTTTTATTAAATACTTTTAATAAGATGAATGAAAAGAAATGGTATCTAATTTATGGAAATGTATTCAATAGTAGCTGACAATTTATCTCCTCTCGAATTCGGAGTTGCTCATCAGTCATTTCAGCAATTTTGTTCAGTAACTTTTCAGGGATTCCGCTGGTATGATTCCCTCGTGCCATGACTCACAGCTAATGAATGTTCTTTCAGACCTCACCTCAGTAGAGATAAAACGTGTGAATGATGTGATTAGTTAGGGTTAGGGTTCTTTTTTAATACAGGGGAATCATTTTGATACCAGCTGTGATCAAAGCATCTACAAACTAATTAATAGGATTAATTTAATTGTATTACAGATTCACAGATTCACAGATTTCTCTAGGTTGGAAGAGACCTCAAGATCATCGAGTCCAACCTCCGACCTAACACTAAGTACTCCACTAAACCATATCCCTAAGCTCTACATCTAAACGTCTTTTAAAGACCTCCAGGGATGGTGACTCCACCACCTCCCTGGGCAGCCCGTTCCAATGCTTAATAACCCTTTCGGTAAAGAAGTACTTCCTAACATCCAACCTAAAACTCCCCTGTCGCAACTTTCGCCCATTCCCCCTCGTCCTGTCACTAGGCACGTGGGAGAATAGACCAACCCCCACCTCTCTACAGCCTCCTTTCAGGTAACTGTAGAGAGCGATGAGGTCGCCCCTGAGCCTCCTCTTCTCCAGGCTGAACAAGCCCAGCTCCCTCAGCCGCTCCTCGTAAGACTTGTTCTCCAGACCCCTCACCAGCTTGGTCGCCCTTCTCTGGACTCGCTCGAGCACGTCCATGTCCTTCCTGTAGCGAGGGGCCCAAAACTGAACACAGTACTCGAGGTGCGGCCTCACCAGAGCCGAGTACAGGGGCACAATCACTTCCCTCGACCTGCTGGCCACACTGCTTCTTATACAGGCCAGGATGCCGTTGGCCTTCTTGGCCACCTGAGCACACTGCTGGCTCATATTCAGCCGACTATCCACCAATACTCCCAGGTCCTTCTCGGCCAGGCAGCTTTCCAGCCACTCATCTCCCAGCCTGTAGCTCTGCTTGGGGTTGTTGCAGCCCAGGTGCAGGACCCGGCACTTGGCCTTGTTGAACTTCATGCAGTTGGCCTCAGCCCATCGCTCCAGCCTATCCAGATCCTCCTGCAGAGCCTTCCTGCCCTCGAGCAGATCGACACACGCACTTAGCTTGGTGTCGTCTGCAAACTTACTGAGGGTGCACTGGACGCCCTCATCCAGATCATCAATAAAGATATTAAAGAGGACCGGCCCCAGTACCGAGCCCTGGGGGACTCCACTAGTGACCGGCCTCCAACCAGATTTGACTCCATTCACCACAACTCTCTGGGCCCGGCCATCCAGCCAGTTTCTAACCCAGCGAAGCGTACGCCAGTCCAAGCCCCGAGCAGCCAGTTTCTTGAGGAGAATGTTGTGGGGAACGGTGTCAAAAGCCTTACTGAGGTCAAGGTAGACCACGTCCACAGCCTTTCCCTCATCCACCAAGCGCGTCACTTGGTCATAGAAGGAGATCAGGTTCGTCAAGCAGGACCTGCCTTTCATAAACCCATGCTGACTGGGCCTGATCGCCTGCTTGCCCTGCAAGTGCCGCGTGATGACCCTCAAGATAATCTGCTCCATGAGCTTCCCCGGCACTGAGGTCAAACTGACAGGCCTATAGTTCCCCGGGTCTGCCCTCCGGCCCTTCTTATAGATGGGCGTCACATTGGCTAGCCGCCAGTCAACCGGGACCTCCCCCGATAGCCAGGACTGCCGATAAATGATGGAAAGCGGCTCGGCCAGCTCCTCCGCCAGTTCTCTCAGTACCCTTGGGTGGATCCCATCCGGCCCCATCGACTTATTAACCAGATCTTACATCAGTTACTGTCACTAGTCACAAGAGTATTACCCAGAAGTCAGGCTGTAGCATGTCTGCACAACAGGAACAGTTCCACAGGTGCTCCCAAAGCCTTTATGGCAAGAGCTGCTTGCTCCCCAGCTGAAGTGATGACAGGCTCTGGATTCATGCAAATTTGCCAAGGAGAGGTTTTCTCTTAGAATCCAGAAGCTATACAATCATACCTGTTTTCAGGGACACAAGTATCATGCAAAGTACAATTTTAGACAGATGGACTCCTTTCTAAAAATTATTCATCCTTTTGGTATTAAAGTACAACTGAATTTTCTACAGAATCTAATACCAGTATCAACTTGCAACAAATACTGGCCAGTGTAGGAAAGCTAACTTAGAACTTCACTAAGAAGGCAAATCTGACCCATGCAAACAAGTTATTTGGGTGAACACAGCTGAAATAAATTCTAGGACATCCAAAGTCTGCATCCCCCTAGCCTGTAAGGCAGATCCTACGGAGCCATGCTATGACTCTCCTTAACAGATCAGTGCAGAGAAAGGGCCAGGGGGAGAGGCTGCTTACGAGTGTTTTTGCTGGAATTAGCACATGAACTTACTGGCGGAAAAGAAAAAAATATATCCACCTATAGCTTCTACCCAACAAGAGAGAAAATTCTTGAAATATTCTTTGAAAAAGCATGGAATTATGTGAAATTGCATTCTGAAACCTGGATAGCACTACTCATCCAATTTGGGAATACACTATTAAATCAAGGCAGACAAGGCTCCTTACAAGTATGTTCTGCCCAATTCAATCTCCATCCAAATGCTCCAGTTTGCAAATTATAAATCCACAGGAAATAAGATTTCTGCTGATTTAATAAGAAATAAAGGAAAAAACTAATACTTTACTATTTTTCAGGTGTTTAATATCGGAACTCTCAAAGCCAATGCATGAGACGAAATCTAAACTCTACTACCAAAAGGTGAGAACAGGAGCTTTGTTTTGCTTTTCACCCCTTCAGTTTATTACTTGTTACTAGGAGCCTTGTTAACAAGTGGCCACAGCAGAGGATTTTATGTTTCTTCAGACTGTTCCTACACTTTCAAAATATTATTGTTGCTCTTCTCAGTTCAACTCCCAGCAACTCTGTCAACAACTGAAGACTTTCTGTACCAGTATTTTTTCTGCCCCAATATTTTTTCTCACCAGCTCAAGGGAATTACCAATGCTCCAGTGAAATGAAAATATGCAAAACCTGTCAATTAAAACCCAACCAACCAACCAACCAACACCACAAACCCCACGGTATCTCCTGATATCCAACGCACTTAGTTAGGCAGAAGGAGAAGGAAAGTCACCCCAGATCTTACAGGAAGACTGTGAAATCCATTGCAGTGGGAATTTGCATTAACTAAGATGCTCCAGCCTCAGTAGGGGCTGCTGTGGACACCTACAAAGTAGGACACAAAATGTATTTCAGAAGGCTAACTAGCCTCATTTAAAGACCCAAATGGTAGTAAGATCACCACCTATGGAAATTTAGTTTTTGCATCCTCACTGTAGCGTACCGCAGCCTCCTTCATTGTTGAATTTGTCTTTATTTCCAATTTCTGCAACAGAATTTTTCTATATGTTTGTCAGCCATGTGGAAAACCCCAGCACTAGCACTTCTTTTCTGTGCATAATTAGCTGCACAAAAATGTAAAATTACCTCTCAAGTTGCTCTTTGGCAAGCTCTGTTTTTATTTTGCATATATTCCTCTAGCAAGTAACAACAGACATGCCAGCATTTGTAGAATTTGTATTCAGCGTGCATTTTTCCATTGGTGTACCCTGAATAATTTGTTTCAAAAAAGCTAAAAATTACCACTATGTTTCGCCGAGAAGCAGCACACTCACTATTAGCTTATCAACTCTCCCACAAAATAAAGCCATTCTCTCATTGTAATGAGGCTTAATTCAGCTACAAACCTACATTTTGACCTACAACGCCACGAAAAGGTGAACCAAAGAGCTTTTTAGTAATCCAGTGATAGTTTAAATAAGCTTAACCTCTTTTACCAATTTCCACTCCAAATGTGAGAATATCATCTCTCCTACATTATTCCTATATTAGTACTAGACATCCTAAGAATATTCTTAAAAACTTAGATAGAATACTTATGTAGAAGTATTAATAACCTTTAAGCAAGAAATTGTGTTCCCCAAAACATTCTGAAATAACATTTTACTGTCTGTTTTCCTCTAAAAAAAAAGTAATGGAGTTGATTATAATTATTGATGAAGGTGGAGTAGTTGTGAGACACATTCTTTCTTGTCTTTTCTAGAATAAATCAGATCTGTTTATGGCTTGTACAAATCATGAAAACTTGTGTCTGCATGTTACATGCTTTTGCATTTCTTCAACATGTCACAAGTGGGCTTTGCTTGATTAGTAGTGGGTTTTGGTTTTGTTTTTAAATTTATGGACATTTCTAAAAGTACCCCTAACAGCATCTCTAATTTTGACAGAAGAAATAGGTTTTAACTCCTCTCCTCAAAGTTAATTTGGAGCAGAAGTTGACTGCTTCAGGGTATTTTCTTCCTTTATTTAATGAAATAATGTTACACTTTTAGATTGCCTGCAATACCTACTGTTTCTTCATCAAATGCTCTTCAATCAAACTATTCTCTTGCTGAAGCCACTGACATCATTAGAAATACAGGAGTCAGGTTTCTGGCCCTTTTAAGGTTGCATGGAGCCTAAATGTAGAAGACATCCTAGAATTTGGGATGTATTGCCTAGGAGGGCTGGACCAGGAGCAAAGCACACAAGGTAACCAACAGTCATCTATCACAATGAGAAGAGCATTTCCCAAAAGTGCCGGCAGAACTCTGCTACATGGAAAAACAAACCAGTTGCTTGAAAAATGCTGGTTGCCTTGGAAAATGTTATGTTGCTGTTCAATGTGATAACAGCCAGGAAAACCAAAGAGGCCTGAAAATATCGTTGTTTTGTTTTTTTTTATTTTCCAGAGGATCAGCTCCAGCAGAGCTAGTTCAATAAATAATCAGATGTGAGGACGCAACTTCTATTTCCTAAGAACAGCAGGGGATTTGAAGCATTTATCTAGTGACCATACACACACTAATCTACTGATAGAGAGTGCAATGCGAGCGAAATAGGAATCTGTTGCCATAGTAGGATGGTAAGGCTGTTACAGAATAAAGCAACAGAAACCTCTTGAACATAAGAGGGAAGTTGTGCTCCTTAGAACAGAAGCCCACATCTGTTTCCTGGGGGAAACTCTCACAGGACTGAGATGATTCTTTCTGTATTTGTGTTGGCTGTCTCACTGAGAATTGATAATGTTCAGCAATCATCTCTCCGGAGTTTCTGAAATCCACAAATGCAGATGACTGGAGAGCACCAGGTTCTAGCAGGAGAGAAACCGTCCCAGACTTTCAGGCAGAATGAGCCGAATGGCTTCTTTTCAACATTTGTAATAAACTGGTTAACATCTCTTTATGAAGTATGCATTTATTTGAATGCAGCCCATGACAATCCCCCACTCCAACACTGAAGTGGCAATGCCAGATTCCCACCGGAAAAGCTCCTTATGTCAACTCTGTATAGGCAGAGAAAATAGTTTCACTCTCCAAGGAAAATCTGTATAATTTTCAGCCTAGTTTGGATCAGCATGTGACCTCTGGGATCTTCTCTGCAGCAAAAGCTTTCGATATGTATGCACTGCAGGTGAAAACAAACATTCATCTCATGCCAGCTATACCAACATCACATTTTTGCAGACTGAAGTAAACCAAATAGAGGTGAACCACTGGAGACTTTCAGGGAGAAAAAACGGTATGATGCTCTTCTCCTTAACAGAAACAACTTCCTTAGTATCTTTTTCATCTGGATTAAAAAAGGAAGAAGAAAACTATCTAGAAGGACCCTGAAACTGAGTAACTCAGTTCTACACAGTTGAGATACACTCAACTGGAAGCTAATCTGCATAAGTAAAAGTATTTTAGAGCATGCAGAAGACAGTCAGCCTTTGAACAGGAAAAAGTTCATAACCTTAACAATAGCAGAACTAGTGCTCTGCCTATAATAATGATTTTTTATATTTTTTTTTTCAAACTCTTAAACACCAAAGGAGGTCAATATCTAGTCAGGACAATTACAAGGATGACTTATCCCTTGGTTTCTATGTTCAAATATCTAAGTATATCTTAGTTCTGAAAAATCAGGCTACTAACCAGGTAAGCGAGCATTACCTTGAGGTCACTATGTATATGGCAGAGTACTATATAAAGTAAGATTCCTATGATTCTGATTTTATTTCTTGCGAGTGTTGGTCAAATCCAGCTGTTAATATATCAACTGTACTTGTGGTTATAAGCTGACAAAAAAGACCCTGATCAGTTCACAGAAACCCGTTAAAGATTAGACATTGAGATTGTAAATTAGTAGCTTTTCCAGTAGCTACTTTAAATTTAACTTCAAATGTTATCATCATAAAATTTGATATCAAAGTTATTAGTGGCTTTCTTAATTACTGAAATAGTGTGTGTGTATATAAATATACACACAGTCAAGTCTCACATACTAAATGGATTTGATCTTTGCATATCCTCTACCTCAAAAAAATAAGCTGGTGAACTCCCTCGTGTTTCTTGGTTCACACTTTATTGTTCAGAAAGGGGAGAGATGAAAGCTTGAAGTTCCTTTTCAAAGCAGAAGCGAGGAAAGCACTATTTGGCAGTTTGCTCGGAGCTGCCAGTAGGAAAGCCCAGGTCCACCTGAGTCTCCTCTCGGTGTTTAGGCTGAAGCGCCTCAGCTGAGAGCCGTGCTGCCTCCTCCTCTGCTGTCAAGGGCGAGAAAAGCATACAAAGAAAGCAGTCCAGCCCACTTCAGAACAAATCTGTCAGCAGGTGCTACCTGACCCTATAGACAGAGTTTAAAGCAAAACATAGTCTTGAAATAGATGCCTCTACCATTTGGTGTAAGGTAGGGGAAGTACTGGAGGTACAACATAACTACAAGGCCTCTGTTCCTTAAGACCAAAGCAGAAGTGAACAGCAATACTGACTTTTGTCTTCCAAAGCACAAAGAGTGTATGAATATCTGCAAAATAGAAAGAGTAAATAGCTGGCTACCATACTTGAATACCTCTGATTTTAATAAAGTTTTTATTTATCTTTATTAAATTTTACAGCCTCATTACTGTACTTTAACAGAAGGTTTACTTCAGGTCAGACTGAGGTTCTTTTTTTTAAAAAAAAAAAAAAGAAAAAAGGTGTTTTATTCCAATCCAAAAATTACAGAAGTGCAAAACCAGTAGCACAAGCACTAGATGCCCTCAATCACTTGCTTCCTCTGGAAAACTCCCTGGAAGCTGCTGTGATTTGTCCTCCCCTTTCTTTCTCCTCTCCCCCTGGGCCACGTGCAGTCTCAAGGCCTGTCTGCCTTTCTCTTCGAACTGCCAGTAGAGCCCAGCTCACTTCTCTTATGAGAAACCAAGCAACCAGACAACTTAAGGCTCTTAGCACAAACAACCAGAAGAAGTGGGGAAAGAAATACAAGAAAAAGAGTTTCCCACATTCCATTCCTGTCTCGTTCTCTCTCTTTTTTCCACATCCAGCCCTGTGGCTTCTCCTTACAACCTGTCAAAGAGTCTCAGCCATTCAATTGTATTTTCTTCCCTTGTGGCTAAACACACAGATTGACATAAGGCAGATGTTTTTCTTCCTCTTGATGAAGTCTATGAGTACAAGTACATACAGAACAATTCTCTATTAAATTTCAGTGGATGGCCTTTAGAATCGACTTATCTTGCCCTAGCAATAACTCCATGGGTGTCATTAGAAACACATGACTATCTAAACTAAAACTGGGATGGGTTGATTGTATACTACATTGGGTAAGAGACTTACTCGGATGCAGAAATGCTTTCTGAACATGGAGAGGATCTACTCAATGATGATGACTGTGATTATTCAAAGGCCTTCCTGAACTGCTAGAAGCTAGAGCCACAAGCCTCCATTCAATCTCCAACAACAGCAATAAAGGCAAAGGCATCTTACTATACAGGGGACAGCCCTGTAGCATCTGGAGGTCTCAGAAAGTATTTTAGATCTTGTTCTCTAATACTTTCTTTTAGACTGTATGAAGCTTTGCACAGAGCGAGTTAATCTCTGCATAGAAAAGTACTAAAGTCTGTCTTTTAAGAATGGACATGGGAAAATTTTGTCTCAAATCTATTGAAACAGTACATTTGAGAACAATACGGTTGTGTTCTGCATTGCACACACACATGAAAAAAACATGAAAAAATAGTTTCATTTAATTATCACACTTCCACAACAACAGCAAAGCCCTTGTGACTAAATGACAGTGGAGGTATTACAAACTAATCTCAAAATATGAACGCATAATTTATAGCTTGGTGGAGCTGTAGAGCGTAATAGTCCATGAAGACTGTTGATCCAAGTTGAAATTAAAAAGTACGTAGTAGAACTGCACCCTAAACTAATGATGTACAAGTTACATGACAATACAAACTGCCTTCCACTAATATACCAACATGCCCAACTTTCTCAATGAGAAGTACAAGTTCATGAAAGAAGGGTAGGCTTTCAGTCTGGCACTGTGAAAACAACCGACATGGTCTAAAATGCAGTATGACATAATAGGCACCAATGGTAATTTAAAAAAATATCAGGACTATGTCCTTCTGCAGTAAATTCCTATTTTTAATGATCATGAAGTTACAGAATACACAGTGTTTTGCTGCTCATACTGCAGCATCAACTCTTTATTTGGGCTCCTGGTCATGTTAATGAGGGGAATGTATTTTTCTCACTATGGAGTTCAATTTGAAAGAAATGTCAGCATTACTCTAAGCCAAATCAATTTCTATTTTTTTCACTGCTCTTTCCTTCTATCAAAATCAAGAAAAAACAAAACACCCCACTCACACTAGTACAGTTAAAGAGAAAACAAAATGGCATTGATTCTTCCAGCTTTGTTTCCCAGCAGACTGATTAAGAGAAAATAAATCTATGTTTATAAACAGCCACAAAACTCAGGTTATACTTTAAAAGCAAAAGTGTCTCCTCTTCCTGAGACCCCAGCCAAAGCAATTTCTAAACTATTATATTTTATTTCACAACTACAGGCAACAAGGGGAAAGTGCCTAGAAGTTCTGTTTGTTCTTCTCCAGACATCAAGAGGGGAAAAAACAAACTAACAAACAAAAAACCCCAGAGACCATTCAGCCACACCTTGATGGAAACAAGTGAAAATTAATTGGTAAACATCTACTAGACGGTAAGCTAAATAAATAAATAAATAAATAAATAAATAGCAGGGCCTATTGAAAATAAATCATGCCAGAAAAGTCTAATTCCCTTTGATGGGATAACCACAGGGGGAAAATGGATGACATAAACTGAAATCTGTGAAATGGCTGACCACGGTGTCAAGAGGCTAGACAGCAAATTGCCTTTACTGCACTGGCTTTGTGCTTTTGGGAAATGTATTGCCGGACTACAGCAGTCCTAAGGAACTTCTGAAATTCGTCTAGTTGATGTGTAATGGGGTAGACAAAGAAAATATTGTTTTAGTGATCCTGCTCATTTCTTGTACAGAAGTTCAGGCTTCCTTAGAGGTTAGTAACAGATGTGATGTTCTATATACAAGTCTTTTTAGCTAAAAGAAAAACAGTATTGCTCAAAGCACATTGTTAAAAACAAAAGAAAGCCCATCCACATTTTGTAAGCTCAACCAGTAAGAAATGAATTAAAACAAACAAACAAAAAACCAATGACCCCAATCAATTATTTCAGAATATAGCACCAAGCATAAGAATTGTCCAGTTCAGTAATAATGTATTGAGAATACAGGCACATTTACATTTTTTGCAGGTGGAAAATAAAAACACTGTGTGTTATATACTACATTTGTGTGTAAGTTATACATGCACACATAGCCCCTGGTGGCAATCAAAGTGACTTAAATTTCCTGTGAGCAATGTAAGAGTTTTTCCTGTCAATGTCAAGAACTATACTCTGCAGCAACTGAGATTTCAAAAAGAGAAGCTAGCCATGGTGTGACACCGGTGCTTTTCCTCTAGGACAGAATAATCAGTTACGAAGTCAGCTCACCTAAAGATACATACATCTCATTTATTGGAATGACAAACTCCAAGTGTAAAAGGTGACTTAATTCCTTTTGAACTACTTTCAACAAAAAACAAGGTAATTCTGGCATTGCAGTCATTCACATGCATCTGCATAGGTGGACATAGATGTGCACAATCTCAAGTGAATTGAATTAGCCAAAATAGAATGTGGGGACATAAATAATGTGGGGACGTAACCAGTTTGAAATTATAACTTTAAGACTGAAGTGAATAAACCAGGGATTTTTCACCAGAAGTAGTCAAGTCTACATGATCACAGAGAACTAATATGCTAGGTATATCACCGATATAAGGTAATATACATTTGGTCCCTCAAGAAGATCAGGTTTACATGCTGTTTACTACTCACAAACATCTAAAGGCTCTGGTTTACAACTGAAAACTACCAAAGGTTCAGCACGGGCACAGAGAGCACAGGGCACAGTGAAACTGCTGGTGGTTAGCAGAGAGGTTACCTGCATCCTCATGGAGATGATATGGACAGCTGCAGCCCCTGGGCAGTGCAAAATTGTCAGCTTTGAAGGTGAAACTCATGCAAGAAAGACACAGAGCTTTCTCAGATGTTGGCCTAAAACATGAAATGCTCCTGCAGAGGAGTTTATGGTAAGTGCAAATTTCCCTGGGTAACAGGTAGGTTGCACAAACCTATTCACAGGCCACATACCGGCATGGAAAAGAGATTTACTTTTGAAACAAGACTCACTGAATGACAGGAGTTTCTCTGAGCCACCTTTCACTCTGTCTAATTGAGTTACCCACCCATCACTCAGCCAGGAATATGTCAGGAAGAATGCCAGAAAAATCATTTTTCCCCACAGCTCCCAGGCAATGTTAATACACTACACACCATAACACCAGGGAAGCTGCAGCTTCCATACCCATCTCATGCACTTGGTTGTAAAGCCTTGGAAAATTACGAAGCACCGCGAGAAGAATGCCACAGACATAGCAAAGCAGGGACAGATGGCAGTGCTGTGACTGACATGGCTGAAATTTCTCCCCTTTTTCTTCTACCTTTTTTCCCCCCCTTTTTCTGTTCTGTTAAGTTTGGTATTCAGACAATTTCTTATGTTCCTCAATAGGGCAGAGGGTAGGCAGGGACTATTGCATTCAAGAGGAATCTCTGCCCCCAGGCTGAAATCTTTCTGTGCTCCACTTCCCCAGGTGCCCTTCACAAGCTGTTGTAGGTACCCCCCGTTCTGCTACTACAGACATTTATGCATGACACGCAGATTTTTTTTCTTTCAATACCTCAGTTAGAATACATCTTTCATGTTCAATCCACAACACGTGAAGCTGTTAGGGAAAAGAAAGCCACTTCTATTTTAATGTGTTCCCCAACGACAAAAAGGAAAGAGATACAAAATCAAAGGGTAAATCATGAGAAATCCAAAAGTAATTAGGCAGGCAAGCAGTGGTGCTACCTCTGAGACATCTGGAGGCCAAGGTGAGAGAATTTCCTTGCGTGTTTGGCCACGGGTGGAACAGCTTTAGGCAAATGCTCTGATAACTCTCAGAGGAGATAGATTCATGTCTCTGATGACAAGTAAGTGGACATACATCTCACCTGGACAGCTGAGAAGGCACATGCAGCTTTATCTGTTCCCTCCTGATTTTATAACCTGGTGCAATGAAGAATCTTCCATAACTTTCTTAAAAGTTTTACCTCCCACAAAATACAAATCACAAAATGTCCCATGCTTAGCTGGAGGAACAATTCTAATAATATAAAAACAATGTGAAATGTTTAAAACATTATTAATAGATACTCTTCATTGCAAAACTCATGAAAATACATGAAATTGGCAGTTCTTGGAGCTGACTTACTACAGACAAAACTTCTGCGTGTTTTGCAAAGGTATTGAGGGAAAGCTAATAAAATAGTCAAGTCTCCAATTCTTTTCTTATCTTTGCTCTGTGGCTGAAGGAAAAAGGAAAATAAATCTGAATAATACCAACTTATAAATGGGGATTAAAAACAGAGCAGCACTGCCATGCAATTGTTAGAAAAAGAAAAGGATTTTGGTGAAGCATATTTCATGTACCGAGTTCTTTTGTGAAATATATTTTTCTATATACCAGGAAAACAGCACACTTGACTTGATAATACTTGATCCCACTTGTCCCAAATATCATGAAGTGGTGCCCAACACTAGAATTCTGAATAGTAACTAAGAGACTTTTCTCTCATTCACATTCAGACTTTGATTCTAACAGAAACTGTTTCATTGCTGAAACGTCAAAAAGATATGAAATGCGGTGCAGCGATTTTTTTCAGTGCCTAATTAGGGATCACCTGCTTCTTTCAGTGAGTTCAATGAAGCGGCTGTAGAATTATGCACATGATAAAAGCAAGCAGAAAGTCAATGTAATAATAAGCAAGAAAACATTAAAACAAACAAACAAAAAAACAAGAGTAAATCAGAAGACCCCAAAATCCTAACATTAGTGACAATGGTGCTGCTGTAATTGAGATATGGTTGAGGTGGTCTTACAGTGGCTAACTCAGAACTACCATCAAAGAAGTGGTGACTTGAAGAATTCCTATCAGGCTCACAGACAGAAGGTCACAGGCAGTAGCACTTGCTGAAAAGACAAGTTAAGTTAAACACCTGTGCAGACAGGAGAAGTCAGCAGGCCAAGACACCCATACAGTGAAACAGCTGCTTCAAAGTGACGTTTAGCTTCAGACCATGAGAGGTGAAGTCATGGCAAACAAACCCTTTGGGTTAGATATGAATTTCAAGGCAGTCTCATGACCATGTACCAGTGACATTGTCTGAAGAGTGAGGGCCTGCAAAGCCCATCTCAAGGTCAGGGAATGGCCGGAGCTGTGCACCAACAGGCATCACTGAAAGCTGGTGATTTTTGCCAGGAAACAGAAAAAGGTGAACTGTGCATGTGCTGAAGAAAGGTGGACAGCACAGGAGTGTCTGCCTGGAAAGCTGCCTCCTGCAAGGCAGCAACTGCCATAAGGAGATCACACAGGGATATACCAGGTGGGGGAAGCCTTATGTAAACTGAAGCTCTCTCCAGAACCAACATACCTTGTATCTGACACACAAGCTGCGACAGACATCTGTTCTAGATCTTCCTCTCTTCACAGCAGAGATCTAGAGCTTCAAAGGGACCAACACCCCTGCAAAAATCTGCTGAGCAGTGAAAGGATATGTTACCAACCATTTTGTGTGGTTTGCAAGGACGTTTCAGAAATAGGATCATCAGAAAAAGACTGGTGCCAGAGAGATGAGAGTGACCTGACAGACAAGAGAAGAACAAGAGTCGGGTTTTGATGAAACAGAGACAGCAGAACATACCCGTAGGGCAGGCAGAACAAAGCAAGCCCAAAGCCAGAAGGCAATGGGTATCACAGAACAAGCTCTACTGCTGTAATCAAAGACAAGGCCGAGCACCGTGCCAAAAACTCCGCTGTAGCGGAAGGCTTTCAACCTGGTTGATAAAAACAGGGGATCGAACAGCTGGGACTCGAAGTTTGGCAAGCTGAACCATGACGTATTAGGCAATTAGGCAGCAAAGAGAATAAGGAAACACTGCAACGGGTTGCTAAGAAAAATGTCAGATTTTGTACTGTCTGGAGCCTGTAAGAAATGATTGGGGTGGGGTCTAGCTGCCTAAACACAGGCATCTAGCACCATTTCTGATGCCCTGGGGCATCCCCTGCCTGACATCCAGCTGCCACTTGAGAAGACACCAGGTTCCCATAGGTCCTGACTCATACCTGTCACGCTGCTGTCGCTGATGTCTCATACCCTGGGGCATCTCATGCCCTAGAAGACTGCCTAAATAAGTCTAACTTCTGGGAGAAAACGTCTGTCTGTGGCTCATGATGACTGATACTTCAAACTGACATCCTATAAAGCTATAAACCCTTTTGCCTCCCCTTTCACAGGCCTTGGAAAAGGCAGAAATCTCTCTGTTATTCTGCATCGGCAGAAAGCTTTCGGGAGTGATCATATCGCTTAAGTAAGCCAGGAAACCTTTTCTCCTCCACACCATGTAAAATCTATTTTTTCTTCCCTTTTCTGTAGAATTTAAGTCCGGCAGTGGAAGAACTGCATGACATGGACCACAGCCCTGTGACATTACAAAAATGCATTACTCAGAGCTGCCAGATTGGCTCAGCTGACTCATGTTCAGGGTCGCTCTAATCAGTAGATTTGGGGATAGGAGGGAATTTTGCCCAGGGTGAAAAACACGATGAGGTTTTCTGCTTTCTTTTTGTACAATGAGAAGTAATTTACCTGCTGAAGGGATCTGGTATATCTTACCATATCAATTCCTTGCCAAAATAGGACCCTCAGGCACCGGTAGCACTCCTGCTCTTTGTGACAGCTTCTAACCTGAGGACTGTTTGTTTTTCTTCTTCTTCTTCCTATTAATATTTTTTTTAGTTAAAACCAAACCAAACCAACAAAACAAAACAAAACAAAACTTTAACTGAAGTGCTGCTGCCTGCTGCAAAGCACACAGGCATAACACATGACCTGTGATAACCAAAGTCAAATTACGTGTCTCAGTTCTGAGAAACATCCAGCAGATTTTAACATTTTACTTCCAAGCCCTTATGTGGACAGATCCATAGCATTTTTATTTTTATTTTTTTCATTTGGAAAACAGTAATATTTTAAAGGAAAAAAGGAACATTACAAATTTAAATTCTAGACCACACTTCTTCAGGATGCCAGAAGTTCCCACTTTTTATTTCTCCTGTAAATTAATGCTCATATTCCAAGAGAAAAAAAAAAAAAAAAAAGGCTTGGTGAGTAATTTTGCCATTATGATAATAATAAACACTTATTTGATAACTACATTACATACAGACCTCAGGATTAACAGAAGTTGCACAACAGTCATGAATCACATGGGAGAAGTGAATCTGGATTATTTTAAAACATCCAAAGAAATGAACAGACATCTGAAGCTGTAGCGTATGATCCATCAGATTTCCCTGAAAAAGACAAAACGCCTCACACGTCAAATATCTGAAGGTGTGCTTTCCCTGTGATAGGCTCTTCACACATTGACCAGAACTCTGAGAACTCCCATTTCATGCTTAACTTCTAAAACTTTCATTTCTTCCCTACCTTTCAGAGATTTTATTGTGATTAATTTTATTGTGTCTGCATTTATAATAGATGACAGTAGAGTTTTATTAGCAGTTACATTTTTGAGCAGTGTTACATCAATAGAAATACACAGTGAGCATGGAAAAGAATGAGCAGTAACTGTCCCAATGTCTCCTATATATCTTGAGCTGAAAGCAATCTGGCACGTGATAGTAAGATCTGATCCCAACCCCGCTAACTCATTTGTGGAAACTTCACTATTGTTTATCTTTTTCTCTATTAATACTATTCTCATACTTTTTCCCACCTGCAGGGGAACAGCAGGACATCGTTGTGGAAATGGTCCAATGGAATATTAAAAGGATACTCCAGGTCCTAGACACGAAATACCAGGTTAGAAAGATAACTGTTTCTAAGAAAAAGTAAAAAGTTAATAATTATTAACCCCCCCCGAGTCAATTTACAAAATAGAATAAAAAAAAGAAAGAAAGAAAGAAAGAAAGAAAGAAATATAACTTAAAACATGTACTTTTTATAAATAAATGCGGGTTTTTTTTAAGTTTTAGAACAATGAACAATCAGAATTCCCTAGAGAGCAAACATCAATTCGCACCGTAAACTGCACAGTGAAGATTTCTTTAGTCCTACAAGAACAGGAAGGGTAATTATTTTGAATAAGACCCCAAAAGGGGACGTATGTGATGGAGACGCAGAATCATCAAAACAGCCTAACGATTATTTAGATGAAGATCGTTTTCCTAGCTCCAACAGGCTAACCCCAGAGCAATTACGAATTCCTTTCCTCAGATTCTTTGCCTCTGACTTACTGCCTTCTCTCAAACAGTGACATTGCCATTTACTTGACCACTTGCATCTCACTTCCCATCACTGCCTTTTACGCAATCCAACCAGAATGCCACCATCACAACCTCCTGGCATGAAGAATGCACATCAACTTCCAAAGTTATTAAAATTATATGAATTCTCGTAAGCTGCAAATTGTCGGGTTTGCTTTCATCTCAGAGACCCTTCCCCAGACCTTTCTGAGTACTGCAAAAGTCCTGAAAAAGAGCTTCCCGAACAAGCCATATTCTGAAACACTCTGTTCTGCACTACGAGCAGGAATGGAGAGATTTACAACAGTCATAAAGACAACTTTAAAAGGCCATTTTACATGTGAACTGTGACAGTTCTGAGGAACTTGTTATGCCCATAGTGTTGCTTCCAGAAAAAAAAAATAATCTATTTTGTGGGTGAAACAGTAGGTGGCAAGCAGAAAAGCATGAGGAATGACAAGAGGAAGAGTGGCTTCTGTATTGGCTAAGTGCAGGGCTCTGCACAGTAGTCCAGTGGCCTAAATAAATGTAGAAGCATCCCAAAGAAACTGAACAACTTGCATATGGAAACAGGTATGTTTGATTAAAAAAATCAATACCGAAAACACCTTGAAAATGTGTTCATTGCCTGTGGAAAACAAAGAAATGTTATTACCAAATAACTGTTTTTCTTTTCTATTTTCTTTCATAGTGACATATAAACTTTGTGTGCTTTAGCAAGCCAAAATAGATAACACACTTTCTTTTGCAAACCACATGAACTTATCTCTGTATTTACACTTAGTCTGAAGGAATGCCAACGCTGTAAAAGCAGAGCAAGATATCAAGAGTTAATATTTTTTTAAAGTACAGTTATTTTGTGGACAATGCATACTAAGATCAAGCAAGATAAGAAGTTTGTTTCATAGACTTAGAAAATTGTTTTATGTAGCTTTATAGCTGCTAGGTATGGAGGCATGTTGGACTCTTAAGACTGACGAAGAAAAACAGTGCTCACTTTCTGGGCTACCCACCATTTTAGCAAAATAAAGGAGACTGAAAGGCTAGGAAACCTATGCTAATTTAAATTAAGTGTGGCTTCCAGATGCAATTGTAATAAATGATGTAGACATCTGATACATAATACATAATGATTAATTTATTCCTTTTGAAAGCAAAGGATGAGTTGTTTTTTGTTTCTTTTTATATGCTTAGTTATGAAGCAGAGGAAAAGGATGGGAAAGATGTTTGCTCCTTGATTTGGACTAGTTAGCTGCAAAAGAATTCATTTGTTCTGAATTTGCTCTCCCCTCCAAGTCAACGCTGCCTTTAGCAATGAGATATACCTCCACCTCCGGTGAACCAAGTAACATCTAATTATTAACATCTTTCCTCGTCTTTCAATTTGATTGTACTTCTGTGTTCATGGAAATGAGTTGCAAAGTTTACAGAAATACAAACCATTAATTTCTAATGTCTGTAGGAGAAGAGCTATTTCATTCTTCTGACATCTAATGCATTCTAGTGTCATTTGGCTACTACAGCCAGCACTGCTAACAAAAAATAACCTTTCAAAGGCACATAAGGATTATCGCAGGGTTCCCACATATCAGCTCCATGGCCAGTGGCCAGAGGAGTCTCTGCCTTCCAGTAAAGTTCAAAACCAGCTAATTAATATCCATTTGTCTCAGCTGCAATATATCAATGAGTGATACAGTGATAAATTATGTGCAAAATTATTTTATGGCACGCGCTAATTTAAACACAAAGTATGCCGATATGATGGGAATGCATAAGAAGCCAGCGGAATTCCCAGGGCTCAGAAGCAGGAGGTTACTCCACAAGGGCTGTCTAGGAGGTGGCACTCCACATCCTTGGGAGACCTTCATAATGTTAGATATCAGGCAGTGAAACTGAATAAAGCAACAATTACTAACACCGAAGAGTATTCTTCATCATGTTAGCCAATTACATAAACACTTAAATCTGTTCACCTTCCAGAAACTTTTATAAACCTATTTAATATTTATCTTTGGAAATTCAAGGGAATATTTCAGATGACAATGGATGTTAAAAGCAGAGCATAATCAAGTCCAGCGGGACCTCTGAACATAGCAATTAGAAGCTGTCAGGTTGATCAGGGAAAGATCAGGGAGGGATTTGATTTCACCAGATGTAAATTCTTCTCTTCTTTGTTCTCTGTAACTAAGCTGTGGGGAGTGCAGCTCGTGGGACCCTCTGGAAGGCATGTAACTGGGATGTGTTACACACTTTCACCCGCCCTCACACAGAGGGAACAGTCAGTTCCCTCTTGTTTACACTTCCAATGAAATTTTTGACAGAAGTGAGATCTTGGCTTATGTTACTTTTCACAGATCTCTCTAACAACAATAACCTCGGTGTTTAGAAGAAGAGACAGAAGGCTAAGAGGTGAGCCTGAATGCGTGTCTCCCACCGTTTTGCCCCCCTACACCACGTATGATGCATCTTCCCCCTCCTCTCTGCACAGGTGTTTTTGACACTGAAAATTGTTCTTCTGCTGTCCCTTACCAATATGATACTAAGCAGCCCCAATTCTTTAGCAGCAGATGTGGCAGCAGCACTCCCAGGAGGTTTTTGGCTGATCCACTTGCTAATATAGCTGGAAAAATGCCTTCCTATCCTCCACCTGAGATGATCTGAACCCCTGCCTTCCATTTTCCCAGGCAGCTGCCAACTGCCAGGCTAGAGTGAACTACTGGGGTGGAGGATGTTTGGCTCAATGTCACCCTGTTATGAATAGAAAAAAAAAATAAAGCAATCTGTCAGCATTGTTTTCAAAAGCAAGCAGAAAAGGCATCAAGTTCTTCCTATTTTTTTTTTCCTTGTGGTTTGGTTAAATCACAAAGCTGGGAAGAGAATAATTACTAATAAACCTCCAGAGGTAATCTCTTGTTGTCACAGTCTACTTCAGTTAAGTACACATATACTTTTCTTGCATCATCCATCTATCTCACAGATGGCTACAGTTCTTTCAGTTCTCTACCAAGCACCAAACATTTGGATGTACAGTTTATGTACCTGCTATATTTTATAGAAATGTTTACCAACACTTATAGATGTATAGATATTTCTTACAGAACCTATAACCAGCTGGGAAAGTTTTGTTACTGTCTGTAAAAAGAAATGCTATGTTTTTCTCTTCTTCCTTTAATCAATTCATGAAAAGGTTAATGCTCTTATTAGCACCGTACTGCTGAATCTCTCTGTGTGAAAAACATCATTTGCACAGTTTGTGGTAATTTCTTATCAAGACAATTTGTTGTCGTGTCTCTGCACTTTCAATGGTTTCCAAATTCAATTTCCTACCAAAAGAAAAAACACAGGTGCAAGACAGAAAGCAAGAGAGCAGGTAAAGACGTCAGAGCCCAGCTATGCTGCAAAACTGAGCAGTTCAACATAGTATAGGTTTTGGTCTGGATATGCTCCAAAGCGGAACAGACATTTCTGTTTGTCACTCACAACATCCAAAGCTGTCCTCAGGAAATGAGGATTCAAACAGAAGTCACTTGTTCAGGCTGTACATTACAAGTCACAAAGATGCCTCATGGTAAATAAAAGAGAGATTCGAGGGCTGGACTTGGTCGTTGTGTCAGGAAAAAGTGCATGGGCACAGCACCCCTGGGACAAACAGCTAATGGCTGTGTCTGACAGACCAAGGTTATTAGCAATTCCACTTTATTCCATCAAGTTTATTCAAATGCTAAAATTAAATCCCATAGATGTCTTTTACAGGTTGAAACATAAAAACCTAAAAGTTTCTCTTTCAAGTGACAGATCACATAATTATTCTTTTCAAAACCTGAAATGTCATTTACATCCCTGCTTGAAATAACTTTTCAATGTATTGCATTCAGAACAATCCCTTCACTGTAGTATCTTGCAGCCCCCAATATAATCTGCATTTTCTTTATTCTGTACACAGGCCAACTTTGATGGGTTTTCCACAGCCCTCTCTTCCTGACACAAACCATGAAATATGGAGTCAATGTGAAAAAAATCACAGTTTGCATATAAAAAATAAATAATATTTACAGTTACGCTGTGGTTTCAATACAGATCATATTAAATATCAACAGATTCCACATTTGTAAATATAACAGGAAGGCTACATTAAATCTGCACACCAGAAACACATTACCCTGACTGCAGCAAACCTTTCAGAAAATGGAAAGGACTTTTAGGAGATGGACGTGGTACAGATTTAGACCTCTCTCTGTGCCCCTCTGCTGGAAGGAAGGGATGTAATATCTAAAAAAATCGAAACATTACAAATATTTGTAAAAAAAAAAGTCCTTTGTGGGGAAATTTTTTTCTCTCTCAGTGAAAAACTCACACTGTTCAGAGCACCAGTGATCATATAAAGCCTGTCACTGGATAAACTCTCATCTCAGGATGATGAATTCCTGTCTTTCTCATCTTTCATCTGCTTCTCGGTAAACAATTCCAACCACTGAATGCCAAGCCAGAAGGCACCGGGGGTGGCTCTTCAGATCCCTGCTGAGCCCTCGCCTCTGTGGATGGTGCCCACCTGCATGCTTCTGCCAAAGACCAGCTGCCGCCTGCTACTGCTTTGGTTACAGCCTCAGTTCCTGGTGGTCTCTTGGTTGTCATCTAATCACCGATCTTACTAGGCTTCTTGAAGAAACTGAATTAGCTGAGGCAGTGGAAAAAACAAACGAACAAAAAACCAAACACCCAAGCCCTTTTGCCCAAGATTCCTCCATTTTATAGTTACAGAAGCTGAGCCATTACTACTGTTCTGCTTAATTAAAATATCACACCACAAGAGCCTACTTTGTTGAAAGTTTAAGACAGAACAGTACTGTCATTTTTAATAAACCTACAAAAATGATAGTGCAGATAAGTACCTTGGTAAAGGGGGAGTCTTGGCAAAGTAGCGAAAAATAAGAGCAAAAGCGGCATAAAATACACTGAGGTTGTAAGAAATTAAAAGGAAATTTAATATTAAAGGGAGTCTACATTTATTCAAATACAATTTTAGTCTGTCACTCTCCCAGAGAAGCAAAGCCTATATAGATTTTTTTTTTTTAAAGTTTTCATGGCAGGAAACCCTGAGGACAAGCAGCTAAAACCCACATCCTGCTGCCTGACCCATTAGCAGCATGGCAGCCAATCTGTACCTGCCAAGCAGCAAAAGTCAGTCTGGTTCAACAAATACACCTTGCAGTAAGACAACATCTGCAGGGAATACAAAGCAGACAACTCTAATAGCCTAAAAACACAGGTTCAGTACACTGAGAATCAATATTCTGGAGGAAATGGTGTAAAACCCCCCGCACAGGAGGTGCTCCGTCACCGCCTGCACGTTCCCCTCTGCGGAGCTCTACGTCTTGGCTAGGAAAGCAGCCACCAGCTGCGGAGCTGTAACTTCAGTCAAATATTCTGCTTCCTAAGCTGGAATCCAATTGCCAGTGCGATTAACTTCCTCCAGCCCTAGAGACAGAGCCAAATGAAGCTAGCCAGAATAATTCACCGAGAAACCACGAAAATCAAGTACTTTGAATATTTTGCTTCATCAAATCAAATCCCACTTGAAAAATAAGTGACCGATCACTCTGGAAGAAGACTTGGTAGAGGTTCAGCACACACTGTGGGTGAAATGAAAAGCTGGAAGAGAGGTTGTCTTGGCAACATTGTCTGATTCATATTTAAAGATAAAATCACTCTCCAAAGCTAACTAAAAGTGGATGACAGTGAGAAAAAAAAATGTAGGCATTCATATCATCTTCATAGCAGAAAGCACTGCCTTTTGTCAGTTGCCTGAATTATTTGGGGATTTTTCAGTAAGGTTTCTTCTGTTCATTGTAAAATGTCCTTTTTATAGCAACCATTAAGACAAACAAATAAGTCTTCAGTCTAGAAAAGCATAACAAACTCCTCCAAGTTACTCATTATGTGAAACAGCATGATGCCTCAATATCTAACGTACCAACTATTTTTTCTTTTATATTAACACACCAGCAATCATTACATTACCGTATAGCCATGCTCTCGTTATCAATTTGTGCACGTAAGCACTTTATAAAAAGTACAGACTGGTAAAGATTTCTCACTTTTTTGTTTGTTTGTTAATTATTTTCTAACTTCTCTTTGCACAGTTGGTGATTTTAAGAGCTCTAAGTAATGTTTGATTTTTCCTCTGCAAAGAATCGCATTAGACTTGGGTGCGAGGATTTGGGTAGAACACTGACCAAACCCAACAGGCAAACAGTCCCAACAGAACAAATCCCAACAGTTGTGATGTGGATGACTTTTAATGGATGACTCGGACAAAAATTCCATGAGGTCGATCAGGGCCTGGAGCCCCTCTGCTGTGGAGCCAGGCTGAGGGAGCTGGGGGTGTTCAGCCTGGAGAAGAGAAGGCCCCAGGAGACCTCACAGCGGCCTGCCCGTGCCTAAAGGGGGCTGCAGGAAAGCTGGGGACGGACTCTGTGTCAGGGGGTGTAGGGATAGGACAAGGGGGAATGGCTTTAAACTAAAAGAGGGCAGGTTCAGAGTAGACGTGAGGAAGAAATTCTTCACTGTGAGGGCGGTGAGGCCCTGTCCCAGGCTGCCCCATCCCTGGCAGTGCCCAAGGCCAGGCTGGATGGGGCTGGGGGAACATAGCTTATGATCACTTCTCTGATCACCTCTTCTCTAAATCATCAGCTCTCTGCTGACTACCTTAAGACACTCCCAACTACCTTACGACACTCCCAGCTTCTCATAACTTGACAGCTTCTCCCATTTCTGTCTCTCTGGCACTTTGTAGTCCAGGCGGTGCTCAATCCCTGTTCCATGGCTGTTAGTCTCCTGAATAGCCTCTTGAGGCAACCACTGCTGAAATCTGAAGAGTTGTAGTAAATTGGTGGAGAAGATTGATTTAAACACAGTCAATGTCTTCATCAGATCTTTCAGTTAGTGAATAATAGACCTCCTTTAATTTCCCTCTTAATAATCATTTTTCATGCCACTATTGAGTTCATTGCTCTCATTCTCAGGCTCACCTGAGCACCAACGATGTGCAGCTTCTCCAACAGTCAGCCCACTTTCTGAAGCAGACTAATTTCACCCTTTTGACTTGAATTTCGCTTTTATTAGTTATCTTACTCTTTTCAGTTCCGACTTCAAACACTATTATGCTAACATATGACAAAATCCTTCCTTCAACAATGCAAAGTCTAACGCTTTTATACAGGTAATATTTTCTTAATGGGAACGAACAGGTGGGCATGCCAGAAGGATGCAACAATTATGTTTAACTGGTTGGCAATAAAGGATGATCCCAAATACTTGCTGCTAATGCAGTATAAGTCTCAGCTATGGCAAGCTTGAAAAAAAGTGGAAAAAAAAAAAGGAAAGAGGAGAGGGGGCGAATAAAACCCTTGGAAAACTTGGAGAACAAAAGCCACTGGCTGGCAGAGACAGATGCTGCAGCCACCTCCGTGACTGCATGCACAGGCCATGTCCTGCCCCCAAGCTCGAATCGCAAGGCAGAAGAGCTGCCAGTAATTGCTTCTGATTGACTGCCACTGAGCTGGCTCAGAGACCCTCTGGAGAGCGCTCTTTTCTTGCAGGATCCTGCCTTGCCCCCATTCAACGCCTCAAAGAAAGCTCTGCCTATGTTCTCCAGTACTGTGCTCCCAGAGGGGTGTCTGGATTAGCTGCTGATTTACTATATTATTTTACAAAGAAATTTTCCCACTGCTTTTGCCTGAAATTGCTTGCCATTAGCTCTCCTGAGGTCTCCCACTACACAAGCCTTTCATGGCAAATTAATATAGGACAGTGTATGATATATTCCCTGCAAGCTTTATTTGTGCTCTAGGTAAGTGATAAAGTGGAACAGATAACTACCTATCTTAACACCAGCAGCAATCGGGGGATTTGGGGCCAAACCGGCTCATACTTGAAGAATTGAAGAGGTGGAAAAAAAGACTTGTTGGGAACGTTGCAAAGAAAGAACCATTCCCAAAGAAAAGTTCTTTGTGAATATATTACAGGGTCAACATTACTATTCTTAAGAGTAGGAACGTGAAGCATACCTAATTAGGTAGGAAAAAAACTAAGCTTTTTTTTCTTTTTTTTTTTGGTCATCTTGCATCATAAATGTAAATGATGCATAAAAAGCACTTAGTAGATATATCCTTTATGCCCTTAACAGAAGAGACTGTGTGTGCTCAGTGATTCAGCCAGTGGCATGCTGCCAGCACCGGGCTGGTCACAAGGCAATCCTCACCGACCCCGTTCATCCCTGCAGATATGGTCCCAGCCAGGGGAAGCTCCCTCCCACCTCACTTGCTTCTTCACAGTGAACCACAAGAGAAAACAATTACATGAGAGGGAAGATTTGGGAACAGACAGACCTTCTCATGCATTCAGCTAGTTAATGCTACAGATGTGTCTCATGGGGATTTGAAAAGGCTCTAAGCAAGCTACAGTGCAATGGACTTCAGCATCTGACCCTCAAAGGTGCGTCAGGCATCCAGCATTATCATCATTCAACACCTTCATAGAAAAGCTTAGTAAAATACGGAATTTACTTTCCATTTCTTGCTATTTTTCAAGTTACTGGGATGAACAGTTAATCGTTTGGAGCTCACCAGGAAAAATACTTTGGCGTTTTGTGTCCTCAGTTCTGCCTCTGGACCAGGCTTGGTAGGACGCATGGCACAGCTCTGCTCCAGGAGAGGAGGATTTTGCAGACAGCTTGGCTCAGGGGAGAGAATGGGCAGAAGTGAGGCGCTGGTAACAGAGTAGCAGCAGAGAAATGCTGCTGAGCTGATATGAAAGAAAATATTTGTGGGTTTTGTGGACTCCGAAGTGAAATATTGGGATTGTGTTTTAAAAGACCAAAGCCAAAATGCTCTTACACTTATCTGATAAAAGTGACCCTTAAGAAAAAATCTTTTCCTGACAGAAGCTGTGGTGTTGCAGGGAGTTCCTCTTCCTTGAGAGTATTATTCACCCACAAATGCCCTGCCAGCCTCAGAAAATCTTTGAAATACTGTCTCTCCTTATTCAAGGGCACGCTACTCTGCCGTTACAGCCTCCAAGCTCTTCAAGGGCAAAAGAAACCCAAACACAACCTGTGGCAACTGTGTGAAACTCAACCCAGTGGACAAGGACCAATGTACTTTATCTGAAGCACAACCAGAGAAAAGCTTCAGTTTTCTCTCCCCAGTTTCTGTTCTTTAAACGGAAGAAAACAGTGATTAAGACTAAATAGGCTAGGAGGAATCCACTCCAAATCCTTCTGTTGAAGCCTACATTAATCACCAAGCTTTCTCTTTGATTTTGGTAGAGGAGTAGCATTATACAGTTACAAAACAACAACTAATCGTGCTCAACTCTCTCCTTGGGCTCTCTGATACTCCACGTGGGTCAGAAAGATGGTTCAGAGGTAGCTCTCAAGTCACCTTGTCACTCTCAATCACCTAAGCATTAATGCACACACCACTCACTAGAAATAGCACAGCAACTGTGTATGACAAGAATTAGGAAAAACTGGACTGCATTTACAGCGTTTAATAGAACTCCAATTTTTTTTTCCTGAAGTCAAAATATTTAGCTTGCTCAAAACAGGAGCGAAAGGCCTGTAAATACATAAATAAAGCAGCAAAATGATTTATGTATATGTGTTATGGATATATTTTTATGGATTCCAGCTTTGTGATTTACTGGATGTCTGTTGAGTGCAAGTATACAATAAAGGGAAAGGATGTTTCCACTAAAGCAGACTCATAGAGCCAAAATGTATGAAAATGAACTGATCCCTGAAATTCTAGTAAATTTTTGCCTTGTCTAAATATATTTTTATTTTGCAGGTATTTTTATGCAACCTATTAAACCAAAATATATTATGAATTGCTTAGTTAAGAATCAGTTTAACTACTAAATCCTGTATATTATTAAAACGTCGTAGATGTTGAACATTCCTTTTCAGGTATTACATGATGTTAAAGCTACCTTCTGAGTGTATGACAGCAAAGGTTCCACAGAAATCTGAGCAAATGCTGGACAGCTCAGGAGACCTGGATCCCATTTCACAGATGCCTTTTGCTATCTTGACCAAGTCACTGAATCAACCCTCTGCTGTAGTCCCCACCTTTGGGTACCAGTAGGTGTTTGTGTGCTTAGGTTAGATGCTGAAAAGGTAATAAACACATCAGGGTTTCTGCAGGGAGATGGAGAACTTGTGAATTTCCCATTAATAGTGACAACTTTAAGTTCTTCAGCAGACATTGTTTATATTAATTTACTTTAAGAAGCTTAAGCTTCGAGTTCAAATGGTCAGCAAAAAAAACCAAACACTGTCATATACAGTTGCCAAGACTAAAGTTAATGAATTCTCTGGTAAGACAAATATCAGTACTGAGCAAACCACACAAAAGGTTTAAATGAGCATTCATTCAGATTTTTAAATAAGTTCCCTCTGGTAAAGGAAATGTTCATTTATTGACCATTCAGTCAACAAGGTCTGTTACTTAAATTCCTGCGGAAAGCATACACCAGTTGTACACACCCCAGCACCTTCACCAAAACTGGAACCTTACACATGAAATCTCCGCTGTAAGAGATTGGATTGATGGAATTTCTCATTAGGGCCACAAAAAAGTACCTGGATCTTCATGAATTGAAACAAGCAAAACAACAGGTCTGTTTTTACCATATGGAGGACTGATGTGAGATTACAAACACAATGGCTTTAATCTTCTCTCGTGGCTTCCACAAACTCTCCACTGAAGCTGTTTCCTGTAGCTCTGTCCACAGACCACGTTTTCCTAACTTCTTAATTGGCTCAGGCCTGGGTGTGGAAGAGCCCGCTCAGATTTTTTTTTTTGGTTGTCAATGCTCTTTTAAAAACAGAAAGCAGAACAGCCAGCTTGGTTCCTGATGCAAGTTACCTTTTCTTGCACCAGCAAGCTTTCCATGCTGGGACGATCCCACTCCTTTCCTGGGGAGGCTTGCTGAGGACAGCCCTGACCACTGCCTCCACACTGCCTACTGAGCAGTATTTCTCCTGAGTAGTATTTACTCCTTTTCAGTACAAAATGCAGAACACAGTTCGTTGTTTTTTTTTTTTTTTATGACTTTTTTTATGATTACTGTTACCAACCTTTTCAGCTGAAATACATTTTAAAATGCAGTACTTAATGGTTACATTAGGTATTAAAAGGAAGGAAACAAGCAACTAAATAATGGAAGTACATGCTTCACTTAAAGTAACCCTAAGACAAAAAAGAAATTGCAAATTTCTATGACTTGCCACCACTATCCTGGAGTTCATCCTAGTTCCTCTGTTATGTATTTGAACTGTATAGTGTGCAAAATTATATAGTGATTCAGTGTATCTGAGTACATAACCTGAAGCGCTTTTTCAACCTGACAGCATAAAAAAAATCAAACATTTCAGTATACGTACTTAACTGTGCTGCTGCTGTCATTTGTCCAACTTTCCATTGGAATGTCTGTGTGTGAAGACTTCAGAGCAGCCAAAGGAATAACTGTAAGAGAACAAAAACATGTTCAGTTTACTAATAAAATAAAATAAAACACACCAAAATACAAAGAGGAACAATAAAACATTAAAATAAATGTCAATTCCACAGATTCAGACCTAATTGCTAGAAAAGTCTAAGATAACACGTATTTCAGGATAAATATTCCCCTCTTCTCATTCATTCCACTGAAGGCTCCTTGGAATTTGCTTCCTACTCACAGGAGTCGATAGTATTTCCTAGGACATACCAGTCAAATCGTGTTTTTTTTTTCTCCTTAGGACTTCATTTGACATGCCAGCTGAGAATCTGGACCAAAATGTCCCTTTGCCTGAAATGTATCTAAACCATTTTATAAATGGGTTCAAATAACTTGCTTCCAAACACACAACAACCTCTCTGCTCTCTGATTTCCTCTTCCTTCACCATTCTCTCCGAATGAAGAGCTGTCATTCAAGTAGGGAGGTCTACAGTTCAGGCTTATTTTAGTTGCTCAAACACTATTGCTGGGATAGAACAGAACAAAACCACTTGCAAAAAAGAGATTCCAGATACATATAATGGAGAAATTTTGGAAGCCTTGCTCTTGTTTCTGTGGGATGAAAAGAGGGGAATGAAAAATCTCTTTTGTATTGCTGGAGTTTTGTGGGTAGACTGCTACTGGTTATAGCTAATCATATATTTAGCAACACGAGCACATAAGGTCAGCAATTAGACTGCTAAGTGAATTGGTTTGCATAATCTAGCTGCATATGAAGAGCTATTACCCAAATAATTTAAGATACAAGCTGTGGAATCATTTGAAAGGCAGCATAAAGGAATGGGGAAAGCAGGAACCTTGCCAACAGCTATCACCAGGTGCAGAGAGGACACGTAAGCAATGCACCTGCCTTTGAAAAGCATTTGTGTAATCATCGATTAGGTGCAGAAACCTCATGTGCATTCTGTTAAACCTCCATTTACAAATATAAACCTGAGCCTGGTCTCCCACGAAGCTGAGAGTCACACCCCGGCTCCTGACTGGGGGTAACAAGACAGCAAATTTGCCTTCTTTTCTCCCAGAGCCCAGCACTTGGTCATTATAATGCAGTTCTCTCCCTGAAGAGCTTCACACTTTGTTGGGATTCAGCGTCCAAAATTCACAGATTGAAAATTTTGCTGTCTAAACTCTTACGAGTAAGAATAAAGAGCCTGGTGGGGATGTCAACAAGTGTGTGCAAGGCTCTGTCTATATGAGCATCTCTCCTCCAAAGCGATTTGCATAGGAGTGCAAAAAAACCAATTCTTTTACTCTTCCTCTCCATTTTAATTTGTACTCCTGCAATAACCATTCTAACCTAGTGGTCTACTCTACGATAACATGGATATCATCTTTTGAGAAAAAAACAAAAAACCTTTCTAGTGAGATTTACATTATATATAGATTTTTTTTAAGCTGTTGGTAACAATCCAGTACATCTTTTACACCTTACTTCACCAAAGGGTTACAGTCAAACAACCACCAAAAATTGAGTCAAGGCGCTTGACTTACCTGCTTGCTACCTAAACAAAGTCTACATGAAGATACTGACTGAGTTAGAATACTCAATACACCAGCCTATACAGGGGAAAACTCGCCAGTCAGGCAGAAGTAATTATTAATAAATTATGGTTTTATTCTATTGCTATCTTCCTATTTCTTGCTGAAATTTCATCATATGCAAAACAATTAGAAAATACCTGCTTAAGTTTTAGGCTGCATGTTTTAGTAATTGAAATGTTTATGGTCTATTACAGAAAATTTATTTTCTGTCACCCAAGAAGAAGCCGTAGCATTAATGGGTATTGCCTTACACATGTTTGTGCAAGGAAATGCAACTTTTGCAATTTTCACTTTCATTTAACTTTCACAGTTTATTTTATGAGACGTTTCAAAAGATGTTTCTGTTACTTACAGAGATTTGTATTCTGTGTTTGAAAATTTCAATTACACTTTCTAATTAAAAGCCTTAAGTGACAAATTATAACCCAGTGCTCTACAGATACAAAAAAGAGCCCAATAAATGTAGCATCATGATTTTCTGAAGAACCAGAATCCAGTTATCTGTTGCAACTTCTGCTAGAGATTGAGTTTCAGCTCAAACAGAATACAAAATATTTTAAGTTTTAAAAAGAACCTTGACATTAACGAAAAAAAACAGATTTAATACCAATTTCCTCTTTCAAACAAAATAGAATATAGGGTTGGACACAAAATATCCTACCCTTTGGCTTTATCAGTTGCCTTATATAAAAAAAAAAAAAATCAAATCCTACTCAAACCACATTAATTTTTTCATCAGCATCTCCTGTAATGCCACGGAAGCCTATATTCTGAAAATTTTATGAGGTTCCTGGATGGGTGGAAAATGTAAACTAGAAATAGCCCAGTTCGTGTTGCTTCAAATAAAACCAGGAAGGGGCAGATGCCAATGTGTTCCTGAAGCTGTAGACCAGGGCCAGCAGCACAGCTAGTGCTGTATGGGCACAGGTGCTGCTGCCTGCTGAAACAAGCTAGGCTCAGGGTTTCTTAGCCTTAAGAGCCACATTTGGGGAGGTGAGTGTTTGGGCAGTTGAAGGAAAAGCATGTAACTTCTGTGCTTTTCTTCTTTTCAAAATTCTCCCCTTTTCTCTCCAGCTCCTATTCCCTCTACCACATCTTCCCCCAGGTGGGAATCCATTTAGAAAGGCAGCGCTATATTAGATGGGAAAAACAAACTAATCACAGAGCTTCCTGAAGCACCTACAGACAGTGGATTCAATTACTGCATGTTAAGCCATTTATATTTTATGGTTGTGAGTCAGGAAGACGATTGCTAAACTAAACAAAACCAATGAGTGCAACTATCCTATTAAAGCAAGGATCTAAACAGTATGAGCAAAATACCAGAGCCCAGCCAGACAATTAAGTAATCAGACAGCCCTTTGTAGTCCTTGCAAAACATGATGGAGGATAAAACACCTGCTGGCACGTCTGCTGCAAGCCTTTTCAGACCTGTCAAGCCTTTTCTGTAAGCAGGCTCTAGTGAGCTCTTTCATTTTTTTAGTGGATCATTTTTTTTGGAGTCATGTTTCTAAGCCTACCAGATACACTTCTCATTTACGGTTCACTTAGATGCTCGATTCATATTCTTTTGTTGTTCTTTGACAAGTTTCTGGATTACCCATGTATCAGTAGATAACCAAAGCATGCTAAGAGTTTCAGTATCACATCATCTCTCCTGCTAAGCCGGAAAGACAGCAGAAAATGAAAACATCAGACAAGTTCTCTAGGAGAAATATGCTAAACCTCAAACACTTCCTAAGTTAAACATTAAAACTACTGGTGTCTCAACTAAATACCTACTTACATGCATGCCAGGAGACACAATTTATCCCTAGTTTCAAGTAACCTGCATTTTTCAGTTCACAAAGAAAAGCCTTTCCTATTCATGGCACAAGTCATAGAGTTAAATAATTCATACCTAAAAAAAATTGACATTTAAGAAAAACAGTCCCAAAGATTACATAAAACTTCCTTTACTGTTTTATGTATTATATACAGGTTATATATTTATGAAGATAACACAAGGGGAACATTACCCAGAGATATTATTTCCATAAAGTCTTCTCTTTTTCTGATTCCTCTGACTCTTCTCATCATTTTATGTTATGTGGGGCAAATGGCTGAAAATAGAGGAGTTTTACTTACAATCCATTGCACTGAAACACTATGATTCTTCCAAATGCCTCGAGCATTTTAGGCTTAGTTTTTCATTTGTAGTGTTGTCACACTGGATATACAATGGGAAATTCTGCCTATCTTAATGAATTAGTAGGCTTCTTTTATTATTATTTAAAAGAAGTCTCATTCATCTCTTAGTCTTAAGTGACATCTTGAAAGAGGTAAAACTATCCGCTGGGTAAAAGCAAGGAATTTACTTTCAAACTGACATTAGGTCTCTCATTTAAATGAATATACCTATCTCCTGATGTCATGGGGGAATGAGCCCCCTCTTGCCTTCACAATAACAAATGACAGGGCAATTTTTAATATCTGTTCTTACTTACTGCTTCTCCATAGTGAACAGTATCAATCTTTCCACTCTTTCATAACAAAGTTTTTCCACAGCCCTAATCTTTCTTGTTATCCCTCCCTGGTCACTGTGCTTTAATCTGGCAGAAAAGTCATTATGATATCTAAAAGTAGATGAAATGACTTGGGAGTGAACATTTTTATACTACCAGAGAAGACACCCGCACAGCTTACAGAGGAATATATTATGCTTTCTAGTTTCTACAACAAGAATGGGTATATTTAGAAATAATTTAGTTCAGCATTACCAGATGAGGCACTTTAACCAATGCTATAAAGGACATCAGAAAAGATGACTCTAATGATGCCTGAATGTCAAAAATCCTCAGCATCATCCTCAATCTAAAGTATTCAGCAGGAAAACTTGCATATGGCATACTTTATCTCCACCCTAAAATCTGCCCAGCTATTTAGGTGGAAAGAAGAAAAAAAAAATAAAACCATCTAGAAGAATTTACAATCTTACTCAATATGTCTTTCTGGACAAAACCTTAGAAAGCAATATGAGCCACGTCTTTGTGCTTTAAAACATTTGATCTTCCTTGCTTCTTCATTCACATCCAGAACTTTCCTAACCAAGCCGATGCATAAATGTGAAAACTTACAGAGTTAATGACTGGCATGGATGCACCAACATGTAAATGCCTCAATTTGGGGAAAATATAAAGGATTTTCATTGCTATCTCGCATGAGGAAACAGCAGATGTGAAATCATTAGAATCAGGACAGTATTTCCCAGATGCAAAGGTTAAAAAAAAAAAAAAAAGGAATAGTTGTGAGGTCACTGACTGTTGCATCTGAGGAAGGGAAAGAAAATTAACATTTTGTATAATGAAGAGTTTTTGAGAACCATTTTGCCATAAGGCAGCCTAGACCATCTGTGAGATAAGAAGAGCCTCTTGCCTTCAAAAAAAATCCTCCTGATAAAACCGGGAGCTGAAGTCAAGAGGTTTAAGAGCACACTGAAGTGCTTCACTGAGTGCTCCAGGGACAGACCTGTGCACGTGCCTAAGTGCTCCACAAACCATTTGTTACCGCTGTCAGGGACTGAAGACTGCCTAAGTAATAAATACAGCCCTTTAGGGATGCACTTAGAAACATCCAGGTAGCACACGGTGTTTATCAGTGAACATAGTCCAGACTGGCTCCACAGATGCAATTCTTCATGTTCCAAGACCCAAACCCAAATCAGAGAACTGGAAGAAGGTGCAGTCATACCCTGGTCATTTTTAGGTCATACCCTGCATTTTTAAAGATACCTGTGGGTTATTTATTTTTGTGTTACCCCCACCCACACCACCTCTGCTACCAGTGAATAGAATGAGTGGGTGAAAAAAGGCAGATATTGGGTCATTTGCAATGACCTAAGCACATCCCTTCTTTGAATCTTAAAAACAGATATCTGTATCTAAACATTACTGCACGGCTGAGATCCAACATGGAAAGGTGTTTCTGAAATTAAGGCTTAACCTTCAGTATGCTATCATCCCTCCTCTGGCCGTTTTGATAACACAAACATTTTGGACACTGGCATCATTAATGATACTTCACACCTAATTAATTTCTTTTCTGGTATCAGCCTTTCCCAATGTTAAACGTTGCTCTGATTTCTTTGTTTTCTTTAAAGAAAACGTATGAACAGTATGAAGAGTACTGTATGAACAGCAGCTTCATTTAGACAGAGATTACCTGCTCTGAATTTGTAAGATTAGAAGACAAATATTGGTAAGATGAGTCTATATGGACAAATTAAAAGCACCTTATGAATAACGTTGCTCTGTATAATTTAGCACACAGGTCTATCACTCTATTAAGCAAATCTGGTTATGCCTAATTTGCAAAACTGGAGAAAATGAAACAATCAAACTGCTTAATAAATGAAGTCAGAGAAAATTATCTGTTTCTAGCTACTTGTTCTGTTATACCAAAGTCTGACATCTCCGGTATGGAAGCACACAGCTGTCTCCTCCTTCTGCTACAAATATTTCAGCCATGTTTACTTCTGTTAAATAAAGATGAACATAATATAAATGCTATTACTACTACTACTACAAAAAAAAGTAAACTATGTAATGAGCCAGGCTGAAATACAGCTATATACGACAACGTTCTCCATTCATTTCAATGGAGTCATGTTAAGCCAAAGGACTTTTTGATGCAGCCGAGGTGTTTGAGAAGGGCTAGGAATGACTCCTGAGCACAGCCACTACAGGACAGCCCACTGGTAATGGTACCTGTCAGGGACCTCTTCAGAAACAATGTTCCCTGAATCACATGAGCTCTTGCATTAACTGATGAAATCCAGACTACCCGTAAACACAGCCTGGTATCCCTAAAAAAAAATGAAAAGAGGGGTGTCTTAAGAAAAGGGGATGTTTATTTTCTTTATGGGGTATTAACTGTTCCAGGCAACAATTAAAGTATTCAGGAATACAGCAGCAAGGAAAACGAAAATTTTACATTACCTTTATAATTAATTTAATTTCCTGAACTTGGGTTGTATCTTATTTAATTTACTGCCAGGCAGAATCATCAGTGATGCAATCCTCATGCTTCTAAAAGGAAAAAGTTATGTCAGTTACGCCATACTCTTTACTACAGCTTTTTTATTAAGTTTCCCTTTTGTGGAACTTATTTGCTGCATGGAAACAAATTAAAATGTAAGCCTTGAGGGAAGGAAACACAGGAAGTAAGACAAATGTTCCTGGTTCAGCTGCCACTGGTAACATCCCAGAACTGGAGCACTGACGGTGATCCCTCAGATACTCTGCACAGGTGCATTTACTAAATCAGATTTATGTATTTATTTATTTATTTAACAAAAATCAGATCTTTGGTTAAGACCCCACCTATACAAAAGCATGTAGAGAAGTGTACTTCAAATTACAGTGTTCCCTGGCTGTAAAAAACCTGCCTGGCTTGTTACAGGTGGGTATGGAAGGAGGGAGATGAGGCCAGAGGGAAAATAGCATCTTGCTGTGAAGGCAGTTACTGAATGAAGAAAACAGCAGGGAAGGGAAGGAAGGATTCAAAGATCCTTTTACAAATGACAATTTTCACAGAGGGCCACCAAGTTCTTAGCTATATGGGTGCTGAAACCTTAAGCTGGCTGCTGCTCCTGCAGCTTACTGGAACTACTGGCCAGTAACTTTCCCTTACTGAGTTTTCCTTGAGATTATACTGTATTAATATGAGTATTTTTCCTTGTGTTCTGCACATGCAACAACTAAAGTCACAAAGCACTTCCATTTCTTAATTGCTTAGGCTCCTAATATAGCAATCTGCAAACAGCTATGAGGAGTAGCACAGTCTCAGAGTACAGCAGAGAGGGACTGGATATATTAGTAAGAGCCCACTCTAGGCTAACAACAGCACAGTTGGAGTTGTAGTAACGCTGGTCACTCCTCATGCTGTGCACTCAACGAGATGCTGAGCTATTACAGAAGGAAAAGAAACAGCAGTAAAAAAGTGCATCTGTGGCACATGTTGCTGTGTAGTTCTACAGTGTGTCCGTCCTCTAAATTATATGCAGTTGTCTACATTATTAGTTAAGAGTGCCTGTGTTTATAGGTGGTAAGGAAAATAGGAAATATGCAGGAAATATTCTCATTACTTGCTCAAAAATGCTAAAGCTGAATGGGAGAGGAGGGGGGAGACAGGTGACTTGTCACACTGGTCAACTAGGTATGACCTAACCTATGAACAGGTAGATTTTTTGTTTCTTTTCATTTCAATCAAACTAGACAATTCTTCCTCCCATTCCAACAGCATGCCTTATAAAGTCCTTAAAGAAAAGCCAAATCATCGCGTAGGAATTAAAACTCTTTGGGATACACACCGCGTTTTCCCTTTTCCTTAGGCTTTCTAGGATGCCTGCCTCAAAGAGGCTTAGATCTTTACCAGCATTTCTGAATGTCACAAACGGATAATGCAAATGTAGTCACCGCATAAATATCAAGCATGTAAGGATGCCCTGCAGAGATCAGCAGAGATGGGGAAAACCTACTGCTCGAACTGAAAGGGCTCAGCAGTCTTGAGTATCCCAACAGTTGCTGGATCCACGTAAAGTGAAAAACCTTAAGCGATATGGAGCAGGAAACATACAACAAGACACTGAAATAGATTCTTCAGAAAGAGGAAGAGGAGAGAAAGAAGTACACCCAGTAATTTGGAAGTAATGCCAGCAGCAACACTGAGGGAAGGTGAATGTCCCTCACTGAAAGTATTGTGTACAAGCTCTGTCATTTTGCCAGCTTCACTTCTGAGGAAAGATGCTCTTTTCTTCTTGATGCTCCCGTGAGAAGCTAAAACACAGATTTCTGGGGATATGATTGCAAAGACCGAGGATAACTCCAAAGATTTTTTTATTTAAATTTAAATTACACGTGTAATCATGGCCTTGTTGCAGGCTGTAGTGGCAGCCCCGGTGGTTTTGGAAGTGCTAAGATTTCAATCAGTGACATGAGAATCCGCACTGATCCCTACATTTCAGTGGTCTCAACCTGTCAGGAAACCCCATTCCCCTTCTTGAAGCAGGAGGCTGAGCTGGCCATGCCATGCTCAGAGCCCGATCGCCGTGCTATGAAGAAATACAGTCACAGACGTGGGAGCTGGCTGCTGCTGCATTCAAACCCACCTCACAGAAACAGTATATTTATGGCCAAGGGAGTTTGCCTGCCTGCCCAGGGCCTGCGAAGGATTTCCTGATGCTCAGGCTGCCAAATCTGACATAACCTCCCACTTCTGGTCGAGTTTTGCTTATTTAAATAGAGGTACACACTGCGTGCAGAAGCCTAGTGCACAAACAAACCTGTACAGCACCTTTCAACCCAAAGAGTTGCAGAGAACTGGGGAGACAAGACATGAAGGAAGGAGCGCTCTGCTAGCACCTAGTGAGAAGGAGAGACGGTAAATAAAAAGGACTAACTGACAGGCCTTAAACATGATTGTTTTCTGAGTTTTAATTAAGCTAGAGATGTTTCATGCAGCGGTATGATTATTGCAGAGCAGAAAATGACTTGCCATTATGAAACCTCACCCCAGCCAAAGCCAATAGCTTCCAACATCGGGCTACCAAAGCTAAGGACCTTAGAAACAAGGAGCAGTGAGCACACAAGTGCCTGCTGATAGGTAGGAGCGTGGAGAGGCTGTTGGAGGGTCAGGGACACACTAGGAGACCATGTTAGTTCTTGGTGCTGCACAGCCCTCTTGCTCAGAGCTGAAACAGGAAAAGCTGTTTGCAAGCCTGGTACAGCAGGGGGTGGCAGGGAGCGACGAGGTGTCGCTAAAAAGCACCAAACGGGTCACTGCACAAGAATGACAGCTGAAATCAGGCTGTGCTACCCGGCAGGCTTCAACAATCCGAAGCCGGAGCCAAGTGTCAGTGCGGTGGGGGAAGAGACCAGCTGGTTTAATGCTTGTTTCAGAAGATGAGAGTATTTAATTGTCCTCAAGATTTTAGGTGAGCTCAAGCCAATGTGGTGACCATAAATCTGAAACAGGCTTTAACTGCTGCAGGCCAAGTGCTAGCAGAAAGGCCACCCTGTGAGTACTTCCAGAACAGCCAGCACCGTGAGCTCTGCTGGTTTTCAGCCGGAGAGCTGACCAGGACACATTTAATAGGGAAGCCTGGATGTCAACCCTGGTTCTGCTGCTAACAGCGAGTGCCTAGCAGCAGAACATAAAAGACAAGGCTGGGGAACAGGGCAGAAGATATGCACTTCTTAAAAACCTTTTTTTTCACTTGAGCCTTAAGTCTAGTTTTAGAAATCCAGACATTTCTCAGAAGATGGTGACAGTGTCAGAAAGCTCACTGCACATTTTTTCAAGCAGCCTTGGTGCCTGCCTACAGAAGGATGCCAGGGCTTTCATCGCTGTTATTGCTCCTCATCCTTTCCACTGACTCCTGCTTTCACCACTGAGGGAGCTGGTGAATAAGCTAGTTCCATTTTCAGGACCAGGCTGTCATTTCTCAGGTGTTAGTTCCTAAGGGTATTTTCATTTCTGTGATACTACCAGCAATTTAAGGCTCAGTTCTGAAATCAGAAGAATATGCAGAAGTCCTCTTTGTTGAAGTCAGGGAGGCAATGGAGATGTATAATCAAGATCAAGCCTATTAAACATGTAAGATCAAACTTCGCCTTTGTCTGGGTCTCCTGAATACAATGTACCAGATGGAGGATTTGGAGTGTATAAAGGAATGTTCTGGATCAAATGCAGCCCTGACAGATGCAAAAATCCACGGAGTCCATGGAGTGCAAGAGGTCCCTTTTGTTACTGAGACCCACAGATGTTGTTTCCAACCTTCAGTTTGAAAATCCCTAGGGTTCAGCTGACTGTTTTCAAGGGATTCAAAGAACCTGCAAAAAATAGCTGAGGAAAGCAGGCAATATTTGGGAAGAAGGTGGGGAAAGGCATTTGCAAATCAAAACAGCTCAACAATCACTGACTGATTCCATTTCCTCATTTTTTCAGGATTTATGTAGATGTGGCAGCTATGAGCAACAATGACAACATATATATTTACATATCTTTATAATATTTATTTATAGGTTGCATGTATTTATATATTTAGAGTTTTATGTATTCATTCTGTTGTTGATTCCTCTCTTGAGATGGAGGCGTATCCCTACCCCATTAGAAAGCACCATGGCAGTCATTCAGAGCAAGATCAATTCAGCAATATTACAGTACATGTCTACAAGCAATTCAGCAGCTTGATATTAAAAGCCATGCAGTTAAATTAATCCCTACCCCAGAAAAATATTCAGCGATATCAAGAGCTGTAGCTTGGATTCACTGCCAAATCCTCTCCAACCTCAGCGACTCCACACGACCTTCCTGCAGATACACACTGCCATACCAGGGATCAACAGATAGCTTTCAGATCTGATCCAGTTTATTGTTTAGGCATAACATGGCCAACAAGTTAACTGCCAGAGGCCAGTACGGAAGCAGAGATCTCCTTACTCGCTTCCGTTGCTGTCAGAGAAATACAGCGTGGGGATATTTCCTCCTGCAATGTTGTCAGATTGCAGGTCATCAGCAGCAGCTTCTGTATGACAGCAGCATATGCTGGAAGCTGCATGTAGAGAAATAGTTATGAGACAATTTCTAAACGTACCATCGGGCATAAAAACAGCTCACCAAAAGAGTGCTGTTTTGCTTAGTTCTGTGTTTGTTTTTTTTTTGGTTCATTTGTTTTCACTAAATGTTTCTCAAGAGCCACATGTGAGCTTTCCACCAGAAATGGAAATCAGGTTTTTGCAACTGAATCCATTATTTTGCTATAATAAAGCTGTTATCAAATAGGTCTGACTGATGCCAGCAATGCTTCCTGATCGCCCAGTGTATGGTATGGTGTGGAATCACAGGTGGGCACTCAGCTGATTATGAGCCAGCTCAGTTTCCTCCCATTCACCCTCAAGAATTGTTATCCATCTTTACAGGAATATCCTCCTGCTAGCCTCACTAACTCAATCTAGCATAAGAAGGAAGCCCTATTAATTTCTAAAAGCCAAAAAACAAATGCTCCTATTTCCCTACAAGAAGTCCCAGGGTATCTTGGGTAAACACAAAATGGAAATCACTGATTACTCGCTCTCCTGTCAGATCCCATCTCGGTTTATTTCAGTTCCCACCCAAACATGTTTTCTCCCATCAACTAGACTTGCTGTGGAAATCCATCCTCTGCTAGGTTTAGTTTTTCCAGAGCAGTAGCAGGCAATACTTGCAAAGCACGATTTTAAAATCACTAAATTTTGAAAAGCCGAGGTCCACCCTAGGAGACAGCATAAAGCCGGGTGAAAACACTATTTCAGGTCATCAAACCTAGTAATTACAAAAGCTTCAACAACTTGCAAGCTCTGAATGTAAATGGATGCCTACCACTGGAAGAAGAGAAGCTTACAGTTTAATAAAGGTCAGCAGTGGTGTGCAGCTGGACCTCTCATCATCAAATCATAGATTGGCCTGGGTTGGAAGGGACCTTAAAATCATCCAGTTCCAACCCCCTGCCTTGGGCAGGGATGCCACCACTAGATCAGGTTTCTCTGGAGATGTGCAAGTCCGCTAAGAAGTAAATGGGTTGAGGAACCTGACTTCGTTTTCCCAAGTGGGGACTTAATGCCAACATTAGTCTAGACCAAAAACTGAAAAAACCCTCCAATCCCCTTCAAATACTGGTCATGTCTCCTCTGTCACTGACCTTGAGGACGATTTAAATCATTGTTGATGCAATCAGTACTTTTCATGCTGTCAAATGTAATGACAGCATAGCCACAGCATAGCTACAGCGTGCACACTTAAGTTTGATGCAGGATTTGATTTGCGCAGACACACACACATTCCCACCACACACCAGCCTGCCATCAGAGGAGGCAACGTGAGCAAATTTCAGCAAGCTTTCCAAATCACACTTGCAGCAGGCAATGGCAGACAGAGGACAAACTCTTAGGGCAACCTTGTTCTCAGAAACACAAGACCACAGTCAAAGCTGTATTATATACTGTGGCTGAAGACTACAAGACCATCTTGATGTTGACTGTCACTGTGCTGCCAAGAAGCTTTTCTTTGAAAGCAGTGTAAGCAATGTCAGTGAGAATAATTGCAAAGGCATGAGTAAGGCCACAGACAACTTCTGATGAGTATAATGACAATGGCAAAATGGTTACGTTTGTCAGTCAAATTCAGACTTCGCATCGTACATAATTCTGCACGTATTCAGCCAATCAATATGCAAAAGGATGTGTGACAACCTCTAGCAGAGCATTGATTGCTGTGACATGCCAGGACAAAGGTTGGGAAAATGTAGGGTTTTGGAAGTGTTGTGTATGCCTTTGGTCTGAACTACCAAGCTTCTTAGCCTGTAGCACCTTTATTTCCAACCTCAAAGCTGGGTGCTCTGTTATGTGTACCAGTTGTTAAGTACAATGCTTCCACACAACTCCCCTTCCCAAATGTGTTATGCAAAAATCAGCATAGTTACTCATGCTGTAGTGCACCTGAAAAAGCAACTTACCAGTCAACAGCATCCTTTCCAGGTAACACTGTGGCTGTGGCTATTGACTTCTACAGTCGATGCTATGGAAAAAGGCTTTCCTTGAACTATTAATAAACAGGTTGTCTAAGTAAGTATCAGTACAACATTCACTGTGTGCCTCAAGAAGGAAATCACGGTTAATTTATTTTTTTTTTCCTGCAGGTACACAGCTTAAACAGCATTTGATTTGTATTTTATTTTCTTTTCACATGACACTGGCCTCTAATGAAGCAAATATTCGCTGCTTGTAACAGTATTTGAAACAAATATAAAGGGTAACCTGCTGGAGCATCTCAGCAAAACAGCAGTGAATTCTAATTAAGGCAAACTAATCAAAATGACTGTGTTTGTTTTATTACAAGTTGTGTGTCCCCACTGACAAAGCTGCCTGATGGGAGAGTATTAGAGAAGACAGAGTCAGGTTCTTCTCATGGGCGTGCAGCTAAAGGACAGGGATGGGCAAGGGAAATTCTTCCCAGATAGGAGGAATTCCTTTTGGACCAGAGCGCAGTCAGACACTGCAGCAGTGTTTCAGGGTGGCCGATGAACCTCCCTCCTTGCAGATATTCAAAGCTCATCTGGAAGATGTCCTGAGCAACTTGATCTACTCGGACCACTGTGACTAGGGGCCCCCACGTGTCCCTTTCAGGGACAAAAAATTATTTTGCAGTTCTTGGATTCTAAATGGACTTGGGACTAGGAACTTAGAGAAAGAATACAGTGGTTCCATTATTCCCACCTACCAGTATGGACATGAAGCAGCCCATAGAACAACCACAGGTAGCAGATACTGGCGTAAATGTGGCAGAAAAACAGTACAAGGTGATTTCAGCTTTGCTCTGCCAGAGGTCTAGGCAACATCTAGGCTTCTCCTCAGCCATAAAACATTTTTTTTGTTCCTTTAGATTTAAAAATAAATAAATAAAATAGAAAGCAACAATAATAGTATTTAAAAGAAAAAGATGCTGGAAAGAAGGTAAGGAAAACAGTTACACAATAGCTGTTAAAAGACAAAACCCTCCTGGGTTAGTTTTTATACAAGAATAAAAATTATTCTTCCTCTTATATGACTACAGACAAGTATGAGAGACAGACAAAAGCCTCTAGGAAACTCCAACATTTTTAACTGGATTTTCATTGTGAATTGGAACATAAGGCCCTGCACAAGTTGCCCTATTCAACTGCCTAAGGATCATCCTTGAAATAACATCAATTGCCTATGAGCAGAAAGGAGTACTTCTCAAGATTTTAAAAGCCCCATTCTGTGAAATATGGCTCCTCAAACATACACTCCAAAATCAGGTGGATCTTTTAGAAGTATTTTAGGTGCTCTTGAAGAGCAGACAGAAGTAATACTTCTAGTACTACCATTTATACATGGACACTTGGACAACTTTAAAAAATATAAGTGATATGTGGAAAGAGCTAGAACATCCCAAATTTAATAATAACAATTACAAATAATAATAATTGGAAAAATAAAATTCTTTCTTTGCATCTAATATTGAAAGTTTGTTTCTCCAAAATCCACCTTACAAAAATTGGTCTAGAACTCTCTGCAGAGCCCTGTTTTCCTGAGAAGGAAAAAGGCTAAAGCCATTCTTTTCGATAAAACACATTCCTTGAGGATAGCACTGCCTTTCCAAACATGAAGGAAATAAGAACAGTACTCACTAACCTGGGGAATGACTGGGAGAAATTAAATGAAACAAAAGGCAGCTTAAGCTTCATTTAAAAACCAGTGCTCTGCCTTTGCTGTTTCTGGCACAGAGGAATAAGGATTTCTAATTAGGGTTTCTCGAAACAACAGGATGGAGACTTAACTCAAGTCAACATCCGAGACCTTTCTAAAACAAAGGCTTAAAGTGTGGGGGAATTTTAGCCTAGTTTTACTGGAACCTTCCTCCATTTTCTCTTCAAGCAGCTTCTTTTTCCTCTCATTTTCATAAAATCATAGACTCATTTAGGTTGGAAAAGACCTTCAAGATCATCAAGTCCAACCACCACCTCAACATGAAGAGTCTCCCCCTAACCATGTCCTTAAGTGTCACATCCACATCTCTCAAATACTCCCAGGGACGGCCACTCCACCACTTCTCTGGGCAGCCCGTTCCAATGCCTGATCACGCTTTCCATGAAGAATTTCTTCCTCATGTCCAATTTAAACCTCCTCTGGCACAACTCATGCCCTATCACCTGTCACCTGAGGAGAGGCCCCCACCTTGCTGCAGCCTCCTCTCGGGTAGCTGTAGGAGCAATGAGGTCTCCCCTCAGCCTCCCCTTCTCCAGCCCAAACAACCCCAGTTCCCTCAGCCGCTCCTCATTATTTTCTAGGCCCTTCACCAGCTTCACAGCCCTTCTCTGCTCACGCTCAAGCACCTCAATGTCCTTCTTGTAGTGAAGGTCCCAAAGCTGAACGCAGTACTCGAGGTGAGGCCTCACCAGAGTTGAATACAGAGGGACAAGCACTGCCCCGGTCCTGCTGGCCACAGTAGTTCTAATACAAGCAGGGTGCTATTGGCCTTCTCGGCCACCTGGCCACAGAATCAATGTAAGCACCAAATATTGCTTGCAGATATGATGGAAGTATAAATTTAAATAACGCAATTATTTCCTACAGGCACAATGCCTTTCCTACACCTTCATTTAAAAAAATAATCAATTTCTGCAAGGATGAGCTGACAAAACATAATGTCCTGGTCTTGTACGAGAGACGGTGGCAGAGTAAGACAAACACCTTCCTCATTAAAATAACTCTGCCACCATGACTGGATTACTCTTTTCTTGCAGATAACATCTACTTGCTGTGTAAGGAATTGCAGTTCCACACTAAGTAAAGAACCTGACAATGCTCAGCCTGTTTGCCACACCTGCCCAGCAATACACCTCAGCTCGCCCTTGTTACAGGCGCATCAAATAGCTCTCAATAGGAAAAGCAAGCACCTTTCAGCCCATGTTGAAATAATACAGCTTAATCCATATACACTCCCCTGTATAATCTAACTGAGAACAAACAAACAGAAAATAGCCGCAGAATTGATTTACTCCTGCTGTTGCTTCTTCAGCGCTATTGTCCTTTTAGTGAGTTTTGCAACAACTCTGGAGGCCTGGGCAGCGTGTTCCTTTTCCAGCAAGACCTCTTCAGAAATCAATAGCACCTATTCAAGGGATTTATAGCGTGATTCTGCAAAATCCTTTCACAGTAGCTTGCATAACTCGTTAGGGAAACTGTGTGCAGCATTATCTTTACAAGTGCTTTTCTAAGACTGGAAAAAAAAAAAGATGTCAATGAAGGTATAGTTGCACAAGTAGCACACAAGTACCTGTTAAATAGATGTAAGCCTTCAAGGTCATTTTAAGAATGACTTACTGGGGGGAAAATCTTATCTCTGGCTACAGGAGAGGTATTACCACTTCACGGCAGAATACCACTCTATGTAAGTGGGAGTACTGGATTCTTTATCAAGTTCAACGGTGCTGTAACAAAGGCAGGATGAGAAAACACCGAGATTTCTGATCAATAGCTGTCATCAGCAAGTTCTCAGTGTGAGGCAACTCAAAGTGATGAATCTGGTAATAAAATGTTTAATAATTTGCTCTGCTGAAGAATGAAACATGACCCAAGCACAGCAAAGTCTCAGGTAAGCCCCAATTAGAGCAAGTACGTAAATCATCCTTTGCTTGCAAGTCCCTCTGCAGCACTGGGACATTTCTTCCTCAGCACAGAGTTGTTACTGCCCTGCCTCCCTCTGACTGCTGACAGCCCATGCAGTAGCTCTTATAAAATAACTATATGTATATATATATATATATATATAAAAAATATAATCATGGGGCAGCTGTCTTGAGCTACCTCAGAGTGCACCGGACAGGCAGCTCTGAAGAAAACTCTTCCCTTTTTCCTCATAACCTTTTCCACAGTAATCAAACACACCTGGAGAGTTCATGGAGGTTGGTTTGTGAAAGTAGAATACAGACAGCAAAACCTTTGGCAAAACCAAACATAGGATTGCCTTATACTGAGAGCGTTGTGTTCCCTAATAATGAGACAGAGAGAAAATACTTGTTTAATGGAGACAAACATTTCCCTCACAAACAAGACGAGGCAGCTGAGGGTGACACCATCCCAAGTTACCATCCCTTTGAGATGGAGCTGCCCAAATATTTCCATATACAAGTTCATGAAAAGGGACTGGAAGTTCGTTAAACACAGGAAAAGCCAAACTTGGTCACAGTCAGAGTAAGAAGGCAGGATGTATGTACTTCCGATAGCAGTTTGTCATGCCCAGTGGCAATACTGAGTTAACTTTTCAATCTTCATTGTTCCTCTCCTATCTAATTTGTTAAATTTTACTGATAGAACTAATCATTAATTCACTTCAGATCATTATCTGCAAATTATTTCAACACGGGAAAAAAAACCTACAATAGATTGAAAAGCACATTCTTCCAAGAGTTCCCTAATTATAACCAAAGTAACAAGGATATCTCAAAGACAACACCAGCCTGAGATACTAAAATAACAAATTAATAGGCTACATACAGAAATATAAAATATATTGATCTTTGTCCAAGTGCTAAGATCGAGGGAACTAAAGCGTATGAAAGCAAATCATTATCACTTCTGCAGAAATTTCCAAAGGAAAAATAATTAATATTCTTTGTTGCAGAACTATTTTTAATTATATTTATCATGTTGGAACTATCCCTACATGTATTCGTTCCAAAGCACTAAAACTTCATAGCAAAATGCAGCACAAGGTGGAAATTAAAATAGACAATTAGCTATATAAAGGTACTGAATAGCTACAGCATTCATCTTCCATATTCATTGTACAATATCAGAACTGGCTCTACCTCTAACTATCTGAAATAAAGACAGCACAGACACCAGACATGCATTTCCCAGTCTCCCCATATTCCTACAGTGGATGAAATAGAAAGGTTTGTGGAGAACGTCCACATAACATCATGGAGATGATTTTAAGGAGAGAGAAGAGCGGATTAAGTTGCCATTTTTCCCCTAATACTTGCACTTGCCTTCACAAAGGAAATTTTTAAAATTCAGTATGCATTTGATTGTGTTGAAAAGTAATGAACAGTAATAATATGTGAATAATGTATTTGACATGGCCAGGGGTTCAGTCTGAACTAATCTAACTAGGTACATTACTTAGTAAACATTCTGCATATATCCAAGAGAATTCACTCATTTGGTTCATTATCTAGTCAACAATGGTGTCAGAGAATTAAATGGGTATAAATAAAAGAAAAAATTATGCAAATGTAACATCAGGGAAATGCATACACCTCATCAGGAAATGGAGACTTTTTTTTTCTTTAAAGCCACATACAACCAACCCAGTCCTTTGTTACCATCTTTTTGTTTAGTCTTTGTTTTTGCAGCTTTGTTTAGGGTACTTTTGTGCAATGAAATTGAAAATCAAGTTTGTAATAATCTAGATATTTTCCATGTTATGCTTGCCACAAGAAAGAGCAGGGAGATATAATCAATGCACCGGAGCTCCGCTCTTTACAGCCAACCTTATTCTGGTTACCAGTTAAGACTCCATCTGCCAATGAAAACAGCGAGCCAGCCTTTTATGAGACAACACGATACAAAATCCTTGAAAGGAGCTCAGATCATGAAGTTCATCTCCAAGCCTCAAAACAAGAGATGAAACCTCCCTGCTAAAACCCCTGGTGATGTACATTTTTACAGCCTATTCTGAAAGGCCTCGGGATGGACATGCCAGAAGGGTCACACGCAACCCATCCCCATGCTTCAGTAACCTTCCTGGAAAGCACCCAGTCCCCAAATCCGCCTCACTGCTTTGCTCCCAACCATTTGCACACAGCTGCTACACACTTTGTGCCTCTGTCCCACACTGCCTTTACAGACACCACGCTTCCTTAGCTTGCCTTTGAGGATGCCATAGGCAACAGCATCGAAGCCTTCACTCAACCGCAGCTGCAGTCCCCTACATCTACAGCTTCTTTGCTTCCACAAGGTCTATTAACCTGTCATTGAAGGAAATTAGGTCAGTTTGACATGTTTTCTTTTTGATAAATCCATGTCAGCTGCTAGGTACCACTGTGCTGTTTTCTCACGATCGCATGGCCTGAACATTTGTTCCAGTATCTTTCTGAAAACAGAAGTTAGGCTGGCTGACTACTCTGTCCTGCCTACATCCTTTTTTTCTTTTTTCTCCAATTTATTTCTCCTCCTTTTTCTACAAGTGTTTATGCTGACATTCTTCAGTCTCCTACAACTGCACAGAGGTTTCTTTTTCCCAAGGGCCTAAGATGTGACATTAAAAATAAGCCAAAGCAAAATAACAAAACCTAAAAATATTAGTTCCAGCTCCCAGCTAACTGCATTTCCTCTAATCAATCCATCTCTAAAGTATACGTTGGCAAGCAGCATATTATCCTTTTAAAGGGCCTGCTATGCAAGCCATCTGGATTAACATTTAAACTACATTAAGCTGCAAGACAGTGCATCTCTAACGTACCATCTTCTTATGAGGGAAGATGCATTCATACATTCCTTTATGTCAACATCCATCACAGACATCAACATGCCATTAGCTACAAGTATAGACAACAGAAAAATGCAGTATTTAATAGTCTATTACTCCCTTTGTATGCATATCACAAGCAGAAGAGTGTATGACAATGCCACTTCTAACTTAAGCATCAGCCACGCTAAATCCTACACCTAACCCAGATGGTGTTTTAGATCTTACAGTCCCAGAGCTGGTTTGGCAGAAGAGTCCTACAGAGTCATTAACAAAAGAGATTTACCACTGGCAACAGTGATTTGGTTTCAAGACCCCAGAAGTCACTAGAAATGCACTTTTATATCTACAAGTAATCAAAGACCTGGGTGTCTGAAACACTTTTCCACCTTTATTTAATGAATCACAGAGTCACAGAATCACCTAGGTTGGAAGAGACCTCCAAGATCACCTAGCCCAACCTCCGACCTAACACTAACAACACCTCTACTAAACCAGATCACTAAGCTCTACATCTAAATGTCTTTTCAAGACCTCCAGGGATGGTGACTCAACCACTTCCCTGGACAGCCCATTCCAATGCCTAACAGCCCTTTCAGTAAAGAAGTTCTTCCTAATATCCAACCTAAACCTCCCCTGGCGCAACTTTAGCCCATTCCTCCCCCCAAAAAAGAAGCACTCACACAACCCCTAAGGATCGGCAAGAGCTGTTTATTGCCGGGACATCTTGCAGGCAAGCCTGCGGGGTGTCCACGGTGTTTGGTGGCTCCAAGCTAATGCTTGCGATGGAGCCTGAGCAACGAGTAGGGGGCTCGCCGGGCACTCCTGCGATGCTGGTGGTGCTCTCGGATGGCAGAGCACAAAGACATGCCGCAGTAGTCCCAGGCCTGTCCCAGCAGAGGTGGATCCACTTCCATCCGTTCCTCCACATCTGGTGGATCCAGCTCCATGGGCTCCACGGTGTTGGGCAGAAGGCTAAGCCAGTCCTTGCCCGGGACTGCCCAAACGGGATGCCTTCCGTCCGGAATGTTCTCAGGCCAGGGTGCCGAACCAGGGGGTCGTCCAGTCCCACACCTCGGTCCCATGCCACTGTCAGCTTGATTTTCACACGTGGGTCCGACGGTGCCATCTGGTTTACAGCCATTACTGGGTCCCGCACTGTGCTCCGGACTATGGGCACGCCTCTGCTCCCCGCGGCTGTCTGCCCGATGCTCCCGCCTTCGCCCCACGTCACCGTTGCTCCTATGGTAAGGCCCAGGCCCCCTGTCGCTGGGTGTGTGAGGGGCCGGCCTGTTCCCCGCATCGTTGCGGTGCCAATGGTACCGCCTGGATGTGTCTGTGGGCTGGGCACCAGAGGTCCCTTGGGCACTGGTGTCTCTTGTGCCGCCGGCGCTATCCCTCCGCCCACGACACATCTCCTTCTGCTCAGGTGCATTCCTTCTTGGTGCCTCACCGGACGGCATCGCTGTCCTCGCACACCAAGGAGGCCTGCTGCTCGCCTTGCTCTTCTAGTCTTCCTCCTGCCGCACAAGCTGGCAGTCAGAGGGCCCAGATGCTCAGCGAATGCTGGGCCAGCTGCAGGGGGCCTGTTTTATAGGGCCCGCAGCAAAGGCAAGGCACTGGTGGCCACTGCGACCTCAGCAAGCCTCTGTGATGGAGCGGCCCATGCGTGGCCAAAGGCGGCTGTGTTGGGAGCGGCCTGGAAGATGCCCTCACGTGGACAAGGAGGAGGCTTGGGGGGCTGAGGGCCCCTTATCTGGGGCTGGCTCCCCCGGGCCATTTGGCTTGCCAGAGAGAAAGGCTGCCCCTCGGCCACGGGGACTGCCCTGCACCTTTATTTTTAACACTGCTTTTTAGGTATTTTTTCACTGCAGTGAGAGTACCAGGCAGCTACTAGAATACTAAAGAGACTTAAGGGATAGCAAAATGGTCTATGGAAATGAACTACTAGCAGTATTAGTGCTCCCCATTATTTTTTTTTTTTCATTTTTAAACCAGTTCAGGTTATTTTCATTAATGAGTGCATCATTACAATTCAGCCTGTTTAAATCACAGTGTTGCTGAGGGTTCAAAATTTCATCAATGCTTTATAAGAGAAGACTTCAAAGTAACCTATTGCTCCAGTGACCATATTTTCTTTATGGAAAGAAGCAATTTCAGGACATGAAATAATGTACAATATTACATTAAATAAGTTTAAAGACTAACACGTCTGAAGGAAAGGGAAATCTAAACACTGACTAAAAATAATATAAGCAGAGAGATGCACAGCAAGCCTTTTTCTGCCACAATCGCCGTAAACCAAAACAATGAGCTTTATGGCTGTGTAAAGATCTTGATTAAGCCCTGGGGAACAAGGTGAAGTGTTATAGCGAAAGATTAGTTCCTCTGTGCAGTTGTACTGCTAACAACTTAACCTGTGCCTCACTGTGCACTGACAGACAATGCTGCTTTGACAGGACCAGACATAGAATTTATTACAGGGTTCACAAAGTGCCAGTCAAAACCAGAGAATGACAGGCAGGGGATTCGGCTTGCTGCCCTGCGCTGGGGAATGACAAAGCTACACACAACTGGAGAAGGGGTATTTTGACTGTGAAACAAAACCAAAAACAAACACACAACCCCCCACAAACTAACAGGCACTGGATAATATTACCTAACATCAGTGTTATCTACTGAAAAGGAATTTAGAGACGCACTAAGACAGCAAGCCATGCTCAGACTAGTATTTCAGAGCAATTTGACTGGTCTATCAAGTACGATGTTAGGATCCTGGCAAGGCAATGAGCTTAAACAGAGGAGACAAATTGAAAGACTAGGGAAACTGATATTATCCCAGAACTTTATTTCTTTCCTATAGTTTCATAATATATGAGAAAATGAGTAACAAAGGACTATTGAACAGAAGATTTGAAGAGGTAATAAATGCTGAAGATGAATGAGGACACTTGGGTCATCAAGCTGCCGTACTGGTAACCAAAGAAATGATTCTTCCAAATACGATACTAAGCACTAACCTCTAAATCAAATAGCCTTGTGAATTCTAAACCTAACTGAAGTACAATATTGCATTTTTTTTTCTACAGTAAATAGATCTAGAAAAAAATTATTGTGGTTAAAACCTTGTATACTACTCAGTGTAAATTTTGGAAAACAGAGATTTGCCTTCATCCAACAGGTGAAAGAATTATTTTCCTTAAGACTGCCAGCTGAAGTGGTAACTTGTTTGCTTTATACATTTATACATCTGTCTTATTACAAATCACATCAACACAATTCATGAAATAGCGTAGGAACTGCAAACATGCATCACAAGGTCTGAGAGCACTCCTTTCCTTTCAGAAACATGTCAATCTCTGTCAAAACCCCAAGTGGACAAGGAACACAAGTGCTATAAATACGTGATTATCTCCAAACTTACCAAACAGCTGGCTAACGTTTCCATTTGTGAAGCGTTCAAATTCCATGATGTGATCTTGTCTGTTTGGACACCTATTCCTATTCAGCAAGACTGACAAGCAATTTGCAATGAGTATCAAAATTCAGCAAAATGCTGGCTATCCAAATGTTTCACTGCAACGTTAACAGAACTGACCTGCTCAAGTATGTAGAAAGGGATAAAACTAAAAAGATAAAATTATAATTATTATTAACCTCTTAACGACAGCAGTCATTCACCACCCTCATGAATACATACACTGAAAATTTCAAGAAGCTATGAAGTTCTCTGAGTCTAACTTGCTTTTCCTGTGCTGACACAATTTAAGGTGTTCATGTTCCATTTTACACTGGTATGCTTTTTACTACTTCTGAAAAGCAGGGACGATAGTAATGTACTTCATATAACTCCCTTTTCCTCCCCAAACAGTGCATGTCGTTGACTAGGTCAGTATGTAATAATTCTAATGAAATACAAATCTCTGTTCTTTAAAGATAATGCCTTTATGTAAAAAATTGCTCTTGATTGTTTTTTGCCTTTTCACCCTTACATTCTCCTTTTAAGACAAAACAAACAAACAAACAACAAAAAAACTACAGCCTCACTTTTGCAATCATACATCCCACTTTACCTCTTTTTATTATCTATTCCCCAAAGTTACCTGTTTCCATGTATTTTCCTTTATCTTGAAGAAGTGGAAGCAAGAAGGAAAGTTTATAAAGACAGTAAAATCAGATTTGATGCTTGTCTGTTTGTTTTCCCTCTGTTATCTTTAGTAACTGTTTCCTTATTTCTTTCTCTCGTATAACGAGAAAAAAGAATGAACTGATTTCAGTCTAGGGTGGTTCCATGAAGTTCAGTGAATGAACAGTTATCTGATCCAGTCATTAGGTCCGTGCACTTCTAGCTGTTGGTGGAAAAGGAAAACCTACTCATACATGTATCCAAATTCTGAAGGCCTCCAATAATAAAGATATCTTTCCATGCAGCTTTTCCGAATGGGTTGTTTTAATAATAAAATTTTGCCGCCCTCCCTGCAATGTACGCACCTTTACCTGCTCAGTTACTAGTAAAGAGCTGCACAGACAAACATCACCTGTCTCCAGCCAGTATGCTCAAATTACCCAGTAAAGATGGAGCACTGGTAAAGTCAACCCAGAAAGTTAATGTAGATTAAAAGAAATTGAAAAGAGTGATTCAAAGTGGAGATTGCCCTATGGCCTCTACCCTGTGCCCTAATAAGCCTGTTTGTACGAAGCCTAGCACAAAGAATGCATAATGAAATTACTTTCTCCATCCTCTTCTCTACCTGCCTGCTCACTGTCCTTGCCTCTATCTGATTTTTATGACACTCAAAAATTTCAAGTAGTAACGTGCCTATTCTCCTTCCATCAGTGTTCAGTGCTGATTTGGTGCCAGCCAGCAATAACGCCTTTACCTTGACAATGACTTTATACTGCTGACCTAAAGCACAAAGCTGCCAGGTACTGAAAGCAAGAAGCTTTAAGATATGCTATGGAGACGAAATACAGACAGATCGTCCAGGTCCCACTTACTCCATGGTTCTTAAATCCCGAACTACAGGTTATAAGGAAACACTTATCTGAACTCATTTAGTTCCACAGAAGGAATAATGAAGAACACAAGATGCAAAGACTTACCAAGACGGCCTGTGTTTTGAGCTTTTAAAATTTGAGGGTGCTATGAACTGCACGGAGTTCACACCTACACCACAACAACGTTTATATTAGCTTGCTTTTTAACTCGTGAGGACTGTTAGTTCTAGCAAGTCTTTCAAGGTAACTTTAGGGGCTTCTCTCTCATCCCTTTGGTTCTTTAACTAATGCTCAAAATCATATAAACTATTGTGAATAAAAAAGTTTCCCTGAGAAAAAGGAGCTCCAGACAAGCTAGTAAAATGTGCGCTGTTTAAAATGAATACAGAACATTGGCAATTACAGAAGACATTTCAAAATAAGTTATCTACTACCACCACGGCTTTATCACGGACAGGTGAAGTGCACCAGCTCAGACCAGAATACAGTAATAAATACTATGGTTATTCCAAGATTGTATTCAAGTAGAAAAAAGCACATAGATTGCCAAGATTTTTTTTTTTAATATTCTATTAATAATTGTCTAGATAAAAGACACAAAAATTGCTGGAGAACCTCAGAGACACTTATCTGCTGGAATCATCACGTAATTATAGAGGCTCGAAGATTTGATGGATTATTATGTAATTTTCCAGGTCAGATGCTAAGACTAGTGGATCCTTCTTTTAACATCCTAAGCTGCTGGGCCACTGTAAAACCATAGCAGACTGCTAAAATCCTGCACAGCCAAAACAAAAACTAACAAAACCTCAACCCCATGAATAAATAAATAAATCTCCATTTCTCTTCTGTACTACATACTTTGCTAAGCCCTATACTTTCCAATGGGCTTCTAACAATTTGTCAAAAAGAAGCAGAGGTAATACAGTCCCAAAGTGAAAGAAAACACATTTCAGTTGAAGTGCTATGATGAGCAAAAGATCCCCAACAGACGTTGACTTGGCTCTAAAAGTGAAGTTAATTCTGTGTCAAACCTTGTGTTGGCACAGTACAACAACTATGGAAATAGGAACAGTTGCTAAATTTTAACCCCCAGCTTGATTATCTAAACATTTAATGAATGATGAAGACAATATCGTGCAATAATTGTTGTTCTTTCCTCCTTTTTTCTCTCTGTTCACACCAGGGATACTCAACCATCGTGGTATTAGACTACTAGAAAGAACAGTATTAACATGCGTAAGTTAAAAAACAAACAAACAAACGACAACAAACAACAAAGTAACAGACTAAAGAAATAAACAAAATAACAAAATGATAATGAATTTGAGAGCTTTAGAATATTTTCCTGAAGAATTTTAATCCTGAATTTGTCCAAGACACTTCAATACTACAAGTCAAGCAAACATACTCAGCTCCTCTAGGTTTACACGAAGATAGAAGGGAAGTTCAATTTCCAAGAAAATTATACTTCTTTCATTTTCCAGCCCAACTGTACTTTCCATTTCCTGAACATTCCTGAAAGCCTTAGCTCCAATGCCACACTGACCCGTTACCAAGAAAGAAGGTACCAAACAGGAACTTCCAGGAAGACAGGATTTCCTGAACAACTAAGAAGTACGACAGGCACAGTAATTGAAGCAGCAACAGAATCTTTGAACAATGCTTTTATCGTTTTTGATGGGTTTTACTTTAGAATCTACAGCCTTTACATTTGGTTTAATCTCTTCTAAAGAAAACAAAAATCTGACACTTTTTCACTGACGGTTTTTACTTTATTTAACAATTGTGAGATATCTGCACTGTAAACTAACTTCAATGAGGAACTGCTGTTACCAACAAGCACGCAACCTCTCTCTCCCCTCCCAAAAGGAAGCTTTTCTACAAAACTTGCGATCATCACACAAGCAAATTCTGCCTTCAGTACCACCTGCAAATTACCTTGTATGTGCATGCAATGCACATTTTTGAAGATATGCAGCAATATGTCTCCAGTGTGATTCAGGAAAAGAGGAAAAAGGAATACAAAGACTTCTTTTCACTGAAATTCCCATTTTACAAGAGGGATTTTTTTCAACGTTTGGTGAAAAAAGTAATTTTTCATTCTGCAAGAAAATTAAGCTTTAGCACCCTGCATGTAGACCATAGCTGCCTTTACTGGAAGCCATAAATTAAAAGGGAGGAAGCTGCCATTCGAAGATCCTCTCCAGTAACGAGGGCCGTGCAGAAGAGCCCTATGGACCAAGCTGGGGAAACACGGGTTGTTGTCATTAGGAACAATACAAGCTTGCTGTCTTTTTTTCATGAGAACATCAATTCACTTGTTCAAGTTTAATAGTTTATTATGCCTTTAATTATAACAGATTTTCCCATACCACTTCAACTTTGTAAAATTATCTCATATGATGAGTGACTGAAATATTTAGTCACAGAGAAATCACTGGCTGAATTAGATTTGGGAATTTACCACTGTGTAAATGAGGTCATGAAAGCCTCAAGAGCTCCCTGCAGGATGACTTTATAGTAGAACTGCAATTTTGGAATATACATGCGGGTGATAATTCTAAAGCTACAGAACATTAGACCCAAAAAACCGACATGGGATTTTGATAGAAGAAGCTGGTGAATTTACTAGAAAATAAACTGAAATAAACTTGCATGCAGATTGGCTGTAATTACTAAAAATACCAGGAGAACACATTTTTGAACCACTTTATGACAGGAACGTTTGTATAAACATGTAGAAACAGAGGCAAACAATTAAACAGCCTTCCTCAGACACCAACTTCTAATATAGCACAGCTCTAGGTTTGCTCTTCCTTTCCAGGTGAGCTAGCTGAATTGCAGTCCAAGCAAGAACTCCACGTAAAGTATGAACTCACAATTATAAAAACGCTCTCCTTTTGCTGTTGCTGAAGATTCACCAGAATTCATTCCGTGGTTTACAGAAATTTGAATGTAAAAAATTCACGCAGCAAGCTAGTAAATGGATCTGGATGTGTGGGATATTCCAAAAAGAGAGCACTCGTAGATATGCTGTTCTAATGATGCTTTAGATGGAGAATACCCTTCTAAAGTCTCATTTCTTTCAATGAAGGCAGCACTTCTCCCCTCCTCCCCACAAAAGGGCTTCTGAGACTCAGCTAGACTGGAGGGACATTTCCTGAAGTCATGAAGGACTTTCTAGGCAAAACAGCTGGGCCTTCTTTCTGTATCTTAATATGTTTGGATTTTCCCTCCACCAAGATGATATGCCTCGATCACATTGCCATTTATGCTTTTAAGAAAACAAATACAAACACAAATCTCCATTCTGCATCTTTCTTGATCTTAAAGAATTCCCATCACGTCTTCACCAGGCAAGAAGGAATTGTGCTCAACTGGAACAAATCCTCTGCTGGGAGTGTTCCTCTCCTTACCTAGCAGTAGGTTTCCAGTGCCAGACAAACACGCCTCCCAGCCCCTCTGTGAAAAAATGTCTGTGAAAAATTCTGCATCACCCTAATCAAATCACAATCCATTCAGACAAAGATGATCAAGTCTGTAAAAATCTGAGCAATAGTCCTTGATAAGGCTGTTAGTGAGCTCCCACACTTTCTTGCGTGTATCCCTGCCCTTCTGGGATAACGAACTAAGGAAAAGTAGAGGGCTACAGAGAAATAAAGGATAAAGCAATATAGAGAAGGAAGAACTGATTAAAAACAACACGACATCTCACAAAAATACAGCCTCAAATTCCAAGCTACACTCTGTCACTGGACTGGAGCTCATTAATGCTTTCTTAATGCTTATAACAGGGAGAGCCTGAGCTGAGCACGTTTTCTTCTTGTACCCATTTTTGCAAGCACACCAAAGCAGCAGATCACATTGCCCTGCTGAAAGCAGTCAAACAGAAATAAGTAAGTGCATTTCCAGAAGAACACAACAAGAAATACTGGCTGACAGAAATGAATTAACATAGTCTTTAAATACTTTGAATAAGTTAGGGACTGCATGGAGAAAACTAAGGAGAATCTAACTGCTGTCTTCAGCCACCCAATGGAGAAGACGACAGAGTTGGACTCTTCTCAGGGGAGGAAGGACACAAATTGTAGAAAGGAATATTGTGGCTTGAAGTTAAGAAAAAAAAAAAAAACATTCCCAATGAGGGCACTGGGACTGGTTTGCCCAGAGGCACGGTGGAGTATCCCATCTTGGAAATATTCAGAATATTGGCAAGGCTGGCAAGGCCTGGAGCAACGCGGTCTACCTTTGAAGTTAGCCCTGCTCTGAGCAAGAGACCGAACCTCATGATCTTCAGAGAAGTCTTAAAATTACGTAGTGACCTGAATGTGATGCTTTCTGCTCCTGACAGAGGGCTAGCCCCAGTGCTTTCTTAGTATTTTTTGCAGGCTGCATTAGGGGGAGCAAACCCCTATCTTCAGAACGTTTCAGAACGTGCCAACTGCTCTTCCCTGAATCAGCCCGAGGTTTAAAAACCTTACCTTCTTCCTGTCTTTCTCTCCTCTTTCTCAGTCTCTCTCTCATATAAACTGTATATTCTGCTGCTAATTGGCTGCTTGCAAAGGTGTCAGCAAAGATAACCATTATTTTTTTAAAAGCATGAGACAATAACATGAAAGATAGGAGAGATCCTGAAAACAACTGATCCAAGTCTCAGTTACACTAAGGACTTTTCTACTACCTAATGAACTGAAAATGGGACTGTAAGTCATTAACTGTCTACAATCACCTAAAAGTGGCCCCACATGTGTCTGCCCAAGATTAGCTCCCATCATATTCGCTTTTACCCTCCTCTGTACAGCATTTGCAGCTTCTATTGAAAGTGCTGTAGCCATTCTAGTGGAAGTCCAATGCTTTGAATGCCCGTGTGTGTAGTAATTACTGCTGCAAGCCCCCAGAATTTTCCGGAACAAAGATGACACCGATATAAATGATTCTATAAATGCTATGTAACTACTGATTTACCAGGAAATTCCTGAATGCTATTTCAGGGGATGAAACAAGATTATATTACTAACTGAGTGGCATCTTTCCTTCTACTTCACTTTCTCACATGATGTTAAGGGTTTCCTGGAAGAGCTACAGGTCCTATGAGGCTCTAACAAAACAATACAAACCAAACGTAGTTATTGTCATCTCAAGAATGGAAGACAGTAAAACAAGGAAGCACTCCTTACAGGAATATTACACAAGAGAGGCATGATATTGAAGAAAAAAGCAGAAAATTGAAACATCACAGAGGATAAGCATGCTTTTTTACCCTACACATAATTAACCTGAGGAGCTCACTGATCTAAAGGATCAGTAAGGTCAACAGCTTAGTAAGACTTAAAAGGAGGATTAGCCATTTATCTGGGCACTAAGAACGTCTACAGTTACTTCTGATAACATCAAACATGTATAAGGGCTATTTAATCCCTGTGTTTCAGGTGTGACACAGACACTACTGCCAGGGGTTAAGAAGGAACCACCCCCCCAAGCACCAGAGATACTCATTAGACTAATTGCAGTGTTGGAACAGACTGCATTGCTGCTCTCAACAAGGTCTGTTTCTTCTTTGGGAGCTGTACCTTGGTGAGGCATAACAGGGCTTGTGAGCACCACTGGCACTGTGAGCTGCAGTGGCCATCACGTGGGAAAATGTACTTGCAAAGTGCCCAAATGATTGTGTGGAATAGGGCAGAGGAAGAAGGAAAGAAAGGATAAGTGATGACTGACAAATTCCTTAAAAACTTCAACTTGAGCTTAACAGCAACAACAAAAAAAACCAACTTGAAGACAAGTTACAAAAGTGGCATAGAAACCTTCTTAGCAAAGACACCAATGTGATTACATTGCCTTGGTAAGAGTCTTTGTTTAAACAGAGACTACACAAGTGGCTTTTCCGAATAATAAACACAAAAGACACACTGTGGGTGACATGAATTCACATCATCTTTGAAATCCTGGGAATAAATAAAGGACACCTAGAAGCTGATAAAAAGGCAATTAAAAAATGAAAACAATATTCTAACACAAGGAGGTGGGCGTTTACCACTCAATTGAAACAATAATACAACAATTTTAAAAATAGAAGAAATGGTAAGTTTTCCGCAATTTGCAGCAAATTCCACCAAAACAACACTCAGCATAAAAACGTATTTCCATACCAAGTTGTATAAGAGAATAAAGCATGCTAACATCTGCTAACATCTAAGACCCCTAACAAAATTCCCTACATGTGCGTGACAGTAGGAAAATTTCAGTGGACATATTTACTAAGAAAATAATAATAATAAAAAAAAACACTAAAAAAAAGGCAAACAAATCTTGTTTCTTAAATCAGAACAACGGCATTACACACCCTCACTGAGAAAACACACTGCTTCACATATATATCTATAAACTCACCTGGAATCCCTAGATGGAGTTAAACTGAACCGTATGTGCACAGAAAGAAAGGTTCATCAATTGTTCACTAGCACAAAGCATACAGAGAAGACATCCATGGGGCTGACCACAGTTTTGGTGCAAATGCCGACTCTTTGGGGTTCCAGCTGCTGTAGCCACGAGTCTGAATCTCCACACAGACACCGCCTGCTAGGAGGGCTGGGAAGCCCTTCTGGTCCATTATAAGGAAGCCTGGGGCTGAGCTGGGGAGGAAACTAACTGAGACATCACCTTGCAGTGGCTCTCACGTCACAGCCTAACCAATACACACTCAAAGAGGTTATCCAGCACAGCCAAAGATAACCAGCACAAACAAACAGACCCTGGAGTCACTTTGGAGAGCAAAGCATACAAGTGAGGAGTCAGCCAATCAACCTACACATCTCAGTATAAATGTATAAAAGAAGGGAATTCCTGCAAAAAATAAAAACAATGCATTATTAAGGCAGTAGTGAAATTTGCTAGCTTATGGAGGAATTCGTTGTGAAGTATTTCCTCATAGTATTATTAGATGGAGTATGTGGCCTGAATTAAGCCCTGCTGTTTTTGTCACCACGTTGTTTTGGGGTGACACACAGCAAAACCACTGCAGCTATTTACAGAGATGCTGACAAAGTGTCTGATAAATACTGTTAGCGCTCTGCTACACATCCACTTTATGTTACAGCTGCCACTTTAGGGTCTCCAACACACACTGCTGGCTGAATTCAGATGGCCAGTGACTGTCAGCACAGAGGAAAAGGACAGAACCAGGCAACAGCCGATGCCTTTAAGGTCAGCAAATGGGAGAAAAAAGGCATTATATTTTGTTAATCCCCCCCATCAATAACTAGTAACAGCTCCCAAAAGTTTAAGGTGTCTTTCAGCAATTATTAAAAGCAATTCTTTCTGTGCTTTCAAAGCAACGTTTAGCTCACATTTCACACATGCAGCACATCAACCCATATGAAGCTCAGGAGAGCCCAAGGGTTAATTTCAGAGGGGCTGAAGCTTTCAGAGCCTGTGTCAGGGTGTGTTCCAGATTGGGCTTTAACACTGTGGACCACTGTACAGATTTAAACCTAAAATTTGAGCCAGGCTGTATACACAATATAAACATACCCTTTAAAATGCCAAATTGTAACACTATGTATGTATTATTTATACCTGAACATATACAAAAGATGGAAATCTACTGGAAGTAATGAAAAATGCCCGAAAACTTTTAAGAAGAATCTCTAGAAATAGGTGTAAAACTGAATTTTATCATTGACTGCAAGACCTTCAATCATCTCTTACCTGCAAACTTGCCTAGAAATGCAAACTACGATATTGGCATGCATGCTAAACACTATATCAGAAGAGTTTCTAAACAAACAAATAAAATTTATAATTAAAAAACATAACCCACCATGGGCTTGATATCTGCTTTCTCCAAATAGCTTCATGAATTAGATTCTGAACGTTAACAATATTCCAAAGTTACAAAAATGTTTAAGAATAAGGTGCACAGAAACTTTCAGTGCAGTTCACATAGTATCTTGTCTCCAAATGCAGTTAGTATCAAAAGATATAGGAGACCCTGCAGTTTTGAAATGACCTGCTTCCTAAAGATGTTTCTTCTTAAGCTCCCATAATTAGAGGTTGGCTAATCTTCAGAAACATGAAATACTTTTCATCTTACTTCCCACTATTTAGCCAGGTTAAAAAATCATGATATTATGTATTTCTATTCCTTTTGTTCTTCTTTTAGGAATGAGGAGGTTTTATCTGATAATAAGGAGTATCAGAAACCATATAGGAAGACCTACAGTATAATCTACAAGAGACACGAGAAGCTGAACTGGCTTTAAGTGATAAAAGGCAGATTCTACCCAGGGAAGCGGCAAACTAGACAACTTACGGTGGGCTTCTTCTCATCTATTTTTAGATTAACTCAGCATGAAGGTCTACATTGGAATCAGTCTTATGGATTAAGCTTATAGTCAGTGAATATAAACAGACTTTTTTTTTTTTCTTCCCCAAACATATCAACCTTGTAAGGTGAATCCTACTCTATGGCCTTGGATTTCTGCATCAATCAGCAAGGATTGTGGAAGGTAGGAGTAGTTCTCTGTCATTTCAAATCAATGACCACCTGTTCCTTTAAACGCAAATAATGCAGAAGTAGAAAAGTCTGTTATAAGTAATGCAGCCACTGCACCAGTCCACCTGTCTCATTGGATTGGCTGCACTAAAACAAAACCTCCCAGGTAGCGACTTAGGAAAATGACACAAAATTCCTTCCGTACTTTCACTAACAAATACTATCTCTACAATGCAACAGGCTTTTTATCAACTATGTGATCAGGTATGGGTTCATTATGGTAAGTAGTTTAAAATGAAATCCTTTTAATTTCTTTGCATAAAAGATACTCTCCCTTTTTGCTCAGCAAAGATTTATGAACTATTGCAAGAAAGATCATTATTACAGTAATTAGGAATCCTCTGTGGATTAAAATCTCTGGAAGTCTCCGTAACGTTATGAGAACTAAACACGTTTTCGTTGTGTTGCATTAGTATTCTGACACTTAAGCACGAAAAGAAACCTTTAATCTCCTCATGCCCTAGGGTTCGAGCATTGTATACTGATATCTAGTATGGTGCCAACTTGTCTCAGCGTTTTAAGACATATTAATGAATAAAATAATCTGATCCTGAACCTAGACTTTTCTTGACCCCGGAGGTCAATTTTCCCCGTGAGACTAGAACAAAAAAAAGTGTCCAAGAACCAAAAGTCTCTTAAAATTCATGGTATATCACATGCTATATCACAAGGCACTGTGCACAGAGATGGCGATAGCTTTACGCCACCCAGTATCATCACTCTTCTGATGGCTTAGTGCTTTACGCAGCCTTTTAAGTGTCTAAAGAAGATATAAACAGACTGACATGTAACTGCTTCCTGCGACCAAGCAAGTTCTGGGCTGCCAATCTGTCAGTGTCAGGAGCACCGTGACCCACAAAGCCACATGCAGCAAGCCTCCCTTGCAGCTGCTCGGTGAGCACAACCTAGAGCCCATTCAGTGGCACCATGGTCCACATTCAACTGTCTTCAGTGGTAAATAGGAAAACAAAAAAAATTAATAAAAACATTTTCACATGCATATAAAGGTACTGAACTAGAGAGATGAAAAAAATAGAATATGCAGTCTCTAAAGATAAGCTGTAGGTCATCCTACAGAAGCACTCGCTCTTTTTTACCTGGAAAAATGAAAAGAAATAAAAAATAAGAAATAAAAACCTGTACCACATATACCTTCAATGAAAGGTCTCCAACTAGGAGAAAGAAACTGCGACCTCTCACCCCAGCATCTGCAACTATTTCCTCATATACCTTCCCTGCAGGCCAGGATGATTCACTGGCTACTCCAACAAAACTGTCTCTTAAATGATGTATTAGAATAAACTGTTTTTGAAGAAAAATATGTACTAAAAAGAAGAGCTAGGAGTATAAAAAAAAGTAAAAAGGCGAATTTCAAAAGTGGAATAAAACATCAGAAATGGGGGAATAACTGACAGGAGGAGAATAAACCAGGGGATTCTGGAAGCCTTCTGGAAGCCTCATTTCTGGTAGAGCTCTGCTGCAGGGCTGACTCCGTGCACGGGCACCTCGCATGGGTTAAGGAGCTGCCCCGACCTCCCCTCTCACCACTTCAGCACTGCCCTGCTGCAAGCACTGATGCAAACGCTGTGTTTGAGTAAAAGCCCGGGGTAATTCCTTGGGGAAGCAGGAGGCCACAGTCGGAACTTCCTTCCTGCTGTCCTTCTGAATAGAGCAGCAATCCCTACCCTTCCTTCCCAGGTTTCCCAAAGACAAAATCCGTTTACTGATGAGTGACATGTAGATGACTGAGTAGGAGAATACTTTTTTTATATAAAATATAGAAGATGCACCAAAACAAAAGCACCTATTAAATAAACCAAGGAAGCAGTGGTTAATTATTAATATCGTAGTTAATAGCGGACAAGTCATGGCCACAAGTTTTGCTCCTATTCCAGTTGTCCAGACACTACACATTAAAAACACTAAGAGCCATTTGCATTTTGCCTTTCGCTAATCAATCCTATTCAACTTAAAATAGGATTTAGAGAATGCCATCATTTTTCTGTGGCAGAGCGGTCAGCCATCTGAATAGAATCGATTAACAGGATGATGAAATATAAAAGGCTGCAAATGTTCAACAATCATCACTATTAACTGTGCAGCAAGATGTAAAACAGAACCAGCAACAGCAACACTGGCTGTAATGAGGGCTTAAGGAAAACGCAAACTCTACACTACGTGTTGCAATGAATAATTGGGAATTATGAAGTATGACAAATACAGCACATAAAAAATGTGTTCAACATCCACTTCAACTCTCAACTTTGATGATTTGTAACTTTTATTATAAAGTAGAACTAATAATTTATACAATAGCTATACCACACTGCAAATCTATGACAATTTTCATGTAAGTGGCAAGGGCCACAAATTATAGTAACTAAGTATTAATTAAAGTTTCTTCATTAACTTATCTTCCATTTACAATTGCATTTCATCTCACAAGCCCAGGGACGTTATGCATCTGGTCTTGGGAGTTTTAGTCTTGAAGAAAATTGTAGTTAGCCTGCTTCCTCCCTCTGTGGTCCTGATGCTGAATTTCTCTGCAAGTTTTCCAGCTTTTCCCAACCGAGAGTGTAAAATTTCACAGGTCTATGAAAAATATAGGCTCACAAATTATACATTTACAGTTTTTTTTTTTTTTTTTGTATTTCCTTGAAGCCTACAGGTATTCTCTGTCCCCTATGATTCCTTTACATACAGAGGTTCTTATGAGACTGTGCTATAGCATCGCGTTTTGTTGTGTGTGGCCATTGTCATTCTTCCATGCAGCTCTCAGAAAACCAGCAAGCAATCCCAGAATAAAATAAAAAAATCCATCCAACCTTGCCTTTGGAGCAGGAACAACACTGAGCAGCATGATAGTCAGGCTGTCTTGAAAGAGGTAGGAAGACTAGGAGGGACAGAAAAGTACAGCAGCCTTTCGACCGCCACATCAGAAGTCCACCCAAGAATTCTCAAATCTTTCAAGACACAGAGAAAGGGAGAGCTTTACAACAAAATTCCCATGAACTTGCCATTCGTAATCAAGCCAGCGTGTTAGCGTGAATATAAACCAAGCAAGAAACAATAGCTTTCTGCTTATGGGCATGGAAAGAGCTATGCCAGCACATAATACAATGGTATGAGCGTTGTTTGCTTGAAAAAAACAAAATAGTCACCAGTTATACCTTCCAAAAATGCCATTCTAAAGTCATTTTATTCTTGCCTTTCTTAAATATGTATAAATTCACACAAACACACAGATACAAGAATTTCTTCTTGCATAAGATGCTCCTGAAGCTCTCCTCCGCATTCACATTGCCACATCAAAAGGAGGTAGGAACCAAATACAGTTCCCTTAGAACAGTAGTTTCCTTTTTTTTTTTTTTTTTTTAAAGAACACTGAACTATTCTTCATGAGCACTTTTCACAAACCACTTGCTGCCCTCATCATCAAGTTTTTAATGAATAGCACAAGAAATTGGTTTCCCTTGTGGACCAGCTTTCAATTTTTTTGTACAGTCTCCAGGACAGCCCTTTGGGAATGATTGTCTTTAATGGTTAGAATAATACAGCAGAGGTGTTCAATACGGGTGTCCAAAATTTAGGCAATCAAATAATCAGTATGATTTTTCAAAAGGCTACATACTGACAGCTCATTTTGAAGTTACTTTTTGAAAAATGTGGTCATTTTAGGTCAGATCAATGAAAAAATGCGAGTTTACTTCCATGGAAACAGAATAGGTCTTCAGTTAGGTACCTGCATTTAGGCATCTCTGAACATTATGTTAAAAAAAGAAAAGACAAAATAAGAGAAAACTGTGGGAAAATACCTACTTGTAGGTCTATTAAATTTATTTTCCAGAAAGCTTGTTTTTTCAACAGGCGTTTTAAAGAGCGAGACGTCGTTTCCACTTGTGTCACCTACCCAATTAATAATACCCAACCGTAGGCATTTTAACTTACTTAAAAGGGCAGTTTAAGTAGATACATTTTTCAGTTTGTTTCTATCAAAGTGATCTCTGTATCGAGTTATGCTCTTGGCATACCTCTCCCTTTCTTCTTTTGCCCTTCTAAATGGATTACCAACTGTTCAATACTGTCCAAGTCTGTTAAGGGATTCTGATAAAGAGGATTGGCGTTGCAGTGTGGCAAAGTCCAAGAAAACAGTTAACGTTCAATGAAACAAAAGTCTCCAGATCAGCAAATGCAATATGCATGTGACACTTTCTCAAAGCCTCTCACAAATTTCCCTGCCAGTGGACAGGTTTTTCTTTAACACTGCAGTCAAAATTGTGTCCATGTACCCCACTCATAATACGTACCTACCCACATAGTTTCAGACTCATGCTAGGACAGGTTATGACACAGAACTGCTCAAAACAATACATCTAGCAATAAAACACTACCCATTAAATCCCTTCTAGAGACAGAATACATGCACTGAGGTGTGACCGGAGAGAAGTCGTCTTCAAGCTGTTTAAGACAAGGTAGTTGATACTTGATAGTCTTTAGGTATCTCAATAAAATTTCCATCTCATTAATCCAGAGCCCATACACATTTGTTAGGAAGCTTCCTCTGGCAGTTGCTACAATTGCTGGTGCTCCCACTGATGTGAATTAGACAGAGCTGCACAAGTCATGGCATTTTTGTAAGACTGCAGAGACAGTCGGCTTTTCCCCAAAGCCTAAGCCACTAATCTGAAAGCAAAACAGTTCCCAAAGATGCAGGCTTCCAGCAACACCTGCTCACCGGGCCAGGCGATTCTGCCTCTCCTGCAAGTTTCACACTGCATCCAGCTAGGCTTACCCCGTGGCTCCAATCCTTCAATCCTTCAGCTGCTCCTTGATCCCAGCTCCCCTGGAGCCGGATAAGGCCCCCAAGGGCAGCATGCTCTCCTGAGCTTCACCCATGGACAAAGCCAGGGGACAGACTGGGGCGGCAGGGAGAGAAGCAAGCATTCACCCTGTTACAGCTTCTTCCCTAGCACAGCTCTTTTACGAAGAAAAAAGGACAGGTGAGCCCCTGGGAATTTTCTTCCTTCATTAACTCCTCACCTGAAAGATTCTGTCTGAGCTCCTTCTGAGGACCTACTCTGTTTCATGGAAGACAGAGGATGAGAAAGAAAGGAAAAAGGCACTGATGTAAAGGATACGGGCACTGATGGTCAAATTAATACCAGAAACAGTGTATTCCTGGGATGAAGCATTTAAATCATCGTATTTTACCTTTTTTTTTTTTTTAATGCTTCATTAAGTTTTTAACAAGGATACTTGGGTCAACTCTTAAGGACTGCTGAATATTTTTACCCAGCAATTGCAATTAAAATTCAGCTCACGTGGCTGGTAGGATGACATGCTATCATCTCTGCTCCTTGTCAATTGACAGAAGAAACTGATCGGTCAGCCAGACAAACCAGATTAGAAAACAGTAGTACTCCTGGACATCTCTTGTCCCCTGCTCTCCCAGTCCATTCAGTAGATTTTCCAGATTTATCACTTGGAGATTTTCCTTCAGCTCAGATGCTAACATAAAATAAGTAGGTATTTGTTGGCTGTTTCCATAGCAATAGCAGGCAAGGGATTTTCTGACAGTAGAGTGCTTGACATAATGTTGCCTCTTTAGCTTGCTAACAAATGTCTGATTAAACATTCATGTTCCCACAGACATTCAATCCATGTGTATAACTGACTTCAGGAACACTTGACCCAGTGTTTCGTTATGTGGGTGAGGAAGGAGCGAGGCTGCAGGGAAGGAGCCTGTCTCAGCGCAGCTTTGCTACAACAAGGCAGGGTCCTCGGTGGGTAACCAAACGAACAGCAAGGATGAGAATGAGATCCTGTACTACCGTGGTGGTGTAGCTCTCATAAACCATTGACTACGTCCAGGACTGGAGGTAGGTCCAGCCGTGCCAAGGAGATCAAAACTCAAGAAAGGGTCTACTTGGGAAAGCGAGATTCAACGGGAGGGTCTCCCTACAGCCTGTCCAACCCTGTCCTCTATGCAGTAGATATCCAAGTGCACTCTGCTGTTTCAAATCTTGTTAAGTCACTGTCTCATTTACAATTAAGCTTTGCTAGATCATTACATCGTATCAATAAAACACATTGCTGCTTCTATCTTACAAGCAAAGTGCACAATTCCATCTGCACAACTACTTGATTGAAACATATATTGCATTCTTTATGATATGTGCACACACAGCCACACAACACCATGCATCCCAATGCCAAAAGCGCTCGGAAAGGGCCGTAATGATTCCTCTGAGTTTAGAAGATGGGCTCTCGGTAGGTCTCCTCACTGCCCCACAGAAGAGATTAAGACCATTCTCTGCTGGCAGCTACAACAAGAAGTGCCTGAGTGGGTGCTGCTTACCCTATTTGAGCATCTCTGATAAAGGGATCCCCTCTGCCTTCAACCCACACCCTTCCTCTGCCCTTCTGCAAACCACAGCTGCCTCCTGCCCCACGGCTCCGCGCTGCTGAAGTGTTTTGCTGGCAGAGGAACAAAAGCTTTGGCTGGGGAAGCACAGCAACAGACAAGGGGTGTCGCCCACTCTGCCTCCCAGGCTGGATACGTACCAGGATACGTACTCAGACACACGTCTGAGAAGCATGGGGAAGCAAATGAAAGCTGGAGCATGGGGGGAATGGACAGCACTGTAGGAAAGGGTCAGCATAGAGAGGGCACAAAACACATCCTGTATATACCACCACTGAGGCCTCACAACTTCAGGGATTTCATGTTTTTATTTTAACTTTCAGACTCTGGCCTCATGATATTGATGTATTACCTTCTTCTCGGAGGCACTGCACAGACGGCCTGAAGTGTCAGCGCAAAGCCATGCAAAAAAAGAGGCCTCCTCTACCCTCTTCCACAACAGCAATAAGACATGCTTGTTACCATCTTATTTTGCAGAAGAAATTTAAGCCACACGCAAGAACAGTTGGATCTTTTTAAGGGCAATTTCTCCTACATTCATGCACATTTTCAAGGAAAACAACAATCTCCCCCTTCAGTGAGAAGTGAGAACCACAGACCATCTCATTTTTGTCTTCTTTTAATCCCATCTTCATCTTGCTTTAAAGATTCCTTCCATCCTTCCCTGCTAGAGGTCACGCTAGCGAGCACCTACTGGCTGCTGGCACTGTGATGAAATATACAGGGCTACTAAATCATGATCACGGCACCTCTACTCACGAGCACTCTGCTGGCGATAGAGCCTTGTGTACCATATTAGCCCAGTGTCATCACTCTGGTGATGAATTGGTGCAAAACACCAGCTGAAAAGACCTTCCTGCTCGGTGTGCAGCTCTCACAGTCTCAGCAGCAGGAGAAACAAGTTCTAAAACATGATTCATGGAAACATCCGCACAACAATTAGCATCACAAATTAAAGGGGCTTTTTTTTTTTTTTTTTGCAAACCAACATTGATTGAAGTCAACTTCTGTGATCGTTAGTGGCCCTTCGTAGTCCCTGTGAAGCTTTAAAGCAGCATTTGTGTCGGGCTGTTAGCCACGATACACAGTTGCCCATTTTGATTTGGGCCCATGTCAGAGCATCCCCAGCAAGTCCTCACTGAAAAAGCTGACAGCTCTCCACTTCGATGACTGTAGGGTAGATCTTCAATATATATATATATATATATATAGATAGATAGATATAAATATATAAATATATATATATATATTTTTTTTCACCTTCAGACTGAATTCTTCTGTTCTGGATGAAGGTTGGTTTTGTTATGTTTTGTCATGCACATGGCCAGTGTTGCAAACCTTAAATTCTCCTCTCCCACCCAGTCTGTCTTTATAAATAAATAAAAAAAAACAGAAGGACTTTGCTGATATCTGAAATCATACAACTCTGGCATTTGTTTTGGAAAAGGTTATAATTGCCAATGTTTTTAATTTCTTTGTTACCAATTTGTTTAAGAGCACTGAATACTTCACAACCCTTCATCAATTAAAATTCATATATTTTAAAATAATAATATGAAGCCAGAGACTGACTCCCCCAGAGACACGGATCAAATCAGGGTGAGCCTCAGCCACCAGGAGCTATACACATGGCTTAATGGCAAGAACATCTTCAGCAGCTCTCAGCCATCGGGGGCTAGCCTAACACACAGATCTATTTCAGAAGCTGAACTTCAGCCACTTCAGTAGCTCTACAAGAACAGTAATTAATTCAGATACACTTATGCTTACGTTTCAGTTCTATACACATTAAAAAAATGTGTTTTTTCTGTTATGGCTGTTTCTGTCTCAATATTACTTTAAAGATGTGAAAACACTGCAGGAAGTGGTTGACACTGAGCCCACTCCTCCTGTGCATATGTGCTGCCCCCTGGGTTTTGCAGGTGTCACAGGGCACACGGCTGGTCCTTCAGCAGGTTTCTGTACCTGTGAGATTACTACACTGGCAGGTCACCCTGTTCTCCCCTGGACCGACTTTGTCTCTGAAGGTCAGAGACTCCATTTGAAGAATTTGTAATGAAAAGACACCTGAAGAACCAGCACCTCCTGGTGCTGCAGACACGCTGCTCTCCAGGCCTCTCCCTGACAAGCTGGTATTCAGATCCTGAGCTGCCTCTCTTGTGTCAAACAATTGAGAGGCAAGGCAGGCTCAACAACCAGTGCAAGGAGAAAAAAAAAAGCAGTTCTGAAAGCATTAAAAATCCCAGAGAATCTCAAGAGATTCTGACTATCAATCAAAAGAAAGAAAAAAAAAAAAACAGAAGAAAGTTTCCAGACAGGTCTCAGGCCTGCTAACACAAACATGTGAGAAATGCTAACAACCTGCTAGCCTGTCATCTGCCAACAAACACAGGTGACAGAGCCAGCAAGTAAAAATAAGGGCGAATTTCATGAGATTTGGTAATTTGGCAAGTGAAATATAACTTCCATAGTGATGAATACCTATATCTGCTTCCACCTTCATCCCTTGCATTTAGTCACCAATCACGGGGCATGAATGCTTATACTTGTAGCTCTCTCTTGAACCATTCTGAGAATAAATAAATGGCCAGAAATACTTTCCTGGGTCCTTCTGGGAAAGACACACCACCCCTGCAGCTCGTGCTTACATTTCTACCTGGGACTTATAATAAAACTTGACTTTTTACAAACAGGATATGTCTGTCTGTTTGTTTTCCAAGCACTTACATTATGACAAGAGGTGTAGGCAACAGATAGAAAGTGAAGACCAAGGGAAGCCACACATCTCAGACTGCCTTGCACAGCAAGATACGTTTTTTCCCCACTGTTTCACAAACTAATAAAAGAATAACAGTTCAGACTACCTCTATCATGGCTGCCCCCATAATCCTACATAAGACAAATACCTTCATGCTATCTTCACACGGCAAAAAGAAAACAAGTCTAAAGGTCAAAAACGGTGCTCAGGTCCATTGGATGTATGGCAATCTTCATCCAAAATTTTCAAAAGACATTAGGATCTACTTTGTTCCAACACTGCAAGAAAGGCCATCATGCTGTTCAGTTCCTCTGCAGCAGCCTCAGCTCAGGGTGAACCCACACAGTGATATTCCCATGGTCTGAAGAGGAAACAAAAAAGCAAAACCTTTCGGTCTTAGATACACCCCTACCTCCTGTGGGTTTCACACACAGCCTTCGTTGCAAAGAGCTCAGAGACCATATACCAGGATCTCGTTTTGAAAATCATTCCTCTAAATATAAAAAAGAAAGAAAAAAAAGAAAAAAAGGTCAGATTAATCCACTTTCGCTGGGCCCCAAACTCAGGAAGCATCTCAAAGATCCAGCCCTTAGCATCTTTTGCCAATGCACTTGCCTTATCCAGTCTTCTGCCTCCTCCTCCTGTTCACTAAAGCTGCTAATCTGGAACAGAGGTATTGCCAGCATCTCCCAGATGCTGCTGAAAGCCCAGAAGAACGAATACCAATGTTCTGTTCATCAGCTATTTCAGAATTTACTTCCACATTTGGAATGAATTCCTCTACTGGCACTCAAGGGGTAAGGTGGGAATTTCCAGCAGCATGGCTTTTGTGAAAGGAAGTAATCAGCAGAGACTGAGAGCTTCAGCAAGCAGAAAGGAAGCTCCCAGACAAGGGGAGGACAGAATGTTTTAGGAACAGGATGCAAGCTAATTCAAATGGTGTGTGCACACGTTTGTATGCACGTGCTGAATGAGATGGGGAGAGAGATGTTAATGGCTTCTCTTCCCAAAGCCACCAAAATAGCACCTGAGGCTGTATCAAGTTGTATACATTAAAATATACTTCTGACATAAAATAGAAACTTTCGGAAAATTCAAACAAGTAATGGTCTCACAGCATCCGAAATTATATAACTTTTTTGTTTACTTGGATAAATTTTTAATTTATATCTCCTCTATCAGAGATTGTAGGAGGCATTTGTGAATGAATTAAGAAATAAAACAAAACTCAGACTAGTAATTTATCTCTGTGTTTACAACCAAGATAAAGTGTTTAAGGTGACATCTGAATTAATAGTATAGGATTACACAAAGAGATTAAAACAGAAAACAGAAAAAATGAGTGGACGAAATAGTTTGGAGAATTTATGAGCCAAGTAATTCTTTTCATTTTAATCAGACTAACTTCGACTATTACTATTTTTCTAGTAAATAGAAACTTCTGTTGATGCTGTACCATACTGTTTGCCTCAAATTACACTGTGTGACACAGCACGAGGTTCGTACTGCAGCCTCCACCAGTGCCCTCGATAAACACTGTTAATGGTGTAGGCTGCAGAAACAGCAGCAGCAGCTCTTGCTTTCATCCCCAAATGAGGGGCCCCAGCATCACCATCTGCCTGCCCCCTGTGCACCCCCTAGAGCTGGGCTCCAGCTTCCCAGCCTGCACCTCCTACCATTCTTGCAAAGAATGGGAAAAAAGAAATTTTGGAAAATCTAGGCTCGATTATGTTTACTCATGAACTGGTACCAAATCCTCTGAAAATGCATCACGAGCATTCATACATCTTCAAGCACAATTCACCCCCACTGCCAAAGATGACTTTTGGACACACCTATAACATAAATCCATCATTACTGTCACTAATGCATTTAAATTGCCTTTTATATTCACAAAGTGGCTCAGTAAAAATAAATCTTACATTAGCATATTTCTTACAATTAGATTCTCATCACATTGCTAATCATATTCATTCTACTGAATAGGGTTATTTGAATACTCTTAGCTGCATCCTCTTATTGAAAGAGAGACAGGACAAAAGAAATTTTCTGTTAGAATTGGGCAAAACAAACAAAATGTATAATTAAGTATTTCACAACTGCTCGCTATAAACAGAAGTAAAAACAAAATGATGGGTGTTTATTTGGAAATGTTGACAAAACATGACAGTATTTTAATTAAAGACAAAAACCATCTGTGAGAAGACAGTTTAAGGAAACAGTTTAACATATTAAGTCTAAAAGAAATAGAAGTAGATACATATATTCGCAGTAAATCTTTGATTGCTGAATTATTTTAGAATTATATATAATATTGTAATCTCATTATTGTACAGCTGCAAGAACTAATTCAATATTCTTGAGTAATTTTCTTTTCTGCAAAGACTTCCTATTGGGTCATTCCATTATGTATCACTTCCTGCGAATTCAGTCCTTCGACTGGGTAAAAATAAGCTCTCGTTCCATGCCCCAGGCTTGACGAGCGTGCCACATAGGGATGCTCTGCACCGAAGACGCAATAAACACATCAGTCCCATGCACAGGTGCACACCAACAGCACCTGCACACCGAACCCACAGACACACAGCTCTCCTACCATGTTCTGCATTGCACGTGCTGTTGCACAAACAGCAGCACTGAATTTGTGCCATCAAAATCATTTTGGTGGCTGTAGATTACCACGTCACACTTGGCTGAGCAAAAGCAAAATTAGATGGCAGAGATAAAGCCAAACTAAAAATACTGGGAGCATAACTTACTTTATTTAGAAATCGATAGGTCAAAAGTTTGATCTGGTGGGGAGAGATCCATTCTGTGAATTGCTATAGAGGTAAAAACTGTGACAGTGAACTTTAGCTGATGTAAATTAATTTAGTGCCGTTGCCTAAATCATCTGTAACAGAGTAAGTGTAGTCTAATACATTTTAAAAAGAAAATACATGTTCTTATCTATGTGTTTCACCAACAGCAGGCAGAAGACAGTAGAAAAAAATGTACTGCCAGCTTGATCCACTGGTTCCAGCAAGCAGCACGACTGTTTGAGGTTCAGCACTTCATAGAGCCTGGGAGGCAAAGCTGGCTGGTCACGCAGGCATTTGTTACCAAGATTTGCTCTCACCAATACAGTACGTGCTGACTGCTTACAACTGCCCTACCAAAATCTCAAATGCAAAAAGAAGAGCATATTAGCAAAAGGGGTAAAAGAGGTGTTACACCACCAGCCAAGCCAATTCATTTGTCCAACTTCATTTAGGGATGGAGTTAGATTTTTCAATCAACCTTCCACCACAAGTTATATTTGCCTTGTACAGAGCAGTCTGTTCCAAGACAAACAATGTCCTTCAAGCCTTTCAAATAGAGTCTTGCAGACTTATATATTGGCCCTACTTCCATTCTAAACTTTCACCAATGGCTTTGATGCTGGAACACAGAATATATTCATAAAACCTATGGATTGCTCCAAGGTGGGTCAGACTGTAAACGCATTAGAGGACAAGAACAGAATTCAAAATCACTGACCAGAGACGTGGACTGAAATCAAAGAGGTTAAATTCGATTAAAAAACAAACAAGCAAGCAAAACTCTCAGGAGAGTAGCTCACTCAGGAGGGAGACAACAATGTCCAAATATAATAGGGCCTAGATGGTGGATCTCAAGAAAAGATACCCTTAATGATGCCACTGACAAAATGAATGCAAGGGAACACCACAATGTTGATAAAGACAATGCTCAGGCTGTGATACAGTAACAGAAAGACTGGATACCTATTTACTTGCATGACTAGGGCCTCAGGAAGTCTTTTTATAGCATCGCATTGCCATCAAATTTTAAACCAACTGAAGCAAGTCCAAAGGAACCACCCAGAATAACAAGACAATTAGAAAGCATGATCATTGACAAAAAGATTACGATATTCGAAAAAACTAAAGGTGGCTACAGCCCTCTCAAAATATTTACCAGGTCATAGGAAGGCTGGGAATCAGCAGATCTCTGAGATGACTATGCTCAAGACAGAGAAAAAGTGTCAATATGCTTTAAATACAAGTGGAAAGCCTTGTTACGTTCAGGTGGTGAGTCTCTCAGTCCAGAAAGGTAGCAGAGGTCCCTTGGGCACTGGTGTCCCTTGTGCCGCCGGCGCTATCCCTCCGCCCACGACACATCTCCTTCTGCTCAGGTGCATTCCTTCTTGGTGCTTCACCGGACGGCATCGCTGTCCTCGCACACCAAGGAGGCCTGCTGCTCGCCTTGCTCTTCTAGTCTTCCTCCTGCCGCACAAGCTGGCAGTCAGAGGGCCCAGATGCTCAGCGAATGCTGGGCCAGCTGCAGGGGGCCTGTTTTATAGGGCCCGCAGCAAAGGCGGGGCAGTGGTGGCCACTGTGACCTCAGCAAGCCTCTGTGATGGAGTGGCCCACGCGTGGCCAAAGGCGGCTGTGTTGGGAGCGGCCTGGAAGATGCCCTCACGTGGACAGGGAGGAGGGCTGGGGGGCTGAGGGCCCCTTTTCTGGGGCTGGCTCCCCCGGGCCATTTGGCTTGCCAGAGAGAAAGGCTGCCCCTCGGCCACGGGGACTGCCCTGCACCTCCCATCCTGTGCCCTGGGTTTATTTTTAACACTGCTTTTTAGGCAATTTCATTCTATTCTTTACGGAAAAGAACAGAAGCAAGGTGCATCTTCAGCCCTAATTCCCATGTGCGCTTTGTGCTCCGAGTGAAGAATTTCTTCGTCACGTCAGATCTAACCTAAATCTCCCCTCCATTTGTTCAAAGCCGTTATTCCTGGTTCCATGGCCACACTCCCTGAGAGAGTCCCTCTCCAGCTTTCTTCTAGGCCACTTTTACGGGTAAGGTTAGGTGGCCAAAATGCAGGACCTAGCAAATTGCAGCCTTATCTACCTGGTTCCACATGACGTACAATCTGAGTTATGTGGGATATACCAGTCAGAACTTCTAAACTCTTTGCAGAGGCCTGCTTTAGCTTGACTGTTTCCAAGTAAAGCCTGCCATTACTTAACCAGACACAGAAAGCTTTAAACCAATTGCCATTATCAATAGGAAATATTGATCCTAATCTTCATACAATTAGAAAATAGTAAAGGAATAAATACAGAAGAATAGCATTTGCTTTTTTGTTCCGTTGGTTACTTTTTGCAACTATTTTTACATGCTAAATATTTGGTATGAATGGCTTTCTCTAGTGAGGTCTTGCATAAGATTAGTGTGAAGTACTGGAACAGCTAAACACAAGGAAACTTCTCCAAACCTCCTGAAGTTGAGAAAATAGCCTACGTGTGCTCAAGCAAACAAACAAGAAACAAAAACATATCGACACTATTGCGTTCAACAGTAAATGCATGCCTAGGGATAGTTCCAGGGAAGTCAGCCATCTCCAAAGGCATGTATTTAATAAAACCTAATTGCTATAAAAACAAAACGTAGTTCAACAGGAGATCATGGAAAATCAAAGCAACACTATAAAGGACCAATTGTATTCCATAACTATCATCGATTCAGAAGATAAAACATCATTTGTAGCTTAAAAGAACTGCACTGTGTAGGTAAAATAATGTATTGCTAAAAATTCTAGGACAGAGCTTCTCAGCCACTGGCTTATGCTCATGGGGTCTAAACAGACACTTTGAATGGGTCTCTAGGTGGTAATCAAGACAGTCAAGCCCGAATCAATGAATTCACAGGACAGGAAGCCACTTCTCTAACAAGAACACAGCTGGTGGTTGGAAACAGAACATTGGAAGCCTCCTGGGGTAGCTCATTCCCTGGGGTCGTGCTTTTCCTTTTTAGTAACAAAATCAGCTATCTCAATTCAGACCAAAAATACATAAATAAAAAAAAATTCTGAGAGTTTTGGGTCAGGGAATGTACCTGATTCTGATGAAACCCTGAAACCCAGGACAATTTTTTCTTTGTACAAATGTTACAAAACTGTGTGTCAGGAAGAGACGTTCATGGGCTGTTAGCCAGGTCTGAACATTTGTATGTTTCTGTAGTGAGAGAGAAGATTAAAGTCCATGATGTTTAAAGCATGTTTCTTCTAAAGTCAATTCTACTCTCCACTTTTCTCCCACACCTTCAGTATTTTTAGAAAACATCTCATCACAGGAAGGAAAATGTTATTTTTCTTCTGTGCCAGTGTGGAGATAGGAACTTTAATGTGCTACTTTCTACAGGGAGATGGCAGAGAAAGAGACAGATGGCCCATCCTGATAGAAAAGCAAACAAAAGCCCAGCTCTTCTACCTGAGGAATTTTCAGCATCTGAAAGTTAAAATATTAAAGCTACAAGACTTTTGAAAAATGAATGCAAAGTAGGAAATATTTATAACGTTAAACTACAGTTAATGCGAGCGTGGCATTTATGAGCATATAGACCAAGCATAAACATCAATGAAAGATCTCATCTAACAGAAAAATGGGTAAACAGACACAGGTACATCAAGTGGGGGATATGACAGTGAAGGCACCCGACAGACCTGTCTGCATGTAATACTGTTTTTAATCTATTCCCACCTAAGGTTTATTTTCAACACTAACACTTTGTGTGTTTTATAGCAAGACAACAGTTATTTCAGTGTCTTAACTTTCATAGCTGAGTTTGTTACCCCATTGCCTCTTCTCTTTATGGCACCATCTCATTATTTCTCTATAATATCCATCTAAAGCGCCAAAATTTCTTGTTTCAAGTGTTTCCTCTAAAGCCGTGATTGTTGGAAACAGAGATTCAGAGAAGACAGAATGAGAAAAATACCTCAATCACATCACATAAGCAGGAAATCACTGCCATTCTCATGGGAGATTGAAGAGAAACACCCAATTTTGTCAGCATCACAAAGCACCTAAGTGGCCACACAATTTACATGCTCAGCACAAGGGAGCCCGTGCCCACAGGACAATGGTTCCAGCTCAAAACTGGGTGGCCTGGTGCTCTACCCACAGCTGCAGCTTCCTCAAAGAGCCAACCCACACAACCACACTCGGTGCCTGCGATCAGAGCACTGCTGCCCTGGCACAGGCTGGAGGAGCAGCCCCAAGATTCCCCACATATGGTACCACGGTTCCATGCACAGTGACAGATGTGAGAGCATTCACTGACTGCAGACGGACTCAGGAGCCATTGCCTACATCTATACACCTCTGCGTGTATGCCCCTGATGGTCACAAACACTCCACGCACTGGTTGCTCTTTGTATTTCAAAGCATGGCCTCGGTGCTGCAGTGAGAAACCAGTGCTTAGCTCTGGCACATCTCACCTGGCTTCCTGGGCTTTGTCTTTGTCGTCATTCTGCCTAGAAGATGACAATTACTTCAATGATTTCTATTTAATCTTTGTTTTAGACACCTTAACTGCAGGCGGTGACTTTAATTTTTTTTTTTTCGTCCATGTGGTACAGCTCCACCAGCAGGGAAATGCAGCCTAAATCCAACCAAGAAAATGCCAGGTTAGGGTGGTATATTTCAGTGGAAGACTGCACTAAAAAACTAACCGAATTTGTCAATTGTCACAGCACCATCACACGAAACAGAACTAAGCATCTGTATCTGTTTAACTTTGACTATTTATTAGACACATTAAAGTACACAGATAAAGCTTCTGTTTTATAAGACAGGTTTGGATTTCAGTAATAAGAGCAGTGTTTCAGACCCGCAGTGAAACAAAGAAACCAAAAAAACAGCAATAGTACACCAACTGCTAAACTTTCTTCAGCATACCAATCCTGGAAAGAGATTTCTTTTGTTGGCTACTTAACTAAGAATTTACCATCAGAAGACTAAATCATACGGATGATAGACAGACAACGAAGGAAGAAAGTATCACAGAAGGAAAATGACAAACGATGTATTCTAATGGAAACACAAACAAGAGTATGCTATCCTCTTGAAACTGCCATTGTTCTCCTTCTCATTTTAGTAAGGTAATAAATAATCAGCATATAAAACATCTGGACTTAGTTAAATGCAGAGTGGGGACCAGTAATTGAAATATCAAATCACAGATTTTGCTAAAAGATCCTATTATCTGAAATGACTTTAAATTCTTTCTCATTAGTTATTAATGCTGAGTATCTGGAGAATAGCTTTCAGCAAGAACACAGGGTAATCCTGAAGACAATGATAGCAAGTGACACTACTGTAAGAAGGATCAGCTGAATAAACATACAATCTGATTGCCTACCAGCCAAAACGACTATAAAAGGGTAAATCCAGTACAAAACGGTTATATAGCGATTCCATAGCAAAATTATCAATGTAAAGAACGACTCAGCAGGCAGAGCAATAAAAACACAGAGCTGTAATATGACTTGATATTTTAAGAAACCAAACCAAATTGATTAAGAGAACTAAAGATAATTTGGGTTGTCATTTATGGCTCTGGCACAGAGGGAAGAACTGAAAGGTAGGAATTTTCTTTCCATTCGCATCTACCTCTACCAAAAAGGCTGGAGAATTTGAGCATTCTCCTAGAAAGCAGCTCTCAGAGAGTGATTGCTGCATAGCACAGTCATCCTGGTTGCATCTTACACCAGACAGTATCTTCCTATGTTCCTTTCCCCTACCTAGAACAGCTCAGCACTTCTCCCTCTGCCTGTGCCCACTGGTATACAGCTTTGCTTTTTACCATACACACTCCATGAAAGAAAATAAACTTCCCGCAATTTTCCTTGAGGTTTTAAAATTGTTCTGGAAACTGTAATTTGATATTTATAATTACACATAGGAGACATGGCAAGAATAATGGTAGATCCCATTTCTTTTAAATTATTAGAGCTGGTGATATAATCATGTCATTACCAAAGTCTGGCTTCAGCATTAGCATTTTCAGATAGAAAGGGAATTATACTAAGTCCTGACCCATAAAAATGCTACACAATTCCATGCTTCTTTAAAATTTACTCAATGGATTTATACTATATCCCATTTACAGCAGAGACCTGCATTATCTCTGAGTATCCTTTCATTAAAAAAAAGGTTTTTCTAAATTACATTTTGGAGAGACTTAGAGAAAAAATCCTTTTTGATTTTTAATCCTTTACATTAAACAACAGATGGTTCTGATTTTGAGAATCACTAGAGACTTGGAAGACAAAACCACAAAGTCTCAGTTGGTTAAGTCCTTTGCCTACAATGCCGATACTTGTTGGAGGCCCTGCTCTGTCAAAGACTCGTGTGGGACCTGGGACTACTGGCATCTGCTCTCCATCCCACCTCTATCAGGGAGCCAGCATTCCTTTCAGTCAGAGGAAAGCAGCGATGACAAGTTTACTACAGAAACCCAAATTCACATAGACTACAGCAGTTGATATCATCGCCACCATAAGATGAATATGGGTGTCTTTCTCAGATAAGCTTGGCTTAGGCCAAGAATTTAAGGGTTACAACCTCTCTGAAGACTGAAGGACTACAGAAACTTTTCCTAAGAGAGTAAGTCAGGATGAAGAGGCATAGGTAATGGCAAACTGACCAGCTTTCAGACACCTGCTGTCAAAAAAAACCACAAGAACTAAACCTTGTCTCACCTTGTATGTCAACACAGATGAATTAAATGCATGCCCTCAAAGTTGTGTCCCATTACCTACTATAGATACATCATCTCTCTGAAGGATATTGCTGGCTTATGAACAAAATATTGCAATATTTTTTCACTAAACAATGCAAAAATCTGCGAACAAGATGATCTGAGGCTCAATAAAATTGGATCTCCAAGTATAATTTCTCTTCTCTTGGCTTGTGAAAATGCATGCACTTTTTTTTTCTAAAAAGAAATGAGAAAAAATCCACCCATATTTCTCTAGAATACAGAAAACAAACAAACAAACAAACAAAAACACTATAGAAAAAGGAACTGGAGGCAAAAAAAGCATCTGAAAGTTCTTGTAGCTTCAGCCCAGACCAGATAACTACCATTGCCTGGCACATTCAAATTACATGAAAAAGGTTAATTGTGATTCTTTCCATACTCTCTGGGGTTTCACTGCTGGCAGCAATTGCAAGCCACCAAGTATTCCTCCACAAGCAACTACAAATTGGCATAATGCCTGTTCAATCTTAGATCAGAAGTTATCTACTTTTTCATCTTTTTAATTATTAAAGCCCTCCAATAACAATATCTATCTTGTTTTAAGTTCGAATGCCATGCTCCTTAGATCTCTACAAGACAGATTCACACTTGGTCTCCCCTTTCTGAGTTAGATGAAAACTATTAAAATAATCAAAACTAATGGAAGAAAGTGAAACTGATTCCTGACTTTACTTTTCATTAAAAGTTATTACTTTTCGTTAAAAGTTATTGCTTTTCTTTAAAGAACAACGTGCTGCTTATACTTTTCAAGCATTCTCCCACATTCACACAAGAATTCTCAGAAAACTTGTTTCTGCCTTTCTTTCACTTGGGAATTTCCTTGGGTTGCTCTACTCCTAAATCCATGAGCTGCCGAGGCATTACCTGGAGCTCCTCCGCGAGGGAGCTGTTGCACAAGGATCAACAAAACAAAACAAAAAAACCAACCCAAATCCAACCAACCAACAAAAAAAAAAACAAAACAATTTCATCTGGCTCATGCCAGTCAGTGTCTCTTCAAGGGCACCCCAGTCCCAGAGCTGTAGCTAAAGATCACCTCAAGCCTTCCAGCAATACTAAGACACACACCATCCCATTATGAGATTAATGCATATTTTTTCTCTGTACTTATTACATGAATTTAAAATTATTTAACACAGAATGTATTTTGCAATTCATTTTCTTCTTTCCCTGTGCTCTTTTAAATCCTCTGACTGTACTTATTGAAAACATCTCTTTTTAAGCCATCCCTTTGAGAAATATTAATGCTCCCACATGTGTCTTATTCAGGACTTCCATTGACCTTGTGACTGAGAAAATCACTTCCTTTCTGTATCAAACAAAAGCAGACTTTTTAGAGTAAGAGATTATCTTTTGACAATGTCAGAATATCTTGAATTCCACAAAGAAATGAATAAGGGAGCCTATATAATTTATTTTAATAGGAAGCTCAACAGAGGCTGAAATATTCATTCGTATTAAATAGAAAATACAAAACCAGCTATGCACTAGAATGAATGTCTTGGGAAGAAAAGCAGCAGTTTGCCTCTCAACTTGCTCTCATGCTCCCCTCTCCTATTCTGGGCTCCTGGTAGGTGTCATTTGTATCAAACCTTCAGGCCCTTACACCATACTCAGTCCTGCACTAGCAGCCCTGCAACAAAACCTTCCCCACGCTGCTCTTCGGGAGATATCCTCCAAGTCAAGGAGGAGATAGCTCGGGATATATTTGAATAGATCAAGGTTGAAGCCAGAAAACCTGGCTGAAGGAAGCTCCATTGCATAGCTTTCCAAGGCAGCCTTTGAACTCGGGCAACTCATGCAATGGTCAATAACACCATAAACCCAGCTGGGACGTCCCGACAAGCGCCACGGCTCTGTCAAAGCACTGATCTGGAATAAGCTCACCCTGCCGACTGGGGATGGACTCACGCTGATAGCTGTGGTTTGTTCAAGGGCTGATGAATGGCCAAGTTAGCACCACAGGCATTGTGAGGGATTAAGCATCACCTGCAGCCAGCTACAAGGAATAAAGCCAGCACAAATTCCATCCAAGTGCTCCAGCTAATCCCAGAGAACTGCTATCACACACCCAACCCTGTGTTCTGGTCAGATTGGTTTTGCTGGGGTCCCTGCCAGTGCGCAGATGTGAATGAATGATCATGGAAATCACAGAGAGAAGCTTCAAGAGAAATTCACCCAGCAATGGTTCTTGTGGACCTCAACACCCAGGACGTACATGGGAACGACGTTAATTCCCACTTCAGCTCCTTCACATCCCCCACACTAAGGGTAATGACAGTGAACCGAAGGAAGATATGTTACGTGGCTGCCTGCAAGGCAGGAGTATCATAAGCCCGGGAACTTCTGACATAATTTTTCCCAATGGAATAGCTTACTTGGGACTTGATGACCTCTTGGAAGAAAGATTCTTGTCACTGCAGCCGCTGCCCACACAGACTTACTGCTTCTGGGTGCCTCTAGAGGATTCAGCTCAACAGAAGCTGGAGTAAGATCAAGGCTTAGTTCACGGTAAGTTAAATCTCTGCAGACAGAAGAAGATAATGTGATTTGTTAAAGTTCCTAGCATTCAGTTTTTAGGTCATTTACATCATATCTTGCTGCACTCCACTATTTAAGCAAAATGGATCACTGAACATAAAAAAAACATAAAATAACAACAAGTTACTGTCTAGCTTCTATACATATTTTCAGAAAATTCAGATGACTGCAGCATTTTCTTTTCAAATTCTTTGCTTCCAAGAAATAAAATAGATGTTGCCAGGCCCTTAACAGGATGCAGGCAGCAGCCCATTGCAAGGAAAATATGCACAGAATCTGTCTTTGGGAGCAAAAGAGCATTAAATGCAAGTACTCAGTCTCTGCAGTAAGCCCACAAGCCCCAGGTACAGCCAAAACACCCATTAATTTTAAAAAATTAACTATGCATTCTTTATGCTATTTTCTGTCTGTTATTTTCCTGGTTTATGTAAAGCAATTTAAAACTGTATGACTTAAAAATACTCATGTAAGTACATGTATTTACATACTCAGTAATGTATTCCTCATACAAAGTAGTCATTTAATTTTACATGTACCTGCATGACTATTGAAGAGGAATGAAACAACATCTGTTCACAACAGTACTGAGGCCAAAGAAGGCTTCCTGAATTTCCTCAGCATTCTTTGCCACAAATGTCCATCAGTTTATACCTGTGGTCTGTTATTACAGCCTAAGAAATTCAACACATATTTAACTGGTATTGATTACTGCATATATGCTTCATAACACCGACTTCAAAAGAAATAATATTGTCTAATTCTTTTCATTTAAAATGAGATTTTAAATCCTTTCCTTTTTCTTAAACACCTTCTGAAGTACTACAGCCAATTTTTCCTTTCGAATTTATTCTGGGGAGCTAAAAACTGCAGGGAAATCCTTTTCCTATATTGCTACCTTCATCACGCAGAGAATTTCCATTACCATGATTATAGTTATGAATATGTTTATGCTACGTACCTGCCAGGGGTATAGCCATTCCTGTGGCATTTTGCGATGGACTAAGAGGTGCGCAAAAGGCAGTCTCACCTCACTGCTCACACCAAGGGCTTCCTCTGCCTCCCCTGCACCAACACCTGGACTGGGCTGAGCCAAGTTCAGGGACATAAACTTAATAAATAATAATAATCCTTCCCAAAATAACAAATAGTTCTGGTGTAGCAATCTGCATCAACTGAGCATTAAAAATTAAGAGTCCTCCTTGTCAAGCTAGGATGGCAAAAAGCAAACCACCAGACATAGTCATAGAAGTACTTCTAAATACCCAAAAAGGAGATACTGGTGGTCTCCTGTTACAAACCTCCTTGCCAGATTCAGTGCTCCAGAAACCATAACAGTGTGCTGACCTACAGAGCAAACCCATGTTTGTAAGGAGAGACCTTGTCTCTGTCCAGACCCACTGGCACAAAGGACGTGCAGTCCCCCACTGCACACTGTCTGGTCTGGAACAAAAAGCGCAATCTTTGAGCTAAATGCCTGTCGAGAAGATGACTCTAAATTAATTCTCTCTCCCAAGCAGAGAATCCTGAGAGACAAACACTGGGAGCAGCAGTTAAGCAGGACTACATTAGGGTCAGAGATTATGCAACTATGGGGAGAAGACATTGGCAGCCAGGGAAATATCATTAAAGTTAGGCAAGAAAAAAGAACAGTTAAGTCTACGTTGCATTACCTTACTCTGTACATAACGAGCAGCAATTTCCCATTAGCATTTCAAGTCTCCTTTAGCAATCAGTAAAGTGTTAACTTTCATTCCCTTCCACACAGCCACAAGGAGGCTAATTTTCAGTGACAGGTTAACAATAAATAATTTAAAACTTTGTCAAGACTGTATGGGTTTTCTGACTGCCTGTGTAGTCACCTGACAACTTGAGAAGCAGGAACAAAGCGGTGGCAAGGCTGAGAAATCCTGTGGTTGCAGCAAAACATAGAGAAAGTGAAAGAGAAGGCTGTAATGATCTGAAAATGAAGGTACATGGAACAGGGTCAGATCAGCCCATCAGATATGTTTATACCACACAGGAATCTGAGACAGGGCTTGCCTTGCCGGGCTGACACTGCAAGGCCATGAAGCATTAGGATACAGCAGGAATCTAGGAATCTAGAAACGAGGTAACACACACATTAAGTGTGCCTTTTAAGCTTAACAAGGAAAAGGGCTCAGGGCCAAACAGTGTAGAATATCTGCTCCACCCAACAACTTCAGTAGAGGCTCCCCCTCAAGATCCATCATCAAGTTTGTAAGATATTGCTGCATCACCAATCCTGGCCTATTTGCTACCTGCCTTGAGATGTATTTTTTCCTATGCTGTTTGAACACGGGCTCAGCGGTGTAACCATTTCAGGTATCAATCTTCCCTTATGCTGAATTCAAAACTTCAGCTATTTTTTATTGAAATGCTAAGGATTTAGTCTCTACTACCTTTCAAGGCTGTTCATGCAACGGCATTGAGAGTTGGCACCTTCTGTCAGGTGATTCATGTTTTGCTTCAGAGCTGATCCATCCCTTCATAATAATTTGTTTTATATACACAGGATATCCGCTGACTGACTGACAGACACATTCATTTCTGGTGTCCCAGGATGCATATTTTTAAAGATAATTTCAAATACTCAAAATCAGCAGTTAACAGGAAAAGTAGAGGAAAACTGACCATGTCACGTACTATATTCTGTATAATTAAAAAATCTTTGGATTTCATTAGAAGGCTTCTGCACCCTCTTACCTGAAAAGGATAATGAGAATGGTTGCTTTCTTTTGTATAATTACAAATATAATGCCAAGTTTTTCATATCTTTATCCTAACGTATGCTTCTCTGAACAGCTCTATGAAGAAGGATTTGAAGTTTTATACACACAAGCACACACACCGTTTTCTCTCTCTAAATACCAAATCTTTCTCAATTTGGTATTTCCTAAAGCACAAGTCTTCTGTCTTTTCACACAGTCTCTGGAGATTATTTCCTCCCCTCTCCTACCATCTAATAATGTTTCAGTCAATTTTAAACTAGCTTGCAAGGTACTTTTGTGGCTTATGAAATCACACGTGCAGAAGCTGGAATTGTAAGGGTCTGCAAAATAACAACATCTAAGATGGTAGAATTGGTCACCCTGTATGAAGTAAAGCCCAGGTTTGTATTCATTATAACTAACCTTAATCAAAGGCTGTATCCTTCCACTGACACTGATAAACCACTACTTAGTTTAAAACTTAATTTAGAAGAATTTTAACTAGGAATGAGAGAACTGTCTGATTTTCAAGCCAGTCAAACACAAAGTACCAAAACATTGCATTACTATGGTGTTTTATATTATTTATTTTTTTTTACCACAGAAACTTTTACCTATTCCTCACTCCTCTATATAAAATTCCAAATAAGCCAGTAAACAGTGGTAATACAAAAAACTTTCTGGATGATTCAGCAATTCCTATTTTGTGTGTGTGTGTGTGTTTTTGTGTGTATTTTTTTCCCTCTTTTCTAGCATAGCTCAAAGATTTTAAAATTAAATTTATAGGACAATCTCTATGTCTTTACCCAAGAGGACAAATTCTGAAGAAAAAACTGATGTATCTCAGCATTTGTGTATATTTTATCTTTCATATGCATATTAGAAATAATAGAACAGTAGCAATGGCTCTGCAGACCACTGTAATACCTGACATGACTTAAACCATGGTGGCAGTGATGTGGAGGGAGGTTAAGTTGAAAATGTCATGAATTATTTAAAGAGGTGATCCTGAAAAAAATGAAGGACTCAAATAGGTATAAAGTAAGAGAACTACACTTGGGACAGGAATAACTAACCGTGAAAATAAATACAAGGACAAGAACCGCTGGGCACATAACAGTTCTACAGAGAAGAATCTAATCCATCTTAAACTGCATATAAATCAGCCTGCTGAGAAAAAGGGAAGCACCCTGCCTGGATAGAGAAACAGAGTCCTTCCGTAAGACCAGGAGGATCTTCTTCAGAGTGGCTCATCCCTTCCTCCCTGATTTTGCAGTAAGACACTCAAACGGTGTGGCACTGCATTTCAGCTGGGAGATGTAATTACCAGCAAAGGGACTGTACTTTTTTAAACTACCTTCAGCTGCTCCTGAATATTTAAAAGCTGCTGCTCTGATTCAGTGAAAAGACAAGGAGAGAAAATAAAAAGGGCAAAATAAATAAATAAATAAATAAAAATTGTTAAGTTCACCTATTTGCTTTTGGCTCTTTTTAGTTCACGAGGTAAGAGGTGATAAAGACTGATTTCCTACAACCTTCTAGACTCTGAATGTTTGATTACTTTTCCAGCCAGCTCCAGTACAAAGTCAAACATCCAACGTGAACTTAACATTTTAAATTCACCAGTCTGGCTTTGCACTGAAGTGGTGTAATAGTATTCATACAGGCTGCAACTGCTCAGAAACAGGTCAGAGACTGGTAACCTCCTGTATGACACGACATATGGGAATTCAGCGCACTTCACTGCTGAGCCAGTTCTCTCACACTCAAGCATCTCTAGGTATGTGCAACAGCTGGTCTGAAATTGCACTAAATATTGACGTAGACCTACTTTCAGGCTGCCTTTTGTATCCCCTTTTTCAAACTATCCTTCTTTCCTGATTCATTTCTACATGCTATCACTGGTCCTCAAAAGGAGAAGCAGCAACAGTTGAGATGTATTGTAAACCTTCAGAGGAGGTTTCTGAACTGAACATTACGTCCTTGTCCCTACAACTCTTTTGTCCCAACCTAATTACGCTAACCTATCCTATGTGAAGAGCTGTGAAGCTTCTTGGCGTGCAGGTTCTCTGCATCAGCTGTAAAAGACTTCTCCAGAGATCCGTCATGAAGATTAGCAGTTACTAAATGACAGTATGCAATTTCATAGGTACTAAATTATGACATCAATACATACATACTTAACTCCATGACAGATGCCCTGTTCTCATTTTGATTTTCTGTGATGAGTTTAAGAAGTCAGTGCTGTTCCAGCACCCATGATTAACACAGCTCACAGCCCACGGGAATGTCGTAAACTTCATCCTCCATACTCAGTTGAGCAACCAGACTCCACAAACTGCTTAGGCTCCAATTTGGCATGCTGACTGGACTCGTATGACTCCTTATTCCACTAGAAATGCTTAATTAGCAATAACAACTTCACTGAAGTGATTAAACAGAAACGTTACAAATGAGTATTTACATTTACTGTTACAACTTCCAGGTTTGTTCATATACAAATTACATTATATTACATAAATACAGAGAGAATTGGGTGCATCTCACTGGGAATATACCACACACAGCTTTATATATTTGCACTCATCTTTTCTAAGAAATAAGAGTACCTCCTTTTCTGGTGTCATCAAGAGTGAAATAGTGAAGAGTGAACTATCTGCACAAGGAGACAACTGCCATAAGTATACAGAAATAAAGCAACACCACATTAGGTCTGCTTGAATACTTCGGCTTGATCAAAATCTCCGTGCCTTTTCACTTTTCCACTGCCATTTACAGCATCATGTACTGGATGTGCATTAAAATCTTTTGAGCAAGGCTAAAATTAAAGGGGTGATTAAGGCAAAGAAGAGTGGTGATACGCCACAATGGCATGTTATTTCTTTAATCATAAAATTAACAAATATTCACTTAGAAGTGTAAGGTAAAAGCCTTTACTTGGATCTGTCCCAACTTCATTCAGGGAGACTTACAGTTACAGCCTGATTCTGAATTTGTTTTCTTTCCTAATGTGCCTTTTTTTTCCCTAGCATTTGCATTTTCTTGCTCGTCTTTAATTAACTTCTTTCTGTGCTCATAAACTTGGAGAGGATTTTCTCTAAGCTCTCACATCTCTAGCTTATATTAAGACATTTTAAGCTTTAAACCTCTCATAAATTTAATGGATATAAATCATTTTAGAAAGACAGAAAAGTGCTAGCAAAATGCACTCAAGCTGAAAATTTTTACATGAACTTTCCATTTGACACAACTTAAAACTTATTTTAACATGTCTTAAGAACCCCTGAATGGGCCCGATCACAACAACAACAACAAAAAAAACTTTATTTCCTACAGAGTAAAATGAAGCAAGCTGGGAAAGAAAAGGATGGGGAGCACAGGGGATGGAACAGTAACAGCTAATACAACCTGAAGCATAAAAAAGACTGCAGTAAACACGATGTCTACTTCAGGGAAAGAGCTTTTTGAGTCTATTAAATTAAGAGGCTGAGCTACCAAAACATGCTGGGAAAAAATCAACATTATAAAGACAGCACAGCTATAGTGATGGTAATGCTTATGGGCAATTGTTTCAAAATAAACACAGTCCTTTAAGAAAAGAGATGCTTCTCTGTGGTAAATGGTGGACCTGACTTTAAAAATTTCTCTCTGAATATCTGTATTGCTCTTATTTTGAAATATTTGTTTTTATCTACAGTGACAGAGCAGTTCTCTTCTACTTGCTGTCTAATCCATAGGGTATTAATAGTGCAATGTTGAACATTATCTCCTTTCCTGGAAGTACCAGTATTTCTAGAACATGACAGAAGTAATTCCTACGTATAACTTTCTCTTTTAATCTAGTACTTCAGGAGGACTGAAAATACATTTTCTTACTGTCTCTCCTTCCTGCTCACCTCTTCATTTTTCCCCACTGGATGAAGGAACCTGAATGCCATAAATACCAGCTGAATACATGGCACAACAGACACGAGCCTTGCCTGTCCCAAGTGGGAAAAGGAAAAAGACAGGCATCCTGAGGATCAACTCCACAGACCGATTTGGAGTCAAACCCAACCTTTAAACAATAGTTCCAGTTCTTTTCCTCCTTTTAAGGATGCATTGCTTTCCCTTGTTAGTGCACCAAGGCCTGACTCTCTCCCTCTTGCTTTGATATTAACATCAGTGAAGGAGCACAAGCAATAATGAAACGGAATTTGGTCTTCTAACATTTCTGCTCCCTGAGGTAGCCACAGACAACTCTTGACTTTCATCCATGCATCTATCATTTAGAAAGGAGCGATCACTTCTTTTGTGCTCAGCCATCTCAAACACCATGAGCAAAATGTGCACAAGACACCCCCTGAGCCTACCCAAGTCTAATAAGTTGCGTTGTTCGTACTTCTCACTATCAAGATCATGGTAAGCAAAACAACGTATTGTGCATTACAGTCTAATTTATAATTTTATAAACAGTCTAATTTTGTGAAACACACCCTAAGTCAAGTGAGCTGGTCAGTGCTGACGCACAGAAACAAGGCCCTGCGCTCACTGAGTGGCTGTGTCAGAGGCCTGGAATAAGGTGATGCTCCTTGTTCGAGCTCAGTGCTTCTGTTTATTTGCTAAGTGTTGCCTGTAACTGCAATTCATTTGAACAAAGAGTTCATAAAAAAATACTGGGAAAAATACTGCTTCCTGAGACACCACTTCTTACATTACTGTGGTAGTGAGCAGGATGAAATCTCTCTACGTATAATAACAAACTGAAATGGATTGGCAGAGGATACACAGCTACTAATTCCCCATTTTAAATTATGTGAGTCTACATCTGTTGTTAAGGGACACGTTAGGACCTCAATTTCAAGACCAGAAAAAAATCCCCTGTTGTCAGGCTGCACTGATTCTCTCAGACTTCAGCTGGGACCCAAACAGACCGGAGGGGCTGACAGGAGGGGTTCCTGCCGATGCTGCTAAAGCTCCTGTCCTCCAATGATACCACACACGAAGGCTGTAAGGAGCAAAAAGCCATTGCTCTGCAACCACTGCAGCTTCATGACATTTATTTGCAATTACTCAGCTATGGGGCTGGTGCTCCAGATGTGGCTTTTGAAACAAGGAGGTGCATCTCAGAGCACGATGAGCGCTCACAGCTGAGAAGCCTATAACCTCTGCAGGGGCTGCTTCTCAAAAAGACAAGCTTCAGCTCTCAGTGAACACTGGGGCTGACTCTTTGTCATGGAGAGACGCATAAATGAACCCCCACTTACACAGTCTGCCGGTCCTAATTTTGTTTCTCACAGTGCCTTTATGCCACTTCAGCCCTTCCCTCCTTCCCTTTGAGAAGAGGTAGAGACAATGTCGTCCTGGCCCTGTTTCAAGCAGATTTTTGAATGGGTCCTGAAAGCTTGCTAGTGCGAAAGCAATATGATCTGCCCCATGGATATACAGAGTTCAGGCTTTCAATGAGAAAGACTTGAAAGCTGTAATGCTGTTACTGTATTTGCACCGTAAGATCTCATTTAGCAGACCTACATAATTTTGCTCTGAGGGACCTCTGGGCTGAGTCAGCAACAAAAGAAAAACTTTGTCACTGGCCTTCTATGCTGCCACCTAAAGTTCCTATGTCTGGAAATACAAGCAAGACGTAAGCACACATAACTCCCACAGTTACTGCATAGTGTATGCATGCTGGCACTTTGGGTAGAAGGACACTACCAAGGAGAACCAAAGTGAAATTGGGGGTAGATGTGGGACCTTCTACACCAATCTTACTTCCAGCCCATCCGCAACCTCATCAAAATGTTCCTTTTCCCTGATGACCTGAAGACATTCAGCATGAGGATGGGCACTACTGGGAAAGCAAAAAGCCACTCTTGTTCTGGGATTGTTGCTCCCCTGCATAGCAACCAGTTTGCTCAGAGTTCTTCCAAGACTACTCAAAAGGCCAATCCCCATCCCCAGGAGCAGTGTCACTGCTTTACGTTCACTGATAACTGCAGTGACATCTATGATCACATATCCAGCCAAAACAATCGCAACGTGTACACAAATCCATACGAGTCCATGTAGTTCCTGCCACTCTCTTTCCACATCAACATCGTGCTTTCAGGACCACAGAGCTACCAGAAGCCCTCAGAAATGCTGGGTAACCTTTACACTTCACCTTTGTTGGAAAAGTCCCCACTGCCTCAAGATGGAAGTCTTCTCACTCATATCATTCCCTGTTACGTGGAACACGGAGTAATGTGAGCAGCTGCCACCAGTTTTATGATCTGTCTTTGGAGAAAAACAAGAGCTGGGAGACTAAACACATAGAGAAAAACGCTGCTGCAGCTTTTGATACAACGCACCAAATATTCCCAGGTGTTTAGCTGCTAGCTTGTACCAATGCATCTTTCACTGTTGTGGTTATCTATAAAGGTAACCTAAGTCCATGTATATCAGATATTTATAAACCAAAGCTGTCAGGAGTGTGTCATTAACAATGCTGCTGAGTAGGCAGATCCAGATTTTGAGTGCTGAACATGCTCCATGCCCCTCTGATCCCCAGTGCTGCATCCCAAGGCACACGGTGATGGGCACATTTCCCCTTGGATGCCCAGCTCTCGCCTGGGGGTCTCTATGAAGGGCAGGGACCTGCTGATGGCCTGCAGAAGGTCTCCGCTGCCAACCCCGTGGCTGCAGGGCCACGACAGCCTGCCCTCCAACCACCTGTCCTTCCTACCAGCTGACATCCCCAGCACTGCTGCGGAGGCTTTGAAATCTAACCAGGAGGCTCACCTGGTTTTTTGTGTTCCCTGGAGGTAAACAGAAGGAAAAATAATCTTAAGGTACCGTCTCTAGAAGACATTTCAAATGGAAAAAAAATATATAGCTAGGAAAGAAATGGAGTTCTCTGCAGGTGTCACTGAAAATATTATGCTATTACAGAAGCTGACAACCTATCCAGACCAGCACTTTCCGACACCATCTGAGCAGAAAGGTAGGTAACAGGAATAGCAGAGGTCCACAGAAGGGTAACCAAAATGCCGAAGATATTTAGAAGCCTTCCACATGAGCGCGCTTGTTTCATTTTGAAATTTTTAATTTAAACAGCGAGTTAGCAAAGTCGATTAGGCGTTCCTAGCCTTCAAACAAAAGCAGTGCTGCAACTGATGAGATTAAGATGTAACACCACTTGCAGCTGATAAAAAAAACACACTACAGAGTTCATGATTCATTTTACCACAAGTTATAAGTGAGTATAAAACACAGCACAGTTTTAAAGCACTGAGATATTTCCTTATTGTGATATTCTAAATAAAAACAATGAGAAAGGATATACAGCAACAGATCAACAAGGCATTAAGGCTACAAAAATTTCATTCAAATTTGCATTCCTGCATAATTGAATGTGGATTTTGTTCATGTGATCAAAAAAAGCCAATATTATTTTATTCATATTATATTTAATAAAAAAAACTGACACTTTCTTACTGTCACAGAGAAGATCCTGGACTACAGTGACTGATATCTGCCACTGTGCATTCCAAAAAAAAAATCATTTATTTTAAACTATAGTATGAGTCACAACAGCACCTTATGCTCTTCTCTCTAAATACAGAAACAACCCCCAGCTCAGAGTTTAAAAGGCTGGAGAAGTAGCAAAACAACAAAAAGGAGGAAACTATACCACCGAGAAAGATTAATGAGGGGCACAGTGTAGCCAGACATGCCTTGTACTTGGGCAAAGCTCGTGCTATGGGGTCTGTACATGTCAAGAAAAATCTACCCACTTCTCTGCAACTTACCTTCATGAAGTGAACAGATAGAGTGCACAAACACAATTTTACATAACCAAACAACTGGTACAATACTTCACCCCATTACAAACAGACAGACCTATCTTTGGACAGAAATTTTGCTCTTAAACCGAAATGCTGGTGGCTTTGGTTTTTATGAGCTTAGTTAATCAGCATGCAGGCACACTGTGTTTGGAGGAACATCTGAAATAGGTGTTCTTACAAAAATAGATTACCAGAAGTTATGTCTGGAAAGTAGTGAGATTTTTTCAAAACACATTGATTTTGAAAAACATGTGTCAATTATAAAGTGCAACTAACAGAAATTTTAGCCTGCTTTTATTTTCTTACAGTTTTGCTGTACACAGACACACAAAAAGCCTCAAGCCCTGCTGCATGTACCTACCCACAGACTGCCAGCACACATTGGGGCTAGAAAATCCATTCTGTAGGAAACCTAACATTAAACTTCACTGCTGTCCAAGCGTATGTTTATTGAGGTGAGCTTTAAACAAGAAAATTGCAACTCGCCAGACAACCTCCATTTGTCAATGCTTTTCTCCTCAGAGATCAAATAGTCCCAAGATCCTACACGAGTAAGTAGCAAATAATCGATGTACTTGCTCACCATACACCTCACCTTCATTGACTTCCACCCTACAGAAAGGAAGAGCAGCTATTGTCATATTCCCCATACATGCTGCCATCTGTCAAGTGTTGGCTATTGGCTAACATTGGCTTTCCAAAACTTTATTACCCAGTGCTGCTAATTATCCCTGGTGGAACTAAGCAATAGAAAGTTTTTTATTGTTTTTATTTGGACATTACTTCTCTTGAACAGATTTTAAGCTGTGGGCAATGCTGTTCTCTGCTGTTCTGTTCTTTTGCTGAGTTCCCACTGGTCCAGCTCTATTGTTAGCAAAGCAAAGGAAAAAAAAACACAAAAGATCACTGGCTAGATTATTTCATATAGCAAAACCCAATTTACATTTCCTAACAGGAACTGTATCCAATTACCTCTAGGTTGTCTGTACCATGGTCTGCTACCAAGCAGTTTTATTTTGCTCAGCTCGCCTTTTGGAAATAATTTATAGAAATCTGTTTGCTGACATTTTGTTGCCAGAAATCAGCATTCATTTCCTTCAGCATTTAACTCCACCTGGTTTTTGTTTTGTTCTTCCTTCTTCCAGCCCCCTGACTTTGATGAGATCCTGAAGTTTCCCTTACAAATTTGGAGTAGTGAGTAGAACCAGTATAGAACCAGTAGACCCTTTACAGATCAAGGGAGCAAGGAGGCAACCTGTTACTGCAGTGGGATCTTACTGGTAAGCTTTGTGTAGGATGGCACATATGCATGTTACTGACTACAGCACCATTTATCAGATTACTACAACTTAAAGCAACATTTGAAATCAAAAAGAAAGTAAGAAAAAAGGTAATTAATAGAAATACAGGTAATAAAATAGAAAATAAAAATTAGATTATATTAGAAATAAACTGATATGCAATTAAAATGTTTTGCATAATTCAAAAAAAATCAAAAAACAGAATAAAAATTATTGAATACTAATATTTGTAAATGCAAGATTTATAAAATACATGCTTAGATTGAATGTGGAGAGATAAAGAATGGTATCAATTCAGAAAAGAAATATGTCCAGAAATGTTCAATAACATAGTGGGAACTAAATGATCATATTTCTAACATGACAGAAAATACAGATATTAATGGATCTCAAAGAATAAGCCTGTAGGTTTTGGGTGTTTTTTTTTGTTGTTGTTGTTTGTTTTTTGAAACAAACAATAATGTTTTACTTTAAAATGACAGCACATCAAAATTGCACACATTTCTATAATAGATTTCTGTGTTCTTATTCCCATTTGTGATATGTTGGTTTGAAAGATCGAAAACTTTGCTCTAAGGTGTTCTTGCAAATGGTCTCTCCTAAACTATTCCTGAAAATCCCTATAGATATCTGCAGGTACCATCTACATGCACAAAACGATGCAGCAGCATCTCATGTTCCATTCTATTTACATGTTTAAAAGCAAAACTAAAAAGTAAAACACTTTAACAAGACAGCTTAGAAATTTATTTTGAAAATAAATTCTTCAAAGCAACAGAAATTAGCTCTTAAGTTTATAACAGAGATCTGTAGGAAACAGTCACGCTTATATTCCATATGAGTCAAAAACAGTGATTTAATTTTTAGAACCATTAGGAAAGAAAGTAAGGACTAAAATGAAATCATAAAGTCTCTACAAATGTTTCTGTTCCTCTTACCTTGAGGGATGTGGTAAAACACAGAAAAGCCTGACTAGAGTAATCAGAGATAGGAAACTGTTTTCGACCCTAGAAGAATTAGATAAGCAACCTTCTGCCAGGAACACAACAAACTGAGGCGGGAGATGATGGTGGGCTACAAAATCACTTATGGCATAGCAGGTAAGTTGTCACTGATCACTCCCTCTGCTTTCACATGATTCATAAGGTACTAATTTAAAACAATCTTCAATACAGCATTGCTATGCTTATAGAAACTTTCAGTAGTTGGAGAAATGACCACGCACATGCCTGGGGGGCGGGCAGGATCTTTGCCTGCAACTTTGTCGTCTCTGCAATATGAAAATCCTTACAAAAACTTAATGATGTTTCTGAAAACATCACTGAACACCTACAGTCACATTGCCTGGGCATCCCACTTAGGTAAGTCAGCCATTTATTGATCTTTGTTCTTTGCATCATCTTCAAGACAAAACCTGTCAACTACACGTTGAATAAGGAGGCTCACTGACCCCCTGGATAAAGACATAAAATATTGTGGGATTTGAGGTTCTCCCATCTGTGTTTCTGCCAACAAAATATACCCAGGAATATTCTCTTCACTTTGATCTATCTAGCCTGCAAAGGATTCAGAATTAAAATTAAATAAATCAAAGTAACATGAAATATATGACAATCAACACGACTCAGTTTGGGAATCTTGGAAAAGCTGGGCTCACTAAATCCCAAGGTACCATTCATTAGTTTAAATGAAATACTTGCTTGAATTTGAGAAGTTCATGTTTCATTTGTTTCATTTTCTCACCTTTGGACAAACAGCTACCTGACAAATTTATCCTAACATGCCTTCTTTAATCTCAGCCACTCTGGGTAGCTGTTACGTGTTGTTTAAGCAGAGGAGTATTACACAAACACCTGTGCTAAATAATTTCCTGATGGCAATGTCTGAAAAAATCCAGAAGGATGAGTTAGCAGACTGAAGATCACCAGCATATCTCAGATTTTAAATTAATGGGATTTATATAGCTAGTTCCCTGTATACCTTAATAAACACTGCCATATAGTATTCAACAACCCTCAATGACTCTCATTCCTTACCTCTTGCAACAACTGTCAGTAACTGGACAACTCTGCCTGCTTCTGACAGGCATTTAACTCAAGAAGGAAGATAAGCAGAAGATGCAAATGAATTACATTCCTGCAAATTCACCTTATTTTTCAGACTGTAGTCCAAACCTTGTAATTCCTAAATCCGACCAGCCTGATAGTAGGTTATATGCTCTCCAGCATGGGGAAGAAAAGAGGCCCAAATTTCAACTCTCAAATAAGTTTTAGCTATAAGCTTCCAAATGTCCATCAAATTACCTCTAGCATTTCGCAGGAGCTGAAAGAGCAAAGCTCTTTGGAATATCGTTAACAGCACTGAACGTCCTATTCAGACTACTCAGTCTGGGTCAGCGGTTTTCTCGGTGACATTTATTTGACAGGAGAACAGTGAGGCTACCTCCGTGGTCAGTGAAGCTCTGCATCCCAGCTGATGCTTTCTCTGCTAAAACACAGACATGTCAGCCTCAGTGAAGAGGCAGCAAACCTGCTGCAAAGGACTTCTAATATTGGATACTCACGTATCCAAAGCCAGACCTTTCACCTTCTGGTACAGCCAGCCCTTGGCATTGGATTTCCTAACTGAAACCAGGCTTTTCCCAGCAGTTCAACCTCTACAGGACTTTCTCGTCGACCATTAATATTGCCAGCTGAGATACAAGTACAATGAAGGTTCAGAAGAAAACTTCAATTAAACATTTTTTCATTGAAGTACTAATCTGCTGAAACTAAAGCTACCTGCAGGAATGAGGCTATTTTGGATATAAAAATATATAAATATATAAATAAATATATATATATAAATATATAAATAAATAAATAAGAAAGCTTGAAGAATATTTCTGAAAATGCTACAACTACCCACCAGAGAAGCTCCCCGTTCCCAGACCTTAGTCAGAGCACTCAGCCACTCAACTTTAGGCATGTGCCTGACAGATCACGCTCGCTGTTCTTCCTGGTCTGACCCTCAATGCATGGATGAAGGAAAACTGCAAACACAGATTGCATCACTTCAAAAGAAAATGTGAGGTCCTTGGGCAGGGAAAAAGTCCTCTGATGTGCAGAAGGTGAAGGAAAATTATTGGTGTCAACTGGAGTTCTGTGATCTCTTCCCATCTACTCTAAGACCTATTTAGAAATGGGGTTTCACTGCAGTTTGAGCTTTAAAGGCCAACTTCCCACATACCCTTAGCTTAAGGCTTGGTGTGTTTTAGTTTAGCTTCAAGCGCGGTGAAAGAAGATCATTTCAATTCCTTAATGCCTAAACTGCCCTATTATCAGATTAAATGCAAAATACAAACAGCAGCACTTGGGTGTCTGCTGACTTGACTTACACTGAAAATTCAGAAATCAAATGAATGTGCAGGGACATATTATGAAAGAAAGAACATAAAAGTAATTATTTATGATCCCCATTGTCTGTACTTACTATCTTACACCAGTTAATGGACTTTTAACCTCAAAATTGTGATGTAGAGTAGAAAGGGTAGCAGGTATTTGAAGGAACTGCTTCCAAAGACATTAAAATTACAACAAAGGTTATATAAATAAACTGAAACATTTAAGAAGAAGAAATTCAGTCATGGACACATGATCACAGAATCACACAACTTATTCCACTAAATCTCCCCCAGTATACTGCTAATGAGCAACCCCACTGTTCACTACTCCATCCAGTTAGAGCTAATCTGAGTGAAAATACTAGTACTCTTAACGTGGGAGAGAAACAAACCCAGTCCAACACACTATTTCTCACATGATGAAGTTGCCAGGAGTAAACACCAGACAAACTCTAAAGCACCCGTTTCCCAAATGGTAACTCGTACTAGGTAAAGTACACAGTCCAAGCCTTCAACAAGCACCCAGTAAAGCTTTACAAATGCATTTTCTATCAACCACAACCATCAATACAAGACTTGGGAAAGCCTCTTTGGAATGTCCTGGCCCTCCAAACTTCCAGGCAGAGTAAAAAGCAGGTCGGGTCTGATCTCTGAAATGCCTTGGAAGGGCTGCCCAATAGGTTAATAACCACTGGATTTTGTTTTAGGTAATTTCCCAGAGCTTGTTATACCACAGGCAATTTCAAATTATTTTCTGTTGGCACAGTAACAAACGAATAGGAACTGCTGATGTCCACAGGGAGTTCCAGAATGACCAGGCCTGGAGGATTTGAAGGACACTACGGCAGGCCTAGGGCCCTCTTGGCTCTTGAGCTCTCTCCCTTCATTAACCTGCCCTCACTAGCCAGTCTGCTTCCAGCAGCTCGCACACAAATGTGTGCCAGGCTCCCTGGGGATTAGGCAGTCGAGGGGTAGGCAACTACTTCTCACTTTGGAAGCCAAGCACAGAGCCAGCTTCAACTACTCCCCTCTTCGCAGCCTCCATCCCTCGGGCCTCTCTCTCTCCAGCCCCACATACCCTCCTTAGGGCAGCCCCTCAGCCCCTCTCCCTCAGCTGGCAGATGATGTGGCTCAGTCCCTCCTTGCCCCCGAACTTGCATCGAGTTAGTGCCGTGGAAGTGCACACTACACAAGGAATTCCTGGCCTGCCAGAACTCTTGATGCTCTCCTTGTTTTAGGATTTACTCAGACTTTAAGACGGAAGGGAAGAGATCTTAAGGACAAACTTTTCTCCCCTACAATGGTTCAAATGGTGGGTCAGGGCAAGCCCTATTTCTTTCCTTATTTTTTCTGATCACCCTGCTTTTGCTGATACATACATAAACACCAGACTGTTGTGTGATCATACCCACATTTTCTCCTTCCTCTAGGTACTGAGTAACTCCAGACTGAGTCACCAGGCGGGCACACAAAGCACAGGTATCAAACAGCTGCAGGGGGAACCGTGGAGCGCCAGGAGTGCATTCGGGTGCAGCTGCCCTTCCTATTTTCTGCAAAAAATGACTTCTGTCAACACAGGCACAGCCGGCTACTATGCAAGTCACAACACAAGGGGCCAGCTGCTGGAGGGCAGCCAAGTTACAGACGTAACGCTTTGTTACGCACGTACGCTTTGTTCCACGCTAACTCATAGCAAAAGAGAGCTTAATTCACTTTACAACAAGATTGCAGAACACTCCTGAACTGACCAGCTAATTCTCTGCAGGAGTTGTGCTGTGTCAACGCAGGGCAAAAGAAGTGAGCCTGAAGCAAGCCCCCTGTGTTGCCCTGCTCTAATAATCCACACAGAGATTCGGAATCCAAAATTGGATTTGAAGATGTGGCTGACCTGCTGATTAGTGATGGTTTTGCGCCCTACGGTCTCTACAGTACTAGAATGATTACAGAAGGACATTACTAAGCCGAAAGATACAGACTCCTATCTCTCTAAGGTGTCTGTAGGAATATTCAAGGAAAGGAGCTAATTTTTTTTTGTGCCCATCTTCAGAAAAGAAATAAGGTTACACTCTCCACGAATAACAAAGATGTGGAGGATTCTTTTGTGGACAAACCACATATATAAATACTCACCTATTCACACACCTGGTAGTAAAATCTGAGATTTTTTGGTAAATGTGTAGACTTTCTGCAAAGAATTTTTTTACTTTTAATTAAACATTCCTGAAAATTATAACCACACAGTGAAGACTGAGGGGATGAAGAGAACATGCATTCTTACAAGACATTATCAAAGCATCAGTTAAACTGCTTTTGTTTGATGGACTCTTCCATGTTGACTTCTCTCACAAGATATTACCATTGACGAAGGACAGGAAACAGCGACAATCTTTTCACCTCATCAAGTACAATTCTGGAAAGGATCCCCATGAATAGTTAAATACTATTTACTGGTTCCAAGTTTCTTCTCATGTATAAATTCCCATCAAAGCAAAGAGCACTAGTTGGCAGTTGGAATATAAAAAGATAGAATTGTTGGAATATAAAAAGATAGCTTGAATCCCCATCAAATACTGTGCTATTTATTATATCATTTAGATTAAGATAACCTTCTCATCACCACAGCATTACTGGATTGCCTTCTGCTTCTGCGTCGCAACAGGCACATACCTGACGGCTGACTTTTAACAAGCTGCTATTGAATAACCACAAGAAGAAAACAAAAGCAAAAATCCTATCTAAAGCTGGCATGAAATTAAACCATTCAATGTAAAGCTGCTGTGACATTATAATTCATGTTGTAGAGATCTGTTCACCAGAAATTTCAGCTGCAGTGAACAAGACCCTCTAGGCCTATGCATACAAAGCAGTTGCTGTGTCACCTGTTAAGCTTGTTGTATTAGGCTCGTGAGGAAGAACTGAAACTCATGTTTTGCCAGCTTTAAGCTGGAAGCCAAGGATAACGTTCATTTTTTTCTTCCCCCCAACACAACTAAAAGCACATTCAGAACATGATAATGAAACAACCTAGTGATGTGAGAAATGTTCACATGGCTGCCTGCCGTGCAAAAGTGCCTTAAAGAGAAGGTAAGGATGTGACGTGGTGAATGGGACTGGAAGGACAGCACCTCAAACAAAGCACATGAAAAAGAACAATTAAAAGAGTCTATTTTGATGCTTTTGGTTTTCTTTCAGCGAAAGAGTTTGTATTTTGTCTTCTGAAAAGACATATTGGCCCTCTAGGCCACAGGGAGCCTCAGGGAACAGACCTTTGCTTCTGGAAAATATTAGCAAGCACCAGAACAAAATAAATCATTCCAGGGTTATTTTGGCTGGCAGAGCAGATTAACAGAAAACCACCCCACCACAAAATACTCACAGAGCTGCAGGACCAGAAGTCTGCAGCGTACAGCTTTTCTTTTTTCCAACCAGCTGGGGCAGGTAAAGGTGAAGAAGCCAACACCACTACCTGGCTCCTCTTTTTAGAGATGTTTGCTTGTTGGCTTGGCTTGAAAGAGAAAAACCAAGGTGCTCTGCACTGACCTTCACATTAAAAGGAGTGGGACACCACAAAGCATGCTGAAGAAGGCTCTGTTACCAGTTTCTAAATCCTGCTGGAAAAACTTTGCCACGGAGGACACTTGGGGAATGAAGGAACTAGGTGAGAACTGTTGCACTTTGACAAGCACAAAATGAAAAAACAAGTGTAAAGGCTACACTAAGAGACTCAAATCTGCCCCAGTATGAGGAAGGACAGCAAAACCAGTATCCTCAGGTAACCTCTCACTATTGCATATACACATTCCTACTGAAATGTACACTTTTACAACATATTAACTGTAACCATGTACCAGGGATAATATAATCCATTAAAAAACAATTGATTTAGAAATTAAACCAAGATACTCCATTAAAAAAAAAAAAAGTTCTTTTAAACACAGAACCCCCAAATACAACATTTTCTCTACTGTTTTATGAAAGTTCAGAACATCAAAATCATTACTTCAAAATCATTAATTCACACAACAGATGCTTCAGTTCCAACACGGAAAATACTATGTACCACATTCAAAGTAAGCATACTTTATATGTACTCTTGAGAATTCTTCCTACTACAGAGATCCCTCTTAGTTGCAGTACTCTTGCTTTAAACAATACACGCCAATCAATACAAATCACTGTATTGGCTGTCTCACTGCAAGCTCTCATCAGTCACAAGGCAGTTATTTAAACTACACTTAGGATTATCTATTAAATAATTGAAAGTGATAAACGACTTGGAGTGGGGGGCATCAACAGCGTAATTTATATATGTATAAAAACCTGCAGTGTCTGCCATACAGTATTTCACAACTGTCCAAATGTACTTTATATCATTATGGGAACTGTGGAATCTCATGTTTTCCTATGAGCTGATACACTCTTAGTTGTGCATTTCTAGAAAGAAAACTTGGCATGCCTTATACAAAATATACCCAGACACATACCTTTAAAGGTTACCTTGCCAATACTTCCTATAACACTCAGACCAGTGTGCATGTGTTCTTGCCACAGAAGGGAGAGAAAATAATAATTTGCTCTTAACGCTAAATAAAACTGGCCAAGATGTGGATTGACTGTAGTCACTGAATACTTTTTCCACTACAGTAACACTGAAATGGAGAAAAGACATTCCTGCTAGTAGAAAGTCAACATAATGCAGAAGCCTAGCAAGTAAACTAGGTATTTCATGCCAACCTATGACATCAAAGCTGCAGAATATATCACACACACACACACACTTAACATATGCTTCTCTTTGGGCCATTTCATCTGAATTTTCAAAAGCTACCTACTCTTAAGCACAAAATTAAATAGCAACTGAGAATCTGAATATATTAACTAAACTGTACTGAAACTGTGACAGTGTGCCTAGACTTTATTAATTTATATCTCATCAGAAGGAAGGAAAAAATAAAGAATGTAATCTTTGCTATCTCTAGAGCGGGTTGAAAAGAGAAAAACACGTCACCAGTATGGACAGTTTTAGAAGAACTTTCATTAAAAATGTGTACCTTCTTACAAACAAAAACAGAGAAATGTTATTCAATTTGATAAAAATTTACTGTTTTGGAGTGTTTAGCTTTGATTGCACTGTTCACATCTTTCATTTGTATCTTACTTTCTCTGTGCTCTCTGAGAAGCTGAGGCACTTAACCCTGTTTTTTTCTTTGCATTGAACAAAAATTGAAAATCAAATAGAAATATCTAATATTATTGCCAGAACATAAAATATTTGAAATGTTCTGACATGAGGCCTGTGCCTCACCTCACCAAACACTAGGCATTCATCATCTGGACACCATTATCATCAATTAACGTAAGTATTCTGGGTATCTTGCCTAGGAAGAGCTGAGTTTCATTACAGACATACACAGCTCTCTCCAGCAACACTAGAGCTCAGGGAACAGATGCTTATGTCTACATTGCAGACATCTGATGCTTAATGAAACTAAATGCATCATAAATGCAGTAGTAGCAAACATTTACATCTCCTATCTGATGATTTCATAAACTCGAACATATGAAGGTACAATTCTGCCATCACTACTGTGGTCTGGCAATAAAATGGATGACCACGTTCCATCTCCATACCCCAAACTTCTTTCCATCAGCTCAAATGGCTAGGCAGAAGCTGAATGTCAGATTGGATCACTGATCAAAGGTGGTGGGGAGGATTTTTTGACGGGTTATTTATCTTTCTGTCAGATCAATGGCATTAACCTACACCCTGCATCTATACAGTTGCTGTACCTGAAACAGATTGGTATCAAACAAATAGCGAAGAGAAGCTTCTACCCAGATCAGACTACATTTACAACAGTTTGTTAAGGTTAACCATGCATAGTAAGATTTACTACATAGCAAGGAGAGGTTGTTCAGAAAAAGGACAGAGAATTTTAGTTCTCATCATACTGGGCTTTGCAAGGTATCAGCTTGGACTAGTAATGCAAATAATTTCTTATTTTTACTCAATTAACACTCCCTGTTTTGATTTGGTAACATTTGGGAGAGGTCTGACACTGAATTTTCATGACTGGCAACAGAAGAAATGAGATTCCTTCCACCCCTGAAAGGAGGGAAAAGGTTTCACTGTTGTCCTAGATGAAAATATGTGGGGTACCCATGGCTGGAAATGTAAAGTGATTGTCAAGCAAACAAAACAGATACAAAGTCAAGAGCTGGTATAAGGCTAGGAGAAATCTTGCCATTAAGCTGCTGTCATTATGCTATTACAATTCATTTTCAGATTTTTGTCTCCTGAGAAATTTCACGTCCATCATCTCGAATTCTTCGGAAGCTTACAAAATTAACAAATGGCCAATAGCTTGTAAAACAGGACATGCTTTCATGCTTTATAATATTCTAATAGTTGCTAGGTTCGTAAGATTACCAATATTAAGCTGAAGGAGGGCATTTGCCATATAAAACCATCTAATCTCATATAGGCCGTCTTATACTAAGTTTGCACATACAGCAAATCAACACTCAGCTTTCCTGTACACAGGGAAGTTCGTTCACCTTTAACTGACCTACATAGTTCTGCTCTGTGTTGGTAATATCGAAGAAATACTCCGCTGGTTTTGGTAGGCATAAAACTGTAGCAGAAGTATTATGAATCATCATACTGATTCCTAATTGTGTTTTTCTTAATATACAATTTTTCATATTGAAGATTAAGAAGTAATCACATCGAGGAAACAATTGCACTGGAATGAGAGGTGTCTTATAGTGATCCCAATGATTATGTTTATATCATCTTTAAAATGAAATTTAAAACTTTTTCATCACCGACTGTGGACAATTCACATTCTCAAATGATTGAATTCAAGAGGTTACACTACCTTCCTAAAAACTATTTTCTTTTCCTTTTTTGTTTAATAATTATTTTCATGTATTTAATTTCAATAAGATAGCACAGGAGAGCTATCAAGAATTCCAAAAAAGCCCCGTTAACTACTGCAGTCCAGTGGCAAACACATAGTTAGCTGTGTATCATTAAAACCTCAACACCCAAAGAGGCTATATCCTAAAGTCAAGTAGAACAATCACTGGAGAAGCAGGACTTGATTGTATTACAGAACATCAGCTGTAATATCCAAATGGCTATTTGGACTCATCTGGACTTGCAACACATCACAGAAAGGAAAATTGGCTTCATTGAGTCATTTCTCACAAGAAAAACTGTCCCAAATTAATCTCGTTTCATTTGCAGAAATAAAACCTCATGCGATTTCAGTGACAAATTCCTTCTTTTTGAGCACATTTCTGTTTCCTAAGTGAAAACAAATCTCACAGTCTTGTCCATATTCGTCCAAATGTACACGAAGCTCGTTTCCTGTAGAGCCATGACGACCAGAGTACCTTACCTCTCTAAATACCTCTTTTACCCCCAGCTTTTCATTTGTCTGCTTAGATGGAAAGCAGTTTGAGCAGCGGCACCTTTCCGCTGCCTGATAATCTGCAGTTTGGGGATTTCCTAAGCTGGAGACATAGAAGTACTCACCGCTGTGCTTAATATTCACCTGTAATACTCTCCACTGGAAAAACAAACAGACAAAAAAAAACCTAAACTCTTTCACCTGTACTTATTCTCCATAAACACGTTTTACTCATTTTATATTTATATTTTAGGCCTCTACAACATCCCATGGATCTGAATTGCTTATGTTTCTTTTTTTTTTAAACTACCTGCCTGATAATTTTACCAGGATGCCCTGATGCTTTAATTCCAAGGAACAGTGAGAAAACAGCCTTTAATGACATATTCTCCCTCATCAAGATGTTATATAACAACTTAATCTTTACTTTTACTCACCTCATTCCAGGGTGACAATCCAGTGTATTAGCTTCTCCTTCACCCCTGCACAGAAGACATGATATATCCTTCCTAGCCTTCTCTACACCTGTCCTGTTTCTGCCCTGTGAACGATTTTGACTACATGGATCTCTAACAGTGACTAAAACTTTCCACAGAACCCGAGCAGAATCTAGAGGTGACAGCAGAAAGATGACTCTCTTTATTTCTTATGAATTTCAGTTCTCTCGTGTTTGGTCCTCCCTCCCAGAGGCACTTTCCTCTGACAAAGTCCTACCTTTCAAGTAAACAAGAAAAAGCAGAGATAACAAAGATAAAAGAAAATTGCTTATTTGCTGTGGACACAGGATTAGAGGAAAACTATATGTCCTGATGATACACCTTCTGGCCTCAGGCCACAGCCTCCTAACTGAATTATGACTAGTCAAATGCAATGCCATACCCATCTTCTCCTTCCTTTCAGTAATTTCTCACCTGCTTGTTCTTATAATATGTGTTACCCAGAAATGCACTCGGATACTAGCTCTGCCTAACAGCAAATGGCCGATATTCACATTTCATGACTTTGACGCGGAAAATACTGTTGCCAGTTCCCCTTTCCCTTACTCTCCCTATCTGTATCTTTTCATTTTTTTCTTGGAATTGTGAGACTCCAATTTCCAAGAAGTTCTTTTGGGGGAAGAAAGAAAAAAAAAAAAAGGCTACAAAGATAAGCAGTCAATCTGGTTCTGTTTTCCTCATACAAGGAAGCTGAGAGACATAGAAAGTCTGCACCCTCCAGCTTAGCATCAGTACCTTCAAGAACTGCTTCACTTCGATCTCACCTATGAAAATATCACAGCTAAAATATTACGTTCAAATCACTGATGAGTATAACAAACCTACAGCTAATGAGTGGAGCCATGACAGGAGAGGTGCAGGAACATCCAGAGTTTTCAACTGATAGTAATGTTTTGGTTTTCTGGTACATGAAGCCTATGGGGCACAGCACAGAGAAGGCAAAAGTCTTCCTTATGTCTTGTCCTTGAAATTTTCCTTGTGGTATGGAAACTTCTCTGTGATTCCATCGGTTCTACAGTTACAGTGTACTTGAACCTCAACTTCCCTTGGTGAAATAATGCAGTCCAACAATAGGTCTTTTCTATGTCTCAAAACATAAAGTTAGAGTCGCTATACCCTAAAGCTTTTCTCCTTTGTAGGGTACAGAGAAGCACTCTAACAGGGGCTGAACTTTGTTTCCGGCATTCAGATAATGGGACGAAAAACAGAACATCTTATCCAGTGGGCTCTGAACTTCAGCACCACTCAGAACAAAGTATTTCATGGGCACTTCTTTTTTTCTGCTTTTTCTGCACTAAAAATGTCAACTCCAATTACGAGATGATTCACTTTTTCTTCTGGCTGAATGAGTTCACCCCTACTTATTCTTACCTTTATTTGACTATTTATCTCCACGTGCTTGAAACAGTTACAGAACCCAGGTTGTTCCACACCAAGACAAAACACAGGTGATGTTTGACTTGTGACCATATCACGGAGCACAAGTTGATAGCAGACGTAGTTCAAACTTCTGGTAAGAGCTCGCTGATGCTCATTTGCTCTCTAACATTGCACATGCATTTGCAAATAAGCCATACAAAGGCTGTGGCTGAAAAGGAGCAGATGATATATTCTTCATAGCATGTCTAAGCTGGCAGCAAGTAAATTAATGTTTTGATTTAATGAAGTTGCAGTTTCATTCAACACAAGTACAGCTGACTCTGGCTAGAATCTGGCTTAAAGGAAATTTCTACTTCTTTCTCATTTTATTACACAGGCACAAGTTTAATGAAAATGAAGTCAAAATGGTGACTTGTATGTTAGTGAAGTTAAGGGTGATTAAGGTAAGCAGGAAGTGAAAGGAAACATGGAGCCGTAGAACAGTAAAGCAATGAAATAACTCCTACTAGTAATATAACTCAGACATGATTTTAAAACAGACAGAAACTCCTGAGGCAGCAGCAAATAAATCAAAGAGACTACAAGTTCAAAAGCTAACTCTGTAGATATGATTCAAAGACTGCATGCTGTCAAGTATCAAGAGTATGCAGTATTTTTGCAATAATCTGGCCAAAGGGTTAACGTAATAAATGGTGACAAGCTCACGCAGCCAACATGATGAGAAATATAGACTCAACTTTGGCCTTAGATGCATGCCTGTAACTCTCATTAATGTCAGGCAGAAGTAGATGCATGCGTCTACTGTCAGAATTTGGCATTTACTATCAGAAAATCTTTTGAATGCATTTCCTTCATTACTATTCACAGTCTTCCATCTCAGCATGCATAACCAGATACAGCAACTTCCTTAAGCACTGCAGGAGTCTTCATTTATATATACAATTACACTTGGCTGCTTCTTTTAGTATGCAAAGGAGGTTGGTATCCTGAAACTCAACCTAATTGGTACTCTACTCTAATGGCATTTTAAGGGTACTTGAGAGCTATATGTACATACTCAACATACGTTTGGACATTCATCCATTGCAGGACCAACACCTCCTGTCTGTGTCAAGTGACAGAAAGCACACATACATGTTGCATCGTGTGGAAGGCGGACAGCCACCATAGGGTAGGTATCCATCTGCTGACACAAAGGGAGCAAGCCCAAAGGCTTATGCAGCACAACTAGTGACAGAAAGCTCCTGACTGCCGATACTAAACAGAGCCAGACAGCTGCTCCACTTTTAAAACTGGGTACAACAAGTAGCAGATGTCCCATAGGAGGATGACCTCTTTGCCCCAGCTGCTGATGAAGATGCAGAAATACAGTTGGTGAAAGACTCCATCTTCTCCCTAGCTTTCCCAGTGTACTGTTTAGGAGGTACCCTAACTACAGACACAATTCCTTTCCAGTAGAAGGAAAGCAACCTTCACACCTTCTGTCGAGAAGTACCTCAGCACTGCCAGGGACAGTATGTGACCGTTTTAACCTCACTGGCAATACTGTACTGTCGGGAAGCTTTTTCTCCAGCTGCAGGTGTTAACAACAGAATTTGGAGAGATGGTAATGTCCAGCAAAGTGCTTCCCTGGAATTGTAATAAACTTGCCAAAGTGCAAGCCAACAAGGGCTTACACTGCTTACTGAAGGCAAGGCAGGACTGGGATTACTAATAAAGGCTAATAATAATAATGAGACATTTGACAATGAGTTGATTGTGCCAGCAGGTAAGGCACCACCTTGCTGTCTTTACGTGCTGTTTCTAGTATTCAAGGAGCTCATTTGCTCAGTTGGATATTACAGCACACTGAGCATAGTAAGTGACACAGACATGACTCAGAACATAAAAGCACACAGAGAAAAATCTGCTAAAAATAACTATAATCTTCTCCCAATGCATATATTCTGCTTATTCTTTTCTTAATTAAGTTGACTGTTTCATACAGTGGGATGGTGCTTGCTAGTGAAGACATTTTATCATATCCAAAAGTTGACATGGCTGCTCAACCAGATGATTTGTAGGCAGCACTACTTTACAGAGGGATCCTTCATGATTTGAGCTTGATCCTTGCTACTGTTCAAATAATTTGGTAGAAGAGCTCCTAATCATCCGGAGGCTGAACTACTGATACAAGGAAAAAATTCTAATCTAACCCTCAAAAATACACCAAAGCTTTTGAACAGACCTTGCCACTGTGCGTAGAAAAGGAAGAGAACATTTCATAATAAGCTATACTTTTCAGGAACTGCTAAGAGAATTACTTGCAGCAGGAAACTTTGGGATGAAGCTAAGTAATAAATATAAAATGAAGCTAGAACTGCAGGAGAGAAAATGAAACACCGGCAAATACAGTAGAAGGGAATTATGTGCCTAAAGAAGCGAATATACATTATAGATTCTTTTAAGATTTTGTTGTTTTTTTTTCTTTGGAAAAACAACACTGCGATAGGTCATACAAGCCAAGAAACATTCTCTGCCCAAACAAGTTTGAATTTTTATAGATCGAGGTAATATATGGTCTCCAAAAGAAACCACTGTAATCATTTAGTCTGACCTCCTGCCTAAAACCATTCAATTTCACCAGCTCACCTGTGCATCAGAACTGTAACACTGTTGAAAAAAGCTTCTCTAGAGAAATCCATGCCTGACTGAAAGACTCCGGGTGACAGAGGACCAGTCCCCTTTCCTAGTAGATGCACCTGTTATTACTCTCATGGATAAAAAGGGGCATCCTACTCCTAGTCCATTTGTCTGGATTTAGCTTCCAGACTCTTGATCACCACGTGGCATTATCTGACAAACCCCTCATCAGAAATTGTCTCCCTGTATGGAGAGGGTCTTTGTAGGCAGGGACTGAATTACTTCCAATGTTCACTTGGGTGAACTACATTGCTTGAGCTTCCCAACTGTCCCCATCCGTTTTCTTAGACCTTTTCAGAGTTCAGAACAGAACATCATATTTCACCACCAGAAACATAAACATCTACATATGCGAATATGTACATGCACATAAATGCATAACGCAACGTGTGAAAACTGTCTGATGGGTCAGGCTGAAAGGGTCATAGTAAATGGAGTTACATCAGGCTGGCAGCCAGTCACCAGTGGGGTTCCCCAAGGCTCCACTTTAGGGCCAGATCTCCTCAATGTTTTCATAAATGACTTGTGTGCAGGTCAAGTTGGGAGGAGCTGTTGACTCTGTCAAGGGTGGAGAGGCCTTGCAGAGAGATCTTGACAAATTACAGAGCTGGGCAGTCACTGACAACATGAAGTTTAACAACAGCAAGTGCTAGAATCTGCACCTGGAAAGGGGAAACCTTGTCTATGCGTACATACTGGAGGCAAGATGCTGGAGATCAGCCCTGCAGGAAGATATCACACCATGCTAAATTTTTGTTCAGTTAAAGCCCCATGACCTCTTACATGAACGTCCAGTCTCCTATTTCAAAAAAAGCCTTTTCTTTTTCTTACGTGTATGACCTAATTAACAATGTTCAAACATGCTCAGCCAGTTAACCCATATGGTATCAGAAGACTATGAAACAATAATAATTAGATACCCCATTGGGGAACAAACTCTAATAGCCAGAGTGCAAAGAGAATCTGAAATCTCAGGAGGGTCTGAAATACCTGACCTCCAGACAGAAGCAGCCTACACCATGCTAGGCACTGCCACATGGCAGCACCCCAGAAACCTGGCTCAAGTGCCTCCAAACACTTCCATCCACAGCCCAGAACTCTCTCTGGAAAGCTTTTATTATTCCAAAGTACTATACATTGGTTACTGTTTTCCTGTTAAACTCCAGCTATCAGAGAAGAGAAGCCAGCAAAAAGCTACTGGGACAGAGGACTGGATTTCAGTGACTATTCCCAGGTAGATGTGCCTGGAGAGCACAGTGTGGAAGTCAAGACTGCTTCACCCTCTCATCCGTGCTTTCCAGATGAAATCCTGACTTAGCATCTCCTCAGTTCATCCTCTTTTACCAACCACGTGCTCTCTGGGACATGACATTTGACATCTTTTCTACGCCCACGTGTGGCTCAAGAAGTAGAGATTTAAAGCTTTCAGACATGGGCCACAACACTGCATCTGCTTTTGTTTGACCAAAACATCCTTTCACATGGATCTACAGAATTACCATCTTGATGTATATATCCTATATCTATCAGTGACCAAATACTGTTCATTAGGCCTGTCTGCTGGGATCCAAACTTGAAAATACTAGCTTGATTCTTAGGAGCCAATTTTCATCAGCAATTACAAACTCTATGGGATGCCTTGGATAATGCAGACTAACTTATTTCTTGCTTTTATATTAAAAAGGGGTTTAGTAAACTCCACCAAAAAAGGAAAAAAAATACACACCAACCTAAAACCTCCACCATCTTCTGGGGAACCAAAAACCTTTGTATATCTGTACAATCTTTGTTGCACTGAGAAAAAAACAACACCGTAAAGAAGCAGCATTAAACGGAACTTATCAGGCATGGCTAATGGTTATGACCGCACACTCAGTTTTGCAGAGCAATGCAATTTTCATCAGCTCTGAGTGGTTTGTTTTTTTTCCTTTCCCCTACCCTCTAAGAATCCCAACAAATACTAGGTATTCATTTTAAAATAACAATTGAGAGTAACCATCATAAAAAAAGAAAATCAGGTTACAAGTGGTTATAAGCTGAGCTGGTATTTGGCTATTGCTCTTCTCATTTCACTGCTTTAACATTGCTATTGTTACAACCCTTTTGTTTTATAATTGATTAAAAACACTCAATAAGTATTTTGTGACTGATTATGGCAAATGTACTCAGATGATAAACAACGCAGTGAATTTCTGAAGGACCTATTTTGTTTTCGGACTGTTCAACATACCTTTTGTCACAGGAATCTATCACAAATACTGCTGCTTTTGTTACAGGTTACAGATACGAATGGAGCTTAAGTAATCCCCAAAAGCTGTGTTTTTTTCCCTTTAGTATACTAAAGGATAATTTGAAAGGTCTCTTTTTTTTTTCCTGTTACAAATGGCAACATGAAACTCAAATAATGCAAAGATTCAACAGAACAAAGTTCAAGAGAATAATACAGTTAAACTGCTATGGCAGTCATCTTATTTACTTCCTCAGTTCCTTCTATTTTGTTTTCGTAATTAATAACTGGTGGTTTAAATCTGATTTCCTATGGATTGTGTCTTGGCTATGAATGCAAACTTTAAACAGCATTTGTTTTATTATTATTATTATTTTATTTTTTTTTTACATCTTCCACGTTAAAAACTTGAAAATACACAGTTTTTAGGAAATCAGCTCATTTTAGGAACTACAAATCTCCTTCCTCCAGTATTGTTGCAAAGGTTGAAATATCATAACACAACTTTTAATTTGCTAACATTAAATCAAGCAAGAAAAATGTACATGCTTCTAGCAAGCCCTTTGGCATGCTGGCATGCTACCTAGCAGCACATACAAAAAACACGATTGCAATCATTGAGCCGTTTGTGAAATAATTACAAGCTAAATATTATTTGCAGAAAACACTGGGGGAATAGTTAACGTAATAGATAAAATCAGTAAAATGGAATTGTTCATGGAAGATTTCTGACCGGAAAAGAAAGAAGAAACAGCTCAAAGAAATTACTAACAAACTTATTTGCCAGTTGAAATCATCACAACAGGAAAGGAATGGCAATTGCATCAGGTGCTGCTTCAGGAGATCGAGTACACATACGACTTGGAAAGTTTTAGTTAATAGATTGCATCTATTGCAATGTGTTAGAATTAAAAAAATTGTAATTGTTGATCCTAATTTCTGCAACTATTTAAATGTTCAACCCTAATAAAAGGATGTAATTAGATTACACCGATAAATGCAAATCTCTTCAAAATAGCTGTAAGCAAATACATGTGAATAAATGGTTTCCAATGAGATTTGACAAGTGGAAAACAGATGGCAACGTGGAAGACTGCAGTTCTCCTGTAAGCAATGCACTATAAAAGCTGTGAGAGGTTTATTTTTTAGGTTTGGTAACCCTAGAAATTTTTTCAACTGGCAACCCCATGAACAAAGATTACCATCAAGAATTAAGCAACACTTTGCATCCTGCTAGGATATTATTCATTTAGTTTGTAATTGGCATTTAGATCACAGTTTTGTCAGATAATTAACAAACATTTGATCTCTTGGGAAAAAAAAATTAGAAAATTATTAGAAAAAGCACAGCTGCCTGGATATTCTACGCTAGTGTGGCAAACCTTTTCTGCCCTTTAAGGAACACACCTATGAAAACATGCTCTTCCTTACCTCAAAACAGATTAACTCTCCATAGCAAAGGCTTATTATCACAAGCTAACCCTTGCCATATTTATTTAAAAGGGATCCTTGTCTCTTTGTAACCATCTTTCTCCTTTAAAGAGCATGGAAACAGACAAGCCTGGTAAACTACCTGTATGAATTTTAATGCAGACTTGGACCTGTATGGGGTGGAACGAAAGACAGCAAATTCGAAGACATTGATGAGTAACACCCAGAAATCCAAATCAAGTTTGAGACAGGAGGCTTTACCATAACTGAGGTTGAACGAACACTTCCTCGCCAGGAAATTACAACCAACAGGCCACTTGGCTTACATATCTTTGCTAAAGAACAAAAAATAAAGCCAGTGAAGAAAGCTGCTAAGGTGAGCCAGCAGGGAGCCTCTTGCAGCAGCTCTGCTTATCCAGAGCACAGTGAAAGGACTTCAGTTGTGCTTGTGAAGGGTTCAAGGTTTTTGATATTTGACATCTAACTTAGGACCCAGAATTAAGAGCATAGCCTGTCAGTATAACCCACAGAGGCTCCAGACAAGGCTACGGGCTAATTATTCAATTCTGTTTTTTAGCCTACTGAGGTCACTGCAAGTGCATCTTAGGGCCACCACCAGGAGCAAGCCGCTCCATTCAGAACTCCCCCCGCTCCCTTTCATTTTATTTTCTGACTTTCTGCAGTGGATTTGGGAAAGCATTGTCTGGGATTTCAACTCCACAGCTCACTTTGGTTTCACATGGCTCTGAAGATACTTGATTTTTGCTACAGCTTTGCCCATACTGGCATTTCTATGCTTACAGTGCATAGGGAAATAATCTCCAAGGATGAGAACGTGTTCCTGCCTGGATCCCAGCAGATCTGAGCTGTGGCAGGATGTTTGTTCCCTCTCCCTGTACAAAGTCCAAGAGGAAGAATAAAGTGAGGAGCGAGCCCCATTGCCCCACCACAGGGATTTCACAGCAATGTCCTCCCTGCAGAACAGCCTTCACAGGCCAATGCCTGCCTTTCTACCGCACCTTTTGCCTTGGGGTCTACGAGGATTGAGCTGCATTTAGAAACGCAGGGCCTTCTCACGTCTGTCCCACTCTCGCAGCACCTCTCTTCATCTGGAGGTGGCAAACAGGGCCCCTGATGCAGGACAAGGCCTGTCCTCCTGTGATCCCCAAGGCTCTACCAGCCAGCTGCCTGCTCACTAGCAGACGTGCTGGGCTGATACCTTCAGCAGTGTCTGTGAGGTAACCCTCACCCTGGCTTAGAGCCAAACATCATCTTGATCTTGATCAAGATCTTCCCCTCCCCAAGGTTTGCTGCTCGCGTTTTGCTTTCTAAAGGCCTCTCCACGCCTCAGCACCGAGTGAACTTCAGAAACTAATCAGAAAAATGTTGAGATCTCTCAATCCTTCCACAAGTGGATTTCAGTTATCCTGTGTCTACTTTTTTTCTTTTCTAGATTAACAGATTGTCTGTTCAAGTTCTGATCCATTACTTGGAAAATTAAGCAATTAAAACAGACAACATCTGTGAACAATGATTTATCAAACAGTTCCAGGAACCAAAGTGTAAATTGAAGCCAACTTCAAGAGCTAGAGGCCTAATACATCGGGGGGGAATAAGAGAGGGGAGAAAAAAGTCTTGACAGAACCCAAACCTCCTGGCAACTACAAATGAGAGGATATTTATAGTTGATGAAGAACAAAGAAACCATTACAGCAGCCTAAAAAAGGGATCATTTCAGAAGACTGATTTTATTTTAATCTCTGCAGAACAATGCACTCAGTTAAGAAGCGCACCGTTACAGCAACAGACTGCTGATTTGACTTTGGCGTGTCACTGAATTTAAGCTATGTGATACATATCCTGTAGTATTTGACATTTAAAAATGTTTTTGAGAAGCAAATACAACATTACTGGTGAACAATGATACCTCTTGCAACCAAACATAAATGTGAAGGTGATTTTGCATCATCTTGATTAAGCAACTAGTTCACAGGCTTGACAAGTTTAATTAAGAGCAAGTTTTATTTCCTCTCTGCAAAGTTAAGAGAGCCTTAGAGGGAATTATCACTTCTCACTAATCTTAACAAAGATGGTATCAATATTTGATTATTATTTTTTTTTAATATCAGTAAACCTCTCATCCAAAATAAATCTTGTACACTGAGCTGCTTTTAACAAACAATGAAGCGGTTAAAAAACCAGCGGTAAGTACTCATGGTAACAAATAAGTTGTTTTTGATGGTAAATATGAAAAGGCTTATCAGGTGGCAGCTGACAGATAATTACAATAATGCTTTATCAGATACATTTTTCTAAGCACTTCCCCTTCTGACAGAATATGCATAGGCTCATGGAAGGGATCTGAGAGGGATTTTCTTACTACACAGCTGAGCCATAAACAAGACATACCCTGAACATATTGTATGTCCTGCAAAGCAGCTGTCTTCAGATGGGATTACATGGTGAGATGGGATTACATGGTGCAACAACTGCTTTAGGTGCATTCGTGTCACCTGCCACACTTTTCAGCCTTGGTGATTGCCCACTGTCAACAGCCAAAGCACTGCTGAGGAAAACCAGCATTGCTCAACATACCCCGATTTGGGTATATTCTACTGAAATGCGGGTCAACGCAGCGTGGCTGGCAGCTTAGCCCTGGGGTCGATGTGAGCTGGCAAAAGAACTGGGACACAAAATCTCGATGCCTTCTCTGGGGGGAGCTGAATCACTTCTCAGTTGGGCGCACACAGAAGCAGTGCACTGGGCTGCGCTATTACAGACCCATTTTGTTCATTATAACGGGTGCCAGCTGCTGTGCCAAGAGGCATCCACAAGGAAGAGACAGCAAACATTGTGGCAGGGAGAGAACGGGTACAACTTCCCACACTAACCTGCACAGCACCATTTCAATGCTCCTGTAGCATTCTCCTTACCACAGAGAGCAGGGAGCTTAGGCATGGAGTCGCTACACGGGACACAAGGAATAGGAGAGCATCAAGTGGCTTGCAGGTTTGTCTTTATTAAGGGGGGGGGGGGGGGGGGGGGGGGCGGGATATGGAATGGTTTGGATGTTTAACTCAATCCACACAACTAGAAAACAATCACAAGACGAATCTTTCCTGGCATTTGGAGGAGTTTAAAACAGAAATAATAACCAAAATCGTAAAGTGCTCTGCGTGGCAGACGTACTATTTACATTACTTTTGTAAAATTACTTCTGAGTTTGAGAGCCTCACAACAATCTGATTTGGACAGTGATTTCTACCCATTCTTATCTTAGCAGAGATTTTTTTTAATTTTTTTTTCCATGTCAAACAAGTGCTTGATTCAAATTAAACTTTGTAATGCCTTACTTGGGATTCTGAGAGTAACCAGAGGTACTCACTCTGCGTGCATCTACGGACTCACTAAGATATCGTGACTGAGCCCAAGAAAAATCAAGTATGCGTGGTCAGGACAAGTGCCGAACTCCTGTAGATAAACCAATCTCCCTCACACAATATTTCACATTTACTTTCTTATCTTACTCACTCAATGCACATAGCTTAAAAAGAACATACTGGTAGCATCATTCACTGCATCCCTTCTTAACACTGCCACTGGTCCTTTCTTATTACATTGCCAACACAGCAACTTGCATACATCTCCTCACTCCCAGCACTGCTGTGTGCAGATCACAGAATTGGCACAAAAATATTGTTATGAACAAAACACGGATGATAACGCATTTATGAATTCACCTCAAGAAGCAGCAGAACAAGAGTTAGCAGAATAATTTGTATGGATAATGAAGCAGTACAGCTGAGGAATGTGTCGCTGTACAACGTCTCCTCTTGACTCAGAGCACAGCACAACAGACATTTCCAAAAAACCTAGAAAACCTAGAAAAAGTAGAAAGTAAGTAGCAACCTAAGATTTACAGAGACTAAAGAATGCAGAATCCTGAAGCAAAACCCCATCCTTTAACAACTATTGGCTCACAAGGAGCATAAAAGGCCACTGCTGCTGCTCCACAAGGACCCCAGAGGTGCTGCCAGGTCTGGACCTCCAGCATCCCTTCTCCTCTCTGGGTCACGCACAGCCTGTCCCACCCAGAGCACCTGTGTCCAACTGCTTGTCAGCATTAGTAAACGATATTGATGAGAGAATGAATGAGAATAGGGAAAACATTTTTATTTTTTTTTAAGAAATTCTGTATAATAAAATCACTTTCCCTTTCCTTAAGTGCTCACATTTAGCTTTGTCATGATAACTTTCTAAAAGAACCATTATATTCTATTTTATATGCTAAGCGGCAAGCAAGTACAATTTCCTCACTACCTCTGAGGCTTGCAAGAAACTGATAAACATTTACTTTTACAGTAAAAAATTAAGCTTTCCAAGAGTATTATATATTATATATTTGCTTTAATTGGGCTGATTTTAGCCTCCTTAAATTTTGTCTAATTTTTGTAACTTGGACTTTTATTTGTTGCAGAGTTTCTCATAAAAATCTGCAGACGAATTACAAACTGTGGTTAATGAGCTATGCATAAACCTTCTTTTTTCCTTTATCATTCTTACCATCTGCTTCAACTGTTTTATTATCAGCCTGTAAGCTAATAATCTATCTACTTTATTTCCCCTCTCACTTTGAAAAAAAATGATGCAGAAATCCAGAAGAGTTTTTAAACTCTGTTTTCTCTGACTTTTTCCTGAGTGGTGCCTTATGGTCCAATCTGTGCTGTGCTCCCACTTTCTCCATTACAGAACACTAATTCCCAACTCAAAAAAAAAAAAAGTTAGAAGGAAAAAAAGCCTGATTTAAAAACAACAAAACCCACCACCAGGGAAGTGGCTGTACAGCAACTGTGAGACTCAAATCAACCTATTTTATCCCAGTTCCCTGTTGTTATTAACCAAGAATACTACTTCCTCCCCCACTATTCCTCACACATTCTTTATTTGACTGAAGATTTGATGCTGAAGTCTGACTACAGACTTCCAGATAAAAATCAGCACAGTGAAAGCATGCCCCCCTGGTGGACAGCAGCAGATACAATGATAAATTTAGCCTCCTCAAAATAGAATGGAAAATCTACCTCATTAGAATAAATAATCAAGGTCTTTAGAGTTAAGCCTAGGTGGGAAAAATAAATATGTTTAAACTTAAAACAGAAAAAAGTGGTATGAGACCCCACAGATCTTAAATTCAGATATCAACATTTTGCTATATGAAGAACCCAGAGCTAAATGTGAGGATTCTTCAAGTACAACATCAGGAATGGGACTGTGAGGAATTGAGTATGAACATGCCAACTGAGTGGAACTGCCCCTGAAAAAACCAAATCATATTCAGAGTGAGTCTGACATTTTTTCCAGGCGCCAAAGAGAAACTGAATATTTAATTCCTTCATTCCAAATTAGAAACCTGAAGGATGTAAGTGGATTCTAAATAAAGAGATAGGAAGGGCAAGTAAAGTTACTATATATTGTTACGGAAGACAAAAGCCAAAAAGACAAAAGCAACTTCCCAACCTCTGTGGAAGATCCCACCCGTATCTGAAATCGCTCTGGTACCTTGGAACAAATCAATGTTCAGATTCTTTTTTCCTTCTGAGAGCCAAAGCCTAACCTCCGTGATTTAGAAGAGCTGCTCTAAACCCCCCGGGGAGGAAATATTTCTGTACTCAGTTCTAGACAGCTGCAGAACAAATGAACCAACTTTAAACCAACAGGTAAATTACCTCTACAAACAGGAACTGTAAAAGCCTAAAAAACCTGTCTTTGTTTTCAAACTTGTACATAAAAAAAAAAAAACTACATTTAAAATGTACTCATTTACTTTTATTCTTTATTTAAATGCTATATTGATTCTAATCCTTAGCTAAACATCCATGAATGATATCCTTGTAAGATTTTCATCTTCTTGTCAGCTATAAATAAAAACAATCATATTCCTCATTATTTTTATGTCCCTATTATTATTTTAACAAATTGTAATCCAGGAAATGGTGAATCCTAACTTTTTTGTAGCCCTGTCTGCTCTATTTCCCTCCACTGCACTGGAGGAATGGGGCAGGGGGGAGGAAAAAGATGTACATGCTATACCTAATTATAAGTTTCACAGAAAGCTACAAGCTTTTCTTGCCAGAGAAATCACCTGAGATTTCCTGTAATTTGATAAAAGTTTGTTGTTTTGTATCGTTTTGTTTTTTTCCTTTTTTCCCCAAGGTTACAATATATAGGTCTCTCTATGTGGCCTAATCAATAGAATTTCCCCATATGCATTGTTGTGGAGCAGCTAACACCCTGAAAAATAAACATCATACAAAATATTGCGTGGCGTACTTTTATACAAACACTGTACTACTCTCTCCGTGTGACATAGGTAAGGGAAGCTGCTGCTGCTTCACCTCCTCCTTCCTGGGCTGACCACGTGCCAAGCAAAAATCCCAGCTGCCAGGAGAAGAGATGAGGATGAGCAGGGAGCAGAGAATGCCCTGCCACAACATCCTGGGGGATAACTGTGTTAGTGCTCCGTGTACCCCCATGTGCTCCATGCCCCCCTGGGGGGGAGCTTGCTGAACAAAGATCCCCCAGTAGCAGCCCTGGGCCTTTAGCTCCTGCCCAAGATTTTCCTCCTCTCCTTACAACATGCAGAGTAGCACCCAGGCATCAGTTTTCTCATCGTGTTTTGGGGTATATTTTAGTCATTGCCAAAGCTTTGAGACTTTTTTTCAGGATGCTGACACATTGGTCATTCCCCTCACAGTCATTTGTCTTAATAGTGAACGTGTGGGTCATTGAAAGAAAACATCTCTTTAACAAATGTGATCTTACTGTTTTTTCCTTTCACTGGCTCTAGTCGACAGAAATCCAAAATTTAGTCATGACAGAATTCTGGAAAGCACGAGCTGCGTTATTTCTCAACTGCACCAAAGAAATGCTTTCACACAGATGGAAAAGAAAGGATTACTGCACACAAGCATGACCGTAGCAAAGGTAACATGATTACTTCAAACTGTAATGACAGCACTGGAAGTCTGCTAAAACCTGGGAAAATGTTTGTTTTTAAGAAGAAGAGAATGAATTATTTCTTTGGGACAGGGGAATTCTGTTTGGTTAAAAGACACTAATTTATTTCAGTATTCACCTAGGATAATGTTAATCTCTCAGAAGACAAGGTAAGAACAGTATATTGTAGAAGCAGAACCCACACCCTAAAATCAACCAAGCAGCAAAGACGTAGTATTTGTCTTACCTACCTTTGTACAAGAGAAGGATTTAACCACAGCATTCTTCTGTTCACTATGACACTAATATTTGCTTTGAGAGAGCTGTTCCTTCTCTTACAGGACTGAGTTAAATAGTATTTGTTGGTATTTATGATGGGATAACTGATGTGAGCAGAAGTAGGAAAAGCCAGCACTAAGAACTGGGCTTTATTGAAGTTTCTCGCTATACAAAGTGAGAAACAGACAGTTAAATGCCAACCTGAAGAACTTCTTGATTGCATGCCTACTTCCTAGTATAGCTGTTACTCCAGTGCATAAACTCTAGAGAGTTTAAGCCTTTGTGAACCTGAAAAGGGGCATTTGAGTGAAATTATTAAGCTTGCAAGTGCAAACTCATGGGAACATGGGTTGGTGCTGAAAACCAATACTGAACTAAGGAAAAAAGGAAAACCAACGCTTGGGTAGACATTTTGAGGTTCTCATGTCTGCCTAAGGCATGCTACATTTGAAAGGTGCCTGGTAGATTCCTTGTTATGAGCCTGTGCATTTATAAGCCTTAACCAGCTTTGGTTCCCTGCTTTTTTGCACTCTGCCATACCTTAGAGTACTCCAACAAGTATGAGAACAACATTGGCTATCTCCCATGTTTTCTGATTTACTCTTTGTTTCATAAGCCAAAAAGCAAGCCTATTGAACAATATGTATTTATTTTTTTAATTTACTCTCAGAAGGTTCCTGTCTCAAAGATAGGTTTATCATCCTGGGTATACAAACAAGAAACCTGGAGAAGCACAGAGTGCATGCACCTGTGCCACTTGGAAGCTCACAGAAAGACCCTGGGCAACATCCATCTCTCCTAACTGCAGTGATTTAAAGGTCGTCTGGCCTAAGGTGCTTGCAGCACCTCCACAATCAAAACCAATTCTGTCTTAGAGCATGATTCATTTCCCTCTGCACGCACCAATCTCCCTCCCTGTTGATTATTAAGAGGACCCAGATGAGTAGTTTAGGTCAGGTAAATGACTTTTAAAACTGCTGCAGTTAAGTGAGATCCACTGCTATTGACTAAAATGGGGTGGGGTTCAGGCAGAAAGTGAAGCTGCACAGAAGTCCATGGCAAAGAAGGGCCTTGATTTCTGAATCTCCACCTTAACCAGTAAAGGCCACAAATAAGCTTTCACTTTTGTCCTCGGACAGCATCCCAGTCAAGGGAAGAACAAATCGAATACATGCGGATTACTTTAAAATCAACACCTAATACACAGATAATCTGTGTTTGTTCTTTTAGAGTCATTAACAGCTATTACTTTTTCTTCTTAATTAACCTAGACTTATAGCACATCAAGTGAACAGTGCACAGTTGTTAAGAAGAAAATTTTCTTATTAGGAAATAACAAAACAAAACACAAATATTAGAAAAACTCAGTATGTTCCCACACTATCACACCAAATACTTTTTTTTGGCGAGGTTCAGCTCAACAGGGGACTTCAGTGTCTGGTTAAGTACATAGCACACCCTCGTACCTACTGGCTGTCAAAGAACATATAAAATTGATATATTTGTCTGTCCTTCTCTCTTTTGTCCAGTTTGTAAGGTCTGCTGTATGCTAAGACATCTCAGGACTAGAGCTGTCACTTGTGTGATCTTGTTCGACACATGGTTTTCCTTGTTCTTTGCTGCAGTTCTGTGCTGCTTCTCCCACCAGGCCATTTAACTTGCTTCCACCTAGCTCAGCTTAAAGCACAGCTGCTTAAATGCAGAAAACTTTAAAGGAAACCTTGGAAGCAGTTCAGAAGCAATCTTCCTGCCATACTGTTTTTGCTAGTCATTGACAGTTTCAAAACTTCTCCCATATATATATATATAATATATATATATATTATATATATATAAATATATATATATATATATAAATAAATAACCCTTGTCTGGATATATACATATATATATAAATATACAGATTCATTTTATATATATACACTTTATAAAGTATATATATACACTTTAGTTCATATATATATGAACTAAAATTCTACTTATATATAAACTTCTGTATATTATATATATGGAAGATATATATATTCTTTGTGTATACATATAATATACCGAAGTTTATATATATACACACACACATATATATAAATGCAGCATTTTAGTTCAGACAGGATTGTGGTTTGAGAAGAATCCCCTAACTGCCCCATGTCAGCTCACAAAAGGGCAAGGTCTCAGAAAGCATGGACTGAACATATTTTGGAGGTACTTACACCAGACGAAGGGAGAGGTTTCGCTTTATCTATGGCTGCCAACACATATCTGCTTCCCAAGCTGGCTAACACTTCTTACCTCTTCTGCTAGACCCCAGCAAACTGAGAAAGGCCTTGGCAAGTTGTAGAACTTGGCAAGCGACGGAACATAGAAGATACGTCATTTTAAAATACATTACTTTTAATATTTACCCCCATTAAAATAAATAAATAAATAAATAAAAATCCTCACAGCCAACAGAAATTTTAAATGGAATAGAAGCCATAGCAACCATGTGAAGCTAATCTTTAACCTCTCTGGTCTTGATTCACGTAATTATAATTGTGTTAAATGCAATGCCCTTTGATTCAAAAATATCACCATTACTGTAACGGAAAAAGTAATTAGTTTTTTTAATTAATGAGAGATTTCAAAATGCACGAAGGAAAGCATTAACTTCTGTTTTTCTTGAGCTATTAAAGTAATGGTATAAAAATATCACAAAGAAGTCACATCACAGTATAGATCTAGTCCTTATGGCTCTGCTAAGAACTGTGCTTTAAGGTACCAAACATAGCTATGTTTGCACATCAAGAAAGATTTAATCATCCAGTTGGACAAAGTAAATGCTTCTTTCCTATCCGCTAAGGATAAAAAATAAATAAATGAAAAACCTGTGCTAAGAAAAAAACCACCACCCCAATGGTTCAGTAAAGCTAACCAGAAGAACAGTATTTTGTTCTGCCATTACTGCACATGCCTCATTGCACCTGTAACGCTGGTTCCATCCACATAAGCCTCAACACAATCCTGAAGGGTGAAGTAGTATACAACAGGCTCTGCTCAGGCCCAGGGATTAATCCCACCTGATTTTAGAAACCTACAGGGTAGACATTTACATCTTAACTAATCATCTATAAATAATGACACTTCCAAAGTCCAACATACGTAGACAGAGCACAATATTATACCCCAGAAGCCTATTTCTGTCCATTAACTATAAAGGAACCACAGATTACCAATTTATCCAAAAACATTTAGACACAAGTAAGAACTAATAAAACAGTGATTCAGTTTCAATTTATTTTTTGCTAAATTGTTAACCATCCCCCCCCCCCCGACACTCTGTATTTCAGTCTGACACCACTGTAAGTCTCTCTAATGAAGGAATTAAAAATTCGGCACCTTTTAGGTAATGTTTTTGCAAGGATGTAAGTAGCACAACCAGGTGGAGTAACACAGCACTTCACTCTATCTTCTGCTTCTCCACAATCCAGACTTGGATTGTTTCTCAAGCAAGTTACCTTTGTGCTAAAACACTGCTTCTGAGTGGGCACTTTTCTATAGATTGCATCAACACAACCTAAACTATTTCTTGAAAATCATCTCTCCTAAATACAGATCCTGAAAGTACTCTGGGTGATTACAAAAACGAAGTAGCTTCAAAATCTTCTGGAAGGCTTTAGAGCATCTTCTGGAAAGGTTTCTGGTTAAGAGAGATTAAAAAATGATATGGTCTGCTTGCAGAAAATAATTCTGTAGAGTAAGCAAGATTGAAAATAAATTACTTGAAAGTACGGCTTCTTAGCTGTGCAGAACCTCCTGTGTGAGACAAAGTGCTCCCTGGTGTAACGTCACTAAATTCTGTGTCATCATCTTACTATAAAAGATGCGTTTTTGTTTAAAATTGAGATGAGCAATTAAACTGGAGGATATGCTGGTACAAAATACAGCACAGACTTACTCCATGACCCAGTCTATATGCAGACACTTGTGCCATCACAAAGTGATCTGCCCCTCTACAAGAGCTGTCAGTGTTTTGACCATATTAAGAGATGAACAAATAATGTGTAAAGGACCATCTAGTTATGCATCATCCAACCTGCAAATTCGAGAAGATACTGGGAAGGCTCAAAAAATCAGAAAGCAGAAATGCAATAAAAATACCATAGCTGCAATTGTTCACTACTGAAGGTTTCTATACTGCTCTGTTTGTAAGTGAAACAAAATCAGAAGCTAGACATTTAGCACCAATAAAATACTTGTAGGTGCTCTCCAACCAAATTAATTTGCCTGGAGAAGTGGAGGGGAAAGAAATCAACAACAACAAAAAAATACCCAAAAATGAAAAACCAGAACAGAGGACTACAGGTTAATGAGGTATTTAAAATGAGAAAATAGGAATTCATGCTTCTACTTGCATTCTCTGAATTATTTTATGTATTACAATACTTTGTGTATCACAGTTGTAGATTTCCAACTCTGAAATTACCCCTACAACTGAACATTTTGAATTGATCTTGGCAAGACTGTCAACAGGAGAGAAAAAAAAACAACAAATTGAGTGTCATTGATTAAACCTGAAAGCAAGAGGTTTCAGGTTCCTTCAACACACAAACCACGCAAATGGAGCTCAGCTGCCACAGCTAAAAGAAATAAGACTTGAAAATAAGGCCCTGCTTCACTAGGTGTATAAATCTGGCATATTAAGCAGATACACTCTGACACAGACCTTAGACTAAATGCGTTCACATATGCATCAATGACAGCAATATTGTATACTCTTTTGTTTCAAACAAAGCCAGCCTCACTGTCCTTAATCTCCAATTATACTGCTGTCCTCTACCTCATCCTGTAAAAGAAAAAAAAAAGAAAAAGGAAAAAAATAGACTGCATAATTAGAGTTCAAAAACTTCTTCCATGAATCTTCAAGTTAAAACTTTGAAAACAGGATTCCTTATGCTTGCAGTGCTCCAGAGCATATCTACAGCTTTCCTATACTCAACATCACCGAAACAGGGAATGGTAACAAAATCTGCAGAAACTGTATTCAAGTGTCCAAAGATCACAAAGAGACCCACACTCAAGGAAATGCACCCTATATAACTATATATAAAGCAGTGGTCTAGTTGCAAAAGAAGACAGATCCAAAAAATTGCCAAAAAAAACTAATCAAGGAGTAAGAATGTTAGCATTTATGCTCCAGAAGCAACAGAGGGAGAGGCTGCCAGCAAAAGAGCTTGGTTAACGCCTGCAATGACTGCAATTCATCTGTTGTCTGTAGTGATTACTCCGTGTTTGTCCATGGAGGGACCAAGTTTTCATTCAGCATGGATTCCTTGTTTAATCTTCAGTAATCAGTCTCTAATACACTGCACGAGTCCTTCATACGGATGGATGGATCCCTCATGTCAGTGTTCTCCACACACAGGCCTGCATTGCCCATACGTGCTGCTGAGGTTCCCTAGCTGGAGCTGTATTCTACTCACTGCAGTGCACGTAGTATCTTTAAGACAAAGCATATGCCATTTTGCAAGCCAGAGACGCTGGTGAGCACACAAAAAGAAGCTGTTCTCCCAAAATCCCTGAGGTAATTTACTTTCTCTTCAAACCAACTCTATTCAATCCTGAGTCATGTCTGCTACTAAGGTAAGGCAACTGCATGGCACGCTCTGGTTTCTTGGGCAGCAAGAGCTACAACCTGCATCCACACAGTTTTCCTGCTCATAGGCAGGCAGTCTGGTGCTGCTGAAGCCTTTGACAACCTGACAGAATTCAAGTGAAAGCAGAACGGAGCTCAGACAGGCATAGACAAGGGTCAGAACCCCTGCTACTCCTTGTCATGACCAGAATCAAACTGAGATCTCTAGTATTTTTTATTACACCAAAGCAATCCAAGCAGTGCACAGAAGACACCTTGGAGAAAACCCTCACACCTGTATAGCACTAGCCAAGCAATGGCAATGGTTACTGATGGCAACCTATAACGTATTCAATGGTACACTTCACATTATTCCAATGACCCTACACATAACATGATAATCAGATACAACACAGTTTTATCTCGTATTTAACCAGCTTGGGTTCAGTGAAACATTCCTTCTGTTTATATGTCTTACATGCTGAAAATGAACTGTGTATTTCAACTTAATTGCAACTGCAGCCTCACGAGTTTGTTTTTATACATACATATATCTGAAGAATATGCTCCTACGTTAAGTTTTCATAAAATATTGGCATTTGTGAAGAAATACTTGTGCTTGTTCTTTTTTAAGAGTTAACTTAGACATTAGCTTGGAAACTGCTTTAGCCCCTAAGCCACCTCCCCACTGCTACATTTAATGAGAATACTTAGTTTCACTAATACTTTACAGCATGTTCAGTCTGACCTCTTCAATTTACAAAGTACAAAAAATGACTATTCCATAATATGACATTGCCTATTAGAAATGAAAGAAATACAATTTAATTTGAATTGTATTACTAATTTACATCTACATATAGCTTATTAACTGCTGCTGGCTTCTCAGTTGGGAAGAAGAGATAGGAAATGTTTTGATTTATGCAATAATTAGAGTAAGACCAGGGTACTTTCCATATTTAAACCACATTTCTTCCCTGAAGAGTGACTTGTCAGACCAAAGTCTTGCAGATTCCATATTTCTCTCCTGAACACTAAAACAGGGAACATTCTGGGTTCCAAGTGCAAGTTTTTCTCTAAATTTGAACCCTGCAAATTTCATCAAAATCCAGCTGGGTTTGTTACTTTTCACATTACTGAAAATCCAAGGCAGATAAAAATCACATTATTTTGAAAAAAAAGTGTCTCTTGTTACAGATACCAGGCACATTCAAAATCTGGAGCTTCAATGACTTTAAGAAATTACTGCTCTGATTCAGGACAACACAGAGCATACTTCCCTCACCAAAATGTTTATTTTTCACAGCCATTTTAAATCCTTTTGCTCCTTTATCAAAAAGCGGCATTTGGCTTCATAATTGAGATTTTTTTACTCCACTTTTTCATGGGAAATAATATACAAATAGATTGGAAAATTCATGCTATGGAAACAGGAAATTTGAAAAGTGTGAAAACAGTAATGGAATTAAAGTTTGTTTTTTCCTGGATCAGAGAGATTTATTCAATAACTGACCTTTCATCTTCGTATTTATGAAGATAAGAAGACTCTACAGAAGAGTCAACTCCTATGTAGGCTTTTACCTTTGTCTTGAAAAAACAAAGCAGCAATATAGGGCAGGCCTTTTCTTCCTCCTCATTAACACCTTACATCAAGACACCTAAGATTCACACAGCACTGCTACATTTCTAACCCCTCAGTAAAACCTGTATATGAAAACAAGTATTTAGAGTGTTCTTGAGCAGTAATTAGAAAAAAAAAAAACACCTTACAATAGAGGAGATGTTTTCCATATTTCAAGAGATTATCTAACATGAAGAAGGAAGCAGGAAGTCATCCCTTCTCTCATTCTGTCAGGACATCACCATCACCACCTAATACCTGTTGTTTCAGACCCATCTCTCAGATGGGTCTCACATCTTATACCTCACTGATGTTTATTCCAGTTTATTAAAATAACCACACCATACAGAAACTCAATTGCTCTCTGCCAGTGAGGGTGAGTATCCTAAGCAGGCCACAACTGTAGTCTTCTGCCTGTCAGACCTTCAGATTCATGCTGCCCAACTGCTACTCTTACACAGAATCCATCAGCCTTTGTGTGGGAACCCAACGGTATTTTCTGTTCTACGTATAAAACAAAAAAGTCTGTAACAGAATACTGGAGACTTTCAGAAGTTTTCATGCTTACTTTAGCCAGAAATGGTACTGCAAATACTGTGATAAATTTCTCCTAGGACCTTCTGTGCGTTGATGTTTCTCTTTTCTTTGGAAGGATTCACAACTTGATTGACTTTAGCAACAGGGATATGAAGTCAGATAGTCCTGCAAAGAAAACCCTTTCCAACAGCTGGCATTAGGAATTTTCAGTAATCAAGCAGTATCAAACAGGACTATGGATTTGACCTGCTTAAACTTGCAAGAGAATCATTTTGATACTTTCGTAATCATCTCCCAGGAGGCAAAAAGACTTAGTCTCTCTGAAACATGTTTAAAAATAGATAAAATTGTCTTTAAAAATTTAAACTTGTAGCCACCAATTGATGCTGCACTATCCAATATCACACTTGGTATGCCACACAACAGATAGATGGATCTCCATTATATAACCACACCAGGCAGCATATATTCTGTACTATCTCTCCATACAATCTCCTAATATGTAACTACCCCACCTAGATAGAAAATACATATATAATGCCACTTTTGGAGAATGAATCTAAAGTCCCAAACAAATTTACACAAATAATATCACACTCCGATTTTTGTCCCACCTTTTATTTACCGCATTTTCTTGAACAGCAGTGTTTCTTTCATCTGGTAAATATTCCTAGTGTTAGTATTTATACTTGATGTGCATTTCACTTTCCTTTGTCATTCATATGCTTCAATTTATTTCTGTTTATTTTTATCTCTTTTTCCCCATCTTTTCCCTGTGGTTTCATGCATCTACAATCAATAGTTCCCCCAATAAGGCATGATATCCAACACATTTTCATAGTTGGAAGACCAACTACCTCTATTCCTAGAAAATTACATCTTTATTTTTTCATAAAAGTTACTTTCCTTTGCATTTAGTTCACACACAGAGCCAGGATCAATCATTTCCTCAGTACACAATCTAAGATGACAGTAGACTTGTTCATCCCAATATGATTCCTGACATGAGGAATGAAAATATGTTGCTGGCAACTATTGCTACCTCCACATGCAAGGTTTAACTATTGCCCTTCTCATCCTTAACCTGTGAGTAAAACTGAATCAGTCTGCAAAGAGCGGTTGTCTTTCTGAAGACAACGGCAATCAAGGATGACCTCAGGAAGACCAACTTGGCCAGACAACCAAAATCAAGGTCATGTCCTGCACGCTCTGCCGGTGGTAGGAAGAGAAATGTGGTGTAAAATCCTGGTGGCCACCTGAATTTTTTTTTTCACATCCTCCCTTCCCAGTGCACAACCTCTAGGGAGGCTGGGCACTGTGAAGAGTAACAGGACATGCACAGCTAGGAAAAAGGTGCTACGTGGGGCTGTGAAGCCACAGTGCAAAAACGAGGGAACTGAATTTGGAAGGAGATATTATGCTCAGACCTAACTCTGTCGGGGTCGTTGCTGTCTTGTCTTTGGAAGTGCAGGGTCCAGAGAAACTGCAGCACAGAAGGTGTCTGATGAGACCTTTCTTTGTGGAAGAATTTCCTAGCAGTGCTAACGTATGGTTCAGCCCTGGATTTGAGAGGTATGCAGAATCAAGAGGTGATTTAAAGAATCACAGAATCACCCTTTTTGGAAGAGAAGTTCTTCCTAATATCCAACCTAAACTTCCCCTGGGGCAACTTTAGCCCATTCCCCCCCAAAAAAGAAGCACTCACACAACCCCTGAGAATCGGCAAGAGCTGTTTATTGCCAGGACATCTTGCAGGCAGGCCTGCGGGATGTCCGTGGTGTTTGGTGGCTCCAAGCTAATGCTTGCGATGGAGCCTGAGCAACGAGTAGGGGGCTCACCGGGCACTCCTGCGATGCTGGTGGTGCTCTCGGATGGCAGAGCACAAAGACATGCTGCAGTAGTCCCAGGCCTGTCCCGGCAGAGGTGGATCCACTTCCATCCCTTCCTCCACATCTGGTGGATCCAGCTCCGTGGGCTCCATGGTGTTGGGCAGAAGGCTAAGCCAGTCCTTGCCCGGGACTGCCCAAACGGGATGCCTTCCGTCCGGAATGTTCTCAGGCCAGGGTGCCGAACCAGGGGGTCGTCCAGTCCCACGCCTCGGTCCCAAACCACTGTCGGCTTGATTTTCATGCATGGGTCCGACGCTGCCCTCTGGTTTACGGCCATTACTGGGTCCCGCACTGTGCTCCGGACTATAGATGCTCAGCGAATGCTGGGCCGGCTGCAGGGGGCCCGTTTTATAGGGCCCGCAGCAAAGGCGGGGCAGTGGTGGCCACTGTGACCTCAGCAAGCCTCTGTGATGGAGTGGCCCACGCGTGGCCAAAGGCGGCTGTGTTGGGAGCGGCCTGGAAGATGCCCTCACGTAGACAAGGAGGAGGCTTGGGGGGCTGAGGGCCCCTTTTCTGGGGCTGGCTCCCCCGGGCCATTTGGCTTGCCAGAGAGAAAGGCTGCCCCTCGGCCACGGGGACTGCCCTGCACCTCCCATCCTGTGCCCTGGGTTTATTTTTAACACTGCTTTTTAGGCAATTTCATTCTATTCTTTACGGAAAAGAACAGAAGCAAGGTGCATCTTCAGCCCTAATTCCCATGTGTGCTTTGTGCTCCGAGTGAAGAATTTCTTCCTCACGTCACATCTCATCTAAATCTCCCCTCCATTTGTTCAAAGCCATTAATCCTGGTTCCATGGCTACACTCCCTGACAGAGTCCCTCGCCAGCTTTCTTCTAGGCCACTTTTACGGGTAAGGCTGGGTGGCCAAAATGCAGGACCTAGCAAATTGCAGCCTTATCTACCTGGTTCCACATGACGTACAATCTGAGTTATGTGGGATATACCAGTCAGAACTTTTAAACTGTTTGCAGAGGCCTGCTTTAGCTTGACTGTTTCCAAGTAAAGCCTGCCATTACTTAACCAGACACAGAAAGCTTTAAACCAATTGCCATTATCAATAGGAAATATTGATCCTAATCTTCATACAATTAGAAAATAGTAAAGGAATATATACAGAAGAATAGCATTTGCTTTTTTGTTCCATTGGTTACTTTTTGCAACTATTTTTACATGCTAAATATTTGGTACAAATGGCTTTCTCTAGTGAGGTCTTGCATAAGATTAGTGTGAAGTACTGGAACAGCTAAACACAAGGAAACTTCTCCAAACCTCCTGAAGTTGATAAAATAGCCTACGTGTGCTCAGGCAAACAAACAAGAAACAAAAACATATCGACACTATTGTGTTCAACAGTAAATGCATGCCTAGGGATAGTTCCAGGGAAGTCAGCCATCTCCAAAGGCATGTATTTAATAAAACCTAATTGCTATAAAAACAAAACGTAGTTCAACAGGAGATCATGGAAAATCAAAGCAACACTATAAAGGACCAATTGTATTCCATAACTATCATCGATTCAGAAGATAAAACATCATTTGTAGCTTAAAAGAACTGCACTGTGTAGGTAAAATAATGTATTGCTATTACTTTTACTCTCAAGCTCTCTCCTTCACAGTTTAGTAGTAAGTAGCTTTGAAATGTTTATTTTCTTCAGAGTTCTGGCCAGCTTACATAGCAAAATTCCAATGGCATGTCGAAAAGCCTTGTTAAAAACCCAAGAGCAAAGCTTGAGACCCATCTTTTTTTGTATCTCTAATAAACAGAAGGCTACTTTACAGTGTTTGGTTGAACAAAGAAACAGAAACCAACACAACTGCAGGTGCTGTTATAAGAAGGAAATGCAAGCCAAATCACCTCGGGAAATCCTGATTCACATCACCAGAATGGAGAGCCTTAACTTGGGGCCTAACCAGAAGAGACAAAGGATTTGGAATTCTGTGTTTGGAAAACATCAGAAATCGCAGAAGAAACATTGCAACACTAAACCAAGATTAGCTAAACTGTCATTCAAGCAACTACTTGGAGACTTAGCCATTTGCAGAATGCACATCATGTATAAGTTGATTATAGTACATTATTACATGCTGAAGCCAGCCGATACGATGAATTCCAATTCTGAGTACAAGGAGTACTTGATGTCACCCTTTAATCGTGCCATTCTATCACTACTCATCTTGCATCAATAGATTTTCAGTCCCAGGATCACAGTTTAATGGCAGTTAATGGCCTCATCTCTTCACCGCTGATATATCCAAACAGACTACTAAGCAGCAGCTTGCTCCAGAGAGCGCTTACCTTTGCTGACTTGTGTCAAGCAGCTGTGCTGCTAACCAAGCAAATGACCATTCCAGAAGAAATTCCAGGAGCATCTTGCTCCTTCTCACAGTGTCTAAGTTTTCTTTCCTCAGTTTCATTTCTGACAGAGCCTAAGCTCCTGACCCGTCTGCAATCGTCAGTAACTGAACAGCCCTACAAAAAAAAGCCCAATAAAGTTGTTTCTGATTCTGTGATTTTTGATTCATTTGCTATGACAAATCTTCTGTGTACATCACTTTTTTTTTTTTTTGCTTTGTTTCAGTCTATTTCCTTCGCAGTAACCACTAAAACACAGGTATCTTAGCAAAAAAACAACTGAGACTTTGAAGATGGAAAAAAAAATATAGAATAAATAAAAATAAATAAAACCAGGCAGCACTCCAGCCAAGTAGCAGTTGAAAATGCAGTGTTTTTGAAGATGAATGTTGTGTGCACATTCCTCACCTTCAGCACAGCTTATAGCCACAACTAGGTACGACTTCTCACCATGAAATTCACTTTGCTCAATAACGCTTCAGTGATATCTTATGTTATTATAACTGATATGATCAGTAAAGTCTGTACTTGCTCTTACCTTCTCTGTAATACAGTGACAAAAATAAAAAACTAAATTTTTTTTTTTTTTTTAAAAAAGAAAAGGCTACAGTCTTCCAGGTATTCCATAAATCCACCTTGTAAACATCCAACCACAGATACAGGAATGCCTTTCACAGGCAAGGACCCTTGTTATAACAGATCCATAATTAAAGTACAGATATGCAAAACAGCCATGCTGGAACAATCATCATTGTCTTCATTGCACTGCCTGAACATGCGCTTCATGGCTGGTACCGTTTAGGATCTCATAAGCTTTCAGACTATTGCAAATAAAGCTCATATACGCAAGCAGCTCACTCATCTGACCATTACTATTGTCTCTCCATAATTCCAGTACAACAAAAATTCAAAGGAACTTGAATGTTCTACCTCCTTCAGAAAGACAGACAGTCACCACGTTTTGTTTCTAACTACAAAAAGTATAACCAAGTTACCTTTTAGTCAATGCCAGTGTATCGTTAAGTGGAGAAAGCAGCTGATTAAAAAATGTCTGTATCTGTGTAATACAAGACCAAGTACAGACCTAAGGGTACATGCAAACCTAACCTACCACAGCACTATTAACAAAACCCAGAGTTATCTGCCCAACCAAGCTGAACATCTTCCACTCGTTTCCAATGAGTTTATTGCAAATCACCCCCCAAAAGATGTAGAGCACTCCATCCACCTGAGGACTGGAAGGTGAAGAGTAAGGAGAAGTTAGGAAGGCCTTTGCAAGGAAAGGAAAATTCACGTAACAAATCCACAGATCCTTCCCAATGCACAGCTTTACAACAGGGAAAAGAAAGGGGGGGGGGGCGGGGGGGGGCGGGGGCTGAGGGATAGAGAGAGTCAGCTTGAGATAGCAGAGGTGGAACTGGCACTATTTCCAGCTCACAGTATGGAGACAATCTGCTTCCGAATTCTGAGAAGAGAGCACCAGGGTGCAGAACACTGCGCACCATGCACCGTTCTGCTGCCTTCTTCCCTCCATGCACCAACACGAGCCCCCAGCCCAGCAAACCGTCGCCACTGGTTATCTGCTCGCTACTGCTAGAACAGAGCGCAGGCACAGAGCAGGAAGAGCTGTTCCCTAACATCATGTCCCACGTAGCAGTGGACTGGACAGCTGGAGTTAAAGCCAACTGCAGCTGTCTGAAGAAGTGGTGATAGCAATGCAAGTCATACACAACACTTTGGATGAATAGTGAATTATATTAAAATAATAAGGAGAAAAAAAAATCTAATGAAGAGCAGGATTCTGGAATCATTTTGACGTTAATTCCAAGTTTTATTTCTTATTTCAGAAGATGATACTGAGGAGAAGACATGTTTCACAGTATCAATTCTGAAAACTGTCTGTATTCTGTAGAACCATTTTGTAGATGCTTTTATATCTTCTAACAGAATGATGTCCCCATCCTGACCTAAATCTGCAAGCACTAGTATCATACAAACACTATTAAAAAAATAAAACAAGCTAGAGAAATGTGACTGCATGAAGTAAAACAAAAAACAACAACAAAAAATACCATTTTTAGTGTTGTTAGTCTGTAACATTCTGCTTAAGCCAATACCAAAGAAATCTGTCATTTATTTCCTAGGTTGATAAGTATTTTTTTTCCCCCATGGGTGAACTCAGACTTTCAGACCATGACTGAACAGTAAGCATAGCAAAAGGTGGTAGCCTGAGAAAAATGCAATAAATATTGAGAAGCCAAAGTTTGGCATTTAGTGCCTTTTTGTAGGATATTCTGGAAACACTAACATAGGCTTTATACAGGTTAAAAGTTGAAAATTACTCCTGAAAATGGAATACGTAGGTATTACAATGTCTTTGTTTTTTCTCTGTGCTGCTTTCTTTGCTGTTACAGTTATTTAATTGTTCTTCTCAAAGAGCAAAATGTAGTTTCTCCACTACTGAGCTACAGGTGTTTTCACAGAACTTTGGCAGCAAACTAAAGCCTATTAACTTCAACTGCTACCACTTTATAGCACTTACATCAACTCTACGTCTCACAGATTCTGTAATAATAAAAACAAGTATTGATTTTCATTTTTATCGACTTACTTGCTTTCTTTAAAGGGGGGAAAAAGTGCTCTATCCTGCCATTGGCCTCCTGCTTCTAAAGCTTATGCCTTTAAAGCCACATCTTGAATTTTATTTGGGCTATATAAGAGGTATTAATTCAATACAAATCAGAGAGACTTAGAAGTAAATCTGAAAATTACTGAAGCTCCCAAGGTATAGAATCTCTCCTAACATTTCTCTAGAGCATGACACAAATCATCAAAAAAACAAACCACTTAAATAGTGAAAACGTACATTTTAACTTAATTACCTCAGCTTCATATCTTATTTCAGGATCCGAAGTTCATCAGTTTCATTACAAGAAATAGCTCACAGCAAAGGATAATACACAAATATGACTTCTAAAAAAAGACGAACAGTTCAATTACTTTATTGAACCCTGCTTTGAAAACAACTGGGAGCACACAGACACCCAGTGAAGAAAAAAGGTAGTAATATTAATTCAAAAAATGTTGCTTTGGCTTGTAGATTAAATGTATTTTCTGAGAAAAGATAATGGAGAAACCTATTCCCAGTAATTTTTCAGCCCAATAAATTAATTACCACCAAATTTTATGTAAAATAAAAAAAACTGTCCTTCCAAGATTAGACAGAACACATGTAAATTACTGCAGAATTAGGACATAAATCGATTTACAATGCCACATAACTGCTTTAGTCACCATACTGTATTTGCTGACTTTGTTAATTCACTGCTCCTTTTTAAGCAGGTGGAAGCAACTGTGTTCCCAAATGTGAAAATGTTCCCGGAGGTCATAAGCTGGTGAAAGAATTGCACTTTAAATACCTGATTGATGGAAGGAAGATAACTACGGAGCTTTTTCCTAATAAAATAAAGGACAAATGGGGAAATTAATGAATGAAAAGTGCTATACAGCTAGACAAAAAGCAGGAAATAAGAGTTAATATGGAATAAATTCTTCCTGATGCATCACTCCTTACAAACATGGTTGAAGAAGGGACCGGAGTACATTTAACATGAAGCAAGATGCTGTGCACTACTTCGACATTTTACTTGAATTGGGTCTGATCATTTTAATATGGGTTGAACAGCAGCAAAAGGACGATTACAGAGGTAAAGTATCAATACGGAGTCTCAGAGGGTCCAACACTAATTGAGTTTTACTTAGGAAAGCACAGTAACACTTTGGAACAAGTACACACTAGAGCAAAGGTGCTGATTAAGTTGGCTCTTTAAGGATAAATTTTCAAGACTAAGACTTGAACAGACAGACACAAGCAGAAGATACCCAAATGCACAAACTGCAAATGTGGATACTTCTCTTAAAAGACTAACAAGGGGCTAAACACATCGACAGTCATCCCCACATTACCTTACCCTTCCCCAAACCAGACACGCAACCTCTAGAGGCATGCCCACCAAAGGAAGGCAGACGTTTAATATTTACAGCTAATTCTTCATCAAAGGCCAACCGATTCATCGCCTCCACATGCAGTCGGTAAAGACAGCTTGACGTGGATAGCTACTCTTTGAAACTCAGAGCTGCGAAACTTGAGACTACTCCCGAATTTCAATTCTGTGCTGCTCTTGAATGCAATTCAGTTTGGCTGTACTGACAGCTACTGTCAGCATCTCTCAGGAGCTGAATGCAGGCCTGGTTATCCACTTTCTGTCAGGAGGAGGAGAGTTCTCATTCTTATCGGGAGTTTTCACCACAGTTCCCAGACACCACTGTTTTCTGATAATTATTACAATAGCTGTTTTTTCAAATCCCAGAATTTGAAGTAAATGTTATTATACAAAAATGTTAACTCTCCTTTACACACTTTTCCATTTGTTAGCTAGCTAAAGGGGAAAATTACCTAAAAATGAATTGTTGAAAACCACTATGAATTTCTGAAGTCTGCTCTGAGTTTTAAATGCTTAGTAGAGGAATGGAAGTTTCTGCCAATTCTGCAACACATATAGCTCATTTTATTCGATCAAGAAACAAAATAAGTCTTTGTATCTGACTTAAAGTAATATATATTACAAGATCAAATACAGATGCTACAGAAAAGCCATGATGTAAGAACTGAGTTACTTCACAAAGATGTGAGTATCATCATCATCCCCCCACGGCTCCCCTGCTGCCTTCCTGAGTGTCTTTATACAGGCACTCCCTGTCCCAGCTCACGTGTATTTCCCAACAGACTATCCATTTCTCTTGTGCAAAAAGTCTTCCCTAAAGCTGACCTTAATCTCTACGATCTGCTCAGACGATTCACATTACCAGAAACATCTCCTCCTCACGTAACCTTTGAAAAAGGTGCAGAGAAACGTACGTGAGCGTAAACAACGGGTCACATTCACGATGTGGTTTTGCTATATCCTCTGAGTACTAGTACCAGTAACACAGTGTCCTTCATACTTAAGAAAATGCATACACTGAAATAAATGTAGAGGAAGAATCCTAATTTTTTTTTCTTTAAGTAAAATATTGTTCACATCATTTTGGACTATAAAGGTTTTATAATCCTGAGGAGCCATTAAATCCCCATTGTTTGCTGGGGAAGAAAGAAAATTTGTATGAGAAACTGAATGCAAAGTTAAAAACACATCAGAAAACCTGCAAAAAGTGAGAATACAGCCATAAATAACATATATTAAGGAGGTAAGAGGCAAAACCATATCAGACAAATTGGCACAGTTAAAAAAAGATTACACTTATCTCACCTATTTCTTCTTTACTGAATAAGCAATGAAAATGTAAACACAAAGATTTTTAAAGTATCACTGAACTAGTCAGCTCACAGTCACTATTTCACCTTTCCTTACCATATTTTTTTTCTCTTTTGGATTTGAGTACATGATGAAGAGCTGGTAGTTGGATCAGCATAGTCACCCAGAAACTACCCAGAAATTTAGAAAGCTCAAACATCCCCCTGAGTGCCATAACTATGGAAGAGAAGGCAAATTTGAATTAGAGTATGCTATATAGAACTTGACAAAGGACTGTTTACATAATGGAAAATAATTCATACATTCCATAAGTTGATAGGCCAAATTTGCTAACTAACAGGTACTTTCGCATTTTACCTTACGCTTAGAAAAAGAGTATAACCATTAAAAAGACTAATATTAAAGAAAGTCAGAAATTCATACAGAAAAGAAAGAGGAACACACTTCTGTGACTCATGAACTGCACGATTTTATATTGCTCATTAAGGTTTCTTCCTGAACTGTACCGAAATACTGAATGTTGGTTACTGAAGCATCACAAAAAGGACCATATTTTGTTGCTTGTCTTTGACAACATGCATAATACCCGTGGTTCATATAACATAGAAGTTTTAACAGGTGTTTAGTAACAAGGTAAAATTTACTCTATTCAAACTAAAAATTCGAAATCCACTGCTCTCTCTCTTTATTTAAACTTACAAAATATAAGTGTAGCAGGGAGAAAAACTGATCACTGTCTCTTCCAAGAGAAGGAAGGGATGTTCAGTGAAACTACAGTTTCAGCTGAAACAAAAGCTATTTTTCCATGTCATGCAGAGTGGGTGTTGTTACCTCAGGATGGTAAGAAACTGTGCGCATTTAGAAAGCCAAAGTTTTGCAGTAAAAATCCAGAGGACCAAATGTGGTTCTTGCTTCTTTCCAGAGTCACCAGCCAGAAGACAGCACGATGAGCAAACGTTGAGGGAATGGCAGTCCGTGAGGTGAAGAAGTGCGTTAAATAAGCACAAAAGCACTGAGTGTATTATGACATTGAGCTGTTTATAAATAACAGGCGTTTACACCTTGGTAATTCTGCACTTCGGTGTTACAGGGAAAATTGATTATGTGTCATTAGAATGAAAGATTACAGCAGCTGTTAGTAAATTTACAGCAATATGAGACTACTGAAATCTCAAAATGCTTTTAATCAAAATAGTGAGACTTTAAAAGGTCCCGTTGAGCCAACGCTGTGGCCTGAGGAATCTTTTCCATCTGAATTAAGTGCATACCCTCTGCAGCATTTAAAGCTAAAACGGCTAACAGAGAAAGGCTAAAGTGTATCAAAAGCTCTGACTCTATATTCAGAAAGGAACCTGAAGAGATAAGGACAGTCCCTCTCTCCATCTCTATCATCTATCATAATAGAGATTCAAGAGCTGCTTTTCTGTTTGAGGTCCTAGGGTGGTGGGGAGAGCCATAAGAAATACACAGGAAAAGGATGGAGAGATGAACGCACAGAATGCTGGTTTAGGAAGTGAGATGTAAGGGACCAAAAGAGCTGGGTCCTAATTATGTGAAGCTAAGAGACATGCTATAGCATCAGAGAAAGCCAGAGCAGTTGCCATTGGTGGTTACAGAGCAACATCAAGATTTGGGAAACTCTTACATTTAGAAATTTTTCCAGAAGTTTTGGTAAAGGAATAGAGCTTTGCAGCTGACTGCTGCATTTCTGGAGACCGTCTTCCAAACAAGCAAGGAATCCTCCAGAAAGTACAGAAGAGTAAGCAGTGACTGGCACATCATTTTGAGTCATTTCTGTATATTTTAATGCCATCCCTTCAAATAGTCCCTGGGTTCCACTGCTACATTACACAGCTAATGCTGTCTGGAAATTATGGAAATTCAGCCTATGGCCCATGTCTCACATGTACTGCTGCTAATTAAGTTCCCCATGACTTATTGCTGGATTTAAAAAATAGAAGGGGGAAAAGCTGCTTTTATTTTTCTCCTTGTTTTGGGGAAGGGTGATTTTGAAATAACTACATAAGGGCTTATGTGCTAGAAAATCTAATTTCAGAACTGTAAACTGTTTTTACTAGAGCTGTTCAACATTAAAGACTTCACATTTTCAAGACCATTCTGTAAGAGCATATTGCACATAATCACAGATATTAAATGTAACTGTCTCATGCTACTTTCCTGCATTCACTGCACTGCACTTTGTGCCTCAACATGGGATTATCAGAAGTCAAACAGGATTTTAACCTAAAAAAAATCCTTAGGTTAATATAGTGATTGGTTTAAAAAAAAAGTCTAACAATGGAATGGAAACTTAACGTATTCATTAACTTAATTAGACTGGCCTCAGGGGAATTTTCCTAGGGAAAAGTAACGTTCACCATTAGGATATTGTTCTTGCAGTATCATCGTATTATGTGCATCATGGGGCAAAACACAAGTGTTTGTCCAATAAACTCAAACCTGCCATAAATAGCTGTGCTGCAAACAGACATGCAGGTGTCCTGACACTGAACGCAACGTTCACACACTGAACAGCATCCCAACTGCAGCTGTTACTAAAAATCATTTTCTTAAAATCAAATCAGATCAGTTCAGGTCAGAACACTCTCCAAAATACCAACAAGGTTTGGAAGTCAATTCCCTCTGCTTTTTGCTCTCAGGTATCACAGACAGCCTGCTTCTAGTTCAGACATTCCCTTTAAAGTAGAAAATTAGGATGTTCGCATTTAATGAACATATTTGCGATTCTGGCCCGAAACACTAGCAAATGGGAGGCCCTCCTCCACAATAACTCACATAAATCTATTTGTTCTCAATAGTAGATAACTCCTCATGACTCTAGTGGTTCCTCCTTTCCACCCAAGTTTGGCTCATGAACAAAGGAATAACAAGCACTTACAAACAAACAAAATAACAAACAAAATTGGATTTAGTTTAGCCTGGGAAAGACTTTCTTTGCCAGCTGAAGCCATCCAGCAATATTGATCTAAATTCACAAGTTGTTTTGGGAAAATGAAAAACTCCATTTGAAGCCAGCTTGCCGTAGGCTGAAAAAAACTGACCAAGTTCCAGCAAGGAAACCTTTGAAAAACTCCTCCCTTTTGACACTGCAGTAAAGATAAGGAGTCTGTGCTGCTGCTTTCTAGTGTCTTAATATGAAAGACAGGAGTAAGCATGAGAAAAGGTAAAGAAGACCAATATGGATGACTACAGATAGGGAACAATTGCTAGAACAACTACACTAACTGCAACTCAGCAGCACGAAGGAAGACAATGAAGAATGTCATAAAGGTCAGTAAAATTATAGTAGTGGATGGAAGGTGAACAGGAAGTCATTATTCACTGTTTCTCAAAATGAAAGAGCTATGAGACACCCAATATAATTACTGGGAGCAAAATGAACTAAACAAAGCTAAAATAAACTACCTTTTCATACCACACAGTTAAAATCAGGAGTCTCTGTCACAGGACATCATGGAGGCCAGAAACACAGATGGGTTCAAAAGGAATCAGACACTGAAGAGATCCATCCACAGCTGTTAATTATGACAGCTGAGGTAACAGGGCTGTTAACAGCCAGAGACACAGCCCCCCACTCCTCATCTGGCCTCTCCCAGACTCTTTCCCCAAACTGCCAAGGGCTGCTCAAAGAGACACGCTGGAGGAAACCATCTGTGGAGTGTCCAGACACATGGCATCCTTCCATAAATTAAAATAATGGAAGGATAAAAGCTTCAGTAGAACAGTAGTGCTGCTGCTTCAAGCGATATTTTGTACTTTTTAAAGGTCAAGATATATGAAATGAATATATTTCTCATTTTCTGAAATACGCACATAAGTTCCCAATTATGTTACTGATACTATTTTTATCATGCATTTACTTAAAAAAAGGATTTAGGTGAGAGATTTATTCAAGCTAATGTATTATTTCCATATAAGTTGAACTTAATGGATACCAAAACACTCACAGTATTAGATTTTGCAAAACCACCTGCCAATTTCTTACATTTTCTTGTAGCATGCATCCTCCTAGCGTGCTTGTGGAACAAATATGATCACTGCCACCTCCTGTTAAATAAACAGCCCTCAGAACTGACTGGACCCCAGTGATGGAAAAGTGACCAAAACCCAGAGACTGAAGCAAGAACAAACAATGCACAATGCACAGTACAAGAGTAAGTAGATGCTATGCGGCAGGTAAATAGGGAGAAGTCACACAGGAGTTTCAGGTAATTTATTTTCATTTTGCAGTCTTGCGCAAAATACATAAAAGCTACGCTCTTCAATGAATGGGGAACTGATGTGCATATACTTTCACACAACTGAACAGCCAGGATACAACGCAAATTCTTCCAACACAGTCTTGCTCTTGCCAAAATACAACAGAACTTCCACGGAGACAACCACCAGCAGCCCTTCAGATCCAACTACGTCCAGCAACTGAAATAATCCAATTGAAGTCAACCAAAAAGATGAGAGAGATGTGTATTTCAGCTAAGAAAGCACTCCTTGCTCAAGCGCACGCTTAACTTTAAATACACGACACTGAAGCTAGTAGCATCACAAACATAAGCAGGCAACTGTATGCAAGTTCATTCCTATTCGGGATAGCACTTAAAATACTAAAATACTTTCCTACATTGAAATTCACAAACCCTAAGTTATGTACGTGGGCAAATATTTTATTACATCAGGGCCCAAATTATAGTTTTAGATCTAAATTCTGAAAACATTTATGTTATTCTATTGTTCAAGTGCAAAATATTCTTCTTGGGAGGTACTGGGAACAGTAGCTGTTGGAAGCACTACGCCAAGTCTGCTCCCAGTGCATGTGGATGATGAAGCCAGAAGATTATTTTTTTTTTTAGAATGCAGTCTATTAAAAATACATTAATATTAAGTAATCAGAGACATAAATTTTAAAAGGAATACTTTAATACAGATCATTATTTCAATTTCACAGTAATTCATTTGAGAAATGTTCCTAATTAATTTAACATTCATTTTTAATTGCCGAAAGATTAAATGGATTCATATCTCTTGCTGCATACGTTTAAACGAATAGCTTTAAATGCCCTTTATATTTATGGTAAGCTATTTTGTCAGTTTATTTTAGCAGAGCAAAGACATCCTTTTATTTCTGCGGGAAAGACAGTAAACAAAACCTGTGGAATAGATGAGCACAGAACCATGAAAGTTTGTCAGGAAACTGCAACTGGAAAAGGGTGCCAAAAAGAGGTACTTACTATGTGAGGTAACTTTTTTCTTTTTCTTTTTTTTTTTTTTTAAACTCATTCATAGTGTTCTGGAAAACATATATATTACGAACTGAATGAGCCACACATATTCATTTGAATTATCTATACAGGAACCCATACCTTTATCCAAGCTACTCTGGCTACTCTTCCTCCGTGTACTTGATTCTGTCACAATGTTCACGGCACTCACTGTGAGGCAAAGCCCTCACCAAGGCAGTGTTGTATCTTTTGTCATTGTTATTTTTTTTGTCTGTAATTCAATGATTTAGGTCAGGATAAACTGATGTTTTAATCCACTCTAGGCGTCTGTCAACCATCACATTAGCAAGCCCTGGTCAACCACCTTCTGTGTCGAGCCCAAAGGATCCTTGATCTTTTTCAACATAGCCATGGTAAACAAGCTGGGTTTGCAACGTGTTTAAAATAACTTCTTCCTCAGTTAAATTTTAAAATCAACACAGAATCACAGAAAGGCTGAGGTTGGAAGGTACCTCTGGAGGTCATCCCATCCAATCCCTGGGCCTCCTCTTCTCCAGGCTGAGCAGTCCCAGCTCCCTCCCTCAGCCTCTCCCCACAGCAGAGGCGCTCCAGGCCCTTCGTTATGGTGCCCCTACTTCAGGCTCTCTCCAGCATGTCCAGGTCTCTCTTGCACTGGGGGCCCAGAACAACAGATGCATATTTATCACAGATCAGACATATAAAGAATAGTCACTCTGTGCACTTCACTTTACAGATGCCTTCCCTCTCCTGCCATGCCCGCTAGCGTAGCTGTTACATCTACTCCTATCTTCAGCACCTGAGGGCAGAAGTTTACTTCTGTGTTTTTTTTCGTTTAGCCCTATGTGGAGAGCACCAATGTCTGACAGATGCTACGTAACCAGCTTTACCTCCTACCCAGGCTGGTGCATTCTCCTTTCACTGTGTGATCAGGCACTGCAATTCTGATGCTCTCCCCAGAACTCTGTGACAGAAGAAATTCAAAGCGTGCCACTGTGACAGAGTGGAAATTCAGAGTGAAAATTTGAGTTCTTTGAAGACTTTCAGCCCTACCAAGTGCTTTGCCCCACCTTCCCAAAAATCAGTGTTCCTCAAGTCACAATGAGTTGTTCTACTGAGTTATTTTACAGAAGGCTGCCTCAGCAAATCAAAGACATTGCTTACAAAATAAACAAGTAAATAGTGTTTTAAGGCATTTTAAAATTATACAAAACATCGTATTTTACTTCTAGGATCTATTACAGGGCTTGCCTCAACTCAATGAACAAGCACAGGCCTTAAGTCATAAATTGCAATGTGTAAAAATTAGAAAAACATATAATTTTATTTGGCATTAAATTAACTACACAGAAAGAATGATAAAATATTAGATTCTCCATGACTTTTTTTTCTAATAGAAAGTACTGCATGTAAATGAGTACTATAATTCTTAGACTTTAATTCAAACAAACCTAATTGTGCATGGTTCACTTTGAACATGATAAAATTGTAAAGCATATATCAACGGATTTAATGTTTACTACTACTTAAATGCGCTTTAAACTGAAGCCAAAAAAAGTGTTATTTGATGGGTTGCTCTGCTTCATAAATAACAATAACCTAGTTGAAGATCACGGGAAACCTTGCCAATGGTAAATTTCACTTTTATGCATTTGTTTTAAATTATCTTAGTTCCTTGTTGATAAAAGAAACAATGGGACTACAGATAATTTAAACTAGTCATAGGAAATAAATGTCAGTTCTATACCCACTTGTAGTTAGATTAAATGTCAGTAATTTACATGCCAACAATACACAATGCATCTACTGCCATTCAACACATTACCATGAAATGCTATCATACCAAAACTGAAGAATGAAATAAATGTGAAAGGAAGCAATTTATCAGATGGCTACCTCTATCATTTATACTACCTTCTGTACACGAAAGGTAAAGAATGTTGAGGGCAGCAGAAGTTATAGGGCAGTATTTACACCTCAACAAGAGCTAACACGGAGTTAGGTGATAATTGTACCCGCATACATTTAAAAAAAAATTTTTTTTAAAAACTTTGAAATTGAGATATTGACACTTTTTGCTAGCTGTATTTAATGTAAGCGGGAGATCCACGCAGTTCTATGACAGTATATTTTAATCTTCCTTTATTCTGTCTTCTGAGTCTGATTAAAATGCAGCTCAAAACAAACACAAGAACTATGAGGGGGAAAGGAGGTCACAGTCCTTTACATGATGTTATTTTCTTTTTCTTATTTAACAAAAGATCCCGACTATAACCTCCTAAAAGGACACTGCCTATTGTAAGCTGCTCTAATTTGTTTTTCCAAGACAGAAAAGGACTAACAATTAGACTTAGAGTTTTCGGGAAGGGGGGGGCACAGCTTTATTTGACTGAACAATAGAACTGCCTTGTGAAGCCTTTCAGCCCCTGCATGTCAAAACTTAATAGGGAAATTCTGAACCTCTCCTCATGGAAGCTAATTACTCGAATTGCCTATTACCTCCTGGCCCCTGGACAGAGCAGACTGGCCCCAGGCTCTCCAATGCACAGACCAACCTCTTGCAGTCCTAGAATGCTATTGACAGAGGGGCATTTTTTATGCCATTAGAATTAAATGGTGTTCTGGCACCATTTAGAAGGACGGTTATGTAAATGGATTGCCAGGTATGATTCTTTACGTCCTTCTGTGGATGAACCAAAGCCTCTACCCGTAACTCATAACGCAGCATGTAAAATATTTATATTCAATAGATTAGCTGAGCTAGCTATCAAAGGTGAATTAAATCTCTATTCCTCCACAACACCATGCACTGAGACACAATCATTGCTGCTGGTGACAACCACCATACTCCAGCTTATGCTGACATTTTGCTGGGAGGAATGTAGAGCCAAGCAGGATCAAAGCGCCCTGCTAGTCCTGCCTCTGGCGTGGACCAATGCTGGATACTTCAGTGATATGTCAAGGATAGGCAAAACTTTCCCTGAATACATGCTAGCACCTGCAAAACCGTGCTTGGGGCACTTTCGGGATTCTATTGCCCTTGGGACTGAGGGGTTCTTTAATGAAAATTCCTGGTTTCTTAGGAAACTTCTTAGGAAACCCTTGCCACAATTTATATTCCGTGTTCACAGATATCATCCCACAGCACAACTCAAACCTCTACTAGGCATGTACCACTCAGAATTTACCAAACCAGGTAACTTTTGGCCACCTTCTTAACTACTGAATAACCTTCTTCACCTGGAACTGCCTGCAATCTCTTCTACCACGGTAACTTACTTTGTTAGTTTGTAATTCCAGTTTCTTTTTTTTTTTTTTTTTGCCTTTTCCTTTCACTGTAGTTCAAAAATAGTGGTTCTTTCTGGGACAAATCCATAATTTTTTATTACTGCTCTTGCACCCAAATCAAAGCCTATCTGCTCAGATACTAATATTTGCTAGATTTCCGTCAAAATGTAACTGACACGTTTCAGAAACACATACGGGTGCTCAGTAAAGCCTACAGGAAACTGTTAACCCTCCAACCTTCACTTGATACCCAACAAGTGAATGTCTATCCAACTTTTCTATTTGCCAATTTTCTTGGTGCAGCATGAATGCAAAACTTCCTAGCCTTAGCAACATCTTTCAGGGTGTCTTCCCTGATAGATGGCAAGAAGTGCTTTGCGTGTTATTTTTTGTACCCATTTTGGCTTTACGTATAAGCAAAAGCTGCCTTTCCTTTCCCTCTCACCAATAGGAGAGAATGAATCCATTTTGCTGGTTCTCCTGCTTCATTTATGAAAAAGCACAACTTAACATGCTCAACTGTTAATCTTAGCCTTCACTTCAGAAGACTTTCTTGAAGGAACTCAGATTTTCTGTTCTGCTGAAAGTTTCTCAACCTTGCCTGAAGATAAACTCACCAGACCCAAGTTCCGTACACTTCTCTTCTACCCACACTGCCCCCTTCCCCATGCTGATATTGCCATTGCTGCAGAAGCCTTATAGATGGCAGCAGTGTCCAACCTAAAATAGTAATAAAAAATAACAAATATCCCAGTGCCTCCAACTGATGATTTCTTCCTTCCATCCTTTTACCAATACTAGCCTCCCTTTGCCTATGCTTTTGAAAGTGCTATTTAAATATAGATTTGTTGAAAGCTGTTTTACATAGTCCTTTTCACTTTGTGTACCTTTTTTAAGTTCCTGGGATGTATGTTGCATTTGTTTTCTGGAGAGCTTTGTGCGTCATCTTCTGCAAAATTGTCTCTTCATACGCTTGAGGAGGAAAGAAAATTTTAGATTCTTGTAAAAATCTACTTTTTATTATCTTCTGTTTGAGTTGGATGTTTACTTGCTTGGCAAGTTCCAAATACTTTGGTGAGAAATAATTCTTTTTCTTCCAATAACCAAAATTTTTGTCTGAGGTCTCAGTCCTTTACAGTCTCCTTCCAGGACTTCAGTTAGCCCTCTCAAAGTAGTGTCTGGAGCAAGCCTTACTCTGATAGAAAGCATCCCTGATTTTGGACTTACAAACCTAATCCTGTCTAATAAGCTTCATTACTTAGTATTACAGAGAATCTAGCAAGGATTCAGAAACCCTGGTGGAAGAGAAAACACATGGTCCAAGTCCCACTGCATTCACAGGACGGTAACACCAGCACAGACCCAGCAATGATTTCAGGTTCTCAGACCACACTGAAGACAGAGATTTAGCACCAGTTTGACTCTAAGGTTCTGTGTTGCAGCTTCTCAATGAAATTAGAGAAATTTTTTCCCTTACTCAAATGCATATTCAGCAGTTAAGCTACCCAGTTAATAAATATTTAATACCCAGTTAATAAATAAATATAAATAATAATAATAAAAAGCTACCCAGAGCAATAGTTCAGCAAATCTAGTCACAATTCAAGCGGTCCATACGACATTTGACTAGTGAGCCAGCAAGATCACTTGCTCAAAGCTGGAAGTATGATTAAGCTACATACTGTTACTTCTTCAGTGCCTGCAAGGCTGGGAGCAGGGTTACTCTTCCTGAAGGGTAAGCAAAACCTGTGTAACACTACTGCTTACAGATGTGAGACTCCCACCTGACACCGATAGCAGAGCTTATTCAAGTGCAGCAACATGCTGGGACACCTCACTCCACTTCAAATGGGACAACTTCACTCCAAACAGAGTACACTTGTACACTTATTTATGCAAGAAGAAAGTGTAAGCCACTCCAGCGGTGATAAGTCCCTTGGCTTTGCAATAATTTTTTCCCACTGTAGCATCAATATGCCCATGTGGCAGACAACGGGAAAAATGGGCCTTCATTTGAGTTGACTGTAAAGGCTCACGTTATTCTCGAGGCAGAGGAACAAGTGGTTTTAGCATCTGATTCCTGTGCAGTATCTTAGCTTACTGTTATAAAAATCAGCAAGTAGAAGCATCCATTTCTCTCCGTTAACAACAATGGGAAATGAAAGTGACTAATTCAGATGCCAATGAAGATGCCCGAAGTGCAGTAGGATGAATCCCATACAAGGTGAGTTGTGGGAATTATTTCTGTGGTCTGGATCCAGACCAAACACTATTCTTGAGGCATTTCTCCACTAACTAATACAGAGATCAGTTTAAGCATCTACACACATTTTAATAACGTTTATCCCAGGTCTAATTTTCTCTCCCTCCACATTTAACTCTCCTTGACATTAATAAGAGCTGCTTGTGTGTCTACGCACAGAATAGACTCCAGGCATTTTTACAGCTTGATTTTTTTTTTTAAATGTAATTAGAAAAGCACATTGAAATGCTTAATCTGTGTGTTTTGGAAGAAATTCTTAATGTTGACTAATTAATGCATAAAATTTACATTTAGAAAAACAGAACCCAGGCACTGCAGTAATCAAAATATTTGCAGATATCACAATAGAAAGAAAAAACAGGATTATAAATGGTTTCCTGGCAAGTGTTCATGAATATCCTGGTCTGCCTACTTTTTTTTTTTCTTTGTTAGAGTAGAGTTTTGGATATACTTCAGTTTATTAACCAAAAAGGAAAAAAAAAGAAAAATTATCCGCAGCTGAGCAAACCACAACTACGTATGCCCTTATCAAGAATTGTAGGCAAGCCTGGAGGCTTAAATTTAAGTTATTCACATTTGCCTTCATAAAAAACAGGTCTGTGAACGGTGCACAATATTATCCCAGTCAATTAATTTGTTGTCTTTATCCACATCTCTATTTGTGTATTTACTTACAGCCTAGTTCCACTAACTGATGACTCTACAAACTTCAATTCTACAACTCAAAGGCCACTTACATAAGACATTCTATGCTATTTAAAATTGTTTGCCTTAATGTTATAGAAATCATCTGGCACGTAAGATGAAGTCAAAGCTTTTAACAAAAGCTCCTTAAACTGAAATGAAAAATTAAAGAACTGGACTAGAAAAATCAGAGAAGGGAAAGATAATGGAAGGAAAAAGTCTCTGTAGAGCGGGGAGACAAAGAGAGAGAAAACCTTTTGGCCTTTTGGTTTGCTAGACTTGATGTATAGTTAAATCACCCCTCTCCAGCTGCATGTCTGTTTTGACTGAATACTAATTCTATTCTTTTTGAGACACCTCATTTTCACCTCTCTGAAGCACAACCACAAACTCCTGGCTGGTCCACTCTCAATGCCTGCTAGAGCAGACATCCAAGCCGTTCTCGCCTCCACTATCCATCATTTGAAATGCTCATAAAAACAGCAGAGCATTAAGGAGGGCATCACCATAACTACCAACCAATCTCCATGAAATCCCACCTGAAAGGTGCTCCTATTGTCACAAGAGGTACCATTTCATCATGCCAAAGTGTTTCACAGATCACATACATGGCACCAACATTTTTCTCCAGACAGGATAGGTTGAAAGATTGGCTAGGGCTTCTCAAGAGGAAAAATTATCCTGCAAGAAAGGATGCTACAGTAATGCCATTTGTACTCTTTGACTGGAATGTCAAAACAACCCTAAAGGAGATTAGTACAGCTCTTCAAAGCCTGTGCAGCCTGCCTACTGCAAAGCACATTAAGATGAATGGAGATGCCAAACAAATCTGTGTTGAAATAGACCTGGAGCGAGCCAAGTCTGAAGAAACCACAGTCAAAGTTGATGAGTTTCATTCAGTATGTAGGGCATGCATGAGCTCTTCACTGCTCTGCCTCAATTTTTTCCCATGTGAAAAACCAAGAACAACACTAAGCACAGACATGCCCTTATATCTGCTTTGTTGGAAAAGATCATCTTACAAACATTTTTGGAACAATAAAAGCTGTGCAGAAACAGGCCAGGCAAGCCTTGACATTTTTAAATACTGCTGAAATTTCACTGGATTGGAGAAAACATTTCTTTTTAGGTTAAAAAAAAATTGAAAACAAAAGAAAACAAACCACCTACTCTCAACCGGAGCTTTCAATTACAAACACAAATAATTCCAAAAGCTGAGGAGTTGAAAACCTTCTAAATAGCTTAAAAGTTTAAGGGGGAAGAGGGTAGACTCCAGCTGAGGATGAACTCTAACCCTCACCCCAGTACAGAAACCATCCCTGCTCTAAAAGCCCAGCAGAACAAGGGCACTGTAAGGAAGAGTCTTGAAGAGACCTCATACAGCTTACCAACCACATTTTCTTCCAATACAGCGACTACAATTAATTCAACTCTTGTATTAACCACCCTACAACAGGCTCAGGTTCAGAATTTCAAGACGTATGTTGGTAGGCAGGGTGAGAGAGAACAGCTTCAGGAACTAAACCTTCCACTGACCCCTCTTCTGACATGTTTTTTCTTTAATAACACCACCAGTACAACAAAATCACCACAAACAGCAACAAAGGGGGAAACCAAGCAGACAAGAATCCTTTGCTCTAACAACCCATCTGTCTAAAAATTACTGTTTCAGAAAGCTGACTGACTCATGATGTTCCTCAGAGGCAGGTGGAAAGAATGGAGAACAGGCAAGGACAAACTATATTCCCATGGGGGTAAATCCAGATGTTGTTTACACTTGTTAGTTACATGTATGTTCATTCACTTTTAAAACTGCTTGCAATAGGAATAGAAAGTTATGGGTTTCTTTTTCAAGAAGAAAATGCTGTTCCCACATAGATCATGACCTTATTTCTTCAGTTCTTTATAGTAACACATTGAAAAAAAAAAAAAGAAATAGAATTCTGAGTCCCTATCCCCAAGAAGGTATTCGTGTTTGCATTGATGGCGATCGAGAAAGTGTATGTCAGAGTGATTGAAAATGAGGCAAGAAGCAGTGTAAATTAAGTCCAATAATATTCGGTGTTTTCCTTAAAGTTGGTGGAGAGAGATGTTTCCAAGCAGAAACCAGACACCTAGAGGGTTTTTTTGTTTTCAGTCAATACGCTTCCGATAACTGTAATCAACTGTCCACAAAGACCAGAAAGTCTTTGCATGTAGTAGGATACTAATGAAATAAGAAGCAACTACCAGTGATAATGCATTGCTATCCAGGCGTTCGATTGTGACACTGATGGGCTACAGAAGCTTGCAATGAGATCCACTACACACTTAACTCAGAAAGATCTTCAATATCCTATTGATGCTCCATTGGATTTGCTCTTACACGGTACAGGATGGATGGAAAGTATTCCATCCACCCAAGCCTCCTCCTGTACAATTGCATGGATTTTCTTATAACATACACATTGTGCTGCAGGCAAGTTCCCGAAGCACATTTGTTGTTGCAAGAAAAAAGAGTTCCATTCTAGTAATCTTATATTGTAAAATACTTAAAGGCTATTGAATTTAAATACTTGCTAAGGAAAAGCAAATTATTTTCAGAATACGGTTTTGAAAGGAATTGCTGCATGCTGGAATTTTTTCTAACAAATTAGCAAGAAAATTTAAATGTTTCTACTGTAGATGTGAGTCTATGATCCTGAAAGCACCCTTACCTCTTTAGAAAGGATGCCACTGTAATCCTGAAAATAAGAATACCTTTTCATCAGTGCTCTCTCCTCCGTATTGAAATAAAATTACAAGGAGGAAAAGAAATAACCAAAAAGCCCCACCCTGTGCACCTGCAACCTTTAATTGCTGTGTGTTGGTTTAACATTCTGACTGGCTCCTAATATTTTTGTCACTGTTAGCATTTGCACGCTCAACCATAAGTTAAACCCCATAATAATGAAAGTAGTTATTCTCCAACACTATTGTCTAGTTTCATCACTCCATTCTGACTACATCTTTGGGGTAAAAAAGACAGATTCTGTTCTCAAGTCCACTGCTCTCATCCCTAATGAAATTCAATTCAATCTTCGTTAAAATTGCATGGCTGTATAGGAGGTCAAGATGTGGTGAACTCCAATTGTTTCCTGAACGAAAACTAATTTTCCTGTTATTGTTCAAAATAAATTATACAATTAACTTTGATTATATTCATGAAGAACGCAGCATGGTTTGAGCTCATTAAAATTGTCGCAAATGCCAACAATTAAGCATACTTTTTGGTGCTTTAAGGAAAAATAAAACCCAAAACAATTCTTATTTAACGTGGCAAACAAAACAAAGGTGACTGAATCACCCTCCTAAAACACTGAATTTTAAGACCTGTTGACTTAATCAATATTCTGCACTTCAAATGAAATCTTGTCCATACACACATCAACAGGAATATCATAACTAGGAGTTCTAGGATATCGTGTGCAGGTCACAGAAGGACAGCAAACCATCTGAGGACACGTCACAGAGCTCCCCCATGAACAGACAAGCTTGGCACTTATGGTTCTTCTAAAGCAATGCGTTAGCAACTCATAGAAAAACACCAAATTGGAGATTTCCAATTGCAAACCTACCACATCCCTCGGAAATTTTTCCCTCAGTTAGTTACTTTTCTCTGCAAATATTTTACATCTTAATCGTAGATTAAATTTCACCTGAATTTGTAGGGTTTTGATCTCCTTAGGCCTTGTCTGTGAGACTAAACCCTCTTCCTATCTCTGAAATCATGCATGATGTGTTATAACCCTGCCAAGAAATTCTGGGGCACTCGCAACCAAAAGAGCTATTTTCATCCCATCCTCTACGACTTCATGGTAAGACGCAGTAGCTTTATCGTATTCTGACATCCTGCAGGTTTTTCCGGGTAACAGCTTCTCAAAATAAAACCTGAGGTTTTACTGTATGGTGCACAGAGTTCACCTGTGATTACATGACGTGATGGAACAATTGATTGAACCCCATTTCTGAGTTGTAGAAATACCACTTTCTGAAACAGCACTGTGGAATATGAAGCAGAAATAAAAATATGAAGAGAAGGAGCTGTTTCCTTTACAAAGAAACCTCAGAGAGATGTCTCTCTGAAGAGCTTTTTCTACAGGAATCTTTTTTGTAATAGGTATGTCATATATAAAACATTGGTTTTTTTTCTTCTGCAAAGCCAATACTTTAAGCCTCTTATCACCTGCAGTTACCTACAGCAGGATAATTAATACTTAATCACAGCTGTGGCTTCCATAGACAATTATGCCTAGTGCGATTTTGCTGAGGTAAAAATAAATTATCTATTCACACTTTATCCATGAAGGTCTGCTCTTCCAAAGTACTAGGAATTTGGGTAACTACACTGAACCCAAACGGGGATAGCTGCAAAACTGAGACCTCATTTACACTGATTTTGCTTCATGCACAAAGAATTAAAACAAGGAAGCAAGCCTCTAAGTCTGTTTTCCCCAACACAGGAAATAAATACATAATTAAAAGAAAATCAGATATTCCATGTAGCGCCAGTTGTCATTTTCAACTCTGTGACTCAGTACAGAAAACGCACTGATTAACTGCCTTTTACGAACACCTCCAAATTAATGACAAAATTAGCTGAGTAGTCTTACTTGCTTAAAAAAAGGCACACTGCTTAAGAACTACTCCAGAACACCCAAAGATGAAGGCACTTCTATGGTCATTCTAGGAAGCAAAGTGCTTCATAAACCAAGAATCTTCACACACAACAAGCACCACGGGGCACAACGTGGTGCCAGCAGAAACCCAACACTACCTGGTGAGCCAAGGGAAAGCTTTGGTTAAGGCATTTCTAATTATTAGTGCTCATTATGCTGAAATAGCACACCCGTTTACCTTTTTGGGAGGGCTCAGATTAAAAAATACACCACTGACCAAGGGTGAGAGTCACCAGAGAAAATCATTGATGATTATAGTGAAGAAAATTGATGCTTATTTAATGACTGAGACCAACTTGGACCAGACTGCGAGTAGAAGAGAAGTGGAAAGGGAAATTAAACATTTAAATAGCTCACCAGGGGTGTTTGTTATATCAGATGGCAGAGATGTCTGGTATACTACCGAAATAAAAATATTTTGAAAAATGTGGGGGAAAACTCTTGGATATACTTGTTTGGTTTAATTCAGTCTTGTAGCAGTAATTGTAAAAGTAGGTGTTGGTTACATATGAAGTGTTGTCATTTCCCAATTCAAGTAAATAGACCTTACTCTCATCTACAATACTGCTTTAATCCTTACCAGTTTCCATAAATCTTTAACATACCTAGCAGTATTTCTTTAAACTCCTAATGAATTTCAGATTACAGTCCTTATGTCTTATCACACAGACCACTACATAAATCCACAGTGAACACTCTGCCATATACATTTCAAGAGTATTTTGATGATAGGCCTAACTTTCAAGTACATGACAGAGACCTGTAAAACATCCTCACAGTCTACAAACCAAAGCTTGTTGACTTCTTGCAGCAAAATAATGCCAGAAAATTCAAAGGGCTATATTGGTAATGCTTAGGGCTGTTGGTGTTTTTCCAAAAAAAACAAACCAAAAAAAAAAATATCTTTTCCTGGTTACAAAACAAGCCACACAAAAGAAGGAATCCTCATATATCAAGAAATCAGAAGAATTTACCCATACCACAAGAAAATGGGTTAGCCCGAACATATATGGGGCTTCCCTAGCTTGTTTTTCCACAAATACTAAACAGTATTTTTATTATTATTATTATTTTTATTAACCCTCCCTCCCATGCTTACCTGAAACACAGGAAAATGAAATACTTGTTCTCAGTATTTCAAAGGTTTCAAGGAAAGTCAGCAAGTCCTTGTAACTAGTTTTATCACTGTAGGCTTCTGTTTGTTTAAATTTTTAAACGGCAGAGTTTCTCACAGCTAATAAATCTCCGTTTTCATTCAATAAAATACAAATTCACACACTTATTTCTTCAAAAGCATTCTGGTAATTCTATTAATAACATGCACATTAATTCCAGTATTTATTCTTTATAACCAATGTGCTCATTTTTTGATGTTTTTCCCCCTTGTAACATTCAAAGCCTTTTTCTTCTAATATAAAAACTCTATTTTCTTTTTCTTATTAGGAAGAGTAATTACATTTATGATAGCAACTATCAGGCTTAATGTTCTTCCTAAGTTTCTTTTTCCCCCTTTAATTCTTATCGAAAACTAATATTGTACTTGCCTTTCCTCAGTCTGTCAGGTCTTCAAATTTTACAGTATTTTTTCAGAGATAATGATCAACTCTACAAAAGCTATCTAATTCTCTTCATTTATTAGTGTTCATATAATTCCCATTTCTATTCTCACCAATGAATCTGTGTTTTTTCAAGTCTTCCAAGCATTTTCACATTTATTTTCCCCAGTATCTTATAGTTCCCTCTGTTTGTCCAACATTCATTATTTTCTTGTAAATAGAGGTTTAAATGATACATAACTCAGATTATTACATATGTCAACCATTTTGAAAGACTATTAATTGTATCTCTCTCCTGAGCTGCTAAATTGATATCCTGTATTCACATTCCTGTTTCCCCTGAGCAGTATGGCAGTACAAAACGACAGTATAAAGACTATTCCTCTGTAAAGTTTCTGTCTAGAATTAATCAACAGAAAAGTTGATATGGGATGTAAAGTATATAGCCTTGATCCTGAAAAACACACTCAAAATATATATTAAAAAAAATCATATTTTACTCTACGTAGATACAGAGAATAAAGAAACAGGAAAAATGACGGTAATTGGTATTGAATTAGATATTACTTCCTCTTTTCTCCTCTCTCCAATTTCCTCATCTATCAGAGACACTGAGCCAGTGAAGACAAACGAAAATGTCAGATTTAACATTGAAATATCATTATGCCATTAAAGTTTTAGGCACTACATTTGCTGCAAAGTACTATGTGCATTTGCTTAAAGAATGCTGCATGCTTAGCAGGTAATGAGTTTTCATATAAAGCTCTTAATATCTTCCAAATTTTCAGCGCTACAGGAACACAGCCTATCCTTTCATAGGAAGACTCATTTTTTTCTCCCTGCGTTAGCCTTTATATACTCTGCTTTCTGAGTAGCACACAGAAACTACAGGCTCACCCGCTTTTTTGCGGCTTGATTAACAGCTTAACGCGTGCTTTCTTTTCGCTTCATTTTGGTTGCTGTCTCAGTGACAGCCCTGACTCAAAAGCAAAGGCATTGCCCCTTGCCTGCTCAGAGCTGGATGTGTTTGTTACCATCTGTCAGGGTAAATCTGCATGAGGCAGTTGTTTTGCTCCAAACACAACCAGCCTTTCCAGCATTACCAACAAGAGGCAGAAATGAAATAGTACCATGATACTTCCTTCAGCCCCTTCTTTTCACTTCCACAGGTGTCGTCACCCCCACTTCCCATTGCAGCAGGGGATTTGTTCCTCATTCTTACAGCCCCCTCAAAGGCACATGTGGAGAACATGCCTGTGTTCCCCCTGCTGCCATTTCCAGCCTCTGCCCCTGCTCCTTTTCATTACACCTCTCCCCTGAGGAGCATTCAGCCAGACCTTTTGCTCTGCAATCCCTTGATTCTTCCCCATCAGCCTTCTCCGAATTTCAGAGTGTGGAGTAGTGTCAGTATCCTTCCTGCCATACGCTGCTGGAGCGCTGGTAACTACACTCACATCCCTCAGCGTGCTCTGGACATATTCAGGGATCTTATGAGTCCTTCCTATTTGCTTCTCCTTTTCACCTGTAGACATAGCACTCATTGAGTATTTCCTGAATATTCTTGGTTCCTTTTACTAGCAAGAACAATTTCCCTGACTTGATGAAGGAATCTAAGCACTTGAAAATTCAGGTATTTATGGTGGTGTTAATATAAACCTTCAATTAAAGAAAACATTGACGGTGACTCAAAGAAAGCTATCATTTTAAGCAAAAAATCTCAGTAAAAACAACTCTGAAATATACTTTTAAATAGCAAGAAGTGACGCCTTTCAATTCCTATTTTGAAAAGCAATACATTTTGACATACTTGTTTGGCTTTTTAGTTTCTCAAACTGTACACGTGCAGCACTTTTTTCCCTACAATTTTCTTTTTTTCAATTAATGAGGTTCTAAAATACTTTTAATGAAGTCTACTTTTCGGATAATCACAGGATTCCAAGAAGCATGGTGCAATAAGGAAAAGCTATAAAGAGTTTGACACCTGTAATAAAATAATCAAAGCATGCAATAGTGAAACTTCCAGTTTCCTTGGTTGTCCTCCCTCTTTCATTTCCCCAGCACTGAATTCTGCAGGTTTTTGGTTCTGGTTTTAGTAGAAACTAGAATCCTTTTGAAACCTTGACCTTTTATATTTTAAGAGAAAGTTACAGAATTATCTAGTATTAGTACAATTATTCAAATAAATCACTTGCCAGCAAGCATCCAGAATTAAGACGTAACTCCCAATTATAATTCACAAAGCCTTCGCAAAAATAAGAGTTAAGCAGAGGGCAGGGGACTTGATTATGAAAATTGATAAAGCTAGAGTAGTTCAGAGCAAAGTAATTGCAGCATAGGTCAACTACTTAGAAACTAGTAAACAATGTCTGGAGTAGAAAAGTTCCCTGTAAATAAGTTTTACAGGGTTCCATCTGTAAGCGACCATAAAAACTGTTACATAACTCCTCCTGAAAAACAGAGTTAGTGTGGAAGTTCTCAGTGGCATATTCTCAGCATGCTAGATGCATTCTTAGGCTAAATACTCAATGTAAGGGGATATATTTCCTCTGACAATTTCCCTTCTCCCATGAATATTGTACATTTTAAAATGTCTATCTTGAACCAAAAAAACACAATCTATATGAGATCTCTTTTTACTCAGTCCATACTACTTGAATTTTGTCAGAAAATAAACTTGCAGTGTCAGCTCCTCAGAAAAATTTGCCTTTAGAGAAGCCAGTGGTTTGCCTGTATGAACTCCCAGACAACTCATGCAGTACCTGGGGCGATGTCAGAGAAAATATACATAGATCTCTAGCACAGCCAGTGATCCTGAAATAAAATGTTCTCTCCCTGTAAGACAGCAATCACATGGTGCTTCGCAGTGACTGCCTGAATCCCGTGCTACTTCTGTCATTGCTGTGGATTTGTAAGATTATGAGTTTGGGGAAGGGGTAGCAAGAAAATCCAAGGGCCCTTTGCTTCCAGCAGCTCCGAAGCCCGATGTGTCTGTGTCTCAGCCCGACTCACTCCAGCCACAGGCTGGGGCAGGTAGTTCTTCAGCCACTCCAGCTGCGGCTCCTCAAACTCTGGCCCCACGTAGGCCAGGCATGTAGGTCTGATATTTTCGGTGAAATTGCATATGCTCAAGTTTATGGAATTCTTGAAAATGCTTCCATTTTGCAGTTTTGTGCCTGCTACATCCCCTCCAGTCTATTCCAGTGAGGGCTGTCAAAACAATCCATTTCTGTCGGAGCAGCTAACAGCTCATGTGATAAACCGAAATGTGACTTTTCCATCACTGCCTTCATTTCTACAGAAATCGAGAGCTATGAGCAGTAACAACCTGCACACTTCAGTGGCCTGTAAACTGTGTAGTTTACAAACCCCTGCCAAGCCCTACACCACAGATTACGAGAAGATGGTGTTACTTGCCACAGTGACCACTTTGCCTTGTTTCGGAATACCCTGCTGCAAAGCAAGCCCTGGTTGTTGATTCCCTCCTCCATCTCTTCCCTTTATAGCGGACTCTGTCCGAGGCAAACAGACCATGAAACCCAGCTCTGGATTGCTGTAACACTGGCCATTGGCAATAAGAGGTTATGTTTCATTGCATGGGTTGAAGCTTTGTATGCAGTCCTCACTTACTAACCTCCGGGGTCAATCCCAATGATGAACATTTCAATGTAATTCCCAAACTTTGTTGCGTACTACAATATAAACACATGGATGTACAACGGAACTCATCACAACATGTTCATTGCTGCCCAAGTTCTCAGCCCGCTGTCCAGTCCTGGAAATCATTACCACAAACCCTCTTAAGAAAGTTATCAATGACACAAAGTAATGATGTTACCTGAAGGTGTTTAATAAAAAAAATAATGCTGTTACCTGAAGGCGTCTAACATCAGTTAAAAGCAATGTTACCAATTCCAGGACTCCATGAAAGCTTGAAAAAAAAAAAAAAAAAACACAAATGGAAGACTGATATCCAACACCCACCTCAAACGCCCCTGTTTTGACAGCTCACGTCCTGTTTATCTTAATGTTTGAATGCTGTAACCTAGTGACCTGCATCAAAAGTGTAAGTGCTTGGTGACAGTGATGATAAGACAGATGTTATACCACAGCTATCTGCAACCTTTGCAAAAACCCTGTATAAGGCAGGCTCCTTCCACAGAGCTGGACTCCCCATTTTACCTGCATGCTTTGGTTTCCCCACTGAGACCATGGTTGGCAATAATACAGGCGCCAGCCTGCTAGGCTTCTTCCTTGAAAACACATGCACTGCCTGGAGTGAGTAGGGTCCTACCTCAAGGGTAGGAAAAGGGATTTTTGAAGTACATTTAATGCAATGCCTGAAGATTAACTAAATAGTACTGGGTTAAGGAAGGAAACTAAGAAACTAAAATATCTTCTCTTAAAAGTAACTGCACACAGCAGCGAAACACCACAACTACAATGTCGTCACCCAAAACTTCTCAGAACAAGAGCTGCATGGCACTGGAGGTTCTCGCATTAAGAACCGATGGGAAGATAAGAACCAGGAGGTGGGAGGCCACCACATGCTGTGCAACATATTCAAGTCTTTGAACCTATTTGGAAAACAGGATGAATAGGATACCGAGTGACAGTCTGCTGATAACACTAACATGTATCAGCTGGAAGGATAAAGCTGATTAATACAGGTGTCATAACCTGGCAATATTGCGTGTCTGTACGAAGAAATGGCAGATGAAATCCACAGCAGATAATAGTCCTATCAGGCATATGAGGAAACCTATTCCCAAATTTACATACACAATGGTTAGCTCTGAGCTGACTGAGATACTAGGGTTAGGATATGTAGCTCTGTGAATATCTGAGCACAGTGCTCCATAAAGGTCACGAGAGGAAACTGAATGGTTGGACTTAGTAGGAAAAGAAGATAGAAGAAAACAAAAAACGTTATTATACCTCATATCACTATGCGGTGTGCCTGCACCTTGAGCAGTGCTTGCAGTTCCAAGCCAGCTCTCTGAGGAAGCATGTCGCAGACTTGGAAAGGTCAAGGGGCAAGCAAAAAAAGTCTGATCAAAGGCTTGGAATAGTTTTTGTACAAGGAATAACTCAATAGACAAACTTCTTAATCTAGAAAAAGCCAACCAGTGGGTTATATGCTAGTAAATTTTAAAAATACCAGCAGAAATGCTTTCTATCCTTTCCAAAACAATACACTACACAATAAAACTAGTTGTTGGAATCACAGGTTTACAACACAGGACAAAACTTTACGCTTTGCATAGTGAAGCTGCAAAATCATGCTGGAAGGTGTTGTGGTTCTCATAAACTGACGGCATTTCAAAAAGATACTCTACAAATTAAAGGAAGGAAAACTCAGTGAAGACCATTAAGTAGAGAGAGAGAGAATCTTTAGTTCAGAAGTGCCATAAGCACATACCGCCAGGAGATTTTAAGGAAGCATCACTACCTGGCTCCCCTGTTTTTATGTTCTTCTCTTACAATATGCTCTTTGCTGGTGTTGAAGAGAGGGTAACAGACTGTGCTGACATTCGGCCTAATATGTCAGAGGTGTGTGAATATTCTTATAACAACTTAAACATCTTTCAAAAGCCACCAAAAAATCATGAAGGTCCAGTGGGTTATTTTTAGAATTGATCTTTTCTTATTCTACACATGTGGATCAAAAATCTTTACTTCTGGTTTCAGGTGCTGGCCCCAGGCAGTACGTGGAAGACTCAAATGCGACTCCAAAAGAATCCCTGCAGTTCTGAAGCTGTGCAGTAATTTTGTTTTGTTTTTTTTTTAAACTGTTATTCCTTGTTCTTCTTTTAACACCTTCATTTTAGTAGAGGTGTCATATCACAGGGTAAGAAACGAGAATGACTTAAACAATAAGAAGGGAGGACTCTATAACCTTGTTTGCTTTTACTTCGTAAGTCTTCCCCTTCAAGTTTCACATCAATTTTATCTTTTCAGCAAGGTCTTAATTCACTGGGCACAAAAGAACCCTGAACTGCTGCTCGATCACCTGGTAAGATGATAGCATCGAGCACTTTCTGATCACAGCCATCCCTAGGAGAAGGAGCAAAGTATACTCCAACATTTGGATCGGTGCACAGCATTCTCCCTCCTGCTGTTTTTATTTTCCAAAGTAATTTGTATGAGCCTCCACTGCAGCTTCCAAGTGCAAGAAGGACAGAAGCTGTGACTCCGAGTGTCACCTTGTGTGACCTCCCACACAATAAATGAAAGCAGAAAGAACTTAGAGGCTTGGGGACAGATAACGTGAGGCATTGCTGCCCTTGCTGATACCAAAGTCTGCATTTTGTCATCAGCCTCTTTGAAAAGGAAGCTTATGTTTCCTAAACACACGCTTCTAATCATGTACCCTGTCCTGCCCCTCTGAACGTGATGAACCATTCATTATTAGAGTTGTGTTGTGGGTTTTCTTCAGAAGAACCCCAAAGTTTCAGGTAAGGTTTTCTGGAAAGCCTTGAAACAACAAAAATCTTCTGGAAAGAAAAGAAAGCAAAAGAAAATACACACATTGCCACCTCCCCACATAGCCTAGGAGTTGGTAGATACAAAAAGTTGTGGTTTTTTTTCCCCCACAAACATCAGAGTAAGACCCCACAGTGAACAAGCATAGTCATGTTGGATCCATTTGCAGAAGGTGAGAAGCAGAGTCCTTGGCAAACGTGCTGAAAGCCTGCTGACAGACTGTGCAACTCTCCCTCACACCCACTGCCAATCCTAAGAAGCTAACTATGATGACAGGCACTATTTGAAAATATACTTTATTCCAAAAAATGTTTTTCTTTTTATTTCCTTTAAAACTGTTTATCATGGTATGAATTCCCAGTATTCAGATCCTTTCCCCAAATTATTTTATTACAAGCTGGTGCAATGAAAAAAATGCATACAAGCATTTAAAAATCAGACCAAATTTAATGAAATTAAAATTCATTTCTCTCCCCATACCCTCTTATTTGTTTACTTCTTTGATTTCTTTCTGGGGAAACTCCAGCTTTCCCTATAAAATGTAGCTATAAAAAAAAAAAGAAAATATGCCCCCAAGGGTTGACTTCATACAAAGTCTGATGCATCCAATGCTGTGATAGTTGCTGTCTTGTGATGCTAGTGATAACTGTTGTATAGTAAAGTCATCTCCTCTCCAAGCTTTATAAAAAAATGGAGTTGCACAGCTTGGATCTAATACATTTGTACCGATAACAGAGGCTTTGACAAGCGTTCCACAGTACAGTGCTGGTGAAATACTGCCACTACTGAAATTCTATAGAATGAAAGAAAAGCATGTCTTGGGGAGAGATCCCGCAAAATGCACACATCTCAGTCATTCCATAGGTGATCTATTGCTTATACAAATCCCGAAATGTAATGGCTTACATGAAAAAATCCACAAACTTGCTCTCATTGGAAAATACATTAACACACACAAAGCTGAATTAAACACAATCTATTCTAATACCATACTGTAGTTATGAATTTAAGTGCATAGACTGTCATAGTTAACCCATCAGGGTGTTAGTAACACTCCTATACGATTTAGAAATTGCAATTTCCCTCCCTTTTTAGAGGTTTTAAAGAGGAAGGAAAGGGTTGGGATTTAAGTTTCCCTGCCTATCTGCCTGGGTAGTGCATCAATGACCATCAGATGCTGAAGGTGGTCACTTCACCCAAGGAAGAAGATGGAGCACACAGCAGAAGAAAATGTCATGTTCCAGACATTACCTTCATCAAGGATCCGCTGCAAAGCAAACTGTACAGGACCTTTTTCAGAAAAGCACAAGACAGATATTCTAATAACTTGCTGGAAAAAGACAGAGCCTACCAGAGGCTCTGTATTTCAGCACAAGCTGTATTTAGCTAGCCAGCTCTCTGACTGAGGGCTCTTTTAGATGGTATCTGCCAAACCGTAAATCGCTTTTGGCTGTCTGACTTTTATTTGAGAGATTAACTCTTCATTTTAGAGTTGACCTGGTATCTGCGATGAGGCCACTCAGCCAAGGAAAGACACTTAACTCTAGTTTCACATCAAAAGAGCTCTCCCCAGAAAGCACTGCAGGTCTGGCTTCGGGGCCACCCAAGAAAACTGTGTGTAGGCAAGTATCTCCAGCCCTTGGCTGCAGCACATGGCACTTCCAGAAGGAAGCTAAATTCCCTTTTAAATTAAAGTGGAGATTCACAGCATGCTCTGTCTGAAGAGTTTTTTCTCTGAACTTTGTCTCCAGTTTATAGTGAAATAATCTATGCATCCAAGTAGAGCTTTTCGGAAGTTCTCAGAAAGCACTGGCAGGTAGGTCACGGCAGCTTCATTTCTGTCCTCTCTTTGGGCTCCTCTAAGCAGCCCATCTCCCACCAAGCAAAAACATCTCATCTGATAGGTGAGCAACACTTGCCATCCTGAAATCAAAGATTGTCTTAAGGAAGAAGATATTGCCTCTTCATTTAACTCTTCTTTTAACCTGTGAGCTGATGCAAAGAAGCCACAGAACACATGAAAATAAAATAACTGAGTTGCAACTTACTTCCTTCTACAGGTTTTTCCCTTGCAGCAGAACTCAGCTGAAGTATCAGTAAACTTCACTGACAACAGCCAGGTCATAAATATTGACATTGGTATTCTGCTGGTGTACATTAGTGCAGCTCCAAAGATTTTAGCAGTGCAAGATTTACTTGCACCTGATGGCAAAATAGTCTATGATGTTTGTTAAGCCAAGCTGAGGGCTCTTAAAAGGACATCCAAGGAAGAGCTTCTCAAAGCCCTCCAGCTAGATGTGAAATCAAGACTTTCAGAATCCTAAACATAAAATACACAACATGCTTCCCTTTCCCACAAAAAAAGAAGGAAGGAAACGTTTTCTCAATATTACACCATTAAGCCAGAACTATATATTATTTCAGATTCAGCAGAACTGAATTATGTAGGAACAACAGTTCTGCAACCACCAGAAAACACTATTGTCTGCAAGTAACTTTATATAATAAAGTCCGTAAGCTAACATTGTCCAAAGAACATCTGTACAAAAATGAGATCATTTCCTCTATTACCTATAGAAAAAACAGATACACCTGGTATCATCCTAATTGCAGTAAAGCAGTTATTGTATCCATCCAATGACAGGTATTCCACTAATTAGTAAGATCTATGCCACTGTCTCCTCTAGTATTTCCAAATTTTACTTCCACTGCATTTCTCACCCAAGGACAAAACCTACCGTCCGTCTCCACTTCAACAGTCCTTCTTCACGAGAAACAAAGAGATGAGGCAAAATCACAAAAACAGAACAGTCTGGAACCTGTAATCTCTGTTGTTAGAGCTCAGATGCAAGAGCTCCGACCTCTCTGTTAATCACCTCTCTGTTCCTTCTCAGATCACCTGGGGACAAATTCAACAAGTGTTGTTCTCTACCACAGGTTACCAAGGAACTCTACCTACTGGTGGCCTCTCCGAAAGACGTACATTTATTCCTGCAGTGTTTCAGTGTTCGCAGTGTTTTCCTTAAAGAGTCCTCCATTTAAAAAAAAAAAAAAGTTCTGGAATAGGAATTGTCACCGAACTCCTCCAGAGAGGAGCAAAAAGAACAGAAATCTCTGTGTGTGTGTTTATGGACTCTTATTATCTTCGTTCTCTTTTTATACAGCTATCCTCTGGTCCGTGGCACCACTTTTAGTTGCTTAGTTTGTTTTTTTTTCGTCCTTTTCTTTTTCTTGGGGTGGGGGGAATGGGGATATGTTCAGTTTCCCCCCCTCCCCGGATTTAGTTTTATGCCTTAGGTATCTATAGTGAATGAATAATCCTCTACTAAAATACATCCTGCATTTAGGGCTACCCAAAAATCACACATCACAGCAGTATCAGTACTGAGGACATAAGGTTTATAAGGCCAGTACAGTCAATGGAAAAACATGCATTAAAGTATTACTGGGAGCAGGATTAGACCTTTAATATATGAAGCCATTAAAAGCAAACAAAACAAAACAAAAACAACAACAACAACAACAAAAACTTTTGCAGAGGTTACCTGAAACTGGTTAACAAACTGCCAAGGGATAAGAGTCTTATTTATAGGGAAAACACAATATATTTTACATCAGAAAAGGAACAAGAAGAAATCAGCCTGCTGAGAAAATGATCTACATGTATATTAACAGAGACTATTGTGACTCAAAATTGAAAGAAGCAGGGCAAAATGACAAAAGAAATTATCAGCAAAGCTTTGCTATTCAGTCACTGAAGGCAGAGACAGAATCTCGCACAGATACATAAATCATGAAAAAGAAGTATTTATCACACCAGAAGGAATATTTACTGCCTAAAATGACTGTGTAAAGGCAGATAAACACTTCACTGTAGTATACAATTAAATGTATTGTAGCATAAAACAGCCTTCAATATGACAACCTGGACTCAACAACTAAAAGCCTCTTTGTTTTTAGTTGGGAATCAAGATCAGCCAATGTAATGAAATCTGTACTTGAAAACTGAACACAAAAAAAGGGTGTATTAGTTAACTTGGAAAGAAATGCAATTTTCTACATCTCAGTAAATTGAAACAATATGTATTGATAGCAGCGACCTTTCTTGAGACTTGCAAAGCAGAAATTCACACTGGATGCAATACCCAAAAGCTGCGCTCCTTAAATTAAATTCACCATCTATTCCCCGTCTCGTTGACAGCTACACGCTCAGTGCGAGCACAGCAGAAAGAGTGAGTTGGGTGCCCACGCAAGGACGTTCTGCAGCACCAGTCCCCCTGTTTTAGATGAACAACAAACCTCTAAGGCAAGCAAAAGGAACACCACGTGTCTTCCTGCCCACATTTCCAAAGCGAATACCGAGACCCAGTCTTGCTCGATCTCCATTTCCAGGGTATTTCCATGTCCCCACATGGGACAGGAGCACCGATCCTGGCAGCTAACGCAAAGAATCTGGCAGAGGGGAAAGATTTAAAAGTACACATTTTTATCATCCCAATTTTTAAATAGTCACCTTTCTTTTAAAACACAATAAAAATCTTAAACTTCCCACAAACAATCTATCTCGTCCACCCATGCTGATGAAAGGTTACGACAGAACAAGATCATAAAAGGGATTAAACAGAGGACAAGAAAGTCCATTAACATAACCCTTCCAGCTGGTCTACCTCCTTTGGAGCATCGTACACGTGGCATTAACATTGATGGAGCTTTGTTTTAATTGCCTAGGAAGTAGTTTTAAGAATGAAAACAGTGTACTTAAAATCATATATTTATCATGTTTAAACAGCCACTTGCTTGTTCACGTCACTTTCTTCCTGCTATAACTCTCCCAAAGATCCACATCAGGTGATAACACAGAGCAGTCTTAAACACTGCTAAGCCACTGCACTAGGGAAGTGGCTGCTTTTATAGTTATTAAGCAAGTGGGCACACATTTAATTACAGAGATAGTTATCTACGCTTTTTCTGTAAAGGAAGGTAATTCTGACCAGGACACTACATTGTAATGACACATTAATTCTGCTTTATTATCTAATTCAGAGTGTGGGCATTAGTAATTTTGATGAACTAATTGTGTTAGAATCTAAGGCAGGATTTATGATTTATGCGACACGATAGTTGATTACACTTTATACTTGTCAGTACAAAAGAAATACAAAAAAAAATTGCCTGGAGAGGAATAAAAAAGAAGGCAACTCCGCACCCAAAAAGTATGGCTGTAGAAGATAAAGTGTGCATCTGAAGTACAAAGAAGCCAACTGTTGGGTGAGTAATGAGTGAAAACCCAACAGCATCAGTGAGGTTATGCCCGTTAACAACTGAGGACATTACCGCAAAGATTTCACCCCATAAACTAAAGCAAAAAATTGCCCCTGACATAGATTTAGACCCGTAATTACTGCTGTGCTTTGCTGAGTATTTCTGGTTTCACTCTACTGGCATTATCACATCACATCCACCATAAACTTCTCTTCATGGATGAGGACAACTATTATAATTGCAAGAAAATTGCAACAGTAATAGCTATTTATGATTAGAAAATATTTAACTTCCTCCCCTGCTCATACCCTTCCCCCTTTTCTTTGGTTTATCTGACGTGATATAAAAGCATATGGAAAAATCTATTGTTGAAGAAAATTGACTATGGCATATTTGAACAACCAGAGGTATCATCTCTGGGGATCCAGGAATTCAAAGCATTATCATATTATTGATTTTCAAATATAACTTAATCAGTAGAGAGTTCTTGTTTAAAAAAAAAAAATCAATATCATAATAAAGCCGTGACTTTTTGCAAGTCTAAAAAGTAACTGGGTTGACTCCTAAAATAATTTTTACTGTGTTTTAGAACCAGAGAAAATTAGGAGTTATAAACGCCTTTGAAAAACAACAACAAAAGAGCAAACAAACAAAAATGCCATCAAACCAAAAAAAAAAACTTGCTTCTGAGAAATTAAATATCAATTCCTATAATTTTACAGACAACCTTTATTCCTTCCTTAGCTTTTATACAGATGAAACTTTGCTATGAAGCTAATATTTAAGCTGCCAGATTGCTGGTTGAAATATGCTCTTCTTCAGCAAAGCTAATTATAGGTTCTTAAAAAAGATAATTCACCAAGGTCTGGGCATTATTGACAATCTGTATATGTAGCAAACCAGTCGCCCTATCACCAAGATGCTGTGTGCACAGGATTACCTACAATTGCTCTTCAGGGGAACTCTAAGAAGAGCAACACAACAACATTTATGGATGAGGTACAGAAGCAGAGTCAGACCACCCAAAATAACACAGTACACACTGCACAAAACCACACTGAATGGAAAATAAAAAGGTCTTGTAACTGAGATTGATAATCACGTACAGATGCAGCAGACTCTGTCATGAAACCGTGCTAAAATACAGCAGCCAGCAAGGTGGTATTGCTCAGCCCAAGCATAACTAGTGGCAGAAGGAAATCAGCTGCTCGAGGTGTGGAGCAGCTGGATTACTAGCACAGAATTGAGGGTTAATTTGCTGAATAATCTGTACAGGATTATGAACCATAAAAAGGATACCCTTTGTATGAGAGCACAACATTTTATGGAAACTGCAAGCTTGATCTCAACCAGGCAGTGATTCTCAGGGTGTCCCAATTTCCAGATTTCAAAAAAAAGACCAAAAAAAAAAAAACAAACCTTTCCTTCCCAGGGAAGGAAAGTAGCTGTTTCCATCCAGGATCACTCCTTGTGAGATGCTGCACGGCCCCAGTATTTCCGTCTGATTTTATTACGGACAAAATCCTATTCAGTACTCTCTCAGGAGAACCATTTCACAAACAGCAGGGACTCAAGAGAAATGATCATAAACCAAAGCCCTGTAGAGAGCTATATTTTCCTGAGTAGAACTGAAAAAAAAGTGGGACATTATATATGTTTGCAGGATGATATACATCTCTCACACCTGTTTAATATCACCATCTCCTTGCTAATATGACCTAGCATCAATCCAAGCCAGCAATTACATTCTGATCTTTAGAATGGTTTTGAGTGGTACCACGAATATCAGTTCTGGAGAAATGGGCGTAATTAACGCAGGGTATGTATGTTGAAATGTAACATTTTTCTTGGTATTTTCCTAAAAATGATTGCTTTGCCCTCTGGCTCAGCCTCCCTTAGATCGTGCTACTGTAGATGGTAAGAATTTGCACACCAGCTGCCCATCTCATCCCTTCCCTGCCAAGGGAAATAAAGCAAGGAGGGCAATGGTAGTGGGAGCCCATTTCTGAGTTTTCTGGTAGTGAATGATGCAGTTAACTCCCTCACATCACAGACCAGTTGTGTGAGATCAGCTAGGTCTTGTGATACGTAGCAAATTCTTGGGCCATACTCCCTTTTCTGCATCTCCTTTCTAAGATCCACTGTGAATTTTTTTCTTGGAACCATACAGTACTACAGTATTTAGAAATAAGTCAAACATTTTCAATCAAAGACCATTAAAGATAATGGGTAGATATGATGGGGAAAGATGGTGCCCAACCTAAGCCTTTCAGATTTTGCCACATCAGCCTGCAGAATTTATTATAGAATTTCTTATTCCGTAGGTTTCTTGTGTCCTGTAAAATTCGGGAATGCTGAAAAGTAATGAATGGCACAACTTGTTTTACTGCTGTTGTTTTCATTTCACGGATCTCTGACTTTCATTGTGGTGGGCTTTTATTTTCTCAAAGTTGTTTTGAACTCACAAAAAAACAAAATCACAGAAAACAGGTTAGAAGGGACATCTGGAGGCCACCTAGCCCAATCTCCTGCTTTAAATCTGAATCGGGTGTTTCAGGACTTGGTTCACGTTTTAAGCACCTCAAAGGATGGAGACTCCACAATCTCTCTGGGGCCGAATTGGAAATGAGTTATTCCCACCCAGGAAATTTCTCACAATAGGAAGAAAAGTTCCTTTCTTGACATTTCAAAGAGGAAGAAATGTAGAAAGTTGACTCTCACACTGCTTCCCCAGTCTTCACTCATTCTTAGAATATGAGCCATAGCACAAATAAGAACCTTCAATCACACTTCATTATTTTCATACCCCAGCAAGAAGGTTATGGGCTTGGTTCATTACACAAGGTAATGAGTAACTGGGTATGCACCTTTAGAGGCCAGATTCCACTTCTAAATGATTGCTGGAGTGAGTCAGAATTCATGTCCTAATACTACACAGTTTAATCACAGGGCAGAACTGTATATTCAAGCACAAAAGCAGGTACATACTTTTAATTATTACTAACATGATTCCAATCTCATGGTTGAATGATCTGTATGTGCAATGCAAGATAATCATCATCCACAGTGCATAATTTAGACTGTCACAGAAGATGCTTACCTCAAGAAGAGTTTGCACTCTATCAAGTCTTCCTGTTGTTACAGAATAGAATTTTATTTTTTCCACTTTAAGTATTAACCCCAGAGGTTAATTTTAATTTTGCTCTTCAAACCAAGCATTTTAAGTGTTAGCTCCCAGAGACCTGTCTGCTTAAAAACAGGGTGAACTTCTGCCATTTTGGGCCTGTCTGGCAGACAGGGAGAAGAAACCATCATTTTTGGCGAGTGGGATTTTGTCAGTCTGGATTACAACTCAACTGAGAGGTGTAAGTAGCAGGCCCTAGCAAACAAAGAGGCCTTTTGAGTGGTGTAATTTATGTCACACGACTCAGAGGTCTGGGGGGTCCTACGGCAGCAGTGTAATAGCAGTAAAGCTCTGTGTACAGTGCTCATTTCACACCAGACCTCCTACAGCAGCAAAGCTCCTCTGGCCTCACGACCACCAGCTTAGCTTACCTGTCACCTCGCTATTTCGGTATCCTCTTCGAAATCCCGCAGTGCTCTGCTTTCTCCTACCCTACCTATCCCACATCTTTTCCCCACATCAGAGACCCTGCAGCTGAGAGCTTGGCTGTCTTGGCTCCTCCTCTTGCCTACTGCTTGCTGACTTTGATGGGAAACCCTTGGAGGCAGTGACAGTATTTGCATGCTTCAATAGACTCTTATTAGGGTCTCAAGCCTAATAACGGCTATTATCCTTAATATTGACACTATAATGGTATGAATAATATGCCACAACATTACCAACTGCCACCTTCGGGGGTCCCAATAGCAATGAAATGTTTCCCTGGTAGGAAATCTGTTGTTTGGTGTGCCAACACTACATTTGCAGGCAGACTTGAGCTCCCATGCCTATATTCTAAAGCAACTGGTGGTTGCATCACGTTACTGCTGAGCAATCACGCCTAAAATACGTCAGAGCTTCCCGTTTGCTAAATGAGTTTCCCGTAGCATTTCCTCTAACCTCCTAAATGTTGGCAGCTTTTCTGGTTGCCAATCCCAACAGTAGAAGAGACAAACAAGTAAACCTTCCAACCACGGCACCTACTCCCACCAGACACAGACCAGATCCCCAGGACATGCTGTTGCTCTAGGTGAATAGATACTGTGGCAATAACTAGTTTTCGTAAGCCATCAAATTACTTAAATTGGGCTAAACATCCATTGATGTTTATTTTTCTCTATCATGGCTAGTATCAGAGGGAACAAAAAGAACACAGCTCACTTCTCTTCAGCACAGACAACTTGTGTGCTGAAACATGTCTGAAAAAAACTCTCTCTCTTTATTTGTAACCTCAACAGAGTTGCTATGAATGGTCCCTGAATTACTTCAGCACTAACCATGCTTCTAGCACAATCTAAAACACCCTAAAGGCATTTAATATCTGACAGCACAACTAGGGCAAGACAGAAAAGCCTTTTGTAGAGCTAATGCATGCCTAAAAGTACATGCATATTTCAGTTACGGTTCAAGATGTTACTTCTGTTGTCAGAATTATTCATAAAAGTGAAAATCTGATGCTATCATAGCACGTGAACTCGGACTCATTTTGCCAACCACTGCCGTTGTAAAAACCTTCCATCTCAAAAACCACATGCAAGCCTGAAAATGCTTTCAGTATGTAAGATATCATTGTGAAAGCAACTTGTCACCAACTTACTAATAATAATGTTTTAAATTTCTATAACCTCTGATAGGTCCCAAAGCACTTCAGGTTTGGAAGCCTTTGGAAATAGCGCAGCCAAGGCCAGTACACAGACAGACACATGTCATGGACCACTGAAGTGGCATCCCTCTAAAGTTCCCAAAAGGAATATGAGAACTGTATTTTTTGCCTTGTTATTTTTCATTGCTGTGTAATTCTTCACTTTATTTTTCTCTGCAGAACCAGAAGAGCCAGAGTACTACTAAAAAATGCAAAATAAAAGGTTTAAAGGTGCATTTTCTAAGCTGGAAATGAAAAAACTTCAGTACTGCTAATTTTTTTTTCATTACTTTTGTCTCAGTTTTGCAAAACCTATGAGACTAAATCTGATTTGATACTAGGATAAGTCACAAGAAAACTCACTGAAGTTAAAGAAATGACAGCTGTGTGAAACTGGTAGAGAAAGTGAGATGAAAACTGTTCCCCTGAGCACGGAGCACTTGGAGGAAAGACTCAAACCACAGCTTGCTTACCTGCAGCCATGCACAAAGTCTCCCACAGCACTGCACCACAACAAACACATCACACAAACAAAAATCTTCCCAGATAGCTCCATCTCTTCTGATATAGATCTTGTAAAGGTAAATATAAAATTTCATAATGTTTCAAAGAGAAAAAAAAATACTTCTACCTCCACAATACCTTTCTTCAAAATTACTCTCTGCTAACCTCCTGCTGCAGCAAAAAAGGGCATGCAGGAGAAAACAGGCAGCACCTGGCCAAAATGAGACCAGGTGAAAGCCATTCCCAGAAGTGACTCTGCCTGCCCACCTGGCTGTCCCCCTGAGCACAGCTCCCTGGGCTACTTGTTCCCTGAGACTGCCAACAACATTTCAGCAGGAATGGGAACGCTGCATCATAACCTTGCACTTGCAATGCAAGCAAAAAGTCAAATGTCTCCTTCAGTCTAGTACCTTGCCATCTGCTCATTGCTGATCCCTACCCAACCCTAGGCATGGTTTAAAAAAGAGACTAATGACCCGTAACTTCTAATTCAGGCCTGACTCCAGACCAGAAATGTTTTCCCCTGGCTTTATTTAAAGGGCTGGATTGCCCATCACAGGTCAGCTTTCAGCTCCAGTTCAGGAGGACCACACCAAAATCCATTTAATTCTGTTGTTTCCTTCTCTCGCTGGGAGGGACACGGATAAGGAATCATGAACACAAGGCAGCTAACCCGCATGAATTGCCGAGGGGGAAAAACACACCTGGACAAGCTCATAGAAAATAAATCCACAAAAAAAAAAAAAAAGATATTACTTTACATTCACGATTTTAAGGTCAGGGTTTCCTGATGGGTAGCGCTGACAATACTTGAAGGGCAATAAGAAGCTTATTCTGAGGTCTCTTTTAAAATGTAAAGTATCCTAATAAATTATGTATCTAGGAGAATAACCCAGAATGGAAGTGGTGAGCTTTATTCAGAGACCTGAAATATACCCAGTTTTGAGTTGGAGCAGAGCTTTTAAAGATAATTTTAAGGAAATCTCTCAATACAGCAGCAATGTATTCTCTTCGTGTACAATCATTCAGAAAAGTTATTTGATTCACTGGGATTCTCCTTTTATGCTTTACAATTTTCTTTTCTTAAACACTGCTATACATTCCCATGTTTAACAGATCATACTTTAATATTTGTCACTATTTCTCGAAACAGTGGTTATGGAGCCTGACTACAGTTATAGTATTCCTACCAGTTTTACTTATTTACCGATTTGTAGCTGTGCTTACATGTTATGTACATTAAACCACAAACAGTAAGAAAAATGAGAAGCATCCTATTCTTTATCATAGCATTCAGATTTTCAAAGAAAAAAAATATAAAGCAAGTTTTCTTTATTATAAGCATTACTGACAGAAGATTAAATGAAGCTCAAAATTAGAGGTTTATAGCCAGTTCCCCCAAACCCTAAGACATTGTTTACAGGAAAGACTTGCTGGTAGACATTTCCACACTGCCTTCCACCATCGCCATGTTACCTCTGATAATATCATGTTATCTCTGATATTTCTTTTTGCTACTATGAACATACAGAACAAAAGTCTTGCCATTAGCATTTGTGAGCAGGGTTAGGCACACTGTGTGGGCTACCTAAGAAGTGACTGCAAGCGTCTGCCTCCTCTTTTGACATGTGCATGAAATGCACATGCAGTCCGCTCTGTCCTTGGGAAATAATTTACTAAATTGCTGATGTGGAGCCGCTATATGTCAGGGAAGAAAGGTGAGCAAATAATCATCCAAATATATTTGAAAGTCCAATTTCAAAAATTGTTTTCTTTACTCGATTTGTTGCTTCCTTCTGTCTGAATGTCACTGCACATCACTGACGGCCTCCTCGTAACCTTGGCAACCTTCACATCCCGGCTTGGGCTGGCAGCCATGGCAATCCCAAAATAAGTTCCTTTAAAGTCGAGTGTAATGACTGCTAGGATGTTTCTCAATGCTGGCATATTTAAGGTCATTGTGCTAAAGGAGTCCAGCTTCTATCAGGTATTTACAAGCTCACAAAGCCCGAAAAGGCAATTTTCCCCTTGTTCCTCAAGCCAGAGGATGCTCAGCTTTTGGGGCCAGACTGGTCTCTGCAGCAGCAAAGCGCAGGCGGTGTGTTCATGGGGGCATGAACCATGCGCTAGTCCCACAGCTAAAGCTAATCTGAGCAACAGTGTGCTTGAAGACTTTTATTCTTTTGTCTAATTAATTAGCAGAATGGCAAATCAATTCAGTTACAAGAAATAAAGAACCAAAGATCTCAGATAATTAAACGTTAACTCAATGAAAATCTGTTAATCCTTCCACAATGCGAATTGCTTTATAAATTTCAGTGCCCGGCCTATCGCTTTTCATCAGCCCTTGAGTGCAAGAACTTGCAGAGCAAACCCATTAAAAGACGTATCAAGAAAAAAGCCTCACGTGATAAATTCATTAGCCAGGCTTTTTCCATGGGGGCATTGTTATACTAGAGCCGTGTGGATAATTGGTAAGAGAATTTTGCCTTGAGTTTTGTTGTTGTTGTTGTTACCAAATTGTTTGTAAAAAGATTGAGAAGTTCTCCAATACCTACATTACCTGAAAATCATTTATTTCTTCAGCCTTTAGTAAGTCCAGCACAGATAATTTGCGAACACTTGGTTTCAAACACACAATTCATACTCCACTGGTCAGTAACTTCAATATTTCCCTGTTCCCAGATGAACTGACAAACCCCACCTGTGTGCGACAACCAAAGGGCACACCTTCATCTAATACTTTGGAAGTCTCTTGGCTCTACGTGTGATTCTCATGAAACAGTGGGCTGGAAGGCCTGGGCTAAAGGAGAACACAGGGAATTAGATAATCAAGATGCCAAAGTAAGGCAGAAACGACAGGAACACTCTTATTTTGCTGACGCTCTGGAGATGTTTGCCCTTGCTGCCAGTTCTCGCTAGCTTCTGCTTAGTCGTTCCCTGACAGCTTACTTGGTTCGAGCAAATCTGCTCCCTGCATAATTTTTCCCCTTTCAGAAAGAGGAATCTATTTCAGAAACAGAGTATTTCTGACAGCCAGTCGTTGTCATGGTGTCACAAAAAGACAACACAGAGCTGGCACAAACTGGCAATGAGGAAGGGAGCAGAAGAGGGACAGAACAGCAGGAAGCCGTGCTGATCAAAGCCAAATTTATTTCCCTCTCAGCAGGAAAAAAAATTCCTTAGCCAAACGTAGCCTTGTGACATCCCCTTCATTTCCCCTCCATGTCTGCCCCCAGCTTCCTATCATCCCACTGCATAACCTGCCTGCTGGGGGTGGCTGGGGCTGGTTCATTTTCCCTCTCGTGGCCTTGCAATATGTGCTTCTGCTCCACAGTGGAGGCAAATTCCCCAAATTTTTGGTTAGGTCACCTTCTCCATGCTCCCAAATGTAAATTGGTTTTCTGGGGTGTGGAAGTAAAAACTAGCAGACACAACAAGAAGGATTTTATCTCCTGGGAATCACGCCGGGATTTTGCCTCCCATGTTCCCTGCTCGTGCAGCAGCCCACGACACCGGTGATTCCCTTCATCTTTATTGTAGGGCACAAATGTCCAAATGTGGCTTTTGCTGTAGCACAGCAGATGGTCTGCAGGACTTGGAAGAGTGTTTTGCAACAGAAGGACTTCAAGACAAAGCTTCTGTCTATCCTGCTGGCCTTGTATTCACCAACATGGTTCCTCCAAGTTATGCAGTGGAATAAAGGACCCAAGGAGCTGCCTTAATTTCTGTCTAGAGCTTCATCACCACCTTGGTTTACCAAGATCTATGCTGTCTTTTTATTCAAGCTTCCTTTAAGGTTGCATACTCTTTACTTCCATACATTAACACTCAATTTATTCCTGGCATTGCTTGAAGGCACCAACTCTGCTGGAGGTGAAGAAGCTATCCAACAGCACTCTCAGACACATGGTTTGATTTTTGGGAGGTCCTGTGTGGAGCCAGGAGTCAGACTTGATGATCCCTGTGGGTCCCTTCCAATTCAGGATACTCCACGGTTCTAAGGTTCTATGAAATTCTCCCCAAAATGCTGTAGATCTGGTAACGCTCATAGCAAGGGATGCATCAGGGTGAATTAGCTGACAGTTTTTTGCCTCTGTGGTTTCCACACTTTCCCTGGCTTGCAACACTCCTACAACATGGGAGCATTTCACAAAACTTAACAACATGGACATGCAACCCGCCTTCTTTCTTGGATCCCCTGGCTCCAGAAAAGACAGACACACTGCCATAAAGATTTAATCAAAGGCACGGCATTCGTGTATTTCTTCCATTGCAGAAATATGGACAGTAAGTATAAGGGGAAAAATAGCTATATGTAGTTTGGGAGAAGTCTGAAGAGCACTTAATGGAAAAGGCTCTTCTGAATGATTCTCATGCTTTATTTTATGCTACCTAGTTCTTTAGGTAAGCAAAATTCAATGCATTTTTATTTAAAGGCTCATTTATTTTGTTGTGTCAACAAACCGTTTCATCTATCAGCAGAGCTGATCTTGCAGCCAAACCACCATTCCTCAGGGCTTAGAATTAACAAGAGCACCAAGTTACTATTAAAAAAAGACAATTTATAAATACAACTCAAGGCTCCGAAATCTTCCCTAAAAGGAACAGGAGCCCCACTTGCCGAACGCAAGTGTTATTGAAATTGCAATGATTAAACCAATCCTGAGCTGACAATGTCACATGAGAGATTATTGATGAGAAATAAAGCCTTGGATCTAATTTGCTCTATTTAAACACTAATTCAACATTGCTGGGAGCATGGTAAATGATTTTCTAACTCATTTATTTAAAAGGTCTTGGCCAGGATTGCTAGCTACTTGTAACAAGCTTTGGAAGGACTGAATTAAAGATATGAGAATTCAAAAGGATCAAACAACCACTAGAAGCGTCGAGGGGCAGAAAGGGAGCAGTTCGCTAGGTCAATCCGCCTTGGAAAGAGAAGGGTTGGATCGGGTCTGAGGTTAATGCAACTGGAATTATGCTTGCAGCTGGCCTTCGATGACAGAGCTGAAGTGAGAGTTTGTGCCTTTTCTTTAACGTGCCTAGTGTCCAAGCTCTGCCAGGGTGGCCTGAAGCAGCACCTCTGCAGCTGGAGACCCCCCAGCCAGGAAAGGGCTGGATCTGTGGGCAACAATTTTGCCCACTGGATCAGGGCGCAATGATCTTGGAGGGAGCCGACTGCCTGCAGTGCAGGCACCTCTGTGCCAGAAAAGGGTTCTCGTAAACAGAGCCACCCCAGAACAGGCACTCTATGCAGCTGTCACAGAACGCACCAAAGAACAAGTTCTGTATTATTGCTAACAATGGCCAAAGCTATGTAGGAAGATGAAAATAAAGGGGGATAATCACCAATGCAGTGACCTGCCAAACACATGGTTTGGGTCGCCGAGCTGGAGGTTACCCCTGGATGTGCCAGGGCCCATTCCCCTGCTGCTCTTCCGTGATTCAGTTAACGCACATGCTCCTTGGAATATTGTCTATTGATCGAAACATGGAAGTGTTTGCATGCTCATTCCAACCTTCAGATTAATCAAGATATGGAAAAAGCCTCTAATAAAACCAGAGGAGTATCTCTCTGACATTCCCCTATTTCCAGGATTTTCTGACATTCACAAAGAATTCACATAACCTCTGCTTTTCTTCTAAGCTGGAACTGTCCTCAGGTGATCTTGAGAGACAGCTTAAACTCTTTAATGCTCATCACCCTGCATGCTGACCTGCTAGCGGTCGCACAGAGCACATATCACTTTGCAAAGAGCAGCGAAGTGATTTAATAATGAGGTAAGCATGTGTCTGTTCACCCAAACATCAGATGTCCTGCATTTGCTGTAGACTCTTTACCACATCGATGAAGGAGACACTTTGTAGAAGCACATCTGCATTTGTGAGGCCTTTCTTTAGAAACAGGACATGAAGGCTCCAAGTGAAGCCTGGCTCCTTGCACCCATCTTGCTCATCTACATTTCAGTCAGATGGCAGGGGGGACAGTAGCAACGTGTGTGTGCACCAAATCCTTGTAAGACTTTCTGACTCGCACATACTAAACATAGCAATGTTATTTTTGGATTTTCTGTACCATGTGGAGTATGGCAGATGCATTGTGCGTTTTCTGGTATGCTCAGTTCCCATGTCACAGAGAGGCAGACGTTAATCTCAGAATATTTTCATAGCGCTCTGAAATTACAGCCCCAAAAGTCCACAAACAAGAAGGAAGCTAGATTTGAAGTTTGGCTGTGAGATTTCCGGGTGGCTGACTTCAACAAGTGAACCATCTTCAAAAAATTATCATTAGGAAGAATATTTGCATAAAGGGAAGGTGGCAATGAAAATGTATATGCCAGCTTGCAACGAAAGCTGTGTCCCTGGATTGTGACTAGGAAGTAGCCTGTCAAATTAAGATTTTATCAAAAAAAAAAACCACCTAAGTAACTAAGATACAACTCCGGAAAACACAACTTACCTATCTAAAAATGCCCCAAGCCAAGGATTAACTGCTTTAGTGTTTGCAGTGACCCCAGGGTAGATGATCACTGTCACAGAGTCAGGAACTCAGAAACAGAGTGATGTGATCCAGTGCTCCTCTGCCCACATGACTGCAGTAAGTCGCTGTGGATCAAAACAGGACATGGCAATCCCGATTACTGAGATAATCCCGATGGTATGTGATGATGAACTTTTTCCCCTAATGTGATTTGAATAGTTGCCTTGCAGCAATTCTCCTTCCAGCCAGACCAGGTAAAACAAACAAACAAACAAACACATAGTATTCAAATCCAAAGACAGACCCAATCAGGAGTAAATGATGCCAAGTTCATGTCCAACAAACCTGCTATCCACTCCATTAGACTCACTCAGCTCTTATCCTCCAGCTGCACAGAGAGCTGCAGTTGTCCATCTCCCTGTTCTAGCAAGAGCTGTCTAAGCAGGAACCTGGCTTTACTTAAAAGTAAGGCTGAAATAATGGCAGTAATTTACTGATTTTTTAACAGATCAGATTGCTATTCCCATACTAACTTAGTATGAATTCAGTGATTTTTAATCATCCTTCTGCAGAGAAACACTAATTGAATTTTTAAAAATGCGTTGGAGCTTCTTACATCTGGTTAACAAGGTAGAACACCTCCATGGGGTAGGAACTGCAGGACCTGGTGCCACTGAAAGCACTGGGAACCTCAGGAGATGAGGAAGAGATAACAAGTGTCATCTGCTTGGCATTGCTACCTCCTGTGACCAGGACATGCTGCATCATCTGAACAATCAGTAAGAAAATGCAAATACAGACTGCTGCCTGTCTGACACACCTGGCAACTCCTTAACCAGCCAAAAATGAAAAGGAATGGCTTTTAACAAAAGAGAGAAACAGCAAGCCAGTTCCCTTTAAAAATACTGATAAATTAAGACATGAGGCATAATGGAGATTTTTCACCAGTAGTCAGGTATTGAAAACAGTTTTCAGAGGAGCTTAAGTCTGAAAAGCCTAACACTTATTTAATTAGACAGAACTTTCTTGTTAGCTGACCTAACAACACCACGCAGATTACCACCCAAAGTTACATTTCAAATTTCGGTATAATACCTATTTCCCTAGTCTCATTAAATTTCACAGAATAAGAAAAAAGATCCATTTTGGCTGTCAGCTGAGAGGCAGGGAACAAACACGTGGAATGGTGTTACATCCATAGCTTGATGGTTTTAATCATCATTAGGGATCTGACAGTAGAGTCTAATTCTGTAATGGGCTGATGCATTAACTTTACCCTCTGGCACACATGAAACTTCAAGTGAGAGCCGTTGCCGAACATTTTTCTTTATATGCCAAAAGGACTGTCCCTGGGGTTTCAACATCACTAGACCCTCGTTTTGGCACATATCATGAACACCTCTCAAATACTAACCTTATTTTTTAGTTCTTGTCTTAGACTTTTTTATTGATAGCTCATTATTCGCATTTCTAGTTCATTTTTTAAGGAGCTGCCCAAGAACTCATAAGGACAGTGCTTAAAGGATGAAGGTTTGTAAGGAAAAAAAAAGGGGGTAAGACCAGACCAATCTAAATTGGCTAAAATACCCCTTTTTCAGATGTTGTGTATCAGCAGTCAGTGATCTCATTTTGAAAAAAGAGATTTGGTCACACCAAAGGTGGAGCAAGGCAGATAATCCTCTGACAAACACAGATTCTTCAGAAAGAGCACTCACCTGAAGCAAAAAACATTTTGAGGCAACTTACCAGCCCTGATAATTTTTTCCCTCCCCAGAACAGAGTGGTGGGGATAGATCCTGACTTACTATCCTGACTTACTAAATTTCCATTAGAAACCTGCCAGGGTTTCTGTCAGGTTGCTTGCTAGCACAGGATGAAAATGACAAGAATCAGGAACCTGCAAAAGCCCTGGAATTTGGTTTTATTCCTAGTTTCCTGCTCACTGTTTCACAGCAAGCCATAACCTTGACCCAGGGATGAAGCCCAAGCTTGATCCATGGTTTCTGGATTTCCAGATACTGGAAAAGGAACCTAGAAGCTGTGGAGAGCCCATCTAAATAATACAGAGGTCCAAGCTCCCTACTCTGCACCAGCCACCACAGAAGCCCTGGGCTTTTCCAGTCTTGCAGATTACATGTCAAGGAAGATCACCAGCACTTCCCAGTTTCAGCCAGGTTGAAGAAGCCCCAGGGTGCCCCATAGGTGCTAGGACTCTTCCAGCATCTCGGCTGTAAGCCTGAGCTGAGTTGGGATCTCTGTAACTTCTAGCTCTATGCAGGAGGCAGAAGACTCAGGTTGAAGATTGATCCACACATCCTCAGGAACATTTCTCTAGGTGCCAGGGCAACTGCATTTTTCCCCCAGAAAAAAAAATACATGGAAGAATATATTTTATTATTGCTTAGCATTTCCTTCAGAAGGATATGCGTGAAATTTCTATACAGCACTCCAAGCTGGAACACCAGTGGAAGCTGGAATTGGTATTTCTGGCTCATGAAACACCTCTCAGCTAGGTTTCCAAATATTATTATTTCCAAATATTATATTATTTATTATATTATTTATAATATATTATATATTATTTATTTATATATGATTTATTTATATATTATTTATTTATTAGCTTTTGAAAATATTAAGGCTGTTGGCATACGATAGAACCATACTGGAGGTAAAGTATGACGCATTTTATAAAATGTAAACTAAGGGGATACATAAGAAACCCAGCAACAAACAAAAAAAAGGGGGTCAGGAAAAAAGGTACTCACTAGGTATTTAGCCTTCCACAATTCTGGCATGTGAGTGTTTTGTTTTACAGTTTTTGACATTTTTAATATCATTTTGTTGGCTATTGTAGCAGCAGAGAAATATCCTTGCAAGGCTAGGCTCACAACACAGTTTTAGTGTAACAATTATGCATTAAAATAATAAAATATGAATTATAAATGTTTTCATGCCAGAATGACTTATTTGCATGAGAAGACAGTATTGTCTTCCTGATTTTGCTGCCATTAGAAGCCATGATTATTATGCCTGTGTCATTAAGTACTTTTCAGCAAAGTCTCTGGCTAATTGTTTGCACCACAACAATCTTTTTCTCATTCATGCATTGTTTATGAGGTTTTTAACTGGCTTCTTGTTTATTGAGATCTGATTTACACGATGATACTCTCATCCATTGTTTAAATGAAAACATATTCCTCATAGTGCTCACAGGCTTTGGCCATTAATTATTGCTGAGATATTACCTCTTTTAGATATATATCTACTTTTGAGTTTTTAGTTTACGAAGCTTTGTTTTCTGCAAATGGTCCATGACAGATTTATAATACTTTCTCTGAAATATATAGAAAGCAGAATACCCACAAAGGGCTATACATGGACAAAAATAAATAAAAACTAGTAACAGAATTGCCCTTAGTTTGGCTTACAGCTAAAAAAAAATCATGCAGATGGACAGATATAAAATCAGTGCTGGGCAAAATTGATATTTTGAGGGCAATCACAAAGACAATAAAAAAATCAGTTTAAGTTCAACCAAAGCAGAACATTCAGGTTTTCAGGAGAAGCATACATTGTAAGTCAGCCTATATATTTGATTACCTGAAACAAAGAACTTAATTCTTCTTTTTAAAATATAGATCAATTTTAAAATAAAATATTGCCTTTTTTTTCATTTTTTTTCTATTCCCACAGCTTTCTCTGTTTGTAATGGGGCTATTTCCATTATAATATGAGTCTTTGCTTCTTAACGCCTTCTGAAAAATTGTGGAAAAGATGCTCCAGATGCCACTATATGCTGTGTACAGAGATAAAGTACGTCAAGCTGAGTTCATACGAACATTTGCTTAGTTGCAAGCATCTGACCTCGCCACTGCCATGGTCTCAGAGAAGAGTTTAAAGCAATTTCTGCCTTTGCTGGCAGGGACAAACCCTGAGTGGTGACATGGCACAACGGATTTGTGCTGAATGATGAATCACTAAGTAGCTGCTTCTGGATTTCACCCCAGAGAGGACCAGACAGTGTTGCTGCAGTAAATGAAGCAATTTGTATACACATGCAGATTATAAAGCAGTCCAGATGAATGCTATTAGAGTAACTACAGTATTCTGAAGACACAAAGTCACTCTCTCTGTCTTTACACAACAAATGGCTTACCTATGTCATCAAGCCGTACTCCTTTATATATAATCAAGCAGGCAAGACCACCTTCAGCCCACCGCTTAGCTGCAGATTTTAAGTATATTCCTTAGGGAGCTAACTTCTCATCATCAGCAAGCAGGATAAGCTCCATTAAATACAAAACGCCTTCATATCCATACAGGTGCACCCGCACTCAGGATACAGGTACCTGTCTAGCAGTGCTTTTTGCACAGATTAGGGCTAACTCCTGGCAGGAGGTGCTGGAAAGCCTCGGCTGCCCTTGGGAGAGGCGAGTCCCCGCGGCTGAGGGCTGGACTACGAAATGCACCTGCAGGAACCAGGGTGCTCTCCTGCCCTTCCTGGGGGGACCCAAATTGTTCCCCGCTCCTCCCTGGGTTCACTTAGCACTTCCATTGTGTCCTGCAGATGGTGTATTCCTCCCAGCTCCAGAGCACCATTTCCCATTCTAACATTTTTCAAGTCTGTCATAAAACCTTACAAATTGCATGCAATTAGCAGCGTTAATTGCCCTTGTGTCCCATTCAATTCATGATTTCCATATTACAACAAACTTTGACTAGCAGCCACTGGTGACACAATAATATCACCACCACCCAGTTAAACATTCAAGGTACCTGCTCTAGATTTTTTTGCCTACTCAGCTTTCTCTACTTCTCTTTGCCTCCACTTGTCTTAAAAGAATGGAGACTCCTCCATCACTAATCTAGGTGGGCCTGAAAGCACAAACCCAGTAATGGAATATTCAGTTCCTTTCCCATATTTAATGTGACTAACTACACCATATTGCTTTCTCAAGTACAGCCAGGTTATGCTCAAGTATGGTATATCCTGAATTCTGTAATTCCATTATACAGTTAAAAATACAAAACAAACTCAAAAAGAGCTTCCTTAATCACTTAGCTTTCACTATCTTTCTCGCTTACATAAAGACAATGGTCTGAATTCCTAATCCCCGTTTTTGAGTCTGGTGAGTTTTAAGTTAAAGCAAGAGAACCTCTGAGGTGTGATTATGTGTGAGAGTTAATAGTATTATCTATGAAAAAAGAGCCAGCCAATATCATAACGTAGTCTTTCATTCAGAAAGAAAAAAACATCCGATTTTTGCCCTCTTTATTATACTGGCATCCAAGTTCATTATTTCCTACCTGCTAGCTATTCATAATTAAAGCCGTCTCCAGCCACCTTGCCTTTTAGGGCAGATCTTGAAAACAAATCTACAGCTAGACTCATGGAGGGAATCAAATCATCACACTTACGGAGTCACTCTTTTCTGCTGAGATAAAATTAATATATTTTGCAAAACAAAGAATTTGCAAACAAATTGTAACTTGTTCTGGATTGGCAAAATGTTTGCATGTTGGTTTCTGTTTCCAGCTGCTTTGCCTCTTGTTAAAGATGCAATTTTTCAACTAAATCAGGCTGGCAAAATGTAATATATAAATATAATTAATGTTCTGCCTAAGGGTGGAAGCTGATGAAAGACTGACCATGTTTTGAATTTGAGACTGTTTGCTCTGTGCAGGACAGGGAACTTCCTGACAAACTTCCCACTTACACTGTGCTGCTCACAATAGCTCTGTCCAAGAAAACCTCCAGAGCTGTACTGTTTACAACCACTACCCTATAAAAGAAACCGTGATTGAAAATTGTTCTTCCAATAGGTGTACACCATGAGCATACACGTAGGTAATATTACAAAATATAGCTGCACTGTACTAATATCTGCAAAACACTTTTGCATGAAGAAAATGCCCATCATGATCCCAGTACTAGGACGAAGGGCTGCAACGATGGACACAGAAAGATGAAGACATAGAAGACTGAGGCTTGCCTTCTCTGGAGTTTTTCCTGGCCTGCCCGGAGCATTATCTTCATTTGCTTAGCTGTAACAGCAACTTTTTAATGACTATGTGGCTATTTATTTTTTGCTTAGCTTTGTATAATCATATGGTACAACCATAATTTTGATATGGATAGCAATAGCAAGTAGTTATTCTGTGCAGAATGTACCAGTAATGGTGCCAGCCTAATGATGCAGTGCAGAGGAACGTGGACGTGGATAGTGGTGAGGCCTTGAAAACAGGGGCCAAGGATGTGGAGTAGGCACAAATGGATGAGGTGAGGCTTTGAAAGCTGAACACAGGGTGATGCAGGAGACCCAGTGCTGGGAACAGATCAGCAATGGCCAGTATACTGAGAGCTAAAGGGCTTGAGTGAAGCCAAGCAAACATCACTTTGCCTGGGGCAACGGTACACTCAAAGCTTGCTCTGCATCTGATGACTAACATGTATCCAAAGAACACCCACAAAGGCTTTTCATGATGTGGATGCAGACTGTCTAGATACGGCAATGACCCTTCTGATTTATTTCAGATTTAGTTCACGTGGGACACCCAATAGTCATCAAATGGCAACACCTTGCTGCTAACAAGTGGTGCTACAGAGACCAGATCAAAAGTTTCTTTTCAGACATTCCTTCCCCATTGTCTTTGCTGATAAAATCTATGTACAGCTACTGGTTTTCTTTAAGGAGTGTATGTAAAGAATCTAAACATCCAATTTTCTTCCGTTTTCAACATTTTTCAGAAGTGTACTGAAGCTGAGAAATATAATCAAGCTATCTTCTTCGTCTAATAGCTTTTCTGGACCAGCGCGTCCATCCGATCCTGCTGACTTCTCTGTGCAATAATAGGCTGCAGTGCAGAGAAGCTGATGATTCCAAGGACTCTTTTGCTAACAAGCAATTTTAAAATGTAGTGAAAAAGTAAAGTTTCTACAAACCTTTTATATCACTTAATATCTTCGCTCTAAGAAGACCATGATGAGGTGAAACAACTATTTAGTATTCCAAGAAAGTGTTTCAAAGACCATTCTGAATTGAAATTTCTTACCTCACCTTTACTTTCAAATAATGATTTAATTGGGAAGGAAATGCCCTCATTGAAAAATATAAATCTCTTACAAAATACAAACCCGCTTTATTGCTTTAACAGGAAAACATAAATATCTTCGTATCTGTCTGCAACCTTTGAGTAAACAGGTCCCATTTCTACTGGAAAAGGATGTTGCAGATGAGATGGCTTAACAACTTTTCCAGTGCTGGCATGAAATTATCCATGCAATCTGAGAACCTTGCAGACTTCCAAGACATAAAGCGGGTCTACGAGAAAGATGTGGAGAGACTCTACCAGGATGTGTAGGGATAGGACAAGGGGGAATGGCTTTAAAATAAAAGAGGGGAGGTTTAGATTAGATACAAGGAAGAAATGCTTCCCTCTGAGGGCGGCGAGGCCCTGGCGCAGGCTGTCCTGAGGAGCTGTGGGTGCCCCATCCCTGGCAGTGCCCAAGGCCAGGCTGGATGGGGCTGGGGGCAGGGGGCCCTGCCCATGGCAGGGGGCTGGGGGGACTTTAAGGGCCCTTCCAACCCAAACCTTCCTGTGGTTCTATGGGTTATTTTTGCACAGCCAAAATCCCCTTCATCCCACCCTGTTAATTTATTTTTCTGATGAGCAGTTCCTGGCATCGTTTCCCTGCCTGTAGGAGAGCCAGTGGTGCTCAGCTCCCTGTACTATCGCATACAGAGCTCAGCAAAACCAAAGTACGTACTTAGATCCTGCTATCTGAGCCCTCCTCCTGTTCATCTGACACAATCCTCATTGTTACCTGTCTCCTGCACCTCTGTAGCAAGATTTTGCAATTATCTGCCTTCACGTACTGAAAGCTATGGGCTACTCCAGGAACCAGGGATGGAGAACGCTGCAGCTCCTTGCAGCCTCCAGAAGCCTCAGCACTCACCTGCCCCAGGTGGCTCCTGCATGACTGGATGATCCCCTCCATGCCTCTGCTGGTTTTCTGGGTACGAGGGACAAACACTTGCTATGAAGAAATTGCACCCATCCACCCATACACCGCTCCCCTCTGACTGACCTTCCTTTCTCATCAGAGTAACAATTTTTCACAGACTCCATTCTTAGTCCTGCTTGTTCAAAGCAAGTTTTTGGTCTTCAAAGATGTCATAATTTTTCAGCTTAACTGCTTGGGAGGCCCACATCTGAGAACTAGTAACTTTGAGCTCCTCTTCAGCAAATTATCGCTAGGGTTAGAGCTCTTCCTTCAGAGATATTTGCAGAATATTTTCTGCTTCTATTTTATAAACCCTGATTTGAGATACACCTGCAGAACTCAACGCTGAAGCCTGTTTCCCTGCTGCAATTTACTTTCTGGGTTCTCTACTGTCCCTGAGAAGATGTAATAACTACTCCTTGGCAGCTCACTATAAGGAAGGAAAAAAAAATAAAAAAAAGAAAAGAAAAATTGGATGGAGTTCAGGAAACAGCAGCAACAATAACAAAAAGATAAAGGGCTAGAGAGATACAGTAATGGGAAAATACTTTAAAAAGCAGGTATGTACAGCTTAACTACACAATGACAAAATAGGCTGCGATAATCGGAAATAGCAGAGGTGAACGATACATTGCCCTGACTTGCTCAAGGAGGGCAGAGTGGGAAGGCACGGTGGAAGCTCTTCCCAGTCAGCCAGTTGTCAAAGGAAAGAAGACCACACGCAATTCCTGGCTGGAGAAATGAGAGTGCAGCCCTCCGAAATATGGAACTTCTAATCTCTTTTTTTGCCATTAGACCCAAGCCTGTACCTGGTCCATGAGGCACTCATTCCCTTTTAACCCAAACACTACGGTCTTCTTCTCCACCGTCACTCCCATTTCATCTTTCAAACCAACATAAAACACCTCATGTCATAAAACATTTCCCAGCTCCTGTGCTGCGGACAGTGCTCTCTCTGTTCTCAAGGAGAGTTTAAAGAGACTTTTTCTTCTATTCTTTTGTTAATTTTTTTGGTAATTATTCTGGCTACGCTACATTGTTGCCTAAATTTTCTAACTGTACTGTATGAGATACCTCAACCCCATCTGACTTAGCAGTAGCACGTCCCTGTTGGTCTCACACACACTAAAACACAAAGTCACAAATATATTTAGCTTGCTCTCTCATGTTCCTAATTTTGTTGTTGTTACTAATCTGACCCATAACTCTCTGGAAAAGCCAGTTGTACAGAGCAGAAAGCAATCATGAAGAAAACTGAGAGGCCAAATACCATGACTTAAATGAGTAGTAGAAATTGATTAACTTAATTGGTGCTAATGAAAGAAAGACCATAGACCACACAAGACAATGGTGACAAAACAGAAAACATAACCCAACGAGTACTTACAAGTCATGCCAGGTGTGGGATCGGTAATTACCTCTCAGAATAATGCTCAAGCTAACATTATTTGAAGTACAACCAGAGGAACATCAGAGTGCTGTAAGAAGGTCTATTACTTCTGCTAACAGTATTAACGAAGAGACTATTAATGAAGCACTGTACTTTCACTGGGCACTACAGTAAGGAAAACTGGAAAGTGTTTTGAAAAAAGATGCGTGGAAACAAGTCTCGTACACATAACAGTAAAACTCCTGTCAAGCTCAGTCTATTTCGGGACTGGTCAAAGAGGTGACTTGATTATGGTTTACAACAGATTACATTGGAAAATCACTTCTGATGTTAGGTAGCTTTCCACTTAAAAACAGCAGAAAAAGACCCAGCTGTTGGAGGGTGAAACTAATTGCCACCAGTAGGAACATTTTTTTTGATGAGTGGAAGTAAACACTAAAAATACCATTTAATACAGATGTGTTGAATGTTACTTAGAGACTTCAAAACAGAATGAAACGTCCTGTTAAGAGACGCTGTTTTAACAAAGAAGTTATGTGATTAGTTCAGCAATAGCTGAATGAAAGTACGTGACTGCCATGAAGCACACTCCAAGTGCAGCTAAGTCTCACAGGTCCCCTGTCCCTTCCAGAACAAAATTAACATATCGTTAGTATTTCCACTCTTAAAGGTGCTTAGTGCTGTCCTTTTTCCTGGGGAGGCCAAGAAAGCCCAAGTCAGATGGACAATATCTGCACATCATTTTGTCTGATAGGATTACTTCCCTATTCTGAATCAGTGCTATATTTTCTAGAGCTCTGTATAATGTGTTTTTAAATCTCCTGCCGTATTTGATGTATTTCTAGTGCTTATTAACCTATTTCACTTCAGAGTCTAATTTAAATGGCTGAAGTTGGAGTGAATGGTTTGATTTTCCGGTGGTTGCTGCGAGGTGCTGGAACGTCACAAAGTATCTCCCTGTAGAGCTTCATGAGTTTGAGGAGAGGCTGTGACATGCTGTACATTTACTAATTCTTAGGCTGACAAAGAAGATATTACATCTAATACAGTTAATCTGCATGCATTTATATTCCAAATGGAATACTGCATTTTCTATAGCCTGTCCTTATCAAGTACTGTGATACTCCAGCTCAGTGGCTGCTCCTTCCCTTTTTTTCCACATTTCACTTCCAGTGGTATGCGAAGCAGCATTTATCAGCACTACCTCTACATTTTAAGATCCCCCGAAGAAATGTTCTCCAGACAAACTCCCAGTCGGGATGAGTGATTGATCTGACCATCTTGGAGACGTGCTACGTCCACCAGCTGCTTGCAAGTTTTCTCATTAGGCTTGTTAGTCACAATTTTACAAGAACATAACTCAACATATGTTCTGATCGCAGTTTTTTTTGACCAGAACTACTTGCTCTTTGTAACATACCATCTGCACGGTCTTCAGGGTCACATAGTATTTTATCTATTCCCTTAGCAGATAGATATAATTTACATAAGGAATTTATGAAATGTCTATTTAAGTGGACTCAATTTCATATTCATAATCTTTGGAACACTTTTGCCACTAACATTTCATCTAGCAGGAATTCAGTTTTTCCCCAAGGAAACTGAATCCAAGTGCTTAAACACTGTTTAAGCTAATTATTGGAGCTGAACACTCATACGGGGTAAAATAGACCCATGTCAATAAAAGTGTGCCAATTTACTTCAGCTGAACAGCTGCCCATTGTTGTTTTATTTGAATAAACATTAGAGATATCTTTTCAATGTTTATAAAACCTACTTAGTGAGAAAGGTAAACTGAGAGTTAAATGCAGCTGCTGCAAACAATGGGGCTGCAAAAATCAGCATTTTTCCTTTTATGACCCCACACTTAAATTGCCCAAAAGCAAACCTCCCAAGCTTTGTGTTTCAAGAGCCCTCAAAGAAGTGGAAAATCAGCTTACAAAGTCAGACAGATAAGGATAATTTTTGTTACAATACTTGTAACATCATTATTAGTGTTCTAGGAAGAGAAAGGAAGAAATGTATACTGAGCACGTGCAAGGATTATAGGAGTAATGGAAAGGCTCAGCTCCAGAAGGTATCTAAAGGGAGGGTTTTGGTTCAAGGTATTATCTGGACACATAGCAGATATAAAATGCTTTTCTCTGGCTACAAGAGCAACGACCAGGATGTTCTTCAGATTTAAAGTGTACGTACGTGTAAAGGTGGATGGATGTGTGTAATGGCATTAGCATGCCTCATCTCAGTTTCAAATGTGATTCAACAATTTAAATATGCTTCCTCCTTCCATGTATCTACTGATGATACACACCTCTAGAAGACCGTTAGATATTTGCTGCACGTTCAGTACCACAAAATCCATAATGTTCTTTAGGACTTCCTACCACTGTTTTACCACTGAAAATACCATGCTGATTCTGAGCACAATGTTTCCTGTTCTCTTTGGATTTACCAGACGGTGCTGGTTTCAATTAATAAAATAAACTGAATAAGATGGGTGAATATGCACCAATTTTTAATTATTTTTTTCAAATCCCTGCAAATCCTTTTGTAAGTGAATTATCTCCTCTCTTACTTCCAGTGTGACAGGACATATGCCACTGACTTCATAACTCTGACAGAAGAAATAGCCTGTCCAAAAATGTTAAAACACCTTGTGAGCAGCAAAAACCTAAACATACATAACTTTTAGCAGTAGGGCTGAACATACTTCCATGAGGTGAATGTTACTTACAAAATCTGTAGAGCTCAAACGCTTAACCAGAAATGCCAGCAGAAGGGAAGAATTTATGTTACTATCTATGAATTCTAGAGAAGACCATAGAGAAATATGAAAAAACGTTGCTCTAAGCTGTAAAAGCCTTGTTAGGGATGCACTATGGTTTGAGCTTCACTTTTACTGGGGAAAAAAGGTGGAGGGAGGCTGCTCTGACTTGGTTTTTAATCCAGTTATAATATAGAGGGGGAAAGTGGTCTTCAGGGACTGTATCTTCCTAAAAGCATTTAAATTAGGAGCAGGTAAAACGCTACGAGCCATAAGAAGAAGACAGAGTTCCTGAAACTGATAGAAATAATCACAGTCTGATGTTAAGGTGGCAAAAAAGCCCAGACTTGATGCTCTGTGCACATCAGCGGGGCACCCTGACTTGTAACAGCAGAGGATTCGGAGAGCTGTTCTTATCTTGTAATTTTATCACCGGAGGACCTGTAACAGAACACACACGAACCCCCTCTGTCAGACAGCAGGGGCAGGATTCAGCTCCACGACTGCAGATGGCTTTGCTGTATTCAGCAAAGAAACAAAGGCTCCTGGAAGGGGGAATCCTTTCAAGACAAGGGAGGCACTCAGCTAGTGCAGGTGAAGCATTTCCCCGTGCTGAGGCTCGCTCAGCCACTGATGTTGTGTAATATTCAAGAGCAAAATTCCACTCCCCCACTGCAAACATGATATGGTAAAGGGGCCAAGTCAGCCCTCAAGGGGACATGTCTAATTCTGTTTATTCGTGGCAGGAGGAATCTCCGAAAGCCCAGCAGCTGCAGCATCTCCAAGCACAGACTCTGCCATAGGGCAGCACAGTGTTGTGTCAAGGGCAACACTGCCCAAGAAGTTCTCATAAAACCTGGCACTGCAGGGAGAGCTCTGCTGCAAGGCACCAGTGAAAGCACCGGTAAGGAAAGACTTCTTGTATTGCACAATATTTCTATGCTCCAGAACTTAAAAGTTTTGAGCAGCATCCGACACTTCCTGATTCTTCTGGCACCAAATTATCAGAAATGTTCAGGTCTTTTAAATATGATAAGCATTCAACATTAAGTATAAAAATGACTGGGAACTCAGAGAGTTCAGTACAGCACAGTGTGTGTACTAACTGGCTTTATGGAGGTGAAAAAAACAGCCTTATTGTTAAGGGATTTTAATGTTGGCATATACTTAGCATGCAAATACAAAGTCGTGCACATTGTTAATTTGTCTGCCTCACCAATTGCTCCACATTACCAAACTGTTCCTGCTAAACAGACCCTGGCAAGTTTCTGAAAGCACTTCCTTCCCAGGAAGTTGTTATTAGATGGATTAAAAGGTTCCAGCAGTGTCTCAGCCACATTGGCATTTCCAGAATATTTATGTACGCATAAAAATTCAGTGCTGGACACAGCTCAACAAGCAATTAACATCCTCAGAACAGAAATTAAAATTGTATAAGGTACAACTGTACTCCTTTGGTGAAACAATGACATGTTCCTGCACTTCTGAAAAATCACATTTTCCTTCAGAGACTCCTCTCCGCAGAACTTCAGTGACCAGTCATCAGGGTGACTTTATACAAAAGCATCATCATATTTCAGAGTAATGGTCCTACATATCACAGAGCCAACGTCAAACTTAGGTTCTAGAATGCCATCGTATTACCGATGTTATTAGGGACACTGCTCCAACAGCAGTGTGAATTAATGACTTCTCCTTCAGTAGGAAGGCATTAAGAAGTACATCAACAGGTACGTGCACATGCTGTAAGATGAAAAGAAGGCCCGTAAGTATGTTTGTATTTGGGGAAACGGTATGATGTCAAATTGTCCTTCATGTCAGTGATTCAAAAACAAACGCACGAGCCATGACTCTATATAATCTCCTGCTCTAGAAATCATTGCATATAACTCTACAGCCTGTGTATATGCCATGTATACAGCTATAGGATTACTTCTGGTTGAATGACGTGTCCATGTGCAATATATGCACAAGAGTGACTGGAAAACCAGAAAGGTGAAAGAAAGGGGTCTGGTTAGCTTGAAGAGCAAGGAGAGGACATTTGCAACCACTTCCCCTTAAGTAACAGGCTGTTGCTATGAGGAAAAGGAAAACCTGTTCCCCATGCCCATGATGGATGGGACAAACAGGAAAGGGCCAAAATGCAGTTGCAAAAGACTGGAATTAGATGCTAGAAAAACGAAACACAACAAACAAACTGCCAACTTACTAATATTAAGAATAGCAAAACTACCTCCTTTGCCTACAGTCTTGGATTTTTACTCCTGGTTTCAGTCATCACACTCTGCATGTTCTTTCTGCTTAGCTTTATGGTGGCTTTTACTGCTCCTCCTCAGATTTGAAAGACCATGCCCCACAGTCACCACACACCAACCCCTCTCCTTTTTATTTTTTACCTTTTTTTAAGCATTAGTTTGGCAACAAGCCCCAAGTTGATTGACTACATGCTCGGTGGTCCTTTCCATACACATTTTCCTGTAGCTCTACAAATCTATTACACATTTGAAGACTAAGTGATAAACAAGAAATTTAGCAGACAGTTCCCAAAATTTTTCACTAGTTTTTCATAGCCCATTGTTTCACACACAATTAATGATAGCAAACACGTTTTTTGTCTTTTTGTCCCAAAAGAGACAAAAGTTTTCTGTCTGGCTATCAAAAGACTCACAAACTGTTGGTTTTAAAACATATCTTTTATGTAATCGAACAAAGGTGATCGCCTTTTTGCGGCTATAGGAACTACAAGCGATCTTTCACGTGTGCTTACTAGGCTACTTTATGTCCGTTTGTTGTCCTACACATGTCAAAAGACCTATGGAAGGAGAAGCAGTTTTGCCTAGCTGCCAATAGGAAAAGTACTTTTCCAAAAATGAATGTCCTTCTGAAAGGAAAAAAAAAAAAAAAAAAGAAATATTGAGACTGTATTTGTCATTAGCTCCTGGTATGAATCATGGAAGACTTTTCAAGAACACCCCATGTTTCTGCCAAAACCTACGGCAGCAGGGTTCAGAGTAGTCCCTGGAAGGACAGGGTAGCAAGTAAATATTATCACCTACAATAAACCAGCAACTAGTATTGTAAGTGAAATTGGTATTCTCTTTTTCAGCACCTCACCAACTTCTGAAGCAATGCTAAGCACTCGGAGCACGTGTTAAACCAGTGCCTCTTGGGAAGCTGTGGAAATACTGAGATAAGTAATACTTTTAGTCCTAGGCTTTAATTTCTTCTACCTTTGAATAACAAGTTAAAAGAATAAAATACACTGCCAGATTTTTTAAAAAGTTGAATAATGGCAAGCTGATGAAGACTTCTAGGATATATTTAATAACGCATAGGTTAACTTCCATTTTCAAGAAAACATCAGTTTTGTCAGTGTTTGTCTCTTGTATAAAGAGCCACGCCAAGTGCTGTCAGTACTTGAGCGCTGTATTCTTGTTACAGACAGTCTCAGGGGTTCGGCTGTGCATGCAGTGTATGAAGCATCTCTCATCTTCCCGACTCATTCCCCTCTACAGTCAGACACGTTGCCACTGCTAGCACGTGGAAACGGAACTCCCCCACTGCAAAAATGAAGGGAATTCTTTTTCCAAGGAAAGGCCCACTCTAAAAAAAAATAAATGTTTAAAGTTGGCTTGTTTTGTTTTGTTTTGTTTACTTTCCAAGAAGAAAACCCAGAAATAAAGGACGGTTTTCTCTCAAACTGTTTCTTACAGACTCAGGGAGCTTGGGTAAGGGACCTGGTATAAACCCACTATGGTCTTGCACCTATTCTAACAATTTAAATGCATTGCCCTGTAGTGAACACACTACATACATTCACTACAAGCGAAAAGACTAGCAATACCCTTCACACTGTGCATAGAAATAGAAAATAATACGGAAAAATACAGAGAGGGTAAAAAATAGTCATTTCAGAATTATATCAAAGGGCATTTAGAGATCTAATGTCACCCACTCAGCTCCTTAACTTGGCCAATACCTTCAGTGATACTCCTCTTCCTAACAAAACATTTGTTTTGTTACGATTTTTGCTACGATTTTCTTGTTCATGTGTCAGAAATTTTGTGGTGAGTTTCTCAAAGTAACAGAAGAAGGTCAAACTGGAAGGAAGACTCTCACTTGGAGATATGGATTGCTTCTCAGAAAAATAAAATTTAAAAAAATACTGTACTCACACTGGTATTTCACCAATATAATTAAATGTGACAGCTGATGACTAGTGCTCCATGCATATATTCCCCTTATTATCCAAATTAATATTTGCAGATCAACTGTGACACAGATGTAAACGCTTGAGTTGTTTTTTTGCAGCTCAGCTAAGATCCCTTGAAGCTTATTTGCTTAAGCACGCTGGCACCTGATCTAGTACCACAAGCCAGAGGCACTTACCCACTAGCACCAGGAGAAATAGTATTGGTTAATGGGCAGTTGAAGAATCATCGTAGCAAAAAAATGAAAAACGCCTTCTGAAAAGACAACCTGAATTCCTTGGCAAAGCAACAGCTTCCTTTGGAGAGGTGATGGGAAGAAAAAATAATACGTGGCAATTAAAATGTCCTTCCTCTGGAAGAACATCAGTGGGCCACGGAACTGCAGAAAAACTGCAGGGCTGCAGCTGCGAGCAGTTTCCCCCAACTCTTCAGAAAGGTTCACTTTCCCAGTTTGTTTTTTATCCCACTGCTCATACAAGCAAGTATATGCTCCAATTTGAGAGCTGTTTCCAGTATGGTAAATGCATCTTTCTATTCCTATCACTAAAATCAAGATTAGTTTATTTCTAAACATCAGCGAAGATGATCTGATGCCAAAGTTGATGATATATTTGCACAACATTTTTCTTGCAAGCAATACATAGAACATATGGAAAACCCATCCAATCCCAAGTGTCACTTGCCTATAATTAACTAGATTCCATATATTAACAAAAACCCTGAGACACTACAATAAATGCAATGCAATCCATGCTTTTCTTTCAGTGCTCTTTCCTTTTTTCTTTTCTTTAAAGATTCTGTATCTGAAGACAAGAGCTTGTCACAAAAGAGAATTTCCATTCTGTGAAAAATTATGTCATTTCCAGATTTTTGGCTCACCCTGGAATAGTCTTGACATTTTTACCAAGCAGTAAATTTACAACAGGAGATCAATCATCAAGGAATGTTTTGCTTGTTTGCAATAAAGATATTTTATTTCATTACTTTTGAAGTGAGTTGTACTGTTGCTGGGTAAAAATTATAATTAATATTTCATAATTACGCATAGAAGCACAAAGAAAACAAGAGCAGTGGGTCAGGATTTGCAATTTAGATGGAGTGAAGGCTCCTTTCTTTTGGAGGACTGAAGGTTCACAAGAATGCTTTCCTTTTATATGGTTTGGTTTTAGCCTTCCGAGGGCAGCTTTTTAAAGGACACAAGCTAATTAGAAATCCAAGAGATTTCTTGAAATTGCTTCCAACTATTATTTAGGGGCTTTTCTTTTCCTTTTAAGCCACCGAGAACTGAGCTGTAACTTCACTATTTCTCAATCTACCAAGAAAGCTGCCGGAACAGAGTTTTAGGATGGAAAATAATAATAAATAATGAAAAAAAAAGCACAAGCTGCAAATACGGTGCTTACTAACAAATGTGGGGGGAGAAGTTCAGAAAGAGTAGCAGCATGGCTTATAACTCTGTATAAGCCCATAGGTAGGTGTATATTCACCTACGCACTGTAATGGGGAGCAGTGGTGCAAAGTGCTCTGACTCTGTGAAGAGTCACGATGTAATCATAAGGCAGCCTTATAAACAAAGAGGAAAAGCCTGAAGAAGACATCTGAACCTGAGCTGAATGAGCCAGCTCTCTGAGTAATGACAGCCTTTTGCCTCTGTGATTTTACAGAAAAGCAACGTTAACAGTGACATTCACCTGCTTAGTTTATTATGTACTTTCATGAAGTCACTGTCTGACATACTTGCAGGAGTTATTGTAATTCATGACATTTTAAGCACCCTGTTTACAGAGATGAGTCTCAGGACCCATGCTAGTGTTTGTAAAAGATTGGGAATGCACCCTGACATGAAAGCTGGGGTGAGCTATCCTATTGCCCTTAGCGTGAGCAGGTCAGGATGTGTGTTAAAACCTGTGTAATGCGTTTGGCTTTTAACAATACCAGACAGAAGATACAATCAAATCTGAGCACATGAAATTATCCTGCCTGGCCCTCTGTATACTAAGTGGCTGGCCAACAACACAGCCTGCAAGCACTCTTACTGCTGAAGTCTGGTGGATTTTTTTTTCTTTCTAGCTCAAGCCGCAGAGTCTGTAATATCCCATTCCCTTTGCCTTTCATGTACAGGCACAGAGACTTTTAAGGCTATTGGCCCTTCGGGAGATATCTCCTCTGAAGGGAAAAACTATAGGCAGAGAACTGATTAAAAAAAAAAAAAAAAGAGAGACGCAGATTAACTTTAATTTCCTCTGGGTAATCTCAGGCTGCAGAGCTTCTCTTTGTCCTTATTTACAAACACGTGCATGTAAATAACAATGTTCAACCTTGTTTTTACTTTTCAACAGGTGAACCAAGACCTCCAATGCCTTAATTTGGCTGCTAAAATCACTATTTCAACATGCTCGTTTTATGATGTTTTCACTGTCCAGACCCAGGTTGTTACCTGGCTCCCCTCCGGTCCTCTGCCAGGTTTGAGATCTCCCTCTGGAAGCAGCACATCACATGCACTCACCCCAGGGGACATGCCAGACTCCCTTGAACCTTTATCCTGGCAAGGAAGTTGTTCAGAAATTTGTCTGTGAGAACAGAAAATTGGAAAGGAAACTGCTCATTTCCTAGGACAGTAAGCTTAGATATATGGTGGCATAACGTAACTCTATGTTTGGAATTGCCTACAGAGGCTGTAGGCTGGAAATGACACTAATTTTTCAGTTTTATTTTTATTTTATTTTTCAAAGCACACAAAGGAGGAAACAGTGCGTGAACCACTTTAAACAAACAGACCCGGGTAGCTGCAATGTCTGATGCTTGACTGCCACAAAAAATTCATTTAGGTAAATCTGAAATAACAACAAACATTTTCCATGTAAAGCTCTACCCATGTGATTTCTTCAGATATGGGAATTAATTAGCAGTTGTGAAATTATCCTCTATTTACAACAGCAAATCCTTCCTACAAAGTTAATGGCTCAAAATAAAAGAGTGCACATGCTCAACCAAAGAGATACTTGGAGAGACCAACTTGCTGTGGGATTATTGCTTCAGAAATCATCTTCACCTACGCTGCCATTCACTGATGTTCTCCCAGTGCACAATGATATTATAAATTATGTTTTAGAGTATCAATAACATATTAAAAACAGCCACTGCAACATGGCTGCAACATCACCATAATAAAATCCATCACTTTGAGCACTTACACCCAAACATCTCACAGTTAATGACGTGCCGCAACTCCATCATCAAGAAATCAGGGAAAGAGTCAGAAGTTGAAAGCAAGAAGCCATAAAAACCGAAAACTGAGCCCATGAAAACTGCAAAGAATTCTGAAGCTTAAGGCTACCTAACACAAAACCCAAGCAAGCAGCAGGCTTCCTAACTAGATATCCAGGTTTGCCAAGAGAGGTGTCGTAACATGGATGTAAGAGTTTGGGCTCAAGGCTTGGTTGAAAATCTGCTCAACAGTTCAGAAGTATTTGAGGAGCTGCACTGGTGAGAAGACAGGACTCACCTAACATTAACGATACAGAAAATCATGTGTTATTTTATGAATAATAAACAACCGCTTCACATCTATGTATACTAATGAAAAACTTTAACTATTATTTTAAAGTGCACGGTTCCTTAATTTGAGAACAAGACAGGAATTCCTTCAGATATGTTCATTAAGTTCCGATTTTGCACAGTAAACAGTTGTGCCCATTAAAAATAAATGATACCTTTTAACTTACTCCTCTGGTAATATTTTCTGTCATTTTTATGAAGTCATTTGACAGACTACCAGCGTCTTTTTACCATGCTTTCCTTAAACTACTTTGTATTCTAGCCTTACCTTCCAAATGCAGCTCGGATGCGGCTGCTTGAAAACACCGTATAAAATGTCTTCTCCTGGTGGGCAGTGCATTCGTTAGCAATATGACAGAATAAATCAGCTTACACAAACTTACTGTAAGGGAGGGAACAGTAAGAAATAAGGCAGTGGGAGTCACTTATTTCAAGAGAAGGTAAAATCCCTTTCCTCCTAACAGAGCCAAGGATGAAAAAGAACTAAGTAGCCAAAAAGAATGCCTAATTCAACTCTGAGTTTCACAGGGTTCAGTAAGACATGTAGCTGTAGTTTAATTTTCTATTCAGATTCCCAAGTTTTCTTTTATATACCAATAAGCAAAACATATCTGCTTATTTTACAGTCTGACTCTGACCTCTGACTTGGATGTCACAAAAACAAACACTGGTACCTTAGAAGGCAGCTGAGTTCCCTCTGTTTAGAAAATCCAAATTAAGAAAATGTTACCTTGGGTAGCCTGAAATTCTACTTTTTTTTTTTCTCTTTTCTACATAAAAGGAACTGCACACAAATATATGCTAGGGGGGGCTTGTAGCAATCAAGCATAATAAGGCTGGATTAAAATATTCAAAAGATCTTTTATAAATTACAAAACATTGTTAATAATTAATTTTTGCATATCTGAAATATTTTGTCTCCTATATGGGTGGAGATCTGACTGACACTAGATTCATACACACTCAAGAATGAGAAAAAATCAAATATTCTCAAAAACTATGTCTGAACAGTACTTCAAAACTATTAAAACAAAACATAAGCCTGGCCAATTTATAATCCTTACGTAAACAGAGTTGTAAACTGAGGCTTCACTGCTCTTCAGAAAGATCGACTCTGATTTCTTCCAGCAACTATAAGGATATTGCAAATTTACTGCATCTTGTACATGACTTTATTTTTAATTGTTATGTTTCTTCTTTTGTGTCATTACTCCAAAAGCAATACAAAGACTGCAGTGCATGTATTTGGTTTTGCATCACACTAAGAATATGATGGCACTGTTTAGTACATGACTTCACATTAACTGACCCATTTAACTTGGGCTTCCAATGGTGTCTTGAAGCACAAGGACAGACCGTACGAAGATGGTTAGCACTGCAGCATCTCAGAGTGTTTCCTGGGGGAGAGGACATAAGTAAGAGAGAAACAGTAGTTTAAAACATTTAAAAAATAGGTATGGCATAAGAGGTTTCAACATACTAGCTGTCTGAAGCTCAAAGAATGAGATATGAGATTGTTTTTTATTTCTTCCATTTGTAAGAATAGATCTGAGGGCCATGTGGCCTTATCTGAGCACTTAATGTTCAGCTGTATGTGACTTACAGTGATAAAAAGAGGCATTAGCTTCAAATTGAGTTTGTTCTTGCTAAGAACTTCAGCTGAAAGCTACTACAATATAAGAAATAATGGTATGTCGGTGGCTTGGTAGCTCCAAAATATCGTTTCTATGGTATTAAACTATTTCTATTAAACCTCAAGCGCATTTTCACACCCATCCTAATTCCAAGCTATTCTCACAAGTCTGGTCAGCCTAAGCACACAGAGAAGACATAGCTTAGTCACTTCTTCTAGGTGCCAGCAGCAGCCTGAGTTAGACAAATAACACGACAGCTTCCTTTTTCTTTTCACTGTCCTAAACCATGGGGGTTGTGACGCAGCTGAAAAATATGAAATGAAAAACCATTCACAGCCCTTCTTACCAGATCTCCACAATGAAGCTGTGGCCAGGTTTTGAGCCACCTTTACATAGTTGCTATTCCCAAAAAAAAGTCTCTAGCAGGGCAGGTACTTACATACGTACGGGATGAGACACAGGAAGACCTCTCGGGGAAGAAAGGACGAGTGACATGAAGGGGAGAAGAGGCGAGCTAAGGAGCTGCTGCAGAGGAAAAGGGAGAGAGAAGTGGAGCGGGTAAGGTCTGCACAACAGGCAGAAAATATGGTGGCTGGGCATATCCTTACCCTCCGAGTCCACTGCCTAGTTTTAATGGATAAGCACATTAGAAAACTTGCCAAGGGAGAAATACTGGAAGAAAACCAATAGCAAAACTAGTTTGCAACCATGCCTGGTCCAATTGACTAAAAAAAGTCATTACAGCACCTAGCCCTTCTTCTATAAAACAATTAACTTGGGATGCAGGTAGAAGACTGTTTACAAATTTGGGAATCGATTTTGGCTGTGGGTTTTATTTATGCAAATGTTACTAAAACATGCTAGAGCGTACACAGCATGCTGTGCAGCCACGGGATGCTCTCCCTCCAATAATATCCCACCTTGCTGGGATCTCGTAAGGAGCCAGAATAATTATAAACAGCCTACAAGCATGTTCTTCGATGGCAGACACGTTTCACGAAATAAATAACAGTTCATTTGTACCGCTAGAAAAGCTTCACAGAGATCAATGAGACCAGAGCTGCTATCAGAAGGCTGGCTGTTGGACTAGGCTGGGTGCGTGCAGAATCCTTTTTTTGAACTACCTCGCTCTATTTTAAGGCCCACATATCTATTCAGATCCTCACAGGAACAGGATTTTTCAGAATGGTTTGTATTGCTCTGTGGCTCTGAAGGGACCAGAAATTAAGGAAGAATGTTTCTCTTTTGAAGTTTGTTTTTCTGGTCTCACGACATTATGAGATTATGAATAACAACAACAAGAAGCAAGAAATAAACGTGGTGCTTCAAACTTTCCAAGTCAGGTTTTATTTGAATTATCTGTGTGGATTTACAACAGCAATTTTTATGAATCAAATTTTGTTTGACTTACTAATGCAAGGTATTCCCTCCTGATATTAAGCTACAAATGAGCCCGTCCATTACATCCACGTTTTGACTTCTGACAGAGCATTCAAACCGTTTGTGTTGTAAGACATCAAAATAGAGCACAAATTGTATCTGACACGCTACCCAGCAGTTTATGAAGAAGAGATAGAATATAATATCTCAGATCTCAAGGCAATGGTCAGAACCAGCACTACCTTTGTAACGGGGATGCTTCAATTGGAAGGGTTTCATCTTTACTTCCACAGCTGCACAGAGAACATTTCAATTTTCCTTCTGCTTTAAAACAATGACCTAATTGCTAATTAAACTCACAAATGTCTATTCATTCGCTGGGAAGCTCATGATATACTTCATAATAGTCTACTTGTTATCATCTTCTATTTTGTCTCTACTTAAGGTCCAGATCTATACATTTGTTACTGTTTTCTTCCTGTGCTGATATTTTGTTTAGACAGATCTTCCTACATAACATTTTTACTTTCTTATGTTTTATACCTCCTCCTGTTATTGGCAAGGGTGCTGAAAGGACGAAGCAGGAAGGTGTGGGAAAAGCCACGTCCCTGTTAATACAAGGAAACTTGAGATAGCTGAAGATCAAGACCAATAAAAAAAACAGCTATGAAATAAATTTGCAGGGAGCTTTTACACTTTCTGAACACTAAACACAAACATTCCCAGCCAGAGCAAATTAAACTTAATCCTATAGGATTTTTTTTTTAAATTTTAGATCACCTAAGCATCTGATCTGCTCCTCAGTCTCTCTCTCTCCCTGCACAGCTCTCCAGTCGACTGCAAGGCCACCTTGCAGGGTGAAGCTGTGTTCACAGAAGGTGGAAAGCTGTGAGAATAGAAAAAACATCTAGCACGTACAAAGGTAGGGGAAGGAAAGAGGAGTAATGGTTGTCTGCTCCTCAGGCCACATCTCAACAGCATTTGTCCCAGGCATGCCTGCAAGCAGGCTCCAGTTTTCCACTTCTCTAGGCAATTGTGCACACACACACAAAAGAGTTTCAGGAAGGAGAGAAATCCTGCCTGTTTTAAGGGTCTCTGCACATTTTGCAGTCAGCAGAAAGATAAATTTATGCCACTCCTCACTGGCAGTGACTTTCAACCCGCCCGGGTTTGATCACACACCCTCAGGAGAAGAGCTGCAGAGCTGATGGCACTGCCTGTGCATGTGCACTGAGTGCCACCACGCTTGTCTGCAGGTGGAGTTTTAACTGGATGTGAGAAGAGAGGGAGAAAAGCCCCGAGTTGAGAAGTTGAGAAGACATCTGCCTCCGAGAATTCGGATCATTTTGAGAGGAATACAAATTCTGCTTTCGGGACTGTTTTTATAAAGTCTAAGGGAGAGATGCACTAGCGGTACCTGGTGATATGAAAAACACCGGTTCAGCTCTGCTAGACACAGAGGTCATCCTGTTGTACCTTAGGCAAAGGACTTTTAGGCTGAAGGTGATGTGAACTACCTCCAACTCACCACTTTGCGACCACACTCAGAGGTGCCCGTTTTTTTAAGCAGTTTAGCATTTTTAGGACATTGTGATTCCTTTAATCTCTTTTAGCTGTAGCTCTTTTTACATTTATCACAAGCCTGACACATTCCCCGGTCCCCGATTTGTTAGGTCACTTCCCTTAACGCAGCCGTCTTGTTTCCAAAGCTAATGCTATGATTTCTGGGGACATTAAATACGCCAATCAAAGAGAAAAGCTGTGTGGAAAATGTCAGTGAGTTTTAAAGTGAGATTCCTTCCCTTTGCTTGAATAGTATTTTCTGAAAAACCTTTTCCACCAGAACACATGCAGCACCGCATTATCACTCCCAGTCAATAATTACACCACAAACCTGCCAGTGGTGAGCACAGGAACTGAACTGGATGCTCTCTGGAAAAACAGAGCGAGGCAGATTTAAAGTTTCCCCCACGCCAAAAAAACACTTCTGTCAAAATGACATTAAAAGAAAAGCTGTTTTGTGGCTTTCATGCCAGGGATAACTACCGTGCAGAAAAGCACTGATCAGTAATTGACGGTTTTCTGATGAGAAAACCATGAACGAAATCTGATGTAGATTTGAAAGCTAAACGTTTACCTCTGTCGAAATTCCCCTTCTGCACAGTCACCAGTGCACAAATTTGATCAGAAGATGCAGTCTGTTAAAGAGCAAGCAGGTGCAATGACCAAGGGATTAGTCCTACCATGCCGTATCACACAGTAAGAGAAATTTTAGCTCTGCTATCATCTAGTAAAAACAGACCTAAAATAATAAATAAAGTAATGGTAAAAGGAAGGTGGGAAGGGAGTAAGGCCAGAATTAACAGGGAATCCTGCATGCACCTGCCCCCTCTCGCAGAGGAAGCTCGCAGCATCACTCTCACAGCCTCTGCTCAGCAGAAAGGAGAGCTCAGAGCCAAGGGACAGCAGCCTGGCCCTGCTGATTTCTTTCAAATGGGATCTGATTATTATTTTTGTTAGAAAGAGAAGTTTTAAAATATAAACAGTCTACAAAGCTGGCCACTTCAGCCCTTAAAAGCAGCCCTAATCCCTAGTGCCTAAATGGACCGAACATCTTCCAGCACACCGCTGGGTCAATCCATCCGATGTTCTTTCCCAAACTACCATCTCTTTGCTCATGGTAACAGGCTCTTTTATCTCCTCACCCCCTAGAGCTGCTATATTATTCTGTGTCTGGGGGCTTTCTGCTCAGATCTTGTCCTTCAAGCCCAAAGAGCCAACAAACCCCAGCACAGTCTTAATGCTTATGCTGGCTGGGGGCTTGCTGGGAGCTGGTCTTTCCCATCTGGGCCATTTTTGTTTACACCCTCTTCCAGTGAAAGCAGCCAAGGAGCAAGTTAATGCAAAATCTCTCTATATATAAATTATCACAATGCAGGTCTAAACTCACAGCGTATGCTTCTCATTACCTGCCCAACCTGGAGTTGTCAGATATGAGGGGCAGAGACAATGTTGGAATGACAGCAATTACTTCCCCTGAACCAGAGGATGAAGTCGGTGTGTCTAACTGCCTCCAGATTTCAAGGTTGCTTAGAATCCAGAGTGAAGGTATTTTCAGCAGAAAACAAAATGATTTGGTGATTCAGAAGGCAAGGATTTTCCTGGAGAGAACTTGTAGCCATTGATCTCTTCCTCCTTGCCATGCCATGATCCTTGCTAACCTGCCTTCCTATTACGTTCTTCCAAATGCAGAACCCTAAGTACTTTATACAGCCTGAAAACCATTTCAGAATACTGCACATTTTTAGAGATTTCACCTGAAATCAAATGTAAGGCCCACAGTATAAGTCCTCCTCATTTAAACACAAAGTGCACTTTCCCAGACAAATATACTGCAATCACCTAACTGCTTTTCAAAGTTTTAAATGTTTGAATTTCCATCACATTAAGAAAAGGCTTTATCCACCTGTATAGTTAGTGTGCTTCAAAAGCAATCTTTCATTATTTTATCTGTCCTATATTTTCTTCTTCCCTTCTACTACTTACTTCTCCACTATTTACAAAGTTTCTCTGTCCTTGTAATTGATAAAAACATAAAGGTACTGAATTGCCATTTCAGCAAAAAATTATCACAGAAACTGTTTTAGCATGAGGGATGAGGTGGTATTCCCTCCACATGCACACAAAAAAGTGAAAATCATCACTTTCATAAAACATGGTTTCAAGGTTTTTGTGTCAGAGGAGCCAAGAACTAGATAGTGCTGCAGAGGCCTCTTTTATTAGTCTTTAAGAGGTTATTTGGATTTCCAAGCATCTTTTTAGCTTGTTAATAGCTGTTGGGTATGGGCTTTTATTGATTTATCAAGTCACAGCCATTGTTCCTGCCTCTGATGTTTACAAGAGGAGCTGGAAACAACGCTGGCTTTGCAAAAAACAGTGGGAGCTCGGAGCAGCCGAAGCTAAGATACTATTTTCTTATAGGGACAAAGGAAAAGAAGGAAAACTGTTCCAGAGGAAAAACAACACTGCAGCTAGGGAACACATGAGGATGTTTCAGTCAATATTTATCTCTTCAATCAAGAAAACTTGATGTTCACCTCAGTGAAATCAATACCTGCTTAATTTAAGTGTCGCTGCTCCTTGGCTCACTCCACTTCCCCCTGCTTGCAGGATCTAATTTCATTGTTAAAGATTTCAAACTTGATCATCATCTAAACTGCTCGCTGCCTTTCCAGAGTTTTTTTCCACGGGTGCAACTGCAAAAAGGAGCGTTATTCCCTTCACTGGGCACTATTTCCCTAAGGGCCAGAGATGGGCAGATACTGCTCACACAAGCATGTACACCTCCCCGCTGTATGACAGCCCGCTACCAACACAATCAACTGGCGGCGACACACAGATTAAAGGCTTCACTCCTGATATTTCTCTTTAGCATCATCAGAGGTTTGCAAGCTATTTGGTTATTATCTAGAGAGGAAATGAAAGCAACAGTCTTGGCGTTGCAGTGCTTACATGATGCTTAATGGGTAAGCTCTTTCACATTAGCACGGAGCCTCTGAAGAAGGATCATCCGTAAGTCTCCAGCTTTTTCAAAGCCAGGAGAAGGTGATGGTGTCTGAGGAAGCTGCAGTAGTACATTTTGATGTTCCTTTTGATACCTGGATTCTTGTCTGGGGACAATCCTTACCCAACTGTCATTATACATCAGCAGTGTGCTCAGTGGTATCTGCACCCACTCCAAATCCAGAAGATCCTGAGCCTCGCCACACCTACTACAGATAAAATTTCAAGCACTGGAAACTCGGGCTGCTTTTTCATGTCAAGAGTTCAGTTTTGCCCTATACAGAAATCTAAGTTGAAGCCCTAAAAAGGCTTGTGCCAGCAGAGTATTTAGCAAACATATGTAGATTACTCTTTCTCCTAGAATTTGAGCATCAATCGCCAACATTTGCCAATGTTTTCCTCTTTTTTCCTCCTCTCCACTGCTGGGATCTGGGTGTTTTCCTAGCACCTCTCACACCAGGAAGCTCATTTTATCCTTTAACCTTCATCTCCCCTTCTTCTTTTGCACAAAACTGCAGGATACTGTTTTCAGGTTTGCTACACCAAAGGATGTTTTGGCTGCCAAACTGCATCAAGAGGAAAGAAAAAACGCTGTTTCATTTAGCCTTATCACAAAACTGATAACAACATGATTATATATGCAAAGAACTCCATGCTTGTTTATCCACTACAATAGAATGACACACACAAATATACATATGAAAAGCCTGGATATCTCAAGCTGCCAACAGTTCAATCAAGAATATTATATCCTCAAAATACAAATGCAATTATTTACGTACATCAAGTTTACTAATACCTCCCTGGTAATTTTCTGCTTTCCTGTAACGAGCCCTACCAAATTCACGCTTTGGTTTGTAGGAAGATAATCTGAGAAGGAAAGGTTCACTTTCAAAACCCTTTGCTGCCTTGATAAGAAGAAGTCTGGTACACACTCGGATTGTTTACGAGTTGTTGTGCTGCAAGCCTTCTACTCAATTAAAATTTAAATATCATTCAAACTCTAAAATACCCTGTCAAATGCCAAAGTAAAATGTTTGAACGATCTTAACTAGTATTTGACAGCACGTATGTCCAAGTCGTGGCCCAGTGGAATTGTTTCCTGTCGGGTATCTGAGAAAAGGCAACTGTCTGTAACCAAAGGTTTCTTTTGTGTTGTTTCTGAAGTTCCTGAATTTATTCATATTCTTTTTTTTTTCCCCTTTTATGTTTGCTATTGAATGAAATATTTCCCATTCAATGAAACTTTGCTGTGCATTACCAGCCCTAAGCTTTTAGAGTATTCTGGTAATGTATACTATTTTAGGACTCAATCCTATAGCAGATCAAGCCCCTGCTCACATAGCAGGATAAATATACAGCCTCAAATACTCTTGAGAACTCAACTGCATCTGGATTTCTCATGTAGGTATTTCACCTCCCCATTTACATTCTCATTATCGCTTCTATTGAGTACACTTGCACCAGCCATCCTGGGAAAGGATTTGGATAAAATATACTCCGATAATTAGGAGATCCCTGGAGCAGCAGGGCTACCCTAAAATAATCATCACAGAAAAGTATATCTGCAATTTCAAATGGCATGCAAGAGAAACTAACGACCCAAGTTATAATCCTTTGCTGACCAAATACGCTCCGTTCAGACATGCCCTGACCTCCCCTTACATGGTTTGTGTTTGCCAAGGATGCTGTTGGCACCTAATGGAGGGCAGAGCTTGGGGCTGGGGCCCCATACGCTCCCTGCCTCTCCCCACAGGGCACATCCACCCCCCGAGCACCTTGCCTCTCAGAAGCACATTGGGGAGAAGGGACCAGGGGGGTCCCAGACCGGGGAGACCAACAACACTGAAGGCAGAAAGAAACGCAGGAAGGGAAGGCAATTAATTTCATCTTTCAGCTGTCTAAAATTGTCCATCACAGGAGTGACTCCAGCCCCTACCCAGACCAAGGACAACTGTCGAGGGCTGGGTTTTATCCCCTGGGGCTGTTGTGACACCCGACTGGTGCTGGAATTCGTCACACAGGTGCTCCAGGACACCCACACTCCCTGGAGCATGATTCACCCGGCTACGGTCCGGCCCTGGCACGAGGACTACTCGCATTCCCTGGGGAAGGCGCTCGACTTTCCAAACAGCTCAGGGCCCCTGGGCAGGTGCCCCACTCCTCTCTGCAGACAGAAGACAGCAGCACAGCCTTCATCAAGGCTTGTGGAGGAAGACGAGCAGCAGGGAGGGTGTTAGACATGGCGGCGGTGACACATCAGCATCTCCAGAGGGACAGACCACATCTCCAGTCAGGCTGCATAAATCTCTTCCCGGGGTGCCTCCCTTTTATCCCAACTCTAAAGGGTGCCAAGAGAACAACCTTGGCACTAGAGGCTCGACTTTTACTTAGCTAGTGTGAGGCGTGCCGAATCTGGGACAGGCTGCCAAAATGGCAAGCGGTTCATTATTCACATCCTGAGAAGGTGATGCCAGGGTTGCAAAGCATGAAGTCTATACAGCACAGAGCTGGGCTGCTTCCAGGACATTATTTTATCTTATTTTTCTCTGCTTCCCAATGTTATTCTTCTCTCATCCATGCCCTTCCAGTGTAACCATTTAATTGGGTGATTGGCAGGGTATGGCTCCGCGGGATGTGACGTGATGATGTATCAGCTCTGCTGCCAAAAAGGATGCCCCCTCCTTCCCAATCTCCCTCCTCCTGCCTCAACGCTGCTGCCGCTGCCTTCTGCTGGCTCTGGCTCAGAGCAAAGCCCCGCCTGGATGCACTAACATGATGGAAAACAGCAATCGGGCAAAATAAATTAAATAAAACAAAATAAAATAAAAATCAGAGAATTTTCTGCCGTTTTATTGAACTGGCTCATGGAAAGGTGCAGTGGGAGGCCCAGGCCAGCAAGCAGGGGAAAGGGCAATACAGTCCTGGGGAGAAGAAATGAGAATCTCTGCTCTCGGTGGGAACAAGCCTGCAGACGAGCTCGGCTGCCTTAGCTGTCACCCGCCCAACTCACCCAACCGATCAGCTCCTAATTAACAGCTTGACTGATCACTGCGTAGTTAATAGGCCTGTCAGGGAACAAAAACTGAGAGCAGCCCTGTGCAGCCTGTACAAGCCTGGAGAGTCCCAGCCTCTGGGGGAGGCTCCTGGCCCCACTCAGCATCACGCTGCGTTACCTGGGCAAGGTGTCATGGGTCAGAGGACTCAACCAGCCTTGGAGAAACTCAAACCCTTGAGTGAGAGTGAAGGGTGACCGTCACCAGCTTCTCGCAGCTTGGAGAAAGACCATGGCTCTTCTGGCCGAGCTCTATCACTTTGCCAACACCCATCCTACAGCCAAAACAAGCCTTACTGTAATTCAGACAGGTATGTTCCCATTAAAAGTTTGGGTTCTTCTGACAGAGCAACCTCGATGAAAATGTTCAGCTGCAGAATTCTTGTCCAGCCCTCACCATTGATCGGCTCGTGGCTCTTCCTGCAAGGTGATTTGTCATTAAATGCTGAGACAAGGGGGATTTGAGGCTTTGCCCAGGATCACATTGGAAATTTGGGGAGGTCAGAAACTAAGTTCAGCTCCTTTGGGTCCCAGGCCAGCAGCTTAATGAAAAACACATCTTTTCTCTTCAGAGAAGTGTTAGGATCAGCCATATGCCCATGTTTCTTTCAATATGGGTAGAGCTTTCTTCAGCAAATGTGAATAGACCTGGGACTGATCTGAGGAATCCAAAACTACTCCTGTAGGTGTCTCATGTAATTACTTTCCTTTTCCTTGACTTCCTCTTCTTTCCCTCCCTTGCTGTGTTTGTGAGTACTTTGTTTCCCTCACTCAATTAATGATCCCTTTTACTTCCTGTGCTGTACTTTTTTATTTCTCCCTGCTGTACAAGAGGAGGTTTGTATCTGTATACCACAACATTATCTGTTAACGACAAATTATCCCTCATCAACCAGTTCGCAGGGATTTTACAACCCTGTCACTATTTTATCTCCAACAATCTGCTGCAAATTTTGGCCAGGAAGAAAAAAAACAAAACTCGCTGTGTGGCTATGCCCCTGGACCCTGAACACAGGAAAACAGAGCTGTTCCCAACCAATACACTGCCATTTCCGTCTACAGCATAACCATTACATCTGGAAAAGACTTGAGAAGATCACCAGCAGAGCATTAGCAGCTGAATTTTGAGCCTCAACGATCAAGAAAAGCCACCTTAGTTTGCACTATTTTGAGTAACATTTGCCAAGGGCACCAAAGAGCAAATCAACTTAAATACGAAGGACGAGTCATTGATATGACTTTTAAAATAAACACAACTACTCTGAATGTGGCATTTGCTGCAGTGATTTATCACTGCACAAAAATATGCCATTATTTAGCTTGATGACAACAGGACTTTTGGAAGGCCATCAAGAACACGCCTTCCTGGTGTTTCCATCTCTCTCTGTCTAGATCCTTCCCTCCTGACGTTCCATCTCTCCCTCCTACAAGGGTACCCAGTTTTGTGCCACATCACCTCTCAGACACCAGCCGCCGTGGTCCAGAACAGAGTCCTTCAGCAGCACTTTCTTTGGATGCACTGACCAACATGCTTACCCTCATCTCTTCCGAAGGCTTCAAACACACAAGGAAACTTCACCAGGGCCAACATCAACGTTTTGGGGCGATGATCCTGAGGTCTCCTCTATTGTCCTGTGTTGTACCATGAGGACAGGATCCCATTTGTTGGGTGGTCAGCTCCAGGAAATGATCCAACCCCTCAGATGTATTCTCCTTTTTCTCCTTAGACACCGTTTCCCCTCTGGCATCTCCATCCAGCTTCAGACACTTTCATCAGCCTCCCTCTTAAAGACGTCTGTCGATACTGCTCAGTCCCCAGATGGAGCAGCCAGCCTTCGGCATGCTTCAGTTCTGACACTGCCCAAGAAAACCCTCTCCCTGTCCACTGAACTGCTGGGGGCTGCTGGCTCCGTCTGGTGCCGATGACTGAATTCAGCTTCAAGAGAAGCATCCTGCCTCATCCAGACCTAGAACACTTCTCCAAACTTTTCCAGCAATTAGGCTGGAAACACATCAGCCAGCTGAGCATTCCCATTTCCCTCATCTGAGTGCAGGTGATGCAACAAAAGCTGTCAGAGAAAGGCCAGGGTAACTGCAAAAAGCAGCTTTTTTTTTTTTGTCCCAAGTGTATGTTCTACTTGGTGACTCTTTTAAATCCCTTAATGTTGGTACCTCAAAACAATTAAGGTAGAGCTAATATATTTAGATTTGTTTCTTAGCGTTGTAAACTTAATCTAGGTTTAGATTGATTTTGGAACAATGCATAAACAAACATAAAAGGAATTGCCCAGTGGGCTTAATGCCATGCCTAGTTGATTTATACCCGTTATTTCTGAGGGGAAAGGTCAATTGCTTACAGTGTAACTCTGAAACTTCTGCATTTTACTGGTGGATCTGGGGGAGGGTGAAAGCAAAGGAGGAAAGAACAGATTTCAGGGAAGCTGGCTTCAGCACTTAGGAAGTGAAGGCTTGGTTTCCTATTTTCCTCTAGCTCAGTAACAGTTTTGTGTAACAGAGTAAATCTGGGATTTGTACACTATAGCTTCTTTCAGATTCAAAGCAAACACAAGCACTTCACAAGCCTTCTCCTCACCATGCAACTACTGGGCACACAAATCTTGCAGCCGTTCTGCCTGCAACAACAGTTAACGCAGCCCGGCACATACAAATCCATTTTACCAAAACAGGTAAATGTTGGCTTAGAGAGGACATGGGCATTACCTGATATGCTTAATGAAATATCCTTGGAGGTGGAGATGGCAGAGCTTGTCCTGCTGGTAGCCCCTCTGTTCTGTTTTGCCTCTCCCTCCAGCTTCTCCTTAATTGGGGCTTGACGATCCTTACCTCCTTCCAGCCTTACTCTGCCTTTCTCCCAAGCTATGTTTTCAAAACTACTCAAAAAAGGAACAACTACCTACACTGGCATGCTGTGGGCAAGGTATTCCCGTGCTGTAAATCGGTAGGCACCACTTTATAGCAGCTGAATACCTGGCTTATCTTTGTAACGAATAAAAACAAAATCAAAGCATGGCAGTTACAAAACACTTGACAGACATCATATTTGCCCCAATTTAAAAGCAATTTATCCTGCAGGGCGTAGTCTGCGCTTTTAGGACAGCCTGCTATGTGTGGTGCACCCCCGAGATGCAGGTGAGCAGAAGCAGGGTGCAGCAGAGGGTGAGTAAAGCAGGAGCGCCGCGCAGTAAGTCTCTGTTCAGCAGAGCCTGCCGGGCTGTGCTCCAGCATTAGCAGCTTGTGACGGATCCCCCAAAAGGCAGCTGCTAGACTAAAAGGTACCACGTGGAGGATTTAAAAAATAGCAACTTTCTGTGGCCTGATCACATGGCATTTATTGCACGCCCTCGGACACAGATACCACTTAAAATGTGTTTCTCAAATGAGGCTGCTGCTGCTTCTGAATTGGAGAGGAAACAAATCTCTAATGGAGGTTTTGTTACTCTTCCCAGTCGTTTGCATTAAGGCAGCTAATTCCATCCTGCAGCATTTGAGATGCTACTAAAGTTTCATTATCAACAATAATCATTGTTATAATATCTTACAAGGGTGCATAATTCACTGAGGACAGACTACTCGGAGAAACCTGTCCTAGCCTGGGCAGGAACAGTTTAGGAGAGCAGTTCTGCTGAAGCCTAGGGGTTTGCTTGGCAGCTCCGCTTGTCCTAGAGTCACTAAGCCACTGATGCAAAAGCCCATTTGCAGCCCTCCTCAGAGGGAAGTGTGCTTTTGTGAAACAGTTTAATATCAAAATAAATAATTACATGCTTATTGGGAATCAAATTACTGAAGGCTCAACCTCCTTTTGAAGGGTGGAGGCTTCCCATTGAAATAGATAACCATGTGTTTTCCTGTGCTTTTGATGTTGAAAGTTATTCCAGAAAAATTCTAGGCAAACCTGAAATTACAGCAGTGTGAAATTGCCCTCAAAGAGGCATTTATACAGCTGCATATTTATTCTGACCGTTTTGCTCCCTGAAATTCACACTTGTTCTCTGTCATAAGAGATTTTCAAAATGTTCGCTGAGGATTTCAGCAGTCTAGAAATCTCACTTGCCCACTGGTAGTTTAGAAGATCAAGAGGCAGCACTGAATGAATCCCCATAGCGGTGTCTCGCCTAATTGAGTTCTGCAGTTGCCCCTAAATTAAATAAAGCAAGGAGGCAAAAGCAGATGTGAATAAAGAGGTTCTACAAAAACACGTTTTAAAGTTAAGCATTTAAATTAAGTGCCAAAGCAAAGCTACAGCTCTTTGAATCTTTGTGTCATTTAACAGGTTCAAAATGCTCTTACCCTTTGTACGAGAGGCCCAGCCCACCACAGGAGCCAGGGGCTGGACTGCTCTGCGCCACCAAAAGCCACATCCAGCCCTGGGAGCTCCCTTAATCCTGCCACTGTCCTGCACAGGGCACCCAGCTCCTCCAGCAATGCAGGAGCCTGCGGTGCCAAAAGCAGGCAAAACCCTTCTACCAAGCCTGTCCCACCTTTGCTTTATGTCTGTACCCCTTTGGTTGCCATGAGCCTGGATCCGAGCCTGCCGTGCTCCTCCTGCGGCTCACTGACTTCAAAGCCAGGCAAGAGCTGAGCGGAAGCCCCGTTACCCAACCTGGAAAGGGAGCTGGCTTGTTCCCCTCCGTCAGGGGGACATGGACTGATGCAGAGGTAACAGAGCTGCTTCAAGCACCAGGTACAGCACCAGGCTACTCAGCAGGATGGTCCTATAAACCTCCTGAGCAGCGAGCTCCTAATGTGCTGCAAGTGAAACACAATGGAAGGTGCAGGACTTTGGCTTTAGGCTGTTGGAGGGAGAGGAAACCTCTTCCCCCCCAGCACGCGCTCCCGGTTGCTGAAAGCCCTCTCCATGGTCCAAATGCCTCAGCCACGCTGGCTGCTCAAGTTGTGCTATCTGGTTTGTGCACTAATTGCAAGGCAGAGAGAGAGCACACGAGAGGTGCTACAATAGTGAAAAGGGCAACATCACTCCCTCTAAGAACGGGTCTAAATTTCTCTTCTGTCCAAACTGAAGCAGGGACCTGAGATAATGTTACCCCTCCCCTAGCTTCAGGTATACGGGGCTGGACATCTCCTAAGTGTGTCTTACAGAACTGAAAAAATACCCGAAGAACTCAGAAAGACAGACTTAATTTACAGCCCCATGTCTCGAGTCTTACCCCTAAGAAAAAGTACAACATTTGTACAAAGTAGAAGACTTCAAACCAGGACAAATATAAATTAACGCATCCCCAGATGCCAGAAGCTTAAACTTCTTGTTTGGGTAGACATCTCTTTTCCATACCCTAGCTGATCACACAGTCCAGCCGTGGTTTTTGTGATAAGTCTGGGTGACTGTATCTTGCTGCCTACACAGATGTTCGCCCCCCCAAAGACTTCCAGACTTTTTCATTTAGCCTTCAGCTCTACGCTACTCCTTAGCTGCATGAAAGCCTTACAGCGTGTGTAGCTCTGCTGCTGCTGAACAGCAAATGCTTCCCTACTCACTGCTTGCGCACTTTTAAGTGACAGCTGATGGAGATGGTTTTAAGACATAAGTAGTACCCTATATGATGAACTTGAGGACACTAAAAAACATGGATAAAATTCAACAGAAAGAACTGATAACATACTGCCGTGAACTATTTTCTTGTATGGATTTTTTCCTTATCTGCAATTATTGTATATACGCAAGAACAATTTTCAGCATGTGGATTCATCACGCTGTGGCTGAGGACCTGCATGCGAACAGCGTAATACGCATGAACACTTCTTAAAACCACACACCACTAATAATAATAATAATAAAAATAATAAAAAACTTCTCTGGGATTGCCTAGTTTTCTTTGTTCCCTGCATGGGCTGATAGGTCTTATGGAGTGTTAACACCCACAACGTTGATAATGAGCTTGCATGATATATGGTAATAGCTTTAGAAGTGCTAGTAGTGCCATCAGTAGCAATTCATCGCTTGCAAGAAAATTTAGTGCAACTGTGGCACATCTCTGGTTGGAACAAATACAACAATCAGCACTTCTCGTGTATCTCTGCAGAGAAAATAAAAAGAGAAGTATGTGTTGCTTTTCTTGACTGGCTCAGACAAAACTGGATTTTATTTATACCAAAATTCAACTGTGCTAAGAACATAACTTCTCTTTAAACACAGGATTTTTGCTTTGCTTTCATAATGAGTAGTTCTAATTCATTTCCACCTTGGCCACCCCAAATCTGGTGTATAATTTCTTATATTGGCACAAGCACCAACCACAAATGAGACTCTTCTATCCTCCATGGGAAGAACAGTCACTGACTCAGGAGTCGACAAAATGACTGCGTTTCTGCACAGTTATTCACAAAGAGCAGAGCTATGCGTCTGTCCCTACCTGTTGCAACCTGGAGCCCACTGCAGGTGGCTCAGCACCAGCCTGAGCTCAACCAGCAGATTCCCTGCAGGGAAAAGTGCGTTTTGCACACACAGTAAAGAAATTCAGATTAATGTGCAGAAAGGACTCTTTAATCCACCAAGGAAGGACAAATTATGAGAGTCAAGGGCTGAAAATTAAGCTTAATCTCTAATCATGACAACTGGCATCTTACTCCTGATCTGGGCTTTGAGAAGGGTTAATAACTGTTTTTCTGGCTTGAATATACCTGTCATTTAAAACCTAGCAAGCAGCGATAGTGAAAAACAAAATTCACGTCCTGTAGGAAATTAAGTTTATAAAAGTTTGGTTTGTCTTGGAAAAAAATAATCTGATTTTCACCAAAGGAAACGCTAAAATAATTTGAAGGTACTGATTTTGACAACAATCGCAGTTGAAACAGAAGGCAAAATTAATCCTTTCAGTCTCAAAATGCCGTGATAACAGGCCACTGGAAACATCAGTGTGTTAAATGTTCCTCATGCAATGTTTCTATTCAATGGAATTGCTACTTAGGCAGAAAAAAGATTTGTGATCATCTTATCTCTCATGTCATATGGCAGCCTGGAACTAGGACTGCATCAAATGTGGAGTTCAGTTTACAACCTAAAACAATTTGGGACTTCCATTAAAATTATGCACAAGTTAACATTCTAGTTTAGTGACATGGCTTAATCACATTGGGTTTAAGATAGGAGTAAGAGAAATTGCAGATAAAAGGATGGGTTTAGTCTACAATTCCCTCCTTTCTATTAAATCAGAGCTACTTTTGAATGGCCTTAATTACAAAGTAATCCTTTTAAACTGCATTCCTGAATCAAAGCTCCAAATACAAGAAGAATTTGGGGAGAATGAGGCTGTGCAAGAAAATGGGAGAAGAAAAATAAAGAGGGGTGCTCTTGCAAGATGTAGCCCCCAGCATGCCCTCACACGTGTGGATGAGGGGAACGTGGCTTACATTCTGCAGGTACGTATATCCTCTAACTGACGATTATTAGAGTTCCAATGCAATCAGTTACCTGCCCTCTTCAGGCTTTTTATGGTACACTCATTTCAGGCTGGAATTTTGTCTCTGCAAGCAGTGTGTGAATGCAGGTGTCAGCAGCCTTCCCTCCCTTGAGGGGAAAAGCTGGAAGGAGGAAGGAGGACGCCCCTCCTGAGGCTGGACTTGCAAGTTTGGGAGCCAAGTAGGAAAGAAGAGTCAGAGAGGTGGCAAGCTGGCATGCAGAGAAAGTATTTGTTCCTCAAACCCATTGTGCTGTTCCAGCCTTTCTCATGCCACATTTTCTTCCATTTCAGATTCCCCCAGGTCCCTGCTATCTGCTCCTCCAGCCACGAACAGGCCGTGCTGCCATTCCAAGTGCAACGTACCTACATGGGAGGGATCCCGTGTGCCAGTGCCTGGCTCAGCTGGGCAAGACCACACTTTGTGAACACGGTAACGCGCCTGGGGGGCTCTAGCAGCAAGGTGGCAGGGGAGGGCTGGAGGCAGAAGTGGCTCTGGTTTTGTTTGGCCATTCCCTTTTTTCCTCCCTTTGCATTATGTTCAGTCCACCTCTTTCATTTCCCTTGGTTGCTGCCATCTCCCCTGTTGGCAAAGGAGCTGCAGGCAGGACTTCCCCCGTGCCACAGCACCTTCTTTCTATGAAGCAATACAGGAGAAAGTTAACCTGAAAGCTTTAACACCTATCAAACGCTGGAGCAGTCTTTCCTCCATTTCCTGAATCCGACACAATGTTTAGGAAGACTCTGACAAGTGACTCCTTTTTGGAGGTGAACCTTCACAGTGCGCTGCTGGCTGCCTGGAGCTGCTTCATCCCTCCAACCCCTTGCACAGGGGAGATGAAGCAGTGCCACTCAGAGCCAGCATCCACACTTCTACCCCCAAAACTGTCTGATCTGACGAAGCAAATAACGCAAGCTGACCTGCCAGGTGTGTTGAAGGCACTCTTACAGACAGCTGGTACATGCCCTATGCAGATGCAACCACTGCTGCATGGGGCCCATACAATTGCAAATTCTCTTCTCTTTACACACCACGTTCCCCAGAACCTCCGTGTTATCTTTAGGGAAGACAAATTTCTTAGTGTAATTCCTCTTTTCATTATTCAAGTGGTTTTAGGCCATGACAGCTGTGGCATATGCCCTAGAAAACAACACATAGAGAAGAAGAATCTTCTACTATCCGTTGTCAAAATACAGTTATAACAATGCCAGCTTCCTAAGTCACGCAAGGGAACCACGCAGCATATATACATCTGCACCTCATGCTGATGGGGAACAAAGCAGGCCACCTCCAGTGACATTAAGGGAACCTGGAAAACAAGCAGGACCAAAGATCTCAGCTGCATCGAGTTCTTCACCCAGCAATAACCAGAGCTCCAGTTTTCCTTGCATCTTGGACCACCACTGTGTATGCTGCCAAACTACTTCTTGAAGTCCACATCCCTACTCCAAAGCAGTACAAAATAGCCAACCCACAAGGAAAAAAAATAAAAATCAAGCAAATAGAAATGATTTTCAAGTATGCATAGGAACAATTTGGCAGCAAACCTCCCCCCTATATCGCAGCAGATGCAGACACGTTAAAGTAAGTTATCATATCCAATGGCAAACCTAGTCATTGCCACTGCTAAGCCAAATTTAATTATTCCTGCAAGCACAGACTTAGCAATAGAGAAAGTTCAAGAAATATCTCATAAAAGCTCTTCTCTTCCACTTATCTAAGAAGCACCAATGACAAATTTTAAACTGAATGTATTTGGACTTCTCCACACGCTCGTTGCCATATTACCCATGCACTTGGTTTAGTGCTAAGCTCATCACTTTTTGTTCCTTGTAGCTGACTAAAAATTTCCTTTTTTACTGAGTATCCGAGAAAGAAATAATTAGTCTTGTAAGGAAAAGCTGAGTTTTAAAGAAGAGCTAATTTCTGCTCCAACTTTACAGAGTTAAGAATCACCCTATATTAAGAGGAGAGAAAAGAAAAAAAGAAATTTAATTTCTCTCTGATAGGAAGGAAATATGCAGGGAGGGAAGCCACATGCTGACTGGATTTGTGAAGAAAGGCTCCTCAGTATTCCTGAGGAACATGAAACATGCAGAACTTCTGGCCATTACATTTCTGCCTTGAAAACACACTAAGCGTCAAGAAGCTTTCTCAGCTTTTTCTCAGCTTATGTTTCCTCTATTTAAACTACTGCAGGCGACACCTTGCCACCATCCCACCAACCTGCTTCGTGGATACGTGAGTACAGAACAGTGAGAAACTGGGCTTTTATAGTGCTGAGTACTTACAAAACATCTTTCCACATTTATGAGATTCTCAAAAGATGGATAAAAAGTACGGTGAAGTGCAGAGACTTCCAAAAACACATTACCAGACATGACAATCTGCATCATTTATAGAAACGGAGAGATGTTTATGTGAAGTACATGAGGGTGTTGCCAGACAGTTTCCTGAAAGCTCTGTATGGCCAAACAAACAACAGCTTGTATGCTTACTGCAAGGGAAAGTAAAATAAAATCCTAATTAAAATACAATCTGAGGAAAACGGTGAGGTCTTATTTGTACAGACACACAGATGATATTTTATATACATGTCCACCTGCACAGGCACGTCTTTTTGTGCATGCACGTACTCTGCAAACGTACTTCATTCCCCTGCAGTTTGCCCAACGATACTCATTCTGCAGGCGTTACAGGATTGCTAGCTCCCAGCTCCTCTTGGCAGTCCCATTCTCCCTTCCAGATCCCAGCTCCTTATAAACAAAAAGCTTTCCACAATTGATCTGTATAAAAAGGAGAGCGCCAAGAACATCAGAGGAACCAGACTGACCCCCCAAAACGGGCAGTTTGGGATGGGTTGACAGAAAAGCTGTGAAATCCTCTCCCAGTCCCAGCAGATTAACAGATCTCACAGTTCTCCCATCTCACAGCTAAGACTCTACGAGAGCTGCAGAAAAACTCTGGTGGACTTGGGGTGTGGGGGTTGGTTTTGGAAAGAGTTGTCTGAAAACCTGCGAGTTCTCGGAGCTCTCAGGAAAAGGAAACAACTCAATTCCATCAAAACAGAGAGATTCCTTTGGATCTAACTCACTAATGTAACACTGAAAAATGGAGAAGCTCTCTGCACTACAGAACACATAAATGACAAGAACTAGCAACGTAAATATGCCTTACTTTCTCAACCAATGAAGCCAGTTAAAATACTGTATTTGCCCACTCCAAACACATTTCTAATCTAGTTCAAGTTTACCACACTGTTGCTGAATCTAACGAACTGCAGTAGTGTAAGAACAATACACTAATATTCCCATAAAATAAATAAATTTCATTGTGTTAAAACCAACTAATCAGTTTTATAAACAATTTCACTTTTGATTAATAAAGGTCTTCACTAACGTGACTCTATTTGATTAAGCGTTATCCCTCTCGGTGGATAACCCAATGCCAGTTTGCAGGTAGCAGTATTTTTAATAATATAACAAATCACGTATGCAGAAATACTGACTTAGATGTCAAGGATTAATTTATTTTGCATTCACTTCGCAAGTGTTGGAATGAATGACAATTAATTCATGTAACAATAGTTGGTTGTTTCAATTAGTATTTTGACCTTGTCACAACATTGCTGATACCCAGACTCTCATTTTCCAATTTCCTGTGACGTTGATTAGTAAATGAAAAAGTAAAGCAGTTCCCAATTTCTTCATCTTGGAAAGATTCCTCTATTTAAATGAACTGCAGTAATGAAGAACCTCAAAGCTACAGGCAATGCTATTCAAAACCCCCCAGCGATGGGAAAATACTCCCAGAAAAAAAATAATAATAATTTAAAAATATTATAAATAAATAAATACGCCAAAACTTATGGTTTTGTATCTATATTCCAAAACATCCAGAACTGACCTAATTTTCAGAGGTGTTGTGTAACTGTTGTTTGCAGAAGGAGTAAGAATGGGGCTTCAGCACTTGGAAGAAAAAAATAGCGCACAAAAAATCACCACAACCAGTCATGTAGTTTAGTGCCTGTGCGGGGATTTGAAACTTAATTTAGCGTGCTCTACAAATTTCCATTCTGCAGTGCAGAAGCGCAGAGTGCAACGCAGGACTTTGCTAACTCCGCAGCCGGCTGAGCAGCAGCAGCATGGCCATACCACACCAGCACTCTGCGGGCAGCTTTAAGCTCTGCCTTCTAGACATACCTCCTGGGCACCTCCAGGCAGCAGGGCTATGAAAAGAGACACAGCTCGTGTAGGACTTGTGTCCGAGGGCCAGGCTCAGATATTTTGAATGGTGAGGGACATATTCCAAGTCTTGATATCACAAGAAGAGCAGTTGAAGCTCTGGAGCTCCCACAGGCAGCTGGAGGCAACACCAGAAACAAAGTGGCTGGGCCAAGCCACTTGGGTTTACGTGGCAAGGTTTTGGTAGCAGGGGGCCATAGGGGTGGCTTCTGTGAGAAGGATCTAGAAGCTGCCCCATGTTTGGTAAGGGCCCCACTGCTGACCAGATCCGAGCCAATAAGCGATGTTGTTTGCGCCTCTGTGAGAGCATATTTAAGACGGGAAAAAAAACGCTGCGCCACACAGCAGCTGGGAGAGTGAGAGGAGTGAGGAACAGCCTTGCAGGTGCCAAGGTCAGTGAAGAAGGAGCGGGAGAGGTGCTCCAGGCGCCGGAGCAGAAGTCCCCTGCGGCCTGTGGTGAGGCCCATGGTGAAGCAGGCTGTCCCCCTGCAGCCCACGGAGTACCACGGTGGAGCAGGGTTCCACGCTGCAGCCTGTGGAGGTGACCACGGTGGAGCAGGTGGACCTGCACCGACGGAGGCTGCGGCCTGTGGAAGACCCCTGCCGGAGCAGATTCCGGGCCGGACCTGTAGCCCGTGGAGAGGAGCCCACGCAGGAGCAGGTGAGCTGGCAGGAGCTGCTGCCCGTGGGGGATCCAGGTTGGAGCAGTTCGCTCCTGAGGGATGGACCCCGTGGTACGGACCCATATCTGAAGCAGTTCTTGAAGAGCTGCTGTCTGTGGGCAGCCCACGCCGGATCAGTTCAGCAAGGACTGCATCCCGTGGGAGGGACCCCACAGCACAGGGGACGAGAGTGACCGAGAAGGAGCAGCGGAGAAGCAGCGCTATAGACTGACCATAACCCCCATTCCCCCGTTCCCCTGTGCTGCTTGGGGGGAGGAGGTGGAAGAGGGTGGATGGGGGGGAAGGTGCTTTTGGCTTCTTTCCTTTGTTTCTCGTTTCTCTAGCTTGTTAGTAATAAGCAATAAATCTTACTGTCTCCCTATGCTGAGTCTGTTTTGCCCGTCACAATAATTACTGCGCGATCTCCCTGTCCTTATCTCAACCCTTGAGCCCTTTTCATCGTATTTTCTCCTCGTTCCTCTTAGTGGAGGGTGAGTGAGAAAGCAGTTGTGGTGGAGCTCAGCTGCCCACCTGAGTAAAACCACCACAACTACCAATGGCCTTGTCCTGATCTGCTTTAACTAGACCTTGGAAGAAAGGGAACCAAGACAAAGATGTACTGTGTTCTCTGACTACAGAAACAGAAATGAAAATAAATTCTGAACAGTGAGCCCTTCTTGAGCAAAACCACTCATGTTTCCTGTTGTTTTGGTGCAAAATCCACAAATCCAGGAGGAAGCACCATAAAACCCTCTGAGCTTGCATGGGCATCCACTGTACACTCAGGCAAGCCTGCAGCATGAGGGCATTTATCATGGACAGAGACATCTTCTGTGTGCATGGTCATCTGCCAAGTAATGTAAACACCAGGAAAAGCAGCCCAGAGATTAAATATGACCGCTGAGAGCAGCACCTGGCTGAAAGCTTAAGTTGAAGGAACTACAGCATTGGATTAGTGCAGCACAAGGAAAAATAGGGACTGTTGCCTGGAACAGGGGTGAGTGTGCTGTGACCTACATGCTGCACCCGAAGCAGGGGGAGAACAAGACAGCGCCTTCACCAGACGCAGCAGGAAGACTCTCCTGTGTCCCACATAGGCTTGGGTGTTCCCACCTCCAAAATGCACCTCTGGTGTTGCACAGAGAAGTTTCTTGTAGTCAGACATTAATGCTAAGAAAAGGTATTTGATTTCCTGGCAGCTGTAATATATGAAAGGCTCATACGACTACTGCTTCTGTCTGGATTATTTGTAGCCCAGAGTAGAGACTTGGCTGTCCTCCATCTAATACAAAGTTTCTGAATAATTTGTTATAAGACAAAGTAATTTCATTGCCTGCAGCACTACGCTAAAGACTTAGCAAACCTGAATCAGCATTTGAGGAAAACCTGTTATCAGAAAAAAGGCAGTACATGCCTACTTATCAGCAAATGCTTAATGTAAGAACATTTTCTCCTATATGACACATTTCAAAATACAAAGTGTCTTTTTTTTCTAATTTATATGAGCGGCGGCAGTTAACATTTTTCATTACCAACACAATTTTCAATGTTAATAAAATCAGATTAATTCAAAAGGTGTTTTCATAAATAATCACCATCAACAGTTTGAATAATTTCACTGAGGTTTCACTAAACCTCATCCTTTACAAATTTCTAGCGTGCAATTACAATGCAACTGGTGGCAAAAGTTGAATGTCCACTGAAAGTGGTAACTATATGAACAATTCAAGTGGATGGATTAGGTTCTAGAGGAATGATTGAGAATATTTCTCAGAAACATGGAAAAACACCCTGACCTCAGCAGTGGCCCTGCCATAGTCATTTCTAACACACTGCAATGCTTGTGCTGTTCCAAATTATTATAAAAGCATTAAAAGGATGTAAATTCCAGAGGGTGAGAGGTAGGACAGTACACTCACTGGGAAATTTCTTACCCAGAGAAAGGAATTTGGTCATGCATTTGGATAATAAACTAGAAGGAAAAGGCCAGCAGCTTTCCAATTTATTTTGCTGATGCACGTTTTCACTAAGCAAATTAAAATAAGGATTTTTCCTCGAGACGATATTCATCTTCTTTAACATGTCAGTTCTGGCAATCCAAGAAATAAGGACAGACCAAGTTTTCATATGCAATATAATTAGAAGAAAGAGCAATAAAAGCAAAAGCAAGAGGACATATATAAATGTAATTGTCTAAAAGTGGCAGAAACCTGGATTTCCAAGTATAAAATATCAAGTTGCAAAGTTTCTTTAATTTTTCTTTTCTGAAGTAATTTTCATTCTTGACATAAGCCAATGATATGAGCAAAAGCCAGCTATGTATAAGATCGATCTGCTTTCTGGGAAGCGTTAATCTTAAACCTGTCTAGAAGGGAGCCTGCTCACTTTGCTACAGAGCATCAACGCCAACCTTTTAGGTAAGCACAACCCACGTTGTCTGCTGTTAACAAAGTTTCTTGAGAACATCTTTGCAAACAGAAGAAACCAAATCCCTGTGCTTTGAACCCACCTTCATTTCTTATTTGGATAAGCTGTAACCATTAGCCCTTAACGAAAGTTAAGAACAGTGGAAATGCTACACAGAGTAAACTTTTGGGAATACTCCCGCAGGGAGTTGCTCTGAGAGCCCTTTTACACGTTTGCAATATAACTGGAAGAAAATGCAAAGCCACTGGCAAGCCACAGCTCTGCACAGACCTGTAGCAAACTATTTCCTTACTCAGTACTCAACATTTAAATGTTTAAATAAAATAAGATAAAGATGACCAGACTTTATACATTTTTCTCACTTCCCCTAATAATAAATAAAAAGTGGCTTAAAGACACTATAACAAGGCTTCAATACAAGCTTGCTGATCTTATGAGCTCTTCAGGCATCAGACTACATTACGGAATCAAAACAAGTCTGTTTGCTTTTTAGCTCAGTGCCTGTCAACCCTCCTTGCAGCGATTTTCTGTCACTGCCGGTCAGACGGAGCTTCCCAGTGGAGCTCCTTACACCACACGGCCACTCCGGGAGCTACGCCCCGGCACTCAGCAGCACTCCTGCCTTGAACAGTTATCTCGGTGCACACCTGTACGTGGAGATGCATTTAAAATCCAGGTGAGATTGGCTGCATCGCACGCACTGAAGGTCCACAACGTTTACTTGCTTGGACAGAAAATGAATGATCTAATGTGTGTTATTAAATAGAAAGGATGTTCGAGTGCAGATGATGGCTGGGTTTATAATTCACGAAGGTCCTGTACTCTAAGAGCTTTACAACCACATGAGCTAATCTAGTTATTACCTCTGGTTGACATAAGTCATGCTAATAGTAAACAGGATTTCTTACAAAGCCAAAGAGATGAGAAATGACAGAAGATAAAGACTTTCCCTGGCTAAGGCTGACTACCCTTAGCAGCACTAAAAAATGACGAAATAGGTCCACATGCCATATATAAGTTAAGGCAACTTTACCAGACTGAAAAATAGTAAGATAGAGGATGTGCTGAGCAGCGATCCGCATGTGCAGGGCTCCTGTTCGCACATGCATCCCCATTTGCAGATGCAAAAAGGAGTGTTTTAGGAGGAAAGCTTGAACCCAGATAAATGCTGTCCATGACAGAAGCCATGTATTATTGATTTTTAGTAAAACAGACCTCCTGAAGGTCTGGTCACCGCCTCGTTAATATTTACAGCCGTTAAGAGTCACAGAGCACCACGTCGTTAGTCATTTCTTATGGTCACGTCGCCAATTCTCTTGCTGTATTACCTAGGCAACATTACGACTACAGATCTTGCAAACACATTATGTGGAAGCCCCCATCTTTTTTCCTGGCCACGGTTTCTTCAATTTCCCTTCCTCCTAACCCTAGTACAGAGGCTCTGCAGCCTCCTGCCCTGCCCTGGGGTGCTGGTGCCCAGGGCCAGCCCCAGCTGGGTGCCCCAGCATCCCACCGACGGGTAAGAGCTGTGCAAGAAATATCTGTGAGATGGGGCCGCCGCCTCCCCTCTTCACTTGGGAGCTGCATTTACACTCAGCTGTTGTGCCTGTTTGTTCAGAATAAATGCATTAGATGGCTTTATTTCAGATAACAGTAGGACTATTGAATGCAGGAGGTTTCTGCATCATTTGTACCTGTGATATTTAAAGCCAGGCTAATGTAATCTGAAAAGGCACATTTCCCCCAAATGGAAACTCAGGCTTGATATGTCAAACAGAACGTTTTAATTGCCTGTACCCTCACACTGCTGCATTTGTTAGTTTAACATCTCCATTCAATTCTTCTGATAAATAGTCCCAATATGGGGGCAGAACAAGCCTCGCTTACAAGGCAGAACAGCCAGCAAGTAAGTAGGATATTTTGGAAATGTGTGATGACACCTAGAGAAATAGAGATGTTTTATCAGACAGTACCCACCTAATTCACAGACAGAGATCAATATCAAGCTCCCGTCTCCACATCCATCTTCTGACTAAGCTGCTCTACCACCATACTCCCTCTCTCTCTGCCTCCCCCAGAAAGATTTTAACCTTTTTAGTCCTGGAACTAAAAAAGAAAAGGTAATTTTATCAGCTTATTCATAATGAGATTGATTGATTGTTGCTTACTGACTACATTGTAGGAAGAAAACTATCTTCCCTGTATGGCTGTCATGGTAGCAAGGTAGCTCCTCCACTCTAATGTAACCTCTAACATTTCGATAAAATTATTTTTATGTCTATTGTCCTCATTGCAGGGGTTGGGTGGTGAGCAGCAGAACAGCTACCCTCCATTCAGTGTACATGCGAGAAGAAAGTAACTCCCCTTCTGGAGGTAGCTGGAACAATACAAAACAAAAAACAAAACACAAAAAACAAAACCAAAACAAACAAAAAAAACACAGCACAAGCAATATAGGTAAAGGAATTCATACCCTCAGATTTGGTTTAAACACTTTTTGGTTGGGATTTATGCACAAGAAAAAGCAGAAGCATAGAGAGAAAGAAAAAAACTGGAGTCGAAGTGGGAAGTGACAGAGCTCATTGCTGGTGCAAAGAGCCTGAAAATTCTGAACAAAACAGCCAATTTCTAAATTATTATTGCACAAAGAAGAAAGGATTTCTGAGCATCCTGGTGAAATCCACTGCATCAAAGACAGATAGGCCTCTACTACTGATTTCCTTTTTGCAATAAACGCAACACCTGAAGCATTAACTCTTTACTCCTATCCAGGATTACATAGTCTTTTTATTTATATATATGTGTGTGTGTGTGCACGTGTGGACATACACACAGACAAACACTACGGTTGCAAACTCAGCAACTCAAGCATCTGTAGGAAACCTTCATGGGACTTCATTTTACATTTGCTCAGCTTGCCGTGCTTCCAGAGGACTCCACAGTCCCTCTACAGGACCGTGGCTGCTCTGTAGGAGACTGAGCCCCTCTTCCCCCTGCAATCCCCTATAAACTGTCACATCAATACACAATGGCCACATGTAAGTGAGTAAAAAACCCTCAAAAGGAAACGTTTAACTCTTCATCAGGACACATACGGAGTCTTCACATCTAGTTCCTTTAACCTGCTTTTGTGGCATCACATAAGTGACATGTTTCTGGCCTGTTCCCTACAATCAGGCTTCTATTTTTCTGCAATTTTGCTGCGTATAAAGAATGGAAGACATACATTTCCAAAATTTAGCATTATGGCCAAGCTCTTTCTATTCTTAACCTGAGATACGTACAGCTTGTACAGATTCGTCACATCAATTATGCCATAATTAATCATACCGTAATTACTGTCAATCAGTCCTCTCCCATTACTGAACTTCAATGTACTGGTCTCTTCTATTCTCTGCTTATAATAAAACGCAGCTTATACTGACTGCTACAGCACAATAATAAAATGTTTGTTTCAGACAAAAATATGGAAATTCCACATGGTAGCAATCAGCATACCTCAATCAGCTGCACAATCTAGCCCTGAGATCATTTATGATCTATGAAATCAAGTATTGATAATGCCTTCAACAACTCACTTGAATATAACTGAGAAGTGAAAAAAGTTATATACATATAAGCAAGAAGTGAAAAACTCTTGAAAAGATTCACTTCAATATAAAGGGAGAAGTTTGAAGAAAATTTAATCCTAGACCCCCCCCCCCAATTACCTCCCTTCTTTCCACAGACTTGAGAGGTCTCTTCTTCCTAGTACTTCCTTATTCATCACAACACAAGCTGTACAGAACAGGGAAAGGTTTGCCCAGGAGAGTACAATTCCCCAAATCCCTACCTCTCTCCCTGTTTGCACATACAGGACAGTGGAGGAGAGGGGAGCCCTGCCTCAGTCTCCCACTCCCATTGAAACTGCATCTGCACCTGAAATGTTCCTGGATATGCAGCTTAAAAACTCTCCAAAAGTAGCATAAAGGTTGTCAAAGCTGCTACACGTTGTTGATGATAATTGATTTGATGGTTTCCACTCTTATACCTCAAACCACCTTACTTTCACACTGCTATTTCTTCTTGAGAAAGACTGGCAAGTTGTGTATTAACTGAAAACTATCTCACACTTAAGCCTAGGAGCCAAAGTTATTTATTGGACATTTAGCTAAAGTAATTGAGTGCAAAAAGTGCTTTCCATTACCTTATTGCTACAAGATAATACTGAAAGTTTCATTGCTTTCACGTAGCATTAACCAGTATTTGAACGATTTACCTGAGAGGATATGATTTGTAAAATAAAAAAAAAAAACATATACGTAGAGTTAATTGGCAGTCTACTGATCAAAAAGGGCTAAACAATGATGTTAACTTAAATCCAATCACTGCAGAAAAAGAAAACAGATTTCACAAACAGAAGTAACGCTCAGGAAGCAGTATTTTGGCATTTGTTGTGTTATTGAATGGGAAATATTACCACCTGCCTTTGCCTTTAGCTGCTCCCGTCACAATTACCGCTGTTTATTCTGAAAGCAGGTACACTCACGTAACACCAAGGCTGTTCCTCCTTCCTCACCGCCTCCCTGGTGTTTGCTGTATAAAAAGGCTACAACCGTATGCAGTGGACTGAAAAGAGCCACGCTCACTAGCAAGCACCCTCTTCCCTACCTGTCCTTCAGAGAGACACCACAAGCGCAGTCTCACAGGGATGACTTACTCCAAGCTTTTCAACACGCATCAGATCCAATGGAGGCCTTTGGATTGCTCACTGGGTAATAACTGCAGCAGTTCTCCCAAGCAAAGGCTGCGTCAGGTCTAAGATACTTCAAAACCAGCACAGCATCTAGTGGAAGTATGGCTATATTTCAAGGTACATGAGCATGTGGGAAAAACTCTATTGCACTGCTTGTGGCATTCCCTGAACGCCTGAGGATGTGCCTGTAGTGACATGTCTGTGTGTAGTGTTGCCTAAAAAAGCCTCACATCTGACTTGTTTGCACAGATCCCACCTGGATGCAGCAGAATCTCTGCATCACTCAAAGAGAGAAACAAACCGCAGGAGGTTTCCAGAAGCGCCCAGATTTACCAGGATTAAATAAGAAAATCCTGCCAAGCATCATAGATATGCAGTGTAGACTCACCTCTCAGAGTACAAAGATTTAGGGAGAACAACATCATGGATAAAATCTCTTAACACTACATTGGTGGGAATTATAACTGATGGTTCTGGAGAAGAACACTGAATCACAGAATCACCTAGGTTGGAAGAGACCTCCAAGATCACCTAGCCCAACCTCTGACCTAACACTAACAAGTCCTCCACTAAACCAGATCACTAAGCTCTACATCTAAACGTCTTTTCAAGACCTCCAGGGATGGTGACTCAACCACTTCCCTGGGCAGCCCATTCCAATGCCTAACAACCCTTTCGGTAAAGACGTTCCTCCTAATATCCAACCTAAACCTCCCCTGGTGCAACTTTAGCCCATTCCTCCCCAAAAAAGAAGCACTCACACAACCCCTGAGAATCGGCAAGAGCTGTTTATTGCCAGGACATCTTGCAGGCAGGCCTGCGGGATGTCCGTGGTGTTTGGTGGCTCCAAGCTAATGCTTGCGATGGAGCCTGAGCAACGAGTAGGGGGCTCGCCGGGCACTCCTGCGATGCTGGTGGTGCTCTCGGATGGCAGAGCACAAAGACATGCCGCAGTAGTCCCAGGCCTGTCCCGGCAGAGGTGGATCCACTTCCACCTGTTCCTCCACATCTGGTGGATCCAGCTCCATGGGCTCCACGGTGCTGGGCAGAAGGCTAAGCCAGTCCTTGCCCGGGACTGCCCAAACGGGATGCCTTCCGTCCGGAATGTTCTCAGGCCAGGGTGCCGAACCAGGGGGTCGTCCAGTCCCACGCCTCGGTCCCACACCACTGTCGGCTTGATTGTCATGCATGGGTCCGACGCTGCCCTCTGGTTTACGGCCATTACTGGGTCCCGCACTGTGCTCCGGACTATGGGCACGCCTCTGCTCCCCGCGGCTGTCTGCCCGATGCTCCCGCCTTCGCCCCACGTCACCGTTGCTCCTATGGTAAGGCCCAGGCCCCCTGTCGCTGGGTGTGTGAGGGGCCGGCCTGTTCCCCGCATCGTTGCGGTGCCAATGGTACCGCCTGGATGTGTCTGTGGGCTGGGCGCCAGAGGTCCCTTGGGCACTGGTGTCTCTTGTGCCGCCGGCGCTATCCCTCCGCCCACGACACATCTCCTTCTGCTCAGGTGCATTCCTTCTTGGTGCTTCACCGGACGGCATCGCTGTCCTCGCACACCAAGGAGGCCTGCTGCTCGCCTTGCTCTTCTAGTCTTCCTCCTGCCGCACAAGCTGGCAGTCAGAGGGCCCAGATGCTCAGCGAATGCTGGGCCAGCTGCAGGGGGCCTGTTTTATAGGGCCCGCAGCAAAGGCGGGGCAGTGGTGGCCACTGTGACCTCAGCAAGCCTCTGTGATGGAGCGGCCCACGCGTGGCCAAAGGCGGCTGTGTTGGGAGCGGCCTGGAAGATGCCCTCACGTGGACAAGGAGGAGGGTTGGGGGGCTGAGGGACCCTTTTCTGGGGCTGGCTCCCCCGGGCCATTTGGCTTGCCAGAGAGAAAGGCTGCCCCTCGGCCACGGGGACTGCCCTGCACCTCCCATCCTGTGCCCTGGGTTTATTTTTAACACTGCTTTTTAGGCAATTTCATTCTATTCTTTACGGAAAAGAACACAAGCAAGGTGCATCTTCAGCCCTAATTCCCATGTGCGCTTTGTGCTCCGAGTGAAGAATTTCTTCCTCACGTCAGATCTAACCTAAATCTCCCCTCCATTTGTTCAAAGCCGTTATTCCTGGTTCCATGGCTACACTCCCTGAGAGAGTCCCTCTCCAGCTTTCTTCTAGGCCACTTTTATGGGTAAGGTTAGGTGGCAAAAAAGCAGGAAGAAGGCAGAAATATTGGAGGGATCAATCTTAGAGATCTGAGTGTTCCCCTGCTGCCTAAGGTTAATAAGGAGTGCCAGCTTCATGGAAAAGAAGAGAAGTGGGGAAGTACCTAGGGGCTAAAGGGAGCACCCTTTGGAGGCTTGGGACAAAGAGGAGAAATGCAGCCCCAAGATCCAAGTGGACTGATGAAGTAGTTTTTGGAAGGAGGACGGCATGCTCTGTGTGGTGATGGAGGTTATCGCAGCATGGGCACAGGGCAGGCTGGTGAGAGCTTCCTGGTCTTGAAGGAGAAGTAACAGAGCAGCTGGGTGGGACGGGGAGTTCTCAGTTCTGTCAGCTCAGTCCAGAGAAGGCAAGGGGAAACGCTGGCACCTTGTCACGGAGCTGGTAGCCTGCTTTTCCCAGGAGAAATCCCCATCAGCAGGTTGTGGAAGCTGGAGCCCAGCGATACGAGTTGGTTGAGGCTTGTCACTGACAGAAAAATAACAAGGTACCGTTCATGCTTCGTTAAGGCACCTGACATTTTAACCAGGGGCCTGATTACTCTAACAGAGTCTCCGAGTCTGATGTCCCAGTGACTCTTCCCCCCCGCCCCATTAGTCTCTCCATGGTCTGATTTTCTTTGTGCAACTTATTTTTCTCATTAACTGTTGTTAATGGAGAAGCTGGATGGTACTAATGATAAAGCATAGCTAATTGCCTTTTCATCTAGTTGGGAAAATGGTATTTTCTGTACTTGAGGCTTGCACTTCTCCCTTCTCTCACGCCCACACATGCACAGATTTATCGGTTTGTGATAAAGATGTCCAGCCTCTGTTCTACAAATGAACTATAAATCCACAGCTCGAACCCACGGAGAGCAACTCGCTAAATCCCACGGTTCTTAATTGGGCCACGCTCCCAGCTATTGAAGCCAACAGGAATATGCCCAAATTAACTCAGATCTTTGCCCGAATACTTATTGTCCGTTGAGGGAAGCCATCCCCCATGTGCAAGGCTCTGCTCTCTGTTGTGACAGTGAGTTCGGGAGCTGTGGGGCAGGGGGCAGGGGTCCATGTAAACCAGTCCTGCTGCCTGGCTACCGTGCTGGTTTCCTCGGTGGTAATTCATTGCGATCATCTGCTTCCTGGAATCATTTGCAGACACCAGCTGTCAATAGGAGTTTTACATTTAGCTGTAAGAAACAAATGCATCTGGACACCAGATTTCTTACAGCTTTCTCTGGCATCCATCGTAACATTTGTTGGGGGAAAAAATATATCCAATTAGGCTTTTGCTATGCAACTCTTTCAAACATTTTGTCTTGCAGGCATTTCCACCTTCCACTACTTCCTCACCCCCATTTTCTTTTATACAATCAGAGAGATTCTCTATACTTATAACCTCATTTACTGGCACTTCACCTTAGGCTGGCAGATTTCAAATAAAATTCTCTAGGCAGAAACCGACACCAGAACCAAACGACACAGAGTTATCACAGTGTTGTTCGTAGCTTTCCAAAATATCCAATTACCTTTGCTGTGCAACAGTCCGCAGGGTTTATTTTGATGTTCTCTACAGCTGCCAGGACACAATTGCTCAGGAGCCATTGATGTTTGTGGGATTGCGCTGGCTCACACACAAATTGAGATGGGTCTTTCAAGTCCGTGTTTGGAAAGGTGTACTGGGTCGGGCTGGGATGTTAACTTTCCCTGCAGCAGCCCATACAGTGCTGAGCTCTGCACTTGTAGCTAGAACAGCAGTGGTATCACACCAGTGTTGTGCCTGCTGCTGAGCAGTGCTGGCACAGCATCAGGACTCTCTCTAACCCCCCTAGGGGTGGGTAAAAATGTGAGAAAAGAAACATCACCAGGGCAGCTGACCTAAACCAACCAAAGGGATATTCCATACCATACGATGTCACACTCAGCAATAAAAGGTGGAAAAAGGAGGAAGAAGGGATGGGTGGGCTCTCGTTGCGAAAACGTCTGTCCTCCTCCCGAACACCGGCTACGTGCGTTGAGGCCCTGCTTCAAGGACGTGGTCAAGCATCGCTCATTTGTGGGAAGCAGAGAGTAATTTATTTCCTCTGCACTTCCACATAGCCTTTACTTGTTTTGTTTAGTTTTCCCTTTCCCCCCTCCCTTTTCCCCTTTCTTTTTTTTCCCCTTTAGTTAAATTGTTAATTGCTTAGTTAAATTGTTTAGTTAAATTGTTTAATTAATAATAATCTTTCCTTAATAATTAGTTCTTTTTTTTTCTTTTAATTAAATCATCCTTATCTCAACCCATGAGTTGTTCTTTCCTTTACTTCTTCCCCTCCTCATCTAAGGAGGGGGAGTGAGAGAGCGGTTGCAGTGTTCAGCTGCCTAGCACGGTAAAACCACCTCAAAAGGGGAATGTATGCTAACGAACTGCTTAGGCCTCCAGTCCACAGGCATCTAAGTGTCCTGTTTTCAAGACTGCAAGAGAACCTCATGTTTCACTGACATGCCTCTGGGCGTTCCCGGTCAAGCTACTCCTGCCTTCAAGGTGCTAGCCTACCTGCAAGATCTTCATCTCAAACACACTGCTCTAAGAAATGTACCCCGTTGGACTGCCATCCCCATCATTACCCAGTTACCCAGACCGCACCAGAAGTCAGCAATGTTAAAACAGCCCATGGCTCATCAATCTGTTGTTGGAACCTGTTCCAGCCTGAGACAGACTTCCTACAGATCAGGCATTAGAGAAATTCTATTAAAGCAAACAGTCCTTGCCACAACCTTCCTCATGAGTCTGCGTTTCCTGTAGGTTAAGAAATAGATCGTATATTCCTTCAGCTCTTTGCAAAGAGGCTTGGGGACAAAAGTGTTTATAAGAGTTCACAGATGCTGTTGCTCCCTCTCCTTTCCTACACCAAATATTTCCACAACAATGGCAGGAAAGGAAAATTTACACACTCCACCTCTCCTCCTTTCACCACACTATAGCAGCACAACTCCTCCACAATTATGACTTTCCCAGGCAATGCCACCCTCGGTGCCAGCTGCCTATTTTAAGGCTCTGACCCTGCAGTGCTGCTCTGACAGGGCAGCCATGGCCATGCACAGGACACGCATTTTGCTAACCCTGTTCTTCTTACAGGCCTAGATGCTTTCTGTTGCTTTAAGCTGGCTACAATGGCAAAGCAAATCTTGAAGAAGGTTTTGAATGAAGGAGGAATACTGAGGAATTATTAGAGATCTGGAAAAAAAAATCTAAAAAGAGAACACCAAGGCAAAATAGCATATGCAAAGCAGATGCTGAAAAGGAAAGAAACTACTGCAGGGAGGAGAAGAAAGAGTTTTGAAGTAGGACAAGGTCCTACTTTTGGCCAGGCATTAGGAAAATCAAATAAGCTCTCCTGCAGTAGGAACAGCGAAGCACTGGAAGAGATTGGTGAGGGAGGCTGCGATACCTGTAAGACCAGAGGAGACAAGCACTGGTTGTGGATGAGCAATGGGTGGTGGGCAATGCTGCCTCCCGGCTTCCTTGCTCCCCCCAGCTCAGTCGTTACATTATCCACAATTCTGCTATGAAAGAAGAGACTGATGAGAGAAGGCCAATAAAAACATCAGAATGCATACAAGGCAATCTAACACCAAAACCAGGGGGGGCCTTAATGTACAAATGCAAACAGACTGCAGAACTAGCTAATACAGTTAAGTTTTCTGCGTCATAATTTGGCTGCAAATGACAGTTTGGTATTATATGCATGAGTACAGTTCTTCCATTCCTCCTCTGGGAACATGTTATCAGTTGTATTATTATCTTTGCCTTCTGGTTGAGCTATGTACTGAGTTAATGTTGGTAATTGAAAAATGAAACTACCAATAAAAGAAAAATCCAAATATAAACGTGGTTTTAGTGTCTAACCCACTCTTTCCATTATCGTATCTCTCTCCATCTTCTTGACATTCAGTGTTCTGCCCCTCCGGTGTACTTCAGGCAGACAAGGATCTGCTTTGTTCTGGGCTTATTGTTCACAGATAAACTAATGAGTTCCTAACAGGCTCAATGTAAAGATAAAACCAACAGGACAAGAAAGCAGACTGATCCCAAGTTCTCTCCTTCAAGCACACGACCCTTTCCTGAGGTATTTGGGTGTCCACAGGTGCAAACATCTGTCCTTGTCCACTAGGTACCCAAGCAGACTCTATATCCAAGTCACATCCTTCTATCTTTGATGTTTAAATACCTTTTAAAAATTATATCCCACATCTTTGTTTCTATCCCTATCCAAATATATCTATTTAAGCCTATGTTATGATTTAATTCCCTTTACTTAGGATCCTGCGACCTCAGCAGGGATGATTTAACAAACCTAAGGATTCAGCTACCCTGGCGATCACGCAAGGTTAACACTTTGGAGTAGGCTCACCCTCAGACCCCGACTGTTGCAGTAATGGATTCCAGCCCTGCGTGCTAATTTAACTCAAGGGATTTTCACAAATGCAGCTCCAAACTAACCGAAACATGGATTATTCCCTGTGCTTGCTATGAACACTTGTTAAGACAAAATGCATTAAATTTCATGTATAGAACATATTTCCCTCATCCCTATGTTTAACTTCCAGTAATGCTATCCTTCGTTATTTCCTCCTGAGGCAAGGAGGAAGCTCTGATCGCTACCGCTCAGGTGCACAAAAGGGCAATGGGCATAGAAACACCCCAAACCTGCACCCTTTGAGCCAATGCTTTGGGATGCCACCAACAAGAACTCCGAAGAGCCATCAGTCCCAGGGGCCCAAGTGCTAAGCCCTTACATATTTTGCACTCCCAGAGCAACAGGAACTGCTTTGAGGGCTGTCACAGGTGCAAATGCTTGCCTAGACTGAGTCTCTGGAGACCACAAGACCATTTCCTAGTGCAAGAACTGAGCGCAACTTAGCACTTACTCTGTAAATATATATATATATTTAACCTTTTATAAATAAGAGGTACCAGCACTCATTAAAAACATGCATCTTCGTTCAGAAAAACATGTTGGCAACTTAAACCCCCCTTCATACAATTCTTAACTTTAAGAAGCTATTTTTTATAAGGGCACGCTCTTGATTTTTCTTGTGAGAAGACCACAGACACTACTTTGTTCGTGCAGCTCTGTCCATCTGGGAGACAAGCAGCAAAATCAGACTGGTCACCTGCGTTTTTGTCTCAGCATCTCATAAAGTTGCACGCAAAGTTACATTCCCACCTTAAGTCAATTGATCTCTGGTGCTCACTACAGGCATATATAGCCATGGTCAAACACGCACATATTTATAATTACACCGACCAATCATTCCAACGCATCTTCAGCATAAAAACAGGGAGTCAGGCAAGTGTTAGAGAAGAAGCCTTGTGAGGGAAGGAGGGACAGAAGGAGGAAATCTCTATTCCTTGTCAGCTCCAGCACTAGCACTCAAACAGCGAGCCATTTCAATCTGAGCATTTCTGTGGAAAGCTGACATTTTACGTCGAGCTTTTTTAAAGGCCAGATGCCTTCAACAATTCCCACAGAAGAAAAACCAAGAGCAGTTTCAACACTTGGCAGAGTCTGAAGCAGAAGCAAAAATGAATCTAGATTTCTTGCTGCTTTTTAATGGAAAAGGCTTTCCCTCGTGCATTCCTTGAAGTCATTTACAGAGTTTCATATGGTGTTATCCCTTCTGTTAAAATCAGAGTGGTATGAAATATTTTTAATTCTTACCAACCCAGAAATCTGGGTCAACAAAGTCTGTGGTCTGCCTGGAAATAAATAACCTAAACTCATGACATCTCCTTCCTGCAAGTCTTCAAAGCCAGCAGGTTTTCCTGGTATGTTAGGGTTAATATCAGAGAGATGTGGCAAGAGTAAAGCAAGGAAAGAGAGGAACAAGTATGTCTAACTTAAAAAGAAGGGGGAAAGGAAGCAAGGGGACTCAAGACTGGGATGTGAGGCAGAAAACACATAGGAAAAAGGGAGAAGACACCACCCAACTCTGCCCTGCGCTGGCATGCTTGAGAAGCCTCCTGGCCTGGGGTCTTAGCTGAAGTCCAGTCCCCTTTGCTGACCTCAGAGACAAAACAAATGAAATATGAGCCACTATTCCCGCTACTCCAAAAGGACTAGCTAAAGGCAGTGGTGCAAGTTTAGGATTACCTTTATGGAGATCTAAAGGACTCAAATAAAAGATTAAAAATAAAAGAGATTGATTTTTAAATATATCTAGCATTGTGGAAGAGCTTTGGTACCTCAATGATCTTTTAGTGCCTTCTATCAGAGAACACACGCAGGGCATTTTCAATTACTTGAATTACGTGTCAGGGTTATTGATGCACTAAACCCTGCCAGACATTCCACAACATTATCTTTAATCGCTAGCGTTTCCTTATCTGTGTTCCAAGTAAAAGTATATTCAGGTATTTTATTGGATAAAAAGGGAATGAAATACCGCATTTAGATTGAAGTTGAGAAGATAAGAAGCTCAACTTTCTCACTCATCATAATAAAATAATTATCATACTGGCTTTATTTACCTTTGTAGAACTTTAAAAATCTTTCTGGTATAACACTAGGACTCAAGCCCCAAGAGTCTCTCTTTAATACCTCACTCGACACCTTGAATCCCAAAAATTCGAGTGCCAAGGAGAACTGCAACACTACCTCTTGCACCAATTCAGGTTATCCTCAGCTGCAATGGAGACAAAATACGGATGGTCTACATGAATTTTTTAGCCTTCTCTCTGTCGTGTCTCTGGCCTCTGCCAAGGGAAGAGGAAGAAAAAAAAAAAAAGGAAAAGAAAAAAATACAAACACCACAGAAATGAAGCCATCAGTGTAAATCAGCACACAACTGAAGTCCCATTTTGCCATTGAAAGTCATGTATATGATTACCAGAGGGTGAAATGCTGCTCTTGGATTTCTGGATGCTGGTGTAATGACATCCAACGTGGATGTGCCTAACAGCAATTGCATTTTGTGAAGTTAGTAACAAAGTGACTTCACCTGCAAGTAAGTGAAGAGACTAAACAGGAGTCCTGGATTGAAATGCTCCTGCCCATCTCCCCTTGTACTTGAACACAGGAAGAATTTGATAGAGCAGAGCAACCAAACTGAGAGAATTGTACATTTGATAGAGGGATCAACACACTTCTACAAGCTAGCAACAGGAATCGAGATTGCATCTCCTGAAATAGCAGAGGGAAGGCAGGTGATGTTTGCACTGCATTCCTGCCACCAGGAGCTGACTGAGATGCCGACTCTACAGCGCCTGGCTGGCAGGACTTCACCCTCTCCTCCATCACAGCATATTGTTTAGAACAGACAAGGAACGTAAGACAGAAAAAAAAAAGACAGTTCTGGTAGCAGCTGATAATACAATATTACGATATCTCATTTCTGATAAATGGAAGAACTATAAGAACTGAGCATTTAATACAGGATTAGATTTAAGCCTATTATGATTACTACAGAGGACAGTCAGTGCATGACCACCCTGTATTTGCTACATCCAACAAGTCCCCAGCCAGTAGGATGTTTCATGGCTCCTAGTGTACAATGGCAGGGGCAAAGCCTGGTTCCAACTTCACAGAGGTCCAGCCGGGATCTCTGTCAAGCACTCAGATGGTTTCTACATCCTCTTGAGTCCAGGCTCTTTCCAGGATCTGACCAGGTGGCAACAGCCCCTTGATAGAAGTGGGACCTACCATGAGCATAGACAACTTCTCCAGTTTCTGCTCTTCTCATCAGCTGGGGAGTTTGCTCTCTCTAGAACTTCTGTGTACTGACATTTTACAGAGGAACCACCAAACAGCCAGGTAACACAGCACTGACACCCCTCAACACAAACCCACTGTGAGATCTACCCCCCCGATTTCTAGGATCCCAACCACTGCCTCATTACGTATGTACACAGCACTCTGCAATATTTGTGCTATAATGGGTAGCACATTTTCAAAGCACAGCTCTGCACCAATGTAGTTTAATATCTTCTGCTATGCTCCTTGTCACCTGTGGAGTTACTGCAGGTTGCAAGGGACTTTCCAAAATAAGCAATATATCTATGGTTTTCTGCAAGGATCAGCTGAATTATAGGTCCCCTGTTTTCATCAGCCTGTCAGCATCAGCACTCCTCAACCCAGCACAGAAACCCTGCAGTTGTCTCCCTGCTAGCTGTCAGATACAATCTTTATGATCACTTATGTCCAATAGTATACTGCATCCTTAAACATCTGTATGTCTTTTTCCCTTTTTTCCAGGCTGTCTTGTTCCCAGTCTGATGAATACCCTCACCTAGCCGGAGGGGAGATGCTGGGAAAACATCACAGTCCCGGTAATCAGAGCGCTACCCTATATCCAGAGAGAAACGCAGCGGCCAACTAGCCATGGAGGGCTGCAAGCAAGCACTCCTGTCCAAGATGAATCTGGGTTTCCCTTCAACTACATTTTCTCAGCTGCAGCTATGTTTAAAACAAGAAAAAACACCCCAAAGTTATTCAGCATAGCTCTGCACAGTTTATGAGTTCAACTGAAGTAATGGGAAGTATTTTAATAAGCCACATCATTTTCCTGTTGCTAAATAAGACATCAAAACAAAGTAAGAAGAAAGCAAATAAATAAAACAGGAACAGAACACTGCTGTTGACCTCCTCAGTGCTCTGGACATGAATGGCCTCTCACACTCCCATCACAGCATCTCTGCTTCACTAAAGAGAAGCAAACCAAAAAAAAAAAAAAAAGAGTAAGCAGGAATTACCAGGAGCAGTGCACACAATATCAACCAATTTTCTCATCAATGTTTCTTTCTGTTAACAAATGAGTTTTTATTTCTTCTCAAGACTTTCTAGGAATGATGAGTGAGGACATCACCACCACCACGAAGTTACCTTACTTACTGATTTTACAATATTTTAGAGGTAGCTCAGGTATCCGTAAATAGAATAAGCTTTTGAACACAAAATCTTGGCTGGAGCTCTGCTGGCAATATTAACTCGCACAACTCTGAATAACAGCAGCAGTGCAGGCATTTGACAGACACAAGTATTACATACACAGGTAGGCCATCAGCTTGACACAGATATGCCTGTGCGCAAGATGGCCAGCATAAGCTGATGTGCCTCTGCTGAGCCCAGATGCAGGTGCACAGGCCCTTCTTCTCCCTTTTCCATTTCACTGATTGGCAAAGGCATGTGCTGCGCTCTTCTAGACATATCTCAATTGTCCGAAAACAGAACCACCACAAGATCAGAGTATATTTTAATGCAAGAAAGGAATACAGTTCAGGAAAAGAAACCACAGAACTTCTGCAATTTGCACAGCTGTATAAGGACTGGAATTTCAGCTTCAGGGGGCTCTCCTAGAATGTCTACAAACCCATAATTGTGCAAACTCCTTTACGCAACAGGAAAGTAAAAGAGAGGAAAGAAGACAAAAGTGCTAGGCATCTTGTTAATACTCTGCAGGCTTTATTTTGATTTGGGAATGTCACAGAAGGACCGCACTTGCCAAGACATCTCACAGATAGGTTAAGTCCTGCAAGTTTTAGAAAAAAAAAAATCAGAGAAAGTGTACTGTGCAGAAGGGAATTCAAGTCTCACTTGGAAAGAACACAGCTCCGTGTCACCTAATTTGCATAAAAATTAAACAACAGAGTGAAAAAATATAGTTGTATGTGGTTTTCCTTCCTCAAAAAAACTGTATAAGCCAGCATGTTTATAGTAACATATTGGTGTAATTACAAAACCAAAAATTTTTAAAAGACTTGTGTCTTCTGGAGCTTTTGGTCATTGTTTCCACAGTTTTTGAGTATCACTGTGGTAACCCAAATTCTCCTGGGAGCTATCAACACTTAGCTGCAGCTGGAGTTTGTGTTTCAGCCTGAGCTGGCAAGGTAAGGACCTCTTCAGCGCATCCTCTTTCTAATTGATGAAAATGATAAACAGCTGTAGGAGGGCAAGAAGAAAAAAAGCCTTGAACAGGAAAACATGTACATTCACGTGGGAGCTGAGAACTGCATTAGGAAAGAAAGCAAAGACAGAAAAATGTTAAAGGAGAATTCACAAAGGAAATAATTATGCCAATAAATAGCAAACAACCAACTGACAGCACAGTAAAGATTCACCAAAGCGATGCAATGCAAGAAACCAGCCTCTAAAGCAAACAAACATGAGCACTGTGTGATATGCGGTGTGTCCAAAATCACGCAGAAGCAACTAGTATTCATGTAAAGATAAAAAATAAAAAAGCAAGCTACCATTTGCAAAATGAAAATTTGCACCTATTTATTTTTCTTATTTCTAGTCAAATGCAATGCTTAACTACAGACTTGCGAAGAGTAGTACTCTTCAGCCTTTATATTCCACAGGTGAAAACAGATACTGAGCATCCAGCTCCCTCCCATCCCCTTCTATGGTTACAGTATGTTCATCCCATATAGGAATAAACACAGAAGCGCTCTTGGAATTAGAGATCAGTCTGCAGGACCGGCAGTGAGCCAGGGCAAAGGCTCGTCTGCCTCCACATCCTGATGCTGACCACGAGCAGATGCCCAGGGAAGGAGAAGACTTCGTGTTCCCAGCTGTATCGACTCTTCCAGAGTTTGGATGATTGACTGAAACCAGGCTTTCCACAATAGGAAACAAAACCCATAAAGCCATGGGAAGGGGATAACTCTTATTACCTGGCCATATTCCCTTATGTTTGCAGGCAGCTGATAGAAAAATCAGAAACAATGGGAAAAAGATCTTTTTTCCCCCCACTGTTTTCAGGGCATATCAAGGACACATGCTTATTCCTGCAGCAAAACAAAACTCCTCCATCATGATTGTCTGGAGGACAACTTCTCTTTCAACAGGGCAGGAGAGGGTAGAAGCCAAGCCCTGAAAATCTGAACTGCAAGAGCTGCTTGGATCAGGCCCTGTCAGCTCCAGCAGCAGCAAGCACACCCCAACCCTCCCCTCGCCCACCCAGCACGGCTGCTGCTCCCTCTGCCCCTGCTCTACCGTCTCTCCTTAGCCCTCTGTCCTCCAGCAGGAGGACACAAAAACCCAACACTGCTAGGAAGCAGCCGTATGCTCTCAGCAGGGCAGGTGCTTTTCTCTTTTTTGTGTGTTTTTTTTTTGCTGCAATCTGCTGCCATCTTCAGCTGCCCTTTGCTGTGGCTGCACAAAGCATTTCACGCACCGCCCTCAGGCACGCAGCTGTTTTCCTCCCAGCTCTCCCCTCCTGAAGCTGCAACTTTTCCCTCCCTGCATCTCTGTCTCACGCGCCTCTGGTCAGATCCCTGCCACGAGTCACTGCTCAAGCATATTTGCTGCCTTCTGGAAGTGGAAACAACCGAGGAGCAGAGATGCATTTTCTCTGCTATTGCCTGCCTCACAACCAGGATAATCATTAGTGGCTGCTGATGACAGGGGACTTGCTGATGGGCTCTAGCCTCATTTTTTGTAGACGGGGCATGAAGATGCTGGGACAAACACCAAATCTGAACTGGAATATCAGAGGATCAGGCCAGACTCCACAAATCACCAGAGACTTGTAGAGCTAATAGAGATCTCAGACTCATTTTCAGAAGCCAGTTTGATGAATGTGGGTGCAAGGCAATAAACACCATACTATTTCTCTTTATGAAAAAATAAATATAAATGACCAATAATGAATAAATATAAATGATCACATAAATTGCACACACTTGGCTCTTGAATATCATTGCTGAGATTTTGAAATAATCCCACAGAGTTGTTTCTCAGGTTGTCTTTGAAAAAGTTGAAACAAAACAGGTTAGTAGCTAAGCCAAAGGACTGATAAAAGCAAAAGAAACCAAAGCATATCAATGTCAGACATAATTTGGTTTTGAATTCATATCAAATGTGGTTTTTTTTGGTGATTAAAAAGCATTAGATGATGTGAAAAAAATTGAGACTTGTATTTCCAAAAAAGTAATGGTATTGTATAACTCGTCATGACACAGAACTATCTTAATGAGAGCTCTAAAGTTGATTTGGGAAAGAAAAGCTCTTGGGATCAGGTTGTGTTCAGTTTGGTGAGCTTGTAGGCAAGAACAGAACAGGTAACAACAGATATGGAGAAGGCTGAGGTACTCAGCAACTTCTTGGTCTCAGTCTTCACTGCCAGTCAGGCTTCCCACATCTCTTGTTCCCCCAAACCTGAAGATGAGGGCTGGGGAGCGAAGTCCCTCCCTCTGTAAGCGAGGAGCAGGTTTGAGAGCACCTGATGGAACTGAACAAGTACAGGTCTATGGGGCCTGATGCCATGCATCTCAGGGTCCTGAGGGAACTGGCTGATGTACTTGCCAAGCCTCTCTCCATGATATTTTAAAAGTCGTGGCAGTCAGGTGAAGTCCCTGGTGACTGGAAGAAGGGAAACATCACCCCCATTTTTAAAAAGGATAGAAAGGAGGACTCAGGGAACTACAGACTGGTGAGCCTCACCTCTGTGCCTGGGAAGATCATGGAAGAGATCCTCCTGGAAGCAATGTTAAGACACATTCAGGACAAGGAGGTGATCCAAGACAGCCAGCATGGCTTCACCAAGGGCAAATCGTGCCTGACCAATCTGGTGGCCACGGAGTGACTGCCTCAGTTGGCAAAGGAAGGCTGACCGATGACATCTACCTGGACTTCTGTAATGCTTTTGGCACGGTCCCACATGACATCCTGATCTCCAAATTGGAGACAGATGGATTTGAAGGGTTGACCATTCAGTGGGTAAGAAATGGCTGGATAGCCACAGCCAGAGAGGTGTCCACGTGGAGGCCAGTGATTGCTGGTGTCCCTCAGGGGTCTGTCTTGGGACTGGTGCTGTTTAATATCTTTATCAACAATGCAGACAATGGGATTGAGTGCACCCTCAGCAAGGTTGCAGATGACACCCAGCTGAGTGGTGCGGTTGATACACCAGAAGGAAGGGATGCCATCCACAGGGACCTGGACAAGCTGGAGAAGTGGGCCCACGTGAACCTAATGAGGTTCAATGAGGCCAGGTGCAAGGTGCTGCACCTGGGTCGGGGCAATCCCAGACATGAGGACAGACTGGGAGAACTCACTGAGAGCAGCCCTGCAGAGAAGGACTTGGGTTCTGGTGGACAAAAAGCTCGACACGAGCCAGCAGTGGGCCCTGAAGGCCAACTGCATCCTGGGCTGCACCAACAGAGGAGTGGGCAGCAGGGGAGGGAGGGGATTGTCTCCCTCTGCTCTGCCCTTGCGAGGCCCCAGTGGAGTGCTGCGTCCAGGTCTGGGGCCCCCAGCACAAGAAGGACGTGAGGCTGTTAGAGTGAGACCAGAGGAGGGCCACAAAGTTGATCAGAGGCTGGAGCACCTCTGCTATGAAGAAAGACTGAGGGAGCTGGGGGTGTTCAGCCTGAAGAAGAGAAGGCTCTGGTACGACCTTACTTCAACTTTTCAGTGCTTGTAAAAAAGATGGAGAACAACTTTTTGCTTGGGCAGATAGTGGTGGGACAAGAGGGAAAACTCTTCAGTTTTAAACTGAAAAAGGTGAGATTTATATAAGAAGTTAGGAGAAAATTCTTCACTCAGGTGGAGGAAAGGCCCTGAACTGGCTGCCCAGAGAAGCTGTGGATGCCCCATCCCAGTGCAGCATCACTCACGGGTGTCAGAGAGGCCCAGGTGCCTTGGCTGAGTCCTGGCTGCTGTTCTCAGTTTTGCTGCAGTGCCAGTGCTCCCCACCACAGTACTGTTTGCTCACTTCGCATCAATATCCGATGGGATGGCACTATCACTGCTATGGTTTATAATGGCACTGATCCAGAAATCTTCAATGGAAAAATGTAAATCCTGTAATTTACCTTCTTCTAACAAGAGCAGCGTATCAGTCAAAAATTCATTTAAAAAGGTCTATACCTCCAATTTTTGTGTATATACTTTTAGAAAAAGGATTAAAGGGATTTTTCCTCTTTCCACATCATTCTCAGGCAGTACTCTTTTTCTCACTATTTGAACAAGCAACAGTAATAATTTCCAGCAGCTTTGGAATTACAAACAGTTACTTCATAGGCATTTCACAGAACAGTAGGAGCCTACTTCTGGGTAACTTTTTGCTCTTCAAATATTTTATTATACTAACAAGGCATGTTTTAAAACAACATTCATCTCCAGATACCAATATTTGAACTGCAATTATTGTGTACCTAGTTGTAGATGTTCCAGTCAGAAAAACTACTATTTAAACCTACCAACTGTAAGCCTACTACTGATTGCGCATAGTTTCTGTTTCGTTGGTTGGCACAAGGCTCTTCTACCAGCTCCTCCTCTGCAGAGATTCAGCCTGCTTGATCATTTCATTTCATCTGGTCATCAGCTCTACTTCTCCTTCATTCAGTAACCCAGCTGCATTCGATGCAACTGCAGCTAAGTCCTTTATCATGTACTGGATATTCTCCAGTGGTCTTATGTCCTTTTTATTTCTTCTGGTTTTATTAGGTGTCTATTGCAACTGAATATTTTACCCTAAGGAGTTTCAATTATTTATGAACACAGAATATTTGCCGTGTTTCACAGTATATGGTTTCTGTTCACCATTAAAATGACTTTGTACATGAACAGAATAATCTGTGCCTAATTTTTAAAGTGTTTTTGTAGGTCTATTTAGAGTTCCTAGTTTATCTACTTTCCTTTCTCAATCATCAACTTTGACTTTTAGGCCTTTCATGAAAGAAACTGAACTAAGTAAGCTGGCTTGACTTAGAACCTCCTCATAAGTCCCTGCTTTACTAGGCCACACACACTTTAAAAAAAAATAGATTTAAAAAAAAAAAAGATGCTACTCACTAGTGACTTCTGTAATCTCTTCTCTTATAAACCAACAGCTTGCAGGTTCCCCAACAGTGTTGTGGATATGATGCACTCATCAGAAGTGTAGAGCTAGAGCAAAGCTGGATATCAAACTACTTACTGTGACTGACACACAGCTGTTCACATCAATACTGAAAGAGATTTTAGCAGGACCATTCACAAGAGTGGCTGCTCATAAATTTAAGAATTTGCTGTAACTTGTGATTTACTTACCTGTCTCTTGAAATGCCGCCAAAATTTCACTAACACGAATGACGATATGCAATTACAGCTTCTGTTTCAAAATAAGTAAGTAACATGGTTCCAAGAACTAGTATCTGTTTTAGACTATTTTACATTATCGGAATGAATTAAAACAAAGAACGCAATTTTCTCCTCTGCCTAAGTAACAGTTTCCATGAAGCAGAAAATAAAGGAAGAAGACATTGCCCCAATTAGAAGGAGATAAATTCCACACATAAGCATTTATTCTTAGCATCACTACCGCTGTCAATACAAATTAAATAGTTCAAACCCTGCCTTCCCCAGAGACAGGTAGCCCTTGTGCTCCAGTCTCCTAGGTTGCCCTAGCAAGTCTTTCTCCTCCCTGTTTTCAGGGTAATTCTGGCACAACCAGCACCTGTGCAACAGGGTCACCTTCAGGACACAACCAGGAGGACATCAGTGCCCACACACAGGTGACCATCCAAAATCCACAACCAGCCAGAAATACATACATTCAGGGCATAAGGCAACACACACTTTTGCATACATGTACAAGTGACTGGTATTCGTGCACCAAACCCAGCAGGTGACACACCCAAGCCCACGAAGTCACATTAATGTTGTCTGTGCTCAGCCTAACACACAGCAACCCACAGATTTCTGAAGGAGTAAAGAGTCTTCTATTATTCAGACAAATAAATATGAAAGCAACATTTATCAGTTCATTAGAACTAAATAATGAACTAAAAACAACTAAAGAACTGTGCCAAATTCCCCCAGTCTTTGCTCGGTTTCCACTGGCACCTTTTGGGATGACATCACCGTGAGCATTGCTGGGATCCTACTACGTGTTGCCTGGAAATCGTTTTGGACAATTTGTTCTCTTTCAGTACAGCACCCGAGTTGAAAACAAAAACGAGATCCAAAACGAGCAAGTGAATTTACATCCTATTTCCTTTTCCTTTAACAGTGTTGTCACAAGGGTGCAACTCATTTTGAAACCCAAGTACCTAACAGCAGACATAATTGCCAGCTTTTACCTGAGTAAAAACAAAACATAATTAAAACCCCACACGCGTAAACCATAACCTCTGTTTAACAATGCCCAAAATAGCAATGTCTGCTGATCCCATTTGCTTCTGTTAATCATCAGAGCCACCATAAACTGTATGGATAGTCTCATATCTGAAACCTCTCTCACTGTGCAGAAGCTTGACATTTGAATTTCATTTTTTCTACTTTTCTGTAGGAAATAGGAAAAATAATTACAGGTGTCACTGCTGTGCACACGACCAGTCATCATCAGATAGACCTAAATGGGTAGTTCACGCAGGTAAGCACAGGGCCACTTGGAGGTAGAAATAAATTAGAATGACAGAAAGACCTAGTGCATGTGAAATGGTAACAGGGATGCATAAAAAAAGTGACCTCAACGTACAATAGATTTGAGATAATCTCACTAGATATTTTAAATATCTACTCTATGTAGTAAGTAATGCTTCTTTTCACTCTTGTGGTTCTACAGAACAGTACTGGCTTCTGAAAAAGATTGTTTAATATGTAAAAGCCTGACCGGGCATATGAGACTGGCACCTGCTCTGCACTTAAAAATGAGCAAAACAAAAGACATGAGGGCGGTCTCAGAGAAAATACCAAACCTGCCTCCTGAGCACACCAAGGGTAAGTACTGTCATGATGGGGCAGCAGAGAGATATGAATCGGAATGGAAGCAACATGCTCAGAAGACTAGGTAAGCACCTTGGATAACCTGCAAGACGAGGTAAGCATCTACAGAGTAGTAACTGGACATTTCTGCCTTTCCTAGTGTAACTCATTTAGAGTATGCATTTTTCCTTTCACATTCTTATCTTGCTCTCCATAAACATTGGTATAGCTTGGATTTTGCACATAAACTATTGATCCTTTTACCATCACTGGACCCAGTGGGATGCAGAGCCCATCTGCAGGCATGGGCCACACCAGGAACCAGGAAGCCCCAGAGGAGATGGTGCCTTTTGGTGTCCAGCATGAGCTAGGGGAGATTGCTGGTATGCAGCCAGATGGCAGGTGGAACACTCGTGGTATCTGACAGATTTCATAACAAAGGCTTTCACTAATATGTTCAGCAAGTAAGAGCTGAAAACAAAACGCTTCAGGGAGAAGGAGATCCCACTGAGTTCATGTTAACAAGCAGCAGCCTTGCAACATGCAGCAGGTGGTCACGCTGGTGTGACCTTAAACCATCTCATTGCATCCCACCATCACCTACCTGCATGGTTTCCTGCAGACCAGGACCTCATCCCCTGGGCAGAACTGAAAAGCAAGTGAACAGCTTCTGTGCTAGTAAGCTACAAAGGTCAAAATTACATTTGTGGTGCTACTACAAAGCCATAGATGGTATCCAATTAATGAGGTCTGCCTCCTCTTTTATATCATGAAGTATCAAAACTGTTCAAGACTCAAATATACTTGCAGTGAAAATAATGTTATCTTCTTTGTGTACTGACAGGATAACAACAAATATGACCTTTATTTAATTACTTGCAATGATTGGCACCTTCTTTATTACAAATAACTAGCTCTGCAAAGAATGCCTAAGTTTGTCACTTCGATCCTCGTGCTGTTAACTCTTAGGGTGTGCTCAGCTATTAAGTGCTTGCAAAACTGACAGACACGTTGTTTATAGAAATCTCATGAAATTGCTTCTGTTCTCCAGATGGATGGCTTAAGTCACTACAGTACCAATCTCAGAGAGTGTAACTGCATGCATAGTGTGCTCTGCTACAGATTAACTGGGAATCCACTGGAGGCAAACTAATACAGCTGAGATACATTTGTAAGGCATGAGCAGAATAGCTGCACAAGATTTTACTGCGTTGCCCGCACTGGTTTACAGCACTTGTCAGGAGCTCCTTTGTAATGATGCATGGGGTATGTGGTCTGTATGTTACCAAGTAAATACGCACGGTATCAGACTAATAATTTATAATTATAATGAATCTTTTGTAAAAATTCATTATACTAATTGAGCTTTATCCAAATAGTGGCATCATTTGATAAAGAGGGGAAGGGGAAGCAGAAGGGGAAGGAAGGAAATTTAATCAAACCAGTTCTTCTGCTTTTTCTTTAAGCAGGGAAAAAAAAATAAAACTAACGATGAGGTTTCGTATCTGAAGGAAGCGAGGCATGAAACATCCCACTGTTAGACAAACTGCTTGTTCCCCTGTTACCTGCCCAGCTAGCTGGATGCAGAGAACACCCCACGAGAAAACAGCTAAGAAAACTAAGCTAATGCCTACATTCGGTTCTGCGAGACCTGGGAACAGCGCTTGGACAAACACCATCTCCATCTTCCCACAACCTTGAAATAGTTTGGGGCCAAAGGCTCATGGGGAGAAACTTAGTAAGAGAGAGTAAATTTCAGCTGATAATCTCTTTTCTGTTAGCATTTGTCAAGTATGCATGATTGCATCATTCCTTATCAATGGACTTTTAATCCATTTCAGTATATTATTAAACAAGACTCAGTTTAGCACGTAATAGAATGACACTGCAACAGTAGTCATTGCTCCAGCACTCCTGACACAAGCAAAAAACAATTCTTGAACTTCTGCAGAGCCTGTATTGATCAGGCCCTACCCATCCCCTTCTGCTGGCTATTCCTGTGCAACAGGTGAACAACAGCAATTAAGGACTGATAAATCATGTCCTTGTTTTTTACGTGTGTATGGTTTACAGAAGGAAAACAAACAACCCTAACTCTGCAGGTGTCTCCAGGATATCTGGCTTCCTCAGGTTTCTGCCAGGCCTGTCATCTTCAGTAAAACAGTGCTATGAGCAAGAGACTCAGAAATCTTACAGTATTTTAACTCTGTGCTGGAACAAAATTCCCAGCTCAAACGTTACACAAAATTGTTTAATCATTGAAGTTCTATGACCAGAAAAGGAAGGGGAAAAAAAAAACTGCCTTCTGAAATCAAAACTCATGAAGGTTACAGAAATGATGATATTATGTATGAAAAATGTGCTGCACTTAAAGAAGAGCAGTAGACTTCCCTGTCCTGAGACATCGCCAATTCAATCACCAGAAAGATCAAAAGCAGCTATTTGCTCAAAGTAATTGGCTGCTTCTATAAAACTTTCACACATCAGTGATTTTGCCATTCCTACACCTCCACTCTGGAAAAGCCAGCATTTGACCTGATGAGCATCAGGACAGCTGAAGAATGGATTATTGTTTGTATATAAAATATCCAATCATGGCCTAAAATATTCAGCGCACACAAAAGCGATTTCAAAATATTTTATTTGGTCAGCAGCAAACATCATCTTGGAATATAAATGGTGCCTACAGCTTTTTGTAATCTTATAAGTACAGTATTGCTTTTGCTCAGAAATGAAGTGTTGTAGTGGTAGACTAAAGGATTTGTCATTCTCCAGTGTTTCATTTTTATGAACCTCAGAAAGGTTCCCAGTCACACAGCTCCTTATCAAGCAGCTGCAGAAATACACTGCTTCATTATAAAACTCATGGTTGTCTTCTGCCTCAAAGTTTCTTGGAACAATCTAAGATTACCATTCGCTATATTAAGGGCCAGCATTCAACCAGCCACGAACAGCTACCTAAGTAGTTGGGAGTTTTAAATAATTACCCACCAAGCAAAGAACGAGGTTCTTTGTATATTTGGGGATTAAAGGTTTGGGTGAATTATAGCAGGGGGGAAAATATTAAACTGCTTATGTGAAGTGTACAGCTTCTCAGGTAAAACCACATTAGACTAAAGAAGGTGTATTAACAATTCCATTAGGCAAAAACAGAACGGGGAAGGAATGGGAAATTAAACAAGGTGGATAAATATTTGCCATGATGCCACTTACCGCTGAGAGCACATGGACTTTTAATACAATTCTTTTTTTCCATGCCATTTAGAAGGAGAAAAAAAAACACTAAGCATACTAGGGAGAAAAACTTAAGAAAAAAAAAATTTACTGTAAAGGGAATAGATGCTGTAATACAGCAACAGATGTCTAATCCAAATGCCTACTGCAGGACTGCTGCCACAACAGGTTAACATGAAATGAGACTTTCAGAATTTTTATGCCATTTCCTAAGTCATTATCCCCCAAGGAAAACATACTGAATAATTCAAATGTTAATTTCCCCACAAATAATGCTTAAAAGGAAATCTCAAACTGCAAAGGCCACATTTGAAAGCCATTACTACTTCTTCCCTGAACAGAATTGGTCAGGCACTCAGATGCCTGCCTTCGATACACAAAACAATTATGATTCAGGAGAATTTTTCCAGTTTAGCAGAGATTGTTTCCAAAAAAAGCTCTCCCGGTCTACCATCTAAATTGCAGGTCAGGGTCACTCTTCCCTAGATTTACCAGTCTCGGGTGCCTGGGTTTTGAATTACAGACCGTCCAACTCCTCATTATGCTGGCAGCCTCCCAACAACGCACAGAGCTCAGCTCCCATGAAATTCAGGAATGGGCCATTTGACGCGGATTACACCAGAGGAGATAGCTCCCCTGGAGTAAGTGGCTGTGTTAAACTTGTTACTTCTTCTCTTCTTGCGATGATCCTTCAGTATCTCCTCTCTCTCACAATATCGCAAGATTAAATATAAGTTTAAAACCACATCTGACAACCTTTCTGAGGCTTTTGTCATCTCGCTTACATTGCTCAATAGCTTTTCTCCCAGTTCAATAACTTTTTTCCACTTGCCATTAGGACGTTTGACATTATTTATTCCTAAAGACTACAGTCTTCCTTATTGCTTCGAATTAGTCATTGCGGTATTGAATGCATTTGGTTTTTTGGCAAAAAACAAAGCACTCCTCTGCTTAATTAATTTTATTAGGTCTTTGATTTATACAAAAATAATTAACTGCAGAAGCTGATGCTGAGAAGCATTCTCCATTCTAACAGTCCAGGGGCATGGAAAATCTTGGACCTGAGAATACTCACATGCCCAATTTCTGCCCCAAAAAAGAAACATTCATGCATTTCTCTCTGGTACATGGTGCATAATTAAAGGATAACGTCACAACAGCACAAGTGGAGGGACAAAGTGGAACAAACCTCTGCAGCAGCCCGATGGCTGCAGGTGTACCAACTGTGCTGGATATGGTCACTACGGAAGAAAAGCATCAAACCTTTCAGCTCTTTTTTACCTGCCACTAAATGCTCATCAATCTCACGTCATATATTTTCCTTTAGTTTTCTTGTGGCTTTCACTCCTGCTGTTTTAGAGTTCTAAGTTTAACAACCTCCTGAGCTATTAACAGATGCTTTGTAAGCGACAGGGTTCAAAACGAACAGGACTGAAAAAGGACAAGCTCCAATACCAGTTGTTCACTGTTGTCATTTCTAAGGATCCTCATGAGAATTAACTTGACCCCAACCCCCTACAATTAGCCTGTTTTGGATGCAAACAAACTCCACAGCAACATCAGAGGAGCTGCAAACTGTGGGCGTGACAGCTCTGCACTGAAAATCAGCCCCTTTCCTCCGCTGGGGCAAACGCTTCTGAAAACCCTTCCTGCACGTAGGGCAGTTCTGCCTGTGTGCTCCTGCCCCATACGATGCTGCTCAGGGAACACCTTTTCTCATTTCAGCCACAGGGGCACTACGTGCAAGAACAGAGCAGAAGAATTAGCTGCTCTCTTAAGACCTTTCTTCTGACCTGCAGGAAGTCAAGAGTGTTACACACGCCACAGACCAGACATTTGTGGACAAAAAACAGAAATAAAAGAAGGAAATTAAGACCGAGTAAGAATCTGCACACCAGGGAAAAAGGAAAAGTTGAGGTACAGCTGTGGCTTTATGCTGAAAACTCCCCTGAAACAGAGTTTAAACTAGGTCTCGAGCCAGAAAAATGTAGTGTCATGGCTGTGGGTTCCTTCCTTACAGAAATGAGAAGTCTCTTAAATACTTGTAACCAGGCAGCAACCCTGGGTAGTTTGCAGGTTGTATCACCATAAAACTGAGCTTATTAGGACCAAATGTCTTCTTGCAAAGGGCAAATGCAAAACTTTTCATTTCTCTCTAGCCTGTGTGCTGGTGGTGCTTTCTCCTCTTAGAACTGGGACTTGATCAAAAGCAATTGTGCCTGCAGGAACCTAAGGAGGAGCACAGAGTGGGTTTCAGGCAGGCATCCATTATCAGCCCGGCAGGCTCAGCAGGGGCTGGACTCGGGAACCGCAGCGTCAACACAAAGGGGCAATTAGATTATAAATTTAATTAGGTATCTCTCTATGCTTCTTATGTACACTGTCTGGTAGCGCCTTACATGTTCCAAAAAGCAAAATGTGGTTGTTTGCCTCTGGTAACAAGCAAGATTAATCTGTGAGGAAACCAGGAAGGTAACACGCGGGTGAGTGCTTGGCAGATACAGATCATCTCTCTGGCAGCCTGCCGGCCAACCTGCCCATTTCTCTTTCTCCTTTAACAGGGGAGACACCTCAAAGGGCTAGGAACTTAATACACACAAGGAAAATACAGTACTATAATAGACATTTTTTTCCAGCAAAAATCTCTTGATGGAGGAGTATTTACATCCATGTGCCTTAGTAATAGCAAAGCCTAACTTAAGCCATGTTTACTTCTTACAAGTGAGGCCACCACTGAAGAATTGCATCGGGAGGTTTGTAATAAGCAATTCTGCTTCACGTATAACAGTCCCAACCGCTGCCAAGAGAAACCAGCCACCAGCTCCTGGGCAGGACAGGTCTGCTACAACTGAAGAGAAAGGAAAGTTCACAGCAATATATTTTTCTATTTCTTTAGTGATGCTAAATCTAGTGTTTTTTCTATTTCTTTAGTGCACATTCAGAGAAAACTGCATGAACATGTGTGTGCTCACGTTACACTCAGTGAAAAAAAAATAAACAAAACAAAAATTAACCTATGCATTTCAAGGAAATACTGAAATTGCTATCTTCTAAAATCTACTTCAGTAGTAAGACATGGTAATTCAGGAAGAAAATGTTACCAATTATGGGACTGATGTCCATGTTAGACCCACTTGTGGGCACAAAGTCCTATGGCATCTCACTTCAAAGGAACAGAGAAATGCTGATGGTGCAGTTCTAACTTCCCTTTTAGTTTTGCTGCAGAAACCTATTTATTTATTTTAATTTCTTTTAAATTAGAGAATAAGGAAAACAATCTCTAGAGCTTGCTGTCATGGATGAGGGAGTAGGTATTACTGGCTTGCCTAGCAGTAAACTAAAAGGCAGAAATATCCCAATTAACAGTATTTGACTTTAATAAATGGCTTCCTCTGAGCACCAATTTCCCTGTGAAATCTCCCATAACAGAAAAAGAGAGAGAGAGAGAGAAACACAGGATTTTTGTTCTGACTTAGTACAAATACAACTTTCCAAGAGACTCCTCCATAGTTTGTAATTCCATCTTTCAGGACTCTTTAACCTTTCCACACAACATAGAGCATATTTGTTCTCAGTTAAAAGCAAATCTCTTTGTGTTTTAGCTGAACAACCATGGCTCATCGCCAGGAGCCAAAAAGAGAAGGGAGACTAACATTGCAACTTCATTTTGAACAGCTATAGCTTGATGTTAGTAGAAAGCTGACATTTGTAATTAAACAGGGAAAGAGGTAGAAGCACCGCTATAGATCAGAGTGGTCTGGCTATGGTTAGCCATACAAACATATATTTTAACGGGGTTTTGCTTGTGTGCTATACAAAGGAGGTAGAGCAGCAGATCATCGAGCTGCTTTGAATTTTGCATATTATCAACTTAAAGAGCAGCTGTAAGCAGTGCTGAATTTTGCTCTTTCATTAATGAATTGGGAATGAAGTAGATCTCCAGAGGAAATTTTCTTCATAATAACAGCAAAGCATCTCTGCAAATATTTAGGTACTAATTTACTGAGCACTGCTCAGTTTGCTTCTACAGCTTCTGCCTAGAGCCCTCCTTCTATCCTATGTGTTTCACTGCTCATAGCACTTAGGTGAATGAAACTTCGATGGCACTGTTGTGTGTAAGGAGTGGAAAACACTTCAGAAGTTAAAATTTTCCCTGTTCGCCCTGCATCATTTTCACAGGCCATTAGCTGTCAAAAATGAAAATTGGACAAAAATAGAAACACATTCCTCTCTTCAGAATATGCGAGTCAGACCATCCTAATCTTTTCAGATCTAGGAGAACTTTTTCAATTTCTAGTCTAAAGCGTATAGGAAGCCATAAGGAGTATCATTGTGCTGGAGGGGCTGGATGTCTCTGTGTCACACAGCTCAGGCTGTATGACTACTCATGCCATCCCAGATCTTAGCAGGGTCTTCCAGTAAAGCAAAAAAAAATGAAGAACTAGCATTTTGTTGTTAGCAAAAAAACAGAGAAGGCAAAACTACTTAATGTTTTCAGCATGTCATACATGTGTCATACCAACCTGCAAAATGCCATGCATGTCTTCATGCTTCACCCTCACATCACCTCACTTAAAGCTCATGATCAATTTCTTTTCAAATTTATTTTCTACCAGCTTTCATTTGTCTTAAATGTAAATGATTACAGATCTAGCACTTCCACTCAAACACCAGAAATAAAAAGCTTCTTTACATGCTAATATAAGCTTGTGGGTCTTCAAGACTTACTTGACTGGAAAACATCTTGAAAAAGATGTCTCTTTGGTTCAGAGATATTAACATATTGTTAACATTTTTAACATGAAGTTGGAACGTGTGCGTGTGTTTTCACACATCCCTGGCCGATTTAGTCATCCCCAAAGGGTGTATCCTCAACCTCATCAACCCGGCCCAGCTAAGGAACAGCCAAGCATTCCCTTGCTCTTCATCTCTATCAGCAGTGAGAAAGTTCTGGGCACAAAATCTGAAGACAATTTTCACATTTAGAACTCTGACATTTTTGTGGCATATTCCAGCAATATTGGACTTTTCTTTTCCCTAAAATGCAACTTGCTAGTTTGTACTGACAAATTACATACTTGAAAGGTTTCTCACGTGGTTTGAAAGTAACTGTTCTCTTTATTTCCTTTAACATGGAAACACCCAGTACTGTGGCAAATAGAAAAGGTTGTAAGACCTGTATATTTTTCTCTCTCCAAACCCCTTGCTCTTGTTGCATTTCAGTTATTATTTGATGTATGAACATAACAGTTCCCAACTTTGAGGCATAAAGCCTCTGCCAGCACCAAAATGTTCTTCCAGACCATAGAGGCAACCACTTGGGACCAGCACGGTCCTACCTGCTGCCCTGCAGACCATCTGCTACAGCTTCAGGAGCAGACAGATCCCTGACTTTCCTGCCGAACTAAAACTCCTTTGGGTACAGCATGTGTAGCAACTCCGCTCGTGATTTTATATCAGTCAAGGTATAAAGAACAGAAAGGTGTCAGATAAAGACAGCACAGAACATTTCTCTCCCCAGCTTCCCTCCCACAAGTCCCCTGCAGGCCAAGAGACCCCAACCACTCCAAGCCAGCAGCTCATTACCCTGAGCAGGCTCTCGGGGCACATGCAACGCTCACAGCTGTGCCGCCTCCCCAGCCAGTTTCATCAGCATCCCTCATGGCACGTTAACCTCCTAGTTGCAAGAAGAAGCAGTATAGGGCATCCTAAAATCATACTGCCACCATCAGGGAAGTGCCTACCTGCCAAAATTCTACTTATTTAGGTACTAAACAGAAGGTACTAAAAAAAATAAAAATACAAAAAGCCAGCTAGCTACGTCAAACTTAGTAATATTGATTCTAGTTGGTTTTCACTTTCTCTTTTGTTTTCACCTCCTTGCATTTCATACTCTAACCTGTCATCTCTGTTATTTATTTATTTTAAATTAGAAATAGTGTGATATCCTAAGTATTATGAAGTTGCTTGTTTCCTCTTGCAAGACAGGAGGCCCCCTCTTAAGGTGCCTGCACCTTCACCTCTCAAGCGTCAGTGAGCAGGAGAGCATTGACAGCCACAGGCCAGAGCTCTCTTTGAAGGTAACGGCAAGAAATAATAAATATCAAAGCCAGATGCGAGTTCTGTGGAGCAGAAGAATGCTGGGAGAAAACAAGATTGTTTGTGTAGCTATCCAGGACAGTCCCAAAAGGTAATGACTTTGTACGGTCTACGGAAAAGCAAGATCTGAGTTTTTCTCATGAATATGACCCGGGATTTTAACAGCCAGGCACTTATCACTTTGATATGTGTATAGTCTCCAGAGCTGTCTAGCTGACAAAACCACATCCATTAAAATACATTCTAAATAAAAAGAGACACAACAGTACATTATTCTTACGGCTGCTGTGTGTCAGACAGATTTACAATGGAAATGTAAGAGTCCCAGGCACACCTACGACTCACAGTCGGAACAATGGAGATCATGCTACTGTACAGTAATAATTCAGCAATACATGGTACGATTTTTCACTCTCCTGCGTGTATTGTATTATCAGAAATTCTTCTGAAGAATGTAATTGGGTTTCCCATTTAAGATAATTGGAATATGCTTTATCTCATTGCAATGTCCAGCCAAAAAAAAAAAAAAAAAAAAACACACACAGAAGGACATGACAGAGAGACTGACAGAGACAGAGAGAGATCAAACACCTAATAGGTTTTTCTTTCAGTGCTGGAGGACATAATCTGCATTCACTTTTTTCTACTTCACTGTCTTCATATATGCAATTTGAAAATAGCTCTAGCAATGCTTACTCATAGGTTTTATTGGGTACATTATGCCCTAGAGTGACAGAAGTAACAATGAAGGCAATTTATGAGTAAAAATTACATAAAAATAATATGAAAGACATGTCACCACACCACACCATGCTTCCCAAAGGAAAATGTCTCACAAAAAAAGAAATAAGCACAGCTCAGACATTAAACTGAATCCATTACAGTGAGATTTCAGCCTAGTGGAGTTCCCAGGGAAACTTCAGTAAAAAAAAAGGGGCATCATCACCCCCATTTTTACAAAGAGAACAAAGGAAGACACAGGGAACTACAGACCAGTCAGTCTCACCTCTGGACCTCGAGCAGATCCTCCTGGAAACTCTGCTAAGGCCCCTGGAAAATAAGGAGGTGACTGGTGATTCTATGACTCAGACTGGCTTTGTTTATTTCAAAGCACACCTCTCCTTTTATTACCTCCAAACTTCTTCCCTCCAAGACCTCATTTTATCCTTCTGTTTAAAAAACTGCTTCAAAGATAAAGACATGAAATTTCTCACCTCTAAGCAACAGGCCATGGAACTAATCCCCTTAGTTCAACCTTGATTCCACACATGGTTCAGCATTAGGTATCTTTATTTAATTTGTTAAATCAGACTGGCTCTGGAACACCTGCAGCATCACAGCCTATCTTACAAGACTGTCTTTCACTGAGAAGTCACTGAGGAATACTAGAAACACATTCAGGTGTGCAGCATATGCTAACCTGAGCCCAGTCTTTATTCAACAGAAGTAATGCTCCATCTTTAAAAAATAAAGGAAAACAAAAAATACAGCACATGCTACCAACCATCCCTTTCTTATTCTTTTTATATAGAAGACACTGCTCAAGAACAGTAAAGTTTTGGAGTTAATGATGGTCAATACAGAGACTCAACACCAAGTACAGCATATCACCCACTGAAATAAGGGATTTATCTAGGAACAGAACTAGACAAACAGATTAAAGGATGCAGGCCACACCTGGGGTTTCAGACAATGTAGGTGTAAGGCAGTAACGGTAAGATGTCCCCCCTCCCAATACTGACTACTATACATGTGGCTGAGTACCATATTTTTTAGTGCCATCCTGCTCCTCTCTGCGGCTCTAGCCCTGGTGCTTACCTTCAGCACATAAGGAAGATGAGAACTAGACCAAGAGCGGTATGCTCAGGTATCCCCTTTCCTTGAACATTAGATCTCTAGATGCTCTAAGTCCTCCAGTATTTCTTATCTTCAGAGCATTCCCCCATTGCCTTAAGAGTAATTATGGGCTCTACACCCCCTCTAAATGCTATTAAACACAAGAATAGCACAAACACTAGTAAACGTTAGCCATGCTCTTTTAAGATATTTTGTCCACATCTTAACTGCATTGACCTGATGATCCCTCGAAACAATCAGAATGTGCTCAATATGCACTAGAAAACAGCCCAAATGTGCCTTCTGAAGGAGTGCAATAGATACTTCATTGCCAAGAGAGCTGAAACCATTAGGACAAGATCGGTTCATTTCTATAGGGTTCATACAACCCTTGAGTTAGCTTTCCTAATGGCTCGGACTGCTATAACCCTTCTGCTTCAGAGCAGAAGTGATACTGACAAGTTCTATCTGCTTTAACACACATAAGACTGCCTTATCCTATAATGAAGCATTAACCAAAACAATAGCATAATTAAAGCATTATTTTTTATGGACTTGAGGTTACTAACATCTGGAAATGGACTGACTTACAATACAGCACTTCTCATAAACTTTTGCAACAGCTAACACTTTTTTGAAAAGAAAAAAGCACTTACTTCCATTGTGATTTAGAGAGAAATTTGGTAACACTGAAACCTTCCGGTGGCCAACTTGAGATTGGGTATATAAAAGGAGAACCACAGTTGTTCAAGTTCTAGCAAAAAATTAAGTAGCAATTAGAAAGTCACTATTAAGAAATGAAGTCCATCATCACACTAATTAGACAACAAATGACATAAAGTACTTTTCATCTCCTATGAAAAACTAGAGCTACACAAGTTCTCAGAGGACCATCTTCACCATTTTTCTTTCCAAAAACATTGGTAAAGCAAGATTTTCTTGTCAATAGCTCTTATAGTAGCTTTCATACAAGATAATAAAACAGTGGCACATACCAAAATGACTACTGAAACATCTACAAAGTAGCATGAACATACATAATGCTGATGTCAATGGAAAGTCATGAGCTAAGACCTTGATGCTAAAGAATCACTCTTAGAAAACGTACAACTAGGGAAACATTGACATCTATAATTCATAGTTACCCAGGATTTTCCATAACAAAGCACTCAATAAACTACTATGTAGTCTAAACACTGCATACAAAAGTGGAGCCAACTCAGAGGTCTCATGCTTCTGACAGACTATGGGGTAGAGTGGGGACAGTGACAAAATCCCCTCCATATAGTGAGAACTGTTTATTATAAGAAGGAATTTGTACCAGCTATTGTTGTGGCTCAGGGTGTTTATAAAGCTACTGGAAACCAGGTAAAGATGGAAAGCCAACCTGAAGTGAGCAAACTGGGTTCTTTTAGTCCCACTAAACCATCATTAGTTTTTACAGTCTCTACTTTGAAACCTTAATGGGGAAACCTGTAACTAATCGTGAAACCTGTGACAGAACCTCACCTTTTCTGAACCAGACTACAAATGATTCATTTTCCTCACTCCCCAGTTCAATGCTTTTATGTTTTGCTATAGGCATGACAGCTTATGGACACAAGCAAGATAAGGTTTGTAGGGAAATATCATCTGTATTAAACTAAGTGAAACAACGTGAGGGACAACATAAGCTTTTGGGCACATAAGTCCTTTGTAAATCAGTGATTTATCTATCAGCAGGGCTGATAGATAGGGCTTTAAACTAGAGTTGAAGGGGGAAGGGGATAAAACCAGGCACGCTGGTGATGAGCTAAGGGATGGTGCACTAGAATCAGAGGGACTGTGTCCCAGTGAGGTCCTTCGGTCGGCTCCACAAGATGCTGTGTGTAGGGAAGCGCATTTGAAGTGCTTCTACACAAACGCACACAGTATGAGGAATAAAATGGACAAGCTAGAAGTCTTGGCCCAGTCCCACAGCTACGACATCATCGGCAGAAGCGAAACCTGGTGGGATGAGTCCTGTGGCTGGTGTGTTGCAATAGATGGTTACAGGCTCTTCAGGAGGGACAGGCAGGGTAGGCGAGGTGGCGGGGTGGCGATGTACGTGAAGCACGGGCTGGGCTGCATGGAACTTCAAGTTGGGGATGGCAAAGTTGAGAGCCTCTGGGTAAGCATTAAGGGATGAACAAATAAAGGGGATGTCATTGTGGGAGTCTATTACAGACCACCTGGCCAGGACGAGAACGCCGATGAATTTTTTTTTGCAGAACTAAGAGATGCCTCAAGATCAATTCCCCTTGTCCTAATGGGGGATTTCAACTTGCCAGACATCAACTGGGATCACCTCATGGCTGACACGAGCAAGTCCAGGAGGTTCATAAAGCACCTAGATGATAACTTGTTGGTGCAGGTGCTAAGGGAGCCAACTAGGAAAGGTGCCCTCCTTGATCTGTTGCTGGAGAACAGACAGGGTCTTGTGGGAGACGTGGCAATTCGCAGCCGTCTCGGTCATAGTGACCATGAAGTGGCTGAGTTTAGAATTTATGGTGACAGAAGGAAAACTGCCACCAAAACTTCAGCCCTGGATATGAGGAAAGCAGACTTCAGGCTGCTCAGGGAACTACTCAGCAAGGTCCCCTGGGAAGCTGCTTTTGAAGGCATAGGCGTCCATCAGTGCTGGTCAATCTTTAAGCACTGCCTCCTAAAAGCACAAGATCAGGCAATTCCAAAATATTGGAAGGCAGGCAGGCAGGGCAGAAGGCCGGCCTGGCTGACCAGGGATCTTCTACTGGAGCTTAGGCGGAAAAAGAAAGTGTACGGCTACTGGAAGGAGGGTCAGGCGACGATGAAGGAATATAGGGATGCTGTTCATGTTTGTAGGGAGAAAATTCGCGGGGCCAAAGCCCAACAAGAGTTGAAGCTGGCCATGTCTGTGAGAGACAATAAAAAAGGTTTTTTTAGATATGTTAACAGAAAAAGGAGAACCAAAGAAACATAGGTCCGCTACTTGATGGGGAAGGTCTCCTCACAGACAATGACACAGGCAAAGCAGAGACGTTTAATGCCTTCTTCACCTCTGTCTTCAATGCTGATGATGGGCTTCGGGACCCTCGGTGCCCTGAGCGGGAGGACCATGACGGTGGGAATGACAAACTCCCAACCGACCCTGAACGTGTGCGGGATTTGCTGCTCCACCTGGATCCATACAAGTCCATGGGTCCGGATGGGATCCATCCCAGGGTGCTTAAAGAGCTGGCTGATGTCATCGTGGGACCTCTCAATTATTTTTCAACAATCTTGGGAATCTGGAGAGGTCCCAGTAGACTGGAAGCTGGCAAAAGTTGTCCCAGTTTTCAAGAAGAGTAAGAAAGAAGACCCTAGCAATTACAGGCCTGTCAGTTCCACGTCAGCGCCTGGTAAAATTACAGAGAAGATGATTCTTGAAGTTACTGAGGCGCACCTAGGGTACAATGCAGTCATTGGTCCCAGCCAACATGGGTTCATGAGGGGTAGGTCCTGCCTGCCTAACAAATTTGATTTCCTTTTATGATAAGATCACCCATCTAGTTGACCAAAGGAAACCAGCTGATGTGATCTTTTTGGACTTCAGCAAGGCTTTTGACACGGTTTCCCATAGGATCCTACTGGACAAAACGTCCAGCACACAACTTAACAAAACCATCATACGATGGGTGAGCAATTGGCTGACGGGCAGCGCTCAAAGGGTTGTGGTAAATGGGGCCACATCTGGCTGGCGGATGGTCACTAGTGGGGTCCCTCAAGGCTCCATTCTAGGGCCAGTCCTCTTCAATGTCTTTATAAATGATTTGGATGTAGGACTAGAAGGTGTTTTGAGGAAATTTGCCGACAACAGCAAACTTGGAGGAGTTGTGGACTCTGATGAGGGTGGAAAGGCCTTGCAGAGAGATCTGGACAGATTGGAGAGCTGGGCGATCACCAACCACATGAAGTTTAACAAAGGCAAGTGCCGGGTCCTGCACCTGGGACAGGGCAACCCTGGCTATACGTACAGACTGGGCGATGAGACGCTGGGGAGCAGCCCCACAGAGAGGGATCTGGGGGTTGTGGTTGACAGCAAGTTGAATATGAGCCAGCAGTGTGCCCTGGCAGCCAGGAGGGCCAACCGTATCCTGGGGTGCATCAAGCACGGCATCGCTAGTCGGTCGAGGGAGGTGATTGTCCTGCTCTGCTCTGCTCTGCGCTGGTCCGGCCTCACCTCGAGTGCTGTGTGCAGTTCTGGGCACCACAGTACAAAAAGGACATTAAACTGTTGGAGAGTGTCCAGAGGAGGGCGACGAAGATGGTGAAGGGCCTAGATGGGAAGACGTATGAGGAGCGGCTGAGGGCACTGGGCCCGTTCAGCCTGGAGAAGAGGAGGCTGAGGGGGGACCTCATCGCGGTCTACAACTTCCTCGCGAAGGGGAGTGGGGAGGCAGGTGACCTACTCACTGTAAACACCAGAGACAGAACCCGCGGGAACGGTGTTAAGCTGAGGCAGGGGAAGTTTAGGCTGGACATCAGGAAGAGGTTCTTCACCGAGAGGGTGGTCGCACACTGGAACAGGCTCCCCAGGGACGTAGTCACTGCACCAACCCTGTCTGAATTTAAGAAGCGATTGGACTGTGCACTTAGTCACATGGTCTAAACTTTGGGCAGACCTGTGAGGTGCCAAGAGTTGGACTAGATGATCCTTATGGGTCCCATCCAACTCGGGATATTCTATGATTCTATGAGTGATGAAAACACTTGTGTATTCCTCATGTATTTCTAGAGTGTTCAAGGAAGCCCAACTTATGTACCAAGTCTTGCCTTCTCCCTCCTGTGAGAAAAAGATCTGTAGTCTGTTTCAGTATTCAGTGTGACCCTGCCTCCATTTCCAATTGTTCTGCACCCTGAGCTTCTTGTCGTTTAATTTATCAAGCCTGAGAACAGCTACTCTATGGACCCAGGATCACCAGCATAAGGCCCAAGGGGTGGAAGATACCTGATGTTAAATCCTATGGATTTGTGTTCAGAAGAACCAGAAGAAAAGTGACAATTCACCTCCTACTCTCTGTGGCACTCTGCATTCTCCTCAGAAGCAATACATGTCTTTACACATCTTGAATTACACAGAACGGAAATGTGTGGCCCAAGGAGAATAAATTAACTGCAAAATACCTAACTGTGAGTTACCATACAAAACAAGAAACTCTGTAGTTCCATAGCAGTAAGTCAGAGAGATCTGGGGAATCACCTGGAGATAAACCAGAGGCTCCCGTCTCACAGTACCTTTCCTACCCTCTGTCTGTTGTCTCTCAGATTGTTGCCTCTCAGATGAGAATACTGCTTTCTCTTCTATGAGGTTATGGCAAATATACAGAACTTACCCTAGATACTCAAGGGTTAGAACAAAAGGAACCAGAAAATAGTCAGTACAAAAATAGACAGTTAAAGAAGACAGCTTGCATTGACACTTTTTTCATATTCTTAAAATCTGCCCAACTGAGAACAACTCAGAAGGATGTGGAATGTCTTGAATAAGGTCTTAAGTCTTGGCCTCTAGACAGTATGCTTCTACAAGTAATAATTACTATATGAGTCTGTTGTTAATAAACATTACATAGACTCACATTTTAAAATCTCCATAATGCAATCCAGCTAAGAGGTAAAGGTGCCCCATAAAGAGAAAAAATAATGGACATATTAAAAAAAACAAACCTCAGATTAATTTCTTAAATTAGAAATTCATTTATGCCACTAATAAGCTCATTTATGGTACTAGAATGGTCCTAGAAGTCAGGGGACAAAAATGGGTCAAAAATCAGGTATATGAATTGCTAATCCTAATAACAGCATGTTCAGTGGGTTCCTTAGACAAGGTTGATGAAAATAGTTTGATAAAAAGTAGATTATTTTGGTGTGCATTTTGTTGTTTTAACAATAGCAGACATCTATATTTTGTACCAGTTACTACTGTCACTGTGAAATAACACTGAAACAAGGTAAAATTGAAATAGCATTTCTGAGGAATGATAAATTACAGATGAAACCTACGGTATCAAATGGAGAGGGGAGCATCCAATATATTCTTCATGATATCTAAAAATGTCAGAGAAAAAAAAAACCTTCACAGCATATATGCATACAGCTACCTTCTAGCCCTCATGATGAATCGCACTGAATTTTTTTAATACTAAATAAACAAAGTTTCTGTGTACATTCCAGCTGGACAGCATGCTCTCCAGTAACACAGAGATGTAGGTCACATAAGCAGAACTAAACGATAAATCAGAAATTAGTGTCCTAAAATAACAGTACATCACTTTAAAGGTTTCAAAGAATTATAGAATGGTTTAGGTTGGAAGGGACCTTAAAGATCACCCAGTTCCACCCCCCTGCAGGGGGGGGTGGCAGGGACACCTCCCACCAGACCAGCTTGCTCAAAGCCCCATCCAGCCTGGCCTTAAACACTTTCAGGGATGGCGCAAATTTATATGGATTTCTTTGCTTTTTTTCCTTTTTTAAGAAAAAAATGGGCAAATACTAGGTGAACAAATACCAATAATAAACTTTGAGTTGTAAAAGCTGACTGTCAAAGCCCCAGGCAGTAAAAATATTCTATCTACCACATATCTGTGTGTCTATCTACCACACATCTGTGTGTTTACGTATATATATATATATATGTATACATATATATTAATTTAAATGCTAAAAACTCTCACACGTTTTCCTATATCAAAAATATGACAGAAATTTCATGTTTCCTTTCAAGATTCGGTATTTTTAGAAGCTTATATATTCTCTTTTGACTTCATAGGAACTTACTTCAAAACTAAGGACACGAGGTAGCATTACCCAGCACAGAACAAACAAATGCGTTTTGTGCTCTGTATGATTTGACAATCTCAGTGATCTGCGCGGACTGGTTACTCTTATTTCTCTCGTAACACTTTTATAATGCTTTTATAACTTTTGGAGAGAAACGACATTGAATTACAGCTCCATGAATAAGATATCACTGATGACAATGACAGATGAATACTTTTTGTTGCACCCTATAACCATACTAAACAAATTCAATTAACTGTTCCAGGGCTGCTATTTATTTACAAATAAAGGAGATAATTTTTAAATAACAGACAATAAGCTCTTGTTTTCTATTCTAAAAATTATTATGAAAAGTGAAGGAGAAAAAGTGAAGGTCGTTTTGTATTGCAGCTGAACAGAGAGAACTACTACTACGAATGGGAAGGATTAAAAAAAGAGTATTAAAAGCAGTATAAAACACCATCCTCTAAGCCATAGAGGTTAGAGGACTGATACTGAAACTATTCCTGTATATTCCTAACACATCTTTTGATTGTTATAAAAACAAACAAGGTTGCTGCTGATTTAGGAAGACTGGCTAATATCAGGCCCAGCAGAAAAACTTTTCTTCTTCTCTCCCTGTGGTGGTTTTACTCGAGTGGGCGGCCAAGCTCCACCACAACCACTCTCTCACTCCCCCTCCTCAAAGAGGAACGAGGAGAAAATACGATGAAAAGGGCTCAAGGGTTGAGGTAAGGACGAGGAGATCGCTCAGTAATTATTGTGACGGGCAAAACAGACTCAGCGTAGGGAGACAGTAAGATTTATTGCTTATTACTAACAAGCTAGAGAAACGAGAAACAAAGGAAAGAAACCAAAAGCACCTTCCCCCCCATCCACCCTCTTCCACCTCCTCCCCCCAAGCAGCACAGGGGAACAGGGGAATGGGGGTTATGGTCAGTCTATAGCGCTGCTTCTCCGCTGCTCCTTCTCGGTCACTCTCGTCCCCTGTGCTGTGGGGTCCCTCCCACGGGATGCAGTCCTTGCTGAACTGATCCGGCGTGGGCTGCCCACAGGCAGCAGCTCTTCAAGAACTGCTCCAGATATGGGTCCGTACCACGGGGTCCATCCCTCAGGAGCGAACTGCTCCAACCTGGATCCCCCACGGGCAGCAGCTCCTGCCAGCTCACCTGCTCCTGCGTGGGCTCCTCTCCACGGCCTACAGGTCCGGCCCGGAATCTGCTCCGGCAGGGGTCTTCCACAGGCCGCAGCCTCCGTCGGTGCAGGTCCTCCTGCTCCACCGTGGTCTCCTCCACGGGCTGCAGGGTGGAACCCTGCTCCACCGTGGTACTCCGTGGGCTGCAGGGGGACAGCCTGCTTCACCATGGGCCTCACCACAGGCCACACGGGACTTCTGCTCCGGCGCCTGGAGCACCTCTCCCCCTCCTTCTTCACTGACTTTGGCGCCTGCAAGGCTGTTCCTCACTCCTCTCACTCTCCCAGCTTCTGTGTGGTGCAGCGTTTTTTTCCCTGTCTTAAATATGCTCTCACGGAGGCGCAAAACAACATCGCTTATTGTCTCAGCTCTGGTCAGCAGTGGGGCCCTTACCTAACATGGGGCAGCTTCTAGATCCTTCTCACAGAAGCCACCCCTATGGCCCCCTGCTACCAAAACCTTGCCACGTAAACCCACTACACTCCCCTAAAGAGGGAAATTTTCAAGGTGCAAGCCATTGTTCTACCACTGCACACTTGATAAATGTACCTACCTATGAGATAAACATGCCCATTACCTTGTTTTGGTTTTCAATACACATAAAGTACTCTATTATCCAGAACACATAGGGATACTGTAAGGACCATCTCTAACTACACAAAATCATCTGCCTCCCATAGAGGAGAATGTCAGGCTCTGCGCAAGGTCGTACCTAGGTCACACTGCAGGAAGGCACTTCTTTTGTCTTCAAGTATGAGAGAAAGTATTTTTAGCTTAAGTAACTCGGCTTGAACTTTTTTTTTCCCCTCAATCAGGTCAACTCCATGCAGAGCTATTCATGCTCAAAAATAACAGTTTCATCTTCTGGGCAGCTATTTGCAGATGTATTGTTTTGCTACTCAACCCTAATGACAAAATGTAGGACGTTTAGTAGAGGCAACAGGGAAGAGGTGGGAGAGATGGCAGAATTTAGCATTTCAGACTAACTCAGTCGTGATTGTTCACACCTGCACTCCTGACTACTGTAAAGCTGTGTCCTCACTTTGCTTAGCAGATCCTCCAGGACTTCCTACTGCAACTGTTCATATAAATGCTCCCCGGTCAGGCCTGGGATGCAACAACCACATGTGGAGCTGAAGAAAGGGCAGCCTCGATGCTGAGTGGAGGCAGGTGTACAGCTGTGACCTGCAGGATCCTCCTCACTCGGCTGCAGTCTCCACATCCCACCTGTCCTCAGCTTTTTGTGGGCATGGTTTTCAAACCTGTGCTTGGCAGAAGGACACAGTAAGGATCAATCATGTCGTCACTCAGGACTATGTCACATTCATATGGACACAAGGTTTCAGTTTGTTTTCAAAATGCACAATGCTGTGCCAAGATATTCAGAAATGTAAGCCTGTTAATTGGGATAAGTGAGGATATTTTTGCTCATTGGCCCAGTATTGACATTAATGGAGTTATAATTCCCTTTGTTATTGTAGGGGACTCAGCTTATTCTTACTGACTCTTCCTTCTGAGGCCTTTCAGAAGGTACTTTGAGACAGGATTAGTTTAGTTTTCCCCATGAGCAGTTTCAAAATACTACTGGAACATGCTTCTGGAAGACTAAAGGATGAGTTATTGGTGATTTCTCAGTCTCTCCCTTCTGGAAGACCAGTTCAGGGTGCTGTTTTGCTTTGCAGTATACATGTCAAAGACAGGGCATTATTTTTGCTTTCATGATCCTTAAAAAAAAGGCATTAAGCACTCTCTAATCCAGTGCAATATTTACAGTGACCTAAAACTTCTGAGAAGCAGGAGAGGTCTCTTCAGGTTGAGGTAAATCCACAGAGCCTGTCTGGGTTCTCAAGATAGCAAAATAATACTGCAGAGATTATATGAAGATGTTGATTCTGCTCTACAGAAAACTGTAATACTTGTTAGTTCTGTTCTCTACAAAAAAGCATAATACTTGCTAGTTTTTAGATACTCTTAGTATAATTCAATTCCTAAGACAGAGTGTAGTGCTATAAATAAAATATCATTTAAATAAAGATATTACGAAATGTAGTGTTTTCTCTGAAAGGAAGCAACAACAAGAAGAGCACCTCAGTTTTTTCCAATCATCCATTTGTTTTACAACCTATAATAACAATATCCTCTTACATTTCATCCCAAGTATTATTACAGCATACATCTACAGCTAGCTCAGGGACACAGCAGGCCTTGGAAATTAGAAGAGCACTCAAAGAAAGAACAGGAACTGAACAACACAGTATCAAAGTGAAATACGTATGTGGACAAAATAGGTGGTATAAATTACTGAAATTCAAGGTAAAAAGAATTCTACTACGGCTGCTAGAACTGTCATTGCAGCTGCTGTATTTGTGATATTTAATGATCATAAACCACCAGCCCATTTATTACCCACCATCCTTAAAGAAAAATACAAAATGAAACAAAACCTCACTGGTGAACATAATTAATGTCATTCATTCACTCTCCTTAAGTCAACGAATATCAAAAATGCTGGACTGAACCTACTTCAAAAGGTATCCTGATCTTTTTTTATTTTAAATTCAGATATTGACCGAATCTAATCTAATTGTGAAATCTCATAAAACAGTAAAGCAGAACACAGGGAATACTTACACTACATACATCATTAAAAAGATGACAATATTCATAGTCACTAGCTTAGTATTTGTCTGAGCAAACAAAAAAGTTGCTAACAACACACAAAGAAAACTTTATCTTCCATAATTTATTCCCACATTTGGATAGAGCAGAAGAGCCTGCTAAGACCTATAAATGCTAGGCTTACACAGAGAGTCAGTGTATCTTAGGTCACTTAGATGAAACAATACTAACGTACCAAAATGTAGGAGTCTGGGTCTTTCTTAGGAGGCAGTCAACTGCTCACCATGTTTTCAAACTAATCAAACCACAAGAAGCTTATCATCAGCTTCTCACCGTTTCGATGCATCGGACTGCCTTCTCTGCTACCACTGCTTGACACTCACGGTCTTGCTTCCCTGATCCCCCAAAAGCTTCCCACAGCGATACCCAAAGTCAGCCCAAATCTCACTGTTCAAGGGCAGTAGCAGGATAGAGACCAGTAGAGGGATGGCATCATGGATTATAGCACATGGTGGAAGAGACAGGATTCTAGATTTTTGGTTTGTTCTTGGCAACCTCTTCCTGGAGCATCCTCATTCTAGAGCAGGCAGAACCTCCCCCTTCCCTTCTGACAAAATTACTGCCTGTCTCTTCCTATCAGCTATTCCAACACAACATTTCCATGAATGTTTTAGGACTTTACTTAAATATTCACTGACGTTTTCTTTGAAACCATTGGTATTCTTCCACCTAATTAATACAGTGCATAATAGACAGGGGAAACTAAACTTCTGGGACTTTTTTTTTTTTACTGTAAATATACAAATTCAAATTGTGCCACGCTTTTGAAAATTCTTAGTACATCATGCCAGACTGGTAAGTGAGTTAGATTACATATTGATTTCCAAGAGAATCATTTTACTGTTTCAAGAATCACAGATACCACCATGCAGCTCGTAAAGAAAAAGCTCTTACATTTTTGTGGTTATTTAACTGTTTCCAGCTATTACGTCATGCCTGGTGTCTCAATTTGAACAGCCAAGGAATTACCTAGGAGAGTCATTCTCTGGAACAAAATACTATTGCATACATGTTACAAAATGCTACATGGGCACCACAATATTTGTTTTACAAACCTGAATAGAACTACTTTACCAAGTCACAATTGTTTTCCGTGTGGTCCTTACCATTCTCAACAGTTCCGTTTTGAATCGTTCTCATTTTGCTTTATACTTGGGGCATGTGTTTGTGAGGCTGTTTACTCCAAAATTACTCTTGCTAAAAGTTGTCTGTGCTTATGTGGGCACATCCCCAAATTCTCACAAGCTGAACATCCCTCTGGCTTACTTTCCTGCCCAAGTGTACTCTCCTTTTTGTAAATCTTGGTCTGTCAGAGAAGTACTAGCAAACCTTCCCATGCTGCACTAGTTCAGAAAGATATCTGCCACGCTCATGTCTCCTCCCAGCAGGATCTTGCATGCTGCTCCCAGCATGCTTCCTGGGCTGAGATGGGACAGTCTGGTCTGGTTTCCTGGAACTGGTTACCCTCACAGAGGTAACAAACTTTCTTCCCAATTAAGGATCAGACACATATTTCCCTCCTGGCTCTATTATGCATCTTGAGCTCCTAGGGTTACTGCCAAACAGCATAACATGTCTTCAGGAAACTTCTGGCTCGTGCACACCTCATTTGCTAGATTTATGCTAATACAACCTCATGCAGTCATTGGTTTATAAAAGGAAGCTGATGGGGCTGATGTCTGCTAGCTTAGTTGGGCTGTGCCGACTGTTTTAGCATCAGCAGCAATCATTGGTAATTCTCAGCCTTACATGATGGCACACTGTTATAAGATTATCTGCTCAGCAAATTTCCCTTACTCAACAAATGACAAAGTATTGTGCTACACAAAATCAAGTGGAACCAACACAATGGCTTCTAGCTAAACACTAAATATAAGGATATATATAACTTATAACGATTTTGCCAATATTTTATTCCTGTTGATGAAATAAAAAGATATATTAGGAAAAAAACAAACAAACAAACAAACAATCTCCCCTAAAAAGAAATCAAGCTGCACACTGGAAATAAGGACCAACATCCTTGATTTGCATACACTGAAATAACATTTTTCAAAGACATTCAGGACACAGCACCAATGAAAACCAAAAGAGAGACAATACTGATGGTAAGAAAGCTGATATGCTCATGAGCTAACCCTGAACACTGGCATACAATTCATAGTGAAATATCACAAAGATCTACGTATTTGTTGTTACATGATTCTCTGAATAATCAGCATGTAATTTTCTATTAGAAAAGTGCACACTTAGAAGGGACAAGAGCTGTTATTTTTGTAATGCTGCATTCATCAGCTGCTTACAGATGGGACATGCTTCCAGAAGCACACGTTGCAGGAATGACTAATTTATCAACTTGTACTCAAACCTGCTGGCCCAAGGCTATGGATTAGCATTTAATTAATCAAGTATATAAAATCATTCATTAGTGGATCTCATCTCATTGGACAGGTTTCTTGGGACAGCCTTTTGATGCTCTCTATCTCTGAGCCATCAGCTACACCTGAAATCAAAGCCACAAACAAGTTTACCAGCTCAAATCTGTGTGGTCATCTATCCCAGTATCTGAAACCAAATTAGGACCAAAATAGTATCGTAACACAGTGTAGCCAAAGGTTAGTGCTGGAACTCCCTCACAACCAGGTCAACAATCTTCAGGAATTACCATTCACCAGAGCCTGAGGTCCAAGTGTATCAACGTGGTGACCCACCACCACCACCCACCATGGTAGGCAGACAAACCCACAGTTGTCAACAGGCATCCAGTCCTTTTTTTTTTCCTTAAACTACTTAACATGTTTTCATGGACCAATATATTTTTTGATACTCTGACAGTCCCAAAGTGGAGCAGTATCATTCTGCCTTCCTGCCAACGTTGAGACAAGTTGACAACTCTTACATTCCAAACGCCTAGCTAAGTTTAACTGCATCTTCTATGTTCTCTTCGTCATCCACTGTACTTCACACGCCTCTTTCACACCAAAAATTCACTTACCATTAACACTAATGAAATATATTCTTGGTTTCAACATCTTTGGTAGACATGCAGTCTTAGCATGATTTGCTAAAATACGCTCTCTGAATTTTCATATAACAGACCCCCAAACTGAAAATTTCTCTCTCCACGTCAATGGGGACCAGCACTATTATTCTGTCAACAGACTGCTGGCCTTTCTGCTTGCGTGTGTCACACCAGTCATACAACCCAAAATCTCAGTCCCGTAACTTGACAGTCTAAGCCCACTCAGTCAATGTAGTTGACATGTCTTTTATCTGCTGTGTTGTTTCAGTAGAGATGTACTATTCAGAGGTATACACACAATTTCCACAAGTAAGATAAAATATTCTAGCAATTTGCTTGCAGTTATATATGTTTCTTTTCATATAACTAGTAACCTGACCAGCATATTTTGATTTATTACCCATGGACTTTTGCCTCTTTGGTGAACAGCAAAGGTTTTGAAGGACAAAGGGAAGCCAAAGTCCTCCACCACTCTCCTAGTCACATAAGCAAGACAGTTGAGTATTACATATAAATAACCACATGCCAAGAATAAATATCAGCTTTGGAACAATCATTTAACTAACTGAGAGAAGAAAACAAAATGAGAGAAACAAACATAGAAGAAAACAAAACAAGAGAAACAAACAATCAGAAATGTATGCAGAAATAAGCAAATAAGTAGTGACCAGCCATATGAGCATCAGATCATCATTTCTTAAACTGGACATAAAATAGCATTAGGTGAAAGCCAGGAAAAGCACATTTAGAAGTCATGACCAGAAACCTAAGTAATCTGAACCTTGATTTGTGCACGACGCTGCATATTCAGCGTGACATTTCAAGCACTGAAAGGAACACAATTCTTTTTAGAGTGGGTGGCTACTGTAAATTCAAATTACTGTTTGATCCAGAATTTACGACAATGAGTAGCTGAGTCATTTTTTCTGCCTTAGCCTCCTGTCTTTTAACTTATTTTATGGGTTCCTGTCCTTTGAGTCTTGATGGTGTAGCTTCCCTGCATGATGGAGTAGGGATCAAAGAATAGAATTTGGTTTTATTCCTTTAAAACACAATGTATTCCAAAGCACTTTAGAAAATAATGAATTAGATATCAGTACTGCAGTGACCATAGGTAAATATAAAAATGATTACATGCCCAGCCGCAGCTCTCAAACACTTTAATGGCATAAACAAATAGAACAAAATGTTATTATGTATTTCTAGCATTTAGGCTAGATGACATCTAATCTGCATGTTGCATTTTTGACAAATCTTTCTCAATTGGCTTGCCTATAATGTTATTTCAGCTATTTTTCTCTCCTTATTTGCATCATCCAGTCATGTATATGAATTTATCCTCATTTGAGTGTTACTCATCTCGGATATCCCTCATTACTGTTCCCCAAGATACAAATCATCTTTATTATTCCTCCAGTTTTCATCAGACGCCACGCATTACTAGATCTGCCTCTGATGTTGTCCTCAGTGCTTCACAGTAGGTGGTTTTCCATTTGCTCTCTAAATGACTTTGCCATTTGGAAGCACTTTACAAATCTAGTATCCATGCTACCTGCTCCCTTGGATTTGATCAGTACATTCTGATGAGGTTCAAAGTGTGAACCTTTTCACCTCAAGCCCACTGGTCAGGGTATTCTCTGGATTCTGGTTATTCAGGATATTCTTCTTACTCAAGATTTCTTAATACTTTACAAGACCCTGCTCTTCAGATCATCTCTTTTCTCTCTCTATTTCATTGAGTTTCTACTTTCTCCTGTAGCTTTTTTGTGCATTTCTGCATTTCAGAATTAAACGGTACGTTTAAATTTTCCCTGCAAGCCTACCCCATTCCTACTTAACAAAAGCATATTGCCTTTTTCACTTTTAGTTATCCTACTCTTTACCTCACGTGCAAGATGAAAACCGATCCCCAAACCACTGCCACTAGCTAAGAACTGTGTCACTTTACTTTGCAACAAAATACTTCAGGGCTCAGATCAATGAAGCCCAAAGCTTGGCTGAGCAAAGGGCAGCAAGTGCTGTGGCCAGCACGGACACCTACAAATCCTAACTGGCTAGCTGGCCAGGAGCTACACAGAACCCTCTTGGTTGCTGATACAATTATCTAGGGTTCCTACTGAAAGTAAGCATTTCTAAGACATCAGCCTTCTGTCAAATGCTTTTGCAGTTAGTCAATAGATTCAAAAGCTATTTGGTGCTGGCACAAAGGGACAGACAGCCAGACAGATGAAAACACATGCTCACAGAGCACTCTCACTGAAGAGCTATTTCCTTATGAAGCCAGGCTAAAACCTCTCATGTTTCAGCTTTTTAATACAAAGGGTGACTGTATTCTTCTGTGACTCTGTTTCATGAATTTGGCAATGGAGAGGTGCAGTTATGAGGATTCTAGCTGACAAAGATCTCATTCACATCAGCATAGGGCTGAGATTCAATTTTAACTGATGTAGTCTAGGATAAGACTGACCTCATAACCGTTTTCTTCTGTTTTTTATCCCGAAGTGTCATCTCCCCTTCTCAGCTGATGTTCAAGACAAAGATTCAGGACAATCCACCCTCACAAACTCTAAGCTACAATGATACCCCAGTGGAGCTAAGTTCTACTACATTGGAAAACAGGTTTGGTTGGTCTGTCGGTTTTAAAGCAACTCCCTAAATTTTCCTCTTCATTTGTAAAGTCAAAGGCTATGGTCTCTCTCAATTCCAGAACAAATAGCTTCTATTCATGTTTTTCTTCAACATTTGCAGAGTATAACACTGTGCGTCTTTTATTCAGTCCTGTATTGTTTCCTGTAGTGCTCGAACTCCTCTTATAAGGATTAATTATCTTTTTTTTCCCAGTTGTCGTACATTATTTATTGTAATGTCATGACCACTTTGTTCTTTTTTCTGTACTACCTTGGCCACAGTAATTTCAATTACCCAATAAAAGATTATGTCTTTGCATATCACAGAATCACAGAGTCACCTAGGTTGGAAGAGACCTCCAAGATCACCTAGTCCAACCTTTGACCTAACACTACCAAGTCCTCCACTAAACCAGATCACTAAGCTCTACATCTAAACGTCTTTTCAAGACCTCCAGGGATGGTGACTCAACCACTTCCCTGGGCAGCCCATTCCAACGCCTAACGACCCTTTCGGTAAAGAACTTCTTCCTAATATCCAACCTAAACCTCCCCTGGCGCAACTTTAGCCCATTCCTACCCCCCCCCCCCCCCCGCAAAAAAAAGAAAAAAGCACTCACACAACCCCTGAGAATCGGCAAGAGCTGTTTATTGCCGGGACATCTTGCAGGCAAGCCTGCGGGGTGTCCGTGGTGTTTGGTGGCTCCAAGCTAATACTTGCGATGGAGCCTGAGCAACGAGTAGGGGGCTCGCCGGGCACTCCTGCGATGCTGTTGGTGCTCTCGGATGGCAGAGCACAAAGACATGCCGCAGTAGTCCCAGGCCTGTCCCGGCAGAGGTGGATCCACTTCCACCCGTTCCTCCACATCTCGTGGATCCAGCTCCATGGGCTCCACGGTGTTGGGCAGAAGGCTAAGCCAGTCCTTGCCCGGGACTGCCCAAACGGGATGCCTTCCGTCCGGAATGTTCTCAGGCCAGGGTGCCGAACCAGGGGGTCGTCCAGTCCCACGCCTCGGTCCCACGCCACTGTCGGCTTGATTTTCATGCATGGGTCCGACGCTGCCCTCTGGTTTACGGCCATTACTGGGTCCCGCACTGTGCTCCGGACTATGGGCACGCCTCTGCTCCCCGCGGCTGTCTGCCAGATGCTCCCGCCTTCGCCCCATGTCACCGTTGCTCCTATGGTAAGGCCCAGGATCCCTGTCGCTGGGTGTGTGAGGGGCCGGCCTGTTCCCCGCATCGTTGCGGTGCCAATGGTACCGCCTGGATGCGTCTGTGGGCTGGGCGCCAGAGGTCCCTTGGGCACTGGTGTCTCTTGTGCCGCCGGCGCTATCCCTCCGCCCACGACACATCTCCTTCTGCTCAGGTGCATTCCTTCTTGGTGCTTCACCGGACGGCATCGCCGTCCTCGCACACCAAGGAGGCCTGCTGCTCGCCTTGCTCTTCTAGTCTTCCTCCTGCCGCACAAGCTGGCAGTCGGAGGGCCCAGATGCTCAGCGAATGCTGGGCCGGCTGCAGGGGGCCTGTTTTATAGGGCCCGCAGCAAAGGCGGGGCAGTGGTGGCCACTGTGACCTCAGCAAGCCTCTGTGATGGAGTGGCCCACGCGTGGCCAAAGGCGGCTGTGTTGGGAGCGGCCTGGAAGATGCCCTCACGTGGACAAGGAGGAGGCTTGGGGGGCTGAGGGCCCCTTTTCTGGGGCTGGCTCCCCCGGGCCATTTGACTTGCCAGAGAGAAAGGCTGCCCCTCGGCCACGGGGACTGCCCTGCACCTCCCATCCTGTGCCCTGGGTTTATTTTTAACACTGCTTTTTAGGCAATTTCATTCTATTCTTTACGGAAAAGAACAGAAGTAAGGTGCATCTTCAGCCCTAATTCCCATGTGCGCTTTGTGCGCCGAGCGAAGAATTTCTTCCTCACGTCACATCTCATCTAAATCTCCCCTCCATTTGTTCAAAGCCATTATTCCTGGTTCCATGGCCACACTCCCTGACAGAGTCCCTCTCCAGCTTTCTTCTAGGCCACTTTTATGGGTAAGGTTTGGTGGCAAAACAGCAGAACCTAGCAAATTGCAGCCTGATTTACCTTATTCCACACATTCCACATGACGTTTTCCAGCTCAGGCTCTAGCCTCTCATCAGTGTAACATAGAATCATTAAGGTTGGAAAAGACCTCCAAGATCATCTGGTCCAACCATCCCCCTGCTATCAATGTCACCCACTAAACCACGTCCCTACATACCAGCTCCAACCTTTCCTTGAACACCCCCAGGGGCAGTGACGCCACCACTTCCCTGGGCAACCCATTCCAAAGCCTGACCGCTCTTTCTGAGAAGAAATGTCTCCTACTTGTTTTAACTGTTGCAGAGCAGTGCTTACACTGAGTCAAGAACTTTCCAGCTTCTCACACTGCCCTGCTAGCCAGGAGGCTCGGGGTGCAGCAGGAGCTGGGAGGGGACAGAAGCAGGACAGCTGACCCCAGCTGGCCAAAGGGGAATTCCGTACCATGCTGGACAACTAATGTGGGGTGGCTGGCTGGGGGACGGGAGGGGTACCGGCTGCTCAGGGATAGGCTGGGCATCTGCCTCTTTCTTCATTTTCTACACGACAACTACAGGCTCACCAATTCTGCTCTGGCAGTTCTTCACTCTTCCTTCTAAATGGGTTCTGCTGTGCCATGCTCACACGTCACTTTGACAGCTCCTCACGTGGTGTTTTCTCAAGCTGCACCATAATCCAGTGCATGGCACCGCATCCACCAGCCGGCTGCGGGAATGGCAAGAGCAGCGGTTCACTAGCACCTAACATAATCACTCCTGGGCCAGAACTAGGCAGCTGCTGGGTAGTTATCATGAGTTAAGGAACAATTTCTGCAATAGCAACAGCTACCGTAACTGGACTTCCTTAGTACTCTGTCTCAGGCTAAGGGCTAAACAGCTGTTGGACAAAGGAAAAGACTTTCATTTCTAGTTTAGTTATATGGGGGGTTACGGCATATCCATCTAAGAAAATAATTTAACAAAGCTAGTCCTTTTTTGGCAGAGATCTGCACACATAATACAAGAGCTACTAAGGCCAGATGAAGTACATTTTCACCACACTTCCACAAAGAAAAGCTTAACTTAATCATTCAAGGGTAAAGTAACCAATAGTCTAACATTTGCAGCATTAGAATGCATTAGCTAGGTATTTTGTGTTTCCTGGTTTTATTAAGTTTTATTACCAGATCGTGACAAAGTTGGAAAACCAGTAATTTCAGTGATCTACAATAAGTAATGAAAAGCGAAGAAAATCATGTTAAAACAACTAAAAAGGAGAGTCATTCTTAACTGCAGAGTGTGGGAAGCTGCAAGCGAAGCTCCCGTTAACAGTAAATACAGCAGATTAAAAATATCCCTGCATATTTGTTAACACAGACTCACTGAGATTTCCCTGCATTAAGGAGAACCATCAGAGTTCAAGTCATTTTCTCCTCCTTAGCATCCTGGGCTTACCTGCTGTTGATCGCTCTCATGATTTGAATGCCATTCACAAAAAGCTTATTTTAAATTTCAGATCTGTCATGTATCTAAGCCTGTGTACACTGTGAATCACAACTGAGAGTATATAGATAGAAGGGTACTTAGGAATGTGTCCTGTGCCAAATCATTAAGCAGACTGCTTCCCAAAGCTGACTAGTGAGCAATTTTAGAAGCTGAACAGAAGTTCCTCAATTAAAGAAATTTTGAGGTGCACAGAACATTTACCATTTTAAACTACATTACGTTTGGCTAAAAGACAAATTGAAACATTAACGTTGATTCTTCAAAGAATATTAACTAGGTGCTTCAGGCCTCTTAAAAATTTAGAGGCTGTCTCTTTCAAATCTTTAACTCCTGCTGACTCTAATTAAGGCAATGTTTGCAACTTACTAAATTCCACTGAAATGGCGAGTCCTGCTCCTGAGAAGGAACAATTATTATAGACTATTGCCATTTTCTTGTTGCTGTGATACCAACAGTGTCACGTGTATCCTTTTCATTTCCAGCACCATAGCTACAGGCCAAAATCTAGGGCGAACATTTTTACAAGTCTGAATGACATTGGAGTCCCTCCAGTAGGTAATAGTGCAAACTTATTAACAAGGAAGAGAGCCCGATGGTTGTAAAATAAGAGGAGATAAAATCACCAGATCTATAGGGGAGAAAAAAGATGAAAGGCATACTTGCTGGTGTAATGGACTGATATAGGGTCTGTCTTGCAATGATTCGGACGTTCCTTAAGTAGAGACAAATGCAACCTTGCATTTGTCATAACAATTCAGATGGAAAGTCCAGAGCCTGGCATTTTGGGGGTGTACTGCATTCAGATTTTCATTAACCCATGGGAACAGTGAGAGAGAGACCGTCCCCAGTATGGCAGGCTTCAATAACTAGGTCTGGTCGCAGTCAGGCAGAGACTTAGCAGCTTGACCTCACAAATATATTTCTTCGCTTGAAGACAACATATCCCGTTTATTCTCCCTGCTTTGAAAAATCCTTAGCTTCGGCATCACATGAAAGAAGAAGAGTGTTGGACATCTAAAAGCCTCATCCCTACAACTTTCCCAATACTTTCATACTCTTTAGTCAACTTTTGAAAACATTTTTTAGCAGCAGGCTGAAATGATGATTTTTCCAGCCTGCCTCCGCTTTTCCTTGCTTTAATGTACAGCCACGCTTGGTACATATATTCAACCTCACTTTTCATGAAGTATGAAAATCACCTCTGCCAGAGGCCAGCACATCTACACAAATTAAATTCCAGTTGTAAGTGAGACTCCGCTGAACCTTTGGCACCATGCTCGCCTTCCAAAGAGCAGTGACTTTCATACAAAATGAGTTTCTCAATAAACCATGATCAGCAGACAATCATTTCGGATCTGACTCATGACAACTACTTTTACTGACAACAGAGGATGACAAAAAAAAGTCCCTAAGCATCGTAACAAGCCATCTGCCACTGTACAGTTTCAGACAATTAGTTATAATGTAACATTTACTCTCATTTTCAGCATTTCATTCCTACAGAAATATTCTGACACTTCTCCTTCCATTTTATTCATGCGCAACCAAGGTTAATATTTTCTGAAGACAAAAACTAAGTTTACTGTTTAATTTTCTACTTATTCATTGACACATGTCTTTTAGTGTAATACCAGGGGTTTACGCAATACTTAGCCATAAATCCCTGATTAGCTGGAACACTCCTGAGATTTCTCAACGAATAATGTGAGCACAAGTTTTATTTGTTTTGTTTTCAAAATACTTTTTGAAAATTCAAACAATGGATTTAATTGAAATGCAGATTCTTTTCCAAAATTCCTCCTTGTCCTTATTGCCAACCTACCCTATGCATATCAATAACTCTCCTTCCCCAAGAAAATTTTAGGTAAAATACTTGGTGACTGAATTAGTCGCACACATAATAAGCACATTTCTGGAAATTATTTTTATTTTTTATTACATGCTCTACAGGCCTAACTTCTCAGTTTCTGAGTTTGTTGGCGTTGCCTCTGGCCATACACCAAAAAAAAAAAAAAATGTAGATCTGGAAGTTAACATGGCCTGTGAAAACATGGCCCAAGCTCATCCACGTTACTTTGTTTATGAACAGGATGACTAGTATGCTCTTCCACTCGCATCTTTCCCACTTCTTAGTTCAGTAGAATGATTTTATTTTTATAATAATATTGAGCAGTTTTTGAGTGAAGTTGTTCCTAGGAATCCAAGATTCCTAGGCATTCTTTGTGCTTCATAAAATGCTTTAATAAATATGAAGATGCTTCACACTATCAACTCCACAATTCTCACATTGCTACAGATATGCAGCTGAAATCAACAGAAGGCTTGTACCACAAGCAAACTGCAGCTTGGGTGATGTAAAAGATGATATAAAAACGACCTCGGCTTTCAGGTGAAACATACAGCATTAGTTACCCCTAAGTTCTCAAGAAATCTCTTTGCGGTTGAAGCAGTTTTCCTTGAGAAAACTGGTACATAAAACCACAATCCGATGCAAGCAGTAGACGACAGTTCACAGGAGGGCCCTGCGCCTCGGGGGGTGCATTACACGCAGCGCAGTTGGCCAGTCAGAAGAGGGGGGGCCTCCTCTTGTTTGGTGATGGTGCGGCCTCGCCTTGAGTATGCGAGCAGTTCAGGAGGCGTTTGGACGGTGCCCTCATTAATACTTGCTGCCAGCTGATCTGCTCTGTTCCATCCTGCCTCCCCCAACATAGGCCTGGCTTCCCGGGCCTGCACCCCCAAATCCACAACATGAGTAAAACCGTCTGTGATGCTGATCCACAGCGCTTAAAACCCCAAGAAAATTGAACCAACTCTTATGTTATGACATGAAGACACTTGCTGCTTTGATTTTCAAAGGCTTCTCTTCTTTCACTTCATTTCTAATCCTGTAATGTGGAACTTTCATGTGTTTTGGTCACTAATTTCTTTTGAGGGTATTCGTTACAGCTCCCTTTCATCAACAGTGCCGAACAGCTGTTAGCCCACCCTGAAAAATTTATGTTATTTGCAATGTCTGAGGATCAGCATTTTTTGTTTTTAACATAGACAGAGACACAACAGCAGTCTCACCTGTATATATTTATTTATTTTTAGATCTCTTCTGAAATGATTTTGGTGCATCAAAATGATGAGATTCTCTGGAGGAAACTAACTCAAGTCCTCATGAATGGCATTTTCTTGTTCCAGGAAAAATTACACATACTTCCCCTATTTCAGCAAATAAAGATGAGGTGCATGAACACAAATCTATCCCTGAAAAGTGCCATGATTTATCTGGGCTTTGAAAGATGTTCTCAGTCCGGTTCTAACTCCTTCAGCTGAGAGCTGGGAATGCAAAGGAATGATAGATGAAAGGTGGTGAGACTCCAGAGGTCCGGAACCCAGGGGATTACTGCAGTAATTCACAATTACAACAGCTTTGCACCCAGGTCTTTCCAACCTGAACAGCCATTTCTGAGAGGTGATCTGGGACATACGCAAGAGGAAGCTCCATATTTCTTGCAGGGTGTCGTTGGAGAAAAAGACAACTTCGAGAAATTATGTGCAGGAATTTAGACAGATTTCAGCTCATGTGCAGCTTTGGCTGCCTTAACCTGTCATCAAGCCATTCTGAGCAGCAAACAAGTGACTTTCTCTTTCCTAAACCAGGTAAATTAAGATTTCAAATGATTCCTCTTATAGCAGAATGAAGTACAGGGCTTCAGAAAACTCTTTTTGTTTCATTTTTTGAAGAAAAGACAGACCTCTCACCCCCAAGCATTTGTGTCCCTCTCAATGGCCTGTGCTAGCTCTTGCCCTACGCATCAAAACCACAGTATCAATCAGGATACAAAACCACTCAATCAGGAACCTGAACGCGACCCTCTCTTTTTTTAAGTCAATGCTATAACAATTGTCACCTTTGAGCCAGCTGCTTTGCTAGGAAGGGATTGTAACATAGAAAAAATGAAACCAACAGGACAAACAGACAGGAGAGCCTTCTCATCACCTTTACCACGTTACAGTTATGACTTTGTTCTTTTCTCTGTTCTAAACTATGCTCAGAGAGTCCCAATTACCACTACAGAAAATATACATAATAAGTATTATTACAGTTTCAGATACATGCAATTCTAAATGACAACGGGGAGCACCAGTGGTCCTGCACCCCATGTAGCGCTACCAAGGCAGCCCACCACCGCTCAGCATCTCTGTGATTCTGTGATTTCTGTGATTCTGTGATCTCTCTCCTGCAGCCCGTCTCCAGCCTGCTCCAGCACTGCCTCCACCCTGACCTGGAGGCAGATCATACCCATGTTCTCCACTCTCAGTCATCTCCAACAAACCTCCTGGCCCTGAGGAGGGGACCTGGAGCAGGGCTAGCGGTCCCAGAAGCTGGGACAAGAGGGCAGGAAGCAGAGGGGTCTGCAGCGAGGTGATATCCCCATGGAATCAGTTACTGCCCCCTCACGCAGTCCTGCTGTTTCCCAACAAGTCATGGAAATCTCAGTGGTGGAAAGGAAGCTGCTGAGCTGGCTTAGTTCCAACAGTAAACCAGTATTTTAACTTTCTTAGTCCAAAAGATGAAAAAGGAACAAGGAAATTGTACCTTGACATAAACGCAGCCAAAATCATAAATATTTAGAGCCACAAAAAATTACTGTCTCACAGTATTTGTGGGGGAAAAAAGAAAGGACCATGGGACTATGAGTTGTGGTGACTGTTTCTTCAGGGTACAGAAACAAATTCAACAAGTTCTTCCCACTTGCTAGGAAGATCTGACAAACCAAACTCAGCTTGTGTTAGCTCTCAAACCGGAAAAGACAGAAATCAAATCAGAAGCTTATATATTTTACAACCTTCCAACCACCTATGTACAGTAATTTTTATTTTTTTTTTTTTTTCATGAGAAGCCAAACTCAAGTTAAAGTCCTAGGTCCTTTAGAAAGGCACCAAGCCCTGATTTAGGTGTTTCTAGTACTAGATAATTTGTAGCACCCCAATGTAACTGCAAATTAATTAGACAGTTTCAGCTTGCACCCCTTTTTTGTTTTTAATTGGATCGCTTGAATTTCAAGTTATCTTGTTACTCCTTTGTCCAGCTCAGTGAGAAACCCTAGGCTGTTTACTATATTCTCCTTTTTTGCTGCAATCATCTGAAAGAGGAGACTTAGAAAGTGAAAAAGCAGAAGACCAATACTGACTTTAAGCATGTTTCCACAAGCTGTGTATTGTAAGTAAAGGTGATCTGCAGCCGTGTTGAATTTTACTACCTCTTTTTTAAAATATCAGAACATTTTCTTCATAGAAAATTCAGCAAAAATGAATTAAATGAAGACATGGATATGAAGGATACTGCATCTCAATGTAAACCCTTAAATGAACAAGTAAAGGGGCTGTCACTCACTTTATGTTAATCTTAAAGCATCTTTACTACACATCTTAATTCATACCAACTGTCACAACTGCTTCCCATGGAAACCAACTCCACTACAAATTGCAGAGTGCCACCAATGTCAACCATATCCACAAAACATAACTTTAAAAAGTTCCGTTTGGGTCTAGTTTGAATGCAGCAGCATTTACACCATCATGGAAGTCCATGGCAAAAAGAGACGCTGGGTTTGAAGCAGAGGAAGACAAGTCATATTTGCTAAGTGGTCCAAAGGCACTGCTTCATCAATACCCTCAGCATGCAGACACACTCAATCATCAAAGAACAGAGAGAGGAAGAACAGCAGCAGCACTTCAATCTACTGCCTCTCACTGCCAAAGTGATCAATCAAGGATGTTATAGCAAGATGGGGACCCGTAGAAAAAGAGACTGCAGTATCTGAGGAGAAGTTTCAAAACAAGTTTTAGATGAACTAGACGTAATGTATACATAGCAGTAAAGCAGGAAAAAAAAAAGGTATCTCCCTCTTCTCTATCTTAATTCAAACCACTTTGTTTTGCCTGTTCTCTGTTAGGTTAGCAAGCAGAAACATTAACTACAGGCTCCACAACACCGGTCACAACAGAACTGTTTGTTAACACAGAACTTATGGCACTTGGCCTTCACGTCCTGTTTAAGTTTTGGAATTGTGAAAGTTTCAGCTGGAGAGCAAATGCCTTACATTTTCAAACTGGGAGGTAAAAACAGCAAGAAAGGTAAGTCAACGTAAAGAAACCAGGGACCAGCTAGGAAGTAACTGTAAATCCTCGATTTACAAATTGGTTTTCCCTTCATAGGGCATACAGCAACTAGGGAGGTGCCCATCTCATTGGGCTGTGGGACAGGGGACAAGACTTCTGGAAATTACAGTTCTGTGTAAGCTGAATTCTGAGCAAACATTTTTAAAAGGAGTTGAATGCAGATTTTTTGCAATGGGACCAAAGTACCTTGTAACTTAAAAAAAACAGTTGGAAGAAGTATAGTGAGTTACAAAATAAGTTGAGTTGCTATTTTTTGTTATATTGACAAAAAGTAATTCTGCTGTGTTTATGTATAAGTTTTCAGCACAGCTGTACATATTGGACTGCCATACCCTATGGATCACTTAATACTCACAGACCTTCTTAAAAAGCCTTAAGGACTTCATTGCAACCTCTTGATGTTGCAATCAAATTTAGCAGCTTATTTCTAACACTGAATACCTACGTTAGTTATAAAATTTCAGTTCTTCAGTCAACAAACATAATTTTTTTTAGTATTATTTCATCTGGAAAACTCTTCAAGCTGAATGCTACTTGCAAATCTTCCCCACAACCCCAAAATTTAAAACAAATATTAAAAAAAAAAAAAGAACACCCCCCCCTTACACACACTGCAAGTACCTTACAGCTTCAGTTCTTACTGTTTTTCAGGATGGTGTGTTCTTCATTTCTATACAAGAGTTTACAAAGGACAAATTCACAGCTAACATAAAAGTGAATCAATTGGCAGATTATCTGACAGGAGAAAATAAGACCTTTCTTTGTATCCAACTGCACTACCAGAGGTAGTATAAGGCAACTTTGATCTTGTTTTCCATTCCATGTATCTTGAGTAGTTTGTAATTCGTATCAACATCTAAGGCCTCTTTAATGAAAGAAGGAACTCTGTGCACAACAAAGTAAAGACAGCACAACACAGCTGAGGCCTCAATGAAGAAGAGGAAACCCTGTCACAGCACACCAGCTGCTTCCTGACTTCAAATATTTTCAGTAAGAAGGCTCGAGTTTTATGGTCAAGAATTCAGATGTTTTATCTCTGGGCTATCTAGATAAACGTTCTTTGAAAGGAAGTTTGTAAATACGACTGTGCACAACAGCATGCTGCTGGGAGGCTGACTTCCAACAACAAATTGCAGGTTTTTGCTGTGCCCGCCCTTTACAGGGTTTGAAACTCTTCTGCGGAGCACCAGCTACCAAGTCACCAACCTGCCTGACTCACATTGCATCTACGATGCCACCAATTTCTCTGCCCCACAGGTTTAGTTCAGTAGAGTTTTACCAAGATGCAGTAACTACACTTATGCATACTGAAGAATATACATGAAAATTCAGTCTTTAGAGAACAGAAATGATCAATCACTCCACTGTATTAGTGCTTTACAGAGAGGATAATTTTACCAGGGTTTGATGGTTGTTTTCTTTTTGGTGGCGGTGGTTTGTGTTTGTTTTGTGTTTTGTTGTTGTTGTTTAAGAGTTTAACACACAACAATTTCCCAGAAAAAGCATTACAAAGTCAGTTACAGAAACTTTGATAACCAAATCACAAATAAATCATACAAACCCATGTTCATAAAGCAGTAACAATGTGTTGCTGTTTTATTCTGATTCCAGTCATTAAACCAGAATGAGTTAAAGTTTAGAAGTTAATAAAAAAGTGTTTTGCACAGTTGCTGCACCTCTGCAGTATAGATCATAGAAGGATGGATAGAGAAACTAAATTCAGTGGCCCTCACTTAAGTCTATATGGCCCTGAGGCTACTCCGAAAATATGGAAGGAAGGAGGGCTGAGCGAGTCCATCTTTCCTGGTTGTAACTACAGAATGAAGGAAGAGGGGGGAAACAAACAAACACACAAAAAAAAACCAACACCCTAATCTTCAGTCTTCAGGGAAGAGTTTTTCCTGGTACGGAATATTAATTTAACAAAAAGAAAATCAGTACAAGGCCTATTTTTGCTTCCCTTGTATTTTAGCAGCAGCTGCTTGAAGGGAAGATACTTTTGCTCCCTGATGCATTAACGCCTATGTACTATACATAAGAAGACCTCCTTGCATTATCAATCTCAGTACTAAATATCTGATATTCAAACCCACAGGGCTCACAATTCAGCATTTTAAATTACAGCTCTGCCTCAATGATGCACAACAAGCTCTTACACTTAGCTTTTGATGTCTTTCACCGTTGTTGAAGGTTGTGGGTGAGATCTCCCCCCCTTAAAAAAAAAAAAAAAATCTCCTCCTCCATACCTCTAACAACCTCTCAGAGAAAATCTGCTTTTATATTCTTGCCGTGTTACAGTTACGTTTATGCCTCTCTAGTCTTATGAGTATTACTCATTCCTTTTTGAAAACATTTTTATTGTTTTCCCTGGAAAACCAATTTAATTTTGGACAAGGTGAGAGGGCAAGGAGGGAATAGCTCACTGTTGCTACCAAAAGTTTACCAGATTTGACAATATCCACAAGCAAAAAAAGAATTCTCTCTCATTTGGCAAAAGGAGTAATTTTCATAGGAAAGCTTTATTTCCCTTCCTTTTACTGTATATTACTGAGATGTACTATAACAATAAAAGCGTCATAAAAATAAAGGATCAGGTAGACCTACATATATTCCAGAGAGCAATATATCTACAGTGGTATTGAACTCCAGCATGTAAACTCTTCTACACACCGGGCTGAATTAAAGCTGAAGTGAAAAACAATCAAGGAAGAGCTTAGGCTAAAGTAAGACACGATCTTGCAGAACTAATTCATTGGATGAAGCTCACGAATATGAGTAGTGGTTTCCAAGTCTGCAACTGAAACCACTTTCTCGGACCAGAGGGAACCAATTCCTTCCAATGACTTTTTACATTCATGTCAATGCTGTCTTTAAGCTGAAGGTCCTCTGTAACATAAGCTTGCTGAACCCATGTGAGTGAAGAGTTTCATTTAGCTTAACACCACAGCTTTTAGCTTTCTTTTTCCCCCCCCTTCTCATCCACTCTCCTTATTAATCATCTTCATCTTCTCATCATTTTCCCTTTTCAAAAAAAAGGCGGGGGGGAGGGGGGGAAGGGAGAGAGATCCAGTTTCATGCTTTGAAATTATGCCAGCACACAAACATTTCATTAAAAAGCTGTACCTTTTGGACAGGCAGTAGTGAAAACAAAGATGGAGAAACAGTCTTACTAGGGACAGCTTTCTGTCTGTATTTTAGGTCACCTAATGCTGTCAACAGTCTGGGCAGATTTCTAAATGATACGAATAAAAGGCTCAGGCAACGCTTCACTTGTGATTATCACAGCTCAACTCCAAACAATCAAATGAGACCAAACTGGAAAGCTGGCCATCTGTAGCTTCCTTGCTTTATCAATTCTAACTTCTGTTAAAGCTAAAACTCATTTCCTGCTTTGCCTCTTAATTCCTCTCTCTGCTTTTATGTATTATTTATCCCTCTAAATATATTATTTATCTTTGTAGTTCTATTATTCACCCCGCAAAGCGCCTGGTTAGATTTTTTTTTTTTTTACATGAAAGGTGCTACACGAAGTGCTACCATAATACATTCATCCTGCAGTGAATTTTAAACATGTTACAGTAATTGTACCGCATACCAATACGGAAGGGATGGTTGAGTGCTGCAGGGTGTTCACATGGCTTAGCTACTATGGCAAACACCAAAATATAAACAGAAAATAGAAAAATAGTTACTTACTATGAATGACAGAAGAAAAAAAAAAAACAAGGAACAGGAAGAGTTTACAAACAAGTTACCATCTTTGATAGAGCAGAAATATTCCACTTCAGCAACTAAGGAAAGCTAAGGAACAAACCAAGAGATTTAAGCAGTGAAGATGGAAATAAAAGTTAACTTGATCTTCAGTCCTTTTTCCAAAAAAAATTAAAGGGTGGAGGGTGTCTGGAACTACATCCAGAATAGTTCCTCCTTCTGATGCTTATTCTTCTCCCTGTATTAACTCTCCATTCTCAAAGTAGTGATTTAATTACAATATAATGACACAACGCGTAGCTGGACAGCAGTGTTTTCTTACTGCAATTCTAACAGACACGTGGAATGCCACAGAACAGATGATTGATGGATGTTCATAATACATCTCTTTCTCTCCTCTTTGTGGAGTTACATTAAACTGAAAGAGCTGACAAACATTTACTCCATCACTAAACATCAAAAGCACTTGCTTTGCTATTTTATAGCTTTGCATGTTGTCAGCATTTTGACTGGCAGCTTCTTTGCATTTTAATGCTGTAATTGTATAAACAACACATATAGATTGATTTTATACACAGCATCCATCTTCCCTCGTTAGAGGCTACAGCTGTTCCTGTATTCTGGCATCAATCCCCAACTTGCAAAAATAAAATATTTAATACATTTATTCCTCTGTTTATATCATATCAATTACAGACAAAATGCCTCAGTAAATCCCATTTTTGCCAATATGCAGTGACGACAAGCAAACACTAGATTTCTATCCCAAAGTCCTTATTCAGATGACAACATCCAGCAAACGTACAGAGTTTAAGTTTTGCTAAGGACTTAGTAGAAACAGGAAAAAGAATCATCCTCTCTCCTCCCCTCTACTTAACAAAGATGCCTTCCAGAGCTGCTTCAAGACACCCTTTTAACGCAGCACACATGACAGGCATCTTAAGAAGGACGGAGTAGAAGAGGTAAGTCCCCTCCAGGCATATGAAAGGCAGGAGAACAGCATCCTCTGTCCTAGCATGGTGCTAGATATGTGATACTTTCCAAACTAGTGGTTGAAAAGGGTCTTGCAGGAAACTCACAATCACAGAATCGTCTAGGTTGGAAAAGACCTCCAAGATCACCTAGCCCAACCTCTGACCTAACACTACCAAGTCCTCCACTAAACCAGACACTAAGCTCTACATCTAAACGTCTCTTAAAGACCTCCAGGGATGGTGACTCCACCACTTCCCTGGGCAGCCCATTCCAATGCCTAACAACCCTTTCGGTAAAGAAGTTCTTCCTAATATCCAACCTAAAACTCCCCTGGCGCAACTTCAGCCCATTCCCCATCGTCCTGTCACCAGGCACGTGGGAGAATCGACCAACCCCTACCTCGCTACAGCCTCCTTTAAGGTACCTGTAGAGAGCGATAAGGTCGCCCCTGAGCCTCCTCTTCTCCAGGCTGAACAAGCCCAGCTCCCTCAGCCGCTCCTCCTAAGACTTGTTCTCCAGACCCCTCACCAGCTTTGTCGCCCTTCTCTGGACACGCTTGAGCACCTCCGTGTCCTTCTTGTAGCGAGGGGCCCAAAACTGAACACAGTACTCGAGGTGCGGCCTCACCAGAGCCGAGTACAAGGGGCAATCACTTCCCTAGACCTGCTGGCCACACTGCTTCTTATACAAGCCAGGATACTGTTGGCCTTCTTGGCCACCTGAGCACACTGCTGGCTCATATTCAGCCGACTATCAACCAGTACTCCCAGGTCCTTCTCTGCCAGGCAGCTTTCCAACCACTCATCTCCCAGCCTGTAGTAAAATCCCACATTTTGTGGTAGATCTGTGATGATGAATTAGCCTGTGTTTTTTCAAAATCTGTATACAACACGTGTCATAGGGCTATCGTGGTCAAACAAGTCAGGCATGGAAGGTCCAACATGACGGTATGGTCACCGCAGGGCTTCTGCTGATTCAAGGGCGTACTTGCAGGACCAGGAAAACAGTAGACAACCCAGACACAAAAAAGAGATAGCAACGTGCTTGTAGAGCTGGCATTTGAGCTGACAGTATCGCACAATGCCTTTAATTCCAAAATGTACAAGTATCCCTTTTTTTGGTTGCTGTAATTACTACAAACGGAGACATAATACTAGAAATTAAACACAATATAACTTCCTTGTTTCAATACTAGTATACTTTCAGAAACAGAAGGGATACAGAAAGAAGACTTATGCACAACAGCTCATTACATCAGGTTCACAGTAAAAGCACCGTAAGTCAAGATATGCAATAACCTGCTGTCAACTTTGAAAATTCAAAGTGAAAAAGGGGATGAAGGAAGAGTGCTGTGCTCAACTTGGAAAGACAAGATAATGGAACAATAAAAGAAGAAATCAATGTGTCATAACTTTGACCTCAGAGCTGCCCAGACACCTACAAGCATAAAAGGGAGACACAAGAGTAATGAGAATGTGATGAGAGGGGTGAAATACTGCCCACAGTTTTTAAAAATGTATTTTTATATATGTAATTTTTTAAAATAAAGTGCAGTGAATTTACAAACAAAGTCATCATCACTACAGAAAAGCAATGTATATCATTATTCAGAAGACTAGATTAGAATACTTATATACTTTGGTACAACCTGCCGAGGAAGAACTCATTGCTCCTGAGCTGGCACAGCACAGACACCCTCTGTTCTCCCCCTCCCCACCCGTGGTCTAAGTAGAAGCAAAAAAGAAGCTATTTGAAAAAGTGCTTCAGGGGCTGTGTCACTGAATGCACAGTGTGTGGCAGTCACTGCAATAAATTTGGGATGATTCTAAAAAAGTTGTGGGTGAAAGGTCCCATGAAAGAACTGCAGTGAACAGGGGTCCAAAGGAGAAGACCACCACAGACCACATATGGTGAAGAGCGATGTTTTATTACAGTGTTTTTATACCCTGCAAAACTCTGAAAGCTCTAAAACTTTGCCCAAGACCCTTACGAGGGGTTGGCTGATAATCACAGCCCCCGCAGACCCCCGCATCCCTCTCGCCTAGCTGCAGGCAGCCTCAAGGTACGAGCTGGACTGCCTGCGAGGCTGCCTCCGTCCTGCTGCCAGGGGATGCACCCTCAGCAGCCTGCCTCTTCATCAGGTGCCTGCATCAGGCTGTCTTCAGGGAGGTTAGTTAAAAGCCCAGCTCAAGAGAAAAACATGCTGGGTTGTGTTTTTAAAGGCCTGAAAGTAAGCACAGAGGATTTGGACACAGATGGCTCAGGTGGAAAGAGTAGAGCACTTTTTTCCCAACACAAGGCATTTCTATCTATAAAAAGGTACACATTTACCAAAAAAAAAAAAAAAAAATCAAACACTTGATTTTTTCTTTAACTTGTTTTTCTCTATAACCTTCTTAAAAAGAGCCATCCAAATTCAATTTAATAGCAAATTCTTTGAATCATTCAGCACTACAGGCAATCTTACCTTGTATATTCAATAATATTTATGCTAAAGGCAAGCTGTATAAATAATGTCAGAGTTATGTTTGCTATGTTTACTTGTTGATTTTTATTAGTTTGGTAATATAAGCGCTGCTAATAGTCTGCTTTCCGTTTTTGGCTTGTCCCTATTGCTTCATTATGTGATTTTATGGTTTCCATTAATGAATCAAAATAAAATTTAAGCAATATTATAAATGTCATGAGCAACCATCTGCTTTGCCTTAATTAACAAAAAACTTTAATGCGTCTGCGTGTGCCTCTTTTGAATACCAATATTCTTATTTCTTTGTGAAAGCTAACTACTAGGAAAAAAACAGACCAGAAAAGACAATTCTGACCAACAGTTAAAGGTATGCACCTAGTCCAACTGTCCTTTTTTCATGTCAGAAGTTCCAATAAAACAAGAAACTACACTATAGATATGGATTATCGCTTCAGTGAGCCCATGAAAGCCAGCACAAGTTTACATACTGTCATATTCAGATTATTTTCACTGTATGTCCTCAAATTACAAGTTTGCAGATTGAGGACTACATTTGCAACCCAGTCAAGCTAAGTACAGAAACCCTTTTGCCCACTGAAGAGATGTGCATTCAGATATTTTGCCAACATTGAAATTTCTTCCTAGAAGATGCCTATCATTATCTCGATCACTCGCAAGTATTTAGCTGCATTGCCATAAATTGATTTTCCCAACCAGAAGCCAGGCTCACAAAAATAAATGAGCTAAAAGTATATTTTAAATATTTAACTACTTATTAAGCAAACCAACCGCAGCAGAAATTTTCAGCACACTAACCTCAGATTTAAAAAAGCAATTTTCACAAAGGAGAAAAGTCTCCATGAGAGCATTCAAAGTAAACAGGAAGCAAATCACGGCCACAGCAGTACTTCTATTTCACACTTCCAGAAATTATTTCCAGGCATTTTGGAACAGAGATCATGCATATTCAGACCTCACTGAGCGCAGCAGACAAGCCTATTTAAACAATGCATTTTAGGTCAGTACTCAATCAATACCATTAAAGCACCACCACCCTTTGCATTAGCTTTCCAAGCAAACAAATAACCTTTGAGCAACGGAAGGCATGAAAAATAAAGTGGCACACAGGAGAAGATTGCAAAATACAAAATGTTAGAGAAGAAGAAAAGACAGCAGTGCAAAAAATAAAAAGAGCATGTAAAATGCCTAGATTATCTCTATTGCCTCCATTAGAGACAAAACAGCCATCACTACCATACCCCTAACTAGGCATCTGAAACCAACCTAATCAAAATGTGTACTTTCTTTATGCAAAAAATCCACAATAGTTGTAACATAAAAATATATGCACATCTGCCATATCTTTGAAATATGATTCTTCCCATATTTATCAGTTAATTAGCAGTCTCCACAGAGTGACCGAGAGAAAATCATCTAAAAGAAATAAGCCCTGATTTCCTGATTAGGAGACGTAATGGGAGGCCACCAGAGGGAACACTAAAAACAAAAATAAGAAATTTTGAAGGAAAGAAGTAACTGGTAGGCAGGAGATACAATAAAATGTTTATGCCATATTTATCACAGCTAGTTTAGCTGATTTATGGAAGACTTTCAAACGATGACAAGAAGGGTTAGATGTCAATTTGAAAAGAAGCCAATGAAGAGACAGAATCTGGACTTCTGTTCAAATACTGTTTTGGCATCATCTTTCCAGATGGGCAGAAAAGAGCAAGCCCGGAATAGTTCACATCAGAAAAATTGACAGAGTCAACACAAGACATGAGGATGTAGAAGGTTTTTTTGTCTGAATGGATACGTGGATTCACATTTCAGAGAAGTCAGCAACATTTAGAAATAGCTGGAAGAACAGATTACCTGATGTTAACCATGGAATAAGGAAGAGGAAGAGGCTCTCCCTCCACTTCAACCACGTGACATTCAGCGTATGAACTGGATATCAGTAACGCAGCGTTAAGAAGGGCCACAGCACCTTCTTAAATGCAAGGTAGCTGATGACAAAACAGGTGTTCATGCAGACAAAGCTACCTAGGAATAGGATGAACAAGCAGACAGCCAGCACAGTGACTTGAAAAACATTGACAGAAAAGGGAAGACAAGAATTACATACTGTCTGAAGATTAATTCTTTATATAATGGGATCCTGCAGGTCACATTCAACTTTCAATTAAATAGTAAAGGGTAATTCAAAAGTCAGCAATAATTGTACGGCTTCCATAAAGGAAGAACATCAAGATCAGGCCCTAAATTGTACAACTTCCTAAAACTGTGCTGTGCACCAGACTCCCAAAATCTACAGTTTGCCAAGACTTTGCTCAACTGAACTGTTTAGCCAGTCAGTGACTACGGGTAGCAAATACTCCTTACTATGAGATTTTTAGAATGCAAAAAACTGTCTGTATTTTTTCCATTTTTCCATCCCACATCCCTTTGGTATGGTCTTTTAACCTTTTACTTAAATATTAATTTTATTTAAGTTTTTCCCTGCATAGCACCACTCATTTTGAAGGGCAAGAAAGCCTATTTGAAAGCACTGAGATGCATTAGCATGAAAAAATAATGAGTCCTTACAGCATTTTAATTTAGGAAGGTGCACTTAAATTAGTTATAACATCTGCTGTCAAAAGATCTACCCAGACAGGAATGTCTTCAATAGAAATCAGATTTTCACATTTCTAGCAAAATTGCTCTAATGGGCTTTTCTGGCATCAGTGTTATAGGACCTAAGCAGGAGTCAGGAGCCAAAAGCATCTGTGTTTTTCTCCTTTGCTTCACAAAGGCTTTTCCTTTCTAGCTAGCATGGAATTACTCTGTTCTCCCAGGCCTTCACATGGAAATTGGCTCACTTTGAGGTCACAAAGCTGTTCCAAAAGAATGCGTACAGAGAAGCAGATGTTACCAACACATGGGGAGGGCTCTCAGAGGTGCACTTGACGAACATCTCTCCAGCCAGACAAGTTTGAGGGGCATTGGTCCAGCATTTTGTAGGAATATCTGAAAGGAACTTTTTTTGTTGTTTTGTAAATCAGTTGAATTATCAACTCATTTCATAAAGAAAAGAAAAAAATGTTTTCAGAGAGTAAAAAATCTACTAGAACTAAAGCAGTACAGCTTAAAGCAGGATCAAGTTGTATTGACAAATTCCCCACCCTCAAAAACCCTGCCAAGATTCTCAGTGGTTAGCTCGAAGGTCCAAGGCTGTGCCACACGACGCCATCGCACTCCTGTCTTTTTCCTTTTTGTAAAGAGCAGGACCTGCTCTAACACCTGGAGGTGGACTGTATTAAACACTTCCATCCTGGCTTTGCACAGTTCAACCACCTTTTCAGAGCCACAAGTTTTCAGGCTGCACAGAGCCGACCCTACCAAGTACCAAAAGGCTGATTATTAACGTAAATTGAATGGCCTCTAAGTATTGTCAGTCATGCAGCCAGATGGTTTGACGGAGACAGACTGACAAGTCACAAGAACCGCAGTATGAAATACGCAGGGAAGCTAGCAGTTATTTTTTCAGGTATCATCCATGAGTAATTCCATTCAGCAGAGCACTGCTGCAAGGTGAAGCTAATGCCTGCTAGCGGGATAGCAGCAATGCAGACCAGGATGACTGGTGACAGTGGCAAATGACAAACTGCTCTGTAAGAGGAAGGGAAAAAAAAAGAAAAGGAAGAAAAACACACAGAAAATACCTTGCAGAAATCATGAATTTGTAAAAATTGGGGAAAAAAAAAAACAGCCTAGCCTGAAGATTGCCACAACACAGCAACAAAATTTCCTTGTGGTGCACACACTAATAAAAAACTCACCAGTCCAACTCAAACACTAACCCTTTTCTAACCCTTTTGGTCCCGCTTCTTTGGCTGATGACTAGTGGTGCTGGCAGATGAGCTACCAGCATTATATTGCTGGATTGTATCCCACTGCTGAAAGTTCAACGATGCACAAAGGTTACTGCTGGATTTGCAAGGTTAATTTTCCGAATTGTGCTTAGATCACTAATGGATCTCATTTCCTTACTTTAAAAAAAAAAAAAAAAAAAGAGAGAGATTTCTGTAATGCTAATATGAGTTATAATTCAGGAAGTTGATCAATATTAATTGTGTGTGACCTGGCACACATACTGCAGTGGAAAAAAGGAAAACAAATAAACAAAAAGGAACAACAGATCCCAGAACTATTAAAGACTATTAAGAACAAAGCCAGAAAGGTAGATGTTGAGATAAGAATTAATGAATTCTTACCTTCTGGCAGCAAGAAGAGGAAAACAAAGACAACTAAAGAAATAGAGAAAGCACATAGGACACACATCTACCAGAATTATAGGCTAATAGCATGACCAGAGCTAGCCAGAGGGTAACATTAAAACTAGTAAGCTAACAAAAGATTAGTTTTTAATTTATTTTCTATTCCTCTTAATATCCTCTAGGAGCATTTAAAATAACTTCTTTGAATTGTGTTTGCTTTACAGAGTTCTGTTACTGCAAGATCCAGTACAGCTCATTCCCCACTCAGCCATGGGACACAGTGGGATTTTGCTGCATGCTAAGCCCTATTTGCCCAGCATTCATCCTGGGAAGCCTCATGTGTACAAGCAGCACAGTGTTCAATCAGGATTCCCTTCTGAAGTAGCTACGGCAGAAGCACAGCAGTGACTACTTGTACTGAGTTGCTGCTCCTACCTGAGTCTCCAGATAAGAGGAAATCTGTCTGAAGCATACAAAGCACCATGTTTTGCTGCAATAAATGCTCCTAAGTATTGCCTACAAAGTTATTGTGGTATTTGACCTATGGTCTTCAACAGCCTCATTTCAGTATCAGTGGAAAGTCAGCTATTAAGGTCTGCCTTCAAAGTGGCCGCAGACCTGAAAATCATCTCCTACAAAAATAGTACTTCTCCTCTTTGGAGAAAGAAAATACATGCAACAGAATCATTACTGTTGACTTCAAACCTCCATGTGAAGGTCAACAGATTTCTTATGGTGAACATTAATCAACTCACATTGAGACTGAACATACTCATACCCCGTTGAAGCATAATGAATGCTTAAGATCTGAGCCATCTCTGCTCTTCCCTTCGGAGAAGGGAAGGCACTCCATTGTGACGCTCCTGACTGCTTTCTCTCTGAAAAGATCCAGCTCTTCCGCCACATAATGTTTTCATGTTTATTTAAATTCTGCTCAGTTGCAGAAGTATGATGGAAAATGCTAACTGAATCACAGATGGGGGCTACGATAATAGACTGGAACTGCGTGTCCTATTCACAAAAAGGATTGTTTCGCTTGTGAAAAAGAATCTATCCAGTCCTTTTCAGGAATGCATTTCAGTTTAGCTTATCATTTGCTGCCTTGCCACTTGTCATTTATCTCTTCTAAGCTTTCTCTTTTCTTATCTAACACTGAATGGGTGCTTTCCGTACATGCTTTTCTCAGCAGAGCCAGTACATGCACACAGCTCACTCCAGGAGCATCAAGAACCACTCCAGATGCACTTTACTCAGGAAAGGTCACATCAGGAGCACCTCTACAAAAAGGCGTACTTTGACTCACAAGGATCTAACGCTTCATTTGGCTCCAAGAATTCTTGGCAGCCTTCTGTAACTTTTTCATAAGCCCTGAACTATAAATCCTCTGAATAAGACTGGGCATTCATAGCTGGTTACCACAGTGCCCAGAACAACAGCGCCTTCTCTACCTGCGAGCCTCTGTTATGTAAATAGTATTCCTTGCTTTCTGTTATGAGAAAGTCTCCAGCAATACTAAAAGGCTGAGCAATGACCCTTCTGGAGCCAGTACTGGCTTTGAACCAGGAGACAGTCTAAAGTCAATTCAGTATTTGTTTATACCAGAGCAAAGGCAGAAAGCAATTTCCCTGCAATAGATTTTGTTTGGGAAAAAAAGTTTTGCAAAGAAGTTTTGCAACAGATACTCGGTGTTGTGTTTTTTTTTTTTCTCCTGTCTTATAAAAACATTTATATTCTGTAGTTCCAGTATACAATAAAATGTAAGTAAGGTTGTTTGCTTCCAAGCCTACAGCGGAACTTACACTTTATAACTGATCTATTTCTCCTTTCCCTCCTGGTACACAACTTTTAATTGTGGTCTCCTTAGGCCTCATAAAATGCATACCTTAACCTTGCATAAAGACTTTGATTGGAGTCCAATATTCTAAACTTAGTTGTTACAAAAACAACTAATCGTTAAGCAGGTGCTAACAAGCCATTTTTGTACAGCCCAGAAAGCATATGTGCTTGCAGGGTAATGTCAGACAGTCTAGTCACATAAAAAGTGACGGGAAGTCAGTGAAATCTAGACCCAAATCACCCTCAGTTTCCAGAGATCTCACAGCCCTTGGAGATCCCAAAGTATATGGAGCTGAGATACCTTCTCCAATTCTCTGTGTGTTTCCCATCTTAATAAATATCTCTAGAAAAGCAACTCCATGCCTGATGAAGATGCAACTAATCTGTTCCTTGAAGGATACTGAAATTTTGAAGTATGAAATCAGAGCATCACCTTTCCTGAATAATTATCAAGAAGAACAAAGCATGCTTACTCCAAACTAGCCATTACTCATTATTGAAGACCAAAATTCAAGTTGTTGCTCCAAATCACGTGCATAAATTTTCGTCTCCACACCCTATGCACATTCGATAATACATATTTTGGCAAAAAACTTTCCCAAGTTTTACTTAGCAGAATACTAAGGTCAGGATACAAATCTCTTGCTTTCACTTGGAAGACAATATTCCCAGGATATGTATGTTGCAAAGGAATGACTTGCACAGAAGCATCTTCAGTAGAAAGGGAGAAAAAATAAAGTAGAAGTAGAGCTTCTAGGTGTCACTGGAGGGGATGCATTAGCAGGGCAAAGAGTACAGCTTCAAATATATCATTTCCCTGGAGCTTTAACTTCAAATTGAAGCCAGACACAAACCAATCTTTCATCTTAGAAGTAGAAATACTGCATCTCATGCTGTTTACCAATGTGGAATTTTCACCAAGACCACAAATAGTGAAGCCTGTTCCATTCCCAGTGGACGTTAAAGGACTTTAGTTGAGTTTCTATGAGATACACATGCTCATCTCATTTACTGCCTCTACTGAAGTTGAAAAGACTTCCCAGCACAGAAAACACAAGGGTTTTGTTCACAAGAAAAAAGGTTTTTTTCCACATGCCCTACACTGTAAGTCAGACTTTCAGGGCTGTGCAGGGCAGCCTGCCTTATTACTATCCATGCCGCTTGGTAAGAAAAGCATTTGTCAAGAGTAATAGTCACCCACTACTCTCCAGAATTATCACGGAATTCACTTAAAATAGAGCCAATAGAGCCATTCAGTCCTGCTGTGCTCCAGCTCCATTATTTTGTTTAAGCATTCTGTACCAGATGAAATTTCTAGGTTGATTTAAGATATAGCCACAACAGTAATGAAGTTATGAGAGTGTAAAATATGAATAACAATAGTGATGTCCACACTAAAAGGAAAAATATTTACAACATCAAGGCCAAACTAAGGTGGAAGGTACTGTTCTAAGTTCATCCACAGGAACATCCAACTTGAGATATGGGATTGCTTAAATCTCAGTATTTGCCTCAAAAGCCTGTACTACTCTTCAACAAGGTGAAAACATTCTGCATTTCACATCAGTTATCACGTATTACATGGAAATATTATGTAATTCTTTCAAAAAATTATTTGGGGTTCATTTCTGTCTCTGTAGGAAAGATAAAAGCTCTTAAATCAATGAGAAACAAGTATTGTCTTCAGAGAGTAAGCAAACTCAAAAGTTCTACAGTAAGGAAGTGCTCTTCATTTATTCATGTTTCTTCTGAAGAAAAATTACAGTCCTGATCTCAGGTGTTGCGTATTTAAAAGGGAAATATTTGTGCACAAAACCAAACAAAAAAACAATTTCCTCATTTTTTACCTGCAGTCTTCCCCCCTCCCCTTCCACCTCACAAGTATAAAGCTTTGTCATGATTAGCCTTTCCTAGGGCAGACAAGAGCATGGGATTTCATCCAATGAGCAGAAGATAAAAGCAGTGTATGACCTTCCCATGAAGCCAACAGGATGCACTGGAATAACCATGACTTCCTGAACTATAAAGCAACTGAATTTCAGACTTCAATGAGTAGCAAAATTAAGAGATCAGCTTTGGATTATAAAGCAAGAAAGCTTTATTTGCAACACTTTTCTTTGAGGAAATGTTAATCTGACATTTTTAATATCTCAAAGTATAAATATTTTGCAAGAATGTTCATACACCCCAAATCTAAGTATTTAGCTGCACGAAATTAATGCAAAAATTCAGATAGCAGCTTTTCTTTATTCCCCGCCAATAAATCAACAGAGACAGCTGAGGTACAAGAGGTAAAAATCAAAACTTCACGTAAGTATTACAAACCTTATTACCTGGAAGGAATCTTCACTCCTGGCATGTGGAAGAAACATCTTTCAGAAGGAGATGGTTTTTGAGCTTATGCTGTTCTAACATTTTGCATTACAGACTTGCAACCACTGCTGCTATATACATTTCCAAATCTTACCCAATAGGAACAGGGAACTTAAGCTTTACAAAAACTCTGGGTGAAGATCAGGCTTATAACTGGTAGCACACAAAGAGTGCCATTATCTCTGCTGTGATACTTAGTTCCCCTTACAAGGGAACCTCTGGTGAAACATAAGAAATAAGCGCTTTTGATCATTACGAAAAAAGTAACAAGACAAAAGGGGAAAGAGAGGGTGGCAGCAGGAAGTTTCCATCTCCAATTTATGCCTGTGATAAGGAGAACAACGCAAGGAGACCAGCTTTAATCATTTCTCCTGATTTGGTAGGAAGCAGGAATGAAGGAACTCACCATACCAGCTTGAAGATCCAGCATCTCATTTGGGATGCAAAAGAGCAACGCAGACTGGAGTTTCCTCAAAGTTTCATTAGCTCTTAAATCCTTGTAGCAAGGTCTAATCTGAGTAGACTGATATCTCAAAAACAGTCACTGCTTCTTCAGGGAATCTGTCAGAGGAACATGGGCAGCTTTTTCAAACAGCAGTTTAAGAAGGTGGAAAAGAAAATAAGTCCTCACATGGTAGCAGTAACATCAACCTAAGAACATCCCCCCTGAAGTCATGACTTTGGTCTGTTAGGCAACTGAAGCATGCAAATGAAAACAGTAGCAAACAAAAAATATTAAAAAAAACAAAGTACTATTCTCAGTTGGCCTAAAAACTGTACAAGTTGGCAGTGTATACTAGTGGCAGCATGCCCAAACAGTGAGGGACAAGGTTATGGCCTCAGTCCCTGAGTGCTTGCCAACATCTGGCAGCAGATGCTAAGGGAACACACACTTCCCATTACACCAGCAGCTAGAGGATACATTAGATAGCATCCTGGTCCCAGCACGATCAAGCATTAGCACAATACGCTTCTGATCAACACTGTCATAGCATAGAGGGGGCAAAGCATCTTTTCAGAACACCTCTCTCTAGCTCCTGCATTTAAATACATTTCAACTGATTATGGACTACAGTAGCATTTGAAATATCATTTCTTCTTATTCCTCTCTGTATATCTTACTATGTCGTTCTTTTTTCCTACACACGTAAGAATCTGAATCAGATAAAATGCAGTACATTAACTTCAGAATGCCAAACACAGCACATTGTTGTTCCTCTGACATTCTTTTCTGACTGAATTTATAGAGCAATTATGATGATTTGGTAGAATCAAGTCCTAGGACTCAAACATAAAGAAACAAGCCCGTAACAGCTAAGCTAAGGGGTCCCTTTCTTAGCTTTCTCTGTCACTTACTGCAGGAACCAGCATTCCTATGAATACTGGAATTGCTTTATTGTTTGCAACATGCATCACCACCACCTTTCCTATCTGATTTAAAAAAAAAAAAAAAAAGCACAAGGACAACCAGATTTACAGAGGCACGAAGATGCAGATGCCTATGCACCTAACTCCCACAGACACTCAGACTACAAATAAACACCCAAGAAAGAAGACAGAAAATATTACAACTACACAGAGATGAGCTGAAGTTAACAAGCACTTGAATTCTCCTGAGACACACAGCAATCAAAGCCTTGACTTAGTTCTACACTCCGTGGTTTAGACATATATCCAAACGTGACTGAAAAGAATGAAGTAATTGTAAAGATGTATTTTATATCATTCTAATTTACAAGAACACTTGACACTTGAAAAGAGTAAGTTTCATTAACAGTTTGCTTGGCATCTAACAAAGACTAGTCTATTGAGCAGATGTCTTTTTTTTCTGTTCATTTTCATAACAGAATAAAAGGCAGAAAAAGTACTATTATTGAGCAATGTCTATAAAAGTAAAGCACATTTATAAACATATGAACAATATGAAGCTGGCAATTCTCAAAAATATATTTGCAGAAGTTACAGATGAAGAGCATCAAAACAGAAATTGCTGATAGGTAGTCAAAAAAGAGAAGAGAAAATGACAGATAATCTACTCCAGCCCCTATTCCAGGACACGCCTGCACCAAGGTGACATAGTCTGGCTAATATTGCTTGAAAATAACAGACTGAGGATAAAGTCTGCATACTCTGCCTGGCAATCTCTGCTAGTACTTCATCATCTACAGCTTCAATATTTGTTCTGAACGCTTGCCTATATTTCCCGTGCTAAAATACACACCAACTTCACATTCACTGAACAGAGTATTTCTTTCTTATCTGCAGCGTTCCTGTGTGAGTCTGAAGACTGCTACAGTCCTTTAGTCAGCCACCACGACCGATTCAAAAAAATGCAATGCCATGGCACTGGAGTCATTGCCAGCTTGCGCAGTATTTTGAAAAAGGACTAAGTCACATTCGCCCAGCTTCTAACACTCCTCCCTAGGCATCCACTGTGGGCCACCATTAGAGTTCACCGGACAAAGCTGTGACCCATTACAGCTCTTCTAAACTACATCTTCTCTTCTCTAGACTGGACAACTCGGTCACTTCTGTAAGGAAATGCTGCTCATGTTTCCAGCAGTTTTCACAATTGTTTTGATCTCTTCTGGAGGGAAAAAAGAAAAAAAAAAGAAAAAAAAACCATACCACAACCTGATTCATGTTCTTCTTAAGGCACATCTATGGCTAGCTACAGTAGCTATTAGTCTTACCAATGCTAAGTAAAGAAAATAGTTTCTCTACTTCTTACAGGCAATACTCCTATTACATTATATCTTAGCACTATGGTTCTCTTTTTTCTTAACAAAGTGATATTACTGACTCTTATTTACCCTGTCTCTATTCTGTAGAACTTTTCCTGATCTTTCTTATCTTGTATTTCTGCAGGTTATTCTTCCTGCCTCAGCCTGGTATGTTGCAGGTGTCTCTTCTGACTTATCCTAAATGATTTCTCGATATTGGAAATATTGTTTTGGATTCCTGTGGGGAAAAAGTGACAAAACCTGTAACATTCCAAAAAAAATGATGACATGTTTTAGGAGTAGAGTCAGGAAGCCAAACACCTCCATTCCTCCTGCTTGGACATCTTTCCTGAGACGAAAGGAGTAACACAACTTTCCTAATTTCCTATCATCTTCTGGGGACCACACTGCATGTCACAAAATGTAATCTTTTAGGATTTCAGCTCCCAGGAGACAGACTGAAAAGAATGGTGCATTGCCTATGCAGTAAAGATTTTTAAACCCAATTCATATACTTCAACACATCCAAACACTTTTTGTCAATTCAGTAAAGTAAGGTGTTTTTGGCTAAATGAAACATGCATCCACATTTTCCCATCAGAGAATTTTAGTGTTTCTGTTAGAAGTCATTCCTATCAGGCTTTAAACAGTGCTGCACGCAACGGAAATGTGATGGGAGGAAAATATCAGCGTGGGGAATATAGGTGGGGAAATAGTGAAGAACACAAGAGCAACTTGACCAGAGGTGTGAAATAAACATACCCTGTCATCCATGGATAAACTCCCAGAGGATTTTTCCTGGTATAATTACTATTTGGCAACTATCAAAGTTGTCACCTATGTATTTACTAATTTAGTAGGCGTTACTTTGGTTTTCAACACTCTTATTTTGAAGTCCAGAATAATGTAGTAGAACAACAGTTTTCTATGAGTACATCTTTTGTTACAAGAACTTTGCTAAAAAAAAAAGAAAGAAAACAGGAAAAAAAAATCAATAAAGCCTATTTTTCTGAACACATCAATTTTGAATTAGTTACACTAAATTTCTTTATTTTAGATATGCTGTAATTATTATTTCCAAGATCTTACCATTTTTTCTCAGTCAACAGCCCCCTCTTACCTTTTATCACATACAAGAGGGAGTGAGGAGTAATCTGCAGCAATGACAAGGAAGTACAAACATCAGGAAACTACTGGAACAGCCTGCATCCCTCAGAGTTTGCTGAAGCTTGAGCCACATCTGAAAATTCAAGTTGAAAGTAAAGCATATTTAAATCTCTTTAGCTGTATCCCCAACAATTCGCTGACTGGCCTCAGATCTCATCTGTTTACTTAGCTTTAAAAAGTACACTGAAGTAAAGCTCCTCGAAGTACGTATTGATCCCTTGCTTTCAAGCATCTCTGTTCTGAAAGCCATACTTTGCAAGCTGTGATCTGCCAGCTATTTTCAGAACTATTACCAACTATATCACCAAGATAAGAAAGTTTCTAAAAGAGCATTGTAATTGTGCTATTGAGCACAACAGTTAGTAACTATTTCCTGACAGACTTTTTGAAGTCAGTTATTTTATCAGAGGTACTTTGCATTCCATACTTTCCCACATGCTAATTTAGAATATAAATTCTTCTCAGCTGCATCTCATTACCACACAAAATAAGCAGATCACTCCTCTATCACAATTACTCAAGTTCATCCTCCCCTTCCATTACCTTCAGTGACAAACTGACAGAGAACTTAAATCTTGCTAGCTTTTATCGTGCCAACAGTACAATAAGTAAACCAAGAACAGGTCTCCCAAAAGGCCCTGAGGGACTGCGAGAGGTACAATCCCCTCCAGTTTTATGGAGCTGCTGCCTATTTCTTTTAGGCTCCTTGAAAAAAAATCTCATTAATGCCCTTAACAAATGTTTAATCTCTTCATTCAGAGTAGTAATTCTCCAACAGGTTTTGATTAACAACAGATTAAATTATGCTTATGCCACATGTAGTTTAAAAAAAAAGTTATCTAAAATTATAATTATAAAATTGCATCTGTATTTTATATATATAACATATATATATATATATTCATACAAATAACATAAATACAGCATTGGTAACCTACCAGATTGAAAACCGGAGCTATAAATCAGGATTAGCCCCCGGTGCACAGAGCCAGCTCACCAAGAAGGCCCGCGGCCCTGGAGCGCCCTCCCTCGGCCACCACAACCTTCCCGCCCGCCGCCATCTTTGCGAACGACAATAGCTTCTCACCCGCTGCCTCCGGGCAGCAAATGGCGGTGCTGAGGAACCAGGCCGGGCTGGCGCCATGGGGCCGCAGGCCGAGTACCGACAGAGGACGGACAAACACTGCCCGTGTGTTACAGCCGCCCGCGGCATCGACTCTCCCCTCCTGGGAAGGGGCGACATGGCCACTGCCTCTCCGGGATCTGCCATTTGCCTTCCTCCTCCACCTCAGCAAGGCTGTCCCACCCCTCGCTGTGCTCTGTGCGCAGTTTGACCCAAAATATTTTGGGGCTTCCAATATAGCAGATCAATGTAGCAAAGCACTGAAGTCCACAAAGATTGCTCACTTCCATAAAACTACGCATTGATCATTTAGAAGAGGAAAGATGATAATAGAACTGACAAATCCCTTAATTATACGGTTTAGTATGCACCTACATGCACACTTAAATTTGTCTCTTGACTTCCTATCTTTTATTTAAAATAAGATCTTCAAATATTTACATAATACCAGAATAAAACTGGCTTTTTATTTTTATTTTTTTGATCTGCAATGCTACGACTTCAAGACAGAGGGGTTTTAGGATCTTGTATAGCACTATTCAATTTCTGAATTATTTCTCAGTGGAGTTCTGCTTTTGAATTTGTCATAGGTGCGTGGCTGTTTTTAAAGTCACCTAATATTGCTCTCCACAAGTAGAAGTGTCACAGACTGAAGAAAAAACGTCATCTGAAACAAAGAACATTGTCTAAGCCTATGCTATGCACTAACAACTGATAACAAGATTCTTTAATAGAACTCCATAATATGCCATTATAATTTGATAGGCAGGTACCACCAACAAGCATATGACCAAAACAGTTTCCAGGTATATGCTGACTTCCTCTGTAACACATCCAATCTGTCATTGTATCAGTATTTTGGAAAGACTGGACCTTCTCTAACTCCACTTCAGACTAGATTTTTTTCTATTGGGAAATTCTAAATGTCCCGTCATTGTATTCCACCTAAACATCATTCTATATAATTTCATCATTCCATTTTGTGTCAAAATATACCTCTTTCCTCACTTTCAATGCTAATATTTAACTTCTTTCCTTTTCTTTTCTTGTTGCTACTCACTTCCGTTGAAGTAAGTCATGGTTAAACGGTGCGAAGAAATTGCATCTTTGCTTGGTAGTTGGAGATAATTTGGTACACTTCCAAAGCATGGAAACAGAAGAGGAGGAAAGATTTCTCAACTGCCAGAGGAACATAACATTACTATTTAATTGCATTTAATTAATACTACATGCTCCCAAGCTGACACTAGCAAGCAGTCAGTATTTTTCATTACGTTAACAGTGTATTGATCTCCTCGCTCCTGCCAACTGCCCAGGTCATCCTAACACTAAACACATGATGGCCGTCACTCCACAGTCTCCTTATGGGTCTTTCACCAGTAAACTCTCAGTAGAAATACTATGTTAGTTTGTTTTCTGTATTGGATATGATTGAACCTTGCTCTCATTCAAAACTGGGTACTTCTAAATTGTATTTATTTCATTTTAAATCTGGAAATAGATGTGCTTATTTGCAATCTACCTCCTTTCAACTGGAAAAAGTCCCATCAGCTTAAAGCTAGGGTAAACAAGGTCAAGTGCATAGAAAACCAAACAAGTGTGATTATTTACAAATATGAATATTATCACAGCACTGAAAGCATCCTTAACAGTACAACTCCCACATCAGTTTCAACGTGACTATTACCCAACAATACATATCCTCATCTGAATGATTTAGAAACAAAACTCCATGAATTCGGCATTACTCTTACTGGCGCATTATGGTACATGTTAAAAAATTGTTCATTTTATGCATGCAGCTACTTAAAGAACCAGAAGGTTGGTTTCTCATTCCAAGATTCACCTTAGTTTGCTTTCACATACACATCTGCACTTCTCAACTTAATGAACCACAGCTGTGTAAATACTTGAGACTGAGAAAATACTTGAGACAGAGAAAACCACAGAATCACCAGAGAAACAATCAGAAACCTGTGTGTTTCTGTTTCTTCCCCACTCTCAACATATTTGAACAGTTACTCAAAAAGAAATTTCAGTTTCTGGATTCTTTTAAAGTTCTACAATGTGAACGTCCCTTTTCTTCCCTGGTTATTGTCACTTATGAATACAAGATTTATAAACTGAAAGAAAGCTATCAAGTGAAAACACTTCCTCTATTTAGTCCTGCCCCAAGAGGATCAGCAGGCATTTAAGTTAAACAGCTTCCTTGGAGCATCCCTCGTAGTCAGATGCCCACAAAAGACAGACAGTCCTTTCACTCCATGCAGTCTCAGCTTTCATGTCCTCCTCTCTGGCTTCTTCACAAACAGGAGCAGAAGAAAATACTCTTTTCACTTAGACGCAGGAGAAACCAGCTGCTACTTGCATGCGAAATTGTTCATTTGCTAGAAAATGTCGGTATTTGTGTCTTAAAGCACTTGCCACCTAGACCTTCCGTTTATCACCTAGACTCTTACTATTCAGTTCTTGCTTTCTCTGTTGCCTTCCCCCAGCCTTCATTTCCTTGGTTTTCCAGGCACTCATCTTCCAACATCCACGTTCTCCTGAGCAGGCTGCTCCCTAGATCCACAAAAATGTCTCCTGTGATCTTGAACGTCCCAGATGACAAAGCTAAACTATTTGCAATATATTTCACATACCTCATCATTCACCCTTCACAGGAAGGAGGCCAAGTCTAATTAAAGAGAGTGATGGAGGGACACGTAGGGGATGAGAGCCATGTAAGCCTTCTGAATGGCCCAGATTAGTGCACCCTTTTTGGTGCTTTTCCTCAGTAGCACTGCGAATGAAAGAGCTTGTTGCCATTGTAGAAAGCTCTAAAATATCCACCCTGATACAAGGAGAGGCTTCTGCTACGCTGGGTGTGTTGGCACAGCTGGCTGCAGCTGCTGAAAGGAACAGTAACACTCAGTAGAGGACTAGAGTTACTTATCTAATTCAATGCTGAGAAGGCTTAAGAAAGAAAAAAGACATCTAGAAGCCCGCAGTAGTGATGCACTAAGCCATAAGGAAGAAAAAAAAAATAGCAACAGCAGCAGAGAACTGAGCTAAATAACTATGAGGTATTTCCCTTTTATATTCATTTTTGTGTATGTCCTCAAGGAAGGACAACTACTACCAGCTACTGGAAAAACTGAGAAATGTACGGGTACCAGCTTTTAGGCAAGGGATATAGAGTCTCTCATCTATCCTGTTTACCTAAAAACTGAAAGAAAAGAAAGTGCAGTCTGCACTGATGAGGCAACATTGGCCGCATTGGGGATGCACTTCCATGATGCTGGTGCTCACAGAAGCTGAGAGGAGGAAGGGCTGGCTCCTTGAGAAGGATAGTTGATTAGAGCAAACTGTCATGGAAAGCAGTCTGCATTTCCTGGGGTTTCTCAGCACTTCACTTGTTCTGCATTAACTGTTTCAAGCATGCATTGATGAGAAACCACATCATTCTAAGGCTCAGAGGAGAGACAGTTAGGTTCTCTGAAGTCACACTATCCAGTTTCTGAATCTATAAATTTTACATTTTCTGAGGCTTTTCCTTTCTGCACACATGAGGGCTTGAAACTAAAAAACAGAACTTTCAAAACGACACATTATCAGCACAAAAAAATGTAGCTCTTTAGGTTATCAAAAGTTCCCAAGAACAGGTGCATACAATATTTTGGGAGTTACTAACACTTCACTGCACAGCTGAACAGTTATGAATAGGTGGAGAAAGGAAGAAAGTATTCCCAGATGAGAGAAGAAGAAAAGGTGAGAGGAAAGAACTGAGGCTTTCAGACAAGAGGAAAAAAAAAAAAAAAAAGAGTACTCTTCACTATCATCTAATTAGGTCTTGGGGGAAATCAGTAACGAATTCAAGGTATCAGTGCAAGCTGGAGGCAGGCAAAAAGTGATTTGGTAGGATGATGGCGAATCGGAGTATTTGTGCTTCCCGACTGGCAACTTACTTGCTTACTAAAAAGCCATGTGTTCAAGTGGAGCATTTTTTCTCCAGTCTTGTGTGATTACTCCACTCTGGGAAACAGCTGTGCACTTGGGCCATAGAAACTTTCTGTGTTCTGAGCAGCCAATACTACTCCATTTCAGTAAAACAGTAGTTTCTGTACCTGCAGTATATTTGTACTTCAAACATACAATATACTCTTTGGAGTCTATTTAAAATGTTTTCACGGTTCTACTGAATATCTATGGTAATCCTTTTGCAATGACTTAATGACTGCTCATCAATATTTTTGGCATGCCAGGGCAACGTTTTATTTCTGCAGTAAATTCGTATGGATGCTTGTTTTTCTTCCATGTACTTCACTACTGAATAATTATGCCTTAAGCAAAACTTTTCAACACTTACAACTTCATTATTACCACCCTAAGAGCAAGCACAATCAAATAACACATTATAGGGGCCCAGGAGATTTCAAATAATTATGATGACCTTGCTCCTCCATCATTTCATTCAAGGCCAGGCTGGATGGGGTTTTGGGCAACCTGATCTAGTGGAAGGTGTCCCTGCCCATAGCAAGGGGGTTGGAACTAGATGGGCTTTGAAGATCCTTCCAACCCAAACCATTGAGATCCTGCGATTCCTTTTGCTGGAGAAAGAAGCAGGTGTGCACAGCAAAGCCCTAGCATACAAGATACTGACTTTCCTATGCCAAACTGAGTTTTCTGAAACTAAAACATTCCCTATACCACATGAGACATAGTCCCCAAATCGTCTGATAGTACAGTGCCTCGGTGCCTTATGTTATATTTATTTAAATACAAGGTAACATGCACTGCAATCAAACTCACCCAGGCTTCCCTTGAATATAAAAGAAACATAAATTCATTTATTTTCAGCATAGACAGATCGGTGTCACTTTCATGCTGGTGAAAAGGGCAGGATTCAAAAAGCCAGAAGCAGAGGAAACAAGGATGGATAAAGGAAACTTAGAGCATCAAAGCAGCTGAAGGAAAAAAGAAAAAAAAAAAGGCCAAAATAGCCCAAGGTATATTAGACATGATCTCTAGCAGGTAGAGGCTGCAAGAAGTAGAAGGCCAAGAGTGACAAGTAGAAGGCTGAAATTAAGGTGAGAGGCTGATGCACTTGGACACTGAAGATCTCATATAAAGGTACAGAGAGGAAAGAAGGTAGGAGATGTCTTCAGAGTGCCTGTGAGAAAACTAACAGATTTCTGTTGAAACGGAAAGACAGGGCCAGGAGGCATCACTTATGCCCCTGTTTATTTGGGTGCAAAAGAGAAGAACAGTTTCAAGGACTGCGTTCTCTGAACTTCTCACAAAGGCCATGCACTGTCAATGTATTCCTTTCTTGCCATGAACTTGACATGATCCCTTGTGATGTCTGTGAAGCCTTTGCCACCTAGTCAATGTTTTGTAGAGTGATAAAACACTCATTCTTCCAGCTTTACATGCCAAAAGGAAAATTCAGCCTCAATCACCAGAAGGACATTATTACTAGAAAAGGTCACCAATTTATGTGTGTGATTTGAAGGAGAAACATCATCCAATAGACAGACACAAGCAGAGGTTTGGCACCAAGTCTCACATGACAGAAATTTGGTTTTATACCATGAAGATATTGTGCGGTGCTGTGACTGCAGCACAGGGTTTTCCGCTGAGAAATTAAATACCTGTAATAAAATATTTCTCTAGGAAGCCTGCCTGGGAAATCGTGTGTGTGTATTTAATTCAGTGGAGAAAGCATTTAGAAGTAGTTCAGCCTTACAAAAAATATTGCCCCTTGGTGTAAGTAAGGTCAGCAAGAGCCTGAGTTATCCACCACATAACAACCCATCAGCCTTTATAATCCTGACAGCAGCTTCGTTTTGTTCTTCTCCTGAGAGTGCAGGAGATGTATTAGGATTTAACATGCAGTCTGGTTTATTAGTTCCTGGAAGGAAGGATGATAGTGCTGTAACTCCCTTTTGTAAAAATGTTTTAAATGCTCAGTGATTCTGAATGGTTTTGTTAGTCACACTATCCCTGCAGGGTAAAAAGGGCATATTCTTCCCATTTACTTACAGACAGTAGCATACCATTTGTTTTCAAATTTCTGAAGGTTACAACCTCTGTATGACCCAATGAAGAACATTTTTGTCAATCGCTGTTTTAATGTGTATCTCACACACTTTTAACCTTTAACTATTAAATATTCATATAACAAAAGGTTCTGCATGCCAGTCCTTTAGCAATTTTCTCCAAGAAGTATAAGCTTATTAGATGTAAAATCCCAAAGTAGAAAAGAAAAAGGCTATCCTTTCAGCTTCTCACTATCACTTGTACAAGAAAAATGCTACAGATGATACAACATGTGCAAGCGCACTTTATGAGGAAATGTGCTTATCATATTAGTGATGTGTGCATGCATGCATGCATATTTTTATGTACATATTTGGCCTTTCTCACAGCAGGATTATTCAATATTTAAAAATGCACAGAAAATACATTAGCAAATAGAAAGGTGATGGAACAGCTCATCCTGACTGTCATCTCTAAGCATGTGGAGGAAAAGAAGGTGATCAGGAGCAGTCAGCATGGATTCACCAAGGGGAAATGATGCTTAACCGATCTGACAGCCTTCTCTGAGGGGATGACTGGCTGGAGAGATGAGGGGAGAGCAGTGGATATTGTCTACCTGGACTTCAGCAAGGCTTCTGATACTGTCTCCCACAACATCCTCACAGGTAAGTTCAGAAGTGTGGGTTGGATGTGTCAGTGAGGTGGGCTGACGGTGGAGCTCAGAGGGTTGAGTCTAGTTGGAGGCCTATAACTAGTGGTGTCCCTCAGGGTACAGTACAGTACAGTACTGGCTCCAGTCCTGCTCAGTGTATTCACCAAGGACCTGGCTGAAGGGACAGTGCGCACCCTCAGCAAGGCTGCCGATGACACAAAGCTGGGAGGAGTAGCTGATGCCCCAGAGGGCTGTGCTGCCATTCAGAGGGACCTCGACAGGCTGGACAGCAGGATAACCACAAGCCCGCATTGTGCCCTTGTGGCCAAGAAGGCCCGTGGTATCTTGGGGTGCATTCAGAAGAGTGTTGCCAGCAGGTCAAGGGAGGTGATCCTCCACCTCTACTCAGCCCTGGTGAGGCATCATAGGGAGTACTGTGTCCAGCTGTGGGCTCCCCAGCACAACAGGAAGGCGGAGCTGCTGGAGCGAGTCCAGCAGAGGGCTACGGAGCTGATGAGGGGACTGGGGCACCTGTCATACAAGGACAGGCTGAGAGAGCTGGGCCTGTTTAGCCTGGAGCGGAGAAGGCTGAGAAAGAATCTTATCAATGTATATCAATATCTTAAGGGTGTCAAGAGGATGGGGCCAGACTCTTTTTGGTGGTCCAGTGACAAGATGAGAAGCAACAGGCACAAACTGAAACACAGCAAGTTCCATCTAAATAAGAGGAAAAGCTGCTTTACTGTGAGGGTGACAGCGCTGGGACAGGTTTCCCAGAGGGGCCGTGGAGTCTCCTTCTCTGGAGATACTCAAAACCTACATGGACATAAGTGATCCTGTGCAACAGGACGTGACCCTGCTGGGCAGGGGGTTGGACCAGGGGCTCTCCAGAGGTCCCTTCCAACGTCAGCTATTCTGTAATTCCCATTTTTGACGGGAACAGAAAATTGCAAACAGAAATAAAATATTTTTAAAGTAGTGGTTTTTGGTTTTGTTTTGAGGGGGTAGAAGAGAACTGCAAAGAAATTAATTTTGACTCTCCTATAAAAGGCATGGGGTAAATATGCAGATTTTTAGTCAGAAGATATAAAGAAGAAAGAGCCCCACATCTCCTACTAAAATTCATGATTATTTCCCAGTAAAGCTGTTGCCACCAACTTGAGTACTTACTCCTAATTATAGAACAAGAAGGATAGTAGGAGGCATGAAAAGTCTTTGTAATCTTCTTCAGGTGAGAAAGCTGAATTATCCTGAAACAAACAAACAAACAACTTAATAATAAGTTGTTAATAAGCTAACGTATATTTATTCACAATACTGCAAATGTCTTAAAGATTCTGTACTTGTCCTACAGCCTTTTTCTCAGCACTTTATCAATGTGACTTCTTCGGCATGATTAGTGGCAGGCAGCAATGTCCCTTTGACCTTGCATCTGCATTCACAGTGGTATGTCCTTAATGGTGCTAAAACAATGCTTACAAATTAATTTTGGTGCATAAATAAACTTGAAACACTCCATGCAGGGTAACGTATTAAAGCAATCTTGTGAGGCTCAGAGCCGAACAAGTCAAATACGCTAAACAGCTTCAGCATTTTTCATCATTTAGGAGCCACCATAAGGTTGCCAGAAATGCAGAATGCTGGCGTCACCATCCCTGGGGGGTTCAAGGAAAGACTGGAGCTGATGTGTAGGGATATTGTTTAGTGGGTGACATTGGTAGCAGGGGGATGGTTGGACCAGATGATCTTGGAGGTCTTTTCCAACCTTAATGATTCCATGTTACACTGATGAGAGGCTAGAGCCTGAGCTAGAAAATGTCACGTGGAACGTGTGGAATAAGGTAGATAAGGCTGCAATTTGCTAGGTCCTGCATTTTGGCCACCTAACCTTACCCATAAAAGTGGCCTAGAAGAAAGCTGGAGAGGGACTCTGTCAGGGAGTGTGGCCATGGAACCAGGAATAACGGCTTTGAATAAATGGAGGGGAGATTTAGATGAGATGTGACGTGAGGAAGAAATTCTTCACTCGGAGCACAAAGCGCACATGGGAATTAGGGCTGAAGATGCACCTTGCTTGTGTTCTTTTCCGTAAAGAATAGAATGAAAATGTCTAAAAAGCAGTGTTAAAAATAAACCCAGGGCACAGGATGGGAGGTGCAGGGCAGTCCCCGTGGCCGAGGGGCAGCCTTTCTCTCTGGCAAGCCAAATGGCCCGGGGGAGCCAGCCCCAGAAAAGGGTCCCTCAGCACCCCCACCCCTCCTCCTTATCCACGTGAGGGCATCTTCCAGGCCGCTCCCAACACAGCCGCCTTTGGCCACGCGTGGGCCGCTCCATCACAGAGGCTTGCTGAGGTCACAGTGGCCACCACTGCCCCGCCTTTGCTGCGGGCCCTATAAAACAGGCCCCCTGCAGCTGGCCCAGCATTCGCTGAGCATCTATAGTCCGGAGCACAGAGCGGGACCCAGTAATGGCCGTAAACCAGAGGGCAGCGTCGGACCCATGCATGAAAATCAAGCCGACAGTGGCGTGGGACCGAGGCGTGGGACTGGACGACCCCCTGGTTCGGCACCCTGGCCTGAGAACATTCCAGACGGAAGGCATCCCGTTTGGGCATTCCCGGGCAAGGACTGGCTTAGCCTTCTGCCCAACACCGGGGAGCCCATGGAGCTGGATCCACGAGATGTGGAGGAACGGGTGGAAATGGATCCACCTCTGCCGGGACAGGCCTGGGACTACTGCAGCATGTCTTTGTGCTCTGCCATCCGAGAGCACCAACAGCATCGCAGGAGTGCCCGGTGAGCCCCCTACTCGTTGCTCAGGCTCCATTGCAAGCATTAGCTTCAAGACACCAAACACCACGGACATCCCGCAGCCTTGCCTGCAAGATGTCCCGGCAATAAACAGCTCTTGCCGATTCTCAGGGGTTGTGTGAGTGCTTCTTGTTTGGGGGGGAATGGGCTAAAGTTCCACCAGGGGAGGTTTAGGTTGGATATTAGGAAGAACTTCTTTACCAAAAGGGTTGTTAGGCATTGGAATGGGCTGCCCAGGGAAGTGGTTGAGTCACCATCCCTGGAGGTCTTGAAAAGACGTTTAGATGTAGAGCTTAGTGATCTGGTTTAGTGGAGGACTTGGTAGTGTTAGGTCAGAGGTTGGGCTAGGTGATCTTGGAGGTCTCTTCCAACCTAGGTGACTCTGTGATTCTGTGATATGCAGAGGTAAATGAATCGCAGAAATGCTTCTCATAATGGGATTAAATAAACTGTGGGCCAAACACCAGAAGGATTAAGAAATTCAGTTGCTGCAAGGCCATCAGTTAGTTCAGAGTTGAAAGTAAATGGAATTAAATGCTAATTTCCAAATCCTTTCTTGGTACATGGCCCACCAGGGACAAGCAGCACTGCTGCTGTCAGTGCAGGGGGCAGTACTCAACACCAGGGCATCGGGAAGGCAGCAAAGGCACGATGTCTGCTCCTTCTGTCCATGCAGGAGCAAGGCCTCTGTGACAGGCAGCAGCTGGCCAGCTCATGGACGGCAAAAACACGTCTTCCAAGGGAGAGGCTTGAACACCCTTGCTTAATTGGAGCCGCCTTTTGCCCTGTAAATTACTTGTAGGAACGTATCTCCACTTACCAGTGTGCACAGTCAAGTGTTTAATTGCCTGTTAAATCTGAATTCACTGTTTTCTTACTCTGTTGGTAGCAACAACCCACATTCAGATGTGTTATAATGGCAGCAAGTACACAGACCCCTGCCAGAGCTGGAATTGGCCCTGGTCCTCACCTGTAAACCTCTCACCGTGCACCGAGGCTTGTGTGCAGGCTGCGTGGTGCAACGGGAAGGCAGGAGATGCAGGAGCTGGGCATTTCTCCTTGGGATTGCCTCTTCTCAGCAGTCAGGGCCAGCACATCTCCAATCATGTACCACTGGAGCACTTTGTCACCTGCCCTTCTTCTCCCAGCCTTTTCAGCCATGATTTGAGAAGGTTTCTAAGCTGCAGTGAAGGGGTGGGACGGATCACTCAATGCAGGGGGACCAGCAGGGCCACGGAGACCTGCAAGTATTGCTTGTCACCCAGCAGCTCCAAGCAGCTCTGCAGCTCTGGATTCACCCAGATGATCTTATACATTAAGGCTCTGGTAAAGAAAAGTTAAATAACTAATCCAGAAGAGCTGGGTTCAGTGATGCAAATACTGGCTACTAATTTCAGAAGTACTACTTCTCCTCTTACCTTTACCAGAATCCAAGGCAAGATTTTTTTCCCATCCCGGCATTTAAAATTCAAGAGTGATCCCAGAGTAGCAGATTAGTAAGCAGCAAAGAAGAATTACCTGTTATCTAATAGTTTTCAACCCAAGGTGCAGCAAGCTTCCCTCTGGCACCCATGTCCAGAACAGGAGGGAAAGAGGGTGGCAATACACAAATTTTGACTGTACGGGAGCAGGTAATATCCCCACTTGTTAGCCGTTTGGGTGCATATTTTTATCACAGAGCTACACAGAGTAACTTTGAGGTCATTTCCACCCCTCAGTGGAAGTGGGGTAAGCTATCTCAGATCTGCCTCATGTAGGGAACATTTCTACCTAATAATTGCTATACAGCAGCTGTCAGGTGGGAACTTGTCTCCTGGTTTTGGCAGTGTCCCTGGGTCTGTGCAGTGCCACATAGCTAATAAGGAAGTCAAAATGGCAGACCTGTGCATTTAACAAAAATACAAGCAGAATATGGTATCAGTTGTGCACAAAATGAGAGAACAGCCATTACATGTGACCTGATAAGGATGACACTACTATACATTTCTCCATGGCTACAGTCGTAAGTGTGGTCCAGAGCTCTCTGGAGCTGTGCTGGAGCAAACACTGCTATCCATCTCTGCCAAAAATTTAGCTATCACCTCCACTTTATTGGTCTACCCAAGCTCATGCATATTTATCAGGGCAAATAAGCAATCCCTTCTGACACCCTATCAAATGCTACTGCACATAGTAAAAGCCCTCGATCATTCCATATCAAAAGTACTGCCTGGAAAAAAAAAATAAATAAAACAGAAGCATTCTTCTGCTGGGGGGGTCTTAGCACATGGAAGAAAATTAGCCCCATGTGTCATCTGTAACAGACACCTTTGCCACATGTCAAGAGAAAGGAGACGTGGCACAAAGTGATGAAGAATTGCAGACATATATCTAGAAGAAGGAACCAGCTGACTTACTGAAGCAGATGGCCATACCTTGCTTGGTGCATTTTGAGGGCATGAATCAGAATGAACCAAGGAGGAATGGAGAAAGGGAACATCGGTTTCCTGACTGCTCCTGGCAAGCAACTGGGTCTGGGTGGCTGCAAACATACTTCACCAACCACTGACAGAAGCAGCAAAGGCCTTTCTGCCACCTCCAGGTGAGCTCCAGAAAGCTGACGGGGACTGGAGGGAGGAGAGAACCACCTGCATGTTCCACATGAAGATGTACGTGCTGCAAACTCCAGCAGGAGGCTGCAAACAGCTTTTGGTGGGAAGGAGAGGCTGAGGAGCAATGTTATGCCAAAAGGAGAGAGCGGATGTTTCAAACAGTGATAGGCACAGCTCAAGTGGAGGTGGAAGCATCCCTGACCATGAAGTTTTCCTTTGATTTGCAGAATCAAATACCCACATGCTTTACCATGACTCTACTGCTGCTGCACATTAAGGGTTTGTTATTTCTGAAGAGCACAGCTGCAGGAAGTGAGGTTGCCACCAGGTGCCCTTCTCAGGATTCTCTCCATTGCATTTCCATTTTAAAATGTGCATTGCATTTAAAGAACTCCCTTTGAACTTGCAAGCTCCTATCAGACCATGTTATAGTAGTTTAGTATTTTTGCCAGCACGCCTTTGAACTTCACAATAGTGGCAGTTTTTCTCTCGTTGTGACTTTCATTTAACGTTTTTTTGCCTTGGTGAAAACCGCGAAGACAGCAGACTGCCCCATCCTATTTTAAGTTGTCATTTTACCTGGATTATTGTTCCTATTCTGCCATCTCTTGTCAGCCAGAGGAGCAGTGGCTTTATACCCCATTATGCCAAAGTATTACAGCAGCACGTGTGTACCCAGCAAGTTCACTGCGCCAGAGTACGGGAACTCTCTCATCGCCAGTGGTTTCCTGAGGAAGAAGAGAAAATGAAAGCCAGATGCCCATACAATGTGGCCAATACCCATGAGCAATGAAGTCATACTGAGTGGTACCTCATACGTGTCCCTTTGGGATGGTACTGTCCTGAACTTGACTTCCCCAGTTTCATATATATATCACCCTGCAGATTCAGTTCTAGTCCCCATATTGACTCTCTTTTCATGGCACAGCATCCTTTTTCACAGCTGACACACATCCACACATTATTAGCAAACTGTTACGAAACCTTTTCTACTGTTCCTCTAAACGAAAAACAACAAACAAAAAATCAAAAAAAAAAAGAATGCCTCTCAAATAGTAAGTGCAAGTAATTGCTCCAGCCCTCTGCCTTACCTTAAAACACTTTTTTTCTTAGATTTTGATAGTTCGTGCCCAGAATATAACCACTACTACCTTTTCAGATTCAGAAAACAGTTGGAATTCACTTAACTCTTCCCACAACACAAGCAGGAACTGCATCCTGCCCCACTGCAACAGAGGCAGGATAGTAGACATTGCCAAAAGGCTGTAGAAATTACACCTTAGATTTACTCAGTGATCTCTGAATCATTACTTCTGCCCTTAATGCCCGATTCAAGTCAGTGAGAACCGAGAGCAAAGCAATTTGCAGGAATAGGTTAAGATGCAAAATACAGCTGTTCACACGATAAAATACCAGCAAGGATTTATTGTACATGCAGTGACTTCGCCAGCCTAAAAGTAGGGTGAGTCAGTGCGAAAACCCTGTGCCCATCTGGGCCACACTGCTTTGTGACGGTCAGACTCAGAGGGAAAAAGTTGGTGTTCCCCATTCCACAAGGACTGCAGTTGAGTCCTGACCCTCATCTAGAACCACAGGGACAGGTAAGATCAGGGTCTTTTCCTCCTCGTAAGCTCAGCAATGTAAGCTCTTTTATCCCAGCCTCTTGATAAAAACCTCTAATGACTTTTCTGACAATTTAACTCATATGTGTTCACGTTTTAATTGCAACATTTACAAGAAGTTTAAGTAGATATGGAGAAGACTGGGCAGTCAACTGCAAAATCATACGGAAAATTAGAGGAAGCGAGGCATAAAGTGATTCTACAAATCCCTGGCACTGGGTGGCCTTCAACTTAGTGATACTACAATCAGTTATTTAAATGACCTTTCTACAAAAGTGGTTTTAGTAACAGCTGTGGTTATATGTATATATATATATACCCACACATATATATAATACTTACATTTGTTCTAAACGCAGTGAACTGCTCTTACCATATTCATGGAGTTTCCCAGCTACCTGCAGGAGACAGACAAGCTGTCTTAATGATCAGGGACAATGCAGTGCTGGCACTGTCAATTTGTCACTCACAGTCCTATGTGTGCCACTATTTATCAGACCAGCTGGAAGCACGATGGTTTTTCTGGCCCTCCTCAACACACCGAAACACTCATCCAACCACCACTGCATCTCTCAGTGCCATCTCAGTCTCACTTCAAGCTGAAAAGCTTCTCTACAGACGGCAAGGATAACTGCAATACGGATACTTGCTACCGTGAGAAGGCTTTTGATAGATTTACATTCAAGTGGCTCAACAGCACTCCTTACACAGTTCTCAGAGATTGCCAGCTGGCTCCAAAATTTTACTTGTTTCAATTTGAAAAACTCATCGTTTTTACTTTTTTTTTTTAATATACACCAACACTGAATGAAGAATTTGGACAAATACTGCAACAGTGAAGACAGACTGGCCTGTAGAACAAATCTCACCTGCAGTGCTGCTTTCAGCTCTGGGGCCCCAGCACCAGCAGGACATGGAGCTGTTGGAGCAAGGTCCAGAGCAGGCCACGAGGATGATCACCGTGCTGTGACCCCGTGTTTCTTGACAGCCATGAACACTTAGAAGTTTAAGGATCATTTTTATCAAGTACATAACCAAACCCTGAAAACATTTAAAGTTCCATTAAACTGCTGTATTGGTCTTCTATGAATTATGAAACTGTCTTTCCAGTGATAATAAATGACAGAAAAGAAGCAAGTAAGCAAATGGAAATACATAAGTGTTTTCACAATTAATTTTTGAGGGGAAAAAAGGCAACCATCTCAGACAGTAAAATATAACAGAGCAGTTACACTTAACTGCTTCAGCCTTTACTGTGGAAAAGACAGTAACCAAAATGGCCATGCAAATAAGTAATCAAATACGTATCCAGTAAGTACTTTAGGTAGCATGATAAAATGTGTGTAAAAAGCCATTAAGGTATGATTTTCTGTAATAATACATTAACAAAAAAAAAAAACTTTCCTATAAGATACTGAGTCAGACTTTATTTGCAATGGACTGGTTCCAGTTACAGGTAGACCAAAACCCCTGAACCACCACATGTATTATTTAAATATGTCTCCGTATCAAGAATTGCCATCTGTAAAATGAATCATTTTATTCCAGGCTTGTGGACACTGGGAGAAATACTAATCAACAATTAGTATTTCACAGTGAAAATTGCTGAAGGGGACATATTAAAAACAGAAGAACGGAAATCTTTCCCACCCACTGCATTTTACAGAATCTTTATTTAAAAAAAAAAAAAAAGTTTTCCTTTTATCTCCTTTAAAATGTCAACAACAGATTTCATTTTTATTTAGAATTTGCATGGTAGGAAAACAAATGGAGTAGGGTAGAACATTTTTCAGCTACATATTGTAAAATGGGCTTTTTTCCCAACTTGCTGCCAGCATCACTCGTGCTGCAGTTATCTGAGCTGTAGTGTTCACGTAACATGATCACTGCAAAGTTAACATTTTCAGAACAGAAATATCTCTTGCAATATAATTTCATTTTATGACAGAGCCTGACACAAACAAAAGTAAAACAAAGCTCTTCTCAACTGTTTTATCTGCCATCTTAAAAAAATAAAATAAGAGCAGGCATTCATAAGATGTGATGCAAAGCTATTTAAATCCAGCCAAATATACAGCTGCACTTCAGCTAGATAAAGCGAGACCAGAATACATTTCTCGTTATCAAAGCTATGGTGACAATTTCAGCTGGACAGGTATAAATACATTACAAGCTATCTCACAAATGTTTAGTGTGTTCTTTATTACTTCTGAATGTCTGCGAGAGCTCTCATTTCGTTCTCCTTGCAGCAATAGAGAACACGTTCCTGTGTTTGACTCGAACAGCGGATGAATGGAAGATCTCTCTCTTCAGAGACCAGCATTACTACCAGATAATGAAGTATTTATTTGGACAAATAAAGAAGTGGCAGCGTAAGAAAAACAAACAAACAAACACAAGGGCATCATTTGAAGTCTTCCTGACAGAAGTAAGAGTGGAGAGAGTGATTTTAGTAGGGAAGTGTTTTTAAAGTGTTAGTTGCTACAGACAGTGAGTGCAATTCCTCATTGCCTCTCATACTTGGCAGGCATTCACGCTTAGGAAAACAGAGTACCAAAGGTGAAATGCCTCTGCCTTACAAAGATGTAGCCAGGTATTAAGCAGTCAGTCAGGCCAGGTGAAAGTCTCCTAAGTTCCCTTGCAATAGCTGGGGCGTTAGGTCTGATATTGTGCTTTGCCAAATCAGAAAGAGAGAATGAAAAACCTGCAAAAAACACTTTGTTGATATCCCTTCCCTTCTTTAGTTAACAGGGTGACATGTTTTCCACAATGGAAAATGGCTCCTTCCCACTTTAGAGAGAACAGTTCCCTAGTCATTGAAAAAAAGTGAAAGAGGACCTCCAATGATGAGACTAATGATAATCCAAGCATAGGTCAAATACTGCTCAAATGCCTGCCTTGTCTCAAGTTCCAGTAACAGGAAGAAGGTCGAAATCGTGGGTCACAAGAGGTCTAATTAATGAGAATAGAAACAAGGAAAAGCAAGTCACCAAATGGCAGAGAAGGAAATGCAAAGGATCTCAGAGTGATGAAACGTCCGGCAGAGATGTACGAGTTGCTCCTGAGCTCAGTCGTGGTCAGCCTTCTTCAAGAAAGGGTAGAGACTGGAAGAGGCCCTATACGCATGGCTGGGGAAAGGAAAGCTCACGTTAAAAGAATATGGGATTGCTCCCCAGAGACACATTGTAGAGGTAGAAAAACTGACTAGGAGGGGATAAAATAAAAAAGCTATGTAAGCTCTAATTCAGCATTACCACCACAATCCTGAGGCATACAAAGAGGTGAAGGATACACATCCTCTGGATGAAAAACTTGCTGTTAAAACTTAGATATTGCTTATACACCAAAGCAGGGAAATAACAGAGGTACAAAAATTTAGAAGAAAGCCATAAACAGGAACCAAACAGATGTGCAGGGCTGCACAGCACTTCAGCTCCTTTGTGAGCCTAAGTGCTGCTCGGGTCTCCTGGCATCCCAGCAGTAAATACAGGGCTTTGACTGCCACAGGGTATGAGCATTCTTGTAAGTTATTCAAGTATTACTGCTCCTGAAATGGCTAATCCAAGCAGTGCCAGCCTTGTGAAAATCTAATAAACTCAGTCTTGGCTTTAAGGGATTTACTTTGTTTTGTTTAAGGAGATGATTGACTAATGCCGGTTTACCTCAACACAAGTAACTGCTCTGTGGGTGCTTCGTGTGGGCCAAAAGTGGAAGGATGCTGCAGGGTTTTGTGTTCAATGATATGTTCAGATGTGTGTTCACATCATGGAACTGTTTAAATTTTGCTGCTGAAATGACAGGGAAAAAAATGACTTGTAATTCTGGATGCAGATTCAGTTGTAAAATAGCTAATGAAATAAAAATGTTTCCATAATGAAGTACAATCTATCTTCTTTACTGGTAGGTTTTATATTTTTGCACACACATACAGCATATATAATACAGCACTAGAGTTAACATTCACCTACAAAACATTCTCCTTTGTTTTCATTTTTGTTTAATCATCTCTAGGCTTTCAAAACCTTATAAGGTTACAGGCACCCAATTTCCCTTGTCTGTCAGTAAGATCAAGCCTCAGCATCAGCTATTTCTGTCCATTTCATACATTGCTCTTTGAGAAGTGACATTGCTTGCAGAGTTCACTGCATGAATACTCTTCACTCTCTGAATTTAGGGCCATAAGGCAGACTAAACTTTGCCCATGAAACCATTGTTGAGTCATATCCAGCAAAGAACATATCATACATTCATTTAAACTCTGCAATTTAACAGCTCTCCTTAGAAATACCATAAAAATCAAATCGAAAAAAAAAAAAAATCACTTTCTCTGGCTTAGGATCCATGGGGAAAAGGAGGTATTTCTACATAAATTTTTAACACAGAACAACAAAAACAGTTTTAAATAATCCACTGTCACTTGCTCTTAAACCTAATAAATCTCCATTTGTTTGTGCAGTTGTAGCAGGGGAGGCATGGAAAGCAGTTCTCCAGAAAGCATTTGCTGTATTCGGCAAAAATGCCCAGATTTTGAAGAGCTAGCTACTGTCAACAACGATATGGAGCAGGATTCCACAGTGTGAATGTTGCACACAAAAAGCTGTGCTTTTCTGCCTCAAACAATCTGAGCACAGCTCATTTTTAAAGGTGCAGTAGACATAGATTTCACTGAAGTTTCTAATGCAAGAGGGGAAAAATGAAACACAGAGAGCCACAACTGAGGTACAACTGCTACTCAGGCCTGCCATCAGAGGTAGTCTTCAATGGCAGGGAAGTGAGCAAATCTGCTTTCTGCCCCCAAATCACTTTTTTTTTAAAAAAAGCATCACCTAGACCTGATGAGACATTTGAAGACCACACCAGTGCTAATGAAAATCTTACTGTAGTATGTGTCAGATTGGAGCAGGGTGCCAGAAATTTCACTGAAAATAAAAGAAGGCGGCTCCTCATTTCCCTGCTATTTCCAACCTGCATTTCAGCTGGAAACACTCCTGGGTCTGCTGAGAGCTTCTAATTAGAGGATGAAGAGCCCGAAACCCAGTTTTAGTGAACACTCACCCACCTGGACAGACGATTACTTTAAAATGAGGTTTTCCCTTAGATCAGAGAGAGGGAGGCACTGAAGAGGGAGAAGAGCGTGTTAAGATGTACTCTCGTGGAGACTTTACAAAGGGAACCACAGGACTCTGGTACCATCTGACAGAATCTCTACTATTTATATAAACCCTTTGTACTTTTCACACCACAAAGGAACTACAATAGTCTTAACCGTACCCAGGAGGAAAATGTTAATGTTTGATCTAGCTGGCGAAGTTCCTATGACATATTCCTCACGTGGGATCCTGGATGCAGGTGGATGCTAAAATAAATCCATGGCAGTTCCTTCAGGACTGGTGACAAGGCTGTGCTTGTACCGTACACAAAGACTGCTGTTTAGCAAAACCGTTGAAATACACAATTTCAGCAGACACCTTGATTTACTCCCTGGCTGAAAATTGCTATACTCAGGGACAAGGCCCAGGCTTTCTGGTCCAGGAGGTGAAATCTCAAATGAGCTATCAAATGCCAAGGAAGAGTGAAATTTCAAAGACAAATTCTCAGCTCAAAAGCAGGCAAGGAGATGTGAAGACCTTCCCTACTCTTGCCCTGCCTTCTGTCATTCTTTTGTTAGAGCATCTCCTTGTTCGTAACTCATGCAGAATTTCCAATATTTCAGAAAACCCTAATCGTTGGCACCTCTCTGCAAGCTCAGGGTAAGGAAGGTTGCTCAGCTTCCACACAGCACTGAGAAAAGAAATAGGAGAGAGATGCGAGACCCCCACGTGGCCACCGAAAACGGACAAAGGGCTGTTCTGCACCTGCAGTTCTTGAGAACATGAACATGTTGCAAGGATTTCAAAGGAACGGGAATTCAAGCCTGCAGCTCTATGGAAAATTTCTCTGGTATTTAGATGGATAAGCCACTCTTGTGTTTGAAAAACACAGTTCAGAAGTACCTATAAATAGTTTTTCATAGTCTGAATTTCCAGGGACCTATTGGAAGGCTGAAACTCTGAGTAATCCAGACAAATGACCCAGAAACTTCATATATTTCCCCAAGCATTTGGGCTTCACCCAGATCATTGCAACTAAATACCAATGCTGTGGTTTTAATGCAAAAGGGATTACAGAGAGATTCTCTCTATAATCTCTTTTATAAAGAAATCATCTCTATAGAGAGGGTCATTATTATCAACTCTATTGAGTCTGAGACAATCAGGAGACCATCTGCTTATTAGCATTCAGTACCACGTGGGCTTCTCATTCTGTCAAGTTTCTTCAAGAACTCCCACCAAAACCGGTTCCTGGACGCAAGCCCGTAGCTCCCAATGCCATGCGTTCAAGAGGTGATCCTTAGAAGGAGACATCCTAGTCAGAGAAAAAGCAACATTTTTAGAAAAAAAAAGGGAAAAAAAATGCTGCCTGGAATGCAGTTTACAAACTCTTTGGTGTTATATGAAGCCTGTACCACACAGCCCAACGATCTGCGGGGATTCTGCTCCCAGACCGAGCGTGCGACAAGCACTTACTTTCCAATTACACCGCACCTGGAGTGCTCAGCTTACTAGGAAGTCCATATTCACTGGTTATCCATCATGATTAGCATCCTATAATGGCATTTAACTTCTTCCCATGGGACATTAGGTGGCCAAATGTGCACTATAATAATTACCTTTAATTTAGATGGTTTACTTTTTTCCTCTCACGGTCAAAGTTACTACGTTTCTCTCTGTGTGAAATTATTTATACGTAAACTGTACTCCAGCTACCTTCTGCTTGGTGTTTTATTGGGAACCACAGCTCTGAACAAGTCCATACTGCCAAGTGAGAGCTGTTTATCAGGAAAGCTAATGATGGTCTAACAAATCAGTTTGATTTTAAAATAGGAGAACAACCAACACTAAGTGAAACAAATGAGAAACAATGAAAGATAATGCACACAATGGATGAGAAGCTGTGCAAACCTTTGGGAAGATCCACCATTTTCTATTAATTGCCTCCTAATAAATGAAAAATATCACGATCATCACATGGGTTGTTTATCAAGATCGCCTTGGATAATACCAATGTCAACAAAGGTCAACTATCTTCCACCACAACCTTGTTGAGAGTTTCTGACTGTTGCCAAAAATACAGAGATTTTCACTAAAGATCTATAAAGATCGAGGAATAGCTAAGTTCCACAGTCTTCTTGTATCAAAATGCCCAGAGCATACTTTCAGATGTTTGTGGGTTATTTTTTGTTTGTTTGTTTGCCTTGGGTCTTTTCTGAGAGGTTTTTAGAGTGGTCATTTCCTGCAGAGAGAAGTTTTTGCAATTTTAATGGGTGCCTCTCCAAAGAACAGTAGGATGCAAATAAAAACCAACGTTAACAAGTGATGTGTTACTGGAAGGTTATTTCATCTTCTCCAGAAACCATTTTTCAGTTTTCTAATATGTTAACCTATTGATTTATTTTCAGTTTCGTCATATTTATGTGCTTACTTTTCACACAGCAATAATACGAGGATTAAAGAGTATGAACAAATTTTCCCCCCTTCAGACTATTTAACTTCAACAAAATAAGAACTGGAAGTGATTATTTTTGACAAGCCTTCACTCTGCAGGCTACCAACAGCTAGATAACTACCCTTGTGAAACAAATGTTGACATACAGTTTTTATGCATGACTTTTTTTTCTGTCCAAATGAAGATGTCAACAAGATCTAAACAATTTAAGTCAGTATATAACAATTAATCTTGGAGTTAGTAAATTAAGCAGCTTAAAATATGTAGAGGACATCCATGGTGTAGACCATCCTTATTTATAATGGAAAAATTAATTCTGTTCCTATTTAAAAAAAAAAAAAAAAAAAAAAAAAAGAAGAAGACTCGAGCACCACAGCTTAAAAGTCCTGCTTAAAGTTTAGAGGATTGTGCACTGCTCAGGAAAAAGTTGTAAGAGGTAAAGATTTTGGTTTCACAAAGTCATCTCAAACTTACAACAGCAAGGCACAGTGCTGTTGTGCCCATGGCTCTGCGTGGCTGTTGCCAGCTTTATTTGTGGCAGCAGAGATCAGCATTGGCCACAACGCACAAGGAAAGGGCAACCAAATGCTCCAGTAGCAAACCCAAAGCATCGTCTCCAGCACACAGAGGCTCGTCTCTGAAGCACAACTGCCATAAGTGTGATTAGAAGTGATTTATTTTTGTGCCAGCATCCAGCCTGTTCTTATCTGGTCTCTCAACTCTTTCATATGCATGTTCCACAAAGTTTGCTGTCCTTAGAGGAAGAATTTCTCCCTCTATCTCCTACCCAGAAACACATCTTCTCTCAAATTGCCTTTTTCTTGGTGCTGTTCTGTACGCTGTGCTCTCTACCAGTGGGGTTTAGACAGCCTTGTACTTGTCCTTGCTTCCACAAACATCCACGGCTTTAATTCTAATTAAAATCAGCCCCACGGCCTTCTGGAAAATCAACCTCTTTCCCAATACATTTCTTCCAATCAGTGCATGCACGTGTGTGCATACTTACAAATGTGTGTATGCATGTGTGTGTGTGCACATAGACAACGAAATCCACGGTCAGCAGCTTTAAGGCTTTGCTCGGATATCTCTTATACGACTGGGCAAAAATGCCCAGCTATTTTGATTGGGCACTTCTATCTTCATAGCCAAACCTCTGGCCAATGTTTTCCTCCAGCTGGAAGCCCAGCTTCAGGCAGGGGAGCGATGCCCACACATCTCAGGCCAATGGTATTTCCATGCGACATCTCGGGAGGAGGCTCTGGTGTGGGCTTTGAAATTTCTGTTTATGTTGCTCACCAGCACGATGCCTGTCTTGCTCCAGTGACTGGCACAAAAATCCAGGGAGTCCAGAGGAAACGTGGACAGTGGATAACTGGCTGGTTTTAACTGCTCACAAGTTATGTGTGAGTAATGAGCCACGGGTCATCTATCTCTGCTTTCAGGTCTGAATTGAAGACATTTGGGTACCTCAAGTAAATTCTGCAGTTTGTGGCCATGCAATTTATCCCAAGATGTATCGTCTTTATTCATGTGATGTATTTGCCCATGAATTGAAAAGGAAAAAACGGTGTTTAAGTATATGGCTTTCTGTTGGGTGTGGGCGCAAGTAATCACACAGACTTACTGACTACTATGTACATCCACGCTTAGAAGAAATTACCTCAGAAAGGGCAGCATCTCCAGGCTAATTCTCCAAAAGACCACAAAGCTGATAGACCACAGAGTAGTTTAATTTATATAGAGCTGCAGGCATTTCCGGGCTGCAGTAAGTGATACAAGGATATCTCAACTTGCTGCTAAACACCAAGTCATTTACAGAGTTTCATGGCTATGCTGGGTTTTCTGGCAAAACACAAAGCACAGTGTGTCTCCTCTACAATTCTGGTTAGATATTTTTTTTCCCTCCAATCCACTCTATTCACATTTTTCAGCATTAAGCAAACTTCTTGCAGAGAGTTCCCCGGAGGCCAGTGAGATGGAATGCTGCCAGAGCTATTTGCAAAAAAAAAAAATCAGCCCTTTGCCAAAGAGGCCTGAAACTGCCACTGCTCAGGCGAGTCAGCAGCAGAACAGCCCTCTGTGATCCCAGCTGATAAATCACAGCAGGTACATAGCGGGAGGCAGACAGGAAAGTGCTTAAACCAAATCTCTGGTCACACTGAGAACTATAACTCAAAATCACTACAGAGTCTCGGGCTCAGAAATAAACCAGAGGCCAAGGCAGACCTCGGGAAAGCATGAAAAATTCCCGTGGCTGAGACTTCTATGCAGAAGTGGAGTACATCCAGTGGTGTTACTGCTTATCCCTTCTCTTACCTCAATTCCTCTGAGCAATCAGAGAAGGGTATAGAGCTGACCCACAAACTCTTCCATGAGACATACCTTCACACGCATCTTCCAGGAGACATAACTTCATGTAAAGCATACATGCTCCGTATGGAAAGTATAGGACTGTTGGTCATTTCTTAGGGCAAAAAGTGGTGCTTTCCGTACAAGGTGTTTTCTACCTGAAATCCTAAGCATCTGGAAATAGTTCTCTCCCTCGTTCTGCCCACCATACTTATATTTACATGCAATGTATTGAAATTACTGACTTACTTTGGATGTCTGCTTAAGGAATTATTTCCTTATAAAGATCCTGGTTTTCTTTCTGTTACCTTAGAACAGTGGTGAGGTTCATTTCAGTACACAAGGGCTATGTTCATTGAACTCTTACAACAGGCTAGCAGATTTTATCAGCAGTCTTCAATTTTTAAACAAGTTCTCAAATGATCTCTCAGGTAATGTGTCATTGTGGTGAGAGACATTCAGGCTGGCAGAAGGAATTACAACACGCTGCCTTGCTGCTGACCATTCCTGCAGAAAACTCACAGGGCTTGCTTGGGAGAGAACACAAACCCACAGCCACTTGCCCATTAGGCTGTACAAGCAATGAAAAACCAAGACCATGCCAATGGCTCTGACTACATTTCCCAAAGCGAAGCCTTTCAGTCCCTCACAGCCCTCAGGCAGGCTCTGCTCCTCAGGGAGCACTTTATTCACGACTGAGGGACTGGGTCCCTGCTGGGAACACCTAATGGATAGCAACAAAAGGCACCTAACTGGTAACAGGGCAATAGCACCAAGCACAGCTGTCGTTCTGCTCCCCCCCATTCTTGTTCACTGTGCAGCTAAACACAAACTGGGACTGGAAGTGACTGGAAATTCATCAATACTTTAAATGCATTATTTATGCACGAGCACTCACTGGTTCAGAATGCAAAATGAAATCTTGAATAATTCAGCATTTCTGTCTTTGCAGCAAAGTTTTAAATAGTATTTCTAATTAATCAGCAAATATTAAAATATATTAAAAATCCACTTAAACAACAGATAATTCTGTGGCCAAGCAAACAGTGAAGTAGATCAAAATTTAATCCCCATCATTTGCAACACACTGCTCAATGTAGAAAAGCCAACAGGTGTAACGTGCACAGCAGGAGATGTGGTACACCACAGAGGGTTACCCCACGGGGGTCAGCACCTTTCTAGGGATAGAGACAGGAGAATGAAGCCATGGCCCCATCCACCCTGTCCCCCCTTCTGCTCAGGAGACACCAGCACGAGTCTCACACACAGAGACAGTTTCCTTATCAAGGTACATAACGGAGTTAAGGCTGCACACCCACAGCCCTGGTTCTCCTCAGCTTTTAAATGCTGTGTTGAAGAGAGACCTCACCAGTGCTATTCTTATAGTGAAAGAGGAAAATAGTAAGGGAAAAATAGTAAGGGAAAGCAAATAAGTATAATAGTCATCCAGCTATAACCAGGATTTTCACATTTTTATTTGCTTGGGCCTTTCACTTCTCACCAAGTTTTGTAATATAGTGGCAGACATAAAGGAAACATGCCCAAAGTCTGCTGTTTAACTTTTGTCATTTGATACTCTGTCAAAGCTCAAATTCAGCCCCAGCTGGAAGCAGCAGCAATGCCATGCAGATAAATGCATGCTGTCTGCAATTTGTGCAGCAACCCTGAGGCGGGGGCAAATAACTCGCCAACTTGGCATCACTTAGACATTTTTCTATCCCAGCCACAAACCAAATCCTTCTGAATAATCAAATCACAAGAAAGGAGGAACAAGGTTTTTTTTTTAAAAAAAAAATGGAGCTACACTTACTGTGCTTCTTGGAAAATACATATTCTTTGCCATAATCAAGGGCATTAGTCCTGCTTTGGACAAGAGTCACAAATTCAGGTGATTTAGAAGAGAATCAGCTGTCCTCGCAGAAGTATCTTCCATAGAAAAGATACTAGTATAAGTAAACTAGCCAAAGTATAGGAGGAAAATACAGGTCACCACTATGAGAACAAAACATGAATCGAGCAGAGGCAAACTTTGCAAGACTTCTCCACCAAAAGCCACAGCAATAAATGACTTCAGGTACCAGAACCTGAATGTGTGGGAAGTTAATCCCTGTACAAACACCATGGATGTGCAGTGCTATTTCTCAGTGATAGTCACTGCTTTTACATTATGGTGAATAAACTTCCCGGAGACATAAACACTTGGTGACCCTCTCGTTGCAGGAGACTATACATTGTACTTCTCGACTGTCCTGGGACTGAAAACCCATCAAAATGAGAACAAGTAAATCACAGGATTAGAAGTGATAATCAAAGTGCTGCTTTTCCACCCACTCCCTGCTTTTATTTTTCTGAAAGTCCCATGTTTACTTCTTGTTCCCATCCTAGCCCACAAGTACATTGATGAACACGTTTATCACTGCTGATGGTCAGGGAAAACAACTTTAGAAAAATCCAAGGTGAGACCCTTAGAGCAACATCCCCTGAAGATTTATAGGCCATACTTATGCAGTCCTCCCTGTGCCAATAAATCTCAGTAAGAGGCCAGTCTCCAGAGGGAAAACCCTGGTGTATTCTCCATGCCCATCCATCTCCACACTGTGACTGCCTACTCAGCACCACTGCTGCAGCAACGTCACCTCCAAAGTATCCCAGCTGCTTCCCTACCTCCTTCAGCCACTTGGTCTCATCTTTTTTCTGCTCTCCCACTAGATACAAAGACATCACCATGAAAAACGCTGCTGCTGTCAACGCTATGGATGCCCACATCCCTAGAGAGCTCTGCAAAACATCTATTGCTGTTAGTAAACATCCTACAAAAATATACAGTTCGGGTAAAAAATGCCTTCACTATTCCAATCCATCTCAAAAGGAAAGTAATTTCTCTTTCTCCCTCTTTCACCGTTGTTCTCTCTGCCACATAAACAAGTGCTAAAGGGGAAAAAAAAACAATAAAGATTCCTCTTTAGAGAAGCAGAACAAATTCCTTCCTCACTGCAAAGATCTAAAAACAGAAAAAAACCTGCACATGGACCAGCAAACAAAGAAAAACGGTAAACAAAACATAGTAACATTTTTTCTAAGTTTTCTATTTAACCTCAAAATGTTTCAGATGACAATGGAATTTTAAATACCGTATTGTCTTTAAAATACAGGGATCACCATAATTTAAAGATAAATTTGACTTTCTGGGCAAGGAAGCAGCCCTCAACATTTAAACATGAGTGATTTTCATTTAACAGATAATTGACTTTATAAGTCAAATTTTAATGTAGCTGGGTCTTCAGGGCTGAGGATGTGAATTTAGGAATTAAAATTGCTTTTTTATATGTAAGCATAGTTCTCTAACAGCATGCTCAAAGCAGCTCCATAGCTGCTTAGCACCTCAGAGCGCAACGCTTTCAGGGCACAACTATCTTTCCTAAATTATGTGGTGTAGCACTTGATTCAGGGGCAGAGGACAAAAACAGTAATAAAATACCAAATCAAGGATTTCAGTTCTGTTCCCTGGCTTTGGTATTTTGTCACTGCAGCAGCTTTCATCTGTTACAGCCCTGTGGCATCTTTTTTTTGCACAGCTACCCAACCTCAATGCGTCCTGGGGACACAGCGTGACACACAGGTGGTCACCCACAGCTTCGATTTGCTCATCTGGGGGCAGAAAGCTGACACAGGTCCATGGGACTCTGCTAATGCCACTGCAACATGGAGGAGCCTGCAGCAGCAGTTTGTGGCATCTCCAATGCTGTTTCCAAGAAATAACCAAACTAAAGTCAAACTTCACTGAAAGCTTACAAATTCTGCAACGTATTACAAAAAAAAATTATTTTTAGTCTTAAAATCATAGGTTCTTCTCCGTATAATGAAATATCTTATCTTGTAATTAAATATAAATCACCGTCTCACATAATTTATATTAAGGAGTATTGTATTGCAGGGAGTATTATCCCCAAAGCTTAAAAAAGAATATAAACTAGATCACAAGTTTTTGTGTTAGAAGTGAAGGAGACTGGCATGGGGAGCAGGAGAAGAATGTTACAGTGCTTTCAAATTCATCCACCGTGATGTACTTTATTATTAGAGACAGATAAAATTTCAGTTATTTTGGTAGACTGCTGTCTAATTTGAAGCTATGATCACATATCACAAAATTTAAGTCTGATTCATGTATGCAAATGAATGAACAACACTCAAAAAACCTCCTGACGTAATTATATGAGCTGAATGTGTGAGCATCCATTTCAAGTACAGACGTTTATCCCCAAGTTAGCTGCATTATCTGTTCTCACTGCAGAATGGCTATTCTCTCCTACACCCATAGAGAGTTCAAGTCAGTTTTTCTGAGTTTTCTAAGACCTTGCTGCTGTAATAGCTGAGCATTTCAAAGCCTCCGGTGCATCTGTCTTCCTAGCAAAGCTAAAAGCTAAGGAAAATGTCATTGTATGTCTGGGACAGACAAGAAAATGGAACTCCCTATCCATGGGAAAATAACAAAGAGATGTTTGAAACACATCCAACTCCAAATCAATGCAGAGACAAAAGGGCTTTTTATTATTATTATTTCTTGGGTTTGGAATAAAAGGATTCCAAAAATATCAATTTCATGAGAATCAATACAGACTTTCCAGCTCGCTAGGCTTCTGAGAGCACCCCCAGAAGATTTTCTGGGTGGGCAGTAGCAGAGACATGCTCAATTGAAAACATGGCTTCTGAATTCACTGAATAATTTAAGCTTTTTGCCACAAAGACAAGCAAAAGAATTCTCCGTTCTGAAAAAAAAAAAAAAAACCAAAAAAAACTAAGAAACACTTTTTTTTCTTTCAAAAACCCATTCCCACTACAAACAGCAGGAAGAGGAGAAGGGCCAGATTTACAGAAGGACTCTTTAGATTTGAATCACCTATTTTGAGCAAGCCTCACCACCCAAGTACTGATTTTTGCTCTTCTTATAATCAAATTATTAGAGTCAGCATGCCAGCCGCAATTCAGAACTATACCAGGCAACAGAAAACGTGGAGGAAAGGCATGTCTGAAGTCCCAGCCCTTTCTTCTCGGCTTTGGCCCTGAACTGCAGCCCTGGTACAGATGCTGTTATAAAACTCTGTTTCAACACCTGAAAATCACTCCAGGGCTTCTGCACTGCAGTCGTGTACTTGGCAGCTGATGAGTAAGACCCGGCCCTTCTCTGGCAAGGATGGGAGCAAGGGGTGGGCTTCCAAATGTGCTTTGCGCAGCGATTTTCATGCAAAACACAAAGCTGTTTCCTGGGAATTAGGACTTTGATTTTCACTGGCACGTCCATGTCAGCAAGCCATGAAAGCAGGCTTGCTCTTGTTCACCCTCTCTCTGACCCCGGAGCTCCCTCAGCAGTTGCCCTGCACAAAGAGCAGGGCAGCAGGCTTTCCTCCAGTGCCAGCAGAGCAGTGCAAACGGCAGAGAAGAGGCGCAGGAACTCACAGCAGTACTTCAGCTCTGACTTAAATGCAGTTGGCCAGTCCCTCCTGCTGTGCCCTGCAGCTGGAGATTCCCCAAGACCTCTTCTTTCTTTTTGCACTGCCACTGATATCCTGAGGAACGTGGTATCTCCTGGCTTTTATTTCCAGATTTTAGGGGTTTTTGTTAATTCACCTTCAAACACTACACAGAATTTACATCAGAAAATATTATAGCTTCACTTAATGTGTTTTTCTGGTTTGTAGCTGCATGTTTTCAACTTTTTGCCTCCAAAAAGACACCACGGTGGCAAATCCAATCAAGTTTCAGTGCTCCAATCAAGCTTTATTGCTGCTCTGACTCCAGTTTGTTCCCAGGTGCAAAGCCATTACTGCATCCTCTTTCTAATGCTGCACTGCAAGAACTTCTTTTAATAATTAAGAGCAGAGTGATTTGATTTGTTCCTTTGACAATACTGTATGAATGGGAGAGCACTGGGAGCTCCTGCTCCTCCATTAAACTTCTTAAACATCACAGGAATTGGGGAGATTCACATGCTCATTGTTTGGAAAAGTTTCACCTGCATTTTAACATTTGCTGCTGGAGCTTAGTGACTTGGTAAAACTGCAGGTACCACGCAGACAGCTAGGACTGTCAAATCGGCTTCCCCTCTGCCTATTTGCTGCCCTCTAGGAAACCTGTAAGCTAATTTGGTACCTGTATTCGTACTTCCAGACTAGTCCTCAACACAAGGATATCATTTGCACTCTCAGCTGAAAAGGCAGAAAGGCGAAAGAGTTCACAGTTGTATTTTTTCCCCTCTCTCAGACTTAGATGTAATTAAATCTTGATTTTCCGAGAGATCCAGCGCAGACCCAGAATCTGCCCGCACACCCCCCTCTGCCACACCATGGCTGCAGCAAAATGCACGATGTCAAGGATGGAATTTTCTGCAACTACAGCAAAAGCCCCAGTAACGAGCCTGGCTCCTTGCACTCCCTCCATAAGGGTGCAGGTAGGTGAGAATGACAGGCGCTAGCTCTCGGCACCCTTCCACGCTTGTCCATGATGATAAAAGACACCTGTGTTCCTAACGAGCCCAGGAGCCACATCCAGGTGGGAGCCATCAATCACCGCCCGCACAAGCTCCGCACGATGTTTGCAGAGAAAACTAAAGAGCCCTAAGCCATCGGGGCTGGCTTTGCTAATTATTTTCTCTTTTGCTTTCACGTCCATGATAAAATGAGCTTGTGTGAAGCTACCTAAGTCACAGCACAGGCTTGGGCTTTTTCAGTGTGTGCCTTCCAACTGGTTTGGCTAAAAATAAATGCCAAAATGACCAGAAAAGATCTTAATTAGGATCTTAATAGGGGCCTGGAAAAATGAAGATCTGCCCACTACAGGGGACCATGTTTAAGACCAGCTAAGGAACCTGAAGGTGCACAAGTCCACGGGACCTGATGAGATGCATCCAAAGGTCCTGAGGGAACTGGTGGATGAAGTTGCTCAGCCACTGTCCATCATATTTGAGAAGTCGTGGCAGTCTGGGGAAGTTCCCACTGACTGGAAGAGGGGAAACATCACCCTCATTTTTTAAAGGGGGAAAAAGGAAGACCCAGGGAACTACAGGCCAGTCAGTCTCACCTCTGGACCCGGCAATATCACAGAGCAGCAGATCCTCCTGGAAACCCTGCTAAGGCACCTGGAAAATAAGGAGGTGACTGGTGACAGCCAGCATGGCCTCACTAAGGGCACACTGTGCCTGACAAATCTGGTGGCCCGCTATGATGGGGTTACAGCAATGGCGGACAGGGGAAGAGCAACTGACATCATCTGCCTGGACTTGTGCAAAGCATTTGACACTGTCCCCCACGATATCCTTGTCCCTAGGAAGGCCCTGGGGGTACTGGTGGGTGAGAAGCTCGACAAGAGCCAGCAACGTGTGCCTGCAGCCCAGAAAGCCACCCGTACCGTGGGCTGCACCAACACAGCGTGGGCAGCAGGGTGAGGGAGGGGATTGTCCCTCTCTGCTCTGCTCCTATGAGACCCTACCTGGAGCGCTGCACCCAGCTCTGGGGCCCCAGCACAAGAAGGACAGGGACCTATTTGAGCAAGTCCAGAGAAGGCCACAAGCCTGATCAGGGCCTGGAGCCCCTCTGCTGTGGAGCCAGGCTGAGGGAGCTGGGGGTGTTCGGCCTGGAGAAGAGAAGGCCCCAGGAGACCTCACAGCGGCCTGCCCGTGCCTAAAGGGGGCTGCAGGAAAGCTGTGGAGGGACTCTGTGTCAGGGGGTGTAGGGATAGGACAAGGGGGAATGGCTTTAAACTAAAAGAGGGGAGGTTCAGAGTAGACGTGAGGAAGAAATTCTTCACTGTGAGGGCGATGAGGCCCTGTCCCAGGCTGCCCCAAGGAGCTGTGGGTGCCCCATCCCTGGCAGTGCCCAAGGCCAGGCTGGATGGGGCTGGGGGCAGGGGACCCTGCCCATGGCAGGGGGCTGGGGGGGGCTTTAAGGGTCCTTCCAACCCAAACCATGCTGTGATTCTATGCATTATTCTGCAAAGGAAGGCTATTCAGATTTTTCAAGTGGCTATTTCCTATTTCCTCTGCTACATGAATGGTACCTCACCCATATATATTATTTCCTTCCTTCAAATTAACAGTTGTGTAAAGCAAAGAAAGTTCATAGCTGCTGCTGCTGGAGTGTGGAAAGACCACGCTAATAGCATTTTTTTGTATATATGTATGTGGAGTGCCTAGAGACTCCAGTGAAGCACAGGCCCTTAACTATGCTAAGTTTTTTGGAGACATGGAAAAAGCCTTGTTTCTGCCTCACAGATGTGCAATCTAGTAATTTTTTCTTTTTATTCCCACATTTATATCCACTGCCATACTGCTGCTGCCTGTCATGATAAAGTTTTAGCTTTTCCTACAGTAGGCAGTAGAAGTTGGTAGAAAAAAAATTGCTGTCAAAAGTTACTAGCAACACATTTTATGGTTACAGATGAAAACCACACACTATCTGCACTTTTGATTAGTAGTTATATGAATGCCTAGTAATGGTAAAACAAATGAAAGATCAAACACAGCTATTCTTACTTCTAGCCAACGTTACCTGAAGCTACTGCATCAAAAGTTGCTTATAACCAAGTAACTACTGCTCACAGTCCCATTTTCCACAAGTTTATAAAATGACAAAGGATGTAATTCATCATTAAGCCTGCAGCACAAAGCCATACCCTGCAGCAAAATTAAAGCTGTCTAAAGTTAGTTTATTTCTCCATACCTTACATTTTTGCCAGCTGAAATGCTCGTTTTGTGCCTCACTGGCTAATCAGTGCCATCAGCTGAAGCTTTCATATGTCACACAGTATTTAGTCCATGTTGGGGATTACGTCTTTCAACTATTCTAAGCAGAAATAAGAACAGCGTGATTGAAATTGCGTGAACAGGGAGTACAGAGTGCAATGCGAGTTCCCTGGAACAGGCCGACACAATCAGCAGCAGGCACATGATGGATAAGCTCCGGGCGCTGTCAGGAGGGAAGTCCATTAGACCATTAGATCAAACTCTGCTCATCTTCCGTGGGGCTGCCCGGGCTGATCAGCTCGACTGGCTCCTCACTTCAGTTTCTCAGGGCAGAAGCAGCAGGCAGAGAGAGATGAAGTAACGCTATTTTTGGTAGCAAGCACAAAAGACAGCACGACTAAGACATGACTCTTACGTATATATATGCTTTTATCCTGTTTTAAGAACTACCCTCTCCTACTAACCCACCTGAACCAACAATTTCTGTTGCGTTTGAGCCAGGCACTTGGTGCAGCTACATGCTGGACCCTAAGTGTATTTTGCATCCACCTCGTGTAGCACCACGCCCCCTCCCTGGTGCGGATGTGAGCCAGCCCTCTAGATGTAGCACATCTATTTGGAGAAGGAACGAGCTGGACATGTCCATGGGGACGCTGTGAAGAGGTGGCGTGCTGCCTAGAAACACACTAACTTCACTGGCTGCAGAAGCTCAAAAAAGCCTTCCATTTTTCTGAGGAGCTTTCTTCTTCACTTTGCAAAGGCTTGCAAAGATTGCACACTAAGGAGTCACTCTTTTACGCTCTCTTTAAAAAAAAAATTTACAATTGCACACCCAAGCTATTTTGGGGGAAGCTTGGAAAACTTGGTTGCATAGCATTAGCCCACTGGCTCAGATTTTGGCACAAAACATGAATATCAGGAATGTTTTTTCCAGGCAAACACTGTGTGAATACTGCTGCATTCAAGAATGCACATTTCATTTCACTGCTGGGTTTGCTTCTACTTGCAAAATACCTCCTTTTTGCACTTAAACTTCTATGATACATAGAATGATTTTGGTGCACATATCATGCAGAAGGGGAAAAGCCAGTCTTAACAGAACGAAAATAACCAAGAAGTAACAATTCTAGCCCTACTACATGTGACTGACCATAGGAGCACTAAAGAAAAGGTTTCTTTCCTTCAGAAAAAAAAAGGTGCGTTCTGCTTCTGCAGCACAGGATGACACTAGGAGTAACCATCTTCCCCCAAGTTCTGTTTTGGATCAGGATCCTCTCTGCACGAGTTCGAAACAACCACCTGGAATTGATCCAAAGTCTGTTTGAAAATCAATGGCAGCTTTTACACCAGTTCTGGTGCCTGCTGGATCCGCTCATTGGCTTCCAAAGTACAGCTGTAAAGATGAAGAACATCCAAAACCTAAGTCATACTTTTATTGATTCATAAACAGGTTTTACTGTACGCTCCAAAAATGTTTATAGTGGCTTTTACTTCTTTATCTGGATTTGCCCATATCTTGACGTACTTAATTTTCTGCCTGAAATGTGAAGCATCAATGACTGAATCAACAGCTGCACTTCACTGATAAGGGATCAATTAACAAATTGTGAGGGCTGTTGCTGTTTAGTTTTCACTAACTAAACTTCTGCAGCCAGCAAGGAATTCTGGCTCTATTAACGCCTACTAGCCATGGCAATACTCTGTACAATACAGTTTATGGAGTTTATTATTACCTCTTTAATCCTGACACAATATTTAAAAGGAAAAAAAAAAGGAAGAAAAGTTTTTGTTTGCTGCTGCTCTTAATTCTTTTCAGTGTGGTGTGATAAATAGGAAGTGTTCCAATTTCTGTTTGACCTTCACATTCAACCAGGTGAATGATCACCGAAATTTATCACAACACAGGTTTCCAATATGTGTAACTGCATACTGGAGGGTTGTCTTTTCCTTCCCTGACATGGCAAATGCTGAGTATTACCAGACACTAATATATACCGGACACCAGTCCGTACCCTTAGATATTGAGATACCTGGAGCCGAAGTATGCTGATGCTACTGTGCCTTGGAAGAGCAATACAAAGCCAGTTGTCTCGATTCACAACTCATCTTAGCACCATGATAGGTCACCAAATAAGGTAAGTTGTGGAGAAACACTATTTTCTGAGCTAATTTGCAGATCCTCTCCTTGAAGAGTTTTAGTTCAATAACATGGTGAAGGCTGGAAGGGCCTCGGGATCTTTTGCCTTGTAGCATCTGTTGGAGGCCCTCAGGGAGCCGCTACATACCTGAAGATGGCCACAACAGCCCAAATCCCTACAACAGAAGGAAGGACAAAGCCACAAATCTGGGACACAGCTGAACAATTTCTCCAGTCTGCTGCCCTGCGGAAGGAGTGACGCAGTGACGTACTTTTGAAGCCATGGAGTCTACTTCATACATGCAGCTTTGTACTTCTCCATTTCATCTTACTCTGTCCTCAAAAGGACGAGCAATAAGGATACAACGTGTTCTGACTTAATACACACAGATATCGGACTATCAGGAGTCCTCACATAGTCCCTTGACAAGAACTTCAGCAAACCTTACTCATCTCCACGTCAATTATGTTAGACACTTGGCAGCTTATCATTCACCTGTACACTTGTACAAAGACTGCTCACCATCTCATAGGACTTCCCACTACAGCCAGACACACGAAACATTTTCTCCTTTCTTTCTGAAGGCTTTCCAAAAGCCTTTGAAGCTGGAGAAGCCCCAGTGCTTGCTTCAAGGTGAATTCACTGACCTGTTAAATCACACTGGAGACAGAGTTGCTTTGATGCAGCAGTTCAGTAAAATGCTGCATGCTTGAGCATCTATTTGCACACAATTTCCCAGGTTACCTTATGGATATTTACTTAGAGGGGTCATTATGAAGGCACTTCAGTGATGCTTTTAATTCTGATCTAACACCAGCAGAGAATCTTAAAATCTTTATTCATACTGGCTAGACACATTTAGGGCATTGCATCCTGGGCCACGCAGAGAGCTTTGGCTTTGCTTTGTACCGCTGACAACCCAGCTATAGCTACTGCTCCTCTTTCTTTCATCTCCAGACAAAGCTGGAGCCTACAGAAGTTTCAAAACTGCCTGCGTTGGGTATATAGCTCTCTTCATAATGAAGTGAAGCCTTGCAAATGAGGTAACAGGACACTACCACCAGAAGTCACTTACCACTTTCAAGACTTCTATAAGCAAAAGAAAATTAAAATGAGACTGAAAGGACAAACCTGATATGTTGGATTCTACTAAAACCATAACCAGTTACATTTGTTCCTCTGTCTCTTAAGGAAGGACCCTTACACTTATTACGGCATGGATTATGGCCATTCCATATAATGCTTAGTCATAAAATTGCCCACTGCTCCTTCCTCAAAGAGATATTCCTCTCTTTAGTGGTAGAAGTCCACATGAATTAAACCAGCTTGAGTGTGTATACACCAGATTTATTTCCAGATCACCCAGATTTTCAACAGAAATATATACACACAACACACAGTAACTCCTTTTCACAGTTTCTTTGGCATAGATAAAGACCGGAAAAGCAGAGAAGTAGCAAAGAATTTTATGATTTTTTTTACTGTTGCTGCTAGAGAACGTCCACTCCTCAACATGTACATGCCAGTTTTGACAAGGATAGGGTTTATCTTGGTTATGTGATGACTACAGGTAAGAGGGGCGCTGTACCAGCTATGAGCTATTGCTTTCTCCTGGCTTCTCTGTTTCTTCTCTTGAGAGATTCTGAGTCTTATTTTTAGGAGGCGAAGCATTCAGCAAGCCAGGGGGACACTGGCTCATGCCTGAGCTGGAGTCAGAACCTCTGGTCCTGTAACCTCTTACAAAAAACAAAGCAAAGCAAAGCAAAGCAAAACAAAACAAAACAAAAAAGAGGTCAGGTACTGCAGAAAATGCAGCACTCTGGCTCTGATGGAAATGCAGGAAGTCTCCAGTGGCCACATGGCTAAGGCAAGCCGTGCAGCCTCAAGAAAGACACCATCACAAATACAGCTGGCTACCCCAGCAAACAGGCAAGAATGGCAAAAGCAAGGTCTCTCTCAAGAGCATCCTTCTGTTACTGGTCAGAAACAGCAATTCGAGGAGCTGTGGCAGCTCCTTGCTGTACGTACATGTATCAGAGAGGATAAGGGAGCTGCCACAATGCCCCGTATGTGCCTCCAAACGCCACTGGCACATCCAAATCCAGCCAGCACAGCGCAGCAGAAAACGTGATGTCACGCAACAAGGAAAGCCCCGCAGCCCCATTTCTGGAAGGGGGCCCAGAGAGAAGGTGTGGGTCCAGTAATCTACCGCACAGAGCGTTCGGTGGATTTTTTAAGCCATTCTCAAGACTGAAATCTGCCTTTGGCACAATGAAGGTCTATTTTCCCAAGCAGCTATGTTGTTTCAACGAGTAAAAATGTTCTCTAATGCTTGACAAATTACTTCTGGCACACGTGTCAGCAAACTCGAGGCCAAGGACTAATTGGATGGGGAAGTCAAAAACACACTTCACAAAAACTTCTGCTTCTGGTGCATTACAGTCATTCTGAATCACAGTTGCTTAAACTGTCTCACAAAGGACACCAAAAAGCTTTTAGAAATGAAAAATTTCTGCCATAGCTAACTGAGATACAAAGAGAAGTGATAAAAACTAATGGGAATTCAGAAGAAAATGACAGTAGTATAATGTCAAATAAAATGTTTGCGTTAACAAAAAAGACCAGCCCTGCTCAACACTGCCACTGTCCTCCCTGCCTAAAGATCCAGAAATACAGACAGTAATTCAAGGCGTTGCCAACGTGTCCAGGCCAGGAAGCTCTCTTGCACGTTCCTTCCAATTACTTAAGGAAAATACCTTGGCTGATTTTACGGGTGCTGCTTTTGATTTTGTATTTCTCACAGACTTCTTGTGCTTTGTGCATGTGCAGAGTCCTTCTGGCTGCACAGCCAAGTGTCTCCTAGCAACATTAGCCCATCCTGTAATCCCAGGGAACAGAACTGGCGATCCTTCTTTTTCCTCCTTATGATCATTTGCGTTACAGGGATGAAGGTCAGGAAGAGAGCAGCGGCGCACCCTAGAATTAAAGACAGTATGAAAGCTGAGCAAACCATGCAGTCGCTTTAGGAGACGACGTCTAACTAAATCTTTCCTCTTGGTGCTGACACTTCATTTCTTTCCTACAGTAGCATCTGTCCCTTGGTGGAATACAGCAGCTGTGTAAAAGGACACCGCGCACGCTGACAGCCCTGATAATGACCTCCAGACCAAGACTGGCTGTTTGCTGGATCAGACAGACATCCTCCAGCAGAAGCACAGCAAACGTTTTTGGGGATGGAAGCAAGGACAAGAGATGGGGCTGGGTGTCAGGAAAAGGAGAAGGAGAAAGACTTCTGATTTCTGGGTTGGTTTTGTGGACCCTCATTCATGCAGATGCCCTCCAAGGAAGGACCGTGGGCAGCATACAGCCCTATGAGCTGGTGAAGTGCAGTGAATTAAGGGCTGCCACCAGTGGCAACAAAAATTACAGCTGAAAGCTGGACACTGTCACATGGCACCTGACATCCAGACACTGAAAGGGGACTGAGGAGGAGGGAGGATGCTTCACACTTCTCCTTGTGCATTTGAGAGCAGTCCCTCATTTCCTGACTTTCTGCATCCTTCCTGCAATGACAGACTTGCTAGAACACAGCAGTGGGGCTGAAACTAATACCAAGTCAGTCACATACTGTCTACAGCTGTGTGAAAAGAGGAAAAGCAGGGCTAGGGAAAAAGACAACATAATTAATATAATTACATCCACACAACCACCCCAGTCCTGACACCAAGGGTCCAGATTCTACATAACTTTGACCAGAGCTTTGCCTTTCTACACAGTAATACCAGACACTCCCATGAAACAGAGCTTCTGCTAATCAGACCTTTTGCTCCTTGTTCTCCTCCCTGTTTCCTTGATCAACATCTATTTTAAGACTGTTCCTATTGGGCTGCTGTTCCACTCCTCACACTGGAAGCAGTCGTGTGTTGTAGTCATGGTGGGGCCGTGGTGATGGTAAAGGAGAGGGGGTTCAGAAAGGTCAAGAAAACATGAGGAGAGTAGCTGCCAGCTTGCTTTTGTGACCAAACTGAACTGTGGTATCATCAGTCCGCCTCCAGTGTGCCACAAGATACTGCCAGAAATCCCCAGCATTTACAGAAAGATTTGGTGTTTTAGTCACAGTGCTCCTGTTCCTCTTTGAAAATTTCTTTTGCTATCAGAAACTGAGCTATTTCAGTATCGACAGTGGAATAAAGGTGGCAAAATGAAAAATCCCAATGGCAGCATGGTTTTCAGCTTCTCTGCTGTGTTGCAGAGCATGTGTGGTGTGCCTTTAGCACTCCTTGTTGCATCCATGCATGGCTGAGTGAAAGGCAGGCAAAGGAACTCTGATATACCCTTTCAGTGGGAGAAGTAATAATAATTTTGTTATACTTATTTCCTGGATTTCATCCCATACAACACACAAAAAAGAACCTGCAATGATCTCTACTACTCAAGTGTCTTTTCTGGGGTGAAATGCAGCTATGTTTTCCTATACAAATGGATAACACAGAACAAGAAATCAAGAATGCTGTAGCCCCGTGTAGAATATTTTGCTCTAAATTGGAAGCTTTGACAAAGCAGGAAGGGATACACCAGTGTAATCCGTGAGTATCTTATCACAGGATTTCCACTGTTGTCATCATCTGTCCGAGGTATCGCCAAACCCCTCTTTGAACTGAGTAGTTCATAAACGTTTGCCAGTATTCAACAGACTAGATGAATTCAGCAGTTTTATTTGCACATTTGATGCTCTACTGCTCTGAAAACAATCTTTCCTGAATATGGAGAGAGAAGTTTTATGGAGACGGCTCAGCACACAGACTGCCCCATAATTCAGTTTATCATTTCAGAGGGTACAAATAACCAGATGTTTCACTGGCATGCTCTTCTGGGCACAAATACTTTGTTCGTATTTTGGTAACAAAGACCTCTGTTTTCTTGCAATACTATTTGCTTTACATGGCTGCACTCACAGAGAATTTATCTGGTTATGTTTTAAAAAATGAATTGTTGCATTTTGTGGCAAAGCCTTTCAAAAAAAAGCTATTGATTTACTTAGGGCTCTGATGATGCCCCAGTGACTTATGCCTGAAAATAACTGTTGGGTTTGGCACCTGCCTTCCCCACTGCCACATTAGCTCATGTCACCATCTGACCTTTGCTCGCATGGACAATTTCTCCTCTTCCTTTCTCAACTTCCAACGCCATCCCCTGCAAGCCTCTCGGTACATCATTACCTCCACCATGATGCTGTCAGTCAAGGCGATGTCATTTTATGACATTGTTCTATTTGTGAGCAGGAAATGGAAGCAACTCCTCATGCCCCTTTCACCACCGCCTTCCTCTCAGACAGCATGATTGATGAGCACAGCCAGCACGCCTGCACCTCTCGGGTGTTGCTACGATGTGCTTCGTTTTCTTCTGCACCTTCCACATCCCTACAGTGACTCTTACCAGGCCTAGTAACGGCACATTTACATTTAGACCTCAATTCCATTTTGCATGCAAAAAAAAATACAATAAAGTGTGCAACTTAATGCTCGCTGTGAATTTAAAGTGGCTGCTCGTGTCAACTACAAACTAAAGTATTTAAATTAAATGCAGTATTTCCCTACATAATGCTATCCATATGCTAATGGAGAGAGATTATGTCTTATATAAGATTTATCAAAGTAAATGCAATTCATTTCGGGAAGCATCTCAGTGCTGCGTATCTGAAGTGATATGTTCTGCCAAATATGCACTGTAACAAATAAAGGCTCCTAAGATACTGAACATACTCGCAGCACTTACTGAAAATAATTTATCTTTTGAATCTTACTGATTCAAACCAACTTATCATAATTCCAGCTTGGTGTTCAAACAAAACACTTGGAAACAATAGATTTCCCTGATGCCATTTTAATTATCTCATTTCTAATTCTGCGCTCAAATGAGATGCTCTGTAACGATAAAATGTCTTCAATATTGACATAAAACATGGTTAGGGTCAATCTACACAGGCAATAAAAGTGGGTAAAAATGAATTTATACTTTAAACCTCATAATGATAGCAAAATATTCTGAGCACACTGACATAGAAGTTAACGCTGATCAAAAATACAAAAGGCATACTGAGCTGAGGTGTCCTGTGGCTACTTCTGATAAGTGTACGCTACATCATATATGTATTCAAGGACTAAAATATATTCTTAATATTTAAAAAAGCATATTTTTTTCTAGTGCAGATTTACTGAGAAAGAAGATAGGTGAGCAGCAAGTGAACTGCAGCCCCTCTCTGAAGCATCCCCCTGTGACACTACACAGCTCCCCTCCCTCTTCTTTGCCACGACACAGCTGAACTCTGCAAGCTAACTGAAAATAAAGCACACCACCACCCTTACATTTTCACATCAAAAAGATATATGCCAGGTTTAGACATATGGATGGAACCCTGGTTAAAAAGGGAGCTCATGACAACGCTTATTTTCATATCTTTAGCATCAACTAGATAGGGGTGTAATTTCCCTTTACCCTGAAAAGTCACTAAGTTTTACTGTCAGTTTATACCACCACTGCTGGACTTTTTGTGGCATTTCCTCCACCAGACAGGAAAATAAATAACAGCCTTACTTTTAAGCAGAAATTCACCTTAACCTATTAATTAAAGAACACAAATGTCAATAAAATCGATCAATATTTGTATTTGAGCTTTTTCTTTTAAAGTAAGTTTGTTGGTGTGGGTTTTTTTAGCTTGAATCACATGAAGGAGACGGAACAAAAAGACTCCACTTTGGAAAATCAGAGCAATGCAGTGCCGGGCTCATACAAAGCCAGTCACATCCCGACAGCAACATTGCTGTAGTTATGCTGTCTATAACACTCTTCCAGTAAATGTGCTCTGTATCATCTCTATCTTTTCTAAGGGAGAAAAACCATTTAAGTGTAGCAAGTTACAGTGCCCTGGGAAGTTAGCCTGGACATAAGGTTTAGCTTGAGGTAGAGGCACTTGAACTGAAGTGTCCACACACAGCTGTTTGCCCCCTGTGGGTGCCTAACGCCCGTTTAGGTGCTTGAGGGTAGCACCTGGGCCTCCAGCTGGTGGTCCAGAAGGGCCCAGATCCCCCCTGAATCCCATCATAGCTGCCAGCTGCATGCAGCCACTGCAGATTCAGCACAGCATCCCAACAGCTGTGTTTATGCAACCAAATTCCCCCCTTCTGTGCCTATTTTAGGATCAGCTGATGTGCTCTGCAGTCTGCTCTCTCTAATGGGAGCGGAGACACTTGTCTCTCCAGCAGACACTCACTGTGACATCTAAGCCATTCCCTGTAGTAGAGTCCCTCAGGGTCATCGTGGAGATAGGTCCTGATGCGTTCCTGGAAGGGGAACTGCGTGAATGAAACCCAGAACTTTTCTGTGCAGACCAACTCCCAGATGAACTGCTTGACAACCAGAATAATGTTTTTTCTTGAAGTTCAAAATGTGTTTTTCTCAGTCTCATTCTCTGAACAGGTTGAAACAGATGACAATATCCCCCTCGGCTACTGCCCTCAAAAATGAGATCACCCTCAGAGACACGGCATTGCCATTTTCAGAACAAGTTCTGATTAAAGGGTGAGAGTGTGATCCACCGAAGAAAACAGGCTTTCTAGCACACAGCCGTAGGCAACTACAGCTATTTGAGGCTCCATTTACAGCAGAACGGAGAGTGCAACTTTTGTAAGCTGTTAATATATCCACCAGTGATCATTAAAGCTGATTAACGCTCCCCATTCAACGGCAAAAGAAAACGCAGCTTTGCGAGGCTGTCAAATCCAAGAGGCACATCCATTCCACAAAGCATCTGGTGCCCAGCACTGCACAACTATTCACAACACCTCACCCAAAGGGCAGAGTATCTCTTCCAGAAGTGTTTTGTATACTGCACGCTGGGTATTAAGACAACTACATGGCTGTAAATTATTATTTTTTAATTAGATAGCCCATTACCAAATTGATGCAGTTAAATTCTGCTTTCCAAACACGGCTCAATTCCTGCACCTCCCTTTACCTGCTGTTTCTTCCTTCAGCTTCCATGTAAAGCAAAGCTAAATAGGTGTACGGCTTGCTCTTACTTATTCATCCTACAATGTAGCATGGTACATATATTCCTAGTCCTGTGTTTTATTTTCTAGTGAAACTCAATATTCTGTATCTATTACTGACAGAATTATACCTGAACATGCTGCAAAATGTGATTCTCTTCCCCTATTACACTGCCTGGGAAGGAAATCCTGCACCTGAACACATGCATGTGTGAACCCAAGGCCATGTGGTGCCCTGGAAATGAAAATGACAGCTGTGAGTACTGGCTTTTGCATTTACATTTCTGATCCAGCCAAAGAGGCAGCAGATCTCACATTGCATACATGCCTTGAGAAAACCAGGTGAACTGTTTCTGCCTGAAATTGTTCTCGATAGCACAGCAGGTGAGAAAATCATAGCTAGACACTTCTTCCTGCACCTCAGCTAACCCTTTTCCCAAGTACAGCTTGAAGTTTTCTTCCTGAGAGACTAAGGGAAGTATGATACAGAATTAATTCTATGCAATATGCTGAAGAATAACAGTACCCAGTCAGTTTTACAAACAGAAAAGAGGTCGTGCCATTTCTTTCCCACATTTAGAGCACTTAGAGGATTTTTTGTGTGGAGGAAAATACCATATATAGCATTTTCAGTACTACCATTGAACAAAATCACCGGAGTCCACATGCCCTGGTGTTTTGCTTAGGGGCTTCCCATCTTTCCCAACTCTGGTACAGTTCATATATGCAGTATAAAGATATTTTTATAGAGACGTTATATATGTGTGTGCGTATATGTGTGTAAATCTTGCACATCCCTGTGCAGTCTCTACAGAAAACAATTACCGCCTTTCTAGTTGCCACTACAGGTGCATAAAACCTCCTGCAGCAAACCAGATGTTGCCTCCATAGAGGAAAACAAAGCTCTGAAAAACAAAGCTAGCAAAGCCTTGGCTTTAACACAAGCAGTAATTGAGAGATTCAACACTCACAGTCAACACGGCCCTCAGACCACCGCTGATCAGTCCATCGGACAGTTTTCAAGATGCGTTCTTACACCCTTACTCTGTGATCTGCTCAGGTCTTAAAGGATGTTTGGTATGGCCACCCAGGCTGTCTATCCACAAGAGAAGCACTCCCTGCAGATTGATGGGAAATAAAATTATAATTATGTCTAGTTATTGCAATATTATGCTTGTTTGCTGATGTTCAGAGCCTCCTTTGGATGAGTATACTTGAATGTGCCAAAAGGAATCCACCCATATGCTTAAATTCATGTCCATGCAGTAAGACTTTGCTACAGGAAGAACACCGTTAAAAAGATGAAGGAATAAAGCCTAACTGTGAAAATGAAAAAAAAAGCAGCAAGCTATAATTGGAGAAACTGAGCCTTTGCTGAGATGCAGTCCCCTGTGCCTGTTCACACGGTGCCCAGGGCAGGCTGGAAGGCGCCAGGTTGCAGTGTGCCTTTTTCTTTCCTTCCCCGAGGTATTTCTGCTGTGCTTCCTTCCCTCACAGCCTGCACACAGAGGCACTGCCCGTTCCCACTCCTTCCCTGCTACACCATGCGTTTTAGTCAATTACAGGTCTGCCTAGGTAATAAACTTGGCGCACTTTATGCACTCTCACTGCTGCACTTTGCCATTGAAATCCCAATATTTGTGCTCTCCCTTCCATTTAGCAATATATCTTGGCCGCTCTAATAGAAACCAGCAAGCATCACAGCTCAAGCATGGAAAGTCAAGAATGCCTAATTTGAACTTGGCGGTTCGTGAGCCTTCTGTCACAGCAGCTACTTTGGGGCTTCAATTTTTTAAAAACTGCGTTTTAGCAAAACTTGTCAAAGCACAGTACGCAAGCAAGTGCTTTAAGAATAATCTTATTCAGATAATAATACGTGTAAGACAAAGCCATATATTCCATACCATCTTACAGACACTAAGTCACTCCTGGAGACAAGAGCAAGTGCAGACTGCGAACCACTTCAGTGAATATGATTAACTTCTAAATAAAGGGGTGGAACAGCCTGCTTTTCATTCTTGTGAAAAAAAATCAAGCTTTATTCAGAATTATTGTACGTATAAAACATATCCATATAGATGCTGAAGAGCTGGCAGCCAGAGAACATAAGCAATCTACTGGAAGGGCAAGACACATATTTGACAGCTTCGCACATTTTAAATACATTTAAGAAATCACCAGTTACCCCCACACGGCCTCAAGTCAGAGGGAAACACAGCCGTACTGAACATCGTATTTGGGATCATTTGGTGGGAATTGTTTTGGACACGGCTAAAGAAAATGGCAGGCCATGGAGCACTCTGAGAAGGGAGAAAAGCTGTGAAATTCCCTCTTAGTAGCAGTCAGACCGTGCAGCCGTTTGCTGTGAACAGCAGTCAAACTGCAGACTTGAAGAAATGCCCAAGCTGCGAATAAAACAACCATCCACGAGTTTCATTAAGAGGAAGCAGCAATAGCACTTGGTTTCGGCTATTTTTGTGTCAGTCTACTCAGTTTTGTGCGTCTGATTTCTGTGTTATTTTCCTTGGATGGCCACACACCGCAAAGGGAAAGCTGTATTCCCACCTGCTGCCAAGCCCATAGTCCTGTGCTTCAAAAGAAGAGACGTTAAACTTGGTGTTTTATTATTTTTATTTATTATTTATTTATTTTTGGTCCTTTCCTTCACAAGAAAATTGAAAGCTACCACTCCAGCCTTATGAAGCAGCAGAGAAGCGCTGAGCAATGTTCAGAGGACTTTCAGGGCATGCCTTGCACACGGATCCTGAAGGGAGAATTGAAACACATTTGTTGGAGGTAGCCGAGCAGGCAAAGAAGGGAGAAACAACTTTTGGAGCTGTCTAGCAACAGAGGCAGGATAATTAGTCTTCCAGAGACCTTGTTGCCTCGGTACTCTTTTGAACATTGAAGGATTAGCTCTCCTCTGCTGACTGCACCTTACAAGTATGCAGCAGTTTGCTTTTTGTGGCTGAATGCAGCTCCTCAACCTAACCAGTGGTGAAACAGAACATGTGAGCAAACAAAAAGGTGGTATATGCTGTGGGAGCTGCAGTCTCCAGGATCCAGGCAAGATCTGTCTGGTTTTCCAGCCGGTGCTAGTCAAACACACTCCCACACAGAAGCACTGCGGCTTTGTAAATAAATTTCTTTGTTTGGATTGCTCCAAAGAAAAACATTTAAGGAGAAGAGGATAATGCAGAAGTTAACTTAGCAGAATTTGATTTTCAGACTGATTGTCATTGGGAGTGCACGTCTGAAAAGTAAAGAGATACTGATTCACAAATGTTTTGTTTTGTTTTTAAGGCTAACAGGAATACAAACCCAGAAGTAATATTGCTGCCTCTTCCAGTCTTCAAAGGCTGAAGCAAACAGAGCAGTACTGCAGAGCTTGTTTAAGGGTTGGTGTCCAGACACAGTATCTAATGAAAGATGCTAAAAGAAACAATAAATGCAGCTCCTGGTGTTTGCAATGTGTACAGACCTGGTGTCAGTCTGCGCAGAGGCACAGAGAGCTCCTTGGCAAGCCAGAGGCATCCAGTGGCATTACACATTTGAACCCTCTTCCTCCTAACCAGACGCTTGAGGCAGTAATTTCCTCCTGAGGTGGTTTAACATACCTCCATTTGCAAACAACACTTGGCATTTAATCCTGAAGAGCATTTGTTATTTCTGAACTGAAAATGGGCTGTCCAGCCTAGGCTGTCTTCTCCTCAAAGCTGAACCCAGTTTGCTGGACATGCTGCATGACCTCTTCTCACAAGTCGTCTTGAGTAACAACTTCTCGTGGCTGTAGGACATCACAGCTCGCTGTAGCTGTAGGACATCACACACTCATTCATTTTTGACTAGGTCAAAATACAGAGGACAGTAGGACCTCACTGCAGAGAGGTGGGGAGTCTACAGCTCAGATGAGTGAGTTTTGATCCAGCTCAGGTACAAAACATTTCTGGACAGCTAAATATTCTGTACTTTATTACCACTTAAAAATAACCACTGCCTCCCAGTGAACTTTGCAGTTTTAAGATGCTTATGTTGGCATGACACAGAGCAAAGCTATCAAAATTGCAAGGCGGCAGCTTCTCAATTCATTTGCTACTGATAAGCTATATATCCTACCACAACTGATCTTGTTAAGCCGAGCAAACTTAGTCTCCTGAAAGGCGGTGTGATGTGAGTTATTTAATTCACATTCAAGCTAGGAATGCAATTGGCACCCAGGTGCTTAATGAGAGTCTCAATCTGCCATCTTGCCCTCTCCACATTGTAAATGGGAGATTGCAAATTTCCCAACTGAGAGCAACCCCAAAGAGCAGAGAGATTTGGAAAGACGGGAAGCTCTACAGCTCTGCTTCAGACTTCACATGGGGATGAATAAGGGGATTTTCCACCACTCTGAACTAAAATATTTGTTTAGACACAGCCACGGACAACCAGCTTTAGACAGTACTCAAATTAAGCATGTTGACGAGTTTCCTTAGTAGACGGCTTTCGTTTCTCAAGCTATGTCTGAGGGGATGCTAGTCATTTCCTGTTTAATGAAGTATAATGCACAGAAATGAGAAGTATATTTCCTCTGCACATAGCTTCAAAGCATTTATTACTTCGATCATGACATACTGTGATTTTGTCCAAAGGATTATATATGCTTGCAATGTGCTGCTACTGGAGAGCTACTGTCCCCGTACTTTTGTTTGTCAGCATCTGCACAGAAAAGCAAAAATTCCTGTTCTGCAGTATTGTTAATGTAATTGTGCTTTCCTCCAACACCTACCATTTATAAAGGAAGATTAAAAATATCACATCAGATAGGACTCTCAACATAAAATGTTCAAGCTAGGAAAATCAAAGCTGGAAAATGAGAAGTTGGACAGAGCAACACTCTAACCATGTTAGCCAAAATAGGGCTGCCCAGAAGAAATCTCTTGTCACACGAGTCACATCTGCTTTCCAGCCCATCGCTGTAACAGCCCGCCTTAGTCACGCCACACATCACAGGCTTGCTCCTAGCTGGGTAGGAGACCTGAATGAAAAACTTCCTTTGGGAAGGGGCACCGCTGAGTTTTCATTCACCCGTATCTTTTCAGCCACCGTTCAGTCCCTTCCAGCAGAGCCCCAGAGCCACAAACAGTTGGGATTTTATATCCTATACGACTACCTACCTCAGCCAAAAAAAAAACTCCATCTGCAGGAGTTTTGCCTGGCTCTTCCACAGAGCCCTCCTGATTTCCCAGGAATCTGGCTGGGTGGTACCTGCCCAGCCCAGGTGTTCCTCTCTGTGTGCACACAAGCACAGCACGCATTAATTACCCATCAGGTCTCAACTTCACCCTAAGTTTGGTATCTAAATTCCTGCTGGGAAGAGGCCATGCCCCTTCAGCAGTGAATTAATACCCCTGTACTTAAGGCTAAGCGGGAGCCCATGTGTAAGTATCCAGGTAAGTGCAATCACCCCCCCAGCCATGAGAAAGGGACCTACATCCCCTTCCAGGGGCTGAGTGCAATTAGGGGCACGCAGCTGTGTCACAGTGTTCAAGCATGCCTTTTGTTTCTGGTTCTGGCACACTGTGTATCTGACACGAGCACCACGATCGTTGCTATCAGTGTCAGACAAGCTCTTGCTCCAGGTACACCTGGTGTCAGGGGCCTGCTGAAGTGTCCAAGCTCAGTCATTAAGGGACTCCTGAAAGAGTGCTCAGCCCTGTGCTGGCGAGCAGACAAGATCAGACTTAAATGACAATAATTTCCATTTCACGGGAGATTCACAGGAAGCCTATTTCCAACTCAGCCATTTGATTAGTTACAGCAAAAGCTTTGTTCCAGAATAATCAGAACAATGCATGGTGCCCATTTTAGACTCCTCCCCCTCCCCTTTTTTTTTTTATTTTAGACACTACCCATTTTTAGATCTATTCAAACAAGTTCAGAGTCATGATTTCTAACACCTTTCCAAATAAAGACTAAAGCCACATCTATCTGTAAGTATGTGTCTGTATTTATATGCACACACAGTATAACTACCATTAGAAAAGATTGAGATGTCTCCAGCTAAAGAGAAAAGATGAGATAATATAATACAGTAAATTAAATAAAGTCTCCTCAGAGAGACAGAAGGCACTGATCAGCTCTGAAGATTGCATTTAGTCCCTGTCAAAGATAATGAGATAGCAGACACACACAAAGGTCATCAGATGTCTGAAACACTGGCTCTGGTCTCCCGCCTCCTAATAAAAGATGCATGTTCACTTGATTTTTCTGGGGAAGATATGCTCACTGGTGAAGTTAATTGGTAGTGCTCAGAGTTTGTTTTATCTATTGACACGGTAACAAATACTAATGGACTCAATGCTCAGGCGTGCTGAGGATTAAAATCAGCCCTCAGCTTTAATCTGCAGCTACTTTCAAACTTTGCTGGACACTGTGCCGTGCAATCTTCTAAGAATTTAAGCAAATGTCAAAAGTGAAATATGCCCTTCCTTGCAATCCTTCATCCTTTTATAGAATTGGTATGATTAAGTGTGATTGCTTTTACAACATATAGACAGGCAACAGAGTTAGATTTACAGAAACTACAGCCAGAGCTGACAAATCAGAAATGAAAATTATACTCCCCCCCTCTCCCCCTGATTCAGCTGGGCTCGACCAGAGCTTCAGCTCTGCTTGGTGCACACACTGAATTTACAGCCTTGTGCTAAGGAACCTCCTGTGTCCTTATGACTTCTCAATAACATAGCTTAGTGCAACTTTGAAGCTATCCTATCAACATGCTCTGACAGACAACAATTATTTAAGCTCAGAAGTAATGTAGGATCATCTCTTTCAGCTCAGCCCTACTGGCAAAACGTTTTGTCTGATACAGTCATGAGCTCAGTCAAGAACACTGGTCTCACCAGTCTAAGGCTAACGGGCGGACACAAGCCAGGTCAAAGTGGAACTCTGCAGCTATGCAAAAAATATCTCAGTTAATGACCCACGGCCCTGCCTTACATGCAGACAAGAGGGACACCAACACTGGTGGTGGGATGCAGAAGAGACCTGTGGAACCACCTCAGGAGGAGCTTGCCCAGCTCTGCCATTACACACAAGCTGTCCTCCTTTTATTGGGCTTGCGACCAGCCACATGTGTTCCCACCTCTTCTTTGGCAGTCACACTGATTTCAGCACCTCTCCTCGATTCTGGCTAAAACTTTCTGAATGCTTCAAGGATTACTGGGAAAAGAAGTGATGGGAAGAGGGCCTAGCACATGGGACTACCTCATTTTGACCTTTTCCCTGCAGAGGACAAAATTATTAGGACAAGAATCTGTTTTCTTAGAGGAAGGAAGAAAAGGAGAGCAAAAGGCAAAGAACTGGGAAAAAGAGACAATGATGAACTTGTCTCCCTTCTTCATGATACAAGGATGCACAATAGGACAAGTCTGGGCCAGTCCTGGCTTTCTTATTTGCAGTATTAAATCTACTCATTTTTGTCAATGGAAAGTTAAACATAAAACTGACTTTTGGCCTGAAAATTGCACGGTGTTTGCACTGCATTTACTGTGCACATTTACTGAGTACACTCACACACAGCAGAGAGAGGAGACACAAGATATCACACATTTTGATCTTCTGACTGCCCGCTATAGCTCTCCTTCCAACACACTCCCTGACATGGCTGAGTTGCTCAGCTGAACTCTCAATCCCAGGGGGCTTCCCTTAAAGGAGTCCCCCGCACCTGCTGCAAGCCAGCCCCAACCCCTGTCCTGGGCCAGGAGCAAAGGGTGCTCAGGCAGAGGTGGAATGAGTGATGGGGATGCAGGATTCCCTGTGCCTGCAATTTTCATTCAGGCATTGTCAGCTGAGATTAGTTCACTACTCCACAATAAAGAGGTTTTGTTTTTTGTTTTCCCAAAATTGTTTAACATCGGATATGCAACCTTTTTAGTCCCATTACCCAGATAAATTGTTATTTTGTTTCCTGATTACAAGTAGAATCATGCTTCCAGCGCAAGGAACACCACTTATTAGGAGTGTTCTTTAAAATGTTCTCCATATGAATAGCACACCACAAATATTCCTGCCTAACTGCAGTATTTGCAATGGAAATTCACTCACTGGACAGACTGATTTTATTATTTTTTAGGTTAATTGGTCCTCACAGCTGTAGACAGCACAAGGGTTTGGGGAAGATTCACAAAGCTGCCTAAAATTAGGAGAAGGACAGCCAATGAGCTCCGAATTACTCCTCTGGGAAGCTGGACGTTGGCACACCTGCCCTCTCTGATCTCACCTTTAAAAGCAGGCAAGTGAGAAACAGCATTAAGTGTGGTTTTGGTTACAGCTGTCATCCTGCTTTCAAACTGAGAAGATACATCCAAACACCGTCCTACCACAGGATTTCAGGTACTTTTACTGCTTTTCGTGCTGGAAGGAAGCAAGGTTCAGGTATCAGAGCAAAGTAAAGCAGGAAGAAATGATAAAAGGAAACAAAATGCTGTTTAAGGACTCTACTTACCTAATTTATGGCTAAAGGAAGAGCCATGTCCAAGTGTCTGTGACTATTTCTGAACTTCTGTGCACACTGACCTAACTGTGAATTGCAGATGGTCATGTAGAAACCAGTGCTTCACAAATTATCCATAGTAATGCTCTTTTTCAGGTAATACAGAAAGAAAAAAAAAATCCAATTTGCGCAGATGGTAAATCCACAGCTTAAATTAAAAGATGGTCCTTTATTATCCAAGGTTTAAATTGAGGCACTAAATGTGCAGATTTAATAAGCTCCCCCACAATTTACTGTCATACCACCTCCACTGGGGAAAGTGCAGGGTTGGCAAGGAGGGGGGCGAGGTAGGGGGAGGACGGAGTCTGAAAGCTAATATGAAACATAATTTTTTTCTGAGTGCAGAAGATAAAATTCCTGCTGTAGGCCATTTAGCAGCCGAACTACTGACCGCTCCATTCCTATATGAAAGGAAGCAATTCCCACGAATGCAAATGACTCTACAGACTGACTAGGGTACATGAAGTTACACAACATCAGGTTATCACAGATACATACAGCATTCAAAATTCATTTTTCCTTGCTGGTGAAATGTTGTCTCCTAGATATTCCTAAAAGAAAACTGCCATAAAACACACACACACACACACACACACAATTCAGCTACCACAAAGCAAAGACTTTTATGCTTGAAAATAAGAAAGATGCTTCTTCCATTGCACCTTGTTGCAGCAGAGACTAAAATCACTCATTACCTTTTGAGGTTTATCTCATTTGGCCCAGCTCTCTAATAATATTTATCCAACACTGCATTTAGGTACTCAGTTGCTTCCATTTTCTTGATTACAGATGATTGGCAGTCTAAAACACATCACCACATTTATAAGCAGGGAGGGAGGGGAAAAGCACAGCATTTTGGCCAGGCTGGCATTTATTGACGGTTGGCCTGTAATTCTGCATCACACGCATTTAATAGGAGCAGTGCCACTAACTTCAGAGACTTTGAATCAGGATTTTACCTGGCTCTGAACAATATCCTAGCTCTGACTGCTCCATGCATGTCTGCTTTCCAAATTTAGAGGGCAGCTACTTCCCACCAGTGAAAACTCCTGAAAATGCAGTTCCATAACCCTTCCTGCCAGCAAGGGCAAATAGAGTTGAGTATGTAAGCTGAACCAGTTCCCCACCAGGCTAGGGGAGGAGGCAGCCAAATAGCTGGTAAGACGCAAGCCTAACAAACACACCTGTTGAGCTCTCAGCAAGAGCTAAGCATCACTCAAAGACACTGAGAGGCTGTATAACACCTCTGCATAAGAAAAGAGGCACTGTAGGTCAGAATACTGCAGTGGATGATGAACACAGGAGAGCAGGAACATTGCAGCAGCACTACAGCATGACCCACACTACCACACAGAAGTGAAGCAGCAATTCAGATAATGAATAAACTGGGTGAATGAACATGGGAAGCTGAGAGTTTAGTGCTGGAATGAGATGGATAAAATGAGATGGACAGATTCAGAGGACAGTAACAGCAGAGGTAAGGCACACTTTAGAGAAGAAACAATATGCTAGCTTGTTTAATTATTAGAGAAAGAAAATTGATGCTACAAGAGGCTTATAAGGCAGATGTAATTGGTGATATATCTTCCACATCAAACAATCCAAAGAAAATCTATCGTTAACCTTATGGATAAGATTAAGGGCAGACATATTTTCTGGTAATAAATAAATAAATGCAGTTGGTCATGAGGGCTTTGGTGAGTTAGATGGCTCATGACTGGCTCCCCCCCTTTAGAGACTTACCCAAAGAGCTGGAAGTGTTGCCATCTTACCTTCACTGACATTTTAGAGGGCCAGAACAATTTCTGATCTGAACTGGCTGAATTGCTCCTAGAAATGTACACCCTGCTCCCTTGACTACTGTGGTGACTAAATGTCTTGGTTAAATGCTTGAAATGCATTGGGATAAACATATATAAGACATTCAAGCAAGATACAAGAGGCCCAGTTAGGGTGAGGAGCCAGAGCTGCTTCCTGCCTGGCAGACTTCACCATCTTCCCCAGGTCTGATGGGTCTCCAATAGGAAACACTTGCGCTTGCCCCTCTGCTTTGCTTTAATGATTCAGGTGCTTCATGCAGACTAAGATGAGAGAGCAGTCCTTCTTCTGAGCCTTGATAACCTGCTGTAATGGAGGAATTTGCTTGTACTGGAACTTAGGAAGAGAAACAGCAAATCGCAAACAACAGCAGTGGGAAAGTAGTCACCAAAACAGCAAAGAATGCCGCATTTTTCATGCTACCACCAGGTGATTCATTCAGACAGCTGGCTACAATGACAGATAAAGACCTTAATGCCTCTGTGGTCCCGTATTCGAGCAAAGGATATGCTGGAGAAGCTTGAGGGAGGCTAATGAAATGGATTAAAGCAGTAAGGTGTCTTGCAGTGTTACTGCTTGAAAGCTGATTAATTCATTCAGGGGGTGTCAGACTGTTTCTGCAACAGAAGACAGAAAAGTGAGAAACCTCAAAGACCTTACTTAAATAAGTTCTACTAATCTAGTGGCTAGCAGTTCATTATTACCAAATCCCTTTGTGTTTTTCAAGGCTTTATAGTAAATGTGAGGCTTTGGAATTTAAATTCACCAGGAATGATAACCATGTAAAGTGCTCCAGCATACAGCCTACAATTCAATGAAGACTTTCCTTTACAAAATGTTGTTGCAACGTTTTCCTAAGAAATTCATAGTGACACCTTTAAAAAATGCTTCACACAGAAATATCTTGTTTAGGAAACCTGATACAAATAATGAAATGAGAAGAAGACAATAGCTCTCTGTAAAGGAGGGGGGATGTTAAAATATATTGTTTAAAATATGGGTGCTTACTGCTGTCTCTTCATCCACCACATTATCCATCTGCTTTCTGTTTGAGAGCATGCAGAAGAATACCCAAAGCAGAAATCCATCTAGCTTGTTCCTGGGGACTACTGGCATGAGATTTCTTTCACCATTTCAGCTGAGATATTCAAGGCTTGTGTATATGTTACTCAGTAGGAAAATGCTTCTTTATTCCCAAGGCTTCAGAAGTAGCATAACTGATTAGGACAGCACTGCATATTTATGTACAGAGGAATAATTGCATTCGCTCTAGAGCCATCAAGGCTGTAATTCACATGAGGGTTTCGGGCTTACTCCATAAATCATGGTAAGATTGGTTGCATTGTTTATTATTGCTAGGAAAGCTTCACCAACGTGTGTAGCTTTGCACTGCAGGTGCTGCACACTCACCAAGCGCAGAAGCTGCTCGTGCAAAGCCCCGGTAAGCACTGGCAGCACGCGCTCCACCTGCCAGCCCCTGGTCCACAGCAGCTGACAAAATGCACTGAGTGAGCAAACCAGACATCATCTAGCGTCAAGTCACCAACTGATGCTAGAAAAAGGCTACTGTTACACATGTAAAAACATTGAGGCTGGCAAATACCAGTTATTTACCAGGTGATTTACCAGCTAAATGACAGGTTACAAAGGGGGAAGGCAGCCACCCATATCAAAGGTGTCCAAAGAGCAGACTCTGGCTCCAAAAGCCCAAAAGAAGCCCTGGATTCTTCTTCGAAGATATTTAATCATAGACATGCAATTCCATAAGTAATACAAAAATGAAGACTCTTTCTATCAAGAATCTCCCATCGAGGTTTTTTGGTTAATCATTTTTCCACACACTAAGCATGTATATATTCAAGATCCTTAGCTGTACAAGGCAATTTATGTGCGATTTCCCCATCTGTACTTCCTTCTTGTAAAATACTCCAGGAGTCTCGTGCAGACCTTTGTCTGATGGACTGCAAGCATTCCACATCCTAGCCCACCACAAATGCTCTCAAACCCACCAGTATTTCACATGAGCAGTTACCTAGTTAGATTTTACAGTCTTCAGGCCTGCATAGCCTCGATTCGTGCACACACAGCGTTTTATTTGGTTGTGGTTCAGATGGATGCACAACAACCTGGTACTGTCCTTCCCTGTATTTGCACACCTCTTGGCAAGCAGTACGCCACGTGTCCGGCCGTACAGTGCTGCATTCCACATTTGTCTTCACTTGCCCTTTTAGCTCACTGCCTTTTTCTCCTTAGAGAGATAAATTGTATCAGTTAAAGGACACGGACAGACAAGCCTTTTATCAAAAAGGAGAAGAGGCAAGAAGAGGACAGCAAGAAAAGCATTTGTCTGTACATCTGGGCAGAGCGAGCTCACACATTTAGCACAGGAGGTATTGCGTCTTTTCTTACGTGTAGATAAACCTGCAAGCTTACTTCTCCCCATGGTACAATACAATAATACAAAACCAACCTGACCAAGAGAGGATAGAATTTTAAAAGAAAGACTTGGTTCCTTAAGTCACTTAACTCGGAAAGCAGCTCAACAGATGCAACGTGACTTAACCCCAGTAGGATCCTGGAGATTGAGCACGCAGGCAGAGTTTTCCCAGTTCCCCCAGTGCCTTCTACATTTTAAGACAAGAAAGGTGTAAAATGGAACACACTACTTTCTGCAGCATAGGGCTGTGCATTCAGCTGCTGAGAACCACTTCTCTGCTGCTATCAATCATCAGGCCACCACCAACAGCAGGCATCAGAGAAAAAAGGAGAAACTGAGACTGATTTCACACTCCACCCAAATGAACAGATTTGAGCCAGACCACAAAGCTAATGATCACTGATAAAGCCTGGCAAGAAGTGAACAACTTGATAACGTGACGGTTTGGCAGAATCCACTGGTATTTTCTGAAGTCTGAGCCGTGCTCACATGGCGTAAATCATTCCTGCCCAAGTTGTCTCACACTCAATTAGCCATTTTGCAGGAACAAGGAGTCACCGCAGAACATGTGCCGCAGCCAGAACGTGCAACTCCATCTGCAGAAACTTAAAAATAGACACATACAAGGCAAGGGATGCAGGAAGAGCAAAACAAACTCTCTTCCCTCTTCTCAAGATGGGCTCACCTTGGAAGGTGGACTCCCAAAGCCTTCCATCTAAATCACCCACTTAAATCAACAAGCTACCTTCAGTAGCAGATAGGTAATAATGTTCACTTCTTTCAGCAGTTTAAAAAAAAAAAAAAAGATGGTATCTCCATATCTAAATGTATGCTTATCCATGAATACTGAATCAGTGGTTACAGGCCAATTGGAGATGGGCTTTTACAGTCTTATTTCTGCGGTTGCAGGCCATTCTGGAAAACACAAGCAAAACTCTCTTTTGCCCAGATTCAGCTATTCAGTGAAGACAGGCTGTGTGTATGGAAGGGAGAACAGCACCCAATTACAATCTCTCCCCAGTTCATGTATAGGACCCTGCATGTATTCAAGTGTCTCTCCATCACACTGAGTGATTAATCTAATTTGAATCAGTGCAACATACTCAGTACAACAAACACTGCAAGATAAAAAAACATTTGAGTAGCTGCCTGAAGTATACTGACGGGTTCAGCACACATAGCAGAGACAGGGAAGTTATAACTGCTACAGTCCAATGTAACTATAAAGCAAACTGAAAAGACAGCTGTGCACAAAAAGTTAATGTAAAAAAACTCATGTTATGAACAAGAACTGGTACTGTTATTAAATATACGGTAGCAATAGGGATGAATGAACAAGGGAAGGTTTTAGCACTCCGAATTTTTAGCCAGACCTGACAGATAGGAAGAGAGGAAAACATTTGGCTGCCAGATCATCTTGAAGGTCTTTTCCAGCCTTCATGATTCTGTGTTACACTGATGAGAGGCTAGAGCCTGAGCTGGAAAACATCATGTGGAATGTGTGGAATAAGGTAGATAAGGCTGCAGTTTGCTAGGTCCTGCATTTTGGCCACCTAACCTTACCCATAAAAGTGACCTAGAAGAAAGCTGGAGAGGGACTCTGTCAGGGAGTGTAGCCATGGAACCAGGAATAATGGCTTTGAACAAATGGAGGGGAGATTTAGGTTAGATCTGACGTGAGGAAGAAATTCTTCACTCGGAGCACAAAGCGCACATGGGAATTAGGGCTGAAGATGCACCTTGCTTCTGTTCTTTTCCGTAAAGAATAGAATGAAATTACCTAAAAAGCAGTGTTAAAAATAAACCCAGGGCACAGGATGGGAGGTGCAGGGCAGTCCCTGTGGCCGAGGGGCAGCCTTTCTCTCTGGCAAGCCAAATGGCCCGGGGGAGCCAGCCCCAGAAAAGGGGCCCTCAGCCCCCCAAGCCTCCTCCTTGTCCACGTGAGGGCATCTTCCAGGCTGCTTCCAACACAGCCGCCTTTGGCCACGCGTGGGCCACTCCATCACAGAGGCTTGCTGAGGTCACAGTGGCCACCACTGCCCCGCCTTTGCTGCGGGCCCTATAAAACAGGCCCCCTGCAGCTGGCCCAGCATTCGCTGAGCATCTATAGTCCGGAGCACAGAGCGGGACCCAGTAATGGCCGTAAACCAGAGGGCAGCGTCGGACCCATGCATGAAAATCAAGCCGACAGTGGCGTGGGACCGAGGTGTGGGACTGGACGACCCCCTGGTTCGGCACCCTGGCCTGAGAACATTCCGGACGGAAGGCATCCCGTTTGGGCAGTCCCGGGCAAGGACTGCCTTAGCCTTCTGCCCAACACCGTGGAGCCCATGGAGCTGGATCCACCAGATGTGGAGGAACGGGTGGAAGTGGATCCACCTCTGCCGGGACAGGCCTGGGACTACTGCGGCATGTCTTTGTGCTCTGCCATCCGAGAGCACCACCAGCATCGCAGGAGTGCCCGGCGAGCCCCCTACTCGTTGCTCAGGCTCCATCGCAAGCATTAGCTTGGAGACACCAAACACCACGGACATCCCGCAGGCTTGCCTGCAAGATGTCCCGGCAATAAACAGCTCTTGCCGATTCTCAGAGGTTGTGTGAGTGCTTCTTTTTTGGGAGGGATGGGTTGAAGTTGTGCCAGGGGAGGTTTAGGTTGGATATTAGGAAGAACTTCTTTTCCAAAAGGGCTGTTAGGCATTGGAATGGGCTGCCCAGGGAAGTGGTTGAGTCACCATCCCTGGAGGTCTTGAAAAGACATTTAGATGTAGAGCTTAGTGATCTGGTTTAGTGGAGGACTTGGTAGTGTTAGGTCAGAGGTTGGGCTAGGTGATCTTGGAGGTCTCTTCCAACCTAGGTGACTCTGTGACTCTGTGCTTTATTTTGGGCAAAACTAGACAAGAAGCCCTCATCTTGCTTTCTTTGGAGGAAATCCTCCTAATAAAAGAAGAAAAGAAAAACACAAACAAGAAATGGACATTATGTTTTCACAGAGATCGGGCCTCATTCAACCTCCCTTGAGATACAAGCATTAAAAATTCACCATTAAAACCTTGATTAGAATCCATGGCAACAGGCTGCGCCCTGAAGAGCACCACTCCTCTCTGCTAGGAGAAGCGGGAGTACAAGAGCAGCACACAGACGCAGCTTCTCAGTGAACACAAGGAAAGCCAGGAATAATACTGTCCAAAACCAATCATATTTTTTCTCTACATACCTTACCCTTCAAATAACTGAGTGTCCTTCAAATGATTTCTTCATTTAAGGAGGAAGCATTATCCTTTCCTGTGCCCCACTAATGTTTTTGACCTCCTGCTTTTGGCTCAGGCTCAGTGCTCTGACAGCATGAGCCGCACAGTTAATACTTGCAGTGAATTCCCATTCAGTAAGCTTTCGATGAAGACGCATGTTACACAGGCACATATTTCAGACTGGAAACTCAAATCCCACATGACTTATTTAGAAGAAGTACCTAAACGAATAAGCTCTTTAGTCTTCCAGTTGTTGAAGTCCCAGACACAAAGGTCACAAGTCTTGGCTGAGGAGTATCAGTAAGGACAACTTACATCCTCTGCCTTTGGGGATGTTAGCAGCAGCTATCCGAGAGGTGCACAAAAAACAGCACTCTCAAACACTGGCATACTTTTAGAAACTTACAGCTCTCATTCTGATTTCCACAGCATCAGCTTCTGCAGAGAGAGAAGCTGGTTTCTAATTAAAGCTTGTGGCTACACTAAAAAAGGCATTTAAAATTACCGTGTTAAGAGTGTCACCTAGAAAAACAATATCCCACATAAAGGTGACCAGGAAACTTCTGCAGGCTGCATTTGTGGTGGCTTCACACCCACAGGTAGCCAAGCTCCACCATGCCACTCTCAGTCCCCCTCCTCAAAAGAAGAGGGAGAGAAAATACAAAGAAAAAGGGCTCGTGGATTGCAATAAGGACAGGGAGATCTCTCACCAATTACCATCACGGGCAAGGCAGACTCAGCATAGGGAGATTCATGTAACTTATTGCCTACTGCTACTAACAGACTCAAACTAAAAGCAAACTAAAAACACCTACTAAAAACAATACAGGATTATAAGAAGGATGTCAAGAAAAGCCCTTTTGAGTTTCCTCTTTCTCTGCAATTCAGCTTTCTGACAAATGGGCAGTACATGGAAAACCACAGTAACTGTCAGTCCTCTAATGTCTACCACAGGTATGATGCAGGTCACTGCGTACCAAAGTCATGCTCTTCCGAGTCCATCTGCTCTTCTCTATACAGAGAAGTTGATTTTGTGTATGGAGCCACTGCCACGTGAGGCATTCACACACAGATGCGTTTGCTGATGTAACTCAGCTGATCACAGGACAGAGGTAAGATGAAGCTCCATTGTCTCACCAGATCCCTCCGTTTCTACAGCTGCCAATATATCCAGGAGTCAGAGAAGCAGCCATACGACTGTTAGCAAATTCTTTTGTTCAGCTGCCAGTACTTCTACATTGTCCCTAAGATCTGAGGCATTCTCTTTGTCTCCATAATTTCCTCTCCCTGTTTCAAGCCTTGCTGTATCATTTTATCATCCCATATGTCCAGGACCGCAAGCTATTGCTACTCATTTATATGAAAAAGGATTTCTGCTGAACAAATTACAGAAAGAGTTCTTCTCTTGTAGCTATATTCTTTTTAAAAAATGTCAGTAGAACATGCAAAAATAATAGCCTGCCTCTGCCAGGAAGGAACTATAAGGAAATACACATTTCTCTTCTGAGTTGGATCCTCTAAGTTGAATATACACGATAAAATAGTACTCTGCTGCACATTACTCCCCTGATGGGATCACAGATGGCTTGGACTCTTTAGTGAAGTCTAAAGAAATCACCCACTTACAACAACTGCTGCATCCATTCGGTGTCTCAGTTTTAAAAGCGCCCTTTGCAGTTCTGTTCACAGGGCTGAGGGCGTCAGCACCCTGCCTTCTTTTTCTCCATGTCCCACAGGGCAAGAGCAGCCATGTTTACGTTATTCTTGACAGATCTTGTGGGGCGAACGCTCTCTTCAAGAAAAATCCATCATGTTCAGGATTCCTCTAAAACTTTTCCTATTTTTTTTTCTTTCAAATTGCCTTTCTTGTCCCAGCTACCTTGTATGCACGAGCAGATTACTCCCTGACTTGTTACAATAGCCTTGTGGCGCGTGGTGCTTTCCATTTGTGGGTCAGTGAGTGGTTTTTGTTGAGTGCTAAGTGATTCTAAGGTTCTGCAATTCTATAAAAAGAAATCCCCTTCCTCACGGCTTAATTTTTCCTAAGAATTGCTGAATACCATAATTCAAAATTTTACACTGTAGGGAAAGACTAGTTTAATTTGACCTTTTTTGCTAGGCATTGGTTCCACGGTTTTCTTCTTTTGTTATCTATCCCCTGTAACAACGCTAAACACCTCTTCAGAGCTCAGAAACCTCTCTAATTCATTATTACAATAATTAGAGGCTTTTCTAGAGACATGTCCAATGTCTCTGTAAGTAATTGGCATAACAGAACAAATACTACCCTCTGAGATGAGTAGAAATACTTTAAGGGTGCCTCTCTTTTCCACTAAGTACATTGCATAAAGCGTCCCAATATGAAGTCTGAAGCTGGTCAACAGTGAGACAGGACCGGGACATCCTGAGCCTCCACAAGCAGCATCGCCACCAAACAGCAACAGCTCAGCATTAAAACTGGCACAAAACTCATGTGAATTTGTATCCAGAGACTGAAATTTCCTCCCTTGAGGAACTTACATTAATAAATCCCTGTCTTGTTAGGATGAGACACTTGTCTTCTGGAAACTGGCACAGGTACATTTGAGACCACCCTTTCTCTTGTTAAAAGTTACTGGAAGTAATATAGATATAAATCACTTGATGAACTTTTCCCTGCTTCCCTCCTTACTGGACACCTTCCTTATCGTAACCTCCTCCTTCATGAGGTCAAACCTTTCCCCGGAGACTTACAGTTTGTACTGCCTCTTCAGGGTGTTGCACGTATTCCTCTGCCAACCACATTTTCATGCCCCTTCACCACTCCAGGTTGAGGACTATGAACTATGCTGGAAACTGGTTGTGATGGGAAGGAAGGCTGCTCGGCTGCACAGCCTTGGGCATGGTGAGAAGGGAGCGTTCCCTCCCCGCAATCACATACACTGAGGAGATGACACAACTGGAGAAACATAAAAGCAAACTAAGGAGAAAATGATTACCAAATACGCTCTTCTTTTTTAAACTTGGAAAGCTCTTTAAAGCTGGCGCTGACATAAATAAGGACCTGCAGCTTTTCAAAAAGCATTTCAGTTGAGCATATAACTAAAACCATAGGGAAGATTTAGAGCACAAAGGAAAAAGAATACAATATACAGGAAGCTGTACTAAGGCATAGCTTTCCATTGATGTCAAAACAACAGCATAAAGGATCGTAAGAAAGACTTATGGGGGGTGAGGACGAAAATAACAGTCATCTTCATCAAAACTCTACTTAGAAAACTCCTGAGAAGTTGCCTATTAAAATCAGACATAGGAACGAAAACCCTTTAATTTACTTGCAGAAATACTTTCAGCACAGGAGCTGCAGATTTACGAATGCCAAACTATGCTATCAGCCAAAGACCAGCTGTATCTTCCAGAACCGAAGTCATCTTCTAGTCGCTGACAAGCTCTGTATGGCTCTTTAAATTAAAGGCACACTTTTAATTAAACGAGTATGTTTTTCTCCTCAAGTCCACTACCTCCTATCTTCTATTTTTAGATATCTCTCTCTCCCATTTCAATTTACCATTAATCACAAGTCCAAAAAAAGACCGTAATTATTGAGGTTGACTTTTTAGCGTCTTTTGCTGGGGACACAGCACAAAGCTACTAGTCATTTGAGGAGAAAAAAAGACGTGGTGACCCTAAAAGACCCTGAACCACCTGAAAATGCTTTGAGAAGCAGAAATGTTCATACATAAAAGCAAATGATCACATCCCTTTGTCTAAGGAATCTTAGCTGTGGGCACAAGTATCGCACACCAGGGCTGGCCAAAGGTGGCACTTTGCCTGAGAAAATGAGCCCACCAGAAAGCCCAAGAACTGGGAAGTACGGTGCGGATGCTCCTGCTCTCTCCATGGTGGTACTGAGCTTCATCCTGTCCAGGTGATGTTTGGATTTTGAACTGGGAGTATTCCAGCCCAGCTTTCCTGTGTAATGGAGAACGCTGCCCATTCCCTAAGGCACCCAAGCAGCCCTTCAGATAATTCACACCAGCTGAGCACCAGTGCAGACGATCAGCAGCAGACCTCAAAATGAAGCTGCACTCTAGCTTGATGGCTGTAAATTGGTATAAGCAATTTATCTGTATAATCCCACATAGATACTAACAAATAACTTATTTACTAATTTGCAAAGCTATAAGAAAACAGTGTCAAATAGATGGCATTTTAGTTTCAGCCTTAACTTTGGATTTGACTCTGGGCTTCTCAGCCTTGCTGTTGCATGCGGACTACTTCTGCATGGGCTTATGTCCTACAGATTAGATCCAAAACTACTTGAAAATCAGTGTTGAACGTGGTCCAGGACTTTGGCCAGGGAAAACAAAACCAGAGTGGAAGCAGCAGGTGACATTACCTTCCTGTTCAGTGTCCAGCACTCTTTCACAGGTTGTGGAAGCCTTGAATTTCACGTCTTTTTCTGCCCCAAAACTAAAATAATAGTACAAGAACTTCTTGTACAACAAAATATGAAAATGGAAGAGTAGGGAAAAATAGCCCCCGTTGATGGAGGGGGGAAGGGGAATACTGTGCAAGTGCCTACAGATTTTACGGTGTCCCCATAAACATGATGCACAATAGTAATAAAGGCAGACTAATGCGATATGAAAAGGACAGTTACAACAATACGAAGTGGTCAATCATACACCTGGCTTGACAATTTTATTACTGCAATGGGTCATTATTACAACAGGACATTTTAGCTCCCATAAGATATTTCAAGGGGAAAAGATGACTACCGGACAAGGTACATTACAAACGCAGTAATTACATCCCACAGCTGTATTTCACCAAAAGGAAAAGACAACAACATATCATAAGCCAGAATGACACCCAAACCTTTATTCTGAATCACAGTAAGCCTTCCGACATAATTTTACAGGAAGTCTTTTGTTTCTCCTAATTCCCTGTCAAAAAAAATCTGACTCTACCTATGCAGAAAATGATAACTTCATTTGCCTGAAAAGAAGTGTTTTCCTGTGATCCTTTTCTTAAAGATAACAATCTTTTGCATATGTACTCAGCTTAGACAACTCATTGCCCACTCACTGGTCTGTTTATTATCCTCCCAATCCGTTACTCTCCATGACAGCACTTTCAATTAAAAAAAAAAAAAAAAGAAAAAACTTCAACCCTAGGTGATGAAACCCACAGTCCACATGATGAGTTTCTACACTACTGGATCTCCAAAGTCTGGTCTTCTCAGAAAAGCCCATCCCTTCCTCCCTTCCTGTCACCATCATGTGATTTTGGCTCAACTTTTCTGAAGCTTTCTGTGAAATAATATCAAGAAAAATAAAATAAAATTAAATTTAAATTTTAAAAAAGGAAAAAGAAAAGACTTCTGATTTTTCCAATTAATCCTCTGTATTTTCCTGATGACTTAAATGACCACTGGACCAAAAAGAGTGACAAGTCTTTTGTCCTGATTCCACGGATATTCTCACAATATAATTTTATGCCAAGCCAGAGGACCATATATTTATTCATGGCTGCACAAATGGGAAGAAAAGGGTTGCAGTCAACCCAAGCAACGCAGCTGACAGCACCTATAAACTTCCAGACATGAGACAGCAATCCTCCCTCTGAACTAGCCATCTGTTGTTTCAGTCCCTATCTACATCATGACTTACAGTATAAGGAGCCATTATACAATACAGGAATGTTTCAGATTTCTAAAGTCTGTACAGTTTGTTTCTGACATTATAAACTGTAAAAGGAATACAGAGATAACAAAAGGAAAATAATGACATCCTGGTAAAGTACATGTCCACAACTTTCTGTTACTGGGCCGTGTTTCCGCCAAATGAAGCCATGTCTGGATGCCAAGTGTAATCTCACTGACCTCCATAACGAGTAGCTCAGAATCAGGCTTCACAGCCTACACGTAGCTGAAGCCAGAGTCCCAAACAAAGTGCCAGATCCCTGTAAAGTCAGCAATGGAGACAGGCTTTAGCTTGAAACAATGTAAAATAAATTATACCTAGGAAATGCTTCATTATCCTATGCCTGGTACGACTGTATTATCCATTGTAGCCACAAGAATGTGCGGTAGTAAAACTGATTCAAGAGATGACAACAAAATGCTCTGTTTTCAACCTTTTTAAAAAATCCAGATAAATTGCCAGCAAACGTACCACCTTCAGCAATTTCTATTTGTTCTCCTTCTGCGGAATTTTTCTAATCGCAACATGTAGATGAACTTACTTTTAAGTTTATTAACAGAAATGGCAGACAGTCTCTGTGAAAGCATCGATTGAAGCAACAACATGTATCTTTTAATTAAATGGTATATCATAAAAAGGCTGTTATCACTTTGCAAAAGTCAAAACATATTCCTGCAGGGCAAAAATCAGCCTCAGACTATACAAGATAACTGCTTTCAAATGGGTTTATGTCTCCAAGACAGTGAGATGAGTCTTCAATTAAAATTCTTTCAGAAAAGGCCCTGTGCTATCCGAGAACATTTGCTGAAGAACTGTCTCATGTCTTCCAGTCTAACAGGCGCAGTGGTGACTTCTTAATCATGCCTCTAGCATGTGCTAGCAATGAAACATGAACAGATTCTAGAGCTGATTTTATTTTGTGCCTTAAGATGGCAGATTTTTCTTACCACAAAAACAACCACCTCAGCCCTACTCATGATTTTATACTACTGGGCAGCAAAATGCTTTCTCTTTTTCGCAAACAAACAAATTACTGAACATTATGTATACAGTGTTGGGAAGAAAAAAAAAAAGAGAATTCAGAGTGACTCAGATCTTACTGTAAAGCTGATAGAAGAACTCACATTTACTCGGCTGCAATTATTTATGAAAAGACTCGCAGACATTCATTTCTCCAAGGAGCACTATGTACCTGTTAACTAAAAAGCATCTGATATGAAACATCACTGCAAGGAAAAGGAGACAGGCATAGCTGCCATCATCTCATCTTTTTCCTACATTAAACAGATTAAATTAGTTATACCTAATTTGGAGTGCTTTATCTTGAGCAATCAACTCCAATAGATGAGGCCAGCAGGCCCTTTATTTGGACTTCTTTGTTGCACGCTGGCAAAGCAACACATTCATAAACCCAACTTAAGCACCAGTGGCTGCTTTATGATGCCCAAGTGATAAAAATCACTTAGAGCTTATCAGTCACTATGCACCTCAATTTATTAGAGGGCACTTTATTCTAGTTGCTAACATAAATGACTGGAAAACAGAAATCTTTAGCTTATTTCCTGCTGCATATCTGCTTCCTCACTTAAATTATTTTGTTCACATGTTGCAAAGTTTATTTCTAGATTTATATCCAGCTGAGAAGCTTTAAGAAATCTTTGTGGGAAAACCGCATTAAACTGGATATATTCAAGACAGTGAATTATCTTTTATTACACAAAGATTTTACTCTGTAATAACTCTGAATATGACCTTTGCTTTATGTTATAGTCATCACATTGGAGTAAGACCGCCAGATTGTGAACTCACCTTGAAAATTAGCCGAGTGATGGTTCGCTCAAGCCTCTTGCTAAGAGGTACAGCAGAGTGGAGTAGTTATGAGTCAGCCAGCAAGGCCTGGCGATGCTGAGCGACTCATCCCTCCTGAAAGCAACAGTTGTCTTTGTGTAGGTTGAACAGCACCTTACCAGAAAGGATCTCACAGCAGCAAAGACTCTAGAGATATACAAGCCTTAGGACAGAGCATGATCTCCACGAGATGTGGCTTCAGAGACCCACCACCTGAAAACATGTGGGTTATGGGATCTGTTCTGGAAGGGTACAAGAATGCCACTAATGGGAAATATCATTCCACCAGTTATTACTCCAAATTGGCTCAAATATACGCTGGGTTCAGATTTAAATTCATTGAAACTAACTAGCAACTCTCCCCGTAAGAAGACGAAGCCACGCTGCAATAGAAGATGGTTCTGTACTGATGAAAACGGAAGCACTGCTGTCACCTCCACTGCTATGTGCCAGGGAAGCCATCGTGCAAAATTTCTAACTGGAGACAGCTGAGGAATTAACTCATTTAAATTCTATTTAGATCTCTTGGGCCAAGAAACTTTTGCAAAATCTAACAAGTATCGTTAACTAGAAAAAAAACTCCACTTTTCAATTGTAAATTTTTGAATTAACTTCATAATTTGAAATAAATCCATTTTGTTATGGAGTTTTGAATACACATATTTTTAACAAAACATTAGCAAAGGCATATTTCTGCATATTGTTCCTGTCAAAGCCGCATTCACTTATGAACTGGAGCTACTGTTACTCAAAAGTTCAGGAACCTTCAAATATCGCCCAAACAAGTATTTTTCAGTTTGAAATGGAAAACGCAAACATGAAATTTCATCAATGTTTATATTTACTTGGGAATTTTGCACCTCAATTACTTGGACAAATTAAGATATTTTTCTCATATTTAAGAGATCTGCCCAGACACAAATAACATTATAAATATGTATAAATGCATGAGCTATAAAACATGCAAATATCATCCTAAAACTGGGTTTGCATTTGGAAGCTCAGAATACTGGCTCTTTTCTTCTAGTTCTTCAGAAAATCATAGTTCAGAAGTCAATCAGGAGCTATATTCATGAAAAATAGTTGAACAACATGCAAACAGCTATGCTGCTTGCTGCAACATTGCTGCCATAGATCGCTGCAAAAATACCGGCATTTAGCCTGTTGCACAGCCACTATAAACAGGGAAAATAAAATATATAGCTCTGAATAACTATGACATCTTTCATATATTTTTCAGATCACAAACATCCAGACCTTTTTTAAAACGAGATCAATAAAGCTGGATTCTCAAATGTCTTCACTCTCTTTCATAGCTAAAAATACGTCTCAAATATGAAGCGGGCTGAAAATAAACTGAGACAAATCAATATGGGTGCCCCTAGAGCACAGACAATTTCTGTGAGAGGCAGTTGCAGCAGAGAAAGGCAGCGGGGCCTGTAGGAAAGGCAGAGCAATCCTGGGAGAAGGTTTTAGCATCAGCAAGATGGAAAAGATACGGATTCACTATCTCCATTTCACACTTTTTCCCAGCAGAGCTCTGGTGCAAATTAAATCTGTGGTTTTTGCAGCAATGGGAAATGATCAAAGTAATTTAGTAGAAGAAATCCCCCCCAAATTCCTTTCAGATGTGAACCCCAGGGAGATGAACCTGACTCATTTCTTGCAGAAGCAAAATACAAACTCCTGCCTAATCACTACAGGCATTACAAATGTGGCAAAAGTGACTGTTTTGTGAAATGAAAAGCACCGAGCACAAACAGGTAATCATGGATACACGGCAAGGGCCTGGCCACCTAGCAAAGCACCAGGCAGACGCAGCATCCAGCCTGTTAAAATCTCTTCTCGCAGCTCCACAGCACACCAGGTCTCTTTAGCAGTGGCTGAACAACAGCTTCTCAACCCTCAGCATTTATTGGGCTCTTTTCAGACAGGGCTTTCTCCTCCAGAAGCTTTCAGTGGGTTTCTAGGAGAACAACTGAACGGCTAAATCACAAAAGGCCTTAAAACGTGGATAACTGTGTAACTGTCTTCTGACTCAGAGTGCCTGACGATCTCCAGCACACATGAACACTTTTGCTTAGGTGGATTTACGACACGAGCGACTTGGGGGGCTCAAACTGCAGGACTTGTCAGTGCCACCAGACAGGTGCAGTGCTGTCCAGCCCCCTCCGAGGTTACCTTTTTGGCAGGTTTGAGAACTTGAAGGGCAGTCTCCGTTATGTGAAAACGTTACGATCCCCCGAGCAAAGACAGTGAAAGCCTTTTTTAAGTCGATTGCTCCTGTCCAGCTACACTGTAACAGGATGTGGACAATGAGGGCAGCCAGACCTTCCTCATTTTTCATGCCACAACTCAAGCAGTGGCAGAGGGAGGTCTGGAGCAGCAGCTCTCCACCACAGGTTGGTCAGTCAGGGCTGATGTGGTGGGTCACTCTTATTATACCTACTCAGCGCTGATCCATACCCTATCACTGCGCAGCGAACTATATATCCATCAATCTATACCCAATTACTGCACCTCCTGCGTTTATCGATGGCTTTCAGGAGGCGAGCAGATCAGTAAGCACCCAAAGGCAGCCACTAGCTGTCTGCCACTTATCAAACAAGCTGCAAGCACCCCCAGTGACGTGCCAGCGCAGCTCCACCGTCACAGTGCGGAGGGTTTCGGAAGGCAAACCGGGGAGGCGAGACACAATTAAGCACATTATTCCCCTCTGCAGCATCAGTCTGCTTTCTAGGAGCCTGAAAAGACCAGTCAGCGGAGCAGAGCTTTTTACTGGTGCTATCACATTAATTGCCAAATTATTTCTTTATATGATGCATAACAAGCACAGACAAAAGCTTAAGAGAAGACATGGACATTTTGCAAATGGGAGATTCTCAACAGCCAGTTATTGTTGAGGCCAGTATGAATGGTATTTGCTGCTTTTTGGTTTTGATTTTTTTTTCTTTTCATTTCCAGGTAATGCTGTTATGTGGTCATTTGAGAGGGGGCTGCAATTATGGGGAAAGAAGGTAACCTTTACCCACGGTAATGGGGATACAAGGGAGACTCAGGGCTGCTTAATTTCTGTATGCCTCCTGGCACAGCCTGCTCGTTCATTTCTGCGGGGACTGTACTTCTGAATAACACCCAGTCACCTTTTCCCAAATTGGTCTCTATGTGAATTGAACACGACGGCAAATATTGGTCATAAATAAACAAGGAACTGAGAAGAATACATGGAAGAATGTCATTACTGTGGTTATTCAGTAAAGGCTTTGTGACACATCTCCTGGTTGTGGCCACCTTTTTGCTTTCTTTTTTTCCCCACCCTCTTCCTTCCCACTTACTGCTTTTGTGAGCAGAGAGACCTTTTCAGTAGGGATTTGAATGAGGCAGGGTGGTTCGCTGCACGCTTGCAGAAGGGTGTCCACACGCAGAAGGTAGCTCCTGGTGAGACAGGAAAAGAGGGATACGGGGAAAAGACGAAATGAAGAGTAGAGAATGCCACTGGCACAAGGCACAGAAACTGACATGGGCAAGCAGAACAAGCAATGATGATAATGAATTGCAAGCATGAAAATTTTGATGTCAGTCTCTTGACTAAAGAATAGCTTAGCTTGGTTAATAACAAAGAAAAACAGAAGTGAAATAGATGAGAAAGGAAATGCTTGGACAGCAGTTAAGAAATGTGACTGAAGAATGTAGATTTAAGTATTTTATTTGCATATTCAGTATGGAACAATTTGGTTCCACACTGACTTCCACGCTGTACCACTAAATAAAAAGGCCCACTTTTGTCACCTATCACTGCACAGTTGTGTCCAAACAGCTGAACTCTTCACATCCCCAACAACAGGGTCACATCCTGTCCATTGGCTGGGAGCGATCTACATGCCAACTGCAGAGAGCAAAACTAAGGGAGTGCCTCTGCTGATGTTTTAACAGTACAGGTGGCTGCAAGCCCTGACACTATTTAATCTCGCAAGTAACCCAGATGCGAGGGAAGAAGGAACATTAGGGATGAAGACAAATTTGATCATCTGCCTCAGTGGTGAATGCAGCAGTGGTGACATAAAACAACACAGACAAGGATATAACAGAGCATGGGAGGTGAGATCATGAACTCAGATTTGGGAAGAGCAAACCTGGAACAATACTAAGCACATACACAGACTGCCCAGAGTAAAGGCTTGCCTAATCATCCTTCAGAGTCTCCTCTCCCTCACAATATTTTGAGAATCATAGCCTAAGACTTAAAACCCAGGGCGCAGGATGGGAGGTGCAGGGCAGTCCCCGTGGCCAAGGGGCAGCCTTTCTCTCTGGCAAGCCAAATGGCCCGGGGGAGCCAGCCCCAGATAAGGGGCCCTCAGCCCCCCACCCCTCCTCCTTGTCCACGTGAGGGCATCTTCCAGGCCGCTCCCAACACAGCTGCCTTTGGCCACGCGTGGGCCACTCCATCACAGAGGCTTGCTGAGGTCACAGTGGCCACCACTGCCCCGCCTTTGCTGCGGGCCCTATAAAACAGGCCCCCTGCAGCCGGCCCAGCAATCGCTGAGCATCTAGGCCCTCTGACTGCCAGCTTGTGCGGCAGGAGGAAGACTAGAAGAGCAAGGCGAGCAGCAGGCCTCCTTGGTGTGCGAGGACAGCGATGCCGTCCGGTGAAGCACCAAGAAGGAATGCACCTGAGCAGAAGGAGATGTGTCGTGGGCGGAGGGATAGCGCCGGCGGCACAAGAGACACCAGTGCCCAAGGGACCTCTGGCACCCAGCCCACAGACACATACAGGCGGTACCACTGAGCACCACCAGCATCGCAGGAGTGCCCGGCGAGCCCCCTACTCGTTGCTCAGGCTCCATCGCAAGCATTAGCTTGGAGACACCAAACACCACGGACATCCCGCAGCCTTGCCTGCAAGATGTCCCGGCAATAAACAGCTCTTGCCGATTCTCAGAGGTTGTGCGAGTGCTTCTTTTTTGGGAGGGAATGGGCTAAAGTTGCCCCAGGGGAGGTTTAGGTTGGATATTAGGAAGAACTTCTTTACCGAAAGGGTTGTTAGGCATTGGAATGGGCTGCCCAGGGAAGTGGCTGAGTCACCATCCCTGGAGGTCTTGAAAAGACGTTTAGATGTAGAGCTGAGCGATATGGTTTAGTGGAGGACTTGTTAGTGTTAGGTCAGAGGTTGGGCTAGGTGATCTTGGAGGTCTCTTCCAACCTAGGTGACTCTGTGACTCTGTGATCTGATAGTGAAACTCCTAATGGGATCAGCAAAAACAGATGACTTGAAAACTCATGTAACTGTTAGAGATCTCAGTTTTCTTCCTAGCAAGGATACACTGCACAGGCTTTTACGAACAGTAGACTAGTGATATTGCTAGCTTCTGGTATTTTTAATATTTCACTGTTTCATTGGCAGTAGAAAGTAAAAATTGGATTCTGCAAATTTTGCACTTTTTTGCACTTTTTGCTGTTTCCCTCAAGATCCAGGCTTTGACATAAAACAAAAAATCCTTGTGTTTATATGTATTTACATTACAAAGACCCTCCACAGTAAAAAGCACTGCCCTTTTTTTTTTGTTTTTAAGCTTAGTCATGCAGATACCTGCCTCAAGCCAATTAAAAAAAAAAAAAAAGTAATAGCAAAAGAAGGAATAGCATTCCCCCCATCTGCTCCCATCAATGGTGTCTTAATTTCAAAGATTAGTAGACATTCTTTAAAGGATATCATACTAATACTTGGATTAATCTGTTAGAGGGTCACCTTCACTATGGAAAAAGATTTAATCTCTACCATGAAAGATAAAAATATGGACCAACCAATATAGTTGCCTCTGAAAAAGTCTAGTTGAACTACTTAATTTGTAATTCAGGCACATGTGCACATTAAAAACAGTAATTAATTATACATTCCAACACCTAGCATAAAATACCATCAGTTCTTTGTTTCCTAGGGACCAACTGAAAATAAAAAAAAAATTTAAACTGAGCTTAAGAAAAGTCCTTTACAAACACTACAGACAGGGTATGTACTTAATTGTGCATGGCTAGATTCATTTGGTCCCTGCATCATTTTGTATAGTATTCATCACAGTTGATCATGTATTAAATAAAATGAGTTACCATGATAAAAATCAGGCTGAAAAAAGGACTTACTCTTCCCTCAAACAGTTTGGCTGTAAATAAGTGATCTAAAAAAAATGCAGCAGGAACTTGCAGTGCTGACTATGACTACACTGACTATGCCTGTACATAGCTAAAACCTCTGCCATATTTTCTATGCTTTAAGAAGCTTCCCTAATCCAGGGTGTTTAAGGAATTAAAATGTTTGCTTCCATTTCTCCCCCCAAGTGTCTTCAACTTTGCCAGCACAGTAAAATGCAAATGTACACGTCTGGAAAGGAATGGACAGGTTTTGAAAGAGAACACAGTTGAAATCACAGCAAAAAAAGGCTGCCATTAACTCTCAGGTGGGCTAAGCCTGCTCCCTAATGGGAATCCAAGGTCCTTTAATGCTAACAGCTCAGGAAGAGCTCTGACTATTTCCCATCTCTGAATTAAAAGGCACATTTCAAGATTCAGACAAGCAGCAGGCAACTCTGAAGTCCCATAGTCAATAGCTCAATTGAATAAACCACTACTGGGCAACACGTATTGTTTCTGCCAAAAAATGGGTTTTTAAAAGCTGTCTGTACCAAATGCTCGTGAAGCTCACCCAGCACGCTGTTTCAATCAACTGAGGCAACTCTTATTGTAAGAAGCACACCTATGCAACATGATTTTGCTCAGCTTGTGCTTCCACAAAGCAACTGGTTCTGCTTCTTAATATAGTTAGGATACATCTTATGTTTCTTGCACATTATTATGAAAGCATAATTTCCACCCTTTTCAAGTGATAATACAGCTGGATTCCTCACCATAGGCCACCTACCTGAACATACCCTTGAGGACAAAAACATCCTCACCAAAAACAAATGTAAAAAAAAACCTATCAAAATCAACTGCACATTAAATCACCACGTTGTTTGTTTCTATGTTAAAGAGACAGTAGTTTTTATTAAGCTCCAACTAGCGATGATTTATCAGAAGTCTCTTTCCTCACTCCAGAAGCGAAGTGCCAAGACACCACACTGTGTGCCCCAGCTGAGTTTTCAGGCTTTTTTTCCAAACTGACCCACCACATTTTGAAAGGTCAGATCCGAGAACTGTGCAAAGTCTGATAAAATATCTGGCTCTGAGTTGTGCACAAACGAGAGAGGAAGAGGACGGTATAAAGTCGCTTTGTGACTTTAACCATGTGCGACATGGAGTCTCACCATTTTAATACACTTGGCTAAAAAAGCAACTTCAGTAACAGGAGGAGTATGAAATGAGAAGAAAAAGGAGTGAGTCTTTCCTGCTTTTAGCACTTAGAAATCTAGAAAAGTAGAAAAGTGAAGGAGACAATAAATGCACATCCATACTGCCCAAGCACAAGATTCACCAGCAAACCAGCACAACTTTTAAAGGTCCTCTGAGTTTATGCTGGTCCCTTTCTGGGAAAAGTTTGCAGCCCCAGTTGTTAAAGTTTCTTTCTCTACTCCAGCAAGTTTTCTCCCTGGAGAGTTATCCCACTAACTCTTATGCAAACACAGTCACAAATGCAGTAGTGTTAAGCTTTGAAGGTGAAAATGTGAAAGTATTACAATAATATTTTTAAAATGTTCTTACTTCTTTCCTTAGTACCTGCATTTTCAATCGACAACTAAAAACATAAGAGTTTTTGGTGCATGGGTAACCTTTGCCTTTTTCAAAGTGTACTGCAAAACACTTACTTCATGATTTAAATAAAAAGAACAAAACCAACCAAACAAAAAACAACAACAATAAAAACCCAGCTATTATGTTACACCTCTACACCCTGGTGGTAGATTACTTTAAATAGCTTCCAATCCATCCAATCAATTAGTGAATTGAATAACCCCAAAAAGTTGAAGCCACGAGCACAAGCTAAGTGTTACAGCTCATCTCTACTTAGAAGGAAAATACAGATGAAGATTAATGGAGAATTCAGCACAAGCAGTTCTATAGGAAGTGCTGTAACACAAGTCTCTTATTTTCTGGATTTTAAAGGCGTCTTCTGGAAGACTTCTTATTGCTGTCCAAAACCCCGTACTTTTTATTTTTATAAAATGATATAATTAGAATCATATACTTGTACCACAGACGCCATTTCACTTTTACAGTACAACAAAGCAAAACTGATGTGTATTGATCTTTCCATCCAGCTCCACTAAAGTAGAACTCCTTATACTGTGTAATTTCACTTGTGATTGTGTTACTGTATCACAGAGAGAATACTTATTCAGTGGCATTAACAACAACTTCAGTGATAGGGAGTGCTGTGCTCACATTGTTAATATGGGACTGAGATCCAGCACTTCTATACCGAAAAAATTTCTACTCATTTCATTGTAACTGCTAAATACCTGCTAAATTACCTGTCTCTTACCTAACTAGACTTCAAAGTATTAGCTCAAGAATCAGATTTTTCCAAGAACCTTAATTCTTCTGCCCAGTAAAATACTTTTTATTCTTTTGAATAATGGAAAAGAAATCCCCACAATACACCTGTGCAACCACTCAGTCGTACACTGAACAAATCACATAAGCACAAGCTGTAACATGGATGGCAAAGCACCAGGAGACAAAATAATACAAAGTGGCCCATGTTGGTATTATAGCTAGAACCAAAGGTATCCTTTAAGAGCACAATATAAATAGCAGCGAATAAACTTGCAGTGGGATAGAAAAACCTTCCAAACAGAGATGCTGGAAAAGGCCATTTGCCCTCAGCTTTCACCAAGCTGTTTGCAGGGAAACCCCATGGAAACTATCTGGGGAGCGGGAAGGCTTTGTCAGACAAGACTAGGACATGGTCCCAGTCTTCACAGCTGGGATGGTCAGTGCCACGTTGGCACAGTAGAGACCAGGAGCTGTGAGGTGATAGCGAGGAAAAGGAATTGTTAGCGTCAGCATAGTGAGCGGGAACATACCTGTGGTCATTCCACACTTCATCAGTCAGCGTGTATTTCATCCTGTAGGTGCCCCACAGCCTTCAAAGATGAATTTTCTCTCTTCCGACAGAAACAAACTTCCTCCTGTTAAGAGAAACAACTTGCATGAACACCGTGCAGATTTATTCCTCTTTTTCTGAGCTTGCCCATGTGGTGGATTGCCCTCGGCCTGCACCCTGCTGCCCCTCACTGCCGCCCCTTCACCTCCCACCTCTCCCTGCCCCACCGCAGTCTCTGGGGGCTGCAGGGGGCTCTGCCCGGTGCCTGGAGCACCCCCACATGCCCCTCGGGGCCCACAGGGCTGCTCTACACGATTTTTACCTCAGAACACCCTTTCCCAGGACTTTTTTTTTTTTTTTTTTGCTCCTCTGCCCATTTCCACAGAGGCACCGCCAGGACCACACCCTGTGGTGGAACCTTCTGGAACTTACCGGGCAGTGCCGCACTCTCCTCACAGAACCCCTTAGGCGGCTCCCTGAGGCAATATTTCTCAGTAACATCCCCTTACTTCTTGCCAGGGTGCTTTTGTTCACTGTTGAGGTTTCACCATGCCATATGTGGAGGAAAAGTGCCCCTAAATCCCACATAGGCCTCCTCTGGTTGCACAGATGTGACCCCCACACAGCACTCTGTTCCCAGGATGGGAGGAAGCTGGCGAGAGCCTGACAAACTTTACACTTACTTAAGTTGTTCTGCATCAGTAACTTTGCTAGCAATTTCCTAACTTACCACCTCGCTTGTAGTCATCAAATATTAGTGAAAGCTGCATTACTTCTGTAAATAAGGCAGAGCTAGATAACAAATTATACATGTAGCTGTTTATTGACTCATTAAAAGTCATACCTACAGCTGCACAAGGAAGATGCTGCTTTAGCTGACAGAAAGCAGAAGATGAGGATGTTATTTAAATCCATTATTCTGGAAAAATAAAAAATACCCAGACTTTGATATTCCCCAGGCTGACAGAGAAGCACTACCTGAAGCAAGACAAGCAAAGAGACTTGTCTGAGGTCCCACAAAACCTGGAAAGATGTTAGATATATCATGGACACGAAAAGCGAGATGAGAGAACAGGCTCTGGTAACACCTCGACTACAGTGCTTCCAGTCCCTTCTTACACCAGATGATGCAGGCACAAGCCCTCGCACACTCACATCACCATGTCTCCTACACTAAAGGGGACACCGATGGTCCAAAGGCACAGCTCCTTCATATCCCAAACTCTCACAAAGATTATGGTCCCCCTGACTATTTTAGCTCCATCGTGACAAGTAAGGCTCTGGGACGGCACTGGTCTCATCTTTTTTCTGTGTTTGTTCTTCTGTCAGGTATTTCACTAGATGATACTACGAATCACTTTTAATTTGAGATTTCCCTTTTTAATTGAACTCTAAAATTGCATTAGTCTGCATTCATACCATCATTAGTAATAAATCTAGGTGCTTTTTTTTCCTTCCCTGTTAAAAGACGAAGCTGCTCATCCAAAAATAGTTACTGCCCTTTAGCCCTATGGATTTTGTGTGTGTATTTTTCGTATTATCGTCCCGTGCTTTTAGCCTCAGTAATGATATTCCAGTAATTAGAGACAAACTAGCATGCAAATTGCCAGTAGCAGGTTCCCCTCAGTTATCTCATTTATAGCATGATAAAAAATTTACTTCCAGGAAAGTGAAAAGCAATGAGAAACAGCTTGTAATGCACCAAGTGGTGGCTGACACACGGTGCAATGCTCTGGCTTTGCAGTCCAGGATCACCACCATAAATTCAGGCTGTTCCTTGCCTTGTCTGTGGTGTTGTCAAAATACATCCTGGGGGCGCTTGCTCTGACAGAACGCTATCTGGTGGGTGTCTCTGCCCCTGCCTACCATCTTGAAGAGTCAACACAAAGGGTGAACCCCTTCCTCACTTTACTGAGGTGTTTTTTCCAATTAATGAACCCTAACATCTCTATAATCCTGCCCCACAGTAAGGTTTCCTAACTGCAGGGCTCTGCCCTACAACTACTCCAGTTTGCTCCTCAATGGAGCTTGGCTCACTTTGAAGACATTCCCAGTATTCACGTACTCAACTGTGCACGTAGGGTTGCCACAGGACTTACGAAGAGAAGAAAACATTTCATCATCTAAAGCACAAGGTGTTACAACTCAATTAATTCTCTGAGCCGCATGACTTACCACGCAATCACCATGGAAAACCACAATTGTCTACATTAGATCAGTGAACCAGAAATACATTCTCAGCAATGACAGCTATCCACATTTTAATTTATTCACTCCGTTTGATGTTTCTAAAGATACATTTTAAACAGCAACAGCCCTTTTGGCTGTCCAGAAGGTTCCAGCATTCTCCAGGCTGCTACATGCAAGCTGAAAATAAGGCCAAGGTTCATTCCTGGGTCAGTGTCCAGTACTAACAGGAATAATTCTATACCAGCACTTCTTTGATTTTAGTGAGAATGAAAGCTGCATATAGATGGGGCTTACAGCACTTTTTCTGTGGTATATCTGTCCTCACTCCAAAGTAGGGTGTCATCTCCAGGTCCTGTCCCTTTTCCTGAGTGTTGACAAGGCTTACGCAACCAGGAATAAGAAATGCAGGAGACGTTCCTGCAGAAGAGTAAGCAGTAACCAGCCAAAAGGCCTATCAAAATTTCAGCACATACGACGACATTGTACCCTACTGAATTTCCTTCGCTTTTTGTTCAGGGACAGATTTTCCTTCCAGGTCATGCTTAGAAAGGTTTTGTGTAGCTGCTGTGGCAATTGCCAGAAGCAGCAGCCAGACCCCAGTAAAAGGGCAGAGACACTGCAGAGTTAAAGCAAAAGGAGCCTTGGAGAAAATACAGACAGGGTGAAAATGTCCCAAATGACAATTCCTGCAAAACCAACCCTCTATTTGCATGGGCTCCTATTTTCTTCATCTCACATCAACACACACGCTACATGCCATTTGTGAGGTTTTATTTGTTAATTTTCTGAAGTCCTCTGAGATCCTGATGTTTGATCAGCGCGTTTTCAATTGTTGATATCAGCTATGAAACTATTTGAAATAAAAAAGTCTACAGGCGCTCGGTAAGAAAATGAAGTATTGCCGCTCTGAATGAAAGAGCAGTGTGACTAATGACAGTGTCAGGAATCTGATGCTTTCTGAAACTAGCGCTGTATATTAAAACAGCCCTTCTGTACTGATAACTTTCAGAAAGGACTATAATAGCATCCTTTCAACTAGAGCTTTCCATCTCTCCAGATATTTCATTGCACTCCTAACTTCAATATCACCTTCCTTTTAATAGCAAGGCTGTGCATTATAATATCTCCTGTGTTTTGGCAGGGTCAAAAATACCAGTGCAGCTGATAGAAGAAACAAAGTTTAAGATTTGTCAGAAATTTCTTCAGGAAAGCCTAAGTATATATATATTTTTATGTACAAATACCTTGTGGTCTGAAAAACTGTTACACCAACTGCCAGCAGAGGGGACTTTCTTAGCATTTGTCAAATTAAACAAGTAAGTAGAAGTTGATAAGTAAGAGGTTTGTTGTGGTGGTGGTGGTGGTTTCTTCTTACAGTTATGGTTATTATTATTTTTAATTAAAATGTTTTAGAGCTCATGAACTTGATGAGTTTTCACAGGCTGATTAAAATGGGCACAACCCTAACACTTGTACCAGGCAGCTGACCTATATTCCGCAAAGTAAAAAGTAACAAGAGCATCGTACTAACACATTTATTTTAAATGCATCCTTGTTTGCACACTAATGCTGGTCGACTGCTGTATTTTTCAGGACCATGCTGGCATTGCTACATAAGGTATACCCCTGCAATTGCCATGGAGCACATTAAGATGGACAAAATCCCACACACTGTTCCTACAAGCCAGCAGCCCACCACACTGGCCAGCTTGTTGCACTGCAGAGCTGGATCAACAAGCAGAAGCAGTCCAAAGTCTGCCCTTCAGGAGCATCAAAAGCAAGTGGGAAATAAGTTGGTAGACCTGAGAGAGAGAGGGAAGTGTGGGGAGGGCAGCAGAAAGCAGTCTGGGCTTAAACCATGTGTACAAGAACAGGGAAGCAGCAGAGAAAATCCCTCCTTATCCATGCAGTTGAGCTAACCTGGGTGGATTTGCTTCCTCTCCTGGACAGAGTGTAGAGAATGGGTTTAAAATAAAGGATAGCAATTCACACAGTTTTCTTTATAATGGCCTTCACAACGAAGGTTGGTTTTTACACAGGTTGGACACAACACACACACAGCAACTGTGCTCCTAAAGAACCAGGGCGCTTCCATATTGATGTAAAACCATGACAGTGAGCACAGACACCACAGCTCTGCAAAAGTTAAGTTTTACCTCACGCTATGGGCGTCAGCTGAGATCAATAAGCTCCAAGCTGCATCTCTTTTGGCTGCCACAGCAGGCAGCTGGCAGTGCAGACCTGGAGGAGGCTGGCCTCTCTCCTGCAAAACATGGAGCATCTTCAATTCCCACAGGAATCAGCAGGTGCTCAACCTCCTCAAAGGCTGCCTAAGCAAAGCAAGGCTAAGCCCTGACCACTGCACATGCAGACTTCTTTCTGCACACACACCAACCCCCCTTTTTCTCCAAATCTTTCTTTCTTGCTAGCTTGCCTGTAGCAAAGGCTGATGGCTGCCTTCAAGACACAAGCATCCTGTGGTTAGCTCATCACATCTTCATTAGAATGAAGGGAAGCAGCTCCAGCACAGGGAATGTCTGTCATCATTAATGTGCTCATAAAAATATATACATATATATATATATATATATATATATATCTCCCCCAACTTTTTCTGATGCTTTTTTGCCCTTTTGACTGTGCTGCTGAGCCTGCATATTTCCAATAACCAAACAATTAGAGTAACTCAGTAATAAACTCAACAATACCTTGGCAGTAAATATGAGCAACTCTATTTCAAAGAGACAGCCCAAATTTTCAGCAGGTTCAGTGAATCCTTTAGGATCCATAAAAACTTTCTAAATACAAGCTAAAATCAAGCAGGCATCTTTCTTCCCCCTCCCCCCCCATTCCATTTCTCATATTTTTATTATTATTTGATTGATTTTTTAGTTTCTCTCTGCTATCCTTATGAAACCATCTTTTGCAATGTCCATCTCAAGCAAAGAACGAGGGCGGTATTTAATATAATTGGATATAACAGAAAGAACCAAAACAAGCCAAAGGATAAATCCATATATTAAAATCTCCTCCCCTCCACTTGCTCTCACACATTCATCACCTGACTATAGCAAAATAATGCTTGATAGTAACAATTCCTAGTGTGTTAGGCTTCAGACAGCATTTAACCTGAGAGTCATCTATTAATGTGAATGGAAACAAGGGGGGGTTGTCTCATCCTGATGCACATTACAAGCAGAAATAATCTGCCATTGCCACTGAAGCTTTTTTAAAAAAAAAAAAAAGGCTCAAGTGAACAGAAATTGGTAAGATAAAAAAGCCACTATATAAATCATATTCTTCTTATTAATGTTATGCATTTTTATTTTCCAGAAATCAAAATAGTGCACTTTGTATATATTCAGAAATCATAGGCATATTCTGAAATGTTTAATTTACATGCAAATTAGATTCAGGGACCTACCAGTTGCAGTTATTCCCTTTCAGTCAAACTGGCCTTTAAGCCTGAGTAAGAGGATAATACAATGGCAACAAGATTATTACTGGTCCTATAAAAGTTTAGCTTCCAAAAGCCACACAAATTTGATTCAGTAAACAGGAATTGTAACACAGGAAAAAAGAAAAAAGGAAGAAACATTATAACAACAAAAAGTCTGGGTCTCCAGAGCAGCAAATCTGAAATTGCTTAATTTAAAAATAAAAATAAAAAATAAAACTAAGGCTTTTGGAATTATACTGCTTTCTCACGTGTGAATTGTCTAGCTGTAGCAACCTATGCCTCACCTTTATTCTTCCAGAGAAAATGCTGATAGTTTACTGTATTTGGTCTATAATCTCTTATTGTAGCCCAAAACATTTCACCGATGTTCCACTTCAAATGGTTTAATAGTGACAACAGATATGGAAGAAGTAGTTTAGCAACAGAAGGTGTTATTATCCGAAGCCTGATGAAGCAAAAGGAGGAACTCCAGATCATAATGCATTTAACCAGAACTGTTCTTTCTGTCTGGTACACGAAAAAAACAACTCTCTAGAGAATTATTTTAATGCAAGTTTCACCAAAGCACTGAACCATTCGGTAGCTGGACCTTGTGAGAGCAGTGATATGGTAGTTAGCCCTGACCACCTTTGTAACAAATGAAAGCATTATTTGATGGAAAAGTGTATTTCCTGAAACCAACCCAAACCAAAAATATACTACTTCTAATGGTTCACATCAGGTTAGACACTGAAAAACAGAAGAAATATTTTATCTTTGCCTGCCTCAGGCTCAAGAGGCCTAAAGGGAACAGCTCTGAAGACATCTTAAATACAGTATATTCAAAAGGTGCACTTTTCCATGTTAGAGTCCTTTCCATAGAAATGGAGGCATCAGACATCTTGCAAAACCAAGTCTTTTCAACGGTGAACAGCTAAAATCTTGTGAACAGCCCCTGTTTCACAGCGAAGGAAATCACTTCATGTAACTCCTGTCTTGCAATTTTACTATACGTATAAATAAAATATTTAGAACATCCTTATGTAGTCCATGTGTGTGTGATTACAACAGCAATAATAGCTCAATGCCAACCTGCAGAGAGCCCATGGTTTCATTGTAATGCAGGAATACAATAAGAAACTGTTTAAGAAGTTCATGAAAATGCTGTGACAATGTCATTAAGAGACTTGTGCACTGTGATGGGAAGACAATTTGAATGCTACTTGCGTAGAGATTCTTATTACAAGGTTTGCACATTGAAAAATTAGTTTAGCAAAATGATTTCCAAGCGTGGCTGCAGCATTTTCACAGCCATGCAGTTACCAAGCACAGGCCTAATTTCTACCCTCCCACAGAGTGCACGGCTTTCAGCAACGTGTGAGGTGCTGCAAAGGTGATCTCAATCAAGTGTGTGCAATTAGACCTCTGTTTCCGTGTCAACCTGAAGCTGCACTGGCAACAGGGGTTTTATTGCATATGTGCCTGGTCTCCACCTGCAGGCTCTCTCCAATACTTGTGGCTGCTGCTATGCTGAAACCGTGTACCTTAAGACATATTATAGGTCCTTAAGACATGCTATAAGGGTCCATAACCATAAGACAATGCTATATAGGTCCTTAGCTAGTTTAACTACTTAAGTGTTGATTCTTAATTATGCTCCGGTCAAAAAAAAATCCAGTTGTTGGTCTTTTCCTGGATCAAATTTCCATCTGTTATCTTGGCTACTCTACTATTTTATTATTTACCAGCTTGCCTATTTTTTTTAAATCTTTTCAGAAATTGGATGACCAAAACTTGACCCTATGCTCCAAACACAATCTAAGAAGTACTTCATACAGTATTAAGATAATACCTTGGAGACAGCTGTTTTTCCCTCTTGACCCACACCAATATCTTCTTAAAGAAATTGTGCTGCTGCTGCTGAGGATGTAAATGTTGGTGTTAGAGAACGTTTGCAGTAAGCAGGCTTCCATGTAAAAATTGGTTTGCATTAAGTTACAATACTTCAGGAGTTACAATGCCAGTGTTGAACTTTCACTCCGTTCCCTTCCATATGCACAATAAGTTATGATTATACACTTTTTTCCTCTCCCACAAATAAGACACAGTTATAAAATATCCAGCTTTTTACCTCTAACTGTGCCGACCCAGGTGCCATCTAGCAGCATTATTAATTTGCACACACCAGGCAGAGTCCACAGAGACCACGGGCAGAGAAAAACCCCAGCTCAGAGCATGGCTGCACACTGTAGATCAAAATGACTACGTCAAAATCATACCATGAGACTTCTCTGATTCCCTTAAATGCACTTTGCCTACATCCAGGCACATCCCACAGAGCTGCTGGGCTGCAGGAACTCATCCAGTGTCAGCAAGCAACACCAGGCTCCAGTGCTCACGTCGCTGCTTCTCCAGCTCAGGACCAGAGCAGGGGACAGCAAGAAGGAAATGCTCGAGATGGCTCGGGTAGGATGCTCTGGAGGTGCTGTCCTCTGCACAGAAAGTGGATTTACCTCTTCTAAAATAAATCAGCACCCTGCGTTAAAATCTGTCTTGAGGCTGGCATGGTCCTGGCATTTCATCTCATCTGAAAGATGAAGCTTTCTGATTGAAATTAAATATTCCCATTTTAAAATGATCATATGACAGAAAGGAAAAATTACAGTATGCATTTCAGCCACTGCAAATGGTGGTAGCACACAGCCTCTGTTTTGGAGGGAGGCTGGTGCTTCCTGGGAAATTATAATCAATTTCTCCTCTCAATTTCTCTTCATCCCTGAAGCTCTGTCCATCAGGAAATGGTGATTTCTTCACTAAGATGTTCCCAGGTATCCCTGCATCACTATCAGTTGTTCTTCCATCATTTCATTTCGTGAATAATTTCACAGCTCACTGCTCCAACCCTCTCATAATCTTTCAATTTTTTTCAATTTGAAGAGAACTAGTGCATTACCAGTGATTTATTAGGATTTTATCTATGGCCAATTATGACTGATTTCAATAAACTGTTTCTCAAGCTCTCACAAACTATTGATTAGCGCACACGTTTTTTAAAACTCTTGCCTCATATTCACACACTACATTAACTCAATAATGGTTCCTACAAAAGACGAATAATAATATAATAAATCATTCCTACTGCCACAAAATTTGCCCGTGCATCCCTTAACCTTGTTCCACCTGACAGTGTACAGGTGACCATGTAAATACAGTTCACGGTGCTAATTAATTTATTGTGTTCTCTACAGAATAAGGTAATAAACAGCCTACTCAGGCAAAAAAGGGTTTCAAAGTTTTACATGCCCACTTACCAACTATAACTGCACATCAGGGAAGGAAAATGAATGATTTCTGCATATGTTCTACATATATGCGTGTAGGTAGAGCATCTAAATGCCTAATTGGAGCTTGTTGATGGGATTCCTCCATGATCAATGGAAGAAAAGTGGTACTGGAGAAGACAATTCTTCCCATCTATTGCATTTTCCTGAATGGGATGTGATGAAGGGAAAGGCTAGAGAGAAACATTAGCCCAGCTTCCTGACCTTTAGAGGGCTGGAGTCAGTTGAAATGAACTTCATTCTCCTGTTGAAGTTTGGCTGCCTTGCTGGGTCTGTTCCCACATTAACGATGCTGTTGGGACGTGACTCAGACAGTAATCAACACTTTGTAATCAGGTCCCAATACAATAAATATTGGTCATTAAAATAAATCTACGGGTGCTACTCATAATCAAAAAAAAAAAGTTTGAATGGAAAGACTTGTATAGCCCTTTTCTAGATTTAACCAGAATGGCCTTGATCTTGCAAACCCTTCACTACGTTTGTAAGCTCTAAGCAAGCCTTGAGTTACAAGGACGTGTTTGACATGCGAATGAATCAGGGCCTGCACGTTTTACTGAGCTGGCCTTTTGCATTAGGTCCTGTTTCACACTTAGTGAAGCAAAGCAACACGGTCACAAGAAAAATAGCTTCTGGTCTAACATGAAAGAAAATAGCTTTTTGCAGCCTATTACAGAGTACTCCTACTGAACTAAGAGGGAAAAAGTGAAGCACAGAATGAGGCAGACCAGCCTTCTTATTGAGTTTTACTCCATGCAACCTAAAATTGCTTTTCCTCCGAGAATCCCCGAGCGCATTGGGCAATTATAAACAAATATGATAAGACATGGAGGTCTCAGAAGTTTTTTAATTCCTACAATTTTTTGAACACTGGCGATGGGATAAAATCATGCCTCCTAGTCTGCAGCCTTTCCATAAGTGGCTGTAAGTGGGTTTCCCCGCTTACGCAAGGGCTGCAGACTCAACTCCAGAACCACATGCTGCTGCGAAGCAGCACGACCTTGCTGACAGCCAGCCAGCACTCCCACCCCCCAACCCAGTCTCAACACTTTTGTGCTCCTCTGCAGCACCCACTGCAGACATGGGAGGGAGCGGAGGCAATGGTGGGGACACTGGAGATACAGTAGTGGGCAGGAGCTGCAAACTCTTACGAATGTAGACATCTTGCCCTCCACTGCAAACATAAAGAGTTCCTTACCTCTTTTCAACTGCAAAGATGCTACTAAAGGGTTGGGACTCCTAAGGAGATAAGCGCCATTTTATATTTATGTTGCTCTAAATAAACATCAATAATAGCATTCATATGGTAAACAAAATTAGCAAGACTGGATCATAAAAATAGTTAGAACTTGGAAAACCACTTGCTTATGGTTAATAGCAGCACAGCTCTACCTGTAGGGCACTCAGACTCCATCCCAAGTGAGTTTTCTCTGCCTTCTTTTGGGAATTACATTTCAGGTGCAGAGCTGTTTCCTACCATCTATGCGGATAGGAAGCAGGTAAAACATACAATAGCAGAAACCACTTCGGCTCAAGCTGGCAATGAAACTTATTACTACCTAACAGCTGTTTAGTAGCCCACACCCACCCCTGCACTAAAGTCTGGTTTACAGCTTGTCTTTGCTGCCTGCCAGAGCACTCAGCATAGCTCACGAGTGCTAGCTGGGCTGTAGACATGGATGGAGCACAATCCCATCCCAAAGACCCAGTGACAGCCAGGGAGGCAGCAAGACAAAAGCTTCCAAACACCAAACCACAGCTGCAGCTCTGCCAATTCAGTGTTTTTGAATGGCCATGCTTTCGAGGGCAGCCAGAGTTGAACCAAGGCAGCTGCTGGAGAAATGCAAGAGCCACCAGCAGCAGTCCCGCCGCATCGCAGCAGCCCTCAGTGCCTTCTACTCGGGCTTTGGCTCCGTGGCCAAGACACCACCGCAGTGTCTGTGCTTACATCTGGGGCTCTGCCCTGTTCAGTAGCTTCTTACAGATCTTCCAACCCAACAGCCACGCCAGCTGGATGTGAATTAACTTCAGATCACAGCTCTGAATGCTCCCAAGGCAAGGCAGAAGTGCAAATGCAAAGTTAGTTAGTGCTAAGTGGTTCCCCTTAGGAAGCACCAGATGTAGGCATTCCCTGCTCCAGCCACAGGTAATATCCTGTACTGGAGACCCTTAGATTCACCCTCTTCCTCCTCACCATTCTTAATTTGTAAGGGTCAAGTTCACCTTTTACAAGGGGAAGTGCTTTTTGCTACCCGCTGGCAGAGGTGATAACAGAGCAGGATATTCAGCTTGCACATACCTGTTCTGAATACCTGTGAGACCGCATCTTGGCTGTCATCTGATCTGCCTGAACTACCAGCCTCAAGATTTGATACAGGAAGTTGAAGGGCAGCAGGCATCCTTCAGAACATGAGGCAGACATTTTTCTCCAGTTCATCCAGAATTCTGCTTCATTTGGGACTTCTTTATTTGAATCTAAAAAGTGTATTTGTAAGAAACCAAATGAACTTCAAACAAGCACAAGGAAGCAGGATACCATATGGCATATTCAGATTCACGGAGTTGCTATCCCGCTTAATAAATCTTCTTTTACATACATTTTTGATAAAACTATTGTATCCTACAGGGATTTTAATTTTATGTCTCAAAAGGAGGTTAATATATTAAATTTTACTGTATACAGATTAAATGAGGACTTGTGAAAATTCTCAAACTTATCTGCACAACTAAATAAATTTTCTGACTTTGCACTTGGGGTAATTGTAATAGAGTTTTTGATCCCTGGGTAGATGGATGTAATAGTCCTATAAATCCCACATTTTCAACATCTTCAAAGACTATAAAATGTTTATGAGAGAATATGGTTTTAGAGACATCTGGTGGTTATATAAGCCTAAGGAGAGAAATCAACCATGGAAGTATTAAACATAAATTCTACTTTTTCAACAACAGTATCCTGTAAAGAGAGAAAGAGATTAGCTTATTCACTGCCTCTGCGCATACCGAGGTAAATAATTTACCCCAAGAGGTCACCTTGTTTATGGTGATTTAGCAGCTTTGCTTACAGTAAAAGAAAAAAAATAAGATTTTTCAACATAAATTAATGTATGTTTCTTTCAGTGGTATTTAAACTTACCACGATCTAGTCAGAGTATGACGGGGGCAAGAGACTGGAGATACTGAATATTTTAAATCCTACTGCTAGACAAAATCATTCTCTCTGCCTGCACCTAGTTACTGTGTCTTTTGTTCTAACTTCTGGTGTGCTGCTTTTTGTTTAAAAGTTCACTAACTCCCCAGTATGATATTACTTAAGTGCTTGCCTACAGCTAGAACAGCTCAGAAATAGAATCTCTAAACTTGTAGGATCAAAATACAAGAAAAGCGCAGGTACTCCGAGGCAAAGTCAAAGATCCATGCTTTTTTTATATTCATTAATAACATACTTTAATGACTATTAGAGTGATCTGTAAGGATTCATAATTTATGTCTAGGGCCTTATTAAAACTTCAAGTATTCAGTTATACATCTAAACCTCCTCCATATCCCCACAGATCTTCTGCTAGGGTATGAAACACAGAACTACTCATTTGGAGACAAAATCAAATCCTCCTCTCAGTTACACTAATGTAAATCCAAAAGAAAAGGAAGAAAGAAAACTCCCCGGTTAGATACAAAACATAAAAAGAAACCACTTCAGTTTTAAATAAGAGTGAGAAAGCTGGATTGCCCTCCCCTCCTGTACCCAAGATGACAGGGCTGTGATTGCAAGAGATCAAAAAAGTCCTCGCAAGCCCACGCCGTAGCACAGACTCAAAGCCTTTTAAAGCAAAAAAGAATTCACAGCTCCTGCTCGCCGGGGGCAGGACTGCTCCTTTCGGTGTTTAGGTGGGCAGGGAGGTCCTGTGCTCCCGTCACTCCAGTGTTTCCAGCCCACTGGCAATTTTCCCAGCTATTTTAGGAGCATCTGTTGTATCAGCCAACGTGTTGCACTCCTTCCCTCTGCCTCCCTGCTCATAACACTGCTGCCACCCATCTTCACACCCCCCTTCCTCTTCTTGGCGAGCGCACGTTGCGCTACGTCTCTGCAAGAGAACAAACCAACTGCAAGTGAACCACCACAAATTAATTTGTTCCCCAAGGCAAAAGTTTCTTGGCCAGTTTTTGGTTGAACAAAGGGGCTACCACCACTCCCAGGACACGCTCTTCTCGAATGCAACCAACCCCAAAGCAAGACCTCAGAGGACCAAAGCAAAAAGCAACCCTCTACTTTATTTTATTTTTAACTCTCCAAGCACGAATCAGCAGGAATTCTCATGCTAGGGAGGGGTTTCTCATACATATTTTTCCATCCTGATCACTCAAAAGTGGTTTTCTCTTAACAGTCCTAACTTTGAATGTAATTTACATGCAATGAGCTGCATTACTATTTCATTATGTTTGAGATTATACATGTACATAATTCAGGATATTTAAAGCCACGGTTGCTGCAGAAACCGTAATTATATTTCTTGTTAAATCATTAAAGTTAACGTCATTTCTGGAATTACAGAGTATTATGCAGGGGTAGGACACAGAGCGGTGTGTATGGCCACCTCGCAGCTGAGCGCTATCCATGCATGCACACATCAGGAAATGCAGAATTAAGGCATCTCCAAGGACTCTGAATAATCCAGGCGCTCAAGTCCCATTTTAGACATAATTTGGCCAATTCTGTCTGTTGTTTTATATTCAAAATTTACATTCATTGAAATGTCTTTTGGGGCCTCAAGTTCCAGCAGGACTGGTTTCCATGGGCTTGCTCTAATGAGGGCAGCACCTACAGTCTCCAAAACAAGAAACAAATTGAATGGAGGAAAAAAATATACTGACATTTTTTCATCTCTCACTTTGATCCCGTACAGGATTTCCCTTTCTCCTCCAAACATGCCCTCCCCAAGCCCCTCCATCCTCTTGGGAGCTAATGGGCAGCTGCCTCCGGCCCAAGAGGAGCCCCCTACAAGGACAGTGGTGTTTGGGACAGCTCGTCTGCAAGCTGAGCTCATCACTCAGGCACACGCATCCTTGTGGGATGCTGAAAAACCCCACATGGGGCAATGATGCTCTGTACGCATCCCTGAGCACCGAAATCTCTCTCATCATAGCTAATTATTCTGTGTCCCTGCACACCTGGGAGAGGGGACGGGAAGCTCTTGACACACTGCTGGAAGACTAAATCCTCATTTGTGGATCCGCCTTTGCTCACAGAAGTCTCGGAGTATACAACAGAGAACAAAATGCCTTGCAAACTGATACTCTATCACCTCTTGAAAAATATGAGCTGCTTTCCAAAAAGGGAACAGCTGTGGGCTGATATCTGGATCCTTTTAGTCACATGAAAACTGTCTAAATTAATCATGTCTCATGTTCCAAGCCACAACAGAATTAGCATTCAATTGCACATCACCTAAATCATTACTTAAATTATCATCATTTGTCAGATAAATCCTCACCTCCATCTCTAGTGATAATCCATGGTTAACTGAAATGTTGTGTAATATGAAACCTGCTGGGAAAATCGTAAAAAATTTGGAATACTCATGTGAAAATGTGCTACTAGTTCATCGGTATGAAGACATGCGAGTCTCCTCTGCTGAAGGCCAGAAGTTATTTCAGCATCAACACTGATTTTATATGCTTCATTACGCTGTAGCTTTCCTTATAATTTCTATAATTTCCCTTATAATTTCCAATAATTTTACAATTTTCTTTTTATAATTGAAAAACAAATGGAAGAAATTAAAGAAGACAGAAAAGAGCCAGTGCATCACTGCAGTTCGGATTCACTCCCTGAGACCACACGCAGATAAGCAAACTTGCTAAAATACAGCTGCGGTTTTAGAGGCAGGCAACTTGAGAGGCTATGTACTGTCCTCCTCGTGAGAGGAGAGAGAGAAAGAAGGATGAAAAGCAGAATGTAATTTCTTCTTCCCTCCTGCAGCTGAAGGATAAGGAGCGAGAGGACGTGCGTTTTATCAGACTCACCAGAACTAATGCCATCTCAGGAGATCATAGAGCAAGTGCAAGATAAATTTTCCCTTTTCCTTCTGCTCTTGTAGCCATTCATGCTCATCCTGCAAGGCAGCCAGGCTCTTCTACTACTTCCCTCTCTTCTTCCTCTGCTTGAAGTCTTTGCACACCTAAATATGGTAGGTTTTGAGACCTGCCTTTATCCAAATATCTGTCACCTCCTTCCCCTTCTGTACCTATATGGTGGTGTCTTTCCAACCCTCTCCCTCCTGTTCTGCCAGCCCTCCCCATGTGAAGCTCAGTAACAAGTACTGACAGCTTTTCATCCTTTCTTTGAGGATGAAAACATCTTTCAACATCTGCCCTCCTAAACCCAACCATAGCTTGCACCCAGTGCCCACCTGCACATCGCGCTTAAACATCCTTGTTTCTTTCTCCCATGTTGCCCACTACACTTTCAAAGACTTTCCAGGAAGATAGTTTCCAAGTATCTTCTTCAAAACCCTTCCCAAAATGCTCTGGTTACTATTTACAACCATCTGGATAGGATGCAGATAGGCTGAGACTAGCACATGACCTTCCCTTACTCCTTTCATTTTGATTTACTTATTTTAATCCCGTATTCTGCTTGGATCCATCTATTGCTTTCTACTTGTAATTACACTTGAAGGCCCTCTTAGGGAAGGAACAGCTTTTTGCTCTGTACTTGACAGCAGTGTGCATGTGGTCTACACCCAAAGCTCTTAGGTACCATGCAACACCAGCTACCAACTAGTAATCCTAAATGCTAGATGCAACAACAGTGAGAAACACAGCTTGGTCCCCTCACCTCTCTCTGGAGCAGGAATTCAAACGTGGTTCTCAAAGAGAACCTCAGTGTCACCTCAATGTGTACAAATCACCCTGCTGCACCTTTGCCATCCTATCTTTCAGGGTCCTGTGACCAGTGAAAAAGTGATCAATAAGCCACAAATGCATCAAAAGAGTTTGCACGTAGCCGTCAGAACATGGCAGATGGGAGAGAAAGAATGAAAAGCATTTAGAGCCATCGGCCTTGAAGGTAAAGATGTTTCAGGCAAAGATGCTCACCTCCATACTACAGTCCCCATGTACAAATGGCATTAATTGAGTCATACCTTTTCCTCACCTGGGTTATGTCCTTCTCCAGAGACAAAGGTTAGAGCCAATACACGGATTGGTTTTTTGTTCTGCCTTTTAACAGCTTTCAACTGTTAAGTCTTCATCGTTCCTCAACTCTTTGTGCACAGGTTTTCATGAGACCTGCAGCAGCACGGAAGGACTCTCTTCATCAGCTGGTGGGGGAAGAATTGGTAGAGGCACCTACCAATTCCTGGGACTGCAGTGGGACTCTAGACAGAGAGCTGGTGGGACTTCAGAAGGTAAGTACTGAATGGGGTGAATTTGGGAATACCACAGCAGAAAGACATGGAATAAAAACCAAGGGATAAGAACCAAGGAATAAAAACCTCCAGTGAGAGCAAAGCCAGATCCTCTAAGTCACATCTACACCATTCACGTGTGAGGGTTACAGGACTCAGCCCTGGCTTTGTTCCTAACAAACTCCCTCTAAAGCAAGTACACACTAACAGGAGACACTTCTCCTAGCTCCTAACCTGTTTGCTGCCCTTGCTTTCTTCTCCCCTTCAAAAAGTTGATTAAGAATAGAAAAATCACGATGAGTTGAAATACACATCTTCCCAAAAAGCAGGTCATCTCTTGCTGCTTGTTGATGAGGTGGGAACTTCAGCTTGTTCCCACAGTTCGTTATATGGTATTTAAAGATTTACTAGAACACAAAGTTTGTATAATTATCGTGGTACTTGGCATAGTCTTAGGTGCTCGCATTAGATATGATCCCACTGAGTCTTTCAGGCACTGTCCCAAAAAAATCTGATGTACCATCTACTTTCTCCTGTCACTCCTGATTATTTTTGATTAACTTGCTTTGCTGAAAGACTATTACACTGATTAAATCAGAAGGATTAGCAGAAAGTCAAAACTACACCTTTGAACGTGAATCTCTAACAATTATAAAACAAACTTGAAGCTACCATGCTGCTACAGAGAATTTAGAAGCAATTCAGCGTCAGCTGTCAGTCAGATTTCTGCAGCCTGAACTAGTTATTTCCAACTGGGAATGTATCTAGCAAAGTCATAACTGCTGATTTAATGAATGATTATAATGGTTTTGAAGTATTCACTTCAAAAGTTTAAGCAATATAAAACTGATCAAACTTTTAAGTCTCACTGCAAACTATAAACTAAAATCAGATTTAGCAAGAACTCTCTATAGCCCATGAACTTGCACCCAACAACCAAATTACTGCAATTTGTGTATTATATTAATGCTAATCGCATCACCACATTTTATTCAGAACTTACCCAAGTAAATTAACAGGATATGTACAAGTTTTCCTAAATAATAAAAAAATGAATAATTGAGAAGCTCATCCAAAGGCCACTGCAGTCATTAGAAAAAGGCTGACTCCAGTTGTTTTTAATCCAAGTTTACCTATGAACTCCAAGACTCGGCCTTATATAAGTAAGGAACTGCCTTTTAAATTGGCGAATAACAAACACAGGAGAATGAAGCATGTCCCTGCAGATCTGCATGTGATACTTCATATCGGAGAGATCCTCATCTTTATTAAAGGTTAGGATTTCTCATATCCTGTTCTGTGGCTTCTATCAACACTGCCAGGTAAATCTTCTATGTGCAATGCAAAGTACCAAAGACTTTCATGCCTGTCTTTGATGGGGTAAAAACAGGCCCAGCTTCAATATAAAAAACCGTAACAGATTTCTAGCACTCCCACTTCCTGCCAGAGCTGGAATGAGAAGGCCTTTTGCTATTTAATTACAGCGTCGGTTTTTTTCTTCATAAGGTGTGTTAAAAAAATGAAAGGGAAAGCAGTGGGAAATCATACACTTTTTTTTTTTTCCTTTTGCTTCTCCTTAAATTACAGTCCTGACATTTGAGGGAGGACTCCTGCCAGAACAGGTCATCGTTTTCTCTCATCCCTACATGCCACTGCTGTATCTGACTACGCTTGAGGCTTTCAGAAACCTCCCTTCTCGCCCCTGAGCAGGCAAGGCCCTCGCATGTGGGTGCCCCGACCGAGCACCGTGCAGCTGGGAGGCGCAGTGAGCTCACCGTTATCCCTCTTTAATCACAGCTCTGCTCTATCTTACCGTAGTCTCACTTATTAATATTGCTTTGGAGGCAGCAAAATTGCCCTAAAAGATTCAGCTAATGATAAAATTCATCTTTTTAAACATTTCTCTCATTGTTACATATTTATCTATTTTATTTCTATTTGTACATAGGTGTCTGCTTTCATTTACATTCATTTCATTCAGCCTCTAACATTCTGGTGGGTTGTAAAAACAATATATATTAGGGAAATGACAACAAATTAATTTTACAAACATAATGCCTAGAGAGGAGGCCTACAAAGCTGTCCTTCCTCGTGTATCATTGCTGCTTATGGCAGAGGAATTTAGATGTTCATTACCGGACAATGTAACTCAAAAAAGTAAAGACTGTCACTTCTACTTACTGTTTGCAGATTTAGTGAATCTTCCTAATCTGTCACGCAGTATTTTATAACCCAAAGAGAGAGAAAAAAGAATCACTATTTACCCATGGTCCTTTAGTAACAGTTTTATGTGGCTTGCCAACTGGTGAAAAGGCCCCAGAGCAGACCCTCCTCAGGTTGTCTCAGTAAAACAACCTCGTGGTCAACCGTCAGACCCAGGGCATTCACCCTCTCTGAGGGCTGTGCTTTAAATGCTGGATGGGTCTGCAGGGACCTGCCCCTCCAGCACTTCTTGTTTTAAGACCTATAAGCATCAGGGAGAAGGTGGATAGCCTCTGAATCCCAACAAACCCGAACCTCAGCTGCATGCAGAAGCAACATAAATCTCAGAGATTAAACCTGTTTTGGAATTTGTTAGCCAGACCACGAGTCTTTCTTCCCCACTCAGCAGTTCTGCACCACCCTTTATCCACCCCGCTGGAAACCCAGTTTGTGCTCACAGCAGGGAGAAGCCACACCAGCTTCTCCCCCCAAAACACCAGTGAAATGTTGAGGGAAACGAGGAACCTCTGCCAAGTGGCAAGGACTGTTACCACTTCTCTCCCCTACACGTTTTCCAGGCCAGTTTTCTCCCCACATTGATCAAATGACAAGTTTCTGTTTTTCCTTGCAGGTTGGAACAATTTCTGGTACAGTGCAGAAAACAGCCTTAGTCCACCTGTGCAGACGTCATCCAACTTCAGCCATCATGTAACTGGGGTCTAAGCCAATCACCAAGTTCTTTCTGTAGCTCCAAAAGAGAGATAACCTAACTCAACGTGCAGTTTTTGCTCTCTTCATCTCACACAGCATTCTTACAGTGGGACAGATGCACTCTGGGGCGTAACAGCCCTTCAGAGACAACAAGGCATGTGCTGCAGCCTCTGTTGCAATAGGTAAAACAAGAAAGGGATGAAAATCACATTCTTACGTAACTTACAACTCATGGCATTTTTTAAAAAGCACTACAGATGTTCCATCCTGATTACGTTCTTCCAGGTGACCTCAGTATTCAATTGCAGGAATTTATCCAAATTGTCATTTATCAGTGAGTAATACTGCCTTCTTGATCTTCTCACTCCTCTGTACCACCCCTGAATGCAGCTTTCAAAACATAAAAAAATCCAGGCGCCAGTGAGTTAGAAGCACAGCTTGCACAGACAGTCAGTAGTAGCCCAGCACATTTCCTCACTTTTGCTCCCCAGCTGTGCACACTAGGTGGGTATCCTGAACACACAAACCCTATACATGCAAGGGGCTGGATAAAAACAAGAAACAACTCCCCCAGGCTCGTGCAAAGGTTTATCCTCCAAAATGTGCGGGCAAGGAAACTACACTGCACTTAGGCAGCTCTTTTATTCTCCATTTGCAAACTTTAAACTGTTCAGTGATCTGGTAGAGCATAACAACTTTTTCCTATATTAATAATTTCAGTGCTGGTAACGACATAAGGCAAGCCTGAAGGGTGAGATACGCTATCATTACCTCTTGTTCTGCCAGATTTCAGATTACCATGTAGCTTGATTTCAGTTTTCAAAATCTCCAGTTTAACAAGAAGGGTTAATGCAATAAAACAGCATACCTTCTGCATTTCCCACTAATTCTGAAATGTGAAACAAAAGGGAAAGCCTTTTTAAGAAATGATATATTCAACCCAAAACCTCTCTTACTGAGGATGTGTGCGCACTCCATACTGGCTGTGCAGAGGAATTCTCCTGCTCTCAATGAAATTTTTAGTTATCTTGTTCCACTTTCAGCTAGTGACCTCTTTCAGAGGTAAACTGACCTTTGACCTGCCAGAAGACTTCAAGTCAACAAGAAAAGGGACTGCAAAGCTTGGGTCTCCTGCCACTTCTCTGAGAAAGATGTTTTCACATTGACTTTACTTCATACAGTTTACCTTCATTCCCCTTTCTTCAATTTTAAGACAGGTTTTGAAGACGCAGCTGTAGATAAGGAAAGTTGCTGTTATTGTGATCTCTAGATACTGAGATATGAATCAAAATTCACCTCATTAGCTCCAAGAATGACAGGTTATAGCTGTTATTTTCTATTAGCTTCTTTTCTTTTTGTCAAAACCACTACCCACTGAAAGCTAATATAAGACAGCAAAAAAAGACTGATTTTGTATGTGAAGACCTACTAACCATCCATCTCGTCCAAAAGTGCATTTTAAAAAGACTTAATTCCCCATGTTAAGTATTTTCCCTACCAAAAATGCATATGCAAACATCACCATTTGCAATGAAGAGACATATGAGCAGCTGATGCTTGTATTACACGTCCTCCAGAAGGCAGCGCAAGGCCTGGGCATCATCAGAGGCCGATATAATTGCATTATCTACCTCAGTGCACTACATAAAGACATGGGGCAGGAACAACACAGGTGTGCCAGCACAGTCTGCCTGCAGAAGTCCCATTGGCCCCATTTTCTGTTTTTCTGGGAGCGCCTCCACATTTTGCAGCATCCTGCAAGCGGTGCCACTCCTGCCTTTACTCCCTGCCTCCCCAGGGAAAGCAATTTTGGATGAGACTAAAGGCTTTGGCACTTCTCTAGCCAGACCTTGGGATGGTTCCCTGTCCCCCCATCCAGGTACAATTACATACTGCACCTTTCCAAGTGGTTATTTTCTCAAGTCTTTTGTAGAAATACCCATTCAGCAGAGATAAGCTCATCGCTAAAAGCCTTGGATCTCATCAGTTTACTTCCCCCTGCTTTTAGCTTTCCTTCCAGTGCTAATATCCCTGGTTCTGGCAACACACCAATTTATGTTCTAGTACCAACCAAGAGCCTCAGCTTTGAGACACATAATACAGTCCATTCATCTTCTGCTGTGCCATTGTCCCCTGCTCCCATGGAGAATTCCTCCAGGCTAATGGGGCACTGTCACCTCCTTTGTCCAAACACTCGTTGTCTTTATCTTTTTATATTAACACTCACTATTATGTTGCCAGGCTTTTTCTTTTTTTAATCCATTTACTCTTGGAATTATCTTCTTTTTGAAAACTTTTGAGTTTCACCTAGCATCCTACCTGATGGCCATCCCTAGGAAATTCCAGATTTGCTGCCTCCTTCACACATTTAAAGCACTGCCAACACTGTAAGTTCAATTGCCGAATAACTTGCTGATGAACTCTTTTAGGGTTAATTTTTTTATCTTTCATAGTCCCTCTCCGAGCACCTCTCAGCCTTTTACCTAATACTCAGTTGTCCCTAAACTGCAAGACGGAGTTTTCAGCCTTCTATGAGTTGCAAAGGCTCCCAAGTTTCACCTTTCTTTAAGTACTCATCACACTCACACATTTCTCTGACATTTCTCATTTTTATATCCTAGCTCCCGTCCAATGCCTGTACCATAGTTTCATAATTATTGTCTCCCGAGGTAGCAAAAAGTTGTTTTTGTTTTTTTTTTTTTTAAATCAAAACCAGCACCTGTCAAACACAAGGCTGCTTCCAGCGTCTCCCTTCTTGCTGGCACATGGCACTTACAGCCGCGAGACGAAGTGCTGTTTCCAGAGGGGTTGAGATGCACCAGGGTTTTTAACTGCTCTGCTTTTCCAGCTTCCGGAATGTTTTACCATTTTGGTCTGAAACAAAAAGCCAGATTACCGGTCAGAGTTTTCTTTAATTCAGCAACTATTTGGCCAGCACCACCTAAGGGCTGCCTTACACCAGACTTCCAGCAGACCTCGCAAGAGCCCGTTACCCAGCCAGCTCTCCCAGTAACACCAGCCCCTGGCATGACTGGTTGTGCTAATAATGCACATTTTCCCTAGAAATACATTTTGGTACCTTGGCTACCATTAAAAAGCTTACAGATAGACTTTTGTACAGTTTGTGGGCTTTAATACAAAAGGCTTAGAGCAGGCTCTTGTATTCTGAACTGCTGAACTACACAGGATGCACTTTTATGCTTTAATATTTCTGCGACGTTACCAAGTTACAGTAATGTGCAGTGATGCATTTATCTGCTTTCGGACAGATCCTAGTCTCAGGCAGATGAGCATAAATTGGAGTAACTCAATTGTTCTTGTGTTTTCTCAGGAGTTACGCTAATTTAGCTAACAATTGTCTTCAGACCATTGAATTAAATTGCTTTACAAGGCAGCACTTTAATGTTCATATTCTTTAAATTAATATAAACATGTCTTTCCATTATATTTTACATAAGATCCATTTCAAATGCATTAATTCAATTACCTTGTTTTATAGATAGGCTTTTACCAGTGCCAGAAAGTCAGTGGCAAGCTCCTCCCGGCAACACCCGTAGCAAGACTGAACTCTAAATGTGCATACATTTATATCTGTAAACTCAGACTTAAGCAATGAAAATGCAATTACTTAAAAGTCTGCAGACTTTGACAAAGTTGTGTTCTATATATGAGATTTTGTAAATGCATACTTGTTTCAGCCTGCAAGCTGCATATACCATGCTACATCCTGCTCCTTCTAAAATCAGCAGTGCTGAATTCCCCTTGGAGCCAACGGGAACGAAATTTGGCCTATGTTCCCTGTTACTAAAAGAGGTGAAAAAATGCAGTGTTACTGGCTTGATATAAGGTGGTTACCTGAAAAACCTTCTCTTCAAACATGCTGAAGTGTATCAGTTCTCACAGAAAACAATCTGTGAGGTTCACCAACCAACAGAGAGGCTTTCCAAATCTCCAGTCACACAGCCAGGAAAAAAAAATTAGAAGTGCTAAAACTTTGTACTTTGTATGTATCTTAATCCTACCCTCCTATACACTCTGATAAGCAGGAACAATAAACATTTCCAACCAGAGCATTTGTCCTGTGACTGCAAATCCAGTGTTGCCCCACCTAGCTAGCAAAGGGGAAGCAGAACCCAGACAAAATCTTACTTACCATTTTGAAATGGCTGCCTTGTCCTTTGAGCATCACACGTGCTCCTGGCACTTTGCTTACACACAGAAATACCAGTGCAGCCATTAAGGTAGCGGGACATGGGAGCGGGATGTAATCAATACAGGACCTGCATCATATTTGTATGTAGATTTCCATATATTTAGTGTGCTATAGGAAGTTTGTGCAAAAGGGCTGATTGTTACACACTGCTCATACAATGTACTTGATCAACCCAAGTATTTCCTTATGAATTACCAGAAAGCCAATAATCATTGTTTCCAAAGATGAAGCCCTCTTTCCATGAGCCCACATCAAATATCGGATTCTTCCCTCTAAGCAAACACCCTGTTAGAAAGAAGGAGGGGTCCACAAACGTGCAGTCAAGTCATCCACCCACCTGGGTTGGGGCTGAAGTCCTGGCACCAGAAGTCCAACCCAGCCAACTTTGCAGTGCTGCAGCTTCTTCACTACAGCACCAGAAAAAACAATTCTCTGCCCAGATTTATCCTTTGTCCCCGCGCCACATACACACAAAAGAAAGTTTGCTTGATGTAAGTCAGAGTGCAAATTGAGTGATGTTTTGTACCAGCCAAGGATCTCCTTCTGGGTTTTGTGCAGTCACAGAGATGAAGCTCATTATTCATGTAACCACTGCAAAAATATTATTCCAAGGCCTGGCGCTGCCTTTTTGTTCAAGCAAACCCCTTGCTGAAGTGAAGATTTTTCTTTTTATTAATGTTTGTATAAGAACAAAGAAAGTTCTTTTTAATTTACTCAGTAAAGCAAAGAAATGAACAGTGAACATTAAAATACTACATGGGTTGAGATATTTCAAAGCCCAAACAGCTCTGGTTTAATGGATGTGTATTTTTTGCCTGTATAATGAATGTTTCTAAATATACTCAGCGAAAAGGAAGACTATTTACCATTTTAATATTTAATATTTTGCAGCCATATATATGGAAACAATTTGCCATGGTTATATTTCTGGGGAAAGCAAATAGCTCCGATACGAAGCTGAAATGTAGCATTCATTGTAAAAGCCCACGTTTTGCATCCCGAATGTCAAACCAAGAGCAGTTGACCTCCGAATGTAGAGATGAGCTGTACAGAAACCAGCAAGCAATCAAAAGCTAAGCACAGTTTAAAATCCTGCATAGTGGTTCATACCCACATCTGCTCCCGTGCTGGAATACTTCACAACTGGATCAGCTGTAACTTCTACCTTCACCCCAACTCCTCACATTTATCATTTTAAAAACTGATGTTGGTTCGAAAGCTGCTTCCTTCAAAATGCCAACAACTGGGATTTTCACACCATCCCTTGGATTCCCATCACCTGCTGCTTGGAGGTGACCCACACGTAGAGCACCTACGGCCATCCCCTCTGCTCCAGCAGATCCGACGGGATCCTCGGCAGCACCAGGAGCCCAGGCAGGGCTCCCCTGGCCACCAAAATGCCACTTGGACAGCTGAATCACACTTCTCACCTCCCATATTTCTAAAGGAAGGCAATTCCTGTTTGCATTAATTAGCACTAATAGCAAAAATTGCTGTTGAATACACAGCAAGTGACACTCTCACTGTCAAGACAGTTAATACACTGTAAAGGATCATCTGAGTTCCTGCCTGTACACCACCTGAAAAAAAATCTCCCAATCCCATAAGAAACAATCTTCATCCACTCCTTTCTTCCTTTTCGCTTAAGATTTTACCAATTGTTTTCTTACAAACACAGCAAATAACACCCGGTTTCCCAAAGGGAATTAAACTCCAGGACTCTCTGGCTCAAGGTAATACCATGCAGTTCATCACTTGAGCCACAGATACAAGTCTTCAAACCCTACACGGAAGCAGTAATTACCTGCAGCTTTTCGTGTGCGTGCAGTCTGTATGTAAATGAGAAACCACAAACCTATTACAAATTAGAGGCATGAAAATGTGTGACTGTGTTGTTGCCTTGGACTTAAGCAAGTGCACTCACAGGGGTCTAACCACCTGGAGGAAGACCTGCCGCCAGCAAGTCACCAAGGTCACGCACATCACTGCTCATAAGAAGGCTTTATTAATCTTCTCATTAAGCAGCTGCTTGGCACTCTGCACTGGAGCGGCCACTGAAATACGGCTACCCCATCCAAACCGGAAGGGAAACCCCTGGCTCCTGACACTTCCCTACCAATTTGGGGTTTTTGGTTTTCTTGTTTTCACCTGAATGGTTCAACTTTGGTACATGTAATCCATCAGCTGCACGGCACCTACAGGAACGCTTACATGGTTAAAAGCAAGTCTCCTGCTTCCCTGGGCTGGGAGGCTATTTTCTATTTTTCACTTTTTTCCTTTTCATAACATTTTGCACACTTAAACATGCACTGCAGATTGCATTCAATTTATCTCTCCCTGCATTACAAATTTCTAAATGGACCTCGTTCATCCTTCTCGTTTTGTTAATAAATCATTTTGGTTGCCCGCAGATGCCTGCCAAAATCGGGAAGATTCATGAGCCTGAGTTACAGGCATTTATTAATTAGAGGAATCAAGGTGTCACAAGCTCCGAACATCTATTCCAAACTGAGAGCTGGCAAACTGTTGCAGCACTCCACCATTGTAACAATGTGATAAAGACAGAAAAAAGGAGAATTTGTAACACGCCTGTGCTACAAGTCCCCATTAGATCATTAACTTTCTGCAATTTTTGACCCCATTGTTCTGGGCAATGCTGCCAGAGGGGGGAACACAACCACACATCGGGGTTTTTTGTCCTTTTGAGCCAGTCCAGCATCAATCAGCCCACTTTCAGATTACTTACCCCACACCCTGAACACATCACTACCTGGAAGATGCTCACATGGACAACATCCCCGTGCAGGAATATTCCCCGTGAGCCTTGAGGAAGAAGCACAGACACATCCCCACAGGCATCACAGGATGTGACAACCAGGCCTTCATGACCTGCATTAGTGGGCTGAAGCTGGCTGAGCAGACAAAGGAGATTTCCCAGGACCTACCTAAAGCCAATTCACAAAGCACAACCCCTCCGTGAGCTGTTAGTATCACCAGATTCCTTGCTGGATGCAGACACAGCTAAAAGAGACGCCAGTAATGTCTCCCTGTGTGCACAGAAGCCAGAACACCCGCACCCTGCAGCACAGACCTGCTCTTTGAAGTGAAACTTCTTATAAGAAGCGTTGCCGAGAAATATATTCTGAATTAGACTTTCTCTAATCCCATATTCAACACACCTTCAATTCCTATTTGTTTTTGTATTACTTTATGTTTATACCTGCTTCTTTCACTCTGCTTCTCTAGTGCACAGAAGCCAGCTGGATGGGAAAGGTATTTACTGAAGCAATCCCCTGGTGCCTGCCTCTTGTTTTCTATCAGCCTCGCTGCATGCAGGAAGCGCCAGGTAGTAGCCACCATGGCCAGGGACTTGAAGTAGTCAACACAGCCGAATTTCCATCATCACACTTAGCTCTCCGACCCCTGGCACTCCTCTTAAACCCATCCTTTCTGCCCTAGATGACGAGCCACAGGCATGAGAAGGGCCACGACCACCTGCGGAGATGTGACAAATTTTGTCAGCAGCTCAAAGAATGCATTTTGTCCGCTCCAGCCTGCCACCCCGTCTTGTTTGGGCAGCTCATTAAAAAGCCATGAAGGTTGGTCAGTCGTGCTCAGACTACAGATTTCCACGCTCATATTTTTCCTAAATATTTAACTAACAGTCTTGCCGTGACAGCTGCATGGTTTCTGAGGTGTTTACCTCCACGATAATGGCTTACTACCACGCAGCCGGTTCCTGGATCTGAATGTTAGCTGCCAATCTGCCCACGGGACAGGGAACGTCTGCGCAGGTGTTCACACGTGCCCAGTAATGGAATACAGGTTAGTGCAGTCAGGACCTGCCAAGGGAACAGAGAAGGATTTCATACGCTCACTAGTCAAGAAAACAGAAATTAAACTTTTGTGAGTCATTTTGCATCTGCCCTGCTGCTGCCACCCTTCACCCAGCCACCCACAAACCTCGCCCTTGGCACCCATCCCACAGCCACTCTTCCTTACCCGATAAGAGCCACAAATCCCTGCCCACCCCTGCGCCACCTGAGGTACAGAGGGATAGGAGGGGGCTAACTGCCCCGCAGCGAGTCATCTGCATGGACACACCCTAGGTTCGAATGATTTAGGATGTGACATAGGCTGCCCCAGCAGCTCTTTATTCCAAGGACTGCTCAGTAAAAAAGCAGGAATTGCTGCTTCCTCTGTCCTGTTCTAATTTCCCAGCAGCGATTCGGGCTCTATACTGCAGAATCCATTTACGCTGAACCTCTGCTGTCTGGCTGTGTAATTTTAATGTTTGATTGACGTGACCAACCCATCTTCTAATAAAGAGGGATAAATAATCCCAATTAGATACTTAATACCAGGGTATTCGCCCTTCACCTATAATTGCCCTTTTACACTTATAAAGGGAGATGGTTTAGTTTCTCCTATATATTTACCAATCATTTCCCTTCCTATGTTAATGCTTCCAGCACTGTTTGACATTTAATTCTCCAGTTTTTCTCTTCCAATTACTTGTTATTGGCTGTGATTGTGTCTTTTATTAGAGGTCCAGAGGGCCACCTGCCAGATAACCCCTGCTACAAACGTCTCGTGTCAACTTCTCCATCTAGACAACAGGTTAAAAAAAAACTAAAATTCAAAACCACCGAACACCTATCCTACTCTTCTCCCTCCTTTGCCTTGTGGGTTTTTACAGGCTGAGACCAGTATTTCTGAGTTCTGACAGGACTTTGAGTTATGAATTTAAAAAATGAGGTTCCTCTAACACCGAAAAGCCCTGTTGCCATGGGACTGTGATGCTGTCAAACAATACTCCAGTACAGTATGGGAACTTTGAAAGGACTGAGCATATTCCCATCAAGTTTTGGGTATCTCCAGTTTTATTTTCAATCTCTCTTCCCTAAAACTTAGGGCAGGATTTCCTTAGTAACTGACACTTTTAAAACTGGATAAGATTTTTCAAGTATTTTGCTCATCCACCATTTAGTGGGTAAATATTCCCAATGAGACTTGACAGAATTTTACTTTTTCTACCCTGTTTCTATTTTTTCTAAGCAGAGTAATTGCAGAATTGTTTTTCACGATCACCACTGCCTTAAGAACTAAACTATTGCATTCCTCATTTCTTTCAGGCCCATTTCACCCACTGACAGCAAAGCTGCCACACTCCACCGAAGCACCGCCACGGTCCTCGCCATCTGAGCACCAGCCACCGCCGTCTCATTTGGCACCGTGGGGTAATTAGCCAGACTTTTAACGGCCTGACCCAGCTGCTGGAGGTGCTCCCTCCTGCCGAGGTGTGTGGTTTTGGGAGAGACCCCGTGCCATGGCTGCGATGCGAGATCACACGTGTGGGTATAACCAGGGCAAGGCGACTCTTCCCTCCTTCTCGTCAAACTTCTGAAGTTTCCCCTTAAAATATTGCAGCCATTAGCCCTGTGACATCAAAATAGATGTTCTCGTTTCAGCCTGCGCGTACGCTATCTTTAAGGCCATCGTGGTGTGTGTGTATGTGGTTTTTTCTTTATATTCCCCATTAGAGGTCACTTTTATCTAACGCTTAGAGCCTTTAATGGGGCCATGCATTTACCTTCTGTCGAGCACTTTGCGCTGGTTAAGATCATCACTTTTATTCAAACTGAGAACCGCCAGAATTTCCCCATTATTTCCTCTCAAATACCCTTTATCCCTTTCCACATTTTGCTCATTTACTCGCAGTCCTGAACTTGTGATTTTAATGACTACACAGTTGTTTCCCTAATTGAGCAGTGACCTGTTCACTTCCAAGCCTATTTTTATTCCTCCCTACCCTGGGTTAATTTACAGCCTCTCTTGCTGGTGGAGCGGCATTTATTGTAGGATGTAGAGCAGCAGGCTCTTTTTCTCTTTCTGGGACTGTACACCAGCTCTTTTAGCTTCCTTGGCCACTTCCTATCCCTTCTGGCACTCTCCATTTGGTGTAAGAGCAGTGCTAAATCGGAGCCCTTGCACCGTGCATGCGACTGCAGCCGGGTACTCTCATTTCCCTGCGGGGTAAATGCTTACTGCTCCTCGTAAACTTCAGCACCTTGCTCCTCCGTCAGAGCACTACTTTCGCAGCTGTTGTTTTCACTTCGGTGTGTATTTCTTTTGTCTTGCAAATTCTTGGGGCATTTGAGGTAAAGAAAACAGCTTTTGTATTAGTGCACTTTCCATCAGAGTTCGTGTTGGCAGAAGTTTAGGTCTCTGCAAAAAGTAATTTCCAAAACATCTTACCAAAGCAGCTCTTCGCAAACTACTCTGAGTAGCCACATACATGTCAGATTTTTCTGTAGTCACTCTTTCTGTAACATATTTTGGGGTGGATCTTCTCAGGATTATTATGGAGGGACACCATCAGGGCCACTGGAGTCTAAAAAAGAAAGGTGGACAAGAGCCTTTGGTCCTTCTCCGCTCATGAACAACCCCAAACAGCACGCTTGGTGCTGTCCAGCCCTGCACATGCACTGCAGCTCTCGAATGATAAGACTTCCTTGCTGCTGGCTTGAACCGTTGTTTGGTAACAAAGCTGGGACCCTCGCTGGCAAACTACTAAACCCTCACAGAGCTGCTCTCCCATGGTGTTAGCAGCCCAAGGCAGTCCCTCTGTCCCTGCCCCCCGAGACTCCCCAAGCAGCCGGTGCTTTTTGCTTCCCCCTGCCTCTACCAAAGGAGCAGGCAGAGCTGCTGGCTGCTGGAGATCTCCTAACTGCCTTAAACTACTCCATGCTGGCCAAAACTAGGCCAGTGCTGGAAAACAGCTGAAGACTCAGGCTACTTGCAGTGCTGCCACAACCTTGAATTTGACCAGCACAGACGGAAAGAGGTTCCACCCATCTCTTGCACGTCCTAGGGCAGAGCTATTGCATTTCAGAGAGCAACCACATCGTTGGTGTCACTCAGATCTGGAACAAGAGCCGCATTCTCCCCTAGCTCCCTCCAAAATGAAATCACTGGCACACCAGCAGCTGCCCCAGAGCCAAAAACCCCAGCAGATGAAGCTCCGGCTCAGCACAAGCCAGAAGCACGGGGACATCCAAAGCTGCCTGAGATCCAGGTGTGCCGAGGGGAGCCCCAGACCTTTCAGCAGCACCTCCAGCACACCAAGCATCGCGTCTGCCAGCAGCATGCACTGCCCCTGCTCACCCTCCATCCAGGAAAACAGCTCCCAAGTCAGAAGAGATTATTTGAGCTTTAGGAAGGTTGCCCGCTAGCTCCTGACATTTTCATTGTGTCATTTTATCTCTAAACCCAAACATCGTTTTTTCTGACTCAATTCTCCTCCAATTCTTAAATAGACTGTAATTTTTCTCAGTCATGCTCCTCCAGACTATCTTCCTAAATTAACATGTCATCTGTACAATTTTCAAATTAGTGCAATTTACCATTTCTTGATTCCATTCACTTTGTTCCTCAGGAATTTTCTGCTGCGAAGTGTGACAGCAGTATCTGAGCTGTATATTAAAAGCACAGAACTTCTTCCTCCAGCTTCAACTACCTACTCGCGCTTGATCCAAACACATGCTAATGCAGTAGAAAACCATCCGCTCCTCTTATGTTCTTGTACAGTGCTGCTACAGGATTTGAACGATTGTATTTTAAAAATGTCTGGAATTTTTTTAGTCCGGAATTTTGTACTAAGCAAGTCAGAATGACCTCTGGAAATATCAGATGTGCCGTCTTTTCCAGTTTTCAACAGTTTGAAATGCTAGCAACAGGACGCCTTGATAAAAAGGTGACAAATGTCACAGTAATACCCACAAATTAAAATAAGCAGGCTATTATTAAAAATACCTTGAATCTAGCGAAGAGCAACTGGCATGATAATTAAATGAAAAACATCAGGGAATTACAATACAATTAAGCAACACACATACAAGGTTACCCAACTTGAAGCGAGGGGTCTTCACAGCAGGCTGCTATGACTGAAATGAAACTTAAACCTATATAAGCTACTGATTACGGTCATACAGGTCTTACTACTACATCTAACACTGCAGCACTCTAGAGTGCTTATGGAGATATATTTCTGAACCTTCTGTAGTCCAAACCAGGCAACAGCATTCCATTTTCTTCAATCGTTAACTTTTCATTCCAAGCTGCTCTTCTTAACTTCCTGCTTTTGTTATACTATAAAGTTGTACTAGAAATGTTTCTTCAACCTTGAGATTTGTTGAAAATGGTTCCTCATTCCCCTGGAGAACGTATCATACAAACTGGCTGGTAGTAATTTTAACATTGGTTTTAATTTCCTCTTCACCTGTGGGTATTTTATTAAAATTCAAAGGTTGTCCTTTTTATTTATGCCTTTTACAAAGCATTTTTCTCTTAAGTGATGCTTAGCATCAGAAGATCCCTAAAGGTTTAAAGATTTGTGTTTAGAAGAAATTTAATCCTAGAACTTTTACTTTGCAAGTATTTTCAAGCCACATTATCTCCATCGTTTCGAATTCTCAACCTATTTATTAAAAATCACAAGTTCTGGAGATTTCGTTTTTCCCAAGTATTTTGTGCCTGCAACTGAACTTATTCACATATTGTGTAAACTTCACTAACTGCTTGAAAACTGACTTGTTTTAGTACTTCTTTTATTCTTTTTAGAAAGTATTGGTTGCTTTGCCACTCACATTAAGTTCTTTTTTGAGACTGTCCCTGCTTTCAGTCTGGCTGCTTGCTTTTCAACACCTACCTTGACTCTCTCCATGCCTGAAAAGACCTCTGTTGAACAGCCATATCTTTGTTGTTACAAGTATCAAGCCAACAATTCAGATTTAATATTATCTCAGAATACGAGTTCCCAAAATACACAAGATATAAAACAAACAGTAAAATCCAAGCTAATTTATGCCTTCACACAAAGCTTTTTATCAAAATATTTCTAAATCCTTAGACCTATTCTAACTCACACCAATGAATCATTCTGAATATCCTTTACAATCTGTTGATTTTGTACATTGAAATATAGGAATATAGAGTTTTATTCACGATTGCATATTTTAAAACTTCCAGTTCCAGTATTCTTGAAAAAACATTTAATATATTGCCTTGAATTTCATTTTTTTTTCATAAGCTGCTGTCCCTTCTTGACATCAAAAACACTTTAATTGCACCCCATCGTCATCCTTTTCTTTCATATGAAAAATACCTGGAACACTGTAGCAGAGGCAGTTGATTTCAGAGTTGAGGGTTTCCTTTGAATTTTCATATTATATATAATGCTGAGATCATTAATAGGGGTTCAAGTATTCATTTACAAGATTTGCATTTCAGCTCTAAAACGGCATGTAGCCGCTCCATCCATCTTTAAAACCCGTTGCACTGCAAACAAAGTTCTTAAGTACCGCGGACTCCTGTTCCCTAAGGCACTATGCTGCTAACAGGAGCTACCCTGCAAAATGTCCAGGGAGCCTTCCAACCATGCAGTACGAGACCCCTTCCTTAGTGAGAATAAGCTGGAGGTCAAAAAGATATGAGAGAGGGGGGGAAATGCAATATTCATTTGGGGGTTTGAGCACTTAACGTTTATAATCTTGGCGAGAGGAAGAAATGCTGTGGTGAGCTGCTAAAAGAAACGGGACATAAACGACCAATGCTGGCTTTATTTCGGTGAGCATCCAGAAGTGGCCACGAGTGGCGGCTTAGAGAACAAAGGTGACAATAGGGCAAATGTAGGGTGATACATTCCCTGTCACTAACATCCCAGGGGAAGGCGCAAGCAAGCCCTTATTTTGATCCCTAAAAGAAACTGAAAGCACATGCAGTGAATTGTCATTAGCGTGCGGTTAATTAGCATTACTAGTGTTGTTATTATATTTCTATCATCTCCGCACTGAGGTGCCCCATTGCAGATCCCATTGTGATACGCACTGTGCAAAATCTGAGCAAACTGAGCACTTTCTTCCCCAAAAGCTTATAATCCAAGCAAGAAGGCAGCAAAAATGAAGGAGAGGCAGGAGGGAAGTGACAGGGAAGCCTCAGCCAGGAGGCTCCCACATCCTCCCTAGGCATGGCAGACACAAAGGGCTCCGTGAATTTGTTCAAGTAAAGAAAATAAGGTGGCTTGGTCCTAAATGAGACATTTAGTTAAAAATAAAAATTAAACTGGCAAAACCAAGCTTGCTGGGGGGATCTATATTGTCCATGAGATTTCCACCTGGGCTTCCCTGGGAGGTGAGGACACACGGTCACCAGGCGCTCTGGAAAGAAAGAGAGGGAAAAAAGACCAACATTGAGAAAAAAAAATAGGGGAACATTGAAAAACTGATATTTGTAACTGTTAGAAATTACTCTACAATACACAGCTTGTATCAAACCTTTGGCCAAAGTGCAGTTTTTTCAAACCGTTTTGAACTGCGCACATTTGGCACTCTAGTCTGGGTGTTCCTCCCTGGGCTTCATTTTAGGACTACCCAGTATGAAAGGCAGCAGCACTACCGTGTATTTGGGTTGCCTCCTCCTCCAGCCTGAATTAGCCATAGTTTCTGCTGACACTTTGCTCCTAAAGGAGGTTTTAGACTTTCAAAATCATGTAAAATCTGTGTGAGCAGGAAGTCAGAATGGCATGGGTTAGAGATCCCTGGCAAGCTCTGGGGCAGGCCAAAGACACACATATTGGTTGTAGTTTTGGCTAAGTAAGTACCTCCAAGTTGCAATGTGCTTATGTCAGATGAAAAAAAGTCATACGAATCTTTTCTACCACCTGAACTGCCGTAGTGAAAATTAAAATAATAAATCATCCTTTGACAGGAAGCAATTTTAAAAAGCAGTTTTAGATTTGGACTCTGACGACCATCATGAGCTTTTTGCACACCTTTCACCGCGCAATTTAGTCAAATGGCACTTCGTATAAACAACAGAAAAATTGAGGGGGTTGAGGTGTGCTAGTTCCAATCCGGACGAAGAGATCAGTGTAGTTACTAAGATTTTAAAACATATCAGCTTGTCTGTTTCTGCTGAATTAACTACAAAAGCAGAAGTGGTTTTCATCACAAACATACCTCTGTGGACTAGCTGGAAAATTGAGCCTATTGATAGCTTGAAATGCGCCCACTGAAATACAGATAGCCTGATTAGTAAGCAGGAAGCCAAGGCACTATCCAATTTGCAGCTATTATAACTAAGCACATTACAGATGCTCTTATTTACATATCAGTACAATACTAATAAACTTGGCTCACAGCTTCTGTACCGCATTATGGGACACCAAACAAAGGAAAATACCAAACCTTGGCACGGTCATATGTTCCTGGCAAGTGATTCATGCTGGGTTTTGAGCCTATTTCCAGACAGCAAGCCAACTTATGAAAGAGCTCAGAAAACACCATCTCTGTGCCCTTGTGAAAAGTGGCTTTAGTTTCAGGAAAAACCTGCACCCCTAGAAAGGAAACACTTTCTCAAACTGCAGAGAGCAGGGTTTCATCATGCATCAGTGGTTTACAGAAGCTGTGATGCAATATTTGCAGATGGGCACGCCCCCAGTCTGCAGCAAACCCAAAATATTCGGTTTCATTTACCCCAAGAACAGGTTCAGATTAAATTAAGCAACCGCAGTATATGACAGAGGCACATAGCTACAGGTTAACTTAAAAGGGATAAGTTGATGATGCATCTTACCACCTTTGTAAAATCCAGACACTATGGTACAGAAGAAAGGACTTTGGGAGTTAACATCCCAAACCTGACGGCAGCCAGCTGTGCTGGTCAGGAAAGTGTCTGGACTCATTCAAGAGACAGTGGCGTGCCATGTTCTGGCACCTGGTTCAGATGCTGGTTTCAACCACAGCCTTACCGTGCAGGTTAACGGAGTCAAGTCTGGTGCTGAGCCCAGACCTCGCTGACGGATGTCAAGTAACCAACAAAGCTGGAGGAGAGACCTTTCAATCTCACTGAGGCAGAAAGCTGTTTGGCACCAGTCCTGCTCTAGTAAAGGTGTGTTTAAATCTGTATGGAGAGGAAGCAACTCCTGCTCTGATAAAAAGCAGGCTGTCTGCACTTAAAAGGACAATAGAGATAAAAGATTAAACCTGTCAAGACCCTGGAGGACCCTGAAGTGATCCTTCTGTGAGAGCAGGGCAAGAGAAGCCTTTCTGATTAAGTGACTCTTTTTTGCAGAGTCCTCCCAGCCCGGAGGGATGAGCTGGAAGCAGAGCAGGGAGCCAAGTGAGGCAGGGCTGGATGGCTGCAGGAGAAAAGCTGCCCAGGGAGCAGAGGGGTTCGCTGTGATCCCAAAAACCACCAAGAAAACTGGGCGCAAGTCTGGATACAGGGAGAGAGCTGCAAGGACACCATGAAGGGGAGAGTATTAATCCTTTGTATTGTTCTGTCTTGTCTAGTCAACTCTGTTTCAAAAGAGTTGTTTATTCTAATGAGCAATCTAATGAAAACTGGCTTTTTTACGTTAAAAAGCCTTTTAAGTCTATTCTGAAAGCTCTGAGTACATCTGACTCAAAGGTTTGGCCAGCTGAGGGGTTTGTCACAAATCCTGAAGTACAATCTAAAACAAAATCTGGGAGAAAACACTTTATTCACTGGGCTCCCATGATTTTACATTCCTTATCCTCAGCTACAATCGTTTCAGGACATTTCCCTTAATAAGGGCTCTTAATATGCTCCATTTACAGCCTTTAACTCACTGGTTTTATTCTGCCATGAGTAAGGAAACATTTACATAAACATTATAAAACTGTCAGCAACATCAGCTCTTCTTCCACCTCAAACAGTTTAAAAGTTTATGGATTGGAGGTTTCTGCATGTTAGAAGTAGAGTTAAAGATTTACTACTGAAATAGTCTCGGATATTGCCCTGTGTCCCTCAGCCAGTTTGGTACGGTAACTAATGGCTGTAAAAATTTGAGTTACATCCCAGGAAAATCTCTATGCTCAACACACAAAGAGAGCCACAACTCCGAGAATAATGCAGACGTGAATAAAGAGAAGGCAGGAGAGGAAACCTACAAATCATTATTATGAATAACAGGGACAAAAGGAGCAGTGAGATTATCCCACAAACCTCACACACAGTACTTGACAGCACTCTCAGAAACAACTGCAATTTTCAATGTGTTTTAGAAGAACACTTGCTGTCGCCTCAGTAATATGGTAAAATCACCAAGAGCAGAGAACGCCCACAATATATGCACCCTGGTAGAAATGTCTACCTGCATATTTCACGTAGGCTGTTGGGTATTTATCCATCCATCTGGACATATTACACTTGCATGCACTTCCGGCCTCAGATGCAGGTGAACTGCGCACTGCAGGATTCGAGGGATGTTCTCTTATCCCATGCCCTTCATTGCTTTGATGTTTACAGGCCAAATTCATGCATAAGGTCTGGTTCCTTTGCTCCACTCCGGTGACGCAAAGCAACTGTAAACCTCGCTCAACTACTTGGTTAAATTGGATTTATGGCACCTTTGAATCTCCAGAGCGTGGAAAAGCAGTTGGATCCTGCCAGTGAGGCTGGCCCTCTGCTTCCCATAAAAGTAGGATGTGCACCAGAGGTGATCTGCTTACCCCGAACGCTGGGCTCCTGCTGCCTCTCTTCTCTCTCCGGCTGCCTTTATTAAAATGCTCTTACACTCTCTGAGCAGTATTTTACATATCATTCAAGTGAAATCTTCTCTCTCGTTTTTGCTTCATCTGGAAATCTTTCATTTTATGACAAATAATATTTGTGAACTGATAGACAAACCCGTGGCTACAAGTACTCAGTAAAACACCCTGGGGTGTACCACCTGGCAGCTCTTTAAATTACTACAATTATATTACAACTCCGAGCAGAACTACCTTGGGGGGAGAACTCGCTTTTTGAGGGAGAATCAGACAGCAGCAGCTAAAGCTGGGCTGTACCTGTGAACGTCAGTATGTTTTACTGGAAATTCACTGTTTGCTACAGTTAAGCCCGGCTGTAACCAGAAGGGCAATAAAAGATTCGGTATTTAGCAGGGCAACATCCCGTGCCCTTTATCCCTTGCTCTCTTCTGCAAGTCACTTCATTGTGTCCGTGCCCTTATGGTACAGAGGACTCAAGCACACACTGAGCCTTGCATAAACACAGAGGGATGCAGCAGCATGCCCATCTCCAGACACGTTAGCTCCAGACCTCCAAAGCACACAGCCCAGGCAGCCGCAGCCATATGCAAACTTCCCTTACCCCCGGCAGTTCCTATCAATGCAGATGTTGACAAGGCTGAAGCACGATCAATATTTGAGCATGCTCCAACAGTTGTCAAAAATTTCGAGCAGCAGCATTCATACATTTTGCTGCTTTTTTTTTTTGTATATTTTTGTCTCTTGAGGACCTTTAAATTGATCGTTTTCATCCAACAAACCTTTCTCCTACTCCCTGCGAAGATGTTTAGTGAGAGCACCACATAAATTACACCACGCCAGGAAGAGATAGTAGCTCGAGCTGTGAACGAGGAGGGTGGCTGCACATTATGCCAGCCTTCTCTAGGCGCTGACATTTCACATTTAAGGTGTAAAGCTTTTTTGGTGACACCACTTCAGTGACTTTTACAAAATTAAACTACTACTTCCACTCATTTCAGTACCGAGCTGTAACTGCCCAGCACCGCCGTATTTAGCTCTTACGAAATGTTTTTACAGGCAAGAGTCTCCCCCACTTAAAAATGACACCACTTAAAATGTCATCAGCCTCTACAGCTTCATACTAAACATTACGAATAAAGGAACTGGCACTGAAATACAATGCTTGTGCTCAGCAGCTTACAGGTGAGGATTGGAACAACAACTCAGGAGAAAGTCCTTATCCTTTAATTGACAGCTTCACTGCCAGCCCAGAAGAGGATGTTCAAATGAGTGTCAACAACCCCATTGCTTATACATTCAGATGAAGAAACACAAAAGAGGGAGCTGTGGGAAGGAACAAGGTGAGTCGAATGGCAGAGCGATCTCGCAATCTGAAGTAACGGTCCTTGAGAAGACCCACTTTTAAGAGCTTGGGTAGCAAAGCACTCCACTGACTTTTATTTTCTTTAAACCATCCACACACCTTCAAGCGTAGCACACGATGCAAGACAGAAGAAGGGTGTCAAGACCCTGGAGAATGAGAAAATTATAGTGGCTAGGCCTACGTGATAAAAGGAAGAATACTTGGAAGCACCTGCAGAATACTGCACCTCAAGTCATTACAGGAATATTTGGAAGCATGTAACCTTGCCTCACAAACCAGACACCCGCCTGGAAGCGATATCCCGATGAGTCACTTTCCATGCAAAAAGAATGGTACTGGCACTACAGCCATGAATATTCTTGCCAGGTAAGAGGCTCACTCTTTCTCTGCCCATCTCCTCATCATCTAGAGAAGCAGGTTGCTATTAATAGTACGAAATAATCGTTCGAGTCACTGGTGAATGCATTTGTTTATAGCTTTATGATGCACTGTTTTAGCAGAGTAGCAACAAGCAGAACTTCACCTAATACCACGAGATCCTGAGCATCTGCATAGCCTTTAACTGCCCAACAGGCTGTACTTCAAAATATCTGTTGGTTTGGTTTAGCATCCTTCCCTTCCTAGCTGCCAAAAAGCTCTGAATAGATCAACTTACCAGCTCTGCTGCCCCTGCCAGCCAGAACACAGCTCCCTCCAGGTCACACCACGTGGCTCTGTTTCACCATTTTGAAATAATGAGTTCCCCAATTAAAAAGGTGCCTTTGAGCAATGAATAGATGGTATAAAAGAAGTCAATACCTGTACAGAAGAAAAATGAGACTTGCTGCAATGAAAACCCTTATTTTTTGCTGCTCATTTAGAAAAATTAAAACCAAGGAAGGCAAAGTAGAAAGGGATGATGCTGCTGGACCCACTTCAAATGTGTAAGAGTATAACAACATATCACATTTGGTTAAGGCTTGCTCTAGATCATTTTATAGCATCCTCAGCAACTCTCATCCCAGACGGAATAAATATTTACACACACCATACGCTGGCATATAGAACTTCTAGATATATATCAGCTATGATATTAACTTAAAAGAAAATTTTTATTTCATTACCTTATGCACTGAAATACAGTATTTTCTGGAAGAAATAAAAGGCTTGGTCTTTGCTTTCGCACTCTGCAGTTGCATTCAGTAGGAACATTACAATTGACAGAGAATGCTTCTCAGTATCTGGGGACAGGCATTATTTCTGGAGACGTGGAGTCACTGAATTCATTGCAGATCATGCCAAGCCAGCTTCAGAGCGCAACACGAGATTCTCATCTACCCTCAACAGGCTGAGGAGCATCTTCGGGAACAGAACGAGCTTGTAACAGCATTCAGCACCACGAATGTGCTTAGAATTAAATGCTATCGCACACCTCCCTAATGGTCTTTTACCCTCCTATTATCACATAAACTGAACCATAAAGTGATCAAGCTAATTTTTATTTTTTTTTGCTTTACATCATCCCATACTTTATATTGCTTTTTACAAGAATTGTTCAGAGATTACAATCAGTGCCCTGTGTAAAATCACACCTTCCCAAATGTTCCTGCCGTCTGTTCAATCAACTCCAGCTCTACTTCTGCTCTGCCCACAGCCCCAACCAACCAAACAGTACTGATTTCCCAACATCCTTGATGTACTTCAAACATACTGGTCCCATCACCTCCAAACTTCTCAGAAATAAGTAACTCAAGGATTGTAAATGCATTCATGTCTATGCATCTTCATACCATATAAGACACATGCCTCCCTAAGCCAAAAATAAATGTATTTATAATCAGAAATTTAAAAAATAAGTCAAAATTTTGAGAGACTTGCTTCCTGTGTTAAGGAACTGTGTACAATGGAAGTGTTAGCTACACTGCCACAATTGCCTTCTTAAATCAAAGATATATAGATGGATCACAGAATCATCTAGGTTGGAAGAGACCTCCAAGATCACCTAGTCCAACCTCAGCCCTAACACTACCAAGTCCTCCACTAAACCAGATCACTAAGCTCTACATCTAAACGTCTTTTCAAGACCTCCAGGGATGGCGACTCAACCACCTCCCTGGGCAGCCCATTCCAATGCCTAACAACCCTTTAGGTAAAGAAGTTCTTCCTAATATCCAACCTAAACCTCCCCTGGCGCAACTTTAGCTCATTCCCCCTCGTCCTGTCACCAGGCACGTGGGAGAACAGACCAACCCCCACCTTGCTACAGCCTCCTTTAAGGTACCTGTAGAGAGCGATAAGATCACCCCTGAGCCTCCTCTTCTCCAGGCTGAACAACCCCAGCTCTCTCAGCCGTTCCTCGTAAGACTTGTTCTCCAGACCCCTCATCAGCTTCACTGCCCTTCTCTGGGCTCACTCGAGATATAGATATAGATATATTGCCCTCTGCCTTGTCCCTACAGCTGATCAATGGCTGTATTTACACACTTAAAATTCACCTCGTACTTAAGAAATAAGCATAAAGAATTCAGCTCAACCAGTTTTGTATTAAGGACATAGTGAGGGCCTACTGCCCAGCCTTTTTTATCTTAACAAATGTGCATTTCTACAAATGCTACCTCCTGGAAATGCAAATTCTAACACAGGATAGTAATACCTTCAAATATATACAAAATACCAGTATATACATTTGGAAATGTCGCCGTATCCAGTACATCTCAGTAAGTATTACAGATAGGGCACCACATCAGCTGAATGAAACCCTGCTGGCACCACAACGTGCCTTCACAGAACTCAATTAATACAAGCTGCTTCCACATGCAGCTGCAATTTAGATTAGTGAATTAAAATACAACCTTCTTCACTTGCAAATGTTGGGTAGAATATATTTTTTATATGTCACATTGTGGGGGCACTGCATAAAAATGTCTTTTTTGAAGATTTCAAAAAACTTTAGGCAGCAGCACTGCTCCTCGAGGATGGCAATGGGTTCACGGCCACATATGTATCAGATACTTGAATTTCTAAAGTGAGAACAGCACAAACCAAACCTTCTGTGCTGACCTCAAAGCGACAGCAAAGCCCTGCCCAATGGATTTCTGTATGCACTGGAAATTTGTTCTTCACAATAAGCATCTCAGTAAAACAAATATTAGGCGATGGCTGTCTCTGACATTTGACCTGTTATCATCAGCTTGTTTCCTACGGCAAAAGGGAGCAGATTCCTACTTCGGAAATTCTCGGTTTATTCCAGCAGTTCCCCTGAAGTCACCGTGGTGCTTCTAGCATGCATCGCAGCTGCAGCGTTACACTACGTAGCTTTGAAGAAGTGGGGAAAGATGCAGGGAATTCCCGAACTGAACTGAAAGATACACATTTTTCAGCAGGCAAATGGAGGGAATGTGCAAAAAGCAGAATCATCATGGTCAATCTAATAGTGTACGACAACTTCTTCACATTGATTTGTAACATTTTGAGTTCAGCCAAAAAGCTGAATCCTCATTTTTCCTTCGTGTTTTAGCTGATGACAGTCTTTTTATTGAAATTGGGCACATACTCCTTTATCTTCCTCTAAATTCTGTCCTAACACTTACCACTTCTACAGCATGTATACAATCCTTTTTTGATGGCAAGTAATGGGCCCAGCTGATCTCCATCAGCAGCCTCAGCTCCCTTTCCCCTTAGCCTGTGCTAAAGTCTGAGCAGCTTCCAGCATGACTCTGCTCCTTCCACAATCAGCAGCATCCTCCCCAAACCAGGCTAGTGTTTTGGGGATCCTCTGCTGCCCAACCGTGCTGTAAAAACACCTGCAGAGCCCAGGGAAGAGGCGGATCTCCTTGACACAGCACACACAGCTCCAGTGCCAGCCAACACGTGCAATGGGATACTGAAATATAGAAAACGAATAGTTTTGTCTTTGTAACAGAATATGAACAGCTTACAACAAGGAACTTGGCAGGTGGCAGGGAGGCGTCCACCTCTGTAGCTTGACAATCCCCCATTTTGGAGAATGCCATTCAAGAATTGTTGCTGGGTTTGTTTTGTGCTTTTTTTTTTTAAGAAGTGTATTCAAAATGTTGTAACTGATGTAAATTCCCTACTCGAAATGTGCTGTTTCTTTTACACCGTAGTGACGTGCACCAGTTCCCAAGAACCTATAGCGTTTGATATAACACATGTAAGGTAAATTCAGCTCCATTTGCACCAATCTGACTTTTCTGAAAGTGGCGATAAAGACGACAAAACCCTGGGGAGCTTGGGAGGATGTTAGACAGGAGCTACTTTGAATAATTTACATTCTCCCCTTTTAAACCCACCGCTGCACAGGCAGAAGCTTAAGAACACAGATTTAGTTACAGTTAAAAATACACATCTTCTGCAGGTCCACAAGTCTTGTGAAAACTAACAGACATTTTACATCTTCCAATGGGGAAGGAATGCTTTGCAGGCAATCACCTCACCATTTCCATCCAAACACAGCAATAAAAACCGTGCAGTTTGGTTCCATTTCCCGTGTCGTGATGGGGACAAACCCCTCAAGAAGGAAGCTTCAATTGGCCACATCTAGGACAAACACATTTGCTTTAATTCAATTAAAACGTCACTGATTTAGCGATGCAGCATCCAATGTCCTTCCCCTCTCTTCATTAGCAAAAGGGGCATAAGCTTCTCGTTAGCATATGTTACTGCTACTTCGCCTCTAATCTAAAGCACAGATTTTGAGAAGTACAAACTTTGTAACTTTAACTTTCCTTTTACCCCTGAATCCAGGAGGTGATTTAGAGCAGCAAATCACTGTAATTGCGTCTGCTACTGTTGCATTTTTCTTCTTCAAAGCTGATTTCAGCATTTTTTGATGGCACAGGGTATAACGTTTTATTGACCAACAAAGAAACATCCTGAAATGCATTTCCATCTCTCTCCTATTGATTTAAGTCAAGCCTGGCAATCATTTAAAATCAAACGCTTTACGGTCTGCAAGAACAATCTGAAACACATGAGAAAAAATTGTTTTGTGCACACGTGGACGCATCAGAAGCACTTGAAAAATCCTAAAACAACAGGTCAGACCCTTTACTTCAAACTCAGTAAGTGGAGCCTCATCCCCGAAGCATCGAATCCCTGCAATCCGTCAAAGCCCACCGATGAGTCAAAGGCTGGAAGACATGTCTTAGACTTTAAATGTGAGGAAATCAAGCTGTGTAGTTTATTGACAATAGATACGCCTTTTTTTGGTTGTTGTTACCATTCTTTGGGGACTGGATGTAATATTCAGACCTAGGAGGGATGGCACAGATCACTGGAGAAAAAAATCCTTGATCTTCATTGAGCATCAGTTTATTAAGAGAAAGCCAACACAAGGTAGGTGTTGGTGCCAACACCATGAGACTTCAAATAACCCCTTAGCATCTTCTCAATCCTACACAGCATGCCCTTATCTGTGTCCCTCAGCTGAACTGCGTGGTATCACGCGAGCAGTACAGTTCTGCATCAGGAGGAGCTGCCAGAAAGAGCAAGACAACAAAGACATCTCCAGAGACAAACCAGCCTCCGGGGATAATAAATACCTTAACAGCACTTTGGAGAGACCGGCGACTGCAGTGATGACTGAAAAACCCTTTGCCACACGTACAGGTTTACCGTCAGACCAACACATGAGGAACTGCTGGAAATCCCTTCCTACGAAGAGTCAGAAAGAGCAAGATGCACAGGAGAAGAGGCAGCAGGGTACAGATTCCCAACAGAAGGTCCCAGGTTTGCCAAGGAGTAGTAACACTCCATAAGATGAGGTACTTGCATATTTTCTCACTTATGCAAACGTTCTTCCCTGCTTGATTTGTACCTTGTATGATCTACCTCTCCCACTCCTGCTTTTACTGAATCGTAAAGAATACACCAGGGAAATATCACGCATTATAATTTCTGTCATTCTCGTAAGTGAAGCCACAAAGAAAAACGTCTTGCATGTTAATCATTTTTGAAGCCTCGTAATTGTTTTCCAATGAAAGCTGATGATCGTGTGATAGCTCTCTGAAGACATATATTCAGTCAAATGACTTTTTGCCATAGTCTTATACATAAACTATAAGCCTGATGAACAGCCCCATACTCTAATAGCTACTTTTCCACACTACAGCCCTAAAAATGAAATTTATATCACACAAAGCTCTAAGCATCAAATAAACACACTCAAAGCTACACAGTAAAGGGCAAACCCTGCTTCTTCCTTAACACCTCCCAAAAAAATCAGTCCATGGTAATGGAGACAGGGTTGGGCTCACCGTTATAGGCATCGCATGCATCCAACCAGCAAAGTGCTAGCACTGACCATGTGAAGATAGCTGTTATTTATAATGAAGATGTTTCGCAGTAACAATTTTCTTCTTGTAGAAACCACTTCTATTTTTACAAATTTTGTCCAAAATGTGTTAATTTCTCTAACAGAAATTAGAATCTTATACACAAAACTGAAGCAAGTATCTAAGGTTTACTTTAACATAGGAAAGTTGCATGGAGTAGCAACAATTACCACAATACACTAATGCTACTGTAGTTGCTGAATTACATAGCTTTAATTGCTTTTGACATCAACTGCCACAAGCCCATCCTTGTGACGCCAGGATATGTCACCAAATGCTTTGCAAAGTTCATTTTCATCTGTGCTGAGTTGCTGTTAAAATTAACACGTGTGTAACTAATGTGAACCAGTAGGAGAAGGCACATTAAGTGTAAGCACACTGCCAAGGTAGAGGGAACAAAACCTGTATCTGAATTGGATAATTTTTACAGCCAGGTTTCAATGTGAGGGTTTTGTTCACTTATAGAAGCAGTTTTCTGTAAGATTTCTGCTGGTATTACCTGGTTTCTGCTACACCAAAAGGACTCTCACTGTCTGTGAGACAGTGCCTCCACAGCACCATGGGTTGCATCACACCACCAGGAGAGGAGCCAGGAGATCCCGTCACCAGCCCTTCAGCAGAAGAGCTGATGCCCAATCCCATTTTGCCAGCAGCTGCTGAAATGCCAAGACTACATAACAGCAAGCAATGGAGTAAGAAGAATATCCTCAGAACGCCATTTTGTGCTGCATCAAAGTAAAATAGACTGAAAAGTGACAGGAGCAGGGGACAACCACAAGATCTGCCACATGTATCACATTAGGGGCCACCCCAGGATCCCAAGCCCCAAATGTCTCCAGAGCCACCATCTCCCCAGCTCTGGCAGGTCCAGACCTCTTGGGAAAGGACATTTAATATCCCGAAATCCTGATATCCTAGGGCACAGCCTCTCTTCTGACATACGGGGCTGGACACCAGGCTGCAGCAGCACTACAAAATGAAGCTCCAGCAGAGCCATCTTCTGCAAGAGGAACCGATAGTGACTGCCTCCTCCTCCTCCTCGCTGCCACAGCTGCTGGGGCCCTGCTTCTCACATCACCCCAGGCGAGATGATGGCCAATACACGCGCATCAGCAAATTGGTATTAATGACTGTAACGTGCAGGGATGTTGATGCCATGGTGCCAGATGGTGCTTTGAAAATGGTGCTGACTCACAGAAGAAAGAGGAATAATGAGATACTAAGCTACTAATAATTTAGCTTGACTCTAAATCCCAGAGTGCCATTGTCTTCCAGTAAATATCCCATAATACCCATCAAGGAAAGAACCAGACGGCACATAGCTGAGCAGCACAAAAATGCATCATGACTACCTAATGTTTTGTGCTTTTATATCAAAGGGACATCTCGCGTAGCAGATGTGGGGAGGAAGGAAGCAATCTTGCCAGAAATGAGAGAGAAACATTCGCGATCCTCTGGGGACAGCCCAGAACTGCAGGCACATCTCAGCTGGGCATCGCATGGCATTTTGTGGTAGGTTGCAGCATTTTGGTAACCCAGGTCTCTGACTCCCTCCTCCGCAGTCACCGGCTCAAACTTCTACATAAAACATTTTTAATAACACATCCCATATAAGTAGGTGCATTTTCAGGGTTAAGATTTTTTTTCAGTCTCTATAAATCACCCGATTGGCTGCGCTGTTGAGGATGATCTTGTATTTCTGAAGTTACAGGATGTCCATTAACACGTTTTTACTACTAGCTGTGAAATTAAGTTCATTTGCAGCAGCTCGGGTTGCTTTTTCCTTCCAGCAGCTTTCAACACCCCAGGAATGATACTGTTTCCTATCTAAAGCTGTGTCCAATTTAAATGAGTGATTTATGACAATTAATACAAATGGCTTAAAGAAGATTTAAAAGACTATTAAGTGTCTATGGTAAATCAAATGTACTAATTATTTGAAGACAATCTAATTATTTTGACATGCAAATAAACGTTTGTGAACATATAGACTCAAGAAATTGAAAATCATCTTCCAGTTACAAACAAGTACTTAATGGTATTCCAGAGCAGCCTTTTCAGTTTGAGAAAAATTAAACTATTTAAAATTAAACAGATTTCTATTTAAATCTCAATTTCACTTCCTGATAGACTACATTATCAAAGAAATTGCTCATATTAACAATAAAGAAAGCATTTAGAGCAAAGAAGTACTCATTGGACAATTAGTAAATGTAATGATAGGCTCAGTCTTGTAGAAAGCTAAGAGGGAAATTTGCCTAAGGACGCCCAGGTTAGGCACAAGATATTTGATACAGCTGCCTCCTCTGCTGGTGTAAATCCAAAGATGCCCCAAAGTCAGCTCACTGTCTGTTTCTGTATGGCAATTGCTCTAAAGGAGAGCAGAGGACAGTGAAAGGAGGCAAAATTGGCTAAAGCGGAGATTTTGGATACCTCCAGTACAATTCGATGCAGGGAAGGAGGGGAGTCTCAATAAGAGTGCTGTAGTTGTGTTCAGTGAGGAGGTGGTTTTCTCAAGACAGAGACTCAAAGAAATTGTAAAGGCCTAAGAGCTCTCTCGACCTCGTGATGACAGATTTCTGACAGTCCCATTAAGAATGCGGTTAAGTGCCTTGAAAAGTAATGAGCTCCCATCTGTAAAGTCCTCCAAAAACGTACTAAGTCTAGAAAACCATTACTCTGTTATGCAAGAGCAGTCTCTTCTGCAAGGGCAGGCATGTATCACTTGTGAGGAAGTCTGGAAATCATCCTTACCAGCGTTGTCCTACTTCTTCAGTCAACTGGCACCATCAATAACATCTTGACAGCAAGGAACACATGGCAAGGTGTGCAAATTGCCTTTACCCAGAAGTCTCCCAAGCAAGGAAAAACAAAAATCTGTCTAGTTTTAAGAGTGATCAAACACTGACATCAAGTGGTGGAATAAATCTCCCTTCCCTATTCCCTGTAGGGTTTCTCTTGGTCTGAAACTGCAGCAATTTGTGCCATCTCTCCAGCTTTGAGGGACCTCTGAAGGTAACGGCTACTTACCGAAGTAATTCACCCAGCTCTCCTCTGCAGAAAGCTTTGCAGCTTGCTCTAATTAGGGGGATAATGCAAATTAAAGGGTTAATTTTATGCATTTACTGGGAGAAGTGTGCTCATTCCAATGACAGCCATCCATCATAACTCCTAACAACAACCAGAGTAGCAGATGATGTGCGTTTTCCTTACTTAGCTTAGTGATTAGCTCTGATCATGAACAACATGAGCGTGGCTAATCAACACATGAGTGGCTAATCAACCTGACTCAAATTAGGGATATTAGATTTAGGACCCTATCAAAGTGAAAGCTTCCAGGAAATAATAGCTGCTGGGCTGTCTTTTCCCAACACGTTTCCATTTACATCACAGGTCTTGAATGCGGGCCATTCATGAGGCTCTTAATTACTTGACAAAGCTCTAAAACAAAAAAACTCCAAAGCACTTGCTAAATATGCTGAAGAAGAGCTCCCTTTACGGTATCAACCACAGCCAATAGTCACGACTAAAACACTCCTGAATTGTGCGAGGATTTCAAAACCCAGATTTGTATTCAGAAACCCAAATGGTGCATCTCTTCTGCATACACCAACAGGCACACCTCCCTCCAGCCTGCAGATACTGATGTACACAAATATACAGCCATCTGAATAGAGATTCAGATTTCTAGAAAAACACCTAGCCTTTTTAACACCCTGGACCTTAATACACATCTTGCATCAGAAAGGGATTGCTCTAATTCACACAACTGAGGCCGAATCTGGATTACCACATCCAGATTTGTGCTCCTCAGCTTGGGAAAGACGTTAATGCACAGGAGCGAGTCTAGGGAGGGCTACCAAGATAGCCAAGGGCTGCCATGGCACACATCAGGAGAGGCTGAGACCTGGGTTTGTTCAACCATCACGAGAGGAGCCTTGGGAGCATCTTAATGCTCTCAGCCACCACAAATGAACAAGAAGTTCGTGGTAAGGGTTTGTCAAGACACTGAATGCCAACCAGTTGTGAAATCCCCATCCCTAGAGATGCTCAAAACTCAGCTGGACAAGGCCCTGAGTGACCTGATTGATTTGGATGTTGGAGCAAACTTTGAAGCTGGCTGAGCGTTGAGTGTAATGTAGGACCAGACAAGCTCCTGTTATCTGGGAGACAAACAGGTTGTTGTGATAATTTAACACACTTATCAGCTACATTTCTACTGCAGGTGTTTCCCTACTGAAAAACAGTCTAATGCATAAATAAGCAAACAACCTGAAAACTGGCAATTTTAGGTAATGTATTAGTATTATGATTAGACCCCAGAGGCTCCAAATTGAAGGAAAAATATTCAACTGAAGTGGAAGGAAATGCTGAAAATGCAGTCCTCTCGCAAATGTAAGCTGCATTGCCTGGCACTGAGTCTGGCTTTTGTGCATCTTAACTCCCTTCTTCCCCTATGCTTATACCACAGCTATAGATAAATATGCTGCTAACAAATCTCAGAGCCATTTCGCAAAAGGTTTACATAGAATCCAAATTAACGCCTGGCACTGTCTCCTTGGCATAATGACAAAAGGGATGAATATAACCCGAGCGTACACAATTGCTGCAAAGCCAGAAGAAGCTCCCTCAATTTTAAGCTCTCTATTCCCAGTTTTTTCTTACCAGCCTCCAGTCGTGGGACTGCAGGTTCATTTACCACATTTTGCCAGAGCTCTCATCATTTTGTGGGTTTTCAAGGTGATGCTAAGCGGACTTTAGGATTTACCTGCCCTTAATTTCAGCTTTAACCCCAAGTTCAGCTAGCAAATTTTTGTTCTCTGCTACCTGCACCACCTCAGCCATGCTGAGTTCTTGCAAAAGAATCAACAAAGACTGTTTCAGTGAAAAGGACTTGAAAAGTCACAATTAGCCATTTCATGGTTGGACCCACGGACACACACTGCCCGCTCTGAAAAAGCATAATTTACCAATAGCTATCTAATTACAATGGGCAGTTTCCTGCTCCAGAGACAAAATACTTTAACACTGCGGATGCTACTATAGTCTTTGGTACGAGTGCTGACTCTTTAAAATGATGAGTACTTCTCAATATGCAATTGGTAATGCAAATAATGGCGCGATTATATGCAGAAAATCTTTTCAGCATAATAAAAATGTTCTCTCGTGTTCCCAGTGTAACAGATGTCCTGTTTAATTGCACTTGAAATGTGAAAATATTTAACATTTTGCATAATAATCAAAATAGGAAGTTGTATAAGCAGCAAAGTAAATGCCATCTTCCAGAAACACGAAAAACAACACTGCAAAGCTTTGTATCACGGTATGAAATAACTTAATTTTTCTAGTGATCATGAACAATAAAATGCATTACATGCTAATAAAGTAATCTGCATGTCAGCATTTGTGAAGAAAACCAGCAATATATTATGCAAAAATTTCATGTTGTTACTTTCCCAATTCTCCCTCCACACAAAATAATAATTACGACTACTAATACCTCTTTATCTGGGTTCTTAAGCTGTTCGCATAAAGTTTCAAGACAATCAGATCACTTTTCCTGTGTGGTTCTGCATCATACACAGGCACACAGCACTGCAGGCACAGAAAATCTCAGAAAAAGGAAATCAGGGCACCTAGATTTTAATCTCCAAATCTACCAAAGATAGCCAACATTTAGCCAACTTGTGGTTCAGGTGCTTCAAAAGGCAGGCTGTGCTTTACTTGCACTTCTTTAGGATCCCTGTCACTACCACTTCTCCTGGCTGTCTACTCGTAGCCACGCTTCATTCACAAGGGATTCATCTGCATTTAGCAGAACAACAGGGAGAGGATCCAGTCTTAAACCAATACATAGTCATTTAGGGATAAAACTCCTGGGCGTATCAGGCGTTAATTACACAAATCTCTGTACACACAAAAAAAGAAAAACTTCTTAACCCTGCTAGAGGAATCCCAATTCACAGAGCAGAAAAATGAAGCTTACACTGGAGGTAAGAAGTGCATGGGGAATGGTTATCATCCTTTTAAAGATGCTCTGAAAACTGCCTTCAGGATTGATTAGCTCTTCCTATCCACGGAAGGAAACCGCTAGAAGGGGCTGGTGGAAGTATGAAGATTAACAAATTAGACTTGATCAAAGGGTTTTCACAGCACGGAACCAAAATTCTGAAGAACACCCTTATCAGATTTTTTCCTCGGGACTCTTTAAAAATAGATAGTTAAAAGCAACCCTGAGAATACTCAAACAGTTGGGAACAAACTGGTATTTCAGGAACTACTTGTGCCAGTCGAGGTGGTAATGCTGCTCTTAGTGCATGAACACGAGCGCCTGATTGTTACTCTTCTTTCATGGAATCACGGGATGTCCTGAGTTGGAAGGGACCCACAAGGAACAGCAAGTCCAACTTCTGGAAGGCTGCTGAGGTAGCCGGTGGCCTTCCCTGCAAAACTTGCGCCACAAAAAGGCTGCGAGGACCCCAGCCCTTCCTGTGTTTTCTACTAGCAGTCTTTCTCCCTCATTTACATGTGGACAAAGTTTCCTTGAATTTCCTCGCGCTACTAGCATACCTATTTAATCACCTCTTGCTGCTTTTTGTGGCCTTTATTTTAGCTCCAGCTCGTCTGTGGCCTTGCTGGTTTTCTCTGTTACAGCCTGAGAAATTCTTTAAACTCTTCTGTTGCATATTATCACTTCCATTTCTTGTGTGCTCTCTTTTTGCCATTTAGTTCATAGCAAAACTCCTTGCTTAGCCAAACCTGCTGGAATTCCCAGCTGTCCTGCAAAACAACTGCTCTCGACCAGTTTTCTCTAAATTGCAGACAGCTCTCGTGGGCACTGTTTGCCTTCATTTCATCTAGAAATTAAAAACAAAAAAAGATCTGCTTTCTTGAAACTAACTGCTCCGAATCCTGCTGCTCACCTTCCCAGCCTTCCTCCACATCCTGGATCCAGTCATCACCTCCTGGTCACTGCAGCTCCACGTGCTGTACAGCCAGTCATTTCCACCACCTGTTCTCTTCGGCCTGTGAGCAGTGGGTCAAGGTGAGCATTGCCCCTAGTTTACGTTTCCATTTGAAATTTGTCACACATGCTTGGGAATATAACTCTACAGACACATGAGGAAAGCCTCTTAACACTCTCCCTTGTAAGTGGGAATATGCAGCTTTCACCCTCATCTCCTCCATCTGCAGTTCTCTCTCTGAGGGAATCTGGACCCAAGAAACACTGTTTGAACAGCGAAAGCTATTTTCCTTTGTAAAAAGACTAAAAGTTTCCAGTTTCCTTTATTTCTGAAGCATCAGGTTGAACTGGAACCCCACAACCCTTCCCATATATGACCATCAGCATGCGAAGTGAAAACAGATCAGCACTAAAAGAAGATGTGAGTTTTCCCTTGCTCCACCAAGAGTTGCAGCCTGGTACAGTAGCTCCCACTGCACTGCATCTATCAGACAAAATCTTCCCATTTCACAGCTTCCACTTCCCTTTACTACAGCACACCAATCCAGTATGTTCTGTATTAAATACAAAAGGGTAGAACTGAAACAGTAGTTGGACTCTGGACTAAGAAGATTTAAAGTTAAAGGTTTGTTCCACTTCTTCCACTTCTTCAAATCCAAGTGGACTCCTTCACAGAAGGAATCAGATCCAAGTGCATCAGGCATCTGGGAGACTTGGGCTGCTGAATCATTCTTCTGATGGATAATGCACATTAAAAAGCAGTTAAACACTTGTATACGAAATAGATTGTTTTCTCATTATATAAAGAAAGATACTGGAAGCATATTACATCAATTTTTTTTTTGTTGCTAATCAGAAGAGTCTCTAAAATTGGTTTAAAAAGTCTGCAGCTCACCCCCAAGGTTATTTGTATGCCATGTAGCAACCTGAACAAATTTGCACAACCGCTCATCTTTCAGAAAGGTAGGTTTAAACATAAATGGTGGCAGTATTTTTAACTGCAGCAGAGGTTTAATTATGAAGGATTTAAAAGTATCACCAGAATGGGAGTTCATGAACTACAGCATTTTTAAAATGTTCATGGAAAAACTTGACTTTTCTTTGTTATGACCAAACATAGCATGTTGGAGATCATGAAGTACCAGGGACCTTTTTTAATTGGCAATGATCATATACAAAATCTTCATCCTGGTCTACAGTAATTGGGCCCAAATTCCTTTTAAGCTACTACCAAAAATGGTGTCTTTCATGGTTTCTTACAGAATGCAACACTTTCTTTTTTACCGGAAGCTTCAGTGGTGCTCTGCAGGGGAAGCGAAATAGAGAAGATTCTAATTTAAAACCAATTAAAGATCAGTCACTCCATGTGATCAATAATTGCGCTCGTTGAGGTGGCATTTGTTTCCCAACCTCACACAATGTCATGAATATGGAAAAGCTTCAAATTATACTTTGGTGTAATGATAGGGTTTCTGCTACAGGTATGCAAATGAAGCGATGTGATATACAAATCATGATTGTCAAATAGCATTTTAATACCTTTGAGCAGCCCCAAGTTACGTAGGTTTCCAAAAGCTAAAGCACCTTGACAACCAGCAGAAAAATCACAAGTCACTTTGCCTTCTCCCTCTATGCTACAAAATGTCAGACCTGGATCAGTTGAAAAAGAAAGATTTACCCTTCCCACACCCAAAGTAACAGGATTTTAAAAGGGAAAAAAAAAAAATCTCCACAGGTTCCAAGCTAATGAAACATTTACAGCCATCTTGCTTAGCCTTGATGTTGTAGGAAAAGCTCTGAAATCTTAGGCTATGTTCCTCCTTATGGACACCACCTTCTCTTTCCTTTGTCCCAGCACACTCCGAAACAGTACAAAGTCTCATGAAGAGAGACTGAGGTGAACTGCCATGGATCAGCTACATTACGCTACACAGCATCTTGAGCCACCAAACTCCAAGACAATGAGATCTGACCGGGCCAATGGTCAGGGCAAAGACCCGGTTGGGAGTCAGGTCTCTGGTCTTGGACTCCTTGTCTCACTCCTCCACATCTCACGGTCTCCCATCGGACAAACGGGCACAGCACAACTTCTCTTCCTGGCAGACATGTCAGAAGGACAAACACATTCCTAACCGTGTTGTACCACGATGTGGAGATCAGGATGTTGTGTGGGACTGTGCCAAAGGCCTTACAGAAGTCCAGGCAGATGACATCAGTTGGTCTTCCCTTGCCAACTGAGGCAGTCACTCCATCACAGAAGGCCACCAGAATGTGTTCATACATTAATAAATCAAAACAGAAAAGACTGGAGAAGTAAAACGAGGTCTCTCATCCTAAAAGCCCATGTATCAGTTGTCTCTGGGAAGACAACAACAGCCAATACATTTAAAAATTATTCCAGCTCAAGTTAGTGAAAAAATAGAACTTAGATGCATATCCCACAAACACATAGGGGTAAAACACCACAGAAGTCATCCCACCTCCTTTTGAAATACCGGAGAGACACTTTTCCAGCAAAATCTGATAAAGGCAACGCCTCAGTTTTTGATGGTACAGATAACAAGATAATCTCTCTCACCAGATTTAAACCTCTGAAACAAAAGCCAGAATCACACGGAATCACAGCAGAAGCAGCAATCTGAAACGACCTTGGCTGAAAAAGTAATGAGTTACAACACCAAGTCAGCTCAGCTACCAGTTGCATTCTGGTACAAAACCAGACAATGAGAGACAAAGTAAACTGAAGTGGATTTATTTCTTATTTCTGTTGAACTGGGGATGTATTTTACTGTATCATTGTACTATTTTATTTTCCAATAGTTTTATGAATTAGAAAAAGGTGTAGGGGTATGTCCCATGCCTGTCCCTCTGTGCATGAGGCATTACACCTACACATGACTAACAAGGCTCACAAGTGCAATCACCGGTGCCACCATGAATCACTACTTCCCAAGACACCAAGGGACACTAGAAACTATATCAGAGTAGATGACCACAGAGCTCCCTTTGGCCTTAAAAACAATAGCACTCATGCAATTTTTCCCTGCAAGTCTTTTGGTATATGCATAAAACACTACGGATGGATCCCATGCAAGAAACCAAGAATTTGCAACAAAACAAGGTTAGTTTCTGTAGCTCCTATCCAGAGCCCCATTCCAAATAAAAGTGTGCAAAATGTGCACTGGATGAATCCTGGTGCGGTGACACTGTAGAATCCAACAGAACAGGGAAGCCTTCCTTATAGCTTGCTTTCTTCCTGATGTCCTCAGTAAGCCATGGGGATACACCATGCTTGTTGGCAGAAGTGCGCTAGCGATGTCTCACTTTATCTGAACAGAAAATTTTATACCTGCTTTGATATACCAACTACTCTGGCAGTAGGTTAAGTAACAGTCAAACGTGGATGAATTTGCTGAGATACCTTGGGTGAGATGCCACCAACTGGATTTTGCTATCACTGACAGTAAAAAAAAAACTTGCTGCCTGCAGCCTGAAATGCAATTCAGACTTTCTATTTGAAATTTACAGACAAAACTCTCTAGAGAGCTCAGTAATTTTCTTTTTTTCTTTTTTTAAGCATTTCTGGGGCAAAAATATATGACTTTCCTTTTAATACTTTTTTCAAGTAGTTCACTTTTGCATCCTGCAAACGCTTTTACTTTTTACTCTCACTGCTGATTTTTTTCCTTTCTTTTTCCTCCTTTGGGTTAAAGCAATTAATAATAAAAGCTGCATGAAAGGCAGAACTACAGAGGAAAACCCCGTGGCCTAAAGACTCCGCTTGGAAAACACGTTCTTCAACTGGACAGCATATGGAGGCCCAGGGAGAAGACAGCAGTTAAAAATAACCAAATCTCTCAGCATCTGCAGAGACAAAGAGGAGTGCTGCTGCTTTACAGGCGCTGGGAATCAGCGTGGCTATCCCCACAGGAGACACCCACCCTGGTGGTATATCCTCGCGGGCCTTTCATCGTCTGTTGGAGGTACCTTTTCACGGTACTTACTAAGGCTGTTCTTTTCCAGGCATGTCTTAAAACCCAACCAGAGGAACGAGCAGCTCCAAAGGCCTCCCCAGCCTGAAGGAGAGGCTTCGTGCCCACGCCGCAGCCCTCAACCACCAGCACCTAGGGCAGCACACACACCCCTTCGAGTACAGCGATGGTCTTTTGGCTTCTTCTGCTCCTGGTTATTCCCAATTCAGAAGCACGGTGCTCTATGCTCAAGTCTGGCGCTCCACTTCTGGCTCTGCATTCCTACAGCTGGCATCTGTAATAATTCACGTGGCTTTGCATTTCACAAATATTAAATAACTAATAAGCAGTATTAACAAAACGGACCTTCTGCTTTCCGCTTCTGCTAATAAATGGGTACATGAGTTTTGCATTAGGTAAGAATTTACGCATAAAGTCCAACTCCTGCTGTATGCCCAATTTAAATTATAGCTGGAGGGTTAATTGAATACCCCAGTCCAACCTCCCTGCACAGGCACTGCATCGGGCTACAAGTAGCACTGCATCAGCATTTTGACTGCAGTTTATTTTTTAAGCAACTGCTATAAAAAGACTGACTGCAAAAAGGAAAACAGCATTGGGGGAAATATTTAAAAACAATGGCCCTGTTGAGATCACCAAGAAAGCTTCTATTTTAAAAGGCTTGAGAATATTTTCATATGCAGTGTGCATTTTTACCCAGCTACTGAATTTATTGGCTATCCTTGTCCAGTAAAGCACACCGACATCATTAGGCCCATGATGATACAGAAAAATTATCTGATCCAAATTAGGCTAGATCAGCCAGTTTGATGACTTGGTCTTAGAAGCCATATTGTCACATTACTGTACAAATACCTGTTCATGCTTCCTATTCATGCCTAGAATCTTACGGGTTTGCAGAGTGAATAATTAGATGAGTTTTGTTTTTTTCCCCCCACTGAATACAGAAACTATTGTATTACCAGTACTCTCACAAACCCTCACGTATTATCAGCTTTATTTTTGCTGGTATTTCCACTGATACCTGATTGCTTGACACACACACAAAAAAAAAATCTATTTTTACAAGAGTGACATCATTTTTAATTAAGAAGTGCCCTGATTCAAACTCAGCCAAGCCTAAACCACACCAAACAAGTCAACCTCGAAGACCTGTCCATTCTGACATATAACCAAGCTATGGAAGTCAGCTTTGACCCAGATGTCATTCTCTCTGGCTATTTGGGCTGTTAGCGGGCATCTTGGCAATTGCTGCCCCATGCACAGAGGAGAAAAGCTGCATCTTGTACTTAAGAAACCTGACCACACAACAAGACGTAGGAGTCTTCCTCACCAAGGTGCAAGACCAGGGCAGTCCCTTCAGATGGTCGTGCTGAAAGGCAAACCAGCAAGATGCTCCAAAGAGGCTGACCCATGGCTCTAGCTGCCTATAGCAGCTGTGCCAACAGGGCATGAATGGCTATTAGAGAATAACACAGTTTTAGCAAGTCTCTGAACAAGTATATGCTTTTTTTAATTTTTTTAATTTTTCCTAAGCTTTTTGACTGCAAGCTTTCAAAACCCTCTAAATCCTTAGCAAACTACTAGCTTATTTTCAATGCAAAATGCATCAGAACTGTAAATCCGTAAGAGAACTGATCCACAGAGGAGCGGCATGAGGAACCACAGCCTCAGACAACAAAGCAGGCATCTCCAAGCAGGGGAGTGATGAGGGCAAAGCACTCAAACCCTTCTCACTCCACTCCCCGAAAGCAGCACGCCAGCGACAACATCAGCCTCGCTTTGCTGGGTTTCAAGAATTACAAGAGTTTAATATAGCCAAAAAAACCTATTTCTTCAGGCAGGGACATGCAGTGGCATCCAAATGGGAAGGCAATGGTTAGTGGTGACACTCCTCTGTGCTGCTGGAGGGTTTGAAACTTGCCATTAACAAACAGGACTGGCACAGCAAAATTTAGGCATCAGCCTCCTTCCTTAATGCCCACAGACCATAGTCTGGGGGAATATTAAAGACTCACCGATCATTGCTCCTTTTTAGTTTGTACTCTGTCCCCGATAGATTCCCTTCAATGAGCGTAATCACCTGTCCAGATGAACTCATCCAAGAACTACTGCAAGCAAATAAAGGCTGCAGAAGTCACCTGGCAGGAAAGCAGTATTGAAAAGTTGAAATTTTCTAAGTATTTTCTGATACAATTAAAGCATTCAACAAGCATTTCTTGACCCAAGCGTGCAAAACCTAATATGGATTAGACAAGTTGAAGTAACTTCTCACCAAAAGGTATTCTGCATGCTACATAATAATTAAACCACTTAAAATACAATAGGAGTATAATTAAAACCATCTGCTTAAAATTCAAGGAGCTGAAGCCAACAGCAAGGTCAAATTTTGCAAGGAGAGATAAAAAGAAACCAAGGAAGTCAGTCAGGATGGCTCCAGAATGATTTTGTAAACGCCCTCTATTGATGAAGACCTTAAAAAAACAAATGAACAGAGAAGGATCTCAGGATGGAGCCATTTCTGTCCCCTGGGTGCTTGCTGAGATCCCAAATCAGCATGGAGGATGCAAATTAGCGATATGGTTTAGTGGAGGACTTGTTAGTGTTAGGTCAGATGTTGACCTAGGTGATCTTGGAGGTCTCTTCCAACCTAGGTGATTCTGTGAAATACAAATATGATTTGTATTTAATTTGTATTAAATACATTCAATTTTGCATATTGAAAGTTTAAACTTTTTCATGTAATAACATACGCAACAAGTAACAATGAAAAGTGAAATATTAATGCAGAGTGAAACTCAGACCCATGCGACTTCACAAGGGCTCCAAAGAACTAAAGCAAAACACCAAAAAGAAAAACCAAAAAGTTTCAGTGAGTTTCCTAAATTGTTTTTTAAAAGACCCTTATCTTTCTTTGATTCAGACTATCCCAAATTCAGCAAACAAGGAGTGTTCCTATACTAATGAGTCCCTCTAGTGCCTTCCCTCTCCAAGGAAAGAGCTTTTAAAAGAAAAGGAAAAAAAAAGAAAGAAGCCGGAGATCATCAGCAACACTGTTCCTTCAGCACCACATCAGTGCGTACGGATGATTAAGCTTAGCCTATAGCTTAGCACAAGCTCCCAGCAGCCTTCAGCTGTGGGTCACAAATTACATATCTAAACACAAGCATTGATTTCCAGACTAAATACACCAACTGTAAATTGAATTACAGCTGTAGGACAAATATCAGTAAGCCACTCTGCAGAAATTTGTATAATGTCACTCAGCCATTTAGCAGCTGAATCTGAAAGCTGTCTTGCATGCTTTCACTGCAGCAAGAACAGCTCAGACATATTGTTTCTAAGCCCTTTAAAAATGCCAGAAAAACAGTACAAGAACACGAAGAGAAACATCAGATCGAAGCATGTTTTTCATTGTTGCTTTTATGGGACGTTTGACAACCCAAGTTCTTGCATGGGATATTTGTTTGGTACAGTTGGAGATTGATAAAGGATCCCAATCCTGTGCCTGACACGCCATCTCCTCAGCTATATTGAGTTTTGAAGGTTTTCAGGAGCTGAAAAATGATTCCACCTGCCAACAGCGTGTTATATTTATCAACTGACTGTCTTCGGGAAAATGAACTTGCCATTCTGTCAGAAATTGTCTGCTTTGGGAGGTGTGATTAGACTTTAACCACTGGCATAGAAATGACATTCTTTCTTCCAGTTCATTGCTTTCCAGCCCAAAGGTTTATTCATGGACTACAGATTATATAATAGCTTAAAATGAATTGTGGGTGTAGCAACCGCATATAAAAAAAATCAAATCTGATTGCATGTTTTGAATAAAAACTCACTTTTGCATGAAGGTCTGTGTTATGATGAATCTTTATCTCACTTGAGCCTTAAAAGGAGTACATGGCTGGTGAATAGCAAATGAATTGAGCCTCTTGGTTTGCATTTTTATAAGGTATAAGAAGTTTGCAATGTATATGAAAGTCTATAGAGATGCCAGAACAGCAGAAACTATATAAACACGAGCAAGAGACAAGGTCCAAGCGGGAAACCAGGGTTTCTGTGCTCTCCTTTTTAAGCAGGTCTCAGACTAGGAGAGAAAGGCAGGCTTTAAAGTTCAGAGATCTCTGTTCATACCTGCTCACTCTGCATAAAAGTTAAGAGCCAGGGCCAACTTAAAGGTCAAGGTGAGCCCTTCCTCAAGAACAGCCAAGAGCAGCAAATAAAAGAACATTTGAAACCACTTAACATTTAAGATTGCCCCATAATGACTATTTCTTACTCCACCTGGCAAAAGCGTGCTCCACATCCCTCCTAAGCATTTTATCAAGTGGAGGAGTCAACTGCAGAGAGAGAGACTCAGCAAACAGCTAGAGGCCAGACCTGGCAGAGCGACAGAGACCACGAGACGCTGAGCACCTCTGCTGCTGCTTGGGGAGCTCCTTTGGGGCCACCTCTCACAAAGCTCCATGGCCCCATCAGCCTGTCTGGGGCCACCCCAGCTCTGCTTGGGCATCTGAGGGGGAGACCACCACAAAGAGCACATGCTCCCAGCAAGGTCACACACACCTTACAGGAGTATGTTCTTGCTGGGTTTTGCTGACATCCAAGCAGAGATTTGCAATTCTTGCCTATTTGGCTATCACAAGCTCTGGAAGGTGTTGTCACCATGCTTTTTGCCAGGGGTAGCAAGTGTCACTTCTGAATTCATACTTCCGAGGCATCCCACCAGTCTCCAGTAGAGCAGAGACTCCACCAGTGGTCAGGCATGCTGCACTCCTTGGCCTCCTTTGTCGAAAAAGAAAATATAGATAGATAGATAGATATAGATATATAAATATCAGCATATGTTCCTTATTGTATGGAAAGTCCTAAGAAATCAAAATTCTCTGCAGCTCTGGGGAGTGCAGATCCCAGTTATGATGATGCCCATCTCAAATAACCACGGAATACAATATAAAAAGGCTGCAGTTATTAATCTGTCACACACTGTGTGACAGCTTTGAAGATACTGTAGCATAACTCATTTCCCATCACAACAGCTAATCTTTCATAAGGCTAATACCTAAACACTAATGTTTTTGTTAGGTAAAAAAAAGACCGAGCCCTACATGTAGTACATAATCTCTACCTTGGGATGAAAGCAATGTGATTGTTTTCATTAACCTTTCATTCTTATAAAAGGGCAAAAATCAATAACAAATTTATTCAGGCAAGTGAAAGGCAATTTCAAGCAATTTCACAAGGGATTTCATTTCCATTGCTTTTTTCCTCCCACAAATTCTAATAAAAAATAATATGATCTGTCCAAATGTAAGACAAATACAAAAGCCAAGATACTGTCAGCGCCTCAAAGACACAGAATGAAACTGCCTTTTTACAGCTGGATAATTGTCTTGCTAAAAATATTGCTTTCTTTTGAATCCTAAGCAAGTCTGCGAGGCAGTGTCTTATTGACAACCCGTGAAACACTTTGTTGCACAGTACTGAGCTGCTCTCTTTTAAATAAAGTAGCTACGATACAGATTTCTTCCAATGACAAATTAAGCAATTTCTTTCTGGTGCACTTTGCCCTTTCGTGCTATGAACAGAGGCTTAAATTACATGGATGTTGATGCACTTTCCAACTTTGCTATTTCTATCATATATTCCACAGCATTTCACCTCTTCAAGAGTTGCCTTTGAATTCCTGTTCCGAAATCCCTGACAAAAGCAATGATAAAAAACACAAAGTAACTCATCGCCGGTTCCGTTTCCCACGGAGAACAAAACGCTGAGAAAGCGCAATACATTATTAATAACTGCTTAAATTAATCCGCTACTTCACTTCACCTCTTTCCAGGAGTCCTCTGTGCATCCTTTCAGCATTTCCTGGGGTGGAGCCACGAGGGCCGGGGGATGTCCTCGCTGCTGGCGCAGCCCCAGCCTGGGGCATCGAAAACCATGGGGACAGGGGACCGGGGGGGGGTCAATCAGTGCCACCAACCCCACTGGTTCCCCTACAGCACCAAAATTCCCGACACGGTGTCTCTGTGTTTGTTACAGCATGCTTTACAAATCCATCAAAATGTAGAAATGATTTCAATAAGCACCATCGTTCTATAGGGGCATCATTCATCTTCTAGAGATTTTGTCTCCTTTGCCCTCTGTGATGCCAGTGGAGAGCCTGAGGACAGTCACAGCTCATTTTAAAAGTCTAGCTAGGAAACTTTGTGAATTATTTGCACCATTCGGAAAAAAAGAAAAAAAAAAAAAGAAGAAAGGTATTATTACATAAAGTTAAGCAGAATTTGACTACCAAACTACCATGCATCACCAGAGGTGTTTAGGATAAGTGAGATCAGCTCTTTCTGGTGCTGCTGGTCCTTACCCAGTTTCTTCAGAGGGAGACAACATCTAACTTCCAGTGCCTGAAATTAGAGACGCTGAATCCACCCAGTTGGCTTCCAAAAACTCTCTGCATCCTCTGAGCAGTGCCACTTGAGCACACATTTCCGTACAGCTGTGCCCAAGAAAAAAAGACAGCAACATACTTTCTAATACAAGAGGAGGAAATCCAGAGAAAGACCACACAAACCCAAGTAAGAAGTACAGAAGATTCATGAAATCCTCCCAGAATGTCCCTAGGCCTTTGTGGTTAGTGTTACACAGGTATGTGGGCAGCTACTCTACACAAAACTGCCAGCAGGAAACCTTGGAGAATACTTTATATAAGATAATGATGACCTTGGCATGGCAGCAGTATTAGAGAACCACTAAAAATGCAAACAATTCAGTTTGCATAGGAGCTCAAAAAAAAGCCCATAATCAGTATTTGGGTTTATTTGCTGTAAATTCAACACACAAGATAATGAAAGAAATATTAGAGGGAACAAAAAGCTGCCATTTAAAGGGATCTAATTCTAGTAAACGTCTCCTTTCATCAAAAACCATTACCATATTATTATACTACCATGTTATCAGGATGCTATGTAATTCACCCTCACCTAGAAGCAGGAAAAAAGTAGACAGCGACAAAATATTCTGGGGAAAACTGTAGAGGTTGTGTTGTTTTTCACTGGACTAAAAAAGGGCAAGAAAAGCAAATACCTGAAGGTACAGGATGACCTCCTTAAAAGGTCTCACTTCTGTCTACAAGGTGTTAAGAGTTTGCAGGCACAAGGGACCTGCCTTTGAGAGGTCAGCGGTCTACATGAATGAGTCTACTGTTAACTATGGTTGGATAGGTTCATGATAGATTTTTTTTTTCTGATTTCAGTTATTTACTTCACAGAAGCATGGCGAGACTCTCAAAGACTGACACTTTTTAAATAGTTACAAATAGCTGCTCCTAGGCTTAGATAAGTTGAAGGTGTGATCATGCTGATTTTCCCACAAGACGAGACAACCCATTTCCTAGACAAGTAAGTCAAAGATCTCAGCAGTCTGTGCACCAGTGAGGTATGCGATCTCATGTCCTCATACTACATAAAGCAAGAAGCAGAGATTAGCAGGAGAGCTGCAAGATGGGTGAGGAACCAGCAAACACATATACCTCTGGTGTGGACGTTGGCTGGGGATTTCTAAAACAGGTTATGCACGCCCCACAAAGACTTGGGACACTAATCCTGCCACCCCAACATTGGACGTGCTTAACAGCAGCTGCTGCTACCCAAGCTCGTCCCAGAAAGACAGCTTGAGACACCAGCAGGCTGTACTGCTTGGGAGCACCGTGGGTCTGGGGACGGGTGGAAGCATTCAGCAGGAGCCAAGCCAACAGCCAACCGCTCGGCGGTCCGACCCTCATACCACCTCCCAGCTTGGTCACCTCAATCAGACAGCAACTTTTGAACCCAGCTTTGTCAAAGTAACAGAAATATACACCTTTTACCACCTAGTTCAACCTTAGAGAAATTCAGAGTGATGGAAACACTATGTTTTTGCATGCCAGTCTATTCTAATCCCTAATTTGCCATACAGCCGAAAAAAACAATATGAAAAAACTCCATAAAGGAAATTATGTCCAGTTAAAGTTCTTTACCTGCCTGCAGCACCCACCTTCACAGAGGAGAACCATCAACATTTATGACCTTTCCAAACCATTCGGTAGCATCCAAACAGATCCCTCCTCCCTCGACCATATTAACCACCAAACTCTATGTACAAATCACCTGCTTTCCTCCTCAGATGCAAGATGAGTTTTAAATTCCAGAGATAAATTCCACATTTTTGGGAGGTGCCAATGCTCTTCCTGGCCCAAAATCAGAAACTTTGTCAAGATCAATGGATCTCTGCTCCTGTTGTGGGCTTACATCCTGCTGCATTATCCAAATCCTTACGTTTCCAGTCTTCCACGTATCCTCCAGCTGGCTCAGCTGTGCATTCAAGTGTCCGACTTTCATTCTGCTTCATGGTACATTGAATACATTACTGAATTTACATTTTTAGGTCCTCGGGATATTGCTGTGGCTAATTTCAGATTACCCTATTTCTGAAATTCCTCTATCAAGCGCAAAACCTTCCCATGAGTAGCATCGAAGCTGCATCCAGTCCCACCACTCCAAGCTCCACAGATGGGCTGAAGGACATCAGAAACACCCCAGCAACTCCGTGTCTCCTTGGCCACAGCAGCTGAGGGCAGGACAGAGCATAAGCAGCAGACCTCACGGACCATGGTCTTCCCAGGGAAGCCCCCAGCACTGCTGGCCATCTTTCCTATGATTCACTGACATGAAGGGCCACGTTGAAAACTAATTTTCAACAAGATTCAACAAAAACCTTTGTTTAGACTAAATACAATGTGTTTATACTCTTTCCAGTGGAAAGCAAGGCATGTAAACAAGCTGATTTATTGCCCCTCTCATTGCACCTAGAGGATAAAGTTACTTTGCTTGCAGTGAAGTCGGTTGAAGACATGGCTTCTTTTTCAAAATACAGACAGCAATTAAATTATTTCATGAACGGAGCATGAGCTGGGCTTCTTTTCCCATGACTAAACAAAGAATAGCTGGCATCCAGATTTAATTATTCCTATTCTTGCACTTGCTATTCCAATTAGTTTTCTTTTTTTTTTAATTCCTTTTTGGGAGAAACTAAGCTCTTCAAACACCCCTCATACCATGTCCAGAAGCAAAACAAGAACTACAATTTTTGCACAGGTGATTTAACACTTCCATCCCCTAAGAGGTGGATACAAAGGAGAGAAAAGAGCAGGAGGCCACATAAACCTCCCTTAGCTCCATGGCCATGGGCACTTCTCACTAAGCAGACCCAGAACACAGTGCTTGAACTCTCTCCAAACTCCTCTGCATGAAAACGCCATCAATTAGAGGCCCAGTGTGTAAGCAACAAGGTGCCACTCACTGTCAGATACTCGAGTTTTGGCTTTCCTACTAAACCAAGGCATCTGGGGCTTCTTTTGGGGTGGGGGAAAAGCTTCAGAAGATGGTGCTGCATTTGGGCGCTACTGGGACCCAGTCATACTGGGGCTGTGATCTCTCTTCCGCACCTTCGCACTTCTTGTGGATGAAGCATCTAAACTTTCTCTTAGGATTGAAATTTCTGTCCATCTCTACTTCCCATTCCTCGGATTAAAGCTTCCTCTGATCCAAACATGGTACAAAAAAGCAGAATTTGGGGCCCATGTCATTTTAAACTGTATAACAAATATACTCATATAAAACATATGAGCACATTATACAATAAACATATTTATAATGCTGAATTATACACATCCTGTGCACAAATGTGTACAAAATCCTTGCAGATATAAGAATAAAATACACTGACTACAATGTAATTTTGTGCAAGCATTCAGAAGAATGAATGTATTCCGGAGCTAACACCATGTAAGCAAAGCCTACTCAAGAAGGATTTGGAGGATACTTATGCACATCCCAATCCAACTAAAAGGAAGCATCAGTAAGTACATGCACAGAGTGCTCCCTGACACAGGTGAGGATGATTTTCTCCTTTAGCTGAAGTAGGAACAAGGTAGATGATGGGCACCGTGCAGGCCATGTCAACCAAACCCCATATTCCCATCCTGCCCACCCTGGCAGGACGCCGTCCTATTTACACACACGTTTGCAAATCCTGCCGTGGAGATACAAAACATCTGCAGGGGCAGCAGCTGGGGTCAGCAGCAGCACAGCAGGCTGCAGCAGCATGCACAAGGTGCCCTGCTCCTGTTCAAGTGAAACGGGAGAAAGCTGGATGCCCGCTGCCACCCAGAGGTGCCAAACCTTAGCTCCAGCAGGTCCAGAACTAAGCAGCAGGGAGCGAAGCTGACCAAAGGCATCATGGGGTGCTTGGTGCCAATTTTAACTTCAGCAGCTTTGCCGTGGCTTCCAGACAAAAAGCAGAGGTTAATTTTAAACCATGTGCAAAGATTTAAACTATGCAAAAAACAGTCTAGGCCAACACAAAGCAGAAGATACCAGGATTCAACCCATTCTCTAAACTGACAGCCAAAAAAAAATACCTTCTGGATGCCCAAATGCTCAATAGCTGAGAAAACATGTTTGTTCATTTGTCAATGTTTTCCACGTCTTTCTCATTTTCTTGCATTGCAGTGTCTGTTCTTGTGGGAAATCCACTGGGAGATTAATCTTCTAAGGAAATGTGCCTAAGATGGCCCTTAATTAACTTCCAAATTATTTATTTCATTATCTACAACACTACACAGTGTGTGCTTTTGAATAATCCCAGGTATGAGCCAACCATGCTAAGTCCCACATGTAACACAACATACGTGCTAAACTGAGAAAGAAACCATTATTTTCGAATGTAGGTATGCTGCAGAACATATCAGAGGACCTCCTTCTGATTTGTCTTTCCGCTGTGCATTAATTGCACTGCCACACAGCATCCTTACATTTATAATCACTTAACTGCCCATCTTCCACTAGTGGAGCTTGGCTGTCCACGCATCTCACACAGAAAGCTTGTTACAGCCCAATAACGTACCTGAACTGTCTCCATGTTCAGCCACGTGCATATCCCATATGCCTTATATTTGTAGGCTTATTCTAAGACACACTTTGAAATTGGCAGTGATACACACACAATAAATGTTTAGCCAAAAAATCCTGACGTTTATCACATTCTATGTGCTCAAAGTGCTAAAAGGAGCTTCCTAATCCAGGATATTTTTAATAAAATGTTATTAAAAGATGACAGGAGGCATAGAAATATGCAGTAGTCCTTTTTAAAAATCAAAAGAGATTTTGTCCTCCCCTTGAGGAAGTTTGACTCTTTTACATCATGTAGATTTACATACTGAATAGTCCGTATCAGTTACACATCTCTCTTCAGTGCTCGAAACAGGTCATTAACTTGCTTTTTTTTCTTTCAATTATGAAGTCAGACAAATTTATTTTCTGCCTGCGTTGAACAGGGAAAAGACAAGTTACCAATTAACTCAGCATTCAAACTACATCACTGTCACTGAGCTTGAACTTTTCCAGGCAGAAGGGCTGGGGCGCAAGTGGCCTTCCTATTTAGAGACCTCACTGCATCTGCTCAGCTGAAGGCACCAAAGTGCCCTGGAACGGGCATCCGCATGCACAGACACTTCAGCTTTTTTTCCTATGAAAAGCCAGCATTTCTGTTCCGCAAGGGACACGTAATCATTTCAACTGTGCTGAGCTACTCGGCACACATTTGCTCTATTTCCAAAGCAGAGATTTGCTGCAATTGCCAGGAGAAGCAAGTTTCTTCAGACTAGAATAATTATTTCCGCTATATTTTTTCATCTGACACCCCGCTAACCACATTTGAGCTGCTTCTGCTCTTCATTCATCTGTTATGTGAAATGTGAGCTTCCCATTATCGTCACTGGGGGAAAAAAAAAAAAAAAAAAAAAGAGCAACATCATGCAGCACTAATTCCCTTCCTTTCCTTCTCATGCTATTTTTGATCTTTGCATCATAAAAATACTTTGTGAATTTGCTAAATTAAAGAAGTGTTCATCTGGTTTGGTATCAGGTTCGAATACTGATATGCCTTCCCCCCAAATTTTAAGCAACCTGAATCCTCTCAGCCATTTAGTCTCCAAAGGGGGGTGGGCAGCCCCTCTCCTGAGGGTTCTTCTTGCCACCCGGCCCTGAACCAGCAGGTTATCTGGATGAAAGGGAAGGCTCACCAGCACTGGAGTACCTCAATTTTGACTCCTACTGACTAGAGGCGTGTGAGCTCAAAGGCTCCCAGCACAGCCTGAGCATTTTCCTGGGGGACTTGTTATAAGGAGCAGCTTAGCCCACACATCTGCCAGCCTCGCTCAGAAATAACTTAATATTCCCAGGAAATTTTCTGTAATTCTTTTTGATATGGAAGCGTAACACCAAAGATCTCACATCAAGGTTGGGTGATGTGTTGCTCCTCAGGGGCTGGAAGACAAAGCTGTTTTAAAGTGATCACAGAGCATCGGGTTTGAACATCGATGCTGGCTTGCAGGCTCACCATGGGACCACATGAGGCTGCGGCTTGGCCGTTTCTGACGATAGCAGCGGATCTCTGGGGAAGTTTGGGGGGGCTGTTCTGGGTCCTGTTAAATTTACAGCAAAAAAGAAAGCGGATTCTATCACACCACAGCACTAAGAGAGAAATGTTTACATCAGAAAAAGGAACAGGCCTTCAGCCTCAACTGGGACAGGATTTGAAGTCCCGTCCCTCTGGTCAGCTTCAGACACCAAATCCAGCTGCCAGAGTTAAGAAATTCTCAAGTAATCCTGGCAATGCATAACAACAATGAACTGCAGTAGCAAAATTTCAGAAAAGACAGGACAACCACATCAAAGCTTCAGAACTGACAGCCACTTAACCAAAAAGATCAGCACTTCCCCACGTAATTCAGAGGGTTTGTTCTCCAGGTCAGCGCTGCTTTGCCTTAACTGACTTATGCTCGAAGTATTATCCGAATTTCAAATCTTCCATCTCTGCCAGAAGAAATACTCTTTGCTGAAAGAAAGCTAGGAAATACAGGTTTGCTTTCAGTACTATTCCAGCCAAGTTTCTTTTTTTTTTTTTTTTTTTTTTTTTTTTTTTTTTTTTTTTTTTTTTTTTTTTACATTCAGCTAATGGGTGTGTAAGAATTTGCTTGCACTGGAGGCAAAAACAAAGTTAGGCAAGAAATGTGCCCAGAAAAGAAACCCACATCTTCTATTTCCCTCTTGCTCCTTTTTCCTTAAAAGAAATGTCACACTGTTGTTTGGATTGTGCTCAGTATTTAATCAATTACTCCATGTAAGAGTGAATTAAGGCAGGGTGTCAGACACTTAAACAACCAGACGTCAATTAGTACTTTAAAAACATAGGCCAGGTGTGCTCGTGTCTCAGCACCAAGAAATCCACCTCAGCCGATGCTGCTGTCCTCTGTCAGTAACGCAGATGGCTCTAGTTAGTCCTTACAGCCACAATGAATACCCAGCTATTCCTCCTAAGCGCTGGAGAGGGAGAGCATGCCAATCCCTGTAGACTTCAGTACACGAAGGTAGCTACTTCTGATAGAGGCTGTTTAAAACAAAAAGCAGGTAGGTGAAAAGGGGGAAACCACCCAAACACCCTTCATGTTCCCTGTACTGTCATGCACAAGAAACATTTCAAATCTAGTATGAAAATCACATCTTGTATCTCAGAATATGACATAACCTGCTTTAAAGTGCCTTCAGAGATCTCAAGCTGAGATGTATGAAAGCATGCAATGCTGACTGGAAGTACAAGACCAGAAAAAAACCTTACCTAGTGATAAATCCAACTCTACGCAGATGCAACACGCCACAGGTCACTCCAGGGAAGCAGCCTTAAACCTGTGCTCCCACGGCATGCAAAGCAAGCCCCCAGCTGCCCATCACAGCACCTCGAGGGATGAAGGGCTGTGTCTTTGGGGATACTGACTGGGGAGCAGGTATCACTGGGGTTAACAGCAGGAGATCTTGTCCTCTGGAGACCAGGGATAACCAAGGAGCTCTCCAGGGCAAGCACGAAGATACCCAACGTGCAGTTATCTCAAGGGTGTGTGTGATACCCCTGAGCCCAGGTAATTATTTCTTCTAAGTTCAGCCTTTTGCTGGGCTTTGACTGACCTGTAATTCATGATCAGCATCATAATTACTGAAGAAGGCAAGGTATTTCAACTGCATCTTGTATAAGCCCCCAGAAAATCAAGTCAGAGTACTATCTCCTGACCATCATGGTGTGAAAATTGTCATTTAATGACCTCCTCCTTTTGCATCAGCTCATGAATGACATCGCTATAAGAAAGAGCACCAAAAGTATGTCTGTGCTTGTGTGTTTACAATGCATGAGCCCAAAAGCTTAATTAATGATGACAGAGTTCAAAAGGCTACATGTAAGCAATGGACAATTTAATGCCACTTCTATTAAAGAAATATTAATTTCAGCCCAAACTTATCACTGGTTTTGTTATTGTTGTGCAAGGGAAACACTGCACACATCAAAATGCATGTTGGCACACCACAGCACGTTACAGCAAGGGCCCACGGTGGAAAATGGGCAGCATTTGGTATATTCCCCAATTTTTAGCAAGGAAAACAACAAGTGAATGTGCAGGACACGAGCCTAAGCGTACCTGATGAAATACCCCTTTTTCACATTCAGTGACAAAAAAAAAAAATCTATAACTTAACTGTCAATGCTTTTAGAGATATATCTGTCTTCTCCCTCATTTGAAGCCATAAATTCTCCATAAATTTTATCATTTGACCTCCTTGTGGAGGATTTGTGGCATTTGAACAATAAATCAATAGTGTGTTATGAAACACTGGCTTACTGCAGAGGTTCACTGAAATGACACATTCAAGAGAAATTGGATTTGCTAGAAAGACTCTCTATTTTCCCTTTTGGGATAGATAGCATCTGACATTCAGCATCACTTCCAGTTTAACCGGAGCAAAGAAACTATCTGAACTCTCAATGACCACCACAGCAAAGCTGAATCAGAAGGGGAAGCTAAAAAAAAAGAAAAAAAAAGAAAAAAAGAGTGAAAATATAAAGAAATGCACTTGGACTCTAAAATATGGAGCTTGGTCCCTGCTGTTGCTGCCTAAGACATCTTGCTGGACACTGAACAAGCCATTTACCCGTCCCATGTCTCTGCTTGGCTCGATGCAGAAGGACACCCTGGACACCCTCATTTCCTCTCCCCCCTCATTTTGGGCTGTAAAATGGATTAAAAGGGAATATTTCTTTATAAAGCAAAGTCTTTTTGTATTAGTAGCAAAAGGTATTACAAATACAGGGTAGCTCATGAGAAAGCATCTGATAAGACCATTTCTAATTATCTATAGCAAAAGCTGAGCATAATATTTTATCCTTATGCTTCCTTCCTGCAAACACCATGCTTGATATTCAAACACTGAGATGAAAAAAGTTTCAGTCAACTTTCCACTTAAGAAAGCTGAAAATCTGTCATTACCTAGTACTAGCAGTGGTGAGATGTCCTACAGGAGACAAATTAGCAGCAGCAGCACAGCCAAGAGCTCTCACAGTTCTCATTAACAGATATACTTGTTAAAAGACTTCTCAGAGCAGCTAAATACCCAGTAGGCACCGAGTTTTTAATGGTCCAAGAAGGCAGCTGGCCAGGTTTGCAATATGCTGGAGGTGACCTGAGGGTGCAGTAATGTCAAAGTTGACTCCACTTTACTTCAGTAAACAACAGCCTGCCAGCAACTCAGCACCTTTCACAAGCAGTAAAGAAAAAAATGAAGAACCAGGTTAACAATGCCACTGGAGAGCTCATTAAAGTGTCTTTGCTTGGTCTTTTTTCATGGAAAAAAAAATATGTAACTGAAGGGAATGCTCCGGTTTACGGATCAATAATTGTTGCTTTGAGAGGGAGATTGGGAGAATCTGAATTGCAAGAGACAGCTTTGTACTCATTGCAATTGGCAGATTTGCATTGCAGGCTTTGCAACTAGACAATTAATATCAAAAACTCATTTGTTCAACAAAACAGTATGGTTAGAATTAGGTTTTAATAAAGACTACTACTGCTATATGACAGCACTACAGCTTCCGAATGGAGTTTGTCTTCTGCATTCAGTCACAAAAATCATTGCCCAATACTTCCTTTTTGCTTTCAGCTGTGGAAAATGGAGATGGACTTCACCTAAAAGGATGAACTTTCTCTACAACAAGCAGCAGGGAAAACAATTCTGCTGGAGAGAAGGAGCAAACAAACCAAGGAAAGCCAAACTGCTTTCCCTGTTTGCCCTGCTGGATAAACCGTAGAGTTTTGAGCCAAATGGCAGTCCCCTAACTCCCCAAAGAATATTCCTTGGACAGCAGTGGAGTAACTTCTGCTTCCAAATTTCCTCCGCAGCCTGGTTCCTTCCCTGTTACCACTAGCAGCACTGGTCATCTTTGCCCCACATCCAAGCCTTCTTCCATTATTTGCCCTCTGAATTCACATAAGGAGCTCTCCAGACTTGATTTCACCACGAACGTCCATGCACTTAATATGCTGTAGCATGGGTCTTGCCACTACTGCTAACCAAGCAAGTGAGAAGAAACACCATTTCCAACACGTAACAAGTTTGGAGAGAGCAGTCCTCAATACAAGGCTCCTCTCACCAAACCTTTACGATACCAAGCTGTTGCTTCCTCTTCCTCTTCCATCTTTCACGTTCCCCAAGAAATGATGCACCCGTAACTCATCTTCCTTTCCTTTCCATTCCATCCCTGTCTTTTTTTATCCTGACCTTCATCTGTCTGTAATCTTCTCTTTTTCCAATGCCTAATCCATTATGCTTCCTTCGAGTTGTCAGTCCTGCTGCAGAGACGGCTGCCACAGCAACTCCCCCAATTGCTCTCAGCTGGAACTGAAAAGCCACTTTTTAATTCGATAATAATGAAAAAATAACATATACTATTATTTTAGCTGTGGTGACTTAGTTTTGTTTCCTGGGGAAAAAAACCTTGAGCAAGCATCCTCTGAGAGCTTATAAACTGTACCTTGTGCCATACCAATAGGGTGTCCTGTGCTGATCTCTATGGTATAACATAAGCACTTCTTCCAGGAATATGTAACCTGAACAGAAAACCATGAACTTCACTAAGAAACTTAAACCCACAGAGAATTTAAACGCTATTTTATGGCGGCCCACTATTTTTGTTTTAAAGAAGCCATTGCTTACATTAGGCCTCATCTCCCTGCACGAGATACTTGCAGCAGGACCACCCCAGCAAAGTGCTCCTCATTTTGCACGCTCCTTCTCAGAGCTAGAGCACTGCCCTAACAGCCCACTTCAGCACACCAGCAGTTACTCACCGTAGCAGTGTGCTAAATCTGCTGCTGGGGGCTGTAGTACCAGATGGCAAACCTGTAACTCCATGTGCCAGCCCTCCGGTATTGATCTTTCTTAGGAATCTTTAAATAAATTTGTTTCTTTTCACATTTGGAGGGTTTTACTAACAAAGCATTCATAGAAGGGCTACAGAAATCCCACTTTCTTCTCGGGAGGAGGATGCCAACGCTGGCCTGAGCTCGATGTGTGTTTCTGGCATAGCAGGGGAAGGAAAGCAAGCCAACCAAAGCCTGAGCCACCGCGAACATGCTGGCACCCGTTCCTGGCAGTCGCGTGAAGCTCGTGCATCACTGCTGGATCCCCATTTCCGTGTGCCTACCGTCAAGTACGACAGGCTCTGGGTTTGCTTTCCCCCCCCAACTTGGCACCGAGAGTCAAGTCAGGCTTCAGAGCCCAGGCACGGCGTGCCAGCTCTTGCAGACAAGTTGTAGGAGAGCGTGCAGCTTTAACGAGCGCCTTGCGAGGTCAGTGCTGGTAAAAGCACACGATGTCCAGGGATTTTCTCTTTTTAACAGGGGTGTGTTTTAACAGGCAGACCTGCCACGCTCATCAAGCCACCGTCTCCCTCTGTCACTTGTAGAGGGCTTATGTGGCAAGGGTTGGGTAGTGGGGCTGAGGGGCTGCCCCGGGTCAGGGCAGAGCCAGCTCTGCTCCAACAGGGCCCCGATGTTGATAGCAGGGAAAAACGCTGAGCAACAGCAGCTGGGAGAGAGAGAAATAAGAGAGAGAATCCCGCAGCCACCACAGTCGGTGAAGCAGGAGGGCAGGAGGTGCTCAGGGTGCCGGGGCAGAAGGTTCCTGCAGCCATGGAGAGGTGCACAGAGGAGCAGGGGAAGGGAGCGACGAGGATGGCGCGGCAGGGACCCAGCGTTAGGGACCGACCGCAGGTCAGTCATCCTCTGATGGCAAGGGCCAGCAGGGCGAGTGGTGAAGGATTCACCAAACGGATCTGAATTCTGCATAAGCTATAGGTAGGTCACTGAAATACTCACTGGCATGCTGGGGCTCCAAGAAGGAAGAACATCAGTGGAAATTTTCTGGTTTTTATTTTGGACGTGAGCTATGGGATACCTTCTGTCCTATTTTCTTCCCATTCATGAGAAGGTTATCGCCTCCATCACAACAAATACTTAAAACAGAGCGTCAGCATTTTCAGAGCTATGTCCTGACCAAACACCTCAGAAGGAGATTCCTCGATTCCTCCTGCAGTACCAAAGGCACAAACAGGCTGCACGACATGATAGCCCACAACATTTCACAGGGTACCCATGAAAAGTCCTTGTGCGTGTTCCAGGTTGTAAATGCAAGATGTCAGCAGGGTGACAGTTTGTTTGAAGCTGCAATACCTCAAGCTAGAGACTCCCGTGATAAGGAAGGAGGATAAGGAAGTAGGGCTTACACCTCACGGCAGCACTGTGCCCCCAGAGAAGAGCTGCCAAAGCCCATACACAAGGCAAGCTGCCTGTTGCCAACACACAGCTATCAGCAGCAGCATTCAGCAGCCATCTACCACTAGGGTGGATAGTGGCTCTTGTGTCAAGCTCTCCCCACAAAGAGGGCAGTGCTGGTGCCAGCCAGATGGAGCTGGCACAGCCACAGCATCACCGTTTCCTGGAGAACATCCGCCTCAGGAACCGTCTCCTCCGCACACAAAACAGCTCCGTGGACTGTTCAAACTGGGCACATGTCTGTATAACATGCCTGAAAATAAAAGCACTGTGCCTACCTGCACTTCTCTGGAAAAGAATTCAGTGCAACAAACAAAACACATGCCAGGTACATGCACCAGGGTTCGAGTTAAACGCCTTATGCTTTGGAAGAAGGACCAGGCTGTTGGGTGCATGAACCAAACGTGTTTGTTATTTGTGGGTCGCCTGAGAATCCTTTTTTGGACTGGACTGCAGTTTTAAAATAACTTTATATCCCATGTTAATTTGTCTGATTTCAGTAAATAAGAACTTGCATAAACTCAAGGGGCAAAAAAACATTTTTCTGCTATTTACTCATTCTGGTTCACTTATCTGCTGGATGCAAAAATTAAAAACAGCTACAACAAAAAACAGCTAAAGGCCATTTCTTGGCAGAACACAGTTTGCATTCTCATTTGCTGCCAAGGAAGAAATTCAGGTGCAAGCCAACGAGCCAGCAGTTTCCCTCACTCCCACTACTCATAAGATGCAAGAAAACGTCCCTCAGATCTAAAATCTCCTGCAGAAAATAACTTGGTTCTTGTGCTTTTCCCTCTGACCCCAGTGAAAGCACAAGAGCTCGAGACACAATCTCGACCCCAGGAAGGATGCCTATCACAGGAACATGGATGGGGCTGGAAGGGATCGAAAGAGCTCACCTGGTTCACCATCCTGAGCTGACCTAACTAGTCAGGCAGTTCCAGTTAGTCCAGGGTGGATCACCTGTTTTAACACTGACTCCTTGGGAAGGCAACTTCATGTTATTTCTTAACGTCGGGTGTTAACAGATGAACAGATGTTTTGCTGCCTCTCAAAGAAAATGCTCTCATCTCTAAAGCAGAACCTTTGCAATGATTTGTCCTGACTACTCAAGATAGTACGGGAAATACGGTTTTACCTAACATCAATGACCAGGACTAAAATATATATAAAATGTTCTACCCCACTTTCAGCCCTCAGAGCACAAATCTAGTTAGGCATCTGCTTCCAGCCATGTTGCGACGTTACAGCAGCCTGGCTCTCAGTGCCTGGTGCTTTCGCATCCTTTTTACCTCGTTTTAAGGTAACACTTGGGTACAATTACTGGAGTTTGCAGCACCATACTACCGGTTGCATACAGATCATCATTCTCTCCCTGAGCCAAGAAAGGGATCACCCAGGAGGTTGACATTGTTGTGAAATAAGTGCCTCCCAAGAGATATCACCGCAAATATAAAAGAAAACTAGAATGCCAGCATTCTGGCTTGTTCCAGGCTTTGAGATGGTTTTCCCTGAGCTACGTCTCCCATACTGAGCTCCCCACCATGTTTCATTTGAATGAAAAACCAGAACAATCTTTTTTTAAACAGGGAAAACTCAAAGCAAACACAAAACAGCAACAAGATTTATACGCAACCCTCCTCTTGCCCGCTGCATCCTTGTAGGTGGGTTCAAGGAGCCGAACGACTCAGAGAATGGCACAAACTGTTGGGTCCTTGTGGGCTCCTCTGAGACCAGGCTGGCTGCTCCCAGCTGGTGGCTGCAATCTCCTCTCCATCGCATCCCATCGCCGCTCAAACTTCCTCTGATGAACAGGAACGGGGCTCAGTTATGAACAGAAAGGAAGAAAACGGGAGGAGGAACAACAGATGCCACATGCCATACTGAACATCAAGGCTCCAGAGCAAGGATGGAAAAATTCATTGCTAGCATGCCCCAAAGCTTGAATATAAAGCAAAGAAGCTCAGGCATTCACCTGCTCGGCTCCCCGGGTGGTATCTGCCCTCACTGCCCACTAACAGGGCTGCTCATTGGGGCCACGCACAGGCCAGAAACAAGAGCAGAGAGCACAGAGCTGAACCCCAGGGAGCTGCTGCCCCAAAGCACTGGGAGGAGCACGGGGCCCGGCCGTAGTACAGAACTGAGCTGAAACAAAGCCAATCAACGAGACTACGAGTTTGGCAGACACTGTAAAAACTTTCATGAATTTTGCAGTTGTCTTCTCATAAAACATTGTCTTGTCAAGTTGAAATATTTGGGGAAAACAGCTTCTTCTGTGAACATAAATAATAAAAGTGAGGCATCTAGGTATGTCAATATCAAGCCAAGCACTTGGCCTCAACCCCAGCTCTACTTCTTCCAAAGTCGTGGGTGAGCCCCACTCCTCTGTCAGCACAGAGCAACTCTGCACATCCCGGCTTTATCGTGTGAATGTATCCAGAAGGAATCCAGGCCAAAACAGAAAAAGCTTGATGAGTTTGTTTTAGCATTGTACCTGCTTCATTTATTTAAAAGACGGGGAAAAAAAGAAAAAAAAAAAAAGAAGACCACCCATTAAGACAAGCTCACCAGTGCCTCTCCCTCCCAATAATGCCACTGAGAGCATGTCATGCGACAAAAACCTCCTGATCCCAGCCCTGCTCTGGTTTCCCATCTCTGCTCAGCCATAGGGTCGGTTTCTTTCTTCATTTCTATCAGAGAAGTCCCACTAAAAATGATAAATTTGCCACGCTGCAAGGAAGGGAAAGCTCCTGCTTGCATAATCCTTATTACTAAGATGAGTCATTTAAAAACTTGCTTTCAAGAGGGTAAATGAAACAGAACAAAATACAGCAGAGAAATTACTGTAGCACAAAACTCTCCCTGGTGCCTCCTATTTGAGAGGAACGACATTTCTGAACAAAACTGCTTCTTTTCCTGATTACAAAACGTATTTCTTAACATGACTCCTCCTCGGGGAGGAAAACTTATTCTGGAAATCTCGGGCATTATGATCTGTTCCCTGAAGGATTAAGTTTGAAATTAATGCCAAAATATACTCCTGAGGACAATCCCTATTGATACTGCAGCAGATATTGAGGAAGAGCTCCTACTTCTTGGCTCCAAAGTACCGCTTTTTCCATTTATTTTTATTGCAGTTTGGAATTCCTTGTTCCATAAAGGAGTTAGTGCAGAGGAGACAACTTAAACTTCCGGCGCCCAGTGCAGAAACCTTTTGGAAAGCCAGGAACTGCAAAGAGCAGCAAGACACAGCACTCGTGGCTCTCTCTGCTCAGACCCACCTTGCCCCAGAGATGGGCACATCCACACCACCACCAGCTCTTCCAGGGAGAGTCACCTCAGGCACAGACCTGACACGGTGAGCAAGTGACCCCTGAATTGCATAATTCCTATTGCCAATGAAAGCTACTGGGATAGAAAAAAACATAATCGAGATCAAATCTATTATCATTATTACATACTTATTACAATAAGCTACACTATGACGCTTCAGACATCACAAAAACTGCTCCAGAAAAGAAACTCCTTTATTAGACCTGAACAACAACGCCCAGGTTCTTCACCAGCTTCTGCCTTGCTCCAGTTTAAGGCAACGATGCAAAGTTTGAGAGGCCTGAACTTATACCTTGATGCCACGCTGTTGGGATCTAAAGACTACGACCTGCTTACAGTGCTGCTGTTTCAGAAAAACTGGAATTGCAGATGTTTGCACAGAGCCTAACATCCAGCTTGAGCCCTAAATGAGCAAAACGCTGCATCCAATACAATCCTTTCTAAAACTATAAAAACAACGTGTATTATGACCAATGGAAACGTGTACGCTATGCTTTGCTGTTTGAAAACGCTCTGTAGTTTTGCAGGGCGGCATAGGGAGAGCAGTAATGGGAAAGATATAGCTTTATAGCCCTCTGAAAGTTTTGTTTGGTTGCAATCAGGAAAACGTAAAACAACACATTAAGGTTTGGCCCACAAAGAATATCAATTCACACACTATAGCTGTTTGCACTGCTGAAAAGTTGCAATCCTTTTAAATGAAGTGTAACAGCAGTAATTGTGTTTCTCTGACTGAGCTAAGAGGCAAATGGCGCATGAATCAATAATGATGTGGCTTGTACACCATTTATCTCTTTGCGTGATCCACAGGAAATCCAATTGCATAATTACATTATTCACAGTCTGTCGAGAGCACAAAATAACTGGATCTTGTTAGAGTGTGCATTTCCCCCTGTCTGCAAAGGGCAGGTGCCCACAAAGGGAGACCTGGCCGGCCACAAGCCAGTGCTTCCACTAATAACAGGATCATACTCCCCGAAATTACCAGTGCTGCCACAGGGACTGCATTTCTATAAATAGCTTCAGCACTCGGAAATTTGAGAGCCTCTAAGACTTCAGCTGCTCCAGAGCTGTTACTGTGAGCATTACCAGTAGGTCGGTCCACTCCAGAAATCGTTTTGCTAGGCAGGAATTGGGACACGCAGACACAAGTATTTTAACATTGTTATAAACCTCAAATTTAAACACCTGAGAAAGCGGCAGGTATAGCAGGAAATTTGCAAACCCAAATACTAAAACAACCATTAAATACTGCTGCTGAAAATAGACTATAATGGGCTGCTGGCCCTAATCACACAGCCCCTTCCTCTGCTGGCTGCACGGCCTCCCCCTCCAGGCTCTGCTGTAGACGTTCATCTCCCCACAGGCTAATTCATCTTCCCCTAGAACTGATACGAAACCACAAGGACCGACTCTGCTGACCCACTTAATTTAATAACCTGCAAGTTGCTGCGCATCTCATGTTGATATGGAGAGCAGTGAGCCCTGGCAGACGTGGCTGAGGCACGAGGAAACGCGGCTGCAGTATCGAAGTTGTGCTCTTTAAACTCAAGAAGTCTGCATTTCAGCTGGCTACTTCTCACAAGAAAAGAACAATATCAAGAGAAAGAGATAACACCAAACCATAAGTGATTTAGGAATTAAAATTACCCCACGCTGCAGTTTTACTGTTTGCTTTCTGTACAAATTGTTCACTTTGCCACAATCTGACCCAAACGGAGCCGTTACTGCCAGATGCACTTGAAACTCCAAGAGGGTTTCTTAGCCACAAGGGATGCTGAGCACTCTGCCAGGCTGCATTCCCTCTCCCCCAAAGAACTTTTCCAACCCTGCAGTCAGATTTTCAGAGGGCATCTGCAGTTCAAGCCTTCTTGCTGCGCTCTGCTACCTGCTGTTCCCTCGCTGCGTTGGAATCAAATAAAAAGTAAGCCTGAAAAATTCATCGCAAATTATTTCCTTTCTTCGTCACAGAATAAGAGTATTCCCTGAGTAGCTGCTGTACCACAGACAAGTAAATGTCTCCTCGAGGCATAAACAGATGGGTTACAGGTCTCCATGTTTATGAAACGGGGAGAAATTTATTGCCTCATACATCCTGTTCTGCCATGGGATTATCACTTCAATAGTTGACCTGTTTAAAAAGTGATGCTGCAGTTTACTGTGGCTAAAGGTGGTTACTTTTATCAAGAGGATGGATTAGAGTTACACGATATGAAAGCCGGATAAGAGCCAAACCTTATGCTGTGACATTAACTTGGTTTTATTACTAGCCCTAAAGGAAAAATAGAAAATTGAAAAATTTTAATGTTGAAAAAAACAGCTACAAGTGTTGAAGGATGAAGACTTGAAACATTTAAAAGCAGAAGACAGGAATTTTGGGGGGAAGACAAATTCATTTATATCAATATTTTAATATATTCCTAGCTTTACCATAATCATTACTTGCAAAAGAGGAGTTGAACTGCTTTCCTATTCAGCACGCTGTAAATCAAACCAGACCCAGGAGTCTGGCATCACAAGCCTGCACAGACCTGATGGAAGGAACAGGAATTTTGTCCTGCGGCCATATCAACAATCCCATCCAAGAGATGGTTTCCCACACGAGGCCCCATTTCGAGATGAACTATACTGTGAAACAGAGCGAGTTCGGTGAACACTGATCTGCCGATAACCATGCCAAGGCACCGCCACTCGGTGCTCTCTCAGAACACCACCCACAATAACCTCTGCGAGGAGGATGCGGAGGGAAGCAGGAGGCACACATACACCACGTTTCTTTGTCACAGCCAGCAGGAGTGACACGAAGACAAAGGGAAGAATATTAAGGGGCAGCATCTTACAACAGTAAGATTTTTCATTACTGTCCATTGAGGTTACAAAATGAAGTTGGAGACAAAAATATCAAGTATGGTCTGCGCTCAACTCAGTTGAAAACCCTTTTTTTAAAGAAATAACCCAGTTGCCTTTTTGCCAGGCATGAATGATAGCAAAGCTGCTATCAAGTCTTTTATGCAGCTTTCTTGAAACACTAGATTTCATCCTAGTGTACTGCAACATTCGAGGTGATCTGGATCAAAAAGTCCAAAAGTTCATATAGGAAAATTAAAAGCTAACAAAATTCTGTATGAAGAGTTATTTACAGAATCTGTCACCTTTTGTGGAAGAATGCATGTTTCTCAGGACTACCCTCTCAGCATAAGGAAGTCTGCAAGCAGGCATTTTACGAGCTACAGAAGAAGGGTGATACATGGCCTAATACCTGGCTGTGGATATGCTCATCCTTCCCAACTTAACTTGAAAAGCTGTTTGCCCCAGAATATTCACCTGAAAGGAAAACGAACAATTCCTCTTGTCTGACCTCAGAGCGAGCCTGCTGCTCAGACCAACCTTACAAAACCTCAGCTTCAAAGAGCCCCAGGCCCTCCCCATTCACCGCAGGTGGCAGGGCTCCAGCATTCCCCAGGCACGAGCAACAGGCAAAAACCCCTGTCCAAGAGCTGGGTCCTCTATGACAGAAGAAAATGAAAAACTCATGAAGAAATGGAGACCAAGAAATAACTGCCACTTCAAAATGGAGAACAGAAAGACCAACCTGCAATCTGTCTAAGAGGAAGATGAGCAAAGATGCACGGCTGTGTCAGTGAATTCTGGCTGGGATTCATTTGTAATACGCTGTATTTTACCATAATAAGTACAATCATGGTAGTTCTTGCTACATTTGCAGTGCCGCTCTGGGTAGCATTAGTATTTAAAATAATGCCTTGACAGATGGCCATTACAAAAGCTGCAATTCAATCGCAGGCTTCCACGGCACTTTGAAAGCAAAAGTTTGCTAGATTTATTCATGCCATCACAGCTTCACTATTAAATTTCAGGCACAGATTCAACTTTGGCCCAAGCATACTTATAATGCCTATGACATCGAAATTAAGAACTTAAACAAGGTGAACCCCTATGTATAGAGAACCTACCACATATCAGAGGCACTGGTATGTATAATACACAATGGCGAGGTAACTTCTCAGCACAGAGAGCTGAGGGAAAGCATGGAAACAAGGTGCTCCCCAAGCTGGGGTGTGTGAAGTGAACATAAATTGGCTGTCACGCTGCTCCCTCTTTGGGATGAAAGACTCAATGGGTGCAGAGCGCTACTGGTGTGAAAGCACTCCGGGACCACTTGAGAGAGAAACCAGACATGGATTCTGGTTTCTCTGCTCAACCCTCTGCTCAACTTTGTAAACTTCAGCAGCGTAGTCTTCTCAGCTCCGTTTAGAGCCAAAAAAAGATGTAGAATAATTTACAGACCCCTCAGAAGTGGAAGATGCTCCTTGAACCACAGCAAAAGGCACCTGGCCAGCACAAACGCAACAGTTCCCATAACCTTGGAAGTCCACGAGCTCCCAGTTGCTCCTGGCCGCTATCAGGCACAGGACACGAGGTGAGGTGGACCTCTGCTCCAAGCCAGCACGGTCCTCCTTAAGTCGTTCTGTATTCCAAGCAGAGGACGTTGACATATGTATGTCTTGACTGCAAGTACACAGAAGATGGCATCGCTCAAGGCAAAAAGCTAATGCTGATATAACTCACTTATGTGTGTGTGTTGCAAAATCTGTGCTGTGCCAATCCCCTCGTGCTGTAAATTGTAACAGCCCATGGCTACAGAGCGTGGGCTGCGCAGCACAAGCTCCAGCAGCGTGCCATTTTTCAGGTTATGGAAAACCCAGCTCGGCTACCGGGTCATTTGTATGTGGGCCTAAACACAACGAGGCTCAGCTAGTTGCTCAGGGCTAGAGACCTGTGGGAAAGATAACATTTTAAATTATTTAAATCAATGCGGAGGAAGGCTTAGAAGCGCCTGACAAAGAGTTACAAACAGCACATGTCCAACCTAGTTTTACTTAGCATGTCTGAAATCAATATGGAGTAGAACAAACAAAGCAGCCCAAGTGAAAGCTGCAAACGTGAGTAGTTCCAGCTAGAGACAAACAGGGACTTCACTGGGGGAGGCCCCACAGCCAGCCTGGTACCTCTGGGACAGGCAGTTCCCTGAGTCTTCCGAACTCCCAGCTCGTTTTCTTTATCAGAAGCATCACGCTGCCCATGGACAAGTGTGCTCAAAGGACCCCTCCTTATTCTCAGAGTATATAGCCTCTACAGGGACACAGCTGAAACAGAGTTCTTCTGTTTTAAAATCTTCTGTAATCCCCCATTCAATTTTCTTGGGCATCAGCCAAGAAGCAATCGGCACACACACACACACAAAACAAAAAAGGTGAAGAGAGAATTTCCCTTAATAAAAATTGTATCAGAAATTCCCTTAAAAACATTCTCACACTAGATTTTTGACTTTGTATCGCACAGCACAATTCCTCCCAACATTAGAAATCCCTGTTCACCTACAGCAGGATAAATGACACTGCAAGATGCAGGAAATATTAGCTTCTGGCACTGTTCTAAGCCAGCCTATTTAAATCCCATGGACAGCTGGCAATCCACTGAGATCAAACCCTCGCCTTTACCAGCACCAATGGGACAGTGCTGCCACATTTGCTACGGATTTTGCAAAATTCCTCTACCTGGAGAAAAACTGAGAACCCATTTTGTGTGCAGTTATATTCAGGGAACTTTATAAAGAAAAATTGCATTCTGGGCACACAGCACTCAGTTATTCAAGTAGAAAGTTGGTTAACCAGACAAGTACAAGAAAAGATATCCTGGAAAAAATCATAGTAGAGGAGAAAGGGAAATAAATATGACATTATGCCTTTTTTAAACCCGCACACATTTCCATCTTTCATGAGTTTAACCACAAGTTTTCCCTGTGAACTCAATGGTCCCCACCTAACCACCTCACACACACCTGGGCTGGAAACCTAGCCAGGAGAAGAGCTCTCGATTAACCACAGCACTGAAAGTGATAGAAAAAAGTGACAGCCCCTGAAGTCAATTACTTAGCAGAATGTAGCAAAGCACGAAATTGCTCTTTGGTGGAAAAATCCCAGCATTACACTGCATAATAGTGTTTTGTGCTGAAGAAGGTATTGCATTCTGTTTTCATTATTAACATCTGATAGGTATTTAAGGGATTTGAAAAACTTGAGAGCTCCTTGAAAAATAGGATGGTATTTTGGTCCTCGGCATTATAATCAAATGCTGAAAATCAAGCAACAAAAAGAGGCATACTCTGTCAGAGATATCAGAACAAACTATTAATCTTCCTATCTGTCTTGTGACAAAGCAGGAAATAAGTTGTCTTTTATCCATCCAAGCCACAGCAGAGTAAGGAGGGAGGTGTGGGTTTGTTTTTTCCTAAATATCTGGGCAGTTCATGTTGAGAAGTCCTTTCATCACCAGTGGACAGTTTGCCCAGAGTATAAGGAAAAGCCCAAAGCAGAGCAGAAACTAATCTATTGGAAGAGATAATCAGGGCTTTGTACATTTCCATGCCTCTCTTCATTATCACATCTTCCTTTGGCTTTTGTTCCCCGCGCAGCAAATCTGTATGCTGTGCACAGCTCTTCAAGCAGCACAGATGCAGGGGTTACTAGTGCCAGCAAAAAATGAAGTTCAATTCATAATAAAAAACGCTTTAAACTTCTTAAGCACGTGTCTGTGTGCCAGTTAACGATAAGCCTGATCTACCAAGGCCCTTCCAAAACTGACTTCAGCATCCCCTTGGGGTCAGTGCCTGGCCACCCCCCGACGTGGGCAGGAGCTGAATTCCCCCCTCGGCACACAACGAGCCCAGGGGCTCCGACTCGCCCACCACAGCTACTGCAAAAAGCACTCACAAGTCCCCCGCTGCCCACAGATGCCGTCATTTCTGCAGTGCAAAGCCCCAGCAGCTTTCAGCCCAGCACGTTAAGCTCAAGATGTGACCTCAACTCACCGTAGCGCTCCGTGCTGCGGACCACTGCGAGGCCATTTCCACACTGAAGACATACGAGTCGTGGGCTTGCGTCACGGAAGGTCACCTTCAAGCCATCCAAGAGCTCTTACCCCAAACACTGGCTGCGTTCACATGTTAAAGCTGACTTGGGACTCACTTCACATTACAGTATTTGGGTTTCTGTCATTTTGGCTTACAGGTGCTTCTCTGCGTGCTCACAACCACCTTCTGACTTTGTGAGTTACTGGTCACATGTGCTGATGTCAATACATTCATCCGCACTGATTTTTTAATTGCGTGCCTCAAGTTGCCTAATCTCAGTTACCACTTAAAGAAACTATGTAAAACTTTAACTCAAGTGGATAGCAGAAGGAGCTTTGCATCCCTATTTTTATTTTTGCTTTAGCTTCTTAGAGCTAAATTGTATTTGAGATTAGAGGACAGGATTCTTTTACATTATCATCTTTTAAGAGAAGTTCTGTGACATTACGCTGTTCTACTTTTAGCAAATTATCTTCCAGAAATCCGCTTAACTGTCATGCTTCTTTAGCTTCTGTTACTTAAAAACACCTTTTTCTCTAGGATGTTGTGGATGCTGCTTACGGGGATTTGGGATGAAGCCACCGAGGTCTGTACAAAAAAAATCCACACGGGTTACAAAACAAGAGCTTCTTCACACGTGGAAGGACTTCACCAAAGAGTCAGGAAGCCAAAAATGGGTGGAAATGTGGGAAATGTGCGGGGACAGGGAAAAAGAAGAAAGGAGGGAGAGCATTGTTCAGTTTTTTCCTTACATCCTTCCCGAGGCATGCCACTTTGGACTGCTGCTGCAGAAAATCTCAGACTGCACTGAATTTGCTCTGATCCTCCTCAGCTGCCTCACACTTACTGAGTGCCATGGAGCCATCGCAGTTTTGTGGAAGTGAGGCTGAATCTATTTCACATATCATTGAGGCAATTGTTAATTAAGACTGAGCTGCAGCTGTTACTTGGGATTGTACACAGGAGGAAAAAAAGAGCCACAGACCAGGAAATGAAAGTTCAGCTACATTCCCAGTAAATAGATTTACCTAGCTTAACCAAGGAAGTGACTTGGGTACAGAGAGTAATGCTGCAAAGGTGGATCCCTGGGTTCAACTACATCAACAGAAATTCACTCATGAAACTCCCGTGCCAAGAACAGCTCCCATGGGCTGCGCTGACGTACACAGGAACAAGTGCAAGCAGCACTAGTGCTCAGGTGTTACGTACAAGGCTGTATTACCGCTCAGTTCTGCACTGCAACCTTTCAAAGGGATCACTGCTGCTGAGTCAGAGGTTAAACATTTTACTGATATTACATTAAAAACACTTTGTAAGCTTGGGTACCTTGGGGACCATTAATAGGTGATAGCAGCAACCACCTGGAAGGTCCGCGTGGGCTTGACGTGCAGATCTCACTCCTGAGAAGTGCCGGGCTTCGCAAGAGACCTGCTCAGGGTATGCAGCACGGAGATGATCAAAGAAAGGGGAGCAGACCGCCTCTGCAGACCACCCTTATGTGACTGACTCGTGTATTTGATGTTTGCTTCTGATCTCTCTCTCCTGACTGCTTGTGAAAGGACACGTTATGTATTATCAAAGAGAGGAATGAGATTTCTCCTTCGGCTCTGACTGCTCAGGAAATGCAAACAACTCTGAAATCCCCGTGCATCAGCCTTGCACAAGCCCATTACTGAAACCAAAGACACAGGCTAAAATAAGTGGGACACCTTCATTCGGGAAGTGTTTGCACTGCCTGCTGCAGGCATTCAGTTCGGGTGCAATTCAGTAGCCATCAATAGGGAGCCCCAATACCCCTCACGCTTTGAAAAAAGAGGCAAAGGAGACTGATTCAACACAGCTAAGTAGGAAGAAAGTAGCTGAAAGCTACCGAAACCTTTGCTGAGATGAGCGCTCTCATCTCAAGAAGCTTACAGTTCAGATGTTGAAAAGTTATATGGATGCTTAAAAGCCAATAACACAACATTTACAGCAAACATATTAGGAACAGAGCAAGGTCAACACAGCCATTACTTCTATTGCAGGCAATAAGACACATTCCTCCTAGAGAAAACAGCTAGAATCCAACAGTCAAAGGCAAGCACCAAGCTGAGAGGCATTAGGGTGGGCAGTAATGCCTGCCAGAAGCCCCTCCATAATCCTGTGAATTACAGCGTGCGCGGGGAGAAGAGGAACACAGCAGGGAAGACGCACATATCCTGGTGTACCAACCTCAGTCGTAGGGAGACTCCTGCAGAAACAAGGGTTAACCCATCTCATGCCCTGACAGATATTTGTCTGCCTCCAATAACCCCCCATTACTTCTCAAAATCACCTCCTGATTCCTGCAATTGCAAATTCGGAACAGTTTTTATTGGGTAAGAGCATTTGCCCAGGAGCTGCTTACATTTTGTTCACTTTCTCCTTTTCTTCAAGGGCGTCAACATGAAAGATAAATACAATCTTTAGGCAGTGTTTGGGAAAAAGCACATTAGGAGGGTAAAATATCTGTGGACCTTCCACAGTGCCAAATATTTGTCACACTGCCTGAATCAACAATGGGGAACAGAAAATTGCTGATAATGTTGCACCCAGCTTCACCCAGACCTCTGAAGAGTAATCATCACAAACAAGCTAGAAGAAAAGTCAGCCTCAAATTTAAAAAAAAAATAGTCCACAGGCTATTCATCAGGGTAGGGGGAGGAAGAGTGAGACGTGCAGGATAATCACAAAATGTACATTTGCAAGCAGGAAAGAGAGAGGGCAGGTAATCTTTCCCAAACTCCTACTCCTAGCTTGCACTTCAAAAAGCTTTATGCATATAAATTGAGAATAAAAACTAAAACTGATTCCAGTGCTTATTACTTGTTTCTAACACATTGCATGGATCTTTTAAGAAAACTTATTTCTCAGGAAAATCTCATTATAAGTTGTTCCATCTTCCCCATATATTTCCTGGATAAATCGAGTGCCATCAGTGACACGTTGCTGGTTGGAGAAGTTGACGCTCTGGGTTAGCACCACGGCTGTTCAGGTGTAGGAAACACTGAGTTAAATCCAAAGGAGAAAATTATATTTGAGTTTGACAGGCACTAAAGTGACAGTAGATGCATATTAAGCACATACAGACAGAGTAGGTATCCTTAAATGACGACGGTTTACTGTTCCTTGCTCCAGCTATGCAGCCCAGCTGTGAAATGGAGGAAGGCCACTGACGCTCCCAGGGGCTGCTTGTCGTGATGCAGCCATCCAGGCGCGTTACAACAGTGCCTGAGCTCACCAGCTCATTTTTACACAGGCCTCCAAGCAGCCATCAGATCGTAAGGACATGCACTCAAACACTAATGACCTTAGTCCATAACATTTCAGTTGCCATCCCAGCGAGCGGGCTACTGCAGTCAGAAACACCAGTTTTTGTAAGTGCCTGTGCTGCTCGTTCCCTGGTTTCATAAACCCGACGAGGGACATTCCAAGTCACGGCAGCAAGACAGGCTGCTCAGCCTCAGGCAATAGTCAAGAACATGAATTTTCCCTAAAATTTTGCTGAAACATCTTAAATTTTAGGCAGTCCTAGAGGGGAACGTAGTTGTGGTTTTGTTTTTGTTTGGTTTGGGTTTGTTTTCAGAAGCTCAGAAGCACTTGAAATCTCAGAAGTTATCAGAACACAAAAGTTATCTGAATATTTTGTTTCAGAAACTTCTTATAAAAAATATATTCGATATATCCCTGAAGACATTTTCTAGGAAAATATTCATGTCAGTTTTCAAAGACACTTCAGGCTATCAAATTTACTTTTTACTAGTATTTCATTTTCTCCTACCTGTTGAAGTAAATTCACTTCCATTTCCCAAGATCAGGTATTTAGTTTATGCATGAAAAATAGTCTGCAATTATTGTTAATTAATATTGTATGGATAAACAACCTCATAACCTATCTGCTGCTGTATAAGGGGTTATTACAGATTTTGTGACCTTTCAGTTCATGTCCCAGTGACTCTAAAACAAATGAAATCCGATGAATGCAATAAAATATTTCACCTTGCATGTACGGCTAGAGCTATTTTAAGGATTTAGGCAGCACCAGAGCAACTGAGCCCAAGGACTGACATGCAAGGGCACTAAGCACATGAAAACCCTGCCCTGATAAAGGCAATGGCAAAAATCACCCAAAGTACCTAAGGAATGTGTGAAGAACAGATCTGGAAGGAAAAAATGATTTTTAACCAACTGGAATATACTACAAGGTCCTAGAAGTTGGACCAAAGGACGGGGTTTAGCAGCGGTGTGCTGTGTGGGGCTGCTCATTGCACGTCATTGCCCTGCCTCTGAAAATAGGAAAATAATGGCTTGAGCTATTTGTTTGCAGCATGAAAAGAAAAATTACATTTTTAAAAATAAGTGCCAGAAGGACACACCACTCCCCCAAGATCTCTATCTTGACATTTGCCAAGATTTATATAACAATTCAGCTCTAATAACTAAGAGATTGACAGATGAGTAAATTGCAAACAGAGTACCGTTTAGGAACCTGGAAAGTCACACCATTCCCAAATTGCAAGTTGGTGGCTCCACAAAAGTTAGAGAACAAAGATCAGTGAGAATAGATGTTCAGTGGCAAGAAAATAAGACAATTTCTTGGAGTAGTCGGGCAGTTACATTGCATGTCAGGCATCAACGGCTCCTTTTGAAAGATTTATATGCATATTCCTGTATTTTCAGGGACAACGCACCCTGAACTGAGGAACTCGGAAGCCCCTAGATCTCCGTTATTTGCCATAACAATGTTTTTCAGACACAAACTTCCTGGTAAGTAGTAATGCTGTCATGTATTGGGTGTCAGACCTCTCACACAAAGCTAGTTTTGCCTTGATTCTCTCTGTGGTCTGTCATCAAGCACAAGCGATAATTTCAGACCCAACAAAGCACGAGCTGATATTCATCTTATGACTACACAGATTTTTTTCTTTCATCACATTTCAAGGTGAATAACAAATAACAGGAGTTAACTGCACATGCTTTACTAATGGCTTCTCCGTGGATAGCACAGGTTTCCTTTAGTGCAGAACATCAGCAATAAGCTTCCAACACTGTGACATATTTAACTGCTGTTTTATTCAGGTTATGCCAGGCCCTTATTGTACAAAACCAGAAGCAATCGGGCCAAACAAAATAAAATTACACAACTTAAAAGGCTTAATAGTCTTTGTCAGAGAGCTTCTGAGAAAGCCATGGGCTTTGGAGGAGCTCGTTCAGTGTTATTGGCATATTAATTGCTAAGAGGCATGGATGGTTCGGCACGACTTGTCTGTAGGAATCATTTCAAAAGCCACTTGTTTCAGATTCGACTCAAAGGGGATTTTTAATAAACAACCTGACTGTTTAATAACCACAAAAACAAAGAATGATACTCAAACCTACCATTGTCTGTTCACTTTGTGTTTCCTCAGTTTCTTGGTGGCGTTTGGTCACTGTGGGAGGAAAAAGGAAAGAATAAGAATTAAGCAAGCTTTAAACCTGAGGCCATATTCTGCTTCTGCACTGGTCAAAATCCGCAACAGCCCCCGTGAGATCAGCAACATGCATACAAACAAGATTAATGCTGGATGCTTTCAGATAGATTTAATACTGTTCTGGGTGGGTAGAGGTTTTCATTTGAATAATATTTTCTTTATCTAGCCTTAGAGCAAAGAATGCAACCACAAACAAGGTGGTGATTGGGATGAAAACGCATTTGAACTTTTTGACACATAACCAAAAATAATAAAGGCCTAATTACAATTTAACAGCTTTTGTGAGAAACAAGACGTCACATTTTAACTACACTACTAAATAACTACAGCCATTAACATGCACTGTAAGTCCCACCCCTCTTCCTTTCATTTCGGAATCTGAAAACAACAAATTAGGGATGGTAATGAGAAAAATGTTTACAGGGTTTTTACTAAATCTACTAGGCATTTCAAATTATATTTGGGCTCAGTGTTCCTGTGTAATTCCATTACTTATTCACCCTTACTTGGTGGCTTCCTGAAAGATTTCTGGGTTTAAGATTATTTTTTTAAAAGCCCGTGCCTGGTTTAAGAGTTTAACACAGACATGCTCCCCAGTTGAGCTGAAGATTTACTCGGAAGCAGACTTACTGCAGCCCTCAGCAGCCTGAGGCTTGCACCTCTGCTCGAGGGAGCCCACTTCAGGGTGGCTGCACACTGTAGCTCCAAGTACACTCGCAGGCAACTCTTCTCCACTGAAGCTAATGAAAGCAAGTCACAATCTTTCTAGATTCTGTAAGAGTAAAGACTAAACAGCAGTGCAAAACAAAGAGCCTTGCTACCATGCAATATCCAGTCTCCAAAGCTTCTTGTTTATTCTGCATCAGTCCAAACTAAATCACTCACCCTTGGGCTTCTCTACATAGCCCAAGAACATATTTATTCCTACACAGCGTGCAGATTAATAATTGTATGCACTATGTGAACTCCCACTTATGCTAGGAAAAAATAATAGCATCCAAGCACTGCAAGTAGTTTGAGCCAGTAGTTTATTTTGCACATTGCAATGATTTTGGAAATTATTTACTAAACTCTGTGGCTGTCACACCCACAGAAGGGTATGTTAGTTTGCTTGGCATCAGCATGAGTTTAAGACAAAAGATGCTGTTTTCCTAAAAGCAGAATAATGAAGAAAAGACAAAGGATAAACCAAAGTACATTAACTCTATACTCCTCAAGAACCATCTCCTTGACTTTCTGTTAAAATGGCTCCACATACCCTCCAGAAGCTCAGTGGGACTTCATGAAAATGAGAAGCTTCACCTTGACTTCATCCTGTTTGAAGGCCTAGCCTCCCCTGGCCACCTCTTGCAAGGCTGTTAACGTTTCTCCCCATTAACCACCCCAAACAACAGAACTGCTCCATCCCCCTTCTTGCCACCTCCGATTCACTGCGCTCCCACCGCAATGAGCGGGCATGTTTTGCCTCCCTCTCCCACCAATTTCTTTTCTGAACTGCTGTGCAAAGCGTTACAGGGCTATTAAATGTGCACTCCTCCCAACTACAACAATGATACGACACCACAAGCAGCAAAACTGGGGAGGGGGCAACTGATTTTTTCTTGTAATTGTCTTTCTGCTAACCAGTTATTTAGGCAAGCACTCAAGTAGGGACCTTTAATGCAATTTGTTGGTGGCCTCAAGTCATACAGCTAAAGCGGGAGAGCCACAGGATCTGCATGCAGCCAGCACTTCCCTGTCTTCATGGCAGCGACCTATCCTGCATCCTCCATGGGCAGGCAGTTTTATTTCAGCTTTCATCAACACAAAATTAAAACAGAATGGATGTGGGAGTTCAGTGTTAAAGATAGCATTTTGGGGGCACACACCATTTAATATCAAAGATTAAAGTCTTCCACAAATTAAACAAATATCACTTACCCATCCCTCAACAACACTGAGCATCCCTCTCTCCCAAAACATCTGAAATAGAGCCCTTTAAAGATTACACAGTGGAAAGCTCAGGAAAAACATCTGATATGTTTTCATCCTCCAAAACTTCAGCTATCAACATAGCTATCTACTGATGCTAAAACAAGTTCAACCACTAATGTGCAGGAATTGAGAGCCTCAGATTAATCCTTCCAGTTATGTTCATTAACTCAGGCTCGATTCCATCTTTTCGCTAGCTTAGCAAAAACCTCCACCTCCAGACGTAGAGTCCCAATCAATCTAACTTTGACAATGCATATCTTTGTTTCAGCCTTGTCTTTTTTCTTCCCTTTTTTTTTTTTTAACTCTACAATTCCCAGATTTGTAACACTTCTAAAATTCTACCTGTTGCAACAGAACTCAAGCACCAAGTTCAGCCTGCCACCTCCCAGCAGCTTTCCTCCAAAAATCCCCATGGGCTTCCACAGATCTCCAATTAATTCCCAGTCTCCCTTGCCCTGCTAGCAAGGGCCCCTGTGGGCTCCTAAAACTGCATTGGATATTTAACAGGCAATTCAAGTTTTCAGGAAAAGTGAAGTCGAACTGTCTGAATTTAGCCTGATGGTAACACATCACTCTGAATTTCCCCCAAAGCCTAATTTTCAAAATGATGGCAGCGGGTAGCTGAACATGCCAGGATGAAAGCTAGACAATGGCATTTCCTCAGGGCTCCTTCAGCTCGGTGCTCAGCCAAAACTGCTCTCAGTGTTATAACTGCCAGACCCGTCCTGAGGCATCCCACGGCACCACCAGGGTCACAGGACAAGAGGCTTTTGGGGGGTGCCCCATTCTTCCCTTACCTTCAGAAGATGGGCAAAACAGGGGATTTTGCCCCTTTGACACAGCTTTTGTCCTCATTGGGTCAAGCAGAACCAAATCTAGACATACCTGCTCCGTCTATGAGTACCAGGGAGAAGGACTCCAACTGCACCTCCCACCCACCTGAGTGGGCTTTGCGCCAGGCTCTGCAGAGATGGCTTTCCTTCCTACAGAAGTGAGTGGCCAAGACGACGGTTTAGGCCGCAACCTCGATAACGATGCTTCTCAGCAGCATCAGGACAACTGGATTGCTAGAAAATCCTGGTTATACAGAGTATTTTGAAGTTTTGAAATACCATAGCCAACAACAACAACAAAAAAAATGTATTAAACAGTCCATGCAGTTTCATCTTAATGCTGAACTCAACGAATCATCAGCAGATTCTGCTTAGCATATAAATCCAGGATGCCACTCACATCTTCCCTCTTCCAGAAGCCAGAAACAATGATCTCATTCTGATTAGACAGAATGTAAGAAACAGCTGAAAGGGAACAGACTTTTCTGACATGCTAGAGTAAGGCAGAGGCTTCCACATACACCACCCAGAAGAGCTCAGCACCATCCCCAGGACGGTCTGGAGCCTCTCTACAAGGACCAAGGCACAGTTGGGCGAGAGGCTGGGGCATCAGGGTGGCAATGAGCCTCTTCCTGCACCTTCCCAATGTGAGAACAGCAAAGCCACAGGCTCAAAGCTGACACTGCCATGCTCATACCAGCACAAAGATCCAAAGATCTCGGTCACTTTGCCACCGTCAGGAGGCTGCTCAAGTGGGAAAGGAGCTCACAGTCTTGAAGGGAAAGCACTCACAGGATCAGAGCTGAAGTGTATTTACTGCTACAGCAGGCTGAGTAAAACTTGGAGTTGACCAAGTGGTTCCTGAAAAATGCACGTTTCAACAAAGAATATTTCTTTGAACACCGACTTTCTTTCCTTTTTCCTCTGACTATATAATTTGACGGTGAGAGTTTAGGAGGAACAAACTACCTTGGCACTGCAGCTTCAGGTGCTGTGCTGCTATGGCCAATCTTTACTTCAGGCTCCAGAAGAGATTTCATTAGAATAGACTTAGGAAAGAAATCTCTGCTCTTTTTCACCACCAAATGCTCCTTAGGATAAATAACTGCAGGGGTGTTACAGCAGCGTCCCACAACTCCCTTGCTAACAGGCAGTACCACAACAAGTGTGAGGAAGCTGAGAAATGGTGTTAGGGACCGTGGCTGGTCCTGCTGGATCCCAGAGCAGCATCCCATCCCACTGCAGAGCCTACTCGTAGTACTTAGTGCTTTTCTGGAGATGCATCAGACTCATGTTTCTGTGCCAGGGATGATAAAGGTTATGCTGAGATGCTCATAGGCAAAGGACAACAAGTCTCCCTTCCCTGCATACTTCCACAGCTCACAAGTTACTCCGATTCCAGTCATCTGTTCAGGGGAAAGACCAACTCCTTAATTTAAGTTACTTTTTTCTGGCAAAAGGTAAGCAAGCAGAGGCAGAACAACCGGGCCCTGCCATAGAGGAGCTCACACAAGTTAAAGCAGCTTGGCAAGAATGAAACACGTCGTTTGTAAATGCACAGAAGGGGAGAAGTACCCAAAAAAACAGTGCTGTGGGCTGGGAAGGACCAAACCAGCTGCTCTGCAGGCAGGGAGCATCCCTGCAGCCTCTCAAAGTGCCCTGGGGACCTGGAGCGGACTGCTGCTGGGAGACGAGAGAGCACAGGGGTATAAACCACCCCTGTGCCTGATTATACATGTCAAAGTGTAGGAATCATACCTTGAAAATCACTGAAGGCTGAATTCTGCTTCTGTTCTGAGCTCTCCACATGCAAAGAGGAAGACAAAAATACTTGAAAATTCATTTTAAAAAGGTGCTGAAAAGTTATTTTTACTAAAACCAATGGAACTAAGTACCTGAAAAACGTGATGGTGCTGAAATAGAAAAAAAAAAACACTGCAAAACAGCTGTAAACATCTGGTGGGTAACAGAATCAAGAAAAAGCACAGGCTCAGAGAACTAATCCTGCCAGAGAGCATATTCTATTTAATAGAGTTATAAAACTAAGGGCTGAGGGGAAAACTCGTATTTACCTACACTGAATAGTCTCAAGAAGTCATACTTGAAATTAATTCAAGCTGATGGTGAAACACGGTTATCAGTCTAAAAGCTACACAGAAAACTACAAAGTATTGTAATACATGCAAAATGCAGAAAAATGAAAATGTTTATGCTCTTGTGGTTTTGTTTTCTTGTTTGTTTTAATAAACCTAATCACCTGGAAAAGAAGCAATGGAACTTGATGTTAAATTAGTAGGTGTTGCAGGGTTAGGCAAAGGAGGGAGAAGAAAGGGACCTAGAAATAGAAACACTGGTTGAAATGAAATAAAGACATCAGTGGAACAAAGGGAAAATGCTTTTTCTCTGAAATCAACATCAATTTTGCCAGGATCGAGATTATGTCAGTACAGAGAAGACAATAATTTGTTGCGACTTTGCAGTGTTGCACACTTTAGATATGAAAATAAGCTGATCAAATTCAGGCTGAGACTGTACAGGGATTGAAGAGCATCAGAAAGAGATAGCACTGTCATGCTGACCCAGTACCGCCAAACCAAGTCTCTCTCGTAATTCTTCGCGCTGTTTCCAGGATCACAACGCCAGCATACAAAAAGCTGCAACATAAGCAACACAAAGCTTGTTGGAAGAAACGTCTTGGAGAGCTCTCTTCAGTTTGACTCTGCTCTGGAGGCCAATGATCACACAGCAGAGACAATGCATCCACTAACACCTGACAGGTTTTGTTGCTTCGTGGTGTATTAATATCATTTTAGGGGCCATTGGATGAAGAAAACACAGGAACCATTTGGGACTCCAGGGAAAGCTTCGTGATTGTGTCATCTATCAGGCAACAGGACAGTCTCACGAGTAAAGCTACTCAAGCCCCAACACTTATTTTCTGTTCCAGCAGTTTCAAATGCTGCAAGAAAGGAAAATGCACATTCTCATTTTTCTTAGAGGCCATTGGCCCAAGTACACTCCAGTGTCCTTCTATATCTTTAATTCGTAAAATTCTTCAAGAAGAGGCAGCTGGGAGAATGCAGAAAGGGTGGGGACAGGGGAGAGGAAAAAGTAAAGAACAAACTAAATCCAAGGAAAGAAAAATTGAATGACTCGTTAAAAGCCAGATCAGCATCTATCCCACACCACTGCGCCACCATTCACTGCACAACTGAATTGTGTGCTGCATGGTGCTCTACATTTAGAGACCTTTCCTGCGCAAACAACTGTGGTTTTGAAGCATTTTTGAGAATTGCCTTGAAAATTTATGATGCACTCAGCAGTTTGTCTCAATCTGCGAGATGAAAGCTTGGGGACAAAAAGGGGACTTCACTGAACTCGGTGTCACAAGGCAGATCTGTTTTTCTAGGGGGTAAAGAGAGTTCCTAACTGATAGCACCATGTTCGGATGTGCAGAGAATACCTTATTACAGGAACAAAAAGCAGTCTGGACTGCTGCATTTTTCACAACTGCAGCGATGCCGAGAGCAATTCCTTTTTTCTTTGTCTTGAACACCTCGGAATAAAGAGAGCTAAAATAGAAATTTTATCTGAAGTTATGAAACCAAACTAATTGCAACAGAAAGCGATGCTGCAAGGGGATTTTAAGATGCAGTAGAACATGCCTAGAAGCAGGAAGAGAATTAAGTGCTCTTTACCATCGTGAGTTTCATGGCTAGCATCTCCTTGAAGGATACATAGCTGGAAACCCACCAGCTCACAGGTACCATCCTGTGGAGCTGTCCACCTCCTGCTGTCCCATGGGAACAGATTTTGGCACTGAAGAATGCAGAGTCAAATCAGTGAACACAACCGACCAGCTATACGTGCCTCCCCCAAGGCAATGTTCTAGCCAGAGAAAGAAACAGAGGTCCCACAGAAAAAAAAGGAGCTCCTATCAAACTTGAAAGGCAGTTCTTGGCTGAGACACCCGTCCAGGTGAACTTCTCAGTCAATTATCTTCAAGCTCCAGTGAGAAAGACAGCACGAACTTTTCATCTGACACACTGCACGTTGGATTTCCCAGAATTAAATCTGGCTTGAGTTAGAACATCTTACAGAAAAACAGGGCAATTAGTTACTCAAAAACACTGATAGAAAATCCTCTACGATGAAGATAGTTGTGCCAAATCTTAATTATTCACCCAGTGGGTGGGTGGGGGGTTGGAAATCACCAACTGAACCATCAAATATCTGTTCCCTTGGAGACAGTTACAGACCATTACCCAGTCACCCTTTGAGTTCCCTTTTGTTAACCCCAGACTGAGCTGCTCAGGCTTTTTAAGGCAGCTCCAGCCACTTCCCCCATGCAGCCCCGACTTCTCCGAGCTCCCCTGTCCCCCCACTGAGCAGGGCATGGGGCACACGGAGCACCAAAGTCTTCCCGTGCCATGTCCTGCACACACAGCTACGAGTCGCACAGGCTGATCTTTTCCTCACCTCACTTCAGCCCTACTGCAAGGCACATTATGGCCGATTTGCCAAACCACCCAGCCTGCTCCCAGCCAATGATTTGATCTCCTCGATATTTATCGCTTCAATTTTCTGCCAGATTAGAAGCTTACAGATGGCAATTATCAGTGCCATCTGAAAATTGCTATTGCTAATGATCCTACCTACCAGCATTGCTTCCTCCTCAAATCACTGATGTAACCACAAAATAGCACGGAGGCAAGGCAGGAGCTACCCGAAGCTCTGCCAGGAAAACCAGTCCAAGCCTACAGGTTGATGATGATCACATCTAATCACACCCTCTGCAGTCCCACCGGTCCAGCTGCTTTTGATGCGTTTAATATTGGCTGGTTGGTTTCTTAATCAGAATATCATGACGTTAACATCCCATAGATAAGTATACTGTATCATCATCATTAGTTTTATCATCTGTGATCCGTTTTGTGGGTTTTATGTGTTGGTTTTTTTAGATGCATTTTCTACCCCTCTGTGTCATAAGACGTTACTTCCAGGGCTTGCATTCAACACTCAAAAACTTGTATCAGAAGTTTGGGTAATCAGCAAATCTACATTAACTCCTGAAATACCTTTTTTCCCCCCACCATGGATGTGAGGCAGTTCACCCCAAACAAAACAGGGGTCAGCTGCAGGAAGCGACAACCGAGCAGCTCACAGCACCCGGGGCCAGCTCACGTACCTGACCCACATGCTCATCCTTGCAGCATGGCCAGAACAGAAAGGAGTTGAGCAGCCCTTCCCTCGATACGACCTCATCATCCAGCTGCTCCCAGGTACAGTTTAGAAATATTAGTTAAGCACGTGCTTCTGCATGGAAACCATCGTTGCTATCTAGTAACAGAACAAGGAGTTTTGTTACAGGAGTTTTCTCCAAACACATGTAACTACAGTCACTAGTGTTGAAAATAAAGAATTTACTTCCCATGTCCCTTTTCTTCCTTGACCAACATCAGCTTGTCTTCTGATAAAGATCTCTTACTTCCTATTTTCCTTTGCTGTTTCAGATATTTGGGAATTTTATTGTCAAAGTATGCTAGATGCAAATTATCAATGCATTTATCTCACTAGTAGGGCATACAATGAGATACTCTTAGGTGGTTCCAAAATATTTATTTTTTCTACGTGCACACCTTCCTATGTGGTTGGCTAACAGTCTTTGCAGCTCTGATGAGCCTTTTATAGCACTAAAAATGTAATTGATTGGGTTTTATTCTATGCACATCACACACGCAATCAAGTTATGATCGTTGTATCTCACCTACGTGGAATTTGCAATTCCATGTTCCATTTGTAGCCTGCCAGAGCAAGGTCTAATGTAGGTTTCGAACTTGTAAGACATAAGAGAAAATTTTCCAGCTCCCCCCCCCCTTTTTTTTTTTTAATTTTAAGAAGGCTCCTGCTTTGCCAAAGAAGTGTCACCATGCTCTTTGGGAGAGCTGGGCACTGCTGGTCCTGACCCCCCCCCCAAGGACCAGTCCCCAAACCCAGCTCAGCCTCTCCTCAAAGAGAGGTCTCCCAGCTTCTGCTGTGCTCCTGCCACCAGGGGAACAAAAAAAATACTCCCAGACCCACCCACAAAAGGGTACTGACCCTCCTTAGCTGCTCAAGCTAAGGACGGGTTTCTGATCAGAACCTCAGACGTGGTGATGCCTTTCCTTACAATGGCAGTCATCGCTCGGGGTGATTCATTCCGACACTGCAACCCAGGGGGTTTATATTCTTTATATTCTAACCACACAAACGTCACTGTCAGGTTTTGGCAACACAGCGCAGCCGCAGCTGTGCCCAGACACGAGCTATCCCAGCCCCTCTAATCTGTTCTTCCAGGCTCACAGCACTGGTGTGTAGATGATGAAAGTTTTTCTTCTCCCTTTTGTGTCTTGACTAATTTTGTTCACAACATCTTAATTTTGCACTGGGTGAACACTCATTAGTTCCATTTCATCCACTTCTGTGCATGTTTAACACTCTCCTGTCTATTCCCTGCCTCACTGCAGAAATCTGCTTGCCAACATGAGCTGAAGGCCAGTTGGATTCACCGTCACCCTCCAGCGGTAACCGGTAACCACAGCATCAAGTCCCTCCTGCAGGCTAGCACACTCCTAGTCTTAAATCTGCAAATATTTCTCACCTAAACTGCTGATACATCTCAGGGTTTTGACAGCAGCACACAGAGCAGCTCCGCAGTAGCTGTCCTCAAAAGCAGAAGGAAAATCCTGAGCTTCATGAACTCATGCAACTTCTGAACTTCATAAAGCACTTTTCACTTATTTACACCCACAGCAGCCCAAATTCACAGCTTTAGATTAGATCCAATGCGGTTTTTATTGAAGGTTAGCTGAGAATTGGAGCACTCAGACTGAGGCACCTTCCCTCGGGTGGGCGCTTGCCACACTCAGCACCCTGCTTCAGCATCTGGTCAGGAGCAGAGGATTTCCCTTTGAAGTCATGACTGATCTTTCATAAAAGGGCAATCCATGAGAAACGTCAACCTGAGTTTCAAAACAGACCTGATCTTTTCCAAATGCAGAGGATTTTTGGACTGAGAAAACACAACTGCTCTACGTGCAATTTGCCACAAAGGGAGGTAAAACAGTCACAAAGTACTGTACAGACCTGCATCCTTCTTAGCATTCATCATTACTCCACAACACACCTCAGAAAAGGTCGCAGATGCCTTTCTGCAGAGCACACTTCCAAAGTGGTTTATGTGACGGGGTCTTACTCTTCACCTACCTTGCTTAGAACAGCAACAATTTAACTCTGGTAATGTCCATGGCATGGACATTACAAAACAAAATGGTAAGGGTGGCCAGCACTTTGTCCCCCAGCAGGATGTTATCCAGATGTTAATGGTGCAGGGAGCAAAGCGGTGCACCTCAGGGGGCTCCGACTTCACGCCTGCCTTGCTAGATGGTGGGGAAGCTGTACAAGAAAATGCAGAATTAGATCTAAACAAGTAGACAAATGCCTGGAGGTGCCCTCAGATAGCCTGGGCAGCTAGCTCCAAACCACGGACGGAGCAGAGGGATCCCTAGCCACCTCTCCTGATGTGTTTTAGACAAGGGCTCAGTCTGCCCCACTGCTAGAAAGTTTCCAGCTCCGTACAAAGGTTTGTTGTCCAGTAGGGCCTTATACAAGCTGAAAAACTGGGAAATGCCAAATTCTTGCTTGAAGCTTGATTTAACTCACTTCCAGGAGTCCTAGCTGAGGCTTTCACACCCTAGCACAGAAATAAAGGGGTGGCCCCAGCATCACAGGAACATGAGCTGCCCACATTTGCCCACACTCCCATCCTGCATCCGTATATAAACTAAAAACTTACTGGTGACCACGTAGATATGAGAAAAAAGTTACAGGCTAGAAAAAGCAACAACCCATAAGCAATAACAATGTAGAAATACAACGGCAATCTCATCTCAGAGCTGAACATATATAGAGTGAAAATAAACCAAAGGGCTCTGCTAAAAGTGACAGTCTAGAGCTGAAAAGGTAAAACAGGAACGGGAAGAAAGACAAAGGGATTTACTGCACATATAGCACTATACTGTTACTTCTTTACTGCAGAATACCAGGGGACTGAAAGAAGATGAACTGTATGTGAGGAGACACAGGCACATTTCTGATGTCACTGACACCACAAAAAGAAAATAGGAAGAGTTTCAGTGAAGACGATAGATAGAAAACCAAAAAAAAATTAAAATTAGTAACATGCACAGGGTTAGTTTTTTTCTTACAACAGCAAAAAAACAATCTGCTATCAGCACCTAAAGACGTCATTGCACAGAACTTACAGGGATGTGCAGGTGAAAAAAATTAACTCAGCTGCTGCAGCTCAGTTCCCCTCCTTCCATGCTCCGACACACTCAGAGCCACCAGAGACCGGCAGACTCCCCCAGCTCAGGGAATTAAAGCCAGGCTTGATGAAAGGCCTGAGCATTGTTAGAAGCTGCCACCGAGACTGACAGATTACTTCTTGGGTTACTAAACCTAAACCTGCAGCAGCTGGAGCGGACAAGCTCACCAAGCTGCCTCTTGCAGGCTGCTGCGCTCCGCGCAGCGCGGGGGCACAGAGCCAGTCCTTGCTCACTGAGCTGTCCCACCGTGCTAATTAGAAAGCACAATAAAAGTTAAATTGCTCGTGTATTACACTGCTATGTGAGTTTGGGGAGGAAGACGTCTTTCATTTAAGAAAACAGGGAGGGAAGAGGCAAAGTTAAGTGTTTTCTTTTTTTTTTTTAAGCCTTGTATTAAAACAGTCCACGGGTTTGAATTAATAATGCGTATGGAAATCAGACTTCGTGATTTCTTGTTGCATTAACCTGCCACTATGTTGCTGGGACCGAATTCAGAGCATTCATTTTGCTATGAGCTTCATTATTGGCATTGTAAGGGAACATCCATTTTTATCAGGAAGAAATCCAGCCCATTGTTCAGCAGAAGAGTAAAATTTATTTTAGTCTCCACATGAACCATATTAGAACAGACTCATTTATTTCCTCGGTGTACGCTGAAAGCCCGTAAGCACTTCACATCTTGTTTGTAACCGGACAGATTTAGCACCCAGCTCTTGCTACACTTTCCTGCCCATCTTCTCACCCTCTTCTGAATTGCAATCACAGGATGAAGACAACACTCAAATGCTACCAACACCACAAAAAGTTTCTGGGGGAAAAAATAACAGTAACTTTTTTAAAAAAAAATCAGCATTAATGTCTCAGGAAACCTAACCACTACTACTTTTATGATCTAGAGCAGCACATATTTTATTATCTAGACCACAGATAGAAGCTTCATACTTTTTCCAGCCTAAACTTGAATGAAAGGTTTGTTTTAAAACAAGGAGGCAGAAAAACATAGGGAGGAAAACTCATGAGAGTTCCTGAGCCCAGGAAAAGCACAGTAGGCAAAGGCCAAATATCAGAAAAAAATCTCAAATCCCTGTGAAACTGCTCCTGAGGACAACTCCCTGACCAGGGTGGCTGAACAAAGCGCAGCTCACATTTTCATTTATACAAGTTCTGGTCAGGTTAACAGTTCGAACAAGGCCCCAAAGTGCCATAAACCTACAGATGTGTGCAATTTTATCACCATGGGTAGAACATGAAATTAAATGATCAGTTTTTAGAAATTAAGTTAAGTGCTCACCTCCAGACCAAGGACTTAACTGAGGTCAGCCCAAGAATTAGGCTGTGGATGCTACCTACCCTGTGTGAGGGTTGCTGATTTCCTTTGGCTTTCAATGTATCAGGGGACTCAATACCCAAATTTCTGAAGCCTGCTTTAAAATCTGTTGTAGTTTGCTACCACACCACGCAGCCCTGACTTCGCTACATTTCTTTAAGCACACCGCTTCAGACACTGGGCTTTTCTTCCTTAGAATAAAGAGAAAGGCTGTTAGACTAAATGAATACTTTCAGAAGTCTCTTCTGCGGCGTCCAGTCACTCACGCCGAGTTCCAGCTTCTCCTGCAGCCTGCAGGAGGCGATACGCCTGCTCCTCGCCCTGCCACAGCCCCGTCCAGCTGCTCACCGGTGCGCTGGGAAGGGCATGGCCTGGGAGGAGCTGATCCATCCAGCTCTCGGGAACGGGAGACATCCATCCTGGTCCGTCTTGCAGAGTAAGTTGATGGGATTTAGAGTATAACTCAGGCTGTGGGAAGAACTTGGACAGTTTCACAGCAATTCAAACCGGTAATTGCTGGCTGCCCCTTTCCATTTCACTTGCCACACTGCTGCCTGTGCCCACCAATTAACACCTGAGGAAGCCCATCACAACAAACCTCTTCAAAGCATTTACGCTGTTCTAACTTCGTTGCACAAGACCAGCTGTGTATTTTTGTTTTTCAAACCACTGTTCTTCCCTACACCTTGCTCAGAGAGAAGCAAGCTGAAAATTCGGCTAAAGAAGCAAAGAAGCCAGAGGGGCAGCAGGAGAAGTGTGCATGAGGCAGATTGTTGATGGCAAACAGGTGAGGTGCTCCCCCTGACTCCTTGGCTGATTGCTGACTTGATTGCAGGTTGGAGTTAGCAGGGGGGGTCTTGTCAGGGCCCAAGCATTAGCAAGAGGCAGAGGCTTTTTAGCTGACTGCATGACAGGCTTTGCTTTTAATCACTGCCAGATGACAGCCAACTGCCAAGCCTCATCACAAGCCCAGCCTCGGCTAAAAGCTTTGAAAGCCCAAGGAGCCAGACAGCACAAGAAGGGGAGACGATGCTGGGGCCTTTAAGTCCATGTTTTGGGGAGTTACCCTCGGGAGCTGGGACAAAACAGGAGAGGGGCCTTACAACGTGGGCAGCAATGGAGGTGGCCAAGAAGGGCTGAGGTGATAAACGGCAATTTGTGTTTCCAGACAGAAGCGATGGGTCCGTGTGACTTGCTAACAGGTACTTACATAAACGCCCAAAGAGGGGAAAAGAGAGGAGCGGCTGAGAGGGTGCCCTGGGAGAGCTGGAGAGCCACAATGCAAGCCCTGCACGCTGATAACACCAGTTTCAAACCTGTATCATCTGGGTAACTTTCAAACAATTAAGTGATGTGTGTTAAAATGAACATTAAAGTGCAGAGGAAAGATTTTTCTGAAGCAAACAGGAGGACCCTGTCCTTATTGTATGTCTTTTACTAGTATTACGCTAGTCTTCTGGAACAGGCAACACCAAAACCAGGATTTACAACACTTCACAGGTATTTCCAGGCACCTGCCAAGCCTCCCTCAGCTGTTTGGATATCCATGTTTTGTCCATTTCTTTTCTCCTCTCAAGGCGTCAGTTACAGGGCTCACATTTTCTACACTAGCACAAAGCTCTATTCCACAGCTCTGCCTTCAACAAAACATGCACATTTTCTTATTTGCTACAACAAATGGTTTGGCGTAGCAAAATAAATGACTGACAATATACAAGCAATGCTGTTCCGACTCCACTTCAAATGCCAGCTGAAACCTGTGTTTTATTGTTTGCTCCCACATACAATACCTGGAGAAAATTAACACTTCCAATAACAGTTAGCTACCTTGAGGCAAAGCAGAAGTGCAAAATAAATACAAGTGTCATTCAAAAATGGCAAATACTAGCTTTAAGATGACTGCTTTCTAGCTCCTTTGTACTTTTCCTTACCTTTTAAAAAATAGCACAGAAAGTCTCAAATGCTGTGGGTCAAATTACTGCCTGCAATGTCATTGCAACTTGGACACAATCGTTAAAACGCACAACTAAAAGGTACAACACTTGCTCTTAGAGTAAATTCAGGTTAAAGTTTCCAGCCGCAGCAGACATGAGGAGCTTGGGTCTCTGCCATGCAATGCCTGGGCACATGCCCAAGCCACTTCACTTGGGACAGAAAGGACACAAGGATAACCAGCGTCGCTACGATAACTGCACTGCTACAGAAAGCAAGAGTATTCACACACCCAGATATTGATTCAAAACATGCATGCCCTCGCAGACCCACCCGCAGGAACCATCCGCTGGAGCAGGAGTACAGCTTTCTTTTTTTTTTCTTCTGGCAGCAAACAGCAATGAGCATATCCTACCACCAGGGGATTTTTTTTTTTGCAAGTACCAGCACTGCACGTTCTCCTAGCTGCACACCATGGTAGAGTTGAGAAGTAAGGGTTACTTCATCTTGCCAACAGTTCACACTGGCTAGCTCTTCTCCACCGTTCACTGTGCCCTTGGGCAGAGTTCTAAATCATGTGGGCATTAAAAAGGTAGAGCAAGAAAAGCACCAAGTTCACCACTGTGTCTCATTTCTCCCCCACTTCCATTTGATATGGGCCATATATAATGGTAAGACTGTATTTGATGTCATTATTTCTTAAACTGAGCCATGGTGAGGCATTATCAACAAGATTTTATTGTTTTCCATGAGGATCTCAAAAGTTTATCAAAAAGTCAGCATTACTTCAAAAAGAGAATCCACAGCAGCTGCTAAATAGGCTCAGAACTTGCAGGCTACTGGGGGGAAAAAAGATTAAGTATTTGAGGTGTGTTTTTTTTCAGTTGCCATTTCTTATGCTTTTCAGGAGCTAAGCACCAGCTTTTACTGGACAAGTTTTTATCTAGTTTAAGACAATCATTTGTTATTCAGTTATTTATTTATTTTTAATTAGTACTTGAAGGCTGTGGTCAGATAAGATACAGAAATACTTATCTTGGTTATGGCTATGAGTGTAAGAGGTCACTGAGCTCTGGGAAATGCAGATTTAAAAGTACCTGCTGTAGCCCCTTAAAGCCAGGAACCCTCCTGGCTAATGGGATAGCACTACCATGAGGGCGATGTGCAGAAAGCCAGAGGTAACATCATCTTGGTAAATGCAGGGATGGGATAAAGATGGCCAGAGAAATCCTGTTACTGGTCTTTTCAGTGTACCGAGACACACACACCAGAGCAAGACTTCCTCACGTGCAGCTGAAGAAAGCAGAAGCCTGGTTTAGCCTGATTTTTGCATTACACGGATTTTTTTTTTGTCTGCTAATAAACATCAAGAACAAAACAATAAACATCAAGAACATTTAGAACAAAAACAATAAACATCAAGAACAAAGTTCTGAGACTGAACTCAATTATTTGACTTAAGCCAGTAAATTTGCCTTCTGGATTTCAGTGGATTTAGAGGAAACACCATTGCCTACTTGTATTTCTTTTATAGCTGCACACTGCTGCAAAGGTTTCCTCAAATCGGTTCTCCACAGCATAGCACAGACTTCTCATGGAGGAGGTTGAAGCTCACTGTGACATAACGAGTTTCATTACAGAGCAGCCAAAGACACACCACCTCACTGTTTGTGAGGGCACAATTCTTGCTAACACTTCTCCAGGTAGCTGCTGCCTTGCACAAGGTCTGCCTTCCTTTACTCTTACTCCAGTACTTAAAGACACCAAAAACAGGCTGATAATCTGAAGTTCCTTCCTTCACTAGAGATACCACAGTAACATTACTACAAACAGAGGAAAAATGCTATCAAGACAGAACTCAGATTTTAACAAATAGCCCCCAAAAATATTTAAAATTTTCGCTCAAAACCTTGTAATGAATTGCAGCCCTTCAACAGCAGCCCCTTCGATCCTGCAAGTGGTTTCCTATTGTGCACAGAATATGGAAGTGTGCCTCAGCAGAGCTCTGGTAACGTCCTCGCTTCCCCATGGACAAATGACTGAAGAGAGCAGGGGAGATTTTGCACAGCCTGGAAGAACTTCCTTTGCCTTTCTGGATAAGAGTCTCAAGCACGGCAGGTTTGCTTGTGTGTTCCCACAGAAAGCCCTCCAAAATCCTTTAAAAAGGCAGAGCTGGCATAGAGGTTAGAGACCAAAATTTTCAATTTCTGTTTCTCCTACGATGCACAGAAGTAAAATCGAACATTTCCTTTAATGGGAATAATACAGTGACGAATTCAGACCAGACTCCACCATGTTAATAATTTGACCCTAGCAAATAGATATTAGTTCTGCCAATCAAAAAGTACAACAGATATCTCCAGAAACTCGTGTTTTCTCATTAGTCCCGTATCTACCAAGCTGATCAGCTGACAGAGAAACACACCTTTAAGACAACCACTTCCAAACAGCAAGAACTTCTTCTGAATCCTATTAAAAAATACTAAGTCTAGCTTGACTTATCTTGGTATCTTTAACCTTGAATTATAAAGGTTCTCAAAACTATCATCTAAAGGATGTTTTATTACAGCAGGAGACATTATTACTACACAATATCCTGGCCACCATTACAAATGAGTAAAGTCTCATTATTTTTGAACGTTAACCTTTCTAAATGCATTTCTAGGCAGCATCGGCACAGACTGAAGATGAAGACATTGATAATAAAGGTTTTGAAAAATGGGGTAGAAAAAAAACTTCTCTGCTTCCATTTATTGCAAGTCATTTGGATAAAGCCATATCATGAAACGGCTAGAGATAATTCTGTTTAGAAAGGTAGAGTGAAATATTTTGCTATCAAAAACCACCAAAGTCAGCATGTCCCTAGCTACAGATCACTGACAGAAGGGGCACAGGGAGAGAGCCACGTTTGTGCGGCCCCGGTCACACCGCAGGGAGCCCTGCCGTGACACAGGGATGGACAGCAAAAGGCAGCAGGGACCACGAGATGTAAGATCCTCTCCTTAAAGATGCTTTTCCCACATGGATTTGGGTTGTTTCTGACTGCAGTTCAAGCTTTTCTCCCCTCAAAGCCCTCAACCCAAAATGCTCGAAACTCCCCAGCAAGTTCCCACTCCTGCAGCACAATGCAAGACACTTTCAGGAAAATCCTTACCCCTGCCATACAGAGGAGTTTTTAGGGTTGTTTTTAATAAGCTGGTTTTTAAAAAGCCATTTGAAATGCGGGATGAAGCAAGCACTGCAGAAGCGGCTGATGCACATCCCAGCTCTTTGGGCTACCCGATAGATAAGTGGATGTAACACCACCACCTGAGTTAAGTTTCCAAAATGGATTTTCAAAGTATATCCTGCCCATGAAGCTGCAAATCACACTCCAATTTGATGCCAAATAAACACAAGCACACAAATACCGCAGATAAATCTTCACCCCAGGTATAACTGACGAAATGCCACTATGCACAGGTAAGTTTACACAGGACTTTTTTTTTTTTTTAAATAAGCCATACATGAAAGATTATTCAAAATATTTCAGCTAAAGTGTACTTTTTCCCTTTGGAGATCTTTAAAATATCGCACAGGAGAAGAGCTGGCATAATTTGGCTTTGCTCAGCCCCAAGAAGAGAGGATGAAGGTAGAACAAAAGGGCAGGCTACAAAAAGGTGGCTGTACAAAGGCAGGGAATGCTCTGTTCTGTGCCCTCATGGGCAGGGGCAAAGATAACCGACCCCAGCTGGGGCCAAGAAAATCCAAGTCAGGTACAAAGTGAAACTTGTGGAGACTAAGGACAGGACAGGACTGGACTAGGCTTCCTGAGCAAGCCTTCCCTCTGACACTGGAGACCCTGAAGAAGCAGTGGGGCACATATTTATCATGTAAGGACTTTGGTGTGGCTGATCCAGGAAAGGAAACAAAAGCTGGCATCTATTTTTGTCACTACGGACTTGTGCAGCTACCCTCATAACTGGTCATACGCCAGCACCATGGAGCAGCAGTCCCTCAGCACCCCCTATCACCCCACTAAGAAAATCCCAGCACACAATACAAATGAGAGTGGTTGTGGGGAACCAAACGTAACCCTTTTTTGAAGAGGGGCAGCTACTATCGAGCCAGATGACAAGGGTTTTACACCTTACCTAGTCTCCAGAAGCACTGCAGGCTGTGACACTGCAATTCAGAGGTGCGATGAGCAGCACCAGCACACCTACCCAGTTTTGCTTGAGACTGAAAAGTAGAACAACATGTTTCAGCACACAGAGGGGCTGAAAACCCAAGCAGTTCCTCACCTGAGAGCTAAGAGCATTCCCCCAAGCTGGAGAAGCAAGCCTTGGCTCGGAAGCATCCCCTCTGACAACAGCCGCAGCTCCCACCTACGAGGAACCAGACACTGCTCAGGGTGGAAGCTGAGCAGAAGTTTCCCCGCCAGTACTCACCGCAGGGTCTCTAGGCAGGGCTGCTCCTCACCCAAAACGCTAACAGATCTGCATGCGCACACCACAGCTGTTTTAGTGGCATGTAGGATTTCAAGCCACAAGATCCCTGCGTGCTTTTTGGAATCTCAAAGTACACTTTCAGAGTGGAAAAAGAAGAGGGAGGCAGAGTTTCCAGCCCCTTCCTCAAGCCCCAGTGTATAGGTTACCCCCACCAGCAGCATGCATCCCTCCTGACCATTCAGTAGCTGCAAAAAACACCATTTCTGATTTTCCTGTCAAAATTTCTTCCACCATAACAGAGCTTGCATCTTACTTCTACTTGTTCTGGAACATAATTAAGCTATTTCCCCTTTGCCTTGGTTCTGAAAAATAAAAGTATGAAACTATAACCTAAAGACATTTTTAGCTGCAGACATTTTTTGTGCACTGTTTAAAAATAGTTTCCTCCTGTCTCTGTGTACCTCTAGCTCCCAAAGATGAACGTGGTGGCTCGACGCCTTCACAGGACAAGACGCTGCAGTCAGGCCTGCCGTTTGCCATCGCCCCTTTTATATTTAACATGTTCTATGATCGTGTTCAGTTTAGGAGACTGAATCACCATCTCCCACAGCTGCCTCTCAACAGTTTAATAAACATAGTACCAAAAGTCCCTTTTTTTATAGGTCCTTTAGCAAGGACAGAGAAACCCAGGCTGATTCACAGGAGTTGTGGTGCTGTAATTATTTTTTGTTCGATAAAGCTTTCACAGGTAGTAACAAATCTCCAGGAGCTAAATATAACGGATTGCTAGATTCCTTCCATCTTTTTTTGGCTCCCACAGTACACAATCAGTAACAGCAGTGCTGTAGTTTGAAGTCTTACATTACATCGAAAATAGCTATCAGAAATTTAAAGTCAAATCCAAATTGTGCATCTCCTGCACATCCCTTTCTCTAAGAAAAAAGAGAAAGAAAATAATTGAAGCGTACAATGGTACAAAAGAGCATCTAAATTGCCCCTAACAAGGGATTTAGAACTTGGATAACAGTGGAAGTCCCAAGCAGGAGTGACGGACTGCTAGTGGAAGATGTGCAGCACGACAGTAACAGAGAGACAGCTGAAAAATGAAGATTTTGGAAGAAACACCTGGGGCAGGAAGACTTGCACAGCTCTAACCCACTTAAGAACACCATCTGGAGTTTGACACATCAGTCCATCCCCATCAGTGCAATGCCTGGGATAGAAAAAAAAAAAGCAACGGACCCCACGATGAAGGGATTCTCCCAAGGTCTAGCAGAGGAAGAAACTGCAAAGAGCAGCTGATGCTAGATGATTTCCACACCTGGTACGTTGCCCCAAGTAACCCGAGAAATCCAAAGAGGCTATCTGCACACATCCTGCTCTCCCCTGTGGGCTGGCTGCCTCCACATTCAACAGTATTGCGTTTTGCTACTGAAAGTGTATTTTGGGGGGCAAAGGGTGAAGAAGGTCTAAAGAGACTGCATCATGTATATACTGTACCTAGGGACACCTACCTGAAGGGACAGCCCCACTTCTGGGGCACGCAGAGCATGTCCTCGCTGCCTGTCACTTCACGTTTCATTTTGAGACACCAGCAGCCACTTTCTTCTGTGATATTTTACATTTCACACGGAAAACTCCACATACATATACATATTTTAATGCATCCATCCCGACTCCTTGACAAATACCAGCTGCACCACTGACATCTTGAAGTATAAAAGCAGGAATGGGGCAGAGCTGACAAGTGGCAGCTCAGTATTTGTTTTCTTCCGAAGTGATCCTGTTCAAGTTTTAAGATGCGCTATCATAACAGCTGCAATTTACAAAGTTAAAACTTAAAGAAAGCTTCATCTGATCCCTAAGATTGTTGCACATTTGGAAAGGATGCGTTACAATTTGTTTTTGTTAGATAAGGCTTGGAAAGTTGAATTCATTTCCAGATTAGATTTAAAAAAAATGATCTATTAGATCTCTAACACCTAAACGTAATGGTCTGAGAACCTGAATTTCCACTTTTGCTCTTCTGCTTCTGTCTTCAACGAGTGCAGAACACTAAATAGCATCCTGCATGGATGCTCTTTTCTTCCCTCGCTGTAAGCAAAATGCTTTAACTGGATAATGACTTAAAATCTTACACCATAAATATTCTTGATTTACAAAATTTGACCCACATATTGTACAGAAAATTCAAGTCTAATGATTATATCCAGCAACTTGCTTGAGCACAGGGCTTTTACTCCTTCCGAATGACTCAAAAAAAAATACACAAATGCTAAAAACACTGTAATGGAAGTGTAAAGTGTGCTGTCTAAAATATACTGTCCCTAGTAAGTTCATGCTATGACTCGCATTTGTTACCCTTGTTAATGTAAAATAATGATAAAAAATAACTTCGTCTTTCCAGCGTGGAATAGCAATTCTAACTATAACCTTGTTGCTTTTCTCCATCAGACAACTCACTCACTTATATTGGATTTATAGGAAAAAGCTGAACTCTGAAGAAATAAAGGACGTTTTTCAAAGTAGGAAGCAAGACAGAAGAGAATGTTATCTTCCATCAACGAATGTTATTAAACGTATTACCTGGCATTGAACACGAAGACAGTCACTGTGCTTCTGGGGGTATAAATCAGACATTTGTTTTGCTTCTGTAATTCCAAGATCCGTACGTCGAGGTGCTGAAGCAGACTATGTAATTTAACATGAACAGCTTTTTATTATATAATAAAAGAACCTGAACCACATATGCAAGAGGCTGCATCCCTGCCATGCCTCCAAACCCAGAGGCTCAGTGGCTCCGTTTAAACGTGGCAGATGACAGTGGAACAACCTGAAGGTAATGCCTGGTGAAAGCCAGGAGGTTTGCATGAAACACAGAGCAGCTCATGGCTATTTTGTTTAATACACACAATGCCAGCAGCATGCAAACCGCTTCTGTGACTGGGTTTCTAGAGGGGAGCTTTCCATCCAAGGCGCTTTCAGAGGAAAGGAGGACGAGACAAAAGCTCACCTGCAATGCATTTCTCTATGCACAGAGTAACATTTAGCGTGATTCGTGTGCATTTCTCACCTGGTTGTGTGCACACCTATTTCATCTGGGCACCAAACGCCAGGCTTGGCACACACCCTTTCTCATTGTTCAGGCAGCTGAACAATGTCAGTCCTGAAAGCAGGACTCACACACACGTGTCACATTTCTGTTACAGGGCTATTTTTCTTCCAAAATTCACTGTCCTCTTCTCTTCTGCAAATGATCTCAGAACCCCCTCACCACACCTCTCTGCTTCAAAGCAATTATCCAAGCTTATTTTACCAGCATGACCTGACATACTTAAGCATGAAGAATTTCCATCTAAGCTGTAACATGTTGATGGGCCCCATGGCTATAAAACGATGCTGGCACCACACCGCACGTCCCCAGCAAGAGCACTGTCCTCTGGTACCGTGCCATCATTTTCTTTCCCTGAATTACGACAGGCCTCATAGAAAATTTAATGCATACAAATTGCTAGCGTTGCCATTTCCGCGCTAATGCCTCTTATTATATTTATCACCACCAGCTAATGATTCCCTGGCACCATTTACATGTTTATTTCTTTTTCAACAGGCTTTCAATGAAGCTGCAAAGGTTTCTCTTTTGTCGGGTAATAGAAATAATAATCTCTTCTTTCCCATTGCTCACGAAATTAATGGAATTTATTGCTGGTAACTCACTGTCACATGTACACAAGTACAATTCCATTGTTTGTTTTCTTTCCTGACATTTTTTTTTTGCCAGATACTAATTATATATTAATAAACTTAAGTATTTATGCTGAGTTTAAAATCAGCAAATGATTCCCTCATCTTTTTTCCTAATTCACAGAGCAACTGGTTTACCTACTCCATTCACTTCTCCCTCTGAGCCTCTGCCACCCCAGGCAGCGACACCTCATTCCCATTCCATTTGCAGGAACTCTTATGAACAAGTTTTTGCATCCTCCCTTGAAGACCACCACCACCCCAGTGGGCTACGGAGAGATCAACCTGGACCCCAACTTACTCCCTTCCTATGGGTCTAGAAATATCTGCCCCAGCTCAGGCAACCTTCCTGCCCGGGGGTGCACAAGAACAGAGGTGCTCGAGCACAGTGCTGATCAAGAGGCGCCTCTGAAGATCCATCTTGTCGAACGTCACACCACACAATGCAAGATGGAAAAACACCAACCAGAGCCGGCACCTCCAGCACCCTGAGCTTAAAAGGAGAACAGAGACAGCAAAGTGGCTCACTGCCAGTATAACAAACCCAAACAAGCACTACTTATCTTCTTTTTTTTTTTTTTTATTTTCAAAAGGCATATGGTGAAGAAACAAAAGAGCAAGACAGAGAACCTGCTCACTGTCAGTTCGCAGGGGACCATCTGCTCTTCAGGAGATAGGCTACATGCACAATAAATTGCAATTTAAGTTTCTGACACAGTTAAAAGAAAAACAACGTCAACACCTCTCTCTTTAGAGCACCTTTGGCACCAGCATATTAAATACTGGATTTCTGGAACAAGTCTGCCATAAATTTATATCAAAAGGCTGCCAGCTCCCCACTTGCCTTTAGAGGGGATTATCAACAACACTTGATACCAGCAATAAACAATGGAATTGGAGAGATGAGGGCTGCTGATAAGCACTAAGTCAGAGCCCTCAACAAACATTTATGTGCAACTAAAATCAGAGATGGCTGCCTGGTCTTGCTTCCCGACAACCTTCTCATGGCTGTGGAATCACAGGTCATTAGCAGACAACGCCGAAGATGCTGCACAGACATATGTAAATGTTTACCCTTATTAAATCATCCAGAACCATAAAAACTAGGCAAGGAGAGCTCTTAGAGGTTTAAAATCCCTAACAAAGGCAAAATACCCCTATCTTGGCCCATTTCCTTCCCTCCTGGCATAGTCAGGGAACCTCCCTGCATGGTCTGACCCAGCTAGCTCAGATGCAGGGACTGGAAGTGTTTTTCACGGGACACACACAACCCATTTCCAGATTCATCCCAACAGGAGGCGAAGGGAGCCCCCTTAGTACTGAGTTTGCTTAAAGCCACCTCAACCGCAAGTTACACGCTACCAGAAAGCCGGTAACCACAAGGTCCCAACCAGGCAGGGCCATTACAAGACCTGTATCTTCCATGAAGACATAAATAAAAGGAGAAATAAGCCTAATTTATGGTTGATTCAGACATTTCCTTACCCCACATCACTTTACCAGACAGGTTTTCTGTAAGGTTTCCCTTGGGGGAGATTCATACCTCAAGTCTTCTCTCAGCCCTTGGGCTGCAGGCTGAAGCTCTCAGAGCATTTAATTTTCGCTCCACACTACATTTTGGAGCCTAATTCCCCCAGATCTAGGGAGGTTGGAGAGATCACATCCCTTCTACTGCCTCTTATCCAGAGGAGGACAGGATTTTTCCCCAAGGCAAGCAGGGACATAAAGCCTCGTTGTTAAACCAAGTGCCACCCGCAGTGCTAGGCAGCCCAGTGGGACAGTGAGGGAGCAGTCTGCTCCTGTGCCTGGATTCCAAGCCAAAGTCTTTGGCTAAACCTTTATGTTCTGCGTCAGCTTGTGCATGAGCAAGCCCTACAGACAGGCACCTGAACAGGCTCGATGTTTTTGGATCATTACCTGCATCAAAATAAGTCGGACACAGTGGTATGTAACCACCTTGTGGTGGCAACGCCTTTAGGGGTGACTCAATCCCTTGCCCATCTCTTCTAAATATGGGTAATAAAACCCTAACCACCAGCCAGAGAAGTGCTCAAAATTACCTCAGGATTTACTGTGTCTATATCCCTCACGTCCTCCGATCATTTAAACAATAAACTGAGCAGGCAGGCTCCAACTTGAGCTCTTTTTTGTTCCCTTTCAAATTAGTATTCAAAAGCAGGTCACGTTTAGTAGATGCAGTGAAGATTATATTAGACCGTACTTCAGAGTCTTGCCTGAACCACTATTATTATTCTTAGAATATGAGAAGGGCAGGCTATTTTTATTCTATTTTAATACATCATGCAAGACCAAGTTTACCCAGGAGAAAGCAGTGCCTGAAACATCACTATGAGCGAGACACCTTTAACTTACACGGAGTGATGCTGATCCATGACACCATCTTGCACCTTCACGTACCATACAATATAACATACCTGGAGCAAGGCAGAACCGCTCTGGAACCATCATCTTCCTCCTCCTCCTCTCCGCAACCACTGCACCACTCGCTGGAGACGCTGAACCAAAGTCACTTCTCCTGCTGCCCTGCTCTCCATGAGATGTTGAGGTGCGGAGGTTAAGCAGCTTACAGAACTGAGAGCCTAGTGCTGATTGAGTTTACTGCTCAGTAATGAGAATTAATGTACTTATTTAATTGGGGGAGGGAGGATACGAACTGAAATGCTTTGGTGACAGAAAGAATTAAATATTGAGTCTGTTCCCTTACGAAGAACTGCTGTGGCACTGCGTGTGCCATGCTGTGCATTGCCCACCTGTAAGCTGGCTGCTCCGGTCTGAGCCACCAGGTCTCGCGTTACAGGTTAACGACAGCAGCAGTAAGAAGCCTTACAGCATAGAGCTACTGTGCTTGCTCAGCAGTTTCTTTGTAAATTCTGCATCTGTACTGTTTTATCTGAAGACTACAGCAAGCACCTAAAAAAGCAGGGCATATCTGTTTTGCCGTTCATCTGATTTAAACAGCTTTGCTCCTGGGTTCCCAGCAGCCCGCTGCATTTCCATAGGCACAGGGTTTGGAAGCAGCGTATACAACCCAATGGGAACCCGCTGCACCAAGTTCTCCTGGTCCTAAAGAAGCCCAACAAGCATCCTTCACTTCTGTGAGCAAACCTGCAATCATGCAGAGACCATTTTACCAGAGGTTAAATTCATAAAGTCAGTGAGCCTGCAGTGATAAGGGATATTAATCTATTCCTAATATTTTATTTGTTGATAAGTCAATAAAACTGTCAATTCAAAAATAAAAGCTAAATGCCACGACTTCACATAACACATTTAGTCTTAATGGCTGTATTCAATCTCCTGTTGATTTTAGACCACACTTGGTAAAGTAAGTGCTTTCTAATAAGTTGGTTCCAGCCATTAAAACATCATTATAACACTAATGCATAACAGTTTACACCATTAATTCTTCTCTTAAATGTAGAAATTAATTTTACTACATTGCAATTGAAACAAGCATCACTGACAGTGCTATTTGAGCTGGTAATGATTCATTTCCACGCTCTTTTCAGAAACTATTTTGCAGTTGTTTCTTCTCATTTTTTTCCCCACCTATGCAAAAACAACAAATACTTTGTACTGTCCAGAGGTGGTAGAAATAATCATTGCCAAAGCACCAATTAATTGACTCAAAATAGTCAGGAGCTTTCCCTCCCTGAGGGCAGGAGGAGCTGAGCTGCACACAGTATCAAGATGACAAATATTTAAAGAATTTCATCAGTATCTATGCAGCAAAACACCGTCCTGAGTCCACACTCAGGCACAGTAAAATATTTGACTTGATCTGATTCACAGAGAGATGAGCATAACAGTTTGATCAAATCCTTACTGATGGAATCAGGTCAGCTGAATTTATTCACACAAGTTGTGCTGTTTTATTTTTGGGTTTAATTTCAATAGTTCGAGAAAACAGACTGGACTGTAGAAGTTGGAGCCTGAGGTTTTTAAAACAATATCTGAATATCTTTTATTTGTGAAGATATTCAATAGGAACATCTGTCTAGACAACATACTTCTGCCTTCATTTCAGACTGCGTCTCACCTCAAACATTTAAAGTAGAATTATTTTTCATTCCTTTCCAGTTGGTTCTCACCACAGCCTGGGACTTGCTTGCTCCTGACTTGCCAGACTCAGCGTACCCATTTATTCACAGCATCCTCCTGACGCATGGCCCTTCCCGCCCTGCTCGCAGGGCTTTCCGTCGTTGCCCTACGGTCACTGCCACCCTTCCCTGCGGCCCCAGCGGAGGTACTGACCTCCATCGACTGCCTCAAAGAGGGCTTGATCTTATCCCAGCTCATTTCAACAACAAAATTACCAATGCCACTTCCCGCCAGACATTTGATATTCTGTCTACCCTTCCACCTTCCTGATTTTATTCATTACCAGTGTTGGCAGCCGTCTGACCTTCTCCTTGGCATTTCTTAATTCTCCCTCAACTAGAGAGGGACATTTTTCTTTGTATTTGCCATGAGAGGCATCAGACAGGCGATGCATGAAACTGCGCGGAAGGAAAGTCTGAAGTTTCAAACAAGGAACTAGATTATTCATTGCACATTAAATTAGAAATTTCACAACTGCTCTGAAGATATAGCATCAAAGTTTTCAATGAGAATGTTTTCTTATTAGCCTTTAAGTAAAATTTTTATCCTGCATTATCACAGCGAGTGGCTGAGACCAAAGGAACTTAATAAGCACCTCCCAACTGCAGGTCAGGCTCCTCGCTGAGCCCTTAATTGGAACAGAGTAGATCCTACAGATGAGCAGGCTCTACACCCAGGACGTATGCATTTTGCCACTTCTGCCTTCATCAGGGGTGAAACGAGTCAAACAGTTTCAAATTTATTTGCTCCTGAATATCTGGAAGACTTTTTCAGAAAAAAAAAAAAACACCTCACTTCCTCCCGATTCATTAAGGCATCTCTCCTTTCTTATGCAAGTCTAGTGCACCTTACATGAACGAAACCAAATGCACAGCAACGCAATAAATGATTTTGGGGGAGCTTTTCCTGTGAGTTTTCACCTACAAAGCCACAGAATTTGCTTTCTGAAATACAAACTTGAAAGCAGCTCGTGTTTGAAAGCAACTGGCTGAGAAATCAGTGGTGCCACGGGCAATGTCCAGCTTGGTTCCATCATCTCTTACCCCTTCAGTTGCAGGAAGGGCTCCTCCAGCTCCTGAAATCCAGGAAAAGGGCCCGGGGAGATCCTTCCCCAACACAACATGGGTAGGAGACAAAGACTCAGCAGTGTCAGAAGTTACGTGCCCGAGTCATCCCTTGGAGCATAACACCCCTTCTGAATAAATTCAGAGAGTCAAAAATAACCACTCTGGGGTCCCACAAAAAAAAAAAACTCCCACTGTTAATCAAAATGTGCAAGTTTCAGGGAAAGTAAAACTCAGCCAGAACAACTCAACTCTGGTAGTGAACCATCCACACCTAAATTCTCTTAAAGCAGAAAAAGAGAAAGAATCGAGGAAATGAGCAAACACGACTGGTTTTACTTCCCAAAAGAAGGAAAAAAGCTCCCAGGGAAAGCAATCAATCCTAATTTCAAAATTAGACTCCCCTTCAGGGGCATGTTACAGAAGCACAAGGAAGCACTACAAGCCTGCTTGCTCAGCTCATAGCTGGGGCTCGCAGCACCGCAGTTATAGGGGAAAACAATGGGGACAAGAGGAGCAAAGCCACCCCAGCTCTGGCCCCCTCACTGCGCAGAAGAGAGCTCACACTCCAACAGCAGACGCAGGACATTTGGAGGACTGCACTTAAGGCATCCTTTGTGTGAAACATACCCCAGGGAGCCCATATGGCAGCATCTTAGCTAGCGTTCCCTTCTTCCCTTGCCAGCACTTCTCTGGCAAAAGCACCTATAGCTCAGGATTGAAAAGTAAATATTGACAAAGCGACTTTTCTGCACTGAATTAATAGCCAGGAAAAAAAGAATCACACTCCTGCAGCTTCTACAACAAAGTTCAGGTAACAGCAGAACACCTCCCCCTTTTATCAAGGCTGCACATTACAAAGGAAGATGCACACTGCCATCCTCGTTTCGCCCCAAGCAACAAACTTGTCATCCCATGGCACTGGATCACCGCGGGCAGCTTCGGGTACGCTGTGGCCAAGGAGGCTGAAGCTAATACAGCACTTTCTCCCTACGTTGCCTTGCAAAGGAGGCACTGCATTCGGTGTTTTTTTTCTGCTGACCCTATTTCTGCGTTATCTGGGCTTCACACACCTGGCTTTTTCTCCACCTCATTTGGAACACGTGCAGACAGTCATTATTCTGGGATGGGGCTTGCTGAATTAATTCAGCTGTACCTAGGCTGAGCTTATTTACTTACTGAATCCTGACAGCACACCATGTTTGTTATTCACTCTTTGTTCCTGCAGCTGACTTGCCTTTCATGCTGTGCCATGCACTAAGTTTTTAATCCTTATTTTTAAGGCCCCAACAGGTAACAGGGACACAAACAGGTCTAACTGTATGCAACTTCTAAGCCACGCTCTTTTTAGTACTTAGCAACCTTTTTCCATTTATGTAAGGCAGCAGCTCCAGGGCTTTACTTTCTGGACCTGGATTAGCTATTCATTAACGTGGCAGAGTCCAAGTCATTCAGCACAAAGAAGTTCTTTTTATTTCATGTGTCAAACTGAGAAGAAATCACTTCCCGCATTGCAGAGGTTCTCTCAAAACAGCGCCGTTGAATAACCGCTAAATCACAGCTAATAGAGGCTTTACAGGAAGCATTTCTGCACATGAAAGCAACACTGAAGGGTAATGGACCTCCACTGAACTAGCAAATTCTGCACAGGTTAGAGAGATGCTTTACCAAGACAGACCTGAGAGCTGCCCAAACATCTTTTCTGAAGGGAAAAGGACAGAAAGAACCTCGTTAATGCAGCACAGAGACCAGAGCATTGCGGGGATCCTCGGCGTGACAGAGGATGAGCCAGCAGTGAGGATGAGTCCCCCACGTCGCTGCGGCAGCCGGGGATGTTTTCCATCCCTGCTGGGGTCTTGCTGGAGAGCGACACTGCCAACACCAAGCGCTGACCAGATTCCTCTGCTTGCTGCCTCCTTGCAAAAGACTGAGACACCCCGGTGAGCGCGCTGTACATCTAACAGACAGCTTGAACATTTTTATATCGGCGAAGGAAACAATGTCTCTCCCTATTATTTTAGCCAAGCTGTGCTCTGCTGGGCCTGGTGCTGTAAGGAGAGAACTCTAAAGAGACAGTAGGCAGGCAGAAGAGGAAACTTGCAATCAAGCTGAATTGGATGTTAATTACAGGCACAGTTTTAATAACACATTGTTTAACAGCATGAAACAAGAGCCAATGCCAAATGGCTTTAAGCAGTGAGGACTCCAGAAAATAACCTTATGCATTCACCTTGATACAATTCGGTAACGTAGCCCTGAATTGCCATTTCTGATCTTTGCTGATCTGAATTTGTGCTAGGTAGAAATCACAATCTAACCACTTTCTAGTTAAGTTAGAGACAAACATGACAAAGCAAAGAGGGACACAAACTTTTACTACATGGCCCAGTATCCTACGCTGCCCAATACTACAGTACTTGTGTTAAAAAGCTATTAGTGGCAACCTTGTGTACAGACCGTGCCAAGTCAGAAAACTGCATTTTCATTTCTGACACCCATAATTCTTTTTACTTCCTTGAGGAAGAGCTTAAGTTCTCTCCCCTACGTGCTTTCCTTATTAGCTCACTCCTGTTATCTTTCAGTTAGATGCCTCCGCTTACCAATTCCCTGAGCATTCCTACTATTACTTGTTTTATTCACTTTCCATAGGATCATACTCTTAAAGCCATATTTGTTTTTTAATTTGCAGTGTTATTTTAATACGTTTGCATCTCTGCTACACTTTCTCCTTGATGACACATCCATCCTCCTCCTCTCAACACCTGCCCCAACTCCAAGAGATCTCAAGCCAGAGGGGCAGGAGTGTTGTGCGAAGGGACCACAGTGACTGAGGCCGCCTTAAAGGGAAGGAAATCAACGTCTCTGCAGCGCTGAGAAGTATCACACTAGTTATAGTCGCCCAGTGCAAAGCAATTGGATTTCCCCTGCTGAGCAGCTGCTACTACATTTGCTTTACTGCAGCCTTTTGTGGCCAGTGCCTCCCCGTGAGGAGCTGCACAAGACCACGTTACTGGTGGCGTAAGGAGGGAGCACGTGCTAAGGGAGGGCTGCAGGCTCAGGGTTTTGCTCAATTTCAGCAACAGAGCACAGAGCATTAGCCACATCGAGCCTGTGCAATACGATCAGAGGCATCCAGCAACTGGAGCTGGGGAGAAAGCCGCTGAAATTCCCCACAAAGTGTTCACTAGCAGAGTGAGAGGAGTACCAATCAACCCTAAAAGCAGTAATGACTGCCCCCCAGGTGTCAAAAGCAGGAGTGATTTCCTCCATTATAGGTTTATTCCATTGTATTGCTTTCCCATATCTCCCGTGAAGGCCGGGTCACACTGTGCTAATTGCTGGGCAGAAATCTCAGCGAGGAAATGCAGTCCCTCTTCCAAACAAGTCCTATTCTCGATTGATTCAAGCAGTACTGAAACCCTATAGTTACCCACACCACCTGTCCAGGGGTTGGCCAGTTCCATAATATCACTTGGAAAGTGTTAGCACTGAAGTATACAGAATACTGCCATGATTTTCATGAAATAAGTGGCCTTATCAAGTCAGAAGTCTCAGAATGACCCTGCTATCTTCTGGCTTTATGTTGTTACCCAAGGTCTGATTTGTCAAGGATAAAAACATCACGGCTGCTATATTCCCCTGCAAGCAGAGGCCTTGGGGAAAAAAACTTCTGAAAATGCAGAAAAAGCAAGAAAAATGAAATCATTTCCCATGCAAACGTTCTTTTTCCTTTAGAAGAAAGTGATGTTGTTTTGCAGATATCTTCTTTTATGAAGCAGGCAGAAGACCCATTCGATAATCTTCAAGACAGTAAGAGACAGCAGCAGCTGTCTTTTTTGACGCAAGGCAAAAATTCAGTAGGGATGGAATTAATCTGCTGCTATGACAGTCTACGTCTGCTCCTTGGAAGAAAGGCAACAAATGAAAAGTCAAAAGGAAAGGAACTTTCTGTTTACGAGGCAAGTCTTCTTACAGCCTTCTCTCCAGAGGACAGCAGGTACAACACCTGGGCTTAAAACCCACTCTGAAACCTGGGCAACTTGTACTGAACAGGACCATTTAGGGCATAGATGCAGATGCCGTTTTGATCCCGAGCTCATAGCTGCATTAAGAGCAGCCATCTGAAGGTGTTTGCAAGGAATCAGAACAAAGAAATAAGGTGGAGGAGGTAGGATGGAGTCAGAGGATCAGAGGCTGCTTGTCTCAAGCAAGCTCCCTGCTGATGATTAACCCTGCACAAACCAAAAAATTTTGGCCACACAGGAAGAGATGATAAAAGGCAGGTGATTGCAGAGGAGTTAGAGAAGAAGCAATAGGATTAAGAAGCTTATATATCCAGAGGACACAAGTGACCCACAGGTTGCCTGCTTGAATGACAGGTAAGATAGCAGCACTGTCGGCTGTGCCAGGGAGCAGGAGGGAGGTTCGGGTGGTCAGCCTTATCTGTGTCAAATGTAATCCGACAGGGAAGTGTCCGAGGAGAAACATCAACGGCAGAGATGGGTAAACCAGGGGAGGAGGACAGGCAAGAAACGGAGAAGTGCAAATAATCCCTTCTCTGGAGGTCAGAAGAAGCCACAGTATCTATTCCTCTATCCTCACCCCCAGAAACATTTTCCTGACACCTACCCTTAGTGGCTCTTTCTGTAGCACTAACTCACTCTTCTCTCAAAAGCCACTTCCCATGCCTTGTCCCTGTGCTCCTGCCCTCTTATGTGTTCAGGATGGGCTGGCCAGCTCTGCTGACGAGCACAGGCACCCACACCATTTTGTGATGCCTGCAAGCCACACAAGTGAGTCCAAACTGTGCTCTGACTGCAGCTTTGCACTAAATAAGAAAAGCTACACCCAAAAAAGCTGTTTCACAACTCCACGAGGAGCTTCCAGTTGCCACAAGGCAACAGGGACAATACAGTCCCGCTAACGTCACAGCATCTTGCAGCCTTTGGCTCCTCTCATCACTAATTTGTGTACTGAGCCCAGTGTCATTAAGATAGCTTTTTAGCTTGATTTTCTTTATATTAAATGATGTGAAACGATCTAGTGATATGAAATCACAGTGCATCTACAGATCTGTGCTGAAACTATCATCCTACATCCTATTGCATCGCAGTAATTGGATTAGCACAGCCTCCAAAGAGTCACTCAAACAGTGCAGTGGAATTTCCACTTGTAACACAACTGCGATGACATTGGAACAGGATGTCCATACATCTGCATTGAAATTGGACTGATACAATAATCACCATTCATCAAGTCATTTACACTAAGTATCCATAGCCTTGCACAGAAAAAATTACCACTGAACTCCAGGGCCATACTGCTTTATAAAGCCATTTTTCATTTTGTGGTCCTTTAAAGCTTGTATTTATTCCCTCACCGTAATCTCACATGGAAATCTGGACAGAACTGTTAAGGACAGAAATCATGTCTTCAGTTCAACTAGCAAGGAAATGTATGTAGCAAAATAATCATAACAAAGCCACTACATTTCTCACCTGCTCATTATAATTTCACCTTTTATCTCTCTCAACACCTCCAAGCTCTATCTCCTACACTGTTAGCCTCCAAGAAGCCTTCAATAGTGTTTAAGTCAATTTATAACAAGGAGCTGGGGAAGAAAACAGATCTATGAAGCATTTGATATGGTATGTTTGGTAACTTGTGCTGTTCATTTACCTAAAAATTCCACTTAAAAAATCTTAAGCCGCAGCAGCAGCACATGCTGACCCCTGCATTGGAAATATGCAACATGCAGCTTTTTGGGATAATAATGTGCTATGAGCAAGTGCATCAGACTCCAAAGTGTCATTAGCAGATGGGAAGCATCTTAAGGGCAGTCATCTAGGCAAACTCAAACAGATGATTGCTCTGAACTGCCAAAAGAATTAATTCTGAGTTAAGCTCACCCGCTGCAGCACTGCCACCCCAGTCATGCAGCTACAGCAGGTGCTCGGTGGGTTCCAGACAGGCATCCAAGTGCTGTGGCTCTAAGGCAGTGGGTCTGGACACAGCCCCAGTTGAGATGGGTTGGCAAAAACAATCCTCTTTGTGGCCTGAGAGCAAGCTCTGGCACCTTCAGAGACCACAGAAGTGGGCTAGAAGGAGCCAGGCAGCACCAGGAAGTCCTCCTTTACCTGTCACAGCTTGCTCTGTATTACCACAGGGTGGGCAACAAGCTCCAATATGAGAAAAAGCAATGAGAGATTGCTGGTGGAGAGAAAGGGAAATCTGGGGATTCCCTGCTTGTGGGTGCTGCCAGGTACAGCCAGACTGCAGATCACAGCCGTTAAATCAGGGACTACACAGCTATATCCAGCTAACGCCAAAAACCATGACAGTCACACCTAGGCTAACACATTCATCACTTTGAACAATGATTTCCCTTAATTTCTTCGCTAGCACCCAGTTCTAGTGCTATTTACAAAAACCTGTAGTCAAATGAATCATTACCTAAGCGACAGAAAGGGAAGTGCAAGCCAGCGCTCCTGGATTGGATTCCCAGCCCTGTCACTGCCTCGCTGCACGACTCCCAGCAGTCAATAAATCTAGCGGTGCTTTAATCATCCATAAAGTGGATATATTCTTCACTTAGCTTCACTGTCACCCAACAAAGTCAGTTAATATTCAAAAAGTACTTTAAGACTCACAGATAATAGGATAGACTTCGAGTGGTCTCATTTGAGTCTTTAAGCTGGAATCCTACCAGTTTTTCCAGAATAACAAACACTGTCCTACCTGATCAGGACTAAACCCAATATAGATTAAGAGCCTTAAACACTGCCAAAGGAATTAGCAGGAGCGACACAAGCACTCTGATGCCCGTGTGGATATGGAGCACCACCTAGTGTCACACAGAGCCCCTGTTTCTGTTCCCATGTCCCTTCAGAGCAGCACCACTCCTCTTCTATGTCATGGTAACAGCTACAAAGACAGATAAGAACCTGACCATTTCAGGTGCTCGGCCAACACATATAAAGTGTCTTTCTTGACTGTATCTTACTGAATGGAAATATTTTCAAGGGCAAAGTTGCTAGGTTACTTTGTTTGGCACAGAAATATGTTTGGCACTGATACGGGTTTTGAGCGACTCCAATCAGAACACAATTACAGATTTGCAAGGGGTTTTCTGCTCCTCCTCTAAACATACATGCCCAAATGCACCCACCATGAACGCTGAAGAAAGGAAACAAGAGGCATGCACACATGGCTGAGGGGCTGTGATCTCACTGGCATGGCTGACAGGGAGCTGATGAGTCAGGATCAAAAGGAGGGCAGAGGGAATGGCTTTAAACTAAAAGAGAGGAGACTGAGGTTAGGTATCAGGAAAAAATTCTTTACTCTGAGAGCGGTGAGGCCCTGTCCCAGGCTGCCCAGAGGAGCTGTGGGTGCCCCATCCCTGGCAGTGCCCAAGGCCAGGCTGGATGGGGCTGGGGGCAGGGGGGGCTTTAAGGGCCCTTCCAACCCAAACCGTGCTGTGACTGATTCTATATGCTAAAACAGGAAAAAAAAATAACATTAATAGAAGGGGTCTAATATGACAACACACCAGGGCAGCACTTCAGGAGAAGGGCTAATACCTCCACAGCGCCTGTTGAGGGCCGTGTAGAAGAAGCAGCACATCACACCCTGGGGGCAGCTCTGTCCCCAAGGTGCTGATGGCAGCACCAGCTTCTTCCTGCAGTAGGAAAGGCAGGTGCCTGGCCTGCTGGCACCAGGCACAGAGTTGAAATAGTGCTGGTGTGTTCACATCCATCCTTCCTAGAGCAAGGACGGCTGCCCATTTCCCCCTGGTGCTTGCAAGGCAATGGGAAGCGTATGGTGGGGACAAGTGAGGGCTCCCAAGTGCCCTAACAGATAGAAGCAACAGAAGTCAGCAGAAGCAGCAGGAGGAAGAAAGCAAGAAGTTATTCAACAGCTCTCACAGTCTCAAAGCTAAGATACTAAAGGACTGAAAACCTTCAGCTGTCAAAAAGGTTATCTAAGTTATCAATCAACGAGTGACTTGATTACAGCGTGTATGTACTTTGCAAGAAAATACTGGGTACTAAGTTAATCTACGAGAAAGTCTGACAATCAATACATAAGAGCTGAAAACAGATTTAAAGTCAGGCAACATATTTTAAAACAACCTTAGCAATTAGGCACTGGGGCCAGGGGGGAACTGTCCAAGGAATTGCTATGTTCTCTGCCTCTGTGGCCTAAACCAACAAATTATTTCCTTTTAATATGCTTTTGTCCAACATTCATCCCTGAGGCTCAGAGCAGACGGTACCTGGGTTAAACGCAGGGCCCTCTGCTCATGCAACAGGACGGTGGGGTGAACTGGGAGCTCCCCCTGTAGCAGCACCAATCAATCCCCAAAATCGTTAGCCAGGCTAACAGCGAAGTGCCAGTTTGCTCTTCACCTGGTGACTTGCTTCTTAACTCTATGGCCCAGAAAACGCTCCCGAAGCACCCCCGGCACCTCGGCCATCTCTCCTGACTGCCATCCCCTCTGCTCCAGCTCGGGCAGTACTTCTGCTGAGCTAACCACAAAATACTTTGAGGAAAGCAAGCTGAAACAGACACAGTTTGCCTCTTGAGATAAAGAAAATTGTATATTGTTCAGTTGAAGCACAATGTTAATAAGCTCAGCATGTTCAATTTGACGAGGATTTTCAATTGGCGTTTCATGTTGTTTTAATAGAGCCCCTTCTTTCATACAGATCACAAAAATTAGTGTTCGTCGGGAATCTGTGCTTCCAGGGAGATCATAACTTCTATTTTTCTATTTTATTTTCTTTTAAACAGGCTCTGATAAAAGCTAGCCAAACGTGAAGAGACAGTACCCAGGGTCTGCTGGCATGCCGCAGCAACTATATGCACCCTTCTTGTGCTCAGACAGACGCATGGTACCTGTTTGACACAAGTACCATCTTTTCCAAGCCAGCCTCTTGATGTGTCCCATTAGCAGCGTCAAAGCGCCTGTCCCTATCACTGCCACCCCTTCACCGACTAATTTTTGTCGGGCATCAGCTTTATTTGGGGACCTAGCTGCACGCTCCTTGCCATGCAGAGCTCCCAATTACCTGAGCAGAGCCCACAAGCGGCACAACCGCAGCAAGACGGAGCTCCAGCCATGCATGGAGCCTGACCACAGGGCAATGAAATGAAACACACCCAGCAGATCAGCGTCGTTCCTCAGAGACGCTGCTTTGCCACACATCCACACAGCTCACAGCCGCCCTCAAGGCGTTCAGCAGCTGTAGCCAAGGCAACTTGCTTCCGCCACGCCGTCCTCTGCCCAAAACTGTTTGGTCAATTCAGACACAGTTTTCAAAAGCTGGGGTAAGCAACAGCACAGACAGGAGTACTAACTTGTCCTGTTCATCCATGTCTGAGATGCACTTCAGATCATCCACGTGCCTATAAAGGGTTGTAGAAGTGGCAACGTGGGGAATCAGGGAGATCATCCTGTACATGTGCACAGAGCAGGGAAAGCAGGATGTGGGAGTAAAAACCCCAGATCTTTCTACCTGAGACTCCTTCTACTGCCACCACAGAAAGAAACTACAAGAATGGGACTGCCTGCCGTCCCCACCTACAAAGCCAGGCATATAAGTATTATTTTCAATAATATTCATGAAAATACTCACTGAAGAAAAAATCCAGTGAGCTGTGGTGCACAACAGTGCTACAGCCTCAAGTTTTACCTTTCAGCACTCCAGCAAGAGAAATTGTTTATAAAACCCAGTCTGCTCTGAGAGCAGGATCCTCAATTCATGAGATGAGATCAAATGTCAACAGGTTCTACAAGAAAGGATCCTACAAATGAAAGCTCTCAGTCTTAATGCCAGAAGCAGCAAATAAATATTTAGTCCTCAATGTCAGATGAAACAAAGAAGTGAAAAAATAGTCAGCGACTCTTGCTCCAGGCTCCGTAACGCATTTGGCTCTTGAATTCCTTCTCTACTTTTTTTTAACCCAGCAGACGCATAATATTCTTCAAACAGGACAATTTTTAGCATGTTGTAATGAATTTGGATGTTCTGATTCAAGCTCAGAAAGCATCTTATTTGCATGTGCATTTCGGTTAATAGTCAAATATTAATCATTTTGCCTCTATACCACACTAAGGACTAAAAGGAAAAACAAAAAACTTGTCATGAATTGATAACATGTCAGAGATGTTTATGAGCAGAACAGGCACAAGGATGGTTTGAATCAGCAAACTGTCTTGCATTGAGTCCCTAATACAAAGTATTAAAAAATACGCATTTTTCTGGATCAGATCACAACACTCAGTAAATTGCTAGGCTCTGTCTATATGAATGGATGACACATGTCAAGGCCAACGACAAATTCATCTGATGATCTTAAAGCCATGTTTAAGTCAAGGCCACTGAAACTTTTGCCGCTTAAGTGTATAGATACCTGAGATAATCCTTTTTAAGTCAATGTGCTTAAATTTAGGCTTATAACTTACATGCTTAACTGGATCAAAGGATAATTATAAAAATTATAAAAAGAAACTCTTCAGTTTGTTTAATTTAAGATCATTCTCTGTGATAGGAATGCTAATGGTGGAAAAAGCCAGTAAAAGGGATTTAAAATATCATAAACTGTCTCTCTTTTTAATTAGATGTTTTGTTTGTTTGTTTTTTTCCATTGAACAGGTATCCTTTGGTGGTACTCCTTTGCTTCTTCCTCATACTCTTTGTTGAAAGTGAAGTTAAATGTGTTTAACTGTAAGATGCTTTATATTCTTTGTTTTCTGGTGAAAAAACATATTTCCATTTACCATTCACTGAATTTTTGGGTAGATCTGTGTGGTGCCAGGAGTTGGACTCGATGATCCTTGTGGGTCCCTTCCAACTCGGGATATGCTATGATTCTATGATTTCTGAATTTATGAGGTAGGCTCAGCAAGAGCTAGTGATCAATGAAATTAAGTGCAACTGGGTAAGAGGCACTGCACTGTACAGAAGTATACAAAAAGGCAACACTGCTCAAAGATTACAGAAATGTGCTGTGATAACATTGCCGAATAGCATGGACTTGGGTGCACTGGAGCTGGAGGGTACAGACTATTTTCGGAAAAAGGCTGAGATCTCTGACACAGAGTAAAGTGGCACACAGAAAAATGGCTTTCTTGGGCAACTTAGGGGTTTGTTTTTTTTTTTAAAGGCTCATCTTCAAAGCAGCGATGACTCAACGGACCTGATCTCAAGACAGTTCATGCCATTTTATTTTGACACAGTAACATTGCAACACATTGCCTGCTGTCTTACTAGCCTTAGTTGCACATTGTTTGGATACACACAGCACTGCTGAAATACGAAATCGGAATCTGGCCAGCTCAGAACTGACTGGCATTTATATGTTCTCGTTACTGCTCTAGTCATTTAGGGGTATTCTCATTATCATGCCCTGTCTGGTAGGAAACACAGTTTAATTTGCTTGTTTTAAGGCAGATAAGCAAAAATTAGCATTTCAAGAGATTCATAATGAGGCCATACATGTTTCAGGTAAGGTATAATAAGGACAGAAGCATCCATGACACACACGTGTGGCTCCTGAGCATGAAGCCAATGCAAACTCGCAGCCTGGTAATGGCCCTTCCAGGGAGGGCGTGCTTCAAATACACAAACATGCCAAGTGCTCCTGCACCAAGTCGCAGCACTAAAGAAGAGGAGCACACGTGCACAGCATGTATTTTGAGGTAGCAGGGCATCCCTCAAAACACACTTAAAAACACTCGAGCCAGAAACACAAGGTCCCACTGCCACGAGCACAAGCACACAGCTCTTTCTGCAGCAGCACCACCTGCAGCATGGTCCTTCCGGCACCTTAACTCAGGAATTTGTCCGAGATCTGCAAGGGCCACGTTTTCCCGAGAGCACCTGAGTTAAACTTGTGGAAGAGCCTACATGGTACTCACCCAGGCAGCTCCCCAGCTCACATGAGCTCTATAATAAGACTTCCTGATCTCATTTCAGCCGTTTTTTAAAGCGGGTCCCAATCTTCTGGAGGCATGCAGCTGCATACGACTCACACTTCCTATTTTCAGGAGCAACAGCAAACCAAGATAACTACAAAAAAAGTGAACAAAACATGGATTTTAGGAAACAAGAAGATAAACCTAGTTACAAGCCTTTCAGTTTCAGGAAACCAGATGTTTTTGTCGCAGCTTGGAATAGATGAGAAGCATTGAAAGTTTTTTGACACTCCTGAAATTCAGAGTTTGAATGTTAGTACAATATAAGGAGGTTCTGGCCTCCCAACACAGCCTGTAACAAAGTTTATAAACCCAATGCAAATAAGCTGCCCTATTGGTTTTCTACTTAAATTCCACGTGTAGAACACTGATCTACTCACGTTAGGAGGGAACATTTGAACAGAGCAATACACCTGAGATAGCCCACCAGCACAATGGTAAGAGGATAAAATCCTGCATTTCAGGACATCCTTTTAAAATTCAGTCCTTGCCACCAAGGCCAAGGGCCAGCTACAATCCCAACACAACATCTGAAAATGTGATTCTGCCAAAAACAGCAGAAGTCAATACTTCTAAAAGGTTCGTACTGGGTCCCCTTCACAGTGTTAGCTGTGTTAATTCCCACTTACTGCTTCCGAACACACTATGGCATTTTGGTGTGCGGTGACAACACAGAATTAGGAAGTTCTGTGTTTTGTGGCTCACATTAGAGGCCGTTCCTGAAGCAGGATGTGAAAACAGCTTCTTCTTTGAGGTCTCCTCCATGGACACATGCTTCACATATGGTCCTCACCAACGCCGGGATCCGCACTGCTCCTTCAGTGCCACACAATAGCTCCCCTGGCTACAGAGCACAGCTGTGGGCACAAGCTCCCTGCTCAGCAGGCTACTGTAGCTCCTTCTGGAGGGCTGGAAGCCCATTCCCAGGACGCGTGGCAGGAACACGCTGGCTGCCAGGCTCGTTTGGTCTCACACCTCACCTGAAAGTCACAGGGCCTGCACACGGCTCTCATGAGCATGTACCACACTACAGCAAGCTCCAGGTAGAGGTTAACGAAGCCCATTCCATTTTTGGGGGGGATGTCCACGAAGATGCAAAGCTTAGTTGACTTCAGGGTAGACCAAATGACAGATGAGCTACTAAAAAAAAATAGGTATCTTGAAGTGCTATCAGCTTGAATACCACTATCTACACGTAACTAACCTGGGCTTGTGCTTTTCAAAAATTGTTTTTATTTGCTTTACCAACATGAAAGGTAAAAGCATAAAATACTCTCGCTACTTCATCTTCATAGCAGGATAATCAATGCTTGCTCATTATTACAGGGCAGGTGAGAAACCAGGAAAAAAATGTTGTCTGCCACGTCCTGCCACTGACATTTAATTGATTTCTAAACAATCTCTGATCAGTCTGGAGGGATGATCATTTACAGAAGTAAATTTCAAGCACTGCATTTCCCTGCCCCGGCCTAGCTAAAAAGCAACCTCATAGTCATAACAGAAAAGACCTTTGACAGGTTGAGCATCCTGATTTATTTTTTTTGTTTTGTTGCTCAATGAAGCTTTAGGACATGTAAGTAATTAAACACTAAGGCAAAGACAAGTGCTCAGATGTAGCCCTGGCATAAGAGATGAAACCCATTTAATTTCTAAAGGAGAAACAGACCTGTTGCTCATAGAACTGCGTTTACAGATCCTGCTATCAGAAGTTGTACAAGAATGAACTCTCAGAGCAACACTATTCTTCCACTGATGTTCTCAGAGCTTTTTTTAAGTAGTTCTTTGGATTCTCCCAACCTGGTTGTCATTTTGAGAGGCTGTACTCAAGATCAGAGCAGCACTTCTCTTTCCAAAGTTACTTAACTTCTTGTGTCTATCCAAATATTTCACTGGCCCCTACCTTCGAGTACCTCATTAAATACTTCATTGTAATTATTCTTTCATCAAGACTTCTCTGAAAATGCTTCTTTAATTAATGTATGAGAGTCTGTAGGCTCAATGCTACTGGCACAAGAGATGCACGAAGGTACAGACAGCGTTACAATGCAAACATACCCCGATAAAATACACCGCAGAAGCAGCAGCCATAATATGCACCTGAGTTTTAAGGAACAATCTAAGATTGTCTGCAGGATAATGTCTTAGGATTCTTCTTCTTCCAACAAGCAATTTCTTTCTTAAAAACCCGAAGTCAGCCTCAGCAGCCACAACAGCAGTCACTCCACATCTGTTACTGCCTGCTTTAGGAGCCAAATGACCCTAAAGGCAAGATCCAGGCTGCAACACTCCCAGGATCCTAAACGTTCAAACCCAACAGGTCCCCAGAGGCAAGCAAAGGCTGAGCATGCCAGGACGTAGGCACTGCTTTTCCTTCAGCACAACGGGAAGCCTGGAACTGTTGCTCACGGGAAGCTCAGGGACACAAGCAGCCAGAGTTGTCCCATGTCCCCAAAGGTGGCTGGGCCCCTGGGCATGCTTATACACAGCACAGAGGTGGCTCAGAAGTTCCTGCTTAACAGGATCCGGAGAACAAAGCCTTTGCTCTGCAAAATCTCCATACATACCCTCATAATCACAGGAGTATAGGGTCTATCTTCCACCTGGCCATCCTTTTTGCCTCTTAAGGGTAGCAGGTGACGCAGCCCTTAGATGCTGTTTCTCTGAAACTCACTCACCAACCCTACTTCACTCCAACAGGGTTTTTCATTGTGACTTTTGCCAGGTCACTTTGTGGAACTGATCTAAACCAAGATTATTCTGATAGTTTATTTCTGATAGAGTGTATATATCCAGCAGCTGCAACACTAAAAATCACTATGGCTTTCCTATGGGATTTAAGGATTAAGTATCTGAACAGCTCCAAGGACAACACGTATCTTGGAAAGACATTTGAAGGATACGCTCACTTTTGTAGGAAGCAGCCTGAGAGCTACATTTACATGCTTGGAAAACTCACCACAAAAATCCAGACTGACCACTATCATCTTTGTTTGTGGGCACAGACCTGCGCCAAAGGGCAGAACATCGTGCTCGTGGATCTGGAAGCAGATAGATACTCATTTGGGCAATCCCACAAACCAAATAACTATCTTGAGCACTGGGACTCGGGTGTGATATAACATCTTCTGCTAGGCATACATCTCACGCAACGCCGTTCGGGAAGCACTTTCACTGCGCTGGTACTGCTGCTGAGAGACTCAGATTTATAATAAGTGCCAGTTAGAGGTAACACCAATTTTGCTTCTCTCCAAAGGGCCACTCCATAATTCTGAAGTGAATCATCTCTCTGCACTTTATGTGCAAACAGGATCCCACAACACTAGCAATGGATATGTGCAACGGCTCACTTGGAAAGAGTTAAGAGTACTACTTTAGCTGGTTTTGTTAACCGAGGGAAATGGATCTCTCTGCTATGAGCATGACAGGCTGAAAAAATTACTGAAATAAGGCAGCAGCTACTGACAAACCTATTCCAGACCATCACAGCCTGATTAATACCTTTCAGCTTGTATTTAATTCCAGATAACTCTAAGGCTACCTGGTAAAGGCTTGGTATAAACATGCCTTGAGGTCACTGTTGTGAGCAATGCAATGATCTCAAGTTATACCACAGAAACCTCATTACCCCTCCACAACATCCTATGTTCAATATGAGCCAGTCTGGGATTTCATTTTCTTTAGACCAAAAAATCTTCTAGGGAGTCCTTCAGGCCTTACAGAGATTATCCTTCGTCGTTTTATTGATAACAAGTAAACATTCAGTCTCTAAAAAAAATTTATTTCCTATTAGTGGTATTATAGGAACCGGGCATGCGGGTAGAGCTACCATGGGCAGCACAAGGACACGCTCTGCGGTGACAGAGACATCTCCAGGTTACCAGGCTTTGGCTGCAGCTCCTTACCTGTGCACAGGCTGTCAGTGACCACCCCGAGTAAAAACAGCTACACATGAAAACAACCTGCCCCTAAATTCATTACTTAGATAATCTTTAAGGTCCCTTCCAACCCAAACCATTCCATGATACTAGGACAAAAACACCCCAGCTCATGGCAAAGGCTTTTTCCAGGCAGAGAGGGACCCAGATGGCCATCACAAATAGGCTCCAGGGCACCAATTTCACAGCAAGCCAGCAAAAGCACCTCTACTTGGAGTTAAGATCATGGCTTGTTTAAGTGAATCACGCCCACATCCTTCAGGAATAACGCCCTGCACACGTTCAGCACTGTTTGTGGTGTTCATAAAGCAGTTCAGAAAACTTGTGTGTAATCCTCCTCGGTCTGCAGAGCAACACCAGTGATTTCCACGCTTGTACTAATGGCTTAAAAGCCAAGTGCCCACCACCTAAATGAAAACAGCTTGATTCAGGCACTGAAGACATAACCTTGCTGTGATGTTCAAACTACGAGTCTTAAAATAGTCCCATTGCTTTTGGTTATGGTTTGCTTGCACAGACTGCTGCCCACATTTCCATGCGGATTAAGAAAAGGCAGAAAGACAACAGGAAAAAAAAAACAAGCCCCCAGAAGGACACAGCACACGGCCTTTCCTTAACACACTGCCACGCAGACTGACTCAGAGCGAGGAGGTGAGGCCCACAAGGGCAGGCACAGAACTGCCCTTTCCTACTAATCAGCCCCAGGTGCCCTGACAGCTCCAGCACCATCCTTGCACATCTGCCAGGCCATTCACAGAAAGGTGGAAATGAAAAACTGCACCGAGTGCTTGCCTGAATGGCACTGGGGGGGAAAAAAACAAACAAACAAAAAAAAACCTCTTCTCTCCCACTCACAGAGCTCCAAATCTTTGCTTTCCTTCCCTTCCCACTAGGCAGGGTACCTCTCCACCCACTGTCACCCCCTGCACCACAGACTTCACCGGGGGATTTCCTTACAGCTTCACTGCTGATGCTCACTTTTCTACTGCTCCCCGCTTCCCAGCTCGTCCCCAGCCCTGAAAATAGCGGGCAGCTCCACCACCTCCCCACTCTGCTCCCTCTCTACAAAGGGAATTTTTGCTTTTTTGTGTTCTCACATCTCCCCCACTGACCTTTCCTGCCCATCTCTTAGTTAAGACGGCACTCACGTTCCAAGGCACAAAATCTGCCGAATGAACATGAGAAGAGTCAAGAGGCAAAATTAGTAGCTTTATTCTGGAAATAACACTGTTATAGAAAACTCCCAGAGCACTCAGGCCCTCAGGCTACATTTCCTAGCAATATTTCCTACAGTAGCTGTCAGAAAGGCTGATCTGCACTTTACAGACAGCCTGCTCTGCTGTACAGAAAGACCCCCACAGTAAAATGGCTTTTAAACCTCAGGATCCCACAGCAGGAAAGGGCTGGTAACAACCAGCAGATGACAACTAGGTGAGCATCCTGGGTCTTAGCACAAGGAGCTGCACTTGTTTTTTCTGGGCCCATTTTGTCTCCTCCAAGCTGGAGAACAATACCATGTGGGTCTTGGGACAGTACACACCTCACAGGGGCTGAGGAATCACTGGCACACCCACCTGCACAGCTCTCGCACAAGTCAGGACCTCTGCACGTGCTGGTCCCAGGTGAGGAAGCTCCATCCAGACAGCCTCAGGGCCTGGCCACGGACGTACAGCTTCCCAGAGAAGATGCCATCCCATTCCAAAGGCAGCATTATTTTCAAGTTAAAGTTCTCTACTTGAAGCAACTCCGGTTTCAGTTTTCTTTTCACCACAGCACATAAGCTTGCTTGGTTCTTTACTCACAACTGATTATATTTTCCTGCTTTAAAATTTTGGTTTTTAAAAAAAACACACTTCTGATGAGGTAGCCAGCTTTCTTTTGTCTATAGCGTAAAAGTCTCTAGGTTTAGTTGTGTCAGTACATGGCTGTAGAGATATAGGCTTGAACTGAACAGACTCCTATCTCTTTTACACTTATCTAGCAATTAGCAGATCTGAAACTGTTAAAACCAGCATCTTTAGTGACTGAGCCTTTCCCCACCTGCACTCATCCTCAGGACACCGCAGCACAGCTGAGTTCAGGAGTTAGAGCTGTAGTCATCCATCAGGCACCCGTTAGCACAGCCCCAGCCCTTACTGCAGACACCCAGGCTGGCTCACAAACACTCTGCTAGACACCACGCCACCAACAAGCCTCTTCCAAATTTCTGCAGCCGCTGTTCTTCCCTCTCCCTCCGCACAGCAGGTTGCTTTTCAAAAACCAATTCTTTATATGCAGAACACCGCTGCCAGCTCATTCACAAGCAGCACCAAAGGGTGTCACCTGCATCTTATCTTCTACAGCTTCCCTGTGCATTTTAAGGTTATTTGTTCCTATGGCAAGTACCTGCAGTCCCTAGCCAAGGTCCTGAATGAATGCACATTCTCCAGCAGGCTGGCCCCTATACACAGGAACTAAACAAAAAGGCAGAGGATGAAAGGAGAAAAACAGAGGTGCGAGGTCAACAGCAAAGCCGCGGACAAAGCCCACCTCTCTTGAGTCAGGCACGAGTGCCTTTATCAGCACCACACTCCTTGGCCTTGTGAATCAAAGGACTCTCTGGACTGTGTGCCTTACTTGGGGAATTTACTTGTTTCTCTACTCCATCCTGCCGCTATTCGCGCCTTGCTGACCTCTTCCTATCCCTCGTTTCAAAACGAGCTCAATTCTCATGGTACTAAAGCCCTCCTCCCTCTACCCAATTTCCTTCTACAAGGTGAGTTACCTCTCGCCTCTTACTCCTAGATCTTTCAGAAGGTACTGCTAGAATCTTTCAGGAGGCCTTGCATTTCACCATTTCCCTCCCAGCAATTTTATTTTAACACTGCAGTTTAATTTCATATTGAACACTGGAATAGTTTATGACAGAGTTAATAAAACAAAAAATAAAACAAATATTCACAATAAAATCTGTAAGTAATATTTGAAAGCTTACGGAAGGTTTCAGATACCTTACCAGCGCCTGCATGTCTGGGAACCAGTATTCAGGAACAGTCCTGCCCAGGACCAGTCACAGAAGGTCCCTGAAACTCTCAGCCCCGTACCAACAAACCTTCCCCAGGTTTGGGAAGGAGCACGTAACATGGCTTGTGCTGCTGCCATACCTCATCCTATTTTCCAATCAATCTACCCCTGCCTCCTGGGGTACCCGAGAGCCTTTTGGAGCAGGCTGTGAATGGCGATGCGTTATTTCCTGTGACACCACTGGGATCTCTTCTCTGAAACCACATGCTAGGGGTCATTGGCAAACTTACCACCACAGATGCAAGACAAATTCCTCCAGGGATAGGGGCCTTGCAGCCTCCTGGGCAAGCAGAAGTGTCAGACATCACCAGTCACCTTCACCAGCCTTGCCTTTTTTTTTTTTTTAAACATACATATAGCTTGAGTCAGACCCCTTTCACATTCCAACACGAGCACAAGGATTTTTCAAAGAGCTTTCTCCTGTTTTGTTCTTGACTCATGACTACAACACAACTCATTTCCCCAATATGACGAAAAACCACCAGTTAGCGATAGGAAATGCACCAAGGCAACAGTGAGAGGAGGTCTCAAAGGTGTGCCAGCATCAGGGAGACCTCAGTGGCAATGACCACACCTGCACAGTGCACGATGAGGCTCCAGTGGCCAGACCTGCCACCCACAGGGTTTTTACCGTCACAGATTTGAAAAGGTTCCTACCTTTGCAGTTATTTTTCTGAAAAACAAAAGTCGAGAGAAAGTGAACTGGAACTAATCGCAAGTTGTAACAGATTTGAAATGAGAGAATTTAATCCTTGCAGATTCATAATCTTATGAAGCTCATCTTTCAGGGAACAATTTTAAAAGTTATACAGGATCTATACCTTCATTTCCTGTTTTAAAGATTCAGCTAGCCGGCTGCTTCAACGCAGATCTGCTGTACAATAGACACTGAAACACTAAGGGGGAAAAAAAGTGATGAGTAATTTTACTGAGCTACATTTTACAATCTAATTTTGTTAGCATCAAGCAAACAGATACCCATGCTCACAACCCATACAGCTAACAGCAACTTATTGTAAAATATAATTTTGCATGACCTAATTATAAAGCTGTTTGCACAGATTAACTCAAATATATGATCTTCACATCTACAATGCTTGTCTTACTTCGTAAGCTTTTAACACCATTATCTTTCATGCTACCATCTGACAACGCTTTCTGCTGCTGTTATATTAACTAGAAGCACTGCTATTTATTTTTGGGGAGCATATACAGTCACCTTTATTTGTCTTCATATCCTCAGGAAGAAAGCAAAGGTGGGAAGTCTTAGCTTAATAGTACTGCCCGACCTAATTCTAAATACTAGGAATAGCCACACAGATAAAGCTAACCTTACTTGCTTCAGAGAAAGTCTGTGTACATAAGATAACCTGCAGAGTTTTTAAAGCTTTTAAAAAGTTTTTTCTTGGCCTTTAGTTGCAAAACCCAGTTCAGCTGATGCCACCAAGTAGAGCCACAGAACACAGACAGGTTTCAGTGTAAGCACTTTAAATGCAGCAACCCCTGTTTAGGCAGGACCTCCAAGTGGACTCTCCCTTGCACAAAGTCACGGTTGGACAGAAACTTTTAAGGCTTTTTCTTTAGTTCTGGTTACTTCTCAACAGTACTTTGCAGGGACTGGACAGCAATATTCACTACCTCCTAGACGATGATAAATAAGACTGCCCAAGTGTTTCCATCAAGCACATACAGCTGTCTTTCAAAGTGACAACACGTTTCTCCTCGTGCAGTAATTACCAAGACATGCCTTTGCTGCTGGGCAAAGCTGAGTATATCACTCCAGCTATTGCCTCCAGCAGCAAACCAGAACCTTTCACAGATCATCGCTGCTGTTCCCAGGACAGGACCGTGACTCTGCTCACTGCTTCCCCACCGCACACCTGCCTGAACTGCACTAGGATGTGTGCATCCCCCCCAGAAACATACAAATGCATTCTGTATGCCACACACACCCGTGGTAGAGACAGGTTTACCTAATGGACAACGGGCCTAACGCTGCAGTTAAGATTGTTTTGAGAGAGGTTTATTCCAGCTGTCTCACACAAGATATACTTTGCACTTACTGGTTTGTTCCTCAGCTACTCTCCTCTGCAAAAGAACACTTCTCATATTGTCGGCACAATCAATACGGCTATTTATAGACTTGTATAAACACAAGTGTCCAGGTTTCTAGGAATTGCACGCAGCAATATCGTAAGCTTTTGTCTGCCCCCCAGGAGACAGACCAACTTAATATTGGGATTCAGCACAGGGAATGAAGCTAGGAAAGCTGCTCTTCCACATTAAAGAGTCTTAAAAGCAACAGCAGCTACGAACAGCCCACTCAGCCGTCTTTGCCAGGAGATGCAAACCCTAGCCCACAATTCAGGCTGAAGATGTGAGGAGCAGTCACCCTTTTGTTGGGTGTAGAGGCCAGCATCGAGCTGCCATACAAGCAGGCAGCAGCAAGACTGAGGTTTTAAAACACCTGTAGAGTCCCTAACAGCAGTGCTGTTCTGATGGCAATCTGCAGATTGGAGCTTCTCTTACCCCACATCCTCTCTGGGGAAGGAAGGGGAAAAAATCCCAGCTCCTGAGGCACCCACACACCCCACAGACACGCATGGAGACAGCACAGGGAGCCCCAGCCACCATCACCACCCCTGGGGATCCCAGGGAAAGAATAGGGAACACTACACCCACAGTGTTGCACTGCGCAGTGCTACTGAACAGAGGGCAGGAATATCTTCTAAAAGCCTTTTCTGTCTTCCTTATTAACTTCCTCTGCATTCTTCCCTATCCTACAGCCTTTGTTGAGGGTAAAACCTCCTTGGTAATTCCCAGGAAAGACGTTTTCTGGCATTTTCTTTTGTCACCTTTGCTTTCTAAACACACATCTGCATTCTTAACCCCCGCTCTGCTTGTCCCTGGACAGCCTGCGTAGCAGAGGGAAGCCACCTCCTCACAAAATTCAATGTGACACCATCTCCTGCAATACAATCAGCTGAGTTCATTTCTGTAACATTACCTGATATACAGGCACAGTCCTGTAAATTAAAAAGTCACCTGTCTCAATCTACAAGAAGTTTCACTTATTTTCACTTGGGGTAACTGGAACAGCTATCTATGTTTTATCTCCAGAAGCTCTTGAACACCCTAGCAAACACGTAGCAAAATAACTCACATTTTATTTGCTAAAATTGTTAAAGCCTAGCAGATTGATCCATCACGGGTCTTCTGCAGACACTTTACATCATGCTTACGTGAATTGTTTCTTCTCTTAAGAAAAGGTTCCTATGGATGCCTTAAGCTACCTCATGAATGAGCAACACCCATCCCAGAATTAACTGCTCTTTAAACTGAGACTGCAGTTGATAATACTACTCTGGGCTACGATATCACAAGCATCCTAGTGATTTTTCACTTCTATAAGACCATAAGAGATGCCAGAATGCACACACAGAAATTAGCCTACACAGAGAGCAAAGCAAGCCTGGTACTTAGAAACACCATTAAAAAAAAATCCCAGAAAGACACAGGTTAAGAGGCTGCACCAAAACTTTCGCTGTCTGCAACGCCCTGTGGTAATAATGCAGCCTCCAATTTCACTGAACTTTGACAAAGACATGCGCCGTTTGCCCTGAGCCCGCCAGCTAACCACTGCGTGTTACATCCCCAGTTCTGGTATTAAGAGCAACGGGGAACATCCTTCCATCTCATTAAATCCTACACATTCATGAGGAGCACAGGTTATTGGAAAACTTGCTGGTCTCTGCGTCTCAGAAAAGATTAGCAATTTTCAAAGTTCCATTCTGTGATGGAACTTGCTGTGGCATATATAATAAGTTTAGCAAGCGCCTTCTATACCCAGCTTCTATTTTTTTCGGTAAAGTTGCATCTCTCCTCCCTGCACTGTGTCCAAGAGGCACAGCTGAGGTCCAGATCTCCTACACCGGGCAACATTTAATCACTCTCTAGCCATAAGATGCTACAGTGACTGCGAAGGAAGAAAACAAGAATCAACATATGAAATATTTATATTTTTAAATCCATCCTGGAATCCAAACAGCGTAACTATTTGATACAGGTTGAATCTTTACAATACTGTTCCCCTGAGAAGTACCTACCATCTCCAGGAACTCTTCAATAACAAAGATTTCATTTGAGAAATTTGACATTAACACATTTAACACTTGTTAGGGAGAAGCAAGAAGTAGCTGCATTATCTGGCTTCTGTCACAACACTAGCTGTCTTTTTTTTTTTTTTTTATGAACCAGGAAATGGCCTAAAATCACCCTGAAAGTGTGTCCTGCTTTAAAGCATTTTGAAGAGAATGCAAAAGTCCTTCAGACAATTATGGCACTTCCTTTCAATGCCTGCCTTCCTGAGGTGTGAAAAAGGACACTTCATTAAAGCATCTGGCTGAGAGGCTCTAGTTTAAGTTTAATAAAGGCATGAAGCTAAACCAGGGTTTTTAGACAAAGGGTATCTCTTTAAAAAGAGGTTCTTTGCAGGTGTTTTGAAACACTTTTTGAACTGCCATCTGAGTTTTAATGAGCAGCTACAAGAGTGATATTTGCCAAGTTACAAGCCCAAATGCAATATTTTTTTTAAACAGACTGACCACTAACAAGAAAGCCCGTGCATAATCTACTGAAATGGCAAAAACACGTCATTTTTGGAAGTCGGTGACCTAAACTGGTTATTCACCAACACCACCAACATAAGACAAAATGTCTTTTTGGAATACAACATATTTGTACGTGTATGTTCTCTAAGACATGCAGCAAGGAGAGCGCATTCATGTGCCAAAGGCCAGCAGCAAATAAAGTCTGTAAGGTCTGACACAGAAACTGGTGAAGCACTACTGACATCTAGTGCTACACAGCTGTTTGTTATCATTAAACTGGTGCTCTGCAAAAGCAGCTAGTTCAGTTTCAGCCCCAAAATTAAGTCAAAACTAGACCTGAGATAATGACAGAAGGAAATTTAAAGATTTTTTTAAGAACCAAAGGCCAGTGCTTTTTTTTTTTCCCTCCTCCCTCTCCTTTACCTCCATCTTAGCACAGACCAGAGGCCACATTTCATATTCACGCACTGTGAAGGCAGTATAGTGCCCACTAATATTGGGAAAGGTTTTCTTCTGTGATACCTTGACTCACATGACAGTGTTTGAGCATGACAGGTCAGGAGGACAGCAGCTGCTCCCAACCCTGAGCCCTAACTTTACCTGAGCTTGACCATCTTCAGCCTTAGGTAAAAAGCAACAGCCAGGGAGAAAAGAGTCTGGAAGTGCAGTCAAAGCCTCACAAGAGATCATCACTAGGAACTGAGCCCTTGACCTGCTCAAGTCAGTGGCATCGCTCCCACTGTGGCAGCTGGGTAGAGTTTCACTCCAGGACTTCAAACTAGATCTGCATTTGGATAAAGGCTAGCATTGCTGACAGGATATGATGCGATAAGCTCCAGGTTCAACCTTTTTGACAACTTCATTTTTGTAACAGGAAAAAAAAAAAAAGCAATCACCACCACCAACCGGCCCTTCCCCCATAAAAGAAAAACCCCTTGCACATGTAAAAGCCCATCATGTAATACTTTTTTTTTTTAAACAGTCTTGCATCTCCAGCATCCTTGCTAGCCCTGCTCCTGCTTGCTGTGCAGTGGGGTAACAATCAGTGGCTTACAAGCACCAAACTATAGCTGTCCTTATACCACCATCAAGGTTGCATTTCCAGAACAACTCAAAGCCTTGAAAACTTGTTTGCCTTAGAAGGAACTTGGGTCTGACTCGGTTCCCCCACCCAAACAAGTTCTCTTCCATGAAGCTTTTGAATAAGCCATCATTTTTGCAGGTGTATCGCTTGGCCCACAGTGACTCATAAAAGACATTGCTATTCCTCCTACAGGTTTTACGTTGCTGCACATCACATATGTGAGACCAGACTGCTGTCTGGGAGCTTCTTTTCCATTTTTTACATTAGAACTGTCACATATGCCACAACTAGACATGTGTCAGAGTGGCACTTGCTCAAATGGAGCAGACTGAAAATATAAGCCACCTTTTCCCAAAGAGAGCACATGCAGACAACCCACAGGGGGAGCCGGAGGGGGTTTAAAGATGGTAGGTACACAGCCTCACTGCCCAAAGGACAGCGAAGACATAGCTTCTCTTCAGCAGCCGCCAGTGCTCACCTGGCACGCTGGCCTCTGTGTGGCTTTGGGCAGTTCCAGGACTGCTTCACACATCCTCAACTTCTGCAGACCTAGGGGCGCAAGACAACCCAAAGATTATGTATTTAGAAGCATATGTTGCCTTCCCCCTCATTAGCTGAGGAGGAAATGAAGTTTTCTGTCACGTAGGCCAAGATCGCCTGTACACATAGCATACAGTATGCTATCTAACATACAAGATGGCGGCTGCTGCTCCCACAGACCTTTCCAGTATCTCAGTGGACATCCCCAGACATGAGGCCAAATACCCTGAGTGGTATCCCAGAGGACCCAAACTGCAGTCCTCCCTTTGTCTCCCCACCCTCAATTATTTTTCCACACAAGAACATGCTTCAGAGGCAGCGAGTGGTTTCAAAGCAGTAAAATTGGGTTTACCCACCTGAACAGAGACAGGCACCAAAGGCTCCCTCACGGCCAGGGGCTCTCCTCAGGGTAGTCCAGGCCCATCTCACCACCCCCCAGGGAGCAGGGCGGCTACACCACGAGGTTAAAGATAAAATAAAATCTGCGCTTGTTTTTGGGGTAAATGGAGCATTAACGAGCTACGCAGCAATGAGGCAGTAATGGCTGCCAGTGCCGGTAATGGCCGCCATCAGCAGTGCCTTGCTCTCCTCAGGGCGCGAAACTGCCTCCAAACAGGTGCTTTCCTTCAAAAAAACCAGCAGCATATTTTACTCAAAAGCTTTTCAGTGAAAATAACTGGTAGTTCACCAGAAGAAATAGCGCGTTTCTTACCACGAGGTTTCCTGTCGGTATTTCTGACCTGGCTCCCCTCAGAAACACCACCAGAGAGCAGGAGGCGGCAAGTCTCGCCCACCCGCCCTCAGCTGAGGAAGCCATACGAACCCCAGGTCAGCCTCCAACGTAGGAAGGGTTTAAACTATGTGTTTTGTTGTTGTTTTTCATTTTCTCCTCCTTTCTTTTCTCCCGTTTGAGCTTGTATGGCTTCTCAGCAGGCCCTCTTCAGAGATTTGTAAACGCTTCAACAATTAAGTCCTCCCAATTTAGAAACATCACACAGAAGAGTGCTGCTTTTTGTTGGCTTTGTCTTTAAACAAAAATCTCAGGGGGCTGGGTCTCAATTTGCCCATCCTGTCACATAATCGGCCTCTTAACGACAGCAATAATACTTAAAAGACCTGAAAAGCCTTTACCAAAAAGAAAATACATAAATCCAGAAAAGACTCCTGCAGCCTGTAATTTGTAGTCTTACTTAACTTACTGTTTCTCTATTCCAGAAAGAGACAGTATTTAGCACAGAAGATAGAGCTGGCCTTAAGCACTGATGAAAACCTCTTGAACACGACCAGCAGAGGCAGGGGTGAGTACAGCTCACAAAGGCTCACTTCACTAACAACATCTGAGGCTTACAAAAAGCAGGGGTAAATCAAGCAGTTCCCTTTCGCATCGCTCACCAGTACATCTACCCTCACATGCCCGACACCACCTCTTTAAAGCTCAAGTTTTGCTTCAAAGAAAAGTGGTAAAGCTGTGCTGAGACAAAGCTTCCTCCACAGGGCTTCTGTTGCTGGAGCCTATTGGGGAACCCTGCTGCAAGCAGCACTCCCCTCAACCTCTCATCAGGAAGGAGAAGCTTTCCCAAGCAATTCCCAGCTTTACTGATCCCTTACTCATTTCATGTATTTCATTCCCAAAGCAGACGCTGGCTCTTTCAGACTCCCTCGAACAAGAAGCAGCAGGGAGCAGAGCAGCGACCTCTATCTCACATGGGAGGACCCATGTCAGCATCTCACCTGTTCACCACCCCAATCCCCACAAACTTCTTCTGAGTGGATTTTAAGGAGAAATACCAGTGCATAAGCTGAATGTTAAAAAAAAAAAAAAAGTTAAGAATCAGTCACCGTGATATTTCTATCTCCATCACAAAAGCAAACAGAAAATTGTATTTCTCAAAGATGAAAAATAATAATATGAAACAGAAGAGACAATATTCTGTTATTTCAAAAAAAAAAAAACACACCAGGAAGACTTGGAAGACTTCGAAAAGTCAGTTTGAGCACAAAGGGGAAAGTGGGGAGCTGTGGGAAGACCTCACCTCTACAAGACAGCACACAGGCATACCAGGGTGCTTTGTTAATTCAGCATTGCATTTTGTGCATGACAGAGCCATTTCCCTGATGAACTTGCAAGCTCCACTACGATGTTTCCCCTGCACCAGTCAGAGGACGCAATCAGATAGGATGGCTGACTAGCAGCAGAACAAACTCAGGTCCTCCATAAATTAATGTAATAGCTCCCCCAAATGAAGAGAGGAACATATTTCATATTTTCTGTTGATGACCAACAATGTCTTACCAGTAGGCCAAATAAAATAAAAAGACCACAACACACCATTAAAGAGCCAGACTGCAATACCTGCCTGGCTGCTCTCTCATGGGCTTTAAAAGGAAGGGAAGGTGCTGCTGGTTGGGCCATTTGCACCTGAGCCTCAACAGCTACAGTCATTATTTTTTCCAAAATCAACTGAGTTGCCCTAATGCAATCCACTCAGCCCCAAAGGAGCTGTTTTCCCATCCCAGCTGGGACAGCAGCAGGTAGTGTGTTCTCAGTGAAGGCAGCTACCACCTAACAGGTTAATCAAACTTCCAAAATAATCCCAGACATCAGTGCATTAGTGGGAACAGGCTGTCCCATCATCCTGTCAGGGGGAGCTGTATGTGCCTTGGCACCAATGCAGGAGGATGCTTTGGAAAGTTTTTGCTCTCCTCTATTTAATTAAAAACACATTTTGTGGCTGCTATTTCAAGAACCACCAAGGAGGAGTGATGGGAGGGAAAATGAGAGAATCAGAGAAGGAGAGAAAATCAGAATGACTTTCAACAGTCTCACTTTTTCCACAAATAACTCTGTTATTTTGCAGCATTATTAATGCTCCTAAAGGCTGAGAAGCAGCTGGAAGGCCTGAAATAGCATTATTATTTTTCTTTTATATACTTTTGGATTTCCTTAAAATACAAGCTGCCTCCCTTCCATGGTCTGGCATCTCAGTAGCCTCGTGCCTGTATGCGCAGACACGAGCTGGGGACAACCAGCTAGGGAAACCTTCCAGGCATGTGCTTGGAAGGGGGAGCCAGCAAAGTCCCTTTACTTCAAAAAAATAGGGAAGACATTTGGGAGGAGTGGAGTGACTTCATGTGGCAGGAATATTTGGCAGCATGGATCCAAGGAGAGGGCACTGCTGTAACATGCAGCCCCAGTAGCTGTTGAGGACTCTCAAGTACCCTTTCACCAAGGGTGGGGATAGCCAGGTCCCATGCGGTCTCTCTTAGCAACAATTTCAGATGAGATAGACTGCCAAATCAAATCCTTACTTACTATTAAAAAAATTTAAAAAAAAAAAAAGGAAGAGTCTTCATCAAGTGATTCCTTGGTTGCACCTTACAGCTCAATACCACCCTTAATTTAGAGTGCTCTGCCCTTATGATGATGTCCTAGTGAAGCCTTGCTGCGGTACGAGGGGCTGCAACTCTCACAACACGGGCATTCACCCGCAGGAAATGTTGTATCCAGAGCCCAGCTGAGGAGATTAAAAAAAAACTTGAGCAGCCTTCTATTAAGTTCTGCGTACCTGCAGGGGAGCTGGCTCCAAGTTCAGACTCTGCCCACCAAAGGAGGTGGGTGTGGGCTTCTCTGGCCATCTCCCCCTCAGCCTGTAGGTGCCAGAGGGAGGAAGATGCCTCTCCTTGCTGCTGGTAGGGGTGAGGAGCTCCCTGCAAGCCCGTCCACTAGGAGGGAAATAAAGAAATAAAATAATTAATCCTGTTATTATTTCAATTCCTACTGACTATTACCTTAGTAAATAAATAGGGAGATTTTGAAAAACAGTGTTTTCCTTTTTTTTTCCGTAAGTCAGCAGATTAACACGATGCTCTCAGGCACACCGCTAAGGTTTCTGCTTGAAGTCCCGCTGCACAGCTGGGCTGCTGAGCCTGCTGCTGGCAAGGATCACTGCTGCCATCCTCAGGGGCAGGAGGAAACACTGCAGGCAGCGACCAGCGCCCTCTAGCTCAAAACCCTCTCTCGTGAGTCTGGCATTGCTGCTGGTTATCAGCTCATCACTAACCTGCTTCCGAAGGCCAATTTATTGAGGAAATTGTGATTAACGAGCTTCATCTGAGGGGTGGGGGCTCAATCAGAGGCAAAAGCTGGGATTTCTCCCACATCCCAGCTGCCAAATGCATCCAGACGCTGCAGCGTCCCCCTCCCTCACCACCACCCCCTCGCTGCCTGTCACCTCATGAGGCTGCACAGAGGATTTGGGCGTTTGTTCCGATCTTTATCTCATTCAAAGGCCGTGGCCTTTGCTCTTGGAGGCACTGCACTGCCCAGTATTCATACCGCTATCTTCTAGAGGGTCTCATTTTTGTCCACCTGATTTTGCAAGGCAGCATAACCCTCACAGATTTTTAAAGCACATATCTATTACAGCCACACAGCTGAGGGAATCATGGACAGATGTCCTTAAAAACACCTTTTCTTAAAATAAAATGTGTCAATATTTCTCAGTAACACATCGCACTGAGCATGTGCGACAGCTTCCCTTGGGTGAGTGCTGCTGCTTATTACCAGTAACTAATAATTAGTCCTAACGTTAGTTACCACAACTCTGGTGATATAAGAGCTCCATTACTTCTCTGTGCCTTCTCTATAGAATGGTTTCTCTTGTACACATTTACAAAGCCAAGAGATAGGCTGTAGTAAGCCTGTCTTGGTCAGGTTTAACGCACTGTCTGTGCATTTTATTGGGGCAGAACAGCTCTTTTTAACGTCGGCAGTACCTCAGCTGCTGCTGAAGAAAATAAATGTAGATCTCTACGCAGGAGAGAGAAATTCAGGGAGGTTTCCAGCAGTGAGTGGCACAAGTCACAGAGCATCTCCAGCGCCACAGCAGCTCTGGCCCTCCACAAAATACTCTCATGATACACAAAGTGTTATCCTTACTTAACCAAATCCCCATGTTAATCCAGGTGCAACGCCGGACTGACAAGGTTGTCACCGCCTGCCCAGGTAAGTGGAGCACTGATTTGTTGGGATGTCTCACTGGGCAGCTAAAGGCATTGCACAGCTGGAACACAAACAGAGCCCAGCTTATGCTGTCTGTGTCTGAGTAAAAAAAAAAATAGCAAAAAGCAATCACCACCAATGGACAATCCTGGTGCAGAACAAAAATCAAGTCTGATCAGTCTTTGACCACGAACAATGCATTAAAATTATTCTTAATTAAAATAGCTTTAGGCCAAAAGCTAAAAGCCCCGTGGGGAGCAGCCAGCTCAGCCATGGAGTTTTGCATCTCTTCATCCAGACCCATCCCAGGGTTTATCTTGCCATGCCAGTGGGATGCTCACGTCGTCAGTAAGAGCAGGGCCAGGGCAGCACCACAGAGCAGAGGGGGACCTGTGGGGCTCCAGGGTCTCCTTGCTGTGACGAGGATCTGCAGCCAGGGAAAATGCCAAAAATAAAAAATATTCCCATGTGTAGGAATGGTGTGTGGGATATATGTTATGTTTAAGATAGACGGTGGTGTACAAGCCAGAATTCCTGCTCTGTGTTTTGGAAAAAATGTGCCAATGGTGGAATTAAGCTGCTGGTGGTGAGTTTTATCTCCTGGAGGAAAGGCAGGGAAAAAGAAAAGAAATCTGAAGCTGTCAAAGTGTCCCAGGAAGGTCGCTAGCAACTGTGGGACCAGAGTCAAGAGAGCTCGAAATTGGGATGCTCTCCACAAGCAAACAGGATGCTTGTCATGAGACACTGAAGAAAAATATAACAAAAAAATGCTTCAGCTCTGAAAATCAGGAAGAGTAAGTGCAAAGCTGAGCTGACCCATGCAGGGCTACAGGCACAGGGCGCAGCAGCCCCATGCAGCAGCCTCCCCTGGCCCTGCAGGAGAAACCCAGAGGCTCGGTTCCCTGGCTCTGAGCACTCCACAAAGCCCCGATGGGAGGAAGGAGACAAACAATAAATCAGCAGCGTGGCCTAAAGCTGCTGCTGTGCCCGGTCTGGGACACGTCCCACGCTAGCATCTGGCATCTCCTGGGGAAGCAGCTGAGGACCTGAGAAAGGCAAGAAGGAACACGAGCGAGAAAAATCGATTTTGTTGGAAATAAAATCACCTTCCCTTCACAGACGGTCGTGCATTGGCCTTTGCTATGTGAGCTGTGCAAGGGCAGGAGTTTAAGCAGCTGTCAGGACGTGCGTGGTATGTAGACAGCTTTCGTTATTAGCAGCACGGTGATTTGCTCTTGTAATGCTGGAACCTTTGTGCTGCTGAGGGAGGCCGAAGAGGGAGAGTTGGGGCCCACAGGTTTCATAACCTCGCATTAAGTAGTAGCCAGGGACTGGGGAAACCCACAGACGTTCGTCATAGGGGTCTGACCTGCAGATGGACCATGTAGGCTAAACTCCGTTCCTTTGAAGAGGAAAACTGCTTATTTCACACACAGAAATTGCATCAGCAAGAGACGAGGCTCTAGGAGGCTGCCGCAGACCAACATATCAGCCTCCAAATTCAGCATATTTGTCAGCACTCTGCAGTCAAGGGTGCAGAGTGGAAATGGCACTGAATTATATGAGAGGACCAAAGGATCTTTTCCAAACGTATTCCAAGAGGAAAGCTCCCACTGACGTCCTTGAGAAAAGACAACCCAAATATTCTGCATTTAGTAACACCAACCGCAGTGCAACAGCTTGAATTTTCTGTGCCACATGATAGAGTCACCGAAAGGCAAAAACGGAGCCTTGGCTTCCACTGTCTCGAGAGTCACATGGAATATAGGGCTGTGGCCCCAACAGAGAGAGCTACATTGGGATTTAAGGACAATACAGGTGACATTAAGGGAGCTCTTCTGCAATTCCCTGGCTCTATTTTTGTGTGAATAAATCAAGGATTTCTCTTACTAGCCCATCATGCTAGTGTGCTTCACAAGCAACAAAGTTAAAATTCTTTTATTTCGATGCACTCTAAGGGAAAATGCCCAGTTTCCTGCAACTGCTTTTCAACTGCCTGATTCTCTCCCACTTTTATTCTCCCTTTGTCCTCTCTTGAACCTAGCTGATTTCTGTGCCCAGGGAGCTACTTTCATTTAAACCAAAGTTAACATAATTGAGGCCTGAAAGCGGCACCTTCCTTTCCTGCTGGCAAAAACATTCTGCATTATAAGGACCTCTGATTCACTTCTCCGGCTTCCCACGCCAGCTGTCCTGCCAGCCACTCCAGTGCACGGCGCAGCTGCTTGTGACACCAGGTGAGATGGAAGCTTTGAAAGTGAAAAGGGGTCAAGAAAGAAGCATAAATCAAGGGCGTGCTCAAGATTTCTGTCTTTGCTGTTCTCCTAGAGGTACACCAGCCTCCACGGACCAAGCGATTCATTGTTTTACTTCTCCAGACAGACTTTGCAAAGCAAATGCAGGTTATCAGTGTCAAAACAGCTCCTAGCCTTGCCCCAAGCGATGCTGAAGCTCAGAGGGGTTGGTTATCGGCTCAGAGGGGTTGGTTATTAAGCCTGGCTGGTTGTCAGACCCTTCGAGGCACCACCACAGAGGGGAAGAGATCTGGAGTCTGCTTGCTCCACATCCAGTTAGATGACTTTTAATTAGCTTTAAGAATAACTGTAATTTAATTAAAAGGATGTGTACAGGCCATGATTTTGGTTTAATTTGTTTAGCAACACAAAAGCAAAGAGAAGCACTTGTGCAAACTGCCCAGCTCTCGGTCTCGCCATAATGCAGTCCATTTTTCTAATTTGCAATGATAATTTCAAACTCATAAAAATACATCTGCTGACCCAGACAGATCGTTACCAGTGCTTTGATGCCTGGATTGCTTTTCCCATTTTATCGCCCTCGTTTTCCTCATGCAGATCACAAAAACAGTTGAGCTGACAAAAGCAATTGATATGTCTTCCTTCCTTCATTTTAGAAGTATGGTTTTAATATGCAGGTTTAGTCAATATCAGATTTAAAAGAGAAGAAAGTAGGGAGGCTGAGGCCCCACTGTCCATTCACAGGAACATTATTTTTCTTTATGAAATTTGCACAGCGCCATATTAATAATTATTACTTAAGCTCATGCCAATAACTGTAGCTTTATGGGCTGTTCTGGGTTTTTGCTACGTGTTAAGGACAGCAGCAGACTGCTGAAGGAGGTCTCTGACAGCCAGTCCAGCTGCCTACAATCCAGAGCACCCCACCATGCTTCACAGATTAAACGTGCTGCTTGTTTTCCCGCAGATGGATTAGAGCAGTGGTATGAAAAAGGAACGTGGTCAACATGAACATCTGGATCTGCATCCAGAAAAAAAGAGGAGAGGGGAGAGGTCACGGGTGACCAGATCAAGATCCCAAGGGATGCATCGTCCCCAGCTGAGACCACAGTGACTTTAAGTGGGGTAAGACCTAACGAAAGAGGTGTGATTCTGCATGAGGGCCCGTCCAGCCCTGCTTAACACCAGTATTTTGAAAACTATACAGAATATTCAAGCTACAGGAGGCCTGTTGCTTTTAGGTACTTACACCGTAGCTTAACACTAACATTTTTCTTCTTGGATCTCTATTTGTTCAACACAAATTCCCAACAGACTTTGATTGCCACTGAATGTAGTATTTTCCTGCAATTATCTCTCCTACCCACCAATTTACATGAACACATATTGGAGAAGCAGAAAGCCACAGGAATGGCTTTTTGTCAGTGAATGAGATGCCAAAACATCCTAAAGGAGACTGCTCCAGTTGCAGAGTCCCAGTATTTGAGAAGGAAAGGTTTGTGTTGACTGAAGTCCAAGAAGTCAGCATTTTTCAATGTAGCTGATCCTGGTTTGTTTCTGGCTTTTCTTTTAAAAAGTAATTTTGCAAAATTGTTACTTTGGCACAGTATCTATTTGATAGCTTCCCATCTGCTTGCCCAATTTATATCTACTGAATTTGCTAACAAAATCCAGTTTTTATTGCTAGCCACATTGCAAAGCTTATATAGTTATGGGAAAATAGGTTGCACTCAATTTCTCCTTATGCTTCATCAATCCAAGCGTGAGCTGATGCAATGCCAGTGTCTTTGCTGCCAGCAGTGGGTAGGTACAGAGCAGCCCGCTGCAGGTTGCCCTTCAGATCTGCTGCACAATATGTAGGTATTATTTATTCTGGTGAGGGTCAAACTAAACAGAGATGACCAAAGGAAAATATATTTTGACAGCAGGTATTTCACAGTTCCTATTCCAGGTTACATTTGTACTCAAATCTTGTGCAAATATAGAAGAGTGGCAACAGGAGATGAAGAGCAACGTGTGATGTTGAAGTTAAGCCTCTTTAATGACTGTCTAGCAGTACTGTTCCCCTTCCCCAGCCACAGTCTGACATTTTTCCATTGCATCTAGAAAAGGCGCTTGTCCCTTCCAGAATGAGCCAAATCAAGGAAATCAAGACAGCAGAAAAGCAGTAATTACGTGCGGGCTTGGTTTCCAACGAGCTCAGCTCTCTGAACCAACTCACTGCAGAAAGCCTGGGCTGAACTGGAGAGGGAGCAGGAACGGATTGCCCAGAGCAAGGTGAGAGGGGGACAAACACTTAGCATCCGTTAGCCATCACCCATGCTTCGTGCAACAGAGGACAAAAATAAAACTAATAGCTGTGATAGCAAAGACCTGCAAGTAGGTCTTTGTGATGAAAGAGCGGTGGATTTGTGCCTCACACAGGGCCCATGCCCAAACAGCTTTAACTCCCTATCTATCCTGAGGGGAATTGCCTTGCGGGGTGGCTCTGTGCAGTTACCAGCTCCTCCCCATGTTTAATTTTGTCTGGGTCAAGTTCTCAGTCACATCAACTCCCCGAGGCTTCAATGCATAAACACAATTCAGATTTTTATGATATAAAAATTAATAAACACTCGATCCTTGGAAAACCATGCTTCTTGCCACTGTTCTCACCTCACCCTATTTTTACTCCTTCTCCAACTCTGGAGCATGGGAAGGAAGGCTGCACAGACCCCCAGGAAAATACTAAGGCTATGCAATACATTTAGAAGTTTCTGCTGTAAAAGTAAGACAACACATTTTAAAAATGTATTGACAATTAAAATGGAAGGCTGTTCTCCCAGCCATTCAGAATTAGGGACCTGATCATGGATGCAAAAGGGTTTGTAATCAATAACAAATGCAGCCCCTCTCACGGACCTGTACATTTTCCAGCATGTCGTCTTACAGGATTATAAAAAATGTAGATACTGATTTCTCTTTAGACCCCCTTAACACATGAGGAACAATAACCTTTCAGAGACAATAAAGGGTTAAAACTTCAACAAAAATTAGTCATGTGCCCAAGGTTTGTATAGCTTTTTTTTTTTTAATTGTCTTTTCCCCAAAACAATGGCCTTCTGCATAAACAATTTAATTATTTTACTCAAAGGTATGGTGTAAAATGAGACCACTGTGTTCTATACTCCAAAATAACTAGTGGGCATTGTCTGCAAATATCCCTTAGCTGGAAAATTGGCACCAACTGTTCCAATATAATTACAGCCATGATACCCATCAGCTGATTAATTTAATTTGTTTTGCACATCTGCAAAGCAATAACTACCTTACCATAGGCAGCAAATTCTTTCCTGTGAATTTTGTTATCAGACAGAAGTCTAACAGCAATATTGTCCCCTCCCTTCTAGGTAATTTGGCAGGTTGCAGCCTACAGTGTTTTATTTTCACAGCCTCAACCCTGTGATATGCATAAAGAATGCGCCTGCTTTGAATTTCTGACTCATTTCAATTTCACACAAAGCTCAGATTAAGCCCTCTTTGAGGACAACCCACAGGTTCCTGCTTGACAACCCAGAGCACAAAGGTGAAGTGTAGCTTTTCCGTGTTTTCATCTCTGCATTCCTTTTGCTGCCTGCCTGCCTCCCCTCTTCTGAAAGAAAAGGGAGAAAAACAAGCCAGCTTAAACCCCCAAAAGATGGGCTTTTTCACAGCTTTCAATCAAAAATTAAAGATAATCTTCAGGTTCAATTCATCTGGAGTGAAATAGCCACTTCCTACTTACTCATCAAGGCCTGAACTGCCCCAACTTTCTGAAAAATCCTGCTTTTTTTGCTCCGTTAGGGGTATGGCTTTGTCTTTCCCAATCCTCTCTCTGTTCAGAGAATCATTTCCTAACAGGGAAGAAGGTTTTAGGAAAGACTGGACCATTACAGACATCAAATGTGATGCTGACCAACAATTCACGTGCAATACAGCAAAGCATGGACTTTTGTCGAAAAGCCAAATTCTTTTGTTTTAATTTTTAAAGACGACTCTTGTGTAGCAAGGCAGGTATTTGCAATGAACAATAGCAATGGATGCCATGAAAAAAATACGGTGGTAAACTGGTAAATCCAATGTACACATATACAGAATATGGGAAAGAAGAGAAAGAGGGGAATCAGTCAGTGCAGGTAGATTCAAGAAAACATTTTTTCAAGAGTCTTCCGGTATTAAAAACAAACCAATTATACTTGCAAGTCACTTGCAGAAACTTTTAATAATTTGCCAAATATACAGCTATTAGAATTACCCTAAATATCAATTATAATTAAATTACAAAAGTTGGTAGATAGCATAGTACAATGTCCTATAAAGACATGTAATATTAACAATACCCCCTGCAGTCCGATAATGGCAAAAATAGCAAATGAAATTACAAACACATACAAATCAGAGGAGACCGAGTGACGGCATTAGACACTTGAATCAAAGAAACTGACACCAGACTAGATACATTCATCCCTCAAGCATAATAAATGTAGAACTTTAGATTTTAAAAACAATTAACAACACAGCATCAGGTGCAATTTCACATGCTTTCGTTTATCTTCCAGTACAGTTCCCAGAGTATTAAAGTGCCTTTGTGCACTCTAGTTTCATTTATAGTCAGGTGCAATACACATATTTGGAAGTTAGTTCATAGGTCACTTTTTTCCTAATAAAATAACTATTTGAACCAATGTACACAATTCAAACGGAGGTGTTTTAAAAGTACCTTTGTTCTTGGTGACTATTTTCTGTTGAATGTCATGTAACACAGAAATTAAACTCCAAATACACGGGGCCCATCTCCATTAAACAAGACCACAGAAGCTGTTTCTGGAAGTATGTTTTCTGTTGTATAATCCTTAGCTGTCTTCCTTTTCTCCCCTTTCAAACACTGCTAAAATAATCACATTTGTCCTTTTGATGACGACCTTCTCTGCAGCTTTCACTTACAGATTGCCACAAAAACAGTAAAGGCAGCATTTGGCCTGCAACTATGGAGAGGAATGTACGTTACAAACAGCATCCTGCAACAGCCTGTTGTAATTTGATGAATATAGGTGGACAGCATCAGCCTACCTGAGAGATCCTTGAAGACTTCACAGCCTTTGGATCATATCAGGATTATCTGCGCTGCAGAACTGACCAGCCGTCCTGTGCTTCTTACGAACTTTCACCACTTCCCACTACACTACCTTCTTAAACCCAAGCCTCAACATTAATTGCAGTAAGAAAAGGAAAACTTCATGCACGGTTTGGCTGTCACTCACCTTGCCCCCAAAATGTTCTCTGGAAAACACACACAAGCAAATGTCACAAAACCTACTGTCTAATCTCCAAAGTATGTTCTGTACTAAAATTCCACTTCTACTTCTTCACAGTAGAAAGTGCAAAAGAGAAATTGTATTTCCCACGTTGAGGCATTTTGATGGCATTTTTCAATACCTGCACTTTAAGAGCAGTTACGGGGCACAAGTGTTTTGTTGTTGTTATTTTGTTTAGGAAATCAAAGTTTCATTTTAAATTATTCTACAATGATGCTACAGGAGGTCACCTGTGGTACCAGAGCAAGGACTGAAGAAGGCACTCTGGAGGAAAGCTTACTTGGGGACAAAAAAAAAAAAAAAGAGGAGAATGAACAACAAAACTTTAAACAGTCCTACCACTGTCTTCCTATACCTGACAATGGTTCACATCATGAAGTTAAAAAACAATGAGAATGGTTTGTAAGCTTGGGCTGTGAACATCACTGGTGACATGCCAGTGCAGGTCACGTCTTCCCTGTGCTGCTGTTACAGGCTCACGCTCAGTACTGCGTGATCCAGGCTCAAACCAGCCCGAGCTCGCGGCAGGTGAGAGTGCTGCTGGAGCTCTAGATGTATGGTAAGCTAAAATTACTTAAACAAAACCATGTGCACTTTGTTAATCAAACTAAAGGGAATTAGTGGTTTCTTAATCTACTGACTTAGACTTTAAAAGCTCCTCCATGAAACTGTAGAGTTACAGAAAAGAACAGTCTGGCTATGCACTACAGCAGAAAAATAGAAAACAGTACAAGGTTCATGTGAATCACAATAAGTCTCAGTTTTAGTTCATAAAATGATTTGGTTAAAATACTTTACATGTTTCATAATGGTATAATAATTTTTCCAATGTACTTTATGCAACAAATTCCACCCATATCCAAAAATACCATATATGTAAATACTTATGTGGTTTTTGTTTTTGTTTTTTTACAAAACTGTATACAATTCAAACTCTCCTTAAGTAAGCCTATACACAATTCTCACAATCACCTAGGTAGAAAGTCTTCAGAATAAGTATATTCTCAGAGAATACATGAATAACAATGCTTCCATGCATCTTCCCTTTTGACAATTGATTCTGCTAAATCAAACTCTTATTGCTTAAAATCAAAACAGACAGGTTTCATCAACGACAACAGCACTCGAATACCACACCAGCCTGGGGAAGAGACCTGCTTTCAGCTTCATTGGACAGAAATACCTATCAGCCTCGTTACCAGTTCTGTGAAGATGTCCACGTAGCTGTTGCCTGTCCTGTACGTTTTGCACAGAGAACAAACAAGAGGCATCACTGGCAGGGAGGGAGATCGAAGGTAATACATACTTTTAGTGTCCAGCGTCTCCCTTTACATTTTCTAATTAATTCTGTGAAACATCTCCAACTGTAACTGAAAACAATCTGATCTGATCAGATACAAGACACTACAAACACCAAATCTAAAGTGTGCAAGAACAATGTGAACATAATGCCTTTGTGGGCTTAAATTCACATTCGGTACTATGCCAAAACACCTCTATGGCAAGCTTTATTTACACAACTTCCAATTAAAAATACTGTTATCTCTCAAGCTACATTTTAAATTAACAGAAATACATCCATAATGTACTACCGGTAAAAAAAAAATGATAAAATGATTTTTTTTTTTTTTATTCAAAATAATCTGACAGTTTAACAATATTCCAGGTGCATTACAAACACTGCCATAGTCAACACAACAATCAATACTTAAAGAGCATTCAAACACTGAAGACATATCTTAAAGCAGAGACAGGAGAATGCGCTTACACTAAGAGCATACAGGTCATTTTCCAATAACTGACTCCTTTGAGGCAGATGTCTGAATTCTCTGGCACAAAAATGGATTAAAATCCAGAAGAGATGAATTACAGAGAACAAAAATTCAGAAGTAAAAATGTTTTCCCCTGTATTTTCTACAAAACATTGTGACTTTTTGTTACATGGCCACTATCAGCCTAGACATCCCTAGTGTTGACTAGTTACGGGATAAAACAACATCATAACACACAACCCAGCATTAAAGCAAACAAAACCACCAACTCTTCCTAGAATATGGCTAAATTAGTTCACAGAGAGTTGGGAATATATTAACTATATAGTGCAATGGAAATACCAGGTGGAAAAAATACTTTATCTTCCTGATAATTTCCCCTCAGCCTTCACCATAATTTGCGTAAAAATTTCAACACAATGATACTGCCCCTCCTGCAAGCATCTTTCCCTATGCTTCAGAACATCGTGTTGCTAACTGATTGCTTCGACTCCTCAGTGTAGTGGCCAATATTAGCTCTAACACTTAAATAATGTAGTTCTACGCATGATACCCTGTTTCTTCCAATTAACCCAGGATCTAAAAAGGAGCTAAAATTTCAACTTTATTTAAAACAGCGTATTTGTTCGAAAAGTGTTTGTCTCTGACACAGAAAACAGATGTCAAATCAAGAACATGCAAAGCTGCATACACAGAGGAGTGCATAGTGCAGAACATCACAGAGAGAGCAGCAAGGCCACAACGTCACATGAAGTCCACACTTAAAAGCTGTATGTTGCCAATGACCGAATCCATTCTAAAAAGTTTTACTTGTGGGGCTTGCTTAAAGCATTAAAATCTTACTTTACGGATCAAGCTCCGACGTGACTTGTGTATAGCTGACTACGCGTGCACGTTAGGACAGCCACGTACACAGCATACAGAGGAGACGCACCATCATCCCAACCTCAAGTATTCCATATGAAAGCCTTAATTTTTCCTGTGAAAAAGAACGAAGTGGACAACTTTCAAATCATACGGCTTGCTTGGATGTTAATTTAAAAAAAAAAAAAAAAAAAGCTGCTTTAGCCCAGGGTAACAGAACCACGACTCCATCGAAACCCACGGAGGTCCGTCTGGTTGCTCCAGGGCTGGACTGGATCTTCACAGCACAGGGTCCTTCATCCGCATCGCTCATCGCTTCCAGCTGGTGCTCCCCGGCGGTGGGAACCTGGAATGCTTCTTGCAAAAATACAAGTGGCAAACGGCTTGAGGAAATCTCTGTATGCTTACACAAAATGCTTCGTCTCCCTGTTCAATTAGTTTGCTTTTAAAAGCAACGTTTTTTGGAGAAGGGCCATCAGAACAAAGGGGTGAAGCATTTCCCTTAGTCACAACATCAGACGCTCCATTAACAGATTGACTTAATCTCCTAAACCAAATTAGTTCCTGGAATATCTCACGTTCTTTTTTTTTTTCTTCGCTCTTCCTCAGAAAACAAAGTTTCTCTAGTAGTTGTGCAGTTTAAATTTGTTACCACATTTTAGTCCAGCATTTTCTTAGCACCTCAACACAAATTACATCACAGCTTGCCTGCAATAAACATCGGCTACGGACAACTACCGAGAGGGGAAGTGCCCACAGCAGGGTTAGAAGAACAGCGACATCGCCCCGTTACATTGAGAAGCACTTTTTGATACGCTGGTTCCCAGGTTAGATGACTGAATCTAAACAGGATTTCTCTCAAAACAGGGTTAACTCCAGTTATTCGAACACAGTAAACACAAGAGGGCAGTACTGAGGACGTCAGTCCCGTACTTCATAGTTTTCAGTCCGTTTTCTAAAAACCTGTTAATGGAGATATGGCTCAGTGTCAAGGCTAAGTGAGCAAATGTTATCTAAGCTAAAGTCGTTATGGGAACTAACACAACCCCTGCTTATTGTACAACTGTACTCCTTGGATTTCAGCCAGCCAAATACGCTGCATCCTACCAATTTGCCTATCCTGCATAATCTCAAGTATCTTCACCCTTTCGCATTCCCCAATTAACTACCAATTATTTTCCTGAGTGAGATTATAAAAAGTTAAACCCTTCTACCAAAAGTACAAAGACAAATAAAATAGAGTAGAACAATACAAACCCAGTTATACAGCATTACAAGTGCAGAAATTCGTCATGTTGTTGCTCTTCATTATCGTTGGCCCCCAGTAAAAACCATAACAAAGAATCTAGTTATCCAAAATATTTTGAAGTACTGTGATTAAATTTTTCAGACCATAAATGTATCCCTCATCCTTTGTGTTGCTAGGAAACACGTGAGCAAAATCTATCATTCGCACTTCTACATTTACGCTTTCCTTGATCTCTGCTGGCATGTGACAGAAAACTTTTTCCAGTTGGGGTATAACGTTTCCATTCAGATGCTCCTGTGTGATGCAAGTGCTGCTTTTCCACACGTTGTCTTGCTCCAAGTTTTCAACTTTTAGCGAGAGCTGACTGTGGTGCCTCTTAGAGTATGCCTTTTTGTGAAGTGCATAAAATTTGGACAAGCCTTTACTTACGGAGGCCTCAATTTTTCCATTCTCTGTAGAATTTATTACATGAATGTTATTATTATACTCCAGTATGTCTCCACCTGATAACAGTCCTTTGGGCACTCCCCTCTTCTCTGCCAAGGTGACATCGCTCAACCGCACGGTTGTTGCCTGACATGAACCTTCATAAACAAACAGTAATGAGCTTGCATAAAAGTTGAGCTGCTTCTGGCCCTCAAACCACGCCAAAATTTTTTCAATCTTCTCAATGCTGGCAGCGATCGCGTCTTTTCTCAGGCAGTACCCATTGTGGAAAAACTTGGCGATGCCTGCAAGAAATAGACGTTTTTGAGGATTATTTTCACCTCTGAAATGAAATCAAATGCTGTTCATTTGTTTGGGGATGGGAATGATTCCTGATTTGAAGGGACAGGCAGCATTCAGTTTCCTTTCAAGCACAGTTATTAAACGAATCAGAACTGAACTGAGGAACTCAGGTATTTTCAGTCACCTCCCCACACTGGTCCTGCTGTACAGAACAGCTGGGCTATACATATACAGAACCTATGTTGGGTTGGATCATAAAAAACTAGCCACTCTGTGTATCAAGCAGTAGATGAACACGGTTCCTGCTCCCCTCATCATTTAAAGCAAGCATCTCAACTGTTTTGGGCAGGGACCCACTAAATTCTCCAGGGATAAACAAGCTTCAGCAGCTCCCAGCTTCTTTATCACAAGTGACAGAGCTGACAAGTTGGTGCCAGCTCTAGAGAGGGGTGTGTGTGTGTGTCTGTCTGTCCTTCTGTCCCCGGGGGGGGGGACAGACAAACAGATGTCAGTTAATGACTAGTTTGAAATATTTATCACCAAATAGACATACAGTGGTAACATTTTTATTTATTGTTAGTGTAGAGCAAGGTAAGAATTGATTTCAAGTGAGATGGTCAGTGAAAAGCGTGTTTATAGCAGCTTTTTAATAGACAGCACTTACTCACGGAATACAACCAGAAATATAAATATACAGATTAAAAACGTTAACACTTCTAAGATTTCTACCTCAATGGAGTATCAAGCCTCAATTCTGCAAAGAGATTGGATTCTACCACAATTACTCCCTTATTAATAGTAAAAGGGATGTGTGATGAGGAAATTCTTATAACTGTTGTTACAGCCAACTGCACATTTAACTTAGGGTTGACAGGTAGTTCAGATGATACAGGGCACAGCTAAAGACCCATCTGGCAAGAGGAGAGAAAGGGAGTTTTTAAATGGGAGCACAGAGACTACTTTTTCACACAGTTCTAAAATAATAGTAATATCAAATACCCAACAGCACTGAGCTCCCTTACCATCCTTTACTGTTTCCTTCGTCAAGCCCCTTCCGTAGTGCTGGTTTTGCGTCTCGTAGCTGTCAGAAGAGACATGGTAAACCTGCAAGAAACAAGAAGGTACATCTGTTCTTATTGAGGGCAACCAAGATTTTCTGCATGAGACACCTTACAGACAGGTTACAAATCTTTGGTACCACTTATCCCTTCAGTAGCTGTAAGTTACTTAAGAGGTCAGCACTGCCCTCTAGTGCTCCGATCTGCAAAACAGTGCCCCTGCATATCTTGGGGTTAATCTACAAGTTGTATTTTCCTGCATCAGAAAGACATCATACTAGTTACAGAAAACATTTTACATAGTACATACCTTGCAGATCAATGCTAAGATGTGAAACCATCACACTCCTACTAATCTTGCTACAAATATTAATTCTGTAAGACTTAACGTGCTCATGCATTCACTACAACTATTTTGCAGTTCTTAAAAATATAAATATTTGGTACAACAGCAAAACAACAAAAAGTGCTATGATGTGACCAGGAGTGCCCAGTACACAAGACCCATCTGAAACTATGATTTTTGGCACAAATGAGGTTACATGAAATAAAGACAGCAGCCGAGTGAAAGCTCGATTCCAGCAGATACTGGTACAACCAGCACAACGCTTTCGCCTGAAAGGCAGGCAAATCACACATGTACAGTTTTGCCCATATCAGGAATTGCACAAGCTTAACAGCTTAATTAAAAACTGTTTTATACAGAGACACATTTTCTCTCTAACTGAAATAATTTCCATTGTAGAAACGTGCCAGCCAGCCAGGCCCAAATATAATTTGTTTATGAGAGCGTAGACAATTCCTACTTGCAGAAATAATGGTGTTACCAAGCAGGCGGTTGTCTCTGGCAGAAACTTTCTGCTTGGCATTTGTTCAGACCACCCAACCCTGCGGCACCCATCCCGGCTGCCGCACTCTGCCCTCACTTCACCCATCGCACAGAGAGAGGATCCCACAGAGAGCAAGTGGGGCTGCACCGGTGAGGTGCCTGCCCATGGGCAGTGAAAATCGGTGTATAAAATTAAGTGGTATATGAAAAATAGTAATAACAAAAAAAGCAGAATTCCCCGTTTTTTGTTTGTTTTTTTGCAGCCTCCCACACCAAAACTTCTCTCCCTCATCCAAACCGCGATGAGCACAGTCTGAAAACACAGGCCCAAACTCTTGCTTTGCAGAGCAGCTAGAAGGAAACGTCTCAAAAAATTCTTACTGTGACAAAAAGATTCAAGTAATTACACTCAGTGTCCCCAAGGAACTCAGATCCTGGTGTGTGGAAGCAAAGACTCCAGCCATCAGCCACGCATTGAAAGGGCAGTAAATAATTCTGATTGTACTAAAGAAACAACAGTAGTAAGCCTGAGTGTTTCAGCTCGCTTGGTAGTGGGGATTACTTCCCACTGTTATGACTCCGACTTCTACTGTTGTAACAGCTACAGAAAGTGAGGTCCTGCTGCCTATAAATTGCAGAAGAGCGCAGTGAAAGAGGTGAGTTATTTTAAAAGAACATCTGACTAGTGTGACTTTGGTTTCACTAAAACAACCGTTTTTCTCCACTTCTTTTCTTTAAAGCACATTAGATAGAGTACAAAACATACGAAGCCAAAGACAACTTATTTAAATACTTCAAGTACCAGAACTACTTTCAAAAGCTTTCAAAAACTTTCAAAATTTCAAAAAGAACACATGCAAAAGGTAATTAAATACATCAAGAATAATAAAGTGTATTCCTTGGGAAGAGGAGCACAAGTCTGGAGACCACGTCCATGTTTTTACAAGCTGCATCTTCATTTCAGTGGCATCAAGCGTGCGCGTTCAGTCGGCCTAGGGGCAGCAGCCTGCACACATCTGCACTGCAGCACGCTCACGAACACATAATCCTGTTTACCAGAACCTTATCTCTTAGCCATAGGAGCTAACCGTTTCTGCGACACGGGCAGTTGCTCAAAAATGCTGATTAAGATCTGCAAGCTCATTTTCTTTTCCAAAGAAACGCTGGAACAGCGCATAAGCCCCCTGTGCCTCTGAGTGGAGTTTCCCACAAAGCCCACGAAGCCACCCTACCTCTTCTCATAACTTGCACAAACCCATTCCCCCCAGTTTTAGAGGTTTAAAACTCTTATGTGCAAGTTTTGCATCAGCTGGGTATTTTTAGCTATACAAAATGGTTGGTGACAAACTGCTAAGTCCCACACATACCAGCACTGCAACGTACATATTTAACTATCTTGTGAATAAGCATGCTCAGAATACCCTTGGTTACCAAAGGGCTTGGCTGCAGTTCTAAGTTATTTTTCTTTTCTTGAAGACAATAGTACTGAAGGACAACACATGCAGGTAATCGTGAAAGTATTCTCCACGTTAGCCAAAGAGCTGTCTCTTAATTCTCCTCAAAGCCTTCTCTCAATGGCAAGGAAGTGGCTGCTTGAACCATCCCTGGAAGATCTCAGCGAAACACAAACACATTAAGCCCCGTACTGAAAGCAGAGGAACAGAAACCCCAGCTCAGATAGGAGCAATCTTTCACCACATCTTGCTTGGTCGTCACCCCAAAAACAAAGGGATCGCTGTGCTGTAGCAGCACGAGGCCGAAATTGACTTCCAAGCCGAGAGGCTTCTTGCCTCACTGTGCTTTTGTTCACGTCGTCACTGCGGCTAATCTGCTCCCAACCCTTCCCAAAAGGATATTTGCCTTTGAACCAACTTTTCTTCTGTAACCCTGTTGTTGCGACTGCCTGTACTAGCCCATTTCTGTCAAAACGATGGCAAGTCAAATAAGTCACATCTGTAGCCTCAACAACAGCCAAGAAATTATTAGACAGGAAAATCTCATTTCTTGTCCACCTGCCACGGCTCGTTACACATTTGCTCTGCATTCACATAAAGAGTTCCACTGCATAATGCAAGACAAAGAAAATGCATGAGATCTGCAAAACATCTCCTGTAAGAAAAGTCCTGCTTGATCAGGGATTTTTGCACATTCCTACCAGGCAAGAATGGAGATGTTTCGGTCAACAGCGTGTAGGCTCCTCCTTGTGCCTACAAGCACTCCCTGTTCAGTGAGGTTTCTGCATAAACAGACCTGGAATCCAGCAAGATAAAAAGTTTTTTGGTTTTAATTATTAGTAGTAGGGACTCTGTGTGGGCAGCATGTCAAACAATACTGATAATTAGCTGACAAGGGAAATTATTTTTGGAGTTTCTCTTCCAAAAGCATTTGGCTTTTGGTTCCCCACATGAGGTGTTACATTATTACTGTTTGCATATGCACACATTTTTGTACCATTTTTAAAATTATGGTGTTAGTACAGTGAGACACTTTGGAAACCTTGCAGCTGCAGCTTTAGAACGTTAAGTTGAAGACTGACTCCAGGAAAGCAAAATATCAAACATTATACAGTGTTATTTACACTAATTCAGTGCTGGCTTACATGGTGAAGCAGAAAAATACACAACTGTTCAAATACTTATCTATGGAAGCTCCCTAACTTGTAGAATTATCACTGAAATATGTATTTTCACACTTTTTGCTCACATCTCACCATTATCCCCATGCAATGCACAGGTTTCCTTTATGTCTGAAGAAGCCGGGTTTCTCCACAGCCCTGTGATCTCTCAGGGACTTGTTCCAGCCACTATGGAAGACTTAAACACTGAGTTTTAATAAACCCTATCTTTAATAAATTTAGTAAGTTGTAGAATGAAATTATGATGAAACCTATTCAGTGACAGAGCAGAACAATAACCTCCTAAATAAAAGAAACAGAGACACTGCAGTTAAGTCCTGAAGCACTTTTAAAATAGCTGAATACATTATTTTGGATTCCCAAAACTTCCACAGAGCAGCTCATTAGAATAAATTTCTCTTATGCCTGCTTTTTATAATAATGGGGAGAAAAAGGAGGCCACCTCTCATGTCACCCATCCCCTGCTTTTTCCTAACATACAGGAGCTGTTATCAGCCATAAGGCCACAACTGTACCAGCTGTCGTTTATCTGATGAGTCCCTCACCCAAGAGGATGACAGATGAGCATCCTGAACTCTAGAAATGAATTTCTGAAACATCCTTCAATTGACTGGCAGATACGGGACTCAGGGGAATTGCTGCGCTCAGTTTTGCAGCACGGATTGGGCACTGTCGAATTTGTGAGCATTTTCTTTTTTGCTTTTGTTTTGTCTTCCTCTGTTTTCTGAAACAAAGCTTGAATTAGATTATAGAAATATAAAACAAACAAAAAAAGCCTTTTTTTTTTCAAGGAAAAATATGAACGCTAGATGCAGGATTTAATAGCTTTCTTATTGTTCCCCTACTAAATCTTAATTGATATATCAGGGCTTACAAAAATTGCAATGTTAGAAAAGGTTCATACAGAAAGAAAATGGTCTCAGCTGCAGTTAGTTTTAAAATATCTTGCAGGAACATGTGCTGTAGATTAGGAAATTTGCTTTTAGAAACAGCTTTGATAAGGTATCTGCATTAATGTATGCAATAAATCACAGGCACAAACAAAAGTACATGATGGATTATACAGGCAAAGTTACATAATCATCGCTCCGTGCTTTAAAAACATGTTTCACAAAAATTGTGAGCTATGTAATACTGCAATCAAGATGCTCTGAAAAAGAAAAAAAAAAAAAACTGTAGAAATTGGAAATTGTGGAGTCTGAAAGGGCTGTGAATCAAGATCACAACCCACACATTCTGCTTTTATTCAACAGCAAATAAAACACTCTATTTTTAATACTGCATACACTGCTACGATATTTCTTGTATATTTATGTCTACTAGTAAAACCATACTGCAACCTGTATTTCTGTTACTGAAGCTGTAACTTAGTGTTCTGACTTACATTTGAGCTCTCCCTACTTCTGTAACAAACATATGTCCTCAACCATCTGAAGGAAGGAACCCCTGCACTGACTATGAAATAGGTTTTTAACAAATGTTATTGAACTGACTGTGCTTTCTAAATGTGGCTCCATGCATTTCTTCTGCCTATTCAGTGAATAAAGATGAGCATGCTTTAGCACGTGCCAAATGCCAGAGCCATGTACATAAAACAAAGCTCTGCCAGTTAGATTATTATCATTTTTTAAAGGATAAGCCGTATGTATGTATGTATAACTGGATGATTACTTACTTATCAGTGCATGAAAAAGCCGTATTGATGACTTTTGGGTAAAAAAGGACTATAAATACATTTTTGTTTTAAAAAAAGGTGTAACATTTTTGCTTGTTTCTTTCTTCATGACAGCTTTTATGCTGTGTGCTTTAAAAGCATAGAGAACTGCATTTTTCCTTCTTTTTTTTTTTTCCTGGTACCCCCTTTCTTGCTTTTCCAAAATAGGAACAGTGAGATACCTCCTTCATCCCCAGTATTGCAAATAACGCTGAACCAAGAGATTAAAATCAAAACTCTCTTCTTTCCAGGTTGTGTGATACCATGCAAACATGTTTGCCCAGCAAATGCCAGCATCCTTTACCCAGCATGTTAGCTGTTACAAGCAGAAAATGCCTGTACAGGAGACGGTTTTACATCACGTCCTGAATCCTGGAATAATAAAGTAAGCAGACAGGCAGAGAGCACCCCATAATCGAGAGGAGGCAAGCTGAGCAGAGAAAATGCCTTGTTTGTGAATGTGGGTTTTGCTAAGTGCTGCGTGAGGGGAGGAGGAACCTTTTGAAATCTTTCTGGAAAATAACTTCAACATGCAATTTGGTTCCAAACGCACAAAACACATCTCATCTAGTTAAACACCGGATGGGAAACTGCAGTGCTTGGGAGAACCATCATTATAAACACAGCTTTAATTAGGGAATCAAAAGAATTTCTGCAACAGGATCAAGATGCCAGTAAATGACAAGGTTACAAACAAAAACACAAAACACCGTAGAAGCAAGCACCCCTTTTACGCTGTCAGGACACAAAGAACGTGAAGTACGTTGTTTTACGGATGAGATAAGAAAGGTTATGTAACGATACAAGCCAAATCCAAGGCTATAATCTTCAGCCTTCCTTCTCGATCCAAACTGTTGGACTGGTTTTTGACTCAACTCCCACATGCTCTCTCGCAGGCTTGCATAATTACTACTCATGACCACTATAATTTATAGCTGTAAAAGCTTATCTCAAGACAAAGTTAAGGCTGAGAGCCTAGGCAATTAGGTACAAAACACTGCAGAGATTAGAATTATTTCAGACAATGGTGCAATCTGGGTACTGTTGCTTTCTAAGCAAAGTAGAGGCTTACCAAAGTCTCCAGCCATTTATGTTTGCTGATGCAAGCCTGCGAAGCCCTGGCTTCCTCCATGCGAGTATGGCAAATAAAACCTCACATCAAAACCAAAAGTACTCCTGAGCCAGTTGTGGCAGGAAAAAAATACTTCAAATGCATTGCATCAGGCAATCATTACTGACATTAACGCATTTGTGTTACTGATCCATAAACGTTCTGTAAAGCTTTTCCTTATGCTTAAGTATTACAGCAGTCAATACGCAAATACTCATTCATCTTTCCCCACGTTTAAAAGAAGGAAATCTAATGGAGTCACTAAGGACACCTGAAGGTCTTTACCCATCTCAGACTAAGCTCCAACTGACAGTCGTTCCTCAAGCACGTATGCATCAAAGACATTTTCTTTTGATTGAAAGCTTTTTTAACTGCAGACTGTAAGCAGCTATTTATAACTATGCATATCACCTCTGAAAAGCTAACTTACTCTTCCCTAAATATAAAAATTACATTGTTTTTATAAAAGCAAATCAAAAATAAAAAAAGACTTGGAGAGGACACAGATTGTTATTAAATTATAAAGACTGGTCCCTTCTGTAAATCTCTGATACAAGCCTAAACACCGAAAAAAAAATGCTTTACAATCTTTAAAACCAATAGCTATGCAACAAGAAACGACTGCAACTACATTCAGTTTTGAATGAATATCATCTAGCCCAACACCTTTCCTGTATGTGTGTATATAAATAGAGAGAGAAGCTGCAAATAAACTCTCAGAAGGGGCACAGCCAAGTTAAACACTTGTGAAGGGAAGCAATGTTTTGAAACATACTTCACATGACAGTTGATACCAGTACTACCAACACACTGAGATAACACTTTATTTACACAAAACTCAAAAGCATTGTCATTTGCTAGATAAACTAGCTGCTGTATCTGGTGCTGAACAACAGACCAGAGCATAAGCTGAATTTGAAAACAAAACAAGTCCTTACCCTCATGCCAAGTACCAAAAAGCCAATCTCTTCCATCAGCGGGTACTTGCTGACCTGCTGCTGTATCTTCTCAGCTGAAGCATACGGATCGTAACTTTTCTGCCCTATTTTTACGTCCATTATGCAAGGCTTATTAAACTTACGGGTCACATCTTCCAGTTTTAGATACATATCTGTAGAAAAGACAAAACTTTGGTTAGCAGTGGGGCAAAGCAAAATAATCACAGAGATTTTGCTGAGCTTCTGTGGAGGAGGGAGAATAGTTAAAGGGCTCACATGATGTTAGGCCTCAGAGTCACGTTTGTCCCTGAACACAGCCTAAGTCACGGTCGCTGGCAGCCACAAACTCCGTTGGCATTAAATTCTGAATGCATTCTAGTTTAGAAAATAATATATAGTTAAAGAGTGCTAGCCTGGCACTCAAATTCAAATTATTGCCCAGATGAAACTGAGGAGGAGCTGTTATTAAGCCAGTAACATACTTCGCATTAATAAGCACATACACACACACCGGTTACTGCATGGCTGTTTTTTCAACGGAGACTGCGTTTTCTTTCTGTGTGAGAGTGGTAGAATTCAAACTGCAATTTTCTCTGTCATTTTAGAAAGGAAATTAACATTTCATAGTGCAACGAGTCTCCTTTTTCTCCTCCCTCACCCCCTTTCTCCTTGGGCACCTTTTGGGGACAACACTCCTCAAATCCTAGGCTGCCTCTCGGCCATTTCCAGAAGTCCTTTTGGGTGAGTGGACTATACAACAGCCCCAGCCCCTCAGAGTGCCTGAAGATTTAAAGGAGGATGTAAAACCTGGTCAAACTGGTTTATGCTTTTCTCCAACATAGGTAAGAGATTATTTTCCAGCATGATTTATGACACTGATTGTCAGAGCACACCAAGAAAACCAACTCCCTCAGTAACTGCCTACAACTCGGTTGGAGAAAGCGTGCACACATCTCCAGCCCTTGGCAGGGCACGACATGTACGAAGGAAAAGCTGGGCATCAACACCCCTCTCATTCTTCACATCAGCTTCTGCTAAGCCTGCTTTTATCAGGCCCAAACCTCCCATAGAAATCCATTTTTCTTTTGGAGTCCAGCCTACTCCATGAGCATGTTTCCTTGGCTTTAATGCAATCTGCATACACACGGACGCTGTGTTCTTCCCCATTCCTTCAGAATAATCTCAAATGGGATTGCCAAAGAAAGCAAAAACCTCTGCAGTTAAATTTTAAAGAGGGAAGAGGGACAAAGTGCCTTAATTTCACAGCTGTACAGAAAAGTAACAAAGTCAGTTAGAGTCAAGAAAAAAGGAACAAATAATGTTCCTTTCTACTCAGTAAGTAGAGACTCTTCCTTAAAGATATGAAACTGTTTTTTATTACTTACATCCTATTTAGAGCTTCGATTTTTACACCATTATCACCACGATCAAATGACCCAATTCCCCAAAGTACACGTGCATCAATCTGAGAAACAGATTTGATTTAATCCTTAGATGTTTGCTTTATCTATAAATGGAACTAAGCATGTTTTTAACTGTATAGTCATGCTCAGGAAAGTGTGTCAAATCAATATACTATTTTAAAAATCCAGTCTTCTACTAACTCAGTGCACCAGCTTACATTATTTTTCAGTGTCCCCAGGGTTACAAATCAATCTGTCTGCAGCAAAAAGAGTTTGGTTATAGACTAGCTCACTCATATACAAGGTTTGTTAACTATAACTGCAGGGATACCCAAGCTAAAATAACTCACACTTAACTCTGAGAAAGCCACAGACAGCAAACAAACCCCACATTTGCTCATTAGATGTCCCCTAAGGGGAAGGTAGACAAATGGTCTCCCTATTAGGGAGCATATTCTGTATAAGCTGGAATGCATGTGCCACTTCTTCTATTCAAAGTGTTCATACACAGGTCAAATTCAGTCAGATATTGGCAAAGCTTTAATTTTTGAGGTTTTGGGGACCACTACTGACTCCGGAGGAGTCCTACAACCTCTCGGCTCTCTGTTATTGAAACAAAAATAGTAAAAAACTAAGCATCATCTTTCACACACAGCCTTCTTCACACTACCTAAACTACGGTAATCAATATATTTTTGTCATCACTCTAAAACAATCCAGGAAACAACATCTAAATGAAATGTAATGATTTCTGAACTTGGCTCTCAAAAGCACAGAGCCAGAGATATGGCATGGGGCACGGGCAGGGAAAATATAAAAACATCTCAAAAAATGGCTGTTGTCCTTCACCACCAACCCCAAATGCATTGGATAATCTCGTGAGCAGCTCCAGACTCACTGTTACAAATACTAAAATTATCCAAATTGTAAATTACCACAAATTATTCAAATTATTTAGATGCGATGTTGTTTGTCTGAGTTATTTTGTAAACCCTAAACCATGTGTATGTAAAGTAGTGTAAAACATCTGTTTCCATAAAGCAACAACAACCGAGCCCATAAAAACAACTAGTTTGAAAAGTAGAACCAAATCTCCCAAACAAGCCCTTATTCTTTCAGACAACAAGCAGGCAAGGTAGTTCGGCTCTTTCCATCACAGACATTTGAAGAGCACTCACGGGTATCCGCCATCCTCTGCTCCACTCATCCAAATCCCTCTTTTTAAGCATACAGCACCAAAATTCAGCATTTCTTAAGATATTTAACTTTTTATTTCTCCTCCCATTTCAGAGCTGCTAGGCTAGAGTATCCCCCCTAAAAACCTCCTAAAACATAACAATTACTATTAAAAAAAAAAGGCATCAAAATAGCTTTGGAGCTAACATTAACCCTGGGAAATACTAATTACTTGGAAAAGTCTGTGTATTATCCAGAAATGACTCATCTCTCACACTTTCTGGAATTATAATTTAAGTCTTCATCTTCAGCTAGCTGCCAGCTCAGTCAAGATTATGTCCCATCTGTTCAGAGCACACCCCCACTCTCAAAAAGCTTTTTGTCCATGCGGGGAGGGCAGTGGCACCACAGATAAATCATGGCACTGAGCTATTTTTTTTTCTGATTACAGCTTCAGAAAATGCATCAGGTGTTTACACATTGTTTTTCCTGGCACTGTTTGTGTTGTGTTCAACATCTATGGTCAACTGTGCCAAACCCCAAAACCAGAGGATCAGTACACACCGGGATTTTTGACACAGCAACCCTTACGATATCTTGTGAAGAGGTAACCAGAGAGCTCTCCTTCCTGTTTTGTGAAAAAGACAAACGCGGATTTTTCAAGCACTTCAGATTTTCTAAGTTATTATGTGGAATGCTCCTAGCCCTAAGTGCGTCTGAAAATCATGCATTCACCAACACAAATAATTTTCTATTGCACAAGTAGATAAAAATCTCTGATGTAGATATGCTTCATACCAATAAATTACGTTTCAACTATCTAAAAATAATTTAAATTAATATCCCCTGCAGAGAAAAGAATTCATTGGGATTTTTGTATCTTAGCTTTGGTAGATAATCCTGAACATGTATTTCAACAACTTCATGAACATGTATTTCAACAAATCATTCCTCAGAGGCTTCTCCTCCCCCCTTTCTATGTTTCAGCAGAAGAGGAAGAGAAGGGAAGATGTGGTTTGACATATTATTTACATATTTTATTGCAGTCCCAAAGGAGACAAACCAAAAGACCACCAAAATTCAGCAAGTATGTATGGCATGAACCACTGCAGACTTGAGCATGTATATGCTGAAGCATTCAGTACTTGCCAGAGTCAGAAGTCACAAAATAACTCCAGGCATCTGACTTCTTTTCATAATCTGCAAGGCATCTCTCAAAACGTATGAATAAACAGGAAAAAAAAAAAGCCTCAGTTGCTCTCAGCAGCAAAAGAAAAGCAAGGTTTGAAGTTGTCTTGTGTTTTTCTACCCTGTTCTCAGTTTAGGCATCAGAAAGTAGAGCCCAGTATGAAATGAGCAGTGGTAAAGTTGCTTGCAAAAAATATGCAGGAGCAACAAGTAGGCAGCAGAAAGCACAACTCTCAGCAGGAGATATAAAAAGCTTAACATGGTCTGACATATCTTCGCAGCAACTTTTCCACTTGCATATTAATAAACTCCCAACACCGACAATGCCAGGGAGCCCGAAGTTGAAATCAAATTGTCTCACTCCAATTTCAGATTATCTTCGGGAGATGGAGTGTCATCCCTCCCTCACCCTGGCTGCCATGCAGTAGCACTCGGTATGGGATTTCTGCATAACTAGAGTTATTTATAAGCTTTTATTGATACTCTATTTTGAATATTGCTCCATCTTTTCTACCTAGAGGTTTGAAGTTCAGCAGAAGGAACTCCTTACCTGTCATATGGAAACTTAGAAATGCGCACAAATTATGTTCAGAGTGGTCCTAAATTCAGCTGCTGTTTTGTTTTTGCTTTTTTCTACAGGAAACCTATGGTCCTCTTGTCTGGGTGAACCTACTCAAACTCCCAACCCTCTTCCCAAGATAACAACTCAGATGCTACACATACAAAACACCACTCACGAAAGAACTTCATTGTCTCATAAATAAAGGAGTTTTATGTTAACCAAAGGTGCTTATGGCCATCCCCTCTCTCTGGGCGAGCGGTTGCTCCTCCACACAAACACTGTTGGAATATATATAGATAGACCAGAACAAGCAGCACACAGCGGGGCTCTGGTAACCAACAGATTTATTTCATTTTATTTAAGTGCAGTCACCTACGCCCAGTTCCGCGGCAGTGAGGAGTTACTGGGTTCACTGCTCAGAGGCTGTCTGGAGCTGTGTCCCCACAGGACGTGGAGGAGTTACTGACGAAGGAAAGGTCAGGGATGCAAAGTCAAGATTGCAAAAAGCTACACATACAACCCTAATCTGAACGTAATAACTAGTTATCTTTGCAGCAGCTAGATTCCTTCATCTGGTGTCACGGGGACATGCCATAGCAGCTAAGCAAGCATAAGGTCCAATCTTTTCAGTGGTGCCAGAGATTACTCCACAGTTCATCTGGGGGGAACAGGGAACAAACCCCACCCCTGATCTTCCCAAAATAGCCTTTCCATGCTCTCTCTATACTCTGTGGGTCTACTTCACCTCTTCCTATTTTTGTAAACTCCATTTCCTACTTTTTATGCAGTTGAAACACAACTGTGGTGATTCTTCTCACCTCTGGTGTCTTCTGCTGTCAGGCACTGATGCACAAAGGCAAATTCATCACAGAGGTTTTCCTCCACACCTGGCATTAGCAAAACTGCATTTGCAAATGCCTGCTGGTCAACAGAGCACTTCCACATTGAATGGCCACCTCCTTAGCTTTGGACGTACCCCAGCACGCACATGTTCTGCTAAGGTCCACGATCTCCACTGCACTTGATTTTTGTCTAGACTACACAAAGCTCGTTCATGCTGCAGGTAACAGAGTTTACAGCCAAGTGTTTTGTTTGAACCTCCACTGCTGCTCTCTATGAGCAGAGCTCCCAATATTGCAGAGATTTTTCAAGAACAAAAAAAATCAAGTGTTGCTCTTCCTTTAAACCAGCTACATCCATTCCTACAGGCTACTTCTCTACTACTGGTGGAGACCTGCCAAAATTCAGCCCCATGCTGCACAGTGTTAGTTAATTCCCAATGTAAACTAGGGATGTGTTGAATTACCATATCTCAGCTAGACCACACATTTTAAGATCCTACTCTAAGTAGGAAAAATTGATTTGCAGTTTGGAGGGGACACTAGTGAGCTCCGTGACACGCATAAAATTAGGAGGGAAGGAAAAAGATAGCTCTGGTAGAGCTATGTGGGTTAGTGCCAAATATGAAAGCGTGAAGGCGAATCTGAGCCAAGAAAGCGTTACGTACTGACACAGTCCTCACTGCATTTATTTTTACAGAATTTAGACAGTGACTTTGGATGCCGCCTCACCGCTGTCTTGGGAAAACAAGTCTATCAAGGGACAGCACAAGCAAAAGAAGATAGAGCTGTGTTAAAGGAACACGGCTTCTAGTTTCAGTGCCTTTGCCTTGAAATAAACTCGAGGGCATCCTTTTGTTTCTGCATGTTCCAGAAGCTCCATCTCCCAATGTAAATACGAAAGAGCAGAAGAAAAATAGTTGCTATTTTAAATATACATAAAAAATATCTCCATCGTCTCTTGAAGAGACAATCTTCCAATTGTCCTCCAAAAATACCTTTTCTTTCTGACTCCTAAGATGTTATACAAAGTTAAGCTACCAGAGCTTTGTTCCATTCAAAACAGTAACAAAGGATGACAAGCAGTGCTCTTAAACGAGACAACTACCAAAAAATATGTTTGGTATGATATGGCAAGGTGATGGGATTCAACCTCTAGAGATCCAGTAGCAGATTCCAGCTTGAATGCCTCACCTCAGACCACATCCTGTCTCTTTTTTCCTTCTTACACACCCATACGGCATCTGTGTCCTGCTTTGATGGCCTAATCAGACAAATGGGCATCCAGCCCACCCCTCCAGCATGATCCAGACCCAAGCTGCAGCTCTGGGGCCATATGCATCAGGTTCAGCTACTTGGAAAACATTTGTCATGTGAACGGCCATGCCTCATCTACCCTGGGCCACGAGGACGATCCCAAAGAACCAACCTAGCCAGAGGACTGCCAACTGGAACGTGTTCTTAGTGGGAAAGAAGCGAGTTACAAAACAAAACCAAAAAGAAAAAAAAATGAAAAAAACTACAGAGCTTGCAACTGCCAAAAATCAGGCTCCATAAGATTTTTCCAGGAGGTTTGGATTAATAGATAAAATTAGAACAGTACCATTTGGTGCAGTAGGTGGTGACCAGACACCGAAGTATTTTGGCAGATACTCCCGCAGCTCCAGAAGAATGCTGTCGCAACAGTCAGAGTCATAAACCTGAAATAAATTAAGGGGAGGGGGAGACAAATAATGAGTTTAAAACATTCACTTCATACTTCCTGTTGTCCCATAATTATCATTTCTGGCACTGTTTATTTTCATAAATTTAGGATTCCTACTTCACGTTTAAAAACATACAAGATGAAAATAAGAATTATCACAATCTAAGACAAGTGAATGGTATCCTTGCTTTCAATTTTTCAAGTGGAAAAGATAGATCAACTCTAAGAATAATGTATGGCTTAACTTCAATAAAAATCTTAACTGTAATTGTTAGCGTTAAAGTCTATTCAGCAAAAAGGGAGTCCTCCCATCCTGAATCCAAGGCTGTTTGGGATTACTCCACTGTATTACGAATCTAAAGCTTTATCAGGTAAAGCACACAAACTCAGACTGGCTAGTGTTTCCTTATTTCCTCCAAACAACTCATCCTGTAACTACTCCAGACAAACAATGAACAATCCAAATGCATGTGTCTTCATCTGCTTAAAGTCTTTTGACATTTTTTTTTCCCAACTTCTGTTAAGAAAACAAGAACAGTTTGCAAACAGCAGCGGGCTTATGCTGCTGAAGGAACAAACCTTCACACAGTTACAACAAAGCCTGGGATACTATCTGCCATGGGATCGCACGACTGTCACCAGTTTTCAACGCTGCTGTTAGAAGGGTTTCAAACCCTTTCCTTTGACCCCCACAGCAGATCTAGTTATAGACACAGAGGGCAGCCTAGAGCACCATTTGACTAACGTGGTTGTCTGACTAAGAGCTCCACACCCACAGGAGTACAGGTTACAATTAATATTAGTGCATTTAGGAACCACTTCATCCTAATACCCTCGCAGCTACCTCGCCTCTGATGCCCCCAGGCTCGTGTCCTGCCCCAGTACTGCAGGAGCTGCACAGCAATATCCCCAGACACCGCACACGGGTGACAGGGACAAGCCACAGCTCTGCTCTCACTTCAGTATGCAATGCACAGAAGTGCAGACAGAGCACGCTGCGAAGTCAGAAGCAATGCAAAAAGAATAAATTTCCCATCTCAGAGCTCTGCAGAGTTGGCTTAGCTCCTTGCTTCGAGATTGACATTCGGCCACGGTGGAGAACACCCTGCAACAGGAGCCACAGGCAGCTCACATGTCAGCATACACAACCCTACATTTCTAATATTAATACCTCTAAAGAGGAAAAAACCCCAAACTTGAAGTCCAGCCGTTATTTCACACCAGGCAGCCTCGGCTACAACCACCACTGCGGTGTGACCCTAGGCAGAGCCTCAGGCAGCAGGAAGATGAAGTTGGTTGGGGTGGGTTTGTGCTAAATTTAGTTTTCATTGCAGAAACCTCGTACGGGGCAAACTCAAATCTCCAAGGACTACAGGTAACAGTGGCTTCCCCCTTGCTAAGGCAAGCTGGTAGGCTGATATTTTGCGTGCAGAGACAAAAAATAAAAACAACTTTGCTCGTCTCTGGGATCAGCTGCTGCTGTTTATTTTTATTGATGCAACATTGCTTTGATAAGCATCAGATGTTGCCAGCAGAAGACAGTGATCTCCCTGGGAGACTGCGATGCAGCTTGCTCTGAAAGAAGAAAATGAAGGAAGGAAGGGAAAAAAAATGCAGGTGGAGGGGAAGAGAGACAGACCTGATGCTGGGGCATAGACCCTACCTTTGGCAGCGATCACTGTCCCCACTGACCGATGCCACTCCTGGGCCAGGACTGGAGCACAGACTGCCGGGATGACTTCCCACCACGGCTATTTGCAGACGAGCAGCACAAAGCCCATTTCTGCTCACCGCAGAAGCCTGCTGTTGTGGCACCCCTCAGCTAACTGGCAGGGAATTAGGCTGCACCCTGCACAAATACTCTTCTCCTAGGTGAACCCAAACAGGTGTGAGAGGCAGCAACCATCACGGCACAGCCCTGACGTGGCAACAAGTGTGTGCATTTAGGACTGGACACAGAGGAGACAGCTGGAAGCAAGAAGTGCAGCAGACAAGGAGGACAAATGCTGAATGCATCTGAGACACAGGCAAACTGTAAGAATGTGCTCACTTAACTTACTGGCAAAACAGGATTTTAGGAAAGACAGAGGAAACAGCGTATTGGGAGACCATTAAAAAGAAAAGACTCTTGTTGTGACTTACTTTTTAAACCCTGACAGTAGGTTCCAGTGCTAAAGACTTAGCAAAAAATACTTAACAGTATGTTTCTGGGTATTTCAAGAAGCGGGATACAACAGAGATGTTCAGGTAAGTGGGTGTAATAGCCCAAAGTCTAGGCCAAATGAGGAAAGAAAACCCCTCCAGAAGAGGTATCTTCTACATAGCCCATCCTTAATACACTGATATAAGGTATTTAAAATGGAGAAAGAACTCACAGTAATGTAGTGTTCAGTATCATTACCTCAGCATAACAGAATTAAGTGCATTGCTTCTGTCTCTCCAGAAGTCATCTTGCTCCCTGAAGCAGTAATAAACTCCCTTTTTAAGTTTGACGTAACACATACAAAGCACTTATTTGACCTTAATATAGACCTCAGTCTCAGCCTGTAATGTATTTGTATGTCAAACAAGAATAAGCACTCAGATAATGAAGATCAGAGGAAGTCATTTGGTGTGGGCAAAAGCAACAAAAACAGACATTTCAGGAATTACAATCATTCTTAGACAGGACAAAACCACTCCTGCTCATTAGAAAGGGCCTAAACCAGCAACAACGGGCATTTCAGCTCGTTTCATCCAACCCACTAGCAAGCTACACATTTAAGAGTCATTCAGAGTGATTAATATGACAAATATGGGTATATGACAAAAACAACCCTAAATTTACAGAGGAAATAAACCACACACCCCATACCCCGGAAGGTATTGCTGCTGACAGAGCTGGGAAACTCACTGGAGCAGAGGTTATCACTTACCCTGGAACAACCTTTAGAAGTAAACCATTGTGCTTTCATTTATGTTAGCAATACTCCACCTTCATTGGAAACGCAGCTGCTGGGTTTTGCACGCAATGACAGGCCTGTTTCTTGAGCACACACTGAAAAACCTAAGCTCTTTCTGCTTTACTGTACATGACCTCTTCATCCAACAAATCGAGAACTGCAGACCAAGTTGGCGTCAGTTCAGCCAGGGTAGGCATCCCTCCTACACATCACAGGATGCATTCTTCCAACAGCACAAACTGGAGACATGAAACGCAGTTGCTGCTGGGCTTAAAAGCAAGTAAACAGGATGCTGACATTTGGAGGGCTCACAACATGTCCATTACAAAGTACTGCAGCTAACTCATAGGAAGAACATGCCCCAGATATGTTCTGTGGCAGCTCGATAGTCTAATAGACACCATGAAGTCATAATTTCCAGCTACTCAGAATGTTTTAATTCCGAGGCAAATTCACCCTCCCCTAGTTTTTAATCCAAAGTACATTCTGTTTGTTTTGCTAAGTCTGACCCAAACAGATTCATCTGTTTTTTAATGCAAACAGGGGCTGCTTGGGAGAATGGGAATGTTCTTTTCCGTATTTAAAGCAGCATGACATTCGCTCTCCTTTGTTTTGTAAAGACTAGCTAATCACATAAATGACTGAGGGAGGGTAGAACAAATGTTTAAATTTCAACAGGAAACTAGTTCTGGCAGTAGAGACCCATCTTCAAGTGTCCTGATGGAAAGACACCGCTTTGATGAAAATGTAGTTTCAACAGAATTTCCTCAAGTATGTACAAGAGCTGATTTAGAAAACATGGGTTTTAAAACATGCATTTATTTAAAAGCGATTTGAGTAGGAAACTAGAAATACCGGGGCAGGCACGCCAGTCCCAACCATCCCCTTTTCTTGTTGCTTGTTACCATAAGCTGTCCCTGAGCAGTGGTGCTGTCGCTTGCAGAGCCTCACGGTACACAACCAGCCGCCAGCAGCAGGTGCAGAGCTCAGTTCCAAGCTTATTTCTTAGGGGGTTCCTGGGTGGCAAACAGTTGAGAAGCCACACACTCAAATTAGCAAATACAAGATTTACAGATGATAGTGCAACCTTAAATCTGTCTCCCTGCGTGTACGCATTACATCACAGACTTTAATTACCTGAGTGTGCACCGCATTTCCCTCCAGACTCCTACATCGCCCAGTTATACCAGGCAAGTACAAGGGCCAAAAAAACTGAGGTTCTAACAGCAGCTCTGCCTTTAGCAATTCGTAACTGCACAGCTTTACAACTCGGAAAGCTTTTGCTTCTTTTTCAAAGTAGTACCATCATGTTTTGACTTGTCTGCAGTACTTCTTTCCACAAATATGACTGGAGTTGAGCCAGCTCTGTTTATATCCAAAAAAAATCTGATACCAGAGTAATTCCAAAAGCTAAATATTTACGAATGCTGTTGTACTAAATGCTATTTTAATAAATTGCGATTTTACTATCCAAAATATAGCTGCACTATGCATTAGATTATAGTCACTCACAGAAAATACCTACAGAAAGCCTAGAAAAGCTTAAAACAGTTCAGGATATATTTACGTTTCCACAGTCTGATCATGCAGATGAATTTTCAAATAAGAATGGCGTACACCTGCAACAATTCTATCCTTCTCCCAGGAGTCAGGGAAAAAAAGTCACAGAAAGGAGCTGGCCATCTTAGCTTCCAAAAAATGAAGGCTGTGAAAGTAAGCTTTGACATCTCCCAAAGAGATACTTATTTGGTGATGTTTATCAAACCAGACATTTTCTAGCAATGCCAAAAAAAGAGTAGGTCCTATTTTATCCGCTTCCACATGTTTTATATAGTCAAAATTGAGCTGACCCTAGCAAGATTTGCAGCCTGAGGCATGGAATTATCCTTACAAGAGGAGAAGCAAACCCTGACCCATTTCCAAGGATGTGGCAGAGCTTCAGACCTTCAGCAGCAGCAGCTAAAAGGCTGCAGTCGGGCACAACCACCAGCAGCAGCACCCAACAAACCCCTCTGCAGGGCTGTGAGCAAAGAGCAGTGGATGCCACAAGCAGCAAGTTCTCCAGAACAGCCAGAGGTAAGCTGGGTAGGGACAGACCGTCTAGACCCCCTTCCTTTCCCACAGCCACTTACTCCAGAAGCAAGGCAGGAAATATTTGGAAGATGCAAGCAGGCACTCCACCCTACCCCATCACAAGCACAAAAGGGCTGTTTCCCTCTTCACAAGACAGCAAACTCCCATCTCATCTTTCATCCCACAAGACTCCCAGGCAACAAAAAATTAACAAGAAAGCAAGTTTAAATTATTTGCTTTACCCACACATACACCCTGCAGCTGCTGGAAGCCACCCAGCTGGGCACAGTGCAGGGTAGTGGGCATCAGGAAGTTCTCAGTCAAAATCACAAATTAGAGATGAGGTTTCATCACAAACCTCTTGCCACGGAATTGAGCTTCCTCCTGCCCTTCCGCCTCTCCTAGGTTCACAACTCATGAACACAGGCAGATGATATGCCCAGCGTCAGCTGCGTAGGAAGCTGGAGTCCCCAATCAACTTGAGGGCTCTTTGAAGTCAAAGATAATTCTTCTGTCAGGATGTGCAACAAAGCCTGGTCTCTCAGGCACCATAATCAGATTTTTTTTTTTTTTTAAAAAAGCACACTCTGGAAGAAGATACCCAGGAAAGTGTAGATGATTACATTTATATCAACAGCATGGACACCTGCTAAGCAGCTTTCTGAGTAGGTCAAGAGACTCCTAAGTTGAATCTAATTCAAAAACACAAGACAAACTGCAGATGAAGTTTGCTATTCCAAAACCTACGTTTGTTTGGTATATGCATTTGTACATACAACAGAGACAGAAGCATCATGTTTGTGCTTGGTACTCTCCGCTAGCAGCCAAACTAAGGAGAACATAGCCTAGTTGGTCATCTGATAAGGAAGTTTCAATTTTAACACACTAAACACTTCTTCTCCCCCTGCTCTTCCTTCTTAGTTCAACAGCACTTACCGTCCACCCAACAGCACCGTAGTGACACTGTCCTCAAGTTACCCATTGCAAAAAGTCAAGCCATCAGCGGTCAGAGAAATGCAGCAAATCTCAAGGCAAAAAGTCAAGTCCCTTTGCTAATCCATACCTTCCTCAAAGAAATACAGTACAGCCAGTTCTCATCTATCTGTACAACCACTACATGAAAATAATAGCTCTGTTACTGCAATGCTCGAAGTGGTGCAACATGACCACTGCTCTGCGTGTTCAGGGAAGAAAGATACTGACCTGGTCAGAAACCACTACCTCGAGATCCTCATAGATGTAAAACCAAGCTGAGCAAAGGCAGCAGCTAGACTGTTCCATACGAACTTTCTGCTTCAAGAAGATATTTTGAACCAACTCCAACTATTTATGAGTTTGAATTATCACTGGAACTATTGAAAGAAAAGTAAAATGGTAGAACAATAGGATAAAAAGAGAAATAAGCCACAATCACTGTCCCACTTTCTGTGAACATTAATAAGCACTACCCTTTGTTTCTGGAAAGCACTGAATCTGAAGATTCAAGCTAGGCAGCGAGAGAGAACAAGGGGTGGGAGGAACCCTGAAGCAGTTATATAGGCAAAACTTAATTTTGCATTTCAAAGAGACGGAAAAGGAAGACAAGTCCTGACAGACACAAGTTGGATTTTTCTTTTCTAGTGCTGCAAGAGGCAGCTCTCACGAAGAATGTACTGCAGCATTACCCTAAAGGTGCAGTTTCATGGTAGCTTAAACCAATCGGAGCCTGGCGGTGTTGCCATCCAGCTGATCCCCCAGTCTGTTTCACTCCTCAAGTTGGCTCACTGAGAAAGTGCCAGGCCAAGGCACCCTGCTAAAACCGCCTTCCAGGTACATTCTGCCACCAACACTCCTGAAACACTTAAAGCCACGTCTGTATCTTCCCTTGAGAACATCCATTCGTGCTCGATGAAATTTTTATAATTTTAATCATCTAAGCTATTTTACTAACATCCAAGTAGCTGTTCTGTAATAGCTGGAGGCATTTTTTTGGTTGCCTTCAATAAGTAACCTTTTGGAGTCCCACACCCACATGCCCTGAGCAAAACTGGAGTTTACAGACCCAGCTACAGGAACAGTAATAACACTAAGAAACCCTAGCACGCCTTTGGGCATAGTCTGCTCCAGTCAGGCATAGGAAAAAAACAAATCTGGGTAAGGGAAATGTTACGCTTGGGCATGGCGAGTCAAGTCATTCACTTTGCTTTGTCTTCAGGGAGAAGTTTGGTTTTTTGTATATATATATATATATATATATCTATACACACACACTCACATACACGTACTCAGAAAAAATAAACACACAAAAGGCTAAAAAAATAATTACTACCAAGTTGCTCCGTAAGTATTGGACATTGGAGGAATTTCAACAAGCACGTTACACGCACAGCAAGACATTCAACATCATGCCAAATGGACTTTTAAGTTTACTGATGGTTAATCTGGTACGTGGATGATGAACACCATACCAGCAGCTTACCAACCATATCTTTTTCTGAAATAAGCCTGTGATGCATCAAGTGCTGTATTTTCTGCCTAACTACAACATACCTTTAGAACTTCATCGTGATTTTGAAATACTTACCATCATAAATGAATTGAAACTTCGGTCATAATATTTGATTCAGTCTGAAAAAGTGCTTGCATTACCCTCTAGCATAGCAAGGACACTGTACTGCAACTTAACCCAATTTAACATCCCGTGGACATGCACATTAAAACCCTGTATTTTTGCTTCATTTTCAGCGGGATCTACTCTTGGAAAGGAATTTTCCTCAAAATCAGGTTAATAAGACAAGGGGATTGTTTTTTTCCTGCATGCTTGCACAGCATGGACTGTCGGCAACCTGGTCTGTTACGAACTCCACCCAGTAGTTCCCTGCTAGCATCAAATTGCAATAATGGCCTTTGACTGCCTCCTTTTACAGTTTTTCTTAGATTTATTAAAGGGGACTGTAGATTATTGTGGCACACAATGTACAAGGAACACAGCAAACAGATGCTCAGCGGACTCTTTAGGGTAATTTTCTACCACAGAGCGTGGCCCTCCCAAACTTGTTTTTGCTGCAGGGTACAAGAATCACAAAAATTTGCCACAAATTTAAGCCCTATTGTCCTGGTACAGCAGGCTTTAAGTCATTTAATAGTGACCTGAAGTACAAAAAAATCTGAGTGCTTACAGGACAGTAGAAGAACTCAGCAGATTATGAGACCTCATCCTTCATTCTCCTTAGGCAACTCCTAATTTAAAAAATACACAAATACAAGCAGTAAGTATTTCACAATTTGGTCACAAAGTCATTTTCTTCTTGTTAACCGAGGAGTACTGCATGTCCTTCCCTTTATTACAATACTTCTGTCTAGGCTTGTGGTTTTAAGTACAGAGCACAAGACAGTTTCACACACTGGTTTGGGAACTTCAATTTGCTTATATCCCCAACGCAACAAATCCGTCCTGAGCATTTTCTCAGCAGGAGGAACGATGACGAGGGCAGACAGGGAGTGTGTCAGAACGCACTCACTATGTTTGCAAGCAGGCAACTTGTGTTACTGCAGTGCCACTACCTCTTCTGGGGACGCAGCAGATGTGGACGTCCCAGAACGAGACACAGCAAAAGCCAACATTTCAGGGTATCGAGCTACAGCTCTGGACGCAGGGGTACAGAAAGGTTCAGGCAAGGCATTGCATCCCCCATATGAGATGTTAAGAGAAGGGTGCATCCTATTTCTTGAAGCTTTGTCCATACAAGACTTAAACTCAGAACCTTAGCTGGAGACTTGATCACGGGATAAGGATATTTTAGTACACAATAGCAGCACTATGGCCATCATCCACTCCTTTTTCAGTCAAGAATAATCATCTGAATCAAGACTATAAAACCAGTTAGCTGAGTTTATAAAATAGGGTAATTCATCCTGAAGCAAGACACGCTTTCCCTCCCTGATCCCTGTTGTCTTCTGTCACTAGCACAGAACAGTTTACAGAACACAGGCTGCCTTATCGTGATTTGTGCTATATAGGCTGAAAGAGGGCTGAGCCTTATGAGTCAGTTCTTGCAACTCTGTGCAAAAGCTTCCAGGCCAAAACACATCTTTCAGGCTGCTGGCTTGATTTTATGCCATGGAGGGGGAGGGAAGTCACTATAAGTCTTCTGCACTGCCTGAAGCTGCTCGAATACCAATTAAAATGAGATGATGCAAAAAGGAAAAAAAAAAGAAAGCATCAAACTAATGAAAAGCTGTGGCACAAAAGCAACAACAGGTTATAGAGAATGAAATAAAATAAGGATAAAAGTATTGATAATGGTCCAAACAGGCATACTTTCTGCCCTTTTCTTCTCTGTACCCACAGGAGCACAAGGAACGTTAATTTAAGTGGTAATTCTCTAACACACACATTATCCTCTGGTCACAAAGTCAAAGACTAACTGTTGCAAGAGGAACAACACAAGCTGCGCAAACAATTTTCATTCTGCCCCATGTACAGGTTGTAAAACGGGTAAGCTCTTTAGGGGAAAGAAAACAAAAAGACGGGTCATCACCCTATTGAAAGTTGCATTATAATGCATCCAACAAAAGTTCAGAATAACAATCGTGCGGGCGACCATGCAACCATTACTTCCTAGCTTTCAAGCGCCTGACTCTCACCTAACGTAAATCTCTTTTACATGCTGGAGTTATTTGCGTCTCCTACATCCTGGCTTTGTTTTCCAGACATGTAACAAGAGCGAAAAACAATTTCTACTATCTACAGCGGTAACAGCTTCCTTGCATTCATATAATATGTCAGCAGGGCTCGAACCCTGAACTTTCCGAGTACTGCTAGAGCAGTTAACAGAGCCGTCAGTAACTGGCAATGGGAGAAGAACTGTTCTCCAGAAGGGCCAAATGACTAGCCCAATTATCTTTTCCCAATGCTACGTGGGGTGAATCAGCTCTCGGCTCCCAAGCACTCAGGCAGAGGTAGGAAGTTGCCAGAGCTGAGCTAGGACCGGGAGAACCCCATCTGCCTTTTCACTCCAACCCCCAAAATCACAAACGTACCCTCTGGGACAAGGGTATCTGAGAATCCGGGTAAGACTCACCTCACAACAGCCTTGGAAATGTTATTAGTATTGCAGGTATGCTATTTGGAGCCATGATTTGGCAACAACACGAGCACCAGCTATGACAATTCTGACATGCAGCCACTAGCAAAGAGGGAAAAAAAAATGCTAACTGTTGGAAGTTGTCCATGCTGCAAGAAGTTTCTCAGATAGGACAGTTTTCGGCAGGCAGGATGAGGGGGGAAGGCGTACTTCATGCACCCCAACCATCACGCAGTCACTGCAGGAGAGCAAAAGGGCAATTCAAATAAAAGCTTATGGGGACATTTATTGATCTGTTAAGCATAAAATCCCAGTTTATTAGCTAGTGAATTACCAACCTTTAAAATGTCAATATGCCACGCTCAGAACAGGTAACATGTACTAACAGAGGTTTACAGCCCGGTGAAACAACTGCCAGAAATCAGAATTGAAAGTGCCATCATTCCAAATGGCCCACCAACCTTCTGTTGGCCTGCTGAATGTAAGAAGAGAAGCCCTCCGTCTCTTCCTGCTAAACACAGAGCTTGTAGGAAACTGTAGCTGGGAAGCCAGCTTCAACAACTGTAAATTCTCTTCCTTAGTTTTAAATATTTGCAGCCTAAGCTCTATCCTTTTGTGCCCACAAAAGCAGCTGCCCTATTTAAAGCATGACATTCCAGCTTCCTCCCCCTCTGCAGGGCACCAACAGGACAGTCGTTTCTGCAAAGCTACATTCTTGACGTGACAAATTAAGAAAAACCCTCTACTGAACAGGAGAGCTCTTAAATAGGAAGAGAGAGTTATGTTAGCACACGGTGCTCTTAGGTACAGCCTGGTATGGTTGAGACAAGCTCTGTACCCTGTAAAGCACAAAGGTTTTACCTCTTCCAGAGGCTATGCTGACCTTTCTAAAGGATGCTTTTCTCACAGGTCCCAGGTCATCTGCCAGAAGAGATGACTGTAGGAGGGCTGATGGGCCTCTTCCCTCTCCTGACACTGCTGGATTGAATCGGACTGCTTCAGCATGTACACGTGTGCCTGGCATAAGGCAGGATGAAGTTAAAAACCAAAACGCACTCAGAAGCAGTGTGCTTTTATGGATTTCTTAGTACGCACGTGTAGGCAGCCTACCATAAACACATACTGCCTTGCAGCAATTTATTTTCTTTAATGGAAATATAATATATACATAATGTATTAGACGGCATTTTCAAACATCACTATTTTCATGTTTCCACATCCCTGCTCCCTCCTGAAACTCCTTTAAAAGCAGTCCTTCACGGTGCCTCCGCCTACACGTCCTCACCGAGTACTTCCATTAGATGGAAACAACTGATCATCGGCGTAGATAGTCCTTAAAAAACCACAACCCTTCTACATCAACTCCTTTTCCTGCTCTCGCTGCTCATATCTACTGAAAACAAAGTATTTTGTAGCTATTCAAGGTTTAAAAAGTCCAACTTTTTAATCAGATAAGGGTATCAGAAGACCTGGTAGAACACTTCACGGTTACACAGCCTGTGTTTATACCAAGTTCATGCCCTCAGGTTTAGGAAGGGAGTTTGCAGAAACAAAACTAAAACATTATTATTTTAATTTGATAACTATTCATATTTACAGAATCAATAGAGAGGGGACGTTACCACTGGGAAGTCACACTCCAACACTAAGTTAAGCTTACTACACATAGCAAGTTATTAACAATGGCTACAAACACCTTATTATTCCACTGCATTTTATCATAGAAGCAACTCATGACAACCTTGTTATGCTCCATTTTTTCTGCTCCCTTACAACAGAGAATCGTTGGAAGCCTTTCTCCCATCAGTAGAGGATGTCACATGCTGTTGTAGTGGTAAAACAATCTAGTAAGGAAGAAGCCCAGTATTTAGAAGTTTGCCTTTCTTTTTTTCTTATTTTTTTTTTTTTATGAACTGCTAAACTGAAGGTATTCTATCTGGAAAATAGAAAAGTGAGCTAATGACAGTCTGAGTAGGAATTGCTAGGGAGATTTTCCAGTTTTCCTCTTGGATAGAGACCTGTGAAATTCTCCAAAACTTCCAGTTGCCACCTACTTCTGAGCGGACTGACACACGGATCATAGTTTCAGATCGCCATGAGTATTTTGCACTACAGTGTCTCGCTTATGTTTTCTGCCACTTCTGACACTGCAGGTAGCCCGCTTTGTCTGGGCTGTACCAGTCAGCACCCTGCTTTGTGCTCTGTAGGAAACACCCATCATTTGCCCACGACAGCGGAGCAAATTTCTGGTGACTTGCTTACGCAGGCTATGGCCCTCTGTTGTGTTCACAAGACAGCCAGCAGAAGGCTAATCCAGCAGTTTGGACCATCTTGTCCAGATAAAGACAGTATCTACCTGATATCAGCCTGTTATCAGGTTAAAATTATCAGGGCCATAATCCAAACTTGTCTGCTGTCGTGACACACCCCCTGCAACCTTCAGCCCATGAGCACTCACCAGCACGCTGCCAGTCACTGCTGGTTATTGAAGACACTTCTGCCTCAGCCCTGCAATAGCTGCTCTCCGGCTGACGTGCAGAAACCAAGACATACACATCTTCCTGCTACCATGAACTACATTGGCGCTCAGCTGCTTCAGCTGAGGAGCTTTGCCTTACCCCTAAGTGAAGGAGGCCTTGTTTCTTGCCCAGGTAAGGAATAACTGGTAATATCAATGCATGCAAAATAGTTAAAAGCGCTTATGAAGACACAGGCGCAGGAATGAAAAAACATCTTGATTAACCTGTATACACTAAGGGGCCACCTCTGGTTTGATCTTAACAACACACTTGCTGTCTAGTCCTGGCTGAGTGACAGTCTGGGATTCCTCAGTCTTCACACACTTCATGGTGTAATATAGATAAAACCGATGAAGGCTCCATCAGAGAAGACCTTAGGAACAGCCTTCAGATCCACTCCAGCTTTGTCCTCGCAGAATACGCCAACTCTTGTTGCTCATCTGCACCAAAAGTCTTTCCAGGATCCAGAAAGATTTAGTCTTCTGCCTCAAAACTACTTCTATTCCACCTGCATCCAGAAGACAGCCCTATCGTACATCTATCTAGAAGCACCGTTGCTGGATTTCTGCACTATTTCTCATCACCTTCTCGTCCTGACTGCCTTGTAAACAACCCCTCGTCTCAAGGAGCAGGAAAATTCTCCTTCCCCTGTTCTCTGGAGGTTCATTAGCCTATCCCAAGGTGCTATGTCTCTTTGTAGATCAAAAGATGCAGTGAGCTCTGTCACCAAAATGGGGCAGTCTTGCTGTTGTTCCCACTGCTTATCAGTTTAATCGCTCAACTGACAGAAGGCTTCAACGTGAGGAAGCGTTGCTGACTTTTTAGTAAGTCAACAGAGTTCTTCCATGTCTGAGAAGCACCAGCACAGCACAAGGTGAATGGCAATATGGGAAGAAAGGCCCTTCCCTCTTGGCAGCGACGAGCTATTGCCTCAGCTCAAGCTCTCCGTGAAACTGCATACCTTTCGATGAACCTCACGACCTGCAGTAATCCTCGCCTTGTAACAAACACATGGGGTGCTTAGGTGTCTATACCTGCATCATGTGATTCCTGCCTGTGAGCAAACATGATAGCAGTTAATCATTGAGGAGCAACAAAACCCCAAGACCTTTCTCCTGTACTTTCACCTATCCAGATACATGCATTTTCTCCCCCTCCCTTCTGCCACAAAAAGGCAGTCTAGTCCCCACACAAGTAATTGCTATACAGCTTTCCCCTTCTCTGTAATTCTTTAGGAATGGCCAAGCCCCTTTTTTCCCAAAAGGCTTGCAACCAAAAAAAATTCAGCATCAAGAGCGACTTGGCAAGGCCCCAGCAGATATCACTGGAGTTTGCGTTGTTGTTCTTGGTACAATCAAGACCTGCTTTCTTCCACTGCGACAGGGTCTAGCCACAAGGGCACTGACACAAACGATTTCGCCCAGGGTCTTGCTCACAGCTTTTCACACAAGTCTAAGCAGCAGGCAAAGTGATAAACTTGTGAAAAGTTAACATCTAAGCAACGTCCAAACTTACTCCTCTTACCCTCTGGCTTTAGACAGCAAGAGTACGTTACTGTACTCGAGGAGTTCCCAGAAGAGCAAGTAACCTGGTACTCAAAGGAGTCTGTTCAAGCTTTCTCTTCTAGTGAAGAGATACTGCTCAGCCTGGGTTGTATCATTCTTAACCTCACCTAAACGACAGCCCCTGTGAAACCTCAGAGAAATATTTACTTTTGGGTTTAACTGGCTCCCGCTGAGCTCCTACTAACTCAGGAGCTGCTGTTTTGTCTAGCAGTCCTATCATGAGAATTATCGAGTAATGCCAGTATGCAAACACATTGTTAGCTTGGAGTTCGTTGTTTAGTCAGTTTTACGTGAGACATTTCTGCAAAATATGCAACATCTTTTGGTAGATTAAATTAATACTTTTCAAATAAACCCAAACAACAACAACAAGAGAGTCTCAAGACTCCTCTTCCATCCTGCATGAAGATTTCTGCAGTACTTAGTAAGCCACGGAAAGGGATAACAGATCAAGACGATATGGAAAAGCATGTGGCAGACTATGATGGGCAGGTGGCCATTAAGGGAAAGAGACTGCCAAAACAGTTCACCTTCAAGTAAGAACCATCGACAGCCTTCCTGGTTTGTGCTATTCCAGTGACCGATAAATCGAACTGGAGATGAGCAATGGGTTTGGTTCACAATGAAAATGCAACAAACGAAAGTTAGAACTGGAGAACTGCACTTTTTATTGATGTTTTAAAGGAGCTGAGTTTTAACACAGTGCACAGAGCAATACTTCTAGCAATAAACCACACTATATGGATGCGTAATACACTAAGTTTTGCAAGCAACCGATTCTGAGATGCTCACCAACGTGAGAAAGGAAACTGATGGGATCACACATGCCACCCTTTACTCACAGATGGACACCACACGAGGCTTTCCAATAAAACCTTAGATGTTGTGTAAACCCTCCTGTCCTGGGATCAAATAATCAAGCCTAAATCCTGCGAGTGAAGTAGGCCTGGCACGGGGACAGATACTCAACGAGGAGACAGTTCTAGACAGCTTGCAGATACTGGGACAAGACTGTCAGTGACGTACCATTCAGATATTCACCTTACACCTTTACAATGGCGACAATAATGATACACTGTGACATGAATACCAGCCATCACTCCACCGTTAGCGAGGCAGCTCCCTCCGCTATGCAGGACCCTCACCTTGTTGTAGAACTCCTGTTCCCTGGGACCTCGAGGTGGTGGCTGCAGCTGCTTCAGGACAGTCCCGTCTGGATGCTGCAGTATACCTAGAAGAGAAGCATTTCCTTCAGGGCTGAGTTTTAAGAGAGAACTTTTATTTTTTTCAAAAATAGAAAATACACATCAGGGACAGCCTATTTGTTCAGTTCTACTGTTTTCAGTACACGCACAGTAGAGAACTTGGCAGCTCCTATACAAGATCCTTAGCAGAGGTTTGCTTGCTTTTTTTCTACCCATCGGATGATTTCCCGGGTCTAGTTCTGCTCAAGGCCAACACAGCACTGGGATTTGACGTGAAAAGTTCCACCCAAAAAAACACTTTCATTTCACTATGGAAGATTACATAGACACTCCCTTTTTAAATAACTGATAAGTTGTTTTTCCAACAGTGTTAAGAAGCTGAAGTTAAAGGATGTGTTTAACACTTTTTTCACAAGCTAAAGTAGAAATATATGGCCTGCAGACATATTTCTATACAAGCTGCATCGAAAGAGCATTTCTATATTGCTAGAGGTAGCACCCTTATAGCACTCCATGCTAATTATATACTGCTATTTGTATCACCCATAATTACAACACAATGTAGAGTTTCATCTCAGCTGGCAACCACTTTCATTGTGACCCCCAAAAAGCAAAATATCCTCCCCAAACAGCCTTAGTGACTCTGCAGTCAGCAGTATTGCTGAGTAGCCGCACGAGAAACTCTCCTTAATATCTGAGGGTACTCAAAAGATGGATATGGACAGCAATGGAGAAAAGTAATTGCATCTCTGTGAACCATGCTCTAAGTTTCAAATCACCAGTTACAAGGGAAAAGGAAAAAAACAACACTTCCGGAACATAAATTTTCTCCTTGGATTTATTCATAGTTTTTCATATAGTAATTTATTTTGTTTAAAAGGAAGACAGAAATATGTCAGCTGTATCCAAAATATGTTCCATCTTCAGCTTACCACTTGAGGAGAAGCAGCAGACCAAGCCAGGAACTTTGTGACCCAAAAACAGTTTGCAGTTGTAACAGCAATTGTGTTTTCACCTTTTGGAAAGCATAATCTCTGAATGGGCTCTGTTGTGCAGACTTGGAAACTAAACAAAATCTTTAAAGCCCAAAATACTTACTGTAAAACAACTACCAAACTTTGTGAAGTTGTTTCATTAGTTGGCTGTGCCAACAAAGAAAGAGTGGTTAAAAATTTGTGTAAAACAACTCTCAGTCAAGCTGCTTGCTAAAAGCTGGATTTTTTTTTATACTTTCCAGACTAGATAAAAATATTACCAAGCCATGCCAACTACCACATCTTCAAGACACAACAGCTTCCCCCTGCCCTCCCTGTACCCTTTTACATGTGCTGGAAAGCACTTAGCAGAGTGCACAAAGTTTCTGAATGATGTGTTTTGAATGAATTACTAGCAATCACAACATTAAAGAAGGTTTTATAGCACTCCTTAAAGCCTGCATGTTGGCACTGGTGATAAGACAAGCGGACAGCCTACAAGGTACAAAGACCAGGCAAACATTCCTACAGGCAGAACCCATATGCTACTGGGCTGAAACCTGGGCTTTCACGACAAGTTACAGTAAGTACTTTCCACCAGAACACCACACTGTGGATCAAGATGGATGACAAGATTTATTATTTGAAGAGCCTGATGTTGTCTGAATCCCCTCATACTCCGTATTTCTTGACAGAACAGAGCACCTACCCTGCATCTGTGACAAAGGCAGGCTGGAAACCAAGGACTCGTGTTTTAGCACTCACCATAAAGATGAACACTCCACAAGCTTCTCCTGATCTACCACATGAGATACCATCACCTGCAGATCATACTAACATTAGGACATTCGTCATGGCTTTGTTTCAGGATTCCTGCTTTTTTTTTTTCCTGCATGCACAGGGAGAGGCTTTGTTTTAATAAATGAATTAGCAATTTAGTGTTTCTGAATGAGCAGCAGAACCATACCAAAATTAAAATTCTGAAATATCTCAAAAACGTTTATCTGTGGCTTTGCATGCAAAGTTTGCTAGCATACTGAAGCTCTTATCTACAGCAAACATAACCAATATAGATGTATGTGCGTTTTAAAAAAAATTCAATCCACGTGCTTCACCCATTTTGCACAAACACACTTTAAAAAGTAGTGTATCTCCTCAGCTCCTGTCTCTTTCTACCCGCCCATGGAGAAAAGCCACAACCCAAGGCCACAGCCTTACTACACGATTTACTGTCTTTGGGGGAAAGCGCTATTGAACAGAGCATTCACCAAAAGGTCAAACCCAGCGCCCAAATGCCAGAGTGATACGTGTCCGTGCAAGGAGACTGCTAGAGCCCTGTCTTCGCACAGCAGTGACAGCCACAGGAAGCAAAGGGAAAAGGGAAAGGTTATTAGGAAGGAAGAGAAGCTGGTGACAAAGACATTTTAATGTGCACTTTAACAAAAAAATAAATAAATTACTTCAAGTCCTTTCTATGTCTGTATGTGGGCACAGAAGGGAAGTCAAGCCCAGAGGACAGCAGCAACATGCAGGAGGAAGCTTGGCAGAACAAGGAAGGTTCTGAGCTTGAATCAGCAGACAGCTCAGACACTAACACCAGCAGGGTACATCCTTCAAGGTGCATTTGCTATGTTTTGTGCATAGCAACAGAGGCATCCACATAAAAAGAAGTACTGCTTTTATAATTTTAGGCTTTTAAAATGCTCAAGGTTTAATGAGGTAGGAAAGGGTAGAACGGAAAACAGCAGGAAGGGTGACTACTGTAGGAAAATGCAGAAACGGCAATGGAGAAGGTACAAGACATGCTGGTCTCCTCACACAGACTTAAAATTATCACAGATTTTGGCGCACATATTGTCTGTGATATTCCTTACCAGAGCTATTAGTAACTACATATATCCACACATCCGGCCACTCGCTTCATAACAAAGACACCATGGCAAGCAGCACTGCAGAATTATACATGACCCTGTATCTTTAGCATCTCAACTGCCTGTACTCCTACAAACAATATCTGTAAAGAAATAAAATGAGAAGATTCAGTTACAAAAATTATAGAACTGTGAGTAGCACAGAGCAGCTTCAGTCTTCACTTAAAGGTAAAACTCAAGTTTCTAAGAGGAGATCAACAGCGGCGGTACCCCTTGCAAGTAAGTGTTAGTCCTGCTCCTTCGCTCTAATGGATCTGGCATTACCTAATCCGTTTGATCAGCACCCACAAGAGAGATGGTGTATCACCCAGGTGACAAAGATTCAGTTGATGGAACTCTGATAACAACTGACGTGCCAAAGGTGAGACTCTCCCTGAAGGTGAGCCTTTCTTGCCTGACCCCACCCCATATCACAAAACACGAGCAACGAGGCCGACGTACAGCCCCAAGGACCCAACGTGCCCCCTCGACGTTTTATTGCCTCAGTGGCAGCAGGGACAGCAGGCAAGAATTACTCTGCTGTGGAGATAATCAGCAGGAAGACATGCCATGAACATGAGCTACAGATAGGACAAAGTCACGGTGCCATTAGTGTTGCAATTCCATCTACTGATGGCTGAAGGGGTTATGAGGTTCAGTCTTCGGCCTGTTCAGCAGGGGCAGCTCCTACGGACAGGGTTCAAAGGCAGCGTAACAGCACGTACTCCTTACAGCTATTCTAGAAGGTCACCATGAAAACTGAATGGATGTGTACCTCACGCTCAGCTCAGAGGCAGGCGTTATACCAAATTTGATGACTTGGAAGGGTAATAATAATAACCTTTAGCAATGTTAGCTTTACTGAGGCCACTCGCAAGGCACTGACCGCTGCCTACACTGAAAGGAACCTTTATCAGAAGACCTCAGTCCTCAACCTGAAATTAAAATAAAAATTAAAGGCTGGGGGAGGAGCTTCAAGAATGCTACATCCTCACCATAAGGAGGTAGAGGATCTTTACGATCTCTTCAGACACCCACAGTCCTACACCAATATCACCAGACATTATTAGCTGATGTTTTGGGCTTGCTCCTGTCGTCAGATAAGCAAGCAACTAGGAAGTTATCCCTTCTCTTCTAAACCTACAACAGGCACTTGCAGAGCAGCGTCTGGAAGCAGGTAAACGCCTCTGGTCCTCATCCACACGGGAACCACCTCAGCCACAGCACCCTCGGGGGCACACACCCAGCCTCCCAGCGTGCCGCCACCTCAGTCCCCCCCCTTTGAGGCGGCTGCGGAGGCGAAGCCGGGCCAGGGGCGGCTGGCAGGAGCCCGGCGAGCCCGCCTTCCCCTCAGCACCGCCGTGCAGCCGCTTCCCCGGTTACACAACGGCTCCCGTCTCCTCCCCGGGCCGGGGGCCGCCACCTCGGTCCCCCCTCCGCCTCCCGTCCCGGCCGGCCGCCGCTCACCGCCTTTATCCTTGCCGTACATGTGCCCGGCCACCTGGTGCGACAGCGGCACGCAGCCGTTCAGCCCCCGCCGCCGCCCGCCGCCCTCCACAGCCGCCGCCGGGCCCGGGGCGGCGCCGAGCGGCGGCTGGGCCTCGGCCTCCTCCGCTGGCCGCGGGGGCTCGGTGGCCATTTCCCCGGGGACGATGGCGGTGGCGGCGGCCGGGCCTCAGCGGGCGCTGCGTGGCGGGGCGAGGGCCCGCGGCTCCATCACCCCGCAGCCCGCCGCGCCGCACCGCGCCGCCCACCCCCGGCGCTGAGGCAGCGAGCGGCCCCGGCGCCGCCCCGCTCCGCCCCGGCCCCGCCGCCCCGCTCCGCCCCGGCCCGGGGCCGCCAGGGGTCGCCGCCGTGTGGTGGTGGCGGCCGGGGGAGGCCTCGGGGCCCGGTTCCCCGTCAGGGGTTGCTGGCGGCCCGGCCCGCCGCGGCCCCGGGCGCTGAGGGGTTTGTTGTCTGCCCCTCGGAGCAGCGGTGACAGAACGGAGCGCACAAAGAGTATCAGGCCTCTCAAGTGGATAAGGGCCTTTAAAATGGCTTATCGAGCGCAGAACTGCTTGTCTCCGAGTTGAGCCGGGCGCACCTGGTCTCACACCAGATCAGGACTGGCTAAGGGATTAATCTCTAATCTGAATTTTGCCCCCAAGGGGAAGGTGAAGCCCTGAGTTTGCTCACAGCACCCCTCAGCCTGAGACCGTATTACCACTTGTTTCACTAGGGCATGTATCAGCCCTATTTGCCACCCTGCAATTCCTGCTTTTCCTTCTCCCATTTGTTTCCTTTATAAAATAAAATGAACTCTGCAAATACCATTCCTGCACTTTTTATAGAATCATTAAGGTTGGAAAAGACCTTCAAGATCATTAGGTCCAACCATCACCCTACTACCAATGACAATTTTTACTACCAATGTCGATTTTGCGGCCATATCCATCAGTATCAAGTCGTGTTTAGCATTAGTAGGACATAGGAATGGGAAAACAAGATGGAAAATGAAGCCGTATCCATCCGTATCTTGTTTTGCATTAGTAGGACACACAAATGGGAATACAAGGCCAGAGATGGAAACAGATATACAGCATTCCCACAGATTTTATAAAAATTGGCTGATGTAGAGGAAATCAGCACAGGTGTTAGAGGAAGGGTGGCACGGTGAGCTCAGGTATTATGTGCACCCTCTTCCCCATCCCGTGATTGGGAGATGTGACAGGTAGCTGGTAGACCTTCATGGTTATTGAGGGGATTTACTGGGGAAATTACAGTGTCGGAGGAACGGAAAAGTCACAGGGGAAGCGAGGTTATTGGTGAAGGGTGAGTGAGAGGAAAGAGGATGGAGTATAGATTTGTGAAAATCCAGTTTCATTAGTCCCATGGAACAACTTATTTCACTGACTTAATTGACTAAAAAAGCAGGATCCTTTCTGAAGGAGCAAAACTTGACAGGAAAGTTACATTTCTCCCTCCTAAATGTCCAGTTCTCATCAGGTAGTAGTGTCCAGCCATAAAGACAAGGAGTCGGATGGTTGCAAGTGCAAACTCCCATCTTCAGTTCCCCAACGCTGGATTTATCCACAGGGATGCTGACGCAGGAGAGAAACTCCACAGCTTGGTCAGCCCTTGCACCAAAAAATTACTGTGAAAAAGAAGCACAAGAGGTACATGTCTGGCGGAAAGAACACCCCCAGTCTCGGCAGCAGCTGCCATAAAGTTCGGATGCCGACCTGAGCCTCCAGAAAGATTTTTTCCTGCAGAGGTGTGAGACACTTTGGCTGATCAGGATCTAAATGTACAGAGAAAAAACACAGATGTCATTTCAGACTTGAACCAGTGCCATCTACCTGAGCTTGAAATCTTATTGGAAAAAAAAGAGCATTAAAAGGCTAAAAAAATGAAATTGAAAAGCTCTTCAAATACCTAGTCCTGAACAAATAGTTTCTAGATATCCTTAGAGCTAACAGAAGTGGACCTGGAGGGGATTGAAAGAAATACAAAAGCATGAGTAATTGGAATAAGTAAACACGGACTATTTCCTTTTTCCTGGTATTTGCTTTAGTCAGATTTATGCATATAGAAATCAAGTGACGTGGGACTCTATCTTTCTCTCACTCATTCCACCCTCACACTTCTGCACATGGAGTTCACTAATCTTATCTGGGAGCTTATCCTAAAATAAAACAAGTGAAACCGGGAGAGTACCGGAAAAGATAAATAATGAATTTCTCCAGAGTGTGATTTTGTAAGAGCTTGCGTCGAAAGCTGAACCGACCAGCAAGATTCCCAAGGAAACTTCTCGGCTCAGGGCTGTGCAATTGCACTCAAAGAGAAAGCGAAAGGGGCGGCAAACAGCTCCTACAGAACGGGCAGGCAATTGGGAATCCACCACCAACCAAATGCATTTGGCAAAAATATGCTTAATTCTGGATTACTCCTTCTCTCTTCTGCTGAAAAACAATCTTACCTCAGTCAGCCTGACCAAGACATAAATACCACTGATGCCTAGAAAGTATTACGCATGCATTTATTTTGCAGAAACTGCTGCACACTGCAAGAGGGTGTCTTGCCAGCAGGCTGCAAAGCTCCCCCAAACTGAGTAAGGATTACCAGAGAATCACTTTCTGCTGAAATAAAGCCCTTTTTCAAAGAGAACAGCTAGTTAATAACTAACCGCAAGACGTACGGTAGTTTAGTACAGGAAATAAGCTCACACTTCAGTGGAAGAGCGGGGGGACATTAGGTAAACACTTCAGAGCAGCTGGATTTTGGCCAAAATGCTTGTGCTCTAGAGGTGTGCTGACAAGGGGCACCGCCAGGTTTTTCACCAACCCTTAGCGTGTTTCAGTGCTGCTTGTCCTCCGTTTTGCCAAAAACACCGCTCCTCTGCCAGGGACCCGTCTTCGTGGCGGGGTCTGAGTGAGAGAAGCGAATCCTGCTGCCCACAGAGCCACTTCCTGCAGCGCGCGGCCGCGCTTGCGTAGCTTCTGGCCACCAAGTAGATTGCAGCAGAGGCGACAAGGACCAAATACACGGTCCTGATAAGAAATGTTAATCAACAAAACCAGCACTTCTGTGGACAGACGAGAGCATCTGCAGTGGTGCTTCTGTGAGCAGGAGGGCCCATCCTGCTCATACGGCGTACGGTAGAAATTGCAGCAGTGTGAAGGTTGTAGCCACATTGCTTTCTTCTCTCCATTCCACAGCAGAGGCACTGCTGTATCACACCCTCTTAAAATAGCTTGAGGTTTTTAATTGTTTAGTAAATTCACAGTAGTTCTACGCTTTTTTGTTCTAAAATCTCAGTTACCTTCACCTGTTGTAGCTCTAAAGCTCACTGCGCTATCCCATTTTCTTTCCCAGCCATTGCCTTTTCACTTAAGCATCGGGTCCCACAACAGGAGCCTCTCTGATTAATATTTTACTTGGCCGTGACTGATGCAACCTCTCTGACATTACTCTCCGCCCTAGCAACCAGGTACGCCTGGGGTTTTCCAGTGTGAAAACAGAGCGACATTGTCAAACAACAACCTACACTCTCCGGAGATAATAAAGAACCTTTAAAAAATTTATTTTGAGGTTAATTCGTTGTGCATTTTCCGGATCACTTCTTCTACAAACTGAGCTGCAGCTTTACATTTTGGAAGTCTGTTTTGTATTAGAAAGCTACAAGGACAGTAAAGATAGGAGGCTAATTTCAATAGTTTCTTTCTTCCTCAAAGTTAGTGGACTTTTTTTTTTTTTTTATGTATCATTAAATAAACCAAGCACTGGATTTGGAGGAAGGGTTCATTTTTGGACTGAAAGGAGGTTAAAGGCCAGGCAGCAAATAGAAGGGTGGAGAGGAGGCAGCAGAGGGTGGGTACTGAGATCAGTTTTATTCATCATCTTCATTCATGACCTGCAGAAGGAAGTGTGCACGAAATCGTCAGGTCTGCGGATGCTCCTGACCTCGGGGCAGTCCAATGGAAGGCACAACGTTGGCACAGGAGCTTCTGCATGGATCAGCCTAAGATAACACGTGTAAAGGAAAATAATCCACGCCAAAGCTGAACCTGGAACTGGCTGTCACTGCCCAGGAAAGAGATCCTCAAGTCACTGTTGACAGTTGTCTGAGATCATCAGCTCAGCGTGCATCTGCAGCCAAAACCAGCCAACAAAATGTTGGGCAACATCAGGAAGAGCGTTGAGAAAGACAAAAGGCATCATTGAGCTGCTTTGCATAGCCCCAGCATGCCGTGTACTGAGTCCGGCTTGCATGCCTGGTCTCTTGTGGAGGATAGAACGTACCATTACTTAATCAATGCAGAAGATGGAATTACACCGTGATTCGTGGAAACTTGGTTTTGCTGCCTCCAGCCCCAGAAAACAGCCAGGAGAGACGTGTAACTTAGACATCTTGGGGCAACAAGTTACACTTAGTTCTGAAACAGTGGCATAAGAGCAATGTCTTTAGTACTGTCACCTGGTCTTGTGGATTGCAGGTAGCTAAAGACTACTCCCTTTGCCTTTCTAAACAAAGATTTTATGAGTACAGTCTTGTATCTCTACCAGAGCATTGCTCAGGTTTTACAAATGCATGATGGCATTTTACCAGTCACATCCTAATGCTTTAAGATAAACCTGGTTCTTGGTTTAAGATGATTAACATGCCAAGAGGTTTATTTAAAATGCCTCTTTGTCTTTCCCTAGAGGCTAGTTACATTGCCTCCATGTGCTGTAAAATTAAACACCTATTTATTGACTAAACCCACTGCCAAGTGGCATTTAAAAAATAGGTCTCTTCTACTAAACGGTATTTTTTGCCTGAACTTTGTCTGCAAAGCAAAAGAATTTCAACCCTTAAAAAGTAATTTAACCTGCACAGATGTTGGAGCCAAGAAGAGACGGAAAGAGCAAGATCACACTGTTTAAAAAGAGCAACAAATTCAATAATTACTGAAGCGTAAGTCAGTTCTGGCCGTTGTTTTGGTACTCAAGTCTAGAGCAAGAGTCCTGGCTGTGAACAGACAGTGCGTCTTGACCACATTTTATCCATGTATGGTTATATTTGCCAGCTGCAGAAAAGTATTTGAGAAAAGTTACGCAGTCAGTGACCTTATCATTCATTTTGCTGCGTTCCTGTTGCCAGCTGACTTGACTGAACGGCGCAAACATTCCAGCTACTGAGCGGATCTTTGCAGAATGCTGAATTTTGAATGCTTCACACATCGGAGCTGTAATTTCTGGTGTGCTCAGGAAGCTCCACTTCTACGCACAGGCTTCTCCTGGAGAGCAGAAGGCACTTTTTTTTGTGTGTGTGTGTGTATAAATGTGTCCAAACCGTAGGTGAGCGAGGTGGACCGAATTCCCCTGTGCTGCAATGACATAAGCCTGCTGCAGCTTTACCATCTTCAGGAAGAATACAGGTAAACACTCCTATTTATTATAATTGCACAACTAATTAAACACTTTACAAAGGTAGGCATGCACGAACATTGGCCTGCTAACGGGGGACCCATGGTGTAAGCATATGCTGCTTTCTGTGCAGTACTGCAGCATTTCACAAACAGCTGAGGAGGGAACACACGGTAACTAGCAGAGGTCTGCTCAAGGCACATAACCCCGCAGGCTCCAAGGGAAAGATTTTGGAAAACAAATTTGCCTCATCTCTGGAGCTAACGAAGAGTCACTTTGTACATCTTACCCTTCACCCTATTAAGAGGGATAATGAAGTGCAACACATTGTCTTCTGTCCTTTGATTTATCCCATTGATACCACCCAGCAATGTTATGTGGCATTAAATCTTCTCTAGCTTGCTCCTCGCTGCATTAGCAGCAGCCCTGATACCCATCCTACATTAATGATGGCTCTAGGAAAATGGTCGTTCTCCTGATGGTGCAGAAGAGTCACGCTGACACAGGGAAAAGACAGCAGAGTAAGCCTGAGTGCACAAAACTTTTTGGGGAATGGTTATCCAAAGCTGCTCGACTTAATACATGACAGTGTTTGTAGTATCTGACAGTATCAGTATCTGCAGTGACAACTGAGGAGGCATTTGGTCTTCTCAGCAGGTCCGTGGGATGTGTCTGACCGGCCCGAAATAGCGATGCTGAGCCCCGATGAACTCAGGCTGGTGGCAGCCGTGCTGGGGCCCAACCTCACCACCGACGTGCCACAGGGACAGCACGCCCTCCTGCCCAAGCCAGCCAGGGCCCTGGGTGGGTTTTATCAGCCTTGAAGGCAGCTTCAGGAGCTCAAACAAAAGCCAAGACCTGTGTGCTCAGGTTGGGGAAAGAGAAGCCAGCTGACAAGTTTTTTTTGCCGTACTAATGTTTGGTTTCACGCCTACAGCGTTACCCTTCCTGCTATTATAAGATGTTCTTCCGTTAGCGCAGTGAGCAACGATGATACAGCACTGACTCACATTTCGACGTCTTTAGCTGGCTGTATCACACTTCAAAGGAAAATCCCCATGCAACTGCTATGCAATTCTGTAACATAAATTTCACAGACCCCAACTTCTGCTGCAGGCTGCCCCGACGGCCCCAGAAAAAGGCCCAAAACGCTAGGGTATCCCAAAGATTTCAGGAGGGTCTGTGGTCAGCTCTGCTGCTGGCTGTTGGGGAACTGGTGATAACAACCAGTTCCTGGATTCAAACCCCATGAGCCTCCGCGAATGAAAAGGTGCTTTGTGCCAAGCTTGTTTCTGCAGCACTCTTAGACACCTGGGCTCAGACAGGCAGCAAGCTGCTGAAAAAACAGACATAAACAGATGCAATTATAAAAACCCCTCCAGAACAGCATTCTCCACGTCGAGCCTTGCCAATTGCACAGCGTTTGTTTCCTCCTAGCGGGAGAGCGTGTGATTGCAGCGCTGGCCTCCGCCGCTGGAAATTACCCATTAGATTAATGGTGTGCAAATTGAGCATGCAGAAAATACTCTATAACCCACAGCTGCCTCCTCCTCAACACCAGCAATTCCAGCAACACTTTGGTATTTGACATGCAGACTCTTTTGGTGAGTGAGACTTGGCTGCTGCAAAATCAGTATTTTTATTTGTTTCACCTTCCATTGAAAAGTAATCATGTCGAACAGAAAAATACTCTAGGAGAAGGATCCTTCACTACTTTCACTATGAAGGACTTGTACCACAATCTTGTTTCAATCTAATGTGAAGATGCACATTTGCAGAATTTCTTGATAGTTTAAACCTGGCAAAGATCTAACCAATTCACCTCCCCTTCTAGAGGTTATTTGAGGAAATCACTGAGTAACAGATTTCAGAGAACACTAGATCAGGCAAGCACTCAGTCATACGACTATAACCTATTCTAGTAATGAGGCAGAAAAATAAAAGTATTTTGTGGTGCTCATTAAGACTACTGGCAAGTTTGCTTACTCACATTCAGGTTACCTGTTTTCACTATAAACAGATCACGCATGCAAGTAGCAGGAACTTTTTTTTAGGTACAGCAGAGAAAACTGTATGTGCACTGAAATAAACTCTTCTTCATGTCAACATTTTTAAGTGTGACACTTCTCCAACACAAACTCACCAGGATGTAAACCGGCAAAGACTCTGCTTCTGCATCCTCTCCTCTTGGGAAGAAGAGCTTCTCACGAAACCCTCTTCTCTGATACTCAAGCACCCAGAAATGTTTTACAAGCAAACTCCAGGACTCAGGAGATTCGTCTGAGACTTCGTGACTTCATCTCTTAAAACACGACTGTAGTTTTCATGGAACTTTTATTCAAGAGCAGCTGGACTTTGCTGCTACCAGGAAAAGAAGTCTCAGAAGGAAAACCCAACCCAGACACAGGTTTATGATTACAGCAGCATGACTTGCGGTGCAATTCTCCCCAAAAAGAAACAGCACACTGACGAGAACACAGACAACACAGCCTTGAGGTTAAGATGAACTCAAATGTGTATTTGACAAAAATACAGAAATATCCAGTGCCATATTCTAGTAGTACAGAAATAACTTTGTTTTGGATAAAACAAATGTGTTTGATAATTTAAGATTAAAACAACTTTCCATGTGCATCAGTACTTGGCCAAGTAAAAAATATCAAGTACCTTTACGGTCATGACAGGAAGAAGATGAGACTAAATATATTTGACTGCAACTTCTTGCAAGTAGAGGTCTCTCCCAGACAGTAGTTGCCCCCTGCGCTGCACTCCACCTGCACACAACTTTCCTTTACTTCTGTGCCACATTCTCTACTTGCTGTGCCTTCTGCCCAAGTTCAAACCGCTCAGCTAAGACCTCAGCCTCTGAAAGTCTCACATTGAGAATATGCAAAATGTTTTCAGTTTTAACCAGCTGTACCAACCACACCCTTAACAAAAATAAAACCTCTATCGCCCCAATCATCTGGAAGAATCTTTAAGGGGTCCAGGTTAAAATTTCAGCTTCTTGACGAGGCCTTTTCTCTAGCTCTGAGGTAGTCTCTCCCTCTGGACACTGGACATCACACAAGCTGCAATTATGCTAGTGGACCAGGTTTAATACAAAACTGCCCTCTGCCACCACATTCTTTGGGTTTTGCTTTGTAGTAATTTGCACACTGATAAATCAAAAGTTATTTAAGGAAACCAACATTACAGTCATTAATGCAACTGTGTCAGATGAAGCAGACAAGTGCCATACAAAAGGAGGATGAGTTCTCGTCTCGTCCTTCCTTTTCCCTATGTTTCTAGCTGCCACCAAAGCCTGTCCATGTCTGTTCTTTTGGTAAAATTAGCTGATCCACATTAGCAGTTAGCCCAGGAAGGCAGGAGCTATTTAAGACACATTGAGCCTAAGGGCACTTAGTAAAGGTGTGCCTGCTCCCTCTGCAGGAGGAGGAAGAGTCCTCCGCAAGCAGCTGGAGCAATGATGAAGCAGACAGTAACAGTGGGTGGGGGGTTAGTTTTTATTTTAGCTTCTGGGATAAATCAGCATAGCCTCCCTGTCATGTGGTCTGGGGAGATTAGCTCCACTCACTGCTAGAGAGTGCAAGTGAAACTAAGGCCTTTTAGCAGCAAAAAAAAAAATAAAAAATCTGGCCACCCCTGCCCACCACTCTGAGCACTTCGTGTCCTTCCACTCGTCTGTTACCAAAGCTCTCACAGAGACCATCTAATCCTACTCTACACACAGGTCTGCTGTTCCAGTAGTATGTTTTCCACACCATATGGTAGTAGGGTCGAGTTTCAACATGGCTGTTAAATCAAAGGTGAAGTTGTCCTTTAGCCCCAGCTAGCTATAAGCATTTTACATTGTCTGTTCAGAGCAATTTTAAGTGCATTCTTTCATGGAAGCCACGCAGAATGGTAGTGTTACAGGCCAAACGGGACATCTGCAGAAAACGCAGCGTGATAAGAGGTTAAGCTGCATTTTGGCACCATGATTTCTTTCCTGCCGCTGCCTTTTAAGTAGAACTCTATCCAGATCCATGACTTTCAAACCTCCCCGAAATTTTAAGATCTCCCTTCTGAATATTCTTTCTGCTGAATGGCCTCAGAGTAGTACACATGTATTTGAAAATAACAATAACTATTTTCTCAAGTACATTCTGTGCGTCATTTTAGTTTCATACTCAATGAAAGGGTATACACACTTTACAGGACAAAAAATTAAACCATGACTATTTAGTAACTTATGCATTGTAGTGATTAAGACAAGACAAGCACCAGAAAAAATACACATGCTGAAGCCTGATGTATCTACTACACTGGAAAGTCTTCAGTGACATGACAATGAATTTGTGGTTTTTCCCCCCAATCACAAGCGAGCAGAGGATTTGTCAGACATTCATTTTGTAGCTTCTACTGTCCACTCTACGCCTCCTTCCTCTTGATGATCAGCGGCCCGACATTGTCACCAGTTTCGTCGTTGTGCTTTGTGTGCGAGCCATCGCACAGGGGGAACTGAAATGAGAAAGAATAAACACATCTAAAGTACACCCGCAGTCAGAATTAAGAACCCACGTTGAGAAGTTCATTAGAGTGTCTCCTCGTTAAATCCACCGTGACTGCAGAATGTAACTTCTGCACCGGCACTTCAGGTCTCCCTGAAGTTTGGCTGAACACTAGTTCTGTCCATGTGAGCTCTGAGTGGACAAGGGGCTTGTTATGAAAACAAAGCAACTCAACTCCACGCTATTTGGTGTTCCAGCCTCAGGCCAGCACGGGGAAAATGCAGCCTGAGATGACCTTCAACTGTAACCTATCTGGAGAATCCTGCTCTCAACCTTGCCCCACACTCTGTTTTCCTGAGCAACAGCCAGAGCTGAGCACAGCTACGGATGGTAGGTGGGGAGAGGAAAAGAAACGGGAACAAATCCTGTTTTTTTTTTTTTTCCTGGTTTTCCTCAGCATATGATAAGGAAAGGACAGCTTCCCTGGCTCATCTCTTATTTGAGAGACGCACCAAGAGATTAGTCCTGCCTCCAGATGGCTAGTGGCAAGCCTTCTTTGCTTCATCCCAACCGAGCTAGCTTATCTCACCGACACAAAGGTCCACTTGCGCAAGCTGGATTCTACGTCAGGATTCTGACCTGATGATGGAAATAAACTGCACTTCCAAAAGACATGTTTATTCATCAGGGGCTTCTAAGGGTAGCACTGAGGAAGTAATGTGAAGAAATGTTTGTTCCATTAAAAAACTGGAACAGCCTGGCCAAAGCAAGACCCAAAGGGACTCCTTCAGCCAGCTGTAACTGCCTAGCTCCTGGGCTGCTCGCAGCCACTCTGCTCTCAGGAACTGTCTTTTCCTCTGCAAAAGCCAAAGGACATTCTGCGAAGCAACAAGAGTTAGGTCAGACCCCACCATCTCTCAGGGACGAGTTTTCAGGGCTGTGCCCCTTCTGCAGAGGACACCCTAGAGACAGTGACATAAATCACACCCGTGTTTTGCATTCGGTTTCTATTTTCTTTGCTTAGAAGTAGCTGGAATCAAAGTCAGACGTTAAGCTTGTGCCCCTAGAACACAATATCCCCTCACAGTATAGTCACCATCAGTCTTTGACACGCTGTTGATCCCAGTGTTCATGCCCCAGTCATAGCCTTAAATAAAATTGATGCCCCATCATCTGGGCTTAGCTAGAATAAAAGATTTCAAATTGCTGCATGAAAGCAATATAATGAAGACAACAAACGAGTAAGAAACGTTCTCAGAGTTCTAAAAATAAAGCCACATGCCTGTAGGGTAGGGTGGGGGCAGGCCAAGAGGTGAGGGTTTTTTGATGTTTGCTTTTCACAGTTACAAAACGTCAAAACCCATGCTATAAATGGCAGGTGAATTTTCCAAATAAAGACCACCCCCTACCACCCCCGAATTTGGAGAATACTCATGCAAGCTGATTCATGCAGGGACTTTTGAGTCAATCAATTATTTTTGACTCAATGAGTAGGTACTGACAGCCACTTGGCAAAAATTAGGGCAAACAAGTACATATGTTCATGAGATTCTCATCAGCTTCCCACCCAGGTGTTTCCGGGCTAGCTGTCTCTCCAGGCAACACCAGAGTCCATCGGTGTTCTCAGGAGTACCGCCCCAGCTTCCATCAGACACAAAACACCTCACCATGCCCCAAGAAGGCAGGCCCAAGGTCCAGCTACAGTAACATCCCTACTTCAGGTGACAAAAATGGTGGAATTCATATTGGATGGCACTGAGTCTTTAACAGCTACCAACTTGGGCTGCTCAGCATCCTCTGGGCTAGCTGATCTCTAATCCAAAAAAAAAGAACAAAAAAACACAATCAACAAACAACCCCCCACACACACACACACACCACAAAACAACAGCCACTCTTCCAGAGCACCCACTTGGTCACCTTCAAGACCAGATACTGAACTAGATGGATGCTGGGCCTGACACAAGATGTTTATCCTTGCTTAAGATAAAGCAAGATAGCAACAGTGGTCAAAGCTCAAGCCCTGAGGGAGCTGTGCAGTGGTCTGGACAGCTCAGCTCATCTCCCTTGGCACTGAACAGGTTTGTTTCTTCTGATACTCTGCAGCAGTGTTCCTCAACCTGCAGCCTGCAGACTACACCCACCTGGAAGACACAGACTGCAGGTCATCACAAATAAACAAATTAAGATCCCCCGCCTTCAGCTCACAAGCATAAAAATGTAAAAGAAAACAAATGTTCTAACTTTAGACTAATTACTGTTTGGTTTTAAGACAAAACCCTTGCTTCTGCAGTGATAACTTTCAACAGTGGGTTTTTCCACGAAGCTTAAGCACTGCTATGAAGTCCCGGCAGACCACAGCACTGAATAGGAAAGGGCCATTAAAAAACCTACCTACCACCTGCTCTAACAGAACACTACATCCCAAGGCAGACTTATCTGAAGATACCACATGTCTAAAATAAACAAATGTTCCCAACAAAGGGTAGTCTAAGCATTAGAACTTTGGCCAGCACAAAAAAAAAAAAAAAAAAGCCTTTGAAGTACATTATTTCAGGAAAAAAATGAGCAAAAAAGTCAACAAATAACTGAGAATTTTTTTTTAAGCTACCCAAAACCACTCTTGTATCGTCCAACTGTTTTGGACTGTCCAATTGTTTCTTCCCAGAAACCACGCAGAGCCAGCTGGAGTGCACGCACGCCGTCAGCACACACAGAAATAGCCCGTGGCTCATAATGCCACAGGGCCTTCTGCTAACAGCCCAGTGCCTCAGATCAGGCTAACTGACAAGAACTGCTCCCTGTACTTCACTACTGCCTGGCAGTAACTGAGCAGGAGAAGCAGCACGCACACCGTCTCAAAGCCCATGCTGCCCACCACACAAGGTCAACTGTCAGGGCAAGGGGAAGGCAGCAATGCTGGAAACTGCGGTCTTTGAAGCAGAACATGCTGATTAAAATCCTCGTTATTAAGCATCAGTACAAGAAAAAAAGTGCCTGCAAAATTTTCCACTGAGCTCCTTAATGCCTTTACAAGACCTTTCAGAGCAGAGTTCTAGGAACAGGCTCATTATAAGGCAGCCGCCATCTACTTCCTTTTAGCATCCGATTACAGCGGCCTCAGTAGGACAGCACGTTCCTGAACTGACAACACCCTGCAATATATGGCAAAATGTAATTAATCAGATTTTTATTTCACACAACCAAGATAGAATCAAGCAATAACTAGAATAATTGCAAGACCTACAAACCTTAAATGCAGATGCAAATTTTCCCTTTCTGTTTTCTAGAGGAGAAAGCAGAAAATGTAAATACCAAGGGTCAGCTTAGGATTTTTTTTTCTGGTGAGAAGCACTGAAGGAGCTGCCTACAGTACAACCTGAGTAAACCTGAGTTTACCTCAGTTAAACTCGAATTCAGACATTACAACCAACTGCAGATACTTACAGCTGCCTTTTTTCCTCCACATTTTTCTTCTCTGAAGTGGTTGCACTCAGGGCCACTTTCAATTCTGGGATGTTGGCTCTCCGTTGAGATTTAACCCAGAGACTTTGTATACACGTGCAAGCTACCTGCATGCTGTACAGCCAGCAGCACTGCATCTAAGTGCACACACCTCCCCATTGTACTATCATACTGTATGTAAGTTGGTCCATGGAGCATGTTGTGGCCATGGGGGAAAAAACAACCTTGCTTTTCCATTCAGAGCAGAGATGACAAGCCTGCCTCCACAGGACTACTTAGAAAATCCAGTCATGATGCTGCTACATGCTCAGTAATGTCTTAGCTTTAAACTATGTACAGCTACAAATGTCTAGGCTTTATCCTCAAGGTGATGAAGCTCTGGCAGCAGCAAAAACCCGAAGTTACATTACCTGGAGAATCGCACACAGCGCAGCCCGATTGGAGCAGTCTCCGAGGTATGAGAAGCCTAGCATTGAACTGGATTTCTAGGCTGTTGGTCTCAGTTACCTGGCTTTGAAAGTTTGTATTATTTCAGTCTCCACACATAAGCACCTTGACTTAACTGCTTTTAAATATGTGCTAGCTGTACACGGACCAGGCTACTCATACAAGCCACTTTCTCTTATTACAGATCCCAGAACAACTGCTACAGACACACTGTAGAGATCTCGGTTGCTTCAAGTGTCTCACATCTCTATTTCAGATTTAAACCTGATCTTACGGTGCCATTGAAAAGCTAGGTTATCATGCTAAACACTGCTGTTAGGCAACTGATGTTGCCAACTTCACAGGCAAGCAAGTCGGACAGACCGATGCCAGGATAGACTCTTCATTTCTCAAAAATCGTCTCCAAAAGTATGCCAGCATGATTTCACTGGTTCTTCCTTAGGATTACCAATATAACTATGAGCTGCAAAGGTACATCAAGTCCATCTTTCTTCAAAAGCTTTTAGCCACAATGACTTCTCTTTAGATTACCTCCATCACCGCTGGAAACCGTTCACGGCTGTACTGATTTGTGAGGCAAAAGGCAGCTATCTATGGTACACGGAAATACTACACAAATAATTCAGGACAGAGCAGCAGCACCAATAACACCATCTGTGCAAGTAAGGGTCTTCCCAAACCAGTTCTGCACTCTCCCTGTCTGTGTGATTTAATGGTGAGCTCAGACATGGCAAGTGACCATTTGACACCAGCCCTTGTATACCAAGAGACTTCTGGATGGGTTTTGGTCATTCACACCACGAACTAGCAGCAAGGAATCTTCTGACAGAGTAAGCTTCCAAATTCCTCTAGTAAAAGGCATTTAAGGTCCTCTCAGCCTGTGGCTCCTGAGCTCTTCTTCACCTGCCAGCAGACCACTGATTTTGGATGAGTGTCAGTAGCAAAATGCAACCTGTTGTTCATGACTAATTACTCTATACAGCAGCTGTCCTTTCAAGCTGTTTGCTTCTTCAGAGCTAAAGAAACACTGCTCACTATTAGCGCTGATCTGCAGACTTCACTCTCCCTAAATCTACATAGTTTTAAGGATTCAGTTACTACTACATCTCACTGCAGAATAGCTTAGGTGAAAAGAAGTTAGTTTCCTCTAAATGAAGCAGTCTGAAAACAGTTTTATTGAAAGATGCATGCACGTCGACAAAACTGGACTATTTTTTCTTCTCTTACCTTCTTGGATCTCCAACAGCGACAGTACACAGCCTTGTCGCCCAGATCTTCCATATCGAATGCATGGACTACCTTGGGGTTATCCTTCTGGATATGGAGATTCACCATTGCTTTGCAGCACTTGTCTTTAGAGAGAAATTTTTTGTAAGCTAGATACCCAACAGCAGCTGCTCCAGCAGCTAAGGAGACTGCAGCAATCCATTCAACTAGAAGAGAAGCAGAAAAAGAAAGAGTGTCAGGCTTTTGAGGAAAACATTCTATTCTATTAAAGCTACTCAAAGTAGTAAATGTCTCTGTGCTCACGACAACACCTCCGTCTTTCCAAGTGACCTTTCTGTTCTGTGGGAGAAATGCAGTATTTTAGAACAAGAATATTTTCTCTTGACACTCACCCAGCTAATTTACTCCCTTCCACTGATCTGAGTTCTCCTTCACCCCAGTCCCTTCCATATAACATCAACAACCCAAACAGATCCCTCAAGGGTATAAGTACTGAGTAACTTTTTTTTTTAACACATGTTATAACCAAAAATTTCCGAGCTGTTTGGCAATAAGGAAGTTATTTAAAATATTACCACTTTATAACAGCAACAAAAAACAGCTTAGATTAAATCCCTACTGAGGAGTGCAGGTAAGAACACGGATCCGAAAGGATTATATTTAAGAACAATAACACAGATTTAACTGGATTATCCTGACTCTCTGAAATACAACCTCCATTAAAATAGTTTCTTTCCACCACCTCCATCCTCACTTTTTCCCCACCTCTAGTTATCTCTAAAAACTTTGCAGTTTTTATCGCTCATTTTAATTTGCTTTTCTGCAAGGGGTTTTCCTATTTTTTGTGGCTCTACTGTTTTATCTCTGCCCCATGAAAACACCCTGGACTTTGGCCTAATGGTTCTGACTGCTGTAACAGCCTTGGCCATCTCTCTCAGAGCAGCACCCAGCTGCTTTCTTTGCTTTTTATCCCCAACTTCTACACACACACGTAGTCCTCACATGTATGATAAGAGCCTGGCTGACTCTACAGACAAATATATCTAAAAGAATTTAAAGTTTTAGCACATTTACACAACTTAAGAGAACTAGAAGAGTCTTCAGTTGGGAATTTCTCTCTTATCCTTCAGAATTCATACGGGATTTGAAAGACACCAAGCCAGACTGTATCTTTCAAGCAAGAGACATTACTGCATTAAACCTAAAGGGTAAGAAACAAAAAGCCCTTGTTAGTTTGTTCGACTCTCCACGGTCAACAGGCATGAAGTATTGCCACTGTGAACTTCCACTACGAGGATCAAGGTTTTCTTCTCTGTCTCACAGCACTAAAATCCATACCAAGTTCTCTCCTCATCTAGAAGGCAGCATTAGCTAACACGCACTGTGCTGATTCACAAGGGTCTGGATCTAATAGTACATGGAATTAGACAAACACTTGTATGATGAAATGTAGTCCCAATAAGATTTGGGAAGAGGGATGGGGAATTCTTGCTATGTGTCTTACTAAGAGAAAAAGATGCATAAATCCTTGAAAGTTTGTCTTCTTAGTAAAAGGAAGCAGAGGAGACCAGCATACGCTGACACCTCCCCTGCAAGTGAGTGACAAACCTGCCCTATAACAGGGTGACCAAGTTAAAGATGGTTTTCTGCATTTTAATATCGGATGACTGAGAGCATGTTTCCCTGCTCAAAAACTTCTTAAACAATAAAAGACCCAGAGAACATATAGTGAATTCAGTTTTTTTAGACCTATCTAGTGAGTTCTAATTTCTTTATCTCCCCATTGCAAACTAGCAAGAGCAATGCATTAATTGTGATAGCATAGGGTAAGAACTGAGGAGGTGAAGTTGAAGAAGTGATTCCATGAAAGTCGGCGTTAATTTAGCAACACAGCCCAAACCAACCTGTGAGAAGCAGCAAGTTCTCCCAGGGAAAACCACCACAGCCTGTAGCACCCTTTCCCCTTCCTGCTCAAGCAGGTTTCCAGGAGCCGAGCAGGGCTATAGAGGGCAGAAGGCACCCAGCCAGCTCAGGGACAGGCTGGGTCTGACAGGTTCAAAGCGATTCCCCAGAAAATGTGAAGTGCAGCTACAACGATGGCCAGGAAAACACAGGTATTGCCCAGAGTGGGCATCAGTGTAAAAGATTCTGACCATAAAAACACTTCTGTGACTACCAGCTGAGCAGGAAGGTCTGCACTAAAATTCACTGCCTTCCAGCACATTCAGAAAGAGCTGGTGTCTGCACATCTGCAGGTAACCCAGACCCCTCTAACCCCATAACCATGCATAGCACAGTCAGCTCAGCAAGCAGAGATCGTTAATTTAGAATACCCGTCATCTAATTTTTCACTTATTCTTTACTTCTTTTCCTGAGGCCCAGATTCATCTGCTACACATGGGCAGCTAGTGTATAGACAAACAACTTAGTATATATTTTTTTCTTGTAATAGAATGTAGTGTCTTTTTTTTTTTTGGCTATATTAGCTTTTCTTATCACTTCTCTGGAGCTACATCAAGGTAGAAAATGCCATCAACTGATAATAGATGAAATCCAAACATTTAAAGAAGCCTATCCATTACATTTCAGCATTGGCTCAATAAATGTCATTATTTGAATTTATAAATGGAATGTCTCTCTTATAATGAGATCAGCCTGCAAAGTTTTCGAGGTAGCAAGTCATCTTGTCAACCATTACTGTGTTTCACAAATAGATTTGGAAAAGCTGAAATGTCCATTTAATCTTTTGAACTAAATCATAAACTGCATTTGTGAAAGAAAACAGTTTTCAGAACTTTTAAAATACTTTAAACGCTGTTTCAAGAGGTCTCCAGCACCAATTCAACAGTTTGCTGCCAAGCTCCTACATGTACTGCTTGAAGAGGCACCTTGACACTGATGTAGAATGTCAAGTTTCTTTGTCTTCTTTTTTTTTTTTGTTTTAAATAAGAAGATTAAGAGCAACATCTGAGATATTATTAAAGAAATCCTCACTCTGGTATAATACAAAAACACAGTGTCACAAGTCACGACAGAACAAGACACTACAGGCCCATGTAACATGGGAGAAAATTTGCTTCAATGCTATAATCACTACACAATAGAAAAGGCTTGGCTGGAACTCCAGAAAAATTAATACACAAATGAAAGAAGGGAAGACAGAGGTAAAGAAAGAAACCAAAGTCCAAGGAACACAATCCCAGAAGGGCAGAAATAAACCAACAAGGAAAAAAATAATCAGAAGATAACAGCAAGAAGCCAATAATGGGAATTTACTTTCTTCTACATTCTTTGGACATATCCTAAGGAACAAGAGGGTTGGATCACAAGGCTTTTCCTTCCTCCTCTCCCTAGTCAGCCAGAAAATTACTCTGGATGTTTCCAGATATAGACAGCAGAGGCACTTTTAGGATCTACCAGAGAGCTCAGACATTTTATCAGCAGGAAGAGCATGCATTTGCCATCTGCACTGACAAGCACACGGGGAAAATGAAACGGTCTTGGCTCCACCAGCAGTACACAGTCCTTGCTGCCACATGTATCACTTTACTTGCCCAAAACTGGCACTAACCCAGGATAGCTGCACCCCTCCCAAGTTAGCTCGAGACACTCCTCAGAGGCAATTTTTAAGCTACATCTACTGGTTAAGAAGTGCTGATGGTATTTGGAAGTTGCCTATGGAGTAATGACTCCATATGTGAAAAACTTTGTCTTCAAAGTTGCTCCTAACTTTAAAGTCTTGTTCTCCTTCTTTTCTTGTCAATGAAAAAATTGCTATTGTCCAGATATTGGTGGTAACGGTTGGGTAATAGGACTGGAACCAGTAACGTGACTGGAACCGCCCAGTGCTGTCCACAGCGAAAGGCCACCTCTCTGCAGGCCACGCTGGGGGTGGCATTGCCTGGGTGAGTGACTGCACTGAAAACGTGAAGGTAAAAACAGCCGGCCGAGGGGGTGAAGTCGCTTCTGGTGCCTCACAGCATCCGAAGGAACGGGATTCAGACCGGGAGCAGCTAAAGATGAGCCACTCGGATCGGATCTGGGGGGGACTCACACCTGCCTGCCACCCCGACAGTCGCGACAAAACTCACTGCCTTACGACACGTAACCGCGACAGAGCCGCTACCTGCCTGCCACCCTCAAGCGTAACCTCACCAGAAACCCTTTTCTCCACGTGCCTGCCCTAAACCCGCCCACCACCGCGGATGGACGAGCGCTCCTGCGGGGCCTGAAGCACCACATCGCCGCCCGGCGAGGGGACGCCCGGCGGGACCCTCCAGCGCTCCGCTGAGGGCAGAGGGGTGACACGAACCCGCGACCCCCCAGCGCTGAGCCCCCCCCGCCGCCATTTTGTCAGCGGGGGTCCAGCGGGGCGGGGCCGCGCCCCCTCCTCCCCCCTCCCTTCTCCTCCCACCCCATCCCCACGCGTGTCGCTGTCCCCACGCGTGTCCTCTCCCCGCGTGTCCCCGTCCCCACGCGTGTCCCTACCCACCCCGCACGCTGGAGTTCTGCCCCAGCCCCATGGCTCCCGCTCCGCCGCCGCACAGGGCACACGCAGCTCCGCGCCTGCGCCGCCACGGCCGCCCGCCCGCAAGATGGCGGCTGGGACCGCCCTCAAGATGGCGGCGGGGCTGGCCCTCTGAGGAGAAAGGAGGGTTGGAGCAGCCGAGGGGGGCAGGCGAGGCCTTGAGGGGAGTCTCAGTGAGGGTGAAGTGGGCTCTGGGGCCCGCTGCAGGCACAGCAGGGTTGGTGGGCATCGCTAGGGGGGCGTAGGGCTGGCGTGGTACTGTCAGTAGTGGCCCTGGGTGGTTATGCTGGTGTATGGAATGTGGAGCGTGGTGGTGTATGGAACTCCCCTATTTTGCTGTAGAGAAGTAAACTGAAGAGCAGTGCCTTCAAAGAAATAGCCTTTTATGCCCCCCACACAGGTATTGAGCTGAGAATCTAGGTCTTTATTTGAAAAAGTAATGCCAAGAGTCCTAAAGGACTTGTGCAGCTAAGACCTACTTAACCTTATGAGCAATAGCCTTTTATACCCCATACACCCAGGTATTGACCTTAGAATCTAGGTCTTCACTTGGAAAAAAAAATAGTGCCAAGAGTCCTCAAGGACTTGTGAGGCTGGGACCTACTTCTCAGCCTTTTCAGCAGCACACCTCTCCTTTTTCTACCATACGGTGTCTTGGATGCAACATCCATCTGGTACTGGTGGGTGGCTGCAGTTACAGCAAGGCCAAATGCAACATCCATCTGTTACTGGCTGCAACCGCAGTAAGGCTAGGGCTTCCTGCAGGCTAGCTGCTTGTTCTTCATCCCCTGCCATGCCTCCCAGGGACGTGACCTTCAAACACCTTTTCATAGAATTATTAAGGTTGGAAAAGACCTCCAAGATCATCTGGTCTAATCACTCCCCTACCACCAATGTCACCCACTAAGCCATGTACCTAAGCACCACATCCAACCTTTCCTTGAACACTCATAGGGATGGTGATGCCACCACCTCCCTGGGCAACCTGTTCCAATGCCTGACTGCTCTTTCTGAGAAAAAACGTCTTCTTATTTCTAACCTAAACCTTCCCTGGCGCAACTTGAGGCCATTCCCTCTAGTCCTATCACTAGTTATCTGAGAGAAGAAGCCGACCCACAGCTTCCTTTCAGGTAGTTGTAGAGAGCAATAAGGTCCGCCCTGAGCCTGCCCTTCCTCAGAAGAACGTCCTGGTATCACTTCAGACCCACGGGCTCCCCAGTCAGCATTCCCTGAGCACCACCAGAGGGCACCCCCCCTCCAGGACTACATTTCCCAGCGCGCCCCGCGATGGCGGACACAAAGAGCCCGGTCTCCCCCCCCCCCCCCCCCCCCCCCCGCCTCGTCCCTCCCTCCGCGGCGCGCGCCGATGCCGTTCCCCGCCCGCTCCGCCCCGGCCGCGCTCCCCCCCCCCCGCCGAAGCCGTTGCCGCCGCCACCGCCGCCGCCCCGGTCCCCTCATGGCGCTGAAGCGGATACAGAAAGTGAGCGGGGACGGGGGCGGGGGGCGACGGGAGGCCGCCGGTACCCGCTCGGTCCCCTCAGGAGCCCTGCTTCTCATCCTCAGCCGTGCCTTTCCGCCCTGAGGGGGGGGTGGGGGGTGAGGGGTGAGGGGGGCGGCTGACGGTTTGGAAAATGTGTTCTCTTTTTTACAGAAAATTTCGGTTAACGCTGGGGTGTGCCCTCTGTGGAGAAAGGTGGCCGCTGTGGGCTCCCACCAGAAGCTGGTGGTCGGGTCTCACGCTGCAAATCTTGTCAACAGGGGAGGGTTTTGTCGCTGAATGCCAAATATGTAACAAATACGTGACACAATATTTGAGTGTTATACCAAATATACCGCGCTGACCATCAACGAGCACGGTGATTTCTCTCTAACAGTAAGTTCTGTCCTGCTTCTGTATATTTTGGGGATTATTCCTTTTTTTTTCTTGTCTTTTTCACTTCTCACCTTCTCTCTGAGAATCTCCTGACCCTTGTGTTAGAAGGTTTGTTCTGAATACCTTCTTTCCTCTTCCTTTTCTTTCTTTCTTCCTTTTCTTTCTTTTCTCTCCTTTTCTTCCAATTTCTTTCTGTTAAGGTGAGTAAAGAAAGTGGGAAGTCTGGTAGTTTTCCGGCATTTTTGAGGTGGAAAAGCCTCTTTTAGTGGCGTCCATACGTATTGGAAAACCACAGCTTTCTTTACTGTGGTGTTTTCAAACTTTATCTTCAATAGATGTGAAACCTATCCTGAAGTTAGCGTTTTGTGTGCTGTTAGTCTTATTAGATTCTTTCTCTGTTCTCTGAGAGTCAAGAAATGCCGACTTCAAGTATAAGATTTCCAGATTGTGCAATAGGTTTTATCTGAAACATGAAGAAATTCTGGAGTGGGAGCTACCAGAAGAGTTGAGATTAGTTTCAGTACTGGCTACCTCTTCTACTTTTCTGCAGAAAAGACTATTACTGTTTTATTATTATTATTATTATTATCTTCCCTAATTGCTATCTGCTGCCTTTCCAGGGTAAAAAAATAATTACTGCTAGAGGGATTTGTCCAGCAGGCAGGCTACAAAGCAGTATCATAACAAGCCACTTGCTGTGAAAGAAGAAAGTGTCAAGGAAGTTATTGCAAATGGAAGATAAAAATGAAGGGGAAAAGTTTGAAAAGACAATGTATCTTGATGTCAGTGTAATACGTAGAGCTTTCCTTAACATGATGAAATGGGGAAAAACTAATGGAGTAGATGAGATGTGTTTTTATGAAGGTTTGTTCATCCTATCCATCTCCCAGATGTTTCAGACAGGCTGTAAAGGTTGATAGCTACGTTGTATCACGAGGGTAGGAGGCGATAAGATCTGGAGTAGAGGAAACGCTGTAAGGATTTTATAGTTTGAGAAAGTGCCTAGGGGACCTCTTTGGAGAACAAAGCACTGTCAGAAAACACAATGGCATTGCTTGGGAACTTGTCGGTCTAGACATAGTGCCTCTGGTTAAGCCTGGGTGGTTTTAGAGTGGCTCAGAACTGTGCTTTAACACAGCTGAAGGATTTTGGTGACAGGCTTGTTCACAATAATTTTGGTAGCTTGTGTGGTCGGAATGATAGCACCTACAGAGGAAGCACAGCTGTAACACATGTATATTAGAAAGTGTATTTTGTCCTGTGCCAGTTGGGACTCCAGTTTCTAAACAGTATTGCCGTTGTGATTGTGTTGTTTCATCTTTTCTTTCGTTGGTCTGCCTTGAGGGGCTCCTCAAAGGACAAGCTGCAGATTTCAGGGCTCTGCACTAATAATGGAAGGATGCATTGTGCTTGGGAGTTTTTTTTTTTTTTACAAGCAAGTAAATAACCAACAAGCAAGCTGATCATCCAAGTGTGTTCAGCTTAGTGCTGAGGGTGGAAGAGCAGTGAGGACGTGAAGCCCTGCTCTGGAAGCAATAGAGGTCAGTACTAACTCGATGACGAATTCATCTCGGAGTTCCTTGGAAGGATGGGGGGTTCTTGCTCGTTTTAAGCGGAGGGTCTGGGTCAGTTGAACTTGTTAATGCTTTGCTGTAGCACGAAGGAGAGGCAGTTGTGCTTCTAGGCTGTCAAAAACTTCAGTCTGTGCTCTGTATGTGATGTAGAATACAAGTTCCTTGGGGCAGGAGCTGCTTCCCTGTAGTCTGTGATGCAGCGATGAAAGAATAACCCGCTAGTTTCTGGATGTTGTAAAATCCAGATGTTGCAGATTATGAAGAGGAATAGTGTAGGTTTTAGCTGGGGAGGGTTATTCTGCAAAGAAATCTTTATTATTACTGCCCCAGGATACTGAGACACCGCAACTTTTGTGCCAAGTAGAAAATAATTCAGGCAGTTGTGTTAGGGACGTTATTGAATGGGTCAGTTCAGCCCATCAGTCCTGTGCAGGGTCACTTTTCTGAGATTCCTGTTGCAAATACTCTGTTTACTTACCTAATTGGGAGTTTGTTATCCTGTCAGTTCAGTCTTACAGCTGGGGAGATTGTTTTCATCATAAATCCTGTACTTTTGGAGGCTCCTCTAGTATTAATGAGCTGCTGATGTTTCTTATGCCTGTTAATGGCTCAGACTATTTTGAAATCTTTAGAAAACCAGTATTCACTTGCTCTTGTTATCAGCATAAAAATAAATTGGACTTTTTTTGGGTAGAAGAGATTTTGAGGGCAGCAGCCACGTATTTTCTGACACATTTAAAGACTGGTTTAAAAATAGCTGTTGTTTTTAATCTTGTCAGTGCATAGTGCTGGATTGTTTTTCTCCCACAGCTCAGTAAGAATGGAAGCATTCAAACGTTGAAATTTACCATTCAGCTATATGTTTGTTTGTTTCAGCGTGTTTCATACATGCATAGTCTAACAGGACATACCAACTCGAGTTTTATGTTGAAAATAACTGTGGTTGATTAAATTAACTCAAGTGCAAATGTTATCAGTAATTGTGGTTTAGGTTCTGACTTTCTTTAGTGGATAATAAACATGCTAAGGAAACTTTTTCAGTTCTGTAATACAAATTATTTTAGTTTGTTTCCGAAACATTAGCTGTGAAATCACAGCAACATATTTTGTATCAAACAGTGTATAAAACCAGATAGGTACTCTATTACTAAAACTTAACTTTATATTGAGACGTGATGGTAAATGCTTTACGTTTCCTAAACTTACGAAGAAAAGAAAATCTGTTAACTAGCCAAAGTCTAATCAGTGCTCTAGCTGCTTTTTGGGCAGATGGTTCCAATCACCATTAATAGAGGAGCAGCAGTGAATGTGTCGACTTGATAGAAAGTACAGTGCTTTTTGTGCAAGAAATGAGGAGCATAGCTGGCAAATTTAAAAACCTCTATTTTAAATAATGGTGTGGAAAAGGGCTCTGGTTGCGGTTTCATGTATTTAAAGAACTAAAATAGCTTTCAGTGATGCTGCCTGCAGTTTATTTCTGTCTTCTGATAGCCTGCAGACTTTTTTTGGACTCTTTTTTTTTTTTTTTTTAACTGCAACAGAGGAGAGATTTTAGTTTAGTGTTTTTTTTTTTTATTGGTACTCCTGCTTATACCCTTTGAGTGTCCGTAAGTGCTATGCTTAGAATATTTACCTCCTTGTTGTCAACATATCCTTTCCAATCTTATTCTTGTAGCTTTTTAGGAGATAATCCCTGTCTCCTAGTGAAGCACAGAACTGCTAAACTGGCCTCCCAGTCTTCACCAGCTTTACGATTTATGAAATATATTCTGTAATGTACTTTGTCAATGAGTGCTAGTCTGCATGTTCAGACACATTTCCAGCTTACACAGTTTATTGTGGTATGCGTCTTACATTTGTTAAACTTGATTTTAAAATTTTTGTCTCATGCTGTCCGTGAGTCCATGCATTCTAGAGTGTGTGTGGTGCAACGAGAGGTGATAATTTGGAGGCTTTGCTGTGTCCCTCCCCAGTAATTGCTGGGTAACATTTCTAACACTGTGCCAGTCTTCCTTTATTAGCTTCACCCGATCACGGATCCTGCCTGCTTCTGTGCTCTGCTGCTGTTCTCTGGTTTTAAACAGGAGAAGTAGTTTGCTGTTACACCTGTTAATTGCAACCAGCCGGAGGTATAGAATTAACTGTGTTTTATTCTACTAGGTAACATTTTTCAGTGTTAGAGAGGATTAGAAGGTTTATTCCTAGCAGCGTCCACAGCTTAGCTCTTTTCTTTATACAAGTTTATTATGGCTTCACTGGGACAAAGTGTGGCACGCATTGAGCTCCCGATAGATGCTTTTGTGCCGTGACATTCACCACTGTTTAAAATAACTAATACTTCTGCTTGCAGCTCTTGCAGACAGACCTTTATTCTTTTTGCGTTGTCTCTCAGAAGGTGTTGCCCTGGTGTATGCTGTAACTTGCAGTGTTGAGTTTCCCTTTTGAAAAGGAATCCACGCTACTTTGAGTTACAAATCCACTTTTTTTTAGCATACGTGCATCAAAGTCTTGCACCAGCATTTTCTGTACCGCTGACTAAAAATATCCGTGCAGACAAGGCCTTGAGGCAAGCAGACCTGCATCATGCTGCAGTGTTTTATAATCCATAAAACATGGACAAAACTGCCGGAACCAACTCACTTAGAATTACAGAAAAATCTTTAGCGTTGACTGTCTGCAGCCAGCCTTCCGTGCAGTTCTTCTGTGCTCCTTGATGAGGTTTCAGCACGTTGTGCTTAGTAGCTCTTTGGACTTCTCGGGCTTCTTTTGAAGAGCATCTTTGCTGCTTCGTATTCTTATATTCAACACCTCATTCTTTTGCAACTGTATGAAGTCTCAAAGCAGTTTTTGTACCCCTGTTTATTCTAGGGAACCATCGCAGCTCTTCTGTGGTGTTCAGCTCTGGATGCTGGCAAGTCAGCGTGACTTGTGAGGGATATCTCCTTATAGCATTGCAGGAGGTGTAGGAAAGACCGAAGCCTAAATCATACAGCTCTCTAGATAATTTTGCTTTGAATGCCAAGCTTGAACAGCATAATTAACAGTACAAAGCAAAATACTTCTTTGATTTTTATCACAGCTTGATCTGAGCTGCTGTATGTAAAGGCTCAAACTGTTACTGTCAAATTCAATTTACAAAGTTTGATCATGTTACTATTTGTATTTTCAAAGCCTATTGGCTTTAGTACTCTATTTCTTATGAATGGGAAATATGAATGCAGCCTGAATTGGCTGCAGAAGCCTTCTTAGTATATCTGTGACCATTGCTCTCATGTAGTGAACTAGGCTGAAGAAAGGCTTTTCTTCATCACTACTGGGGAAATATTAATGACAGGACTGGACTGGCCTCATCAAGCTGTGATTAAAAACATGTTTTTGTTGGGGACAAATTTCAGTGCCTTGAGCCTCAACAAATAGCAGGTGTGTGCCTGAGGAGACTTTCTCAGTTCTTACCAGTTCAGAAGTACTTGTGTACATATGAATGAAAATCAATTTGTATGGTTTTGGGGATGTTAAGATCTCAAGGAAATCATCTCACAAATGGAAGTACTGCTACAGATTTGTGACTCCAAAATTGCTTGCCCGGCAGCTGTGATGGTGAGTCACATGCATAAGGAAATGTGTGTACGTATTTTAGAGTCTCTGGATTAAGCTACATGTTTTTCCCCATCGTTACCTTTAATTTAGTAGTCAGACATAATTGCTATAAAATGTGATTTTTAGGTTTTGAGTTCTCCACTTCAGCCAACATTTCTCGTGTAGATGACTTTGGTACTGTCCATACAAAACTCCATCTTCTCTTATTAGATCTTGGGCTGTGAGTTAGTGCAGACAGTGGCTGGAACTGCTCTGCTGCTGGCTGAGTCTCGTGATTCCTGGAAATCTGAGACTTGTTGACTTCTTGTGCTGGCAGTGACTGGGCTTTGCATAGGTCACACTTCTCTGTATTGCTGCCTTACTGAAACTTGAATCCGCAGATCAAAAAGGGGACTAAAAGGCGAAAGCAAAATCCTTTACAAATACAGTGCAAGTCTAGCCTGGAGCGTTGTTTCTGGAGCGGTGTAGAGTTTCACCAACGGGATAAAGCTGAGTTGGCGAGTCACACGAGCTAGCGACTGGACCTATTTCAGTAGAGCAAAGAGCCCTCATGTTTTCAGTCACACAGGGGAAGGCATGCCTTAGCAGAGCAGTAATGTTACTGCTTGCTCAGAGCTGGTTGGATATTTGTGGTGCTGCCCTTCCTTGGACCTGCGGCCAAGAGTTGACCTACAAGAAGTGTGCCCGAGTTTGGGTGCTAGGCACCTTGTCCCTGGTGAAGTGGGCGTCTCGGGGAGGGCACTGCACGAGTTGAAATGCTTGCTGGCTGGTGTAAACGGATAAATATATCACAGCAGTTGGAAGTGCGGAGTTGTAACCCTTCATCTTGTGCATAAAGCCTGATCACGCTACATACACAAATTTTACGCGACTTAAAGTTTGTTCTGGTTTACACGTTGATTTTCTTTAATTGTTTTCTTGACTAATGATTTTTTGGGTGGAAGTGCTTCCACTGTTAGTCTTTAAGCTAAACTTATAGAGATTCTTGCAGACCTTCTCGTGTTTGTTATTGAATGAAATGTTCTTGGTAATTAGTTGAGTGACTTAGGAACAGTGACTTAGGACACATTGTTTAAGCTCATTTCAATTGAAGTATTTACACATGCTCGTTAGACTTAGAGCAGCATGGTTCCTATCAGCTTGGAACTGGAAAAAGTACATAACTTGTTCTTCGTGTAGTAAAACTTTAGATATCAAGACTTGTATATTGAATTAAACAAGGAAAATGAACCTGCATTAATGCCTGGCTTGTTTTGTGTTTGATGTAGTGTTGATGACATAAATGAAAAGCTGAGTATCTGTGTAATTTAAATTGTTTGGGACTGTTTAAACTTCTGTAAAATAAATCAGTTGACACGCAAAAGTTTCTCTGCACGCTTCTCTTAAACATCAACTTTTTCCAGGTTTTTCTAGTAGTCACTTTTGAAAGAAAGCACGTAGAGAATCAAATCAAGGTATGTTCAGTAAGGTGTATAGCTGGTAATTTCCTTTTGTTCACTAGTTCACTTAGGATTCTTTGCTTTCCTATATCACCTTTAGGCAGTCTGCAAGCATTTTATGAGCTAGTTTAACTCAGCTAATGGATATAGATGAGGCCAATACACGAACCTTTTATAAACAGAGAAGCTAAAGGAATAGTCAGATGAGCACAAATTTCTAAATTAAGCAGTTAGTTTACGGGGAAATCAATAAATCCTTTTTTTTCTTGATTTCTTTCTGCCTCTACTTCAGTAGATCCAGTGAATTACGAACTTGGTTGTAACTCTCATGCTTTCAGATGTTAATCTGTATAATATTGCCTTCAGCTGCAAACCTATCAGGAAGAAATCTTTCCATTATCAATGGGCACTTCACATTTTGATTTCTTAAAAAAAATATTATGGATCTATTCAATAAATTTTTTTGTTTTCACTTTCGAAGCGATGCTGCTCTGTGGTGTGTCTGTTCATGTAGATACATTTCAAATATTTGTGTTTTTCTTCCAGGAGCTAAGTGACCTGCAGCGAGACCCGCCGGCCCACTGTTCTGCCGGACCTGTTGGAGATGACTGTAAGCTCTTCATAGCACCTTGCCACGGCTGACCTTTTCTGGTTAAGGAAAAGCTTAGAAAATCTCTAATCACTTTATCTTTTTGATTTGCAGTATTTCATTGGCAAGCAACTATTATGGGACCTGTAAGTATAATAGTTTGTTCCCCTTAGAAAGTAGGCGTTTCCTTTTTTTGTTACAGAAGGATTCATTTGGGTGTCTTTTAACATGGCAGTTAAATTCGGCTGTACTATGTACGGATTAAAGATCTGGGGTTTGCGTTGTTGTTTATAGTAGTCTGGCATTCATTTCTTCTTTAACTGTTCAAAAAAATTCTGTAGTCTTCTTCCTGAAATTTCAATTGACTGGTTAAGCATCCCTAATGTTTGAATTGGTGATGTGGGCTGCAAACTCAAGAGCTTGCTTTTCAGAGATCATCATTTCAATTCTGAAAGAGAAATAGTTAAAGTAATCCCATGTTAAAGTTGTGAACTGTAAACAAGAGTGGTGTTGCACAAGGTGATTCAGGGGCTTTTAGAACTTAGCTGAGGGCTGTGATGTGGCTCTGGCAGAAGCTGATGGCTTTTGGGAACTGTAGTCCCCATTTGTGGGTACTTTTGGTTTCTGTGTGAGAAAGGCTTTTTTTGGGTTGAGTGAGATTGCTAAAGTTGTGATTTATGACTCTTGAAGGACATGACATAAGAAAGGGCAATATATATTAAGAACGGAACATTCTGAAGGAAAATTGGAAAGGGTTTCAGCAAAAAGAATGAAGAACAACGTGACCTGAAAGAAGGGGTGTTTATAAATACCACGGCAAGGAGCTTGTATTCCTGGTGTTTTCCTTTTGGATTTGGTAATTTTGAAAGAAGAGCTTCTGGTTCAGTTACTGAGCTGAAAATTTGAGACGCTACTTAATCCCATGAGATGCAACATCACATGGTGGAGAAAAGTGAAATTGTGACTAATTTGAGACTATTTCTGCATTTCCATCACAGCTGCTCTGGAGCAGTAAAAGACCAGTTACTAGTTTGTCAGTGATGTGACGGAGTTTGTGGTGATGCAGCAGCCACTCAAATTATTGTGACAAGCTTTTCTACAGGATGCTCATACTTATGCCATTGTTCTTTGGCAGCTGTGTTCCTTCACATACAAAGTCATTCTGCTCTTGCCCTTCTGCACTCCCTGAAGGTGAATGGCAAAACAGCAAATAATATCAAAGAATATAGAGTTAGGAAAAGCTTGTGTGCTGATTGCCACCAGTAATGTCTATCCTGAATGACTTTGACCTTAGCAAAGAAAACACTAGCACATAAATCCCAATTTAATTCTTTTTTTTCCAGCTCACAATTCGCCTTTCATACCTTGTAGTGGAAAATAGTCTTTTCTCCCCTTCAGGTTCCTCAGATTTCTCTAGTTAAGGATAACAGTGAGCATCTCTTGCCAACCCTTCTCAACCATAACCATCAATGAGAAAAGCCACACTATCAGCACTTTTGCCTTGATAACATAACTTTGTCTCGATAACATAAGGAAATAGGGGTGCACATCCTGTACATCTTCTGATGGGCTGAGGGAAGCACAGGACTAAAGCTTTCCTTCAGAGCTCACTTCCTATATGTGGAAGTAGCGTAACCTCTTCTCCTGTCTGCACATCGTCAGTTTGATGTGCCTTACCCACCAAATGCTGTGTGACTTCGCTTTGCCTTCCCCTTGGCACTGAACTTGTCTGATCTTCAGCTTATTTTAACTTTGAAAAGTCCATTTACTATGCATGCAAGCTGTCATTTCAAACCTAACTGTGAGTGGCAATCTTCTCTGATGTTACCTAATGCTGGCTTCTTAGCAATACCGTATATAACCTGCCTTATGTTGCAACACTGTCTGCATTTTGAGTGCATAAGACAACATGTCATAGGGGACCATTTGTGACTTTACTTCTTCAATTCATCTCTAAAACTGCAATTTTTGCTCATTTCTAAGGTAAATGTTTTATCTAAAAAAAATCTGCATTTACTCCCATAAGAAAACCCAAAACTTCTCCTGCAGCTTTGCTGAGACTGAGTTACTGTCTTGCTGTTTTAAACTTCTTGAGTAACGAGAGAGATTTTTCTTCTCCTTAATTTGAACTTGAAGCGCTGCTCTGTCATTTAGCACTGAGACTTTTTTCCCCACTTCTCTAGTAAATAAAAATGAAAGATTTCTTCAACAGCTGACTGCAACAAAGTTATTTCTATCTATTAACTGTGTGCAACCTGGACGTAAACCTGTGCACATGTTCTCTAACAAAATGCATGTTCACAGATTTGTACAGGTCACAAAGATGTTGTGTGTTTTAAAACTCCCTGATGTCATCATGATCACCTGAATTAAGTTGGAAAATCCTACTCTTTGCATCTGCAAAGAGAAACCACTTCTTAAGGTAAGTATATTCGTAGCTTAACGATGGAGGAAGATCCCGAATGTAGCAGAGCAGCTGTGGTGTTGTATGGAGACAGGATTTGGAAGACCTGCTCTTGGTCCCCTTGGTGCCGTGGAGCTGAGCTTCCAGGAGTGCCTCACAGCCCAGATACTGAGGAGGGAGCTAGTTTGGAGCTGATGGATCAGCAGTTTTGTAGCTCCACCAGTCAAACCCTGCTCCCCTCCTTCCCCTCCCCAAGAAGGGCAGCACTCAGTAGCCTCGTTGTGCTACTGCAGTAGTAGCCACGGCTGGCTCTACTGTGGCATCGCTGGCCAGTGGGAGGGTTTGGTATCCTCAGTACACTATGGGCTGTGTATTGGGGATAAAAGATGAGCTTTCTAAGTTACTCATCCATTTGGGAGGTTCTCTGCATTCAGAAGAGAAGCTCCACAATAACTGAAATATATTAAGGGGTTTTGTTTCTTTTGTTTTTTTCCAGCCTGATAGTGCTTATCAAGGGGGAGTATTTTTTCTCACAGTACACTTTCCAACAGACTATCCTTTCAAACCACCAAAGGTAAGTCCTTTGTCTTCAAACTTACACAATTTTTAGGTCAAAGCTGTGTCTATATTTTAGCTGTCTGGGACTTTCTTTTGGGAGTTGAAACCAGAAGGGCCAGTGATAGGGTACATAAGGGATGAACTGAATCCTAAAACTGGGTGATAGGATGAGAGGTTGTACAGTATGCTGTGTTGGATATGGCAGATCGAATATGACTGGAAATGAAGGGACAATGTGAAGGATTCCAAATGTAAAAAACAATTTCATGTTACTTGTTGTTTTTTTTACTTTTTTTTAATTCCAGATTGCTTTTACCACAAAAATATATCATCCAAACATAAACAGTAATGGGAGTATTTGTCTTGATATCCTGAGATCTCAGTGGTCACCAGCTCTGACTGTATCTAAAGGTAAAGTCACAGATATGCTAATGGATTTATGAATTTGCATACACTGCCATGGTTTTTTTCTGGTTTCACTGCCTTGTCCAAGGGTGCCAGTGAGAACTCATTTATCCTGCGTGTTACAGCAGTGGTAATTCCATTGGAATCCTTGTTACGATCCAAGATGTTGCACAGTTTATTTGGAGTGTCACATGACATCATACATTATCTGCATGGCAAGGAAATGTTCTAAACCAAATTGGGTGAGATAAAAAATGTCCAATTAGGCTGAAGTGCAGCTTCTGTATTATAACTGACTGTGTGGGCAGAACTGAAGAGAAACTTCTGAACAGAGTTGCAAAACCAAATGAATTTGGATGTAAGTGGAAAACCTCAATACTGACATGTAGGGAGGCCTCTTGGATTGCTTGTGATTGCCTGAGCATGCTTATGTGGGCTAAGATCTTAATTACACTTTATTTTGAAATTTAGTAAGTTGTTTTGGCTTGGATTCCTCTGTAAGATGAATTTTAAAACGTAACTGTTTTCTAAGTCATCAGTAAATGAGTTAATAAAATACTCTAATCTTGTAGTTAAATTTTTCTCAAATTTGAACACTTGATATTTGGAACATTGTGGTTACGGTTAATTAGTTCTTTTGTAGGCATTTTGTGTCACTTCAAAAGCTGCTTAGAATGTGGCTGCAGTTTTTCTCACCCATATTCAAAATGCTTAGCCATGATCTTAGTCATATTACAGGAAGTTCTCATGTTGCTCAAAAGATTAAACAGTATCACATCTTGCTTATGTTTTTGAAAGCTCTCTAAACCATGTATCTGTTTTAGAACAGTGTCGTTGCATTTGGTGTATGAGCAAGGAAAACATTGTTAGTCTTTGTCCCATGGAAATTGCTTTATGCAGGTGCAGTTGTTACACATGATTGGAAAAGCAACTTCTGCTCATGCACACCAACCATACGCAATAATTTCAGTAGCTAAATAAAATACAGTTTTAAAGGTGTTTTCTCACGTAGCTGTTGAAGACATGAATTACTGTTGTGTGTAGCTCATACCAGCTTTCCACAGAAATTGCTTGTTGTATTGCTGAGCAAAAATTGGTTCCTAGTTATTCAGAATGTATTTAGTTGGCACCTAGATCTTGTTTACCAGTTGGTATTTATCTGGTATCTGAGTATTCAGATCTTTAGCACTTTTCTACAAGTGTGTTTACTTTTTTTGAGTATTCCTTCAGCTCTAAAGAAGAGCAGCCTGTAGGTCTTGTGTGATTTGACTTGACTTGCTTTTAACACGTATACATTTTGTGTTTTTTAAACTGGAAATCAGCTCAGTGGCTCATGGAAGAAATTTCTTGTTTACAGTTCTTGTTTTAGTGGATCAAAGGATTATGACGTACTGATAGCACCTCTGATTGGTGTCTCTGAGTGTTGTAACCTGATTTTCCAATGTTACTGGTGTATTTGGCACCTAATAAAGTGAAGTATGTCAGCATGAAGTTTGCTACTGCTGTAAATACGTGTTAGTCCTATCTTTTTTGTAACAAGACAAAGCAAGGGAAAAAATCATATTCTACAGCAGATTTTCATTGTAGCATCAAATTCCCTTTCACAACCTATTGTGAATTGTTGAAGTGAGTGCTTTTGGTATCCATGTTAGTTCTGAGTTTAAAATTGAAGTTACCTGAAATATGTGTGTTGAAAGTGTTAGAAAAATCAAATGTCCTCAGATAGATACCAGGGATCAAAACTAGAATCATAAGGGAGTACCTGCATAAAAACCTGGTAAAATGTTTCCCCAAATGGAAGTGTCACATGTATCAAATCAAGTGAAATGCTCATATGGAGGAGAGAATAACAGTCAGCACAGAAGTGGAGAAGGATATGCACAAATCCAGTGTTACGTGGTAGTGTAATATTAATGATAATTATAAATAATTGAAGATGTAAGGTCTTCATTTGATCGAACATTGATATGTACCTACGTACTCTGTAGTTTAATTTTCATAGGTGAAAACATGGGAAAGAGATAATTACCAGAGGTATAAGTGCACGGATTGTGAGTTCTCTAGGCTGTTATCGGGTGTTGTTTAATGCCTACCTAGAAACATGGTGCTGTATTAACACTTCTGAGCAAAACTGCTGTCCAAAACATTAATACTGATACGCATTCTCTTTCTAGTCTTCCTTTTTCCACTGTCTGTGTACTGGAATATATTAAAGGATTATAGAAATGAAGTGAACTAACTTGTTTAACCTAGCGTCTCTTTTATTTAGTTTTATTGTCCATATGCTCCTTACTTTGTGATCCTAATCCAGATGATCCTTTAGTACCGGATATTGCACAGATCTACAAGTCAGACAAGGAAAAGTGAGTATGACATAATTATGCGTATTTATGTGTGTGGTACTTGCAGATAGTGATTGGCTATACAACTGTTTACCTTATTTTTTAAAAAACTCTTTACATAGATATCTACTGCATAGAGGATTAGATATTTAAATCTTGAAAATATCTATTGGTAGAATGGCAAGCAGGAACCTGTAGGTGTACACAACTGTTGGATACTTAGTTTTATGAAAACAAGTACAAAAATATAATACATTAATGCTGTGTGTTAATATTTATTTTTCATTACATAAAAAAATAATCCCAAGTAAGAAGTATTTGTTGTCACAGCTTCATGAAGATTTGAGTATTGCTTTTACATTCAGGACTGGATAGAAAAGGAGTGAGGCAGAAGTCACATGGAAGTTTAAGGTCTAGTATTCTTCGCTAGAGTGAGAATTACTGAAATGTTTTTTTTCTGACAGTTCAAAGTCTGATACAATCAAATCATGTAAGCCACTTTTGAAATGCTTGAACTGTGGCTTGTTCTGCAAAGCAGATTATTCTCAAGTTGAGGATGTTGTGCTTCAGCGTCTGCCCACTTGTGTCTCTAGTTTTATCCATCCACTTAGTATTTTCAGCCTCCTGTTTGTAAAGGAAGTGAACAAGGGATATTTCTCCATGTCCACAACTTGAAATTGAATCGTTATAACAGAAAGTAGAAGATTAAATTCTTGACTATAGCTCTGTCTCTTTATGCTTTTCACCCACTGAATTTTTACTATCCTGTTAGATGTGGGAAGTGAATAATGGGGCTGGTTACCCCTGAGTGTGTAACTGAAAATCCAAAGACTTGAATGAGAACATATTCTTAAGAGCAAAGTAAGTTAGTACAGGAGTTGGTATATTGATCTTGAGAAGTGATTTTAAAGAAAAACTTGCCAATGTTTCCTCTGGAGGACACAGGAAAAAAGTGAATCTAGTCTGAAGAGTAGAATGTTAGCAAGTTCAAGGACCAGAGGCAAAGTTGGTGACTCTCCAGGGACGCTTCCCTCTGGGAGTGCTAGTCAGCTTCATACCAGAAGGAAAAGACCTGACACTTAAAATCTAGTCAGAAACGCTTTTCAAGAAATTTTCCTTTCAAGTTCTGAAATGTAGGTGGAAGTGTAGAATGGAGAATAACATCTCTGTGCCTTCCATCCGCACCTTTTCCAATGCCAGTTAATGATGCTGAATTTTATGCAACTTAAATGTGTGAACTTTGTTAGACTTTTAATAGCATACACATTTGGGAATAATTGGCAACAAACTCCTGTTAATGTACAAGTAAGGGAACCAGTTGTGAAATGCAAGTGAAGTATGCACAACGATACGCATTTTAGTACAAACCAGTAAGATTGGTTTTGAGTTTGAGTCTAAATAGCTTTGATAGGTAACCTTAACTGAACATATAGTGCATATGTTTCTTGGTTCTTAGACATTTTAACTTGGAGTCAATGCTAAGAGATTAAAAGCTCAATAACGTCTGTATGAAGTAAATATGTGGCTACTGTCCATGCATCACTAACAGCTCTTCACTCAATGCCTTCTTTCTGCACGTACAGATACAACAGACACGCAAGAGAATGGACTCAGAAATATGCAATGTAAACTTGTGAAGACTTTTTCATATACCACAGAGTACTGTAAATTCTAGTTTTTTTTTCAAACTTAGAAGGAAATGGAGCACAGTTTACTGTTTCAATGTACCATAATGCCCCTTGAATTTTTTATTTTTTCACCCATGTAAGTGTGTTTCTGGAGCAAGGGAAAACAAACTTCCAAAAGTAACCTTAGGACTGTGATAAGAATATTTATCCTCTTTGTATGCTTTGCAGAAGACATTTATTATGGTTTTTAAGAGTTGGACATCTGCATCTTCAAACTGTAAGATCCATAATGCAGTTGTAAAGCAACCAAATTATTTTTGCTGGAAAAAAAGTAGCTGTTTTTACGTGATAAATACTGTATGTGTGTCCTTAAGATATGTTGTCCGTTTCATAAGTGTGTTCAAATTTCATTTTGTTAGTTCACTTATATAATATGTATTTTTATTGTATAGACTAAATATATTTTATTTGCCATGTAAGTCATTTCATTTTAGACTTACTTTCTTGTGCACAGTATTGACAAGATACAACTGCTAGTAATGAAAATAATTGGGATATCCTGCCCGTTAGGATGTCCTAATGACTGACTGCAGATTTCTTAAAACCTAGAATGATCTTTGCACTGTAATTCTTTGTACGCTGATTATGGAGAAACACTTGTTTTTGATTCTGTTGCATACTTGACTTAATTTTATTGCAATGTGAACTAATTGCACTGCTATGTAGAAAGATATGTAACCTTTTTGTTGCTATTCACAACTGATTTTTGACATGTGGGCAACATAACACTCAGACCTTTTACAAATCTAAATGTAGCCTTTTCCATATAAATAAAATGCATTTTCTACTATTTGTCTTGGCTGTTTTTTAAAATCATGCATATCCTTAAAGTGCTTGTTCTAACATTAGGGATTCAAAATATGAAGTGTGCATGTGTGTTGTAGACAAAAGGGAGATGAAGCCATGCATCAGATACGACTTGGATCTGTGTCGCAATTAACTTTTATGCGAGATTCAGCCTAATTTCCTTAGCATGTTATGCCCACTGCTTTATGTAGGATTTCAACCTTTTTAATTGCCTACTATGTGCATATTAATGTATGGAGGAAATACCACAAGTGCTTGAACATCAAATGTGCCAGTTAAGGGGGCCTGTTTGCAATACTAGAACGTCACAGTAAACTTCTCACACTTGAAGCTAACATAACCCATTAACTGTTACTTGAGTATGCATGCACAAAACCAGTGGTGCTGGCGAGGGGCAATCCTTTCTTCTAAACTAGATGAAAACCAGAACAGCTCCAAGGGCCTGTTGCAAATTCTTCTCAAGTATCTGACAGCAGAAACGTGACTTTTTTTTTTTTTCTCTGTGCCTTGCAGATGAAACAAAAGTGACTTGCAGTTGGGAAAGTTCTCATCATAAAATAGCTCTGTAAGACAACGAAAATGATTTTTACTCGTTTGTAATGAATGCTAAACTGGAATTTGGGGTGTGGGAGGGAAAGCATGCACTGGCCCTAATGGTGTAAGTTGGTCTCACGCAGGTAAATGTCACTTCAGCGCTGATTTTATCTGACATATCAATGAGTTCTGAAATGAAAGTCTGGTGGAGGGTGGCTCTGTTAGTTTTTAAATATCTGTTCACTTTAGACTGTAAACTGAAGAAATGGTTTGTTATTAAGATGAGTGCTTTGGTATACTTTTGGTATACTAGGCTGATGTAGTGAGGCTGGCAGATGTGGTGGTAGAAACCTTGGAGCATGCTGTGATGGTCGAAGAGCTTTTATTTCTGTTAGCTGAGTACAAATATGCCTATAGAAGTGATCTAAATGTTTTCAGTACCTCTATTGAGCCATGCAGAAGTTTGACATGCATCTCTCATCGCTCCCTGTCCTCCGCGGTGCTGAGCTGTAAAGCTGGGGGCTGTTTGCAAACGGTTGTACTGCGGCCGGTCCTCCTGCACGAGCGGCTTTCCATCACCCTGCAAGATAAGCAAGATGAACCCCGCTCATTTGCGTCTCCACCTTCAGCTTATTTTTCAAAGGCGGTGTGTGATAAAATACAGCTTGTTTAAAGTCACCTTTCCCTATTCCTTCCTTTGGCGCTCCGGGCTCGTTTAACCACCCTACCCCCTCCCTGCATCCCTCTGCCCCCGCCCCGGAGGAGGTTCCTTTCCCCTGCCCCTTTAATTCCCGCTTGCCGTTAAATGCCGCCCCCAACCTCTACCGGGGGGCGTGGCCTCCCCGAAGGGGGCGTGGCCTCGCGGCGGGGTCACCTTGGCGACGGGCGCGCGCGGAGAGGAGGGGCTTTCCGGAAGCCCCGCCCCCCGCCCCTCACGGCGGCGCCGTCCCGTGGTGCCCCGCGCGGGCCGAGCCATGGCGGCGGCGCTGGCGGCGCTGGGCCGTGCCGCGGGGCTGGCGGCGGGCCCCGGGCGGCTCCTCAGGTGCGGCGGGGCCGGGACGGGGGAGGGGGCGGGGAAGGGGCCGAGGAAGGGGCCGAGGGGGGCTCGGCGGGCTCCCGGCGGCCGTTAGGCGCTAACCGCCGCTCCGTTGCCAGCAGGGCCTGCGGCGCCACCTGCGCGGCCGAGGGGGGCCTGGCCCGGCGGCTGAGCTCGGCGGAGCGCCCGAAGCGGCCGCTCACGGCCTATTTCCGCTTCGTCAGCGAGCGGCAGGGCCCGCTCCGCCGGCAGCACCCAGGTACGGCGGGGCGAGGCGGGGCGGGGGGTGCCTCACGGGGTACAGCGCACAAACAACTCCCAAACGAGCCCTCTGTGCCTCAGAGCCCGCTGGGAGATTTTTTGTTTTTTTTTATTCTAGTAGGGATACTGCTCAAAAAAAACTCGGTAACTTTGTTTTTGAATTGCCAGAGCGTTGTGTATTCAGAGGGTTTAAGAGCAGTGTGCTGCTTTCTTACAGGTATTTAGTGACAGGACCAGAGGGAATGGCCTCAAGTTGTGCCAGGGGAGGTTCAGGCTGGACGTGAGGAGACATTTCTTCTCAGAAAGAGCAGTCAGGCATTGGGATGGGTTGCCCAGGGAGGTGGTGGAGTCACCGTCCCTGGGGGTGTTCAAGGAAAGGTTGGACCTGGTGCCTGGGGACATGGTTTAGTGGGTGACATTGGTGGTGGGGAGATGGTTGGACCAGGTGATCTTGGAGGGCTTTTCCCCAACCTTAACGGTTCTGTTGTCTAAGTCAGCTTACTTTCAACAGCTTAGTTGTGCTTTTCCCTTGTAGAGATGACTGAATTTTACATTTGAGATGGGACAGAGGAAGATCCACATTTTTCTTTTCTAATGGAGTAGAGGGAAATCCTGGAAAGGATTTTTCAAGAAAAGAAACACTGATTTTATTTTTGTGCCCACCTCAAATTCACATCTAACTGGAAAACTCATCAAATGAGTTGATGTTATTCAGCTAAAGAACAAAACAGTCTCAAGTCACTGCGATTTTGTTTGTGGGAGAAAGATGACATTCAGCAGAAGTAAGGTTAAAAAAATATATTGTAGCTGAAGGACTTTATTGTAATAAAAGTTAAGTAAGTTTGTTGTACGAGGTGGTTGAGATCACTCTATGCTTGCTTTAAAGAATCCAGCAGGCTCTTGGGAACTAGAAATTTTACTTTTGGTCTCTTCCACCCACTTCCGCTCCCATTTCAGATCACCTTGTAAAGAAAAGGATACAGCCAAAGAAATAAACTGTTGTAGAGCTGAAATGCTGCTTCAGTTTGCAACTGTATGTTTTGATGCAGTTTGAACCATAAGTGGGAGCCCTCCTCCACTCACCCAAATTACAATTTGCCTCCCCTGCTACACCGAAGGAGTTACTGTTATGAAAGGAGGAAAATATATTTCTACAGGAGAAAGATACTGGTGACAGCCTGCTTCAGGAAAATTGAAGAAGCTTACTGAAAATACAGCATTGATCTTGACTTTCTTGCTTTCTCATTTTAATATACAGAAATGAGTAATACGGAGCTGGTTAAAAAGTTGGCAGGTGATTGGAGGGAGTTGCCAGCATCGCAGAAGCAGGTAAGTTTGTATCTTGTTTTATAAATCATAATTATACATGGGTGCATACATATATAATAATGTAAGAATTGTAGAATTCTACTTGTTCAGTGCCTAAGTTAGGGGAGACCTGAACTAATTGTTGATGAAAGGACCAACCTCTTTTATCTGACTAGATGCTAATCAGAGACGTGATTTTCAGGTAACTTCCTTAGAGTCTTATTTAGTTGACTTATTTTTTGTTATAGGTAGCCGAGTTTCATTAAGAGTGACAATTGCAAGGGATAGCGTAAAAGAACTCTACAAATACAGTTGCTAATCACTACTCTGAGTGCCAGTTATAGGAAATTAATGGGTATTCTTCCTTGATTGCAGTTAGCAATGAGTTCCAGTCAGGAACTGATGGTAGTTAATTCCTTTTCTGCCTAAACAAGCGATACGTTTTGTTATTAGTATTGGAATGCTCTTATATCCTAGCATTTTAGTGCTCTTAGGTCCTTTATGGACTTCTGTCTCTGTGTGTCTTAGTGTAACGTGTGTCTTTTTGTTTGTATGTCTGAAACAGAGAAGGGGATGGTGCCTTTTCAGATCTACATGTATGCTTGGTAGCCTGGCTCAGCCCCACTTGGTGCTGTAGTACCAAGACTGTGACTTTATGATGCTTCTGTACCCAGCACTGGTGGTTCTAGGAACGTGTATGGCAACCAACGAATTTGTGTGCTGCAATGGGATGTAGTTAAAGAGCAATCATTTCAACTGAGCTGCAGCTTTACCTTCTTGCATGGAAGATTATTATTGCATCGAGCTGCATCTGAAGATCTGTCAGGTGCCTTGTTACCAGATTAATGAAGATAATTCGAGGGGTGGAGTCAGCTTTTAAATCTGTGTTCTTCTCAATCCATTCCACTAATCAAACAGATCTGATACTTCAGTCTAAAAATCTTAGTTACTTTTTTTTTTTTATTAGCAGGTTAGAAGTGTTAGCTCATGTAATGTTCAAGTGCAGGAACCTGAGAAAGCAAGGAGGTGGCAGGGAGGGGTTAGAAGGGATTGCTACAGAAGAGGAATACCAGACAGTGCTGATGACTGAAACTCAACAGGAACTGAAGTTTTTACAGAATTACCTTTCTTACCTAGTTGTAGGTGCTTGTATTTTATTTTTAATGTTGCATTGATATGGAGACTGGGCTATGTCAGAATGAGTGTTTCAGAAGGCTGTTTCCCTTTTCTAGTAGTTTTAAAGGCACCACACTTAGCTGAATGAAAACATCTCGGTAAGGCTGATGATTGTATGTTTGTCTTGTAGGTTTATGAGGAAGCAAGAAAGGCAGACTGGCGAACATATGAAGAGCAGTTGGCTGCATATAAAGCACAGCTAACTCCAGCCCAGGCTGCGGCTTTGAAAGAAGAAAGGAGGAAACGACTGGCGAAAAGAAGATCGTTCAGGAAAAAGAGAGTCAGTATTTTCAAGTCTATGTTTCTGTTCTCTCAAGGAAACTGAAATCTGTTTGTTGGGTATACAGAGAAGAGTTAAATGATTAGAATTTACTTTAAAAATAAATACATAAATCGCTGCTGGTGTTAGCAGGAATTTTAGTGGCTTTCCTGTGCTTGAAGACCAGAATTAGCAAGGTATCTTTGTGCTTCTATTTAGCCTCTCTGCTTTTTTCTTCCTCTTCCTAAATCTGCCTGAGGAACAACAGGTAATAAGGCGTCTGAACCAGCAACACCTCCCTGCCTTGGGAAAAGAGCCAGAAATAGCTTTTCCCAAAGACCTTGTATCTGTTAGCTCATTGGCAGCCCTTGTGAGGTGATTGCCTTTGGAAATAGCCTTTCTGCCTTCCTCCCAGCTCTGCCTCGTTGCAATCTGTGCTGCTGCTGACGTGTAGAGTTAGGCCTACATACACGGATGTCTGTTTGTGTCCTTCATACGGATCATCTTCCCGATTTCCTTGTAGCCTGTTTATTTATAAATCCTGAGAGACAGAACCATCTGTAAAGGTACAGTATTATGCTTTGTCTAGTGGCAAGATCAGCTGAAGGGTTTACTTACTGCTTATTCATTTCTGTGAATGAAACTGATTGTGTGATGCTTCCCTAATTGACAAAAGTAAAATGAATTCCCCTACTTAGAGGAAGGTTTTAATCCAAATGATTCCTGCACCACAAGGAATTTAACTGCCATACCCAGTACCTAGGCAGGTGGTAACTTGTAGAACCCCAGTTACAGTGGGAGTGTGTTAGGGCTGGAGAAAATGGTAAGTGTAAATGCACCCCCTAATGTGCTGTGTCGCCTCACTGTGATCCATGTAGACAAAGCATTCTGACACAGAAACTAGTTCTTTTTCCTTGGGAATCCGCTGATTCTGTTCCACCTCACCTCCCACAGTTAGCAATCTGCCCTCCTCTCTGCAGGCGTACAGAATTTCACACCAGTAACTAAAGCTGTATGAAGATAATAGAAAACCTCTCATCATGACTTTCTTGCTGAGTGGAATTTAGTAACAATCTTTGGTTTCTAGAAGACTTTGCTGAAGTAAGAGTCAGTTCAAAAGTGTTTTTTCCTCTTATATCTGTGAAAAATCAAGTTTTTAACTTTTCTTAATTTAGTTTGTCATCAGATGTGACAAGTGATGTAAATAACCAAATCATCTTGATATACGGTCCAGTTTACAGATCACTAAATCACTAAAAATTGAACTTAATTATTTTGTGTGTGCAAAATATGAATGTAAATGCTAAGTTTAGTTTGGAAAAATGTATGCAGGGTAGGTTGACTAACTCTTCTTGTTGTTTTTAAAGGAATTGACTGTGCTTGGAAAACCTAAAAGACCTCGTAGCGGCTTTAACATTTTTGTGTCAGAAAACTTTCAAAAAAGTGTGGGAGTTTCACCCGCGGTAAGCCAGGAAAATTTCTTCTAAAAAACAAACAAACATGCGTGCGTGTGTGTGTGTGTGTATATAACTATATATATATATATATATATATATAGTTATAATTGCCTTAACAGACTATTATATTCAGAAAGTCTGTCTTGGATTCTGTGGCTTTCAAAGTAACGTTCAACACTTCAGTATCTACATTTTGCTTAACTTAAATGTTTTTGTTTTTTAGGCTGTAGTGATCTGTTAGGCTGTAGCAATGCTGCTGGTGGTACATCCTATATAATCTGTTATGTGGATGTACAAACTTAAATATTTGCTGTATCCTGTGTGCTTAGTGCTTACAGGCTTCATGCCTCCTTTTTGTAAGGAGAGAACTCTTCTTTTTGATTTAGAAATCTGTTAATTTTTCACATGGTGACAGTGGTCTGCTACCAGTTCTCCAGTATTGTACTTCTTCTGGCACGATCAGTGTTACAAGACATGGAAGAGTTCTCAGCAAAGTTGCAGATTCCGCACTAAGCTGCATTTTGGGGTGATTTAAGTTGTGCCGATGGATTAGTGCACGTGATGCACTGGAGACCTCCCGTATGTGCCCAATATTCACCTTGCCCTGTGCATTTAATCACCTGGGAAGTGGTGATAATGTAGTGTCATGGAAAGATCCAATGGGGCTCATTTGCAAAAACACCTTGCGGTGTTAATTAAAACCAGTTTAATTAGGATGTCGGTATGTTTAGCAGCAAGTAAATCAGGATGAGGGAAATAGTTGCGTTCCTCAGTTTTCTGTCTACAAGGGCAGGCATCTTCAGTCAGCTGAGGCCCAGTCTGACACATACATGGCTAACTACTTCTGAAGTGACACACAGTTTCCTGCAGACATGGTTAGTACCTATGTGGGCTTGTCTTAAGTTGGGCTTGGTTTACGTTAAACCAATATGCAGGGTCAGATGTAGTTATGTTGCTGTAAATCAATTCATCTGTTTGGTCCGCCTGCTTTTGCTGCAGGCTGAGTAACTTACTCTACTTTGTGCTTCTATTATCTGTAAAAGTGTCTCAGATGATGCCCAGCAAGCTGTCAAACCATGTCATTTATTATTTACCTAGGTTAAGAATATGTAGAATGAAACCTACATGAGTTCCTGCTTTTTTATATTGGTTTATACCTGGCTTTCGTCTGTAACCCTCTGCGGTCTGTCTAGTGTTAAAATAATACTAATGTATTGTGTATTTAATATCCTGTAGGCAAAGCTGAAGCAGTTATTCGAAACGTGGCAAAATCTGCCCAGTTCTGAAAAACAGGTATGTTTGCGGCTTTTGATGAGGCTCTGATCTAACTGGAAAATGAAAAATTTTAGTCAATAAATCGTTAAAAAACCTTGAGTTAGTTAGATATAACACTGACAATTATCCACCAGTGTTATACTAATATTGACAGATAATATAGAGGGAACTACTCTGAGATCTTATTTACGTGTCTTGAAAAAGATAGTCATTACTTTTATTCCAGTAATGACCAATTCCTTTAACAGTGTTGATGAAATATGCGTGGGATAGGCTGGAAGTTCTGTATGCCTGGAAATGGAAGGTGAATGGGATCGAGGGAGGGAGGTGGAATCATTTGCAACAATTAGATATTTTTTTTCTGATAATATATAATATTTGTAAATGCCAGTGTAGTAAAAGTGATTTTTTGCATGTCATTTATTAACTTTGGTTGTGTTGGGGATAGTCGTCTGGCAGTATTCACAAAGTATTTGAAATACAAATTTGCAGATGGGTATATGAGAAACGGATGAGTGCTATACCAATAATAAATCTCTGCATTTTTTAATTATTCTGTATAGTCTGTCCTTTCTCCTGAAGGCCCTTCTTCCACATTGTTTTGAATGTGTGCTTAGAACATGTGTGAGGTTCATATTCTTTCTGCGGGGAAAAAAAAAAAATGCAGAAAAACCTATTCTTGTTCCTTACATAAGCCTGCTCTTTCAAGTTAGTAATCAAGTAAAACACCTTAGTAGTAACATCAAATAAACTTCCTCTTTGGGAATTGCCATGTGTTCACATCCCCAAAATTCATTGGTGGGATTTTGTGGTTTTGTTCAAGTTCGGTAAGTTCGGTGCTTTTTTTTTTTGGAATTTGCTGGAGGTGAAAGTGGGTGCCTGGGATGCTCATGGCATGGGTCTTGTAATAAGTTGCCATTGTAGCAAAGGGGAAGTTGTGTCCTGGAGGTTACCCAGACAAAGCCCTTTCCACAACTGCAGAGGTGTGCTTGTCTTCCAGCCGTACCTGCAGCTTGCTGAAGATGATAAGGTTCGGTATGAAAACGAAATTAAGTCCTGGGAAGCAAAAATGGCTGAACTTGGACGTCAAGACCTGATACGTTCCAAAGAACAGCAGCCAAAAAAGAAGACTGCTGAAACTGTGCAGGAAGCTGACCGAGCCAAAGCTCCACTACGTGGAAAGAAGGCAATATTAAAGTTGAAAAAATCAGAAGAATAAAATAGTTAAGTATTTTATATTTAATCCCCTTTGGCTGTCATGTCTTTATCCTGCTGTGTTAATGCTGTGGTCAGCATTAGCACTTAAGTTTGGAAAACCCATAAAGGGCCCACGGAGAAAGTTGAGAAGGAAAAGTTGAAAAAGAAGGTGATCAGGTAAGAGAGAATTTGGTGTTTCTTGGAACTGACTGAAATAATCATTGCAGGTGTAACCTGAGCTGTGTAACGGTAATCGGTTAATCAAGCTGTGAATAGTGGTACTTACTGACATTAGCAGAGCTCTCTTATAATGGTAGATATCCAGTAGCTTTTATAAGGTTTTTTTATGAAAGCAAGAATATTCTACAATGTTACCATCTTCTGTAAATAAGAGCTGAAATCTGAGTAAACACTGCTGTTTTTTAATTCCCTCCATGGTATCTGTAGAGAATTTATTCCCTCCATGGTATTAGAGAAGGGAAATGTTCAACATTTCAAGAAAAGGCACAAGATATGTAAAATACTAACTTTTATGCATCGACCTTTTTGTACGTATCTGTCTGTGTATACCACTTACGTTGCATTTAATTAAAGACCTTATGAGTTTTGTATAAACGTATCTATATTGGAGTGTTTTTTTTCCTCTGGCTTTGTTGGGACACAAACACCTTTGCTACCCTATTGTGATATTTGGGACAGCCTGCAAGGAAAACATGTACACTTTGGTTTGGGATGTAATAAATACAGACTTTTTGAAGAGCTGCTTAGTTTTTGTTTTTCCTGGGGCCTGTCTGAGTGAAAGCCTTGTAGGTATTGTGGAGAATGTGTGTTTATGGAAGGAAGGTGAGCATTTTCAGAAGTGTGGTGGGTTTTGTTCAGCCGGAGAGAACTTGCAAACAGCAAGTTTACTAAGGGGGAGTTAAGAGTTCAACAAGGGGCAGCGGAGTTTACCAAGGGGAAGAGAAGAGTTACGCAGAGTCCCTTTTTATTATAAATCCCTAGCGGCAGGTGTACCTGACGCGTTGCTTTCCCCTGGGCGGGAGAACCGAACCTCCGCGCCCTGAGGTCACAGCGCTGTTTGTTACTCAGAGCCCCCTTCCCGGCCTCCCGCGGGGAAGCGAGGGCCTCGAGGGGGCGTCCTTTGGCTGCGGCTCGGGGCTGCCCCCCCCAGCCCGGCCGATCCCCCTCAGCTTCCCGCCGCTCCCCTCAGCGCCGCCCTCCTGCCCGCCCTCCTGCCCGCCCGGCGCATGCGCGGCCGCGGGCGGCGGGCTGAGGGCGGCGGCGCCGCGATGGGGCTGCTGGAGCAGTGCGAGGCCGCCTTCGGCGCCGCCGACCTGTACCGAGCCCTGGGCGTCCGCCGCGGGGCCTCGCCCGAGGAGATCCGCCGCGGCTACCACCGCGCCTCGCTCCGCGTCCACCCCGACCGAGTCCCGCCCGAGGAGAAGGAGGAGGCGACGCGGCGGTTCCAGGTGAGCGCGGGGCGGTCTGCCCCACCGACTGACTGACCGACCGACTGACCGACCGACTGACGGACCGGCTGTCCCCGCAGATCCTGGGCAAGGCCTACGCCGTGCTGAGCGACGCGGAGCAGCGCGCCCTGTACGACGAGCAGGGCACGGTGGACGAGGAGGGCGAGGCGCTGAGGGCCGAGCGGGACTGGCAGGAGTACTGGCGGCTGCTCTTCAAGAAGGTCAGCAGCGGCGCGCACACCCTCCCTCAGCATAAAACCCCTCGTGTTTTAAGCTAAAGTGCCGCTTTGCTTGCTGTATTTTTTTGTTTTGTTTCCTACTGAGCCGTAGATCTTGTGAATACCTCCCCTCTCTCCTTCAGATCACCGTGAAAGATATTGAGGATTTTGAGAAGACCTACAAAGATTCGGAGCAGGAGCTAGCAGATATCAAAGCAGCGTACGTGGATTTTGAGGGTGACATGGATAAAATAATGGAGTCTGTGCTGTGTGTGGACTATACGGATGAACCGAGAATAAGGAAAATCATAGAAAAAGCCATTGACTGCAAAGAAGTCCCATCCTACAAAGCTTTTGTCAAAGAGTCTAAGCAGAAAGTCATGGCAAGAAAAAGGCGGGTGAGTATCAATCACAAGGAAACGTTGTATATGATAAGCTTTTATTCTCCCTGGGTGGAAATAAATGAAATTGTTTTTAAGACAGATGTTTGCCACAGGATTGCTGGGTTACAGATCTTGCTCAGCATCTTTGACCACCACAAGTCACCTGTGTTTCCCAACTCCCCTCCAAAAATACTGTTTCCACTCATTTCAGTCAGATTGCTGTGAAAGGTTTTTGAGTAGTGACAGGCTGTTGCCAACTACTTCCTCCTATTTCAGCATCTTTCACTATGGCTTATTACAGTTTAGTGTGTCCCTGCATTCATTTATAAAGCTGCAAGTTGCTGGAGTTCAGATGAGTACATGGCAGAAATACAATATGCGTGCCTATTGGCAAGTGTGAAATAACATTCTGGATAAATGAACCTCTTCTCCAACCTACTGTGTTGTTTTTTTTATTATTTTTAATTTTTTGGCACTTTGTACAATATGTGCATGTGACAGTAACCTTCAACTTAAAGAACATGTAATGGCTGCTAGGACAAAAGAAGAGGGGCACGGGGGGAGCCCCGGGGGGGGGAAGGGATGGGGATGGGGATCTCATCGTGTTCAGCTCTGTGAAACAGCAAAAAAAACCTGCCTCGCTCTACCCAATCGGGGAACCAGAACAGGCTCTTTGATCTGTGGCCTAACTTGGAAACTGTGTTTACTTGTGGCTATTTGTATACAGATGCAGAATCAAGTGTTCAGCAACTATTTTAACTACTCAAATAACATGCAAAATACTTTCCTAAAAGCTAATTTGCTACTTCAGGCAGAAAAAGAAGCAAGAGAGGCAGAAAAGTCTAAACAAGAACTGGGCCTTGGTGATGGAGAAGATGACTTGAAAGCGCTGATTCAAGTAAGGCTTTTAGCATCTGTTGAAGATACTTGTGGTACTGGCTTATATCTGTGTTTTCCCTGAGCATCTTTACAGTTTGGATCTTTGCAACTCTTCTTAGCTTCCTGAGGTTAAAATGTGACCTAATGCTAACTACATACTTCATTTAATAGGCAAGAGGATGGTATGGATTTTATTATCTGCATCTTTTTAAAAATTAACTAAGTTATTTTAATGTGCTCATCTTTACTGCATACACAATCAAAATATTTAACTTCTACTTTTAGGTGGTTAGACAGGGAATGTTAATGCTTTTTTTCTTTCTGGGGGATTCCACAAGGTTTCAAAAGTTGATCAGTCTTACTATTCTGCTTTGACATTTTGAGGAATGAGGAAAGAAACATTCTGTTTAGGTTTTGGTTTTCAGTTTTGCCTTTCTTCATGTCCAGTGGGATTCCTAGGATTTGACATTTAACCATTCCTCAAATTGTATTTGAGTTTTGGGGTTTAAACTAGAAATTCCTTTGCTTTTCCTAGCCTTAAGTTGTGTATTTTTATGGCGTTATTTACCTCTGTTTTGATACTTGCAGAAGTCAGGTATAGAGCCCAAAGGATACAATAGGCTTTTGCTTAACAGAACTACACCTTCTGTAGCCTGTATTCCCTGCTTAGTACATTCCAGAGTTTTATGTAGCTATCTAACTTCATTAGAATAATCTGTGTTGAGCAGTAATAAAAGGTTTGTGTTTTTTTCCCTCCCCCAGAGCAGAAATAAAGATCGTAAAAAGGAAATGGATGACCTTTTGTCCCATCTGGAAGCAAAATACGGGAACAATCCTAAAAAGGGAGGAAGGAAGACTGCAGCCAAGAAAGGAAAGAAATAAAGGACTACGTAGGCTGAAATGTGAGGTATTATTTTGTATGGAAACATGTGGATTTGGGAGAATTTCAAAGGTTTTCTGGACTACTGTTTCAGAGCGCGTGCACCAACTTGCTGTGACTTGGAAGTAGGGCGCAGAATGCATCGTGAATGACAAAGCATTCTGGTGCTGCTGTTGAACATTCTTTGGTGCTTTTTAGTTACGATCAGATTCTTGGCTAATAGTTTTGTTACAGCAAGGAAGCGATAAGATGGTTGGGATGCCTGTCTGTTTATTAAAGTCGCATTGAAACATGTTCCCTCCGAACACTTGGGGGGGCATCAGTGCTGCTGATGGGGAAACAATGTAATCCTGCACCTTCAGAGTCCTCCGCAACAGTTCCTGTGGTGTCTGACTTAAACCTTATCTTTTTGTTGTTCATGGGTTTCTTTTCTAACAAACCTTGCAAGGCTTTTAAAGTTCTTTGCACTTCAGCTCATCAGGTGTTTTTCAGATATTCCAGTGGTTTTATAAGAATCCTTTTGAAAACTGCAGATTTAATAAATGAAGATTTTGCAGAATTTTGTGCTATCTTGCTTTCCCAGCCCTCTGTTTTCTAACTAATTGCTCAAAACAAACTGATTGCATTAACTCTTCTTAGGATTTTGAGTCAAATTAATACTGTGCACTTCTACTGCATCTACAGCTATAGTGTTAATTGTGCTGGTGGTTGACAGTGGCCTGTAAGTAGACGCCTTGAGAAGAAGATGAGGCTGCAACAAGTATGTAAGTGACTTTGCAGTTTTCCTAACATCTAACATGCTGAGCTGATCTAATAAAGTTAAAAAGACACAGAACCCGGCTGGTTCTGTGTATTTCTAGGGTTTGTGATGTCCCATGACAAGGAGTTCCAAAACTTCAAGGTGCATCATGTGTTATTTCAATGGCATCACACCCCAGGCACTGTACGATGGTAGTGGTTAGTTACTTCTGCCTCTTGGTTTTGTGTGCACTGTGTTTGTCACCAGTTGTCACTTCAGAAGTGAAGTACTCCTGTAACACGTGGAAATATTCTGAAGGGTTTTTATTTCAGCTCTTTTTAAACCACTTTATGTATTGTGGAGGGGTATGAAGTTGAAGGTAACTCTTTTCAGCTTGCTGTAGCTCAAAGGAATAAAGCTGGCTTTATTTTGTGGATTATTTCTTAAAGGCTGAAGAGCCACAAGGTGAACACTTACTTCTGAGTTGAAGGTCCTCATCACTTCAGTGACAGAAATCAGAAACAAGTTAACAGGGCTCCCTTGGGAAGCTAGAGGTAGAAGGGGAACTCTGTTCCCATTTACTTAGCTGCTTTAAACATTATTCTGGTTCTGAGAGAGTTCAGTAGATCACTGTGTTGCTTAGCACACAGGCCTTGAACACAACTGTTGCTACACAAAACAGGTATCTAACAGTGCAGGACAAGTCTCTGGTGTCAGCCATTTGAACAGAAATCAGAAGTTACCTTACAAGAGACTGCTTTCACTTCTGTAACTCGCTGACTCCCCTAACCTATGAAATATTACATTACTAGAAGTCTGTTCAAGTTTATGTATTTTTGTAACTCTGACACACTAGGGCTACTGAAAACTAAGTCCCTGAGGAATGGCACTGGTACAAACAGCATGCTTATCTCCAGCTGAGATAACTAAATTCTACACTGCACAGTGTTCTGATAGCCTCAACAGTTAGAGAAACTTTTGAAAGGGTTTAGTGACTGCAGGCTCCTTTCTAGCATCCATTTTAAGAGATTTAGATTGAGATCAAGGCTTTTTTTCCTCTGGAAATGCAAAGGAAGGAGTTATCCTATTTATGTTTGCACACTTCTGCTTTGCTTTCTTTTCGATCAGAGCATGCTTGAATAAACTGGACTGAAGAACGTGAATCCAGATCAAAGACTACCAGCTGTTCTCCAGGTGCAACTAACACTTGCTAGACTGCATAGCTTACGGTGGAGAATTAGGGGAGCCACTTCAGAAAGCATTCTGACAAGTTTTTTCCATTATGAATTGTAATTTGGAAAATACTAACAATAAAGAAATGTAGAAAAAGTGCTTTTAACTGGGATTATAACAGAACAACCCTTTTCATGCAGTATCCTAGCTGTTAAAATACACAAGTGGTTATCCTCAGCTTGTCTTTACACTCCCTTGCAGTCTGGCTTGGGAGTTAGACCTTCAACTAATCATTTATTTTGAAAAGTTTCCATTTCATGTTTTTGTTTTCCTTGGAGCCACAAGGGCAAGGAGCTGGTATCTCTAGCATGTCTGTCACACGGTGCAGAGCACATCTACTAAAAGCGATGTCGCAGCTGTGGGTTGTGGACCTTTGTGGTGGAGTGCAGAAATACATAACTGCAGGTTTATTTTAGAAAAGGAGACTGACCTGTTCTGTGAATATACCATAAAACATCTTGCCAGGAAGACTGTGCTTTCTTTGGATACAGTCTGGACTTACATAAAGGTACTCCTTTTTTCCCTCTTAAACCTTCTTCGGACACTGAGGAAGAGCTATAAGTATATAACACAGGAGGGTTCAGTGGTATGCTACCCCGAAAGCTGTCAGTTCTCTTCATCTGTTTTGCTACCTTATTTCTACGCAACAGCATTAGTATCTGCCGCCGAGTACTACAGAATTCATAACTTGTGTAAATTGAGTCATAGAAGCAGTATCATATGCAGTGCTTGCTTTTGATAATACAATATTGCTTTGAATATATAAATATAACTTTAAACATAGCTTAAAAAACTTAAATTACTACTGCTATGGAAGGCCTGATTGATCTTTTGTAGAGCTGATGGACAAATCAGCAGGTCCTGCAGTACCTGCCTGTAACAACATGAACCAGTCACAAAACAGTAATAAATAATGGGAAAACCGCAATGAGTATCTGCTAAATTTTCTAGAGTTAGGCTTCACTGTCCACTGGAATACAGCTTTTCCTAGTGGTAGAAAATGGAATGTGCAAGTATATCCCTTCTAATCTTTGGCAGTTGCTTCTTAGATTTATATAAAAAATAAGATTATTCCTAAGAAGGGTGTTTCAAGACTCTCTGTAAACAACACTGACATTGCTGAGAATGAGAGGTGGTTCAGGAATTTCTGGAGATGGATGGATGGACACTTCTTCATGACACGTTAGAACCCATGTTTGTTTTTTGTGACTGATCCACTTCGACTTTGAGCTTTCACAGAGCCATGTGGATGAAGACCTGATAAACAGAGATCATGTACAACTTTTAGATTTCTAGAAGATATTAAAACTAAGTACCAAATGCAGCTCCTTCATCTTAATGCTAAAATGAGGTGGGTTTTTTTGGCTTCTTATTCTAGCTATCTGTCAGTAAATCAGTAGCTTCAAAAAACTTAAACTTCAAAAAAGATTCAAATAACTTTCAAGGTATTTTGCTTTCTTTTAGCCAGAGGCTTTCTTAAGAGGGAAGTAATCACATATCAAACAACATGATCAGCTGGAAATTGTAAGTTTTAGAAGACGTGACTGTCCTTCCTACAGGGTGAAGTCTGTGCTTTCATCATTGCTGCATTTCTGGGATCTGCTGTGTTTCTTCATCTCTCTATGAAGTATTCAAATCTACAAAGTTTTAGTGATTTTTTTTTTTTGCCAATGCAGCAGTCATAAAACTAATTTTGCATTTAAATACGCTGGTTCAGGGAGGGGGGAGATACTCATTTTAATAGCGAACACTCCTACCTTGATTAAAACCAAGTTATTTCAGTTTAGTGTCTTTATTAAACTCAGGCTGGCTCTTGTACCACTTGTATTAGTGGTGGTTGGCCATTCGGCTATTAATCAAGCTAAAAGACCCCTCCCTTCCTCTAATAATCACTTCTGTGCTTGCTACCTTACTCTTTGTAGCTTCCATTAACTTTTGAAGCTTTAATGCTACCTTTTCAGCATGCTGTTCTTATTTGAGACCTCCAGTGCAACTCTCCTTGACAAACTATTTTTCAGAAATGCATCTCATGCCCCACTCTGCGGAGGTGAGACCTGACTTTGTGTTGAGGGTAACGGGGTGAACTCTGTGAGAGCTACAATGCTGGCATTCCAAAAAGCTGTTCCAGGGCACGAGGGCTAACTTGTGTAACAAAAAGTTAAAATGCAAAATTGAACTTTGAAAAACTTCCTCAGTGTAGGAAATAGGCAGCTGCCCAAAAAGCCCACCTCTTGCTCAATTTCATTAAATGCCATAACTGATGAGCATACCTGAATCTGTTGATCCTCTGCTTGTCCAAGATTGATTACTGTGATCAATAACAGTGCAAGAACGGCGACGCTGTGGGTCCGGCTGTAAAGACAGGTCAAGTTACTTATGTTTGCATGAAAAAACCTGCAAACATCAATAATATAATACAACTGAAAACTACTTGAATGTACTTATTCCCTGAGATACCAGATTTGCAAGATGTTCTAAAGGTTTAAGTAGAGCTTTTACATGTTTAAGGAAGGTTAAATCAAATTCAGGGGTAGAAAATACACTTTTCTAACACTCTTAGAACGACCACTCAAGCGTTTAGGGGGACTCTTACCACTTCTGAAAACTCTTCTCTTTCAAAGCAGGTTTTTAGAAAGTTTGAACATTTGTAACTCTAAAGTCAAGGATGTTGAAGTTTTATGCAGAAACTAAACCATCAGCTATTTAAAAGCTGCTGTTAAAATTTTAGCTTTGGAAGCTTAGATAAAAAGTACTTTTGACAGACAGGACGAGACAGCAGCAGAGTGGGTGGTTCAATAAACTAAAACAAGCGCTTTACTGAAACAGACTAGACATCTCATAAATAGAACAGCATGTTTGTACAAGGAAACAACTAAGACTATCCTACTCTTTTGTCTGTGAATGTAGCTGTAGAAAGCACTTCCTGAAGTCTATGCAATAAAGCTTGAAAACGTCCTCTATCACCACCATTCTTACAAAGCTTTCGAAGAAGATGCTAGAGTATCAGTACAGGTGATAGATTAAACGTTATACCTAACGTAATGCTTAGCTTATTGCAGAAACATCTCAAATTTCTTTAGGATACTTCAAGAAAAGTATAGCACCACCAGCTGAATATAGGTGTAGTTAGGAGCTGGCTGGGAGCAGTACAGTAGGACCCATGTCCCCCCAAAAAAGTGAATTTCTCTCTTTGAAGTGCCAAGCAATGATGTTTTTGCTAACCTGTGGGTTTCTAACCCCATGACAAACTTGATGGCACCAATCACCTGTGACATTTGGTTCTCAAATAATGTTTCTCTCTGCTAAGTGTCAAAGCACCTAGTTCAGTAAATGAGGATGATTTGGTATCATTTGCCATGCTTTACCAAGAACACGTTGGTTGTTTTAGGCCTGGAGAAATTATCAGGTAAGAAAAGCCTCTCGTGTAGCTGCTGGTGGCTATCTTCGTGGGTCATTACACTGTGAGCTCGACTGGAGTTCCCTCGAGATTTCTGCATTGAAGGATGATAAAGTTATGATGACTTCATATTGCAGTAGTGCTTTTAAATTAAGTACCCTAGGAATTAAAGCTAATTTTCCAAGTCAGTTATCCTACACCTACTTACGGGAAGAAAATTGTGGCATTAATTGGAGTTACTGAATTCACCTCTGGAGGATGATGCTGGCCAAATCTGATGCAGAATTTGAGTGCATGTATTACAGCTGCTGTCACGAGACAATGAACGAACTGGAACTCTGGGGTTTGGTAACTGGATCAGCAGCAACTACAATTTCAGACTGTCCAATAGTAAAATTAAATAGTTATGCCTATTACCGTTTGCCTCTGGGATCCTGCAGTGCCCACGCGCTCTGCCACGTCGGTGGTACTGATGGGCGGTAGGAGATTATTTCGGCTTAGTGGCAGCGGGGAGGGTGAGGTCAGCTGCTCATATGCAGTCAGACTGAAACGCACCAGTAAGAAAAAGAAAAGCTAAGCTTCTATGTTTGACATTGCATAAACATACAATATTGACAGTTTGTTTGGCTTTGTTTAAGCTAAAAATGTTACAACTAAGAGCAATGCATGCAGAGTTTTGCGGTGAGATGCTCGCATTAGGGCTGACTATTGGAGACTAGATTTTAAAAAAGGAGTTCAGTGGGTGAAGTTTGGCAGAAATCTATTTAATCTATTAACAACAACTTATAGTTTGTAGGATGTTTAATATTAAGCTGATAGGCAAAGTGAGTCTGAAGATCAATGCCAAGCAGAAATCATCACAATCATGGTGATGGGGATATATAAAAGCAAGTTGGTAGTAAAAATGCTCATCATCTGCAGTTCAAAAGGACATGCTGTGTGGCTGTACTGCAGGATGAAGATGTTATATATAAAGGTGTTCTCTTGGGCAGCTACTGCACAATGGCAGAATCTCGACTGCCCATTCACAGAGGTGGCATTATTATCTGCTCTTTTTTAAAAACCTTTAGGGTAAAGTATTGCTTAATGCTAATTTCAGCCCAGCAACTGAAGATGAACACCTAGCTTAGAAAACAGGAGCTGCTCATATAATGTGTGTGCATATACATATATATACACATATATGTTTATTTAAGAGTATATCATCCCTGTGATTAACTAAATACAGTCAAGATCATTTATACCAAAGAAAATGAATATATTCTAGACATTTTTTGTTTGTATTAAATCAAGGAATTCACATTCTTTCCCTTTAACTGAATGTTATTTGTATAAGCTGGGTTCTCTAAACGTGGTAATTTGCTGTGAGAAACTGGTTTTGAAACGTACAAGCGAGTTCCCCTGAAGACATCGTCCACAGATCGCGGGGTTTCAGTACGAGAGTTGCTCGTGTTGATGGGATGCAGGGTATGTGGTGGTGGGTTTCGCCTTCTCATGGACCGTGACAGAGATGACGTACTGAGCTCCAGAGGGGGACGATTTGGCCACGTTCTGTTTGAGAGGATGGAACTGGAGCCTGGTCGTTTGTCATCCAGGTCCCTAACAAAAGAGACACAGAACCGTAAGAGAGGGTTAATATGACTGATAACCACCCTGCTTCCACTGTACTCATCCGCATGTGACATTACCGATGTTATATGTGGACACAGATGATGTGCTGTTGTTTTTGTCACATAACCACATAAAATAATTTACAGCTCGAATAGATAGGGAGTGGAAAAGAAAAAAAAAAGCCTATTACATATAAATACACTTTTTTTTAAACTGAATTATGATCTTTTTTGATTGAAGTTGTCATATATATTCTATGAATAATTATAGCTTCTATACTAAGAAACACTGCAACAGTTTTCACACCCATAGCCTAGATCTAATAGAATTCCACCTCTAGGAAATGAACAGATCATTCTCAGCTTCATCTCTTTTTGGGATGTCCGTGCTACCACTAATGCTGCAGCTGTTCACTAAAGAGATAAATCAGTAGCAATTATACAGAAAATCTCTACCAAAAGTATACCATTTCATATAGGACAAGTATATTAGCAAAAAGAAAATAATTGAGAATTACTTTCTCCAGTATAGAAAATGATCTCACACTCTTTTGGGTTGAATCCCTCTCTCTGTGGGAGTGCTCTACTTAACAACAGACAAAATCTATAGCTCTTACAGTGTTTTCTCCATTACAGGCAGATTCCTTTGCTGTAACTGGATCCCATGGATCACTATCAAGCCATTTAGATTACGTTGAGAGCCGCTACTTGAGTCTTGAGAGAGATTTACCTGAAAAATTAAAAAAAATACATACTGCTTGAATGAACAGTAATGAATTACTGTTTGGTAATGACATACGCCCATATTTATACAGTTTGTCTTTGCTAATCATTTTGAAGGAAAGGAACCCATTTCTTTCAGGACACTGAGATAAATACTCAGTTGATTTATTTCTGCCATCTAAGATGGGCATCTTAGTATTTCATTTTTCCTACAAATTGTGGTGCTTAGCAAATGTTTCATACCATGCTGTCATATTTAATATTTTCCAACTGAGCCTCTCATTTTCATGACACAGTCTTCCAACAATGGTTATAACCAGGAATTTTACAAAACTATTTTTTTCAGCGTATTTTGACTTTTATGCCATGAACAGAACTGGAAACTCTTCTGGAATACAGACTGATCTGGAAAAACATCAAATTCCACCCACCATAGCAATAGCACATAGAAAATAGCAGAGCTTCCATCTCTCCAGCATACGTACTTGAGGTGGTTTTTTCCTCTTTTTGGTTTTGCGGCCACATCTGGTTTTGGGGCACTACATGTACAGTAACAGAAATGGGAGGAAGACATGGGGTAGAAATAAACAAGAAGTAAAAAGGAAAGAGTTGAATTAAAATGGAATGAACAGAGATAACGCTTTGGTGCTCACCACTCTAGGAGCATATAATCTAAAGCAGACCACACAAAGTCAAATTCAGTGTCTGGGGGAAAAAAAACAACCATCTTACAACTTTGCGGAGATTTGTTCTTTATTCCCTTCATCAGTTAACAATGAGTAAGCTAGTGAGAATGGGCTCTCACACAATCTTGTATCTCACAATTTAGTTCAAACTCTGCTAGATGTAGAAACAACCACATCATTAGTGAGCAGTCACCACGTGGTAGTCCAATATGTATACAAAATACTAAGTTTTAAAGAGAAAAATAGGAATTAAAATTTTCAACTGAGAAGTAGCAGAACTTAAGTGGTTAGAAAGGACAGTCAGCATCCATGCAAAATCCAAACTAGTTCTGTATCTGAACAGTCCCTTGACATACTTGCATCTTTGCTCAAGGTAATATTGTATTGATTCATCTATATGCAAACTGGCTGGCTAAAAATACTTAAAATACTTACCAGATTTGATGTCATTGAGGGTATTTTAGTTTGTGGCACGCGAGGCAACAACACTGGCAAAGGATCAAACTGCAAAGGGCTTCCAGAACCTGCTCGGATCGTTTCTACTGTTATGATGTTTTTCTCATCATCTGTGCAAAGCGAAAGAGAATCCTTGTCAATACAAACTATTGGTGTTGTATTGTGCACAGTACTGTGAATCTCATTTTTTTGTTTTAAAGAGGAGTCCTCTTAAACACAAAGCTCTGTGAAATCTTCTGACGGCATGTCTCAAGCTGCTAGCAAAGTAAACAACCTTTTTTACCCTGAAGAGCTGATTCCCAAATGCATCTCTCTCCCGTTGCATCCTTGCGAAACTGAGTAACTGAAATCCCCTTTTCTATCTTCAGTTTAACTGTGATCCTTACCAGAGGCTGATCCTTCCCAGCATCTGCGGATTAACTCTTCCATGCAGCCTAGGACTTCACTCCACACATCATCAAACACAAACGTGAGCACAGAATCCTTCATGCAGGAATACGGAGAGATAGGAGGAAACCCTAGTTTCCGTCTGTCAGAAGAGAGTCCCATTTTCCTCTCATGCAATTCCTCCTCCCTGTAGAAACGTGAGCATTATATGTACCATAAACACGGTATATATCTCCTCATTGCATATATATATATATATATATAAAATTGCATATATCTCCTGCAATTTTGTTGCAATTATTTAATAGGATTAACACATTAGCTAAGGCTGTATTTCTGCTGTTTCCTCTAAAATTGAAATAGGTCAAGGCAGCTGGCCAAACAGATTGAAGACATTACTTCAGGAGAAATTTCATATTTAGCACATAATATTGTTCTCTGAGAGCCAACAGAACAATGAATAGTAACATCAAATGACTTGAAGAAGCAATTTTTTCCAGTATTTCTGGAATACTTACTGGAACTCTCGTATCTTCCAGAATCCACCACTGACCTAAATGAGAAATGACTGAGACAATTGCTTTATCAACTGAACGCCTTGGTTTCCCCATACAGACTCACTAAAAATGATACTTGATGAATAATAAATAATTTACAAAGGAGATAAAAGTCCCATTTAAAAATAAATGTTAGCAGTTACAGGGATATTTGTTCATCCCATTGTTAGGCTCCATTTCACTACAGAATTCTGAAGACAGAGAGGAATATTACTACTCCTGACTATTTAATACCACTCTCAGCCTGCTGCTTTAACATCCAGGAGGTGCTCAGGGCAAGGGCTTAATTCAGTTGTAGACAATTAGACATAATCAGAAAGGAAAAAAAGGAAACAAAAACAGTTAATTCACAGCTGCAATGGACCTTGGCCAAAGACTCCTCCACAATTGCAAGAGGTATTTTGAAGTTTAAAACCTAGAAGACGACTGCTTGAAATAGTTTTATGTTCATCTGCCGAAGTTATAGAATGAAGAAAAAATACTGTTGTGACCACAGTTGTTATGGCTTCTATATCTGTTCCTTTAATTAGTACTTAACATCAAAAAGCTACAGACCTTGAAATAAAGGAGATACCACTAGAAGAAGCTATAATATATTTTACCAAAATTTTATAAAGGCAGCAATATTGTTTGCTGCAATAATGTCTCTCTGGCCTGGTCAAAGAATGACACCTACCAGTTTGAATTTCACGATCCACGCAGCTAAAAGGCTTTATTTATTAAAATCAGTTAAGTATTTAGCAGCTGACATCATCCAGACTTCCTACCCAGGCCATATGTTCATATTGTTCGGCTGAATAAAGTAGCAAAAAGAATCGTCTTTACGTCACCCTTAATCCTTTCTTCTTAAGATAAAAAATAGCGATAATTTTTTCTTGGCAAGCATCAAATCCACACTGATTCTTAAATTACCACTGAAAAACTGTAAAGGTACAAAATCCCACCCAAAATGCTTATCTGTACACTGCAGTTCAAAGCAGAGAAGCACGCTGCTAGTGCATGACAAACAACAATGAATTTGACTTAGTAGAACAAATAAATAGCATTTAAACAAGTTTTAAATATGCCAATGTGTAGTAGGTTCTTAGTTATGATGGAATGAACTATTTAAACCAGGAATAAAAATGGCTATTATGAGAAACTATGGAAATTTTAGAAAAATATAGCAAAATAAATTGTTCTAGGAGATGGATAAAGAAAATTCCCAGTGCCCTGCCAACCTCAGGCTTCTGAAAGTTCTCTAGAGGAAAACAATAATTAAAAAATATCATAAAATACTTTACGAATCAACAGCAAAACCAAATATGTAAGCCTTAAGAGCAAAAATTCTGGGACACTGGTACTATCTTATGCTCAATACTTACACATCTCTGCAGTCAAATGCTAAGTATTCCTCCATTACACCTTCAGAGACAATTATTCCATCTTCACCTTCTTCACTCTCTGGAGAACACAAGGTCGAAGACTTGGAACGGTCGGCCTTTTTGTGAACAGGAGTAACAGAAAGAGGCACCTTCTTGCCAAAAACACTAAATCTGAACAGGCGACAGTTTTCAGAAAGCAGAAATGAAAAGAAGTTGTTATTCCACTTCTGATAGCAGCATTTGGTGAGCCAAGAGACTGAGAGACAATGTGGTAGGTAAGGCCAGGTATTGGAGAGCCAACAAATTTATGCATTACACTAAAAATTCTTTTGGTTTGGATATTTTAAATTCTTGCTAAGGAACCTGAAACTTCAGGCAAGCAATAAAAGGTAATAAAAAAAAATAAAATTAAAAACCTCTAAAACATTTTAAAATAAAAAAATTAAGCAGCACTAATGTACTATTTTGTATTTTTAAAGTACTGCACACATTTAGCACATGATTAACAATAAAACCAGCTACAACATATACATATATAATACATACATACATATCCTTTTAGAAGTCAGCAGTAACAAAAGGTATTTCTGCTTAGTGACTGGTTTACTGCAGTGAGAAACAAGGACACCTAGATGGTCTTGCTATTCTGAACATACTTTTTTCAGTTAAAAAGGAAAAGAAAATAACGTATGCTATGTTCAAAGTTCAGCCTAACAAAAAAAGTTAAATCTTCACATATTGCTCACAGTTTAAGAAGCCAATTGCTGCAGTCCACTGAGAAAAAAATTACCTTCACACCTTTGTAAAGCCTGGACCAACTGCTGATACTTACTCATTAGAATCTTTTTCTTGTGATGAACTTACACCCGATGAACCTAAACTGGCAGAAGGTGAACTCGAATACCATCCGTACCCTTCATCTGTGGGGATCACTATCTGCTTCCCCACAATCCTGCCAGGGCAAAAGCAAAGGATAAATACATCAGAAAGCACAGAAAGTAAGATTCTTTCAGCGTGTAAAAACACACAGCAAGAAATCCTACAAATTCCACTGGGAAGCTCTGCAGTTTTCTTGGGAATAGTTAAGTGTTGTTTTAGTTTTTCCTACTACAGGTTGCTTCAAGTCTGTTAAATCCATTAAGAAAATTTTGCTTGTCTTTTCAGGCCCTGCTAATTGTAAAACTTTTGAATATGGACAAAACTGTTCAAGTATATGTAATGAAGATTTCAAATTGAAGCTTCCAGATAGCCTTAAGGACTGGCTGAGCGAGGTAGTAGGATTTTTTAAAATTATTTTTAAGCTCCTGGGTTTTAGCTATAACATACATCTTTTCAAAGAAAATTTTGTTATATTAAGGTTAACTCAGTTGCAAGTAGCAATAATCCCCTGGCAAGGAACCAAATTAAGATAGTGTACTGTTTATTAATGACAATGGCAGGCATACTAACAGAGTGACCTTTTTATCCCTATGTACTATATAATTGCATAAAACCACCCTGCTCTTAATGTTGTTTTAAAAGCAGTTGTTACCAGCCCCACCCCATTATAAATCTGTGACAGTAATGACATTAGCCTATTAATAAAATACCTGAGATGAGGAAAGTTGGATGTCCACTGCTGGCATTCTTCCTGCAGTCCCTCAACGTGTACATTTTCTTTCTGTTCATAGAGCAGCTCATCAATTTGTCTGAACATGTGCTGAACTTGTTGCGTGGCAGCTTTATCAAATTCCTAGAAAGGAAAGTTATCCAATAAAGACTTAGTGAATAGCATTTGGAAGATTTAACTCTTTTTTTTTTTTTATGTTGAAAAAGACGTCTGTTTGTTTAAAGCTTAGCAAGTCTGATTTATACAGTCTTTTGCATAGAAAGACATTAAATAATCTTACCCCTAGAGATACGGCAGGCTGCTGTTAGGACTCATGACAGCCACATAATAAGCTTACAGTGACACAAAAGCTAATAAAATGTTTTGAAATGTCTATATTATTATATTAAAAGCATAGTAATTTACATAATATAAACCAAAACAGGAAGGATAATTCTCAGCAACATTTTAATGAAATGGAAAATTTGTTGTTCATAATGACCACAGAAAACAATAAAACAAAACACGATGCAGACTGGTCTGCAACACTGGGGAAGTGAAGGATGCTCAGAACCTCACGTGTTCTCATGTAGCTAGAAAATGGGGCTCATTCCTGAGTATTTTAAATCTAAACAGTACCCATCTCCATCTCACAGAAGGCAATAGCATGCTTTGTTTTGGCAGATGGGGAATTAAAAAAAAAAAAAGTAGCAAAAATAACCTCTTGGAGGCTTACTCCATTTTAAGAAGCATACAAGGTTCCAGAAGTTTTCAACAAAATGAAGTTTGGTAAACTCACACCAAGTATCTGCAAGTCATCCGCTTATGTTTTGGATTCCACAATAACAGTATTTATTATGTTGTATACATACATTTATGCACTAAGCGATTTGTATTTCCAGGCCATTTTGCCCGCCTCTTGATTCGTACAGCTTTCTAACAATGGAGTTCTTACACGACTGTCTTGAATAATTATTATAATTTGCATTCCTCTGTTAGATTGGGAATGTAGAATATTAACTGAATAACATGAACCTAGTTTTGTTCTGAGAGTATGGAAGGATAGGGAAAAAGTCAGCAGGATGTTTTTAATCTATTTACAGATCTGGCCCTTGTTTTTATTGTGAAATGTATTTACAATCATATTTCAAATATCTTTTTACTCACAGTGGTAGATTTGGTTTGCACGGTTATGTTCTACTCACATCATAGCCCCAAGAGAAGATCGAGCTGTCTTCGGTGGAGGTTCCTGCATAACTCTGACTAGCAGACCATGAACTCCCACGATCGGTTGGAGTAACAGGAGGGTAATCTGATTCCTTCGAGATTTCGGACTCACTGAAATGCACACGTTGAGGCAAAAAAAGGAATAAAAAGCAACAACATCACAATGACAAAAAAGCAGTTAAACAGTCTTATCATTCTGTACAAAAACAAAATCAGAATAGTTCCTAGAAATCCTTCTCTAAGAGAGTTTTCATAGGGTTAATGTTTACTTTAGCGGCATTTAAGCAGAAGCCACAGTACACAAGTAATTGTATTAACGCTAACTCCTAATAACCTCAATGATGTAGGACATCTAGGGGTCAAGGAGAACATCAGTTTTCCCCAAGTTACTGTAGTTAAGTTGAATACTATTTCTAGTTCCAATTCTACACTGCTCAGGAATTATTTTTCCCTTTTTTCCACTTGCTTCTGTCATAAAATTATATGACCCTGGCTATTTACGAAATGGGAACAAAACATGGCTACACACTTATTATGATGTCCAAAATGGAAAGAACATGTTCTGAAATGCTACAGTTCTGAGGTAAAGCCTAGGAGTACCGAATGTATTACTTCTGTAAATATAGCTCGACACAGAGTATTGTTTTTTCGCTGTCTTCAGACAAAGATCCGTTTTCTGGTATGACAAATACCTTGAGATCTCTCCGTAGTTTTCCAACGTGGGTGTGGCTGGGCGCCCCTCATCTTGTGGATCCGGCAGCGGATGATGCCGCAAGGCATCTTTTGTAAGTCCTTGTCTAAAAGAAAGAGCAGAACTTGATGTTACTGACAAGAATAAATATCTACACAGCTCCCAAGTTTTACATGGCTTTCTGCTTTTCGAGGAATGCACTGATTTGCATACCTGAACCATTTATTATTATTAGGGCAATTCAGGTTACCAAGGCTTTATAATTAAGATACCAAAACTAAGTCTAGGCTAAACACGGAGTTAAAAGGTATTTGCTTAAAAATCTGTGTCTTCCATTAAACATAAAGCGCTGTCGTAAATCCTGATGCAGCTCTCTATAAGCAGCTACCATGTTGTTGTCCCCAAAGGGGACTTGTGATCAGGCAGAACAAGCGTGGCCTCCAAACTAAGCAAATTAGGAGCAGTTATTTGCTAGCTTATCACTTTGACGAAGTTTAGGAGCCTGGAAAGAGAGATGGGCAAAGTCCCAGCAGCGGGAGGAGAGCCAACAGAAGTATCCCGAGCATCGGCTGAGGGAGCTGTAAGCGAAGGAGCCTTCCCCTCAGCTCACTTTCGGCTCAAAGACATTAAACTCGAGATTTAACCACGTTCCGCATCGTATGTCGGCGACTAAATACGTTGCCCACGACGGGTACAAACGCCTCACAGGGGTGCCGCCTGTCCCGGTCACCCCGTAGGACTGGCCCCATCCCCTCTCCCCAGCCCCAGCTACGGCCCCGCCGCCCCCAGCCCTCCGCGGGGACCCGGCCCGGCGGCGGCCACTCACAGCTCCAGAGCGGTGGGGGGCAGCGGCTTCCGCCTGTATCGCGACATCATCGTGCGGCCGCCTCAGCGCCGCCGCCATGACACCGCCTCCTCGGCGCTGCGGCCGCCATTACGCGTCCGCCTCAGCGCCGCCGCCATGACGCGGTCTCCCTGGCGCCGCCGCCATGACACCGCCTCCACAGCGCCGCCGCCATGACGCGGTCGCCTCAGCGCCGCCATGTCGCGACAGCCTCAGCGCCCCTCAGAGGCGGAGCGCGGCCTGCGGCCCGGCTCTTATGGCGGGGGACGGAGCTCCGGGCGAGGACGTGGTTCGCTACCGCCTCTTCGCGGTGGGGCCTGGAGGCGAGGAGCTGCTGCGGGGCTGCGCCCGGGGCATCGCGGAGCGCCTGGCGCCGCTGCTGGCCGCCTACATCTGGCAGCGGCAGCCGTTCCGCCTGCGCTATGTGCCGCCGCGGGGTGAGCCCGGGGGAACGGGGCGAAGGGGCGCAGAGAGGGACCGGGGGGGGGGGTTTCTGAGCCGCTTCGTTTCTCGTGTTTTATCTTGTTTTCTCTCCGTGCCCGGCCAGGCGACACGCCGGAGCACCTGGGCGGCAGCACGCCGTTCGGGGATAACGTGGAGGACGAGTGGTTCGTCGTGTACCTGCTGCGGGAGATCACCAGGGCGTTCCCGCTGCTGGCGGCCAGGTGCGGGCGGCCCTGGGGCGGCGGCGGTCGGGGCGGGGGGCGCCGAGGGGCCTGAGCCCGGCCCCGGGCGGCTTCACCCTCAGGTAAACCCCTTTCTCCTTGGCCAGGGTCGACGACAATGACGGGGAGTTCCTGCTGATAGAGGCGGCCGAGTTCCTCCCCAAGTGGCTCAGTCCTGAGAACAGCGACAACAGGGTGCGTACGGCCCCGGGGCTGCCTTGGATCCCCTCAGCCCAAGTGGTCTGGAAAGGACTTGGCAGTATTCTTCTCAGGAGCGCTCTTGCATCTACCCCGGCTTCCTAGCTCAGATGTAGCCACTCATGTTTTTTCCTCCCATGTTCTCAAGTGCTCAGATATGAGGGTTTACTGCCTGGACTGATGGTTTTATCCTGTCCTGTTCTTCAACAGTTAGGTTAGACTGTCTTGTTCTCCTGAAGCAAATCTCCGGTTGAAGAGAGGCTTTTGGTATTGCTGGTGTTAAGGAAATCAGATTTAGTGAAATACATATTTTGAAATAGTAGTATTATTATTTTTTTTAATTTATTGGTTAGATCATGGTTTCTGGCAGCTGTATTTATATCATCTCCCATTTAAAAAAAACAAAGTTGTTTCCTGTGTTATTTCATTATTTGTACTTCAGTAATCTGTGTTTAAACAAATAGATTCTTGTATGAAACTAAATTTTGCATTGCTTGGTGTGTGACTGTTCTTATTCTGTCTGATGAGACTGTTACTGTCTGCCAGGTGTTTTTTTATAAAGGAGAACTGCACATCATTCCGCTGTCAGAGACTCAAGAGCAGGAGGACTGTGAGCCATCTGCTGCCAGCCCAACAATCTCGCAGGCATTAAGGCTATTGTCCACCCGGTCGGAGGAGTTCCTGGCTGCAGAACCCATTCGAGCAGCGGTGTATAAACGCATCAGTGGGTATGTGGATGGCTTCATTTGGTGTTCTGTAGCAGTAAGTTTTGATTTTGGGCTGTCTGGATAACTGTGTTGCATTCACTCATTTTCCTGTTAGCTGTGACAAATTTGCTTCCTTTTCAGAAGCCACCTGCTAGAGGTTTTTCTGTGGCTCTCTGTTAAGGGGGGGACTGCTGTCCTGTAAGCTGTGGCGTTACCTGGGGTCTTTGGTAGTGGTTTACTGCTGCAATACCACACCTGACAGTGGCAGGAATTTCTGTTCTTTCACATACTTTTTGTACTGATTGGTGAGGAAATCTGAAAGTTGTGTGAGTCTTTAGGAGTTCTTTTGGGAAAGGAAAAGGTTTGCACACTGCTGTGTAGAACCAACATGCTTTTCTGAGCATCACCTAGTGACAGGTGTGGTCAGCATTGCAGGTTATTTTCTGCAGGGATTTGGCAGTGTGAGCCCGATGCTCTCAGTGCAGCAAAGGATACTGTAGAGCTGGACATGGTAGTCAAGTTCACACTGATTCATCTTAACAGTGTGGGGATTAAATTTTTATTAGCCATGTATTTCGGATTTTTTTTTTTTAAAACAGATACTTCAAGTGGTAGATTAGCTGAATTTTAACTTTATTTCAAAATAACCTTCTGGCACATGGCCCATAGAACAATTTAACGTTAATGTGAAATTGGGAACAATAATTAAAAAGGAGTGGTTTCGGCTTGCTATATACTTCATACAGTATGTTGCTATTGTATGATGCAGGTATCCAGAGAAAATTCAGGCCTCATTCCACCGAGCCCACTGCTACCTTCCGGCAGGCATCGTGGCAGTGCTGAAGCAGCGCCCTTCGCTGGTGGCTGCAGCAGTCCAGGCCTTTTACCTGCGGGATCCCGTAGACTTACGAGCATGTCGCACTTTTCAAACTTTTCCTCCAGAGCAGCGTGTGATGACCACAGTAAGTCATCCCTCTAATGCAACTTGTTGCATTAGACTTCATTTGCATTAAACTTCATTTAATGAAGTTCTTTGATCGAGTCAGATAAATACCTGGATTTCGCTTTTAAAATAGCATGTTCTCTGATGTATTTTTTCCTTTCATAAATGTGTAGTTGATTTTGTTAATAGCTTTTCTGCCCTCAGATTGGCACGGCTAGACTTTCAAATGGCTAAACACAAGTTAAGCCTCTCTGAAATCAGAGGGTGCAGCTAACAGCTCATTTGCTGAAGGGCTTGCTGAGTAAACTGGTCTGATTCTGTGATCTGAGCAGCTTGGCAGCACTGCCAGCCAACATAGAGGTGCCCCTAACTGTCCCTTGATGGTTATTCCCAGCAATACTTATTCGCAGTGGCTCCATCAAAGCTCTTATATGAAGTGGAATATTGACCAAAGAATGTTGCCTGATGCATTTGCATATAGTGTTGTACCCTAGGCTCTTTAAAATTTGACTCGCAAGTTTATTTTCAACTTTTAGGATGATTTTGGTTTTGAAATCTCAGCTTTAGTGTTGTGAACTGAGGAGGCCTTAAATTTACGCACACCTTTTCGGAATAAATATTGAGGGTTTTTTAATGTATTTAGACTGAAGTGCATGTTTACTTAGGAGATGCTGGAAACTTGGAATATTCTTTGTAAAATCTGAAAAGTGACACCTCTTAGGCAAATACATGTATTTTGAATATCATCCGAGGTATTGTCTTAATATAGGTACTTTAAAATACAATTTGGATGGAACTGTTGGGAAGTTGATGCCCATACAGAGCACACTCACCAGTGATTTTTTTTTTCTTTGCTTTGGCTTTTTCAGGTTACATTCACCAAGTGTTTATATGCGCAACTTGTGCAGCAGAAGTTTGTCCCGGACAGACGCAGTGGATACACCCTGCCCCTCCCATCTCACCCTCAGTACAAAGCCTATGAGCTGGGCATGAAGCTGGTAATTATTTTGTATGTATTTTATATTTAGTCTGTTTAGTTTGGTGTTTGCATGTGTCCGAGAAGTGACTCTGTGCTTGTAAGTTGTCTGATTGTACAGAAAAATACGAACAACTTAGCAGATCCCATTTTTCTGTAAATACAATACTGTGGGCGGTTTCTTTTACAGAATAGGAAACTCCTATACCTCCACCCCTGGAAACCATCCCAATCAGGATTCACATGGTTTTATTTCCATTGCTGAGCTGGTGTTAAACCCAGTTAGTTTTCTTTTAAGTAATATCAACAACGGTTTCCATCTTAGGATAGATGAGATCTGTTTTAGCCTCTGTCTGAAGCAGTGCATCCTTTCACGTTCAAAGTTCTTGCCCAAACACCATAAGCAGCAAGTTTCTATGGACTGAATTTACATTTCAGTTTAGAGCTCTGCCTCCTGTGTGCTAAGCATGCATCAAAACTGCAAGTGCCGTGCCTCAAGTGCCAGAGCTCACAGGAGGAGGTTAAATGCCAGTACAGCCCATGACCCTGTCCTGCACCTCCTGCACCAGGCACGTCCAGCTTCTTACGGTGCATCTTTGCTGCACAGAGAAAACATAAGCAATAGCCGAGATGGAAATGGGGTGGGATTTGTCTGTGTGAAGTGCAGAAGGGGTACTGGTACAGTGTGCCCTGGGGCCCTGCTGCAAATAGAAATGCAGCCATGTGTTTTCTCACAGATAGCAAGAGTCTGGGCTTTTTTTTTTTTTCTTCTGAAATTTCCTGTCCTGAGATTTGTGCCTCAGTGCACCAGGTTTGTATCCACAAAATGTGCGGGTTAGGCAACTTGGCAGTTCAGCACAGAATATAAATGCAGATGAAGTATTGGCACTTACTTGAGGAGTAGCTGGTGAACTGTAGATCTGTATTCTGGTTTGCTTCTCAGTGACTTGCCCCTGTAGACAAGCTTTGTATGTCAGGTCACAGTGTCTTGCTTTGGAAGTTGGAATCTCTGCAGCAATAATGAACCATTTTGACTTTGTAACCATCTCTGGTATCTGTGTCTCAAATGGCAGAATCAGGAACTCAGTAATAGGGAGTTCTTCATGCAGTCATGTAAAGGTGACTTAAATTTCTCATCTTGAGAACAGTTTGTTGCATTGCTTATACAGGCTCATGGCTTTGAAATTCTGTGCTCCAAGTCCAGTAAAGCATCTCCTGATTCCAAGAGAAATGAGTGTAGCGGTCCTGTTTGGGAGAGATTCCTCAACGGCCTGAAGGAGAAGGATTATTTCAAGGTGAAGTAATGTGTGTGTGTGTGTGTGCGCAAGTGCACATGCATGCATCTTTTATGCATTCCAGGAAATAAACAAACAAAAACCAATATTTTAGCTCTTGAGCTTGTGTAAGTACTTAAAGCAGGTTAAGAAGGTTTTTGGGCAGACCTGTGCGGTGCCAGGAGCTGGACTTCATGATCCTTATGGGTCCCTTCCAACTCGGGATATTCAATGAATCTACGATTCTATGAAATCTAATGTTTCTCACTATGGAAAGTGAATGAATATCTCTAAAGGAAGTATGTGCAGTTTGTTCCTATTTGAAATGAATGCATTTCTTTTGGAAATTAGAAAGGGAAAAGCAGGATTTGGGTATGAATTCCTGTATCTAAAGAAAGGGGTAATACACTTGGAAGAAAGGAAGCCACAGTGTGGTTGTGTGTCAATATAGATGTTTCCACTGTTTTTTCTTTCACCTGCATGCATTGATAACTAAATGGTCTTAAAAATCTATGTGTAATACCCCCAAAAATCCCATTTGGACCTATGTAAATTATTACAAATATAAATTGGAAAGCAATATTACCTATTTGGATTTTCAGCACTCAATTTCTGTGAGGCAAACAATTGTCGTTACGAAATCTGGCTGTGAAAAAGGAAGCGGAGGGAGAATTGCTTAGATTCATACGTGTTACTTCCATTAAATAGGGAGAAATGGAAGGCTCTGCAAAGTACATGGAGCTGTTGCGTATGGCAGAAGATTACTTCCAGCAATCTGTTACTAAGGCAGAAAGGTAAGAGCAACTTGGAATCAGTGCATACACAGAACCTACAAGTATCTTAACTAAGGTGGTTTTTGGAGAAAGTATTGAAAAAAAAAACAACAAACTGAACCTTTTTCTCCATTGCACACTTAATGTAGCTGCTGTGGCTAGGGCATATGAGTATTAATTCCTCTGGATCACTCTGTTAGTAGAAGCTACTGCTTGACTAGCTGTTTATCTTGTGTTTTTTTTTTTTTTTAAAGTATTAAGCTATTCAAAGTGAGTTAAGAGGTGATGGAAAAGCATTATTCATTACATTGGTTGGCTGTGGAACTTGTTTTAAGTTTCATTGAGAAGCAATCCCAGTGAATGATAAATATGGAGTAATCTGTCTCCTTTACTCGAGACAGGCAGCTGGCTGTAGATTCCTCCAGAAGATCAAATCCAAAAAATAAATCATTGCAGAACTATTTGAGGATTTGCCAGTTCATAATATCTTGACTGTAGTTGCTTGAAGTTCCAGTATGTGCTGTTTGGGATCTGGCTATCCAAAAGTTTATCAAGACAAAGTAAACATTAGGAACAAAGGAAGCGGAAGAGAAATGGGCTTTGGAGTCATCATCAAGGAATTACAGCAATCTACTGTGTCTTATTTTGGTAGATACTGTCTGTGTAGTGACCTGGTACTTCCCCATGATTTGCTTATCATCTTTGACATATTTGCATGGAAGGAGTAATGAGGAATTTGCATGAAAACATGCATATAGAGTGTCAGATGCCATTGGCATTGTAATGTGAGTAAAAATTCATTTCAGTAAATTGAATTGTTTTCCTTCTAGCTGTGTTGAAGTGAGCCCAGGTGATGAAATCTTGACATTGCTACAGACAACAACCTTTGATGTGAAGGAATTTGAGAGAGAAGCAGCTTGCCTTCCTTTGGAGGATGGTGAGCAGGATGGAGCAGGGGTGGTGTCTTGCTATCCCAAATGATGATTATTTGTAGGGAGAGAGGGGGAATGTTCAAAAACTGTACAATTTCTGTATCTACTTAACTCATCTCCTGTCCTGAGACTGCTAGAGGTGTTATTCGAGGGCAGCCATTTAAGATCGGGGCAGCCAGTGTATTTGTATAAGCCATAAGGCATGGGGTTGTTAATTGGTAAGATATGCAATCCAGTTTCTGATTTGATAGCGCTAGGTCAGGAACACCATGCACGCATATACCAGATCAAGTACTTTGTGTCATCTGTCTACCAGATAGAAAGTCTTGAAACATTACACGACATGAAACTGATTCCAGTACTGACAGTACAAAGTTAATTTGTATCTGGCCCATTCTGATGGCCCACATAAGACCAGCATAAATGTTGTTATTGGATGGTTTGACTCATTTAATCAAAATATAGCTGGTGCCAGTGTGTAGTACAGGTCACAACTGTATTTCTGGATGATCTTCTAAAGCACTAAAACCAAGTCTGAACTCTGTTTTTCTCAGCCTCTCACTACCTTATACCTTGTGTTATCAAGTATGAGCATGAAAACTTAATCCTGCAAAATAAGTGAGCTGCAAATGCTAGCGGTACTCTCTACCATCTAGGTTGGGACGTGGGGGCTAGCAGACGTGTGCGCAAATAGAAAGTATGTCCTATGTTCTTTCAGATGACAGTTGGCTGGAGATTTCTCCAGATGATCTAGATAAGATGCTGAAGGAGGCAACAAATGAGTTCCATCCTTCCTCAGATGATGATGAAGAAGAGCAGAAATATGACTTGGAAACAGTTGCTGAAAGTATGAAGGCTTTTGTGTCCAAGGTGTCAACGCATGAAGGAGCAGAAATGCCATGGTACTAGTATTTTTAAGTTTGGAATCTGGTGTGGGATGTGTTTTCATTCTGTTAGAACCCTTTCATCTGTAACGCAGAGGATTGATGTTTGAAAGTACTGATACCTACATACTTTGAAACTAACTTGGTGACCACTCTTGACAATGGTGCAGGTAAAAATGGTGGAAGATGCTCTATTTTTCAGAGCTCTTACTTAGCTTTGTGGGTTTGGTTTCATTTTAACCCTTTTCACTTGAAGGGTTACTGCTTTCTCTTAGCATGTTTCTAGCACTATTAAAATGTACATCTTAAGACAGATCATTTTTGAAGTTTTTCTGCCATGAAAGAAAAACTATTCAAGCTGCTAAGATGGCTTTAATGAAGCTGTACAGAAATAAACTGTAACTTACTTCCAGGGAATCTGAAATTACGACTTGATTTTTGTGGTATAGCTCTATCTAGATGTCCTGTAGAAAAGAATTTTGAACATACTGTGCCTGTTTCTGCACCAAGGCGCATACTGTGCACCCAGAAGCAGGAAAAAAGAATCACTGTGGATCCCTCTCATTGTTCCCGACAGTGGAAAAGAAGTGCTCATTGAAGAGACTTGACTATGTAGGCAACAGCAGAATGCAAATAAATTAATTGGTGGAGTTAAGAAAGTGCATGTGAATGTTGTTTGGACAGGCCTTTAATTTTAAAAACAGAGCTAGGAAGTAGCATATTGTCCAGGTTCTTCTTAATAACTTCTGTATTGCTGGGTAAGCTACATCAGGCGTGAAGGGGCGATTTATGCTCTTACCTGGTTGGCCCTTTCTAAGTGGTGTGAGAGCTTGACTTTGATAGCGTTAGTGTCAATGTCTGATGTAATGCAAGCTTCTTCTGTTATTTAAAAAAACAAAACCAGCCAACCAAAAAAAGGCCAGCACTGAGCTTGATGAGAGAGACCAGGATGAAGCCTTCAATGTCCTTCCTAGGCAGGAGACCTCAGAGATTCTCAGTTACTTAACTCTTTACCTAGGTTATGACACCACCACTTGACTCCAGAAGGATGCCAGGCCTACTTATTTTGGTAATATTCAGTGCGATTTTTGTTGGGCAAGTCAGAACAGTTAAAGTTGTTGGCTTTCTTTTCTCCTTCAGCCAAACGTTCCTCCACTAGCTGTTTCATTGCTGGTTCATACAGGCCGCAGACTTTTAAGCCCTTCCTGGGCCATCAGTTCAAATGTCCCAGCTTCAATCTAGGCTTGAGAGAAATCAGTGTATCATTTAGTCTGTGTCAGGCTTATGCAAGCATAAAAGCTTAGTTTATTTAAAAAAATATCTTTTATTTCAGGTCATCTGATGAGGCCCACGTTACCTTTGATGTAGATTCTTTTACAAAGGCGTTAGACAGAATTTTAGGTGAGATCGCTGCTTTATTTCTTTTGTCAGAATATTCCATGGTTATTTAGTGTCTCTGGGTTTTCTGATGACCTGTGGGCACTGTGCTGATTTGTTTGCTGTCCGTACTTACACAAAATAATAAACAGGGGCGGACTCGGAAGAGCTGGATTCTGATGACCTGGATGAAGAGGAGGACTTTAACTTCTCAGATGAGGATGATGAAGACTTAGATGCTGAAAATCAAAGGCAAGAGCAGAAGGTACTGCCTAATGAACTTATAGGCAGTCTCAAGTCATATATGGATGAGATGGACCGTGAACTGGCACACACCAATGTTGGGAGAAGTTTCACCACCCAAAAGAAAGGGGTAAGTATCCCTTGAGTTCTTGTTTGTAGCACAGTAATTTCGAGAGCTTTAGCAGGAAGAGGAAATACGCTAAAAGTAGTCATTCCAAGTAATGCGATCAACGTGTGTCCTCTAACCACGTGCTAACTAATTACTAAAAAATAAAAAAAAATCTTAAGTGCAAACAAATTTGCTGCAGTTGCACTGTGGTATTTTTTTTGAAACAAAAACTTAGCTAAGCTTTAACTTGCATTGATTCCAAGGCTTGGTTTCATTTCCTTGCAAGCTGCAGTTTGACTTCTTACGTTTCCGTAGCAGATTACTCCCATAGGAAACTGAGCCAGGACTCACTCACCCTCTATGTCCTTCTCTTGGAACTTAAGCTGTATGATAGAAAGTACTGATTTCTAACTGGCATGAGCATTTGTTGATTAAATTCCTGTCTCTCAAGGCAGGTTGGAACATTCTGAGCTTAGTTGGCAGCAGAACTGCTTGCTTTTTTGCGTTCTTTTGTTTTCTGATTTTTTTCCCCTTTCCTGTGGTTTGTACGACTTGTCTTGATGAAACTTTTTTTTTGTATTTACTACAGGCAAGCTCTGCTAAAGCAACTACATCTCAAGATGCTGGCCCCGATTCGGAAGCTGAAGATGCTGAGTTGACACCTGTTGATGTGGATATGAACCTAGTAGCTAACCTGCTTGAATCCTATAGTGCTCAGGCTGGACTGGCAGGACCCACCTCCAACATTTTACAGAGCATGGGGGTATATTTACCTGAGAATGCAGATCAGATCGGTTTTAATAAGGGAGCAACAGAATAAGAGACTGTCTTCATTCAGAAGACATGGCTGATTGGGGAAGGAAGCACAGAAAGAGTAGCAGTATTTGGAAGAAGAGACAAAAGGTTTGAATTTAAAGCATTTTATGCGTTAGTTATGTGTGACTTTAAAGATGCAAAGTGAATTTACGTGGAAAAGCTGTCTATTTGAATACTGCCATGGGCAGGATTAGGATTTTTCCAGTGCTGATAAGTTTTCAGAAAACTGCAAGATGATGTGACTTGAATGAAACTCTTACTACAAAACCCATCTTTAAAGTTGACATTCCAATTTGCTGTGCTTCTAAAGTGTCCTTTGCCCATTATGAGGTGGTTTCAGTATCTGGAAAGCAGTTCATGTTCTGGAAGTGCTGTTGCATACAGAGGGAGACAGAGAAATACCATGGGATAGAAACAGTGTTCTCTTACAGATTTGGGGACACTGATTAAATAGATGTTCAGCAGACACTGAACATTGTGGCTTTTCCAAAAGTACAAATGCTTCATTGTAAGAACTTCTGATAATTGCTGTAAGAACGTTTTTTTATTAATTAGGAGTATTTGAAGGGTAATTGAGTATGTAAATACTTTTATAAGTATTTTTTGAATTTATTTAAATAAAAACAGAAGTGCAACTTGGATTGCTGGAGCTCCTTTTTTCTTTGAAGGTATGCATAACTTCCTCAGCGCAGTATCGGAAGTTCTTGGAGTTAAAGCATTTTCATAATTGGGCATTTTTTGGATTCCGTTATTGCTGAATGTTGGTAGTGTGCCAGCAATGTATGAGCCCAGTCTGAATGGTTTCAGTTGTGTGTGGGTTGTTTCTTTCTTTTTTTTTTTTTTTTTTTTTTTTTAAATACAGAAAATGTAGCCAGGAGCTCAGCATGTTGCTTTCACATAGAACAAATAATCTATTCTGGATATGAAGACTTAGTTTTAACCAGATAAATATGAAAGAAAATACGTAGAAATTCTTGTGTTACAGAGAGCAAGAAGGCAGACCTGCCAGAGTTGAACTGGGTTTCTGCAAGTCTTTTCTATTTTTCCTTCTGCACAACAATTAATGAAGTATCTTAGCCAGTAGAAGAGAAGCTTAATGGCTGAACCAATTATATTTTATTTTTGCAACATATTCAGAAAAACAGTGCTCAATGATACAAAAGCATGATTGATCCTGAAGGTATGCCTAACTGCTTTTAGAGGACCGAGTTGTTATTCTTGGTATTAAGGTTTGGAGTCTGTTTAGTTCAAGTCTTTGTTTTAAATGTTTGGCATTATATTACCTGACAATGCAGCAAAAGTTGTTTCTGTGTTCAAAGTGGAGGCTTGTTGGATGACAGGTTTCAGTATGCCATGAAGCTTCCTTTGCCAATGAAGCTTGACAGAAAATTCTTGGAATGTGACACATCAGCACAATTTCACTGAAACTCATGAGACCACGACAATTTACATGGAACACTTGCTCGCTGACTTCTCTACTGATCTATATTATGGTTGTGGTTTTTTTTTTTTGCATTTTTTTCTTTTTGTTGTTGGTTGTGGTGGTTTGTTTTGTTTTTTTTTTCTTTTTTTTTTTTTTTGGAAATGATGAATACCTTGTAAAATGTCCCAGTACAGTGTCAAAAACATGGAGTTTCTGTACATGAATGAATGAAGTGAATGTGTACAGGGAGTGTGGTGGCTGTGCTACCTCCACATCTGGCCCCTGTTGATGCTGTGTGAGATGCTTTGTCAGCAGCTTATAGAGAGTACTGGTGAGCTGGGCAGGGATTAGAGATGGAAAGCAAGAGTTAGGGGGTATAAAGATGCTGCTAAAGTCAGAGGAGTTTGGATTGCAGAGTGGTGAGGTGGAATAGGATGGGATTAGACAACTTTACACTGGAAACCAGAAACTGAGTAACAATTCTTGAATCGAGCAGGCAAGGATAACCAGCAGTTAGTGGCGGAAAATGGGTGTACTTGAATGTTGAAAACGATTTAGGTTTTAAGAGGGACCATAATGGTGAAGCTACATAACTTTCTCCACTGAGTAGTTTAACCAACTTAGACACTTGCAAAAATATGTACTACCAAAAATAAGTTCAGTTTGAAGAGTGTGATCAAGTTTGAACTCTCCTTGGCCTGTACTGTACAAAAGGTCAAAAAATGGATCAAAAGACTCTTATAATGTATTATCTGAAAAAAGAACTTCTGAGCTGATGTTCAGAACAAAGCAGCTCTTCTGGAGGCACTTAGCTGCTCATGCTTCTTGGGTAATCTTACTTTTCCATCAGCTGGACTGTTATTTCTGTGAGGCTGTGCTTATCCCAACTCTTTACATTTGTTTAGCAGTCTCACAGTGGAGACCTTCAGGACTGGAATTACTCACAGTAGAATTTGCCATCTAAGAATAAGCACTTCTACTGCTTTGAAGTAGTATATGAGGCATTTCTGCTTTCAATTTTGAAAGAATATTTTCAGCGGAGGAAGCCTGATGGAATTAATTAAGGAAGTCAAGTGCAGCATGGTTCCCTTTCAGCGGCTTGCTATCAAAGTTTCCATTATATTCTAAATTTGTTTAACTAGTACTGCATTCCAGCACAATTTATTCACTTTGCTCACTTGAGTATCTGCCTTTTGTACCACCCTGTTTATCCTAGAACTCCTGACCCTTCCCAGAAATGCACTTTTCTTGTTTGTGGCTTGATCTCTGGAGCCCCAGTTCTGAATGGGGCAGTTGTTGACTAGTACGTTTCCAGCAAGGAAACAAACAAACAAGTAATGCGTCTTTCATCTTGTAGAGATGAGATCAAAATGAATCCCAGGAGGCAGTAGAGACCTTTAACTTGTGAAAACTCTTCTGAACACCTGGGCAGTTTGGCTGTTGCCACTTTTCCCTCTGCTCAGCTTTCTGGAGGAGATGGGAAGCTAAGAAAGAGCCTCTCATTCCTCTGAGCAGAGGGGGTGCAGTTCAGCTCAGAGCTCAGCAGCTCACAGGCCCACCGTGCTTTCAGCATGAGTCTAATTCCTTTGTGGGCACTGGGGAGAAGGGACTGCTCAGGAGGAGCAGTGTTTAAGTACAGCTGGCTGTGTGCAGATGCAGCTTGGTGCTTCAGTCGGTTTCCTGTAAGTAAACTGTTCGCAGAGTCCTTGCTGTGTGAGTGGATGTAAGCCTCCCCTGTTGATCCATGAAGGATCTCTTCCCAGCACGGTGCTTTTCTCCTGCTTGCCTTTCCAGCCCTTCCAATGTAACGTAGTAATAACAATTACCACCAGGACATGTTCTTTGCAATGGTGGCAAAGCAATTTTTATGAATGTTTGCACAGCTCCTGCTGCAGCTACGGATGTAATTTTTTTGAGAAACTGATTTTTACTTTTAATAGCAGCAGGAGCCAGGGTAGGCCCTTTGTACCATCCCGTGGGATGCCGCAGCAACAACTGCCCCCCCCCCTTCAGCTTTTATGTCTTGGAATGGAACACAAGTACATCTGCGCTGGCAGGTCCAAGATAGAAACTTATGTCTTTCTCCAACTTTGTTTTATTCCCCTAAGAAAATATTACTGTGGAGGGCAGTTGGGATTCTTGGTATAAACAACTAAATACACACTCACTTTAAAAACAAAACAAAACCTGAACTGCTCAAGAATACAAAGAGTCCAGAGTGTGAAGCCTTAACTGATGTGTGTTGACTGTGTTCCTCAGCCACCAGCAAGATTCCCACCTCATGAGGATGGATAAGATTTCCTTTTACAGATTCTGGGTGCTGATAATGAACTCAACAGCAAAATCTGTGCCTTTAGGGCAAATGACTGGGATTGTTGATGCAGTCATATTTCAGTTTGTCTTGTGTATGAACTCTTACAGTAACACACAGGCAACCTGCCCCGTAGAAGTAGGACAGAAACGTGCAGATGTAGACATACATGCTGGCTGAGCTTCCAGACGAGGAAACCGTCCTGGGGAGTGCAGTGCTGTGACTTCTTCGAAAGTGAGACTGTAGCTAAGGAGCTAAGTCATCCATGGAGATAGAAGAAATCCTGTGTGTCTCTGCGTCGAGTGTGGATTGCCATTTGTTTGAAATAGAGCCTGTACTGAAGCAGGTTGGTCCTCCCAGATGGAGGACTTCGCAAGCATATGAGGATGGGAAGTGAAGAGCAAAGCTCATGGGAAGGTAGGCCTTTGTTTATCCAGGATAAAAAAAAAAAAAAGGCAGGTGTCTTGAGCAGTGTTGCAGATAGGAGGCAGAAAAGGAGGCATTTCCAGTAGAGACATCATAATTTGGTGGGGAAAAAGGAGTCATGAAATCCAATGGCTGCAGTGATGTTAATCTAACTTATTTCAGACTAGCTCCTTTGTTTTTCACTTCGTAAGAGTTATTAACCTTACCTGCAGTTATAGGGCCATAAAGTTACAGAGCCGATGAAGGATTAAAATGTGAAATGAAACTGTATCCCGTTGATTGATGATGCCCAAAGGCTGAGAACTTATTTAAGAAATACACGGTTTTATCCCTTCTCTTTTCTGCAGATCTTTCTTGTCTCTTCTAGTTTACTTTTCAGCAGTAGCACTCCCTTTGGCAGTTCCAGTTTGGTCTTGAAATGGAATATAATCCAGTTTTGGCTTTCTCCAGGTTGTGTTCTGACAACAGCCATATTTAACGATCATATTTCCTTCAGGTCACTGCTGCGTACTCCTTGAGAATGTAGATGTATTCTTTCGCTAATAAAAACTCTCCAGGTTCTTGTTTTTCCTAGCAGAATTGCTGAATTTTGTGTGGTTTCCTTATGCTTTTGCTGGGTTCATGTCAATCAACAGTGTTTCACGGATGAAGCTGCTTAACTGCTCTCATCCTGGTCCAACATATTCTCATTTAGCATCCAGACCGCTGCGTCCCCTGCTACGTATGAATATTCAGCTTCTCGTTCCTTAGATGATCTTGTTGATATTCTTACGCTATTTATGAAAACTATGCATGAAATTGCTGCTGTCCCTATCCCAAACCTTGTCTCTTCTGCTGCTAATCTCCTAGAAAGTCTTCTGGGTTCCCTTGCAGTGTTTCCACTCAGAGTAGGCTCTTTTTGCATTGCCTGCCATTATAAAGACCTTACTGTGTATCACTCTTTTTCCCACTCACTTTAAAACTTAATGAAAAGTCTCTTCCGTGCCTTGCTTCCCAACCTCCCATTCTGGTATTTCTCTCTGTAGCTGTGTTTTGTTCCAGTGTGACGTTTTGCAGGGAGTGCTGTGTAAAAGACACTATGAATTGTCAAATACCTGCACGAGGACCAGTGGGGAAGGATGCTCCATCTGCGTTCTCTGTTCCCGTGCTGCTACTGCTCTCCCTGTGAGGAAGCTGGGGAAGCTTTGTGCTTCTGTTCCTGTGGCCTTTCTCTTATTTGAGACAGCTGATGCCCCCTCCAGTGTCTTCATGTGATGATCTGGATCTCACTGAGAGAATGCATCTGATTATCTACAAAATACCGCTGATGGGTCTTAAAGAAAAGTGCAAGTGACACCGTTTCTAGATGAGCAGCCCGGACTCTTGTTTAACAGAAGTAGGTTTGGCAGTGTTCGGTCATGCCCAGGTGTGTGCATTGTTGCATGAATGACAGCTGGCACCATTTTTTCCCATACACAGATGTGTGCCATCTGTTCCTAAGCTGAAGAGTGAACAAGTTCGAAATGGAAGCTGAAGGCTGGGGCAGCTGAATTCACTTCAGCGGGGCTTCAAGCTGAAGCACAGCAATGCCATTTGTGTATTTACAAGTTGTTCTGACAACCTGTCCCTTGCAGCTGCCAGAGTTGAGCTGCTCATGGTAACTTGAAAAACGGTTACCTGAAAAATGACTTCAACATGGTCCTGTTGTCAGGGTGTTCCATTAAGGGCTGCTGTCCTCTCAGGCTGAACACTAGATTCAGCATGTGTCCCTCGTGTCTCAGAGCATGCTTTAAGGTGAGCTCATTTCTTGGTACAAGAGCTTCCTCCCCGACCTCCAGTGCTGTCTGCCGTTCACAGTGGATGAGTAACCCTCCTGGCAGGAAATTGTGACCTTTCTGTGCAGCAGCGGGGCACCCAAGGTGATGGGAGAGCATGTGTTAAGCGAAGCAAATAATCTCGGCCCTCATCGTAACCAGGTAGGATTTTTTCTGAGCTCCCTCAGTCAGAGGTAGACAAGAGGTGTCATGTGGCTTGGTTACTGTAATCCTCTGCTGGCACCTGTTGGGGGTGAACATAACTTCTATGCCCTGCTGCTGTAGGTCAGTAGGCAGGAATGCTGCTCTGAACCTGCCTGTGTTTCTGAAAAACTGTTTAAAAAAAACACCTTGTAATGAATCAGATCAGTGGTATTTTCTATCTGCCCATGTATCTTGCTGACTGGGAGCAACACCATGTAAACAACTGGGGAGCAACGTGAAGGGCCACAGGGCGACTGCTCTTTAGTGCTAGCTCTTGCTCTAAGTTCAAGCCCCTGCACTCTCTGAAAGCCACAGTGTTTCTGCGATTGATATAAGTTAATTGTCCCCAGTGAGGATTCATTTAACAGATGTGTTTTTGAGAGAGTTATGTTGCTACATCCCTTTTGCCTGCTTTCCCTTTTACAGGGAAAATCCCTGTTGTGTTTTGTTGAAGAAGCATCTGTCAGGAATCGCCTCTTCCTTTTTCCAGGTCACCTCCCTTTAGGGTGCGTGTTCTGTCTTGACTGCAGTGAGTATTGCTAGGTTTGTGAGGCAAATTCAAGCGAGAACAATGTCTCTCTCGTCTTGTTTTTCTGTCCTGTTCTTAACTGTATATTGCCTAAATTCACTCCTGCTTTTTTAACATCAGGAATAGAAGCCATCATTGATTGTTTCATGCCTAAGTCAAAAGGATATGGGTTAAAGATTTTTTTAAAAGCAGATTAAAACATAAGGCCCTTTAAATGGCATGGTAGGAATGCTGCTTTGGAGTTGTGCTTGCTCTACAAAAATGTATAAAAGTAGATTGAAAAGATTTATTGATTGAAGTGATTTATTGAAAATCTAAAGGAACGTACAGACATTTAAAGCTGAATTTTAAAAGGTGAGTCAGAAGTAAATGCTTTTCCTCTAACAGGAACAAAAGAGGTTGATGAAATCAGAAAAAGCCTGGTACAGTCAGAATATGAGTAGAGCTGCAACTCAGAGCTCTACTCAAGCGTGTGGGTATCTGGCAGCCTCAAATCTACAAATACATACTGTAAATTAGAAAAACAGCCGCATACTCACCAAGTTCAGATTGCTGCAGAATTCACACAGGCATTCCTCCTCTCTCTCATGTGTACTACTTTTTGACGCTTTTACTTTTCAGTCCTCTTTCTGCCACAGAGAGCAGATCACAGGATATTCAAAAAGTACTGAGCACATCATCAAGGTGTTTGTTGTAAGCTGGAAGCAAGCCTGGGCCACGTTATTGAATGCATAGGGGAGAGTTGGGAGGCCAGTAAGAAGAACTAGGAAGGGGCATGAGAAGCTGGAATATCCTGCTGGCTCGTATCTAACTCTTCAATATTTTCACTGCAGGCAAGGGGAAGAAAGGAGTGAGGCTGAAAACGAAAATGGCACATTCCAGAGATGAGAGATAAATGATGGGGGGTTAAAATGGTGAGATGGAAGAGAAAGCAGGAGGAACTACCACAAAGAGAGGAGGCGAGACAAATTTCAAAGGAAACTGGATGCAGGAGAGCTGCAGTTAAGTTCAGAGGTGTGGGGGTTGTGTGGAGTGTCTGGTTGGGTTGGAGGGGAGGCATAAGCAGTGCCTTTGTGTACCAGACTACATTCCCACTGGGATGAATGCCAAATCTGCCAAACGTGAAAAACATGCTCTGACACGGGTCTTCTATTGCTGAGAGTTAGTAGGGGTGGAAAAGCTGTTTGCACGTGCCACGATGGCCTGAGAGAAGCCCCTCCCAACTTCCTGAAGTATAATTAACCTGAGGAAACGAAACGTGTCTGAACTGTGTGAGACAGTCTTTTTACTTATTGTTCAGATGTCAGGACTCCAAATTTTTACAATGCTCAAAGAAGTCCTTCACTTGCAATAGATCCTAGTGCCAGCAGACAGCGATACAGCCCTGTTTCCCCGTCAAGTATTTGTACCGATGGCTTTGCAGTCTTGGCATTTGAGCAGTGGCCAAGTGAGCAGGAAGGACTGTCAGCCTGAAACAGCAGCAGATCCCTCCATCTGCCTCTTTTACTAGGCTTTCCTTTCCCAGGCTCTCTCTTTGTCACTCTCTCCCTTCAGAGAAGCGATACTTCTGCTCTTGTTTTACTGATAAAGTTCTCCAGGCAAGCCCCAGATTTTTGGCACAGGATAAGAGGCACTTGGCCTTTCGGGATTTTGTTTCTGTTGGAAGTGCAGTCTTCCTTGCAGCAGTTCCTCTCAGCATTATTTGGGTTCTAACGTGCTCGTAGGTTGATTTGCTCTTCCATTCTCTACCACCAGGTAGCTCTGTTCTCTCTTCCTCAGGATGGAAGTATCACGCTGTGCCTTACTGGTAGGGAAAATGGTGTCTCCACAAGTATTTTTAGTTGCTCAGACAAACCATCAAAGTAGGAGTCTGCTTAACATTTGCAAAAAATTAACATGTTTTATGCAAAACTGGAAGAATTGATAGAAAGGGGAACAGAAGAAAGGGAGAGCATTGAGGCAGTGGCTTTTCTATTGTTTTTTTTGATTGTCAATCCATATACATGTGAACACTGAAAGGCAACTCTCCCTTAATATAGGAAAATTGCGGGTTCAACTATCCACCCAAGAGTTTCAGATGGATAAACTGGAGGAAAAGGGGATGTAACTGCCAGGGGCTTACTGTTCTCCTGACTGCTGGGCAACACCTGCAGCAGGTGACACTAAGTTTCGTGCTTTGGGACTGAGAATTTTATTGCATATTTACTGCAAGTCATGGGATCTCCAAGGTCCAGTGTACAAGGAGTTGCCCAGAGACGACCAGTTTAGAAATGGCTTTGTACGTCTGTGTATCCAAGTGTAAGACTGCCATCAGTCTGGTGCTACCCCCACCATAAGACACTCTGTCTTCAGTAGCTTTGGAAGCTTTTACATAAAGCTTTTGTAATTCTGGCAGAGTCGCAGACTTGATGAAGTCTTTACACCTAGGTCGGCCGGGAGGTCTGCTGTTTAACCCACTCGTTGATCAGCTTGTGAGCAATGGCCTGCTTGGGAGGAAACCAGGGTAAAAAACTACCGTCATCTTGCTTTGAAGATGTGTGATCTCTCTTGAGCCCCTCCAAGACTTCTTCCAGGCCAAACCAACGGGCTTCTTCCAGTTCCAGGCTGTTCATACTGATCTGGAAAAAATTAGGAGAGTGCCAGTTCCTTAAATCAGCTTTAAATGTGGGCAGTAATGCCTTGTTCTTGCACCCACAAAGATCCCAAGCTAGAATGCCTGGAGTGCTTAATCCATGCCTGAATTAAGTGTTGATGCCAACCCAGGGGAGGACGTGACTATTGGTTTCCTTAGGGAAGCCACAAATCAGTTAGCCCTATTCCATCGTGGCACTGGCCTGCAAAGGACCAATGAGCACAGTAATTAATGTAGCAGAAGCTGCTTTTTTTTTATAGCAAATGTGTTATTAATACTAGACTGTGCCTCCTCTGCAAAGTTCAGAGGAAAAAAACATAGGGACGCTGTGCTCTGTGCTTGTATATACAGCGACCTGTGCCAAACCTTGTGTGTTGCAACAGAAGGCATGATGATTTTCAAGTCTCGTATTCACTTGTAGAAAGCTAACTGAAAACAGCACTTTTAGAGGCTCTGATGCTCTCCAGACTAAAGTCTGTGCACCAAACTAGATCTTGCTATGTAAGGTGGGTAGTGAAATGCTTCAGGGGAATCTGAGCCTGCTCACCTCAGTCTGCTTTCCCCCCACCAACGCATGACAGGCTATCATTAAGCAGCTGCTGGGAAAGGGCCAGTGCTGGGAGGCCGAGTACCGGAAGGACTGCACCTCCAGGCCCACCTCTTCGGCCACCTCTCGCCGCAGTGCCTCCTCCACACTTTCACCTGGAAGCAACCACAGGTAGGTGAGGACAGCCTGGCCTCAGGGCAGCAAACTGTGGCAAGAAGATGTGAATAGGCTCCTTTCTCAGGTGTTCCAGCCCTGGCTGTTCGAGCAGGAGCTCTGACTGTGCTGACCTGCGAACGCCTGCCATCAAGATGCTCGATTAAATCAACCATGCTTACCTCCCTTAACCAGAGGCATCAGACACACTTTTGGTTCTGTCTGTATGCATCTGGTGGACAGAACATTGCTGCCCCTCTTCATCATGCTGCCCCTTTTTAAGCCATTTTCCCTCCTAAGAGGTCTGAGTTTCTTTCTTTTCTGAGCCAGAGACACAAAATAGGCTAAGAAGTATCTGGGGGCTCTAACCTGGGGAATCTATTACCTGAATATACTATAATGGGCTACAGTGACTGATACATACCCATAATTCTCCTGTTCTCTTGTATACAGCTATTTTGAACTCTGAGTAACAACACTGATTCAGTATTTTTTCCCCCTGGTATCGTCTCTGTGCCCTTCCTCCTTTGTGAACAGACCTTCAGTTGATGTCCCACGGTTCTGCCCCACGCCCTGCACGTCTGAGGCTACCGCAGTGGATGAGAGCCCACCTTACCCAGGTCACAGAAGCCTGACAGAGCGGTGTACATCCCCTGAGGGAACGAGGGCTGTCGTGTAAGGAGGCACCGGCTGCCATCAGACACCAGGGTGATAACCACTGGAGACATCTAGAAAATGCATCAAAATGCAGAGGAAGAAGTTCAGACCAAACAAGTAAGTGCCAGTGGTTCCTTTTCCTAGCTCCACGAGTGTCCAACTACATGGAAGGAAATCCTGCTGCCTTGTACAGACTCCTCTCCATACCACTGCTCAGGTGCTTACCTGTGGATAGTAAGTTATTCCACTGGCATGGCAGACTCGCTTGCTGCCAGCTATGTTTTTCTGAGTGGGCTGCCCAGTTTTGCTACAGTACTGGTGGGACTCGTGCCACCGGAGAAGGGCCTGGGCCTGTGAACACCAAGAGAAATACAAATTTACACCTGGAGCAGTCTCCCTGAGTGACTCTGTCTTTTCCCCATCATGCTGTTATATGGATAAATTCTCATTGAGTCTCGAAGTCTACAAAAAGTAAACAAAATGTGGGCACTGCTTTGAAAAATGGCAGGTTTTGGAATCGGTGTTTCATGTTTATTGCTTTAGCATCCAAATTTCAGCAGGTCAAGGGAAGGTGGGGGAAGAGTTGTTCCTTATTGGGATGTAATGGGAGTAGTTGAGTTTCACACACAGGTCTTTTCTTAGGACTTCCAAACATAGGGCATCTGGATAGGAACTCACAGATTGTAAGTAAGCAGTTTTAAAAGAGCAGCTCTGAGAGAAGACCTGTAAGGCTGTTCTTGGAATTCAGTTTGCCAAGAAGACTACAGAAAAACCGGGTACAAAGTGGGATTGCTGTGACTGCTGCTGCTGAGATCAGTACGTTTCATGCTGGGCATACAGCAGGTTGATGCTAAGTGGCTAATTTCTGCAGTCGTTTTTGAACGACTTGTCTGTGTCTCTTCCCGTTGCAGTTTACTTTTGGGACAGCAAATCTGGGAGAATTGCTATAACTTTTAGTGCCTACTGAAAACACACAGTAGGTACCTCCACAATATGTATTGAATCATGGAACAATGTGGGAGACAAGGAAATGTTAGAAATCACTTCATAAAGGTTACAATAATAATAGTAATTCTGTACTGTACCGAGGCCAGCAAAGGAGAATCCTTCACATCCACTACAAAGAGAGCCTTTCGTAAGTCAGTGAACGATCCCTGAAGTTCAGTCTCAATGACTGATTTTTCCAAGGCTCCTGCTTAAAAAACAACAACAAATCTCTGATCTCATAAACTGCAGTTCTCATCCCAATTTTACGTCCTTCATTGTTCCGGTGTACAATTTCTGGAAGTTCCCATGGAAGTGACATCACCTCAGTGGTAACACATGCCCAAACGTTAAGTGACCTGCAAACAGCCCACCTTTACTAACGCGCACACAGGGACAGCAGGGCAGCTTTGTGGCTCTCAACCACCGTGCTCACAGCAGCTCCTACAGAGACTCGACTGAGTTCTCTTGAGCAGTAAATATTGACCCAGCGTGGAAAAAGGATGCTGCCTCGGCAGCACTTTCATCTCAGTGCATCAAATGTGATGCCAACGCAGGTCGAAGAGGAGTCATCCCAACCTAAATCCAGGGCGAAGTGTGGTACATGCTCGTCTGAACAGCCGATCAGCACTGACTTCTCTATCCACTGTTCAGTCTCTTTCAATTTCTCGAGGATCCTTTTCATCTCTAAACAGCAAGAGAAAGGGGAAGAAAAAGCTGTAAGGAAAGCGAATTTGTGCAAACATGATGCTCTTTCTGCATCTCTCATGTGAGAGAGGTGCCAGAGAAATTGTCCCACACCAAAGGAGACTGGAAGCCTGGCTTTCTCCTTAGCTGTTGTATCTTTTGACCGTGTTAAATTAAAAACGCAAATGTTTTAATGCTTAGGGAACAGCTTTCCATTCTGTTTCTCTCTTACAGCATCTGATACCTTTCTCTCAAAAATTCTCCCTGCTTTGCTGGTAAAACCTTGCTGCTTGTTTTCTTCCCAGCTCTTTCTCTTCAGAAGTTGCAGTCCCAAATATTTAAAGTGGATAATCTCAAACCAGATCACGCATGTATTGATATTGTATGTATGTGAAGAGCATGAGCTCATGTCCACATGCTAAGGTTTTAACTCTAAATAGCCTTTAGTTGTTAACAAAAAGCATGCTGCGTATAACGGGATGTTCCGTGCACATCTTGATAGATTTTCAACCCCATGTCAGGTATTGCTTATTGCACATGAGCCTGTATCGTTTGAGCTGCGTGATCCAGGAGACGTCTCTTTCTGGACTCCTGCTTACCTGCCGCACTGAGCTGTGGTAGCAGATATTTCTTCCCAACCTTCTGCAAGAAGGGTGAGAGATTGTGAAAGAGGTAGAAAGTTCCTGAGGTCTGGGCTTGTCTACAAAAGCCATCATCTTCCTTTAGCTCATTTAAGTATCTGCAGTAAGAAAAGAATGGGGAAGATGAATTCAAGATCGTGCTGAGATTACCTGTGCTGCACTTATTTGGACACATTTACTTCAGGCTGATCAGACAGTATGGATTTTGTCTTCCGCAAGCTTCTAGGGTGTTTGACAGCTGGATCTACTCTTTGGTGGCCTGTAGCTTCCAGCAAAGGTGCCACCTGGCAAAAAAATACTGCATTTCCTACTAGCTAGGACAGCAAGCATAGGCAGTCATTGAACTGTTACAGGATAAACCCCCAGGTTAGATTTAGGTAGGGCTGCTTGTGACAGTGGACAGGAGTGCCAAACGCTGGTCTTCTCAGTGTAAACAAGAATTAGGTGAGAACTCACCTCATTTTTTTAACATAGGTAGAGTGAAACCTGCAGAAGAGAGAGGAAGCTCTTCTGTACACTGCTTGATAAATCGCAGCCATGACCAACGCCCACAGGTAGCTGTCTCTGCCTAAAAAGAGAAGCACAGAATAGAAACAGTGGCCCTGCAAAGTTGCATTTGGTTTAAAAGCTGCAACAACCCAATGCCACCAGAAATCTCCCGCTTACAGTGTCTGCAGAACACTAGCATTTGCTTTCTTAAATGCTTTTTAAAATGATCAGTTTGGTCTTAGTCTCTAGTCACAAATCAAACCCAGTTCCAGCACTTTTTAAGACAATTCCGAGATACCTCGGTTTGTTGCCATCTGTGAGTGTGCGCAGAAGGTCTTAGAGTGCTGTAAGATGAGGTTAAGTATTCCTGTCCTCAACTCCTGTACCGGTGGGATAAAGAGCAGCGAAAGCAGCTGCTCTCTTGTTTGTTTCCTACGCAGTTGTAATGGCCTCGATCCAATTGAACATCCTATTGCAGCAAACAGTAGGGCTGTGGGAAAGGCAGCAATGCCAGAAGAGAATGAAAGACAAAATATCAGCTGCGGAAAAGAATTCCTGGAGCTAGACGAGAGACAGCAGTCGCAGCTGAATTGGATCATCTCCAACTGTCAATGCTTTTTGTGCCAAAGGATCCTACCACATTTTCAGCTCAGGCAGTCACAGACTGCAGTTTGAACTCAGCGTCAGGATGTCAGAAAACAGCCAGAAATGCTTCCATCTCTAGCACTCATCTGAAATAAAAATGAACTATGATTCACGATCCTTAACAATTATTTTGGATATTTCGCTTTTCAACCACAGGTCTCGAGGCCCTCGAAGGAGGAGGAAGTTACGTTTGCTTCGTTTCACAGACTGAGACATGTAAGCCGTGCCAAGGAAGAGCCTGCGAGTCCTTCCCTTCAGTAAGGTCAGTGATGGCTCCCAGGCCTGCCCGCTGCCTGAGCAGAGGCTCCTGTCAGTAAGGGGAGGCAGCTTCTGTACCCAGCGGCATGGAGAGGAGAGGTGCCTCATGGCTTCCAACATCTCTGCCCCAGATGCCTCTCTCCCACTGGTGTGGTCCCCACCAGGACGGTCCCTGGGGAGGCAGGCCAGCCTAGCCTGCTGTAAAAGCCTCTGGGAGAGCAGCGTCCCCGCAGTGGGAGCTTGGCACGCCTCCCCGGATCGGGCAGACGCATGCAAGGGCCGCAGCTGTCACAGAGACCACGCCTGAAGCTGCTTTGTGGCGGGGCGATTACGTGTCCGTGATTTCTCCACCCCCGCGTCTCGCATAGCCTAGTTTGCAAAAACCTCCAGTGCTACACGCAGCCAGTGTTGTATCGAGGGGGAGTTTACAAACAGCTCTGTACTTTGCTCTGGAATGGGCAAGAGGAAAAGCTTGTACCTGGAAGGGTGAAATGCAGCACAAGCACAGCTTTAACCCCTTCCTTTCTCAGACACACGCTGCCAGATTTGGGTAAGGATCATTGAAAACTCAGAAGGTAAAAACTTGATCTGAGGAGGCCAGCCCAAACTTCCCTGTCGTGCCTGTAAATCTCATCTATCTTGTACAGCCGGCAGGAGGTGCATCTAGGTCTGTCGTTTCCCAAGCATTTTTCCGACTTACTGCGCTCTGTGCAGAAGGTGTGCTACCTCCAGCAGCAGGAAACCACTCGAAAGTCCCCCGCTGACCTCAGTTTGAAGCACTGCTCCTACAGCAAACAGAGGAGCAGCTGTCTTACTGAGTTGCTCTTCCCCCCGGGGGAGCTCTGGGAAATGTAGTTCTGCACGGGCTGCTCAGAAACCCTTGACACAGCTAGGTGGCTGACGGGTGCCTGCTCCGGATTCTGATCAGCTCCCAGAGCTAGTGAGACTGAGAGTAGACTCTGTTTTTCACAGCTGCTTCATTCTGTCAGAAACCCACGTGCTGCATTTTGTCAAACAGAAGTTATTACGAGAACAATGCTACTGCAGTAATTTGAGCTGTTCTTACAGAGCACGGGAGTTCGTTCCTTTTAGTTCTGTTAGTTTCTTTTTCTTCTTCTCTTCCCCCCCTTTTTTTTTTTCTCAAGCTTCTGTTTTTTAAGAGCAGCTTCTCTGTTTTTTAAAAGCATTGTATAAAGCTGAGGACCATATGTCCTCAAACAGGAAAATATGCCAAGAGCTGCATATATCTAAAGAATGGAGCTGTGAAGTGTTCAAGCACCCAAACCTGCAGCTGAATTTGCAAGTGCATAGCTTTGATTAGAAAGTGCACTCTGCCAAGAGACATGTCAGAATAATGACAAATATTTTTCATGCCTTTAGAACTGAACAAACAAGATTTCTCTCGAGCGCTGAAAACGTTATTCTGGGTTGGAGCCTACCTGTGCCTATATTTAGCACAAAGAGAATTTTATAAACCTATAAATGTTTTCAGCACAGCCTTTTGCTTTTTGGTCATGAATTGAGACATTTTAATTGAGGGCTCAGGCCATGTAATTTGAGAGCAGAGCTTGTAAAAATAATGAGTGGAGTATGCAGGGAAATACCACTGTTGTTACCAGCATTACTTACAAGTTTAGGTTTAATTATGCTTGACTGCTATTTGTATGCTTCCTGAAACAGAGCAAGCCCAATTTTACTAATCCACTAGGCTAATTGGATTAATGGACAAACCACATCTTCCCTTAATAAGATAAAGGACTGAAGTATAATCTCTAAGGGAAGTATCCACCCTGCTGTTAAACAGATCTGTTGACCCTAATTGCCTGCAGAAAGGTTGCAAAAAGTGCTGGTTTTAGAGGGCAGCAGTTGGAGGTGGTACTTTGGACCTCAAATCTTGGGACAGCCTCTCAACCCTTTTCAGCCCAAGGCAACAGGTCACTTGGAAGTGCACCTCTATCCGCAGCAAGGACGAAAGGCCAGAGCACGATGTTGCAGCGTAAAGACTCCCCCAAAGGTACTGCAGTGCTGTAGCCTTCCATTGCCAGGTGCAGCTGACAGAAATCAAGGATTAGCCCAATCATGTATACCTGGCCTCTGTGCCGTGCTAGGACATGCAGAGAAAAAGAGATTAGTCAGTTCTGTGACTGATGTGAGTGGTGGGAAGCCATGCAGTCTGAGAGAGATTCCTTGGAACTTTTCTAAGGGTCCATACACCTGCTTGTGATACTGCACTGCCAAATTAAATATTTCTGAAGCACGTCAGTAGGGCAGACAACGTCAAAATCAACAGAAGCTTTCTCTGTAGCCTGTGTACTGGCAAGTTTACCGAATTCAGTTCTGCTGGTTTCTTTTGTGTGTATTGTATGATAAGTAACTATCTGATCTTTCTTATAACCTGATTTTTTTGCGTGTACCCCATTTAAGAAATTTGTATTACTGTATTCTATGATTCTTATTCATCGCTTATTCTCATAAGTATTTAAGGAGCACAAATATTAGTTGTCACCTTAGCACTGAGTTTCTTCTTTGCAAGTGTTTCTGAGCAGGGCTCCAAGCTATGTAGATTACAGCTATAAACTGTCTGTGTTGTATTTGTCCCCTGCAGACGTTAGGCTCCATGCTAGAAACAATCCTGTGAGTGAAGTGAAGGCCTGACCGTAGAAATGCATCTCTGACAGCTTCCTGTAGTTTACTAATTTGAGCTTTGGCAGGCCACCAGAGGAAGTGAATCCCTGAGACTCGCCTGATGCACGAAGAGCGAAGAAAAGGAGCAGGCAAGGAGGCCACAAGCAGTGGGAACAGATACTTGTTACATAGAGGAGGTTACAAAACAGGTAAATCTTCACTCTAGTATTGCCAAGAGTCTTTTTTAATCTGGGTTTGTGATATACTTGTATTGGCATTAGCAGTTGGTAAAAGATTTTCAAGCCAAAGAAGTGGCTGGAAAATGTAATTCTAACCTAATAACGGTTACACTAGCAATCTTGCTTTTTCTTGCTGTTCTGTTTTGTGTCTCTCCAGCTGCCCTCAGTAAGCAGAAACAAGTATCAGAATTGCTACCAGCTGACTCTTGCACAACAACTGTTAATTGCTTTAAGTACCTAAAACTGGTAAGCTCACATTGAAAACTTATGGTCAAGCCACAAGAAACCTCTTGGTAAAAAATATTTCTTTTTTAGGAAGAGGCCAAGGAAAGACAAACCACTTCTTTAAAGAGAAAGTTAATGAGTAGTCTTTCCCTCTATCATTAAATTTTAGATGCAGACTAACCAAAACTGGCTTTGCTCTAAAATTAGACTTGTAGTCTATATTATGTATATAAGGGACTCCTGCAGCTTCTGATACTCAGGGTGGGGGGCTAAGAAGAGAGACACTGTTTAATTTCATACAGCTGATGACAGCCTGCGCTCCTAACACTGTACAGGTGTAGAGGACACATTAACATCTGAGTAACCTTTTAGAAAGATTTGCTCAGTTCAGCTTTTTTGGATCACTTGTATCTTTGTCTTCCTCCCTGCTTCTGCTGTTGGTTAGGGAAGGTCCTCAAACCCTGGCCAAAAAATACAATTGTATTTTCTTTTTTGCACTGCACAACTGATGATATAAAATCTGCGGTTGGTAACTTAATTTTGTCAGCACTGTAGTCTTTGGTTTTGACACTGTTTGATGAACGTGCTTGGAAGTAGATGAGGCTCCCTCTCTTTCTAGAGGATAAACCTAAGTTGTCAATGCATTTGGAAAAACGAAGCAGTACTGTGCTCTAACTTGGTGTGATATAAAGATGGCTCCCCTATGTCTTAAACACTGCATGCAGGTCACAGCCCGGTGTCACCAGAAGGTTTCTGAAGAGCTGGAAAAGATTTAGAGAGGACAAGTGAGAACGAAGATGTGGCATACTGCTGCAGTGGGAAGTTAGGTAGGCTCTGGTGCTGCAGCCTGCATAAGGGATAGATATCAACTGTTGCTGTCTCTTTCTGTGCAGGAACCTGATTGATCAAATCTAAGACAGTGGAGCCAAGTTCCCAGGGAATAAATGGAGGTGTTTTTCTGTGCCTTGGCTGGAGGGGCACAACTGCTAGGTGAAATGTGGTGTGGGTGCAAACAGCTCTAGCTTGAGAGGAGGAGCGCTGTGCAGAGAACTCTGCTGAGGGTTTAAAAATAGTTGGACCACATCAGGCTGAGAAAATCCCAGTTACAAGTGTTTGGAGGCTGTCAGCACTCTAGGCATCAGGGACTAAATAATGCTTTGCTGTGAGCCAGAGCCGTTGTGCTCTTAGGGGGTCTCTTGTGCCTCTTTCTTGTTCTAGAAGGATCTTTATTTTAGTACCCTTCAGCGTAGGACCCGCAGAGTGCTTCTGCAGGATTGCTCAGAAGAGGAAGCAGCATGCTGTTAGGCTTGCACGTGCAACAGGGGAGGCAGCTTTTGGCCGCATGCTGACAAATATAAGCAAACCTGCTACTAAATGAGCTAATAAACTTGTGGCTGTTGTATTCCTCCAGTCTGCCTTTTTAAATGCATCTGAATGGTGCAAAAGATGAGGGGAAGAGCAGTCAGTCTTGCTAGGAGGAAGCTGAACGCCTCTACAGCGTGTGAGGTTTTGCCAAATCTCCAGAAGCTGCAGTTAAATCTCTGCCTAGCTATTACGGACTCTTTGGATAACAGGGCTTTAACTGGCTGCCTCAGCTCGAGGCTTGTATATCATCGCCGCGTTTCCTGCTAGTTGTAGGAGTTGTATTTCTGTTGGAAGGTGACCAGAACAAGCGGGAAGGAAGGTTTATTTTCTGATGGCTAGTTCCACTAACAACTGGCTTTCTTCCTGCTCTGGCGCAGGGGCTGCGTGGATGCATCTGCAGCCACCTCTGGACAAGAAGTGACTGAATTCACGTACAGAGGGTGGCGTGTGTCGGTTGTGCCAGGTGTGTGATACCTCCAGCCCCCTGACAGCGGGGGTTTGGGTGTCAAGGGGTGCTGCTGAGGGGACGGGAGCTAACGCTTCATGTTGAGCTCTGGCAGCTCCCACAAGGCGGGCTGTGCCGGTGCGACCCCAGCAGGACCCGCCACGAGGGAGAAGCCCCGTGCCCCCTCACACGGGGCAGGTGTCTCAGCACCATCCCCCCTCAGGGGCTCGAGGCCCCCTCAGGCAGCTCCCGCCCAGAGCCACGGCGCCTGCGCACTGCGGCGGGCGGCGCTGTGACCGAGCTCACGTAGCGCGGGGCGGGGCGGGGCCGGGCGCGAGGCAGGGGGCGGGGCCTGCGCGCCTATAAAAGCGGCGGGCGGCCGCAAGGGGCCGTTAGCGACCGTTGGCAGCCGTTGGCGGTGCTCGCGCGGCAGCTGCCCGCCCCTCAGCGCCCGGCCGCTCCCTCAGGTGAGGCCGCGCCGCCTTCCGTGGGCGCGGGGAGGGAGGAGGGGAGCGGGGCGATACGTGGCAGGCGCCCCGGTGTCCCGGCCCCTGCCGGCCGTTACGCAACGGGAGCCGGCGGCCTCCGGAGGGGGGCGGGAGGGCGCCGCCGGGCTGCCCCGGGGATGTGAGGGGCGGGGGGCGGCTGAGGAGATCATACGCCCCGGGGGAGTTTCCGTGTGTGGGGCAGGGCCCGAGCACGCCGTGCGTGGTAAGCGCCTCCCAGGGGTAAAGCCGTGGCTGATTCTCTCTCCGGCTTTGGGCCGCGGTGAGGCAGCTGCTGGGTGTCTGACTTGGGGTGCTGTACCCTGAGCGGGTAGCTCGATGGGACCGAACTTGGAGGGAAAAGTCCAACGTGGAGCCCTGAGCATGCTCTTGAATAAAGAGAAAATAAGCGTGTCGGATATGCAAGTCTCCTTCCAGCTCCCCTCCAAAGCTGGGCGATTTTGGAGGAAAGATATTTGAGGCTCACAGAGAAAAGGTGGTGCTGTTAGGAAAAGGCTTGCTGAGCAGTCAGCTTGGCATGCTTTTTCCCCTGGATTAGGGAGAAGAGCTGCAGAGGCACTCAGGTGCTGTGAAGTGTTCCGCTCTTTTGGGTAGGTAAAGACTCCCTGCTCAAGGCTTTGGCAGATGGAAGAAGCTGCATTTAACGTTATTTGATTCTTGTAAGTGACAGCTTCTTCTAAGGCAAAAGGCTGTTCAGCTAAGCGTGCAGACAGTGCTCTGGCAGGGATGGGAAGGAAAGGCAGTGACTTCTCCGGTGGTTTGGGAAGTAGAGACCTGCCTTTGGCCTAAGAGGTGTTCTCCACTGTGCTGTTCAGCACCCATTGCTACTTCAGCATCCTTGCTGCATGCATTTAAATGTCTTCGACCGTTCTACAGATCATTTCATTTTGACCTAGAGTACTCTGCACTGCTTCTTAGTCACACGCTGACAGAACCGGTACTGATTTCTTTGTTTTCCTGGGACTCAAAGCAACAGGAATGTGCTTAAATTTGCCTGTACTAAGAGTATTAATTCTGCCACTTCAGCAGTGACTGTGGTATCACTCTCTTCTAGATGTTAATTCATTTAGCTGCGGACAAGCAGCACCATTTCATGAACCGTTGCCCTGTTATAAGCAGCTCCCGATCTGTGCCCTTCACAGGGGCTGGTACACCTGGCAAACCACATGAAAAGCTTGTGCAGCGGGGCTCACGGCCTCATCCCCCAGCAAAAACTAGCTGTTTGGCGTGGGGTGGTTCCCTCTGCTGACTGACGGGTGGATCTGTCTGTGACGGGTCATCTGGCTCAGCTGAGGCGGCGGCGCAAGGCAGAGCTGCTGCTCAGCTCCTCTCCCACACCAGCGCTAACAAACAGCGAGGGCTGTGTGTGGAGCCAGAAGAGAAGGCAGCTATTAGACCCGGGGAGATTTAAACACAGTTGCATGATGAGGACCTTTAAATCCTAGCTTTTCCAGCTATGGTTTTGAGGTGCGCGTTTAGATTAGAAAATACCCAGTGCAGGTTGAAACCCGTAAATGACAAATTAGGAGTGACACTGTGGAAAAAGTGGGAGGGTGAACGGAAGTTGAGAGAGCTCTGCCTCCACGTTGACATATAGACACAGAAAGTTGGTTGTTTTTTTTTTTTAAAGTGTCCCAATATAGAATATACTTGAATACATCCAAAAATATACAAATTGAAATATATGCAAGAATATACTTGTTGGAAAAAAAACTTTTTTTCAAACTTGTGAAAAGTTTTTATTTTTATTGTCTGTTTAACAGAAGAAAAACTATAAATAAAGTCTGCTGAAACAGTATCTTTGTCACTTGCACCCTGTGTTTCTGGGCAGTTCTTCCAGTAACTTGGGATGGACTCGCTGTTCCCCTTGAGAGGAACAGCCTTTCTGCTACTGCTGAGCAACCCCCAGGCTCCAAATTCAGCCTAAAAGAGCTCTTATCTGTTAATGTGTTTCAGCTGTTGGTCACTGGGTTTTTCCTGCTTTCTTTGTAATCACCCTCTGTGTCTGAAAACGTTCTAGCGCTATAGATGTTCTGCTAGTCCTTAAGCAGAAGGATAAATAGCAGGATCGCCTTCTGCTTGTTGTGTCTAATAAGATGAATGCTCTGCTGCATTGCCAGTGCTCGTTGTCTTGGCTCACAAAGTCAAAACAAGTGGGCTCTGGGAGGGCTGTGTCCATTCAGCCTTACTGTGCAAGAAACGTAGAAAAAAACTGGCTTCCAGTCCCTGGTTACAAATCTGTGTACAAACACCCCTGTTCAGAGGGCTGTCTTCAAGCTGATAATAAATGAAACTTAACACACCTCACCAGTGTTGACTCGGATGTTGATTCTCAACACGTACTAGCAATCAGCTTCTGTCTTCCAGAAATTTGATAATTAAGATCTTAGAGATGCGGTATAGTGGCAGCTTTATATTCCTTTCAAAATAAAAGTAGAAACACCAAGTTCTTCGTATGTACTGCCAGCCAGCAAGAAGGACCAACACACCAGCAGAAGGCTTGTTGAAAGGAGTACTTAGCTTACAACTTTGTAATTAAAAAGAACCCTGAAGTATGCCATGTTCTTTTGGGAGGCGTGATTCTATAAAGTCTGTTTTCTCTGGCTACTGAGTCCGTTGTTTCAAGAATGGATTGAAAAGTGTTTGAGAACTTAAAGAGCGGGATTCTGATACCTTCTGTACTGTGACCGTTAAATAACGGTGACAGCCGCGTGTTCTTGGTACTTAGTACCTAAGGACCGTGGGAAAGTTCTTTGATTTGGAGGCGTTTCCCAGCAGGCCCTGTCCTGAGGCTCGCGCTTGGTCCCTGTTTGGAGAGGAGAGGTTTGCTGCAGAGGGCAGTGTTCGTTGTTTGTGGCACTGTCCTCTTCTCCCCCAGTCTCAGCTCTCTTTAACTGATACTTTTACATCAGAGTAGGTCACTTAGTTCTTACCTTAATAAAAAAAAACTCTTTTGGAACTGTTAGAGCTGTTCCAGAGTGTAATTCCCTACCAAAGGCAGCCCTCAGTTTCTTTCTGGATCCTGGTGAGCGCCTGGGAGCTTGTTATTGATGGCGAGGAGACCTGTGTAATAAGTACTGTAGGTCAAACTCTTCAGCATGGCTTTGGTTGCTGTGAGGTTTTATCACTCTGTAGTTCGCCTTAGTTACACTTTTCTTTGCATCAATGCTACATGCATGTCAGCTCTGACATGGCTCTGGCAGCTCTGTTTCCACTTTTAGAGCAGAGACAAAATCTGTAAAAGCCCTCAGAAAAAAACCACCTTAAATTTCATTATTTGAAATGATGTATGTTGCCTTTCCCTACTCTTTGGGGAATCCTGGGCCAGGCGTGGCAGTGTCATTCATCTCATTGCTGCTCTGTTTTACTTGTATCTTCATGTTTGTTTGTTTGTTTTCCCCAATGATTTTTTCATGCTCAGTCACATTTTACTGTTTCAAAGCTTAGCAAAAATACTTCTCACAGAAGCATAGGAGTCTGCTGTGCGAAAGCTGTCAGCCGGCCTCCCACTGAAATCAGGCCCAGAGTCGTTCATCCTGCATGTGGGCAGTAGGTTTCCTCCTCTCTGCCACGCTCAGATGCCATCTTTGTCTGTGCCTGAGGGACGCAGCTGAGGAGGAGAGCCAGACAGCAATAACATGGAGAGGATTTTCATCTCTCTGACAGGAAGAAATTAAGCCTACTTATTTGGCAGCTTGTGTGTTTGAGAGATTCCCAGCATCTTTCTTAACTGAGCTTTATTTTCTTTGATTCGGGAACCTGTAGCTGATCCTTTTGCAGAAGTTTTGAAAGCCGTGCTACTTAGCAACTGCTGTTAGGGCAGCGAGCGCTTGGCTGGCCGCTGCCTTGGGCTCTGCTTCCAACTCTGAATTCCGGCCGGAGGGAAGTCATCTTGGGTGGCTGAAAGCTGCTGCAGCAGTCTGAGGCCTCACAGGAGACACAAAATAAAATAAAGAGTGAAATTGGGAGCGACCTCTGGATGTCATCTGGTCTGACCTTCTCTTTACGCTGGGTGAGCTTGGAGGGTAGGCTGGGCTGCACGCAGGCCTGGCCTGTGCAGTTTGAAATTCTTCCAAGAATGGGCAATCCTTTTTCTCAGGGCGACCTCTTCCAACGCTCAGCTGCTGTCACCGTGACAAACTTGTTCTTTGTACCTAAATAGAATTTCCCTTGTTGCAATTTGTGCCTGTCGCCATCCGTTCTTCTGCAGCGTGTCAGTGAAGGTGGGAAGAGGGAGGGGGGCTGGAACAGTGTTCAGAGCCAGCCTAGTGCTGGAACAGGCTGTAAAGAGGAGGAAAAACGTTCCCAAAGCATGCTGCTTGGACAGGTTTTGGTTAGGGAACCTCCTGTCATTCCAGGTGGGAGACTGTTGGGGAGGAGACGTTGCTCTTGTTGTTAGTTGGGTTTTCATTTTGTCACTTGTTTATGTTTTAGGAAACAGGGCTCCTATTGATTAATAGTAAAAAGTAATGTCCTGGAGCCTTCCTTGTAGTTCCCTGAGCGCAGTAAACAAATAGCTCAATGAATTCTGAGTACTGATAGTGTGAGCAAATATTTACCGCGTAGTAGAACTGTTTGTGCTTTGTAATTGATTCACAGATGTAGTAGCGTGCCTGCTGAATGAGCAGGAGGCTCAGCTTTCTGCAGAGCAAAATGCGAATTGAGCAGTTTGTAGTAAGAGAGCAGGTGCACGCAGTGGCCTTGCGTGCGTGGGTACAGCTTTCCTTAAGGAAAGAGTGAGAAGAAATTCGTCTGCAAGAAAACTTTGGGATGTGACCCGTTAACTTGGAGCAATTACTCACTTGGAGGCCAGGTTTAATGAGGCTCATGTTAGTCACAGGATAAGTAGCTAGAGTTGTACAGATGTTATCAGCAGCCCTGGGTTATGCTGACAGCTAGGTAAGCATTACAGGCCGCCTGCAGAGTTGGATTTTTGTTCATCGTGTTTAGGGTTGGGCTTGAATGGTTTGTCTTCAGGTGTGACTTTGGCACTGTCCTGAGTTTGTTTGCACCACGTGGGAGCGGCACGCCTGCTTTTATATTGATCCCTATTTGTGCTGTCAGTTCAACCAAAAGCGAATTGCTTTCCTCCCTAAGTAGGCCAAGCCACTTTGGAATGTTTCCTTTTTTTTTTTTTTTTCTCCCTCCTTTCATTAATTGTATTGCCTTTGGAAGAGTTTCTCTAGAACAGTTTCTGTTTGCACATATGGTCGTTTTGGTTTATCTGAGGAGATAGAATACACTTTTGCATATGGAAAAAACTAAATCTCGTGAATTCCAAGAGAACCTAATTACTTCTAAAGCATTCAGTAGTGAGGAAATCCTGGTATGTCGCGAGTGTTCAGGCTCTTGGAAGGCTGTGAACTTGGCAGCCGTCTGTGGGAGAGAGCGCTGCCTGTGTGCCTGCCCTGGGCTCCTGCAGCGGCTGCTGTGGGCCAGCCCCTGGGGAAACCTTTCACGGTGGGTCTGCTCTCGGTGGGGTGCTGGCGTTGTGACAGCGGGCAGCTGAAGGGCAGGAGCGTGCAACAACCTTACTCTGGGCTGCTTCTTCCAGGGCTTGTTCCTGCGTCTTCCACTGGCCTCCTTTGATCGAAGGCAACTGTTTTTTCCTGTGTGATAAACTTGTCATTATGTGTTTTCATTTGGTAGGATGTGTTCCTTGAGTGCCTGCTCTTAGCCGCCCTGATATTTTTGTGCTTTTTGTGAAGCAGTCCTGGCTCTGTCTGCAGTATTTCATAGATGGCAAAATGATGAAGAATGCTTGGAAAGGCCCTGTCACCAAGCTATTCTTTCATCTCTTGCTACAAAAGCACCAACAAGTCTGCAGAACGGTGGAGTGGTGTCAGCCCTCTTTGGGAGCTGCTGTGCATGCTCAAGCTTATCGAGGGTGGAACTGCTGCTGAAATTCTGCTGCCTCGAGAGCTGGGGACAGCCCGGAGGGAATAAGCTGTCTCCTCCAGAGGCAGAGTCAAATCTGGGGTGAAGAGTGATGCTTTACCTACTTTGTTTCTTTTGTAGGTCCGTGGCGAGGTGACAGCTGTTGACCTATGGCCATGGCATTCCCCAAGATTTGGTATTCTGTAGCCATTGGATTTCTGCTGCCTTTTTCTTATGCCCATACGGATTTCTTCACTTCCATTGGTGAGACATGCCTCGGTCTATATGCTACATGGCTGAAAGAATTTCTTGATGGCTGTCAAAGCTAATCCTGCGGGGACGTGTTAACGGAGTGCAAGGCTTTAATTGGTACAGAACCAAATCCACTTCCTAGTTCTCAGGACCTGATTGACTTCTTGCCTTTGAGAGAAAGATGCTTTGAATTCATTTGGTCCAGTCAGTCTAATGACCAAGGGTAGGCTTTGTATTCGTTACGTATTCCCACGGGTAGTAAGTTATAGACAAAATTTTGGTGCGGACTGTTGCAGATACGTAGAAGCAAGCAAAACAACTGCTGGAGGTACCTAATGATGCCTGTCTGCCAGCATACCCTTTTTTTGTGTCCTGATGCCATGTGACACAGCTGCATTGCTTCATGGGGAACCTGCCAGCTGCCTGTTTGCAGGAAATGAAGCAGCTATTAACTAATAAAAAAGTCTGCTCGAGGTCCCATTGATGTCATGCAAGTAATCTTAAAAATAAAATGCCGGGTTAGTATTGTGTATCAAAGATGAAGTCTTTGTATATTTCCTTAGCTTTGTCATTATTTGCTCTACATTATGTATGCTCAGATAAAAGCTTACTCTGTTGCAAACTGCTTCCTTTTCCAAATGAATCCTAAATTAGTTCTAATAATAAATATGTGATATTTTGCTAATTGCCATGGCAACAAGCTTTGTCCAACATGAGATTTTCTTCTTCCATAAAAATGGCAAGCAGCCTTACTCAAATAGTCCTTCAGGATTATTTAAATAAATATGGAAGGACTTTGGGGAAGGAAGAAGGGAAGAAAGGAGAAGAGAGGAAGAACTCCTCTAATGTCAGTTCTCCCTTTTTTTTTGTTTCTCCTTGTCTAACCAAGCTGTTCTTCCTTTTTCTAGGTCATATGACAGACTTAATTAATACAGAAAAAGATCTGGTGGTGTCACTAAAAGACTACATCAAGGCAGAAGAAAGCAAGCTGGAACAGATCAAAAAGTAAGCAGCTTATTTTGTAATGCTAATAGTTAATAATTTGAGTCTGCCCTTATGTAAAAAGTGTTTCTCAAGGCTCGTTAAATTTGAGGAATTTTGCCTCTGAGGCAAAGATTGAACTAGAAGCTTTTACTGTTTTTTGTCCTAAGTTATCTCCAAGTCATAGGTTTGTTTTATGGAGCTTTCTGATGATGAAATCTGATCAACCTGCTTTCTGTATGGTGAATTCACCTCAGAGCTCCTGGTTGCATGTAGTCCCCAAGGGGAAGTAGTTCTTCCTGACGATGTGCTCACTGGAAACTGAAAGCCAGGAGTGAGTGTTACAAGGGCTGCACTGACACACACACCAGATGTAAAAGCTCTGATCAGCATTGGCGTGGCCATATTGCCCATGGGTGCTGAACCAATGAATACCAAAAACCCACTACAAGAACAGTCTCCTTCTATGTGCTATATTTTGATTTAATTGTAAAATGCACAATATCTCAGATTTTATCAGAGTTAGAAATAAAGTTTTTGTATCGCAGAACAGGATGGTTCACTGGCTTTCAAAAATGTGTATAAATCTGCAGTGAGGGTGATTAAGCAATTTTAGGTAGATGCATGAATTTTGTTTAGCCTTTGTGGATTACATTCTGCCATCCAGGAGGAAAGGTAGTTCTGTTGGACTGCATTTATTTTTATCACCTAAAATGCAGAGTTGGAATTGCTCACAGGTTTGGAATGTCATAAGTATATTCTTTACAGCTGGGAACATGAAGACTGGATAACAAAACTATGTAAATATAGCTTATCGTGTAAGCCTCACAGCTCTGTTTTTATTATATTGGAGGTGGCTGCTCTCAGGGGAGAAAAAGTTGAAATAACTGTCAGAGAGAAGCTGGAAAAAACGCCAGCATCTTTTAAGTTTGTTGGGCTCTGTGCTTTAGCTCAAGGACATTGGTGGTAGCTTGCACGGACTTAAACTCGGTGAAAGCTGGTAATTCACTGAGATGGGGAGGATGGCTCACACCTTGTGGGTGGCTTGCGGTTGAGGTTTATGTGAAACGAGACTACGGGAGAGAAATCTTGGCCTTGTGGTTGTGGCTGACAGTTGCAGGGACTTCCAGCACATTGTTAGGTTTGATCATCATGCAGTGGGAGACGTACAATGGGTTTGTGCATGTGCAGTGTGAATGGGCAAGTTGTTTAAACGACTTTCTTCAGTCTTCAGCTTGCCAGAAGCTGCGATTGGTCCACAGGAGCACTGCGAGCATGCTGTTTGGGAGGGAACCCTGTCAGCCACTTTGCTGCTGACAAGAATAGCAGATGGGCTTTTGTTGTTTGTCTTCATGTTGTAGGTCAGCTTTGTTTTGGGCAGGGAGAGGAAGTTGGGTTATTTGGAGGTGGGCAACAGTGGTTGCTTTCCTATTTCAGGGTGTGTTGGGGTTGTGGATGGATCGTATCACTGGAAGAGTGAGAGAGGTTTGCAGTCTTAGAATTACAGCACCAGAAACTTGGATCTGGGCTCCTCATCTGAGATCCTGAGATCTAAATGTTCTTTAATGCAAGCTAACAGTGTGGAAGGCAGTGGCGCTTACCGTAGATTGAAGAGCGCGTGTCCAGAAGTCAAGTGCATTTAAAAAAAATTATCAAAAATGTGGATAAATGTTTTGATTGGTCTTGCTTGAAAATTCATAATGGCTCTGCTGGCATTGGAATGGGTTGCCCAGGGAAGTGGTGGCATCACTATCCTCAGAGGGTGTTCAAGGAAAAGGTTGGAGCTGGTGTGTAGGGACGTGGTTTAGTGGGTGACATTGGTAGCAGGGGGATGGTTGGACCAGATGATCTTGGAGGTCTTTTCCAACCTTCGTGATTCTGTGTTACACTGATGAGAGGCTAGAGCCTGAGCTGGAAAACGTCACGTGGAATGTGTGGAATAAGGTAGATAAGGCTGCAGTTTGCTAGGTCCTGCATTTTGGCCACCTAACCTTACCCATAAAAGTGGCCTAGAAGAAAGCTGGAGAGGGACTCTGTCAGGGAGTGTAGCCATGGAACCAGGAATAACGGCTTTGAACAAATGGAGGGGGGATTTAGATGAGATGTGACGTGAGGAAGAAATTCTTCACTCGGCACACAAAGCGCACATGGGAATTAGGGCTGAAGATGCACCTTGCTTCTGTTCTTTTCCGTAAAGAATAGAATGAAATTGCCTAAAAAGCAGTGTTAAAAATAAACCCAGGGCGCAGGATGGGAGGTGCAGGGCAGTCCCCGTGGCCGAGGGGCAGCCTTTCTCTCTGGCAAGCCAAATGGCCCGGGGGAGCCAGCCCCAGATAAGGGGCCCTCAGCCCCCCCAACCCTCCTCCTTGTCCACGTGAGGGCATCTTCCAGGCCGCTCCCAACACAGCCGCCTTTGGCCACGCGTGGGCCACTCCATCACAGAGGCTTGCTGAGGTCACAGTGGCCACCACTGCCCCGCCTTTGCTGCGGGCCCTATAAAACAGGCCCCCTGCAGCTGGCCCAGCATTCGCTGAGCATCTATAGTCCGGAGCACAGTGCGGGACCCAGTAATGGCCGTAAACCAGAGGGCAGCGTTGGACCCATGCATGACAATCAAGCCAACAGTGGTTTGGGACCGAGGCGTGGGACTGGACGACCCCCTGGTTCGGCACCCTGGCCTGAGAACATTCCGGACGGAAGGCATCCCGTTTGGGCAGTCCCGGGCAAGGACTGGCTTAGCCTTCTGCCCAACACCGTGGAGCCCATGGAGCTGGATCCACCAGATGTGGAGGAACGGGTGGAAGTGGATCCACCTCTGCCGGGACAGGCCTGGGACTACTGCGGCATGTCTTCGTGCTCTGCCATCCGAGAGCACCAACAGCATCGCAGGAGTGCCCGGCGAGCCCCCTACTCGTTGCTCAGGCTCCATCACAAGCATTAGCTTGGAGCCACCAAACACCGTGGACATCCTGCAGGCTTGCCTGCAAGATGTCCCGGCAATAAACAGCTCTTGCCGATTCTCAGGGATTGTGTGAATGCTTCTTTTGGGGGGGTGGGGTGGATAGGAATGGGCTAAAGTTGCGCCAGGGGAGGTTTAGGTTGGATATTAGGAAGAACTTCTTTACTGAAAGGGTTGTTAGGCATTGGAATGGGCTGCCCAGGGAAGTGGTTGAGTCACCATCCCTGGAGGTCTTGAAAAGACGTTTAGATGTAGAGCTTAGTGATCTGGTTTAGTGTAGGACTTGTTAGTGTTAGGTCAGAGGTTGGACTAGGTGATCTTGGAGGTCTCTTCCAACCTAGGTGATTCTGTGATATGCAAAAATAAGAGAAACCCGATTTCTTGAGCCTGAGATTAGGCTGCCCCTAAAGAAGATTTAAAGAAAAAAAAAAAGGCGCCCTTGTGTTCATTCCAGAAGTGCTTTAAATATAGAAAGTGTAAAAGTTTGCAATTTGGGATTTTTATTAGCCAAGGCTGCTGCATAGCTTGACATCAACTTTGTTGTCTGGCTTTTTACAACAGACTTTAATGAATATATATTTTCACTATAGATGGGCAGAGAAATTAGATCAGCTGACAGACACTGCTACGAAAGACCCAGAGGGGTTTTTGGGACATCCTGTAAATGCATTCAAGTTGATGAAACGGCTTAACACAGAGTGGGGTGAGCTGGAGAGCCTGGTTCTGAAGGACATGTCAGATGGTGAGTATGCCCATAGTAAAAGCAATGATCACATTACAATTGAATTTACTGGACCATGTCTTTCACAGGTAATGCTCTGAATTAAATTTAGAAGTCTGCTTTTGAGATGCTTTCATAAAAAATGTTTTAAAAAAAATTCCTAGAAGTCTGGCCATTTTGCTGTCAGTGTGCTGTCATTTGAGTTCTACAAATATTTAGGTAAACTGGGATGTTTAACCTGAGTAATCTCTTTGGAGGCTTCAAATTTTGCAAGGTACCAGGGCTTGCTTCGTGTATACTTCCAGTTCCAGGAAACTAGTCTGTTAGAAAGTTTCGTCTGTAAGTCTGACAACTCCATGGAAAACATAAAAGGGAAAAAACAAACAAAAAACTCTTTTGAGTGCAAAACAGCGGGGGTTGTCTTTGGGTATGGTCAAGTGCTGTTGCTGCTGACGTGCCCGGTGTTGTTAAGGTGTGGTGGTGTGAAACCCGAATGTTGGCAGAGACCGAGCATTTGTGGAACAAATCTGAATTAGCGTGGAAAACACTTTGCTGCCTCTTTTCCTGCACAAGAGTAGAAGCTCTTCAGTAGGTAACAGGACATAAAATAGCAGTTGACCATGAACAAGATTTTTAGTGCAAGGAAGCTGGGCTAATTACATTTCAGCTGTGCAAATTTGTTTCAACAAATAGCTAACATCAGGCCTAGGTTTGTTAAACATTAATGAAGCATGGAGCTTTCAGAAAAGTCCAAGTGTTAGTCTCTGGTAGGAACTCAGTGCATTCAGCTTCCCAGTTGTTGCTGTGAGAGACTGAATGTGCCAACTGAAAAGATGCCTCACCTGCTGGCCTGGAGCAGTACACCTCCTTCTGAGTTGGGAGGGGATTGTTTTGACTGAATTGTGAGGAAAAGGAAAAATACTGGGGGAAGCAGAGTGTAGTAGAAGTAAGGCTGCAAGGGAGTGAAAGGATACGGTATTTTTTAAAGTACAAAACCTTTCCATAAACTGATAATGTTATCAAGCCTGAATAGTTAAAAAGGAGTATTAAGAGTGGGGCAAAAATCATAAATTTGGCTAGTTCATCATTTTGTGGATGGTTTTGCAGCTAGGTGTTGTGTAGCTGTGCTTTGTTGCTAGGAATCGGAATTGCATTTGTCTGCTTTTGGTCTTGTGGCATGTTTTTCAACTGGAGGATATTAGATGAACTTGACAGTTTATTGGCACTGCACTTGGCAAGGTAATGTTATACAACTTGTCTTGGGACAAGGAAGTCAAGTAGAAAAGTCACTTTTCTGAAAATGTCGGTGGCTGTTGGTTTATTCAGACGTAGGACATCAGGGCTGACTGCTCGTGCTGTTCCTGTTGGTGACTGTGTGTATCAAGACACTGGTTCTGCTTCCCCCCACAGCACAAGCAGCCCGTGGGCCTCCTGGCTGTGCAAAAGCAGAAGGGGGAAACCGGGGCAGCTCTCCTCCTGAGGCGAGGGTAACGTGTCAGCTCTGCTGAAGGGCTCTGCAAGCAGCAGCAGAGGTTGCACAGGCGTTCACCAGCAAGAAGTGGGGTCCTTTTGTAGCAGGGCAGATGGTTGCATGTGATTAATGACCAGGCAACAGTCCCTAAAGAGAATATTGTTTCACTTTATGCAACCTGCTTGTCTTTCATTCCATGAACGTCACCGTAATGCTTTTTTAAAGAAGCCCCCAAACCTCTTAAGTTTTTCTTTTGGTTGTTCCTTTGCTTTATTTTGACAAGCAAACAAACACATTAAAAAATTGAAGTGCTGACTTTTCAAAATGTGTTTCCAGTTCAGTTCAGGGTAGTGTGAAGATGGCACTTGAGAAACCTTTGTAACTGTGTGTTTCTCAAGTTTCTGTGTAAGCACATTAATACCCAAGTCCCCAGAACGCAGTTGGCTTCCTAGTGCCTGTTAGTTGCCTCAAGTCTTGTGAAAAGCTGTTTGAGGTTAGACGTCAGCATCTTTGTTTTTCATCTTTATATTGACCAGCATTAATCTTTACGTGGTTACTCTTCATACAGTTTATTTTTTTGCATCCTAAATTGTTTTTAAATTACATGTTCCTGAATGAAAAGCCTTTTGAAAGGAAGATTGAATGGAATGGTTACAAAAGCTATAGATAAAACATTTCCCAGGTGGGAGTGGTCTTTTTGTTGTGTGTAATTTTTTTTCAATGTTAAGGTAAAAATAGTTTCTGAGTGGAACCTGAGGGGTACTCCTGTTCTTTGGAAACAAACTTACAGGATTTTTTGGTGCTGTGTAAGGCTAATGGCCTTTCTTTAAATGTTAGCTTTCCCTGGAGGAGGCAGTTGTTTCATGCATCGCGTTCGTAGAATTCCTGGGACAAAGAAGGCCAAGTGTTTCCCTGTCATTTCAGGCTTTATCTCCAATATGACTATCCAGCGGCAGTTCTTCCCAAATGATGAAGATCAGACTGGTGCAGCAAAAGCCCTCCTGCGGCTTCAAGACACGTATAATTTGGATACAGACACCCTCTCAAGAGGGAATCTCCCAGGTAAGAGTCATGAGCGTTATTTGCAGAACACACTGTGAACTTGTGCTCAGGGTCCCGATGATAAATCCTTTCACTGTGTTCCATCTTGTTTGATTGTGCTGTGTGAAGGTAGCAGCAGGAAACTTTTGAATTAGCTAATGATTTATGAAATGTGGTGTGATGTGGATTGCTGACTATAGACTGACACAGGTGTAAGTTTTAATTTGCCACACATCAAGAGAAAGGAACCTGTCGCTTCAGGCCATGCTGGTAAAGAGGCACCCAGGAAGGCCTGACCTGCTCTGGCGTCCTGTCAGGTCCGCTGCTGCGCTGGTTCTGTTGGAAGCTACAGCCATGTGGCTTCCCCACCTGCGGGGCTGTTTCATACCTGCACTCATGTGTTCATGGGGCTGAAATGCCCTGCACAGGATGCAGGCTTCATTCTGAATTTACACTCTGTTCTGTCATACTAATCACATGCTGATTTTCTGCTTGTGCTAGAACTTGAAGATTTCTTTAAAAAAAATCTGCATCTTCCTTCTAGTTATGGTAAGATAAATTAGCGTTAATAGGTTTTAATAAAAAATCAGTATGCGTTGTTGAGTATTTTCCTTGTGTTGAAGTAGTTGGGTTGTGGGCGATACCATGTTTTGTTGCACAATGCAAGGTATTTTAACAATAATTGTATTGTTTAATATCCCTGTCCCTCCCATTGAAAAGATGGGCCTTTCAGGTTAGAACTTCTGTTTCTTTGAACTTAAGCTTCATAAACTGAAAAAACAAAGACAGGGACCATTATCATGTGCATGCAAAGAACCTGAGCCTACCAAGGTAACCTTTAACAGGTTTATATGTAGAGGACACCCTTCTTCCTTGCCAGAAGAATCTTCTCTGCTTTTTCATCTCGTTTCCTCTGTTCAAAACCAGTACTGTGCCAACTGGCAAAAAATCAGCTTTGTACAATCCATCTGTGTTTTTGCAAGTGCTCATTGTGGTCAGATGCCTAATAAAATTAAGGGTAATTGGCTTTATATGTTATGATGTATAACCTTGCTTTTGGGTTTAGTTCAAGACTGTCTCAAAGAGCTACAGATTCAGCCTACTACAATAAGTAGGGGTTTTTGTTTGTTTTAAAACAGCACAAAAATAGAGACAAAATGCTTCAGGTGGACTGTATTTTCTTGCCTCTTGTGAGGCAATGAGCTGTCCAAACTGCATATAACAAAGTGTAATCGCAGAACCCAAAAACTCTAGAATACAGAAGAAAATAGGTTGGTCTCTTCACCTTTAAAAGTACAGAGGAACATCCCACACAGTCACTTGTTCGTGCTCCTTGTCTCCTTTCCCAGGGAATTTCCAGTTGCTAGGTGGCCAAGTTTTGATCAGAATCTTAACTACTGTTGTATTGCTTACTAAATCTCTTGTGTGTTACAGGCTATGCTGTTTGTTTACCTTAATTATTAGGCATAGTTTCTTAGCACCCTTCTCAGCTGCCTTTTCACTTGTGGATGTTACGTTGCTCCTAAATGTACCAGGGTATGACTGTGCAACCTGCTACTCTTTCCAGAGGATCTCTTTGTGCCTCCCTGAGAGCACACACCGCCACTGTACCTGATTCCCTAAGCTTTGCGTTATCTTAGAGCTTGCAGGTGGCTTTAGGCTCAAACCTGGAATCACTGGCCATCCCAGGATGGACCACGAGATGTTTAATTAGCGAGCAGAAACAAAGTTCTGCAGGATATTCCTTTTGGTGGACTGTCTCTTCAGCTATTTCATCTCTTCAGGCATGTCTTCAACAGAAGAATTCCCCTGTTGGAACACAGCAGTGAGAGCTGCTGTTAGAAATTCAGGATGATTAAGATGTAATCAGAAATTTAATTTTAGCTCTAGAACTGGCAGGTCCTGGGCAAGAATAAAAATTCCTTCTTAGTCCCTCCTTGTCTTAGTTTCCTTTTTTTACTTTATCTCATGTATTTTGTTTCCTTTTTACAAGATGAAATTTGGTTTTTCAATGGGCCTTCATCTACAGTGGCAAAAATAGGAATCTATAATTTGCTTACTAGTGCTTTAATCTTTCAGAGGTCCCTTAAAATGTTTCTAAACTTGACTTCAAAAATCTTGAGTAGCTGGGAATTTACGGACGTTTTCTTTTTCTTCCTCCCCTGAGTTGTTGCTAACAATGTGTGCTTCAGGAATGTTCTGAAAGCAATAATACAATGCCATTGAAAACAGACCTCTGAAACTTCTTACTTAGCTTACTATTGCTCTGGCTTAAAGCGTTTTGTGTTTTGAGGAAAGAGGATTTATTTTATTTTCCACAAATTGTAAAGACATTTAGCTAGTCGCTGGCTTCCTGACAATGGAAAACTGCATGTAACCACTTACGTGTTCTGTCAAGGGTTTACAGGTTTTAAATGCTTAAATTGAGTCGTCAACAAATAGCTGTCACCAAAGGAAGATACTGAAGACCACAACAGGAACAGCAATAAACTGTGCTGTGAAGAATAGGAAATAACTGAATGTAACTCTGGAGAGTGATCCTGAATTCAGTGAAAATCGTTAGTTTTGTTTTGTTTCAAATACAGGTGTAAAGCACAAATCCTTTTTAACAGCCGAAGATTGCTTTGAGCTAGGAAAGATTGCATACACAGAGGCTGACTACTACCACACTGAGCTCTGGATGGAACAAGCTCTGAAGCAGCTGGATGAGGGAGAAGTGTCTTCTGCAGATAAGGTCTACATTCTGGACTACCTGAGTTACGCCGTGTATCAGCAGGGGGATCTGGGCAAAGCAATGATGCTCACCAAACGCCTTCTTGAACTGGGTATGTAAAAGAGGCCTGAAGCTCAGCAAGGTCTAGCTCCGTGATTGAGCATCTGTTAGATTTGTACTGAGGACTCTTGGTCTTACTGGTTTCCTGGCTCGTACACATGCTTTTGGAATAGATTATTATTGAGCTTACCATTAACATCTCAATGTAGTTTTCAGTCAACTAAGAGTTACAATACCATACGTTTTATTTTGCTCTGAAATGGGCAATATCGTTCTAAATGACCATGTCAGAAAGTCATGGTTAAGGATCACTCTCTTCCACTACCAATACCAAAATACCTTCCAATACAAAAATCTCTCCAAATTATTTAAATTCAAATCAAGCACACTTGAGCTGAAAAACTTGGAAAAATAAGAAATACAGAATGTAATGCAGTGGGCTAAGACTCTGTTCATTTTATGAAATATCAAAAGTATTCATGCTTCTGTAAATACTCTGCTGATTGACTATGTAAAGGATGGGTTGGGAGATTTAGAGCTAAATCTAATCTTTACAGCGAAGGCTAGTAAGAACTGTTTATTAGGGAACTGGAATAATTTTTGTAAGTTTAGTAGTTGTCAGAAGCTTTGTCACCAGAACTCTTAATTCCCATCAGGGAATTTGTTGAGTTTAAAGCCAGTCACACTGTCCTGGCTCTGCCTGGCCATTGCTGTTTCCTTGTCTCTCCCTCCCTGGTCAGATTGGCTGCAGTGGCCAGCCCTGGTCTCTTAGTGCTCGGACCCCTGTGCCTCAGAGGATCCCAGCCTCAGAGTAAGCAGTTTCTTAGCTGCGAATGAGCTGAGCTTTGCTCTGACAGTGCATTGGGTGATATTCTGCCGATGAGTGAGGACGTGTGCATACTGCAGGCTAGCATTGCTTCCAGCCTATCTGAGAATTTTAACTCTCCTGTGAGGGCTCTCAAACCAGATTAGGTGTTTGTGATTTCTGTTTGAATAGCAGTGGTGTGCACCTGTTGTTTTGGGGTTTGTAAATAACCTCTTCTGAACGCTTCTTTGCAAATTGTAGGCCTGCCAGTGATAACGGTCTGCTTCTTTTTCAACAGATCCTGAGCATCAAAGAGCAAATGGGAACATGAAATATTTTGAATATATCATGGCCAAAGAAAAAGAAGCCAATAAGTCCAGTACAGATGCAGAAGACCAGACAGAGAAGGAAACTGAGGTTAAGAAAAAGGATTACCTGCCTGAGAGAAGGAAGTACGAAATGCTGTGCCGTGGGGAGGGTCTCAAAATGGTAAAGTGGAGTAGACTGTTTTCGCATGTATGACACCAACCGTAACAAAACAATGTCCAGAATTTGTATGTGGCGTGGAAGCAAGGAAGTTGTTGTAGCAGTTGGCTGAGTACGTAGAGCTGAAGATTAGTGTGTGTTGGATTTCTTCCCTGTTTCCTTCTGGCCAGTAGAGAAAAAGTATTACTGTAGGCTAACTGAAATTCACTAAACAGTTGTAATTAACTGAATATGGATGTTGGAAGTCTGGATTGATGTATGGTATTGAACAAAAGTATTTTCTTCAGTGACAAAATCATTTTTAATAGGACTAACTGTGTAAAGTACTGCTTGTTGCAGTATTACAGAGTAATATTAATTTACTTAAAGTACTGATTTCTCAAGCTTAAAGCATCTCTTACTTCTGTAGCATAATACTAAGGTAGGGAATGTGAACTGCTCCCGTCTCTTGTTCTCAGGACATCTAATGTTTGTTAGCGATATTATGGAAGTTTTCTGATTATTTCGTTTCATCTTGCTTTCAGACCCCTCGGAGACAGAAAAGACTCTTCTGCCGCTACTATGATGGAAACAGGAATCCTAGGTACATTCTGGGCCCCGTCAAACAGGAAGACGAGTGGGACAAACCTCGAATTGTTCGCTTCCTTGATATCATTTCCGATGAAGAGATTGAAACTGTGAAAGAGCTAGCAAAGCCAAGGGTAAATGCCTTACACTACTTTGCCTTTTGGAATCTCAAGTTCTGCTTGTAGTTTTCCGTGCGAGTGGGTGTGACCATCTCCTCTTGAATGCAGATGTGTGTGCAGTGTGCTCACACATTGCTTTTCTCACCTCGAAGCTCTTGGTGATACACTCTTTATAGGAGACTGTGGGGAAGCTGGAAACTCTGTAATTAGGAGAGCCAGGTGACAACAGTGCAGACTAGTCAGGCTCTTCTGGCAGACACAATTCTGGTGCACACTGTTCCAGATGAGGAGGAGAGTGTTGTCCAACAGAAAACAAATATACTGCAGCTAGGTTGCCTTGAAGTGTACCTGGCATCAGATGGGCTTCCTTTTATTTCTGAAGTCTGTAGTTGCCAAAGTTGTAACATGGAGAAGAAAGCCTTCTAGGGAAAGATGGCGCTCCCCTGGTCCTGGAATGCCGTATTACTGTGTAGACAATAATGAATGGTCCATTCAGCATAAAATTGACTTCTAACAGGTTCTGAAATTACCTGCAAGTGAAAGTGCTTTAACAAGGCAGTACTTAGCCAGCGGTGCTCTGCTTCTGACTCACAATTCCAGCTCATCAAATCCTATTTCTGAATCCGGATCCCAAGGTTCTTCTTTCTGAAGGCCAAACAAGCCAGGCCAAATCAGCTGTCAAAGTAAACAGGAGTGTCCAACATGAACAAGAAACTGACTGAGTGGCCGTCTGTATCCAGCTGGTGTGACTGTGCATCACAAGATGTACATTTAGGAGGCAGTTAGTGAATTTGATTTGTTTTTCTACCAATTACCAGTTACTTCTAAAATAAGATTTAAACTTGTCTAAACAGATTTTTCCTCCTTTCTTTCTTTAGCCTAAATGTCTTTTTGTTCAGAGAAAGCTGAGCAAACGAAGATTGGGGGAATAAATACATCAAATACAGGACAAACTGTTACCTTGGTCTGCTGCCAAGTAAAGCAGCTGTGAGTTACACATAGGCACATCACAGATGGGGCTGCCCTTGGTCACTACACCGAGTACTAGGAAGCTAGAAGCAGATTTTAAAGCTTCCTAAAGGCTGATGCATCGTATTTCTGAGGTAGCATTCGGAACCGTAAGGAAGTATGAGTAACCTGTAAAACATCTCCTCCTGCAGGCAGCCTTGCTGCGGGTCTAGAAATCAGAGCTGCAGTTTGTCTGTTGCTGATGAAGCCCCTTTACTGCTGCAAAAGCTCTGGCAATTACGTCTGTGGAATGTGACTGAATCATATCTTTATGGCGTAGAAGTAAGGCTTAGCACTGAAAATAAAGCCTGTATGGATCTCTGAACATGTGGTGACTTTAAACTTCAGGACTTGCCGAGACGCTTGTCTTCCTATCAGATGTTCAACTTGTGGCAAAGACTTGCAGATTCACAGTTCAGTTATGTGGAAACATTTTTCTGCTGTTAGTGTTCCACATATTTCCTATGGCTGAGGCCTTGTAGGGCTCAGTAACCAGTGCAGCAGGAGGATTGTGTTTCTGAGGCAGAAAGATCATCTTCTGCCTTCCTGGTGCCAGGGATGTTCTACTGCTGCCTCTTGAAAGCCACGGCTGCATAATCTGTGCCCAGCCCTTTGCTGCTCTGGCATAAGCTGGCAGGAGGAAGGCTTATTATTCACCTTGGGAGTCTCTCTGGAATCACGGTTTGTTACTTGATTCCTATATGTGTCTGCACACGATGAGAGGAGAGGCTGCATATTAAGAGTCCTTAATACCTGTTCCTGTCAGTAGGGAAGGAGAGGCCCTGCTTTACTTTCTTTAACAGAAAAATATTACTTCTTTTTGGCGTGGGACTTGGTATGCTGTGTTAAGCCTAGAGCCCACCGAAATGTGGAACTTCTCCCAAAGTATGGAGAGTGCCTGACATTACAAGAACAAAGTAAAATAGTGCACCTAAGGTTCTTGATCAATGTTAACAGAAGGGATGGTGTCAAGTAAATGGAGCGCAGTAAAGGGCAGGGCAAAGCCTTGAGCCAAGAATCTCACTCTCTGTAACACAGGAACATAACCTAAATGTAAAATACACATAGCAAGTTGTTTTTGTTAGCAGTCAGTGTTAAAGAAGTTCACCTCAGTGCTGATACTGGTACAGAAAGATTCAGAAGGTAGGGTTTTATTCGTCTTTCATGTATACAAGATTGCAGCATTGTTTGGAGTCAAATTAACTGTAAAACTCATCTTACATGCACCAGACAGAGCGCGAACAAAGGACCGATTGTACATGTGTCATAATGCTGAATCGTTTCCAGCAGCTGTTGCAGTATGAAGAAAATGAAAGTTTCTAGTTTATTTTATTCAGACAGCTGCTCTTCTTGCTCCAGAAGTGGAAATGTTATTTCCTGGAAAAGTTGATCTTCTCTAATGATCTGAAATATATATATATATGTATGTATACACACATACATATATAACATACACACACACATTTAAAAAAAAACTCAAAAGCTCTCTTTTAGTAAAAGTGGAGACTCCCCCTCCTGCCCTGTCATGACTTTATGACTTCCTACCCCCACTCCATAAAAGACAAACCACCGCAGGAGGTGACCGGAGGTGACCGGGTGGCTTGCGTGGGGCCTAGCGTGACATTTCCCCCTAGGCTTCTGAATGGTCGGATTGCTGTGATGCAGTATGTGCTTTGTAATGCAACTATTCTGATGGTTCGCTTCACAGCTGAGGCGAGCCACCATTTCAAACCCCATAACAGGAGCCTTGGAGACGGCACATTACAGAATTAGCAAAAGGTAAGAGAGCTCTATGCCAGATGTTTTGGGCCTGTAATGAGTACGTAGATTCTGCTCATTATGGGGAAGAAAGAGGTGGTCTAAAAAGACAACTTTGGCTTTGTAGTCCACCGCTTTATTACATGCAGATCCTGTAACAGGCTGTTACTGCTGAGTTTCTCAGTCTTTTCCTTCAGCTAGAAGTTCTGGGGGTATATTTGATTATTATTATTATTATTTGGGTCACCTTCTCAGTGTGTGTTCTCAAATGATAAAATACACAATAAATAGGTCTGTAATTCAATGTACAAAATATACGATGCTACAGAACCTTCAGTGCAGGCTCTGCATTTTCTTTATACTCCCTTTCCCCTTGCACTTCTCAACAGCCCAAAATTGTCCTCCTTTCCTCTGCAAAATCTAGCAGTCCACTTCAAGTGCCTTTACAGATGTAAGAGATGCTTGAAGTCATTGCCACATGCATGACAGCTGGAGCGGCACGCTCAATGGATGTTCATTAGTCTCACAGAATATCCTGTCCAGTACAATTCCTGAGTCCTACCTGGGCTCTTTTACCTGCTGCTGATTTGGTAGAAAGCAAGCTTGTTTTTCACTGGGCTCCCCATTCTTTCCAATTTGTTGATAAAGTACATCAGGTGTTGAACTTAGCAAACGTGTTCCAAAATGTGCCTCAGGAGAAAGCCTGGCTGGTTATAAAAAGAAACTGTCGTCGCCCCGACCACCCTCCCCGTTTCAGTAGTGGTGATTAAAGATTGGCTGTGCCTTCCTTCTGCATCACGCCAAAAGTCTCAATGGATTTAAACTTCTGCATGAAGAGGAACTGTCTGTGAAACTCAGCATCATAAATTATTTGCAGAAAGTCTCTAAAGGAAAAAAATAAAAAAATAAAAAAGGAGGAAAAAAGTGAAAGGACAATCTAACCAAATTTTTCCAACCAATTTGTTTTGATTTGGACATGGCAGCTACAGCTTCTGTTGCTGTTCAAATACTGCTAATTTAAGAGCATTGCATACCATCCAGACCAATCGGAACCCTTTCGAACACCTGTGGCTTGGCAAAAAAGCAGCCTACTAGGTGGGTAAGCCCTTGTCCTTTCTCTTTTTGTAGCTGAGCCGTGCTACTGTTCATGACCCTGAGACTGGGAAACTGACCACAGCACATTACAGAGTCTCTAAGAGGTAAGGGGAACGTCTTACAAAGGTATACCCAGTCCGAGGAAGTCTGTTCTGTCGCTGTTGTGCTTCATCTCTACATGTGGGGCAAATAAGGATTCTGTGCAACTTTTTCGTTAGTCTCTCTGTAGAAGAGAATGGCCTGGAGTGAACTGAGCTGTCTTATAACAAAGCATGTGGTCATCTGAAACAGAAAGTATTTCTAAATGTAAGTGGTAGCTAAAGTGGAAGCTAGCACGTTTGCTTAGCATGGCTTGTCTGGTGCGACTAATGTACTAAAATGTTGGCAAAGCACAGGGTTCTTCTTACACTAATGGTGGAAGGCTGCATGTGTCACTCACCTGTACCAGTGATCTGTAGTGGTGATGATTGCTGTGTAAACGTAGGCACTGAGGAGCTGCTGTAACTCACAGGAGTAGTGCGAGGCAAAGCTAGTCAGTAACCTTAAAGGATTTCTTTGTTTGACATTAAATGATTGAAAGTAGGTGCTTTCACAGAAAACCAGTGTTCCTTCAAATTCTTAGAACACAAACCTGAAGTTAGAATGGCCAGTAGCTTAAGGATTTTTATTTATTTAATTCTTTAAGAAGTGCTTCAAAATACAGCACAACAAGAAGTTGATTCACAAATGATTATAACTTTCACAGAAACTAGAAAAACATTGTAGCTGAAACACGCTCCTTAAAATCACGCTTGTTACAAGTAGTGGCAAGTTAGAGCTTTTTTTTGCACATTGAAAGGTGCGTTGCACCTTCAGCAATGTGCATTTTAACTCTTCAGAGCTCCTGCAGGTTGTGGGAGTCCTTTGGGAATTGCCCAAAGTGAGCTCTTACGTATTTGCTCGTTTTTTTAAAATTATTTTGAAGTCTGTTCGTGTCCTATTCTGGTTATCTGTGACAATTTATTTAAACAAATTTTTCAAGTCCCAGGATTTGTCCTCTGTGCCCCAGACCACAGGGGGGGCTTTCACTGAACAAAGTTGCTAATCCATTTCAACATAACCTCATGGCTTCTGTCAAACTTGACGTGCTAATAATAAGAATTAGGGAAGGTGAGCAGATTACTAATTTAAATTGATTGAGATATATACAGAGGCCCTTATTTAAATCAAAAATCCTTAATGAAAAGACTTCTTATTTAGAGTTTTGATTTTTCATTAGATTTTTCATTAGTGTTATGCTTTGGGACTATTGCAAATGCCATAGTTGGAGGAAAAAAAAACACAGCTAGACAATACTCATCCCTAAAAGCTGACTCCCTTATGGGTGTGCAGCCAGGTCCCGTTCGGCATCACTTCCTCATTGGCTTTGTGACATGCCAAAATAAGTATTCTTCCGAAGGATTTAATCTGTTACTAGGCTGCACCTTGCCTAGGGACTGTGCTGCTGGCTCCGTGGTGTGCTGCACATGTAGAATAAACCTGGCGCCTAGCTAGTACCAGATGAGCGGGCACCTGGAACCTGTAAGGTATGCTGCTCAGAAGGGTGTTGCTCGGGGGTTTCCTTCCAATATACCACATTGGTGGTACGCAGAAGTCAATTGAATTTGCCAAGATAAGTGCTTAAAATCCTTTTCTCATTGGAAACTGACTTAGAATTGTGAAGAGAGCTACAAGTAAATGGGGCATAGCATGCTGCTGTGTGAAGACAAGTTTTTGAGGCTAGCAATGGACTTAGAGGTGGGAGGGATGTGGGGGACTTCCCTTCTCATGCCTCTTCCCCTCACCTTTGCGTTCCTGTGTGCTGATTGATTATGATGAGAAAACTCGACACCTCAAACTATAGGGGGAGAAAAATCACCATCCCCCTCAAAAAAACCCGCAAAACCAGGCTGCTTTAGAAGGCTCCTGCTGTTAATGCTGGATCACTGAACTTCTTGTGGGGAGCCACTGGTAGAAATGTTTCCCTGTTCAGGGCTGTTTGAGCTGGTTTGGATTCCTGATGAATCATTGCTCCTGAAAACCAAAAAATGCTTTCTTTATTTTTTTAATAGCTGACTGCTTTTCCCTGTCAAACATTCTTTCCTAGCAAATGCACTTCTAAATTACAGCATTCTTCCCTGAGAGGACTACTGTTCGCTGTGCAGTACGTGGCAGGCTGTATAAAAGGGGGCACCTTGCCAGCAGGACGAGGAGCACCGTCGAGCCGTGCTGTGTGCAGTACCAGAATAAATTTGGCCACTCTGACACTGCTTTTAAAGAAGCTTTTTTTTTTTTCTCCTCCCAGCAGCCAGTCAGAGCTTGTAGCATATGTTACAATACCCAATTCAGAAATACTAGTCTGTGCTTTTATTCATTTCGTTATCCCTCTACTAACATTTTTTCACTTACTAAGTACGTTTTAGAAACTTAAACAGAAATGAGTATTTTGTGTGACTGACGACTGTGCAAAAGCAGCATTGACATTTTGGTGTTGTGACTGAGAACACAGCCTTTGTAATGGCTGGTACAAGTCTGACTTGTGCAGCTGGAGAAGGAGATGACGAGCTTTTGGTTTGATGCGGTGCTTGTTGAGGAAATATCAAAGCCTCCAGTAAGCAAAGTCACAGCTTGAACTCCTGTGCTTGTGACTTTGCAAGAAATAAGCTGTTCCCTTTTTGTTAATAAGGCTTCTGCCCACAGTGGGTTTATGGGTGTCAGCTGGTGAGAAGTGACGGAATGCTTTCCGTTGCCAGTTACCTTGTCAGCAAAGGAACCAGATCTACCAAATTTATATTGAAAAGTAGAGTTTGTGTGCACTTGAGTGTGGACTAGGCATATATTAAAAGGGAATAAAACCCTGCTGAGCACAGTTTAGGGTTTTATAAATTCTGCAGCATGTGCCACTGCTGAGGCAGTCTTTATTTTTTCTGATAGGAGCAGGAAAAAAATGTCTTCAGGGTGACGGCATGCCTGCTGTAGAGGCCTCGAGGTAGGCCGATGTTAGCACAGGTCTAAGGTTGAGCCTGACCCCAAAGGAGGACAGTGTAGGGTGACTCGCCACAGGCACCGGGGGCCACCACGCAAAGCCTGTGGTACCTGAAGGCAGCAGGTGGAGGCCTGGTGACACTGGATGCTCAGTGCAGGCTCTGCACACCCTGTCGGCAGCGGGACCTGGCGCTTACAGGGTTAGCGCGTGCTGGGAGGCTGCAGGTGGAGCTGCGGAGACCTGCCGGCCTCCCCTCCGGTCCTGCTGCCTCCAGCAGAGAGGCTGGCACTCGAACTGTGCTTCCAATTCCCCATTTCCTCCACCTCTCATAGATGTTCTTTGTACCCGCGGGCAATTAACTTACTTTATTTCTAAAACATGTATAGTGCTTTTATTTCATGAAAGGACGCAGTATTCACCCTGCTGAGGGACTCAGAGCGTTCACTGCAACTCTAAGTAACCGATGGAGTAAGAATGCTTGCTTTTGTCTTTTTTTCTTAAAGCCTGTATGGTGGACTAGGCAGAGGTAGCTAAAGCATAACCTCTGAAGGCTTGGCAGGCTTGCCTGACAGCTGCACTGGGGCTTCTCTGGTTTATGGAGTGGGAGCTTCGCGTTGCTTGTGGGGGCTGCCTGTTCCGTGGGGCTGCGTAGCTGCTTTCTGGTCGGGACGTGCTTCCCAGGAGTGGTCTTTGTGCTTGCTCCTGAAATCAAGTGCGGCTGCACTGTTAACACTTTCTCATGCTAACAGTGTTCACAAATGGATGACTCTTTGTGCTTGTGCAAGTCTTCTACATAGTTGTTTTTTTTTTTTAATTCAGAAAACAATTCCATGCTCGTAGAGATTCTGTAACCTGTGTCAGTGTCTTGTGTCACGTGTCATGCTACTGTTCCTCCCAAGCAAAGTGGTTTGGTGTTTTTTTTAAATACAAATGTTTAAAACAAACAAACCTTTAATTTATTACATACATGAAAGTTCATTTGTGTATAACCACTAGTATGTACTTGCCAGGTAGGCTCTGAGCACAGGTATTTCTGTCCAACAGCCTTGTAAAAGCAGCAGGAACCACTGATGAGCCCAAAAGGCTCAATCAGATGCTAGAGAAAAGGCAGACCTAGCTGGCTCCATCTTCCTGCAAAAAGGGGACAAATGGATCCAAATCATTAACTTTATAATCCATAGTAGCCACTAGTAGAGGCCTCCCAAGCTACACAGAGAAGAGGTGTAGCATGCTCAGAGACAGAGAAGACCAGCTAACACGATGCATTGGCTAGAACTGGATGAGTAAAATAAGAAAAACATGCAAAAAAGATGAGAGCTTTTTTTTAATTAAAAAAACCAAAAAGGGCAGATGTAGATGAAATGGATGTGTGTTTTTTTTCAAGAACAACAAAGTGTTTATCTTGTTACCAGATGAAATGTGTGTGTGTTTCTGTGTAAACAACTGGATGTGTTCACAGCTGGTAAGGGGCCGGTAGGGATGCGCGGAGCTGCAGTTATACTTTTATACTATGTATGCGTGTGCTCGTCTGCCACGCGCCACTGCTCTTGGTATGTGGCTGCTTTTGGGTGACATAGCTGCTTCCCAGCTATGCAGCCTCAAGACTGAGAGACTGCTTTAGAGTAGAAAATGCTACGCTGGGTCTGAGTTAAGGCAGCGTTTCTTGTGGAGCCCTGTTCCTCTATCTGTTCACACCTTTAGCTGCTGACAGGTTTACCAAGTATTTTAAAGGCAGCCAAAGAGTCTTCTAGCCGAAGAGTCCTAATTTACAAACCGGAGGCAGACATTTTGAAGGTGTCTTTGGAACTGAGAAGCTGACCTTTCACTTCCATATTAACAACAACAAAAAAATCTCCCTTAAAAATCACTGTGTACCTACAACATATGCTAAATACCAAATTTGTGATGGGCTGTTTTGGTAGAAATTGTTCAACAGGGAAGATGGTGAAGAGTTTTAGGCATTACTTAATTGTTTTTCATAATGATTTTGTACAGTACCATTGCAAAGGTAAATAATGTGACATAAAGGGCAGAACACAGAGCACTCGCCTGTAAGTGGATGATGACATGAGGAAGAGCTGAGTTACAGGCCCACAGACCCTGTGTGCGCTAAAATAACTTACCTATTCTTTTCCCTACTGCTGCATTGAATGTGTGCTCTGAACTAGCTGGAACTAGAACTAGCTGAACTAGAGCAGAAGTTCACTGCTTGGAACCCTTGCTTCGATTATTTGATAGTCTCGTATGGGAAGTAAGGCTCGTAGTTTTAGAGCTGCCTTAAACCAGCGTTGTACGTGTTCTCTCTAGAAAGCACGTTTAGCACATGCAGACCTTCATAATGCCCTGGAAATATTTCTGACTAGTCTACTCAATTTTAGTAAGCTATGCCCCAAAAAATCTCAAATTTGAAGTAATCCCAAATGTTGCCTTGTACTGCTAGCTGACTGGCTATGACTACTGCATTTTATTAATTTATTGGTTATTTCACTTAGTGCGTGGCTGTCTGGATACGAAAGCCCTGTGGTGTCTCGCATTAACACAAGGATACAGGACCTAACAGGCCTTGATGTCTCCACAGCAGAGGAACTACAGGTAATAACTGTTACAGGTATGGCGGTGCACGTCAGCTAGCATTTCACTTTGGCTGGCTGCGCATGCAGAACGGTGCGCACTCACTGGTGAGGGGCGCACAAAAGCTTGTTCAGTCCAGTAGCAGCTTATTTGATGTCTGGCTGGATCCAAGTGCAGGAGAGGAACAACTGTTCTTTTTATGGGGAGGTAGAAACAGTTGTCTTTGCAGAGTGGCACCTGCTGTGGTATGGAATGGCTTGCTGTTGCTGCAGGGAAATAACAATAACTGAACCCCCTGATATGCATTGAAATGAATGAATTAGTTTTTGTTTATACTAATAAAGCAGTTTTGTTGCTGTAGGTAGGGTCAAACTCTTTTTCTGGGATGACAGTGGAAAGTTCAGCTTGACTGATGCTTAAGGAAATGGGAAGAGAATGGTTGTTTAGATTTGCCATCCTTGGGCCTAGAGGGCCAACAGTGTCTGTTCTCTGTAATGTAACCCAAGTAACCTTGATTTTAAAAGTGCTTTTACTCATTTGCTCAAGGCTCTTAAATGAACAGCTAGTACGCTGTTTCACTGATTCTGAGACAGTGGTAGTGCCTAGAAAGCAGGGCTGTGGTTCCAGGAAAACTGGTGTACTGCTCCATCAAGCCTGCTGTTGATAAAATACCCAAGCATCTGGCTGAAAATTGATGCTATGAATGCAAGGACGACAAAAAAAAAAAACAGCAAAAAGGACAGTCAGTCTTCATTATAGACATAGAAGTCAAAAAGTGATTCAGATTTGAATGCTGTAGAAGTGCCATGAGCTATTTTAAAAAGCATTTAGCCAGTGAAGTTTCTACAGAGAAAAAATATTGTTCTGCTCTGGGAGGCAGGGGAAGGACGTGCTGGTGTGAAACAGAGTGAGCTACTACAAGCAGCAATGCTCAAAACAGTTTGCACCTTACAGCCAGGGTGGTGCAGAGAGGGGTGCGCATAACTGAGAGAACAACGGATGGCAGCGGTGACCAGTGTGCTGTAGGATGGGGAAGGACGGGGAGGGGCCTGGAGCCAGTTACAGTAACAGCAGCTGTACAGAGTGCTGGATTCCTTACCTGGAGTGAATGATGTCCAGTACCAGGCTTGGATGTTCTGCAGCCAGACATCCTGAGGCTCCTGGGAGCCTGCCGCTGTCCAGGTCTTCAGGAGTTCTGAAAGCTCTCCCCTCAGGGGACAAGCAAGTTCTGTGATCTGAAGGTCATGAGAACAGGCAGGAGCAGGCACCCAGTAACAGGAGACTGTTGTGAGCCATCGACTGGGGTGGTCAGGGGAGCGTTCAGAAAGGCTGGCCTGGGGAAGGGAGGGTGCAGCTGGAGCTTTTGGGGGCTGGAGAGACCCCAAAGTGCAGTCACGTCCTGGCTCCGCACTGATGCGATGTCTCAGAGGACTTGAGCTTATTTCTGAATAAACACAGGAGGACTTTGCTGCATATGGTGCATTTTTGCTGACAGAGACATGTGCTTTCCTATGGCTTGATTTTGAAGCATCATCCGTCAAAAGGCTGTAGTTGATGGTCACACTCTTGCCCATTCTTGTCTGGATAAAATGCAGCTTTACCAGATTTTGTGCTTCTCCTTTCACTTTAGGTAGCCAACTACGGAGTAGGAGGCCAGTATGAGCCTCATTTTGATTTCGGAAGGGTAAGTTCTGTTTAAAGTCTCCACCTCTTTCTCCTTCACAAGCACTGTGTTTCTCTTTTTCAGGTGGCAAATTATGGAGTGGGAGGACAGTATGAACCCCACTTTGACTTTGCACGGGCAAGTAAAGAGATGGAGGAGAGATAGTCACGTGGCGAAGCCTGGGCCTCTTGGCTGTGGCACAATATTTAATCTTTAACGTGTATTAAATTTTATAGCTCTTCAACTTCTCTAATCCATGTTAGTGGAGAAGCCCTCTAAACCACCAGCTGAACTGAGAAACATTACAGGTGTTACGGAGCAACAAGGTTTTCTTCAGAACCCTAATTTAAAAACAGAGATGACTGATGCTTCTTAACAGAGCAAAGGGCATTAGTTGGATTCTGAAACCGGAGTAACGTTTAGAACTGTTGGCTGGCAAGGGAAAGCCCTGTTGTTTCAAACCACTGAAGGATATACAGTCAAACTGTGTAAGTGCATGGTGTATATCCTGTGTTCCTGATGTGCATAAGATGGTGCCGTCAGCTAACACGCAGCAATGCACTGAAGCTGCCGTGCCCATGTCTGCAGGGCTGGCATTGCTGAGTAAGGCAAACGTGGCCCCAGGGGCAGGAGCTCGATGCCCCTTCCTATGAGGAAGGTTTTTTGGAGGCAGCGTAAGAAAACTTGCATCGCAGCTTACCGTGCAGACCTGCAAGGGGGAGAGAGAAATTCTTCTCACAGAGCTGAGACAGGCATCTTCTATATGCTGGTGAAGAAATTTTGAAAATAAAAGTGCTCTGTTATTGTACTTTTACATGCTGGACTGCTAGCAGGACTACTAAAAGTGGAAAAAAGGCCTACTCAGTTTCTTCTCATTGTACAATCCTTATTTTATTTGAGTTAAATTAATTCCCAACCTATTTTTTCTTCCAGCTTAAATCTCAAACTGATGGAAATAATGGCGCTGAATTCAGTTGGTTATTTATTGGGCAATACTTACTTGTGATTTAACATTTCAGATTAACCTTGCGCTGTGAATCCAAGCCACCAAACTATTAATCAGAATCTCTGCTCTGTAAGCACATGCTCAAAGGCATTGCAAGTGATTAGCAGTTTGCTGTTTTGGCAATGCATGGGTTAGTTTTCTGAAATAATGACCCGATTGCTGAAATGTTAGCACACGCAAATAGTGGTCACAGGAGGTGGGCTCTGGAAGCAAGAAACAGAGGTGTGACAAAAAGCTGGTCTCATAACCCTTCTGTGTGGGTTTTGTTGTTTTTATTCAAGTGATGCCCTTAAGCACAGCGCAGGGGGCGGGCGGCCTCACAGCCACACAGTGCCTGTTTCCCATGCGTTTTAGGTGCGCACATATCTTACTCCTGCGGAACGCTTCAGGAATGGCTGGCACAGACACTCTGTGGCTAGGCGAGCGCACCGCTTAATGAATCACTCGTTAGGTTTTTAAGGGCACTCTGAAAACTGCATGCCAGGGTGTGGGCAGCAGCCTGCTTGCCACAGCTGCTAGCAGGGGCAGCTCCTGGGAAAGGGCTGGGGGCAAGGGCAGAGCAAGCTCCAGGGCTGGCAGCCGCCCTCAGGGTGCACGGAGCTGCTGCTGCTGGGACCTGGGAGCCAGGGAGCTGCCCTCACTGCTGTTCCTCTCTGCCAAGGGACAAGAGGCAGAAGTCACTGTAATTAAAATAATTAACTTTGTGGCTGTGAAGAAGATTTATATGCTCTGGCAGTACAGTTTCTTACCTATTACCAACTTGGGCTTAGGACTTCCCTGTGCTGTAGAATTTTAAAATGCCTTGTAAATCTAAATTAATAGGTACACTCCATCTTCTATTCTCCCCTCCGTTGCTGCAAATATAGGGAATAAATTAATTTTTTCCTGCATGAGTTTTGTCTGCTGCTGGCTCTGCAGCTGTATGTCATTGGTTCCTCTCAATAATCAAAATGAAGTGCTTATTTAATCTGCTTGCTTTTATTCACAGAAAGATGAGCCAGATGCTTTTAAGGAATTGGGAAACAGGCAACAGAATCGCTACTTGGTTGTTTTATGTAAGTGATATATTTCTGTCATGTGCTATTGCCAAAAAATATCTATTGCTGCGTATTCTGTACAGTTGAATGATTTTCATTACTTTTTTTTTTTTTTTTACTCAAGTGATTTGCAAATGAAGGCAGCCAGTACCTTAGTGGTAACACATACGGGTATCTTCTTACCCATAAGTAATGGTTTTTTACATATGTGCTTAAGGAGGGTTTTTTTCACTCAGAGGGTCAGTAGCAGCTTAAAATATTTGGCTATTTATTTTTCATATCTGCAATCAGTATTTATAGCATGCTCCTTGTCAAAAACATTTGAGCATGTAAACATTCGGGGAGAAGGCTGGTGGTTATTGCACCTTGAACCAAGTGTGGGGGATAGCCCCTGTTTTAATGCTGTTAATCAGGCAGCCCTTTGATCACTATGTGGGGGGCAGAAATTAAGTTGTTCAATAATCTAATTTTATTTTACTAAAAACGTGACATTTTGGGGAATGCAGTGGGCTTGCGGCTTACCTGTGCCTGTTCCCACCTTTCCAGATGGAGTGATGTGTCAGCAGGGGGAGCTACTGTCTTTCCTGAAGTAGGAGCTAGTGTTTGGCCTAAAAAGGTAAGAAGGGTTTTATTATCCATTATTATCCAGTGTAACCACACTCCTCTCTCTACCTGTGCAATAATATAGTGGATGTATACTCGAACATTTAAATTTAAGCTCACTTTATATAAAAGAGATTAGAGCACTAGTCATGGGGTACTTACAAGTGCAAGCTACTGGAGCAGTACTGGTGATTCCAGGGGCCCTCTGATCTATTGCGTGTTAACTCATAGTTAATGTTTTTGGGCTTAACTGCTGCTAATGCACAGACTTTGCAAAGCATTTGAGGAAAACAATACTTCAAAAACAATTTTTAAAAAGATGTTGTTGTGTAAGTAGATTAGTCTTGGGGACATTCACAGGGAATTCTCCCTGAAATGCTGTGTTTCCCA